>NC_050099.1:38856941-41356941 GCF_902167145.1 Zea mays | reverse complement strand
CCGTTGGTACGTTGCACCCGCATTCCTCAAACCGAACGACATGGTAACATAGCAGTACATGCCGAAGGGTGTGATGAAAGAAGTCACGAGCTGGTCGGACTCTTTCATCCTGATCTGGTGATACCCCGAGTAGGCATCGAGGAAAGACAGGGTTTCGCACCCAGCAGTGGAATCCACGATTTGATCGATGCGAGGCAGAGGGTAGGGAACTTTCGGACATGCTTTGTTCAGACCAGTGTAGTCTACACACATCCGCCATTTCCCTCCTTTCTTTCTCACAAGCACAGGGTTGGCAAGCCATTCGGGATGGAATACCTCTTTGATGAACCCTGCCGCCATTAGCTTGTGGATCTCCTCGCCTATGGCTCTGCGCTTTTCTTCGTCGAATCGGCGCAGAGGCTGCTTCACGGGTCGGGCTCCAGCTCGGATATCCAGCGAGTGCTCGGCGACATCCCTCGGTATGTCGGGCATGTCCGAGGGACTCCACGCGAAAACGTCGGCGTTTGCGCGGAGAAAGTCGACGAGCACTGCTTCCTATTTGGGATCGAGCTCGGAGCCGATCCGGATCTGCTTGGAGGCGTCGCTGCTGGGGTCGAGAGGGACGGATTTAACCATCTCTGCCGGCTCGAAGTTGCTGGCGTGGCGCTTCACGTTTGGCGCCTCCTTAGAGAGGCTCTCCAGGTCGGCGATGAGGGCCTCGGATTCGGTGAGGGCCTCGACGTACTCCACGCACTCCACGTCACATTCGTACACGTGTCGGTAAGTGGGGCCGACGGTGATGACCTCGTTGGGGCCCGACATCTTGAGCTTGAGGTAGGTGTAGTTGGGGACGTCCATGAACTTGGCGTAGCATGGTCTCCCCAGGACTGTGTGGTAGGTTCCTCGAAACCCGACCACCTCGAATGTGAGGGTCTCCCTTCGGAAGTTGGAGGGTGTCCCAAAGCAGACGGGTAGATCGAGTCGTCCGAGGGGCTGGACGCGCTTCCCGGGGATGATCTCGTGGAAAGGCGCAGCGCCTGCCCGGACGGAGGACAGATCGATCCGCAGGAGCCCGAGGGTCTCGGCGTAGATGATGTTGAGGCTGCTGCCTCCGTCCATGAGGACCTTGGTGAGCCTGACGTTGCCGATGACAGGGTCGACAACGAGCGGGTATTTCCCTGGGTTCGGCACGCAGTCAGGGTGGTCGCCTTGGTCGAAGGTGATGGGCTTGTCGGACCAGTCTAGGTAGACTGGCGCCGCCACCTTTACCGAGCAGACCTCCCGACGTTCTTGCTTGCGGTGCCGAGCCGAGGCGTTCGCCACTTGCCCACCGTAGATCATGAAGCAGTCGTGGACCTCGGGGAACTATCCCACCTTGTGATCTTCCTTCTTATCATCGTCGCGAGCCCTGCCACCTTCCGCGGGTGGCCCGGCCTTGTGAAAGTGGCGCCGAAGCATGGCGCACTCCTCAAGGGTGTGCTTGACGGGCCCCTGATGATAGGGGCACGGCTCCTTGAGCATCTTGTCGAAGAGGTTGGCACCTCCGGGAGGTTTCTGAGGGTTCTTGTACTCGGCGGCAGCAACAAGGTCCGCGTCGGCGGCGTCACGTTTCGCTTGCGACTTCTTCTTGCCTTTCTTCTTGGCGCCGCACTGAGTTGACGCCTCGGGGACATCTTCCGATGGGCGGCCCTGGGGCTGCTTGTCCTTTCGGAAGATGGCCTCAACCGCCTCCTGGCCAGAGGCGAACTTGGTGGCGATGTCCATCAGCTCGCTCGCCCTGGTGGGGGTCTTGCGACCCAGCTTGCTCACCAGGTCGCGGCAGGTGGTGCCGGCGAGGAACGCGCCGATGACATCCGAATCGGTGATGTTGGGCAGCTCGGTGCGCCGCTTCGAGAATCGCCGGATGTAGTCCTGGAGAGACTCTCTCGGTTGCTGGTGGCAGCTTCGGAGATCCCAGGAGTTTCCAGGGCGCACGTACATGCCCTGGAAATTGCCGGCGAAGGCTTGGACCAGGTCGTCCCAGTTGGAGATCTGCCCCGGAGGCAGGTGCTCCAGCCAGGCGCGAGCGGTGTCGGAAAGGAACAGGGGGAGGTTGCGGATGATGAGGTTGTCATCGTCCGTTCCACCCAGTTGGCAGGCCAACCGGTAGTCCGCGAGCCACAGTTCCGGTCTCGTCTCCCCCGAGTACTTTGTGATAGTAGTCGAGGTTCGGAACCGAGTCGGGAACGACGCCCGTCGTATGGCGCGGCTGAAAGCCTGCGGACCGGGTGGTTCGGGCGAGGGACTCCGATCCTCCCCGCTGTGATAGCGTCCCCCACGCCTGGGGTGGTAGCCTCGGCGCACCCTCTCGTCGAGGTGGGCCCGACGGTTGCGGTGATGGTGCTCGTTGCCGAGGCGACCCGGGGCCGCAGGCGCTGTGTTGCCCGTGCGCCCGGTGTGGACCGAGGCTTCCCGCATGAATCGGGAAGTCGCGGCGCGATGTTCCGAGGGGTACCCCTGCCTCCGGGAGGCGGAGCTTTCGGCCCGTCGGACCGCGGCATCCTCCAGGAGATTCTTGAGCTCTCCCTGGATACGTCGCCCCTCGGTGGTTGATGGCTCCGGCATCGCTCGGAGAAGTATTGCCGCTGCAGCCAGATTCTGGCCGACCCCGCTGGAAACCAGTGGCGGCCTTACCCTGACATCGTCGGCGACGCGGTGCTGGATACCCTGGGGTAGATGACGTACTTCTCCGGCCGGAGGTTGGCCCGCCCATTCTTGCCCGATGTCCCGGCGGATCGGCTCAAGCGTTCCTGCTCCCTCGTCGAGCCTGGCCTGCATCTCGCGGATTTGCTCGAGCTGTGGGTCATGACCCCCCACCGGGACGGGGACCACAGCTAGCTCCCGAAGGATGTCAACGTGAGGCACAGGCCTAGGGAGATCACCGTTCTCCGGCATACCAAGATGGTTGCCTTCGTCGGGACTGATAGTCGCCTAGAGGGGGGGTGAATAGGGCGAAACTGAAATTCTCGATAACAATCACAACTACAAGCCGGGTTAGCGTTAGAAATATAAACAAGTGTGACACGCGGATTTGTTTTACCGAGGTTCGGTTCTCGCAAACCTACTCCCCGTTGAGGAGGCCACAAAGGTCGGGTCTCTTTCAACCCTTCCCTCTCTCAAACGGTCCCTCGGACCGAGTGAGCTTTCTTTTCTCAATCACTTGGAACACAAAGTTCCTACAAGGATCACCACAAGATTGGTGTCTCTTGCCTTGATTACAAGTGAGTTTGATCGCAATGAAAGAATCAAGAAAGCACGATTGAAAAAGCCAAGCGACAAGAGCGACAAATAACACACGGATCACTTTCTCTCTCAAGTCACTAATCACTAATGATCTCTTTTCTCAATTGTGAAACTTGGAGAGATGGAGGCTTTGAATGTGTCTTGGAATGGATTGCTAGCTCTTGTATTGAATGTTGAAGGTTGGAATGCTTGGATGAAGTGAATGGAGGTGGTTGGGGTTGTATTTATAGCCACCAACCACTTCCTAGCCGTTGGGCCATTCTGCTGAGCGCGGACGGTCCGCGAGCCAGGTCCGGACGGTCCGCCCCTGTAGATCAACGGCTGAAAATGCAACGGTCAGCAGTAACGGCTATATCAACGGCTATATTGCATTTAATGCGTCGTCAGATGTCAGACAGAGCCAGTCGCGGACGGTCCGGTCGTGCACCCCGGACGGTCCGCGAGGCCCCCTATAATTCATTTCTCCGAACCCGTCACCTTCGGATTTTTCGGTTTCTTACCGACCGGACGGTCCGCGCCTGAGGCCGGACAGTCCGCGCGAGGGCTCGGACGGTCTTTGCTTTTCCTTCGGACAGTCCGTAGTGGAAACTTGTGTTTTTGCATTGGTTCTGTCCGAGGGTCATTCTTGTGTCGCGGACGGTCCGCCGCAAGGGCCCGGACGGTCCGCGCTTGGCCTGTTTTTCCGAAAAAGCTTCTCCTGTCCGGAATAATCTACTGTATTCCGGACAGTTGATTTCGTATAGTTATAGATGAACCTTTGGCACCTGTAGAACATATAATCTAGAGCAAACTAGTTAGTCCAACAATTTGTGTTGGGCAATTCAACCACCAAAATTATTTAGGAACTAGGTGTAAGCCTAATTCCCTTTCAATCTCCCCCTTTTTGGTGATTGATGCCAACACAACCAAAGCAAATATAAAAGTGCATAATTGAACTAGTTTGCATAACGTAAGTGCAAAGGTTGCTTGGAATTTATGCATGAATTGTTTCTTTCTTATATAACATTTTGGACCACGCTTGCACCACATGTTTTGTTTTTGCAAACTATTTTGTAAATCCTTTTCAAAGTTCTTTTGCAAATAGTCAAAGGTAAATGAATAAGATTTTGAGAAGCATTTTTCAAGATTTGAAATTCTCTCCCCCTGTTTCAAATGCTTTTCCTTTGACTAAACAAAACTCCCCCTAAATGAGATCCTCCTCTTAGTGTTCAAGAGGGTTTTGATATATCATTTTTGAAATACTACTTATCCCCCTTTTTGAACACAATAGGATACCAAATGTCCCCCTTCTTGAAGACACGAAGTTTTTGAAATTGGTGGTGGTGCGGTCCTTTTGCTTTGGGCTCATACTCTCTCCCCCTTTTTGGCATGAATCGCCAAAAACGGAATCATTAGAGCCCTTGAAAGTGCTTTCTTCCCCTTTGGTCATAAATAAATGAGTTAAGATTATACCAAAGACGAAGTCCGGTCCTTTTGCCTTGGGCTCTTACTGTCTCCCCAAAGACAAAGTCTTTTTCTTTGACGCTCATGCTTTTCTCCCTCATGAATGGAGAGTTGCTTGGAGTGACGGCGAAGGATGAGTTTCGGAGTGGAAGCCTTTGTCTTCGCCGAAGACTCCAATTCCTTTTCAATATACCTATGACTTGGTTTGAAATAGACTTGAAAACACATTAGTCATAGCATATAAAAGAGATATGATCAAAGGTATATAAATGAGCTATGTGTGCAATTTAGCAAAAGAAATTGCGCGAATCAAGAATATTGAGCTCATGCCTAAGTTTGGTAAAAGTTTGTTCATCAAGAGGCTTGGTAAAGATATCGGCTAATTGATCTTTAGTGTTAATGTAAGAAATCTTGATATCTCCCTTTTGTTGGTGATCCCTAAGAAAATGATACCGAATGGCTATGTGTTTAGTGCGGCTATGCTCGACGGGATTGTCGGCCATCTTGATTGCACTCTCATTATCACATAGCAAAGGGACCTTGGTTAATTTGTAATCGTAGTCCCGCAGGGTTTGCCTCATCCAAAGCAATTGCGCGCAACAGTGGCCTGCGGCAATATACTCGGCTTCGGCGGTGGAAAGAGCAACCGAATTTTGCTTCTTTGAAGCCCAAGACACCAAGGATCTTCCCAAGAACTGGCAAGTCCCCGATGTGCTCTTCCTATTGATTTTGCACCCCGCCCAATCGGCATCCGAATAACCAATCAAATCAAATGTGGATCCCCGAGGGTACCAAAGCCCAAACTTAGGAGTATAAGCCAAATATCTCAAGATTCGTTTTACGGCCGTAAGGTGGGATTCCTTAGGGTCGGATTGGAATCTTGCACACATGCAAACGGAAAGCATAATGTCCGGTCGAGATGCACATAAATAGAGTAAAGAACCTATCATCGACCGGTATACCTTTTGATCCACGGACTTACCTCCCGTGTCGAGGTCGAGATGCCCATTAGTTCCCATGGGTGTCTTGATGGGTTTGGCATCCTTCATTCCAAACTTGCTTAGAATATCTTGAGTGTACTTCGTTTGGCTTAGGAAGGTGCCCTCTTGGAGTTGCTTGACTTGGAATCCTAGAAAATACTTCAACTCCCCCATCATTGACATCTCGAATTTCTGTGTCATGATCCTACTAAACTCTTCACATGTAGATTCGTTAGTAGACCCAAATATAATATCATCAACATAAATTTGGCATACAAACAAATCATTCTCAAGTGTTTTGGTAAAGAGCGTAGGATCGGCCTTTCCGACTTTGAATCCATTTGCAATAAGGAAATCTCTAAGGCATTCATACCATGCTCTTGGGGCTTGCTTGAGCCCATAAAGCGCCTTAGAGAGCTTATAGACATGGTTAGGATACTCACTGTCTTCAAAGCCGGGAGGTTGCTCAACATAGACCTCTTCCTTGATTGGTCCATTGAGGAAGGCACTTTTCACGTCCATTTGATAAAGCTTAAAGCCATGGTAAGTAGCATAGGCCAATAATATGCGAATTGACTCAAGCCTAGCTACGGGTGCATAGGTTTCACCGAAATCCAAACCTTCGACTTGGGAGTATCCCTTGGCCACAAGTCGTGCTTTGTTCCTTGTCACCACACCATGCTCATCTTGCTTGTTGCGGAAGACCCATTTGGTTCCTACAACATTTTGATTAGGACGTGGAACTAAATGCCATACATCATTCCTAGTGAAGTTGTTGAGCTCCTCTTGCATCGCCACCACCCAATCCGAATCTTGTAGTGCTTCCTCTACCCTGTGTGGCTCAATAGAGGAAACAAACGAGTAATGTTCACAAAAATGTGCAACCCGAGATCTAGTAGTTACCCCCTTATGAATATCGCCGAGGATGGTGTTGACAGGGTGATCTCGTTGGATTGCTTGGTGGACTCTTGGGTGTGGCGGTCTTTGTTCCTCATCCTCCTTGTCTTCCTCATTTGCATCTCCCCCTTGATCAATGTCGTCATCTTGAGGTGGCTCATTTGCTTGATCTTCTATTTCATCAACTTGAGCCCCATCTTCATTTTGAGTTGGTGGAGATGCTTGCGTGGAGGAGGATGGTTGATCTTGTGCATTTGGAGGCTCTTTGGATTCCTTAGGACACACATCCCCAATGGACATGTTCCTTAGCGCGATGCACAGAGCCTCTTCAATACCTATCTCATCAAGATCAACTTGCTCTACTTGAGAGCCGTTAGTCTCATCAAACACAACGTCACATGAGACTTCAACTAGTCCAGTGGACTTGTTAAAGACCCTATATGCCCTTGTGTTTGAGTCATAACCAAGTAAAAAGCCTTCTACAGTCTTAGGAGCAAATTTAGATTTTCTACCTCTTTTAACAAGAATAAAGCATTTGCTACCAAAAACTCTAAAATATGAAATGTTGGGCTTTTTACCAGTTAGGAGTTCATACGATGTCTTCTTGAGGATTCGGTGAAGATATAACCGGTTGATGGCGTAGCAAGCGGTATTGACCGCTTCCGCCCAAAACCGATCCGAAGTCTTGTACTCATCAAGCATGGTTCTAGCCATGTCCAATAGAGTTCGATTCTTCCTCTCCACTACACCATTTTGTTGAGGGGTGTAGGGAGAAGAGAACTCATGCTTGATGCCCTCCTCCTCAAGAAAGCCTTCGATTTGAGAGTTCTTGAACTCCGTCCCGTTGTCGCTTCTAATTTTCTTGATCCTTAAGCCGAACTCATTTTGAGCCCGTCTCAAGAATCCTTTTAAGGTCTCTTGGGTTTGAGATTTTTCCTGCAAAAAGAATACCCAAGTGAAGCGAGAATAATCATCCACTATTACAAGACAATACTTACTCCCGCCGATGCTTATGTAAGCAATCGGGCCGAATAGATCCATGTGGAGTAGTTCAAGCGGCCTGTCGGTCGTCATGATGTTCTTGTGTGGATGATGAGCACCAACTTGCTTTCCTGCTTGGCATGCGCTACAAACCCTGTCTTTCTCAAAATGAACATTTGTTAGTCCTAAAATGTGTTCTCCCTTTAGAAGCTTGTGAAGATTCTTCATCCCAACATGTGCTAGTCGGCGATGCCAGAGCCAGCCCATGTTAGTCTTAGCAATTAAGCATGTGTCGAGTTCAGCTCTGTCAAAATCTACTAAGTATAGCTGACCCTCCAACACACCCTTAAATGCTATTGAATCATCACTTCTTCGAAAGACAGTGACACCTATATCAGTGAAAAGACAGTTGTAACCCATTTTGCATAATTGAGATACAGAAAGCAAATTGTAATCTAATGAATCTACAAGAAAAACATTGGAAATAGAATGGTCAGAAGATATAGCAATTTTACCAAGACCTTTGACCAAACCTTGATTTCCATCCCCGAATGTGATAGCTCGTTGGGGATCTTGGTTTTTCTCGTAGGAGGAGAACATCTTCTTCTCCCCAGTCATGTGGTTTGTGCATCCGCTGTCGAGTATCCAACTTGAGCCCCCGGATGCATAAACCTACAAAACATGTTTAGTTCTTGACTTTAGGTACCCAAATGGTTTTGGGTCCTTTGGCATTAGACACAAGAACTTTGGGTACCCAAACACAAGTCTTTGACCCCTTGTGCTTGCCCCCAACATATTTGGCAACTACCTTGCCGGATTTGTTAGTTAAAACATAAGATGCATCAAAAGTTTTAAATGAAAGACTATGTTCATTTGATGCACTAGGAGTTCTCCTTTTAGGCAACTTAGCACGGGTTGGTTGCCTAGAGCTAGATGTCTCACCCTTATACATAAAAGCATGGTTAGGGCCAGAGTGAGACTTCCTAGAATGAATTCTCCTAATTTTGTCCTTGGGATAACCGGCAGGGTACAAAATGTAACCCTCGTTATCCTGAGGCATGGGAGCCTTGCCCTTTACAAAATTAGACAATCTTTTAGGAGGGGCACTAAGTTTGACATTGTCTCCCCTTTGGAAGCCAATGCCGTCCTTGATGCCAGGGCGTCTCCCATTATAGAGCATACTACGAGCAAATTTAAATTTTTCATTCTCTAAGTTATGCTCGACAATTTTAGCATCTAATTTTGCTATATGATCATTTTGTTGTTTAATTAAAGCCATGTGATCATGAATAGCATCAATGTTAACATCTCTACATCTAGTACAAATAGAAACATGCTCAACATTAGATGTAGAGGATTTGCATGAATTAAGTTCAACGATCTTAGCACGCAATATATCATTATTATCTCTAAGATCGGAAATTGCAACATTGCAAACATCTAGTTCTTTAGCCTTAGCAATTAAATTTTCATTTTCTACTCTAAGGCTAGCGAGAGAAATGTTTAATTCTTCAATCCTAGCGAGCAAATCATCATTATTATCTCTAGGATTGGAAATCGAAACATTACAAACATGTGAATCAACCTTAGCATTTAAACTAGCATTTTCATGTCTAAGGTTGTCAATCATCTCATGGCAAGCGCTTAGCTCACTAGATAGTTTTTGACATTTTTCTACTTCTAGAGCGTAAGCATTTTTAACCTTAACATGCTTTTTGTTTTCCTTGATTAGGAAGTCCTCTTGGGAGTCCAAGAGGTCATCCTTTTCATGGATGGCACTAATTAGCTCATTTAGTTTTTCCTTTTGTTCCATGTTAAGGTTGGCAAAAAGAACGCGCAAGTTATCCTCCTCATTGCTAGTATCATCCTCATCACTAGAGGTTTCATATTTAGTGGAGGATCTTGATTTTACCTTCTTCCTTTTGCCGTCTTTTGCCATGAGGCACTTGTGGCCGACGTTGGGGAAGAGGAGTCCTTTGGTGACGACGATGTTGGCGGCGTCCTCGTCGGAGGAGGAGTCGGTGGAGCTCTCGTCGGAGTCCCACTCGCGGCATACGTGGGCATCGCCGCCCCTCTTCTTGTGGTACCTCTTCTTTTCTTTCCTCTTTCCCTTCTTGTCGTTATCCCTGTCACTGTCACTTGATAATGGACATTTAGCGATAAAGTGACCGGGCTTACCACACTTGTAGCAAACTTTCTTGGAACGGGATTTGTAATCCTTCCCCTTCCGTTGCTTGAGGATTTGGCGAAAACTTTTGATGATTAAGGCCATCTCCTCATTGTCGAGCTTGGAGGCGTCAATTGGTTGTCTACTTGGTGTAGACTCCTCCTTCTTCTCCTCCGTCGCCTTAAATGCCACCGGTTGTGCTTCGAACGTGGAGGGTTCATCAAGCTCGTTGATCTTCTTGGAGCCTTTGATCATGCATTCAAAGCTCACAAAATTCCCGATAACTTCCTCGGGGGTCATTTGAGTATATCTAGGATTACCACGAATTAATTGAACTTGAGTGGGGTTAAGGAAGATGAGTGATCTAAGAATAACCTTAACCACCTCGTGGTCATCCCATTTCTTGCTCCCGAGGTTGCGCACTTGGTTCACCAAGGTTTTGAGCCGGTTGTACATATCTTGTGGCTCCTCCCCTTGGCGAAGACGGAAGCGACCGAGCTCCCCCTCGATCGTTTCCCGCTTGGTGATTTTGGTGAGTTCATCACCCTCGTGCGCGGTCTTGAGTAAGTCCCAAATCTCCTTTGCATTCTTTAACACTTGCACTTTGTTGTATTCCTCCTTGCTTAGAGAAGCGAGGAGTATGGTTGTAGCTTGAGAGTTGAAGTGCTCGATTTGGGCCACTTCGTCCTCATCATAGTCTTCATCCCCTACGGATGGTACTTGTGCACCAAACTCAACAACATCCCATATACTTTTGTGGAGTGAGGTTAGATGAAATCGCATTAAATCACTCCACCTAGCATAATCTTCTCCATCAAAAGTTGGTGGTTTGCCTAATGGGACGGAAAGTAAAGGTGTATGTCTAGAAATGCGAGGGTAGCGTAGGGGGATCTTACTATACTTCTTGCGCTCTTGGCGCTTAGAAGTGACGGACGCCGCGTCGGAGCCGGAGGTAGATGGCGATGAAGAGTCGGTCTCGTAGTAGACCACTTTCCTCATCCTCTTTTTCTTGTCCCCACTCCGACGCGTCTTGTGAGAAGAGGATTTCTCCTTCTTCTCCTTGTGGTGTGAAGAAGACTTCTTCTCCTTCCCTTTGGAGGAATTCTTCTTCTCCTTTCTCTTGGTGCGGGACTCTTCCGATGAAGTGCTCCCGTGGCTTGTAGTGGGCTTTTCGCCGGTCTCCATCTCCTTCTTGGCGTGATCTCCCGACATCACTTCGAGCGGTTAGGCTCTAATGAAGCACCGGGTTCTGATACCAATTGATAGTCGCCTAGAGGGGGGTGAATAGGGCGAAACTGAAATTCTCGATAACAATCACAACTACAAGCCGGGTTAGCGTTAGAAATATAAACAAGTGTGACACGCGGATTTGTTTTACCGAGGTTCGGTTCTCGCAAACCTACTCCCCGTTGAGGAGGCCACAAAGGCCGGGTCTCTTTCAACCCTTCCCTCTCTCAAACGGTCCCTCGGACCGAGTGAGCTTTCTTTTCTCAATCACTTGGAACACAAAGTTCCTACAAGGATCACCACAAGATTGGTGTCTCTTGCCTTGATTACAAGTGAGTTTGATCGCAATGAAAGAATCAAGAAAGCACGATTGAAAAAGCCAAGCGACAAGAGCGACAAATAACACACGGATCACTTTCTCTCTCAAGTCACTAATCACTAATGATCTCTTTTCTCAATTGTGAAACTTGGAGAGATGGAGGCTTTGAATGTGTCTTGGAATGGATTGCTAGCTCTTGTATTGAATGTTGAAGGTTGGAATGCTTGGATGAAGTGAATGGAGGTGGTTGGGGTTGTATTTATAGCCACCAACCACTTCCTAGCCGTTGGGCCATTCTGCTGAGCGCGGACGGTCCGCGAGCCAGGTCCGGACGGTCCGCCCCTGTAGATCAACGGCTGAAAATGCAACGGTCAGCAGTAACGGCTATATCAACGGCTATATTGCATTTAATGCGTCGTCAGATGTCAGACAGAGCCAGTCGCGGACGGTCCGGTCGTGCACCCCGGACGGTCCGCGAGGCCCCCTATAATTCATTTCTCCGAACCCGTCACCTTTGGATTTTTCGGTTTCTTACCGACCGGACGGTCCGCGCCTGAGGCCGGACAGTCCGCGCGAGGGCTCGGACGGTCTTTGCTTTTCCTTCGAACAGTCCGTAGTGGAAACTTGTGTTTTTGCATTGGTTCTGTCCGAGGGTCATTCTTGTGTCGCGGACGGTCCGCCGCAAGGGCCCGGACGGTCCGCGCTTGGCCTGTTTTTCCGAAAAAAAGCTTCTCCTGTCCGGAATAATCTACGGTATTCCGGACAGTCGATTTCGTATAGTTATAGATGAACCTTTGGCACCTATAGAACATATAATCTAGAGCAAACTAGTTAGTCCAACAATTTGTGTTGGGCAATTCAACCACCAAAATTATTTAGGAACTAGGTGTAAGCCTAATTCCCTTTCAGGGACCCCCTAGATCGACATGGAAACATTCACGACTTGGGCCGCAGTCCTCATCGCCGAGGCTGCGGCTACCGTCGGAACAGTCAGAAAGGCAGTAGTCGCATGCGGTCATAAAGTCCCGCATGGCACTGGGGTTATCAAGTCCGGAGAAATCCCAACTAAAGTCAGGCTCGTCATCTTCCTCGGACCCGAGGGCCCGTAGGTCGAGACGGTCGTCAACCGGTCCCAGGGTGACCGCATACGATACCCCAGAGGGTTTGGACTCGCTCTATGAGAGCGTCCACCAAAGCGAAGTCGCTTGGTGGGTCGAGGCTGAATCCAAAAGGCGTGAGATGGGAATCGGTCGGTACCTCTTGGTCGACGGGCGGTGACGAAGTCACGTCAGGGGTAGACCGCACCGCCGTCTCAGGTACGAGGGTGACGCCCAGCAAGTCCTTTGCGAGCGTGCTGGCGTCGTCCGTTTGCTTGGGGTTGGCGTGTTGCGGGGAGACGACGCTCGTCTTCGTCTCAGGCGCGAGGTCGATGCCCGACGTGCCCCCCGTTGGGGCGCCAGCGCCGCCGACTCGCTCGACAGCCGACGAGGTGCCGGCTCCTGCTTGGCCTTGGTTACCCCGCCTCCTCCTCCGTCGGTGGGGGAGGGGACGGGGCGAGCTTGAATGTTGTTCTTCCACCACGCGGGGAAGACGTCGTCGATTCCGCCGCCGGCGGGCGGGTTGTCGACCGCCATTGTCGCTGTCGCGCGGCGGGGGAAGGAGTATCATGTCGTAGCTGCCGTCGAGGGACATGAACTCAAGACTCCCGAAACGGAGCACCGTCCCGGGCTAGAAAGGTTGCTGGAGACTGCCCATCTGGAGCTTGACGGGAAGCTGTTCGTCAACACGCAGCAGGCCCCTACCTGGCGCGCCAACTGTCGGCGTTTCGAACCCGGGGGGTCCCTGGACCGACGAGTAAATTGTCGCCGCGTGCCCCAGCCCAGATGGGTCGACGCGAGACGGAGCGCGAAGGGGGGAAGAGAAGCCGGAGGGAGACAGGCGTGAGAGGTGAAACCCGCGGCCTTCGTGTTTGTCCCGCGCCCAGGTCGGGTGCGCTTGCAGTAGGGGGTTACAAGCATCCACGCGGGAGGGAGCGAGCGGCCCTGCGCGAGCGCCGTCCCGTCCTTCTCCGCGCGGCCAACCCCCTGTAAGAGGGCCCTGGACCTTCCTTTTATAGGCGTAAGGAAAGGATCCAGGTGTACAATGGGGGGTGTAGCAGTGTGCTAACGTGTCTAGCGGAGGAGAGCTAGTGCCCTAAGTACATGCCATCGTGGCAGTCGGAGAGGTTTTGGCACCCGGTTTATGTGGTGCCGTGGCCGTCGGAGGAGCGCTGGAGCCTGGCGGAAGGACAGCTGTCGGGGCTGTCGAGTCCTTGTTGACGTCTTCTTGCTTCCGTAAGGGGGTTGAGAGCCGTCGTCGTCATAGAGCGTGCGGGGCGCCATCATTACTTGTTTAGCGGAGCGAGCCAGATGGGCCGCTGGTCTTGTTCCCCGTAGCCTGAGCCAGCTTGGGGTAGGGTAATGATGGCGACTCCTGTGACGTGGTCGGTCCGAGCCCTGGGTTGGGCGAGGTGGAGGCTCCTCCGAGGTCGAGGTCGAGACTGTCTTCCAAGGTCGAGGTCGAGTCCGAGCCCCTGGGTCGGGCGAGGCGGAGACCGTCGGCTGAGTCCGAGCCCTGGGGTCGGGCGAAGCGGAGTTCGTCGTCTTCCGAGGCTGAGCCCGAGTCCGAGCCCTGGGGTCGGGCGAAGCGGAGTTCGTCGTCTTCCGGGGCTGAGCCCGAGTCCGAGCCCTGGGGTCGGGCGAAGCGGAGTTCGTCGTCTTCCGGGGCTGAGCCCGAGTCCGAGCCCTGGGGTCGGGCGAAGCGGAGTTCGTCGTCTTCCGTGGCTGAGCCCGAGTCCGAGCCCTGGGGTCGGGCGAAGCGGAGTTCGTCGTCTTCCGTGGCTGAGCCCGAGTCCGAGCCCTGGGGTCGGGCGAAGCGGAGTTTCCTATGGCGCCTGAGGCTGGGCTTGGCTGCTGTCAGCCTCACTCTGTCGAGTGGCACAGCAGTCAGAGCGGCGCAGGCGGCGCTGTCCTCTTGTCAGGCCGGTCAGTGGAGCGGCGAAGTGACTACGGTCACTTCGGCTCTGTCAACCGGAGGGCGCGCGTCAGGATAAAGGTGTCAGGCCACCTTTGCATTAAATGCCCCTGCGATTTGGTCGGTTGGCGTGGCGATTTGGCCAAGGTTGCTTCTTGGTGAAGACTGGGCCTCGAGCGAGCCGAAGGTGTGTCCATTGCTGGAGGGGGTCCTCGGGCGAGACGTAAATCCTCCGGGGTCGGCTGTCCTTGCCCGAGGCTAGGCTCGGGCGAGGCGTGATCGCGTCCCTCGAATGGACCGATCCTTGACTTAATCGTACCCATCAGGCCTTTGCAGCTTTGTGTTGATAGGGGTTACCAGCTGAGATTTAGGAGTCTTGAGGGTACCCCTAATTATGGTCCCCAACAACATTAATAAATAAAAAATAATTCATCACGTAAATGATAATCAATACATTAATAAGCTAGCATAAAAGGAAACAAGTGGTAACGAATTTTAGTTTAAAATTTGTTACATGAAGTTTATTTCAATTAGAACATATTCAATTAATAATATTATGAGACATATTTATAAGGATTGTTGATTTTAAGGCGGGTTTTAAAAACCCATGGGTTTGCGGGTATGGGTAGTGTAAGAACAAACTCATGCTCACGTACCTGTTGGGTTTTCGTTTGAACCCATTAACAAACTCATGGGTACAGAAATTGATTCAAAACCATACCCTAATAGAGCAAAAATCCATTGGGTTTCGGGTAGCAAGTATCCATTGTCATCTCTATTCCGGAGTACGATGGGACGTAGCCTCCTGATTTATTATTATTTGAATTGGTTCCATATAGCAAAGAATGACTTAAAAAAGAAAAAAATATGCTTAAATGTTAAATCATCCCACTATCCCAAAATCTTGGATCGGAGCCGCTCCTTAGCATGGAGCTAGCTATCGCGTCATTCTGTCTTGCCCCCCATCTTCCCCGCTTTCTTATTTATCTCATGTTCCTTCTTTCTCGTCTTTTCTTCTTTCCAACCATAGCTATCAATTTGTTGGCACCGATCTGGTCAGCGCCAATCACCAGGGGTATACCGCCTGGCGGTGTCCTCCGTGGTGGCACGAACGGTCCACGGCTCTGGACTAGACGGTCCGCGACCTGGGCGCAGAAGTGGCGCCTTCCCTGCGTTGCACCGGACGGTCCGCGCATAGGGCCTTATGGTCTGCGATGGTGCAGGGTCGTCTTCCTCCTTGCTAGAATCTAGATCTCGCCCCCTGAGGGAGAGATCTTAGGGTGCTCCGGGTCAACAGGTTACACGGGGCGTCCCCAAACAACTTGGAATCGCCTAGGAATTAAGAGATCAATTCGAGGAAGAGGTCTCGGGTGGACAACTAGATCTTGCCCCCGGGAGGGGTAAGATCATAGGGTCGTCTTGGGGTCGGCTGGCCACCCAAGACGGATCTAGACGACGTAGAGTCCAATTGGGGTGGAGGTGGATATGCGGAATGCTACAACTAGAACTACGCTACATCTACTCCTAGGACAGGAAAGGTAAAAAAGTACTAGATTCGATTGGAATGTGTTCGGGGGTTCTCAATCGGTCGTACCCCTTTATATTTATAGAGCATGAGGTCTGAACATATTCCTAAGAGATAGCCAACAACTCCCACATGATTAGATGGATAACTACGAATGAGATAAGTATAATCACCTGAGTTGATCTGATCGCGGGTTGCAGACTGTCCGGGTCCTAGGGTCGGATCGTCTGCCACTTTTGGTGCTCAACACAATCTTTCTCGATCACATCATTCATCAGAATAAGAAGTTAGTTCTCGTAAGTTTTTTCTCATAACTGGCAAGATAACGTTCCTCTTATTTCTTGCTTGTATAGTGGGTTTGAACATTAGGCTTAATTGCTAGAGTTTGAAGGGAAAATATATTTAGGTCGAGATGTAAAATATTTTAGATAGATCGGATATGAATTTTTGGTTGAATGTAGTAGCATGTGCTCTATAATTAGTTTAGTTATTTAGTTAAAAAATAAGTGGGCATATTTATGCTTAGGTTAAATTTATTTATTATCTTTAGGTTTTAGTTTGTTAGCGAAAATGTTTAGGTTTAGATTTAGTTTTGTAGTTAGTTTATTAGTATATGTCTACACTAATTTGAGATGATTAGGGTGATGTATAAGACAAAGAGAATCGTTCTATTAGGGCCCTCTGTTTTTATAGATATGGGAGTGTCTTAATAGAATGCACATGTCCCTCTGTTTTTTATAGATGCAGGAGCGTCTTAACAAGGAATTATGATTCTAGTAAGCAAGTACGTGTGTGTAAGTCGCCTAGAGGGGGGTGAATAGGCGGAACCTAAAAATGAAAACTTTATCCCCCAACTAGATCCCTTGATTAGTGGTTAGAACAAGATATACAAATATCGGAGAATAGAAACTAAGTTCTTGCTGAAAAGAGTATTGCTTAAATAATGCGGAAGTGATAAATCAATACAACTAATGAGTTATAGAATAACAAAGCAAGAAGCCTTAGATGAGAAGAGCACTAGGACAAGTTCTTTCTTGCCACGTGTTGCTTTACTAAATGAGAATTTAACTTGAAGCAAAACCAAATGATATTAGTAAATAAAGGTGCAAGAAAACTTAGAGCCAGGGAAAACAAACAAATCACAAGCAATAAAAACAATGGACACGGGTGATTTGTTTTACCGAGGTTCGGCCCTCGAAGGCCTAGTCCCCGTTGAGGAGTCCACTCAAGGACGGGTCTTTTTCAACCCTTTCCCTCTCTCCCCCGATCACACAAGGATCGGTGAGCTCTTCTTCTTCTCAAGGATCACTCTCGATCCCGCAAGGACCACCGCACTCTTTGGTGTCTCTTGCTAGCTTTTACAAGCCTCCAACACTTTGGAGGAAGTTTGAATGGGAGTCAAAACTCCACGCACAAATGAACACAAAGATGAAGCACACACTATCTCTCGATGAAACTCACAAGGCACTAGGGCTAGACTCAATTGAGTAGCTCTCAATTGCTTGCTCTCTCTTTTGTGGCACTTGTGTTGGTTGTAGTGGACTAAATCTTGTGTATAGGATGGATCAATGAATATATGTGGTTGGGAGGGCTTGAGTATGTCAACTAGATGACTTGGAATGTTGCTTGGGCTCCCTCTCTTTGAAGTGGCCGGTTGGGGTGGTATTTATAGCCACCATCCAATTTTGTAGCCGTTGGAGAAGCTGCTGGCGATGGGCGCACCGGACAGTCCGGTGCACACCGGACATGTCCGGTGCCCCAGCCACGTCATCCTATCCGTTGGGGTTGGAGCTGGTCGACCGTTGGAGGCTTTTGTCCTCATGTGGCACCGGACAGTCCGGTGCACACCGGACAGTCCGGTGCCTCTCTGATCCTCTGCTCTGACTTCTGCCGCGTGTATTGTTCACTGTCAGAGTCGACCGTTGGCGTGAAGTAGCCGTTGCTGCGCTGGTACACCGGACAGTCCGGTGCAACACCGGACAGTCCGGTGAATTATAGCGGAGCAGTCTTCATGAAATCCCGAGGCTGGCCAGTTCTGAGCCGCTTCACTCTGGAGCACCGGACACTGTCCGGTGGAGCACCGGACAGTCCGGTGAATTATAGTGGGCTGCGCCTGAGAAACCCGAAGGCGAAGAGTTTGAAGGCAATCCTCCCTGGTGCACCGGACACTGTCCGGTGGCACACCGGACAGTCCGGTGCGCCCGACCAGGGAGCACTTTGGTTTCTTTTTGCTCCTTTCTTTTGACCCTTGTCTTGTTCTTTTTATTGGTTTTATGTTGAATCTTTGACACCTGTAGAATATATGATCTAGAGCAAACAAGTTAGTCCAATTAGTTGTGTTGGTCATTCAACCACCAAAATCATTTAGGAAAAGGTTTAAAGCCTATTTCCCTTTCAATCTCCCCCTTTTTGGTGATTGATGCCAACACAAACCAAAGCAAATATATAAGAGCATAATTGAACTAGTTTGCCTAAGGTAAGTGCAAAGATTGCTTGGAATTAAACCAATATTGATTTCATAAGATATGCATGAATGGTTTTTCTTTCTTATTTAACATTTTGGACCATACTTGCACCACAAGTTTTGTTTTGCAAATGTTTTGGAAATTCTTTTCAAAGTCTTTTGCAAATAGTCAAAAGTAAATGAATAGGATTCTTGAGAAGCATTTACAAGATTTGAAATTTTCTCCCCCTGTTTCAAATGCTTTTCTTTTGACTAAACAAAACTCCGCCTCAATAAATTCTCCTCTTAGTGTTCAAGAGGGTTTTAAGATATTAATTTTGAAAGGTGCTACTTTCTCCCCCTTTAGAATACAAAGAGATACCAATTGAAAATACTCTTTTAAAAACTAAGTTTTTAAAACTAGGGTGGTGGTGCGGTCCTTTTGCTTTGGGCTAATACTTTCTCCCCCTTTGGCATGAATCGCCAAAAACGGATACTTAGAGTGAAATATAAGCCCTTTGAGAACTTTTCTCTCTCCCTTTGGCAAAAATATATTAGTGAAGATTATACCATAATTGGAGAGCTAGTGTGGAGTGATGGCGAAGGGTAGATAATACCGATAGAGTTGAGTGGAAGCCTTGTCTTCGCCGAAGACTCCATTTCCCTTTCAATCTACGACTTAATTATAGAGATCACTTGAAAGCACATTAGTCGTAGACATAAAGAGATATGATCAAAAGGATATATTAAATTAAGCATGATCATAGTTCTATACAACATAGATTGCTCCCCCTAAATATGTGCATGGAGAGAAAGAACACATATTTTGGCCTAAAATGCCAATTGCACATAATTAGGTTAATGAGAACATATCTAAATCATATAGAATGTGAAGTGCATTGTGTCATAGGATAAGTGTGATGCTCATGACAGTTTACGCACTACTGAAAGCATGTTACAAATATTTTAAGCATTTTCCCTTAAGGATTTCAAAGAGGCTTAAGGACCATCCACCTTTGAGACAAAGGCAGCTTATCCTCGTTACAAGGTCAAGCTTTAAGCTCTTTGACAATAAGATTACTTCATCCAGGTTAACAAAGAGGCATAAATGCAAGAATGAAACGTTTGAGAGGTTAAACTAGGTATGAAGCAGGGATAATGCATGGACATGCTTTCTCTTCCTTTTATACAAGATATGTAAAGAAAGTATAGAAAAAGGAAGCTTTAGGTACAAGTTTGAATGAAAGGAAGTGGTTTTACCCTTTTGTACCTTCACATAGAGACGCTCTCTTCATTGTGCTTTGTCCTTAGTCTTAGTTGCTTAAGACCTATACTTGATGACAATATATGGAAATACTTTGCACAAGAGAGAGTTTTTCAACTAGTGATCTTTTTCAAGTTATTGTTAGCATATATCAAATGGATCACAAGTTGCATAAATGAATCATGAATTCTCCTTTTTCCTTAGTGCAAATCAAGATAGATGTCAATTATAAATTGAAATCAAATTGAAATTACATGAGGCACTAAGAAGCATAAGTGATAATTGAAGTTGTTCAATGATCAATCAATATGCGATCAAGAGAACAACATAGGCAATAGATTTTCACTCAAGCTTAGAAATAGGAGAATCCAATAAGCATGCTACTTTAGAAATGAAGGCAACAATCCTTGATAAAAGCGACTTTATTTTAACAAGTTGGATTGATGAGTAGTAGCATACTATATGAGAAACATTATTCTCATGCAAGAGACTATATGAAATTACTAAGATAAAACAATAGTCTCAACATAATCAAAATATAATAATGGACTCCCCCTAAAGATATGCATCAAGTAATTGAGAGAATTGATTTCAATGCATTCAATTTTAAGGACATAAAGGGAGAATCATTATACATCTTGATCAAGGGCTCATAAATTTAGCAATAAACAACTTGAGCTTGGTAATCTCATAATGAAAAAGGATTTAGAATGCTTACAACCACACCATTGATTGTTGTAAAGATCTTATTGTCCAAGTAGATGTTGTTGTCCTTGATGTTCTTCCTTTTTCATTTGAGTGTCCTCCCTTTGTATTTGTCTCTTTTTCCTTCCAAACTTATTGAAAATACTCAAGAGACATGTTAATAGCGCAAGGGAGCATATGGTGAAAGATGATTACTTTAGATGATTAGCATGCATAATTCATCATCCACAAGTCACATAGACATGAAGTAAAATCCTTAACATTAGTGCATTTTATTTGAGAAAAATGAGTGAGCACCTTTTAAGCATTTTAATAATCATTGGAGATTTTACTTTATCATATTGAAGTTAGTTAATCATCACTTGGAGGCAAATCAATATGATAACATATATATAAATATCGCAAAGGCATTAAATAGATTCTAATGGACATGAGCTTTTAAAAGAGTGAGATTGAATGCACATCTAGTTGAATTGAGTCCAATAAAGAATCTATTTCTCACATGGGTAGAATATGATAATTTAGATTAAATAGTCATTGAGATGGGAACTAAATTTAACTAAGAAGATGAGTTCCCATACCTTTGCTTTTACCTCTCTTCCTTTGGGTGAGGAGCAACCCATGTGGCTTGTGGCATTAAACTTGCACTTACTCTCTTGTAGATTTTCATAAGTAAGCTCAAGAGAGATGTTAAGAACAACACAAGCACTAGTTTCCCTTTTTGTAATCATTTTTGATAAAGAATGAAAAGGTAAATTACTAAAGCATGGAAACTTTATAATATGAACTAGATTATTCCATGAAGTATGCCTAGTTTTAACTCATAAAACAAGCATGGTTAAATTCTTGAGACTTAAGGGAATAAATCTAATTCATAACATGGAGAGCGATAAATGTAGAAGAATCATATCCAATTTAAGCAATAAAACATACAACATAAATTATTGGATTGATTTTCCTTGCCATGATGGATTACGCATTTCCATAGAGAAATTTATCTCTACAAGTGAGACTACTTAAATTACTTAGATAAAAGCAATAGTCTCACTTTTCTAGCTATAGAGAGCATTTTTCCTTTTATAAGTGTCCTAAGTATTTGAATTCCTTACATGACACTTTATTCTTTTAAGAACATGAAATATCTTTCTATATCTAGAACATGGCAATAATAGAATAATTAATGTAAAAACATGCCATGAGAACTTGCAACAATTTAAAGCATGTAGATTGTCATAATATAGAATTGATAAATACACAATCTACCATATGAGAGGAATTTCTTCAAAGAATGATGACATAGTTTTAAAACATGCTTAAGTGCTTTCTATTTCTATGTGACTACACAAGACACACGACAATCTAAGATAATTGCACTTAAGAATATAAATGTTACCATCCTTTGACTTTTCCTCCATGTTGTAGGCTTTGATATTCCGCACATGATGATTCTTTATTTCCTACAACATTAATATCTTTCCGAGATGATATGAGTTTAGAATACAATAAATTTGAGTAACCTTGGGTCAATCTTGAATACGTAGATCATTTGAAGATTGATAGCTTGAGTTGATAAGAATTGAATGAACTTTCTCAAGCACCCCAAAGACTTCATATCATCTCCTTCTCCTACAAAGCTTTGTCAAGCACATTTTGGTACCCATCGCTTGATGGGTCCATCACAGTTAGTCAACAAAGATCTAGGAACCCAAAAGTCCTTTGTGTTAGCACTAGGTAAACTCATTACCTTTCTAGCACAAGTTGTAATTTTGGGTTGCCTAGTTACAGGAAAATTAATTGACAAGCTAGGAGTGGAATTGTTACCAATGGGACAATCCTTGCATTGATGTCCCTTTCTTCGGCATGTGTAGCATAGGCGTTTTTCAAGTTTTGAAGTTTTCTTCTTTCCTTGCTTGTTGCCTGCTACATGGTTAGTAAAAACTTTCCTTTCTAACCCTATGCCTTTTTGTTTTAAATGGGGACAAGATCTAAGTAAGTGTCCCTTCTTGGAGCATTTAAAACAAAGTCTATCATCCTTGGTAATAATCAAGCCATTAATATAGGGACATGACCTAATCAAGTGCCCTTCTTCAAAGCATTCACTACACTTTTTAATGTGAAGTGTGGCTTGATCATTACCTTGGATGTTACCTTTTGTGGAGGCGTGGTTGAGGCTTTTGGAGGAGGTGTTGAATTTCATATTTTGTTCCCTCCTCATGGCAATCCTCAAATCCTTGACATTTTCTTCAAGGGATGTAGTGCATGCCACGGTTGTTCCTGTCTCAAGCTTCTTCACCATGTGATCACAGTTATCTTGAGAAGGTTGGGCAATGCATTTCCCTTTTAGTTGTGTCAAGCTCATCTTTAGCCTCTCATTTTCTTCTTTGAGCTTTTGATGTGAATCATCATTTGTTCCTGCAAATTCAAGCTCAAGGAAAGATTTGCTTGTCGACGGACAACAAGCGTTAGCACATGATAATATAGTATCAATTTGAATACATGTGCATGAGTGAGGTTGTTGGGATTTTAAGTTTTCCATCACAACCTCATGAGCAATTTTTAATATGATATGATCATCCATAAGATTTTCATGAGAACATAGAAGCATATCATATTTATTTTGAAAAGCTAGATTTTCAACATTTAGCTTTTCTACTTGGTCCTTAAGCAAGGTATTCCTATTTACTAATTGAGCGATACAATGTAAAGCGTTATCTTGCTCAATTGAAATAGTTTCATACCTTTGGACCAAATCAACATGAGAGCACTTTAGCTCCTCATGTTCTTTAGTCAATTCGTCAAAGTGTAGCATTTTCATGGAGAGAATATCTTCTACCCTTTGACGAGCTTCGCTTTGCTCTCTTGCTCTTTCTAGAAGTTTGAGCATGACCGCCTTATCTTCTTGGCTTAGGCGAGCGTAGAGATGCACAAAGCTTCTTTCTTCCTCCTCATCCTCGTTTGTGCTTCCGCTATCATTTTCATTAGCCACACAACACATGTGGGAATCGAAATGGGAAGACAAACCTTTTGGAGAGGTGGATTCATCGTTTGGTCTCCATCGTTCATTTTCTACTTCTTCCTTGCAAGGGTTAGTATCACAAAAACTAAAGGAAGTAGAGGCATCAAATGAACTATTATGTTTGGACTCATCAAACTTGATTTTAATTCTAGTCCAAATATCATGCGCATCGGGAATGGATTCGTCATAGTTTGATATGAAGGCACGATAATCTTCTTTGCTAAGAGAATTGTGTAGGATGTCAAAAGCTAGGTAGTTTAAGCGATAACATCTTTGATCCTCCTCGGAATTAATTTTTCCATTAAAACTAGAGGGGAAAATACTCTTGTCGGCGTTTCGAGACAGGGGGGTCCCTAAGCCGACGAGTGAGTGTGCTGCGTGCCCCAGCCCAGATGGGTCGAGCGCGTGGGCGAGCGCGAAGGGGGGAGAGGCGAGGTGGCCGGAGCCGAGCGTGAGAGAGGTGGAAGTCCCGCGGCCTTCGTGTTCGTCCCGCGCCCAGGTCAGGTGCACTTGCAGTAGGGGGGTTACAAGCGTCCACGCGGGTGAGGGAAGCGAGCGGCCCCAAGAGAGCGCCTGTCCCGTCCTCGGTCCCGCGCGGCCAACCTTCTCTGAGAAGGCCCTGGTCCTTCCTTTTATAGTCGTAAGGAGAGGATCCAGGTGTACAATGGGGTGGTGTAGCAGAGTGCTACGTGTCTAGCGGAGGGAGAGCTAGCGCCCTAGGTACATGCCAATGTGGCAGCCGGAGAGATTTGGGCACCCTGCTGGCGTGATGTCGTGGCTGTCGGAGGTGCGGCGGAGCCTGATGGAGGGACAGCTGTTGGAGCGGTCGAGTCCCTGCTGACGTTGTCCTGCTTTCGTAAGAGAGCTGGGGGCCGCCGTCGTCATAGAGCTTGTGGAGCGCCATCATTGCCTCTCTGGCGGAGCTGGCCGAATGAGACGCCGGTCTTGTTCTCCGTGACCCGAGTCGATTCGGGGTAGGATGATGATGGCGCCTCCTGTTGACGGGGCGGTCTGTGCCCTAGGCAGGGCGACGTGGGGTTTCCTCCGAAGCCGAGGTTGAGTCTGCCTTCTGTTGCCGTGGCCGAGCCCGAGCCAAGGGGTCGGGCGAGGCGGAAGTCGTTCGGCCGAGGCCAGGGCGGAGTCCGAGCCCTGGGGTCGGGCGAGGCGGAGTTTCGTCGTCTTCCGGGTCTTAGCCCGAGTCCGAGCCCTAGGGTCGGGCGGAGCGGAGTTCGCCGTCTTCCGGGTCTTAGCCCGAGTCCGAGCCCTGGGGTCGGGCGGAGCGGAGTTCGCCGTCTTCCGGGTCTTAGCCCGAGTCCGAGCCCTGGGGTCGGGCGGAGCGGAGTTCGCCGTCTTCCGGGTCTTAGCCCGAGTCCGAGCCCTGGGGTCGGGCGGAGCGGAGTTCGCCGTCTTCCGGGTCTTAGCCCGAGTCCGAGCCCTGGGGTCGGGCGGAGCGGAGTTCGCCGTCTTCCGGGTCTTAGCTCGAGTCCGAGCCCTGGGGTCGGGCGGAGCGGAGTTCGCCGTCTTCCGGGTCATAGCCCGAGTCCGAGCCCTGGGGTCGGGCGGAGCGGAGTTCGTCGTGGCGCCTTTGGCAAGGCCTGATTGCCTGTCAGACTCACTCTGTCGAGTGGCACTGCAGTCGGAGTGGCGCAGGCGGCGCTGTCCTTCTGTCAGACTGGCCAGTGGAGCGGTGGAGTGACGGCGGTCACCTCGGCTCTGCCGGGGGCGCGTGTCAGGATAGAGGTGTCAGGCCACCTTTGCGTTAAATGCCCCTGCAATTTGGTCAGTCGGTGTGGTGATTTAGTCAAGGTTGCTTCTGAGCGAAGCCAAGGCCTTGGGCGAGCCGGTGATGTGTCCGCCATAAAAAGGGGGCCTCGGGCGAGACGGAAGTCTCTCGAGGTCGGCTGCCTTTGGCCGAGGCTAGGCTCGGGTGAAGCGTGATCGAGTCACTCGTGTGGACTGATCCCTGACTTAATCGTGCCCATCAGGCCTTTGCAGCTTTATGCTGATGGGGGTTACCAGCTGAGAATTAGGCGCCTTGAGGGTACCCCTAATTATGGTCCCCGACAGTAGCCCCCGAGCCTCGAAGGGAGTGTTAGCACTCGCTTGGAGGCTTTTGTCGCACTTTTTGCAAGGGGACCAGCCTTTCTCGGTTGCATTTCGTTCCGGTGGGTGCGCGCGAGCGCACCCGCCGGGTGTAGCCCCCGAGGCCTCGGAGGAGTGGTTACACTCCTTCGAGGTCTTAATACTTCGCTTAACGCTTCGGCTGGTCTGGTCGTTCCCTCATGCGAACTGGCCGTAGCCCGGGTGCACGGTCGGGGCCCAAGCTCTCGGGCTGGTATGTTGACGCTATCAACGATTTGGCCGGAGCCGGTTTTTGCGAGAGCAGCCCCCGAGCCTCTGCACAGGGCGAGAGGACGATCAGGGACAGACTCGGCTTTTTACATACGCCCCTACGTCGCCTTTCCGCAAGGAGGAGGGGGGGAGTGCGCCATGTTACCCTCGATGGGCACCGAACATGGTGTCTCCGGTGAGCTGCAAGCGGGTAATCCGAGTGGACGTCCGTGCCCCGTTCGTTGGGGGTCGGCTAGGGGCCCAGAGGCACGCCCAAAAGTACCTGCGGGTGATTTGCCGGACCCGGTCCCCTGGCGACGGGGTCCGAGGGCTCGATGCCTCCCTCCGATGGGATTCCGTTACAAGATCGTTCCCGCTGGTCTCGGAAATGTCCTAGGGTACCTCGGGAGCGCAGCCCGAGCCTCGGTTATGTATCGAACGTACCCCTGGTCATCCCTCGCTCGGTGTCTGAGGCGACTGTGAACCCTTCGGGGGCCAGCCTTTGAACCCCTGATCAGTAATGGGCGCGGAGCCCGAGTAGCCTGAGGCGGCCATGGAGCCCTTCGGGGGGCTGGCCTTCGAACCCCTGACCAGTAGTGGGTGTCGGGCCCACGCGATCTGAGGCGACTGTTGAACCCTCGGGGGGCCAGCCTTCGAACCCCTGATCAGTAATGGGGGGCTCGGAGCCCGGTTCCTTCGCGGAGCAGGATCCCTTTCGGGGTATCCCCCTTTCCCGGTCCCTGTTGCAAGAGATAGAGAAAGAGGAAAACGGAAAAGGATACGAAATCGGACGACGTGGCGTACCTTTTCTGACGCGGTTATTGCGGCGAAGGTGAAGCGTCGCGCGCTCCTCCTACCAGAGGCGTCGCGTGTCCCGCCGCGGAGTTAATGCGATGGGGCGAGTGGTTGGCGGGGCGGCCGTTGCGCGCGTGCGATCCGTTCGAGGAACGGGTCACGGGTGCACCGTCTTCACGCCGTGAGAGGAGGCTCTCTTGCTGTCTCAGGATGGGACGTGAGCCTGGCTGACGACGTGACCGCTGCGCCCGCCCGCCTGCCACCGCTATTACTGCCGGCCCACTTTCGGTCGCTTTGACCGATGCGCCAGTCTGGCGCTGTTGGGTCGCCTCGAGTCGTGGCATAGGCTTCGCAACCGAAGAGGCGCGATGGTGGCACAAGTGGCGGTGTGGTTGCTTGCATGCAGCAACTGGCGCGCCGGTTGCTCGACGCGTGGGCCTGGGTTCCAAGCTGGCGTGTCAGAAGTCGGAGAAGCGCGTCCATCTGGCGCGGTTGCATGCCGCCTGCATGGCTGCCCGCCCCTTCTGCCCGTTGGTCTGGGCGAAAATGGGGGGTCGCCTGTAACCGCTGGACGGTCGTGCGCATCATGCGCGGCGGTTTGGCTTCTTCTGCCCTGAGCCGGCTTGCATGACATGCGGGACCCAGCCCCCGAGTCGCAGGGGAGGGCCTTGGAGCGTGTTGGAGAAGACTCGGCCCGCGGCGCCTGGGGGCGCACGTAGGGGGAGTTGCCTTTAAAAGGAGGGGGGCTCCTTTCGTAAGGCAACCATGTCTTCTTCCTCCCTTAAGCGTCGGGTCTTCCCGTCTTCCAAGCCCCCGGATGGGGGGTATCCGCCGCCTTTCCGCCTCCTCGTTGGAGGAACGCAACTCCATGGGAGTTGGCACCTCTCAGCCATCGTTCGGCTTCAAGGATTTTCATCACGCAGCCTGGCCACACCCCGCCACCGGCGGTCACCCAAGATGGTGACCTCTAGTTCGACGGTGGGGAAAACGGGCCAGGCCGCGGCCTCTACTCCTCCCTCGGCCTCAAGGATTTTCGTCATCCAGGCCAAGATGGAAGATGAGGCGAGTCGGGGGGCCGCCTCCGCGTGGGTCGGCTGCCCCTTTCTTCCCCCTGCGCCCGGGGGTGAAGGGCGTCCTTGAGCCCCACGGAGACTTCCTCCAGCCATGCCAGGATATGCAGGGCGCTAGGGGCCCTGGGTCCCCGTCTCCCTGCCTGAATGGCTGGTTCTCGTCCTCAGCGGGGGGGAGCCCTTCGGCCGCGACACCTCCCCCAAAGCTGCTGCTTAAGCTGCTTCGCTGTCTGGGGCAGGGGTGGTGGCCGTCGCGGTTGGAACGGGCGGCAGCGAGCCGCCCATCGTTCTTCAGTTACTCCGCAGGCCTTCCCCTTCGGAGGGGGGTTGTTCGTACCTGCGGAGGAGGGAACCGGAGTTCCGTTGGTAGTGGCATCTCGTATGCCAGTGAGTTCGTTCATTGTGGCGGTCGAGGCCTGAACGTGTATGTAATTTTGGCACGGAGCCGTGTTTTTTCCTCATTTTCGAGCACTAAGTCTCGTCTGTTTGATTATCTGAACCGCTTTACCAAGCATGAGTTGCCCCGTGTCAAGGTGACGGGTGAGGTATCCGTATCCCGGAGGCGTAGGAATCCCTCGGCCCGTTCGGCCTTGTTATGTGAGGCTCCTCTAGCTTAGTTGAAGAGACCCCTCGGCCGCCCTTCGGTGGACCGAGGCCAGGGGTAGCGATATCAGTATGAACAGAGGCGGAGTTGGCTCGAGAATGGGAACCTGGTTGGCCGGAGCCTAGCCGTGTTGTCCGTCAGCGGGGCCGACGCCAAAGTCGATCAGTCGAGGCCTCGGGTCGGGCTGGCGCCCTTGGAAGCCGGTTGACCGAGGCCCCAGGGGTAACCGGTTGAGCCGCCTGCTCGGCCCGGATTCCCGGAGGAGCCCCTGGACCGCGGCGCCGCCCGAGGCTGGGTCGGGCTTTGCTGAAGACGTCGTCGATGCCGAGGGTGCTACGGCTCCCTTCGGCGTGAAGACCCGAGCCTGCGGGATCAGATCATCTTGTAACGTGTGCTTTCTGCGGCCGCCGAGGCCAGAAGAACACACCCTCGCCACGCTTGCGAAGCTGCGTCTTTTTTCCTCCTGTTCCGAGCATCTGGACTCTGTCGGTAACAGGGATGTTTGTGTGAGCGAGAGTTGCTTTTCGCGGAAGGGACGAGTGAGGTATCCGTATCCTAGAGGCGTGGGAATCCCTCGGCTCGGTCGGCCTCGCCGCTTACGCGTACTTTCACCCGTCCATGAGGCCCTGTCCCCGACTTAGTCGAGAAAGCTTGAAGGACTGCTTCGGCAGGAGAGCTTCCGAACGTGATGACTCGTTCGGTCCACGGAGTCGCTTTACCCGAGCGCAAGTTACTTGTCGCAGAAAGGGACGAGTGAGGTATCCGTATCCCGGAGG
This sequence comes from Zea mays, assembly GCF_902167145.1. Lineage (NCBI taxonomy): Eukaryota > Viridiplantae > Streptophyta > Magnoliopsida > Poales > Poaceae > Zea > Zea mays. The sequence continues at coordinate 41,328,125 of NC_050099.1, read as the reverse complement.
CGTAGGAGTCCCTCGGCTCGGTCAGCCTTGGCTGCTTACGTGTACCTCGTCGTTTCCAGGATCCGCTTTCCGAAGTAGTCAAGAAGCACGAAAGAGATCCTGCTAAAAAGAGATCCTTTTTCGAGGAAAAATTCGACGCAGAGGGGGTCTCCCCCCTTTTAGCCCCCGAGGGAGGGTCGGGCTTTACCGAGGCTAGGCCGACCCTTCCTTGACAACTAAACTTTGCGTAGGTGCGAGGTATATGAACAACTTGAAAACATCTTAAGGGTAGAAGCGACGTAGCTGTTTGATGTTCCAAGCGTTGCCGTAGATCTCGCCTTGATTGCTGGCCAGCTTGTATGTTCCGGGCTTCAGAACTTTGGCGATGACGAATGGCCCTTCCCGGGGGGGCGTGAGCTTGTGCCTCCCTCGGGCGTCTTGTCGCAGCCGAAGCGCCAGGTCGCCCACCTGGAGTTCTCGGGACCGGACCCCTCGGGCGTGGTAGCGTCGCAGGGACTGTTGGTACCGTGCCGAGTGCAGCAAGGCCCTGTCCCGAGCTTCCTCCAGCTGGTCCAGCGATTCCTCTCGGCTGGCTTGGTTGCTTTGTTCGGTGTAGGCCCTCGCCCTCGGGGAGCCGTATTCCAGGTCAGTGGGCAAGATAGCTTCAGCCCCGTAGACCAGGAAAAACGGCGTGAAGCCCGTGGCACGACTCGGCGTCGTCCTTAGGCTCCAGACCACCGAGGGGAGTTCCTTCATCCATCGCCTGCCGAACTTGTTGAGGTCGTTGTAGATCCGAGGCTTGAGCCCTTGTAGAATCATGCCGTTGGCACGCTCTACCTGCCCATTCGACATGGGATGAGCCACGGCGGCCCAGTCCACCCGGATATGGTGATCTTCGCAAAAATCCAAGAATTTTTTGCCGGTGAACTGGGTGCTGTTGTCGGTGATGATGGAGTTCGGGACCCCGAAGCGATGGATGATGTTGGTGAAGAATGCCACCGCCTGCTCGGACCTGATGCTGTTCAGAGGTCGGACCTCGATCCACTTGGAGAATTTGTCGATGGCGACCAGCAGGTGCGTGTAGCCCCCGGGCGCCTTCTGCAAGGGACCGACGAGGTCCAGACCCCATACAGCGAAGGGCCAGGTGATGAGTATTGTCTGCAGAGCCTGAGCGGGCAGGTGTGTCCGCTTCGCATAGAATTGGCACCCTTCGCAGGTGCGGACAATTCTAGTGGCGTCAGCCACCGCCGTTGGCCAGTAGAAGCCTTGCCGGAAAGCATTTCCAACAAGGGCTCGGGGTGCTGCGTGGTGGCTGCAAGCCCCCGAGTGTACTTCTTGCAGCAGTTCCCGACCTTCGGCGATGGAGATGCATCGCTGGAGGATGCCCGAGGGGCTGCGATGGTAGAGCTCCTCTTCGTCGCCCAGCAAGACGAATGACTTGGCGCGTCGCGCTACCCGCCGAGCCTCGACTTGGTCGAGGGGTAGCTCTCCTCGACGGAGATATTGCAGGTACGGGGCCTGCCAATCCTGGTCTGGCGTGGCCCCGCTCTGCCCTTCCTCGACGTTCAATGCCCCGCCCTCGGGGGCCGAGGGTACCTCGGGCTGGGCCGAGGGTGCCTCGGGCTGAACCGAGGGTACCTCGGGCTGAGCCGAGGGTACCTCGGGCTCGGGCGCGTCGTCGAGCTTGACGGAGGGTTGATGCAGATCCCGGGAGAAGACGTCCGGGGGGACTGTCGTTCGCCCCGAGGCTATCTTAGCCAGCTCGTCTGCGGTTTCGTTGTAGCGCCGAGCGATGTGGTTGAGCTCGAGCCCGAAGAACTTGTCTTCCAGGCGCCGAACCTCGTCGCAGTAGGCCTCCATCTTCGGGTCGCGGCAGTGGGAGTTCTTCATGACTTGGTCGATGACGAGCTGCGAATCACCGCGGGCGTCGAGGCGTCTGACCCCTAGCTCGATGGCGATCCGCAATCCGTTGACCAGAGCTTCGTACTCGGCCACATTGTTGGACGCCGGGAAGTGGAGGCGCAGCACGTAGCGCAAGTGCTTTCCGAGGGGCGAGATGAAGAGCAGGCCCGCGCCGGCCCCCGTCTTCATCAGCGACCCGTCGAAAAACATGGTCCAGAGCTCCGGTTGGATCGGAGTCGTTGGCAGTTGGGTGTCGACCCATTCGGCCACGAAATCCGCCAACACTTGGGACTTGATGGCCTTCCGAGGGGCGAACGAGACCGTTTCGCCCATGATCTCCACCGCCCACTTTGCGATCCTGCCCGAGGCCTCTCGGCACTGGATGATCTCGAATCCACGATTTGGTCGATGCGAGGCAGAGGGTAGGGAACCTTCGGACATGCTTTGTTGAGACCAGTGTAGTCTACACACATCCGCCATTTCCCCCCTTTCTTCCTCACAAGCACAGGGTTGGCAAGCCATTCGGGATGGAATACCTCTTTGATGAACCCTGCCGCCATTAGCTTGTGGATCTCTTCGCCAATCGCTCTGCGCTTCTCCTCGTCGAATCGGCGCAGAGGCTGCCTGACGGGTCGAGCTCCGGCCCGAATATCCAGCGAGTGCTCGGCGACATCCCTCGGTATGCCGGGCATGTCCGAGGGACTCCACGCAAAGACGTCGGCGTTTGCGCGGAGAAAGTCGACGAGCACTGCTTCCTATTTGGGGTCGAGCCCGGAACCGATCCGGATCTGCTTGGTGGTGTCGCCACTGGGGTCGAGGGGGACGGCCTTGACCGTCTCCGCTGGCTCGAAGTTGCCGGCATGGCGCTTCACGTCTGGGACCTCCTTGGAGAGGTTCTCCAGGTCGGCGATGAGGGCCTCGGACCCGGCGAGGGCCTCGGCGTACTCCACGCACTCCACGTCGCATTCGAACGCGTGTTTGTACGTGGGGCCGACGGTGATGACCCCGTTGGGGCCCGGCATCTTGAGCTTCAGGTAGGTGTAGTTGGGGACGACCATGAACTTCGCGTAGCATGGCCTCCCTAGCACGGCGTGGTAGGTTCCTCGGAACCCGACCACTTCGAACGTCAGGGTCTCCCTTCGGAAGTTGGAGGGTGTTCCGAAGCAGACTTGGAGGTCGAGTCGCCCGAGGGGCTGGACGCGCTTCCCAGGGATGATCCCGTGGAAGGGCGCAGCGCCTGCTCGGACGGAGGACGGATCGACGCGCAGAAGCTTGAGGGTCTCGGCGTAGATGATGTTGAGGCAGCTGCCCCCGTCCATCAGGACCTTGGTGAGCCTGACATCGCCGACAACGGGGTCGACGACGAGCGGGTATTTCCCCGGGCTCGGCACATGGTCGGGGTGGTCGGCCCGGTCGAAAGTGATGGGCTTGTCGGACCAGTCTAGGTAGACTGGCGCCGCCGCCTTCACCGAGCAGACCTCCCGGCGCTCTTGCTTGCGGTGCCGAGCCGAGGTATTCGCCGCATGCCCTCCATAGATCATGAAGCAGTCGCGGACCTCGGGGAACCCCCCTGCTGGGTGATCTTCGTTCTTGTCGTCGTCGTGGGCCCTGCCACCCTCGGCGGGTGGCCCGACCCTGTGGAAGTGACGCCGAAGCATAACGCACTCCTCGAGGGTGTGCTTGACGGGCCCCTGATGGTAGGGGCACGGCTCCTTGAGCATCTTGTCGAAGAGGTTCGCACCTCCGGGGGGCTTTCGAGGGTTCTTATACTCGGCGGCGGCGACAAGGTCCGCGTCGGCGGCGTCGCGTTTCGATTGCGACTTCTTCTTGCCCTTCTTCTTGGCGCCGCGCGGAGCAGACGCCTCGGGAGCTTCTTCCGATGGGCGGCCCTGGGGCTGCTTGTCCTTTCGGAAGATAGCCTCGACCGCCTCCTGGCCGGAGGCGAACTTGGTGGCGATGTCCATCAGCTCGCTCGCCCTGGTGGGGGTTTTGCGACCCAGCTTGCTCACCAGGTCGCGGCAAGTGGTGCCGGCGAGGAACGCGCCGATGACATCCGAGTCGGTGATGTTGGGCAGCTCGGTGCGCTGCTTCGAGAATCGCCGGATGTAGTCCCGGAGCGACTCCCCCGGCTGTTGCCGGCAGCTTCGAAGGTCCCAGGGATTCCCGGGGCGCACGTATGTGCCCTGGAAATTGCCAGCGAAGGCTTGGACCAAGTCGTCCCAGTTGGAAATCTGCCCCGGAGGCAGGTGCTCCAACCAGGCGCGAGCAGTGTCGGAGAGGAACAGGGGGAGGTTGCGGATGATGAGGTTGTCGTCGTCCGTTCCACCCAGTTGGCAGGCAAGGCGGTAGTCCGCGAGCCACAGTTCCGGTCTCGTTTCCCCCGAGTACTTTGTGATAGTAGTCGGGGGTCAGAACCGGGTCGGGAATGGCGCCCGTCGGATGGCCCGACTGAAGGCCTGCGGACCGGGTGGTTCGGGCGAGGGACTCCGATCCTCCCCGCTGTCGTAGCGCCCCCCACGCCTGGGGTGGTAGCCTCGGCGCACCCTTTCGTCGAGGTGAGCCCGACGGTCGCGTCGATGGTGCTCGTTGCCGAGGTGGCCCGGGGCCGCAGGCGCGGTGTTGCGCGTGCGCCCGGTGTAGACCGAGGCTTCCCGCATGAATCGGGAAGTCGCGGCATGAGGTTCCGAGGGATATCCTTGCCTCCGGGATGCAGTGCTCTCGGCCCGCCGGGCCGCAGCGCCTTCCAGGAGATTCTTGAGTTCTCCCTGGATTCGCCGACCCTCGGTGGTTGACGGCTCCGGCATCGCGCGGATGAGCATCGCTGCGGTTGCCAGGTTCTGACCGACCCCGCTGGATGCGGGCGGCGGCCTGATCCTGACATCGTTGGCGACGCGGTGCTGGAGACCTTGGGGCAGATGACGTATTTCTCCGGCCAGGGGTTGGCCCACCCATGCCTGTCCAACGTCCCGACGGATCGGCTCAAGCGCTCCTGTTCCCTCGTTGAGCCTGGCCTGCGCCTCGCGGACTTGCTCGAGTTGTGGGTCGTAACCCCCCGCCGGAGCGGGGACCACAGCTAGCTCCCGTGGGATGTCGGCGCGAGGCACCGGCCTGGGGAGATCACCATCCTCCGGCATGCCAAGATGGTTGCCTTCGGTGGGATCCCCTAGCTCGATGTGGAAACATTCGCGGCTTGGGCCGCAGCTCTCGTCGCCAAGGCTGCGGCTTCCATCGGAACAGTCGGATAGACAGTAGTCACATGCGGTCATGAAGTCCCGCACGACACTGGGGCTGCCAAGTCCGGAGAAATCCCAACCGATGCTGGGATCGTCATCTTCCTCGGACCCAGAGGGCCCGCAGGTCGAGACGTCCGTCAGTCGGTCCCAAGGCAACCGCATACAGAACCTCAGTGGGGTTGCACTCGCCTCAATGAGAGCGCCCGCCAAAACGAGGTCGTTTGGCGGGTTGAGGCCGAGTCGAAATGACGCAAGATGGGAGTTAGTCGTTACCTTTTGGTCGACGAGGAGCGACGTAGTCACACCGGGGACTGGTTGCGCCGTCATCCCTGGTTCGAGGGCGACGTCCTGCAGGCTTTCCGCGAGCGCGCCGGCGTCGTCTTCTTGCTCAAGGTCAGCGTGCCGCGGGGGGATGGCGCTCTCCTCCGTCTCGAACGCGAGGTCGACGTCCGGCGTGCCTTCCGTCGGGGCGTCGGGGGCGTCGATTCGCTCGACGGCCGACGAAGCGCGGCCTCCCGTCTGGCCTTGACGGCTCCGCCTCCTCCTCCGTTGGCGGGGGAGAGAACGGAGCGAGCCCGAATATTGCTCTTCCATCACGCGGGGAAGACGTCGTCGATTCCGCCGCCGGCGGGCGGGTTGTCGGCCGCCATTGTCGTAGTCGCGCGGCGGTGGAAGAAGTGTCATGTCGTAGCTGCCGTCGAAGGACATGAACTCGAGAGTCCCGAAACAAAGCACCGTCCCGGGCCGGAGAGGTTGCTGGAGACTGCCCATCTGGAGCTTGACGGGGAGCTGTTCGTCAGCACGCAGCAGGCCCCTACCTGGCGCGCCAACTGTCGGCGTTTCGAGACAGGGGGGTCCCTAAGCCGACGAGTGAGTGTGCTGCGTGCCCCAGCCCAGATGGGTCGAGCGCGTGGGCGAGCGCGAAGGGGGGAGAGGCGAGGTGGCCGGAGCCGAGCGTGAGAGAGGTGGAAGTCCCGCGGCCTTCGTGTTCGTCCCGCGCCCAGGTCAGGTGCGCTTGCAGTAGGGGGGTTACAAGCGTCCACGCGGGTGAGGGAAGCGAGCGGCCCCAAGAGAGCGCCTGTCCCGTCCTCGGTCCCGCGCGGCCAACCTTCTCTGAGAAGGCCCTGGTCCTTCCTTTTATAGTCGTAAGGAGAGGATCCAGGTGTACAATGGGGATGTAGCAGAGTGCTACGTGTCTAGCGGAGGGAGAGCTAGCGCCCTAGGTACATGCCAATGTGGCAGCCGGAGAGATTTGGGCACCCTGCTGGCGTGATGTCGTGGCTGTCGGAGGTGCGGCGGAGCCTGATGGAGGGACAGCTGTTGGAGCGGTCGAGTCCCTGCTGACGTTGTCCTGCTTTCGTAAGAGAGCTGGGGGCCGCCGTCGTCATAGAGCTTGTGGAGCGCCATCATTGCCTCTCTGGCGGAGCTGGCCGGATGAGACGCCGGTCTTGTTCTCCGTGACCCGAGTCGATTCGGGGTAGGATGATGATGGCGCCTCCTGTTGACGTGGCGGTCTGTGCCCTAGGCAGGGCGACGTGGGGTTTCCTCCGAAGCCGAGGTTGAGTCTGCCTTCTGTTGCCGTGGCCGAGCCCGAGCCAAGGGGTCGGGCGAGGCGGAAGTCGTTCGGCCGAGGCCAGGGCGGAGTCCGAGCCCTGGGGTCGGGCGAGGCGGAGTTTCGTCGTCTTCCGGGTCTTAGCCCGAGTCCGAGCCCTGGGGTCGGGCGGAGCGGAGTTCGCCGTCTTCCGGGTCTTAGCCCGAGTCCGAGCCCTGGGGTCGGGCGGAGCGGAGTTCGCCGTCTTCCGGGTCTTAGCCCGAGTCCGAGCCCTGGGGTCGGGCGGAGCGGAGTTCGCCGTCTTCCGGGTCTTAGCCCGAGTCCGAGCCCTGGGGTCGGGCGGAGCGGAGTTCGCCGTTTTTTCGGGTCTTAGCCCGAGTCCGAGCCCTGGGGTCGGGCGGAGCGGAGTTCGCCGTCTTCCGGGTCTTAGCCCGAGTCCGAGCCCTGGGGTCGGGCGGAGCGGAGTTCGCCGTCTTCCGGGTCTTAGCCCGAGTCCGAGCCCTGGGGTCGGGCGGAGCGGAGTTCGTCGTGGCGCCTTTGGCAAGGCCTGATTGCCTGTCAGACTCACTCTGTCGAGTGGCACTGCAGTCGGAGTGGCGCAGGCGGCGCTGTCCTTCTGTCAGACTGGCCAGTGGAGCGGTGGAGTGACGGCGGTCACCTCGGCTCTGCCGGGGGCGCGTGTCAGGATAGAGGTGTCAGGCCACCTTTGCGTTAAATGCCCCTGCAATTTGGTCAGTCGGTGTGGTGATTTAGTCAAGGTTGCTTCTGAGCGAAGCCAAGGCCTTGGGCGAGCCGGTGATGTGTCCGCCATAAAAAGGGGGCCTCGGGCGAGACGGAAGTCTCTCGAGGTCGGCTGCCTTTGGCCGAGGCTAGGCTCGGGTGAAGCGTGATCGAGTCACTCGTGTGGACTGATCCCTGACTTAATCGTGCCCATCAGGCCTTTGCAGCTTTATGCTGATGGGGGTTACCAGCTGAGAATTAGGCGCCTTGAGGGTACCCCTAATTATGGTCCCCGACAACTCTTGTCAATAATTTGTTCTAATTGAGGATGTATGGTTCTAAAGGCATTTATAACTCTAGTAGACCATGAATCATAATTAGAACAATCGGAAAGTAATATTTCAAGAGTTACCTCCGTGTTTTCCTTGGAAGATGTCTTCTTGTTCTTTTGGGATCTTTTACGAGCCATCACTTCGAGTTGTTAGACTCAAGATGAAGTGCCTAGCTCCGATACCAATTGTAAGTCGCCTAGAGGGGGGGTGAATAGGCGGAACCTGAAAATGAAAACTTTATCCCCCAACTAGATCCCTTGATTAGTGGTTAGAACAAGATATACAAATATCGGAGAATAGAAACTAAGTTCTTGCTGAAAAGAGTATTGCTTAAATAATGCGGAAGTGATAAATCAATACAACTAATGAGTTATAGAATAACAAAGCAAGAAGCCTTAGATGAGAAGAGCACTAGGACAAGTTATTTCTTGCCACGTGTTGCTTTACTAAATGGGAATTTAACTTGAAGCAAAACCAAATGATATTAGTAAATAAAGGTGCAAGAAAACTTAGAGCCAGGGAAAACAAACAAATCACAAGCAATAAAAACAATGGACACGGGTGATTTGTTTTACCGAGGTTCGGCCCTCGAAGGCCTAGTCCCCGTTGAGGAGTCCACTCAAGGACGGGTCTTTTTCAACCCTTTCCCTCTCTCCCCCGATCACACAAGGATCGGTGAGCTCTTCTTCTTCTCAAGGATCACTCTCGATCCCGCAAGGACCACCACACTCTTTGGTGTCTCTTGCTAGCTTTTACAAGCCTCCAACACTTTGGAGGAAGTTTGAATGGGAGTCAAAACTCCACGCACAAATGAACACAAAGATGAAGCACACACTATCTCTCGATGAAACTCACAAGGCACTAGGGCTAGACTCAATTGAGTAGCTCTCAATTGCTTGCTCTCTCTTTTGTGGCACTTGTGTTGGTTGTAGTGGACTAAATCTTGTGTATAGGATGGATCAATGAATATATGTGGTTGGGAGGGCTTGAGTATGTCAACTAGATGACTTGGAATGTTGCTTGGGCTCCCTCTCTTTGAAGTGGCCGGTTGGGGTGGTATTTATAGCCACCATCCAATTTTGTAGTCGTTGGAGAAGCTGCTGGCGATGGGCGCACCGGACAGTCCGGTGCACACCGGACATGTCCGGTGCCCCAGCCACGTCATCCTATCCGTTGGGGTTGGAGCTGGTCGACCGTTGGAGGCTTTTGTCCTCATGTGGCACCGGACAGTCCGGTGCACACCGGACAGTCCGGTGCCTCTCTGATCCTCTGCTCTGACTTCTGCCGCGTGTACTGTTCACTGTCAGAGTCGACCGTTGGCGCGAAGTAGCCGTTGCTGCGCTGGTACACCGGACAGTCCGGTGCAACACCGGACAGTCCGGTGAATTATAGCGGAGCAGTCTTCATGAAATCCCGAGGCTGGCCAGTTCTGAGCCGCTTCACTCTGGAGCACCGGACACTGTCCGGTGGAGCACCGGACAGTCCGGTGAATTATAGTGGGCTGCGCCTGAGAAACCCGAAGGCGAAGAGTTTGAAGGCAATCCTCCCTGGTGCACCGGACACTGTCCGGTGGTGCACCGGACACTGTCCGGTGGCACACCGGACAGTCCGGTGCGCCCGACCAGGGAGCACTTTGGTTTCTTTTTGCTCCTTTCTTTTGACCCTTGTCTTGTTCTTTTTATTGGTTTTATGTTGAATCTTTGACACCTGTAGAATATATGATCTAGAGCAAACAAGTTAGTCCAATTAGTTGTGTTGGTCATTCAACCACCAAAATCATTTAGGAAAAGGTTTAAAGCCTATTTCCCTTTCAGTGTGTCTCAATCGAGACATCAGGTTACATCTATATGCTGCTTCTACATATGTTGTTGCTTTAATGTAAGTAATTATTTGTAAAAAAATATTTTGTTGTTCCTTGTTATATACTACTAAATCAATGATAAGTTGGTGTCATTAACATATTTGGGACTATTAGAGGTGTTTTCTATTTCAATGGATAGATGGTTCTAAAAACTTTAATGTAATACTTACTTTCTAATGATTGGTGGAGAGAGAGAGACACAAGCACTTCGAGCATTGGGTTCCACTTCCCCCCAATTGTCCATCGATGAACGCATTAAGAACTCTTCTCTGTGTGATTGCGAAGGTTATATGTCTACACTAATTTGAGATGATTAGTGTCGGGGACCATAATTAGGGGTACCCTCAAGGCGCCTAATTCTCAGCTGGTAACCCCCATCAGCATAAAGCTGCAAAGGCCTGATGGGCACGATTAAGTCAGGGATCAGTCCACACGAGTGACTCGATCACGCTTCACCCGAGCCTAGCCTCGGCCAAAGGCAGCCGACCTCGAGAGACTTCCGTCTCGCCCGAGGCCCCCTTTTTATGGCGGACACATCACCGGCTCGCCCAAGGCCTTGGCTTCGCTCAGAAGCAACCTTGACTAAATCACCACACCAACTGACCAAATTGCAGGGGCATTTAACGCAAAGGTGGCCTGACACCTCTATCCTGACACGCGCCCCCGGCAGAGCCGAGGTGACCGCCGTCACTCCACCGCTCCACTGGCCAGTCTGACAGAAGGACAGCGCCGCCTGCGCCACTCCGACTGCAGTGCCACTCGACAGAGTGAGTCTGACAGGCAATCAGGCCTTGCCAAAGGCGCCACGGCGAACTCCGCTCCGCCCGACCCCAGGGCTCGGACTCGGGCTAAGACCCGGAAGACGGCGAACTCCGCTCCGCCCGACCCCAGGGCTCGGACTCGGGCTAAGACCCGGAAGACGGCGAACTCCGCTCCGCCCGACCCCAGGGCTCGGACTCGGGCTAAGACCCGGAAGACGACGAAACTCCGCCTCGCCCGACCCCAGGGCTCAGACTCCGCCCTGGCCTCGGCCGAACAACTTCCGCCTCGCCCGACCCCTTGGCTCGGGCTCGGCCACGGCAACAGAAGGCAGACTCAACCTCGGCTTCGGAGGAAACCCCACGTCGCCCTGCCTAGGGCACAGACCGCCACGTCAACAGGAGGCGCCATCATCATCCTACCCCGAATCGACTCGGGTCACGGAGAACAAGACCGGCGTCTCATCCGGCCAGCTCCGCCAGAGAGGCAATGATGGCGCTCCACAAGCTCTATGACGACGGCGGCCCCCAGCTCTCTTACGAAAGCAGGACAACGTCAGCAGGGACTCGACCGCTCCAACAGCTGTCCCTCCATCAGGCTCCGCCGCACCTCCGACAGCCACGACATCACGCCAGCAGGGTGCCCAAATCTCTCCGGCTGCCACATTGGCATGTACCTAGGGCGCTAGCTCTCCCTCCGCTAGACACGTAGCACTCTGCTACATCCCCATTGTACACCTGGATCCTCTCCTTACGACTATAAAAGGAAGGACCAGGGCCTTCTCAGAGAAGGTTGGCCGCGCGGGACCGAGGACGGGACAGGCGCTCTCTTGGGGCCGCTCGCTTCCCTCACCCGCGTGGACGCTTGTAACCCCCCTACTGCAAGCGCACCTGACCTGGGCGCGGGACGAACACGAAGGCCGCGGGACTTCCACCTCTCTCACACTCGGCTCCGGCCACCTCGCCTCTCCCCCCTTCGCGCTCGCCCACGCGCTCGACCCATCTGGGCTGGGGCACGCAGCACACTCACTCGTCGGCTTAGGGACCCCCCTGTCTCGAAACGCCGACAGTTGGCGCGCCAGGTAGGGACCTGCTGCGTGCTGACGAACAGCTCCCCGTCAAGCTCCAGATGGGCAGTCTCCAGCAACCTCTCCGGCCCGGGACGGTGCTTCGTTTCGGGACTCTCGAGTTCATGTCCTTCGACGGCAGCTACGACATGACACTTCTTCCACCGCCGCGCGACTACGACAATGGCGGCCGACAACCCGCCCGCCGGCGGCGGAATCGACGACGTCTTCCCCGCGTGATGGAAGAGCAATATTCGGGCTCGCTCCGTTCTCTCCCCCGCCAACGGAGGAGGAGGCGGAGCCGTCAAGGCCAGACGGGAGGCCGCGCTTCGTCGGCCGTCGAGCGAATCGACGCCCCCGACGCCCCGACGGAAGGCACGCCGGACGTCGACCTCGCGTTCGAGACGGAGGAGAGCGCCGTCCCCCCGCGGCACGCTGACCTTGAGCAAGAAGACGATGCCGGCGCGCTCGCGGAAAGCCTGCAGGACGTCGCCCTCGAACCAGGGATGACGGCGCAACCAGTCCCCGGTGTGACTACGTCGCTCCTCGTCGACCAAAAGGTAACGACTAACTCCCATCTTGCGTCATTTCGACTCGGCCTCAACCCGCCAAACGACCTCGTTTTGGCGGGCGCTCTCATTGAGGCGAGTGCAACCCCACTGAGGTTCTGTATGCGGTCGCCTTGGGACCGACTGACGGACGTCTCGACCTGCGGGCCCTCTGGGTCCGAGGAAGATGACGATCCCAGCATCGGTTGGGATTTCTCCGGACTTGGCAGCCCCAGTGCCGTGCGGGACTTCATGACCGCATGTGACTACTGTCTATCCGACTGTTCCGATGGAAGCCGCAGCCTTGGCGACGAGAGCTGCGGCCCAAGCCGCGAATGTTTCCACATCGAGCTAGGGGATCCCACCGAAGGCAACCATCTTGGCATGCCGGAGGATGGTGACCTCCCCAGGCCGGTGCCTCGCGCCGACATCCCACGGGAGCTAGCTGTGGTCCCCGCTCCGGCGGGGGGTTACGACCCACAACTCGAGCAAGTCCGCGAGGCGCAGGCCAGGCTCAACGAGGGAACAGGAGCGCTTGAGCCGATCCGTCGGGACGTCGGACAGGCATGGGTGGGCCAACCCCTGGCCGGAGAAATACGTCATCTGCCCCAAGGTCTCCAGCACCGCGTCGCCAACGATGTCAGGATCAGGCCGCCGCCCGCATCCAGCGGGGTCGGTCAGAACCTGGCAACCGCAGCGATGCTCATCCGCGCGATGCCGGAGCCGTCAACCACCGAGGGTCGGCGAATCCAGGGAGAACTCAAGAATCTCCTGGAAGGCGCTGCGGCCCGGCGGGCCGAGAGCACTGCATCCCGGAGGCAAGGGTATCCCTCGGAACCTCATGCCGCGACTTCCCGATTCATGCGGGAAGCCTCGGTCTACACCGGGCGCACGCGCAACACCGCGCCTGCGGCCCCGGGCCACCTCGGCAACGAGCACCATCGACGCGACCGTCGGGCTCACCTCGACGAAAGGGTGCGCCGAGGCTACCACCCCAGGCGTGGGGGGCGCTACGACAGCGGGGAGGATCGGAGTCCCTCGCCCGAACCACCCGGCCCGCAGGCCTTCAGTCGGGCCATCCGACGGGCGCCATTCCCGACCCGGTTCCGACCCCTGACTACTATCACAAAGTACTCGGGGGAAACAAGACCGGAACTGTGGCTCGCGGACTACCGCCTTGCCTGCCAACTGGGTGGAACGGACGACGACAACCTCATCATCCGCAACCTCCCCTTGTTCCTCTCCGACACTGCTCGCGCCTGGTTGGAGCACCTGCCTCCGGGGCAGATTTCCAACTGGGACGACTTGGTCCAAGCCTTCGCTGGCAATTTCCAGGGCACATACGTGCGCCCCGGGAACTCCTGGGACCTTCGAAGCTGCCGGCAACAGCCGGGGGAGTCGCTCCGGGACTACATCCGGCGATTCTCGAAGCAGCGCACCGAGCTGCCCAACATCACCGACTCGGATGTCATCGGCGCGTTCCTCGCCGGCACCACTTGCCGCGACCTGGTGAGCAAGCTGGGTCGCAAAACCCCCACCAGGGCGAGCGAGCTGATGGACATCGCCACCAAGTTCGCCTCCGGCCAGGAGGCGGTCGAGGCTATCTTCCGAAAGGACAAGCAGCCCCAGGGCCGCCCATCGGAAGAAGCTCCCGAGGCGTCTGCTCCGCGCGGCGCCAAGAAGAAAGGCAAGAAGAAGTCGCAATCGAAACGCGACGCCGCCGACGCGGACCTTGTCGCCGCCGCCGAGTATAAGAACCCTCGGAAGCCCCCCGGAGGTGCGAACCTCTTCGACAAGATGCTCAAGGAGCCGTGCCCCTACCATCAGGGGCCCGTCAAGCACACCCTCGAGGAGTGCGTTATGCTTCAGCGTCACTTCCACAGGGTCGGGCCACCCGCCGAGGGTGGCAGGGCCCACGACGACGACAAGAACGAAGATCACCCAGCAGGGGGGTTCCCCGAGGTCCGCGACTGCTTCATGATCTATGGAGGGCATGCGGCGAATACCTCGGCTCGGCACCGCAAGCAAGAGCGCCGGGAGGTCTGCTCGGTGAAGGTGGCGGCGCCAGTCTACCTAGACTGGTCCGACAAGCCCATCACTTTCGACCGGGCCGACCACCCCGACCATGTGCCGAGCCCGGGGAAATACCCGCTCGTCGTCGACCCCGTTGTCGGCGATGTCAGGCTCACCAAGGTCCTGATGGACGGGGGCAGCTGCCTCAACATCATCTACGCCGAGACCCTCAAGCTTCTGCGCGTCGATCCGTCCTCCGTCCGAGCAGGCGCTGCGCCCTTCCACGGGATCATCCCTGGGAAGCGCGTCCAGCCCCTCGGGCGACTCGACCTCCCAGTCTGCTTCGGGACACCCTCCAACTTCCGAAGGGAGACCCTGACGTTCGAAGTGGTCGGGTTCCGAGGAACCTACCACGCCGTGCTAGGGAGGCCATGCTACGCGAAGTTCATGGTCGTCCCCAACTACACCTACCTGAAGCTCAAGATGCCGGGCCCCAACGGGGTCATCACCGTCGGCCCCACGTACAAACACGCGTTCGAATGCGACGTGGAGTGCGTGGAGTACGCCGAGGCCCTCATCGCCGACCTGGAGAACCTCTCCAAGGAGGTCCCAGACGTGAAGCGCCATGCCGGCAACTTCGAGCCAGCGGAGACGGTCAAGGCCGTCCCCCTCGACCCCAGTGGCGACACCACCGAGCAGATCCGGATCGGTTCCGGGCTCGACCCCAAATAGGAAGCAGTGCTCGTCGACTTTCTCCGCGCAAACGCCGACGTCTTTGCGCGGAGTCCCTCGGACGTGTCCGGCATACCGAGGGGTGTCGCCAAACAATCGCTGGATATTCGGGCCGGGGCCCGATCCGTCAGGCAGCCTCTGCGCCTCGATCATCAAGGAAGGGTCGGCCTCGCCATGGCGGAGCCCGACCCTCCCTCGGGGGCTAAAAAGGGGGAACCCCTCTTCGTCAAGATCTTTTTAAATCAAAAAAAAGGGGGGGCCTCTTGCGTTCTCCCAGTTACGTTCTCCTGGCTATGTCAGAAGCCGGGTCTCGAGGAGCGAATGCGGGTACATGAAAATGGCAAGGCCGATTGAGCCAAGGAATTCCCGTACCTCCGGGTTAGGGATACCTCACTCATCACCTGCCACGAAGGATGGCCCAACTCGAGAAGCCACTCTATTATTGACGAGGTAGGACGAACATGCAGACGGAAAGAAAGGAGAGTACGACTCCATGCAAGAAAGACAAAAGTGTTCAGGCCTCAGCGGCCATGGTGAGACACACGTTCAACAAGAAACTGTTCAAACGAGAATCAGGCGCCGCCTTGGGAAGGAGCCGCGCCTTCATCTCCACCCCCGCCATTGGTGGGGTCCATCTCGGCCTCCGGTGACGTCGCAGGAGGAAGGACCTCCGCCTCAAAGGTGGTCGCCAGCACCGCGCTCGGGCCGGCGGCAACCGCGTCAAGCCGCTGCACCTCCGCCAGAGCAGCATCGTCTTCGTCAGGAAGACAGTACCCCTCACTAACCCGCTCCAGATCCACAACGTAGTGAGAAGCGAGCACGGCGAAGGCCCGCCGGACGCCGTGATGCAGCGCTTCACGGACTCTGCCGCGGGCGTGACCACCCAAGGCTCGAAGACGGCTCTGAGGGGAGCTTCCTGAAGGGACGTCAACGGAGCCGAGGGCACCATAAAAGTCCGAGACGGCCTCGGACATGGCCGCGAGGTCCGCCTCCCTCTGCTCGGCGGCTCCGGCAAGCGCCTCAGCAAGCGCCTTGGCGGACTCGTCAAGGGCGGACTCAAGCTCTGCAAGTAGCCAGGAGAAATACCTCAAGCACAAGCAAGGGAAACGAACAAGAAAAAGAACTAGGAAGGACCAAGACGTACTTCTGGCTCGGGCACGGTGCTCCGAGGCCGCGACTTGGGTCGCAGCTAAGTCAGCCGCGAGGGTCTCGGCTCGGCTTTCGGCCTCGGCGGCCCGGCCTTGAAGTCGGTTCCGTTCCTCGACGACCTGGGCGAGCTCCGATCGCCGCTGTTGCGCCTCCGCACGCGCCGCTGCCGCCTCGGCTCTCAGGTCGGCGCATAGCAGCTGGAGGTCCGCCACCTTGGCATCTTGCTGAGAAAGGCGCGTGGTAGCCTCGGCGAGCGAAGACCTCAGGGATCGCAGCGAGCCCCAGACATCAACCTCACGGCGGATGAACAACGACTTAGCGGCGCTCCGGTCCGTCAGATCCTGGGAAAAGGAAACAGGGCGTCACAGCAAGTATCACACAGAAGGAAAAAAGGTATGCCCGAAACCGCTACCTGGAGGATTTTGGGGACGTCTCTGCAGAAAACCTCCAGCGACGACCGGAGCGACCCCACCGTCGCCTCTACGCACTCGCGGAGCTCACCCCAGGACTGGTCTTCCTGCTCATCATCGAGAACGAAGACGGGGTCCGAGGCCTCGCGGTTCCGGAATCGGAGCAACGGGCGCCGGGCCTCGGAGTCCCGCCGCACAGCGATGAGGCTGTCGCCCGGCTGGACGGATTGCGCGACCGCGCCCACCTCTTCTGGGGTCTTGGGCACCGACGCATCAGCCATCCCGGCGCTGGCGGCGGCTGGACACCCTTCGACAAGGACGGCGGCAACCTCGGCGGTGGCAGGCGCCGGCATGACCGGCACGACAGGCGAACTCAGAGCCGCGTGGGCGTCGGCCGCCTCCTCAACCACGATCGCTGCCTCGGCGGAGGAGCCGGCCTCGGGAGCCCGCTCCTCCGAGATTGGCGACGCCCGAGCCCCCGATGTCGGAGTACCCCGCGAGAGGGTCGACTGAATGGCGCTGGCCGCACAGTTCGACGCCGTCTTGAGGACCTTCCGGGGTGCCAGGTCGGTCTGGCCGTGACTTCGCTTGCTGGATAAAAAAGGAAGGGGATCACAACCGAAACATACGAATGGGAGGCCAAGACGAAGACATTCCGAGGTACTCACCCACTCCGGGCCATGATCCACCGCGCCTGGGGAGAGCCTTCTTGGATCCCGGCTCTCGAAACGGCCGCCGAGGTCCGCTTCGCCGGCGCTTGGGGCGCCTGGGAGACAGGTTCCCCGGGCACGGCAGCGACGACCTGAGGGTCGCTCCCGTCCGCCACCAGCACAAGCGGCGGCCTCTGGGGAACAGACGCCTTGGTCTGGACCTCCGGAACTACTTCAGCTCCTCCGGCGGAGGGGTCAGGTGGCCTCTCGGTTCGCCCCCGCGCCTCGGGTCGGGAGCCCGACGCCCCGACTTCGGGGGCTGACGGAGTCGGTTCGCTCGGGGGCTGGCTCGACGGCTCTTGGCCACACCCCAGGCCGAGGCTGAGGCCGAGACGGGCGGCCATGCCGTCATCATCATCATCATCGTCGTCGTCATCGTCGTCGGGCGTCTCCGGCGATGGCTCCCTCGGGAGTCCGTCCCTCTCCTGCTGGCGGCGGCGCTTCTCCAAGGCGTCCCGAGCCCGCCTTTGCTCGCGGGCCCGGGCCTTCTCCGCGTCCTTCTTTTTCTTCTTCTCCTCCGCGGCAACCCGCCGCGCTGCACGGTCCACCGCGTCCTCCGGGACCCGTGGCAGGGAGGGTTTGTGACACCCCACATCCTAAAAGGAGGGGAGAAAGGAACCCGATCATAAGGACCCGGAGCAACCAGATATACGAAGAAGGGAGGAGCAAACGCTCACCAAAGTCACGCACCCCTGATCGGGGCGCATCCGAAGCTGGGAGTATGCGTGGGGGTCCGGCTTCCCCATCGCGGCCGACACCCGCCATTGGAGGGCGTCGAAAGGGAGAGGATCAGGGGACATTCGTGAGCCCTCCCAGTCGGCTTCCGGGGTCATCTCCCAGAGCGACAGCCGCCGCTCCGCCAATGGAAGCACCCTCCGACGGTGAATGGCGGCGATCACTCCCGCAGCAGTAAGTCCCCCCTCCCGCAACTCCTTCAGGGCCTGGAGAAGGGGCTCGAGATTTTTCTGCCTCTCGTGCGGGGTCCCGTGGCGCCAGGCGTCGGTGGCAGCTGTAACTACTCGCTGGGAAAATGGTGGGAGCAACTCACCGTCGTTCCGGAGGTAGAACCACCGGCGCTGCCACCCCTTGTTCGAAGACGCGAGAATGGCAGGAATGTACTGCAACGCCCGCGACTGCCTCAACAAGAGAATGTAGCCGCCGGCCCGCACCGCTGCACGGATCCTCCTCTCCCCCGTCGACAAGGCGAAAGGCTCGGCGAGGAAGAAGTAAGTCCACAAATCCCAATGGGGAGCAATCCCCAAGTACCCTTCGCATAACGCTACGAAAATAGCGGCCTGTGAGATGGAGTTGGGGGAGAGGTTGTGCAACTCCACCCCGTAGTGGAATAAGATGGCCCGCATAAAGCGGCCCGTCGGCGCACCAAATCCCCGCTCATGGAAGGAGACGAAGCTCACAACGTACCCCGGCGGTGGGGACGGAGCGGCTCCGCCCACGGGAGGAATCCACTCTGGTCGCTGCTTGTCGGTGAGGGGGCGGAGCAAACCTTTGCCGACCAGCTCCTCCAGATCACTCGCCGTCACCGTGGAGAAGGGCCACGGATCGCGCGGGGGGATTATGGTCACTCGGTCCGCCATCACCAAGATGGAGAAGACGGCGGCGCGGGGGGCAGGGAAGGCGGTTTCTCTCTCCTCCGACTAAAGTTTCCCGGGTGGCGAAAACCTGAAGGGAAAAGAAGGGAGCAGAGTGAAGAACCGCCACCGGGCCCCCTCTCAAGTATATGAAGGCCAGGGCGAAACCGTTTCCAGCACGCCGCCTGGACCGGACGCAGGATTCGAAAAACGCGAAGCGGCACAGCCGTTCCTCGAAACGGCTTGCACACGCGTAACGGCCGCCCCGCCGACCACTCGCCCCGTCGCATTAACTCCGCGGCAGGACACGCGGCGCTTCTGGCAGGAGGAGCGCGCGACGCTTCACCTTCGCCGTAATAACCGCTTTAGAAAAGGTACGCCACGTCGTCCGATTTCGTATCCTTTTCCGTTTTCCTCTTTCTCTATCTCTTGCAACAGGGACCGGGAAAGGGGGATACCCCGAAAGGGATCCTTCTCCGCGAAGGAACCGGGCTCCGAGCCCCCCATTACTGATCAGGGGTTCGAAGGCTGGCCCCCCGAGGGTTCAACAGTCGCCTCAGATCGCGTGGGCCCGACACCCACTACTGGTCAGGGGTTCGAAGGCCAGCCCCCCGAAGGGCTCCATGGCCGCCTCAGGCTACTCGGGCTCCGCGCCCATTACTGATCAGGGGTTCGAAGGCTGGCCCCCGAAGGGTTCACAGTCGCCTCAGACACCGAGCGAGGGATGACCAGGGGTACGTTCGATACATAACCGAGGCTCGGGCTGCGCTCCCGAGGTACCCTAGGACATTTCCGAGACCAGCGGGAACGATCTTGTAATGGAATCCCATCGGAGGGAGGCATCGAGCCCTCGGACCCCGTCGCCAGGGGACCGGGTCCGACAAATCACCCGCAGGTACTTTTGGGCGTGCCTCTGGGCCCCTAGTCGACCCCCAACGAACGGGGCACGGACGTCCACTCGGATTACCCGCTTGCAGCTCACCGGAGACACCATGTTCGGTGCCCATCGAGGGTAACATGGCGCACTCCCCCCTCCTCCTTGCGGAAAGGCGACGTAGGGGCGTATGTAAAAAGCCGAGTCTGTCCCTGATCGTCCTCTCGCCCTGTGCAGAGGCTCGGGGGCTGCTCTCGCAAAAACCGGCTCCGGCCAAATCGTTGACAGCGTCAACATACCAGCCCGAGAGCTTGGGCCCCGACCGTGCACCCGGGCTACGGCCAGTTCGCATGAGGGAACGACCAGACCAGCCGAAGCGTTAAGCGAAGTATTAAGACCTCGAAGGAGTGTAACCACTCCTCCGAGGCCTCGGGGGCTACACCCGGCGGGTGCGCTCGCGCGCACCCACCGGAACGAAATGCAACCGAGAAAGGCTGGTCCCCTTGCAAAAAAGTGCGACAAAAGCCTCCAAGCGAGTGCTAACACTCCCTTCGAGGCTCGGGGGCTACTGTCGGGGACCATAATTAGGGGTACCCTCAAGGCGCCTAATTCTCAGCTGGTAACCCCCATCAGCATAAAGCTGCAAAGGCCTGATGGGCACGATTAAGTCAGGGATCAGTCCACACGAGTGACTCGATCACGCTTCACCCGAGCCTAGCCTCGGCCAAAGGCAGCCGACCTCGAGAGACTTCCGTCTCGCCCGAGGCCCCCTTTTTATGGCGGACACATCACCGGCTCGCCCAAGGCCTTGGCTTCGCTCAGAAGCAACCTTGACTAAATCACCACACTAACTGACCAAATTGCAGGGGCATTTAACGCAAAGGTGGCCTGACACCTCTATCCTGACACGCGCCCCCGGCAGAGCCGAGGTGACCGCCGTCACTCCACCGCTCCACTGGCCAGTCTGACAGAAGGACAGCGCCGCCTGCGCCACTCCGACTGCAGTGCCACTCGACAGAGTGAGTCTGACAGGCAATCAGGCCTTGCCAAAGGCGCCACGGCGAACTCCGCTCCGCCCGACCCCAGGGCTCGGACTCGGGCTAAGACCCGGAAGACGGCGAACTCCGCTCCGCCCGACCCCAGGGCTCGGACTCGGGCTAAGACCCGGAAGACGGCGAACTCCGCTCCGCCCGACCCCAGGGCTCGGACTCGGGCTAAGACCCGGAAGACGACGAAACTCCGCCTCGCCCGACCCCAGGGCTCGGACTCCGCCCTGGCCTCGGCCGAACGACTTCCGCCTCGCCCGACCCCTTGGCTCGGGCTCGGCCACGGCAACAGAAGGCAGACTCAACCTCGGCTTCGGAGGAAACCCCACGTCGCCCTGCCTAGGGCACAGACCGCCACGTCAACAGGAGGCGCCATCATCATCCTACCCCGAATCGACTCGGGTCACGGAGAACAAGACCGGCGTCTCATCCGGCCAGCTCCGCCAGAGAGGCAATGATGGCGCTCCACAAGCTCTATGACGACGGCGGCCCCCAGCTCTCTTACGAAAGCAGGACAACGTCAGCAGGGACTCGACCGCTCCAACAGCTGTCCCTCCATCAGGCTCCGCCGCACCTCCGACAGCCACGACATCACGCCAGCAGGGTGCCCAAATCTCTCCGGCTGCCACATTGGCATGTACCTAGGGCGCTAGCTCTCCCTCCGCTAGACACGTAGCACTCTGCTACATCCCCATTGTACACCTGGATCCTCTCCTTACGACTATAAAAGGAAGGACCAGGGCCTTCTCAGAGAAGGTTGGCCGCGCGGGACCGAGGACGGGACAGGCGCTCTCTTGGGGCCGCTCGCTTCCCTCACCCGCGTGGACGCTTGTAACCCCCCTACTGCAAGCGCACCTGACCTGGGCGCGGGACGAACACGAAGGCCGCGGGACTTCCACCTCTCTCACGCTCGGCTCCGGCCACCTCGCCTCTCCCCCCTTCGCGCTCGCCCACGCGCTCGACCCATCTGGGCTGGGGCACGCAGCACACTCACTCGTCGGCTTAGGGACCCCCCTGTCTCGAAACGCCGACAATTAGGTTGATGTATAATACAAAGAGAATCGTTCTATTAGGCCCCTCTGTTTTTATAAATGCAGGAGCGTCTTAATAGAATACACATGTCCCTCTGTTTTTATAGATGCAGGAGCGTCTTAACAAGAAACTATGATTCTAGTAAGCAAGGTTGTGTCTCAATCGAGACATCAGGTCACAAGTATACGATGCTTCTACATATGTTGTTGCTTTAATGTAAATAATTATTTGTAAAAAAATTGGTGTTCCTTGTTATATACTATTAAATCAATGATAAGTTGGTGTCATTAACATATTTGGGACCATTAGAGGTGTTTTCTATTTCAATGCATAGATGGTCCTAAAAACTTTAATGCAATGTACTTACTTTCTAATGATTGGTGGAGAGAGACACAAGCACTTCTAGCACTGGGTTCCGCTTCCCCCGATTCTCCATCGATGAACGCATTAAGAACTCTTCTTTGTGTGATTGCGAAGGTGCATTTTTTTTTTGCACCCAAGGGTTCGCTTGAGTTTGAATGTGATAACAAGAACAAAGTAAGTGTATGTTTAATTTGTTTCTTTTGGTCCCTGGATTTGGCTATCCAGAATTAATAATATGTCCTTGTTTATAGCACATATATTGGAAGTGTCATTTTGGTGTCCTATTAGGTGAAGTCAAAGGAAAACGAGAGTTGGACTTAGACGTTCGAACATCCAATGACAAGAGAGGCTGGCGACGTGCTTCGTGTTCTTGTTGTGCCTACATGATTCATCCTTGTCATTTTGTTTGCCTTGCCCTCCGTTAATTTGCTGGACTTTATAAAAAGAAGAAGAAAAAGCAAATGTATAGCGACGTTGTGGCACCGTCGGCCACACGATGCATACATGCATGAACTGAACCGAACTGTATTGCATGGGCTTGATGAGTGATCGATGGAGCAGCACACCAAACGCTTGAACTAACCGCTAACAACCTGCATCTACGTACGTACTCCTGCATGCATGAGATAGTAGGAAGGAGCCGGTACTCCAGCAAGCATCATCGTCTACGCTGATCTGCCTGGCCTGTCCGGCCTGTCCTGCTGTGTGTGAGGGAGACGTACAGGTACTGTTTGTTCCTGCAGATATATAGATCCAACTGCCTCTGCTTTCAGAGCTAGCTAGCTTGCCAGCGTTGGTTTTGTCCCGCATCTGATCCATCCATCGTCCGTTGCTGATCATCAGCTCGTATATATATACAGTAGCTAGCAGCAGTTGGCTAGTAGGTATACTATACCTCTCCATTTGCATTAGTTGCCAACCTCCTCATCATTACAACAACAACAACAACAACAACAACAACAACAACAACAACAACAACAACAACAACAACAACAACAACAACAACAACTTCATCACCGTCAGTTTTGCTCGGCGTCGCTAAAAGTGGTGTTCGTCGTTACCATTTTACAAACCGGCGGTAAGAAGTAAACAAAAAGGTCACCACGCCCAAGTTTATCCAAGTTGTTGCAGGTCCGGCAAAGATGAAGAGTCTTAGAGCAACTTCATGTTGTTTATGTTCTTTCTCATGGATATACAATGCAAATAGATATCTTGGTGAGAAAAAAAACTATCTGCTTGATTTTTAATTAGGTATCTAGATATTTCTCGCTAGTCAAAGATAGAGCGCAACAGGATATGACAAGTATTTAGAGGATGAAAAGGTCGTATAGAAATCGATTTTCCAAATGGTTCTGCAGATGGTGATCTAGACAGTAAGTTTAAGAAATAAATCGTTTGATCCAGGCAGCTAATTAACTGTTAGTTACTGGTTGGGCTGTTAGCTACACATTTAGATTGATTCCTAAACAAGAATAAAGTTGGAAAATAAGAATAAGAAAACAAGAATATATATTCTACAAGGAACCCTTAACTTTCTCCTCTGGGCTGAAAAGCTGCATGCAGACAAGTTCATGTGCATGTCATTTTGTGCTAGCGAAGTAGCAATAGCATGCAGCAACAACTCTCTTTGTCTCTGTCGATCTGCCGGATAGAAAGCATGAACGGACAAACAGGCTATGCTGTGCACATCCTACATAATTAAGAATCTTCCTCTGTCCCATAACATCTTCACGTGAGAGCACCCCTGTTCACCAGCCAATCTTAGGATATTGGTTTCTCTGCCAAATGAAGGCAATCAACTAATCAAGCATGTTCATGGCAATCTCTCTGAACTGATAGAGGAACATGAATAAACACATGGTATAGGCATGCTCATGTGTGCCTTTCAAAAGGAGCCTACTTTGTACCCCCATAATTATATAGAATTTGCCATGTGCAAGAACATGGAATATTCTGCTGTTTGCATCCATATCTAGCTTACCCGTACTTCTGCATCATCGACACAACAACTAATGGCGATCCAAGGTTTAGAGACAAACCATGAAGCATACAAAAACATTTGGTAATGCCAGCCAGACTTGAAGCGAAACAATGATGGTTATGTTATATCCACAGAAATTAGTGTCTGATCGAGCCAATACAGTATGGAGGAGAAAGAGGAGAAAAAAAAGATGGTTTCATTCTTTTTTTTACTTATCATGTTTTAATTTAAAAATGAATTAGTGAGCAATAAATATTCGAAAATGAAGGTATTACTAAAAAAAATGGAAGGTGAAAGAAAAGCCACTGACGACTCCAATCTAGTAGGGTATAATAATAGTTCTAGTTTCCCCGTTGGTATGTACCAAAGTATTAGGACTTAGGAGCAAACTTCCTCACCAAGAGCTGAAGAGGCAGTAGACAGAGGTGGGCTTGAAGTTGTACAAGCACCGTTTACATTATTATTATTATTATTATTATTATTATTATTATTATTATTATTATTATTATTATTATTATTATTATTATTATTATTATTATTATTATTTTGCAAATAATAAAAATTAAAAGTATATTATTTAAAGTATATTACATGCTTAAATGATATACCATTAAAAATTAATAGTAATTTTTAATGAAATGACAGAGAGAGTATTAAAAATACATTATATTACTATATAATATGACACAATTATCGAGTATAGCTCCAGGTTGACTCGAGGGGACGATCAGCATCAGCACTAAAGTGACTTGTCAACGAAAAATAGAAGGAAAAAAAAGCGACGAGTCCTCCTCTGTCCATTCTCTCTCTTCTCTTCCTTCGTCGTCTCGTCGTCGGCTTCTCGCATCCGCCTCCGCCTCCGCCTCCGCCTCCGCTCCCCGCTGCGCGTCACCGGAGGAGAGGAGAGAAAGTGAGAGAGGGGATCCCTCCGACCCGATCCACCGACATAACCTCCGCCCCCTGGATCTCCTCCGTCCCCGCGCGACGCCAGGACAGGTCAGTCTCCACCTTCCCTCCTCTTCCCGCTTCCCCTCTATCCTGCCTGCCCGGTAGGGGCCTAGGGTTACTATTTTTCGCCGTCACCCGCGCAGCGCGGATCATCACCTCCCTTGCTTTTGCTTCCTCCCGCTCGCTCATTCCGGTCCATCCTAGCCTCCTAGGGTTCCCCCGACTCCCCAACTCCATTCAGGCGCAGCATTTGTCCCACTCCCTGCGTCCAGATAGATTGCTTCCTGGCTCCATGGGTTGCCTCCATCCCTGAAATGGCATGTCCTTACCGAGGAAGGTAGGAGTTCTCATTTCTCAAGACCCTTCTCTGTTCTCTCTAAGCCTCTTGTTTACAGTCTTATTATCTCCGGTGATCATGCATTCAAATCCTAGGCTAATTACGGTGCTATTCCACGTTCGGCCCCTGGCTGCCATTCCAGCAAAGTCAGCAACACCACTGCTGACTGTTGCCTCCTGCGATTGCGATATTGCCCTGCTCCAGCTTGCTACTGCCACATGTTCAACGTGAAATACCTTTTACATCCGCTGCTTGATTGCTGTCGGTTACCTACTTCCCGCCTTTTTGCGCTGCCGACATACAGGGGAACCGTAACGGCAATTCGACCTTTAGGACGTGCTGGTGAATCAGAAAGACCTAACTGGGTTTCAGACAACACATATGTTTGTCTTCCATTTTCGGTAGCTGTGAGTTCACATGTATGGGTTCTTGAACAGGGTTGATGGATAATCTCTCTCCAGCCACTCTGCTCAACAGTATCTCCTGTCTTGGCGCCCTAACATCTGATGTCTCTACTGCGAGACCCAAGCCTATTCACAAGTATTGCAAAAATGTATATGATATCTCAAGCATCGTGACCCCCCTTCTTGAAGATCTTTGCAAGTCTCCCGAAGAGCAACTCGATGAGGTCTTAAGAGACCTTGACACCGCTGTCAATGAAGCTTCAGGCCTTATTGGAAACTGGCACCAGACAACCAGCAAAATGTATTTCGTAAGTGCATAGGACTATACAAGTCAAGATACTCACTTCTCACTTCTTCATTCCACTTTCCATATATTATATGTCTTAGACAGTTAGACTTATGCTACCCAAGGAAAACCAGTCTGTTGTTTTTATCAGCAGTGCATCTTTTCCAGTTATTACTAGGAAGCTGATTCTCTTTTGATTCTTTTATGATAAAATTCTGTAATCTGTATAATACATGCATCCACTAGATACAAATGTTTTGCATTTACGATTTATTGGTTAGTAAAACTATTTAACCCTATTATACTCCCTGTCTCTTTTTTTCTTGTTGACTAGCATTTACACTAACAAGATAAGGCATTAGGCTGACGCTATCATCTTAAATTCTTAATGAGTTGAACTTTCGGTCCATTGTAACTTCTTAGCTCTTGTCAGCATAGATACTTATAGTAATTGAAGCATTTTGAAGAGTCATATATTCAACTTTCAGGCTAACATTAATTATGGTTCGTCACGTATTGCGTTAATTAAAGTTATCATTCTTCTGTACAATAACCTTTGAAGTGTGCTGGGCATTGACCTTGTTTTTTTTGGTAAACAGCTAACATGTAGACTTGCTTGAATAAGTTTATACCAACTAGTAATATGGTTTATCTAGTTAGCATACATGTTCAATGGAACAACAACAACAAAGCCTTTTAGTCCCAAGCAAGTTGAGGTAGGATAGAGTTAAAAACTCAACATAACCCATAAGTCAAGGTTAGTGATGGCAATGTGTCGGGTTTGGGTCGGGTGGAGCAAAAATCCATCCGCGATCGCACCCGTGAAGTCTAACTAAACCCGCCCACTCTCACACCTGCGGATGCAATTCCAAACCTGCACCCGAACCCGTCAGATTTTGGGTGGGTGTCGGGTCACCCACGAGTTTTTACTCAGTGTGCACTTTTAAATAATAATTCAGCTATAAGCAATTAAGTACCAACAATAATTGAGTTGTATCTATAGATTTTAAGCCTTCTCATATTGAGCAGCAACAAAACATTTCATGAATTATTAGTCAAGTTACTTATTCAAAAATCAAAATAATTATCGGTGTATCTTAATCACTTTTGCACAAAATAAAGAATAAACTAAATTTCGGATCGGGCGCGGTCACCCGCGGGTTGAAATAGAAACCAACACCCACACCTGCAAAACTTCAGGTTGCACTTGCGGGTCAAAATCTTCACCCGCACCCGTCGGGTTTGCGGGTTAAATTGTCATCCCTGATCAAGGTTCGGGCACATATATAGATAGCTGTTCTCCATGCACTCATATTCAAGGCCAAATCTTTGGGTATATCCCATCTTTTCAAGTCTCCTTGGTCTGTCCCTTCCCACGTGAAATTTGGTCCTTCCTCTTCCTCTCTTTCCATACTTGTTCAATGGAAGCAACATGTAAATGCATAGCATATAGTATATACAGAAAGAAATTGGCGAAGCCATGATAAGGTTGTAAGCACAAAGCTTTCATGTACAAGGGAACTTGCATGAGTTGGTAGTGGTTCAGTTTTCACGTACATTGAACAGTATACTTTTCGACATCATAAGGTTATGAGCATAAAGCACCCATGCAGAAGGGAACTTGGTAGTGGTTCAGTTTTCACGTACGTGGAACAGTATACTTGTCCTTTTTACTGGATATTCCTTGAATCCTTGATGTTTACGCCCTTTCTGTTTGTGTTGGTGTAGATGTAATCTGATTTTTAAATGGTTTCATCTTCATGGATCCCCCCCCCCCCCCCCCCCCCCCCGAAACTTGACATGTTACTTCCTTTGTATATTGCAAACTTTAGCTATTTAGCTAACACCACTTGATGAGTGCCATAAATATTGAAATCTATTTCCTGCATTTCTGATTCGGTAATGTTCTTATTACCTTAAACAGGGTTGGCGAATTGAATCAGTAATATCAGATATTCAGGGATGTTCCCTTCAGTTGTGCCAGCTGGTTAATTCGCTATTACCTTCTCTGACTGCTCGTGCCTGCATGTGTATTGAGGTAATTAAAAGTGATTCTTTTCTTTTATTACTAGAAGGATACCCTGGCTGCGGGACATCCTTAGAAATAAAGCTGTTGCATTTATGAGTTGAAACTACATGTTCTTGCATCAGTTCTGGTAAAATAATTGGGCAAGGTAATGAAAGAACCCAATAAAAAAAGATTGTTAAACCGAATTATAAGATGATGGAACAGCAAAACAAATAGCATTATATGGATGTCTTGCACCTTCTGGCTGCGGCACTTCCTTAGAAATAAAGCTGTTGCGTTTATGATTTGAACCTACGTGTTCTTGCATTGGTTCTGGTAAAAAAATGGGCAAGGTAATGAAAGAACCCAATAAAAAACTAATAGAATATATTAAACGAATTATAAGATGATGGAACAGCAAAACAAATAGCATTATATGGATGTCTTGCATTTTTTATATATTGAAAGTAGTAATTGCAGTTAGTGGGGATGGCTTCAATAGCTTGCATGTAGAGATTGAGAGTTAGTCGGTGGTGATGTGGCATCTAGTGAGGATGACGTGCATGTTGAGATTGGAAGCTATTGGAGGGATGATTTGGCAATTGGCATTAGTGGGGGGATGATCTGGATAGTTTGCAGTTGGGTTTGAAAGCTAGTGGTGCTAAGATATAGATATAGATTTTTGTTTGTGACCCTAATTTTTCTATAACATTCTATCGGAAACTGGAACACAATACCTATTGCATTGAGGAAAGTTATATATATAGACTCAGGGGAAACCCTAACCCTAATGGCCCGGCAACCCAACAGTGGTGCCGACCCACACACACAGTCTAACATCCCCCCGCATTCGCAACGGGGGCACCGCACACGATGAGACTGGAGTAGAAGCCGACGGGTTGAAATTCCTCTGCAGTCGCAACGTCGTGAGGGTGCGAATGTTGCGGTTGGAGTAGAGACCGGTGTAGACTCCGAGAAGACGATAGCCCCTGGATGCCGAGGTAGCCGAAGACCGAAGTCAAGGTAGCCGTGGTCGGGGGACATGCAACAGTAGCCTGTTCCTCGTGAGGGGTCGACGTTCGAGCGTGAACGGTCGGCAGGGCAACACAACAAAAGAGCACCAACGGCTTCCATCGTCCGAACGTCGAGGAGACCCGCCAGGGAGGCTGACGGCAGCGCACACGTCTGCGCCGGTTGGGGTGGCCGCACCCGTGGCAGAGTAGAAGGGGTAACGGCGGATCCGGCCCGGAAGGCCATGACAGCGGCGGATCTAGCCATGAAGACGACGATCTGGCCGAAGGGACGACAGATCTAGCCGGGAAGGTCGCAACAACGGTGAATCCGACTGGGAAGGCCGCTGCAGCGAGTCAGCGACAGATCCAACGAAGGCGACGATGAAGGGGGAGAGCGACGGGGCGGTTCCAGCTGGGAAGGTCCTGTGCCGGGCCAGGCAGGGGGTTGACGCCGACGACTGGGGAAGCGCGAAGGGAGAGGCGCTGCTTGGCTGCTAGGGCGTCAGTGCAGTTAGTTAGGAGGTGGCTAGCGCGATGACGAGAGGCTGCACGGGCGGAGCCGCGGAGATGTCGGCGCTGGGGAGAGACGCGCAGGGCAGCCAAGAGGCGGGGGGGGGGGGGGGGGCTGAGGCGGTTGCGCCTGCGGCCAGGGAGGGGCGGCGTCGGCCGCACAATGGAGCAGGGCCAGCGGCGGATCTAAGCCGCCGCTGGGTTCCCTAGCGGGGAGACTGCGCCGGGAAGAGGCCAGGGCGACGCCGGCGAGCAGAGGAGAAGGGGAGGGGTCGGCGGCCTAGGGAGAAGTGCCGGCGGGGAAGGGCCGCCGCACCGTGGTTGGGGAAGGGGTCGCGCTGGGGCCCGCACGCCTACTCGCCGCGTCGGCGGCGGGCCTGTCTGACAGCGGAGGAGGTCAGTGGCCGAGCAGACGACCACGCCGCGAGCAGGGGAGGCAGGGGGTGATCGGGGCAGGCGGCGTTGGGAAGCACAACGGTCGGGTTTGGGACAAGGGCGGTCACCATGCACGCGCCCAGAGAGGAGGGAGGGTCGCGCAGATCCGGGCGCCTCATAGCGGGAGGTGTGGCCTGGGTGCGGCAGGTGCGCCGGCGACGCGCGCAGGGAGGGGGTGTTGGAGGAGGTTGCAGGGTTCGCGTCGAGGCCGGCCACGACAAGGTAGGGAGGGCCGGCCAGCACCATGGCGGAGGAGAACCGGAGCAGTAGAGCGCGCGACGAGGCTGAAGAGGAGCGTAGGCTGGCGGCTGGGAGGAGGTATCCTTCCCCCCCACACACAGTCTTACACTTTCTACTCTTTTGTAGAAACTCCAGGACATAAATCATGAGCACGTGTTTGATCTGGTTAAGGAGGTTGCCATGGAGCTTGCAGCGACAAGCGCAGTGAGTTCTGTGAATCTGCTGAAACTATCAAGTTTGTTGAGTCTGTCAACGAACATGGAATTGTACACGGAAGCTGTTTCCCTTGAGAATCTCAAAACAAGGGCACTACGATGCGAGAGTCGTGAAGAACTGGATCTAGCTGAGCAGATGATTCCACTGGTCAACTATATGCATGACCATCTTCTCAAGGAAAAACAACAACTTAGCATCAACGGGGTGCCTATTCCTGCTGATTTTTGCTGTCCCCTTTCCTTGGAGCTGATGTCCGATCCTGTTATTGTAGCGTCTGGACAGACCTATGAGCGGGTTTATATCAAGTTGTGGCTTGATGAGGGTTTTACTATCTGCCCGAAAACACTCCAAAGACTTGGACACTCCAATTTAATACCTAATTATACTGTGAAGGCTCTGATAGCTAACTGGTGTGAATCACATGACATTAGGCTTCCTGATCCTATGAAATCATTGAAGTTGAACTTTCCTTCTGCTGCCTCCTTCCTTGAGGATTTGAGTGCTGCAGATGGCAGCCCTCTACATCCTATTGTCGTGTCAAGGGCTAATATTCCTGGGTCCCCAGAAGTTGATGTGTATTTGAGAAACTTGAATGGAGCATCTCCTCCCCATAGTTTGGTCAATCAGAATTCTCATGCGCATGCAAACCGTCATGGTCATGAGGTCTCGACGAGTCAAACTTCAGAAAAAACAAATGGTTCTGTACCAGATGTTTCAAGATTATCTCTTGCAAGTTCTGAAGCAAGAGAGTCTAGTTTGGAAGGAAGGCGTGGTGGTTCGATTGGGCAAATATCAGAACATTCTACGGAGGAAGCATTCCAATCTTCTAATTTGGATAGGGATCTGCAGGACAACTTAGCTAATTCTTCTTTGAATGGTAGCCTTCCAAATAGTGGTCAACTTGATGGGGAATGTGACAATGGGGTGACAAGGGTTCCAAGCGATAGGACAAATTACAGTAGCGATGCATCTGGCGAAGTTACAAATGGTGGTGGTGCGCCTGTAGCCTCCTCTGTTCCTCAAAGGGAGCATTTGATCCCTCCAAGACTGGGTATGGGTACTAAACAATTTATCAGGCGACAACCATCAGACAGGGGTTTCCCAAGAATTATTTCTTCCTCAACAATGGATGCACGTAGTGATCTCTCTGCCATCGAGAATCAGGTTCGGAAGCTGATTGACGATTTGAAAAGTGATTCTATAGATGTTCAGAGATCAGCAGCATCAGATCTTCGTCTTCTGTCTAAGCACAACATGGAGAATAGGATTGCCATTGCAAACTGTGGGGCTGTAAACTTGCTGGTTGGTCGTCTTCATTCACCAGATGCCAAAACCCAAGAACATGCTGTGACAGCTCTTTTGAATTTGTCGATCAATGACAACAATAAAATTGCTATTGCAAATGCTGACGCTGTTGATCCTCTCATTCATGTCCTCGAGACTGGGAACCCTGAAGCTAAAGAGAATTCAGCAGCAACTCTATTCAGCCTCTCGGTTATCGAAGAAAATAAAGTGAAGATTGGGCGATCTGGTGCCATCAAGCCTCTAGTAGACTTGCTAGGAAATGGCACCCCTCGAGGAAAGAGGGATGCAGCTACTGCTTTGTTTAACTTGTCCATCCTTCATGAGAATAAAGCTCGTATCGTGCAAGCTGATGCTGTGAATCACCTAGTTGAGCTTATGGATCCTGCTGCTGGAATGGTCGACAAAGCTGTGGCTGTGTTGGCAAACCTTGCTACGATTCCAGAAGGAAGGAATGCG
This sequence comes from Zea mays, assembly GCF_902167145.1. Classification (NCBI taxonomy): domain Eukaryota; kingdom Viridiplantae; phylum Streptophyta; class Magnoliopsida; order Poales; family Poaceae; genus Zea; species Zea mays. The sequence goes on along the minus strand of NC_050099.1, from coordinate 41,296,116 downwards.
ATTGGGCAGGCACGTGGCATTCCAGCCCTTGTTGAAGTCGTTGAGTTGGGTTCTGCAAGAGGGAAGGAGAATGCTGCGGCTGCGTTGCTTCAGCTCTGTACAAACAGCAACAGGTTTTGCAGTATAGTTCTTCAAGAGGGTGCAGTGCCCCCTCTAGTCGCCCTTTCACAGTCAGGAACACCGCGGGCAAGAGAGAAGGTTCGCAGCTTCGCACAAGCCATATTTCTTAGGTTTAAAAAATGCAGCGGACACTTTTTAATTGATGGACTCTGATTTGCTTTTTGTTGTGCAGGCACAAGCGCTTCTGAGCTACTTCCGCAGCCAAAGACATGGGAATTCAGCAAGGAGATAGCCTTCTGTTTTTTCCCGTTTTTTGTTGTAGTGTACATTAAGCGTTGCATTTTATGCCCATCATCGCGACTGGGCTCCTGTTTACTGTTGTTGATTGGCACTGGCAGATGCGTTGGCTGGAATTATGCAGTGCCCTGTGCTCTGTTTATAGATGGAGATTGTTATGCTCATCTCATGTAAGTTTTGTCTGTTGAGATGGTATCTTTCCTTTTCTCGTTTTTGAGGTTTTTTTTTGTATAGCTTAACCATTGATAGGAACTTCGAACTTACATAATCACCGATTTTGCCCTGTATATAAGTATATTTGATTGTCTGTGACCTTTGGAATTATTATGGTTCGATGGTTGTACAAATTATTTGATCCGCAGTACAAATAAGGCCATGTTTGGATAAATACTGCTTCCTCATTTCAAATTAGAAAGCGTTTTGACTTTTTTAGCTATATAGCTTTTATGATATATATTTGTTTCTAGATATGTATGGTAAAGCAATATAGAAAATGTCAAAAATGTGTTATAATTTAGAACGGCCAGGTGTTCTGTAAAATATTTTAAATCTAGTTTCTAAAATTATCGCTTTGTTTATACTGTATTCTTTGTTGGACTCCTGAAAACTCTACTCAACCTCGTTCTTTTGAAATCACGGTGGTTTTGCATCGCTTTAGCTATAAAACTAGGTCTTTGTAATACCTAAACTTTCAAAAAAAAAAAATCAACCGGGCCCTAAGCGAGTCCTTTTTTATGTAGTACTTTTGCCCATGATAGACATAATGAAAAGACATGCTAAATAAGTAGGAGCTAACCACTTTGCAATTGACGCACACTAGGGATGCAAAAGCAAAAATATATTCTGTAGCATTTAAAGCAGGCAGCATAACATTACGTTCAAGATGCACAAAACTACAGTCGGACGTTCTATGTACAACACTGCATTATAAATGTAGGAACGAGCAAGGCAACCGACTCTACTCCGTACAACATTCTCCAAGTGCTCTGATTCTGGCGTGAAGCGTGGAACTGCATCTCGTGGATTCTTTTCTTGGGATCACGATTCGTTCTTCCTTCCCATGTCTGCATCTTGCTTCTGCTTGCCCAGGAACGTGTGAGGCCGTAACGAGAGACTAAAAATCCTGTTATAGAGAAAAAAGTAGCTATCATTCTTTTTTCTGACGAATCACGTAATCCCCTAAGTTCACGAACTAATAAGGTTATCAAATGAATCGTAATCACAATTGAAATGGTTTTTCATCAGAAAACAACACCTGGGGGAAACGCTGGGTTTAGTGTTTTAGCTCTCAATCAAACAAAGCAAAAGATCACACACACAATTTGCTCTTATTTTTTTCTGAATCAGATATTTGCTGACGAAGTTAGATTTTAAGTTCAGATAAACAAGCACCTAAGCAGCACGGTAAAACTAGGCGAGGTGTTATTGACAACTGACCAAACTACGTATGCAACAGGACTAAAAAAGAAATGAGAAATGCACACATACCATCACGAGGCTTGGCAGTTGGCATCATCCTCCATTTTTCTTGAGTAAGCTTTCACCTTTCTGCAGAATTCCTTAATTGCTGCATGATCTGAAAACGTCACAGGCGTTTCTTCCTCAACTGGATCTCTCTCATAAAATAGTTTAATAGGCATCCTTTCAATGACATCGCTTGGAGGATCCTCGGGTATATCACGATACAAATGTTTGAGAATGAAGAGAGCAGTATCATGATCTCGCCAATAGTTGCTACAGGACATCCACAGGCCAGTGAAAATCTGAGAAGCGATTTGAACAGGTATAGTTAAATCAACAGGAAAAGGCTTATAAACTCACGTATGAGCTCCCAAAGCAGATAGATATGGATGCTGAAATGTTTTCTCCTGCAAAAATAGATTTGAGATTTAAGATTAAAGAAAAAAACTCATTGAACGATAAAAGCATGCAGGAACAAGCCAAAAATATAAGGTCAAAGTGGAGCAAATTTTATCACCTGAAGCACATGATCAATTCGACCATTCGGTGAACTGGTCAACCTTTCCATCATAATGGAACCATATGATTTTTCTTTCTCATTAGCACTCTCACCATCCTCTAGATGAATAAATATCATCATTATGTCAGAATCTCTTTTCTTTGTAATTCTAAATGTATATGAAAGACAGAAAAATATATACCTTCTGTGTCATTTCTGCTCAATGCTAGTATAGCAGCTACTGCTTTGACCTATAGAAGATAAAAAATGAAGATGTGAAAGCACACATTCACTAAGCATACGTTAACAGCGTTCACTTCTAGATCATTCACAAGCATAACACATACTGTTTAATATATCAAAACCATGGCAATCACACTGTTTGTTAAAAGCATGCACTAATTTCACATAACCCTGCAGAAGTGAACAACTTACCTTCAGTGACTTCAATTGACGGGCAATTGCTTGAGAACGTGCAGAAATATCTTCTCTGAACTCCTACATGATATATCAACCCAAATATCGGTCAAGTAAAAACATAGCATTCTCTGCTAGGGACAGACATTAAAAATGATGAACAACTCACCTGCACTCCAACATGTATCCTCTTTCCGCCTCTATGGTAGGGAACAATTACAGGACGCTTCTTTAGATAATCTTCACATACAAGTGGTTCAATTCTGTATAAAAGCCCACCTAGATTCATATGACATATTCCTCACTATGCAATATAAGTACACTGTCTTCCAGTGCAACAAAAACACTATCTAAATTTAGCAAAGGTTAAGCGCATCTTTTCATATCAGATTGCCATTGTTTAGTTCTGTTGTGGTATTGTATGTTTTACAAACTCTCCAAACATGAGATAAGAAAAAAGTGTAAGACAACTACAAACCTGTATGCTACAGGGTCAAAAGGATGAAAAATATTGAACATCTGCCGGCAGCATGGCATCTCTTCAATTACGTTCTTATCTTGCCAATAGTCTTGTCCTTTGCCTGTACAACAAGGTATATAACTCAAATACAAATCATGGAACGTTATAACACAAACAAGACATGGAACAGCTGTCAATGTCAATATGGATGCACATGCCAGCTGCACACAAAGAAATGGTAACAGTAGCTTGAAGCAGTGGCGGACGCAGGACGAAAATTCATGGGGGGCCAAAAACTCACATGACAAATCAAGCAAAAGATCGTAAAAACCAGTGTTGCATTGAATTCAAGTTTTATATCAATACACGATATAAATTCAAAGAAAAAATAAATAAACAAAAGAAGTAAATATACTCTTAAGTTCTTACTAGCCTACTAAAAATTGGGTGTACCTTGTCGAATATTGATCTCTTCGATGGATAGGTGTGCCGAGAAAGGGAAGTATACATCTATGGGACGGGATCAGGCGGTATCGATAAGAATGGGACTGGGCCATAGTTAAAATGTTTCTGGATCGATTGAATTGAGGAGCGGTGTCATGGGTCGTTGGTCGACACTTTAAAAGGGGAAGTATACATCTATGGGACAGGAATATTATGAATTTAGTATGTTGATTCTAATGGGCCGATGATCTCGGGTTGATTCTATGGGTCAAGGGTCGTGTTCTAAAATTTCAATAACAAACTAACATCAGTGTAATATCATCTCATTATACCATTGAAACTTAGGCTATCTCTATCAGATTCCTTATCTTATCCTCTATTTTAAACCTTACTCTACAAACAGTATCATCTACAGTTTTGTGTCCCCTATTTTACACTACCTGCTGGAGACAGTGTTATACTTATACAAACAGAAAACTTCAACCGACCTAAAACTTTAATTTTTCTCTATACTAACACTAAATAAATATTAGATATATAAGAGAGAGAGAAAATTGAGGGGGGGGGGCCATGGCCTACTTTGCCCCCCCTCTCGGTCCGCCCCTGGCTTGAAGCATGTGCCACTATCAACATCACCCTTGATGATACATAGGTCTTTGTTCAGGCTACCATGCAACGAAGGGTAAATAATCTTAATTATTATCAGTCGAAGGTCACATACCAATACCAATACGGACATTACGCAGGGAAAGGAAGACACCCAAGGGAGATCCAACAGCAAAGAATGTATCAACCTGAACATAAAAAATATTGCAATGATGACATAAAATTCGAGTGAGAAAAACAATAATTGAATACTCAAAAAAACTAGGGTGATATCACCTTAAAGTTTAGTTTCGTGTATTTGATTTGCGGTGAGTAGGACTGGTTTGTACTTTCTTGTGCCACGAAAAGTTTGCCAGAGTTCAAGGCATGATTATAATTTTGCCCTACCATAAATATACATAAAAATGAATAAATACATAAAAAAACACTCTAGAAGCCTTGTACAAGATGCTTTGGATCGATGGATTGAAAGCAACTACTTACCTTCATGATACTCAACACCACTGGTGTTTTCAGTCACTAGATGATTATGTTGTTCAAGCTGATCTAGTTTAGCTTTAAGACATTTCACCTGAATAAAGAAGAGTATAGGCATCAATTTGTTATGTCAGTTTAACTTGCACTATTTGCTTGGCTTCAAGATAACACTGTTAATTTTGGGCCTCGAAGCGACTTGTTGAGTATTCTGAGTGTTATGGTCGCTAGATCGGTGAGGGTTGGAGGGGGTATCGATGGACAGGAACGTCGGTCAGGGGTCTCTGCCCACGGCCGAGCAAGAGGAGAGTTTTCCCGTCTAATTCTTGCTTACTTTATTTCTCATCCATTGATTATATAAATAGGCCAGCTGACCGCCCCTATCTAGCTAGAGATCCTTATCTCCTTAAAACTCTCAACAACTACTAACTTATAACCTTGCTAGATAATCTCAACTAATCTCCTAAATAATCTCAACTAATTTTCTAATCTTATTTCTAACTATACTTATCTAATCCCCCTTGGAGGACCCATGGCTGCTGCTGCTGCCGCAGCCCCTCCGTGGGCCTCCTTAGGCCCTGACACTAAGCAAGTAGTCCTTCAACATTATTATAATACAATTATTTCATTGTTAATTAAATATATGTTTATGTTAATCGTTTCTTTCAAGGCAATCGACAATCGACAACCTTCTGAGGGAGTTAGATAATTCAAAGATAGCACATATTAAATCAGACGAACTCCATGTATTCACACCTCTTCTTCTAGTGAAAGGATCAATTTGTCTTTGGCAAGGACCATCAATTTTTCTTTGTCGAGGACCTCTTCATGGACTTCCTTAGCAGATCTTGAAATGCTTGATCCTTCAGCCTTTTTTGTGATTACACCTGAAGTTGTTCCTTCCTCAGCATACACCGACTGATAATTCTCAACCTTCTTTTCTTCTCCATTTTGATCAGCAACAACCGCACCACGAGGCACGACAGTGTCATGGTTATTTGGTGAATCCTCAAGCACACATGATGGGAGGATGCTGTCCATACATGACACGTCAGTTCTGGTGCTATCTTCATCAATGACACTGTTTTCATTATCAGCACAAGAATACCCTAGACTAGAAGTATCATGATCCTTTGCGCCTGAATCATGCAGATCAGCTTCATTGGCTGATTTTGCTCCTTGATTTCGATCAGATGTTTCCATGTTCAGATACTCTGTTGGAAATGGGGCCCAAAGGGATTCTTGATGACAAAGTATATCATACGACAAAACACTTCCTAACGAGTGGCCATACAATGAAACCTGCAATATAGGGCGAGGAAAAAGATTTTCTTGTATAATTATCAGCATAATGGCAATCATTGTGGTCATGAAATATTGAACTACAAACCTTTCCACTGTAACCAGGATTTCTCTTTAGAAATTTCATGTACAGTTTGTTCAACTGGTTCGAGACCTGTAATAAGTTCAAGTAATTAATTTTATGTACAGAGTTCAACCATGCTTTCTATCAATCAGGTAATACAGCACAAAAAACAGCATGGGAATATTCATGTTTTCTAATGTACACCAAGGGACGAAAGGGCCTCTAACTGAGTTGGTCAGATGAATTGAGTAGCACTCATCAAGTCCTAAGTTCCTCCTCGTGGGAGCGAATTTCAGGTCGTGGTTAAAAAATCCTCTTGTTTGTCCCATGCCAAAGCATGGGTCTAAGACACTGTCCTGGTCGCGGTCGTTCTCACATGAGCTATGGTGTCGTTGTGTATGTGTGGGGCATAGATTCGGGGGTTTTCTCGACTTGTGTGAGAATATCTTCTTCTTAATACAATGCCGGGAGCTGTCTTACCCCCGTAGGTCAAGTTTTTTTAATGTACCCCAATGCTGGGGGCTGTCATCAACAGTTGCTTAGACTAATCAGATTTGATCTAAAGCCACAAAACAAAATCAAGGACTCTCCACCAAAGAACAAATTGAAGGTACTGCAATAATATAGCAAATTACCGAGTCAATAATATGCTGACAGTAGATAGGACTCATATAATATAAAACATCATGAACTGTGGCACCTAATGCGACTCGAAGGCCCTTAACTCCATCCAAAGTGAGTTTCTCAACAGTACTTTCACCACTGAGCTTCAAGCCCTTCCTCCACTACGTTAATAAGCATCATTATTAGAAATAAAAATTATCAACAGATGGAGATACAACCATATGATATATTATCACTAATGAAAAAATGAACTTGGTAATATGTCTCGAACGACGCAGGAGAGCTCTTAGACTGTCTTCAGCAGTTCACCCATATAGTCACCCAAAACACTGTTTTGCACTGTTCGGAGTGGAGTTTGAATATGGGGATAGAAATGGGTAAGCTGCTGGAGATAGCCTTAACAACATAAATAACTAAATAAGCAACAACTGAAGAAATGTGATTTTACACATAGTAGCGGTAACAATATATGATTAAGTATATACATATATAGATCGAAATGCCTGTGAATGTTAGATAACAGCAAGTCATGCATACCTTGGTTTTTTAGTTCATGTTAAACCATAGACAACATGAAAAAGTGATACTGTCAAGTGCTAGACACATTTTGTTAGAATATATAGCAAAGTAGTCCCTAATGAGATTAATTACTGACTGCATGTTAACTCAAGATGCCTGAGTCCAGAATTCTTTATCAGCACGCTCTTTGTATTGCTAAGGTTGTGTTGGGTGCGTGAGAGACAGACAGAGCAGTTCAAGTGGTGTTTTCTGAACTCGTTTACTCTTCTTAAAAGGAAAAATGTGTAGCTAACCTGCTTCTTTGAGAGGAAAAGAAATATTAGCGGGATGTATCACTTAAGGTTAACTTTGAGTTTTTACCTGACAGGGTATAAATAGAACCCTCTGGGTACTTCTTTGATACGAAGTTAAGTATCTTTCAGCTAGGTTAGCAGTTACACGACGGAAATCAACAACATCATCAACAAGATTAGCTTTCTCCAGCCTCTGTCCAATGCCATGAACCATGAATACCAGATGACCAACTGGAACCTATTAAGGAGCAATTGCAGAGTCTATTATCAATTTAACGCTTTTTCTGCACACAAAACCATGGAAAACTTATGGGAAATATTTTCAACACAATGATCCTCTGATATCCATTAATGTGGCAACCTTCGGTGTAAGATTGATAGTAGAATAAGTGCTCCATCGAACTATACAGTTTTGTGTATGCAGTCATTTGCAATCAGTCCAATCCCAATGCAAAATGTCCAAAATGATGCCTAAGAGTTGAGCAAGTCCAAAAATTATTAAAAACCCCAATGAATAGTGCCCATACAAAATGCCTATGGTACTTAACAAGGCCAACAGACAAATGAGTTAACCAAATATAATAACACGACCATACCCCCCCCCTCATGTTTGTTTTGTGGTTCTAGATCTGAGCCAAACTTGCTTCATGTACACATTAGCTTCTCATCTTTTAATGTTTGCATCAGATTTTGTCCTAGTTGAACACCTAATTATTTCCTAATCCTAAGACAATGCCATGTTGGAGACTTGGAGCATCACGAATGGCCTCGTGTCGTTTTGGGCACAAAATGTCACAACATGCCACCTAGTGATATATTTAAAAAAATGTTGCTAACAGGGAATTAAGCTAACTTGAGAATATCGTTGATGGGTTGGGGGATACTCTGAATTACTTTTTCCTGTAATAAATAATAATTATGCATACCTAAAACCTTTGGCTGGGGGAACATAACTCACAGCAAACCAGTCTCACTTCGAAATTAAGACTACTGATATGAAAGAAGAGAAGATCGCTATGCCTCAAATAGTAAATACCTGAGAGCAGTAATCATCCATTTCCTCTTCTTTTTTCTGACGCAATTCATCCTGCCAAATAATCAAATATCAGTTATACAAGAATTAATTGCAGAGCACAGATACAGTAAGATAGTGAAAACCAATTATTCTCATTCCAGACTCATACTTACAGGCTCCGATATAATCCAAGTTGACAAACAGAAAAAAATAGGAGGGCATTTCAAGATTTGAGGTAGAAAACTAGACAACTAGGTGGAGCGAAGGGGCTTGCATGGCTCCTTGTAGCAAAAGGCTAAGCTCACCACCATTGTTAGTAGTTGGTCGTGTTTTATTTGAGGCACTAGTACGTAATGAGATCCTACGGCGCGATAGCAATAGAAAGAGAGACAGGGAAAGACCGAAGTTAACATGAAAACATAGTTGTTAAGGCGGTAAGGAGAAGTAAAGCGAGTGAACCCCTTTTTACCTTTTAAGCGGTAAAGCGTAAGGCGAGGCGACACCTTAAATATGTTTAGAAATAAGAAAAATATTGATATTTAAGAAAGTGTTTAAGACAAAATTATTAATAGAGAAGAGAAAAAATATTGATGTTTAAGAAAGTCTTGGCTGGCCGCCTAGCTCGCGGCGTTAAACAGGTCCTGGTTCAGTGGCAGGGTGAACCAGCGACGGCAGCGACTTGGGAGGAGCTTGAAGACTTCACGGCCAGCTTTCCACAGTTCCAGCTCGAGGACGAGCTGGTTTTCGAGGCCGGGAGAGATGTCATGTACGGTAATACATTCACTAGGCGCAGGCGCGCGCGTGATGTCCGGCGAGCAACCGAGCGCGCGGCCGCAGAGCAGGCAGCAGCGCATGCTGCAAATCAGCCACCAATGGCAAGTGGCTGAGATTAGGAAAGAGGGCTAAAATCAGGTGCTGCAAATCAGCCACAGATAGCAGGGGCTGAGATTAGGAAAGAGGGATAAGAATAGGAAAGAAGCAATCAATCAGGCTAGAGAAAATCAAGGAGACTTGCTCCATTTGTAGGTGGCCGACGGCCATATATACCCAGCTATGCTGCACGGTTATAGCAATAAGGAATTTGTCTCTTCTTCCACCTCCAGCCTCACAAGCCTGCGGTTAGGGGGGCATAACCCCAACCGGAGAGGACGGCCGACGGCTACGAGCTACGTAGCCGTGGTCCGGCAAGTCGGGGATTCCAGGTCCTTGACAGCTTGGTATCACGAGTCCGGCGATCTTCGTCCAGCAATTCCCAGTCCACCGAACCCCCCACCAGCCGCACAACACCACCATCTCCCACCCGCTCCTCTGCCCCCAGCACCATGTCGGAGTACACCCTTGCCGACGTCGTGAAGATGATGCAGGAGATGCAGGCCGACATCTCCGGCCTCAAAGAGAAGTCCGCGTCGTCGTCCGCCGGCGGCACCATGCAGGAACGCCCTCGCGACACCGACCGCCTGCCTAAGTTCCAGAAATGGGACTTCCCTCGGTTTGATGGCAAGACCGATCCTCTCCTCTTCATCAACAAGTGTGAGTCATACTTTCGCCAACATCGTTCCTCGCCAGAGGAGCAAGTGTGGATGGCCTCATACAGTCTCGAAGGCACCGCGCAACTATGGTACATGCAGCTGCAAGAGGATGACGGCACCCCGTCCTGGCGCCGGTTCAAGGAGCAGCTCAACCTGCGCTTCGGGCCGACCAGCCGGTCCGCGCCTTTCTTCGAGCTCACCGAATGCCGCCGCACCGGCTCGGTCGAAGAGTACTCCAACCGTTTCCAGGAACTCCTACCCCACGCCGGTCCGATGGAGGAGGCGCAGCGCGTCCAGCTCTACACGGGGGGGTTGCTGCCGCCGCTCAGTCACTCGGTGCGCATCCTACACCCCGACACTCTCAGCGCCGCGATGAGCCTGGCGCGGGAGGTGGAACAGCTGGAGATCGCCCGCGTCCAGGCGGCGACAAGACCGGCAGCGCGGGGTATTCTGCCGGCGCCCCCTCCACGACCAGCCGCTCCGACACTACCGGCGCCACCTCCTCCCTTGGCCCTGCCAGCGCCGCCGGTGGGTGCAGCACACGCGCGCGGCGAGGGCGCTCGCCGCCTGTCACCCGAGGAGATGGCGGATCGTCGTCGGCAAGGCTTATGTTTCAATTGTAACGAGAAGTACTCTCGGGGCCACAATCGTTTTTGCAGGCGTCTCTTTTTTGTGGATGGGGTGGAGATCGATGACACCGGGGTCGACGGGGACACGGGCGCGGCCGAGCCCAACGCCCCGCTCTTCTCCCTGCAGGCGGTGGCCGGGGTGGCGCCGACTGACACCATGCAGATCGCGGTCACCCTCGGTCCGGCCTCCCTGGTGGCGCTGCTCGACTCGGGCAGTACACACAACTTCATCTCCGCGACGGCAGCACACCGGTCGGGCCTCCCCATCCAGCGCCGTCCACGTCTCACGGCCATGGTGGCTAACGGCGAGCGGATCTCCTGTGCCGGCGTCCTCCGCAACGCGCCGCTCCTCGTCGAGGGCGAACCATACCCGGCCGATCTCTTCGTCATGCCGTTGGCCGGGTACGACGTCGTCCTCGGCACGCGTTGGCTGGGGGCCCTGGGACCGATCGTGTGGGACCTCGCCACCCGCCGCATGACGTTTCAGCGCCCAGGGCGCTCGGTCTCCTGGACGGGTACCCCACGCGCAGCGCAGCCGGCGGTGCGCACCATGACAGGGGGGGATGCGTTGATGGAGGCTCTCCTGGACTCGTTTGGGGGGCTCTTCGCCGCTCCTTCGGGCTTGCCTCCCAAGCGCGCCCACGACCATCGCATCCTCCTCAAGCCCGACGCATCGCCGGTGGCTGTCCGCCCGTACCGCTACCCGGCTGCCCACAAGGACGAGCTGGAGCGTCAGTGCGCCGCGATGATCGAGCAAGGGATCGTGCGCCGCAGCGACTCCCCGTTTTCGTCACCGGTTCTCTTGGTCAAGAAGCCCGATGGCTCCTGGCGTTTCTGCGTCGACTACAGAGCCCTGAACGCCCTCACCATCAAAGACGCGTTCCCGATCCCGGTGGTAGAGGAGCTGCTCGACGAGCTCCACGGCGCCAAGTTCTTCACTAAGCTCGACCTTCGGTCCGGCTACCATCAGGTGCGGATGCGGCCGGAGGATGTGCACAAGACCGCCTTCCGCACGCACGATGGCCTGTACGAGTTCCTCGTGATGGCGTTCGGACTCTGCAACGCTCCGGCTACGTTCCAGGCGCTGATGAACGACGTGCTCCGACCATTCCTCCGCCGTTTCGTCCTGGTATTCTTTGACGACATTCTAATTTACAGCAAAACCTGGGCCGATCACCTCCGCCATCTCCGGGCGGTTCTCGACGAGCTGCAGCGCCACCGGCTCTTCGTCAAGCGCTCGAAGTGCTCTTTCGGCGCGCCGGCCGTCTCCTACCTCGGCCACATTATCTCGGCAGCCGGGGTGGCTATGGATCCGGCCAAGGTGGCCGCCATCCGCGACTGGCCGCCACCTCGCTCGGTCCGGGCAGTTCGCGGTTTCCTCGGCCTTGCCGGGTACTACCGCCGCTTCGTCCACAACTACGGCACCGTGGCTGCCCCGTTGACGGCCCTCCTCAAGAAGGATGGCTTCGTCTGGGACGACGCGGCTATGACAGCGTTCGCAGCACTCAAGGCAGCCGTGTCCTCCGCCCCGGTGCTCGCCATGCCGGACTTCAGCAAGCCGTTCGTGGTGGAGTGCGACGCGTCCGCCACAGGGTTCGGCGGGGTGCTTGTCCAGGAGGGACACCCGGTCGCGTTCTTCAGCCGGCCAATCGCTCCCCGGCATCGCGCCCTCGCCGCCTATGAGCGCGAACTTATCGGCTTGGTCCAGGCCGTTCGCCATTGGCGGCCATACTTGTGGGGTCGGCACTTCACCGTCAAGACTGACCATTTCAGTCTCAAGTACCTCCTCGACCAGCGGCTGGCCACCATCCCTCAACACCATTGGGTGGGAAAGCTCCTGGGCTTCGACTTCGAGGTGGAGTACCGCTCGGGTGCCACGAACACCGTCGCCGACGCCCTGTCCCGAAAAGACACCGAGGAGGGCGCGCTGATGGCTATATCCGCACCCCGCTTCGACTTCATCACGCGGCTACGCCAAGCCCAAGCTACGGACCCGGCCCTCGTCGCCATCTGCGAGGAAATTCGCGCGGGCACACGTACGGCGCCGTGGTCCATCATGGGCGGGATGGTCGCCATGCATGGGCGCCTCTACATCCCGGCATCGTCCCCTCTCCTGCAGGAAATAGTGGCTGCCATACACGACGATGGCCACGAAGGCGTCCTACGCACCCTACATCGGCTGAAGCGCGACTTCCATTTTCCAAACATGCGCCGTGTTGTGCAGGATTTCGTCAAGGCATGCGGCACGTGCCAAAAATACAAGTCTGATCACTTGCGGCCGGCCGGTCTTCTACAGCCCTTGCCGATCCCCTCGGCGGTGTGGGCCGACATCGGCATCGATTTCATCGAGGCGCTGCCCAGCGCCCAAGGCAAGACGGTCATCCTCACCGTCGTCGACCGCTTCAGCAAGTACTGCCATTTCATCCCGCTGGCGCACCCGTACACGGCAGAATCGGTGGCGCAGGCGTTCTTCGCCGAAGTGGTGCGGCTGCACGGCGTTCCGCAGTCCATCGTCTCGGACCGCGACGCCGTGTTCACTTCGGCCTTCTGGACAGAGCTGATGGAGCTCACGGGCACCAAGCTCTTCATGTCCTCCGCCTTCCACCCCCAGACAGACGGCCAGTCGGAGGCAGCCAACCGCGTCATCGCCATGTACCTTCGCTGCTTCACCGGCGACCGCCCTCGACAGTGGCTCCGGTGGCTTCCGTGGGCGGAGTACACCTACAACACTGCCTTCCAGTCATCACTCCGCGACACGCCATTCCGGGTGGTGTACGGCCGCGACCCGCCAACCATCCGATCCTATGAGCCGGGCGATGCACGCATTCCCGCGGTGGCGCAAGAGATGGAGGAGCGCGCTGCTTTCCTCGACGACGTCCGCTACCGTCTCCACCAGGCTCAAGAGTCCCAGCGCCGCGCCTACGATCAACACCACCGGCGAGTCATCTACCAGGTGGGCGACTGGGCCCTTCTTCGCTTACGGCAGCGGCCGTCCGCGACACTGCCACGCTCGGCAGCAGGCAAGCTCAAGCCGCGCTATGTCGGGCCCTACCGCGTCAAGGAAGTCATCAACGACGTGGCAGTCCGCCTACAGCTTCCGGCCGGCGCCAGACTCCACGACGTCTTCCACGTGGGGGTTCTCAGAAAGTTTGTGGGATCGCCACCATCCGAACCGCCGGCGCTGCCAGCCACGCTCAACGGCGCCGCCGTGTCTGCACCTGCACGGGTCTTGGCTGGCCGCCTAGCTCGCGGCGTTAAACAGGTCCTGGTTCAGTGGCAGGGTGAACCAGCGACGGCAGCGACTTGGGAGGAGCTTGAAGACTTCACGGCCAGCTTTCCACAGTTCCAGCTCGAGGACGAGCTGGTTTTCGAGGCCGGGAGAGATGTCATGTACGGTAATACATTCACTAGGCGCAGGCGCGCGCGTGATGTCCGGCGAGCAACCGAGCGCGCGGCCGCAGAGCAGGCAGCAGCGCATGCTGCAAATCAGCCACCAATGGCAAGTGGCTGAGATTAGGAAAGAGGGCTAAAATCAGGTGCTGCAAATCAGCCACAGATAGCAGGGGCTGAGATTAGGAAAGAGGGATAAGAATAGGAAAGAAGCAATCAATCAGGCTAGAGAAAATCAAGGAGACTTGCTCCATTTGTAGGTGGCCGACGGCCATATATACCCAGCTATGCTGCACGGTTATAGCAATAAGGAATTTGTCTCTTCTTCCACCTCCAGCCTCACAAGCCTGCGGTTAGGGGGGCATAACCCCAACCGGAGAGGACGGCCGACGGCTACGAGCTACGTAGCCGTGGTCCGGCAAGTCGGGGATTCCAGGTCCTTGACAGATGCCTAAGAGTTGAGCAAGTCCAAAAATTATTAAAAACCCCAATGAATAGTGCCCATACAAAATGCCTATGGTACTTAACAAGGCCAACAGACAAATGAGTTAACCAAATATAATAACACGACCATACCCCCCCCCTCATGTTTGTTTTGTGGTTCTAGATCTGAGCCAAACTTGCTTCATGTACACATTAGCTTCTCATCTTTTAATGTTTGCATCAGATTTTGTCCTAGTTGAACACCTAATTATTTCCTAATCCTAAGACAATGCCATGTTGGAGACTTGGAGCATCACGAATGGCCTCGTGTCGTTTTGGGCACAAAATGTCACAACATGCCACCTAGTGATATATTTAAAAAAATGTTGCTAACAGGGAATTAAGCTAACTTGAGAATATCGTTGATGGGTTGGGGGATACTCTGAATTACTTTTTCCTGTAATAAATAATAATTATGCATACCTAAAACCTTTGGCTGGGGGAACATAACTCACAGCAAACCAGTCTCACTTCGAAATTAAGACTACTGATATGAAAGAAGAGAAGATCGCTATGCCTCAAATAGTAAATACCTGAGAGCAGTAATCATCCATTTCCTCTTCTTTTTTCTGACGCAATTCATCCTGCCAAATAATCAAATATCAGTTATACAAGAATTAATTGCAGAGCACAGATACAGTAAGATAGTGAAAACCAATTATTCTCATTCCAGACTCATACTTACAGGCTCCGATATAATCCAAGTTGACAAACAGAAAAAAATAGGAGGGCATTTCAAGATTTGAGGTAGAAAACTAGACAACTAGGTGGAGCGAAGGGGCTTGCATGGCTCCTTGTAGCAAAAGGCTAAGCTCACCACCATTGTTAGTAGTTGGTCGTGTTTTATTTGAGGCACTAGTACGTAATGAGATCCTACGGCGCGATAGCAATAGAAAGAGAGACAGGGAAAGACCGAAGTTAACATGAAAACATAGTTGTTAAGGCGGTAAGGAGAAGTAAAGCGAGTGAACCCCTTTTTACCTTTTAAGCGGTAAAGCGTAAGGCGAGGCGACACCTTAAATATGTTTAGAAATAAGAAAAATATTGATATTTAAGAAAGTGTTTAAGACAAAATTATTAATAGAGAAGAGAAAAAAGATAAAGAAAAGAAAAAGAATAACCTAGCCAGTCCAAACCAGCCCACCTGGCCCATTAAAGTTAGGTTAAGCCCACTTATTCATCCCCTCCCAACCCTCTCCCCATCTCTTCTCCCAGCCGGCAGCCGCACAGTTCCCTCTCTCTTCAGCACCAGCCGCACAGCTCCCTCTCTCCTCTCTCCCCTCTCCCAGTGCTCTCTCTCTAGTCTCTCCCAGCCACTTCTCCCTCTCTCCCCGCTTCTCCCTGTCTCTCTCCCAGCCATCGTCGTCGTGCCGCCCTCCGCCCCGTCGCCGCGCCGCCCTCTGTCGCAGCCGTCGCGCTACCACTTCCACCCGCCTTAGGCTCTAAACTAAGGCGAGGAGGATGTCTTACATCCCCGGCGCGTCTTGAGTGTCGCCTAGGCGACGCCTTAACAACTATGCATGGAAGAAGACAGTAAAAGAAGACTCGGAAGGATAGAATATATCCAAAGATTTAGTCTTGAATAAAAGTGTATAGAAAACAACTATCCATGTGTCTAAACAATGACTTATGGTTTCAGTTGGGTTTCAAGTCTAGCCTATCTCAACTCACTTGGGACTAAAAGGCTTTGTTGTTGTTGCACGAATGCAACTGAAATTTAAGGGGTGTGTATGGGGTACGTGTTGTAATTTACAACTCTTCTTCTTAATGAAATGATATGTGGCTTTCCTGCGTATTCGAGGGAAAAACTAGAGAACTAGCAGTTTTTATGCATCCACACTAGCTGATTTGTGTTGTTAGTGTTTTTTCCTACTGAATGGAAGATACAAAACCACATGTACAATCAAATTTGCAGGGAGCAAAATGCTAGGCTAGTAAGATGTGAGATGTTGACTTTCATCTACATCCTACAGAAATTTCGCTCTTGCTAATTGTATATAACTCATCTCAAAGCACCAGATCACATTGCATGTCCGACAGGATATAATGTAATTGGTTTACCAGTCGTCATGATGCTGTTAACTCTGAACTTGTTCTTATAGCTAAATTGCAATCCATAGAGATGCTAAAAATAGGCTTACAAAATAAAAAACCAAAAAAACAGTAAACACTGGACCAAATATCAAGAGTTCAGTTTAATTTTAGAATAAAAAATATAAGTAAAAGCTTCAACTTGCAAATTCTAAAAACCCTGGATAGGTAATGGAATTAAGAAACAGCAACATGGTAGGTTACCTGTGAAGGCTTTGTACTTGCAGATTCAGAACAGAAATATCCGCGTCTTAATTTGATTGTGTTGCTACCAAACTTAGGACCTGTATCAAAGACAAGCCAAGCTTCCCAAGTATCATCCTCTCCAGTAAAAAGAGCATGCAAATCCTGCACAATTTTTTTAGCTTAACTTCAAAATATTAATCTTCCCTTTCTGAGGAAGCTTTATCACCATTACATACCGGTGTACTTCCTTGAAGGTCAACCCTTGCTGCAAATAGGCCTGAAGGTTGAAATTTCCGACGATGCCAGACCTAGTTTTGACAACAACAGGGTGTTCAGTTGTTTGCTGAGCTAAAAATAGAGAAGGAAGTATGAGTACAGAGACGAAACTAAAAGTGCAAGATGACTACGGAAAAAGGTTCCTGGCTTCATGCACAGTGTGGGTGGCATCCTGTCATATGTAGTTATAACCATTTTCCATCACAACCATGATGCCCAAGGTTCAGAGGTATGTTCCTATCCCATTGAATTAACCTTAACTATCTTAGAAGTGAGTTTTGTTATCACTTGTAGCGCAAATTAAGTATCCAAAGATTCTTTAAACAGCTCAAGATTGGGCGCTCAGACCATTGGATTAATTTAAAATATTTGGATCTGGTGAGCAAGCTTGGTTGTCATTACTAAAGCAAATGACTGTCCAAAAATCCTTAACAGTTATAGTGAATTGGCAATCCAGGAAATCCTTGCTGATAGATGCCACTAAAGAACACTCCACAAAAGCTTTGTACCTGACAATTATACGCTAACTCAAGTTGTTCAGAGACATCCTCGCGCACGGGAATCCAGTCGACGCCACCTTTGCGAGCAAACCAGTGGCCTCTCAAGACACGCCGGTTTTCCCCATTCCAGTACACAGGGAAGCAATGCCGCCTCATCAAATCAACCTGAAGAACAGCAGGCTGTTATGACAATAACAAATTCACTAGATAGCATACTGATAGTAGTCAATGATAATAGGTAGAATGCAAGTATGAGCTGAAGTTGCTTGCCAGTGATCCATACATGATTCATTCAAGTAATGATCAATGATTTCAAGTCGCCTGGTTGCCTGGTCGAACCCTGGGACCAACCAGGCGACTAGTCGCGATTAGGCGACGACCAGGGCGATTAGTCGACCCCTAGTTGGTCCTTGGTCATTCTAAGCCAGTGCTAATTGCGATTAGGCGACCAGGGCGATTAGTCGACCCCTAGTTGGTCCTTGGTCATCCTAAACCTTTTAGGACAAACAGCTAGGATAAACAAAATAACAGAGATTAGGCAACTAGCACTGGCTTAGAAGTAGAGCAGCAAGCCAACAACCATCCACTAGTTCAGAACTGGCAGAAATACAGAGAAGGGGAGAAGGGGGAGCAAGAGGAACCTTGAGATGATGAGCTCATCTCGTCAATGGTGCTGGTCTGCTGGAGAGTGGAGACGCCGGTGCTATGTCACTGTCACAGCCGCCGCCGGTGCTGGTCTTCTGGACTGCAGCCGAGTAGGCAGAGGCGCCGGTGGAGCAGGCCAGCAGGGGGCGCAAGTGAGGAGAGGAGAGGAGAGACTAAAGGATGTTGTAGATGGTTTTGGCGGTTGGCCGGCTGGGTATTGGCGGTTGGGAGGGGAGAGGCCAGACTAAAGGATGTTGTAGATGGGCGAAAAATGGCCTAATACCAAAACCCCAGCCGGGCGACCAGGAAACAATAAGCGCCATGATTGCAAGTCGCCTGGTCGCCTGGTCGATCCCTAGGACCGACCAGGCGACTAATCACGATTAGGCGACGACCAGGGCGACTAGTCGACCCCTAGTCGGTTCCTGGTCGTCCTAGACCTTTTAGACTGGTAGTTATACTTATATAGGTATATACATATATAAATATACCTATATATACATTATATAAATTCGAACAAACAGCTAGCATAAACAAAATAGCAGTTTGCAAACACAGATATAGGTACAAGTCACTACTCATCACTGGCTTAGGATTACAACAACCATCCACTAGTTCCGCACTGGCAGAACTCCAGAGAAGGGGAGAAGGGGGAGCAGGAGGAACCTTGAGATGACGAGCTCATCTCGTCAATGGTGTTGGAGTAGCCGCTGGTATCTGGACTGGAGCAGGCGAGCAGCCAAGCAGGCAGAGAGGTGCAACCGGTATTTGGACTGGTAGGCGAGCAGCCAAGCAGCCAGAGGGGCGCAACCGGTATCTAGACTGGAGCAAGCGAGCAGCCAAGCAGACAGAGGGGAGCAGGCGCCGTTGAATGGAGCAAGACAGCAGGGGGCGCGGGTGAGCAACCGCCGGTGCTGGAGATCTAGGGTGTAGCTGCCGGTGCTGGAGATCTAGGGCGCAACCACCGGTGCTGGACGTTGGGCAAAAGAGAGGAGGCACATACTAGACTAGGTTTTGGCGGCTACATATTGGCAGAGGAGAGGAGAGGCCAGGCTAAAAGATCCTATAGATAGGCTAAAAATAGCCCAATACTAAAATCCTAGTCGTGGTGACCAGGAATTATTAATCGGGTGATTAGTCGCCCTAATCGACGACTAGTCGGACGACAAGGACGACCAGACAGGCTAATCGAGTCGTCCCGCTAGTCGAGTACAAACAGGCGACCAACCCGACTAATCACGATTAATCGCGATTAGTCGGACGACTTGAAATCATATTAAGCGGACGATTAGTCACCCTAATCGGCGACTAGTCGGACGACTAGGACGACCAGCCTGTCTAGTCGAGTCGTCTGCCTAATCGAACACAAACAGGCGACCAGCCCGACTAATCGCGATTAGTCGGACGACTTGATAGAGCACAACAAAAAAGTGATTACTGACCTCATATAGTCCACCTTTCACAGGAACCCCAACCCGCTCTTCCTCAACCTTATAAAGATATGCAGAATCATCACTTTCAACCAAGGATCCTCTTGGTCCTGCACTGCATTCAGCGTACTCCCTCCACCAGTACGCAAGCAGCTCTTCCTCCCTCTACAAACAGTAACCAATAACATGAACTTTGAGAAAGCTAGTAAGAATGGATACATTTCTCATTATACTGTATAAGGTTAAGGTATGTTAAAAGCAAGTTTAAAATAACAAATGTGCAAACATAGACTACTGTACATAAAAAAATAGACAAAAAAGATAACCATCATGGATCAATTACCTGACGATGTTATCAATTTTCAGATAGATTGTATTTTCAATCGCTGTAGAATTATTAAAGATGGCGTAAATTTCTAACTAAACATTTAGGCATCCAAATATATGTTGAGATCGTAACCTCCAAGAAAGATGCCTCCAGTGCCAGAGAGTCCCTCTCGCTGAACCGGAAATAGTCTCCTTTCCCGACTATCTCTGTCCGTGGTACCGAAGAAGAGAGCACTGCATCGACAATCGGATCAGTAAACCTTTAACCTGAAGCACCGACAGTGTGATAGTTCAGGAGACCAATCAACTACAAGTCTACAATAATAGCAAGTGTGCTGAACTGTGCAGGCACGCCTCTACCGCTGCTCAATTATAATGGTTCCAGTTTCTGAACAAGCAGATATAAGCCACATGGAGCTAAAGTTGCAATCCCCGTTCTCCAATTTGCAGGTTCGGGGACCAATCCTTTTGAAGCCCCCACATGAGTTGTTAACCCGGAATAGTAACTAGTTTCTGTGACATCGAAACCCCCAAACAATTGGCACGCGCTAGGCCTCATGGGTGAGCTGCTCGGAAGCAGCTGGGTACTTGGGGCCACTAATCAACTACAGCGGAGCGCCGGAGCCGAAGCGCAGCATGAAACGGTAACGGACAAGCCAAACACACACGCGGTGGGCGGGGCACCTTTGTCGGCGAGGGGAAGCTTGCAGAAGTACCAGCGGACGTCCTCGCCGTCGGAGGGGCTCTTGGTGTGCGCGAGGTACTTGCGGCGCGCCGCGCAGTGCCCGATCGCGTCCTCCAGCCGCGCGATGTTGGAGGGCGTGTTCCGCAGCGAGTCCGGCGACGCGCCCTCCGCCTCCCCGTCGGGGCCCGCGGGCGCCCGGCTCGTCGACGCGTGCGTGTCCCACGGGCCCGCCATGCGCGCCGCTGCCGGTTCCGGATCGCCGCCGAGCGCCGGCGAGCGGGAAGGGGAGGTGTCTGGAGTCGAAGAGACGGAGGCGGGGGAAGAGAGAAGGGTAGCGGCCTAGCGGGGCAACGAGGTGGGCCCCTACCGCAGGAAGGAAAGGGAAGTCAAACGCACCCCCCCCCCCCCCCCCCCCCCCGGTCGGCCCAGAAGCTGCAGCACTGCATTCAAATGCGTCTCTCTACATTTGACACGTACTATCTTCACCAAAGAAAACGCTCGCCGTTCCCCGTTCCCAGTAAGGCTTAGGGCCTGTTTGTTAACCCCATGGATTATATAATCTAGATTATTTTTGGAGGATTATATAATCTGGATTATATAATATGAGTAGTCCCGTTTGTTTATCTAGATTATTTGAGTTGTTAATAGGATTCTTTTGTATGAGGAAGACAATAATGTCAATCGTGGGTTATAATGGCAATGGTGGGTAATTTCTAGGAAACTTGAAAGGGTAGTGGGGGAGTGGGAAAAAATAATCTGAAATAAGCACCTCCTCACTTGCTTATGGATTATCATAATTCAAGGGGTTAGATTATATAATCTCGACAAATAAGTTGGACTGTTTGTTTGCCTCTTAGGATTATTTAATCCAGATTATATAATCTGAGGGGTAAACAAACAGGCCCTTAGTTTGGATACTTTAAGATTAGAGTATTTTAAAGGGATCGGAGAGGATGTAAATCAAATACTCTTTCAATACATCTCAATCCACTCTAATACCACTCATTACTAGAGTACCCAAAGTAGGCCTAAGGATTGATTTGGTGACAAGGGGATCACCGAGGGATTGGAGGGGATTGAGGGGGAAATGAACTAATTTCCCCCTCAATCCACTACAATCCCTCCGTGATCCCTGGTCACCAAATCAGCCCTAAAGTGTATTTACGTCCCTTAAATTGCACGCTTGTCTACCTGTTTATAAAGTTTTAAAGTATGCCTACTTGATCCTAATCGCAGTTAGGTCTCACTTAATTCATAATTAGTCGGTTGTGCATACGTTACGACGGCTCACAACAATACACACGTAAATTATCCACCAAAACGATCTCAAGATTTTTTATTGATTGTCTCCGCTCTCTGCTTAATACTTTTTATTTGACTAACTAATATTGTTGTTTACTCCATCCTGTAACACCCAAGGTGTTACTCAGGGTTTCTCCTCAGCACCTACATTTGTGACATGTTATCACATGTGGTTTAGTTTCAGCAAAAGATACCAAACTTGAGGAGCCAAGCCTTAACCAAGTCTTTATCACCCTAGAGATCATACCTTAACCATATCGAGCTTGGGAATGAGGGTGAAGTGCTGAAACCGTAAAGTTCCCCTCTTTAGGACATTAGAGCACCGAAGAAAAATTCAGTGAAAAGGCTAAGTAAATCACATTGTCATAACTTGGGCTAGTTATAGAAGTTGTAGTACACTTAATACCCTACATAAAATAGTAAGAGAGTTGTCCCAAAAAAGCTTTGCAAAACCCTCGAACAAGTCACTCAAGTGGAAACTCAAAACCAAAAACCAGGATTTTAGTTTTCGGAAAATCAGTCCCCTCACAAAGATCAAACATGCTCACCTTGTTCCAAAACTCAAAACCACTTGGCCCAATTGATAAAGTGGCGCCAAAAGATCCCTAGAGCACCCTGGTGAAGTTTGTAGACGAACCAAATCCGTTTGACATGATTTGGCATGATTTCTTTCTCAGGGTGGAGCAGTCGGACAAACCAACCTTAGGGACAAGACCACTCATTGCACAGACCAAGAAACGCCTCGACCTCCACACGAGACAGATAGAGGGAAGTTAGGGGAAGAGATCTTTGAAAGGGAATTAGGCTTACACCTATTTCCTAATTGATTTTAGTGGTTGAATTGCCCAACACAAACAATTAGACTAACTAGTTTGCTCTAGTCTATAAGTTATACAGGTGCCAAAGGTTCACACTAAGCCAATAAAAAACCAAGAAAAGGGTTCAACAAAGAGAGCAAGGGATAACCGAAGGCTGCCCTGGTCTGGCGCACCGGACTGTCCAGTGTGCCACCGGACAATGTCCGGTGCACCAGGGAACTCGACGCCCAACTCTTCACCTTCGAGAATTTTTAGAGGGCTCCGCTATAATTCACTGGACTGTCCGGTGCACCACCGGACAGTGTCTGGTGCTCCAGGGGAGAGCGACTCTGAACTCGCCAGCTTCGGGAATCCGCTCCGCTATAATTCACCGGACTGTCCGGTGAGCCAGCGGAGCAACGACTACTTCGCGCCAACGGTCGACTGCAACGCATTAAATGTGTGCCAGCGCGCGCAGAACAGCAGAGCACGCGCGGGTGGCACACCGGACAGTCTACAGGACTTGTCCGGTGCACCACCGGACAGCCAGGCGGGCCCACAAGTCAGAGCTCCAACGGTCGGAACCCAACGGCCTGGTGACATGGCTGGCGCACCGGACAGTGTCCGGTGGCGCACCGGACTATCCGGTGCGCCATGCGACAGCAGCCTCCACCAAACGGCTAGTTTGGTGGTTGGGGCTATAAATAACCCCAACCACCCCACATTCAAGTCATCCAAGTTTCCACCCTCCAACTACTTACAAGAGCTCTAGCATTCAATACAAGACACACCAAAGAGATCAAATCCTCTCCCAACTCCACACAAAGCTTTAGTGATTGAGAGAGTGATTTGTCGTGTTCATTTGAGCTCTTGCGCTTGGATCGCTTATTTTCTTTCTCATTCTTTCTTGAGATCAAACTCACTTGTAATTGAAGCAAGAGACACCAATCGTGTGGTGGTCCTTGTGGGAACTTTGTGTTCCAATTGTTTGAGAAGAAGAAGCTCACTCGGTCCGAGGGACCGTTTGAGAGAGGGAAAGGGTTGAAAGAGACCCGGTCTTTGTGACCACCTCAACGGGGAGTAGGTTTGCAAGAACCGAACCTCGGTAAAAAAAATCCGCGTGTCACACTCTTTATTCGCTTGTGATTTGTTTTGCGCCCTCTCTTTCGGACTCAATTATATTTCTAACTCTAACTCGGCTTGTAGTTGTGATTAACTTTGTAAATTTCAGTTTCGCCCTATTCACCCCCCCTCTAGGCGACTTTCAATTGGTATCAGAGCCCGGTGCTTCATTAGAGCTTAACTGCTCGAAGTGATGTCAGGAGAACACGCCAAGAAGGAGATGGAGACCGGCGACAAGCCCACTACAAGCCGCGGGAAAGCTACATCGGAAGAGTCCCGCAACAAGGGGAAGAGGAAGGAAAAGAAAGCCTCTTCCCACAAATCGCATCGGAGTGGAGACAAGAAAAAGAAGACGAGGAAAGTGGTCTACTACGAGACCGATACTTCATCACCTTCCACCTCCGGCTCCGACGCGCCATCCATCACTTCTAAGCGCCATGAGCGTAAGAAGTTTAGTAAGATCCCCCTACGCTATCCTCGCATTCCTAAACATACGCCTTTACTTTCCGTCCCATTAGGCAAACCACCAACATTTGATGGTGAAGACTATGCTAGGTGGAGTGATTTCATGCGATTTCATCTAACCTCACTCCACAAAAGTATATGGGATGTCGTTGAGTTTGGTGTACAGGCACCATCCGTAGGGGATGAAGATTATGATGAGGACAAAGTGGCCCAAATCGAGCACTTCAACTCCCAAGCCACAACCATACTCCTCGCCTCTCTAAGTAGAGAGGAGTACAACAAGGTGCAAGGATTAAAGAGCGCTAAGGAAGTTTGGGACGTGCTCAAGACCGCGCACGAGGGAGATGAGCTAACCAAGATCACCAAGCGAGAGACGATCGAGGGGGAGCTCGGTCGCTTCCGTCTTCGCCAAGGGGAGGAGCCACAAGACATGTACAACCGGCTCAAAACCTTGGTGAATCAAGTGCGCAACCTCGGGAGC
Source organism: Zea mays (assembly GCF_902167145.1). Lineage (NCBI taxonomy): Eukaryota > Viridiplantae > Streptophyta > Magnoliopsida > Poales > Poaceae > Zea > Zea mays. The sequence goes on along the minus strand of NC_050099.1, from coordinate 41,271,243 downwards.
AAAAAATGGGATGACCACAAAATGGTTAAGGTTATTCTAAGATCACTTATTTTCCTTAACCCTACTCAAGTCCAATTAATTCGTGGCAATCCTAGATATACACTAATGACTCCCGAGGAAGTAATCGGGAATTTTGTGAGCTTTGAGTTTATGATCAAAGGCTCAAGGAAGATCAACGAGCTTGATGGCCCCTCCACATCCGAAGCACAACCGGTCGCATTCAAAGCGACGGAGGAGAAGAAGGAGGAGTCAACGTCAAGTAGACAACCAATCGACGCCTCAAAACTCGACAATGAGGAGATGGCGCTCGTCATCAAGAGCTTCCGCCAAATCCTCAAACAAAGAAGGGGGAAAGATTACAAGCCCCGCTCCAAGAAAGTGTACTACAAGTGTGGTAAGCCCGGTCACTTTATAGCAAAATGTTCTATTTCTAGTGACAGTGACAGGGGCGACGACAAGAGGGGGAGAAGAAAGGAGAAGAAGAAATACTACAAAAAGAAGGGTGGCGACGCTCATGTATGCCGTGAGTGGGACTCGGACGAGAGCTTCTCCGACTCCTCCTCCGACGAGGACGCCGCCAACATCGCCATCAACAAGGGCCTTCTCTTCCCCAACGTCGGCCACAAGTGCCTCATGGCAAAGGACGGCAAAAAGAAGAAGGTTAAATCCAAATCCTCCACTAGATATGAGTCCTCTAGCGATGATACTGCTAGTGATGAGGAAGATAATTTGCGTACTCTTTTTGCCAACCTAAACATGCAACAAAAAGAAAAATTAAATGAATTGATTAGTGCCATTCATGAGAAGGATGATCTCTTGGACACCCAAGAGGACTTCCTAATCAAGGAAAACAAAAGGCATGTTAAGGTTAAAAATGCTTATGCTCTAGAAGTTGAAAAATGTGAAAAATTATCTAGTGAGCTAAGCACTTGCCATGAGACTATTGACAACCTTAGAAATGAGAATGCTAATTTGTTAGCTAAGGTTGATTCAAATGTTTGTAATGTTTCAATTCCCAATCCTAGAAATGATAATGATGATTTACTTGCTAAGATTGAAGAATTGAACATTTCTCTTGCTAGCCTTAGAGATGAAAATGAAAAAATTGCTTGCTAAGGCTAAAGAATTAGATGTTTGCAATGCTTCCATTTCCGACCTTAGAAGTAAAAATGATATATTGCATGCTAAGGTTGTAAAATTAAAATCTTGCAAACCCTCTACATCTACCGTTGAACACACTTCTATTTGCACTAGATGTAGATGTCGGCGTTTCGAGACCGGGGGGTCCCTAAGCCGACGAGTGAATGTCGCCGCGTGCCCCAGCCCAGATGGGTCGACGCGAGGCCGAGCGCAAAGGGGGAAGTGAGGTGGCCGGAGATGGGCATGAGAGAGGTGGAAATCCCACGGCCTTCGTGTTCGTCCCGCGCCTAGGTCGGGTGCGCTTGCAGTAGGGGGTTACAAGCGTCCACGCGGGAGAGGGAAGTGAGCGGCCCCAAGAGAGCGCCTGTCCCGTCCTCGTCCCCGCGCGACCAACCCTCTCTAAGAGGGCCTTGGTCCTTCCTTTTATAGGTGTAAGGAGAGGATCCAGGTGTACAATGGGGTGTAGCAGAGTGCTACGTGTCTAGCGGGGGAGAGCTAGCGCCCTAAGTACATGCCGATGTGGCAGCCGGAGAGATCTTGGCACCCAGCTGGTGTGATGTCGTGGCCGTCGGAGGAGCGACGGAGCCTCGCGGAGGGACAGCTGTCGGAGCAGTTGACTCCTTGCTGACGTCCTCCTGCTTCCGTAAGAGAGCTGAGAGCCGCCGTCGTCACAGAGCATGCGGGGCGCCACCATTGCCTATCTGGCGGAGCTAGCCAGATGGGACACTGGTCTTGTTCTCTGCGGCCCGAGTCAGCTCGGGGTAGGGTGATGATGGCGCTTCCCGTTGACGTGGCTGGCCTGCGCCCTAGGTTGGGCGACGTGGAGGCTCCTCCGAAGCCGAGGTCGAGTCTGTCTTCCGTGGCCGAGGCCGAGTCCGAGCCCCTGGGTCGGGCGAGGCGGAGGTCGTTCGGGAGAGGCCAGGGCGGAGTCCGAGCCCTGGGGTCGGGCGAAGCGGAGTTCGTCGTCTTCTGGGGCTGAGCCCGAGTCCGAGCCCTGGGGTCGGGCGGAGCGGAGTTCGCCGTCTTCCGGGACTTAGCCCGAGTCCGAGCCCTGGGTCGGGCAGAGCGGAGTTCGCCGTCTTCCGGGTCCTAGCCCGAGTCCGAGCCCTGGGTCGGGCGGAGCGGAGTTCGCCGTCTTCCGGGTCCTAGCCCGAGTCCGAGCCCTAGGTCGGGCGGAGCGGAGTTCGCCGTCTTCCGGGACTTAGCCCGAGTCCGAGCCCTGGGTCGGGCGGAGCGGAGCTTCCTATGGTGCCTTTGGCAGGGCCTGACTGCCTGTCAGTCTCACTCTGTCAAGTGGCACTGCAGTCGGAGTGGCGCAGGCGGCGCTGTCCTTTCGTCAGGCCGGTCAGTGGAGCGGCGAAGTGACGGCGGTCACTTCGGCTCTGCCGGGGGGCGTGTGTCAGGATAAAGGTGTCAGGCCACCTTTGCGTTAAATGCTCCTGTGATTTGGTCGGTCGGTGCGGCGATTTAGTCAGGGTTGCTTCTTAGCGAAGGCAGGGCCTCGGGCGAGCCGGAGATGTGTCCGCCGTTGGAGGGGGGCCTCGGGCGAGATGGAAATCCTCCGGGGTCGGCTGCCCTTGTTCGAGGCTAGGCTCGGGCGAGGCATGATCGAGTCGCTCGAATGGACTGATCCCTGACTTAATCGCACCCATCAGGCCTTTGCAGCTTTATGCTGATGGGGGTTACCAGCTGAGAATTAGGCGTCTTGAGGGTACCCCTAATTATGGTCCCCGACAGTAGCCCCCGAGCCTCGAAGGGAGTGTTAGCACTCGCTTGGAGGCTTTCGTCGCACTTTTTTGCAAGGGGACCAGCCTTTCTCGGTTGCATTTTGTTCCGGTGGGTGCGCGCGAGCGCACCCGCCGGGTGTAGCCCCCGAGGCCTCGGAGGAGTGGTTTCACTCCTTCGAGGTCTTAATGCCTTGCGTAACACTTCGGCCGGTCTGGTTGTTCCCTCATGCGAACTGGCCGTAGCCCGGGTGTACGGTCGGGGCCCAAGTTCTCGGGCTGGTACGTTGATGCTGTCAACGGTTCGGCCGGAGCCGGGTTTGCGAGAGCAGCCCCCGAGCCTCCGCACAGGGCGAGAGGGCGATCAGGGACATACTCGGCTTTTTTACATACGCCCCTGCGTCGCCTTTCCGCAAGGAGGAGGGGGGAAAGCGCCATGTTACCCTCGATGGGCGCCGAACATGGTGTCTCCGGTGAGCTGCAAGCGGGTAATCCGAGTGGACGTCCGTGCCCCGTTCGTTAGGGGTCGGCTAGGGGCCCAGAGGCACGCCCAAAAGTACCTGCGGGTGATCTGTCGGACCCGGTCCCCTGGCGACGGGGTCCGAGGGCTCGATGCCTCCCTCTGATGGGATTCCGTTACAAGATCGCTCCCGCTGGTCTCGGAAATGTCCTAGGGTACCTCGGGAGCGCAGCCCGAGCCTTGGTTATGTATCGAACGTACCCCTGGTCATCCCTCGCTCGGCGTCTGAGGCGGCTGTGAACCCTTCGGGGGCCAGCCTTCGAACCCCTGATCAGTAATGGGCGCGGAGCCCGAGTAGCCTGAGGCGGCCGTTGAACCCTTCGGGGGGCCGGCCTTCGAACCTCTGACCAGTAGTGGGTGTAGGGCCCACGCGATCTGAGGCGGCTGTTGAAACCCTTCGGGGGGCCAGCCTTCGAACCTCTGATCAGTAAAGAGGCTCGGAGCTTGGTTCCTTCACGGGGAAGGATCCTTTTCGGGGTATCCCCCTTTCCCGGTCCCTGTTGCAAGAGATAGAGAAAGAGGAAAAAAGGAAAAGGATACGAAATCGAACGACGTGGCGTACCTTTTTTGGCGCGGTTATTACGGCGAAGGCGAAGCGTCGCCCGCTTCTCCTGCCAGAAGCGCCGCCTGTCCTGCCGCGGAGTTAATGCGACGGGGCGAGCGGTTGGCGGGGCGGCCGTTGCGCATGCGCGAGCCGTTCGAGGAACGGATCACGGGCGCGTCGTCTTCACGCCGTGAGAGGGGGTTCTCTTGCTGCCCCCGGATGGGACGTGAGCTTGGCTGACGACGTGACCGCTGCTCTCGCCCGCTTGCCACCGTCATTACTGCCGGCCCACTTTCGGCCGCATTGACCGCCGCGCCAGGCTGGCGCTACCGGGTCGTGCGTTGGGTCGCCTCGAGTCGCGGTATTGGTTCCGCAACCGAAGAGGCGCGGTGGTGGCGCAAGTGGCGGTGCAGTTGCTTGCATGCAGCATCCGGCGCGCCGGTTGCATGACGCGTGGGCCCGGGCCTCCAGGCTGGGCGCGTTGGGAGTCGGAGAAGCGCGTCCACTTGGCGCGGTTGCATGCCGCCTGCATAGCTGCCCGCCTCTTTCGCCCGTTGGTCTGGGCAAAAGTGGAGGGTCACTTGTAACCACTGGGCGGTTGTGTGCACCACGCGCGGCGGTTTGGCTTCTTCTGCTCTGAGCCGGCTTGCATGACATGCGGGACCCAGCCCCCGCACCGCTGGGGAGGGCCTTGGAACGTGTTGGAGAAGACTCAGCCCTTGATGGCTGGGGGCGCGAGTAGGGAGAGTTGCCTTTAAAAGGAGGGTGACCCCCTTCGGAAGGCGACCATGTCTTCGCGCTCCCTTATGAATCGCGTCTTTCCACCTTCCAAACCCCCAGATGGGGGATACCCGCTGTCTTCTCGCCTCATCGTTGGAGGAACGCAACTCCGTGGGAGTTGGTACCTTTCAGCCATCGTTCGGCTTCAAGGATTTTCATCTGCCAGCCCGGCTGTACCCCCCCGCCGGCGGTCACCCAAGGCGGTGACCACCAGTTCCTGGGTGGGGAGAAGCAAGCCGGGCTGCGATCTTGGTCCCACCCTCAGCTTCAAGGATGTTCATCATCCTCACTGGGGTGGGGGCCGGGCTGAGCCGGCGCTCTACCTCCCGCACGGGTTCGTGGGTCACCCTCTCCCGCGGCGTTCGAGGGAGAGGGCGCTCACTAGCCCTGCGGGTGGCCCGGACTTCGACAACGCGGGGCTGGTCGACGGCGGGCGTCGTCACCTCCAGCGTGTCGGGCTCGTCGGCTTGGCTTCCGGCGGCCCCTCCTGCCGGAGGGCGGCTGCCGCGCCGTGTGCACGGGAGGGCCACCCCAGATGCCGCGCGCTGCTAGGGCGGCGTTCGTGTTCTGGGGGGGGTCCTGCCTTTGCACCGGCGTGGCATCTTCACGCGGAGGCCGGTGCCCCACTCGTCCGGGAGGATTTGAGTGGGGATCTGCCGGAGGGCTGATGGCCCCTGCCGTCGGTGCCGAGGCGGAGGCGGTTCGAGAAGTCCCCGTCGCCGACGGGATCACCGCCACCATCCGCGCTTCGGGCCTCCGGCTCTTTGTACTTGTCCTCGCCCCTCGAGCGTCGGCGTGGGCGAGGGCAAGATTGTAGCAGCGCCCACCCTGAGGCCTGCGCTGCTGCAGTTCGGCCACCCGGAGCGGGGGTCGTTGTCGTCGTAGTCAGAGCGGGCGGCGGCGAGCCGCTCGTCAGTTTTCTGTTGCTCCGCAGGCCCTCCCCCCTGGAGTGGGGTTGTTCGTACCTGCGGAGGGGGAACTAGAGTTCCGTTTGTAGTGGCACTTTGAATGCCAGTGTTTTTGTTCATTATGGCTGTCGAGGCCTGAACATGTATGTAATTTTGGCACGAAGCCGTGTTTTTTCCTCATTTTCGAGCACTAAGACTCGCCTGTTGATTATCTGAACCGCTTCACCAAGCATGAGTCGCCCCGTGTCAAGGTGACGAGTGAGGTATCCGTATCCCGGAGGCGTAGGAGTCCCTCGGCTCGGTCGGCCTTGTTGTCTGAGGCTCCTCTAGCTTAGTTAAAGGGACCCCTTGGCCGCTCTTCGACGAGCCGAGGCCAGGGGTAGCGATATAAGCATGAACAGAGGCGGAGTCGGTTCGAAAATGAAACCTGGTTGGCCGGAGCCTAGCCGGGCTGTCCGTTAGCGGGACCGACGCCGGAGTTGACCAGCCGAGGCCTCGGGTCGGGCTGGCGCCCTTGGAAGATGGTTGGCCGAGGCCCCAGAGGTGACCGGCCGAGCCACCTGCTCGGGCCGGATTCCCGGAGAAGACCCTGGCGGCGATGGCCCGGGCATGGTGATGACGTCGTCCTTCGGAGTGGAGGTCTTCGGACCGCGTCGCCGTCCGAGGCTAGGTCGAACCTCGCCGAAGTTGTCGTCGATGCCGAGGGTGCTGCTGCCCCCTTCCAGCATCAAGACCCAAGCCTGCAGGATCAGATTGTCTTGTAGCGTGTGCCTTCTGCGGCCGCCGAGGCCAGAACACACACCCTCGCTGCGTTGTAAAGCTGCGTCTCTTTTCCTCTTGTTTCGAGTATCTGGACTTTTTTTGTCGGTAACAGGGATGTTTGTGCGAGCGAGAGTTGCTTCTCGCGGAAGGTGATGAGTGAGGTATCCGTATCCCGGAGGCGTGGGAGTCCCTCGGCTCGGTCGGCCTTGCCGCTTACGCGTACTTTCACCCGTCCATGAGGCCCTGTCACCGACTCAGTCGAGAAGGCTCGAAGGATCGCTTCGGCAGAAGAGCTTCCGAACGTGAAGACTTGTTCGGTCCGCGGAATCACTTTATCCGAACGCGAGTTACTTATCGCAGAAGGTGATGAGTGAGGTATCCGTATCCCGGAGGCGTAGGAGTCCCTCAGCTCGGTCAGCCTTGGCTGCTTACGTGTACTCCGTCGTTTTCAGGATCCACTTTTCGAAGTAGTCAGAAAGCACGAAAGACATTCTGGCAGAAGAGATCTTTTTTCGAGGAAAATTTCAACGCAGAGGGGGTTCCCCCCGTTTTAGCCCCCGAGGGAGGGTCGGGCTTTGCCGAGGCGAGGCCGACCCTTCCTTGATGACTAAACTTTGCGAGGGTGCGAGGTATATGAACAACTTGAAAACATCTTAAGGGTAGAAGCGACGTAGTTGTTGGATGTTCCAAGCGTTGCCGTAGACCTCGCCTTGACTGTTGGCCAGCTTGTACGTTCCGGGCTTCAGAACTTTGGCGATGACGAATGGCCCCTCCCAGGGGGGCGTGAGCTTGTGCCTCCCTCGGGCGTTTTTCCGCAGCCGAAGCACCAGGTCGCCCACCTGGAGGTCTCGGGGCCGGACCCCTCGGGCGTGGTAGCGTCGCAGGGACTGCTGGTACCGCGCCGAGTGTAGTAAAGCCTTGTCCCGAGCTTCTTCCAACTGGTCCAGCGAGTCTTCTCGGCTAACTTGGTTGCTTTGATCGCTGTAGGCCCTCGTCCTCGGGGAGCCGTATTCCAGGTCAGTGGGCAAGACGGCCTCGGCCCCGTAGACCAGGAAGAACGGCGTAAAACCCGTGGCTCGGCTCGGCGTTGTCCTCAGGCTCCAGACCACCTAGGAGAGTTCCTTCATCCATCGCTTGCCGAACTTGTTGAGGTCGTTGTAAATCCGAGGCTTGAGCCCTTGTAGAATCATGCCGTTGGCACGCTCTACTTGCCCATTCGACATGGGATGAGCCACGGCGGCCCAGTCCACCCGGATGTAGTGATCCTCGCAGAAGTCCAAGAATTTTCTGCCGGTGAACTGGGTACCGTTGTCGGTGATGATGGAGTTCGGGACCCCGAAGCGATGGATGATGTTGGTGAAGAACGTCACCGCCTGCTCGGACCTGATGCTGTTCAGAGGTCGGACGTCGACCCACTTGGTGAATTTGTCGATGGCGACCAGCAGGTGCGTGTAGCCCCCGGGCGCCTTCTGCAAGGGGCCGATGAGGTCCAGACCCCACACAGCAAAGGGCCAGGTGATGGGTATCGTCTGTAGAGCTTGAGCGGGCAGGTGGGTCTGCTTCGCATAAAATTGACACCCTTCGCAGGTGCGGACAATTCTAGTGGCGTCAGCCACCGCCGTTGGCCAGTAGAAGCCTTGTCGGAAAGCATTCCCGACAAGGGCTCGAGGCGCTGCGTGATGGCCGCAAGCCCCCGAGTGTATCTCTTGCAGGAGTTCCTGACCTTCGGTGATGGAGATGCATCGCTGGAGGATGCCCGAGGGGCTGCGGTGGTAGAGCTCCTTCTCATCGCCCAGCAAGACGAACGACTTGGCGCGTCACGCTACCCGCCGAGCCTCGGCTCGGTCGAGGGGTAGCTCTCCTTGGCGGAGATATTGCAGGTACGGGGTCTGCCAATTTCGATCAGGCGTGGCCCCGCTCCGCTCCTCCTCGACGTGCAGTGCCTCACCCTCGGAGGCCGAGGGTACCTCGGGCTGAACCGAGGGCGCCTTGGGCCGAGCTGAGGGTGCCTCGGGCTGCACCGAGGGTACCTCGGGCTGGACCGAGGGTACCTCGGGCTGGACCGAGGGCGCCTCAGGCTCGGGCGAGTCGTCGATCTTGACGGAGGGTTGATGCAGATCCCGGGAGAAGACGTCCGGGGGAACCGTTGTTCGCCCTGAGGCTATTTTTGCCAGCTCGTCCGCAGTCTCGTTGTAGCGCCGAGCGATGTGGTTAAGCTCGAGCCCGTAGAACTTGTCTTCCAGGCGCTGAACCTCATCGCAGTAGGCCTCCATCTTCGGGTCACGGCAGTGGGAGTTCTTCATGACTTGGTCGATGATGAGCTGCGAGTCGCCGCGGGCGTCGAGGCGCCTGACCCCTAGCTCGATGGCGATCCGCAACCCGTTGACCAGAGCCTCGTACTCAGCCACATTGTTGGACGCCGGGAAATGGAGGCGTAGCACATAGCGTAGGTGTTTCCCGAGGGGCGAGATGAAGAGCAGGCCCGCGCCGGCTCCCGTCTTCATCAGCGACCCGTCGAAAAACATGGTCCAGAGCTCCGGTTGGATCGGAGCCGTCGGCAGCTGGGTGTCGACCCATTCAGCTATGAAGTCCGCCAATACCTGGGACTTGATGGCCTTCCGAGGGGCGAACGAGATTGTCTCACCCATGATTTCCACCGCCCACTTTGCAATCCTGCCCGAGGCCTCTCGGCACTGGATGATCTCCCCCAGGGGGAAGGATGACACCACAGTTACCAGATGAGACTCGAAGTAGTGTCGCAACTTCCGCCTCGTCAGGATCACTGCATGCAGCAGCTTCTGAACTTGTGGGTAGCGGATCTTGGTCTCGGACAGTACCTCGCTGACGAAGTAAAGTGGCCTCTGAACGGGCAATGCATGCCCCTCTTCTTGCCTCTCGACCACAATCGCGGCGCTAACCACCTGAGTGGTCGCGGCGACGTAGACCAAGAGGGCTTCTCCATCAGCTGGAGGCACCAAGATAGGCGCCTTTGTGAGGAGCGCCTTCAGGTTCCCGAGAGCTTCCTCGGCCTCAGGGGTCCAAGCGAAACACTCGGCCTTCCTTAAGAGGCGGTACAGAGGCAGACCTCTTTCGCCGAGGCGTGAGATGAAGCGGCTCAGGGCCACGAGACATCCCATGACCCTCTGTATGCCTTTTAAGTCCTTGATGGGCCCCATGCTGGTGATGGCTGCGATCTTCTCCAGGTTGGCTTCGATGCCCCGCTCGGAGATGATGAACCCCAAGAGCATGCCCCGGGGCACCCCGAAGACACACTTCTCGGGATTGAGCTTGACGCCTTTCGCTTTGAGACATCGGAATGTCACTTCAAGGTCGGAGAGGAGGTCGGAAGCCTTCCTCGTCTTGACTACGATGTCATCGACGTAGGCCTCGACCGTGCGACCGATGTGTTCGCCGAACACATGGTTCATGCACCGCTGATACGTCGCGCCCGCATTGCTCAAACCGAACGGCATGGTGACATAGCAGTACATGCCGAAGGGCGTGATGAAAGAAGTCGCGAGCTGGTCGGACTCTTTCATCCTGATTTGGTGATACCCTGAGTAGGCGTCGAGGAAAGACAGGGTTTCGCACCCAGCAGTGGAATCCACGATTTGATCAATGCGAGGCAGAGGGTAGGGAACCTTCGGACATGCTTTGTTGAGACCAGTGTAGTCTACACACATCCGCCATTTCCCCCCTTTCTTTCTCACAAGCACAGGGTTGGCAAGCCATTCGGGATGGAATACCTCTTTGATGAACCCTGCTGCCATTAGCTTGTGGATCTCCTCGCCTATCACTATGCGCTTCTCCTCGTCGAATCGGCGTAGAGGCTGCTTGACGGGTCGGGCTCCGGCCCGAATATCCAACGAGTGCTCGGCGACATCCCTCGATATGCCGGGCATGTTCGAGGGACTCCACGCAAAGACGTCGGCGTTTGCACGGAGAAAGTCGACGAGCACTGCTTCCTATTTGGGGTCGAGCCCGGAACCGATCCGGATCTGCTTGGAGGCGTCGCCACTGGGGTCGAGAGGGACAACCTTGACCGTCTCCACTGGCTCGAAGTTGCCGGCATGGCGCTTCACGTCTGGCACCTCTTTGGAGAGGTTTTCCAGGTCGGCGATGAGGGCCTCGGACTCGGCGAGGGCCTCGGTGTACTCCACGCACTCCACGTCGCATTCGAACGCGTGTTTGTACGTGGGGCCGACGGTGATGACTCCGTTGGGGCCCAACATCTTGAGCTTCAGGTAGGTATAGTTGGGGACGGCCATGAACTTCGCGTAGCATGGCCTCCCCAGTACCGCGTGGTAGGTTCCTCAAAACCCGACCACCTCGAACGTCAGAGTCTCCCTTCGGAAGTTGGAGGGCGTTCCGAAGCAGACGGGAAGGTCGAGTCGTCCGAGGGGCTGGACGCGCTTCCCGGGAATGATCCCGTGGAAGGGCGCAGCGCCTGCTCGGACGGAGGACAGATCGACGCGCAGGAGCTTGAGGGTCTCGGCGTAGATGATGTTGAGGCAGCTGCCCCCGTCCATAAGGACCTTGGTGAGCCTGACGTTGCCGACGACGGGGTCGACGACGAGCGGGTATTTCCCCGGGCTCGGCACGTGGTCGGCGTGGTCAGCTTGGTCGAAGGTGATAGGCTTGTCGGACCAGTCTAGGTAGACTGGCGCCGCCACCTTCACCGAGCAGACCTCCCGGCGCTCTTGCTTGCGACGCCGAGCCGAGGCATTCGCCACATGCCCACCGTAGATCATGAAGCAGTCGCGGACCTCGGGGAACTCTCCTGCTTGGTGATCTTCCTTCTTGTCGTCGTCGCGGGCCCTGCCACCCTCCGCGGGTGGCCCGACCCTGTGGAAGTGGCGCCGAAGCATGACGCACTCCTCAAGGGTGTGCTTGACGGGCCCCTAATGATAGGGGCACGGCTCCTTGAGCATCTCGTCGAAAAGGTTGGCACCTCCGGGGGGCTTCCGAGGGTTCTTGTACTCGGCGGCGGCGACAAGGTCCGCGTCGGCGGCGTCGCGTTTCGCTTGCGACTTCTTCTTGCCTTTCTTCTTGGCGCTGCGCGGAGTTGACGCCTCGGGAGCATCTTCCGATGGGCGGCCCTGGGGCTGCTTGTCCTTTCGGAAGATGGCCTCGACCGCCTCCTGGCCAGAGGCGAACTTGGTGGCGATGTCCATCAGCTCGCTCGCCCTGGTGGGGGTCTTGCGACCCAACTTACTCACCAGGTCGCGGCAGGTGGTGCCGGCAAGGAACGCGCCGATGACATCCGAGTCGGTGATGTTGGGCAGCTCGGTGCGCTGCTTCGAGAATCGCCGGATGTAGTCCCGGAGAGACTCTCCCGGCTGCTGCCGGCAGCTTCGGAGGTCCCAGGAATTCCCGGGGCGCACGTACGTGCCCTGGAAATTACCGGCGAAGGCTTGGACCAGGTCATCCCAGTTGGAGATCTGTCCCGGAGGAAGGTGCTCCAACCAGGCGCGAGCGGTGTCGGAGAGGAACAGGGGGAGGTTGCGGATGATGAGGTTGTCATCGTCCGTTCCACCCAGTTGGCAGGCCAGGCGGTAGTCCGCGAGCCACAGTTCCGGTCTCGTTTCCCCCGAGTACTTTGTGATAGTAGTTGGGGGTCGGAACCGGGTCGGGAACGGCGCCCGTCGGATGGCCCGGCTGAAGGCCTGCAGACTGGGTGGTTCGGGCGAGGTACTCCGATCCTCCCTGCTGTCATAGCGTCCCCCACGCCTGGGGTGGTAACCTCGGCGCACCCTCTCGTCGAGGTGGGCCCGACGGTCGCGATGATGGTGCTCGTTGCCGAGATGGCCCAGGGCCGCAGGCGCGGTGTTGCGTGTGCGCCCGGTGTAGACCGAGGCTTCCCGCATGAATCAGGAAGTCGCGGCATGAGGTCCCGAGGGGTATCCCTGCCTTCGGGAGGCAGAGCTCTCGGCCCGTCGGACCGCAGCGCCTTCCAGGAGATTCTTGAGCTCTCCCTGGATTCGCCGACCCTCAGTGGTTGATGGCTCCGGCATCGCGCGGAGAAGCATCGCTGCTGCAGCCAGGTTCTGACCGACCCCACTGGATGCGGGTGGCGGCCTGACCCTGACGTCGTTGGTGACGTGGTGCTGGAAACCCTGGGGCAGGTGACGTATTTCTCCGGCCGGGGGTTGGCCCGCCCATACCTGCCCGACGTCCCGGCGGATTGGCTCAAGCGCTCCTGCTCCCTCGTCGAGCCTGGCCTGCGCCCCGCGGACTTGCTCGAGCTGTGGGTCGTGACCCCCCGCCGGAACGGGGACCACAGCTAGCTCCCGCGGGATGTCAGCGCGAGGCACCGGCCTAGGGAGATCACCGTCCTCCGGCATGCCGAGATGGTTGCCTTCGGAGGGATCCCCTAGCTCGACGTGGAAACATTCACGGCTTGGGCCGCAGTCCTCGTCGTCGAGGCTGCGGCTACCGTCGGAACAGTCGGAGAGGCAGTAGTCACATGCGGTCATGAAGTCCCGCATGGCACTGGGGTTGCCAAATCCAGAGAAATCTCAACAGATGTTGGGGTCGTCATCTTCCTCGGACCCAGAGGGCCCGTAGGTCGAGACGTCCGTCAGCCGGTCCCAAGGCGACCGCATGCGAAACCCCAGAGGGTTTGAACTCGCCTCTACGAGAGCGCCCGCCAAAGCAAGGTCGCTAGGCGGGTTGAGGCTGAGTCTGAATGGCGTAGGATGGGAATCGGTCGGTACCTTTCGGTCGACGAGCAGCGACATAGTCACGTCGGGGACTGATTGCACCGCCGTCTCAGGTACGAGGGCGACGTTCTGCAAGCTCTCCGCGAGCGCACTGGCGTCGTCCACTTGCTCGGGATCGGCGTGTCGCGGGGAGATGGCGCTCGCCTCCGTCTCAAACGCGAGGTCGACGCCCGACACGCCCCCCGTTGGAGCGCTGGGGACGTCGACTCGCTCGACAGCCGACGAGGCGCAGCCTCCCGCTTGGCCTTGGTTGCCCCGTCTCCTCCTCCTTTGGCGGGGGAGAGGACGGGACGAGCTCGAATGTTGTTCTTCCACCACGCGGGGAAGACGTCGTCGATTCCGCCACCAGCGGGCGGGCTGTCGGCCGCCATTGTCGTTGTCGCGCGGCGGTGGAAGGAGTATCATGTCGTAGCTGCCGTCGAAGGACATGAACTCAAGACTCCCGAAACGGAGCACCGTCCCGGGTTGGAGAGGTTGCTGGAGACTGCCCATCTGGAGCTTGACGGGAAGCTGTTCGTCAACACGCAGCAGGCCCCTACCTGGCGCGCCAACTGTCGGCGTTTCGAGACCGGGGGGTCCCTAAGCCGACGAGTGAATGTCGCCGCGTGCCCCAGCCCAGATGGGTCGACGCGAGGCCGAGCGCGAAGGGGGGAAGTGAGGTGGCCGGAGATGGGCGTGAGAGAGGTGGAAATCCCACGGCCTTCGTGTTCGTCCCGCGCCCAGGTCGGGTGCGCTTGCAGTAGGGGGTTACAAGCGTCCACTCGGGAGAGGGAAGCGAGCGGCCCCAAGAGAGCGCCTGTCCCGTCCTCGTCCCCGCGCGGCCAACCCTCTCTAAGAGGGCCCTGGTCCTTCCTTTTATAGGTGTAAGGAGAGGATCCAGGTGTACAATGGGGGTGTAGCAGAGTGCTACATGTCTAGCGGGGGAGAGCTAGCGCCCTAAGTACATGCCGATGTGGTAGCCGGAGAGATCTTGGCACCCAGCTGGTGTGATGTCATGGCCGTCGGAGGAGCGACGGAGCCTGGCGGAGGGACAGCTATCGGAGCGGTTGAGTCCTTGCTGACGTCCTCCTGCTTCCGTAAGAGAGCTGAGAGCCGCCGTCGTCACAGAGCATGCGGGGCGCCACCATTGCCTATCTGGCGGAGCTAGCCAGATGGGACACCGGTCTTGTTCTCTGCGGCCCGAGTCAGCTCGGGGTAGGGTGATGATGGCGCTTCCCGTTGACGTGGCTGGCCTGCGCCCTAGTTGGGCGACATGGAGGCTCCTCCGAAGCCGAGGTCGAGTCTGTCTTCCGTGGCCGAGGCCGAGTCCGAGCCCCTAGGTTGGGCAAGGCGGAGGTCGTTCGGCAGAGGCCAGGGCGGAGTCCGAGCCCTGGGGTCGGGCGAAGCGGAGTTCGTCGTCTTCTGGGGCTGAGCCCGAGTCCGAGCCCTAGGGTCGGGCGGAGCGGAGTTCGCCGTCTTCCGGGACTTAGCCCGAGTCCGAGCTCTGGGTCGGGCGGAGCGGAGTTCGCCGTCTTCCAGGTCCTAGCCCGAGTCCGAGCCCTGGGTCGGGCGGAGCGGAGTTCGCCGTCTTCCGGGTCCTAGCCCGAGTCCGAGCCCTGGGTCGGGCGGAGCGGAGTTCGCCGTCTTCCGGGACTTAGCCCGAGTCCGAGCCCTGGGTCGGGCGGAGCGGAGCTTCCTATGGTGCCTTTGGCAGGGCCTGACTGCCTGTCAGTCTCACTCTGTCAAGTGGCACTACAGTCGGAGTGGCGCAGGCGGCGCTGTCCTTTCGTCAGGCCGGTCTGTGGAGCGGCGAAGTGACGGCGGTCACTTCGGCTCTGCCGGGGGGCGTGTGTCAGGATAAAGGTGTCAGGCCACCTTTGCGTTAAATGCTCTTGCGATTCGGTCGGTCGGTGCGGCGATTTAGTCAGGGTTGCTTCTTAGCGAAGGCAGGGCCTCGGGCGAGCCGGAGATGTGTCCGCCGTTGGAGGGGGGCCTCGGGCGAGACGGAAATCCTCCGGGGTCGGCTGCCCTTGTCCGAGGCTAGGCTCGGGCGAGGCATGATTGAGTCGCTCGAATGGACTGATCCCTGACTTAATCGCACCCATCAGGCCTTTGCAGCTTTATGCTGATGGGGGTTACCAGCTGAGAATTAGGCGTCTTGAGGGTACCCCTAATTATGGTCCCCGACAGTAGAGATGTTGATATTGATGCTATTCATGATCATATGGTATTAATTAAACAACAAAATGATCATATAGCAAAATTAGATGCTAAAATTGCCGAGCATGAACTTGAAAATGAAAAATTTAAATTTGCTCGTAGTATGCTTTATAGTGGGAGACGCCCTGGCATCAAGGATGACATTGGCTTCCAAAAGGGGGACAATGTCAAACTTAATGCTCCTCCTAAAAAAATATCTAATTTTGTTAAGGGCAAGGCTCCCATGCCTCAGGATAACGAGGGTTACATTTTATACCCTGTCGGTTATCCCGAGAGCAAGATTAGGAGAATTCACTCTATGAAGTCTCACTCTGGCCCTAATCATGCTTTTATGTATAAGGGTGAGGCATCTAGCTCTAGGCAACCAACCCGTGCTAAGTTGCCTAAGAAGAAAACTCCTAGTGCATCAAATGAACATAGCATTTCATTTAAAACTTTTGATGCATCTTATGTGTTAACTAACAAATCCGGCAAGGTAGTTGCCAAATATGTTGGGGGCAAGCACAAGGGGTCAAAGACTTGTGTTTGGGTACCCAAAGTTCTTGTGTCTAATGCCAAAGGACCCAAAACCATTTGGGTACCTAAAGTCAAGAACTAAACTTGTTTTGTAGGTTTATGCATCCGGGGGCTCAAGTTGGATCATCGACAGCGGGTGCACAAACCACATGAGAGGGGAGAAGAAGATGTTCTCCTCCTACAAGAAAAAACCAAGATCCCCAACGAGCTATCACATTCGGGGATGGAAACCAAGGTTTGGTCAAAGGATTGGGTAAAATTGCTATATCTCCTGACCATTCAATTTCCAATGTTTTTCTTATAGATTCCTTAGATTACAATTTGCTTTCCGTTTCGCAATTATGTCAAATGGGCTACAACTGTCTTTTTACTGATGTAGGTGTCACTGTCTTTAGAAGAAGTGATGATTCAATAGCATTTAAGGGAGTGTTAGAGGGTCAGCTATACTTGGTAGATTTTGATAGAGCTGAACTCGACACTTGCTTAATTGCTAAGACTAACATGGGTTGGCTCTGGCATCGCCGACTAACCCATGTTGGGATGAAGAATCTTCATAAGCTTCTAAAGGGAAAGCACGTTTTAGGATTAACAAATGCTCATTTTGAGAAAGACAGGATATGTAGCGCATGCCAAGCAGGGAAGCAAGTTGGTGCTCATCATCCACATAAGAACATCATGACGACTGACAGGCCACTGGAGCTTCTACACATGGACCTATTCGGCCCGATTGCTTACATAAGCATCGGCGGGAGTAAGTACTGTCTAGTTATTGTGGATAATTATTCTCGCTTCACTTGGATGTTCTTTTTACAGGAAAAATCTCATACCCAAGAGACCTTAAAAGGATTCTTGAGATGGGCTCAAAACGAGTTCGGCTTAAGGATCAAGAAAATTAGAAGCGACAACGGGACGGAGTTCAAGAACTCTCAAATAGAAGGCTTCCTTGAGGAGGAGGGCATCAAGCATGAGTTCTCTTCTCCCTACACGCCACAACAAAATGGTGTAGTGGAGAGGAAGAATAGAACTCTATTGGACATGGCAAGAACCATGCTTGATGAGTACAAGACGTCGGATCGGTTTTGGGCCGAGGCGGTCAACACCGCCTGCTACGCCATCAACCGACTATATCTACACCGAATCCTCAAGAAGACATCATACGAACTCCTGGCCGGTAAAAAGCCCAATATTTCATATTTTAGAGTCTTTGGTAGCAAATGCTTTATTCTTGTTAAAAGAGGTAGAAAATCTAAATTTGCTCCTAAGACTGTAGAAGGCTTTTTACTAGGATATGATTCAAACACAAGGGCATATAGAGTCTTTAACAAGTCCTCTGGACAAGTTGAAGTTTCTTGTGACGTTGTGTTTGATGAGACTAACAGCTCTCAAGTAGAGCAAGTTGATCTTGATGAGATAGGTGATGAAGAGGCTCCATGCATCACACTAAGGAACATGTCCATTGGGGATGTGTGTCCTAAGGAATCCGAAGAGCCTCCAAATGCAC
This sequence comes from Zea mays, assembly GCF_902167145.1. NCBI lineage: Eukaryota > Viridiplantae > Streptophyta > Magnoliopsida > Poales > Poaceae > Zea > Zea mays. The sequence continues at coordinate 41,253,927 of NC_050099.1, read as the reverse complement.
AAGATCAACCATCCTCCTCAACACAAGCATCTCCACCAACTCAAAATGAGGATGAGGCTCAAATTGATGAAGGAGAAGATCAACAAGATGAGCCACCTCAAGATGACGGCAATGATCAAGGGGGAGATACAAAGGATCAAGACAAGGAGGATGAAGAACCAAGGCCGCCACACCCAAGAGTCCACCAAGCAATCCAACGAGATCACCCCGTCGACACCATCCTCGGCGACATTCATAAGGGGGTAACCACTAGATCTCGTGTTGCACATTTTTGTGAACATTACTCTTTTGTTTCCTCTATTGAGCCACACAGGGTAGAGGAAGCACTACAAGATTCGGATTGGGTGGTGGCGATGCAAGAGGAGCTCAATAACTTCACTAGGAACAAGGTATGGCATTTAGTTCCACGACCTAATCAAAATGTTGTAGGAACCAAATGGGTCTTCCACAACAAGCAAGACGAGCATGGTGTGGTGACAAGGAACAAAGCTCGACTTGTGGCCAAGGGATACTCCCAAGTCGAAGGTTTGGATTTCGGTGAAACCTATGCACCCGTAGCTAGGCTTGAGTCAATTCGTATATTATTAGCCTATGTTACTTACCATGGCTTCAAGCTTTATCAAATGGACGTGAAGAGTGCTTTCCTCAATGGACCAATCAAGGAAGAGGTCTATGTTGAGCAACCTCCCGGCTTTGAAGATAGTGAGTACCCTAACCATGTTTATAAACTCTCTAAGGCGCTTTATGGGCTCAAGCAAGCCCCAAGAGCATGGTATGAATGCCTTAGAGACTTCCTTATCACTAATGGATTCAAAGTCGGAAAGGCCGATCCTACACTCTTTACCAAAACACTTGAAAATGATTTGTTTGTATGCCAAATTTATGTTGATGATATTATATTTGGGTCTACTAACGAATCTACATGTGAAGAGTTTAGTAGGATCATGACACAAAAATTCGAGATGTCTATGATGGGGGAGTTGAAGTACTTCTTGGGATTTCAAGTGAAGCAACTCCAAGAGGGCACCTTCCTAAGCCAAACGAAATATACTCAAGATATTCTAAACAAGTTTGGGATGAAGGATGCCAAGCCCATCAAGACACCCATGGGAACCAATGGGCATCTCGACCTCGACACGGAAGGTAAATCCGTAGATCAAAAGGTATATCGGTCGATGATAGGCTCTTTACTCTACTTATGTGCATCTCGATCGGACATTATGCTTTCCGTATGCATGTGTGCAAGATTGCAAGGTTCCCGTTGAGCATAGCCGCACTAAACACATAGCCATTCAGTATCATTTTCTAAGGGATCACCAACAAAAGGGAGATATCGAGATTGCATACATTAATACTAAAGATCAATTAGTCGATATCTTTACCAAGCCACTTGATGAACAAACTTTTAACAAACTTAGGCATGAGCTAAATATTCTTGATTATAGGAATTTCTTTTGATGTCTTGCACACATAGCTCATAAGTGTACCTTTGATCATATCTCTTTTATATGCTATGACTAATGTGTTTTCAAGTGAATTTCAAACCAAGTCATAGGTGTATTGAAAGGGAATTGGAGTCTTCGGCGAAGACAAAGGCTTCCACTCCACTCCATAACTCATCCTTCGCCGTCGATCCGAGCACCTCTCCGCATTTGATATAATCTTCACTCATATGTCTTTTACCAAAGGGGGAGAAAGTAATTCAGAGGGCTCTAATGATTCCGTTTTTGGCGATTAATGCCAAAGGGGGAGAGAGCATGAGCCCAAAGCAAAAGGACCGCACCACCACCAAATTTCAAAATTTCAAGTCTTTCAATTGGTTTTAAAGAAGGATTTTTCAAATTGTTATCTTATTTGTGATGTAATTTCAAATTGGTATACCCTCTTCAAAATTAACTTCAAAACCCTCTTGAACACTAAGAGGAGGAATTTATCGAGGGGGAGTTTTGTTTAATCAAAGGAAAAGCATTTGAAACAAGGGGAGAAAATTTTCAAATCTTGTAAATGCTTCGCAAAATCTTATTCATTTACCTTTGACTATTTGCAAAAGGACTTTGAAAAGAATTTACAAAAGAATTTGCAAAAACAAAACATGTGGTGCAAGCATGGTTCAAAATGTTAAAAATAAAAGAAACAATCCATGCATATCTTATAAGTATTTATATTGGCCCAATTCCAAGTAACCTTTGCACTTACATTATGCAAATTAGTTCAATTATGCACTTCTATACTTGCTTTGGTTTGTGTTGGCATCAATCACCAAAAAGGGGGAGATTGAAAGGGAATTAGGCTTACACCTATTTCCTAATTGATTTTGGTGGTTGAATTGCCCAACACAAACAATTGGACTAACTAGTTTGCTCTAGTCTATAAGTTATACAGGTGTCAAAGGTTCACACTAAGCCAATAAAAAGACCAAGAAAAGGGTTCAACAAAGAGAGCAAGGGATAACCGAAGGCTGCCCTGGTCTGGCGCACCGGACTGTCCGTTGCACCAGGGAACTCGACGCCCAACTCTTCACCTTCGGGAATTTTCAGAGGGCTCCGCTATAATTCACTGGACTGTCTGGTGCACCACCGGACTGTCCGGTGCACCACCGGACAGTGTCCGGTGCTCCAGGGGAGAGCGACTCTGAACTCGCCAGCTTCGGGAATCCGCTCCGCTATAATTCACCGGACATGTCCGGTGCACACCGGACTGTCCGGTGAGCCAGCGGAGCAACGGCTACTTCGCGCCAACGGTCGACTGCAACGCATTAAATGCGCGCCAGCGCGCGCAGAACAGCAGAGCACGCGCGGGTGGCACACCGGACAGTCTACAGGACTTGTCCGGTGCACCACCGGACAGCCAGGCGGGCCCATAAGTCAGAGCTCCAACGGTCGGAACCCAACGGCCTGGTGACATGGCTGGCGCACCGGACAGTGTCCGGTGGCGCACCGGACTGTCCGGTGCGCCATGCGACAGCAGCCTCCACCAAACGGCTAGTTTGGTGGTTGGGGCTATAAATAACCCCAACCACCCCACATTCAAGCTGGCCAACAGTTAAGGCGAGGTCTGCAGCAACGCTTGGAACATCCGACAGCTACGTCGCTTTTATCCTTAAGATGTTTTCAAGTCGTTCATATACCTTGTTCTCTTTACATACATAAATAGAGTCTAACCATCAAGGAAGGGTCAGCCTTGCCTCGGCAAAGCCCGACCCTCCCTCGGGGGCTAGAAGGGGGGAACCCCCTCTGCATCAAAATTTTCCTCGGAAAAAGTCTTTCTGCCAGAACATCTTTTGCGCTTTTCGACTGCTTCGATAGTGGGATCCTGAAAACGACGGAGTACACGTAAGCGGCAAGGCCGACCGAGCCGAGGGACTCCTACACCTCCGAGATACAGATACCTCACTCATCACCTTCTGCGATAAGTAACTCACGCTGGGATAAGCGATTCTGCTGACCGAACAAGTCTTAACGCTCGAAAACTTTTTCTACCAAAACGATTTTTCGTGCCTTCTCGACGATATCGATAATAGAATCCTGCGGACGAGCAAGAGTACACGTAAGCGGCGAGGCCGACCGAGCCGAGGGACTCCCACGCCTCCGGGATACGGATACCTCACTCATCACCTTCCGCGATAAGTAACTCTCGCTCGGATGAGCGATTCTGCTACCGACAAACAAGTTCTGATACTCGAAACAAGGGGAAAAGAAACGCAGCTTTAGAATATGACAATGATATGTTTGGGCCTCGGCGGCCGCTAAAAACATACGCACGCTACAGACAAACTGTTCCTGCAGGTTCAGACGTCAACAGAGGGAGCAGCAGCACCCTCGGCGTCGACTCCACCTTCGACCGGCCTCGGACGGCGACACGGTCGGAGGATCTCCACCTCGAAGGAAGATGTCAGCACCGCGCCTAGGCCATCGCCGCCAGGGTCTCCTCCAGGAACCCGACCCGAGCAGACGGCTTGACCGGCCGCTCCGTAGCCTCAGCCAGTTGTCCCCCGAGGACATCAGCCCGGCTCATGGCCTCGGCAGCCCCACTCCGGGGTTGGTCCCGCCAATGGACGACCTGGCCAGGTTCCAGCCGCCACTGCTACGCCTCCTCGGCCTGGGAAGTCCCCTGCTCCTGGGCCGACGGAGCTTCTTCTCGAGCCGACTCCGCCTCTGTCCACGCTGACACCGCTGCCTCCGGCTCCGGCTCATCGCAGAGCGGCCGAGGGTTTCTTTAACTGGGCAAGAGAAGCCTCGGGTGGCAAGGCCGACTGAGCCGAGGGACTCCTATGCCTCCGGGATACGGATACCTCACTCGTCACCTTCCGCACAGCGCAACTCACACTTGGTTAAGCGGTCGAGCTAGCCGACAGGCGAGTCCTGGTACTCGAAATGAGGAAGAAACACGGTATTGCACTCAAATACCTAGATGTTCAGGCCCTGACAGCCACAATGAACAAACGCCGGCACTCAAGGTGCCATTACAAACGGAACTCCGGTTCCACTCCCGCGGGTATGAACAACCTCCACATCGGAGGGCCTGCGGGACGACAAACTCCGGGTGACTCGCCGGTGACCTCTACAGCAGCAGCGATGGTCCCAGGGCAAACGCTACCGCTGGAAGGCTCTTGTTCGCGTCCCCTCGCGGTGGACGAGAACCAGATATTAAAGCCAAAGAGCCGGAGGCCCGGAGCGCAGATGGCGTCGACGATCTCGTCGGCGGAGAAACCTTCTCCGACTGCCACCATCTCAGCACCGACGACGACGTCCACCTGCCCACCAACACCGCACCAGCGAGCGCCGGTCGCCCTAAAGCGCACCGGCAGGTCCTCACTCCCGTCCTCGCCACGAAAACGAGAACGGGACTGTCCCAGAACACGAGTACCGCCCTCACGGCGTACGACATGTTGTGGGACCCTCCGGTGCGGCCGGCCACAGTCGCCCGGACAGAGGACGAAATGCTGCACCCTGGCCGGGCAGCAGCAGTTCGCCTTCCCCCCGCATGGCTGGAGGACGCCTCCTCCGCAGAGCTGGAGGATGGTTTCCACCCCCAGATGTCGGAGGAAGAAGTGGGACGCCAGCTCACCTAAAGGCAGGCCTCAGCTCGCCCCCGCCCCAGCAAGGATGATGAAGATCCTTGAAGCTGAGGGCGGGGCAGAGGCCGCAGCCCGACTTGCTTCTCCCCACCATCGAACTGGTGGTCACCGTCCCGGGTGATCAATGGTGAGGGGATGCAGCCGGACTGCCTGATGAAAATCCTTGAAGCCGAGCGATGGCTGAAAGGTGCCAACCTCCGCGAAGTTGCGCTCCTCCAACAGCAGCAAGACGAAAGCAACGCGGGCGCTCCCCATCCGGGGGCTCGGAAGGTGGAAGGGCGCAATGCATGAGGGAAGTGCGAAGGCGTGACTGCCACCCAGGGGGTCGATCCCTATTTAAAGGCGACTCTCCCCACTCGCGTCCTCAAGCGTCGCGGACTAAGTCTTCACCAACGCGCTCCAGGGTCCTCCCCCTACGACTTGGGGGCTGGGTCCCACACGTCATGCAAGCTGGCCCAGACAGAAGAAGCCAAACCGCCGCGCGCGGAGCGTGTAACCGCCCAGCGGTTACAAGCGCTCCTCCATCTTTGCCTAACCCAGCGGGTGAAAGGGCGGACCGCCATGCAGGCGGCATGCAACTGCACCACGAAGATGCACCCTTTCGACTTCAACGCATCCAGCATGGAGGCCCAGGCCCACACGTCATGTAACTGGCGCGCTGGTTACTACATGCGAAAAACTGCACCGCCACTTACGCCAATGCTGCGCCTTCTCGACTGCGGAACTGGTGCTGCGACTCGAGGCAACCCTGCGCATGGCCCAACAGTACCAACCAAGCACATCGGTCACAGGTCAGTCAGCCGCGGGAGAATGCGCGACTGTCGATATGGCCAAAAGTGGGCCGACAGTAATGGCGGCATCAGGCGGGCGGAAGCAGCAGTCAAATCGTCTGCAGGCTCACGTCCCCTCCTGGAGCAGCAGGGGAGCCCTCTCCCACGGCGTGAAGACGACGCGCCCGTGTTCCGTTCCTCGAACGGCTCGCACAACGGCTGCCCCGCGATCCACTCGTCCTGTCGCATTAACTCCGCGGCAGGGCAGGCGACACCTTTGACAGGCGAAGCGGGCGACGCTTCACCTCCGCCATGATGACCGCGTCAAAAAAGGTGTGCCACATCGTTCAGTTTCGTATCCTTTTCCTCTTCCCCTTTCTCCCTCTTGCTATAGGGACCGGGAAAGGGGATACTCCGAAAGGGATCCTTCTCCACGAAGGAAGCGGGCCCCGAGCCCTCCTACTGATCAGGGGTTCGAAGGCTGCCCCCCCTCGAAGGGTTCGACAGCCGCCCCAGAGCACTCGGGCTCTGCGCCCACTACTGATCAGAGGTTCAAAGGCTGGCCCCTCAGAAGGGTTCGACAGCCGCCTCAGAGCACTCGGGCTACGCGCCCACTACTGATCAGGGGTTCGAAGGCTGGCCCCCCGAAGGGTTCGACAGCCGCCCTAGAACACGCAGAGCGAGGGATGACTCTGGGTACGTCCGATACATGGTTGAGGCTCGGGCTACGCTCCCGAGGTACCCTAGGACATTTTCGAGACCAGCAGGAGCGATTCTGTAACGGAATCCCATCAGAGGGAGGCATCAAGCCCTTAGACCCTATCAAACGGGACCGGGTCCGGCAAATCACCTGCAGGTACTTTTGGAGCGCGCCTCTAGGCCACTAGCCGACCCTTATCGAACGGGGCACGGGCGTCCACTCGGATCACCCATTAGCAACTCACTGGAGACACCATGTTCGGCGCCCTCCGAGGGCAACATGGCGCTTTCTCCCTCCTCCTTGCGGAAAGGCGACGAAGGGGCGTATGATAAAAGCCGAGTCAGTCCTTGGCCGTCCTCTCGCTCTGTGCAGGGGCTCGGGGGCTGCTCTCGCAAACCCAGCTCCGGCCAAACCGTTGACAGCGTCAACATACCAGCCCGAGAACTCGGAACCTGACCATGCGCCTGGGCTATGACCAGATCGCATGAGGGAACAATCAGACCGGCCGAGGCGTCATGAAAGGCGCTAAGACCTCTGAGGAGTCAAACCACTCCTCCGAGGCCTCGGGGGCTACACCCGGCGGGTGCGCTCGCGCGCACCCACCAGAACAAAATATAACCGAGAAAGGCCGGTCCCCTTGCAAAAAAGTGCGACAAAGCCTCCAAGCGAGTACCAACACTCCCTTTGAGGCTCGGGGGCTACTGTCGGGGACCATAATTAGGGGTACCCCCAAGACTCCTAAACTCGGCTGATAACCACCATCAGCACAAGCTGCAAAGGCCTGATGGGCGCAATACAGGTCAAAGCTCCGTCCACTCAAGGGACACGATCTCGCCTCGTCCGAGCCCAGCCTCGGGCAGGAACAGTAGACCTAGGTGGATTCACGCCTCGCCCGAGGGCCTCCTCAAGCAACGGGCACACCTTCGACTCGCCCGAGGCCCAGCTCGGGTAGGCTTCGCAGTGAAGCAACCTTGGCCAGATCGCCTCGCCAACCGACCATATCGCAGGAGCATTCAATGCAAGGATCGCCTGACACCTTATCCTGACGCGCGTTCCTCAGTCGGCAGGGCCGAAGTGACCGCAGTCACTTCGCCCCTCCACTGACTGACCTAACAGGAAAACAGCGTCGCCTGCCCTGCTCCGACTGCTGTGCCACCCGCCAGGGTGAGGCTAACAGCAGCTGAGCCCAGCCTCAGGCGCCATAGGAAGCTCTGCCTCGCCCGACCCCGGGGCTCGGCCCCCGTCTTGACCTCGGAAGACGGTCTCCGCCTCGCCCGACCCCAGGGCTCGGACTCAACATCGACCTCGGAAGACGGTCTCCGCCTCGCCCGACCCTAGGGCTCGGACTCAACCTCGACCTCAGAAGACGGTCTCCGCCTCGCCCGATCCCAGTGCTCGGCCTCAACCTCGACCTCGGAGGAGTCACCGCCTCGCCCGACCTTGGGCTCGGACCGACCACGTTACAGGGGGGTACATCATTACCCTACCCCTAGCTAGCTCAGGCTACGGGGAACAAGACCGGCGTCCCATCTGGCTCGCCCCGGTAAACAAGTAATGATGGCACCCCGCGTGCTCCCATGACAACGGCGGTTCTCAGCCCCCTACGGAAGCAAGGAGACGTCAGCAAGGTCCTGACAGCCCCGACAGCTGTGCTTCTACAGGGCTCAAGCGCTCCTCCGACGGCCACGACATCACATGCACAGGGCACTAACACCTTTCTGACAGCCACGTCGGCATGTACATAGGGCTCTGGCTCCTCTCTGCCGGACACGTTAGCATATTGCTACACCCCCATTGTACACCTGGGACCTCTCCTTACATCTATAAAAGGAAGGTCCGGGGCCCTCGTACAAAAGGGTGGCCGCACGGGAGGACGGACTGACAGACAGGCTCTCTCCCTCTCTCGCGAACGCTTGTAACCCCCTACTGCAAGCGCATCCGCCCTGGGCGCAGGATAACACGAGCCATGGTTCCCTTTTTTCCCTCTTGTGTTCCATCTCGCGCCGACCCATCTGGGCTGGGACACGCAGCGACAATTTACTCGTCGGTCCAGGGACCCCCCGGGGTCGAAACGCCGACAATCAGCAAAAATAAGCTTTAGAGCATAAGTCACATCTATACATGGGTTGTAGTTCAAAGTGCCCTTTCTGCCCTAAACCTTGTCATTTTTGTATAAGATAGCCCCCTTCTGCTCTACCTCCCAAACTTTTAGGAAAGCTTAATTAAGCCAGTAAGAAGCTACTAGAATTTTTGTAGAATTTTTGGAAATTTCTAGAATAGGAGCATAGTTCAACCTACCCCCATAAAAACCTTTTAAAGCAAAGGACGAAAGGAGCTTTTAATTCCTAGCATGCACACGGGACATATATGTTGCATACATTCTCATGTATTTGCATTCATTAGATTGCAATCTCGCGGACGGAGAGTACATATTGATCCAAGAACAGGAGACACAGCAAGAGGAAGCCCGGGAACCAGCTCCTGAGCCCGTCGTCGAAGAACCTTCCGCCACACCCGCATTTGTAGGCAAGCCCCGGTTTTATGCATAACCGTTTATATATGCTATTTTACTACACTTAATGTTTGGAGGTTTGTATTGTGCACTTAAGTGTAGGAGTTGTGTGAAACCCTAGTTGCATGAACTCAGGTTTTTCTTGAGATGGATACTAGTATGGTAGGTCGAGTAGTTGCTATGCTAGTTCAGGATCTCGGTAGAAGTCGAGTGGTTTTTCTAGCACTCGCGCGAGGTCAGGAATTGATTGTATCCACTTGATACTGGAACTATGATGGTCTGTGGACACGGATCCATGGGGATGCCTTGTCTACGAGATGAAACTGGAATAAGGATTAATGTGTGGTACCGTGTGTCAAGCGTTGAACGTACTAAACACATGTCAGGAAATATGGTAATCGATAAGCCTAGTACCTGATTGACCCGCCCGCAGACTTTCCCCCTCATCGGACCTAAGACGGAGTCTCCCATGCTAGCTATGGTGGGTACAAGTGCGGCCATTGCACGACGGCGGTTGGGGTCAATGGAGCATTGTATGCCAAGGCCGTGAGCCCTGATATGTTGACGGGGAATCGATGGGGACGGCTGATGTGTGTGGGGATGGAGTGCCCCTACATATCGTGTGCTTAGGTTTACCTTGCAAGGTTAAAACTCGATTTGAATTGTCTGCTTCTCGTAGCTAATGAGACTGCTTGATATGTGCTGCTACATCTAGTAAGAAGTGAAATGAAGTCTCATGATATAAAGTGTTGCTTGCACTAAATGCTTGTTACCATGTATGTTAGAAGGATGCAAACCTAGCTTAAGGAATGTTATAGAACTTGAAAAGCTAAAACTTGTTTTAGACTTAGTTAGTGCTTTTGGCAAACCAACCCCCTCAACCAAACAACCTCATGGTCTAGAGGTAGAGGAGTAGACTCCTCACAACGGGTAAGTCTAGCTAAGTATTAGTATACCTAGTCTTGCTCATGGCATCATTTTTTTACAGGTTCACTGCAAGACATGGTTGATGGTGTGACTTGGCCTGCCACCCTGCCACCGGGTTGGATGGTCGAGTGGGATGCCACTTCGGCAGGAGAGGACCAGGAGGAGTAGTGGGTCAGGCCTTGCCCTATTCCTCGTTATCGGCGTTATTCATCATCTGCTGCAATATTAAGAACACGATTATCTTTTATCAAACTCTGCTTTATGTAATAACTTAAGTACTTTAACTTGTGATTTCATGTTTATTGCACTTTCTCTGAGTATCACCATCAAGTGAGCTAATGATACTTGATCCTTGGTAAGTGGCTTTATCGGACTAGATCTGAGGAACTGGCGGGCTATTCCGATTTAAGTGTGTTGCTGCCTTCACGGCGTGACTCAGGCAGTTAAGCTAGAATAATCTAGACGGTTCTACCACACATCCTGTCTTGGTACAACACGTCCAATGAAGAGAGCGATTAGAAGAGAGTTCACAACGACTGACTCAACGGACAAAGATTATATAATAACATAATTCCACCATATATAGACCAAATAAGAGAAAGTTTGTGAGATCAAGTTTCTAAAATAAGTCACATGAACTCAAACTTATACAAAAGATAGATCAAAATATGAAGTGGTTACTAAAGTCAGGCATCAATAAAAAACTGGATGCGCTCCATACAAATCATAGTACTTCGTAGCAATTAGCCAATTACTAAAGTTTAAAACCAACAAATAACTTTTCCTTTTACTGTTAGCGTGACAAATCATTGCTGCTCCACCAAATTCAGTAACCTCAAACACCATGGAGTCTATTGCACCAATGTGGTATCAGAAACGACCTAATGCATGTAAGAGCTAAGAACACAAGGAACAAGCACCCTATGGTAGTGCTCGCATGGATCTCCAAATCCTAACATATATTTTGCAGGATTCATGAGCCATCATAGGAAGAACACAAACTATGTGCATACAATAAATAAAGTATTAACACACCCAAATTATGTTTAGTCCTTAGCACAATAAAAAACTAACATCCAAACAAACAAAGGAACATCACAGTGATTTTTGCAATGACAGAAGAATGGGTGAAAGGTACATAGAAGTGGTATAAGTGGCCCCCGACACCACTCAGGTGAGGTGGCGAACCCGTTGGTGGGGCCATAATTGTGCGTTGCTTCTAAGTCGTCATGCATGTGGCCCTCGCGCCTGGTGACCTAAATTGAAAAGGCGTACCTATGGGTCCTCATCCTAATTTCATTCAATACCATGGATTATGCTCCTGGACCTTGTCAAGCATGATTTCAGGAACCTGTCCTTTGGTCAGGATAAGTGAGAGCATCTAGAGGGGGAGTGAATATGTGATCCTACAAAATGAGCTCTAAACAACACAAACTTGGTTTACAATATGTGTTAGTGAAAACTAAATCCAAGTTGGGATGATAAGAGAGGAGGGAGAACTCTTGAAAGTCGCCTAGAGGGGGGGGTGAATAGGCGAAAGCTGAAATTTATAAACTTAAACACAGACTAAGGCTGGAGGTTAGCGTTAGAATTAAATCCAAGTGCGGAAGATTGTTTCTCTTGCTATGAGTTGCTCAAATAATGCGGATGACGTTTGGGAGCAAACTCAAATTAATATTTGCAAGGAAACTTTAAAGAGAGGAAAAGAGGGCAAACAAATCAAATGGAAATCAAACACGAGTGAACACGATGATTTGTTTTACCGAGGTTCGGTTCCAAAGAACTTAGTCCCCATTGAGGAGGCCACAAAGGTCGGGTCTATTCCAACCATTTCCCTCTCTCAAGCGGTCACTTAGACCGGATGAGCCTTCTCCTTAATCAATCGGGTCACTAAGACCCCGCAAGGATCACCACACATTTAGGTGTCCCTTGCTAGCTTTACAAAGCACTTAAGAATAAGAATGAGAAGGAGAGAAGGCAATCCAAGCAACAAGAGCGCAAATGAACAAAAAAACTCTCTCTCACAAGTTACTAAGAGGTTGAGTTGATTTTGGGACTTGGAGAGGATTTGATCTTTGTAATTGTGTCTTGGAGTGAATGCTTTTGCTCTTGTATTGAATGAGGATCTCAGAAAACTTGGATGCTTTGAATGGAGATGGTTGGGGGTATTTATAGCCTCCAACCACTTCCTAGCCATTGGCTGACTTTGCTAGCGATGGACACACCGGACAGTCCGGTGGCGCATAGGACAGTCACTGTTCACTGTCCGGTGCGCGCCACGTCAGCGCGCCTGTTGGGGTTTGGAGCTGGTCGACCATTGGAACCCTTGTCCTGTAGCTGCACCGAACAGTCCGGTGCCACACTGGACATGTCCGATGACTTCTGCGCTCTAACTTCTGCCACGCACTGTTCACTACTGTTCACTTTTGCAGTCGACCGTTGACGCCAGTTAGTCGTTGCTCCGCTGGCTCACCGGACATGTCCGGTGCACACCGGACAGTCCGATGAATTATAGCGGTGTGAGCCTAGAGAATTCCCGAGAGTGGCCTGTTCGTTTGGTCGAGGGCCTGGTGCACCGGACAGTGTCCGGTGCACACCGGACAGTGTCCGGTGCACACCGGACAATGTCTAGTGCGCCACTTGGCAGCACACTCTCATGTCTTGCTCCAAATTTGATTGTGTCCCCAACTGAATTTTTTTCTTGGTTTGTATTGAACCTTATGCACATGAGATGAAAGATATCTAGACAAACTAGTTAGTCCAAGTGGTTTGTGTTGGACGTCAACCACCAAAATCGATTATAGGAAATGATTAAGTCCATTTCCCTTGCAATCTCCCCCTTTTTGGTGATTGATGCCAACACTAACCAAAGCAAATATGAAGTGTAGAAACGTAACTAGTTTGCAATTGAGATAGATGTGCATAGGTTACTTAGAATTAAACCAATGAAAGACTTTATACATGTGTCTAAGAATGAATGGATTGCTTTTTCTCTTATTTAACATTTTGGACCACATTTGCACCGCTTGTTTGTTTTTGTAAATCTTTTAGAAAAATCTTTTCAAAATCTTTTGCAAATATTCAAAGATATAAGAATATGATTGCAGGAAGCATTTTTAAGATTTGAAATTTCTCCCCCTGTTTCAAATGCTTTTCCTTTGACTAAATAAGAGCTCCCCCTGAATAAATTCTCCTCATAGCTTTCAAGAGGGTTTTTTGAAATCCTTTTTGAAGCGGATACCAAATGATATTGTACCAATTGAAATTTTTCATACTAACTTGAAATTTTGAAACCAAATAAGATATCAATTGAAAACTAACTCAAATACCAATTGTTGAAATAAACATTAGTGAAATTTTGAAATGGTGAAATGGTGGTGCGGTCCTTTTGCTTTGGGCTTAATACTTTCTCCCCCCTTGGCATAAATCGCCAAAAACGGAGAACTTGAGAGCCCTTAACAATTCTCCTAATACTTTTTCCCCATTGGTAAAAAGAAATATGAGTGAAGGGTTATACCAATTGAGAGTCACATTAGTAAAGACAAAGGGGAAATGATACCATCAGAGTTGGAGTGGAAGCCTTGTCTTTGCCGAATATTCCATTTCCCTTTCAATCTAAGACTAATCATAAGGTCACTTGAAAGCATATTAGTCTTAGCCTTGGCACAAGAAGAACAAGAAATATGCATTTGTACCAAATGAAAGAGACATGATCAAAGGTATATTTATGAGCTATGTGTGTAATGTTTCAATCAAAGTTCCGAGAATCAAGAATATTTAGCTCATTCCTAAGTTTGCTATAAGTTTTCTCATCTAGTGGCTTGGTAAAGATATCGGCTAATTGGTTGTGGGTGCTCACATAAGCAATTTCGATATCCCCCTTTTGTTGGTGATCTCTCAGAAAGTGATACCGGATGTCTATGTGCTTAGTGCGACTATGTTCAACGGGATTATCCGCCTTGCGGATTGCACTCTCATTATCACATAGGAGAGGGACTTTGCTCAATTTGTAGCCATAGTCCGTGATAGTTTGCCTCATCCAAAGTAATTGCGCACAATAATGACCTACGACAATGTACTCGGCTTCGGCAGTGGAAAGAGCTACTGAGTTTTGTTTCTTTCAAGCCCAAGACACTAGGGATCTTCCTAGAAACTGACAAGTCCTTGATGTGCTCTTTCTATCAATTTTACATCCGACATAATCGGCATAGGAATACCCATTAGATCAAAGGTAGATCCCTTGGGGTACCAAAGCCCAAACTTAGGAGAGTAAACTAAATATCTCATGATTCTTTTCACGGTACTAAGGTGAACTTCCTTAGATTTTGCATGGAACCTTGCACACATGCATACTGAAAGCATAATATCCGGTCGAGATGCACATAAGTAGAGTAAAGAACCTATCATCGACCGATATACCTTTTGATCTACGGATTTACGTCCTATGTCGAGGTCGAGATGCCCATTGGTTCCCATGGGTGTCTTGATGGGTTTGCCATTCTTCATTCCAAACTTCTTAAGTATGTCTTGAATGCACTTAGTTTGGCTGATGAAGGTGCCCTCTTGGAGTTGCTTGATTTGAAATCCAAGGAAATACTTCAACTCCCCCATCATAGACATCTTGAATTTTTGTATCATAATCCTACTAAACTCTTCACAAGATGACTTGTTAGTAGACCCAAATATAATATCATCAACGTAAATTTGGCATATGAACAAGTCTTTAGCAATAGTTTTAGTGAAGAGAGTAGGATCAGCTTTACCGACTTTGAAGCCATTAGTGATAAGAAAGTCTCGCAGGCATTCATACCATGCTCTTGGGGCTTGGTTGAGCCCATAAAGCGCCTTTGAGAGTTTATACACATGGTTAGGGTACTCACTATCTTCAAAGCCAGGAGGTTGCTCAACATAGACCTCTTCCTTGATAGGGCCATTGAGAAAGGCACTTTTCACGTCCATTTGATAAAGCTTAAAGCCATGGTAAGTAGCATAGTGTAACACCCAAAATCCTGGTTTGAGATTTATAAAGGTTCTATAAAACAATTTGAGTTAAAATATCATTTGGGTTCCTTTCTTATCAAAATGTATTTTCATAAAATACATAAATAGTAATATTAAAAAACTGGTAGTTTAAAACATAGATTCGAATCTTGAAACTAAAATTTAAGCTAGAGGCAATAACTAGAGGAACAATGGTCCATCTGTTCATTAGTACCTTTGTAAACTATATAACACGCTTTAAAAGTGTTTCTTTTATAAGACGATTCCTAGTAAAGATTATATATTACCTTCCTCTAAACAAGTGAAATGGTGGATATTTATTTCTAAGTTAGCCTGAAATTATATCCCACACTCACAAGTAATAGTTTCTTAAAATGAAATAATATATATACATAATATACCTAGAGCTTTTAACTAAATAAAGGAATGAAACAATAAATATATAATTATATAAAAGTATATACCTTGCATTCATACCGATATTTTGGATGTTGCATTTAAACTAGAATTTGAAACTGATTTTAATTTAAATTTGAAGTAGGAATCTAAAACGAAAAAAACAAAAGAGAAAAACCTACCTGGGCCGATCTGGGCGCCTTTTGGCCCATTCCTCTTTTTCCCCATGCGCGTGCCGGCCCACTCCCTCACACGCGCTCACTGCAGGCGGGGCCCGCTTGTCATCGTTTTCACCACGCGTGCCACGCCGACACGATGGGACCACCGGTCAGCCGCTCACTCTCGCTCTTTCCCTCACCCGTCCTCTGGTTCGCGGGGCCCGCTGTTCAGCCAAACACCCACGCTGGCAATGCTCCTTCCGTGTCCTCCCCCAAATCCACGCCAGAGCTTCTTCCCCGCGAGAACCGGATCTCGCTGACCGGATCTTCCATGATCGCGCGATTCCGTCGCCAGCTGAAGTCGTTGCGATCCCTCCGCCTCCCAAGCCGCAAGCTCAAAGATAAACCGTTTTCCCGTGACCAGAGGTCCGCCCACTACAAGTCATCGCCCTCTCTGTACTCTTTTTGTCTCTCTCACCATTTATCCGCTTCCCATCCCTGCTACCTCCTTGGCGCAAACCCCTATCCTCCCTCTAGCCACTGGTTCTCGACCAGATCGCGGGTACCTGCGTCCTCACCATACATACTCTAGGGGCGGGCGCTACTTCTGTCGTGGTGCCGTTCCCGGTGGCAATGGCGTACACCGGCTCGGCCATTGGCGCACGTCGTCCGGGCTTCCTCGCCGACGAGCGGCCGCCGTAGCTGACGACCTGCACGCCCAGCCCGTGACTCCGGCGCGGGCGGGGTTGGCCGACAATGGGCCGTGGGGACGTAGTTCTGTGTTGGCTGCGATTCCTCACCAACGTACCCGTCCGCCCGGTCGTCTGCCGATTAGGCCACCGCCCCAACCCCGATGCCATGGGGAGGTTCTCCGGTGGGCACTAGAAGCATTTGCGGCACGATTGGGCGTCAGGGACAATCATGGCGAGCAGGATTCCTCATCGGCGCCTGTGTATCACCATCGTTCGCAGCCCACCGTGGGTGGAGGTCTCCACGACATGACCAACGGTGAGAACGCCTCCGTATGACTCGCCTTCATCTCTGCTCCATTTACCGTCACTTGGACTTGGGGATTCGCGCTCGGAACGGCGGGCGGCTGTGCGCCGGTAATGGCACCGCCGTGGGGTGGCTAGCATCGCCGTCCTGTCCGTTTAGGTGCCATCGCGGGTTAGTTGTAGATTGAGCGTCGTCCATCCAGTGATGTGCGTACTGGATCATGGTAGTGCATGGATGTCTCGGTAACCGTCGATCTATGATGAACGGTTCGGATCAGTTTTTAGAGTACCGCTTGGATTGGTTATTCTGGACCGTCCGATGCATGGCTGGCGCGTAGGATTTAATACGAGGCAGAGGAATCTGGATCCATCGGATCGCGATCCAACGGACTTGATTGCGTACCGATTCGGGATGGGGTCGGTGTACTCTGTACCGCCAGTCTCTAATCCAACGGCTGGGATCCATTCATACCCCTTCACCCGAAACCGTTTACATATGAGCCCTCAGCTTATTTGAAAATAAACCCCCAGTCCATAGCATAGAGTTCTGAGTCTCTGTGTTTTTACGTAGTGGTCCCTGTTCTTCTCTGTATTTCTGCGCATAGTCCAGAGGGCAGAGAAATCAGATAATAAATTATAGAGGATGATTTTTAGTAAAAAACAATACTAGAAACTTGTATAATTCATATAAAATTCATATTAAGTCAAAATTAGTTCATTCCAATTCCTATAATTTTGTAATATTATGGTTTATCATCTAGTACCACTGTTTTCACATGAAAGTCATATTAAAATTTATATCCTATTTAATCTTGTACAAAACACATAAAATCCTTAGAAATTCATAACTTAAAATATATAACTCCGATTTAATCCGTTCAAGTTGCATTAGTCTTGTATAAATATATACTATGCTATAACAACATTTATTGTGCCATGTCACATTCTTTTATAATTATATCTTTATTTAACGTGTGTAGGTTAGTCTTGTTAAATTGGTTACCATTATAACCTACTAGAATAGGATATGTGGTCAATTTGTAACTTAGATTAAAGTTGAGATAATTATTTAGAGAATAACCTCTCATATGATTTATATTAACCAATTTATGATATAGTTTAATATTCTAATCACATAAATCCTCTATAAAATCATAACTCCTTAATCGTAACTCCGATCTTAGTGGTTCTCGTTCCTACGATCTCATATCTTCGCGTATATTATTATTATTCAGTTTGTTCTTATGTTTGGTGGGATGTTAATTTTTGTCTATACCATGTTTGTTTGTATTGCTACGACTAGCAGAGAGTTTTCGAGCCACCTGAAGATCACCTTGGTTACTGGAATCTCAAGTGGCAGGCAAGTTGTGCCCTTGATCACTTTTGTTTACCCAATAATGTTCTTTATTATCACTATTCATGCATAGACTTAATTTTGATGAGACCCAATAGGTCACCCTAGTCTGTTTATCTTGTTTACTTTGTTACCCCTGAATCACATGGGTAGTTTCTGCTATTGCTTTATATGTTTTTGGGATTATTATTTCATTATATCCATGTTCCAATTATTCTGTTATGTTATTTATGTTAATGTCAAGATCATTAATGTTAATTGGAACATGGAGCTTAACTTGAGAAACACGTGCCACCACAAGGGTTTAATGGGACGCCCTTGGCCAACTAACTAGGAAAGCTAGTGGAAGACTACCTTACCCGAAAGGGGCAAGGGCAGTAGGGGAGTTGCATGCAAGGAGGTTGTCGGGTTGATTTTACTGCGATGGCGGTCAGGCGAGGGATTCTTGCAAGTGCTCTTCCCATAAACTGTAGTGGGTTTTCGGAAGCTAGTGGAACTTTGTAAAGGCCTCGTAGTGGATCCCTAGCCATTCACCTCGGTAGTGTCTAAGGGCCTTGCAAATCCTAGCGACATGGGATACACGACTTGTGGGTACAGGGTACAACCTCTGCAGAGTGTAAAACTGGTATACTAACCGAGCTCACGGTCATGAGCAGCTTAGGACTCTCGCATGATTAAATATGGAACCTAAACTTAATTTATCATTTGCATTTGCATTTGCATGGGATTTATTATTAATTTTGTTCTATTATTATTTTTATTATGGTTTGATATTTACTTACATTTAGTAACTGCTAATAAAATTTTGACCAACTTATAAAAGCAATGCTCAGCTTCAACCTTTATTTTGTTGATCAGCCTTACACTTCACATGAACTCCAACCTTTTGCGAGTTCATGCCACATTATTCTCCACAACTTGTTGATCGATGAACATGTGTGAGCTCACCCTTGCTGTCTCACACCCCCACAGGAGAAGTACATGTGGTTCAAGTGGAGCCACGTATCGAGGAGTTCGATTCGATCTAGGTGGCGTCTCCTAGTTGACTTGCGCCAAGGACGATCCTTAGAGCATCTCCAAGAGCTCCTAAAAAATATCACCCAATAATTAGAAATTGGGACGTCTTTAAACATTTTGTTCCAAAAAAATAAGATGTACTCCAACACCTCCCTTTAATTTCCCTAAATATCTGTTAAACCTAGTGTCGCGAGGCCTGTGTTCCTTCTGGTAAACATAGACAGAAGAAGCATTTTTGTATTCCTTCTATGGCTGTGTTTACCCAATAAACAGGAAAAATTAGTACACCAAAACAAAAGCTGATGCATCCAAACAAAGAATACAAAGAATACTACGTGGCTGTTTGTTTCAGCTTCTGGGCGGCTTCTGGCCACCAGAAGCTGAAGCTGTATCCAAACAGCCAGCTTCTGAGGCGGCTTTTCGTCGTAGCGCTTCGGATAGAAGCCGAGCGCACACAGTCCGCACGAAGCCGCCCTCACTTCGCTTCTAACGGAAGCCCCCACCCACTTCGCTAGGGTTTAGGCGACGAAACGCGCCTCCGCCGCCGCCAACGAACCCGCCGCCGCTGCGCACCCAACGGACCGCCGCCAGGTCGATCTCCTCCCCGCAACAGGTACGGCCCACTCCTCGGCGACCTCGTCCTTTCCTGTCCGTTGGTTTTCCTCTCCACTGCGGCGTCTCAATCCCGTCTTCGCTAGGGTTCGTGCACCCTCGGCCGAGCCTCAGAGTCGTCGAGAAGGAACCTTCTTCCCCCGTCGTCGGAGGTACGTGAGCTCTTTCCTCCATCCGGCCCTCCCATTCTCCACCTTCGCCGCGGTGGGAGACTTGACCGTTTACTGTCCGTAGCGTTGGCTCACTCACACCGGCGACGTCGCTCCGTCTTCCTCTGGTTCCCCCCGTCGCGTCGGCATCTTCCGAGGTAGGATGTTGCTCGCCTCGATCCGGAGGCAGTTACTACTTCAGTTCATGTAAACGCTATGCAAGACGTACTAAATCAATTTTCCTTCATTGTCGCCTTCAGAAATCCGTACCAACTCGGTATCTGCGTATTCGCTTCCAAGATCAACAACAGCCAAGGTAATTACATACACAAATTGTTAGAGTCCCCATGGGTTAACAAATTATGTGTTTACGGTTTACAGGGATTACCATCGTTCTGTTGTATAACCCAATTATTTCTGGAGTCTTGACTTGTTAGTTTGTTTGTTCACAACAAGTTTGTTAATAGTACGTGTTCATACTTGTATTTGTTAGTACCTCTATGGTAGCTTCAACCAAATGTTGTCCATGTTAGAACGCAATTGATGTCAATACATGCAAGTTAGTATCCCCTTGTTAGTTCACTAACAACCTAAATCCACATCAGATGGATTCAGCAGACTCCATAGCCGACAAGGCAATTGGAAG
The DNA here is from genome assembly GCF_902167145.1 of Zea mays. Lineage (NCBI taxonomy): Eukaryota > Viridiplantae > Streptophyta > Magnoliopsida > Poales > Poaceae > Zea > Zea mays. Next base: position 41,233,613 of record NC_050099.1, on the reverse strand, counting down.
GATGCAAGAGATTGCGGACAAGATATTTTCCGTAGCTCGGGAAACAATCCGTCCAGGACGCGGGTTGACCTCTTTTGAGGCTACCAAACTTCGTGTAGCATTGGAGGACATTGCTTGCATGCTTGAGCAAGACTCTCTGGTGTTGCAAGAGAACCTAGACATCGTGAACAACGTAAACAACCCGGGTGACAGCAACTACGAACCGTCAGCCTTGTCCTCACCACCCCCAGCTGACGAGTACCTTAGGCCAGATTGGGACTTTGCTGATCACTTTGCAAACTTCTGGGGTCTTGAATATGACTCGGACCAGATGCCATCGTTTAGTGATAATGAAGTTTAAGTTAGACCTTGTTAGAGTAAGTTGTTCGAGGTCATCAAGTTTAAGTTAGAACTTGTTAGAGGCAGGTGTTAGGGTCACAGGGAAAGATCAGCCTTTTGCTTCCTGCGCAGTTCTGAAGTGTTCCCTGTTCTTTTGTGTGCACCAGCACTTTAATTTGGTCAGTCTATATATGTAATTATGGCAAACGAATGTGACTCCTTAAGGTAGTACTTTATGTTATTATTACCTGTTCATTTTGTTGTCGTAGTAACTGCACTTCAATACATATTTTCAATCGTCTACACTTGTTTTGCACTAGATGGACAAGTCTGGCAAGGTCATTGCTAAGTGGGATAGTAGAGCAACAAAAATTTACACAGAAATATGTGTAGAAGAGGTGAATGCACGGAACAGGCCACAACAATTCCTAAACGCCGAAGGGTATGCTAACCTGATAAGAAAGTTTAAGGAACGCACTGGTCGCACGTACACAAGGGATCAAATGAAAAATAGGTGGGACTCGTTGAAGAGAATGTTCACCTAGTGGAAAACTCTAAATGAAAGGGCTACAGGTCTTGGTCGAGACCCTCATACTGGTTCAATCAGTGCGCCAGATGAGTGGTGGGCCAAGCAAAATGAAGTAGATCTTTTTTTTGTTTTGTAGACTAACAATAGTATTTGGCCATCTCAAACTAGGAACTACCATGTTGGTGCAGGCAATGCCAGGTTGTATTATGTTCAAAACAACCCCCCTAGAGAATGAGGATGAGCTAAAGGTTATGTTTGGACCCATTGTCTGCACAAATGAAAGAACCCTGGTTCCTGGAGTCGAGGATGCTAATTCATCATCTGATGATCATTTGGAAGCCACTTTAGGTGGGGGTGAAAACAGCACACCTGACCCCTGCACAAATGCTAGTGGGAAGCGTAAGATGCGCCATGATTCTCCAAAACCAAAGAAGAAAAAAGATTCGAGGGAAGAGTACATGAGAAGACTAGTGGAGGCTTTTGAGTCGCGTTCAATGACCACTAACAAGTCCATTACCTCTGCTGACAATGACTCTGTTCGACTTGAGATTAAAAAGCAGTTGCAACAAGTTATGGATGATGGATCACCAGAAGGCAGCCAAATACATTTGTTTGCCACTCATCTATTGACTGAGAAAAAGTATAGAGATATTTTTGCAAACTTGCAGACAAAAGAAGGAAGGATCGCTTGGCTTCGCAATGCTTACGAGATAGATCTTAAAAAGTGCACTTAGCTGCTGGTGGTCCGACAACAGAGGCTTATTCAGTATTACCGTTGTTTCTGTCTGTTTTATGAGTCTTGTCGTTTCATTGTTGTGAGTAATAAACTTGTCGTGCGCTTCAGTTTCCCTTTCAAACAATTTTCTAGATATTCGAGTTGAACTTGTATTTGAATAATCAGAGTTGTCTGCTTGTGAACAATGTGAACGTTCTGTCTCATTTGAATACTGAATATATATGTGGCTTGTAAACTGTGGTTGTACATTGATATGTCACTTATAAAGTGTTGTTACATATGAATATGTCTCTGTTTTTTATGTGCATGTAGATGTCTGACCCTGCTGCACACACATTTGATAATGAAATGGATGACAGAGATGCAGAATTGGTGGTTGCTATATGTGCTGTAGATGTTTGGGGCAGGAATATCAGTCAGGTTCCTAGAAGAACATTGGTTGAAACTGGTATTCAATGGGTGGAGAGAACGTTGGAGAATAGTAACGACTGCTTCGATATGTTTCACATGCGACGAACTGTGTTTAGACGATTGCATGACACATTGGTGGACAATTATGGTCTGATTCCAAGCCGGGGTGTCAGTACTATGGAAGCACTTGGCATTTTCTTGTGGGCATGTGGGGGTCCACAGTCCTTTAGGCAAATACAAAATAAGTTTGGTCACTCCTTGGAAACAATTAGTCGCAAGTATAGTGAAGTCCTTGATGCACTGTTTAAGATGTCATCTGACATCATTAAGCCCAAAGACCCATATTTCACCGAGATTCATCCGCGTTTGCGAGAGGCGAGATTTTGGCCACACTTCAAGGACTGCATAAGAGCAATTGATGGTAGTCACTTTCCAGCGGCAGTCCCGGCCTCAGAGCAAGCCAAATATATTGGACGGCACGGTTACACATCGCAGAATGTAATGGCCGTTTGTGACTTCGATATGAGGTTCACATTTGTTGTCACAGGATGGCCTAGATCCGTACATGACACTAGAGTAGTACAAGATACTTTGATAACTTATGCGGACAGGTTCCCCCAGCCACCAGAAGGTATACAATTATATATCTTGTTTTTATGACATATGCTATTAATTACTGGCTTACGTATTGAACTTATGTATTTCATGTTTCTGCAGGTAAATACTATCTTGTCGATTCAGGTTATCCAAATAGAAAGAGCTACCTTGCACCTTATAAGGGTCAGAAGTACCACATTTCTGAATGGCAAAATGCGAGGCAACCTATTGGTAGCAAAGAAGTATTCAACTATGCACACTCTTCGCTACGCAATGTTATAGAGCGATCGTTTGGGGTGCTTAAAATGAAGTGGAGAGTTCTATTTAGTCTCCCTTCTTTTTCGCTTACCAAACAATCCAAGATAATTATTGCTTGTATGACATTGCATAACTTCATTAGAGAGAGTGCTCTACACGATAGAGACTTTGATGAAGTAGGACCTAGTAGCAGCAGTCATGATGTACCTTTAGGTGAGAGTAGTAGTACCACATCTGATAAGTTAGACATGAGTGCTTTTCGAGATGCAATTGCTAATGCTTTAGTGGCGTAGTTAAGTATGTCAATGTAACGAGACTTATGATGTAATCAACTGCACTAATTATTGTGTAATGACCTTTTCTTCGTTATGGGTTTCATTTTATCGTTTCTTCGAACAGAATCTGCAATTTCAGAATTTGATTATCCAAACACGTAGATTCTCACGAACAACTTTTCTGCACAGCTGGCGAACCAAACACCTAAATTCTAACCACCAGCTTTTCCTAACAGCCAGCTTTTCCCCACAGCCAGCTTTTCAGATAAGCTGGTCAGAAAAAAGCCGAACCAAACACGCCCTACTACTTTGATCACCGCACCTTTCTCAAAGCTGAACGATCTCAATACGTCACCAAACATGTTCTAGCATACGCGATGAGTAGGAGGCTGGAGCCAAGTGCCGTGCCCCTGCCCTGCTGCCGTGGCCCCTGGTTGGTCTGCCTCACCCTGCTGACCTCGGAGCGGAGCAAAGCGAGGAACCGCCAGGAGGAAAGGTCATTGGCGGGGTGATCGACGTACGACAACCCCTTCGAGGAGGACGCCACCGCAGAGGACGTCATCCGGAGTTGCTACTGGCATGTGCCTCACTTGGAAGAACGAAGACACTAGATCGGCGGAGGCATACGCAGATGACGCGGCGCGAACGCTGGTTTCACGCGAGAATGGTAAAATCACGGAGGATTGGGAGTAGAAGCGAGGGCGAAGATTTCCGCTGGGAAAGGGTATTTTTTCGCGTGCGAAGCTATAGGGAGAGCTAATACGGAACTGTTGGAGAGTTATTTTATCACTTTTTTCTAAATTAAGGATTGAGACTGGTATTAATGGGATCTGTTGGAGATGCTCTTAGTTCGTTTTATATTTACCTTTTATTTTGTAAGACTTCCGCTATGTAATAAATACTCTGATTATGGTGACATTTATCTCTATACACTATGTTATTATATATGTTGTCTTCTTTGGCGCTTGTATGAGATGCACCCGACTTTGTTCCTTAAAGCCCGGGTGTGACACATAGGCAAGTAATATACGAATTGACTCAAGCCTAGCTACGAGTGCATAGGTTTCATCAAAATCCAAACCTTCGACTTGTGAATAACCTTTTGCAACAAGTCGGGCTTTGTTCCTTGTCGCCACACCATGCTCATCTTGCTTGTTGCGAAATACCCACTTGGTACCTACAACATTTTGGTTAGGACATGGAACTAAATGTCATACCTCATTCCTCATGAAGTTGTTGAGTTCCTCTTGCATTGCCACAACCCAATCCGGATCTCTTAATGCATCTTCTATCATGTATAGCTCAATAGAGGACACAAAAGAGTAATGTTCACAAAAATGTGCAACTCGAGATCTAGTGGTTACCCCCTTATGATTGTCACCAAGAATGGAGTTGACGGGGTGATCTCTTTGAATTGCCTGGTGAACTCTTTGGTGTGGCGGTCTTTGATCCCAAATCTCTTGTTCATCTTCCTTGTCTTCATTATCATCTTCATCTCCCCTTGATCAATGTCCTCCTCTTGAGGCAGCTCATCGTCTTGATCTTCATCCTCTTCTTCTTTAGCCTTGTCCTTATCTTGAGTTGGTGAAGATGCTTGCATGGAAGATGATTGTTGATCTTATGCTTGTGTGGGCTCCTCAAATTCTTTTGGACACACGTCACTAATGGACATGTTCCTTAGCATGATGCACATAGCCTCTTCATCATCTAATTCATCAAGATCAACTTGCTCCACTTGGGAGCCGTTAGTCTCATCAAACACAACGTCACAAGAAACTTCAACTAATCTAGTGGACTTGTTGAAGACTATATATGCCCTTGTGTTTGAGTCATAACCTAGTAAAAAGCTTTCTACTGCTTTAGGAGCAAATTTAGAACTTCTACCTCTCTTAATAAGAATAAAACATTTGCTCCCAAAGACTCTAAAATAAGAAACGTTGGGCTTTTTACAAGTAAGGAGTTCATACAATGTCTTCTTGAGGATTCGATAAAAAAATAACCGGATGATGGAGTAGCAGGCGGTGTTAATCGCCTCCACCCAAAATAAGATCCGGTGCCTTGTACTCATCAAGCATGGTCCTTGCCATATCCAGTAGAGTTATGTTTTTCCTCTCCACTACACCATTTTGTTGAGGTGTGTAGGGAGAAGAGAACTCATGCTTGATGCCCTCCTCCTCAAGAAATCCTTCGATTTGTGAGTTCTTGAACTCCGTTCCATTGTCGCTTCTAATCTTTTTTATTCTCGATTCGAACTCATTTTGAGCCCGTCTTAAGAATCTCTTTAAGGTCTCTTGGGTTTGAGATTTTTCCTGCAAAAAGAATACCTAAGTGAAGCGAGAATAATCGTCCACAATAACTAGACAATACTTACTCCCACCGATACTTATATAAGCGATCGGGTCGAATAGGTCCATGTGGAGTAGCTCAAGTGGCCTATCCGTCATCATGATGTTCTTGTGTGGATGATGGACTCCAATTTGCTTTCCTGCTTGGCATGCGCTACAAATCCTGTCTTTCTCAAAATGAATATTTGTTAGTCCTAAAACGTGTTCTCCCTTTAGAAGCTTGTGAAGATTCTTCATCCCAACATGAGCAAGTCGGCGATGCCAGAGCCAGCCCATATTAGTCTTAGCAATTAATCAAGTGCCTAGTTCAACTTTGTTATCATTAATATCAACTAAATATAGCTGACCATCTAACACTCCCTTAAATGCTATTGAATCATCACTTTTTTAAAGACAGTAACACCTATATCATTAAAAAGACAGTTGTAGCCCATTTTGCATAATTGAGAAACAGAAAGAAAATTGTAATCTAAAGAATCTACGAGAAAAAACATTAGAAATGGAATGGTCAGGAGATATAGCAATTTTACCCAAACCTTTGACCAAACCTTGATTTTCATCCCCGAATGTAATAGCTCTTTGGGGATCTTCATTTTTCTCATATGAGGAGAACATCCTTTTCTCCCCTATCATGTGGTTTGTGCACCCGCTATCGATTATCCAACTTGATCCACCGGATGCATAAACCTACAAAACAAATTTAGGCCTTGTTCTTAGGTACCCAAACGGTCTTGAGTCCTTTTACATTAGAAACAAGCACCTTGGGTACCTAGACACAAGTCTTTGGACTCTTGTGTTTGCCCCCAACATATTTGGCAACTATTTTACCTGATTTGTTAGTAAGCACATACGAAGCATCAAATGTTTTGAATGAAATAATATGCTCATTTGATGCATTAGGAATTTTCTTCTTAGACATTTTTATATGCGTGGTATGCCTAGAACTAGAAGTCTCATTTTTATACATAAAAGCATGATGAGAAATATTATGAGGTTTCTAGCATGAATTTTCCTAATCTTATGCTCAGGAAAGTTTGCAGGATATAAAATATAGCCCTCTCTATCCTGAACCATGGGAGCCTTGCCCTTTACAAAATTAGACAATTTCTTAGGGGCATTAAGCTTGGTGTTGCTTTGGCTTCCTTGTTGGAAACCAATACCATCCTTAATGCCAGGGCGTCTCCCATTATAGAGCATGCTTCTAGCAAATTTAAACTTTTCATTTTCTAGTTCATGCTCGGCAATTTTAGCATTTAATGTAGCTATGTGATCATTTTGATTTTTAATCATGGCAAGGTGATCATCAATAGCTTCAACATTAACATCTCTACATCTAGTACAAATAGTGACATGCTCACAATAGATGTAGAGGGTTTGCAATCATTCAATTCTTCAATCTTAGCAATTAAATTATCATTCTCAATTCTAAGACTAGAAATTGAATCATTGCACATGCTAAGCTCCTTAAACAAATTTTCACATTTTTCTACTTCTAGAGCATAAGTATTTTTTAATTTAACAATTTTTTGTTTTCCTTAACGAGCAAGTCCTCTTGGCATTCCAAGAGATCATCCTTCTCGTTAATGGTTTCTATTAATTCATTCAATTTTTTTCTTTTGGTCCATGTTAAGGTTGGCAAAGAGAGAAATTAAATCATCTTCATTATCACTAGAACTACCCTCATCATCGGATGTAGTATATTTGGGGGTACTTCTAGAGTGTACCTTCTTCTTCTTGCCGTCCTTAGCCATGAGACACTTGTGGCCGACGTTGAGAAAGAGAAGTCCCTTGTTGACGGCGATGTTGGCGGCGTCCTCGTCGGAAGAGGAGTCGGTGGAGCTCTCGTCGGAGTCTCATTCCCGCCCCATGTGCGCTTCGCCGCCCTTCTTCTTGTAGTACTTCTTCTTCTCCATCTTCTTCCCCTTCTTGTCTTCGTCCCTGTCACTTTCACTAGAATATTGACATTTAGCTATTAAGTGACATGACTTACCACACCGGTAGCACACCCTTTTGGAGCGAGGCTTGTAGTCCTTCCCCCTCCTTTGCTTGAGGATTTGGCGAAAGCTCTTAATGATGAGAGCCATCTCCTCATTGTCGAGCTTGGAGGCGTCGATTGGAAGCCTACTTGGTGTAGACTCCTCCTTCTTTTCTTCCGTTGCTTTGAATGCAACTGGTTGTACCTCGGGTGTAGAGGTGGCGCCTTGCTCCAAGTTGACAATCTGTTTGGAGTCTTTGATCATAAGTTTAAAGCTCACAAACTTGCCAATCACCTCCTTTGGAGACATTTGTTTGTATCTAGGATCCCCACGGATTAATTGTACTTGAGTAGGGTTACAAAAAACAAGGGATCTTAGAATAACCTTGACCATTTCATGGTCATCTCATTTGGTGCTCCCGAGGTTGCGCACTTGATTGACCATCGTCTTGAGCCGATTGTACATGGCTTGCAGCTCTTCCCCTTTGTTGAGGACGAATCCACCGAGTTCTCCCTCGATCATTTCGCGCTTGGTGATCTTGGTCACCTCGTCCCCTTCGTGCATCATTTTGAGGACGTCCCAAATCTCTTTGGCATTCTTTAACCCTTGCACTTATTATACTCCTCTCGACATAAAGAGGCAAGGAGAATAGAAGTTGCTTGGGAGTTAAAGTGCCTAATTTGGGCGGCCTCATCCAAGTCGTAGTCCTCATCGCCCACTTGTGGTGCCTGCGCTCCAAACTCAACGATATCCCAAATACTTTCGTGGAGTGAGGTTAGATGGTGCCTCATTGTATCACTCCACCTTCTTCATTTTCTTCTTCTTTTTGTCACCCCTCCTAAGTGACTTGATGGAGGAAGAGGATTCCTCCTTGTACTTGTCGCTGGACTCTCTCGACGGAGTCCTTCCTGAGCCTACGGCCTTGTCACCGGTGACGATCTCCCTCTTGGCGTGATCTCCAGACATCACTTCGAGTTTATTAGACTCTTAATGAAGCACTGACTCTGATACGAATTGAAATTCGCCTAGAGGGGGGGGTGAATAGGTGAAACCTGAAATTTATAAACTTAAACACACACTAAGGCTAGGGGTAGCGTTAGAATTAAATCCAAGTATGGAAGATTGTTTCTCTTGCTATGAGTTGCTCAAATGGTGCGGATGACGTTTGGGTGCAAACTCAAATCAATATTTGCAAGGAAACTTTAGAGAGAGGAAAGAGGGCAAACAAATCAAATGGAAATCCAACACGAGTGAACACGATGATTTGTTTTACCAAGGTTTGGTTCCAAAGAACCTAGTCCTCGTTGAGGAGGCCACAAAGGCCGGGTCTATTCCAACCCTTTCCCTCTCTCAAGCGGTCACTTAGATCGGATGAGCCTTCTCCTTAATCAATCGGGTCACTAAGACCCCGCGAGGAGCACCACACAGTTAGGTGTCTCTTGCTAGCTTTACAAAGCACTTAAGAATAAGAATGGGAAGGAGAGAAGGCAATCCAAGCATCAAGAGCGCAAATGAACACAAAATCTCTCTCTCTCTCTCAAGTTACTAAGAGGTTGAGTTGATTTTGGGACTTGGAGAGGATTTGATCTTTGGAATTGTGTCTTGGAGTGAATGCTATTGCTCTTGTATTGAATGAGGATCTCAGAAAACTTGGATGTTTTGAATGGAGGTGGTTGGGGGTATTTATAGCCTCCAACCACTTCCTAGCCGTTTGCTGACTTTGCTGGCGATGGGCACACCAGACAGTCTGATGGCGCACCGGACAGTCACTGTTCACTGTCTGGTGCGCGCCACGTCAGCGTGCCCGTTGGGGATTGGAGCTGGTCGACCGTTGGAACCCTTGTCCTGTAGCTGCACCAGACAGTCTGGTGCAACACCAGACATGTCCGGTGACCTCTGACTTCTGCGCTCTGACTTCTGTCGCACACTGTTCACTAATGTTCACGTTTGCAGTCGACCATTGGTGCCGGTTAGCCGTTGCTCCGCTGGCTCACCGTACACTCCGGTGAATTATAGCGGAGTGAGCCCACAGAATTCCCGAGAGTGGCATGTTCGCTTGGTCGAGGGCCTGGTGCACCGGACAGTGTCCGGCGCGCCATTTGGCAGTACACTCTCATATCTTGCTCCAAATTTGATTGTGTCCCCAACTTAATTTCTTTCTTGGTTTGTGTTGAACCTTATCCACCTCAGATGAAAGATATCTAGACAAACTAGTTAGTCTAAGTGGTTTGTGTTGGACGTCAACCACCAAAATCGATTATAGGAAATGATTAAGTCCATTTCCCTTTCAACTCTTTCACTTGATTGCTTCTTTAAGACGAGTATTAAACTTGTAAGTGCAATCAACTCTGACTGAGGGTTTTGGTGATTAAATGACAAAACAAACAGAGTTTCTAACAAGTTTTCTCCTAGCATGTATACAATTATTTTATAGACACGAGGAGCACAGATTCCATATGTATAGAAAGGGTAAAGCACTGAGGATTAAATATATACATCATATGGTGTGATTCAAGTGCTTATGAATGAAGACCATTTAAATTTTATAATTCTTGAGTCGTAGGATTCACCGTTCAAGTAAGAGGGATCCACAAAATATGAGTAAGTTGTTGTGATGAGCTCAGTCTAATTCTCTTCAAAATCCTCTAAGGAAACCTTGATTTTTTATCATGAATGCTCTTGGAAAAGCTGCTTGAATTCTCCACTCAGACTTCCCCAAGATGTGTTCAGTTCTCTAAAAACTAGCTCAGCCAGTTTTAAAACCAGCTCAGCTAGTTTTTGGAAACCAGCTCAGTCGGTTTTTGGATTGTTCCACTTTTCTACTATGTCAGCCAAGCTTTTTGAAAATCAGCTCATCCGGTTTTGACTCCGGTCCACCAACCAACTTAGTCGGTCACTGAGCAAAAAACAACCTGGCAGAAACCGGTTCAGCCGGTTTAAGGACCGGCTCAACCGGTTTTTAGTCAGAAAAGTCCAACGGCCACCGGCTTTTGGGGGCTCCTTTATATACCCCTTTACTCTCTCTCTCTCTCTTCATTTTACTCCTGCCCATCCATGAATTCTTGGCTGGCCTACACTCAAACAAGAGCATTCACTTCACCTCTCACACCCAAATCGCATTCCCTTTAATCGTTTGAAGGACCCTTGGTGTGAGGTGAAGTTTGTTTAACTCATTGGTGATTTCATCTCTATTCTCCCTTTCTCTTCATCTCTTGAGCTCATTGCAAACTTGAATCTTGTGCAGATTTGTTACTCTTGGAACCTTGTGTTCCTTGATGGATAGAGGTTGCTTGGGAGTCTCCAGATTTGTGGACGACCCCATGAAGTTTGTATCACGCGCTCGTTGAGCTAAGTTAAGAAGAGATTGCCTTGACCTAAGTGGTCGGCTTGTGGAGGATTAGGGTTGGAAAAGACTCGACCCTTTGTGGGCTCCTCAACGAGGAGTAGGACACCTTTGTGGTGGTTGCTGAACCTCGGGTTAAATGGTGTGTTCTTGTTGTGTTCTTGAGAAGTGCTTTAAATGGTTGGTCAGTTCATCTTTGTTTTTATCTTGTGTGTGAATCTCGTGGACTCAGTTCACATCGATTTGACACCCAGTCGAGTGGATCTTCTCCAGGGCAAGATATATGAAAGAATTTCTCATTACTTCGTGCTATTCTTGTAACTATTTATCTAATCTAAGTTGAGCAGGCTCAAACCTGTCCAGTTAGGAATAATACCAGCTAAACCAGTTTGCACCAGTGCAACTTGAAATATGACACTATCTCGAAGTTTTTGGTGAGAAATTTTAGGTGTAGCCTATTGAGAGCACCTAGAGGGGGGTGAATAGGTGATCCTATAAAATCAAACACTAGATAGCCACAAACTTGATTATCAAGGTGTTAGTGAAATCAAGTGGCTATCGAACACGCTCGTGCAGTCAAAACAATCACAAGAAGCAACACACGAGACACATGATTTTTATCCCGTGGTTCGGCCAAGTAACACTTGCCTACTTCCACGTTGTGGCGTCCCAATGGACGAGGGTTGCACTCAACCCCTTTCAAGCGATCCAATGATCAACTTGAATACCACGACTTTTCTTCCTTATAGTCTTTCTCCCGTTTGCGAGGAATCTCCACAGTTTGGAGCCTCTCGCCCTTACAATGATGATCACAAAAGAAACACAAAAGTAAGAGATGAGAGCAACACACACCAGACTCAAATACGCAGCACAACCACGCACACAAGTGAAGACTTGAGCTCAAATGACAACACAGGGAGTTCACAACTCGAATGGAGCTCAATTCACTAACACAGCGAATCAATTGCGTGGGAGCGGAGTCTGGATGTCTTAGTATGCTTAGAGAATGCTTGGTGTTCTCCTCCATGCGCCTAGGGGTTTCTTTTATATCCCCAAGGCAGCTAGGAGCCGTTAGAGATCAAACTGGAAGGCATTTCTTGCCTTCTGTCGAGTGGTGCACCGGACAATCCGGTGCACCACCGGACAACCACTGTTCATGTCCGGTGCGCAATCTCCTTCCATATCTGGCGCAGCCGACCGTTGCTCCTCCGGGCCCGTTGGCGCACCGGACAGTCCGGTGTGACCAACCGACCGTTGGAGTGAGACACGCGTCGCCCGCAGATTGCGCAGCCGACCGTTGGCCGCGAGCGTCGTTGGCTCACCGGACAGTCTGGTGAATTTTAGCCACGTCGCCTTTTTCATTTCCCGAGACTGACGAGTTCGTCGCGGATGACTCATCGGACATTCCGGTGCACCATCGGACAGTCCGGTGAATTATAGCCGTACAACTCCGCCGATTCCCGAGAGTAGCTGGTTCACCGTCGGCCAGCCTGGAGCACCGGACACTGTCCGGTGTGCCAGGCCGAGCTGGAGTTGGCTGCACACAGCCAACTCTTTCCCATTTCTTTTCTCCTTCTTTTGTCACTGTTTCTAGCACTTATACAAACACATTAGTGTTCAAAAACAATGTACTAAGTCTAGAACCATACCTTGTAATATGATTTGTATTTCTCTCTTTGTTTATCACATAAGAACTTAATCAATTGTGTTGGGCATTTAATCACCAAAACATTATAGAAATGGCCCAAGGGCACATTTCCCTTTCAATCTCCCCCCTTTTTGGTGATTCATGCCAACACATCAAAAAGCAACAAAAGAAGTGCAACATCAATGCTAATGAAGACCAAATTCTCTTTACTTAGGATTTGGCATATTTGGATCATTCTTTGCTACCACTTGGTTTGTTTTTGCAAATCAAATTCATTTTCCTATCTCTAAGTTAAACACGGTTGTTTGGGCACATAGAGAGATATTCCAATAGTAAAATTAATAAAGTGCCAAAAACTCCCCCTTTTCCCATAATCAAAATTCTCCCCCACAAGAGACCAAATTTTGCAATAAGAGTATTTTGAGCAAATCACAAATTCTTACTCTATTATTTTCAAAAATTCACAAGTGGTTGGCTGATCCATTTTGCTTTGGCCTTAATTTCTCCCCCTTTGGCATTAAGCACCAAAACAGGATCATTCTTGGCCCTTTAACCCCATTACCTCACCAAAAATGTCAATTAAGAGCAAAAAGGCAATGAGAGCATAAGTATGAACTTGGAATTAAATACACTAATACCGGAGTGCAGTGGAAGTCTTTGCGGCGTCCAAGTTCAGTTTCCCTTTCAATGTACCTTTGAGACTACATCAGGTGAACTTAAACAAACATGTTAGTCTCAAAGGGTCAAGTTGTAGCACATCTCCCCCTAAATATGTGCACCATTTGCATATGGACATGTGAGGTCCGGAGAGGACTTGTACAACTTGATCACCATAAATATACAACGAATAATGTAAATGCTTAAGGTAACATGATCAAAGGCATAGAACACATGCATGTTATAGATCAATCCAAGTTACGGGAATCTAAGACATTTAACTCACTATGCAACCTACAAAATGTTTTCTCATCCAACGGCTTGGTGAAAATATTGGCTAGCTGGTTCTCGGTGCTAATATAATAAATATCGATATCTCCCTTTTGCTGGTGATCCCTCAGGAAGTGATTACAGATGTCTATGTGCTTAGTACGACTGTGTTCAACAGGATTATCCGCCAAGCGGATTGCACTCTCATTGTCACATAGGAGTGGGACTTTGCTCAGATTGTAGCCAAAGTCCCGGAGGGTTTGCCTCATCCAAAGTAGTTGCGTGCAACACTGTCCTGCGACAACATACTCGGCCTCAGCGGTGGATAGGGCAACTGATGTCTGTTTCTTGGAACTCCAGGTTACCAGGGACCTTCCTAGAAATTGGCACATCCCTGATGTACTTTTCCTATCAACCTTGCACCCGGCATAATCGGAGTCTGCGTATCCAATTAAGTCAAAGGTAGACCCCTTTGGATACCAGACCCCGAAGCATGGCGTAGCAACTAAATATCGAAGAATTCGCTTAACAGCCACAAGGTGACATTCCTTGGGGTCGGATTGATATCTAGCACACATGCATACACTAAGCATAATGTTCGGTCTACTAGCACAAAGATAAAGTAATGAACCTATCATGGACCGGTATGCCTTTTGATCAACGGACTTACCTTCTTTGTTGAGGCCGACATGCCCGTCGGTTCCCATCGGTGTCTTCGCGGGCTTGGCATCCTTCATCCCAAACCTCTTGAGAAGATCTTGAGTGTACTTCGTTTGGGAGATGAAAGTGTCGTCCTTGAGTTGCTTCACTTGGAATCCAAGGAAGTAGGTCAACTCGCCCATCATCGACATCTCGAACTTTTGCATCATCACCCTGCTAAACTCCCCACAAGACTTTTGATTAGTAGAACCAAATATTATGTCATTGACATAAATTTGGCAAACAAAAAGATCACCATTGCATGTCTTTGTGAAAAGAGTGGGATTGGCTTTCCCAACCTTGAAAGCATTAGAAATAAGGAAATCTCTAAGGCATTCATACCATGCTCTTGGGGCTTGCTTAAGTCCATAGAGCGCTTTAGAGAGCTTATGTACATGGTCGGAATACCTGTCATCCTCAAAGCCAGGGGGTTGTTCCACGTATACCTCCTCCTTAATTGGCCCATTGAGGAAAGCGCTCTTTATGTCCATTTAAAATAGCCTAAAGGAATGGTGAGCAGCATAGGCTAATAATATTCGAATTGACTCTAGCCTAGCCACAGGAGCAAAAGTCTCCTCAAAATCCAAACCTACGACTTGGGCATAACCTTTTGCCACAAGTCAAGCCTTGTTTCTTGTCACCACTTCGTGCTCGTCTTGCTTATTGTGGAACACCCACTTGGTTCCCACAACGTTTTGCTTTGGACGTGGCACCAGGCTCTAGACTTCATTCCTGTTGGGGGCCTTCGGCTTCCGAAGGTCCTCAAAAACATGATTTGACAATGTTTTCCAAGTGAAATATGTGAACAGGTGTCTTCGGAATCAGGTTACGGGTATACAAGAGCATGGTCAAGACGAAGCTTGAGTGGGACGGAAGGCGATTATGACGAAGGATAAGATGATCACGAAGCTATGCACAGAAAAGCTTCGACATGGCAGCAAAAAAGGGGAACCGACTTAAAGATGAAAAGCCAAATTAGACCTCATAGAATTACTATAGAGTTATTGATAAATGTAAAGGGCATTAATGTAATTCTACACGGGCTGCGTCCCGTGCCTATAAATAGATGAACAGTACTCCCGTATTGTTCATGCTGACTTGGCATTCGCTTTTCGCATCACGCATGTACCTTTACTTTCCGTCAATCCGAAGGTACGTTTATAATTTGTTATTACAAATATGATAATACAAATAAAAATAAGTTGATGATAATATCTGTATTATTATTCGTATTTTATATACGCATTCTTCTTTGTCATCTATAGAGCTTACGAAGGTCTCTTCCTTCATAATCTTCGTCCAGAATTCATTATATCCGAAGGGATATGATTTCTTGAAAGACGAAGGACTGTAACATTTAACACTTTTTATGTTGCCTTGTTCTTAACTCGAAGCATTTGAGAACAAGTCACCAACATTGGCGCCCACCTCCGGTGAACTCACTTCCATTTTTTGAGTTTTGAACACCTTCGGCAAGCATCACCTTCGTCATGCCGCCGAAGAAAGCTCCAGCAACAGGGGCTGCCACTCTGCAGCCGTTGGACCCCAATCAGGATGTCCTTTCTCTTAGGAAGGCCCGAAGCCAGAAGAGGAAGGCTACCAGTCCAACGCCTCCGGAGGACGACTTGGATCAAGAAATCCAAAACTTGGAGATGCTCCATCAACAGGTCCAACGGAAGAAGGAAAAGATGGCTCGTCTAGCTGACCTGCAAAGGCAGATAGACGAAGCCTCTGAAGAAGTTTGTCGTCTTGCTCAAGATGACCATAACCGAAGACCTCCGCATAGAGAGCTTCATCAGGAGGGCTTCTACAACGAGGACGACTGGTATGAAGATTTCCATCATGGAAATTTTGCTTTTGATGATACTTCTCCTCTGTCAACAGAACTGTAGGCTACACCTTGGCCCCAGTCTTACAAGCCACCCAGCTCCCCATGTACGACGGTCATTCAGACCCGAAGCAATTCTTGATGAGTTATGAAGCAACCATATCTTCGTATGGTGGCAATACTGCAGTCATGGCAAAGTCTTTCGTCATGGCTGTCAAGAGTGTTGCACAAACTTGGTATTCCTCTCTTCGGCCAGGAACAATCACCTCATGGCAAAAGCTGAAGGACATGTTGATAACCAGCTTCCAAGGGTTTCAAACGAAGCCGGTCACTGCTCAAGCTTTATTCCAGTGCACCCAGGACCACGAAGAATACCTTCAGGCGTATGTCTGAAGGTTCCTGCGTCTCAGGGCACAGGCACCAACAGTGCCCAATGAAATTGTCATTGAGGCCATGATTAAGGGACTTCGGCCGGGACCTTCAGCGCAATAATTAGCCAGGAAGCCTCCTCAAACTTTAGAGAAGCTGCTCCAGAAGATGGACGAGTATATTCGAGCTGACAATGACTTTCGCCAAAGAAGGGAAGAAGCATTCAGGTTCTCTGAAATGACCAGGGGCTTCGGAGGAAGATTCCATCCGAGGCACGTTAGGTCAATTCACAACTCTACTCAAAGTGATGATAGAGGGAGTCAACAGCAAAGGCCACAGTACTCCTCGCAAGCTTCGGGGCAGCAGCAAAGCTCTTTCCGACCGCCAGCGCCAAGGGGCAGATGAGCCAGGGGCTTCGGGGGGAGATTTGGGGATCAGCCAAGAAAAATTTACTGCCTATTCTGTGGTGAAGACAAGGGCCATACCACCAGGATGTGCCATGTTACCATCCAGAAGCAAAAGAAGATAGCAGAAGCTGCAACGCAATAGAGCCAGCCGAAGCAAGTCATGCATACTGCTTCGTACCATTCGCCTTACATTCCAGAATATGTAGGCAATCACCCTGCAGCTTCTGTTGCTTCAGCAAGTCAACCCCAAGCATCTTGGCAACAGCCTCCATCGCCACCACCAACGCAACGAGGTCAGCAGCCAGAAGGGAGTCAACACACTCACCTCCAGCGGGACTTCAGAGAGGAGTCCGAAGCTCGCACAGTCAATAGCACTGTGCCAGAGTCGAAGCATATTACTGACAAAATATCCTACCTCGACAGCAGCTTTTCGCATTTTCACATTCAGTATTACTTTCTTTTTAATAAGGAACAATTATGGGAAGTTTAAGTGTTTTTTATTGTTTTTCAATCTCTTGTAACAGTTTCGCTTTTTACCATAATGAAAATATATCTTCTCCATAGGCTTGAGTTGCCGAAGTATAAGAATTTATGGTGGCACAGAGGACCTTCGAATTATCAAAAATTTGTTCTAAGGAACGCAGTGCAATTTCTTCGAAACAGCAAAAAGTCGTTCCTAAGGGAGCGCAGTGTAAGTTTTCTGCTCAAAAGTCGTTCCGAAGGGAATGCAGAGCTTACAGCGAAAAATAAGCGCTGATTCTGCTGAAAGTAAAAGGCGAAGAAGCTCCTAAGGGAGGCTTACAGCGAAAAATAAACGCTGATTTCGCTGAAAGTAAAAGGCGAAAAAGCTCCTAAGGGAGGCTTACAGCGAAAAATAAACGCTGATTCCGCTGAAGTAAAAGGCGAAGAAGCTCCTAAGGGAGGCTTACAGTGAAAAATGAATGTCAACCTTCGGCAAATATCATTTTGCATAACATCACATCATTACATCATTTGCATAGCATAACATCATACATCATAGTTGTTGGGGCGAAGGCAAAGACGCCACCCTTCGCTCGAGGCCTTCGCTGCAGTCGTTGGTCCAACGGAGACAAGACAACGGGCAGGGACACCCTTCGCCCCATACGACATCAGACGAAGACCTGCGACGAGGTCATCCCACCGTGCGGCCTCGTCCAGCACGGAGGCCCACGTGGGATCCGGCCCATTGTAACGGGCCCTGCGTGGCCGCTGCGTGTTATGGGCCTAATTTGTAAAGGCATCCCTGTAATTACAGTCTGTAACCCTGCTTTATGGGAATATTCTGGGGATAACCTAGGTGTCTGAGGGCACATGCGTCCTTAACACAAGGCGTCGGGTGCTCAGATACCTATAAATACCCCCGCACAGTGCCCGTGAGAGGCTAGATTAACAGAGCTATTGCCATCTTGCGCGAGAACCCTATTAACGTCACTGTTCACCCTCGTTGGATCCCCTTGCAACCGAGAGCAAGTTCCAACATTTGGCGCCCACCGTTCGTGCTACGAAAAAACCACCCGCGATGGCACCCAAGAAAGCTAACTCGAAGGCTGACGAGGCTGCGAAGGCAGCACTACTTGCCGCAAGAAAGGGCAAGGCCCTCGCCCTCACCCAATCCACACACAAGAGGCCACTGAAGATGACGTTCTCCGCACCTGCGAAGACGATACTCTCCGCACCTGCGGCCCTGAAGGACAATCGCAGCCTCCCCCAGGCTTCGCCCCACCGGAGGGCGCGAACCTCACCGAGGATGGTGAAGTCCTTGGCGTCTCAGCGGAAGAACAGCTACAGCTGCGCGCCCTGCGCCTCAAGAACCGCAATCTGCAGAGGCAAAAGGAGATACTGGAGGCCAAGCGCCAGCGCGTGTCCGCACTAGCCAAGGTGCGGCAAATGATACGCGACGAAGAGCAGAAGGCCCAGGACCTCGAGCGGGAGATCGCGCTGATGCAGCGCGAAGGCCACCTCGGCCTGCAGCACGGGCCACCCCTGCAACAGCGCGCACAACTGGAAGACACGCGCGAAGGCCATCTCGGCCTGCAGCATGGGCCACCTCTGCAACAACGCGCACAACCGGAAGACCCGCGTTTCCCCCAGCGCGACCACACCTTCCTGCACGCCGCGCCATTCCAAGGGGTCAACTACCTCGACGAGCGAAGTCCCCTGGCGCCACATCTGCAAGTGATGCCTTGGCCCGCCAACTTCCGGGCAGGAACCTATCCCAAGTACAACGGCAGCACCGACCCAACACAATACATAATGAGTTATCAGGTCGCCGTTGCATCTTCCGGAGGGGACGACGCCACAATGGCCAAGTCTTTCATCATCGCCCTCGAAGGCCCAGCTCTCACCTGGTTCACCAGGTTGCCTCCGCTGTCCATTGATTCCTGGAGAAGCCTCCGGGACAAGTTCCTGCTCAACTTCCAAGGGTACCGCCCAGACACCGACGCCTTGGCCGAACTCTCGCTCTGCAAGAAGCTGGAAAAGGAGACCCTGCGGGAGTATTACCGCAAATTTCTAACACTCAAGTCACAGCTGCCCTCAGTCGATGACCAGATCGCCATCCACTACGCCATCAGTGGCCTTCGCGCCGGCGTCCTCTATAGCCACTGCATCAGAGATCCGCCCAGGAACCTCCAGGAATTATATCAGCTATTTGAAAAATACGCCAAATCCGAAGAGCTCCACCAGCGCAAGGTTGAGTCTCAAAGGAAGCCCAAAGATGCTCCACAGTCCAGCCGCACGTGGACGAGGACTCTGTAGCAAGACTCCAGTCGAGACGGCCGCAATCAACAGCAAGTGCACAACATCGCCAACCAGCACCCCGCTGCTGACGCCCCTCGCCGCCAGGAATATCCCCCCCCAGGGCCGCGGAAATGGAACTCGCGGTAGGGGTCGGGGGCGTGCGCAGCCGCCGCGCCGATTCTACTGTCTCTTCCATGGCGAAGACTGCGCCCACCAAACCAAAGACTGCCCAGAAACGAAGGCCACCAAAGACAGGATGGCACGGGCGCAGCCAGCCGACAACCCCAGAGTTGTCGCGCACACTTATCAGCAACCCCCTCCACCCTACATCCACGCCCCCGCCCCGCATCCACCGCACCACGCATACCAACACCACCAGGAAGTACAAATCGTACCTCCTCCACACCAGCAACATCAGAACATCCCCCACCCCCACGCCCCAAAACAAGAAGACTTCGCCGATCAGCCGTATCGCGGAGTCATTCATATGATCACTGGGGGGTCCAGCACCGACTTCGACACAAAGCGGCAGAAGCGGGACCACTACCGCAGCATCAACCACGTCGCCATCACCGGCCCAGTCGTGCAGACGAAGTGGTCCCACGTACCGCTAACCTTCGACGCACGAGACGTCGACCTGCGCAGCGCCCCCCACATCGACGCCATGGTTATCAACTGCAGCGTGGCAGGCTAGGATCTGCACAAAGTCCTAGTCGAGAATGGCAGTCAAGCAGACATCATTTTCCTCCATGCCTTCGACCACATGGGCATAAGCCACAGCCTGCTCAAGCCTTCGGACAACCCGTTGTATGGCTTCGGCGGCAAGGGCACTTTTCCTGTCGGCAAAATAGAGCTGCCTCTCTCCTTCGGTGTAGCACCCAATGCCCGAAGTGAGCAAGTGACCTTTGATATTGTGGATATGGTATATCCGTACAACGCCATCATGGGCCGGGGCTCCATCAACAAGTTTGAGGCAGCTATTCACGGACTGTACCTGTGCATGAAGATACCAGGTCCGTTAGGCGCCATTGCGGTCTACGGCAATCAACAGACCGCGCACAACATAGAGCGGGACTTCGTCCCCGGACAAAGAAACGTGCACTGCCTCACGGCCCAGCGCGAGGTCCCTGCATCTGTCAGCCCAACCGACAGAGAGCACGACAAAGCACAGCTGCAGAGCAATGACGGGACCAAGATTGTCCCCCTCAACCAGGCCACGCCCAAGCAGACAGTCACTATCAGCGAAGACCTCACTTCGCATGAAGAGGAGAAACTCCTCTGCTGCCTGTCCAAGAACAAAGATGTCTTCGCCTGGTCAGCCCTCGACCTGGTCGGGGTCAGCTGATCCATAATTGAGCACAGCTTGGGAATTGACCCTTCGGTGAGACCGAAAAAACAGCGGCTTCGCAAAATGTCCGACGAGAAGGCAGAGGCCGCCAAGGCAGAGGTGCACCGCCTCCTGGAAGCCAAATTCATCGAGCCGGTGGCTTACCCCACGTGGCTCTCCAATGTTGTGATGGTGCAGAAAAAGAGCGGGAAGTGGCGAATGTGCATCGACTTCCCCAGTCTCAACAAAGCCTGCCCAAAGGACAACTTCCCGTTGCCGCGGATCGACAAAATAGTCGATAGCGCGGCCGGATGCGAAGTCATGTCACTCCTCGACTGCTTCTCCGGTTACCACCAGATATACATGAAGGAGGAAGACAAGGCTAGCACCAGCTTTATAACACCCTTCGGCACATATTGCTTCATCAGAATGCCGGAGGGACTCAAGAATGCCGGGTCCACCTTCTCCAGGCTTACCAAGACAGTGCTCGAAGGGCAAGTTGGCAGAAATATATTCACATATGTGGACGACATCGTCGTCGCCAGCAAGAGCAAGGAGGACCATCTCGCTGACCTCGCCGAGACATTCGCAAACATGCGAGACGCACGACTCCGCCTAAACCCGGAAAAGTGCGTCTTCGGCGTTCGCCAAGGCAAAATATTGGGCTACCTGGTATCACACCGCGGCATCGAGGCCAACCCAACTAAAATTCAGGCCATCATAAACATGACGCCTCCGCAGTCCGCCAGAGACGTCCAGCGCCTGACGGGCCGATTGGCCGCCCTCAACAGATTCATCTCCAGATCCGCTGAGCGAAGTCTTCCTTTCCTCAAAACTCTCCGAGGCGCAAAAGACTTCGCTTGGGGACCAGAGCAGGCAGCGGCCTTCGCCTCATTAAAACAGTACCTATCGGAGTTGGCAGTCCTTACAAGCCCCGACTCTTCGCTACCACTGTTGCTCTATGTTGTGGCTTCGCCTCATGCGGTCAGCGCGACACTGGTGCAGGAGCAGACAGTCGAGGGCGTGATCAGGCAGTGCCCAGTTTATTACGTCTCCGAAGTGCTTACACCATCCAAATGTAACATGACAGAACTGGAGAAGATTGCCTACGCAGTTGTTATGTCTTCGCGCAAATTGCGCCATTATTTTGAAGCATTCAAGGTCCGAGTCACCTCAGACAGGGGACTCGGCGAATTGTTCAGAAACCCGGAAGCATCGGTGAGAATTGCCAAGTGGGCGGCCGAACTCTTCGGCTACCACATCAAATTCGAGCCCAGGACAGCCATCAAGTCACAAGTCCTGGCAGACTTCGTCGCCGACTGGACTGGGCCAATAACACAGCCGGACCCGTCCGCAGAGAAGGTTTGAACGATCCACTGCGATGGCGCATGGTGCCATGCGGGGGCAGGCGCCGCTGCAGTCATCACCTCACCAGCCGGGGTCAAGCACAGATATGCAGCACGCCTCAGCTTCGCTCTGGAATCTGACAGATGCACAAATAACATAGCAGAATACGAAGCAGTCATCCTCGGCCTCCGCAAGCTGAGGGCCCTTGGGGTCACCACCTGCATCATCAAAACAGACTCCAAGGTAGTTGCCGGCCAGGTCGAGAAAGACTATGCAGCAAAGGACCCCGCACTCATGCAATACCTCGCGGCCATCCGAAGTCTCGAGAGACAATTCAAGGGATTCACCTTGCAGCATGTGGACCGAGCCAAGAATGAAGAGGCCGACGCATTGGCCAAGGCTGCCACCAGAGGCGAGTCTTTGCCCTCCGACGTGTTCTACCATGTCATTGGCACACCAGCCGTCCGGAGCCCCGAAGGTCTCCAAATAACCAATGACAGCGAGGGCCACCGCATAGTCAACCTTATCATGACCGAAGACTGGCGGGCACCAATAACCCTGTTCCTACAGGGGTACTATCATCCAACCGACATCAGCGAGGCCAAGCGCCTCAAACATCGAAGCCGGGACTTCGCACTGATTGAGGGCCAACTCTACAAGAAGGGGGTCAGTCAGCCAATGCTTAAATGCGTCACCGAAACCGAAGGCATCCAGATACTACGCGAAGTCCACAGTGGTACCTGCGGCTCACACGCAGGGCCAAGGGCCCTAGCTGCTAAGGTGATCCGCCAAGGTTTTTACTGGCCCGCAATGATCTGCGCCGCGAATCGGGTCACAAGGTCCTGCGAAGCCTGCCAGAAGTTTTCTCCTCGATCAGGCAGCCCCTCGCAATTTACAAAGCTGATCGCCCACACATGGCCTCTCCAGCGCTGGGGCCTGGACATTGTCGGGCCCCTGCCCACGGCCCAGGGGAACCTTAAGTTCGCCTTCGTCGCTGTCGAGTACTTCACCAAATGGATCGAGGCAAGGGCTGTTTCCACAATAACATCAAAGACTGCCCAAAAATTCTTTTGGCAAAACATTGTTTGCCGCTTCGGAGTACCGTCTGAACTAACAGTTGACAACGACAAGCAGTTTGACAGCCAAGACTTCAAGGATTTTTGGTTCTCCATCGGCACCAAGCTTGCCTTCGCCTCAGTCTATCACCCGCAGTCCAACGGAGTTGTGGAACACGCCAACGGAAAAATCTTCACAGCTGTCAAAAAGATGCTCCTCGACAAAAGGGGCAGGTGGACCGATTTATTACCCGAGACGGTCTGGGCGCTAAACACAACTGAATGCAGGGCGACCGGGTTCACTCCTTTCCGCCTTCTATATGGATCGGAGGCCATGACCCCACAAGAAATAAAGCATGGGTCCCCGCGAACAGTTCCGTCAGCCGTCCCCGACGTGGACGAGCCCACTTCGAAGGATCTCATCGATGGAGACCGAGTCTTCGCCTTACAGGCTCTAAACAAATACCAAGCCCAGACAAAAGCATGGCGCGACCACGCAGTCATCCTGAGGGAATTCAGCGAAGGGGACCTCGTACTCGTCCGAACAGCTCGGACAGAGTCCAGGGGCAAGCTGGAGCCCAAGTGGGAGGGCCCCTTCATTGTCAAGACGAAAGCTTCCCCCAGCGCTTACAGGCTCGCAACGCCAAACGGCGAAGACCTGGAGCACTCCTGGAACATCGACAATCTCCGCAAATTTTTTGTTTGACTCATCAGGGCCGATTCGCCCTTGTAATTCGCAAAAACAATTTTATTCTGGCCCGCACTCTTTTCCTCCCGGGGGGTGAGGTTTTTAACGAGGCGGAGCCATGTAATATACAAGTGAAAAATCCCCCGCAAAAACATGCGTCGAAAAAAGACCGCGACGACGGTCTTCGACATTCGACCAATACAAAGTCACCGCGAGGCTCAGCGCTAGCTACCCTCGCGTGCGACAAATCCGCGCAGAAGTCGCCTAAGGGTGCAGCCGGACTAGCACAACAAGTGCGAAAACCGAAGTCTACCGCGAAGACTATCCGCGCAGAAGTCGCCTAAGGGTGCAGCCGGACTAGCACAACAAGTGCGAAAAACCGAAGTCTACCGCGAAGACTATCCGCGCAGAAGTCGCCTAAGGGTGCAGCCGGACTAGCACAACAAGTGCGAAAAACCGAAGTCTACCACGAAGACTATCCGCGCAGAAGTCGCCTAAGGGTGCAGCCGGACTAGCACAACAAGTGCGAAAAACCGAAGTCTACCGCGAAGACTATCCGCGCAGAAGTCGCCTAAGGGTGCAGCCGGACTAGCACAACAAGTGCGAAAAACCGAAGTCTACCACGAAGACTATCCGTGCAACAGTTGCCCGAGGGCACAGCCGGACGAAGCGTAACAAAAGCGAAAACAACCACACCAAACTGTCCGCGCAAAGACCGACTACATGCGCACCAGTCCAGCATAACAAGTACACCTGACCAAGTACGTAACACCCTCGCGAGCATAGCCGAATGTGCGAGGGCACACAACTTCATCATACAAGCCATTACACATGTACAAGCGAGGGCATCACACTCTACATCGGCTCAACCTTCGAAATAATTCCCATCTCCCTATAGTTAAATAACATTATCCTAAGCTCCTCACCCGCAAAAAGACTTCGCAATTCCCCCTCACCTGTACTCACGGCGGCCGGCAAGGACAACAGTTCCTGCCTACCAGCCATACTCACCCGAAGCCGACCGCCCTCCGCCCCACTCACCCTACGCTTCGCAACCGCCCTTCGCCGCCTACGCCCAGTACTCGGACCAGGCACATCTTCTGCATCCGCAGCGTGCGGTGAAGCCTCCGCCGCTGCCACATCCAAGGCCGCAAAGTAGTCCAAGTCCTCCTCCGACGACTCCTCAGTCCACTCAACCGAGCTCCCAGAGTCACCAAAATCAGAAAACTTAGATGCAGACCCATCCGATTTATTACCATCATCCACGGTCGAAGCCGCCAAAAAATTAGTAGTGGCGGTTGCGTGCGCAGGCCCAAAATCTTGAACCTGCGCAGCAACCAAAATTCAGCAACATATCCAAAATTCCCTAACTACCCACACCCACTACACCACCTGCGAAGATCCAGCCGTCGCGGGAGCCTCCGCTGTCGCCTCCGCTGTCGCCTCCGCCGCCACCGTCACAGGATCCTCAGCCCTTGGCGCAGCGGCTGAGGGGGCATCAGGAGCGCCTTCGGCGGTCTCCGGGGGCGGGCCTCCGCTGGCCGCAGCGGCTGCGGGGGCATCAGGAGCGCCTTCGGCGGTTTCCGGGGGCGGCACCAGGGCGGCCTCGGACACAGCCTCCGCCGGGTTTGACTCCGGGTCAGACAACGCGCTGTTCAAAGCCCCGAAGTCATCCACCCTCTCGCTACGCGCCGCCTGAGACACAACACACAAATTCAGCAAACCCATACATAGCCCACATCCAACAAACATCAAACAAAAGCCAAACGTTACCTGACCCCTCGCCGTCTCGGCCCGCTCCCTGACCACCTCTCGACCGTGCGGGCCCCACATCCGGTCGTAAATGGCTCCGGCGGATTCCTTCACTATAGGGTCCTCAACCTTGTAGATATCACGCTCGAAATCCTCATCAGCTTGGTCGAAGACCTCAAAGTGCCGGCACCCTTCGCGAGAGAGCGCGTTCATCGCCCCCTCGCAGGTGACCAGGGAGGCATAAGACATGAACCCCTCCACGATAGTGGGGAGTGCCTGCAACTCCTCCTGTACCCACTCCAGGCAGCAAAGTCCGGGCTCTCGGTCCGGCACTTCGAAGTCAGCGGTCCGCGCGCCCAGCTCATGGTATGAATCCATAAGCTGTTTGCGCGTCCGCTCAGCCTCCGTGCGCGTCGCGGCCTCGGCCCTCTCCACACGGCTCTGCAGGGCGCTGAGCCGCTCCTCTAACTGCTCGGCGCGCTCCCTGGCAAGACTGCCCTCCACCCGCGCCAAATTGGCCTCCGCCAGCGCAGCCTGCGCCTTGGCGAGGGCCTCATTGGCCTCCCTCCTCTCCTCCGCCAGTTGGCGCCGGAGGTCAGTCTTCTCCCCCTCCAGCGCGGCCACTTTGTCCGCCAGCTTGCGACACTTACTGTCGGCGGCCGATTTTTCCTGGACGGCGTCAGCATGTTGCGTCCGAAGTCTCTCGACTTCGGCAGACACAACTGCCGTGAGGGTCCCCGACGCCGCGTGGTCTGCGAAATCAGCCGCCTGCCAAACACACGTAAGACCGCGGCCCCAACGAAGCCGATAAAAAACCCGAAGTCTAGCTCAACGTACCTGACTTAGTGCCTCCTTCATCTCCTTCAGCCGGCGGGACACAGCGCCCGCCTCGTCCCTGACAGCAGCGAGTGCCGGCATCTCGCCGCCGGCACTAAGAGCACCGCCCTTCGCCTTTGGCACTACGGCAGCCGCCGTGGTCACCGCGGCAGGCGGAACAATAACAAGTTGGCCTTCGTCCGACCCTGCGACGTATCAACGAATTATAAAATAAATAAAAAAAACGAGCCAACGGCTTACCACCAAGATAGTCGTCCACACTAATGTCGGTGGCGAAGTCGGCGACGCGCTTGCCCGGCGACGGCAACCCTCGGGCCGCCTTCGCGGCCTCCGGCACCCTGCTGGACGCCGGCGCAGCCTTCGCAGACTTGGAACCACCGGCGCCAGCCGCAGCCTCCGGCGCCTTGCTAGATGCAGGGACGGCCGACTTCGCCGCCAGCGGCGGCTTGCCTCCGATGGGGGCAGCAGCCTTCGCAGCCCCCCGCTGCCTCTTCGGCCTGGCTTCTTGAAGCCTGACGACCGCCTGGCGCTTCTGTGCAGCTCCCTGGCGATCCTTGTCCATCACTGCCGACACAACAGCAGCAATATTCCGCCCGTAAGGAAACACTTTCCATTCACGAACCATGCGAGATGTAAAAAAGTCTTCGCCGGCCGCGCGGGGGATAGGAACATTCCTAGGCCACCAACCCCCGGTAACCCTCAGCATCCGCGCCGAAGACTCCCGGAGCTCGGGCGAAGACATCCTTCCCCCCGGGGCCGCGCATGTCCTCATCAATTCTCTAGCAAAACCATCGGAAACCCCAAGTCCTCCCATAGCAGTATATAGTTTCCTCTTCTTAGAGGACGGGGCGGCCGCCGGCGCGGGGTCGTCTTCAGACTCTTCCACCGGCTTCTTCCCGCGACGGTCCACATCGTCTTGGCTGGGATAACCGTCATACGACAGTCGATTCAATTCAAAAACCCTGTTCAAACGGTCATTCGACCCACGGATATCCCAGCTACGCTGGCCCTCTGTCCTCGGCACGTACCGACCAACGATCCGCACCGCCCCATCCTCCGCCTCACGCACAAAGGCGGCCGGATCACGACTATGCAGATCCAGCGCGAAGGCAGGACTTCGCACCAGCTTCCCACCATGGGAAGGCATCTGGCGAGGGCACACTTCGCCCAACACCCAGCCATGCGCCAAAGGCCATACCCCGTACGCCACAAATTCCTCAACCAAATCGCGCCCACTGCTCAGGCCGGCGGCGCACCGAAGGGCCCCTTCGTCCGCATCCTCCTCCGCCACTTCAAAGGGCGGGTATGCTGAGTAAAAATGCGAGCACATCTCGGACACGGGGAGCCCCGGATGGTCTTCGACGGTACCCTCCGCGACGTAGAACCAAAACTCATTCCAATTGCCCCACTTGTTGCGGGCGCAAGGAACCAACTCAACTACTTCCATCGTGGTCTTGCCGGTCTTCGGCGTAAATGTACAGGACCCAAACTGGGCAACTTCATCTCCAATCATCCTCTTATGCCAGTGCAGGCAATAGTACTTTGCAAAGACTTCGACTGATGGCTGTCCGCCGTACGAAGTCGTCGCCCAGACATACTTCGACAGAGCCACCACGACATTCGGAGTCAGCTGATGGATCTGAATGTTAAATCTGCGCAGGACTTCTCCAACAAATCGGTGCGCAGGCAGGCGGAGACCGGCGGCGAAGAACGCCTCGAACACAACCAACTCGCCTTCCGGCTCGGGGACTTCCTCCGTCCCCGGGACACGAGCGACTCCGTCGCCAAAGTAACCCAGCCGCTGCATATCTCGCACGCGGACCGACGACATCCGTGACACACCAAAATCCACCGTATCGCCGGCGCGCAACTCCTCCGCCGCCAAAGTACTCAGCGTTTCCTCAGACGACGCATCGGCCGGCGGTGTAGCAGCAGCAGAAGAAGAAGAGGTCAGCATCGCTATGTACCATCGGCGGCGGCGGGCGGTCTGCTTCACTCGAGCCAGATCTCCGGCGAACAAGAGCAAGGAGGGCAGACGAGCAACAAGACGGTGGAAAAGGCGGCTAGGGTTTTCACGGAGCGCGGAAAGTGAAGTTCAAAACGCGCCGACCCCCGCCCCCTTTTATACACAGGGCGCGGCGCTTCGGGAAACCCGCAGTCCAACAGTACGGTGTCAATCAACGGTCATGTCAAAAACCCCCGCGGAACCACTTCGAGCGAGGGCAGCGTCTCCGCCATCTAGCGACGTCTTCGGCACCAGATGACTTAGTCGAACTGGTCCCTCGGAGGGCAAATGTTGGGGCGAAGGCAAAGACGCCACCCTTCGCTCGAGGCCTTCGCTGCAGTCGTTGGTCCAACGGAGACAAGACA
Source organism: Zea mays (assembly GCF_902167145.1). Taxonomy (NCBI): domain Eukaryota; kingdom Viridiplantae; phylum Streptophyta; class Magnoliopsida; order Poales; family Poaceae; genus Zea; species Zea mays. The sequence continues at coordinate 41,204,811 of NC_050099.1, read as the reverse complement.
ACGGGCAGGGACACCCTTCGCCCCATACGACATCAGATGAAGACCTGCGACGAGGTCATCCCACCGTGCGGCCTCGTCCAGCACGGAGGCCCACCTGGGATCTGGCCCATTGTAACGGGCCCTGCGTGGCCGCTGTGTGTTACGGGCCTAATTTGTAAAGGCATCCCTGTAATTACAGTCTGTAACCCTGCTTTATGGGAATATTCTGGGGATAACCTAGGTGTCTGAGGGCACATGCGTCCTTAACACAAGGCGCCGGGCGCTCAGATACCTATAAATACCCCCGCACAGTGACCGTGAGAGGCTAGATTAACAGAGCTATTGCCATCTTGCGCGAGAACCCTGTTAACGTCACTGTTCACCCTCGTTGGATCCCCTTGCAACCGAGAGCAAGTTCCAACAATAGTGCATCAACAACGCAAGAAGGGGGGTCTCGATATTGATATTCGAAGATTGTTTTGAAGAAATAGTGACACGACACAAAAAATAGCCATTGAAGAGTTATACCTTCGTCAAACTCTGAAATGGAAAGATCTATTGATTATTGATTTTACGAGGATTGGTTACTGATTTTATGAGAACACGGACATTATTTACGAAGCATGAAAAGAAGGGAAGGTGTTTTTTCGCCGAAGGCTCAAAAACGGTATGTATATGATGTTTCATGCATCGTAAAGAATAGAACTATAAACAGCTAATATATTACATCCAAAGTTGCACAATATTACACATGATTCTCAACAAACATTACATTCTAAATGTTTTTACAACAGCATCTAATTTTCCCTTAGGACTACTTCTGCAGCTTCGTTTAGTAGCTGATCAACAACTTTATCCATGATGGCTTCGGCCATTTGTCTAATTTCGTCATCCCCCTTCGTGTGGGGGCCCGAAGATAGCTCAGCAGGTTCTGAGGGAAGAGAAGATACAAATATATTACTATTACAAACCGTGAACAAGTTCGAAATCAAAAAATTACAACGAAGAGTCAAAAACCACTAATTAATACTTATTTGCCCTTCGGGCTCTGCGCTTTTCTCAGCGGCCTCTGCTACTTTTCTAGCATCATGGATGCCTTTTTCGTTTTTTTGAATAATTTCTTGGGCCATTTCTCGGCCACCATTGTCCCAGATGTCGGTGAAAAATTTTCCACCGACCAGGCTTGCTTCGGCCGAAGGGTCTTTTATATCTTCGGAGGATAAGGCAGTTTCGGAGTGTGCCAAAGATTTCACATGCTCACAGCCTTTCCTCTCCAAAATAGTAGCAATCCCCCTGGCACCCGAAAAGGCACATATGTCTCCGCGGCTATTCAAAATTTCCTCAAAGGCCTCAGCTTCGTGGCTGATCCATTCAATCGGGCCTTCGGGGTCACCCCTTGTGAAGTTTTCCTCACTCGAGAATGCGCCAACGCTGGTGAAGCTGGTTTTTATTTTCTTAGCGCATTCTATAGATTTATTATAGCACCTTTTCTTGGATGCACGAAGCTCTTCAACGTTTCTTTCTAAATGATTTGCCCACTGGTCACTAAGTTCTCGCTTCGTCTCTTCAAGTATGCGTTCTTCTTTAGCTCTGGCTAACTGTTTCCGAAGATCCTCAATTTCGCTCTTCTGAGCCTCAGCTTGAGCTTTAGAAGTAGCTTCGTCTTCTTTTATCTTATCCACCAATGTAAGCAGAATTTTATCTTTTTCCAAAGCTTCGTTCCTTAGCTTAATAACCTCTGTTCGTAGGTTGTTGAAAGCAATATTATAGCTCTCGTCTTCAACATTCTTTTGCGCTCTCAAAGCGTTGCTAAGTATTAAACCCTATATGAAAAGAATTAGTATAAAAATAAAAGAATAATTCAAAAATTATAAACTTCCAAATATACAATTTTCATACCTTCAGGCTATTATATGCGAGGCTATCTGCAAGATCGTCCTTTGTCATAGCGCAGAGGCCAGCTTCAAGCTTCGGGAACCCCATACTTCTAGCCATCTCCCGGCAGACAGATAATTCTTTGTTGTCTGGGAGGCAGTATAAGAAGTCATCTTCGTCTGTGCCATTGAATACTAAGGTCCCCTTTGGATACTTCAGTTCTCGGGCATAGTGATTAGCTTCAAAAATCTCTTCTTCAGATAATCTTTTTCCCGAAGCATGTCGTACAATATAATCAAGTACTGCGGAAGATGCTTCGGGGGCAGCAGTGCCAGTTTCTTCAGTCAAAATTTGTTCTGCTGTTTTTGTTTCTTCGGCTTCCAAGGATTTCACCTTGGCGGGCTCGGAAGGCCCAGCTTCAGTTTCTGCCTGGTTCTTTGAAACTTCGGCAACAAAGGCTTCAGTATGCACTTCAGAAGTTTCAACAATTTTCTTCGGAGTCGTTCTTGAAGACTTAATTGTCTCCAAAACATCCAACACATTAACCATCCTTTTTCTTTTGGGGGTCACTGTTGGACCCTTTTGGCTTTTTGCTGCCTCAATTTTTGTTGAAGGACTTAAAACTTCTGATGTCTTTGTTTCTTCAGCCCTCGGTTCTTCTATTTTTTCCGTCGCTGGCACTTCGGCCAGCCCTTCAATATTTGGCAGGGGGGTTGGCTCTTTAGCTTCGGTGGCCGAAGAGGTCTCACCGACAAACTCAGGCATTGTGGCCGGTTCAATATAACGTGGCCGGTGTGTGAGAACCTTTACCCTTTTCCTCTTCGGCGCTGGCTCGCTAGGAGCAGCTGAAGCAGTTTCCTTCGCAGAAGATGTATTTTTTCTTTTTTGACCCCGCGTTGGATAGCGATAGTCGAGGTAGACAAATCCAATTGCATCAAATACTCGATTGAGTCTCTTCTTCTTTCGGCCTCCGAAGGCCGCTGATAATGCAGTATCTTCGGCCTTTGAGTATACTCCAAGCAATTCACCACTTACAGTCTCAATACTTTTTAGCCAGTCATCATCTGGCTCGACAAATTTATCTCCATATTGGAATGTGTATTTTAGCCTAACCAACCCACCTTCATCAGTTTCTTTAACGGTCTCCTTCGGCATTCCCCACTGTTCTACAAGTGGCCATATTCTGAAGGCAATGTGTTCTTGAACCAAATCCCTTGTCCCAATAAAAGAGCAAACCACGCCGAAGGCTCTCTGGCATTCTTCGGCTGCTTCATTCATTTCCACCTTCGGCCTCCGGAGGCCGAAGCGTTGCCTGATAGGGCGCATAATGATATCTTTAATATCTTCCCGTGTTTTCAAGTCATTCTTCACATAAAACCATTCCGTCATCCAGTCGCCGGGCCACCTCTTTCGAAAGGTTGGCACGGGGCAGCTTGACCCAGACCGGGCGCCGAAGCTGTAGCAGCCAAAATTGTTGTGATACTGCTCTTTACCCCAGGGTTTTGTCTCATACAATAGCTCATGTATGTTACAGAAACTTTTTTGCATTAGGTTCTAAACCTTGGCTCCTCACGGCCCACACAAAGATGCCCATCCTTATGATTGCTTTGGGGGTAAGTTGGTGAAGGTAGATTTCAAATATCTTCAGTATTTCCACGACAAAACTGCTCAAGGGAAATCGCAGTCCAGCCTTTAAGAAGCTTCGGAATATCACGACTTCATTTTCCTCGGGAGTCGGACAAGTCTTCTCTCCTTCGTCAGCCCTCACAACAGACAAGTCCCAAAAATATCTGCCCCTCATATTGACAAGATGACTTTCTTTAATACTGGATTTACCAAAAACCGCATGGCTTGGTCGCCAAGGTCGATCTTCGGAGTCTTTACCACCACTATCCACATCATAACTGTCACCATTATCTTCAGATAAACCCTCCAAAATCTCCCTAGTAATCTTCTCTGTATTAGTCTTTGATATTGATTGAAGAAAGCCCAGATGCATCTCCTCAGAAAGGCTTAGCTTCGAATCACCAACAGCTTTCTTATCTTCAGACATCTTCACAAACGCTGAGAAAGTGCTCTCGAAACCGAAGCTTAAAAATTTAAAAAAGCCAAGCAAGTGTTGCTGCGCATAGGCTAAAAGTTGGGTGAGTAAAAGCAGATGGCAAGAAAGCGTGCCAAATAAACTTGTGGTGAGCTCTTATTTATACACCTAGTGCGTTGAAAACTGGAGGGTCCCGCTTGTCAAAGACTGTTGCTATTCTAGCAAAGGGAAGGTGTTTTTTGGACCTTTGGCTTAAAGCCTTCGTTCATGTCGCAATATAAATTTATCATTCCAGCAAATTAATATTGCGAGGGGCTACTGTTGGGGGCCTTCGGCTTTCGAAGGTCCTCAAAAACATGATTTGACAATGTTTTCCAAGTTAAATATGTGAACAGGTGTCTTCGGAATCAGGTTACGGGTATACAAGAGCATGGTCAAGACGAAGTGAGTGGGACAGAAGGCGATTATGACGAAGGATAAGATGATCACGAAGCTATGCGCAGAAAAGCTTCGGCATGGCAGCAGAAAAGGGGAACCGACTTAAAGATGAAAAGTCAAATTAGACCTCGTAGAATTACTATAGAGTTATTGATAAATGTAAAGGGCATTAATGTAATTCTACACGGGCTGCGTCTCGTGCCTATAAATAGATGAACAGTACTCCCGTACTGTTCACGCTGACTTGGCATTCGCTTTTCGCATCACGCCTGTACCTTTACTTTCCGTCAATCCGAATGTACGTTTATAATTTGTTATTACAAATATGATAATACAAATAAAAATAAGTTGATGATAATATCTGTATTATTATTCGTATTTTATATACGCATTCTTCTTTGTCATCTATAGAGCTTACGAAGGTCTCTTCCTTCATAATCTTCGTCCGAAATTCATTATATCCGAAGGGATATAATGTCTTGAAAGACGAAGGACTGTAACATTTAACACTTTTTATGTTGCCTTGTTCTTAACTCGAAGCATTTGAGAACAAGTCACCAATAATTCCTTTTAAAGTTGTTGAGCTCTTCCTGCATGGCCAACACCCAGTCCGAATCTTGCAAGACCTCTTCTACCCTGAAAGGCTCAATAGAAGAGACAAACGAGTAATGCTCACAAAAGTTTGCTAATCGTGAGCGAGTAGTTACTCCCTTGCTGATGTCACCCAAAATCTGATCGACGGGGTGATGTCTTTGGATCATCGCTTGGACTTGAGTTGGAGGGACCCGTGGTGCTTCTTCCTCCATAACCTGTTCTTCCTGTGCTCTCCCTTGATCACACTCCTCTTCTTATTGAGGTACCTATACATCGTCTTGAGTTGGGGGATGCACCATTGTAGAGGAAGATGGTTGATATTGCTCCTGTTGTTCTTGTGGTCGCACATCACCTATCGCCATCGTGCGCATTGCGGCCGTCGGAACTTCATCTTCATCTATATCATCAAGATCAACTTGCTCTCTTGGAGAGCCATTAGTCTCATCAAATACAACGTCGCTAGACACTTCAACTAATCCCGATGATTTGTTGAAGACCCTATACGCCTTTGTATTTGAGTCATATCCTAGTAAAAACCCTTCTACAGCCTTGGGAGCAAATTTAGAGTGTCTACCTTTCTTCACCAGAATGTAGCATTTGCTCCCAAATACATGAAAGTAAGAGACATTGGGATTGTTACTAGTAAGAAGTTCGTAGGAGGTCTTCTTGAGGAGGCGATGCAGATAGAGCCGGTTTATGGCGTGGCAGGCTGTGTTCACAGCTTCCGACCAAAACCGCTCGGGCGTCTTGAACTCTCCAAGCATCATTCTCGCCATGTCGATAAGCGTCCTGTTCTTTCTCTCTACCACACCGTTTTGATGTGGTGTGTAGGGAGCAGAGAACACGTGCTTGATGCCTTCCTCCTCAAGAAACTCTTCAACTTCTAGATTCTTGAATTTGGACCCATTGTCGCTCCTTATCTTTTTCACTTTAAGCTCAAACTCATTTTGAGCTCTCCTTGAGAAGCGCTTTAGTGTCCCTTGGGTTTCTGACTTATCCTGTAAAAAGAACACCCAAGTGAAGCGGGAAAAATCATCAACAATTACAAGACCATACTTACTTCCCCCGATGCTTAGGTCGGCAACGGGTCCAAAGGGGTCTATGTGAAGAAGCTCCAGTGGTCTTGATGTTGTCATCACATTCTTGCCGTGATGAGTGCTTCCCACCTGTTTCCCTGCCTGACATGCTGCACAAGGTCTGTCTTTCTCAAAACAAACATCGGATAGTCCTAACACATGATCTCCCTTTAGAAGCTTATGAAGGTTCTTCATCCCAACATGTGCTAGACGACGATGCCACAACCAGCCCATATTAGTCTTAGCGATTAAGCATGCATCTAGATCAGCATTCTCTTTCGAAAAATCAACTAAGTAGAGCTTGCCGTCTAATACACCCTTAAAAGCTAATGAACCATCTCTTCTTCTAAAGATAGATACATCAACATTTGTAAACAGGCAATTGTAACCCATGTGACACAATTGACATACAGACAGTAGGTTGTACCCGAGCGATTCAACTAAAAATACATTGGATATAGAATGCTCGGATGTGATGGCAATCTTTCCCAATCCTTTAACCTTGCCTTGGTTCCCATCTCCAAAGATAATCACATTCTGGGAATCCTTGTTCTTGACGTAGGAGGTGAACATCTTCTTCTCCCCTGTCATATGGTTTGTGCATCCACTGTCGATAATCCAGCTTGAGCCCCCAGATGCATAAACCTGCAAAGCAATTTTAAGCTTGGGTTTTAGGTACCCAACTCTTGTTGGGTCCTACAAGGTTAGTCACAATAACTTTTGGAACCCAAATGCAAGTCTTGTCTCCCTTGCATTTGGATCCCAACTTCTTAGCAACTACTTTTGCATTTCTACATGAAAGTACAAAAGAGGTATTGCAAGCATGATAAATAGTAGAATGTCCATTGCACATTCTTCTAGGAGGATAAGACACAACATGATTTCTCCTAGGCTTACTTCTACCATGATAAAAAGTGGAGCTAGAGGCAAACATAGCATGTGAATCATTATAAGCAGTATTAACATAACTCTTATTATAATGAGGACAGCTAGCAGTTTTCCTGTCATAAATAAAAGCATGGTTCCTTTGAGGGCTACTTGCCATAGGGGCCTTCCCTTTTTCCTTGTTGAGAACGAGAGTCCTTGGGCTTGTTAAGTTCTTGGTTTCCTTTCGAAAACTAAGTCCATCCTTAATTGAGGGGGTGTCTACCAACAGTGTAGGCATCCCTAGCAAATTTCAATTTATCAAAATCAACCTTGCAAGTCTTAAGTTGAGCATTAAGACTTGCCACCTCATTATTTAATTTAGTAATAGAAGCAAGATGTTCATCACATGCATCAACATCAAAATCCTTACATCTATTACAAATAACAACATGCTCTACACATGAACTAGCTTTATTAACTTCCTCTAGTTTAGCATTCAATTCATCATTTAAATTCTTTAAACTAGATACAAATTCATGGCAAGCAGACAACTCAGAGGACATCATTTCATTTCTCTTAATTTCTAAAGCAAGAGATTTTTGAACATTTACAAACTTGTCATGTTCCTCATACAAAATGTCCTCTTGCTTTTCTAGCAATCTATCCTTCTCATTTAGAGCAACAATTAATTCATTAATTTTGTCTACCTTTGCTCTATCTACTCCTTTAAACAAGTCAGTGTAATCTACTTCGTCATTAGAAGAATCCTCATCACTAGAAGAAGAGTAATTTGGGGAATCACGAATGCGTACCTTCTTCTCCTTAGCCATGAGGCAAGTATGGCGTTCATTGGGGAAGAGCGAAGATTTGTCGAAGGCCGAGGCAGCCAATCCTTCATCGTCAAAGTCGGATGAAGAGCAGTCAGAATCCCATTCCTTTCCAAGGTGTGCCTCACCCTTCACCTTACTGTAGTTTTTATTCTTCTCCTTCTTCCCGTACTTTTCTTGTCCCTGGTCATTATCATTATCGGGGCATTGTGCTATGAAATGACCAGTCTTGAAACGTTTGATGATGAGTGCCATTTCATCTTCATTTAACCCAGCAGCCTCCACTTGTGCCACTTTGCTTGGTAGCGCCTTCCTGCTGCTTGTTGCTTTGAGAGCAACGAGCTGTGGCTCGTAGACGGGTAGTGGACCATTTAGCGCATCGTCCACGTATCGCGCCTCCTTTACCATCATGTGTTCGCTCACGAATTTTCCAAGGATCTCCTCAGGCGTCATCTTGGTGTACCTGAGGTTTTCACGAATAAGATTAACAAGATGGGGGTTAATTACAGTAAATGACCTTAGCATGAGTCGGACGACATCATGATCCGTCGATCTTGTGCTTCCATAGCTTCGGATCTTGTTGACCAGGGTCTTGAGCCTATTGTAGGTCTGAGTTGGCTCCTCTCCCCTGATCATCGCGAACCTCCCCAGCTCGCCTTCCACTAGTTCCATCTTTGTGATCATAGTGGCATCTTTTCCCTCATGTGATATCTTGAGGGTAACCTAGATTTGTTTGGCATTGTCCAAGCCACTCACTTTATTATATTCGTCCCTGCAAAGAGATGCTAACAACACAGTAGTATCTTGGGCATTTTTGTGGATTTGCTCATTAATAATCACAGGATTATCGGTACTATCAAAATGCATCCCATTTTCTACAATTTCCCATATGCTAGGATGGAGAGAGAATAAATTACTACACATTTTATGACTCCAAAACGAATAGTCCTCTCCATCAAAGTGTGGAGGTTTTCCAAGGGGAATTGATAGTAAATGTGCATTTGAATTATAGGGAATGCGAGAATAATCAAAAGAATAATTTTGATTAACCGTCTTTTTCTTTGATGAAGAGTCATTGTCATCATCGTCCCTTGGTGAAGAAGATGAGGCATCACTGTTGTAGTAGATGATCTTCTTGATACGCCTATTATTCTTCCCGTCCATCTTCTTATGACTCGAGCCTGAGTCAGTGGGTTTGTCGTCTCTTGGCTCGTTGAGGATGGACTCCTTTTCCTTGTCGTTGACCACCATCCCCTTTCCCTTAGGATCCATTTCTTCGGGTGGTTAGTCCCTTAAATGAAGAGTACGACTCTGATACCAATTGAAAGCACCTAGAGGGGGGTGAATAGGTGATCCTATAAAATCAAACACTAGATAGCCACAAACTTGATTATCAAGGTGTTAGTGAAATCAAGTGGCTATCGAACACGCTCGTGCAGTCAAAACAATCACAAGAAGCAACACACGAGACACACGATTTTTATCCTGTGGTTCGGCCAAGTAACACTTGCCTACTTCCACGTTGTGGCGTCCCAATGGACGAGGGTTGCACTCAACCCCTTTCAAGCGATCCAATGATCAACTTGAATACCACGACTTTTCTTCCTTATAGTCTTTCTCCCATTTGCGAGGAATCTCCACAATTTGGAGCCTCTCGCCCTTACAATGATGATCACAAAAGAAACACAGAAGTAAGGGATGAGAGCAACACACACAAGACTCAAATACGCAGCACAACCATGCACACAAGTGAAGACTTGAGCTCAAATGACAACACATGGAGTTCACAACTCGAATGGAGCTCAATTCACTAACACAGCGAATCAATTGCGTGGGAGCGGAGTCTGGATGTCTTAGTATGCTTAGAGAATGCTTGGTGTTCTCCTCCATGCGCCTAGGGGTCCCTTTTATATCCCCAAGGCAGCTAGGAGCCGTTAGAGATCAAACTGGAAGGCATTTCTTGCCTTCTGCCGGACAGCCATTGTTCATGTCCGGTGCGCGATCTCCTTCCATATCTAGCGCAGCCGACCGTTGCTCCTCCGGGCCCGTTGGCGCACCGGACACTGTCCGGTGCACATCGGGCAGTCTGGTGTGACCAACCGACCGTTGGAGCGAGACACGCGTCGCCCGTAGATTGCGCAGCCGACCGTTGGCCGCGAGCGTCGTTGGCTCACCGGACATTCCGGTGCACCACCAGACAGTCCAGTGAATTTTAGCCACATCGCCTTTTTCATTTCCCGAGACCGACGAGTTCGTCGCAGATGACTCACCGGACAGTCTGGTGAATTATAGTCGTACAACTCCGTCGATTCCCGAGAGCAATTGGTTCACCATCGGCCAGCCTAGAGCACCGGACACTGTCCGGTGTGCCAGACCGAGCTGGAGTTAGCTGCACACAACCAACTCTTTCCCATTTCTTTTCTCCTTCTTTTGTCACTGTTTCTAGCACTTATACAAACACATTAGTATTAAAAAACAATGTACTAAGTCTAGAACCATACCTTGTAATATGATTTGTATTTCTCTCTTTGTTTAGCACATAAGACCTTAATCAATTGTGTTGGGCATTTAATCACCAAAACATTATAGAAATGGCCCAAGGGCACATTTCCCTTTCACCTATTCACCCCCTCTAGGCTACTTTCAATTGGTACCAGAGCTTCGTGCCTCGTTTTACGCTTAACCACGTGAGGAAACGATCATGTCTACACAAAGGGACCATGTGGATCCTCTTCTCAAGGAAATCCCTACCGCTTCCACTGGTGAGGAAATGGACCCCAAGGTCCTCGACCTCGCCATGAAGATTGTCGAGAAAATGTTCCTCAAAATGAAAGAGGAAGATGCAAAGAAAAGGGTCAAAGAATAAGAATCAAGAAGAAAGGTCGAAGAAGACAAAGGAAAGGGAAGAATTGAATATAACGATGACTTGGTAGAAATTTTGGTGTCAAGGGTGATGAGCAAGGTAAGTCTCACCACCGAAGGGTCATCTACCAAAAGTAAAGGTAACAAATTCAATAAAGTTCAATTTGATTATTCTAGAAATTTTATTCCCAACTTCTCTTCGGCTCCACTTGGAAAGTTACCAACTCTTAGTGAGTTGAACTATGATGAGTGGGCCGATAAGATGAAGTCGCATTTAATCGGTGTACATCCTAGTATTTGGGAGATTGTTAATATATGTATGAATAAGCCCGCCCAAGGAGAAGAGATGACATCGAAAATGATGCAAGAAGTGCATCGTAATGCTCAAGTCGTGAGCATAATAAAAGGAAGCCTATGTCCAGAAGAATACCGGAAAGTCCAAGGAATGGAAGATGCTCGTGGCATTGGGAATATACTAAAAATGTCACATGAAGGAGATCCCAAAGCTAAGAGACATAGAATTGAGGCTTTGGAAAGTGAGCTTGCAAGATACGATTGGACTAAGGGTGAGTCTCTCCAATCACTCTTTGGCCGGTTGATGGTGTTGGTCAACAAAATAAGGGTGCTAGGAAGTGAAGATTGGAGTGACTCTAAGGTCACTGGGCTATTCATGAGAGCCTACAAAGAAAAGGACAAGAGTCTAGCAAGGATGATAAGAGACCGTGATGATTATGAGGAGATGACTCCTCATCAACTATTTACCAAGATTCAACAACACGAGTCCGAAGAAGCCCCAATCAAGACAAGAGACTCTCATGCCTTGATTTCAAACGAACAAGATTTGTCCAAGAAGAGCAAAGACCACAAGTCAAAGAAAGTGGTCGAAACATCAAGTGATGAAGACACAACTATGTTCATCAAAACTTTCAAGAAATTAGTAAGGAAAAATGATAAGTATCAGAGAAAAGGAAAGAGAGGGCATGCTATGAATGTGGCCAAACCGGTCATTTCATAGCGGATTGTCCAAATCAAAAGGAACAAGAAGCTAAGGAGGATTACAAAAAGGACAAGTTCAAGAAGGGACGCAAGAGCAAGGGATACTTCGAGAAGAAGAAGTATGGCCAAGCTCACGTCGGTGAAGAATGGAACTCCGACGAAGAGAGTTCTAGCTTGGAAGAAGAGGAAGAGGTGGCTAACATCGCCATTCAATCCACCTCAACCTCGCAACTCTTCACCAACCTCTTCGACGACTCCAACACTCTCACTTGCCTCATGGCAAAAGGAGATAAGGTAAATTTATTTAATGTTGATTTTACAGATGATGATGATGAACAACTTGCTATGAAAAATAAAATGATTAAAGAATTTGGCTTAAATGGATATAATGTAATCACTAAACTAATGGAGAAGCTAGATAAAAGAAAAGCAATCCTTGATGCTCAAGAAGACTTACTCATCCTTGAAAAGGAGAGAAACCTAGAACTTCAAGGATTGCTATCCAATAAAGATGAAATGCTTGAAGTATTAACTAAGGAAATGTCTTTAGTCAAAATAACTATAGAGGATAAATAAAAAGAAATGGATATTGCTAAAACCACTATAGTTAGTCTTGCAAATGAAAAGGAAGCACTTGAATCGAACTTATTAAGCTTAACGGTTCAAAATCAAGAACTTCAAGTGCAACTCGAAACATGCAAGAACTTCACCACTTCATCTTTAGTGGAAGAGTCTAAAGCTAGCTCCTCCAACGGTAATACTTGCAAACATTGTTCAAAATATCAAGCTTCCTATTGTTTGACTAACCATGCAAGGAAGAACAACTCAAAGGTTGAAGTCAAGCAAACATTGAAGAAATGCTCTTGTAATGATGGGTTAAAGAAAGTTGAACCCAAGTACAAATCCTTGAAGCCCAACAATGGGGAAAAGGGACTTGGGTACAACTAATACAAGGTGAACCCTAGCATAGAGCACAAGGGGTGGAGATCCCCCAAGTTCATAGAAGGAACTACCCTATATTATTGAAAGGGAAATGGACTTAATCATTTCCTATAATCGAATTTGGTGGTTGACGTCCAACACAAACCACTTGGACTAACTAGTTTGTATAGATATCATATATCTCAGGTGCATAAGGTTCAACACAAACCAAGAAAGGAATTCAGCAGGGGACACAATCAAATTTGGAGCAAGACATGAGAGTGTGCTGCTAAGTGGCGCACCGGACACTCTCCGGTGCACCAGGCTAGGGCACAAATGAACCAGTCACTCTCGAGAATTCACCAGGCGCGCTCCACTATAATTCATCGGTCTGTCCGATGTGCACTGGACATGTCCGGCGAGCCAATGGAGCAACGGCTACCTGCGCGCCATCGGTCGTCTGCAAAAGCAAACAGTGTGCGGCAGAGTCAGAGCAGAGAAGTCAGAACGCATCAGACATGTCTGGTGTGCCACCGGACTGTCCGGTGCCGCTTGAAGATAGAAGACGCCAACAGTCAACTGCTCCAAACCCTAACTGATAGCTGATGTGGCGCACACCGAACAATGAACAGTGCGATGTCTGGTGCGCCCATCGACAGCAAAGTCAGCCATCGGCTAGGAAGTGGTTGGAGGCTATAAATACCACCCCAACCACCTCCATTCAAAGCATCCAAGTTTTCTGGGATCCTCATTCAATACAAGAGCAATATCATTCACTCCAAGATACAATTACAAAGATCAAATCCTCTTCAAGTCCCAAAATCTACTCAACCACTTAGTGACTTGAGAGAGAGAGAGAGAGAGTTTTTGTGTTCATTTGCGCTCTTGTTGCTTGGATTGCCTTCTCTCCTTCCCATTCTTATCCTTAAGTGCTTTGTAAAGCTAGCAAGAGACACCTAAGTGTGTGGTGGTCCTTGTGGGGTCTTAGTGACCCGATTGATTAAGGAGAAGGCTCATCCGGTCTAAGTGACCGTCTGAGAGAGGGAAAGGGTTGGAATAGACCTGGCCTTTGTGGCCTCCTCAACGGGGACTAGGTTCTTTGGAACCGAACCTCGGTAAAACAAATCACCGTGTCCATTTGTGTTGACTTCCATTTGATTTATTTTCCCTCTTTCCTCTCTCTATAGTTTCCTTGCTAATATTAATTTGAGTGTGCTCCCACACGTCATCTGCATTATTTGAGCAAGTCATAGCAAGAGGAACAATCTTCCACATTCGGATTTAATTCTAACGCTAACCCTCGGGCTTAGTGTGTGTTTAAGTTTATAGATTTCAGGTTTCGCCTATTCACCCCCCTCTAGGCGACTTTCAATTATGCCTTGGGGAGGATTCACTCCTCAAATGACAAGTCGACTCAAGTGAATATGAACTTGAGTAACACAAAGGATAAGTTGAAGAATGTTGTCTCCACAAATGGAGAGAAACTTAGAGTTCCTATTTCTCACTCCTACCTTTGGGATTATATGTTAACATGGGATTCAGGAAAAATAATTGTGAAATATGTGGGTGCCTACACTAAGAGAAAGGTTATGAAAATGAGTGTGTGGGTACCCAAGGTAATGACTAACTTTGCATGACCCAATTCAATTTGGGTACCTAAAAGCATAGCTTAAACTTGTTTTGCAGGTCTACTCCTCCGGTGGGTCAAGATGGGTGCTTGACAGTGGATGTACAAATCACAGACCAGAGAGAAATACATGTTTCACTCCTTGCAACTAACTCAAGAAGCACAAGAAATAGTGTTTGGAGATAGTGGCAAGAGTGAAGTGATTGGTATTGGTGACATCTCCATCACTCACCACCAGTCACTTTCAAATGTTTTGTTAGTCGATTCATTAAGTTATAACGTGTTGTCCGTTTCACAGCTTTGTGGAATGGGATATGATTGCCTGTTTACTAATGTTGATGTGAAAATCCTTAGAAGGGAGGATTTCTCTGTTGCTTTTATGGGTCGCTTGAAGGGCAAACTCTATCTTGTTGATTTCACAACAAGTAAAGTGACGCCTGAGACCTATTTAGTGGCAAAATCCGACAAGGGTTGGCTTTGGCATCACTGACTAGCTCATGTTGGCATGAGGAATTTGGCTAAACTTCAAAAGGATAACCACATCATTGGACTAACAAATGTTATGTTTGAGAAAGATAGGATATGTGGCGCATGTCAGGCAGGAAAGCAACATGGCGTTCCACATCAACCAAAGAATGTGGTCACTACTAAGAGGCCATTGGAGCTTCTTCATATGGACCTCTTCGGACCCGTGGCCTACATAAGTATTGGTGATAGTAAGTATGGATTAGTCATTGTTGATGATTTTTCTCGCTTCACCTAGATGTTTTTAAGTGATAAAGGTGAAACCCAAGAAACATTGAAGAAATTTATGAGAAGATCTCAAAATGAGGTTGAGTTAAAGATCAAGAAAATGAGAAGCGACAATGGATCAGAGTTCAAGAATACAGGTGTTGAAGCATTCTTAGGCAAAGAAGGGATCAAACATGAGTTCTCAGTTCCCTACACCCCACAACAAAATGGTGTGGTGGAGAGGAAGAATCGAACACTTATTGAAGCCGCCATAACCATGTTGAATGAATTAAGACACCTGACAACTTCTGGGTAGAGGCTGTCAACACCTCTTGTCATGCAATCAACCGCCTCTACCTCCACAAGATTTATAAGAAGACTGCTTACGAGCTTCTCACTGGTAACAAACCTAAAGTTGATTACTTTAGAGTTTTGGTTGTAAATGCTTTATTCTTAACAAGAAAGTCAAGAGCTCGAAGTTTGCTCCTAGAGTGGACGAGGGTTTCTTGCTTGGCTATGCATCAAATGCGCATGGATATCGTGTTTTCAACAATACCACTGGTCTTGTTGAAATAGCGATAGATGTGACGTTTGACGAATCTAATGGCTCGCAAGGGCATATTTCCAGTGATATTGCATGAAATGAAAAATGACCTTGTGAGGCCATAAAGAAGCTTGCAATAGGTGATGTGAGGCCACAAGAGAAGGACGATGACGAAGGAACAATTTGGATGACAAATGAGGTCATTAAAATGGGCACAAAGGTGGTGGGTGATAAATCTTCCACCCAAGCAAACACATCAAGCTTAAGTCATCCAATCCTTGAAGAAGTTCGTCAACCACAAGAGATGCCAACAATTATGGAAGACGAGCTTGAAGCAGTTGTTAGTGAAGTTCCTCTTGAACAAGAGAATGATTATGGGCAAATTCAAAGACAACCATTGGTGCCCTATCCTCGAGTTCACCAAACCATCCAAAGAGATCATCCATTGGACAACATTCTTGGTAGCATCAAGAGAGGGGTAACAACTAGATCCCGTTTAGCAAATTTTTGTGAATTTTACTCGTTTGTTTCCTCTCTTGAGCCACTTAAGGTTGAAGAAGCACTAGGTGATCCGGATTGGATAATTGCAATGCAAGAGGAGCTCAATAACTTTACTAGGAATGAAGTCTGGTCCTTAGTGGAAAGACCCAAGCAAAATGTGTTTGGAACCAAGTGGGTCTTCCGAAATAAGCAAGATGAACATGGTGTCGTCACAAGGAACAAGGCACGGTTGGTTGTTTAAGGTTTCACTCAAGTGGAGGGACTTGATTTTGGGGGAAACCTATGCACCAGTAGCAAGGTTAGAGTCAATAAGAATATTAATTGCCTATGCTACTAATCATGATTTCAAGTTGTATCAAATGGACATCAAGAGTGCATTTCTAAATGGGCCACTACAATAGTTGGTCTATGTGGAGCAACCGCCGGGATTTGAAGATCCAAAGAAGCCAAACCATGTCTTCCTCCTCCACAAAGCGCTATACGGGCTTAAATAAGCCCCTAGAGCTTGGTATGAATGTCTTAAGGATTTCTTGCTTAAAAATGGTTTTGAAATAGGAAAAGTTGACTCTACTTTATTTACTCGCAAAGTCGATAATGAATTATTTGTGTGCCAAATATATGTCGATGACATTATATTTGGTAGTACTAATGAGAAATTTTGTGAGGAATTTAATATGGTGATGACAAATAGGTTTGAGATGTCTATGATGGGTGAGCTCAAGTTCTTTTTGGGATTTCAAGTGAAGCAGCTAAGGGAAGGAACTTTCTTATGCCAAACTAAATATACTCAATATATGTTGAAGAAGTTTGGTATGGCAAAGGAAAAGCCCATCAAGACCCCAATGGCATCAAATGGGCATCTCGACCTCAATGAAGAAGGTAAACCGGTAGATCAAAATCTCTATAGATCTATGATAGGTTCATTACTCTATTTGTGTGCATCTAGCCCCGATATAATGTTAAGTGTGTGCATATGTGCTCGTTTTCAAGCTAATCCAAAAGCGTGCCATCTTGTAGCCGTTAAGAGAATCTTAAGATACTTAGTTGACACCCAAAACCTAAGACTGTGGTATCCTAAAGACTCCTTTTTCGATTTACTTGGCTATTCTAACTCAGATTATGTCGGTTGCAATGTAGATCGGAAAAGCACTATAGGGACTTGCCAATTCCTTGGGTGGTCCTTAGTGTCTTGGAGTTCCAAGAAACAAAATTGTGTTGCGCTTTCAACTGCAGAAGTTGAGTACATAGCAGCTGGTGCATGTTGTGCACAGTTGCTCTAGATGAAGCAAACTCTAAGAGACTTTGGTTGTGAGTTTAACAAAATTCCGCTGTTGTGTGACAATGAGAGTGTCATTAAACTTGCAAATAATCCTGTGCAACACTCTACAACTAAACATATTGATATTAGACATAATTTTTTGAGAGACCACGAAGCCAAAGGAGATATCGAATTATTTTATGTGAGCACCGAAAATCAACAAGCTGATATCTTCACTAAACCTCTTGATGAGACTAGGTTTTGCTTTCTTAGGAGTGAGCTAAATATCTTGGATTCTCGAAACATGTCTTGAAAAATAGCACATAAATATTTAATGATATGCATGCATGTTTGTGATACTAAACTGTTGGCCTAAAACCTTGTTCTTTACATTTAAAATCTTGTTTTTCTTGTTTAAAATGTTTAAGATGGTTAAAATATAAATCTTGCTTGTGAACTTAGGCCAAATTGGTTTTGCTGAAACCTGGTTGAGTAAACCGGCTCAGCCGGCCACTCACCGGTTTCACTCTGGTGAAAATCGGCTCAGCCAGCCTCAAAACCGGCTCAGCTGCTTTTCTAGCTCTGTCAGGTGATTGCTCTTCTGTGTCAGTCTGCGCATCAGGTTTTCTAGAGATAGTCTGTAGCTTTTCTGCACGACGCTGCTGCAAAACCGGCTGAGCCAGTATTTGGACCGGTTGAACCGGTTTCTGGTAGTCTGGTCAGCCGGCAGTCGCCCCTTTTGTCCTCTCTTCTCCACCCTCCTTCTCTCTCTCTTCCATCCTTCTCCTAGCCGAACGCCTTTCTCTCTCGTTCTCTCTCTCCCTACTCTCAAATCCACTTAAAATACTCTCAAATCTTGCCAAATTTTTGGGAGGAAACTTATGGGACTGCTCCGCTTCAGCTTATCCAGACTTTCACTCCATCTTTTTGGGAGTTGACTAGAAGGATCTTCAGATCGAGGTAACTCCATTGTTCTTCATTCTTGTGACTCGATCTATGTATTTAGTGTATTTCTTGTGATTCCCTTCGAGGAATAGTAAGGGTTGGATGTTTGATTCAATACTCAAATAATTTCTTTTATCTTGAACATATTTGTGAAGATGAATCAGTGTGTATTGCTCATGATAGTTAAATTGTTCACATGAACGGTTGAAATACATGGTCAATATCACTCTTGGTTCTCTTCACGTATGTTCTTTAATTCCTTGAAAATCAGTACCTCTCTCACCTTGTGTGTCTCATTTGGACTCAAGGATGGTTCGTCGCCGCAATCCTTTAGTCATTGAATCTGACTCTGATGAAGACTCCCTAGAGATTTGTGAGGAGGTACCCTCTTGGTCTAGGTCCAAGCGCGGAAGAGGCTCTGACAATGTTGTGATGGGAGCTATGGCCTCTGGATCTCAGAGTGGCCGCAGGCGCACGGCTCGAACTCCTTCTAGTCGCTCTCGCCTTGCTGCAAATCCACGGGCCTGAGAACCTTCAAGCGATGATGAAGGTGGTAAAGACGATGTTATTGATCTTCCTCCCTCATATGCTCCCATTGTCCAAGGTCTGGTTCTGCATAAGGCCCAAGCCAGAAGATCTGTGAATGAGGAGATCACTGATTTCAGTGCCAGTGGAGGCTCGACACTCCTTCATGACATGTGCTTCCACAATCCAACTCTCCATAGGAGAGACATTCGCATCGAAGGTAATCGTTTCTAGATTATGCTGCATGTGGATTTCTACAACATAGTTATTCTTCCCAAGAAACATCAACCAATCTTGCATTAGCGTTATATAAACTGGAGTGGTTGTGAAAACATTGGTGATAGGGAAATGTCTTTGGCTTTGAGGGCTTGTGAGAATAAGAATATGAAAGACGTCATGACTTTCAATTTTAGTTGGAATGATGAGATCATTGCACAATTTTACTCCACTCTCTAGATCAAAAGTGCAGATGAAGAAAGTCCCTACAACTTCCCCTACATTAATTTCTATCTTGAAGGAAGTTGGTACAAAGTCAGCTATAGGAGGTTTGCCCACATCTTGGGATTTTCTTACAATGACATTGCTGGCGAAGGGAAAAGATTCATGATTATCGCCCTCCTTCCAAAGATGAAGCAAAGGATCTTCATATTTCTGAGAATGACGAGTCTTGGAAATCAACAAATATGCACAAATATTATGAATATATCAATGCTCTTTTCAGGATGACTCTCATCCTAAAGGTGGAAATCAGATGAATATTTTGGGTGAGAGTAAAGTTCTTCTCTCATTCATGAAACCAGATAGCAGTGTAAGACTGAATGTCTTCGGTATGATTTGGTAGGAGATCATCCATGCCTCATGCTCACCCCTCAAAGGTTGCCTTCATGCTCCTTTCATTATGAAAATGATTGAAGTTGTTACTCAAATCAGATATGAGAAGGGCACCAGACATCTTCCTTACACCCCTTTCTGGATAGATCCCAATAATCTCATAGGCAGAATAAAAAAGGCTCCTGCTAGTTCTCGTGAGCAGACTTCTGCTGGTCCCACCCATCCTTCCTCCTCTCATGGTGCTCCCACTTCATGTCCTATGGACCATGGTGGTCGAGGTCGTGGTCGCGGTCTGGGAGCTCGACTGGCTCATGGGATTGCGGCCTTTTTCTCCATGTGTCGGTATATCTCTGCTGATGTGCATGAGCTGGCTAGGTGCCAGCGGGAGACGAATGACAATCTGCGCCGCCAGTCAGTCTCCATGGGTCACCCATTTGCTCCTCGCTCCCCTGATGTGCCCCTTCATGCACCACCTCCTGATATAAATGAATGGCACCAACAGGCCTATGGTGTCCCATTTATGTCTGCTGAAGATGAAGAAGTTGAGGAATATTTTCTTGCTAATGATGCAGATCAGCTTGTTCCTCCTCCTTACCAAGGTGATCAGGGCCCCTCTTCTTCTTATCCTCCCCCTAGGATCCATCTGATGACACTCCTCCTCCTGCTAACCCTAGGGAGAAAAACTTTGTTGTGAATCTGGTTGCTCGCTTCTTTGGTCCCTCTACACCATGGTAATATGTGGTTATCCCTTCTCCTGTTTTTGGTGCTCGCTGCCAAAAAAGGGGAGAAGTTGCTGTTTGGTTGGTAGCCCTAGGGGATGAACTATTTTATGTAATGAACAATGTGGTCTTTAATAACTATAGGTGTTTGACTGTGTATGTGATGATGACCTAGGTCCATAAACAATGTTATGCCATGATGATCATTATTGTAATAGCTAGTTAAGAACCTTTTATGATCCTCTATTCTATGAGCTTTATTCATCATGATCTCCTATGATATGTGATATGACATGATGAGATTAAGTAAGTTTGTCATATGCATCATGGTATCCTATATGACACTATGTTTGTTGTACCCATTGAATAGTTGTGAAATGTGTTGTGATGAGGACATCACTTCTATACATACAACGAATGGACCGATAACACGATCGCGTGCACGACAGCTAATTCTCCAGGTACGTTCTGCCCTAGTCAATTGTGTTTTAGAGCTTACGCTTGGGGCCATGGATGTTTTGATGATTAGGAACCTTGGCGAGGACCAGCAAGGACTTGGGAAAGGCCTAGGTGTTGAGGAGGAGCAACAAGGGCGCCCACAATAGGAAGGAGATCAAGTCTGACTCGACTGCGACTCCATCTCGGGTTCCAGGATCAGTCTGCACTAAAATGGACGCCCAAGATGCATCCGGACTTCGATTGCGACAGACTTCATATGGTTGGAAAGATAAGAAGATTATCTAACCAACCCAACTGGTTCCACCCTAAAATTTGTCCGGAGTCAACGGGAATCGTCGAAACAAGTCAGCGTTCAGATTCTGTTTTGATGCTGCGACACCGTCTGTTGGGCCGTTGGGTCGTGTATCGCGTCGGAGCCCATTAGGGGTGAGTCCAGGGGTCATGCACGCCCTAATACTCTATTTATTCAGCAGCCGCCGCCACATTATGGTGGGGTTTTGCTTAAGTTTAGATCTGTCGAGAACAGCCGTCGTAGATCGGTTTGTGAGACCCCAACTTGTGAGCTTAATCATTCATCCGCAATATTCTAGATTGTGTTCTTTCTTGTTCTTGCTTGTGTCTTCGATTCTCAGGCAGGAATTAGCCCTCATGGCGAGGTCAATCGTGCAGTGCATGGTTGATAACCAGAGGAGAAGTGGTGCTGCGATTGCGGGGTTCTAGTCGTGTTGATTGGAAGCCGAATCGTCTGTGTGGCATCTCCACCAAATCGATAGTTATCTTCACCTGATGGAAGATCGGCACCCCGTTCCTATCAAGTGGTATTCAAAGACTCAGATATTACCGTCAGGCTTACCCTAGTTTAGTTTAGGTTTTTCATCCTATAACTCCAGATAATTGCCATACAAAAAAATTTCCGCTGTCCTACAACCCTGTTTAGCCTTGCAATTTCGTTTCAGATTGCGTTGTTGAGTTTGTGTCCGTGTCGAGTCTTGTTGCTGGTTTAGGTCGTGTCGTCATCGTAGTTCAACCGCTCCCTTGCTGTTATTTATTTCCGCCGCTATCCCATCCACCTTTCCTAGATTACAAGTCGAGACACCACATTACTCGATTTGCCCTCGCTAGCCGCCTTGTGTGAACTCTCGCCACGCTAGCCCTAGATTAGGTTGCAAGCCGCATTGCATTGCAGCCCCTCCTTGTTTCATCATCTAGCGCTTACCAATTGCTTATACCAAGGAGGTTTGTGCCCCTGTGCTCTATAGCCGCCGCTACGGTTCCTGCCAATTTGTGCCCTTGAAAACCATAACTTGAGGTACCTTCCATAAAACGGGCATAACTTTTCGCTCGGTGCTCCGTTTGAGTTCAAATTTTTACAGCAGATTCCTGACTCCATTCTGGGGTGACCCAAACTCGCCTTCGGCCTGTTTGGTTCGGTCAAAAAATTCAAAACAAATCGGGAATATAATTAAAAAAATTGTTTAAGTGTTTTCAGGAATTTTAGAGATCCTTTGTGATTTTCTCTAGGCCACAATACAACTCTGTTTCAAGTGAAATTTTGTGTGCTTCCATCTTTTGTGATTTTGGATCAGTGATAAAAAATTCAGAATATTTCGAGCTCTTTTGCTGGTACTCATTTGGAAACGCGCCTTTGATTTCTACTAGTGCTGAAAAATCTGCTCTATTTACAGAACTGTCATTCTGCTAGTTTGTTACTTTCATCTTGTTGTGCTTCGATAGGACACGTCTTAGCCAGCAATTGTGACTTGTGCTTTGGACACTTATTGAACTTCGCTAATCTGCACTCGATTTTTGCTAATCCTTGATATTAGTTTTGGTCTCCCAAGCTCCACATACTTTCTTCTAATCAATACAGCTGTAACCTTGCAATCGCGGTTTCACTACCTCTTGGTAAGTATCACGAACCAGCCTCCGATTGTACCATCCTTTGCTTGTATTTTGTCAGACACTTGTAAGAGCTTGGTAAGATACATTAGAGTGTGTTCCTGTGTTCCACCTGAGAGGAGCGTGTAGTGAAATTATTAGGGATAACCGTCACCATTTGTTTCCTGTTTTTGTGTTTCGATGGCAGGCGACGACGAGGAATCAAGGATCCCTACAGACTTCGATGAATGTGTTAGCCGCCAAGATCTTGAGGCAAACAACAAGCTCCTGAAGGAGAAAATGGAGGAGACGGTCCACAAGTCAGTGCATGATGCCTTCATTAACATGAACCTTGGCAAGACTTACGAGAGGCTGGATCGACGATTCTCCCAGATCATCGACAGACTTGCTGTGTTGGAGACGCAACAACAAGCACCGCCGCCACCACCACCTCCTCGTCCACGTCTTCCCGATGATGTCGTGTTTTATGAAGAAGGTAATTATGATGAAGCGGCCACCAGAGATTTGCGCCTACATCGCCGTCTTCATCAAAACACAGAAGGTATGCTACACCAACACCGCCAGCAAGGTAATAACAATCGTGCTCCTGACGACCCTTATGCTAAGATTAAATTTTCTATACCATCTTTTTCGGGTCATTATGATGCTAAGGGATATCTTGATTGGGAGATGACGATAGAACAGAAATTTGTTGCCCACCTTGTACCTGAACGACATCAAGTTAGACAAGCCACTAGTGAATTTAAAGATTTTGCTATTGTTTGGTGGACTGGTTTAGTTGGGGATGGTAGAGCACCTATGACTTGGGAAGATCTTAAGGTAGCTATGTGTGATAGATTTGTTCCCCCATCTTATCATAGAGAATTGCGTAAGAAATTGATGCGTTTAGAGCAAGGGGATAAATCGGTTCAAGATTATTATGCTGAGCTTCAGAAGGGATTGCAGCGTTGTGGGATAGTAGAGGGACATGAGGACGCTCTTTGCCGTTTTTATTCAGGTTTGCGGCGTGACATTCAGGACATTGTGGATTACAAAGATTTTAACACTGTCAACAAGTTGTTCCAGTTCGCTATGCTTGCAGAGAAAGAATTGCAGGGACACCAACATCGATCTAGGACTACTTTTGGCGCCTCCTCTACATCACGGACGCACACACCTGCCTCGAGTCATACACCTTCGACCACTACAGCGCCCACACGACCTCCTTCGACACCTTCTGCACATGTTGGTAAACTTCCTTTGCAGGTACCCGCCAAGAAACAGAATTCACCAGCACCTGCAGCACCTTCCAGTGGTCGTTCTTCGAGTATTGTTTGCCACCACTGTCATGGGATTGGTCACGTGAAGAAGGATTGCCTGAGTCAGCGAACATACATTGCTACGGATGATGGCTACATTAGTGCTTCCGACGGTGAGGATGACGATGATGACTCCAATGATGTTGCTGCTACTAATGATGCTATGCTTGGTGCTGATGCTACGGTGAACCTTCGAAGCATCATGGTGCAGCGTGTTCTTAGTGCTCAGCCCGAATCATCAGAGAAGCATCAACGCCATAATTTGTTCTAGACTTTCTTCGCCATCGAGAATCGGCGTGCAGGTGTTATTATTGATGGTTGAAGCTGTAATAATTTGGTGAGTTCAGATTTGGTCAAGAAGCTTGACTTGACCACACGTCCACAGCCACATCCATACCACATTCAGTGGATCAATGATTCAGGCAAGGTTAAGGTAACACACATGGTACGAGTGCATTTCTCCATTGGTATGTATTCTGATTGTGCGGATTGCGATGTAGTACCTATGGAATCTTGTTCTCTTTTGTTGGGTAGACCTTGGGAATATGATACTGATGCACGTCACCATGGTAGGAGTAATACATACACTTTTAGGCATAAAGATAAAAACATTACTTTGCTACCTTTGACTCTTGCTGAAATTGTACAAGCTGATAAAGATAGAGCTGCAAATACCCATAAGGAACCAACTAATGAGACAAAAATTCAGCAACAAATTAAATTGAAAGCTCCTGTCGTGCTTGCTACTAAATCTGATCTTCTTGAAACTCATGCTACTGATGCTTGTTGCTATGCCTTGGTTTGCAAAGATGCTTTCTTTTCTATTGATGATATTGCTAGCACTTTGCCTGCATCTGTGACTAACCTTTTGCAATAGTTCTGAGATGTTTTCTCCTCTGAGTTACCTCCAAGACTTCCTCCCATTCGTGGGATTGAGCACCAAATTGATTTGATTCCTAGAGCGAGCTTGCCCAACCGTGCTGCATATCGAGCAAATCCTGAGGAGACTAAGGAGATTCAGCGCCAAGTCCAAGACCTTTTGGACCGTGGGTATGTATGTGAGAGCCTTAGTCCTTGTTCTGTTCCTGTCATTTTGGTTCCAAAGAAAGATGGTAGTTGGCGCATGTGTGTAGATTGTAGAGCCATTAACAACATCACTATCTGGTACCGTCATCCTATTCCTCGATTAGATGATATGCTTGATGAGTTAAGTGGTTCTAAATTATTTTATAAGATTGATTTGTGCAGTGGATACCACCAAATTAGAATGAAATTAGGCGATGAATGGAAAACTACTTTTAAAACCAAGTTCGGCTTGTATGAGTGGTTAGTGATGCCTTTTGGATTAACTAATGCCCCTAGTACTTTTATGCGTTTGATGAACGAGGTTTTGCGCCCATTTATTGGAAAATTTGTGGTGGTTTATTTTGTTGATATCTTGATCTACAACACTTGTTTATCTGAACATCTTGACCATCTACGTGTTGTTTTTGATGCTTTGCGCGCCGCGCACTTATTTGCTAACCTTGACAAATGCACCTTTTGCACCGAACGCGTACCGTTTCTTGGCTATGTTGTCACTACACAGGGTATTGAGGTTGATGAGGCCAAGGGGCATGCTATTTAGAGTTGGCCAACGCCATCGACGGTGACACAAGTACGGAGTTTTCTTGGACTTGCAGGATTTTATCATCGTTTCGTGAAGGATTTCAGCACCATCGCTGCCCCATTACATGAGTTGACCAAGAAGGGTGTTTCATTTAATTGGGGGCAGTCACAAGAGGATTCTTTTGCTCTTTTAAAAGAGAAGCTTACTCACGCGCCACTACTCCAACTTCCTGACTTTGGTAAGACTTTTGAACTCGAATGTGATGCAAGTGGAGTTGGCATTGGTGCTGTTTTGATGCAAGGAGGTAAACCCGTTGCATATTTTAGTGAAAAATTGAATGGTCATGTTCTTAATTATTCTACTTATGATAAAGAATTATATGCTCTCATACGATCTTTGCAAACATGGAAACATTATTTGTGGTCTAAGTAATTTGTTATTCATTCTGATCATGAGTCACTTAAGCATCTTCGTAGTCAAACAAATCTGAACCGTAGACATGCTAAGTGGGTAGAATTTCTTGAAACTTTTCCTTACATCATTAAATATAAAAAGGGGAATGATAATGTGATTGCCGATGCTTTGTCTAGACGCTATGCTATGTTGTCTCAACTTGATTGTCGTATTTTTGGACATGAAACAATTAAGGGACAATATGCTTTTGATGATGATTTTAAAGAGGTTGCATTAAATTGTAAAGAGGGCCATATATGGAATAAATTTGTGCTAAATGATGGATACTTGTTTAGAGCTAACCGCCTATGCATTCTAGTTGGTTCGGTTCGTCTTTTGTTGTTGCGGGAAGCGCATGGTGGTGGTTTGATGGGTCACTTCGGTGCTGTAGCATCCCAAAAATTCAAATCCTGAAATTTTCTCAAACTCGCTCTAAATTCAAAATGAATTTCAAATTTTATTTCAAAATGTTTGTTTGTGAGTTGACATCAGCAAATAAAGTATAGTGGTCTATATTCTCTCTAAAATCTTCCTCAAAATATCCTACAAATATTTTCCCAGTGATCCCCTTTAAATTCTTTCCAGAAATACTGCCCAGATATTTCCCTAGTGATCCCCTTCAAGTTCTTTCTAGAAATACTGTCCAAATATTCCACCGATATATCTCCAAGTATTTTCCTCTTGAGAAATACCTTCAGAATCATTTTTTAAGTCCCTATAAATATTTTCTTCATAACTTTCCTCATGCTCATACGTATATGTATGCCTCCAGTGTCATACGGTGAGCTCTACAAGCTAATCTCATTTATACAAGACAAATACATGCTAATCTCCCACTAATCCTCTCATCCCTCCCCCTAATCCCCCACCATGGCTATAAATAGAGGGGCAAGGGCCTCCTCTCATCCCACCCCAAGCCATTTCATGGCAACTCTCTCCCCCCCCCCCCCACACACACACCCACTCCATGTGCCACACAAGCACACACTAGCACAAGGATCGTTCGATCGTTCGTCCTCTGTTCTTAGTTTGTTCGTTCGTTCGTTCAATCGTTCGTCCGATCGTTCATGGTTCGTTCGTCCGTTCGTCCGATCGTTCGTCCGTTCGTTCGTCCAAATAATCTTTTTCCTACCGTTATGCTGCCAAAATTCCGATCGTTCGTTCGTTCGATCATTCGATCGTTCATCGTTCGTTCATAGTTCCTATTAATCGTTCATCGTTCGTTCATAGTCCCTATTCATCATTCTTCCAGATAATCTTTGTCCTGCTGTTATGCTGCCGAAATTCCGACCTTCGTTTGTCCGATCATTCGATCGTTCATCCGTTCATTCATAGTTCCTATTCATCGTTCATCGTTCGTTCATAGTTCATATTCATCGTTCGTTCATACGACTATTCACCATCACTATCCACCGTTACTATTCATCATTACTATTCACTGACACTATTCATCATCGTTACTATTCATCATCGTTACTACTCATCGATGATCTCTAGTAACTTTTTCGTCGTCACTATTCATCGTTACTATTCATCGTTACTATTCATCGATTAGCCGATCACCCCAAATTTCAGCTACTCATACATCATGCTGTCCAGTCCACCTAAGACCAGCCAGACCCATATTCCAGTCATACGAACTCCGGTGACTATGATTTTCCTTCCAGTAGGGAACTTCCCATCTGGTCACCCATCCTAGGTTTCTCCAAGTTGAGCACGCTTAACTTTGAGATTCCTTCGAACCAGGCTTCCAAACTCCGATTCCAATAATTCTTGTTTCTAAGTTCTTATCGAATTATTCCCTATCCAACCATGTCATCCCTTAATCCCGGTCCATATTCCAGAAAACTCCCAAAATACTCTTGTCCCATATTCTGCCTATAACTCTCTTGTTCATACTAAGTCAGACGATTCATTCGTCACTATTCTCACCAACAGTGAACTTCACTGTGCTACACCACATACACCCAGCTATAAATACACCCAACTACCCTCTCCCTCTCCACACACACTCAACACCCTCAGCCAAGGAAAACACCCTACCCACTCAGTTACTCCGCTCTTCCGGCTACACGCATAGTGTCGCTTCGCCTCCAGTCCACCCTCCTGGTAAGCACCTCCGCTCCACCACCAGTAATATCACAACACCACATGACACAGATTCTACTCAATACTCTACCCATCCATATATCACTATTCTGACCACTATACTAAATATTTGTTGGTATACTTGCTTGTTTGTATGTTTGCTTATTCATGTTGCATAGTTATCGGAGCGTTCGTGCCGTATCGTGGAGGCCAGATCTGCAAGTCTACGCCAGGCGGTGGAGCCAGAAGCCAGTTCCGCGAGCTCCCTTCCCCCTTCGCCGAATAAGCACGGCAAGCTCACTGGATCCCTTTGATGCATAAATTACCTATGATTTTTCAACCACAACCCTCAGCCTGTTATTTTATGCACGATATGATTTTGAGACAAGTTATTATGGCCACCCAGCCGCTTGCCGCAATCAATCTCTGATATATATGTTCCAAATGATTTGAGAACAGGTGTGAGTTTTCAAAAGAAAATGTTTTTCAAAATGTGTGTGATGAAGGGTTTTCACTCTTATCACCTTGTGAGTGGGATAATCAGGGACTCCCTGGTTTAGGGGAGGTCCTAAGGTGTTGGCTCAGCTGGTTTAGGCGTGAGTAGAAGGATTGTCCCCTCCTATAAGGACCGGTTTGTCATCTTCACTACCTGTACTCTTTAATAGTACAACCACTCGAGACTGTGTGGGCAGTCACTCAATCTGAACTCGTACGGTCCAACCCCAGGGTTATGAAGGCTGGGGAGCACCGGGAGGATAAGGAGGGGGAAAGTTTTGTCCGGTTTGGACATGGTGGTGGCCTGACTCTTTCCGGATAACCGTTAAGGTTAGGACGTGCGGGGAAAGAAAGAGAGTCGGATTCGGGTCTCATTGGCCATGGGATCGCAGAGCCGAACTAGTGGGTAAAGTGTACCCCTCTGCGCAGAGTTTGAAAACCTATTCGAATAGCCTGTGTCCACAGGAATGGACGAGTCTGGTATGGTATGGCAATTAATGTTTTGTTTTCAAAAAAAAGGTGCGTTTGATAAAATTGGTTTTTAAAAAGGTTCGGCGGTTGAGCCGTGATCTATGGTGGACGGGAAGTCCAGTAGCTGTTTTTGAAAAGGAAAACCAGTGGGAAACTGCTGAGATACCTGGATGGTTTAGTCCAGGGGATTTTGTTATAATACTGAAAACCTTCCTGCTCCTTTTGAAGAGGATGCGCTTTGCAAAAATACAAAATGTTTTTCAAAATAACTCTGCATAAAATATTGTTGTTTCTGCAAAATATCCTGAGCTCCACATATTCCATGCATTATATCTGATTTCCCCATTCCGCGGGTGAAGGTGGGCTGCTGAGTACGTTTGTACTCACCCTTGCTTATTTGTTGTTTTTCAGAAAAAGGAGATCGGGTAAGAGTTACGACTGTTCCCAACCTTGCCTGTGGCTGTTGGACCGCTGAATTGCTTCACTGCGTATATCGGGCTGCTTCAGCCCCACTCTGATGATATGTCTCGAGTTGTGGACCAACTCTTAAAGTTGTTCGCCACCTTTGTAGGATTGTCTCGTTTAAGCAGATCTGGAATCATCTGATGTATAAATGTGTTTACTAGCCTCCTAGGACTAGTAATTGTATCACATTTGAGTCCCAGAGGATTGGGGACGCTTCAGGTGCCAAGAAGACAGAGGCTGTGCTGTCCACACACTTCTTTTGACCTCGAATGCGGCGTGATGTTGAGCGCTTTGTAGCAAGATGCACGATGTGTCAAAAAGCTAAGTCCCGATTGAACCCACATGGTTTGTATATGCCTCTTCCTATTCCTTCAGTTCCGTGGGCGGATATTTCTATGGATTTTGTTTTGGGATTGCCTAGAACGAAGAGGAGGAGCGATAGTGTTTTTGTTGTCGTTGATCGTTTTTCTAAGATGGCACATTTTATACCTTGTCATAAAACGGATGATGCCATTCAGATTGCTAACCTCTTTTTCAAAGATATTGTTCGTTTGCATGGTATGCCTTCTACTATTGTTTCAGATCGTGATGTAAAATTCTTGAGTCATTTTTGGCGTACTCTATGGAACAAATTGGGGACAAAATTGTTGTTTTCTACTACTTGTCATCCCCAAACTGATGGATAAACAGAAGTTGTGAATAGAAGATTGTCTTCAATGCTGCGAGCAATATTGAAGAAAAACTTGAAAATGTGGGAAGAGTGTTTGCCGCATGTGGAGTTTGCATATAATCGGGCGGAACACTCCACCACCAAGGTAAGTCCTTTTCAGGTAGTGTATGGTTTTAACACTCGTGCTCCTATTGATCTTTTGCCTCTACCTACTACCGAGCAAGTACATAGTGATGCTAAGGAGCGTGCTGACTTTATTTTGAAACTTCATGCTTCAACTAAAGCAAACATTGAAAAGATGACTGAAAAATATAGAATTGCTGGTAGTGAAGGTAGAAAACAAGTTAAGCTTGAAGTGGGTGATTTAGTGTGGTTGCACTTGAGAAAAGATAGATTTCCAGAGTTAAGAAAGTCTAAATTGATGCCACGTGCTGCTGGTCCATATAAGATTTTGGAGAAAATAAATGATAATGCATATAAACTTGAGTTGCCTCTCGAGTTCCGGGTTAGTCCTACATTTAACATTGCAGATTTGAAACCGTATTTAGGGGAAGAAGATGAGATTGAGTCGAGGACGACTCCACTTCAAGAGGGGGAGGATGATGAGGACATCACTTCTATACATACAATGAATGGACCGATAACACGATCGTGTGCACGACAGCTAATTCTCCAGGTACGTTCTGCCCTAGTCAATTGTGTTTCAGAGCTTATGCTTGGGGCCATGGATGTTTTGATGATTAGGAACCTTGGCGAGGACCAGCAAGGACTTGGGAAAGGCCTAGGTATTGAGGAGGAGCAACAAGGGCGCCCACAACAGGAAGGAGATCAAGTCTGACTCGACTGCGACTCCATCTCGGGTTCCAGGACTAGTCTGCACTAAAATGGACGCCCAAGATGCATCCGGACTCTGAATGTGACGGACTTGATATGGTTGGAAAGATAAGAAGATTATCTAACCAACCCAACTGGTTCCACCCTAAAATTCGTCTGGAGTCAACAGGAATCGTCGAAACAATTCAGCGTTTAGATTCTGTTTTGGTGCTGCGACACCGTCTGTTGGGCCGTTGGGCCGTGTATCGCGTTGGAGCCCATTAGGGGCGAGTTCAGGGGTCATGCACGCCCTAATACTCTATTTATTCAGCAGCCGCCGCCACATTAGGGTGGGGTTTTGCTTAAGTTTAGATCTGTCGAGAACAGCCGCTGTAGATCGGTTTGTGAGACCCCGACTTGTGAGCTTAATCATTCATCCGCAATATTCTAGATTGTGTTCTTTCTTGTTCTTGCTTGTGTCTTCGATTCTCAGGCAGGAATTAGCCCTCGTGGCGAGGTCAATTGCGCAGTGCACGATTGATAACCAGAGGAGAAGTGGTGCTGTGATTGCGGGGTTCTAGTCGTGTTGATTGGAAGCCGGATCGTCTGTGTGACATCTCCACCAAATCGATAGTTATCTTCACCTGACGGAAGATCGGGCACCCCCGTTCCTATCATGTTGGTTATTCACTCTCTCCAAATGTGTTGCATAATTGACATATCGAGTTAATATTAAGTTTCATAACATATGCACACATTTAGAGGGAGCCACACATACACAAGTATTCAAAATCTTGCTAGCTTCATTTTTTTATCTATATCTACTCTAGTTTATTTTAGCATCAATCACCAAAAAGGGGGAGATTGTAAGTGCAATCAACCCTGACTGAGAGTTTTGGTGATTAAATGATAAAACAAACAGAGTTTCTAACAAGTTTGCTCCTAGCATGTATACAATTATCTTATAGACAGGAGGAGCACAGATTTCATATGTATACAAAGGGTAAAGCACTGAGGATTAAATATATACATCATATGGCGTGATTTAAGTGCTTATGAACGACGACCATTTAAATTTTACAATTATTGAGTCGTAGGATTCATCGTTCAATTAAGAGGGATCCACAAAATATGAGTATGTTGTTGTGATGAGCTTAGTCTAATTCTCTTCAAAATCCTCTAAGAAAACCTGGATTTTTTATCATGAATGCTCTTGGAAAAGCTGCTTGAATTCTGCACTTAGACTTCCCCAAGGTTGTGTACAGTTCTCTAAAAAACAGCTCAGCCAGTTTTTGGAAACAAGCTCAGCCGGTTTTTGGACCAGCTCAGCCGATTTTTGGACTATTCCACTTTTCTACTCTGTCAGCCAAAAAGTTGTGTTCAGCCTTTTAAAAACCAACTCAGCCAGTTTTTGGACCAACTCAGCCGGTTTTGACTCCGGTCCACCCACCAGCTAAGTTAGTCACTAAACCGAAAAACAACCTGACAGAAACCGGTTCAATCGGTTTTAGGACCGGCTCAGCCAGTTTTCATTCCAAAAAGTTCAACGGCTAGCAGCTTTTGGGGACTCCTTTATATACCCCTTTACTCTCTCTCTCTCTTCATTTTACTCCTACCCATCCACGAATTCTTGGCTGACCTACACTCAAACAAGAGCATTCACTTCACCTCTCACACCCCAAATTGCATTCCCTTCAATCATTTGAAGGACCCTTGGTGTGAGGTGAAGTTTATTTAACTCGTTGGTGATTTCATCTCTATTCTCCTCAACGAGGATTAGGGTTGGAAAAGACCCGGCCCTTTGTGGGCTCCTCCACGAGGAGTAGGACAATTTTGTGGTGGTTGCCGAACCTTGGGTTAAATCGTGTGCTCTTGTTGTGTTCTTGAGAAGTGCTTTAAATTGTTGGTTTGTTCATCTTTGTTTTTATCTTGTGCGTGAATCTTGTGGACTCGGTTCACATCGATTTGACACCCATTCGAGTGGATCTTCTCTAGGGGCAAGATATAAGAAAGAATTTCTCATTACTTCGTGCTATTCGTGTAACTATTTATCTAATCTAAGTTGAGCAGGCTCAAATTTGTTCATTTGGGAATAATACCAGCTGAACCAGTTTGCACCAGTGCAACTTGAAATTTGACACAATCTCGAAGTTTTTGGTGAGAAATTTCAGGTGTAGCCTATTCACCCCCCTAGGCTACTTTTCAAAACTTAGGAGCAATAATTCAAGTGAGTAAAGAACTCAAGAAGATAGTAATCGCAAAAGTAAAATGGACAAGTGACACAACGATTTTTACCATGGTTCGGCCAATGCCTACTACATGCCGTGGTGACCTTATTTGGTCAAGGGTTGCATTCAACCCCTCTCAAGTGATCCAAAGATCAAACTTGAGTGCCACAATATTCTTCCTTATATCAATATCCCGTTGTGAGGAATCTCCACAAACTGGAGTCTCTCACACCTTACACAATTGATTACAATCAAAACCGCAATAAGGATGGGAGTAGAAACACATACAAGAGCACAAAGCAACAACAACACGCACACAAGCGAAAAGAGAGAGTGCACAAATCAAAACAATAGAGTTACAACTCAAGAACATGCCCAAATCTCTCTCTAACAAATCAACAACGTGGTCGCAAAGGTTCGGAGTTATAGTGTGCTCAAAAGGTGCTTTTGTAATAGCTCCATGCGCCTATGGGGTCCTTTTATAGCTCCAAGGGACCAAAGAGTCGTTTGATCTTCATTTGGAATGCTCTGGTTGCCTTCTATCAGCTGGTGCACCGGACTGTCAGGTGCACACCGGACACTCCACAATAGGCGATTTTTCCTTCTTCAGCGTTTCTGACCATTGAACCACCCGTTGGGCGCTTGGGAGAAGTTGGCCGCTGAGCACACTGTACTTTCCTGTGGGTCCAGCCAACCGTTGGCTATGTTGACGTGGTCGGCGCCGATTGCGTGCCCGATCGTTGGCGGGGGGCAGAGTACTGACCGCTTGGAGCACCGGACTGCCCGGTGTACACTGGATTGTCTAGTGAATTGTAAACAGCAAACCTCAGCGTCTTCCTGAGAGTGGCCTGTTCGACCACCGATGACCAGCCTGGGCACCGGACATTGTCCGTTGTACACCGGACAGTCCGGTGTGGCCTAGACTAGCCCATGTTTGGCCAAACTTTGCCAAACATTTTTTTCTTCAATTTAGCTCGACTTCATATAGTCCCTAACACTTAGACAAACATGATTAGTACATAAAACAATTTACTAAGTGCTAGAAGCATACATTTTTTTCACTTGGAACCATATTGATTTGTAGTATGCCCATTTTCAAGCCTAAAAGTGCCTTTCTCAATTTGCTTTACAACTACTTGTGTTCATGCTTATAAGATAAGATGTTAGTCCATAGTAATGTGTTGAGCATTTAATCACCAAAACAAATAGAAATGACCCAAGGTCACATTTCCTTTTCAATAAGGTTTAGGCCTCTAGATGCCAAGTCCTAGGTACTTGAACAACTGTTCTTGGGTGGTGAAGCATGTAGGCTTAGGGTACAGGACCAGGCTAAGTGGCTACACAGCCTCCAGACCATTCTCGAGAACGTGGTCCTTTCCCCGGACCTAGCCCCTTGTGACCCAATCCTTATCCATTACAAGGGAACGATCTAAAACCGAGTGACAAGGTGGAAACATTATCTAGGTTTCTTGAAGGTAATCAGAAATTGGATCCCGCGTAGGGTTTTAGGTGAGTGGCGACCGAGCCTTGTTTCTTGTTGTAAAGACAAGTTTTTCCCCTTAGTTGGCCCTTGGGATATTGGTAACCTCGGAAGCTTAGAGGCTACAATCAGACCAGGGGTCGATCCATGCTGTGGCCAAGGATCAGTGCTTAGCAATGCACCCTTGGGATCCTTACTTTGTGGTATTCAATCATTCGATGCATATTCTTGCCGATCATAGGTTGGGACCATCCCTTGAGTTTGAACGAGGTTCAGACTGCTAAGCACTCAATTCGAGGTATTAGGTCAGTTATCCTAGGGTGGTGAAGCATGTAGGCTTATGGTACAAGACCAGGCCAAGCGGCTACATGACTTTGGGCCACCCCGAGAACGTGATCCTTTCCCCTGAACCAAGCTCTTAGTGATCGGATCTTCATTCATTCTCAAGAGATGTTCTAAATCAGGTGCAAGAATAGGCACTATTATTCGATTTCATGATTACAACAGAAGTCTAGATCCATAGAAGGGGTAGAGGGAAACAACATGCGTAAACAGGAAAAAAACCGATGGATGAGAATTAATTCTTCTTTGCAATCGGATACATGTGATACCCAAGACTGGGTTTATAAGGGCGGCTCTCACCGGGCCGGGCCACAAATGGCACCAGAGACCGGGCTTACCAGAGCGGACCTTACCAGACTGGACCATAGATAAATGTGATCTTATTACAAAGGAAGAGTTTGTTGTCATGCTACATTTTGAGTGTAAGGTTCGGGGGTGACCTATATGAGAGCACCTAGAGGGGGTGAATAGGTGATCCTATAAAAAATAGCTCAACAAAAACAAACTTGGACTAATATTAGATTAGTGAAAGTAAGAGCCAAGTTCGAATGAGGGGTATGAGCGGAGTAAACTTCTTCACTTAATTGCTCTTCACTAAGTGAGTATTAAACTTAGAGCAATAATGTAAGTGAAGTGAATAAAGAGAATATCGTAGTAGGATGAAGACAAATGACACAACGATTTTTATCTCGTGGTTCGGTCAAGTAGAATACTTGCCTACTCCACGTTGTGGCATCCCAACGAACAAGGGTTGCACTCAACCTCTTTCTAGTGATCCAAAGATCAACTTGAATACCATGGTTCTCTTTATCTCAACAATATCTCGTTGTGAGGAATCTCCACAATTTGGAGTCTCTCACGCCTTACACAATTGATCTTAAATGAACACAAGAGTAAGGGGGAATAGAAACACACACAAAAGCGAGAGTTGCAACAATAACACGCACACGAGAAAAGAACAAGCACACGAAACAGCACACCAGAGTTACAGCTCAAAGAAGTGCTCGAATCTCTATCTCAATGAATCAAATGCGTGTTTGCGAAGTTTTAGCATTGTAGAATGTTCAAATGGTGCTTGGTCTCATGTTCCATGCGCCTAGGGGTCCCTTTTATAGCCCCAAGGGACCTAGGAGTTGTTGGAGCTCTATTTGGAAGGCCCTAGTTGCCTTCTGCCTGTGGGTGCACCGGACTGTCCGGTGCACACCGGATAGTGAACAGTGTGCGGCTGGGCGCGGGCGGAGAATCCCCTGATTGGCTGCTTTCCTGTTCTAGGGGGCACCGGACCATCGGGTTTCGGTCACCGGACAGTCCGGTGTGCCACTTGAACGTTGGCCCAGGGCCGACGTGGCCACTAGCCATTGGATGCTGGCTCACCGGACTGTCTGGCGCCTTGCGTGGACCGTCTGGTGAATTATAGCCGACACAGGCTGAAAAACCCAAGAGCAGCGAGTTGGCCGGACCGTGCACTGGACTGTCCGGTGCCTCTAGTCCATCACACATTCTCTTTTTTCCCTTTGTTTTCTTTTGCTCCTTTTGGACTTGACTTTATAAAGTCACTCGCACTTAGAAAAAAGTGATTAGCACATAAAAACAATTTACTAAGTGTCCAGAGCTTACCTTTTCACTTGGTCCATCCAGATTTGCATTATGTCCTTTTCGAAGTTCAATTTGCTTCATATACCCTTGCTTATACACTACGTTAGTTCAAACATAATGTGTTGTGCATCTAATCACGAAAACAATATAAAAATGGCCCAAGGGCACATTTCCCTTTCAATCTCCCCCTTTTTGGGGATTTATGCCAATACATCAAAAAGCAACTCATATTAAACTAACATATCCAAAAGAACTAAAAAGAGCAAATTGATGTCAGATTGAAGATCAACAAGATTGTCATATGATTTGGCATATTAGGATCATTTTTGTCACCACTTGGTTTATTTTCGTAAAACAAATTCATTTTTCTATCTCTATGTCAAAAACACTTGTTTTGGCAAATCAAAATATCTTTCAAGACTAGTTTTGATCAAACACCAAAACCTCCCCCTTTTCGCATAATCAAATTTCTCCCCCATAAGAGAGCAATTTTTGCAATAAGGTATTTTTACACTAAAACTTTTGAAAAATACACAGGTGGTAGCTAATCCAGTTGCTTTGGTGTAATACCCAAATCATAGTAAATAAAGGAGTTAGGGTATTTGATGTTCATGAGAATTTTTCTTTCTATGTGACACATGCATTTATATATACACATACAAGATTAATAAATTCCTCAATAACTAGAAATTTACAGCAAAAATTTGAACTCAAATTGGAGATTTAAAAATAAAGAAAAGAAAACAGAAATGAAAAGAAAAGAAAAAGAAAATTCCAAAAGCCACATGGGCTAAAACCTGGGGCCGACCCACCTTTTCCCCCTTTCATGCTGCGCAGCCTAGCCATGGATTCAGCGTGCCAACAAGTGGGCCCCGCCCGTCGGCCACACACCCGTGTCACTACGTCACCAAGCCACCCATTGACCACCAGGGCCCATTCGTCTAATACCTTGCACCATCCTGTTGTCGCTGACTAGTGGTCCTGATTTGCCAGACCGTCCCTTCCCACATGGCGCTCTGCTCCGTGGAACTCGGATCACCGGTGCAGATTTCAGGGAGTCATTGCCGGCGCCGTGCGACCGAACTCCCTAGGCTATAAAGCAGCAAACCTAGTGTCATTTCCCCTTCTAGCTCTCAAACCCAGCCACAATCGTCGTAGAACCGGGAAAAGCGAGAGAACGTCGTGACAATCTCGCCGTTGCCCTGTCCTTCGCCACGACCTCCGCCACTCGGGCTTCAATTGGTGTTCGTGGGGGTTCATCGGCGACCAGAGATCATGTGGGGGTGGGTAGTCACTCGCACTGCTGACAGGCGTCCGCTCAATTCCTCGTCGGTAGTGCGGCGGATTCACAAATCCGCGCCCATCGTGCCAGCGCCCTTCTCGTCATCGTCCTCGGTGAGACCTCTTCCCTACCTCGCCTATTCCCCTCCTTGAATAGTGCCATGGCTATGCCAAATTGATGTGCTGGCCGACCGCGAATTTGACGTCGAGATCGAGTCCCTGTTTCGGCGCCGCCCGTGTAGTGGGCAATGGTGTGGGGCATGCGGTAACCGATGTAATGTTTCCCCATTAGTTCACCCAATCCTCCTCTCTATGTAGCATTGATCCGTTCCAAGAACAGTGTAGTCGAATCTCTACTAGGGTTTTCCTGGCCATGGCGCCGCTGTGGTTCCCTGTCGCCGTTGGGCTGGGTTGGTCGGGGGTGACGCCTATAGGTGTACATTTGGGCCGGGCCTGGTGGGCCGGCCCGAAGCACGGAAAAAAAAGCACGGCCCAGGCACGGCACGGCCCGAAATAATTTAGTGCCGGGCTGGCACGGCCCGTTATATCGGGCCGAGTTTGGGCCGAGGTCACGGCCCATGGGCGGGCACAAGCACGACCCGTTTATGGCAGGCACGAAATGGCCCATATAGAGGCACGAAAAGGCCCATATAATTATTAAAACCACACTTCATTACACACTTTCATATACTTGATAAATAACACAAAGCTAGAGATAATGCTAGTTAGATGTTTTTAGCTTTGATTTAGAGTGTGTGATGTAATTTTGCTTTTGTTATGAACATTAGACAATAAATTGAACTTACGAACTTTGTATAGAGCTGATTATACTCTTTTTCCTTCTAACAAAATAATTTATAAACGAGGTTGTCATTGCATAGCTGTGGTAACTTTAATACAAATACTAAGTTTGATTTTGTTCAAATTTATTTGTCTTATCTTTTATTTGTTTTATTTTTTTTTATTTTAGTGCTCTAATGTGGATTTCGGGCCTAAAATTGAATTTCGGGCCATAATGTGAATTTCGGGCTTTTATAATTTCGGGCCGCCCGAAATGAGCCCGGCACGTTTAAGCAATTACGGGCCGGGCCGTGGGCCGAGGGCTAGGCCCATGGGCCGGCCCGGCACGGCCCGAAATTCAAACGGGCCGGGCCGACCCGAAATTCAAACAATACGGACCTTTTCGAGCTTGGGCCGGGCCGGGCCGGGCGGCCCGAATGTACACCTATAGGTGACGGTGTGGGTTGGGGTGTGATCGACGTCATTGGATCTCTATCCTGCGCCCGTGATTAAACCCGGCGAAGCGTTTCAGATGGAACAGTTTTCGATCGTTGATGTGAAATCTAGTGGTAGGGTGCAGATCATAGTTACTTTAAAACCTTGTTGTTGTCTCCCAATCGTGTGGTTAGCACGGCGCTCTGAGTTTTAACCACGTAGATCTAATCTAGGCCGCTAAAGTCTAATTGGATGACCGGAATCTACCTGTACCCCTTCGGCCGAACCCTTTTCACATGAGTCCCTGCGGTTGTGAGAAAACAACTCGCCGTCCAAGCACCGTTAGAAAGTAATTAAAAATAGGTCATGTTATTAGCTGTTAGGCCCCTCAACTTTCTAATAATAGTGTCACCGGTCCATTTTGTATAATAATTAAGTGAAAATGCACTGAAATTGAATTTCTAGTATAAAAATAATTTCAGAAACTTGTTTAATTCATAAGTAATTCATTTTAACTCCTTTTTAATCCATTCCAGTTGCATATTTTGTATTAATATTGTTTATCACTTGGTAACTTTGTTTTATCATGAAACATAGATTAAAATTAATCACTCAGTTTACTATATGTCAACCACATAAACCTTCGGAAAATCATAACTTGTTATCCATAACTCTGAATTTAGTAATTCTCAAACCTACGATCTCGTTACGATATGTAGAATATTATCATGCATTATATCCCTCTGTTTGGTGTGATGTTAATTTCTCCTATACCATGTTTATTTGTATTGTTTCAAGTAGACGAGCAAGTGGTCGAGGACCCCGGTACCCAGTAAGTGGAAATTGCTGACCAGGAGCTCATTGAAGTCAAGTTGTTCCCTTGACCACTTTTATTTACCCAATAATGTTCTCTATAATTATTTTGGCATGCTTAGGCTTAATTTTGATGAGACCTAATATGTCACCCTAGTTTGGTCATCTTTACACCTTGCTTACCCTGAACTTTTGGGTAGTCATTGCTATTGCTATATGTGGTTTTAGGTGTTAAGATAATTATCACACATGGTCATGCTTTATTATTATTGTTCTATTATGTTCATGATAAGACTATTATGTTAATTGGAACATAGAGCTTAACTTGAGAAACACGTGCCACCACAAGGGTGGAATGGGACGCCCTTGGCTGACTAATTAGGAAAGCTAGTGGAGGTCTACCTTACCCGAAAGGAGCGAGGGCAGTAGGGGAGTTGTCGGTGTAGGGAGGTTCTCGGGTTGATTTTGCTGCGATGGCTTTTCAGACGGGGGATTCCTGCATTGCGCTCCCTAGAAACTATAGCGGGTTTTCTAAAGCTAGTGGAACTTTGTAAAGGCCTCATAGTGTTACCTTGCCTCGCTTTCTTGGTTGAGGTGTATGGGATTCATGATCCCTTGGCAGATGGGTAACATGACTTGTGGGTAAAGGATACAACCTCTGCAGAGTGTAAAACTCGTATACTAGTCGTGCTCGTGGTCATGAGCAGCTCGGGACTCTTGCATGATTGATTTATGAAATTAAACTCAATTTGTCATTTGCATCGCATTGTGGTTTTATTATTAATTTTGATCTATTATTACTCTGATTTGGTATCTACTTACATTTAGTAACTGTTAATAAAACTTAATCAACTTATTAAAAGCAATGCTTAGCTTTAACCCTTATTGTTGATCATCCTTACACCTCACATGAGCTCCCACCTTTGGTGAGTTCATGCACATTATTCCCACAGCTTGTTGAGCTATAATCTTTTGTGAGCTCACCCTTGCGATATATAAACCCCCACAGGTGAAGAGCAGGTAGTCCAGGAGGAGGTCTACAACGAGAAATACAAGCTTATCTAGATGGCGTCTCTCAGTCAGTTTGATGGTGTCAAGGAATAATTATTAGTTCGATTTATTGTTATAATTTATTTTTGTAATAATATTTATGACATTTATCTCTATAAACTTGGTCATTATATGTGTTGTTATTTTTTGGCGCACATATGAGACGCACCCGACTTTATCCCTTAAATCTGGGTGTGACATTTGGCCTTACTTTCTCCCCTTGGGCATTAAGCACCAAAACAGAAGAACTATTTGGCCTTTTAGCCTCATTGCCTTGCAAAAATTTCAAATAAAACCAAGGGCAACGAGAAAAACACAGATAGTGGCTTGGAACAAGATACATTGATATCAAAATGCAGTGGAAGCCTCTTTCTTTGTCCAAGTCCACCTTTTTCATTTTAATCCATCTTTGAGACTATATCATAATCACTCAAGCAAACATATTAGTCTCAAAGGGTCAAGTTGTAGTACATCCTCTCCCTAAACATGTGCATCATGTGAGGTATGGGGATGACTTGTACAACTTTAGCACCAAAAGTAAAGACAGAAATGCTTAAAAGAACATGATCAAGGGCATAAAACACATGTATGCTATAAATCAATCCAAATTCCGCGAATCTAAGACATTTAGCTCACTACGCAACCTACAAACCCTTTTCTCATCTAAAGGCTTGGTGAAGATACCGACTAACTGGTTCTCGGTGCTAATATGGCAAACATCAATATCTCCCCTTTGCTAGTGGTCTCTCAAAAAGTGATGCCGGATGTCTATGTGCTTAGTGTGGCTGTATTCAACAGGATTATCTGTCAAGCAGATTGCACTCTCATTATCACATAGGAGTGGGACTTTGCTCAGATTATAGTTGTCCCGGAGGGTTTGCCTCATCCAAAGTAGTTGTGCACAACACTGGCCTGCGGCAACATACTTGGCCTCAGGGGTGGATAGGGCAACAAATGTTTGTTTCTTAGAGCTCCAAGACACCAGGAACCTTCCCAGAAACTGACAAGTTCCTAATGTGCTCTTCCTATCAACCTTGTACCCGACATAGTCGGAATCTAAATA
Source organism: Zea mays (assembly GCF_902167145.1). Taxonomy (NCBI): domain Eukaryota; kingdom Viridiplantae; phylum Streptophyta; class Magnoliopsida; order Poales; family Poaceae; genus Zea; species Zea mays. Next base: position 41,162,865 of record NC_050099.1, on the reverse strand, counting down.
TTCGATTAAGTCAAAGGTAGACCCTTTTGGATACCAGATCCCGAAGCAAGGCATATGAACTAGATATCTAAGAATTCGCTTCATAGCCACAAGATGAAATTCCTTGGGGTCAGATTGAAATCTAGCACACATGCATACGCTAAGCATTATATCCGGACTACTGGCACAAAGATGAAGTAATGAACCTATCATAGACCAATATGCCTTTTGATCAACGTACTTACGTCTTAGCGGGCTTTGCATCCTTCATCCCAAATCTTTAGAGTAAGTCTTGGGTATACTTTGTTTGGAAGATGAAGGTTCCTTCCTTGATTTGCTTCACTTGAAATAAAGGAAGTAGTTTAGCTCGCCCATCATCGACATCTCGAATTTCTACATCATTACCCTGCTAAACTCTTCACACGACTTTTGATTAATAGAACCAAATATTATGTCAACGACATATATTTGGCATACAAACAAATCACCATTACAAGTCTTAGTGACAAGAGTAGGATCCGCTTTATCCCGACATTGAAAGCATTAGAAATCACCATACAAGTCATCTTCGAAGCCAGGGGGTTGTTCCACGTACACTTCCTCCTGGTTTGGTCCGTTGAGGAAGGCGCTCTTCACGTCCATTTTAAACAACTTAAAAGAGTGGTGAGCAGCATAGGCCAATAATATACGAATTGACTCGAGCCTAGCTATAGGAGCAAAGGTCTCCTCAAAATCCAAACCTACAACTTGGGCATGACCTTTTGCCACAAGTCGAGCCTTATTTCTTATCACCACCCCGTGCTCATCTTGCTTGTTGCGGAACACTCACTTGGTTCCCATAACATTTTGCTTTGGACGAGGCACCAGACTCCACACTTCATTTCTTTTGAAGTTGTTGAGTTCTTCCTGCATAGCCAACACCCAATCAGGATCCTGCAATGCTTCTTCTACCCTGAAAAGCTCAATAGAAGAAACAAAGGAGTAACGATCACAAAAATTAGCTAAACGTTAACGAGTGGTTACTCCCTTGCTTATGTCACCCAGAATCTGATCCACTGGATGATTCCTTTGGATGGTGGCCCGGACTTGAGTTGAAGGTGCATGTTGTACTTCCTCCTCTTTATTCTTTTCTTCATGTGCTCCCCTTGATTCATGCCTGCATCATGGGGTACCTGTTCCTCATCTTGAGTTGGGGTTGCACCAATGTTGAGGAGATGGTTGATCTTGATCTTGTTGTTCTTGCGGTCACACATCATCTATTGCCATAGTTCTTATTGCGGCCATTGGAACTTCATCCTCATCTACATCATCAAGATCAACTTGCTCTCTCAGAGAGCCATTAGTCTCATCAAATACAATGTCACTAGAGACTACAACTAAACCCGACGATTTGTTGAAGACCATATATGCCTTTGTATTTGAATCATAACCTAGTAAAAACCCTTCTACAGCCTTAGGAGCAAACTTTGAATGTCTACCTCTTTTAACTAAGATGTAGCATTTACTTCCAAAGACACGAAAATATGACACATTGGGTTTGTTACCGGTTAGAAGCTCATAAGACGTTTTCTTGAGGAGGCAATGAAGATAGAGCCAATTTATGGCACGACAAGCTGTATTTACAACTTCCGACCAAAACCGCTCATGCGTTTTGTATTCTCCAAGCACTATCCTCGCCATGTCGATGAGCGTATTGTTCTTCCTCTCTACTACACCATTTTGCTGTGGTGTGTAGGGATCGAAGAACTCATGCTTGATGCCTTCTTCCTCAAGAAACTCTTCTACTTAAAGATTCTTGAATTCAGATCCATTATCGCTCCTGATCTTCTTCACCTTGAGCTCAAACTCATTTTGAGCTCTCCTTAAGAAGTGCTTTAGGGTACCTTGGGTTTCTGTTTTATCCCGCAAAAAGAATACACATGTGATGCGGGAAAAATCATCAACAATAACAAGACCATACTTACATCCCCCAATGCTAAGATAGGTAACGGGCCCGAAGAGATCCATGTAGAGGAGTTCCAATGGTCTTGACGTTGTCATCACATTTTTGCTTGGATGAGTAGTTCCCACCTGCTTCCCTGCTTGACACGCTGCACAAGGTCTATCTTTCTCAAAACAGACATCGATTAGTCCTAACACATGTTCTCCCTTTAGAAGCTTATGAAGTTTCTTCATTCCAACATGTGCTAGACGACGGTGCCAGAGCCAGCCCATATTAGTCTTAGCTATTAAACATGCATCTAGATCGGCATTTTCTTTTGTGAAATCAACTAAATAGAGCTTGTCATCTAATGCACCTTTAAAATCTAATGAACCATCACTTATTCTAAAGGCAGATACATCAATATTTTTAAATAAACAATTATAGACCATATGACATAATTGACTTACAGAAAGTAAATTGTAACCAAGCGACTCTACTAAGAACACATAAGAAATTGAATGCTCGGTAGTGATGGCTATTTTACCCAAACTTTTGACCTTGCCTTGATTCCCATCTCCAAATATGATCATGTCATGGGAATCCTTGTTCTTGACATAGGAGGTGAACATCTTCTTCTCCCTCATCATGTGGCTTGTGCATCCGCTGTTAATAATCCAGCTTACCCGGATGCATAAACCTGTAAGGTGATTTAAGCTTGGGTTTTAGGTACCCAACTCTTGTTGGGTCCTACAAGGTTAGTCACATAAGACTTTGGAACCCATATGCAAGTTTTGTCCCTTTTGCACTTAGGCCCAAAATTTCTAGCAACTACTTTATCATTTTTGCAAGTTAGCACATATGAAGCAGCATAAGTATGATAAAGCATAGTTGGACCATTTGATGCATTCCTAGGCACATGAGAGAGAACATGGCACCTAGGTCTACTTCTACCATGAACATACGATGAGCTTGATGACGCATACATGGCATAAAAATCAAAAGCAACACCATGACGAGTAGGTAAAACAACATTGTTGGGGGCCTTCGGCTTCCGAAGGTCCTCAAAAATATGATTTAACAATGTTTCTGGAGTATGATACATGAACGGGTACCTTCGTACTTAGGTCAAAACTACAGTGTGAAGAAGCACAAAGAATACGAAGGATGGCGCAGAGCCGAAGCTATGCGAAGGGGAGCTTCGGCATGATAACGGAAAAGGGAACCGACTTAAAAGGGAAAAGGCTATTTAGACCCCGATGAACTATTATAGAGTTATTAGCAAATGTAAAGGGCATGGGTGTAATTTTACATGGGCTGCGTCCCGTGCCTATAAATAGATGAACAGTACCTCCGTACTGTTCACGCTGACTGGGCATTTGCTTTTGCGTCACACTTGTACTTTTACCTTCTTTCAAGCCGAAGGTACTTTTGTAACTTGTTATTATTTCTATTTTTCCTTAATAATAAAATAGAAATGAGTTGATGGTAATAAATAGTTGTTGGTATTGTCTTTTATATCCCATATGTTTCTTTCCTCGTTTATATGTTGCTTTGACGAAGGTACGTCCTTCACAACCTTCGTCCGAAAATCATTATCTCTCAAAGGGATATAATGCTTCGAAGGACGAAGGACTTTAACATTTAACATTATCTGTGTTGCCTTGTTCTTAACTCATAGCATTTGAGAACAAGTCCCCAACATTGGCGCCCACCTCCGGTGAACCCTTTTCGACCACTTTCGGCAAGCATCGACCTTCGTCATGCCGCCAAAGAAAGCTTCAGCAACAGGGGCTGCCGCTCTGCAGCCACTGGACCCGAACCAGGAGACCCTTTCTCTTCGGGAGGCTCGAAGCCAGAAGAGGAAAGCCACCAGTCCAACGCCTCAGGAGGACGACTTGGACCAAGAGATCAGGGATATGGAGATGCTTCATCAGCAAGTGCAAAGGAAGAAGGAAAAGATGGCTCGGCTAGCTGACCTGCAAAGGCAGATAGACGAAGCCTCTGAAGAAGTTCGTCATCTTGCTCAAGATGAGCAAAACCGAAGGCCCCAGCACAGAGAGCTTCACCAAGAGGGCTTCATCAATGAAGATGACTGGTATGAGGATTTCCATCATGGAAATTTTACCTTTGATGATGCTTCTCCTCTGTGAGCAGAACTGCAGGCTACACCTTGGCCCCCTTCTTACAAACCACCTCAACTCCCCATGTATGACGGACACTCAGATCCGAAGCAATTTCTGATGAGCTACGAAGCAACCATATCTTCGTATGGTGGCAACACTGCAGTCATGGCGAAATCCTTCGTCATGGCAGTCAAAAATGTTGCACAAACCTGGTACTCCTCTCTTCGGTCAGGAACAATCACATCATGGCAGAAGCTGAAGAACATGCTGATCACTAGTTTCCAAGGGTTTCAGACGAAGTCGGTTACTGCTCAAGCTTTGTTCCAGTGCACGCAGGATCACGAGGAATACCTTTAGGTGTATGTTCGAAGGTTCTTGCGTTTGAGGGCACAAGCGCCAACAGTGCCCAATGAGATTGTCATCGAGGCCATGATCAAGGGGCTTCGGCCAGGACCTTCGGCCCAATACTTCGCCAGGAAACCCCCTCAGACCTTGGAAAATTGCTTCAGAAGATGGATGAATACATCCGCGCTGATAATGACTTTCGTCAAAGAAGGGAGGAAGCTTATAGGTTCTCCGAAATAACCAGGGGCTTCGGAGGGAGAGTCCACCCTAGGCATGTCAGATCAATTCATTTCACTCAGAATGACGACAGGGGAAGTCAGCAACAGAGGTCGCAATATTCCTCCCAGGCTTCGGGGCAGCAACAGAGCTATCCTCGGCCCCCAGCTCCAAGGGGCAGAGGCGCCAGGGGCTTCGGAGGAAGGTTTGGGGATCAACCCAGGAAAATTTATTGCCTATTCTGCGGTGAGGACAAGGGCCATACCACCAGGATGTGCCATGTCACCATCCAGAAACAAAAAGAGATAGCAGAAGATGCAGCCCAACAGAGCCAGCCGAAGCAAGTTATGCATACTGCTTCGTACCACTCACCGTACATTCCAGAGTATGTGGGTAACCATTCTGCAGCTTCTGTTGCTTCGGCAAGCCAATCTTAGGCATCTTGGCAACAACTTCCACCTCCACCACCAATACAACAAGGCCAGCAGCCAGAAGGGAGCCAGCACACTCATCAGCAACGAGACTTCAGAGAGGAGTCCGAAGCTCGCACAGTCAACAGTACTGTACCAGAGTCGAAGCACATCTACTAGAAGATATCCTGCTATTGAAATAGTTCTTGCATTTGTTATCATTTTTCTTTTTAATAAGGAACAATCAATGAAAGCCTAAGTTTTTTTGTCGTTTTCAATTACTTGTAACAGCTTCGTTTTTGCCATAGTGAAAATATATCTTATACACAGACTTACGGAATCCAAAAAGTTGTCGAAGCATGAAAACTCGTTCTTAAGAGCTCGTGGCTACAGAAAGTATCTCCGAAGCTACAAAAAAGTCGTTCTACGAAACGCAGTGTAAGTTTGCTGAAGTTACAAAAAGTCATTCCTAAGGGAGCGCGGCGTAAGTTTTCTGCTCAAAAGTCGTTCCAAAGGGAATGCAGAGCTTACAGCGAAAAATAAACGCTGATTCCGCCGAAGTATAAGACGAAGCGCGAAAAGTCAACCCGAATACCACCGAAGTAAAAGGCGAAGAAGCTCCTAAGGGAGGCTTACAGCGAAAAGTCAGCGCTGATACACCGAAAAATAAGCGGTGAAGCCGAAAAATAAACGGCAAAAAGATTGTGTGCTCTACTGTGGGAATGTGTGTGTATCTTCGGCACAAATATCATTTTGCATAGCATAACATCATCACATCATTTGCATGGCATAACATCATACATCATATTGCATCAATGGCACAAGAAGGGGATACAATGTTGATCTTCGGAGATTGTTTCGAAGAAGCAGTGCCAAGGAACAAAATAACTTTTGAAGAAGTACCGCTTCGTCAACTCTAATATGAAAAGGAGATCTATTGCTTACGAAGCATAACGTTTTTACAGAGATTGGATGTTTTTATGAAATATGGATATCCTTCACGGAGCATGAAAAGAAGGGAAGGTGTTTTTTCGCCGAAGGCTCAAAAACGGTATGTATGTAAAGTTTCATGCATCGTAAAGAATTGAGTTACAAGCAGCTTATATATTACATTCAAAATTATAAAAATACTACACACTTTGTTCAGCAAATATTACATTCCAAATGTTTTTACAATAACAACTATTCTTCTTTTAAAACTACTTCTGCAGCTTCGTTTAACAGTTGAGAAATAGCTTCATCCAAAATAGCTTCGGCCATTTTAGTGATTTCTTCCTCTCTCTTTGCTTCTGGGTCAGCCGTTGGCTCGAAGGGCTCCGGGGGAGGAGATAGCTCAGCTGCGATACAAAACATAAATAAGTTCGAAGTCATAGAAATAAAACACAAAGTCAAAAGCAATTAAGCAATACCTATCCACCTTTCAAGTTCCGCAGCTTTCTCAGCTGCCTACGTCGCTTCTTTTGCATCATGAGAATCGTTTTCACTCTTTTTTATTATCTCGTGCGTCATCTCTCGGCCGCCATTTTCCCAGATGTCAGTGAAGAATTTCCCGCCAACTAAGCTTGCTTCGGCCGAGGGGTCTTTTGTATCTTCAATAGATAAGGTAGCTTCGGTTTGGGCCAAAGCTTTCATGTGGTCACAGCCTAGTTTCTCCAAAATAGCCACGATTCCCCTGGCACCTGAGAAGGCGCAGACATCCCCACGACCACTCAAAATTTCTTCAAAGGCTTCAACTTCGTTGCTGATCCAATCAATTGGGCCTTCAGGATCGCCCCTTACGAAGTTGTCCTCGCTAGAGAATGCGCTAACATTGGCAAAGCTAGATTTTATTTTTTGCACACACTCTATGGATTTTTCGTAACATTTCTCTTTTGAAGACCGAAGTTCTACAACTGTTTGCTCCCAATAATTTTTCCAATAGTTACTGGCGTCTCGGTCAGCTTCGACAATTGCACACTTTAACTTCGCTTCAGCCAGTTGTTTCTGAAGATCTTTAATTTCGCACTTCTGGGCTTTAGCCTGGGCTTTGGAAGTAGCTTCGTCTTCTTTTATTTTATTTAGCAATGAGTTTAATAGTTTATCTTTCTCAAGACCTTCGTTCCTTAGTTCGATAACTTCGGAATGAAGGTTGTTTAAGGCCATGGTACATCACTCGTCTTCAGCGCTTTTTTGTGTCCTGAGGGCGTTGCTAAGAATAAGGCCCTCAAAAACGAATACAGTATTAAGTATAAGCAAATTGAAAAATTTTGCTTTTCAGTAAAATTCATTTTCTCACCTTTAAGCTATTGTATGTTAAGCTGTCGGCTAATTCATCTTTTGATAGCATCGAGAGCTCGTCCTCTAGTGTCGGGAATCCGAAGCTTTTGCTCATCTCCCGGCAGACAGAAATCTCCTTGCTGTCTGGGAGACAATACAAGAAGTCTTCTTCTCCGCTGTCGTTAAAAATCAATGCCCCCTTCGGATATTTCAATTTTTGGGCATAGAACTGAGCTTCTCGCTTTTCTTTTTCAGTCAACTTTTTCCCCGAAGCATGTCGTAAAATATAATTGAGAGCTTTGGAAAATGCTTCGGGGGTGGCAGTGGCAGTTTTTTCAGCCAAAATTTGCTCTGCCGCTTCTGTTTCTTTTTCTCCGGTTTCCAAGAATTTCTCCTTGGCGGGCTCTGAAGGCCCAACTTCGGTCTCAGCCTGGCGCTGTGTAGCTTCGGCTTCAGAGGCTGTTGTCTCAATTTGCGTTTTTGGAGCTTCGACAATTTTCCTCGGAGTAGAGCTTGAAGACTTTATTGTCTCCAATACATCTAGAACATTAACCATCATTTTTCTTTTGGGGGTCACTGCTAGACCTTTCTGGGTTTTTGGCACTTCAACTCCTGCCGAAGGACTTAAAATTTCTGATGTTATTGTCCCTTCAGCTCTCGGTCCTTCAATTTTTTCAACCTTCGGCGTTGCAGTCAGCTCTTCAGTTTTCTGCGCAAGCGCAGGTTCTTTGGCTTCAGTAGCCGAAGAGGTCTCATCGACAAACTCGAGCATTGTGGCCGGTTCAATAAAGCGCGGTCGGTGAGTAAGGACCTTCACCTTTTTCCTCTTCGGCGCAGGCTCGCTTGGAGCAGCTGAAGCATCATCTTTACCGGAAGTTGCACCTTTTCTTTTTTGCCCCCGTAACGGGTAGCGGTAGTCAAGATACATGAACCCAATAGCATCGAAAACTCTGTTGAGCCTCTTCTTTTTCCGGCTTCCGAAGGCCGCTGATAGTGCATTATCTTCTGTTTTCGAGTACGGCCCAAGCAGTTCATCACTTGTAGCTTCGACACTCTTCAGCCAATCATCGTCTGGCTCGTCAAACTGGTCTCCAAATCTGAAGGTGTATTTTAGTCGAACCAAACCACCTTCGTGGGGGTTGTTGATGGTTTCCTTTGGCATCTCCCAGTTGGCTACCAATGGCCATATTCTGTAGGCCACATGCTCTTGAACTAAGTTCCTTGTCCCGATGAAGGAGCAAACTATGCCGAAGGCCTTTCGGCATTCTTCGGCTGCTTTATCAATTTTCACCTTCGGCTTCTGGAGGCCGAAGCGTTGCCAGATAGGGCGCATGATAATCTCCTTAATATCCTCTCGTGCCTTTAAATCATTTTCACATAGAACCATTCCTTCATCTAATCCCTGGGCCATCGCTTCTGGAAGGTCGGCACAGGGCAGCTTGACCCAGAGCGGGCAACGAAGCCATAGCAGCCAAAGTTGTTGTGATACTGCTCTTTACCCTAGGGCTTCGTCTCATACAAAAGTTCATGCATGCTACAGAAACTTTTAGCATTTGGCTCCAAGCCCTGACTTCTCACAGCCCACACGAAGACTCCCATCCTTATAATGGCTTCGGGAGTAATCTGGTGAAGAAAAATTTGGAATATCTTCAAAACCTCAACCACGAAACTGCTTAGAGGGAACCGAAGCCCAGCCTTCAAAAAGCTTCGGAAGATCACGACTTCATTTTCTTCGGGAGTAGGACAAGTCTTCTCTCCGTTGTCAGCTCTCACAATAGACATATCCCGAAAATATCTCCCCCTCATATTGTCAAGATGGCTCTGTTTAATAGTTGATTTTCCAAAAACTGCATGGCTTGGTCGCCAGGGTCGGTCTTCGGAGTCTTCCCCGCCGCTTTCCACATCATAACTATCACTATCACCAGTATCTTCAGATAAACCTTCTAAAATCTCCCTTGTAATCTTCTCCATATTCGTCTTTGCTATTGACTCAAGAAAGCCAAGATTCTTCTCCTCAGAAAGGCTCAGCTTCGTTTCAGCAATAGTTTTTTATCTTCAGACATCTTCGGAAATGCTAAAAAACTACTCTCAAAGCCGAAGCTTAAAAAACCTAAAAAGCCAAACAAGTGTTGGTGCGCAAAAGAGCTAAAAGTTGAGTAAGCAAGAGCAGATGGCAAGAAAGCGTGCCAGATGTGCTCGTGGTGTGCTCTTATTTATACGCCCAGTGCGTTGCAAGTGGGAAGGCCCCGCTTGTCATTGACTGATGCTATTCTAGCAAAGGGAAGATGTTTTTCGGACCTTCGGCTTAAGGCCTTCGTCCATATCGCAATCTGAATTTATCATTCTAACAAATTAATATTGCGAGGGGCTATTGTTGGGGGCCTTCGGCTTCCAAAGGTCCTCAAAAATATGATTTAACAATGTTTTTGGAGTATGATACATGAACGGGTACCTTCAGACTTAGGTCAAAAGTACAGTGTGAAGAAGCACAAAGAATACGAAGGATGGTGCAGAGCCGAAGCTATGCGCAGGGGAGCTTCGGCATGATAACGGAAAAGGGAACCGACTTAAAAGGGAAAAGGCTATTTAGACCCCCGATGAACTATTATAGAGTTATTAGCAAATGTAAAGGGCATGGGTGTAATTTTACATGGGCTGCGTCCCGTGCCTATAAATAGATGAACAGTGCCCCCGTACTGTTCACGCTGACTGGGCATTTGCTTTTGCGTCACGCTTGTACTCTTACCTTCTTTCAAGCCGAAGGTACTTTTGTAACTTGTTATTATTTCTATTTTTCCTTAATAATAAAATAGAAATGAGTTGATGGTAATAAATAACTGTTGGTATTGTCTTTTATATCCCATATGTTTCTTTCCTCGTTTATATGTTGCTTTGACGAAGGTACGTCCTTCACAACCTTCGTCCGAAAATCATTATCTCTCAAAGGGATATAATGCTTCGAAGGACGAAGGACTTTAATGTTTAACATTATCTGTGTTGCCTTGTTCTTAACTCATAGCATTTGAGAACAAGTCCCCAACAAGCATGATCATAGCAACTATTATGATGAACAACACTAGAAGCATTCTTAACATGAGCATACAAATAGGCATGGTTCTTTTTGTCGTGTAGATAATGAGAGCTACTGGCCATATGGGCCTTCCCTTTCTCCTTGATGAGGTTGGAAATCCTTTGGCTTGTTAAGTTCTTGGTTCCCCTTTGGAAACCAAGTCCATCCTTAATAGGGGGGTGTCTACCAATGGTGTGGGCATCCCTCGCAAAATTTATCTTTTCATATTCACTCTTACAAAATTTAAGTTGAACATTAAGATTTGTAACTTCATTATTCAATTTAAGAATAGTGGAATCATGAGCATTGCAAGCATCAATATCGACATCTTTACATCTATTGCAAATAGAGACATGCTCCACAGATGAACTAGTAACATTCACTTTTCTAGCTTAGCATTTAAATCAGCATTTAAACTCTTAAGACTAGAAATAGAATCATGGCAAGAAGATAACTCAGAAGAAAGTAATTTATTTTTCTTAGTTTCAATAACCTGAGAATTTTCAGCATTAATACACTTATCATGTTCTTCATATAGAATATCTTCTTGTTTCTCTAGCAATCTATCCTTCACATTGAGGGCATCAATCAATTCATTAATTTTATCAACATTAGATCTATCTAAACCCTTAAAGAGAGCATTATAGTCTACATCTTAGTTAGATTCCTCATCACTAGAATAAGTGTATTTAGGGATATCTCGAGTGCGTACCTTCTTCTTCTTAGCCATGAGGCATGTGTGATGCTCGTTTGGGAAAAGGGATGACTTGTCGAAGGCTGAAGCACCAAGTCCCTCATCGTCAGAGTCAGATGAAGAGCAGTCCGAGTCCCACTCCTTGCTGATGTGCGCCTCACCCTTCGCTTTCCTGTAGTTTTTCTTCTTCTCCTTCTTCCATTTATTTTCTTGTCCCTGGTCATTTTCATTATCGGGACATTGGGCAATAAAATGATCGGTCTTACCACATTTGAAGCAGGAGCGCTTTATCCTTGATTTATTCTTGTTGGGGTATTCCTTGGGTCCCTTCAATGCAGTCTTGAAACCCTTAATTACAAGCGCCATTTTGTCCTCATTTAAACTAGCAGCCTCCACTTGTGCCACCTTGTTAGATAGCGCCTCCTTGCTGTTTGTTGCTTTGAGAGCAAAGAGTTGTGGCTTGTAGAGAGGAAGCGATCCGTTGGCAATGTCATCAACGTACCTAGCCTCCTTTACCATCATGCACCCGCTTTTTAATTTTCCGATAATTTCCTCGGGCGTCATCTTGGTATACCTGGGATTCTCACGAATAAGATTTACAAGATGAGGATCAATAATGGTAAATGACCTTAGCATGAGTCGAACGACATCATGATCCGTCCATCTTTTACTTCCATAGCTACGGATCTTGTTCACAAGGGCCTTGAGCCTGTTGTAAGTTTCGGTTGGCTCCTCTCCCCTTTTCATGGCAAATCTCCCAAGTTCGCCTTCTACCAGTTCCATCTTTGTAATCATGGTGGCGTCATTTTCCTCATGAGAAATCTTGAGGGTGTCACATATTTGCTTGGCATTGTCCAAGCCGCTGACTTTATTGTACTCATCCCTACGTAGAGATGCTAACAACACAGTAGTGTCCTGGGCATTCTGATGAATTTGCTCGTTAATAAATATGAGATTATCGCTACTATCAAATGCATTTCATTTTCCACTATTTCCCAAATGCTAGGATGGAGAGAAAATAAATGACTACGCATTTTATGACTCCAAAAGAGTAGTCGTCTCCATCAAAGTGGGGAGGGGGTTGCCGAGTGGAATAAACAATAAATGAGCATTTAAATTATACATAATGCGAGAGTAATCAAAGGAATAATTTTGATTAATCGTTTTCTTTTTTGTGGACGAGTCTTCGTCGTCGTTGTCCCTTGGTGAAGAAGAGGAGGTGTCGCTGTCGTAGTAGATAATCTTCTTGATGCACCTTTTCTTCTTCCCATCCTTTCGCTTGTTATTCGAGCCTGGGTCGGTGGGCTTGTCACCTTTTGGCTCATCGATGTTGAGTCTCCTTCACCTTGTCATTGATCAACATTCCCTTGCCTTTAGGATCCATCTCTTCAAGTGGTTAGTCCCTTGATGAAGAGAATGACTTTGATACCAATTGAGAGCACCTAGAGGGTTGAATAGGTGATATAGTAAAAAATAGCTCAACAAAAACAAACTTGGACTAATATTAGATTAGTGAAAGTAAGAGCCAAGTTCGAATGAGGAGTATGAGCGGAGTAAACTTTTTCACTTAATTGCTCATCACTAAGTGAGTATTAAACTTAGAGCAATAATGTAAGTGAAGTGAATAAAGAGAATATCGTAGTAGGATGAAGACAAATGAAATAACGATTTTTATCTCGTGGTTCGGTCAAGTAGAATACTTGCCTACTCCACATTGTGGCGTCCCAACGGATGAGGGTTGCACTCAACCCCTTCCAAGTGATCCAAAGATCAACTTAAATACCACATTTCTCTTTATCTCAACAATGTCCCGTTGTGAGGAATCTCCACAGTTTGGAGTCTCTCATGCCTTACACAATTGATCTTAAATGAACACAAGAGTAAGGGGAATAGAAACACACACAAAAGCGAGAGTTGCAGCAACAACAACACACAAGACAAGAAGGAGCACACGAAACAACACAACAGAGTTACAGCTCAAAGAAGTGCTCGAATCTATATCGCAATGAACCAAATGCGTGTTTGCAAAGCCTCAGCGTTATAGAATGTTCAAATGGTGCTTGGTGTCATGTTCCATGCGCCTAGGGTTCCCTTTTATAGCCCAAGGGACCTAGGGCCGTTGGAGCTCCATTTGGAAGGCCCTGGTTGCCTTCTGTCCGCGGGTGCACCGGACTGTCCGGTGCACACCAGACAGTGAACAGTGCGTGGCTGGGCGCGGGCGGAGAATCCCCTGGTTGGTTGCTTTCCTATTCTAGGGGGCACTGGACTGTCCGGTGCGCCACTTGACCATTGGCCCGGGGCCGACGTCGCCACTAGGCGTTGGCTGCTGGCTCACCGCACTGTCCGACGCCTCGCGCGGACCATCCGCTGAATTATAGCCGACGCAAGCTGAAAACCCGAGAGTAGTTTGGCCGGACCGTGCACCGGACTGTCCTGTGCACACCGGACTCTCCGGTGGGTAGCACCGAACCGTTCAGTGCCTCCAGTCTAGCATGCTTCCTCTTTTTCTTCCTTTGTTTTCTTTTGCTCGTTTTGGACTTGACTTTATAAAGTCACTGGCACTTAGAAAAAAATGATTAGCACATAAAAACAATTTACTAAGTGTTCGGAGCTTACCTTTTCACTCGGTCCATCCAGATTTGCATTATGTCCTTTTCGGAGTTCAATTTGTTTCATATGCCTTTGCTTATACATTATGTTAGTTCAAACATAATGTGTTGTGCATTGTGCATCTAATCACCAAAACAATATAGAAATGCCCCAAGGGCACATTTCCCTTTCACTAAACCGCCTAAGCTCCGTTGTGCGTCTCACTTGAAGGGTAATGAAAGTTCCCTATGCCCAGGAATAGGATCTGGATGTCACCTAGAGGGGGGTGAATAGGCGGATAATAATTATCACTTTAAAACTGGAAATTCTTACTCTACCCGAAGGCTGGATCGTAGTGGAATGAAAGACCCTTCGAGTTGGTTGCAGCGGAATAGAAGTTCCTGTCTTAAAATACCCTGCACTTCGAAGACAGCTTGTACCACATATAAATATAGAAGTGCAAGTATAAACAACAAATAAGACAGAGAAACAGCACACAGCATAGAGCAGAGCACACAGACACAGGGATTTATCCCGAGGTTCGACCAAGCCTGAAATACTTGCCTAGTCCTCATTGGAGTTAGCCACACCTTGGCTTGGAGTCTATTTCAACTCCTTCCTCCGTTTGCTCAGATCTGTCAGTGCGACAGATAGAGCCTTCCACTATGTTGATGTCAGTTACAACGATGTTGTGGCTGCTTACAATCTTCTCGACAGCACTCTGGCAGAATAACAATGCGCTCAAGATTTTGCTCTAACCCTCAGCAGCACTTCCTCTCTCTCTAAAGGCTTATAACTTCGCCTGTACACAAACTAGAGAGATACACAAGAGAGGGAGAGAGAGAATTGATCCAAATGATGTATGCACTTGTTGGCTGCACTTGGGTACTTGTTTGAGGCGCCTAGGGGTCCCTTTTATAGCCCCAAAAGGCCTAGGAGCCGTAGGAGCTTCATTTGGAAGCTCCCAGCCTTCCCTGGTTGCGGGTGCACCGGACTGTCCAATGGCGCACCGGACAGTGAACAGTAACAGATCTGACTGACAGTTTCCTTCTCTGGAACAGCTAGCCGTTGGTGCACCGGACAGGTTACTATTCATTGTCCTGTGCACCGGACACAACTACTATTCACTATCCTGTGCACCAGACAGGTCACTATTCACTGTCCTGTGCACTGGATAGAGTTACTATTCACTGTCCTGTGCACCAGACAGCTATTATTCACTGTCTTGTGCACCAGCCAACAACACACTAAGTGATTTTTCCTCCGTTCTTTCTCCGTTTGACTTCAACTTTTGGGAGGATTTTCCTGAGACTTAAACAAACACATTTAGAGTATAATCCAATTGATTTAGTCCTAGAAACTTACATCTTTCTTGTTCTTCTCCTAGCTTTTCTGTTTCTCCTCCAGCAGAGCTTAGAATGGTACTTTCTCTACAGAAAGAGTTAGAGAGCAAACCAAAGCACCAAACTTGTAGTAAGAGGTGTATGCAACATGGTTGAACACTCAAACCTTACATACTTAATCTTTTTCATCATTTTACCCAATTTGGCATGTTTGAGGTCGATGTTGGACTCTAAACCATTAAGTCAACTTGACTTGATCTAGATTGACATATCTGAGCTCCAACTCCCTTGTTCGTTTCTCGAGCTTGATCTTGAGCCTTATGACTTACACCACATAACTGTAGATGTTACCTCATTGGTTGTAAGTCATGTCCTTATGTAGTGATCCTTAATGCACCATAACTCTTAACTCGGTCAACCTTGACTTTGCAAGTCTTCTTCTTCACCCCTAGCTTTGGGTTCCTGGTCTTCTTGACCTTTTCCCGTGCACTCGGTACCTCGAAGCTCTTCTTGCCTCCATCCTTGGCTTGATCAGTTGTCTCTGAGTTACGCACACCGAGTCTCACTTAAGCAATGTCCATCTTACTTGTGATGTCCATTATCTATAGATAATCCAGTCTTTGGACCATCACACTTGGTCACTTCTGTTGAACCCTGTTTGCTTTGCATTAAGCACCTGTTCAACACTTAGCACACTTGTTAGTCCTTTAATTGGGTTGTCATCCAAACCACCAAAACCCACAAGAGAGATTTCAATCTCCCCATTTTTGGTGATTGATGGCAACACAATTAAAGCTTACACAATAATAAGATTTAAAGCACAAATTTTGAATTCTAAGTTTATAGAATGCTCCCCCTAAATATGTGCTTACATTAAAATCTTAACTTTGGCCTTAAATGCCAAAAT
This sequence comes from Zea mays, assembly GCF_902167145.1. Lineage (NCBI taxonomy): Eukaryota > Viridiplantae > Streptophyta > Magnoliopsida > Poales > Poaceae > Zea > Zea mays. The sequence continues at coordinate 41,147,009 of NC_050099.1, read as the reverse complement.
GCACATACTTAGGCTAATTCGAAGCATTGCTACACCTTAGCACCTGTGGGATGCATTGTGTCAAGAATCAAACTGTGATGCGTATAACACACAAATGCATAGAATCAGAGTTAAACACCAATTAAATGGATATACCATAGGAATATCAACCTACCACTATTCGCCATTAATATACCGATTTAAAGCGCCAGAACCACATGAATATCTATCACAGGATAAACACAGTAGATACCAATTGATTCATATCAACGAAAGCACTAATTTTGCATTATCACCATATAATACAACAAGAAGCATATGATAAGTATTATCAACAAACTAACACATTTTTCTTTAAGATCAAAGGAACTCAAGGAAACCCCTTTGAGTCCTTTAGCACACAAAAAAATAATCTTCACCCTTAAGATAAGCTTTCCTCTCAGGTCGAGGTAAGCTTTAATGCACAAATTCTCCCCCTTTGACATCAAACACCAAAACCATATTCAAGCAAGAACATAAGATGATGTTAAGGGACAACAAAGTATTAAGCAGGGAAATATGCAACACACTAACATTACTCCCCCTTACACATTAAACATATGCAACACAAGCATTGGATAAAAATTAAGGTACAAATACGCAAAAAGGTCAATACCTCCTTTTGTACCTTTACCATTGTTATGGTGCACTTTCCATCTAAGTAGGCAGAGTTGCTTTTGTCATCAATTTAAGATTTCCATCTTGAAAGCTTTATCTCTAGGGAGCTCCTTCACACTTGTGCCTGATCCTTTATCCTGACCTTTTCTTGTTGCTAAGACACCAAACTTAGAACAAGTTATAGTATTGTGGCACAAGATGAAGCTTCTATTCTAGTGATTACCAAAAGATACCAATTGAAGCACACTACCAAGGCTACCGATTGAAAGATCATCATTGTCATAGCTCCATGATATTTAAAGATAAGCATCTAGGATCACCAACTATTATAGAGCACGAGCAATCTTTAAATATGCAATTACTCACAACTTTAGATACCAATTACTCGACTTGTGGAGGTACCCAAGTCCTGATTGCTCCATTTCTTGCTCATCTTCCCTTTTCCACCTTGAGACTATATAGGATCACTCAAGAAACATTTAGTCTCAAAAGAAACAAGTTATGTGTGCTCCCCCTAAAGTTGTGCATCAAGTATTTGAATGACTTGCACATTCTAGCGTCCTCAGAACTAGAGGGGATCACAACATACCTTGGTCTAGGCATAATATATCAATTGCATCACAAAAAGATACCAATTGAATAGATGACATAATACAACTTATGACTAGTGGAAACAATGCATGCCTCAAGATATATAACATTTTAAAAGCAACCTAGGCACGCCTCACACATGATGATCATTGCAACACATATACCAATTGAAAAACGACAAGATCATGCAGATAAAGCACAATGTCTAAGCACATCATGATTAAGAAGTATTTTCTTAGGCACACCAAAGGAAACAACATTTTAAAGCATATAGCACCTAAGCCAAGATACTACCAATTGAAAGGCAAGAACATAGCTATGATCACAATCAACGGAACTTCAAGATATTTAATGAAATTGCATAGTTCCATTCTCTATATCTTTGCCTTTTACCTGAATGCCATGAGATCCATTCTTTTAGGTAGTGTGGAGTGAGAGCACCTGTTGTCACCAATTTAGGGCTCCTTTTGCTCATGCACCTCATAGCTCGAGAGGGTGTGTTAGAGACACAACATGGATTTCTTGTTTTGGTATACACAGAGTACCAAGACAAAGTAATCATGTGAACATGGACTAAACAAAACTATCATGCTTGCACATAGGTTAATCATTAAAAACCACATAGCATGACTTACAGAAAGATACAGGTTTATCCACATACACTAAGAGAGTTAATCATGGTGGATATATCAATTGAAAAGCTATCCATTGAATGATTAAAGAGATATAACCTATAAAGCACACAGTCACGATTGAGCAAGCATGATTATGATCTTGGAAATCATGGATCATTAATTGAAAGATATTCAACACAAGCAATCTCAAAAACATAACTACTCCAAGGATAGGTATAGCACGACAAACCAACTTAAAAGCAATACTGATTAGAAATAATGCACATAAGATACACGGGTACCGTCCTTTGGAGAGCAAGTTGCAGATTCTCATCAAAGTCCTTTGCTTGATTCACCAATAATGATTAAGGACCTCTACAATTTATTTAACTCGAGATGAACATGGGATTAGTATTGCACAATAATTCAACCTTGGGTCAATAAATAGACAATAAAATTGACAACTTAAGCGTAGAGTTTGAATTAACCATCTTAAGCTCTCCCAGGGTCTCCAGTCCATCTCGAGGCACCTGCATGGTCTAGTTGGCACAGTTTGGTACACATCTCGGGATGGGTCCATAACGTTCATCTAAAAGAGCCTTTGGTACCCACATAGCAATTGTGCTAGTTCTAGGTGATCTCATTACTGATCTAGCACAAGTGTATGATTTGGGTCTCCTAAGCGAATAAGATTGAGATAAATTTACTTGTTTAGGAACCTTACCCTTCTTACATACCTTAGGTAGATGACCATGCTCACCACACATGTAGCAGAAGCGTCGCTCAACCTGACATGACACTTGTTGTTTGTCTTTTTCTTAGTGAGGGTCATCTTGGAGGGTGCACATCTTTGATTCTTCATGAGCGGACATGAAGTGATCATATGGTCCTTATCGTTGCATCCAAAACATCTCCTCATTCCTTCATCCTTGTCTTTGTGTGGACAAGACGCAATGAAGTGGCCTAATTCCTTGCACTTGAAGCACCTCCTTTTTCCTCTTCCCTTTTTGCTCTTGGATGACATAGAGAGATGATCAGTGCAAACAACATGACTAATTGAATCTTTACCTTTTTGTTGTTTCATGTTGATTGCTTCACTTATTGCCTTAGGAACTTCTTTCTCGTAGAGTATGACCCTTGCTGCGGTTTCTCCTTCCTCAAGCTTCTTCACCACGCGTTCGTAGATATCTTGAGGAAGTCGAGCATAGCGTCTTCTCCTCAATTGTCTTTGTTTCTTGTTCCCAAGCAATTTTGTTTTTGACCCTACAACTTGTTGCTCAATCAAAGATTGGCCTTTCTTGGGGCAGTAGAGGTCAGCACATGATAATATTTTAACTAATTGATCACTTATGCAAGAATGTAGTTCACATGAGTTTAAACTAGTAATTACTACCTCATGAGCAATATCGAGCATGATATGGTCATCAACTAATTCATTATGAGAATAAGATAGCATATCATATTTTTCACTTAGAGCAAGTTTTTCTAAATTTATCATTTCTACTTGACTCTTAAGCATAGAATTCTCAGTTTTAAGTTGAGCAACATCAGATAATATATCATGATTATTTCTTTGCTCAAATAAAACATATTCATACCGTTGGACCAAATTATCATGAGAGCACTTTAGCTCCTCATGTTCTTTGGTCATCTTCTCCAGGTTGTCGTTGGTTTTGATGAGAGTCTCCTCTAGCCTGAGAAGCGTCTCGCCTTGTTCCTTGTTCCTCTTCAACAGCTTAACTAAGAGCACTTTGTCTTCTTTGTTGAGATGGGTGTAGAACTGGCGAATCTCCTCTTCTTCCACATCGCCGGTCTCATTTTCCCTGTCATTATTATCAGTGGAAGCAATACAGGAAAATGTACCTTGTGGTGATGAAGACTCATCCTTGCTATCATCCTCATATTCCTCCTCATCACCGCTTTCGTCTCCACTATCATTGTTAGCAATAAGACATTTATAACAAGTGGAAGACAAACCTGTCGGTGAGGTGGATTCATCGTTTGGTTGCCATCGTTTTTCTTCTCCCTTTGAAAGGTTAGTACCACAAGCAACATAGGGAGTAGAAGTAGTACAATTGGACTCAGAATATTTTATTTTAATTCTAGTCCATAGATCATGAGAATCACTATCACTACTCATGATGGCAAAATAAGCACCTCTAGAAAGAGAGTCAACTAAGATGTTGCAAGCATGGTGATTGAGAGATAGACATCTTAGTTCAACATTAGAAGGTTTTTTACTAATATCAGAGGGAAAAATACTTCTACTAAAGATCTGTCTCAAATCAGGATCAATATGCATGAAAGCATTATAAATAGAGACAGACCAAGATTTATAATTAGAACCATCGCCTAGAAGAAGTTCTAGAGTTACCTCTTGTGACGACATCGTCATCTCCGGACGGCTAAGCCCACACTGGAGAGGCCTAGCTCTGATACCAATTGAAAGTTCCCTATGCCCAGGAACAGGATCTGGATGTCGCCTAGAGGGGGGGTGAATAGGCGGATAATAATTATCACTTTAAAACTGGAAATTCTTACTCTACCCGAAGGCTGGATCGCAGTGGAATGAAAGACCCTTCGAGTAGGTTGCAGCGGAATAGAAGTTCCTGTTTAAAATACCCTGCACTTCGAAGACAACTTGTACCACATATAAATATAGAAGTGCAAGTACAAACAACAAATAAGACAGAGAAACAGCACACAGCATAGAGCAGAGCACACAAACACAGGGATTTATCCCGAGGTTCGGCCAAGCCTGAAATGATTGCCTAGTCCTCGTTGGAGTTAGCCACACCTTGGCTTGGAGTATATTTCAACTCCTTTCTCCCTTTGCTCAGATCTGTCAGTGCGACAGATAGAGCCTTCCACTATGTTGATGTCAGTTACAACGATGTCGTGGCTGCTTACAATCTTCTCGACAGCACTCTGGCAGAGTAACAATGCGCTCAAGATTTTGCTCTAACTCTCAGCAGCACTTCCCCTCTCTCTAAAGGCTTATAACTTCGCCTCTACACAAACTAGAGAGATACACAAGAGAGGGAGAGAGAGAATTGATCCAAATGATGTATGCACTTGTTGGCTGCACTTGTGTACTTGTTTGAGGCGCCTAGGGGTCCCTTTTATAGCCCCAAAGGGCCTAGGAGCCGTTGTTGCTTCATTTGGAAGCTCCTAGCCTTCCCTGGTTGCGGGTGCACCAGACTGTCCGGTGGCGCACCGGACAGTGAACAGTAACGAATCTGATTGACAGTTTTCTTCTCTAGAACAACTAGCCATTGGTGCACCGGACAGGTTACTATTCACTGTCCTGTGCACCGGACGCAGCTACTATTCACTGTCATGTGCACCGGACAAGGTCACTATTCACTGTCCTGTGCACCGGACAGAGTTACTATTCACTATCCTGTGCACCGGTCAGCTACTATTCACTGTCCTGTGCACCAGCCAACAACACACTAAGTGATTTTCCTCCGTTCTTTCTCCGTTTGACTTCAACTTTTGGGAGGATTTTCCTGAGACTTAAACAAATACATTTAGAGTATAATCCAATTGATTTAGTCCTAGAAACTTACATCTTTCTTATTCTTCTCCTAGCTTTTTTGTTTCTCCTCCAGCAGAGCTCAGAATGGTACTTTCTCTACAGAAAGAGTTAGAGAGCAAACCAAAGCACCAAACTTGTAGTAAGAGGTGTATGCAACATGGTTGAACACTCAAACCTTACATACTTAATCTTTTTCATCGTTTTAGCCAATTTGGCATGTTTGAGGTCGATGTTGGACTCTAAACCATTAAGTCAACTTGACTTGATCTAGATTGACATATCTAAGCTCCAACTCCCTTGTTCATTTCTCGAGCTTGATCTTGAGCCTTATGACTTACACCACATAACTATAGATGTTACCTCATTGGTTGTAAGTCATGTCCTTATGTAGTGATCCTTGATGCACCATAACTCTTAACTCGATCAACCTTGACTTTGCAAGTCTTCTTCTTCACCCCTGGCTTTGGGTTCCTGGTCTCCTTGACCTTCTCCCGTGCACTCGGTACCTCGAAGCTCTTCTTGCCTCCATCCTTGGCTTGATCAGTTGTCTCTGAGTTACGCACACCGAGTCTCACTTAAGCAATGTCCATCTTACTTGTGATGTCCATTATCTATAGATAATCCAGTCTTTGGACCATCACACTTGGTCACTTGTGTTGTTCCCTGTTTGCTTTGCATTAAGAACCTGTTCAACACTTAGCACACTTGTTAGTCCTTTAATTGGGTTGTCATCCAAACCACCAAAACCCACAAGAGAGCTTTCAGGTAAGCAGCGCCCCGTTCTGACTTGGTAGAGGCCGATGGCTGCTACCCCGAACGCCATGGAGCTTGTGGCAGACGAGTCAGGTCTTGGAGGCATCGGTGCGCGTGCGGAGCTCCCATGGGCCCTCCACAACCGGCTAGCCACCTCATGCATTATGATGTTGTCGAAGGCAAAACCCATTACTAACTTGGTTGTTGGTCTCCACCAGCACGCGGAGGGAGTTGGGACTTAACCCCCTCCGAGCGTGGGCGACGGTGGAGACTGAGCAAGCCATGAGCTTGTGCGATGGCCGACGATGGCCACCGCGTGTGTTGTGGAACCAAGACATAGGCCAGTGCAGTGGACTACAATAGCCATGCTCCTGGCCTGTGGGGACCCACCAATAGATTCCATGGAGGCCATGTTAACAAATGTGTAGCCTTTGTTATTATGGCCTCCTGAAACTCATTGGCAGGTAGAAAAGGTCATCCCCCATGGACGGGGAGGTGACTCCATCTACTCTGGAGCATAGCGACCGGTTGTCGGCGGCCTCGCCCGTGCCTAGCTATTGGATGGTAGTGGCCACCTCGAATACCATCGTGCTCTGCCAGGGCTCGACGCCTGCGACCCTGGGCATGACGGGGCCTGGAGGAGGGGCAACAGTGGTAACCTCAAGCGTCGTGCTTGAGGTTTCCATTGCCTTCTTCCTAATGGCATTGGCACACCTATTCAGGCGTTGCTTGAGATCGACGACGAGCATCTTGAGGCATTGCTTTTCCGTCTTTCACCAGATGTCAGCGAATGGACCACCTCGACTGAGCTCGTCGATGGATGAGTGGGATGTCATCAGCAAAGGGCCAAACTAAGCGCCCCACCCCCTAACTGGTGCGCCAAATGTCGAAGGGAAAATTCTTAGGTCGTGTGGCAGAATGCACCCGTCCTAATCCTAAGATGAGGAGGGGCCTAAGGATTTGCCCGATTAGCTGGAAAAACACGATAACACAAGGGTTAGAGTGGTTCAGCCATCGGAGCATAATACCCTACATCTACTATGAGTTGTATTGCCTGAGAGTCTCTGAGTCTTTCTGAATCCGTCCTAGATGCCTAAGTTGGAACTCGCTTCCTGTTGGGGGCCTTCGTCCTCCGAAGGTCCTCAAAAACGTAATTTAACAACATCTTCCAAGTATGGCTTATGGACAGGTACCTTCGGACTCAGGATAAAAGCATACACGATGGGAGGAGCATGGTCATGACGAAGGTTGCCGCTGCTCCGAAGCTACGCTCAAGGGAGCTTCGGCTCAATCGCAGAAAAAGGAACCGACTTAAAGGGGAAAGGGTTGTTTAGTCCTCATAGATCTATCTACAAGTCAATAATAGATGTAAAGGGCATAACTGTAATTTCTCACAGGCTGCGTCCTGTGCCTATAAATAGATGCACAGTACCCCTGTACTGTTCACGCTGGGTTGGACCTACTTTTGCGTCATGTTTGTACCCTTTTACCTTCTAACAAGCCGAAGGTACTTTTGTAATTCAATATTGTTCCTATTTTTTCATGATTATATAATAAGAATGAATCAACAATGTCATATAATCATTTATGTTGTTTCTTATGTGTTTTATTCTATTTTAACGTATACTGTAATGATGAAGGTATGTCCTTCATGACCTTCGTCTAAAGACCATTATATCCTAAGGGAAATAATGCTTTGATGGACGAAGGGCATTAACATTTAACAATTTGTGTTGCCTTGTTCTTAACCCATAGCACTTGAGAACAAGTCCCCAACATTGGCGCCCACCTCCGGTGAACCCTTTTTCGACCACCTTCGGCAAGCACTGACCTTTGTCATGCCGCCGAAGAAAGCTTCAGCGCCAGGGGTTGCCGCACTACAGCCACTGGACCCAAATCAGGAGACCCTTTCTCTCCGAGAGGCCTGAAGCCAGAAGAGGAAGGCCACTAGTCCAACACTCTATGAAGAAGAGTTGGATCAAGAAATCAGAAACATGGAGATAATCCATCAGCAAGTATAAAGGAAGAAGGAGAAGATGGCCCGACTGGTTGATCTTCAAAGGCAGATTGACGAAGCCAGTGAAGAAGTACGCCATCTTGCTCAAGACGAACAAGATCGAAGGCCCCAACACAGGGAGCTTCATCAAGAAGGCTTGTTCAACGAGGATGGATGGTATGATGATTTTAATCATGATACCTTTACCTCTGATGATGCTTCTCCCTTGGCAGCAGAACTGCAGGCTATCCCATGGCCCCCATCATACAAGCCACCTCAGCTCCCCATGTATGATGGGCATTCAGATCCGAAGCAGTTTTTGATGAGTTATGAAGCAACTATATCTTCATATGGAGGCAATGCAGCCGTCATGGCCAAGTCCTTCGTCATGGCAGTTCGGAATGTGGCTCAAACATGGTATTCTTCTCTTCGGCCAGGGACTATTACTTCGTGGCAGAAACTCAAGGATGTGCTAGTGACAAGTTTCCAAGGCTTTCAGACGAAGCCAGTCACAGCTCAGGCCCTGTTTCAATACACGCAAGACCATGAGGAGTATCTCCAGGCGTATGTCCGAAGATTCTTGCGTCTGAGAGCACAAGCGCCTATAGTGCCCAATGAAATTGTCATTGAGGCCATGATTAAGGGACTTCATCTAGGACCTACTGCCCAGTACTTCGCTAGAAAGCCTCCACAGACTCTGGAGAAGTTGCTTCAAAAAATGGATGAGTACATCAGGGCTGACAATGACTTCCGCCAAAGAAGGGAGGAAGCTTACAGGTTCTCTGAGATGACCAGGGGCTTCGGAGGAAGAATCCACCCAAGGCATGTCAGGTCAATTCACAGCTCCACTCAGAGTGATGACAGAGGAAGTTAGCTACAGAGGCCGCATTATACTTCACAATCTTCGGGGCAGCAACAAAGCTCTTTTCGGCCGCCAGCTCCAAGAGGCAGAGGCGGCAGGGGCTTCGGAGGAAGATATGGGGACCAGCCCAGGAAGATCTACTGCCTATTTTGTGGTGAAGACAAGGGCCATACTACAAGAATGTGCTAAATCACCATCCAAAAGCAGAAGGAGATCGCAGAAGCCGAAGCCCGGCAAAGTCAACCGAAGCAGGTCCTGCACACTGCTTCGTGTCACTCACCCTACATACCAGAATATGTGGGTAATCATCCTACAGCTTCTGTTGCTTCGGCTAGTTAGCCACATGCTTCTTGGCCACAGCTTCCACCTCCACCGCCACTACAACCTACCTATTCACGAGGTCAGCAGCCAGAAGGGAGCCATCAGACTCATCAGCAGCGAGATCTCAGGGAGGAATCCGAAGCTCGCACAGTCAACAGTACTGTGCCAGAATCAAAACACATCTATTGAGAGATATCCTACCTCTAAAGCATTTTTCCATTCATTGTCATTTTATTTTTTAATAAGGAACAATCAATGTAAATCTAGTCTTCCTGTCATTTTTAATTTCTTGCAATAACTTCATTCTTGTCATAGTGAAATATATCTTTCCCACAGACTCACGAAGCTCAAAAAACTGCTGAAGCTCAAAAGTCGTTCCTAAGGGAATGCAGAGCTAAAAATCGCATTGGAAGTTTCACCAAAGCTACAAAAAGTCATTCCTAAGGAGCGCAGCGTAAGTTTACCGAAGCTACAAAAAGTCGTTCCCAAGGGAGCGCAGTGTAAGTTTTCTGCTCAAAAGTTGTTCCAAAGGGAATACAGAGCAAAATACCGCCGAAATATAAGGCGAAGCGCGAAAAGTCAACGCGAATACCGCCGAAATAGAAGACGAAGAAGTTCAAAAGACGTTCCTAAGGGGATGCAGAACTTACACCAAAAAATAAGCGGTGAAGCCGAAAAATAAACGGCAAAGTGATTTTGATGGTTCCTAAGGGGACGAAGAGATTGTGTTTCAGCGTGGGTATGTGTCTTCGGCATTAGCATCATTCTTTGCATCATATAATCGCATCATATTGCATAGCATCACATCATACATCATATCACATCAACGACATTAATTGGAAACGAAGTCGATCTTCAGAGAATGCTTTATAAAAAATGAAAAGATGCCAAGGCACAAAGTAAGCTGAGAATTACAGCTTCATCGGTTCTGATGTGGAAGAAGGGATCTATTGTTTATGAAGCATTGATGTTTTTACAAAGTGTGGATGATTCTTACGAGGCATAAAAACTCTTCTTTACGAAGCATGAAAAGAAGGGAAGGTGTTTTTTCGTCGAAGGCTAAAAATGGTACGTACATAAAGTTTCATGCATCGCAAAGAACTGAATTACAAACAATTCACATATTGCATTCAAATTTATAAACACCAAATATTACACACATAGTTCAGCAAATGTTACATTAATATCCTAGAAATGTTTTTACAATAGCTACTCTTCTTCCTTTAGAATTTTTTCTACAGCTTCGTTAAGCAGTTTGGTAACAACTTCGTCGACAATAGCTTCGGCCATATTAATGATTTTTATCGCTTTCTTTGTTTCCGGGTCGGCTAGGGGGTCGAATGGCTCCGGTGGAGGAGGTAGCTCATCTGCGACAGAAAAAATCAATCAGTTCGAAGCCTCGAAAACAAACAACGAAGCTACAAGCCATTAAACAATACCTATTCGTCTCTCAAGTTCTGCAGCTTTCTTAGCTTTCTTTGCTGCTTCTCGAGAGTCGTGGATATCTTTTTCGCTCTTCATTATTTCATGAACCATTTCTCGGCCGCCATTGTCCCAAATATCAGTGAAAAATTTGCCACCCAATAAACTTGCTTTGGTCGAGGGGTCCTTCGTGTCATCAACAGAGAAGGTAGCTTCGGCCTGGGCCAAGGTTTTAACATGTTTGCAACCCGCCTTCTCCAGGACGACTGCAACTCCTCTCGTGCCAGAGAAGGCACAGACGTCCCCACGATCACTTAAGATTTCTTCAAAAGCTTCGGCTTCACCACTGATCCACTCGATAACGCCCTCAGGGTTGCCTAGTATAAAGTTGTCTTCATTTGAGTAGGCACCCACGTTGGCGAAGCTAGTCTTCATCTTTTTCACGCACCCCACATATTTTTCAAAACACCTTTCCTTCGATGCACGAAGCTCTACAACTGTCTTTTCAAAATAATTTTTCTAGTATTCGTTGGCATCTCGATCAGCTTCAGCAACAACACATTTTACTTTGGCCTCAGCTAATTGTCTCCAAAGATCTTCAATTCCACTCTTCTGGGCCTCAGCTTGAGCTTTGGAACTGGCTTCGTCTTCTTTTATTTTGTTTACCAATGAAATTAATATTTTATCCTTTTCAAGGCCTTCGTTCCTTAGTTCAATTACCTCTAAGCGAAGGTTGTTCAGAGCTATTGTACACCCTTCATCTTTGATATTTTTCTGTGCCCTGAGGGCATTGCTAAGGATCAAGCCCTCCAAGAGGAGTATAGTATTAAGCATAAACAAATAATTCATTTTCAAATACAAAAATTGATTTTTCATACCTTTATGCTATTATATGCTAAACTGTCAGCTAATTCATCCTTCGACAATACTGAGAGGCCATCTTCTAACTTCGGGAATCCGAAGCTTCTTCCTATCTCCCGGCTGACGGATATCTCTTTGTTATCCAGGAGACAGTATAAAAAATCTTCTTCTCCGCTGCCATTAAACACCAGTGCCCCCTTCGGGTATTTTAGTTTTTGGGCATAATGGTGAGCTTCTCGTTTTTGTTCCGAAGAAAGCATCTTTCCCGAAGCATGGCGGATGATATAATCGATGCTCTCTTCCAAAGCTTCGGGAGCAGGAGTAGCAACCTTTTTAGGCGAAGTTTGCTCTGAGGCTTTTTCTACTGTTGTTTTCTCTTCAATTTCTGAAGGTTTTTTCTCGGCAAGCTCTGAAGGCCCAGCTTCGGCACTAGCTTGGCTTACTGCAGCTTCGATTTCGGTCGGCTTTGTTTCAGCTTCGATTTGCATTTTTGAAGCCTCGACAATCTTCCTTGAAGGAGTAGAGCTTAAAGCCTTTACTGTTTCTAGCACGTCTAGTACATTTGCCATCCTTCTTCTTTTCGGAGTTGCCGCAAGACTTTTTTGTGCCTTCGTCACTGTTACTTCCGCTGAAGGGCTTAAAATTTCTAACATTTTTGTTCCTTCAGTTTTTGGCTCTTCGGCCTTATCTTTACCAGTCTTTGATTCAACTTGCTCGGCTGAGGGCGCCTTCGGCATGGTAGCTGGTTCTTCAGCCTTCTGCGTAGGAGGAATGGGCTCCTTTGGTTCAGCAACTGAAGAAGTCTCCCCGCCAAACTCAGGTACCACGGCCGGCTCAATATAACGTGGCCGGTGGGTAAGGACTTTCAACTTTTTGCTCTTCGGCGCAGGCTCATCTGGAGTGGCCGAAGCAGCAACTTTCCTCTTCTTTCCCCGTCCCCGCAGCGGGTAGCAGTAGTCGGGGTAAACAAAACCAATGGCATCAAAAACTCTGTTTAATCTCTTTTTTCCCTGGCCCCTGAAGGATGTGGATAAGGCATTATCTTCCGCTTTGGAATACGGCCCAAGCAGTTCATCACTTGTAGCTTCGATACATTTCAGCAGTCATCATTTGGTTCATCAAATTTATCTCTGTATCTAAAGGTGTATTTCAGTCGAACCAGCTCACCTTCGCCAGACTTGGTGATAGTCTCCTTCGGCATTTCCCAGCTCTCTACAAGTGGCCATACTCTGAAGGCTATATGCTCCTAGATTAAATCTTTTGTACCAAAAAAAGCAAACAGTACCGAAAGCCTTTTGGCATGCTTCGGCGGCTTCGTCAATCTCAACCTTTGGCCTTTGAAGGCCGAAGCGGGACCAAATGGGGCGCATAATAACTTCTTTAATATCTTCCCTTGCCTTCAAGTCATTCTTCACGTAAAACCATTCCTCCATCCACGCTCCAGGCCACCTTTTTCTGTATGTTGGCACCGGATAGCTTGCGTTGGGGCGTGCAGTAAATCCATAACAGCCAAAGTTATTGTGATATTGTTCCTTGCCCATGGTCTTTGTCTCATATGCAAGTTCATGCATACTGCAGAAACATTTCGCGCTTGGCTCCACTCCCTGGCTTCTCACAGCCCAGACAAAAATTCCCATTCTAATAATAGCTTCGGGGGTTATCTGATGAAGGAAGATCTGATAAGTTTTTAACACTTCGACCACAAACCTGCTCAATGGAAACCGAAGCCCAGCTTTGAAGAAGCTTCAGTAAATCACAACCTCGTCTTCCTCAGGGACAGGGACGGTGTTGTCTCCGCCAGCCCTCATAATAGACATATCCCAAAAGTATCTTCCTCTCATGCTCTTAAGGTGATTTTGTTTGATGGTCGATTTTCCAAAAATCGAATGACTTGGAATCCAGGGCTGGTCCTCAGAATCTTCACCCCCACTTTCAGCATCATAACTATCACTGTCACCAGTATCTTCAGACAGGTCCTCCAATATCTCTTTTGTAATCTTCTCTGTATTTGATTTTGCCATCGATTCTAAAAACCCAGCTATATAAGGATTCACAGCCTTCTTCTACTCAAAGAGCTTCTCCTCTTCGGTTAACTTCGTCTTAGCAGCAACTTTCTTGTCTTGAGACATCTTTTCTTCGCAAATGGCAAAAATGTGTCCTTCAAACCGAAGCTTAGAAAGCTTGAGAAACTAAGCAAGCGTTGGTGAGCAAGAGCTATAAAATTGAGCAAACAAAGCAAGTGGCACAAACAGCGTACCAAATGTGGTCAGAGTGAGTTCTTATTTATAGGCTCGGCGCATCCCGAGTTGGAGGGTCCCGACTGTCATTGACTGTTGCTATTCTAGCAAAGGGAAGATGTTTTTTCGGACCTTCGTCTTAAGGCCTTCATCCATGTCGCAGTCTGAATTCGTTATCTTAAACAAATTAATACTGCGAGGGGCTACTATTGGGGGCCTTCGTCCTCCGAAGGTCCTCAAAAACATAATTTAACAACGTCTTCCAAGTATGGCTTATGGACAAGTACCTTCGAACTCAGGATAAAAGCATACACGACGGGAGGAGCATGGTCATGACGAAGGTTGCCGCTGCTCCGAAGCTACGCTCAAGGGAGCTTCGGCTCAATCGCAGAAAAAGAAACCGACTTAAAGGTGAAAGGGCTGTTTAGTCCTCATAGATCTATCTACAAGTCAATAATAAATATAAAGGGCATAACTGTAATTTCTCACAAGCTGCGTCTTGTGGCTATAAATAGATGAACAGTACCCCCGTACTGTTCACGCTGGGTTAGACCTACTTTTACATCACGTTTGTATCCTTTTACCTTCTAACAAGCCGAAGGTACTTTTGTAATTCAATATTGTTCGTGTTTTTTCATGATTATATAATAAGAATGAATCAACAATGTCATATAATCATTTATGTTGTTTCTTATGTTTCTTCTTCTATTTTAACGTATACTGTAATGATGAAGGTATGTCCTTCATGACCTTCGTCTAAAGATCATTATATCCTAAGGGAAATAATGCTTCGATAGACGAAGGGCATTAACATTTAACAATTTGTGTTGCCTTGTTCTTAACCCATAGCACTTGAGAACAAGTCCCCAACACTTCTGAGTTGTCCTCCACCATGTGTGTGCCTTCACTTTTATAGACCAAGGGAGGCATGTACATGGTGACTGAGCCCCAACAAGTATGTCTAGTAATCTATTGCTCGATATGGAGTAAGTGGAGCGTCGGTCCGTGGAGAACAGATATATTCTCCTAGTTGTGTAGATCTCCTGGTTTGCCGTGCCCTTGACCTATCTAGTTGGAGTAGTGCACAGGAGTAGGTCGCATCATAGGCTAATGCATTATATCGCACGTAAGGATGCTCAGGTGTCCTTGTCCTATCTTCTTCGCATGTCTCCTTTTGCCTCGGTAACGTGCGAGCTACAACGGGAGTCATGATGATAGCAGCCCACGCGTCGCAGGGAGTCAATGGTTGTGCCTCGGTAAAGCACGAGTTACTGTGTGATCCGTGCACTGCAGACACACCGCCTGCCATTGGGGCGGGAAGGTACACGTCTTGCAGTTAATGCAGAGGCGCACTACACTTAGAGGCTGACGTCAGTCTTTTCCCAATGGCTTACATCACATGTCGTAGAACACGTGACAACACCAGGTCTCGCCTTGTGTGGGGAGTAGTGACTGGGACCGCCCTTAACAGGGGGTCCAGATGGTGCTCGGGGAGATCTCGTCTCCTCCGGTGTTGGACAACACGTGGCAACACCGGACCCCTTAGGCTAGAGGTCCGGGTGGCCCACCATGAGGGTCGAGGCTGTTCCCAGGGGTCCAGCCCCCAGGCGCATGTGTTGAGAGCCCTCTTCTTCAAGACACATTGGGGTTCCGGAGTGCTGATTATAGGTGCCGATCTTCACCCGAACCCAGTGGCCTTATTAGGCAGACCCAACCACTGGGCTAGGACGGGTCACGATTAGCATGGTGGCTAAGAGTAGTCCCGAGGGATCCGCCTTGACCAGTAGTAGTAGGTACCTCAATCTTGAGGTACCAACACATTCATATACTTCATTCATTTTGGAATGACATATTTAAATTTCTTGACATATTTATTATTTTATAACAATTAAATGAATTACTAGATATCTATTTATAGAAATTGTAAAATAATATATAAATATTTACTATATTAAAGCACCAGTTTCAACGGTGGTCCCATGTTAATATTTTTAAAAAAACCCTACATTTCTTTAGAACCAACCCGCATTCCTATAATCTCTTCTCTACTACTATAATAAGAGAGTTTATATAAAAGTAAGTTAAAATTATGTATAAGTGAGTGTTTGAAACTTAGTTGTTGGCTCCACATTCACAATTTATTCTATGTCATATATATAAAAATTTTAGCAATGCACGAACATATGACTAGTGCGGTCAAAGCTTGACATACTATATTGTTATTAATGAATATACTCATAATGTATCCATTGCTATGCTTATAATTTACATGTAACATGATATTTTGTCAACTGTAAATCCATCGATAAAATAGATTCAAGTCATGTGAGTATTCGAATTCAAACTATCCGTTTTGTATTTTATCCGATAATATTCATATTCGTATGCGTATTTGAATTAAAATGTGGTAAATAGTGACATACAAATTCGCCGCAGGCGTGCAAGTTAAGGGACCACTTTAAAAAAGGACATCCATGGGCTCCATCTCGTCAAAATCTGGGCGGTGAAACCCTCAAACCCTAATCCTTTGGCCCCTCACCATGGCGGACGCTGACGACGCGCCGCCAACGCCGCCTCCTGAGGTAGTAGCCCCCGAGGAGCATCCCGCGGTCGCCGAATCCGCCGTTGCCGCGCAGCAGGAGGGGGCAGCGACGGCCCAAGTCGATAACAAGCGGAAGCTCGAGGAGGCTGGCGCCGACGCGGAGGCGAACGGCACCGGCGAGGACGCCAAGCGCCCGCGCGTGGATGGTGAGCCCGACGCTGCCACAGGTGGATCTCTCAGTTACCCCGTTGCCTGGAACCTATGCATTATTTCTGGCGCTGCGGCGCGCTTTTACTTCTAGATGAAACTTGCGGCTCATCCGTTTGATTGGTTCGCTTGGATTTTTCTCTCTCGATTGGGAGCAGGCATTGAGCAGCAGAACGATGGGTCCTCCGTGAATGTCTCCGTGAATGTGGAGGAACCCGCAGCTGCAGAGGAGGATAAGGTTGCTCCCACCGATGGGGCAGCGACGGATGGTGATAATGACACGGCCGCTCCTGCTACGGATTCGCAGGCGGGTTCTGATGACAAACCGCTTGAAGCAGCAGCTGAAGCTCCACAACCGGAAAGTGATGCAGCAGCTGTTGCCCAGGAGATCTCTCGTATGATCGAAGTACCCAACAGCAGGGTATATTATTAATCCGATGCATATCTCATTGTCAGGTTCTGCTTACACTAGTTAGAGGTGTTGCAGGAACAAAAGGCATCGACGAGAGCATTCACTGCAGAAACTACACATTTTTTACATGCTGTTCAATCTATTTTAATTGTGGGCATTCACACAGGTCGGTGTCCTTATTGGAAAAGCTGGTGAGACAATCAGGAACTTGCAAATGAGCTCGGGTGCAAAGATCCAAATCACCAAGGACGCCGATGCGGACTCAAATGCCCTGACTCGTCCGGTTGAACTAGTTGGAACCCTTGGAAGCGTTGATAAAGCAGAGCTGCTTATTAAGAGTGTCATAGCTGAGGTACACTCAACATGTGCTGATTCCTTGATTGTAGTCGCCCTTTGAGCTGTGTTTTCACATGCATGCTACTTCTGAAATTTTCCTCGAATGCTATATATGCTCTATTGCAGGCTGAGGCTGGCGGTTCCCCTGCCTTAATAGCTAGAGGATTTGGAAGTGGACAGCCTGGGTCAGAGCAATTTGAGATGACAGTTCCTGATAACAAGGTTCTTTCTTGGTGCTAAAGATGTTGTTATAGTGTGCCATTTTATATGTTCAACCATTACCTGTATACCATAGGTTGGTCTCATTATCGGAAAAGGTGGTGATGCAATTAAAGGCATGCAAACCAAATCTGGTGCTCGTATTCAGGTGGATATGCCAATTGTCATGGTGGCTTGCCATTATCAAACTTTTACAACTTGTATATATTTGGAGGTCTAAGGAGATGTTGACTCTGAATTTTTTTTCTAGTTAATACCCCAACATCCTCCAGAGGGCGTTACATTGACTGAAAGAATTGTACGTGTTACTGGGAATAAGAAGCAGATTGAACTTGCGAAGGATTTGATCAAGCAAGCTATGAATCAGGTGATGTGATCTTCCTTTGTGCCTTTTTGTAGTCTATTTGTGTTTTCAGTTCTAAGTGTTGCTAGATGCTGGCATATAACTACTTTATGCTTTTGATTGTTCATTCATTCTGTGATTTTGCTCTGATGGTTGCTGATGATGTGATCATGCTTCACGATTGATTGTTCTTGGTTCATGATATGGTTACTTTTGTGATTGTAGATGCCAAAATCATGTTGTCTTTAATATTTGTGACCCAACACAAATTAATGACATGCCTATTGAGAACATGGCCTTATTTCAATCCTATTATGGACCAATTGGTTTCTTAGCTTTGGGTTTCATAATACACCTTCTTTATCATTGCATGCAATTTGTACCATCTTTCTGATCAAGCCAAGTTCGAGAATTCCCTGATAAGCTTTGCTGCTTCTGTAGGTGTCCCAAGTGTACTGGTATTTTTTGCTATAAACAAACACACTTTGCTTTTGTACTTTGTTGTTCATACTATGAATATATTGCCATCTCTCTTGTGTTACGGAGTGTTGGGCCCTTTAAGATTTGTTATAAACTAATCACTCCTCTACAATTGGCCTTGTATGAAGTATCTATCTTGATATATAGCAATGCCTAATTGGGCTGGAAGGTAAGTTTTTCTTCATGTTTGAGTTTTCATCTTCCGATGAAAGACAAACGAGATGCCATTGCTGTCAAGATCAATGATGTAAAATTTGTAAATCAGATTCATTACCTCAACAAATATTTCACTTCCTTTCCCTTGCCAAAATCCCTTATCCTCGGTGCTAGCACTGTGAATATGGTGTATTTTTCTTTCTCGTTTTTACTGGATCATGCATGCTTCCATTCCATTACCTGTCCATTGGAGCAAAATTCTTGATTTATTTATTTAATTAATAATATGGATTATTGAAGGGTCAAAAGGAGTACATGATTATACAATTCAGAAATGAACTTTTGAGCTGTAATACATAGCAAATGATATGTCTGGAGATCTGGGTACTGTTTAGATTCTTGATCCCATTAGCTTGATTATTCTTCGTAGGACATACACTATGAGTAGGACTTTCCTCATCTATCACCATTAACAATGTCCATGACTATAGGTTTGCAAGTGCTGTCTTACCATACCAGCGGATTATCGAGTTGCTAGATAAGAGATATTATTCTGTTTCCTACATAAGCAGTCTGAACTGACACATCAAGTTCACTCGCTTCCAGTTTCCGTCAATTATTTTTGTTGAAGGTGCCAATTGGAGTTGGTTGGGCATCCTAATGGAGATACAGCTAGCTTTCTTCATGGGCGCCATCGTTCTTCAACATTTACTTGCACCGGAGAGGGATATTGACCATTATCCCTTACCCTTGCATGGTTTATGTAGTTGGTAACTGGTAAGGCTGTCTATTGTCGAAAGGAAACAGAAACTGTATGGCATTGGAAGACTGCAACAAGTGTTTCATTGCCATGACAAGGCTACTACAGCACCATGTATAGGTTTGCTAAACTGAATCGTTTGTGACTGTATGTTGTTTGCAGAACAAAACTTACATATGCTATATATAAATGATTAAGGATTTACACATCGTTACTTACATAGTGTTGTACTCTTAACTAGAGTTTGGGTTACTTAGCATTATTATTTTTCCCCATTAGTAACGGTTGCTATTGGATAATGTGCGATGCAGTGCATTTAATCTCGATACTATCGTGTTTTCTATTGAGGCTGTTTATGTTTATGAGATGCATCTATATGTTAAATTCTGAAGTAACCCTTCTTTTTATTCTAAATTTCTTGTTGCAATTCTCAATGATGGTTAACCAACAATTGATATTCCTATTGTATTAATGGTGTTGCATAATGTTGTCCACAGAAATTTGTGGAGATTTTAAGGGTTTATTTTCTTGAACATTGTTTCTTGAACGATTTAGTGATCATTACTGGACAGTGTTTACTAAGTATTGAGATATGAGCTACTATGCAGGCGGATATTCTCAATGCTGTTCTTATTTAACTGCATTGTGAACAGTCTGTTTCCCATTGATGGATTCCTATTACAGTTGGCTTTATGTTTTTCTGCGGTGTCTGTTATTTACTTCTCTTTTTGGTTTCTTACATGGTTTCTTGTACAGACATTTTCAAGGCATACAAACCAGTCTGGCGGATATGGTCCACAAGGTTACCGCCCTCAGGGTCAAGGTGCCGCTTCTCAGTGGGGACCACGTTCTCAGAATCATGGCTATGGATACCCACCTAGAGGTATGCCTCCACCTCAAAACTACAACACACCCTACGGCAGCTACCCGCCGCAGCAGGGACCACCAAGAGGTGGCATGGGCTGGGACCAGAGGCAGGGCCCTCCACCCCATCCTTCGTACCAGGGTGGTGCTTCTGATTACTACAAGCAGGGATCTCAGCCATATGATAGCCAGCCACCGAGCTACCCTCCTGGGCCAGGGAATTACAACAGTTATGGTCAATCACAGGGTCCTAACTATGGCCAACCTCAATACCCGCAACATGCGCCTCAGCAGAACTACAGCCATGGGTATGGTGATCCTAGATACAATGCTCCCCCTCCGAACCAGCAGTACTATGGTCAGCCGCCAATGGGCCCGCAGCAAGGCTATCCTCAACAGCCAGATCCCTATGCTAGGCCTCCATACAGTGGACCTGGTCAATGGCCTCCCAGGGGTGCTCCGGCTGCAGATGGCTCTTACCAGGCGCCAGCTGCATCTTATGGGCCGCCTTCTCAGCACCCTTCTGCTTATGGGCAAACGTACAGTGCAGCAACTGGATCTGATGGATATGCTCAACAGGGTTACCCACAGCAGGGTGGGCAGGCACCAGCTCCATATGGTCAGAGTGCACCAGCAGCTCCAGGCTATCCTCAGCAGCAAGGTGGCTATGCACAGTACCCACAGACCCAACCAGCATATGGTGAGCAAGCAGCTCAAACCAATGCGAGCTATGGGTACCAGGGAGCTCCAGCAGATCCTAACTATGGAAGTGCCTACCCACAGCCAGGATATGGTCCTCCTGGTCAGGCTACTGGTCAGGCTGGTTATGCCTCCTCAGCAGCCAGCCAGCCTGCGTATGGCCAGGCAGGATACACCCAGCCGCCTACAAATCCTCCAGGTTATGAGCAGTCTGCGGCACCAGCAACAACCCAGAGCGGCTATGCTGCGCCCCCAGCAAATCCACAGCAGCCTGCTGCAGCAAAAGGGGTCTCGCCACAGCCTGGTGGTGGTGCTGCTGCATATGGTGCTGGTGGGCAGTGGACAGCATGACCCTCCTCGAACCTCAAACATGGCTCGCTGGTAGCAATATCGTGCTCAATATTTGCACCTTCCGGATGCATCCTTGGTTATCGGAAGAGATTGTGTAACTCCTTGATTAGTGATACTTGGCATCTCTGTAGTAGCACCTACTAGTAGTTCGTTGGTTAACTGTGACTATAAACATCCTAATTCCTATTCACTTCGAATCAAACTTCGCAGCTTGCCAAGTAATTTTTTTGGATTTGTGTTTATTCATGTAAAATAGTTACTGGTTTGGCTCACAGAATGATGATTCTGTTTCTGCAGTTCATTCAAATTTGGTTCTGATGGATGTTAAACCTAGTGATGACAATTTAACCCGCAAATCTGAAATTCGATAGGTGCGTGTATGTGTGAAGATTTTGACCCGTGGTTGCAACCCATACCTAACCTGAAGTTTCGTGGGTGTTAGATGCGGGTTTTTATTTCAACCTGTATTTGACCCGAAATTCAACCCGTATTTGACTCCAAATTTGGTTTACTCCTTATTTTGCGCAATAATGACTAAAGATACAATAGTAATTATTTTCAATTAGTGACTTGGTTAATGATTCATGAAGTGTTTTGTTGGTGCTTAACGTAAGGTTTAAATCCATAAATATAACTCAATTATTGCTGGTATTTAAATACTTATAACTAAATTATTGCTTGAAAGTGTATAATGAGTAAAACCCACGGGTGATCTTAAACCCACTCGAAACCTGATGGATTTGGATGTGGGTTTAAATTTGCACCCGCGTGTGCGATCGCGGGTGAGTTTAGGTAGATTTCACGAGTTTGATCGCGAACATGGTTTTTCTCCACCGACTCAAATCTGATTCATTGTCATCCCTAGTCAAGCCGAACATACTATCCCTAGTCAAGCCGAACATACTGTTGCTCTTGCAATGTGAGAAGCGTTATGTACATATGGATCGATTAGCGGTTGATTGCAACTATAGTAAGATCTTGTCCAGTAGTTTATCCATATGGTCACCTAAAATACTGTTTTGCACCTAAAATATTGTTTTGCACGGTAGACCGCACTGTTCGCAGAGTGGAGTTTAAAATAGGAGATCATAAGGAAACTGTACCATTGTCGAATAGTATTCTACTCCCTCTATTTTCGAATATTTGTTAGCTGCTAGTTTATTTTTGAACTAAAACACGATAAATAAAAAAACTAAGGAACATACTACTAAGATTGTCTCAACGGGTAATCTAAAATAGGGGTCACAAAATTGTAGATGACATTGTTTGATGCTGTTTGTAGAGTAAAGTTTGAAATAGGAGACACGATAGGGAATCTGCTAGAGATAGCCTAAGGTCTTGATCGGTTATTTCCATGCCATATGAATTGGAGGGAATTGGAAAAAAATAGGAAGGATTTTGATTTGTTATGGATTTAAGTCCATCCGATCTTCTCCAATCTATATGAATTAAGATAAAAATGAACATATGTTGAGTGTGGGGGTGAAGTAGATGGTGAGGGTTCCCATGCTCCAAGTAGATGGTGAGGGTGAAGTAGAATGTGGGTGGTGACCCCACTCCAAATTGATGGTGAGGGTGAAGTTGAAGATGTCGATGGTGATTCTCGAGTTGTATGTTGACGGTAAGGGCCAAGTCTAGGATGTCGATGGTGATCCTCACACCATATGTTTATGGTGAGAGCAAAGTCTACGATGTCGATGGCGATCCTGATAGTCGTCTAGGGGGGGTTGAATAAGCGAAATCTGAATTTTACAACTTTAAACAACACATGATCCCTAGTCAGCGGTTAGAACAAGATAAACAATAATAAGAGTATAGAACTAAGTCCTATTCTTGCAAAGGTGTTGCTTTCAAAGAATGCAGAATAAACTAAAAGCAACACAACTAAATATCTATGAAACAACACAAGTTCTTTCTTGCAAGGAGTTGCTTCTATGTTGAAATTTAACATATAGCAACACAAAGTAATATTAACA
Organism: Zea mays; assembly: GCF_902167145.1. Classification (NCBI taxonomy): domain Eukaryota; kingdom Viridiplantae; phylum Streptophyta; class Magnoliopsida; order Poales; family Poaceae; genus Zea; species Zea mays. Next base: position 41,123,830 of record NC_050099.1, on the reverse strand, counting down.
AAGAATAATGCAAGATAACTTAGAGAGGAAGATAAACAAATCACAAGCATTAAGCACAATGGACACATATGATTTTTTTACAGAGGTTCGGTTCGCCAAGAATCTAATCCTCGTTGAGGAGTCCACAAAGGACTAGTCTTTTCCAACCATTTTCCTTTCTCCAACGGTCACCAAGACAGATGAGTGTTCCTTCTTCTTTGTCAACAAAAGGCTGAAATCTTCGCAAGGCCAACCACAAAAATAGGGGCTCTTGCTAGTTTTACAATGAATGGGAGTCAAAACTTCATGCTCAAATGATCACAAGAGGTAGCACACACTTTCAATGATTCTCACAAGGCACTATTGCTCAACGCACATGAGTAGCTTTTCTTGATTGATCTTCTCTTTTGTGGCACTTGTAAGCTTGATATGTATAAAAGTGTTACTCTAGTAGATAGGAGTGAATATCAAACTCATGTGTAGAATATAGATCAATGAATGATGTGAATGGGCTGGTTGGGGTGGCTTTTATAGCCCTCAACCACCCATCTAACCGTCATGGTGCGTTATGGTGCATCTGCCAAAACTGCGCACTCGTAAACGGTCCATGACACAAGCCCGGACAGTCCGCGACCCTCGAACGGTCGGATCTAACACCTCAACGGTTATGTATGACAAACCAACATCTAGATCAACATCTGTCTTCCCTTGGTGACGAAACACAGACGGTCTGCTGTTGGGGGCCTTCCTCTTCCAAAGGTTCTCAAAAACACGACTAATCATTTGTTTCTAGCATAATGTTGAGTATTACAGGAGCTTCGTCACAAACAAAGGTTCATGATGGGAGTATTCTCCTCCGCCGAAGGTCTTTAAGACGAAGTTATAGCCCGAAAATGACAACAATGAACGCCGAAGCTATAGCCGAAGAATAACAAGTTTGGCTTAAAGTGGTGTCGAAGATCAAGCATGATGCTGAGCCGAAGAGAAAAATACTAGCTAGTCCCTAATGATTTATGTTATAGTTATAAACAAATGTTAAGGTCATAAATGTATTTTTACCTGGGCTGCGTCCCGTGCCTATAAATAGGTGAACAATACCACTGTACTGTTCACGCTGGATTGTAATCGCTCTCGCGTCAACACCTTCGAACAAGACGAATGTATCAATGTAATATAAATCTTATTAATATCCATATTTTATCATGATATATATATATATATGAATCGATATGTGAATGAATAATATTTATCATCTCTATGAATTGTTATTCTTGCGAATGATGAAGGTGTGTCCTTCACATCCTTCGTTTGAAGATCGTTATATCCGAAAGGAGATGACGCTTCGGAGGACGAAGGTCCCTAATCTTTAGCAACTGTGTTGCCTTGTTCTTGATTCACAACATTTAAGAACAAGTGAACAACATCTGCCTTTGGTCCTGAATGGTTCGCCTAGTTCTAAAAATTATTTTGCTCAACCTTTGGGTTGAACCAGTATACAATAACCGAACGGTCCATGATTTATAGCCGGACGATCCGTAGTAGAAATGTGCATTTGACATAGTTCATGTACGAAGTCTTTGCAGTGCCACAGACTGTCTGCTAGAAGGGGCCGGACGGTCCGAAGCCAAGTGGTATTTTCAAAAGAGCTCTAGTCCGGGATAATCTACGTTATCTCGAACAGTTTGCACTAAAGCCGCGACCAGTCGCACTTGGCGATTTCAAAACTTGAGTTCCTGACTTGTCGTTGATCTTTGAACTATCCTTTTCTAGTTTCTTTGGCTAAATTTTGAGATAGAGAGATCTTATGATTTAGACAAATATATCTAGTGGCTCTCCAACTAGTCTAAGCCATGGATCTTGGACATTTTAATTCTCTAACTCATATTCCTTCTTTTGCTCAAGCTGGCTCCAAAATAGTGAATTATCGATTCCGAATTTTCCAACCTCTCTAGATGTATCAAATAGGTTCCTAGTGGAATTTAAAACCTATATAAACAGTGAAATAATTGCTAGTTGATCTTGAAAGTCGCCTTGAGGGGGGTGGATAGGCGAAATATGAAAATTATAAACTTAAACACACACTACAAGCCGGGGTTAGCGTTAGAACGAATATTAAGTCCAGGAGAGAGGAAAAAACAAATCAACCAAGAAGTAAAGCGGATGAACACGGTGATTTGTTTTACCGAGGTTCGGTTCTAAAGAACCTAGTCCCCGTTGAGGTGGTCACAAAGACTGGGTCTCTTTTAACCATTTCCCTCTTTCAAATAGTCACTTAGACCGAGTGAGCTTTCTTTCTTGATTTCTCGGGTCACTTAGACCCCCGCAAGGACCACCACACGATAGGTGTCTCTTGCTTCACTTACAAGGCTTTAAGAATAAGAATGAGAGAAAGAAGAAAGCCAACCAAGCAATAAGAGCAACAAAGAAACACAAGAACGATCCTCTCACAAGTCCTAAAGTACTAGAATTGAATTGGGGACTTTGATTGGATCAGTGGCTTTGATTTGTGTCTTGGAGTGTTGCACTTTGCTCTTGTATTGAATGAAGAGTGATGAATGTGATACCCGGTTTGCAAAGAAGAGAAGTTGGGGGTTGTTCTTTTTGTTTTTTTCCTCATCCGGTTGTTGTTTTGGGGATTTGGAATTTTGTGGAAAACATTCACAGCTAGGGCAGTAGAATTTATTTGGTTTGACGCTTGCGTTGCGGTCGGGAGCTGTCGCGTGGGTTAGTTGGGCCGCAATTGGTGTTTCGGCCCATTAACCCTCCCAAACCCTAGCCGTCTCCCCCGCACTTCTCCCCCCTTGTGCAGCCGCCCCCCCACTTCTTTCCCCTTGGCCGCCCCCTGCCCATCTCCTCCTCTCTCCATTGTTGCAGCCACCAAACCCTAGCCCCCCCTCAATCCCCTCCTCCCAAGGTGCCAATCCTTGCCGCTCGGATCATCGTCGCGTGGTGCGAGTCTTCAATCGTTTTGGTGGAGGGAAGAAGGGAGGAAGGAAAGGGGGAGAATCCAAGGTGATTTTTGTGTTCATCCCTTGTTCATTTGTGCTGCAATTTAATTGATTAGAGGTTGCGTTTGCGATTGGGTAGAGGGGGCTGTCCAGAATTTTAGGTGGTGGATGAACATCAGTAGTTCTAGCAGTTCTGTGTTTTTTTCGTGAGAAATTAAGGGAAATCAGTTTGGGGATCATGTAGAACTTTGTCTTACCTTTCCAACGAGTATTTATGCGCTCAATTTGGAGTTATAAATTGAAAGTTATCACCGTTTGAATCCGGGTATGTGGCTGTCCAAAAAACAGATTTTCAGGGGATGAACAGCAGCAGTATTAGCAGTTTCTGGGGATTTTTCGGGAGTAATTAGGGTTAATCAGTATAAGAATCATGAAGGGCTCTTTCTTATCTTTCCAACAAGTACTTATGCGCTTGATTCGGAATTATATTTTAAAAGTTATCGCTGTTTGAATCCGAGTATGTCGCTGCCCAAAACAGAAAAAAACAGATTGCAGGGTTTATTTTGTGGACCGTTTAGGGGTAATTAGATGTTAGAATTTAATCATAAGTTGTATACAAAACTTGTGGGGAATTTTATGTAGTTGCCTCTGGAGTTTTTGTTTGACACCACTGCTGTCTTAATTTTAAAGTTATGGAATTGTTAATCAGCGCCGCTGCAGTTTGGTTGGTGTGAGGAGAATTGTTACCCGCGGCGGGGTTGGAGATTGCGCGTAGGTGCGACGTTGTTTTGAGTTTTTTATGTGAATTTGGTGCACTAAGTTGGGTGTCAAAAACAGGTGGTGGACTCCCAGATCGTTCTTAGGGATTTGCCCAAACTTCCGGTGAAGGCAAGTAAAACTGTGATGGTTATTCCGTCTGTCAGATGAGGAGTCTTATACTTGTTTATGTTGTGCTATTATGTTCAAATTCATAGTTTCTTTTGAGTACCATCATTTGAAAATGTTCATGTTTCATGAATTTCATATGTTGAGTTTGATGTTTGATTATGTTACTCAAGTGGTTATTATGTGGAATGGGTGGAAGTAAATGCCTAGCACATTTTTATTTGGGAAGAACTCATGAGGTTGTCATGCATAATGCACTCATCATCCATTGCATTGAAGTTTCGTCGCGATCTTATGGTCCGACCGTACCGGTACATTGAGCATCATATGTTGCCCGAGAAGGGGTATGGTGCAGCTTCATATCCTTAGAGATATGGAGGCAGAAGTCATTATTGCATTTGTAGCCATGTGCATTCATGGGAGAGGTGTTGAATCTATTATGTGGATGTGGATAATTTGGACTTGTGCATGGTGATTCTACTTGGCGTTGAGCTTTTAGTTACTTGTTTACTTGCTGCAATTTACTGTTCAAAAGAAAAGAAAGAAGTCCTGAACACGTGGTTGTGTAAGCACAGTTGATTTACAATATCCTATTTGTTGTTGTTATGTTTACTTGCTGAGATGTGTTATCTCACATCTTGCATTGTTTGATGCAGGCACCTAATTTCTGCTTTGGGAATAGAGGTATGTAGCAGCACGGCCACTACACCTTTAATAAAGGAACCAGCATTTAATAATGTTGTTAATCAGAGTTGGACAAGTCTAGTGAATTGCTTTGTTCTTGGTTGAGCGTTTATTTTGGGGTGGGCTGAGTTTCTTATCCCATTTGTTTTGCTTCAGTTGGGTCATAATTAAGTTTTGCCACTATTGCATTTCAGTTTCTACTATGTGAATTATATGTCTTTATATCTTGTATGAGCTTCATGATTCCCCTCCTTGTTATGCTAGTTTTCAAAGGAGGTGCTGCCGGATTTTGCTATATATTCTTTCTTTATTACTTCTCTTGTGTTGAGTAAGTTTGGTGGGTGGGGTTTGTGGTATTATCCATTGTGTGTGACCAGTGGGGTGTTACAGATTCCATGACAGGGGTACACCCGGTTTTTCATGTCTCTATGTTGAGGAAGTTCTTGCGGGATCCGGACCATCAGATTGAGATGGAACCAATTGCGGTGCAGCAGGATCTGACTCTGGAGTGTCGTCCGGTGCGTATATTGGAATTCTCGGAGCGTGTGTTGAGGAAGAGATCAATTAAGTATGTCAAGGTCTTATGGACTAATCAGTCTAGGGATGGCAACGGATTGGATTCAGATCGGATATTGGAAATATCCGCCCGCAGTCATATCCACGGTCATAGATAATATCCGCCCGCGACTATATCCGCGGGTAGAAATTCATATCCATATCCATGCCCATCGGGTTTCGGATATCCATTGGATATCCATCGGATATGACAAAGAACCATTTTCAGCAATTGAATAACATAAATAATCAAACTTCTTCCCAATTCAACATCATACATAACTTAAAATTTAATAAAAATTTAAACAAATATACATGTCCTTCAACAAGCAACATTCTCAACATGACAAAAATACATGTCTATATGTCTCAACATGAAAACAAATACGTGACAACAAATACATGTCTACTTTTAACCTTAAGCCTTTTGCCTTGTGATTCTGATCCGATCTGAGTGTAGTGTTGAGCACTTGAGCTAACGCTATAGTAGCTGTGTTTGAATTTTTCTAGTCAATGATACATGTCTTCATCCTCCAAACAAGTCATTAGTGCATTTATAAAACAGGATTGGTTGCCTAACATGTCAGCTCGGGCCCAAGCTTGCATACACATCAACCCCGCTACTGTTTTTGGAGCAAGTCTACTACGATGTGGGCTAATTACTCTCCCCTAGTACTAAAGACGGACTCAGATACCACTGTTGTAACAGGAATTGTCATTACATCTCGAGCAATTTTTCTCAAAGTTGGATACTTGATCCCTGCATATTGCCACCAATTGACCAGCTGAGGGATTGAGGATTGAGGGGATGGAGATTAGGGTTTGCCCTTTGCCAGTTTGGGCGTTTGGCATTTGGCTGAACCGCTGAATGGTGCTTTGGTGGGCTGACGCCTGGCGGCTGGGCTCAATGGACAATGGTGGGTTGGTGATTTTTCCATTGGTGTCCATGTGTGGGCCGACAATAATGGACTAATGGTTAATTTCGGATATCCAACGGATTATCCGCGGATGAGATTTAATATCCAAATCCATGTCCACTTTATCTCAGATCGGATACGGGTCTAACCCGCGGATCAAAAAACATATCCATATCCTGATCCGTCGGGTCGGATATCCGACGGATATCCAAATCCACGGATTAAATTGCCATCCCTAAATCAGTCTGAGCGTGAGGCTACGTGGGAACTTGAGGAGCTGGTGCGACAGAAGTACCCGGAACTTTTCGTTGTGTGTAAGTGTTGTTGATTCATTAATCTTTTCTTTTGTCATTCCAATAGAAGCATCAGAATTCGAGGTCGAATTCTTTTTAAGAGGGGTAGAGTGTGATACCCGGTTTGCAAAGAAGAGAAGTTGGGGGTTGTTCTTTTTGGTTTTTTTCCTCATCCGGTTGTTGTTTTGGGGATTTGGAATTTTGTGGAAAACATTCACAGCTAGGGCAGTAGAATTTATTTGGTTTGACGCGTGCGTTGCGGTCGGGAGCTGTCGCGTGGGTTAGTTGGGCCGCAATTGGTGTTTCGGCCCATTAACCCTCCCAAACCCTAGCCGTCTCCCCCCACTTCTCCCCCCTTGTGCAGCCCCCCCACTTCTTTCCCCTTGGCCGCCGCCCCCCTGCCCATATCCTCCTCTCTCCATTGTTGCAGCCACCAAACCCTAGCCGCCCCCCCCCCTCAATCCCCTCCTCCCAAGGTGCCAATCCTTGCCGCTCGGATCATCGTCGCGTGGTGCGAGTCTTCAATCGTTTTGGTGGAGGGAAGAAGGGAGGAAGGAAAGGGGGAGAATCCAAGGTGATTTTTGTGTTCATCCCTTGTTCATTTGCGCTGCAATTTAATTGATTAGAAGTTGCGTTTGCGATTGGGTAGAGGGGGCTGTCCAGAATTTTAGGTGGTGGATGAACAGCAGTAGTTCTAGCAGTTCTGTGTTTTTTCGTGAGAAATTAAGGGAAATCAGTTTGGGGATCATGTAGAACTTTGTCTTACCTTTCCAACGAGTATTTATGCGCTCAATTTGGAGTTATAAATTGAAAGTTATCACCGTTTGAATCCGGGTATGTGGCTGTCCAAAAAACAGATTTTCAGGGGGATGAATAGCAGCAGTATTAGCAGTTTCTGGGGATTTTTCGGGAGTAATTAGGGTTAATCAGTATAAGAATCATGAAGGGCTCTTTCTTATCTTTCCAACAAGTACTTATGCGCTTGATTCGGAATTATATTTTAAAAGTTATCGCTTTTTGAATCCGAGTATGTCGCTGCCCAAAACAGAAAAAAAAACAGATTGCAGGGTTTATTTTGTGGACCGTTTAGGGGTAATTAGATGTTAGAATTTAATCATAAGTTGTATACAAAACTTGTGGGGAATTTTATGTAGTTGCCTCTGGAGTTTTTGTTTGACACCACTGCTGTCTTAATTTTAAAGTTATGGAATTGTTAAGCAGCGCCGCTGCAGTTTGGTTGGTGTGGGGAGAATTGTTACCCGCGGCGGGGTTGGAGATTGCGCGTAGGTGCGGCGTTGTTTTGAGTTTTTATGTGAATTTGGTGCACTAAGTTGGGTGTCAAAAACAGGTGGTGGACTCCCAGATCGTTCTTAGGGATTTGCCCAAACTTCCGGTGAAGGCAAGTAAAACTGTGATGGTTATTCCGTCTGTCAGATGAGGAGTCTTATACTTGTTTATGTTGTGCTATTATGTTCAAATTCATAGTTTCTTTTGAGTACCATCATTTGAAAATGTTCATGTTTCATGAATTTCATATGTTGAGTTTGAGGTTTGATTATGTTACTCAAGTGGTTATTCTGTGGAATGGGTGGAAGTAAATGCCTAGCACATTTTTATTTGGGAAGAACTCATGAGGTTGTCATGCATAATGCACTCATCATCCATTGCATTGAAGTTTCGTCGCGATCTTATGGTCCGACCGTATCGGTACATTGAGCATCATATGTTGCCCGAGAAGGGGTATGGTGCAGCTTCATATCCTTAGAGATATGGAGGCAGAAGTCATTATTGCATTTGTAGCCATGTGCATTCATGGGAGAGGTGTTGAATCTATTATGTGGATGTGGATAATTTGGACTTGTGCATGGTGATTCTACTTGGCGTTGAGCTTTTAGTTACTTGTTTACTTGCTGCAATTTACTGTTCAAAAGAAAAGAAAGAAGTCCTGAACACGTGGTTGTGTAAGCACAGTTGATTTACAATGTCCTATTTGTTGTTGTTATGTTTACTTGCTGAGATGTGTTATCTCACATCTTGCATTGTTTGATGCAGGCACCTAATTTTTGATTTGGGAATAGAGGGATGTAGCAGCACGGCCACTACACCTTTAATAAAGGAACCACCATTTAATAATGTTGTTAATCAGAGTTGGACAAGTCTAGTGAATTGCTTTGTTCTTGGTTGAGCGTTTATTTTGGGGTGGGCTGAGTTTCTTATCCCATTTGTTTTGCTTCAGTTGGGTCATAATTAAGTTTTGCCACTATTGCATTTCAGTTTCTACTATGTGAATTATATGTCTTTATATCTTGTATGAGCTTCATGATTCCCCTCCTTGTTATGCTAGTTTTCAAAGGAGGTGCTGCCGGATTTTGCTATATATTCTTTCTTTATTACTTCTCTTGTGTTGAGTAAGTTTGGTGGGTGGGGTTTGTGGTATTATCCATTGTGTGTGACCAGTGGGGTGTTACAATGAATGCTTGGATGGTTGGAGTGGAGGTGGTTGAGGGGTATTTATAGCCCTCAACCACCAAACAACCGTTGGGGTTGGGCTGCTGTCGATGGGCGCACCGGACAGTCTGGTGCGCCAGCCACGTCACCCAACCGTTAGGGTTCGGGCACAGTCGACCGTTGGAGTTTTGTCTTCTAGTGGCACCGGACAGTCCGGTGTCGCACCAGACAGGTACTGTTTACTGTCTGGTGCGCCTCTGGCGACTGTTCTGACTTCTGCGCGCACTGTTCTTCACTGTTCACGGAGTCAGCGGCTTTTGCAGTTGATCGTTGAGCGAAGGAGCCGTTGCTCCGCTGGTGCACCGGACAGTTCGGTGGCACACCGGACAGTCCGATGAATTATAGCGGAGCACAGCCTGAGAAACCCGAGGGTGGCAAGTTTAGAGTTGTACGGTCCTAGTGCACCGAACACTGTCCGGTGGCACACTGGACAGTCCGGTGCGCCAGACCAGGGCACCCTTGGTTTCTTTGCTCCTTTCTTTTTGAACCCTTTTGTCGGCGTTTCGAACCCGGGGGGTCCCTGGACCGACGAGTAAATTATCGCCGCGTGCCCTAGCCCAGATGGGTCGGCGCGAGACGGAGCGCGAAGGGGGGAAGGAGCCGGAGGGAGACGGGCGTGAGAGGTGGAATCCCGCGGCCTTCGTGTTTGTCTCGTGCCCAGGTCGGGTGCGCTTGCAGTAGGGGGTTACAAGCGTCCACGCGGGAGGGAGGGAGCGGCCTCACGCGAGCGCCGTCCCGTCCTTCTCCACGCGGCCAACCCTCTGTAAGAGGGCCCTGGTCCTTCCTTTTATAGGCGCAAGGAGAGGATCCAGGTGTACAATGGGGGGTGTAGCAGTGTGCTAACGTGTCTAGCGGAGGAGAGCTAGCGCCCTAAGTACATGCCATCGTGGCAGCCGGAGAGGTTTTGGCACCCGGTTCGTGTGGTGTCGTGGCCGTCGGAAGAGCGCTGGAGCCCGGCGGAAGGACAGCTGTCGGGGCTGTCGAGTCCCTACTGACGTCCTCTTGCTTCCGTAAGGGGGCTGAGAGCCGCCATCGTCATAGAGTGTGCGGGGCGCCATCATTACTTGTCTAGCGGAGCGAGCCAGATGGGACGCCGGTCTTGTTCCCCGTAGCCTGAGTCAGCTTGGGGCAGGGTAATGATGGCGCCTCCTGTTGACGTGGTCGGTCTGTGCCCTAGTTTGGGCGAGGTGGAGGCTCCTCCGAGGTCGAGGTCGAGTCTGTCTTCCAAGGTCATGGTCGAGTCCGAGCCCCCGGGTCGGACGAGGCGGAGACCGTCGGCTGATGCCAGGGCTGAGTCCGAGCCCTGGGGTCGGGCGAAGCGGAGTTCGTCGTCCTTCGGGGCTGAGCCCGAGTCCGAGCCCTGGGTCGGGCGAAGCGGAGTTCGTCGTCTTCCGGGGCTGAGCCCGAGTCCGAGCCCTAGGGTCGGGCGAAGCGGAGTTCGTCATCTTCCGGGGCTGAGCCCGAGTCCGAGCCCTGGGGTCGGGCAGAGCGGAGTTCGTCATCTTCCGGGGCTGAGCCCGAGTTCGAGCCCTGGGGTCGGGCGAAGCGGAGTTCGCCGTCTTCCGGGGCTGAGCCCGAGTCCGAGCCCTGGGGTCGGGCGAAGCGGAGTTCGTCGTCTTCCGGGGCTGAGCCCGAGTCCGAGCCCTGGGGTCGGGCGAAGCGGAGTTCGTCGTCTTTCGGGGCTGAGCCCGAGTCCGAGCCCTAGGGTCGTGCGAAGCGGAGTTTCCCATGGCGCCTAGGGCCGGACTTGGCTGCTGTCAGCCTCACTCTGTCGAGTGGCTCAGCAGTCTGTGCGGCGCAGGCGGCGCTGTCCTCTTGTCAGACCGGTCAGTGGAGCGGCGAAGTGACTGCAGTCACTTTGGCTCTGTCGACTGGAGGGCGTGCGTCCGGATAAAGGTGTCAGGCCACCTTTGCATTAAATGCCCCTGCGATTTGGTCGGTTGGCGTGGCGATTTGGCCTAGGTTGCTTCTTGGTGAAGACTGGGCCCCGGGCGAGCCGAAGGTGTGTCCGTTGCTGGAGGGGGGCCTCAAGCGAGATGTAGATCCTCCGGGGTCGGCTGCCCTTGCCCGAGGCTGGGCTCGGGCGAGGCGTGATCGCGTCCCTCGAATGGACCGATCCTTGACTTAGTCGGACCCATCAGGCCTTTACAGCTTTGTGCTGATGTGGGTTACCAGCTGAGATTTAGGAGTCTTGAGGGTACCCCTAATTATGGTCCCCGACAGTAGCCCCCGAGCCTCGAAGGGAGTGTTAATACTCGCTTGGAGGCTTTTGTCGCACTTTTTTTGCAAGGGGACCAGCCTTTCTCGGTTGCATTTTGTTCCGGTGGGTGCGCGCGAGCGCACCCGCCGGGTGTAGCCCCCGAGGCCTCGGAGGAGTGGTTTGACTCCTTCGAGGTCTTAATGCATTTCACAACACTTCGGCTGGTCTGGTTGTTCCCTCATGCGAGCTGGCCGTAGCCCGGGTGCACGGTCGGGTCCCAAGTTGTCGGGCTGGTATGTTGACGCTGTCAACGGTCTGGCCGGAGCCGGGTTTGCGAGAGCAGCCCCCGAGCCTCTACACAGGGCGAGAGGACGGTCAGGGACAGACTCGACTTTTTTACATACGCCCCTGCGTCGCCTTTCCGCAAGGAGGAGGGGGGAAAGCGCCATGCTGCCCTCGGAGGGCGCCGAACATGGTGTTTCCGGTGAGCTGCTGACGGGTAATCCGAGTGGACGCCCGTGCCCCATTTGTTAGGGGTCGGCTAGAGGCCCGGAGGCGCGCTCCAAAAGTACCTGCGGGTGATCTGCCGGACCCGGTCCCCTTTCGACGGGGTCCGAGGGCTCGATGCCTCCCTCTGATGGGATTCCGTTACAAGATCGTTCCCGCTGGTCTCGGAAATGTCCTAGGGTACCTCGGGAGCGTAGCCCGAGCCTTGGTTATGTATCGAACGTACCCAGGGTCATCCCTCGCTCTGTGTCTGAGGCGGCTGTGAACCCTTCGAGGGCCAGCCTACGAACCCCTGATCAGTAGTGGGCACGGAGCCCGAGTGGCCTGAGGCGGCCGTTGAACCCTTCCGAGGGGCCGGCCTTCGAACCTCTGACCAGTAGTGGGCGTGGAACCCAAGTGCTCTGAGGCGGCTGTTAAACCCCTCCGAGGGGTCAGCCTTTGAACCTCTGATCAGTAGGGAGGCTCGGGGCCTGTTTCCTTCACGGAGAAGGATCCTTTTCGGGGTATCCCCCTTTCCCGGTCCCTGTTGTAAGAGAGAGAAAGAGGAAAAGGAAAAGGATACGAAATCGAATGACGTGGCATACCTTTTTTGACGCGACCATTATGGCGAAGGCGAAGCGTCGCTTGCTTCTCCTGCCTGAGGCGCCGCCTGTCCCGCCGCGGAGTTAACGCGACGGGGCGAGTGGTTCGCGAGGCGGCCGTTGCACGTGCGCGAGCCGTTCGAGGAACGGTCGTTTCGCTTTGAGTCTTTGAATCCCGCGGCGGGTTCGGGCGACGCGTTGAACGATTCTCGCCTTGGTCTTTATATACTCGGGGGAGGGTCTGGTGACGGTTCTTTGCTCCGCTTCTTGCTTCCTTCTTAGGTTTTCGCAACCTGAGAGTTTTAGCCAGAGAAAAGGGAACCGCCCACCCAGTCCTTTCCGCCGCCACCCCTTCTGCTCGGTGATGGCCGACCGGGTGACCATTGTCTCGCCGCGCGACCCATGGCCTTTCTCCACAGTCACGACGGATGACCTGGAGGACCTCGTTGCTGAGGGTTTACTTCGCCCTCTCTCTAATGAGAGGTAGCCAGAGTGGATTCCCCCTCGAGCGGAGCCGCCCCGTCCCCGCCGCCGGGGTACGTCGTGAGCTTCGTCTCCTTCCACGAGCGGGGATTCGGTGTGTCGGCAAGCCGCTTCATGCAGGCGATCCTGCATAACTACGGGGTGGAGTTGCACAACCTCAACCCCAACTCTATCTCGCAAGCCGCCATCTTCGTAGCGGTGTGCGAAGGATACTTGGGGATCGACCCCCACTGGGACTTGTGGACTCATTTCTTCTCCGCGGAGCTTTTTGCTTCGCCGACGAGGGAGAGAACGGTCTGCGCGGCAGTGCGAGCCGGCGACTGCATCCTCCAGCTGAGGCAATCGCGGGCGTCGCAGTATATTCCCGCCGTCCTTGCGTCCTCGAATAAAGGGTGGCAGCGCCGGTGGTTCTATCTCCGGAATGACGACGAGAGGCTCCCGTCGTTTTCTCAGCGAGTGGTCACCATCGCCGCCGATGCTTGGCGCTACAGGACCCCGCACGACAGACAGAAGAATCTCGAGCCCCTTCTCAAGGCCCTGGAGGCGTTGCGGAAAGGAGGGCTCACCGCCGCGGGAGTGATTGCCACCATTCATCGCCGGAGGGTGCTTCCCTTGGCGGAGCAGCGGTTGCCGCTTTGGGAGATGACGCCGGAGGCTGACTTGGAGGGCTCACGGATGTCCTCGGATCCCCTTCCCATCAACGTTCTCTATGGGCGGGTGGCCGTCGCGTTGGGAAAACCGGACGCCAGCGCCTTCTCTCAGCCCTTGATGCGCCCCGACCACGGGTGTGTGTCCCTGGTGAGTGTCCGCTCCTTCTTTCTCCTTGCGTGGGATTGCCCTTGGTCCTTACGGTCGAGACTTTTCATCTGTCTCCAAGAGGTAGGGTGTCACAAGCCTTCCCGGCCATGGGTCCCGGAGGACGCGGTGGACCGAGCGGCGCGGCGGGTTGCCGCGGAGGAGAAGAAGAAGAAAAAGGACGCGAAGAAGGCTCGGGCCCGCGAGCGGGCGCGGGCCCGAGACGCCTTGGAAAAGCTCCGTCGTCGGCAGGAGAGGGATGGACTCCCGAGGGAGCCGTCGCCGGAAACGCCTGACGACGACGACGATGATGAAGACGATGACGAGGATGACGACATGGCTGCCCGCCTTGGCCTCAGCCCGGGTTTGAGGCTAGGCCAGGAGTCGTCAAGCCAGCCCCCGAGCGGGCTGGCGCCGTCAGTTCCCGGGGTCCGGACGCCGAGGTCCTGGCCCGAAGAGTGGGGGCAGACCGAGGGGGTACTCGACCCCTTGGCTGGGGAAGTTGAGGTGACCCCGGGGAGTTAGGCCGAGGCGCCTGTTCCCCGAGAGCCGTCGCCCACGCCGGCAGCGCAGGAGAGCGACCCTCAGGTCGCCGTGGCAGCGCCTGGGCAGTTCGTCTCCCGGGCGTCCAAGGTGCCCAAGGCGAGGATGGTACCGAAGCTGGCGGCGAGGCGGACCTCGGCGGTACCTTCGGGGGTCGAGATCCGAGAGACCTCTCCTTAGGCACGGTTGATCATGGCCCGGAGCGGGTAAGTACCTTAGAACGCCTTCGTCCTGGCTCCTCATTTGTATGTCCCGACCGCGACTTTCCTTTCCTCCTCAGCAAGCGAAGCCATGGCCTGACCGATCTGGCTCCCCAGAAAGTCCTTAAGACGGTGTCGGCTTCCGCAGCCGGTGCCGCACCGGGCCTCGCCGTTCAGCTGACCTTCTCGCAAGGCGCCCCACAGCGGGGGGCTCTGGCGGCACCAGTCGCCGTGGAGCGAGTTCTCGAGGCCGGCTCTTCTGTCGAGGTGGCCGTCGTGCTGGGGGAGGCGGCTGGCGCGGACGTGGCCTCGGGCCCACCAGACATGCCGCCGGCGCTGGCGCCAGCTGCTGCCGAAGCCGCTGCCGTCCCGGTCGGGGAGCGACTTGTCGCCGCCGACGCTGAGATGGCCGAGGCGTCGGCGCTTGGTGCCTCGAAGGAGGGGGGCGTGGAAACGCGGCCCGTCCCGCCGAGCGGCAGCCTTGTCCCTGCGCGGCGGAGCTCCAAGGGGCGGCGCTAGTTGCTCCGGTTCTGGACCCGTGAGGCTTCGGATCCCTTCTTCGTTCTTGACGATGAGCGGGAGGAGCAGTCTTGGGACGAGCTCCGCGAGTGTGCCGAAGCAACGGTGGGGTCGCTTCGGTCATCCTTGGAGGTCTTTTGCAGAGACGTCCCCAAGATCCTCCAGGTAATGATTTCAGGCATACCTTTTTTGTGATCAAGGCGTCCTTTGTGACGCCCTCAGGATCTGACGGATCTGAGCGCCGCCAAGTCGTCGTTCATCCGCCACGAGGTCGATGTCTGGGGCTCGCTGCGATCCCTGAGGTCCTCGCTCGCCGGGGCTACCGCGCGCCTCTCCCAGCAGGGCACCGAGGTGACGGACCTTCGGTTGCGCTGCGCCGATCTGAGAGCAGAGGCAGCAGCGGCACGCGCAGAGGTGCAGCGACGGCAGTCGGAGTTCGACCAGGTCGACGATGAGCGAGATCAATCTCGGGGCCGGGCTGCCGAGGCTGAAAGCCGGGCCGGAGCCCTTGCAGCAGACCTAGCCGTAGCCCAAGCCGCAGCCTCGGAGCAGCGTGCCCGAGCCGGAGGTATGTCCTGGCTGTTTTCGGTTTTCGTTCCAGCTTGTTTCCTCCACTTGTGTTTGAGGCCTTGCGCTCTGGCCATTCGCAGAGCTCGTGTCTGCCCTTGATGAGTCCACCAGGGTATTGCCTCCCTGACGAAGATGAAGCCGCCCTGGCTGAAGTCTAGAGGCTCGATGCGGCCGCCGCGGGCCCGAGCGCAGTGCTGGTGACCACCTTCGAGGCAGAGATCCTCCCGCCTGCGCTGTCGTCCGAAGCCGGGGTGGACTTTGCCGAAGGCGGGGACGAAGCCGAAGGCGCGGCTCCTTCCCCGGGTGATGCCTAACTCTGCCGGAGCAGTTTCCTTTGAATGCACGTGTGTCTTTTGCGGCTGCTGAGGCCCGAACACTTTATTATCGTAGTATAAAGTCGTGCCCCTTTTCCTTTCATTTTGCGTGTCCGGCCCCGTTCGTCAGTAGCAGGGTGGCTTGCCCAAGTAGGAGTCATTTTTCGTGGTAGGTGACGAGTGAGGTATCCGTAACCCAGAGGCGTAGGAGTCCCTCGGCTCAGTCAGCCTTGCCACTTACATGCACCCGCGTTCGCTTCTTGGGGTACTGCTACCGACATAGCCGGGGGAACGCAGAAGCCTTTTTGATTGAAAATTTTGACGCAGAGGGGTTTCCCCCCTTTTAGACCCCGAGGGAGGGTCGGGCTTTGCCGAGGCAAGGCTGACCCTTCCTTGATGACCAAACTTTGCGTGGGAACGAGGTATACGAACAACTTGAAAGCATCTTAAGGGTAGAAGCGACGTAGCTGTTGGATGTTCCAAGCGTTGCTGTAGACCTCGCCTTGACTGTTGGCCAGCTTGTACGTTCCGGGCTTCAGAACTTTGGCGATGACGAACGGCCCTTCCCAGGGAGGCGTGAGCTTATGCCGCCCTCGGGCGTCTTGTCGCAGCCGAAGCACCAGGTCGCCCACCTGGAGGTCTCGGGACCGAACCCCTTGGGCGTGGTAGCGTCGCAGGGACTGCTGGTACCGCGCCAAGTGTAGTAAGGCCATGTCCCGAGCCTCTTCCAGCTGGTCCAGTGAGTCTTCTCGATTAGCTTGATTGCTTTGGTCGGCGTAGGCCCTCGTCCTCGGGGAACCGTATTCTAAGTCTATGGGCAAGATGGCCTCGGCCCCATAGACTAGAAAGAACGGCGTGAAGCCCGTGGCTCGGCTCGGCGTTGTCCTCAGACTCTAGACCACCGAGGGGAGTTCCTTCATCCATCGCTTGCCGAACTTGTTGAGGTTGTTGTAGATCCGAGGCTTGAGTCCTTGTAGAATCATGCCGTTGGCACGCTCTACTTGCCCATTCATCATGGGGTGAGCCACGGCGGCCCAGTCTACCCGGATGTGGTGATCCTCGCAGAAGTCCAGGAACTTTCTGCCGATGAACTGGGTGCCGTTGTTGGTGATGATGGAGTTCGGGACCCCAAAGCGATGGATGATGCTGGTGAAGAACGCCACCGCCTGTTCGGACCTGATGCTGTTTAGGGGTCGGACCTCGATCCACTTGGAGAATTTGTCGATGGCGACCAACAGGTGCGTGTAGCCCCTGGGTGCCTTCTGCAAGGGGCCGACGAGGTCCAGACCCCACACAGCAAAAGGCCAGGTGATGGGTATCATCTGCAGGGCCTGAGCGGGCAGGTGGGTCTGCCTTGCGTAGAACTGACACCCTTCGCAGGTGCAGACAATTCTAGTGGCGTCGGCCACCGCCGTCGGCCAGTAGAAACCTTGTCGGAAGGCGTTTCCAACAAGGGCTCGAGGTGCTGCGTGATGGCCGCAAGCCCCCGAGTGTATCTCTTGTAGGAGCTCCTGGCCTTCGGCGATGGAAATGCATCGCTGGAGGATGCCTGAGGGGCTGCGGTGGTAGAGTTCCTTCCTGTCCCCCAGCAAGACAAACAACTTGGCGCGCCGCGCCAACTGCCGAGCTTCGGCTTGGTCGAGGGGTAGCTCTCCTCGGTGGAGATATTGCAGGTACGGGGTCTGCCGGTTTCGATTAGGCGCGACCCCGCTCCGCTCCTCCTCGATGCGCAGTGCCTCACCCTCGGGGGCCGAGGGTACCTCGGACTGAGCCGAGGGTGCCTCGGGTTGGGCCGAGGGTGCCTCGGGCCGAGCCGAGGGTACCTCGGACTGAGCCGAGGGTGCCTCAGGCTGGGCCGAGGCCTTCTCGGGCTCGGGCGTGTCGTCGGTCTTGACGTAGGGTTGATGCAGGTCTCGAGAGAAGACGTCTGGGGGAACCGTTGTTCGCCCCGAGGCTATTTTAGCCAGCTCGTCCGCAGTCTCGTTGTAGCGTCGGGCGATGTGGTTGAGCTCGAGCCCGTAGAACTTGCCTTCCAAGCGTCGAACCTCATCGCAATAGGCTTCCATCTTCGGGTCGCGGCAGTGGGAGTTCTTCATGACTTGGTCGATGACGAGCTGCGAGTCACCGCGAGCGTCGAGGCGTCGGACCCCTAGCTCGATGGCGATGCGCAACCCGTTGACCAGAGCCTCGTACTCGGCCACATTGTTGGATGCCGGGAAGTGGAGGCGTAGCACGTAACGCAGGTGCTTTCCGAGGGGCGAGATGAAGAGCAGGCCTGTGCCTGCTCCTGTCTTCATCAGCGACCCATCGAAGAACATGGTCCAGAGTTTCGGTTGGATCGGAGCTGTTGGGAGCTAGGTGTCGACCCATTCAGCCACGAAGTCCGCCAAGACCTGGGACTTGATGGCCTTCCGAGGGGCGAACGAGATCGTTTCGCCCATGATTTCCATCGCCCACTTTGCAATTCTACCCGAGGCCTCTCGGCACTGGATGATCTCCCCCAGGGGGAAGGATGACACCACAATTACCGGATGAGACTCAAAGTAGTGTCGCAAGTTCCGCCGCGTCAGGATCACCGCGTATAGCAGCTTCTGAATTTGTGGGTAGCGGATCTTGGTCTCTGACAGTACCTCGCTGATGAAGTAGACTGGCCTCTGGATGGGCAATGCATGCCCCTCTTCTCGTCTCTCAACCACAATCGTGGCGCTAACCACCTGAGTGGTCGCGGCGACGTAGATCAAGAGGGCTTCTCCGGCAGCGGGGGGCACCAAGATGGGCGCGTTTGTAAGGAGTGCCTTCAGGTTCCTGAGGGCTTCCTCGGCCTCAGGGGTCCAAGTGAAGCACTCGACCTTCCTTAAGAGGCGGTACAGAGGCAGGCCTCTTTCGCCGAGGCGCGAGATGAAGCGGCTCAGAGCCGCAAGGCATCCCATGACTCTCTGTACACCTTTCAAGTCCTTGATGGGCCCCATGCTGGTGATGGTTGCGATCTTCTCCGGGTTGGCCTCAATGCCCCGCTCGGAGACGATGAACCCCAAGAGCATGCCTCGGGGAACCCCGAAGACACACTTTTCGGGATTGAGCTTCATGCCGTTCGCCTTGAGACATCGGAATGTCACTTCAAGGTCGGAAAGGAGGTCGGAGGCTTTCCTCGTCTTGACTACGATGTCATCGACGTAGGCCTCGACCGTTCGGCTAATGTGTTCGCCAAACACGTGGTTCATGCACCGTTGGTACGTTGCACCCGCATTCCTCAAGCCGAACGGCATGGTAACATAGCAGTACATGCCGAAGGGTGTGATGAAAGAAGTCGCGAGCTGGTCGGACTCTTTCATCCTGATTTGGTGATACCTCGAGTAGGCATCGAGGAAAGACAGGGTTTCGCACCTAGCAGTGGAATCCACTATTTGATCGACGCGAGGCAGAGGGTAGGGAACTTTCGGACATGCTTTGTTTAGACTAGTGTAGTCTACACACATCCGCCATTTCCCTCCTTTCTTTCTCACAAGCACGGGGTTGGCAAGCCATTCGGGATGGAATACCTCTTTGATGAACCATGCCGCCATTAGCTTGTGGATCTCCTCGCCTATGGCTCTGCGCTTTTCTTCGTCGAATCGGCACAGAGGCTGCTTCACGGGTCGGGCTCCAGCTCGGATATCCAGCGAGTGCTCGGCGACATCCCTCGGTATGCCGGGCATGTCCGAGGGACTCCACGCGAAAACGTCGGCGTTCGCGTGGAGAAAGTCGACGAGCACTGCTTCCTATTTGGGATCGAGCTCGGAGCCGATCCAGATCTGTTTGGAGGCGTCGCTGCTGGGGTCGAGGGGGACAGATTTAACCGTCTCCGCTGACTCGAAGTTGCCGGCGTGGCGCTTCACGTATGACACCTCCTTAGAGAGGCTCTCCAGGTCGGCGATGAGGGACTCGGATTCGGCGAGGGCCTCGGCGTACTCCACGCACTCCATGTCGCATTCGAACGCGTGTCGGTACGTGGGGCCGACGGTGATGACCCCGTTGGGGCCCGACATCTTGAGCTTGAGGTAGGTGTAGTTGGGGACGGCCATGAACTTCGCGTAGCATGGCCTCCCCAGTACTGCGTGGTAGGTTCCTCGGAACCCGACCACCTTGAACGTGAGGGTCTCCCTTCGGAAGTTGGAGGGCGTCGCAAAGCAGACGGGAAGATCGAGTTGTCCGAGGGGATGGACGCGCTTCCCGGGGATGATCCCATGGAAAGGCGTAGCGCCTGCCCGGACCGAGGACAGATCAACACGCAGGAGCCCGAGGGTCTCGGTGTAGATGATGTTGGGGCTGCTGCCTCCGTCCATGAGGACCTTGGTGAGCCTGACGTCGCCGATGACGGGGTCGACAACGAGCGGGTATTTCCCCGGGCTCGGCACGTGGTCGGGGTGGTCGCTTGGTCGAAGGTGATGGGCTTGTCGGACCAGTCTAGGTAGACTGGCGCCGCCACCTTTACCGAACAGACCTCCCGACGCTCTTGCTTGCGGCGCCGAGCCGAGGCGTTTGCCACTTGCCCACCGTAGATCATGAAGCAGTCGCGGACCTCGGGGAACTCTCCTGCCTGGTGATCTTCCCTCTTATCGTCGTCGCGAGCCCTGCCACCCTCCGCGGGTGGCCCAGCCTTGTGAAAGTGGCGCCGAAGCATGGCGCACTCCTCAAGGGTGTGCTTGACGGGCCCCTGATGATAGGGGCATGACTCCTTGAGCATCTTGTCGAAGAGGTTGGCACCTCCGGGGGGTTTCCGAGGGTTCTTGTACTCGGCGGCGGCGACAAGGTCCGCGTCGGCGGCGTCGCGTTTTGCTTGTGACTTCTTCTTGCCTTTCTTCTTGGCGCCGCGCTGAGTTGACGCCTCGGGGACATCTTCCGGTGGGCGGCCCTGGGGCTGCTTGTCCTTCCGGAAGATGGCCTCAACCGCCTCCTGGCCAGAGGCGAACTTGGTGGCGATGTCCATCAGCTCGCTCGCCCTGGTGGGGGTCTTGCGACCCAGCTTGCTCACCAGGTCACGGTAGGTGGTGCCGGCGAGGAACGCGCCGATGACATCTGAATCAGTGATGTTGGGCAGCTCGGTGCGCTGCTTCGAGAATCGTCGGATGTAGTCCCGAAGAGACTCTCCCGGCTGCTGTCGGCAGCTTCGGAGATCCCAGGAGTTCCCAGGGCGCACGTACGTGCCCTAGAAATTACCGGCGAAGGCTTGGACCAGGTCGTCCCAGTTGGAGATCTGCCCCGGAGGCAGGTGCTCCAACCAGGCGCGAGCGGTGTCGGAGAGGAATAGGGGGAGGTTGCGGATGATGAGGTTGTCATCGTCCGTTCCACCCAGTTGGCAGGCCAGCCGGTAGTCCGCGAGCCACAGTTCCGGTCTCGTCTCCCCCGAGTACTTTGTGATAGTAGTCGGGGTTCGGAACCGGGTCGGGAACGACGCCCGTCGTATGGCGCGGCTGAAAGCCTGCGGACCGAGTGGTTCGGGCGAGGGACTCCGATCCTCCCCGCTGTCGTAGCGTCCCCCACGCCTGGGGTGGTAGCCTCGGCGCACCCTCTCATCGAGGTGGGCCCGACGGTTGCGGTGATGGTGCTCGTTGCCGAGGCGACCCGGGGCCGCAGGCGCTGTGTTGCGCGTGTGCCCGGTGTGGACCGAGGCTTCCCGCATGAATCGGGAAGTCGCGACGCGATGTTTCGAGGGGTACCCCTGCCTTCGGGAGGCGGAGCTTTCGGCCCGTCGGACCGCGGCGTCCTCCAGGAGATTCTTGAGCTCTCCCTGGATACGCCGCCCCTCGGTGGTTGATGGCTCCGGCATCGCGCGGAGAAGCATTGCCACTGCAGCCAGGTTCTGGCCGACTCCACTGGAAGTCGGTGGCGGCCTTACCCTGACATCATCGGCGATGCGGTGCTGGATACCCTGGGGTAGGTGACGCACTTCTCCGGCCGGAGGCTGGCCCACCCATTCCTGCCCGATGTCCCGGTGGATCGGCTCAAGTGTTCCTGCTCCCTCGTCGAGCCTGGCCTGCACCCCGCGGATTTGCTCGAGCTATGGGTCATGACCCCCCGCCGGGACGGGGACCACAGCTAGCTCCCGTAGGATGTCAACGCGAGGCATAGGCCTAGGGAGATCACCGTTCTCCGGCATACCAAGATGGTTGCCTTCGTTGGGACCCCCTACATCGACGTGGAAACATTCACGACTTGGGCCGCAGTCCTCGTCGCCGAGGCTGCGGCTACCGTCAGAACAGTCGGAAAGGCAGTAGTCGCATGCGGTCATGAAGTCCCGCATGGCACTGGCGTTACCAAGTCCGGAGAAATCCCAACAGAAGTCGGGCTCGTCATCTTCCTCGGACCCCGAGGGCCCGTAGGTCGAGACGTCCGTCAGCCGGTCCCAGGGTGACCGCATACGATACCCAGAGGGTTTGGACTCGCCTCTACGAGAGCGTCCACCAAAGCGAAGTCGCTTGGCGGGTCGAAGCTGAATCCAAAAGGCGTGAGATGGGAATCGGTTGGTACCTCTTGGTCGACGGGCGGTGACGAAGTCACGTTAGGGACTGACTGCACCGTCGTCTCAGGTATGAGGGTGACGCCCAGCAAGTCCTTCGCGAGCGTGCTGGCGTCGTCCGTTTGCTTGGGATTGGCGTGTTGCGGGGAGACGGCGCTCGTCTTCGTCTCAGACGTGAGGTCGATGCCCGACGTGCCCCCCGTTGGGGCGCCAGCGCCGTCGACTCGCTCGACAGCCGACGAGGTGCCGCCTCCTGCTTGGCCTTGGTTGCCCCGCCTCCTCCTCCGTCGGCCGGGGAGGGGACGGGGCGAGCTCGAATGTTGTTCTTCCACCACGCGGGGAAGACATCATCGATTCGGCCGCCGACGGGCGGGCTGTCGGCCGCCATTGTCGCTGTCGCGCGGCGGGGGAAGGAGTATCATGTCGCAGCTGCCGTCAAGGGACATGAACTCAAGACTCCCGAAACGGAGCACCGTCCTGGGCCAGAAAGGTTGCTGGAGACTGCCCATCTGGAGCTTGACGGGAAGCTGTTCGTCAACACGCAGCAGGCCCCTACCTGGCACGCCAACTGTCGGCGTTTCAAACCCGGGGGTCCCTGGACCGACGAGTAAATTATCGCCTCGTGCCCCAGCCCAGATGGGTCGGCGTGAGACGGAGCGCGAAGGGGGAAGGAGCCGGAGGGAGACGGGCGTGAGAGGTGGAATCCCGCGGCCTTCGTGTTTGTCCCGCGCCCAGGTCGGGTGCGCTTGCAGTAGGGGGTTACAAGCGTCCACGCGGGAGGGAGCGAGCGGCCTCACGCGAGCGCCGTCCCGTCCTTCTCCGCGCGGCCAACCCTCTGTAAGAGGGCCCTGGTCCTTCCTTTTATAGGCGCAAGGAGAGGATCCAGGTGTACAATGGGGGGTGTAGCAGTGTGCTAACGTGTCTAGCGGAGGAGAGCTAGCGCCCTAAGTACATGCCATCGTGGCAGCCGGAGAGGATTTGGCACCCGGTTCGTGTGGTGTCGTGGCCGTCGGAGGAGCGCTGGAGCCCGGCGGAAGGACAGCTGTCGGGGCTGTTGAGTCCCTGCTGACGTCCTCTTGCTTCCGTAAGGGGGCTGAGAGCCGCCATCGTCATAGAGCGTGCGGGGCGCCATCATTACTTGTCTGGCGGTGCGAGCCAGATGGGACGCCGGTCTTGTTCCCCGTAGCCTGAGTCATCTTGGGGCAGGGTAATGATGGCGCCTCCTGTTGATGTGGTCGGTCCGTGCCCTAGTTTGGGCGAGGTGGAGGCTCCTCCGAGGTCGAGGTCGAGTCTGTCTTCCAAGGTCGAGGTCGAGTCTGAGCCCCCGGGTCGGACGAGGCGGAGACCGTCGGCTGATGCCAGGGCTGAGTCCGAGCCCTGGGGTCGGGCGAAGCGGAGTTTGTCGTCCTTCGGGGCTGAGCCTGAGTCCGAGACCTGGGTCGGGCGAAGCGGAGTTCGTCGTCTTCCGGGGCTGAGCCCGAGTCCGAGCCCTGGGGTCGGGCGAAGCGGATTTCGTCATCTTCCGGGGCTGAGCCCGAGTCCGAGCCCTGGGGTTGGGTGGAGCGGAGTTCGTCTTCTTCCGGGGCTGAGCCCAAGGCCGAGCCCTGGGGTCGGGCAAAGCGGAGTTTGTCGTCTTCCGGGGCTGAGCCCGAGTCCGAGCCCTGGGGTCGGGCGAAGCGGAGTTCGTCGTCTTCCGGGGCTGAGCCCGAGTCCGAGCCCTGGGGTCGGGCGAAGCGGAGTTCGTCGTCTTCCGGGGCTGAGCCCGAGTCCGAGCCCTGGGGTCGGGCGAAGCGGAGTTTCCCATGGCGCCTAGGGCCGGACTTGGCTGCTGTCAGCCTCACTCTGTCAAGTGGCTCAGCAGTCGGTGCGGCGCAGGCGGCGCTGTCCTCTTGTCAGACCGGTCAGTGGAGCGGCGAAGTGACTGCGGTCACTTCGGCTCTGTCGACTGGAGGACGTGCGTCAGGATAAAGGTGTCAGGCCACCTTTGCATTAAATTCCCCTGCGATTTGGTCGGTTGGCGTGGCGATTTGGCCTAGGTTGCTTCTTGGTGAAGACTGGGCCCCGGGCGAGCCGAAGGTGTGTCCGTTGCTGGAGGGGGGCCTCGGGCGAGACGTAGATCCTCCGGGGTCGGCTGCCCTTGCCCGAGGCTGGGCTCGGGCGAGGCGTGATCGCGTCCCTCGAATGGACCGATCCTTGACTTAGTCGCACCCATCAGGCCTTTGCAGCTTTGTGCTGATGGGGGTTACCAGCTGAGATTTAGGAGTCTTGAGGGTACCCCTAATTATGGTCCCCGACACCTTTCTTCAATCTTTTATTGGTTTGTGTTGAACCTTTATGCACCTGTAGAATATATAATCTAGAGCAAACTAGTTAGTCCTATATTTGTGTTGGGCATTCAACCACCAAAATTATTTATAGGAAAAGGTTAAACCCTATTTCCCTTTCAATCACCCTCTTTTTGGTGATTGATGCCAACACAAACCAAAACAAATATATAAGTGCAAAATTGAACTAGTTTGGATAAGTTAAGTGCATAGGTTACTTGGAATTAAACCAATTAATGATTTCACTAGATATGCATGGATTGCTTTCTTTCTTTTAACATTTTGGACCACATTTGCACCACTTGTTTTGTTTTTGCAAATCTCCTTGGAAATTCTTTTTCAAAGTCTTTTGCAAATAGTCAAAGGTATTAGGTATATGAATAAGATTGTAAGAAGCATTTTCAAGATTTGAAATTTCTCCCCCTTTTCAAATGCTTTTCCTTTGACTAAACAAAATTCCCTCTGAATGAATTTCTCCTTTTAGTTTTCAAGAGGGTTTTAATAGATACCAATTGGAAATATATTGAGATGCTAGTTTTGAAAATATATCAATTGAAAGTACACATACCAATTTGAAATATATCAATTAAAAATTTTTGAAGGGTGGTGGTGTGGTCCTTTTGCTTTGGGCAAATACTCTCTCCCCTTTGGCATTAATCGCCAAAAACGGAGACTCGGTGAGCCCTTTTAAACTTTCTCCCCATTGGTACAAGTAAGTAAGAGTGAAGGATTATACCAATTTGGAGTGCGGAGTAACGACGAAGGATAAAAGATACCAGTAGAGTGGAGTGGAAGCCTCGTCTTCGTCGAGTACTCCATTTCTCTTTCAATCTATGACTTATCATAGAAATACACTTGAAAACAAATTAGTCATAGACATAAAAGAGATATGATCAAAGGTATAAATGATCTATGTGTGCAATGTTTTAATCAAAATTCCAAGAATCAAGTATATTTAGCTCATTCCTAAGTTCACTAAAGGTTTTCTCATCTAATGGTTTGGTAAAGATATCGGCTAATTGTTCTTTGGTGCTAACATAAGCTATCTCGATATCCCCCCTTTGTTGGTGATCCCTCAAATAGTGATACCGAATGTCTATGTGCTTAGTGCGGCTGTGTTCAATGGGATTATCCGCCATGTGGACTGCACTCTCATTGTCACATATGAGAGGGACTTTGCTCAATTTGTAGCCATAGTCCCTGAGGGTTTGCCTCATCCAATGTAATTGCGCACAACAATGACCTGCGGCAATATACTCGGCTTCGGCGGTAGAAAGAGCTACTGAGTTTTGTTTCTTTGAAGCCCAAGACACCAGGGATCTTCCCAGAAACTGACAAGTCCCTGATGAGCTCTTCCTATCAATTTTACACCCTGCCCAATCGGCATCGGAATATCCTATTAAATCAAAAGTGGATCCCTTGGGGTACTAAAGTCCAAACTTAGGAGTATAAACTAAATATCTCATGATTCTTTTTACGGCCCTAAGGTGAACTTCCTCAGGATTGACTTGGAACCTTGCACACATGCATACAGAAAGCATAATATCCAGTCGAGATGCACATAAATAGAGTAGAGATCCTATCATCGACCGGTATACCTTTTGATCTACGGATTTACCTCCCGTGTCGAGGTCGAGATGCCCATTTGTTCCCATGGGTGTCTTGATGGGCTTGGCATCCTTCATTCCAAACTTGTTGAGTATGTCTTGAATGTACTTTGTTTGGCTGATGAAGGTGTTGTCTTGGAGTTGCTTGACTTGAAATCCTAGAAAATACTTCAACTCCCCCATCCTCGACATCTCGAATTTCTGTGTCATGATCGTACTAAACTCTTCACAAGTGGATTTGTTAGTAGACCCAAATATGATATCATCAACATAAATTTGGCATACAAACAAATCTTTTGCAATGGTTTTAGTAAAGAGTGTAGGATCGGCTTTTCCGACTTTGAAGCCATTAGTGATAAGGAAATCTCTTAGGCATTCATACCATGCTCTTGGGGCTTGCTTGAGCCCATAAAGCGCCTTTGAGAGTTTATAAACATGGTTAGGGTACTCACTATCTTCAAAGCCGGGAGGTTGCTCAACATAGACCTCTTCCTTGATTGGTCCATTGAGGAAGGCACTTTTCACGTCCATTTGATAAAGCTTAAAACCATGGTAAGTAGCATAGGCAAGTAATATGCGAATTGACTCAAGCCTAGCTACGGGTGCATAAGTTTCATCGAAATCCAAACCTTTGACTTGTGAATATCCTTTGGCTGTAAGTCGGGCTTTGTTCCTTGTCACCACACCATGCTCATCTTGCTTGTTACGGAATACCCACTTGGTTCCTACAACATTTTGGTTAGGATGTGGAACTAAATGCCATACCTCATTCCTCATGAAGTTGTTGAGCTCCTCTTGCATTGCTAACACCCAATCCGAATCTCTTAGTGCATCCTCCACCCTGTATGGCTCAATAGAGGACACAAAAGAGTAATGTTCACAAAAATGAGCAACTCGAGATCTAGTGGTTACCCCCTTATGAATGTCACCGAGGATGGAGTTTACGGGGTGATCTCTTTGAATTGCTTGGTGGACTCTTGGGTGTGGCGGTCTTTGATCCTATATTTCTTGCTCATCTTCCTTGTCTTCATCTCCCCCTTGATCATTGTCCTCCTCTTGAGGTGGCTCATCCTCTTGATCTTCATCATCTTGAGCCTGATCCTCATCTTGATTTGGTGGAGATGCTTGATTGGAAGATGACGGTTGATCTTATGCTTGTGGAGGCTCTTCGGATTCCTTAGGACACACATTCCCGATGGACATGTTCCTTAGCACGACGCACGGAGCCTCTTCATCGTCTAGTTCATCAACATCAACTTGCTCCACTTGGGAGCCATTAGTCTCATCAAACACAATGTCACAAGAAACCTCAACTAATCCAGTGGATTTATTGAAGACTCTATATGCCCTTATGTTTGATTCATATCCTAGTAAAAAGCCTTCTACAACCTTAGGAGCAAATTTAGATTTTCTACCTCTTTTAATAAGAATAAAACATTTGCTACCAAAAACTCTAAAATATGAAACATTGGGTTTTTTACCGGTGAGGAGTTCATATGATGTCTTCTTGAGGATTCGATGAAGGTAGAGCCGGTTGATGGAGTAGCAAGCGGTGTTAATTGCCTCAGCCCAAAACCGGTCTGGAGTCTTGTACTCATAAAGCATGGTCCTCGCCATGTCCAGTAGAGTTCTATTCTTCCTCTCCACTACACCATTTTGTTGAGGTGTGTAGGGAGAAGAGAACTCATGCTTGATGCCCTCATCCTCAAGAAAGCCTTCAATTTGTGAGTTCTTGAACTCCGTCCCATTGTCGCTTCTAATCTTTTTGATTCTCAATTCGAACTCATTTTGAGCCAGTCTCAAGAATCCCTTTAAGGTATCTTGGGTCTGAGATTTTTCCTGCAAAAAGAATACCCAAGTGAAGCGAGAATAATCATCCACAATTACTAGACAATACTTACTCCCGCCGATGCTTATATAAGCTATCAGGCCGAATAGATCCATGTAGAGCAATTCCAGTGGCATGTCTATTGTCATTATGTTCTTGTGTGGATGGTGGGTACCAACTTGCTTTCCTGCTTGACAAGCGCTACAAATCATGTCTTTCTTAAAATGAACATTTGTTAGTCCTAAAATGTGCTCTCCCTTTAGAAGCTTGTGAAGATTCTTCATCCCAACATGGGCTAGTCGGCGATGCCAGAGCCAACCCATATTAGTCTTAGCAATTAAGCAAGTATCGAGTTCAGCTTTGTTAAAATCAACTAAGTATAGCTGACCCTATAATACTCCCTTAAATGCTACTGAATCATCACTTCTTCTAAAGACAGTAACACCTATATCCGTAAAAAGACAGTTGTAACCCATTTTGCATAATTGGGAAACAGAAAGAAAATTGTAATCTAAAGAATCTACAGAGAAACATTGGAAATAGAGTGGTCATGTGACATAGCAATTTTATCAAGTCCTTTGACCAAACCTTGATTTCCATCCCTGAATGTGATAGCTTTTTGGGGATCTTCGTTTTTTCTCGTAGGAGGAGAACATCCTTTTCTCTCCTGTCATGTGGTTTGTGCATCCGCTATCAATTATCCAACTTGAGCCCCCGGATGCATAAACCTGCAAAACAGTTTATGCCTTGTTCTTAGGTACCCAAACGATCTTGGGTCCTTTCACATTAGAAACAAGCACCTTGGGTACCCAAACACAAGTCTTGGAGCCCTTGTGTTTACCCCCAACATATTTGGCAAATACTTTGCCTGATTTGTTAGTTAAAACATATGATGCATCAAAAGTCTTAAATGAAATATTAGGCTCATTTGATGTAGTAGGAGTTTTCTTTTTAGGCATTTTAACATGTGTAGAATGCCTAGAGCTAGATGCCTCATTCTTATACATAAATGCATGGTGAGAAACATAATGAGACTTCTTATCATGAATCCTCCTAATTTTGTGTTCGGGATAATTAGCAGGATATAAAATATAGGCCTCATTATCCTGAACCATGGGAGCCTTGCCCTTAACAAAATTTGACAATCTTTTAGGGGCATTAAGCTTGACATTGTTTCCCTATTGGAAACCAATGCCATCCTTAATGCCAGGGCGTCTCCCATTACAGAGCATGCTTCTAGCAAATTTAAATTTTTCATTTTCAATTTCATGCTCATTGATTTTAGCAGTTAATTGAGCTATATGATCATTTTGTTGTTTAATTAAAGTAAGGTGATCATGAATGCATCAACATTAACATCTCTACATCTAGTACAAATAGCAGTATGTTCAACAGTAGATGTAGAGGGTTTGCAGGCATTTAGTTCATCTATCTTAGCATGTAATATTGCATTTTCATCTCTAAGACAGGAAATAGAATCATTGCAAACATTTAGATCTTTAGCCTTTGAAATTAAACTAGCATTTTCAATCTTAAGGCTAGAAATGGATTCATTCAATTTATCAATCTTAGCAATTAGACTAACATTTTCATTTCTAAGATTGGTAATTGAATCATGGCTCATGCTAAGCTCCTTAGTCAAATTTTCATATTTTTCAACCTCCTGAGCATAGGCATTTTTTACTTTAACATGCTTCTTGTTTTCTTTAATAAGAAATTCCTCTTGGCTATCCAAGAGTTCATCCTTCTCATGAATAGCTCCTATCAATTCATTTAATTTTTCTTTTTGTTGCATGTTAAGGTTGACAAAAAGACTAAGCAAGTCATCTTCATCTTCACTAGAACTACCCTCATCACTAGATGTAGTATACTTGAGGGTGGTTCTAGATTGTACCTTCTTCTTTTTGCCGTCCTTTGCCATGAAGCACTTGTGGCCGACGTTGGGGAAGAGGAGGCCCTTGTTGACGGTGACATTGGCGGCATCCTCGTCGGAGGAGGAGTCGGTGGAGCTCTCATCGGAGTCCAATTCCCGACATACATGGGCATCACCGCCCTTCTTCTTGTAGTACCTTTTCTTCTCCTTCTTCTTCCCCCTCTTATCGTTGTCCCTATCACTATCACTAGATATTGGGCATTTAGCGATAAAATGATCGGGCTTACCACACTTGTAGCACACCCTCTTGGAGCGGGGTTTGTAGTCCTTCCCCTCCTTTGCTTGAGGATTTGATGGAAGCTCTTGATGATGAGCGCCATCTCCTCATTGTCGAGTTTGGAGGCGTCGATGGGGAGCCTACTTGATGTAGACTCTTCTTTCTTTTCTTTCGTCGCTTTAAATGCGACGGGTTGCACCTTGGGTGTGGAGGTGCCGCCTTGCTCCAAGTCGACGATTTGTTTCTCTATTTGATAGATTAAGTATAGTGTAGATTATCTATCTTGTACTATTTATACTTGTGCTCATACATGTGCATTGTGCATCCCATGAGGTATGTTAATTAATCACGTGATGTGGAGGACCAGAACTGAGTCGACCACAAGATGCTGGAAAGCGTGAGCTTCTCCGCAAGATAATGTTGATGGATTAACCCGAAGCTAGATGGACGAAGCAAGTATCGAAACAAAGGCTGATCGTCAAGTGGTCGCCACCTAACAAACACTAACCTAGTGTTTATTCCAGGCAAGCCCCGGTGCATGCAACCCCTTTCCTTGTGTTTTTAAATGGTTTTACACACTTTAAGTCTAGTGAATGTGCATTAGGTTTATAGGAATTGCTTGGAAACTCTTTGATGCATTACCTACCTTGAAATCCATCCCTTATAGATACTTCTGATGAAGTATCAAAATATGATTTACAAAAATGCTTAGCCTTGCCTAGAGGTAAATCTTGTGGATAGAGGTTGTCCTTTGCGTTAATGCCTAGCTCAGGGGTTATCCTGAGGAAGGATGGCTTCTGCCTGCAAGAATATTTTTATTGGGAGCAATGGTGGGATCTTACTGCAAAGTTCCCTATAATGCTCTTTTCATCCTAACGAATACAAACAATCCTAAGGATGGAAGTACTTAAATCGGGACTTGGGCTAGGAACAGGTGATGTTCTACCCAGGTTGATTAAGGATTATACTGAATGTAGGCTTGCAGATCGAGGACCCTTTAACTGGTCACATGCCTCATCATGGGTAAGCTTTGCCTCGGGCAGACTAATACCAGAATAAGATAACACGCAATGGGAGTGGAGAGATGGCAAGAGTAGCGTGTACCCTCCGTGGCAAGAGGCTGGACGGTGGTGTATCTGTGCTCTCGGTTGGCGTGAACCTAATCTGGTCTTAAGAACCCTGGTGGTGAGTTGACATATGCAAGGGTTAAGTGCTACATATGTCGTGTGATTTGGAGATCCCCAGCTGGGTATTAATCGATTCAGGATCGCCGTTACTTCTCGGATATGAAGACTTGGTCACTGCCCTGCAATCTAAGTCATGGATGGAATCATAATGAGCAAAAATCATGTTGTATTGATTAATGTGATGATGAAATTAGACTAGATGCAAACAAGGTCTATTAATACTTAATCTAGCCTTAAAATGTTGAAAGTAAGGACTCATTTTAGTAAGCTTTTCTGCAAACTATTAAAGTTGATTCTTGCTAAAATCCTTTCCTTGATTCCCAAATCCAGCATATCCTTGAGAGTCTTTTCTTTAGTTGGGTAAGTCTTGCTGAGTAATTCCATACTCAGGGTTTTATTCCCTGTTGTTATTCAGGTTATAGTTTTGTGCTGCTGATGATGGTGTTAAGGGCCGGTGGGCTCGGCCTTCTTATAAGTCTAAGTAACTCTTCTATACTTCTTATTGAGGATGGTCACTAGAGCTAGCATATATTCCAAAACTACAAATAATCTATAACAGTTCAAAGTTATTTCTTTGAATCACTTTTGTAATCACTTTCGATCAGGTGCAAAGTAAATTTTTTGTAACTTGTAAAATTTGGTAATAAGATTTCCGCTGCAAACGGTTGGTGTGTGTGATTTGTGTTACTTAATCTCGCGATCTTGGTTGTAAGTGGTTTATCCGAGGTCCTTGGGGCACTCGGAGAGATCCTGTTGAGTTATCTAGTGCACCTGCATAGCAGTCTGAGGTCTTTGAGACAAGGACAGGTGCATGTGGGCCTGATAACTTGGGAGGTTCTGCCACAGTTGTTATGGATGAAGCAAACCCTAAAAGATTTTTGTTGTGAGTTAACAAAATTACACTACTGTGTGACAATGAGAGTGCCATTAAACTTGCAAATAATCCTATGCAACACTCTAGAACTAAACATATTGATATTAGACACCATTTTTTGAGAGACCATGAACCCAAAGGAGATATCGAATTATTCCATGTGAGCATCGAAAATCAACTAGCCGATATCTTCACTAACCTCTCGATGAGACTAGGTTTTGCTTTCTAAGGAGTGAACTAAATATCTTGGATTCTCGAAACGTGTCTTAATAAATAATACTTAAATCATTATTGATTTGCATGAATTTTTGTGACACAAAATTACATTTAAAATCTTACTTTTATTGTCTAAAAATGTTAAAAATGGTCAATACATAAATTATGCTTGTATACTTAGCCATATTTGGCTCTTACTGAAACCTGGTTGAGTAAACCGGCTCAGCCAACCACTCAACCAGTTTCTCTCTGGTCAAAATCGTTTGAGCCGGTCCAAAAACCGGCTGAACCGCTTTTCTGGGACTCTGCATCTACGTTGTCAGACTGTCTGCAGTCCGCGCTGTCAGTCTGTCAGCAGTCTGTGCGCGTCAGTCCCTTTTTCCTGCAGCATTTATTGTGCGCGCTGCAGCAAAACCGTTTGAGCCGGTTTCTAGACCGGCTGAACCGGTTTTGGGCAGTCTGCCCTGCCGCCGCCGCCCCCTTTTCCTCTCCTTTCCCCTTTACTCTTTCTCTCTCTCCTTAGTTCCTCTCACAGCCGACGCCTTCTCTTCTCGGGTTCTCTCTCTCCCTCGTCTCAAATCCCTCCAAAATACACTCAAATCGCTCCAAAATCTTGGGAGAAAAATTGTGGATTTGCTCCCCTCAAGCTCCTCCACATCTTCTCCTCATCCTTTCGGGATTTGTGTGGAAGATTTCTCAGATCGAGGTAATTTTATCTTTTCCCCATTTTTGACTCGATCTATGTATTTCATGAATCTCTTGAGATCATCTTCAAGGAGGAGTTAGGTTTAGGTGTTTGATTCATACTTAATCAGTCCTCATTGTCGTGAACATAGTTTTGAAGATGAATCAGTGGGTATTGCTCATTGTAGTTGGACCGTTCACATGAACGGTTGAAATACATGCCCAATATTACACTTGACTCTCC
Source organism: Zea mays (assembly GCF_902167145.1). Lineage (NCBI taxonomy): Eukaryota > Viridiplantae > Streptophyta > Magnoliopsida > Poales > Poaceae > Zea > Zea mays. Next base: position 41,090,739 of record NC_050099.1, on the reverse strand, counting down.
TCAAATATGTTCTTTAATTCCTTGAACATTAATACCTCTCTCACCGTGTGTATCTTGTTTGATCTCAAGGATGGTTCGATGCCGGAATCCATCCATCATCGAATCTGACTCGAATGATAGTTCCCCTGAGATTCGTGAGGAGGTGCCCTCACGGTCCAGATCCAAGCATGGCAGAGGATCTGGAAATGTCATTATGGGTGGTGAGGCCTCTGGGTCTTAGGGAAGTCATAGACGTACGGCTAGAACCCCTTCTAGTTGCTCTCGTCCCGCGACTAATCCACAAGCATGGGAGCCTTCTAGTGATGTTGAAGGCATAAAAGATGATGTTATAGATCTTCCTTCCGCTAATGCTCCCATTGTTCGTGGGTTAGTTCTTCACAAGGCTCAAGCCAAGAGATCCCCCAATGAAGAAATCATAGACTTTAGTGCCAGTGGAGGGTCAGCTCTTCTTCATGATATGCGTTTTCAAAATCCTGCCCTCCGAGTGAGAGACATCCGGATTGAAGGTAATCGTTTTTGGATTCTACTACATGTAGATTTCTATAATACGATTATTCTTCCCAAGAAGCATCAGCCCATTTTGCATCAACATTTTATCAACTAGAGTTGCTATGAAGGCATTGGCGATAGAGAGATGTCGTTAGCTCTGAGGGCCTGTGAACAGAAGAATATCATGACCTTCCACTTTGATTGGAATGGTGAAATAATTGCTCAATTCTACTCCACCTTATGGACCAAGAATTTAGATGAGGAAAGTCCTTACAACTTTCCTTACATGAACTTTTATATTGAAGGGAGTTGGTACAAGGTCAGCTATAGAAGATTTGCACATATATTGGGATTCTCTGATAATGACATTGTTGGGGGTCTTCTTCCCCGCCGAAGGTCCTCAAGGCAAAAACACCTTTGGACAAGATAATACAAAGGCATATGCGACATGATGGCACAGATGGAAGCCAAAGCTATGACTGAAGGAGCTTCAGCTTAGTATTATGCGAAAGCCGAAGGTCGTCACCGACTCAAGAGAAAAAGATTGTTTAGTCCTTGATCACTCGCATTATGATTGCATGTAAATGTCGGGGACATAAATGTAATTGTGTCCGGGCTGCGTCCCACGCCTATAAATAGATGAACAGTACCCCCGTACTGTTCACGCTGGATTGTAATCTCGCATCATCTTTACATTCTCATCTTCTAGCGAACCGAAGGTACCATTGTATTATAAACATCATTAATGTTAATTTTTACATGTAAATATGAATACAAATAAATCGTGAGTATTTGATCATTATCTTCCATTCTTTAATGTTCTTTCACGATCTTATTTATATTCATATTCATTTCCACATTTACATACTGAGATGATGAAGGTATGTCCTTCATGGTCTTTGTCTGAAGATCATTATATTCGAAAGGAAATAATGCTTCGAAGGACGAAGGTCTTTAACCATTAACAATTGTGTTGCCTTGTTCTTGATCTATAGCATTTGAGAACAAGTGACCAACATTGGCGCCCACCTCCGGTGAACTCACTTCCACAACTGTGACAATGACTCTGCAAAGCAAACAACCTTCGGTTACGAAGCTAGTGCTCTCGATCACAGGCGGTTCAACTTCTAAACCAGCTAACAAGAGGCAGAAGAAAGAAGCACAGAGAAGGGTACAACATGTTGGGGTACAAGGGCCCTTCATTAAGTCAAAGTGGTCTCATATTCCAATCACCCTCTCTCAGGAAGACCTTCAGCTTAAGGATTATCCTCACAATGATGCAGTGGTCATATCTTGTGTTATCAAGGGATTTCTGGTCCACAATGTCCTGGTAGCCACATGCAGTGCAACTGATATCATCTTTGCAAAGGCTTTTAGGCAAATGCAAGAGCCAGATGACAAGATACATGATGCAACGACCCTCTATGTGGCTTCGGAGGGAGACAAATAGTGGCACTTAGCAAGATAACAATGCCGGTCACCTTCGATTACATTCACAACACAAGGACAGAGCAAGTTGTCTTCGATATTGTTGATATGGAGTATCCATACAATGAAATCATTGGTCGAGGGACGCTCAATGCCTTCGAAGCTATCCTCCACCCAGCATACCTTTGCATGAAGATACCATCGGAACAAGGACCAATTGTTGTGCATGGGAGTCAAGAAGCTGCTAGGAGAGCCGAAGGAAGTTGGACAGATTCGAAGGCTATACATAACATAGATGAAACCGAAGCTTATCAGCAGTATAAGCATAAAAGAGAAAAAGCTGCTTCGGCAGATCAACCAAAGCCTATGCTTTTGTGTGAAGACATAACAGAGCAAAAAGTGCTATTGGGGTCTCATTATCTGATGAGCAGGAAAACACTTTGTTAAGGTTCTTGTTTAACAACAAAGATGTTTTTGCTTGGACAACCAATGATCTCTATGGTGTTAATAGGGACATCATCGAGCACTCACTCAATGTGGACTCGTCCTTCAGACCAAGGAAGCAGAGACTTCGGAAAATGTCTGATGACAAGGCCAAAGGTGCATGAAATGAAGTGAAAAGACTTCTAAGTGCCCGTGTTATTAGAGAGGTAACATACCCAGAGTGGTTGGCCAACACAGTCATGGTAAAGAAATCCAACGGAAAATGGAGGATGTGTATTGACTTTACAGATCTCAACAAGGCATGTCCGAAGGATGAATTCCCACTACCAAGAATAGACTCCCTTGTAGATGCAACAACTATTTCGGAACTCATGAGCTTATTGGATTGCTACTCAGGCTATCACCAAATCCGGATGAAAAAGGAGGACGAGCCGAAGACAAGCTTCATAACTCCTAGTGGCACCTATTGCTATCTTTGGATGCCTGAGGGGCTCAAGAATGCTGGAGGAAGCTTCAGCAGAATGACTGCCAAAGTTCTTCACTCTCAAATTGGCAGAAATGTGCTAACATCTGTTGATGATATCATAGTAAAAAGCACAAAGTAGGAAAACCATGTCACTAATTTGCAAGAAACATTTGCTAATTCTAGACAAGCTGGTCTCAAGTTAAATCTAGAAAAATGTGTCTTCGGAGTGAAGAAGGGCAAGTTTCTTGGTTGCCTGGTATCGACAAAGGGCATTGAAGCTAACCCGAGCAAAATCAAAGCTATCCTTTGGATTGATCCACCAACTTCAAAAAGGGGGCTCAATGGTTAGCAGGAAGACTAGCATCATTAAACAGATTCATTTCAAGATCAGCAGAGAGGAATATACCTTTCTTTGAAATATTGAAATCAGCCGAAGTCTTTCAATGGGGTCCGGCTCAGCAGAAAGCCTTCAAGGAACTGAAGCAGTATTTTATAGATTTAACAACTCTAACCCCACCTTCATGAGGGACCCCGTTACTTCTATATGTGGCTGCTTCCCATTCTGCGGTCAGTGCGGCAATTGTACAGGAGAAACAAGATGACCAAATAAAAAGGCAAGCACCGATATACTTCGTCTCCGAAGTACTCAGCCCATCAAAGAAAAATTACACAGAATTGGAGAAGGTACTGTATGCTGTATGATGGCCTCCAGGAAGCTTCAGCATTACTTTCAAGCATATCATATAATAGTACCTTCATTGCTGATTGGACGCCAGGGATAGAGAAGCAACAGGAAGGGTCAGAAAATGGGTCACAGAACTCAATGAATTCACCATTGATTATGTTCTTTCACGATCTTACTTCGTCTCTGAAGTACTCAGCCCATCAAAGAAAAATTACACAGAATTGGAGAAGGTACTGTATGCTGTATGATGGCCTCCAGGAAGCTTCAGCATTACTTTCAACCCTTAAAGGACATAATGAGGAATAGAGAAGCAACAGGAAGGGTCAGAAAATGGGTCACAGAACTCAATGAATTCACCATTGATTATGTTCATAGATCTTCAATACAATCTCAAGCGTTAGCAGACTTCATTGCTGATTGGACGCCAGGGGCTCAGGATGAAGAAACAATAAAGGATGCCGAAGCTTGAACGGTATTTTGTGATGGGTCGTGGGGAACCTTCAGTGCAGGAGCAACTGCTGTCCTGGTTGCACCTTCCAAAGTCAGAACATGTTATGCAATAAAATTGGACTTTAGCTGTACAAATAATATTGCTGAGTACGAAGCTCTTCTCTTGGGGCTTCGGAAGCTAAAAGCAATGGGAATAAGAAGGGCAATCTTCAAGACCGATTCACAAGTTATCTCAGGTCATGTAGACAAGAGCTGTAAGGCAAGAGACCCAAAGCTTGAAAAGTATCTAGATACAGTCCGAAGGTTGGAAGCCTCTTTTGAGGGATTTTCTGTAAAAAATATCCCAAGGGGAGAGAACGAGCATGTAGATTTATTAGCTAAATCAGCGGCACAGGGGCTCCCTTTACCTTTGGAAGTATTTTTTGAAACAATAAAAGCACCTTCGGTCGAACTCATGGAAAGAGCAGTGCTCACAATTTCACCTATACATAGTGAAGATTGGAGGACTGAAATTGTATCCTTCCTCCAGTGCAACTGTTTTTGAGATGATGAAGCTTACAACAAAAGAATGGAGGCAAGGACAAGGCCATATGTCGTAATAGAAGGGGAATTGTACAAGCCCGGAGTTTTCTCTCCATTGCTAAAATGCTTGTCTAGAGCCGAAGGACAAAAGCTAATGAATGAGATACATGCAGGAATATGCGGAGCCCACATTGGGTCTAGACCTCTGCTAGGGAAAGTTTTCAGACAAGGTTTCTACTGACCGAAAGCAGCTTCGGATGCATAAGAATTGGTACAGAAATGTGAAAATTGTCAAAGATGCGCCAGAGATGAGAAGCAACCTTCGTCTTTGACTCAACTAATACAACCAACTTGGCCACTGCAAAGATGGGGTTTGGATCTATTAGGACCACTCCCACCGGCACAGGGCAACTTGAAATATGTTGTGGTGGCAGTGGAATACTTTTCCAAATGGATTGAAGCGAAGCCTTTGGCAACAATAACTTCGGCCATAGTACAAAAGTTCTTCTGATAAAACATCGTTTGTCGCTTCGGTGTGCCGAAGGCTATCACTGTTGATAATGGAACTCAGTTCGATGCCAAGACTTTCAAAGCTTTTTGTAGCCAAAATACACTTTGCATCAGTAAGGCATCCTGAGTCAAATGGGTTGGTAGAAAGGGCAAATGGCATCATAATAACAGGAATAGGGACATCAATTTCCCATCAGCCTAAAGGAAAGTAGATAGATGAATTAATAAAGGTGGTTTGGAGTCACAACACTGCTGTATCAAGGTCAACAGGGTTCACTCCGTTCAAGCTTCTGTTCGGTGACGAAGCAATAACACCAGAAGAAGCAAGAATGGGTTCAATAAGAACCTTAGCTTCGACAGAGGATGAAACTGACTGCCAAGTAACAAAAGATACCATAGAATGGACCAGACTTCAAGCCAGAGAGCATATCAACAAATACTAGGCCGAAACAATAAAATGTGTGATAGAAAAGTTAGATTGAAAAACATCAAGCCAGGTCATTTAGTGCTTCAAAGAGTGGCTAACCCCGATACAGTAGGGAAGCTTCAGCTCAAATGGGAAGGCCCTTTCTTGGTGGTATCTTCGTCAAGACCCGGTTCTTACAGCTGAAGGATATGAACGACAACGACATACTCAGGTCTTGGAATGTGGATGAGCTTCGACGATATTATGTATAATTGATGTAATTTTTCTTATTTTTCCCTACGACACCCTTTTCCTTTCACGAGGGGGAAAGGTTTTTAATGGGGCCATAGGTTGTAATTTTCAATTTTTGTTGTTTAGCCTATGTAATACAAGGGCCAAATTCCCCCACATGTAAAATGTAACACCAGGAACCGCACCATATGGAGAAGCTCAAAAGTCGTCCCTAAGGGGATGCATAGCTAAAATGTCACCTAAGAGGTGACGAAGCTACAAAGTCATTCCTAAGGGAGCACAGAGTAAGTCCCGAAGCTACAAAATCGTTCCTAAGGGAGCGCAGAGTAAGTTCTGAAGCTCAAAAGTCGTTCCTAAGGGAATGCAGAGCCAAGATACCCCGAAATAAAAGGTGAAGAAGCTCCAAAGTCGTTCCTAAGGGGATGCAGAGCTTAAATACCACCTAAGTAAAGGGCGAAGAATCTCCAAAGTCGTTCCTAAGGGGATGCAGAGCTGAAATACCACCTAAGTAAAAGGTGAAGAGACTCCAAAGTCGTTCCTAAGGGGATGTAGAGTCTAGGTGTGGTTTCGCGTTTGGGACATACATTTGCATATTCCATCACATCATTTTTGCATTTATACAAACATTCATTAGACATTCGTAGGATCATCATCATCATCATCATGACATGAAGCACAGGTGTTAACAGGAAAGGAAAAAGATGCCTGTCTGTGGTGACAAAATGCTTTGTTGAATACGAGGATGCTTCGTCTCAGATAAAACTTCATGGTGTGTGGAGGCACTTCGTTCTTAATGAAAAAATGCTTTGATGTGACCGAAAAGAAGGGAATGTGTTTTTCGCCTTCGGCTCAAAAAATTGAAAGTGTGAGTTCCGTCCACAGCAAAGCAATTCACACATGGACGAAGAGGTAAAATTATATTACAAGGTATGGACAAAAATGTACAATGTTTTGTTCAACTAATAATTACAATCTTTTGCCAAATAATGCAAAGAGATCCTCAGTTTTTATAGATAATTACAAAACGAAGCTACAAGAGTCTTCAGCCCTTTGGAACAAGCTTCGGCTCAACAACCTTCGATGCCACCATCCTACACACAAATGAAAGTATAAGGTAATCAGAAATAAAGGAAAATAAAGGTAAAAGACAGGTAAAAGTCTCATACCAAATCAAGCAATGTTCGAGCTTCATCCCCAGCCAGCTCGCACATGCCCTTAGCCCAAATTTGAGTAATAAATCTGTTCCCTATGCTTCGGGCTTCAGCCAGGATATCAATTATATATGACGTCGAAAGATTAAAAGTTGGCTTGTTAACCACCTTGGCGTGAGTACATCCCGCCTTCATAAACGCAGCAGTCGTCCCGCGAGAAGCTACCAAGGCACATAAATCTCCTTGCTCGCTTATAACTTCGTCGAGGGCTTCAACTTCGTTTTCAATATGTTCGAAGGCCCTGGGGATGTCTTCGGCCGAAGGGGTAATCTCTTCGATAGCAGCTCCAACTGAGTTGAAAATTCCCTTCAGTCGGTTTACGCACCGGGTGGTAAAATCCGCGCACTTGTTTCGAAGGTCTTACAAAGACTCATGCAGCTTTGTATTTTTCTCAGCTTTGGCTTCAGCTTTTGCTTGCAGTTCTTTTATTTCTTAGTCGAAGTGCTCTGATTTTTTGTTCAAAATTGTTCGAGTATTGTCAAGTTCCTCGCTTAATTTAGTGTTTTGAGATTGTGCTTCCGCGAGGGAGCCTTCGACCATTTGCAATAGGAAATCCTTCTTCTCCAGAGAAGCTTCAAGATCTTTTATCTTATTTTCCAAGCCTTCAATTATAATTTCGTTTTTCCTATCTTCATTATCCTGCTGCATTTTCAGCGCTTTGCTTAGCAGCATACTCTGCAACAACAAGTTATAGTCAGAACATTTAATTCACCACAAAGATAATAATAATAACTTAGTCAAAGGTTTCACCTTGAAGTTGGAATAAAATAAGCTACCGACAATATGTTATCGTCGGTAGCAGCTGATATTAGTTTCTAGCTTCAGGAAGCCAACACTCTTTGATAAAGTGCCGACTATATTTGCCCCAACACGGTCACGGATACATCCCAAGATCTCCTCATCAACCCTGCCGAACACCAAAGCTCCCGGTTGGTATTCGCACGACATGGCAAATTCTTTTAGCTCCAATTTTTCTTATTCCGAAAGCTCCTGACCGCCCAGGAGCCGAAGGTCGAAATCTTCTTTGCCTGAAGGACCGGAATCAATTCCCCTTTCTTTATCTGGCGCTGTGGCCACGTCCTCCTCCACAGTAACATCTTTAACTACCTCTGATATAATTTTATCAATATCCGACATTGTAGCTTCGGCTTCACCGGCATCCTTGGTTTCAATAGCAACAACAACTTTAGCTTTGGCACCCGTAGTTGCCAAAGCTGAAGGCGGTGTTTGTTCAATGGCTTGCATCACATTTACTATTTGTTGTTTCTTTGGTTCTTTCACTTTTCCTCTGTAGCCAAAGATTATCTTTTCTTCTGTAAAAATTGTGTCAGTTCTGATCCCAGTGGACTTAGCAGCTTGAAGGGTGGAGAGTCAGTCATTACCTTCATAATTTCTGCTACTTTGGCAGCAAAGGGCATTGAAGGAGTTTCTTTCTTTGCCTCTGGCTCAGAAGAAGGCAGTATGTTAAGCTTTCACTTCTTAGAAATTGCTATCTTTGGCTCTTGAGCTGTTCTTGATTTCTTCAAAGGTTTTTCATCTTCCTTTATCAATCAGGCAGCTTGCCTACTCAGAATGCTGACTATTATTTTTCTTTTTATCCCTTCGGCTCCTTCGTCGAGCTTCTCATAGTCAGGGTAATCGATGTTTAAGGCATCCATAACGCGGTTTAGCCTTCATTTTGGCCGGGTGCCGAAGGCCGCAGTCATCAATTGATCTTCTTTATTGGTGTAATTACCAAGTATCTCGTTGCACATGGTCTCAATAATCTCCAACCATTCGTTGCAAGGTTTCTTGAATTGTTTCTCAAATTTAAAACAATAGGGGAGCCGTACAAGCTCATGCTTCTTCCCCCTTCTTTTTTCTTTGGCATACCCTAATCGCTGGAAGTTAGAAATGTCTTGTTTGCCAAATATTCTTATACTAGGTCCCTAGTACTAATTTCGGCAGCAACCACTCTAAACTCAACTTCGGCTACCTGGCATGGCGAGCCAAGTTGCATATGGCACAAGGGCCTGGTCATCCCGAAGATTAGGTTCATAGGTTTCATGACCATGGTCATCAGCTTCTTCCTTCTCTTCTCATCTACTTTCACATAAAACCATTCATTTGTCCACCCTGTTGGGGACTTGTTCTCAAATGCTTCGAGTTAAGAACAAGGCAACATAAAATGTGTTAAATATAAAGGTCCTTCGTCCTTCAAGACATTATGTCCCTTCGGATATAATGTATTTCAGACGAAGGTCATGAAGGAAAAATGCTTCGTAAGCACCATAGATAATAAGGAGGAATTCATATGCAAAATATGAAGAATAATATAGATATTGTCACACCCGTTTCTAAGGGCAGAGCCGGGTGCATCGCATATGTGTGCCAGGATCTATTTCCACACATATGTTGACGTCACAAGTGTAATATATCAAAAGGACAATGCATAAAAGCGTAAATAACGATTATATTAACATATTACACTTCGAACAGACATAATGTCTTAACCTTTATTCATCAAAGTACAGCGAGACATGGACATCCATCCACAGGAAGATGACTGGGGTATCACTAGACTAGCATCCATGGGGCTCAGCATCATATCTTCATCTGCAACTTCTGATCAAAATTAAGCAAGGGTGAGCTCACTTATGGTCGGGGCTCAGCAAGTGGGGGAAAAACTAATGCAAGGTAACAAGGTGAGGCTAAGGTTGAGCAGTAAGCATTTTAGTTGGTCAACATTTTATTAACAACACCTGTCTTACTAATAAGTGTGAATCCCAAGTATTCCCATTAAACAAAGGTATAAGAGTATATCAAAAACACTTAAGTGAAACCACTTAAGCAAACCATTGGCAGGTCATCGGATCTCGATTTATTTCCATCTTCAAGTTCAATTATCATGTGAGGAGTCCAGGCTGCTCATAACCGTGAGCACGGCTGATATATCAGTTTTACACTCTGCAGAGGTGGCGCATCTTTACCCATGAGTCGCGATTCCCTTTTAGCCCGGGTTAGCTAGACCCGTATTCACTTCCGAGGTGAATGGCCAGGGTCTCACTACGAGGCTTCTCCCTAGAGTCCTCATTACGCAAATGCTGGAAATAGTCAAACTGCATAAGGCACACCTACCGTAACCAACTTATAGTCCAGACTACAGGGTAAAGCTTTGGGAACTATGCCCGTATCCAATCTGCCTGAGCCGGAACTATAAGAGCTTGCCAGATGCCCCCGTTCCTGTCGACCACGACCAGCACCCAACATAAGACATCCCTAGTTATTTATCCAAGACCAGAGCCATGATAGTTCTCATGGTAGCACTGTTTTCCCGGGTGGTCACTCCATGTTCCAATTAATATGCAATAATCTTGTTTAACCATCGGGTTAACAACAATAATGTAAACTTACCAAGTTTGGAACATTAATATCATAAGCGGGAGTGACTGCATAAAGTTAAGTTGTAGCAATAGCATAGCTACTAATGTAAAGTATAATTCCCAGGTTTGATCAAGGAATAAGGTTGGAAAGGTTATCTAAATAGGTAACCCGTCAAATTATGCATATATTTCCAAAAGAATAAACTTTATTAAATGTATTGCTTGGGATCAAACAGAGTATGCAGAGGGAGAAGTCCACTTGCCTTGCTTATAGAAATCTTGAGACTCTTCCACGGATCTGAATAGATCTTGATTCTTAACTACTAGATCAACCACTGAATATCACACAAACAAACAAGAAGAACAAACACCACTCAATAACATACAACATTCACCATACGTAACGCTAAAAGAAAGCCTAACGCTTTTCAAAAACGTTGCAAGTCATGGTTATAATAAGAGGGTATTCTTTTAAAAAAATGTGTGATCTATACTTTATAAAATAAGACATGAGCTTAAAATATATTAACTAAAATATACAAATATTTGGTTCACCAAATTAATCTTTTATAAAGCGTCATACGTGATATGTCTAATATTAAGGGTTTATAAGATGATAAAACACGTTATAACAATATTAAACCTTTTTTACATTTTAGAAAAGATGTATGTTATATCTAATGTTAATGGGCTACGAAACGCGTTATTAATTGTAGAAGCATTATGGAGCATATTGTTAATCATTCACTTATGATAATTTAAGATATAAGTCTAAATAGGTTTTATGTGAAAAGATCATAATTATATTATTGATCACCTATTTAAGACGAGTTAGGTTATGAGCCTTAAGTGGATTTTTATACCAAAGATAATGAACACATAACTATCATTTAATGTCATTAAAAGCATATGGCCTATATTATTATATTTGAAGTCAATATATAAAGTAACATTTTTAAGTCATAAAAGAACTTAAACTCTTATTTATTTTATCCTTTAAGAAAAACTAAGTGATTCGTATATAATGTGGTGTAAATTCTATGAAATCATTAATCCTGCCATAAATCTAGTTAAGAACAAATTGACTATCGGTTTGATTATGATAAAGGATAATTAGTCTATTAATTACCTTTAATTCTATTGTAGGGATAAATGATCCAGATAATTAAAATAAATACTATATTTATTAACTATCATTTTAGTTATGACAGTGTGAGCACTAAATTAAGCTATTATATCATTATTAGAAAAGTTATATGACATATTACTATTTAGTACGGTTATACTTAAACATTTATAACGAACCTTATTAAAACACGATATTTATTAAAAAGGGTCGTTTTACAGTTTGAAACAAATTCTCTAATTCCTTAGTAAGAAACCTATATTTACCAATATGACTATCAATTTCTTTATTAGAAAAGTATAAACGCCTAGTTAAGTCATTTTAACATTATTATAAATTCTACTCTTTCGATTTCTCCTTTCTTTTCTAAATAGATTTTATACGTATATCTAAAAATTATTTATTTATAATTCTTCTAACATTAATATACTAGAATTAATTGTAAATTACTAAATGAGACTTTTAATAACCTATTCATGGTTATTATAAATGAATGTCTTACTAATTCTAAGTACTTAAGTGCCATACTTATGAATTCATTTATTATGAATAGTAAACTATATCCTCATTTGACCGAAAATACGTGGCCTAGTATTTCTTCTATTTCTTCATGCAAATAAGTTTATACTTAACATACTACTAACAATTATCGTTCCACCCACAAAAGTAAAATCAAATCTCTAAACGTTTTCTAGTATGAAAATCAATGAAGTAGTGAATAGTGATCGTGCTCATTTTTAAAATTATAAAATCATACACATATTCAAAGTATTGTTACGGGGTTTGATTTTAGCAACACTTATAAATCGGGATCTCTAAAATCATACACGAGAATCGCCAAATCACATTATCTCAATATTACAACAATAATTCATAAATTAATTTAAAACGTGATTTAGAACATAAATCAACTTTTGGGGTTGTTTTCAACCTTGGGATGAACGGCGGTATTGGATGAACGTCGACGAGGGAGAGTGTTTGACGGGCAGGGAACGGCGTAATAGCAGTGAGTGTTTGGGCACGTCTCCGGTGAGGAACAGCGAGCTCCGGTGAGTCTCCACGGACGGCGAGGCAGACTGCGACGACGTGGGCGAATTCCGAGCGTGATGGTGTCGACTCCGGCGATCGACGGACGACGGACGGTGGTTCGACGGCGGGCGTGTGACGTGGCTACGAGCGTGGCGTGAACACGAGGAGAGCAAGGGAGAGAGAGGGCGAGCTTGGGGATGGAGAGGGACAAGGACTCGGCTGCGCTTTTATAGAGAGAGGGAGGGGAGGGGAGAGGTCGCCGGGGGAGGGAGAGTAAAGGGCGGCCGACGGGTTTAAGGCACCATTGATGGCGTTCATGGCGTTCATGGATGAGAGTAATGGGAGAGGGAGAACGGACGCATTGAACTTCATTACTCGCGAAGAAGAAACAGACGGGCTCGACACGGTCGGCTACTCGGCTCGCGCAGGGTCGCGGTGCTGCACGGGGTCGGGCCGGTTGCACGGCTCGGGTCTTGAGCGCGCGGTCGGGGTCGCGTCGCGCTTCAGGCGCGCGGTGTGGCCGAGCGAGGTCGCGGCGCGTCGGGCAGAGAGAGACAGGGAGGAGAGAGAGCTTGGCGGCGCGCGTGGAAGAGCAGGAAAGAGGCGGCGGCGGCTGAGGAAGGAGAAGGGCCGGTGGGGGCGCAGGTGTCGCGGGCGTGGGGCTCGGGTTGGAGCTCCTGGAGCACCGGCGGCCTGTGGAAGAAGCAGGGAGGAGGGAAGAGAAGGGAGGTGGTCGGGTGGGGCCCGCACGCGAAGGAGGAAGGGGAATTTTTTCCCCCTGGCGGCGGCTGTGCAGGAACTTGGGAGCGGCAGGTTTAGGGTTAGGGATAATGGGCCTAATGGGCCGAGGCGGTTAGGGTTAGGTTTTTTTTCTTTTTCTTTTTTTTCTATTTCCTTTTCTAATTTCGAAATACATATTTAAATAACCCTAAAATCTATAATAATTAAACCAAAATTATTTATAAATAAAATATTTATTTTTAGACTAATAATTATTATATTAGTTATGTGAATTTTCATTTAAGAGAAAATGCTATTCAATATCTAAAATCAATAATGAGCAATCAAAAATCATTCCAAATGCACGTAAATAACAAACACTTCATAAAATTTTATCTATGCCAAATTGTTCAATTTATTTATATCTCCATTTTAACTATTTGAAAATAAATATTTTTTTACTGACAATTAATACTATAAATTAAGTAATTTTCAATTGATGTATTAAGGGTGTTACAAAATCTATCCCTCTAAAAAGAATCTCGTCCTCGAGATTAAGAAAGGCTAGCAAGAAAACAAAGGTGATACATGGTTATTTGTAGGTTCTTAGTTCACATTGAACTTCTCCAAACTTAAGGAACTTCCTTACTTCTCTGCTCCGCAATGTATACTAATCAAGCGACCTTCATCATCATACTTATAAAATGGTGGGTCTTCTGAACTATTGCTTAGGTCATGCTTGGCAGCTTTCTTCTCTAGTCGGTCTAGACGCTTCTTGGGGCATTCGCGAATAAGATGTCCTTCGTTTTTGCAGTAGTAGCAAGCACCTCTTGCTTTGAGTTCTTTGCGAGTCAACTTTGCTTGACCAACAGGGGGTGAGGGTTGACTGGGTGTCTGTATCTCATATAACTGAGTCTGACTTGATTCTTCTGTTTGGGTATCCAGGTGTTTCAGGGCTTTTGCTTGTGGTTGAGATGAACTAATCATGTATCCAAACATTTTTCTATTCCTTTTGTTGTTCTTCATTCCATTCATCGAATATCTCTGTGACTCATTTTTCTCGTTCATAGTTGTTAAGGTAGGAATATTGTCGTTGGCATCATTTACTTCATTTCCATTGGGGTTCATCATCTGGTTAGAGAGTAAAAGAGATAGTGAGACAAGATTACATAAGAGGCTTGTACGATATGAAGATAAAGGGCGAACACAACTTTTTGATTTCCAAGATTAGTCAAGGAACAAGGGTGGTTTCATATTTCTCCTAGCTTCATCATACTACAAGAGCGTACAAGTGTTATAATCCTTAACATAGATCCTTTTGAACCTTATAAATTACAGAGCATGATATCCAAATCATCTTTCTGATCCAAGAGTATTTCTTTGAGCACAAATTGAGAGAAATATTTGAGCGGGACTTTAGGGCAAATAGAGCATCACATTGTTTGCATATAGTAGATGACACCATACTTTATTTTCTTTATAAAGAGGCAAAACACAATAGGTGCGAGATATTCTCCAAATTTATTCATAAATCACTTAGCACGATTACAAATCTTGAAAGGGGCAACAACTTGACATTTTTTTTGTGAGACATACTCCTTCTAACTAAATGGTATATTATTCTTCCTTGTCAGATGTACCAATCTGAGCTGGAGGTCGGTTGTCTTCAACTACTATTGTTTCTCCACATGGAGTTTCCAAGCACATGGTTTTCTCAGTATGTTGGATTACCGCCTTAGTTCTTTGTAACCAATTCTTTCCAAGAATCACATCCTTTCCCATTGATTCTATCACTAGGAGATCAGCTGAAAAATCTATCCCGTTGATTTTAATACTTACTTTCGGACATATGTAGTTCGCTAACACTTTCCTTTCAGGTGTACTGATGGTCTTTCTTGATCTTAAGGGGCACTTAAAGATACCATACTTTGTTGCAAACTGGGCACTGATAAGAGAATGTGTTGTATGAGGATCATACAACACGGTGGCGATGGTTGTGTGAATGACTAGTGTTCCAAAAATTATTGCATCATCATATGGAATGGTTCCTGTCACTGCATAACTTATCCTTCCCGTGGTCTCTTTCCGTTGTTTATTCTTTGTTGATGCATGGGTTTGAGGGTGTTGTCTTTTCTTTTGGACCTTATTGATCTCCACATCTTTCTTAGGACAACCATTAACAAGATGGCCGGTATCACCACAACCAAAGCAAGCATGACTTGATAAGTTACATGGTGGAGTTGTCTTTACTGTGTTGGTAGAAGTTTCTGTGTGTTTTTGTTCATATTCCATATCTGAAGACTGAGATAGCTTCATCTCGGAGGTGATCTGTAGTGAACTCTTCTCAGGACAGTTACGAAAGTAATGACCTTCACGTCCACATTGATAGCAAGCTTTTCTTGAAGTTATTCCTTGACTTTTTCCATGTTTCCCTTTTTGTTTCTTGGACCTGATGCGACGACGAGGCTGAAACTGTGTGCAAGTAATAGTCCATCCATCAATGTAACACTCATGTATTTCTTCTTGGGGCTGGGCATCCTTGTGATGTTTCCTTTTTATAATACTTTGCAATTCATCAACTCGCAGTGTATTAGGTATGAGAGACTCTACTATTAGTTGTTCTTGGGGAGACCATTGTCTTTTTATACCAGAAAACAAAATCCGGTTCTTCTGTTTTGTAGTTTCACTTTCGTTTGTACTGATCTGGCGACAAGGAATTCCATAATACTCGCAACAACAACAGGTTCTAGGGTTAATT
The DNA here is from genome assembly GCF_902167145.1 of Zea mays. Classification (NCBI taxonomy): domain Eukaryota; kingdom Viridiplantae; phylum Streptophyta; class Magnoliopsida; order Poales; family Poaceae; genus Zea; species Zea mays. The sequence continues at coordinate 41,074,881 of NC_050099.1, read as the reverse complement.
GTCTGTTGGTTTGGTTGTGCATCCTTTTGGGTCCTGAATTTCTGTTCATCAGCTGTTTTATTCATAGTGTTGTTTTGATTTGCCAACACACCGCATTCTTTGCATTTAGTGACATCACTTGTAGTTGACATTCCAAGGTCTGACATCTGTATGGGTATGGAAGAATGGAAGGGACGAAAGGGTTGAGTAAAGACAGATTATAGAGAGCAGAGAAAACCCATCTATCTAAGGTTTTACCTTGCTAACTGATGCCATTGTGGACAAAAGTCACACAATACACCAACAATCATTTCAAAGAAGCAAATCAAACATGAACACAAAGGACAATGAATTCAAGCATACCAGCACAACACAATCCAATTCTACTCATTCAACCAAAACAAAAGGTGAGACAAGGTTTGGAATAAGAAAGATATTATAAAAATCAAGGAGTTGGGTAAGAATTATCAAGGAGTTAGACAAGACATATTTGTTGGTGGCCAAGAGTGAAATAAGATAACCATGAATTATTAAAGTGAGGATAAATGATACAACCAAGGATATGAAGTGAGTTAGGGAGAAAACTTTATCAAGGAGACAAGTAGAGAGGCAAAGGTTTAATATATCAAGGTAGATATTGCGCAAGGGTGGCAATACAATGGCACAAAAGCAAAAGTATAAGAATTCAATAGGGAGAAAGCATTATCAAGGAGAAAAGTAGAGGCAAAAGTTTAATATATCAAGGTAGATATTGCGCAAGGGTGGCAATACAATGGCACGAAAACAAAAGTATAAGAAGTCAAGGGTTATATAACAATATTAGGGATTAGAAAACCACTGTAATATAATATAATATCGCCCTTACCGATCTAGTCGAAAATCTAAATACTAAAGAACAATCCTATCATCCTAGCCAAGAAGTCAGATAATAGATCCAAGAGATCTATAACGAAAACTTCTTGTGGGGCGGGGATAAGACAGAGAATGGGGCATCTTCAATAGCTTCTAAAGGTTTCCTTCCGGTAGACTTCACTTCAAGTTCCACAATCCTAACTTGATCATCTTGTAGTGCTTCTGAGTAGAGTCTTCTAATAGACCAAAATCAGACTAGAAGAGTTGAAAATAAAAGAGACGAATTTTGATATAAAGTAAGTTTTTATGGAGGACAATATATCAAGCTTTTGAAAGACTGACTGGGCTTTCCATTTCTAACTAATCTAGCGACCTACGGTCACATTGCTTTGATACCACTTCTGTCACACCCGTTTCTAAGGGCAGAGCCGGGTGCATCGCATATGTGTGCCAGGATCTATTTCCACACATATGTTGAAGTCACAAGTGTAATATATCAAAAGGACAATGCATAAAAGCGTAAATAACGATTATATTAACATATTACACTTCGAACAGACATAATGTCTTAACCTTTATTCATCAAAGTACAACGAGACATGGACATCCATCCACAGGAAGATGACCGGGGTATCACTAGACTAGCATCCATGGGGCTCAGCATCATATCTTCATCTGCAACTTCTGATCAAAATTAAGCAAGGGTGAGCTCACTTATGGTCGGGGCTCAGCAAGTAGGGAAAAAACTAATGCAAGGTAACAAGGTGAGGCTAAGGTTGAGCAGTAAGCATTTTAGTTGGTCAACATTTTATTAACAACACCTGTCTTACTAATAAGTGTGAATCCCAAGTATTCCCATTAAACACAGGTATAAGAGTATATCAAAAACACTTAAGTGAAACCACTTAAGCAAACCATTGGCAGGTCATCGGATCTCGATTTATTTCCATCTTCAAGTTCAATTATCATGTGAGGAGTCCAGGCTGCTCATAACCGTGAGCACGGCTGATATATCAGTTTTACACTCTGCAGAGGTGGCGCATCTTTACCCATGAGTCGCGATTCCCTTTTAGCCCGGGTTAGCTAGACCCGTATTCACTTCCGAGGTGAATGGCTAGGGTCTCACTACGAGGCTTCTCCCTAGAGTCCTCATTACGCAAATGCTGGAAATGGTCAAACTGCATAAGGCACACCTACCATAACCAACTTATAGTCCAGACTACAGGGTAAAGCTTTGGGAACTATGCCCGTATCCAATCTGCCTGAGCCGGAACTATAAGAGCTTGCCAGATGCCCCCGTTCCTGTCGATCACGACCAGCACCCAACATAAGACTTCCCTAGTTACTTAGCCAAGACCAGAGCCATGATAGTTCTCATGGTAGCACTGTTTTCCCGGGTGGTCACTCCATGTTCCAATTAATATGCAATAATCTTGTTTAACCATCGGGTTAACAACAATAATGTAAACTTACCAAGTTTGGAACATTAATATCATAAGCGGGAGTGACTGCATAAAGTTAAGTTGTAGCAATAGCATAGCTACTAATGTAAAGTATAATTCCCAGGTTTGATCAAGGAATAAGGTTGGAAAGGTTATCTAAATAGGTAACCCGTCAAATTATGCATATATTTCCAAAAGAATAAACTTTATTAAATGTATTGCTTGGGATCAAACAGAGTATGCAGAGGGAGAAGTCCACTTGCCTTGCTTATAGAAATCTTGAGACTCTTCCACGGATCTGAATAGATCTTGATTCTTAACTACTAGATCAACCACTTAATATCACACAAACAAACAAGAAGAACAAACACCACTCAATAACATACAACATTCACCATACGTAACGCTAAAAGAAAGCCTAACACTTTTCAAAAACGTTGCAAGTCATGGTTATAATAAGAGGGTATTCTTTTAAAAAAAATGTGTGATCTATACTTTATAAAATAAGACATGAGCTTAAAATATATTAACTAAAATATACAAATATTTGGTTCACCAAATTAATCTTTTATAAAGCGTCATACGTGATATGTCTAATATTAAGGGTTTATAAGATGATAAAACACGTTATAACAATATTAAACCTTTTTTACATTTTAGAAAAGATGTATGTTATATCTAATGTTAATGGGCTACGAAACGCGTTATTAATTGTAGAAGCATTATGGAGCATATTGTTAATCATTCACTTATGATAATTTAAGATATAAGTCTAAATAGGTTTTATGTGAAAAGATCATAATTATATTATTGATCACCTATTTAAGACGAGTTAGGTTATGAGCCTTAAGTGGATTTTTATACCAAAGATAATGAACGCATAACTATCATTTAATGTCATTAAAAGCATATGGCCTATATTATTATATTTGAAGTCAATATATATAAAGTAACATTTTTAAGTCATAAAAGAACTTAAACTCTTATTTATTTTATCCTTTTAGAAAAACTAAGTGATTCGTATATAATGTGGTGTAAATTCTATGAAATCATTAATCCTGCCATAAATCTAGTTAAGAACAAATTGACTATCGGTTTGATTATGATAAAGGATAATTAGTCTATTAATTACCTTTAATTCTATTGTAGGGATAAATGATCCAGATAATTAAAATAAATACTATATTTATTAACTATCATTTTAGTTGTGACAGTGTGAGCACTAAATTAAGCTATTATATCATTATTAGAAAAGTTATATGACATATTACTATTTAGTACGGTTATACTTAAACATTTATAACGAACCTTATTAAAACACGATATTTATTAAAAAGGGTCGTTTTACAGTTTGAAACAAATTCTCTAATTCCTTAGTAAGAAACCTATATTTACCAATATAACTATCAATTTCTTTATTAGAAAAGTATAAACGCCTAGTTAAGTCATTTTAACATTATTATAAATTCTACTCTTTCGATTTCTCCTTTCTTTTCTAAATAGAATTTATACGTATATCTAAAAATTATTTATTTATAATTCTTCTAACATTAATATACTAGAATTAATTGTAAATTACTAAATGAGACTTTTAATAACCTATTCATGGTTATTATAAATGAATGTCTTACTAATTCTAAGTACTTAAGTGCCATACTTATGAATTCATTTATTATGAATAGTAAACTATATCCTCATTTGACTGAAAATACGTGGCCTAGTATTTCTTCTATTTCTTCATGCAAATAAGTTTATACTTAACATACTACTAACAATTATCGTTCCACCCACAAAAGTAAAATCAAATCTCTAAACGTTTTCTAGTATGAAAATCAATGAAGTAGTGAATAGTGATCGTGCTCATTTTTAAAATTATAAAATCATACACATATTCAAAGTATTGTTACGGGTTTGATTTTAGCAACACTTATAAATCGGGATCTCTAAAATCATACACGAGAATCACCAAATCACATTATCTCAATATTGCAACAATAATTCATAAATTAATTTAAAACGTGATTTAGAACATAAATCAACTTTTGGGGTTGTTTTCAACCTTGGGATGAACGGCGGTATTGGATGAACGTCGACGAGGGAGAGTGTTCGACGGGCAGGGAACGGCGTAATAGCAGTGAGTGTTTGGGCACGTCTCCGGTGAGGAACAGCGAGCTCCGGTGAGTCTCCACGGACGGCGAGGCAGACTGCGATGACGTGGGCGAATTCCGAGCGTGATGGTGTCGACTCCGGCGATCGACGGACGATGGACGGTGGTTCGACGACGGGCGTGTGACGCGGCTGCGAGCGTGGCGTGAACACGAGGAGAGCGAGGGAGAGAGAGGGCGAGCTTGGGGATGGAGAGGGACAAGGACTCGGCTGCGCTTTTATAGAGAGAGGGAGGGGAGGGGAGAGGTCGTCGGGGGAGGGAGAGTAAAGGGCGGCCAACGGGTTTAAGGCACCATTGATGGCGTTCATGGCGTTCATGGATGAGAGTAATGGGAGAGGGAGAACGGACGCATTGAACTTCATTACTCGCGAAGAAGAAACGGACGGGCTCGACACGGTCGGCTGCTCGGCTCGCGCAGGGTCGCAGTGCTGCACGGGGTCGGGCCGGTTGCACGGCTCGGGTCTTGAGCGCGCGGTCGGGGTCGCGTCGCGCTTCAGGCGCGCGGTGTGGCCGAGCGAGGTCACGGCGCGTCGGGCAGAGAGAGACAGGGAGGAGAGAGAGCTTGGCGGCGCGCGTGGAAGAGCAGGAAAGAGGCGGCGACGGCTGAGGAAGGAGAAGGGCCGGTGGGGGCGCAGGTGTCGCGGGCGTGGGGCTCGGGTTGGAGCTCCTGGAGCACCGGTGGCCTGTGGAAGAAGCAGGGAGGAGGGAAGAGAAGGGAGATGGCCGGGTGGGGCCCGCGCGCGAAGGAGGAAGGGGAATTTTTTTCCCCCTGGCGGCGGCTGTGCAGGAACTGGGGAGCGGCAGGTTTAGGGTTAGGGATAATGGGCCTAATGGGCCGAGGCGGTTAGGGTTAGGTTTTTCTTTTTTTTCCTTTTTCTTTTTTTTTCTATTTCCTTTTCTAATTTCGAAATACATATTTAAATAACCCTAAAATCTATAATAATTAAACCAAAATTATTTATAAATAAAATATTTATTTTTAGACTAATAATTATTATATTAGTTACGTGAATTTTCATTTAAGAGAAAATGCTATTCAATATCTAAAATCAATAATGAGCAATCAAAAATCATTCCAAATGCACGTAAATAACAAACACTTCATAAAATTTTATCTATGCCAAATTGTTCAATTTATTTATATCTCCATTTTAACTATTTGAAAATAAATATTTTTTTACTGACAACTAATACTATAACTTAAGTAATTTTCAATTGATGTATTAAGGGTGTTACAGATATCATTATCAATTTATTTTTATTTGCGTTATCATATCCAAAATAACAAGTTATAAATGTACCTTCGGTTTGACGGAAAGTAAAGGTACAAGGCGTGATGCAAAAAGCGAATGCCAAGTCAGCGTGAACAGTACGGGAGCACTGTTCATCTATTTATAGGCACGGGACGCAGCCCATGTAAAATTACACCCATGCCCTTTACATTTGCTAATGACTCTATAGTAACCCATTGAGGTCTGAATAGCCTTTTCATCTTTAAGTCGGTTCCCCTTTTCTGCTGCCATGCCGAAGCTTTTCTGCACATTGCTTCGTGATCATCTTATCCTTCGTCATAATCGCCTTCCGTCTTACTCAAGCTTCGTCCTAACCATACTTTTGTATACTCATAACCCGATTCCGAAGATACCTGTTCACATATTTCACTTGGAAAACATTATCAAATCATGTTTTTGAGGACCTTCGGAAGCCGAAGGCCCCCAACACACCCAGTTGGCCATTTGGTGCGATAGCCAATCACTGGAGCCTTTGTATCTTTTCTATATGCAAAGTTGTAGCAGTCAAAGTTCTTATGAAGACCATCCACCCTGGCCTTCGTCTGATAATGCAGTTCATGTATCCGGCAAAAAGCTTCGACATTAGCGTCCATACCGTGGCTTCGGAGAGCTAATATAAAAACACTGAGCCGAACAATAGCATTGGGTGTCAATTGATGAAGGTATATCTCAAAGTTCTTTAAAACTTCCCCTATCATGTCATTTAAGGGGAATCAAAGTCCTGCTCTGAAGAAGCTCTTGAAAACGACAACTTCATCCTCTTTTGGTTCTGGAATAATCACCTCCCTAGCAAACTGAACAAGCTTGCTCTCAGCCTCCCCAAAATAACCAAGTTTCCTCATCATAACCATGTCATCCTCTATTACAGTAGATTTCCCAAACTCAATGTGACTAGGATTTGTTGGATTCAGGATGTTATTATCTTCTTCACTGTCATTGTCACTTTCGCCTCTAGCTACAATCTGTTCAGCTTCGGTATTTGTAACACCCCTGGTGTTACTATCACTAAAACTTGAGCATAACATCATAAGCATTGGCATATCATGTGTTTGTCACACCTAGAGTGCATTCACTAGGCAAAAATTTCAAATAAGTTGTCTTAATGTAGCATTTCATGGGTGAAACCCTAGGGTACAATACTTAACCCTAAACTGGGCTCAAAAGAATAAACAAAGCCTAAACAAGAGAAACCATCAAAACTCATTAGAAATGGTCATAAAATGTCACCATGAATAGACTTAAGTGGCATCCAAACCCTAGAAGTGCCAAAAACCCTAAATAGGCCCCTGAAAAACCCTAGACTGAAACCTTAGGGGGTTATCTGTAAAATGTGCACATTTTGGACCTAAGTGCAAAAATCATGGAAATATGGTATCTTAAGTCATATGGTTCACATATTTGGAGATTTGCAAATGAAACCATAAGTTTTGGGCTTATTTGCAAAAAGGCCACATTTGTGCTCCAATGGCTAAGTCTGAATTTCAGTGAATGGGATCAACTTTGAAGCCCTATATCTTCCAAATTATGAGGATTTTGCCCTAGGTCAGCACATCAAATTTGTAGAGCTATGTAAGGAGAACAACTTTGCTATAAGGATTAAGCCTTGGTGCCATGAAAAATTTGGAGTAAAATGAGCCCAAAGTCGGGCTGTCAGACTGCCCTTGGTATGTATTCAGACTAACAGTGAGATTGGAGCAATCTTTGAACTGGGATTCGACCATGATCCAGTGGGAATTTGACTAGGGATGCTATAGCAAAAGTAAAGATGGATTATAGATCTATAACTTTGATGCAGATGGATGATGAGGTTGTCACATAAAATTTGGAGAAATTCTGCCTTGATTGTGCTCTGTTAGGCGCTTTAAACAGAGTTTCCCATGGTACAGTAGCAGATATATCTCAGATACAACGCATCTCACCGCCGGTGACCCTCTGCCGTGATTAACGTCGATCATCGCGATTCGTGCACCGTGACTTGCGGATAACCGTGGGCAAGGAAAGATCTCAACTCGGGAAGGGAGAGAGACTTATCGTCGAACTGTTCACCATGACACTTGCCGCGCAGTGGACAGTGGTGTCCTCGTCGGAGTTCGCCGGCTATTGTAGCCGTGCCACGTGCTTAGAAGATCTACCACGTCACAGTAGTTATCCGTAGGAGGTCAGTTCGTCGCCGGAGGCATTACCCCGGGGAGCGCCACGATAGTTTACGCCGGTGACTCACCTCTCCTCTCGGCCACCGGTCTCCCCTTTCAAAATTGGACACCACCGCTTAGCGCTCCTATAAATTGATGGCCTGGTCTGTTGCACCATGTTATCACGAAGCCAGAGCACCCATTCCCGCCTTCAATTAGCCACCATAGCAAGAGAATTTCCTTCTTCCCCCAATTCTGTCGACTGCGCCGCCGTGAACCGCCTCATCTCGGCTAGCTGCTTCCAGGTCCGCCCTCGCTCTTTTTGTTCGTGTTTTAGCGCCCACATGTGCTTGTGATTGTCATATGATCATCCCATTGAGCTTGACTTCACCTAATCAACCGAAATGTCTTGATCGGTGTTCAGTGTTCGCTGCCACCGTGGTCAGGCACATCCTGGTCCGGATTAATCAAATTAGAGCTTGTTCTAGGGTCGCCTCAGGTCGGTAATGCTTACCCAGCAACTTGTTTGGGCAGCCGCCATTGTTCTTGGCCGGTCCGAGCAACGGGATGGTCGGCGGTGAGCGCGCCGTGGTCTAGGGGTCGGGTTAGAGAAGAAACAGAACTGGAGGGGGTTTTTGTAAGGTGTTAGTGACACAGGGAATATCCCGTTGGACGCTGTTCAAGTTATTTAAAACGACAAGGACCTTTTCGCAAGATCGGCAACGCGGGCGCGCTTTCGCCAGTGAATGGGCCAACTCGGGCCAGATTCAGCCCAATCCTATAGCATCTTTTACTTTTTCTTTTTCTTCTGGACTTAGAGGATTCCTAGAAAATTATAGAAAAATGCTAAAAATACCAGACCAATTTTGCTAGGCTTCTAATTTCCTATTGTATTTAATAAAAATAGTTTCATGATTTTTAGTTCCAATAGGGAATTTTGGGACATTTTAAATAGCCAAAATCCATACTTCTAGAATTTTAGAGAGTAATTAATAATACCAAAATTCACCAAACTTTTTAAATAAGCTTTAAATATTATTTAGAAGCCTTGGGTAAAATTGGGTATGATTTGAACCATGTTTGGTACTTATAACCCAAAACCCTAACCCCCTGCCCTGTGAACTTCACTATAGACTCCAAAAACCCTAGTTTCCCGAAGATCCGTGAATGAAAGTGTCGGCGTTTCGAGACCGGGGGGTCCCTGAGCCGACGAGTGAGTGTGCTGCGTGCCCCAGCCCAGATGGGTCGAGCGCGTGGGCGAGCGCGAAGGGGGGATAGGCGAGGTGGCCGGAGACGGGCGTGAGAGAGGTGGAAGTCCCGCGGCCTTCGTGTTCGTCCCGCGCCCAGGTCGGGTGCGCTTGCAGTAGGGGGGTTACAAGCGTCCACGCGGGTGAGGGAAGCGAGCGGCCCCAAGAGAGCGCCTGTCCCGTCCTCGGTCCCGCGCGGCCAACCTTCTCTGAGAAGGCCCTGGTCCTTCCTTTTATAGGCGTAAGGAGAGGATCCAGGTGTACAATGGGGTGTAGCAAAGTGCTACGTGTCTAGCGGAGAGAGAGCTAGCGCCCTAAGTACATGCCAATGTGGCAGCCGGAGAGATCTTGGCACCCTGCTGGCGTGATGTCGTGGCTGTCGGAGGAGCAACGGAGCCTGGCGGAGGGACAGCTGTCGGGGCGGTCGGGTCCTTGCTGACGTCCCCCTGCTTCCGTAAGAGAGCTGAGAGCCGCCGTCGTCACAGAGCTTGTGGGGCGCCATCATTGCCTATCTGGCGGAGCTAGCCAGATGGGACACCGGTCTTGTTCTCTGTGACCCGAGTCGGTTCGGGGTAGGATGATGATGACGCTCCCTGTTGACGTGGCGGGCCTGCGTCCGAGGTCGGGCGACGTGGGGGATCCTCCGAAGCTGAGGTCGAGTCTGTCTTCTATGGCCGAGGCCGAGCCCGAGCCCCTGGGTCGGGTGAGGCAGAGATCGTTCGGCAGAGGCCAGGGCGGAGTCCGAGCCCTGGGGTCGGGCGAGGCGGAGTTCGTCGTCTTCCGGGGCCGAGCCTGAGTCCGAGCCCTAGGGTCGGGCGGAGCGGAGTTCGTCGTCTTCCGGGTCTTAGCCCGAGTCCGAGCCCTGGGGTCGGGCGGAGCGGAGTTCGCCGTCTTCCGGGTCTTAGCCCGAGTCCGAGCCCTGGGGTCGGGCGGAGCGGAGTTCGCCGTCTTCCGGGTCTTAGCCCGAGTCTGAGCCCTGGGGTCGGGCGGAACGGAGTTCGCCGTCTTCCGGGTCTTAGCCCGAGTCCGAGCCCTGGGGTCGGGCGGAGCGGAGTTTCCTATGGCGCCTCTGGCGAGGCCTGACTGCCTGTCAGACTCACTCTGTCGAGTGGCACTGCAGTCAGAGTGGCGCAGGCGGCGCTGTCCTTCTGTCAGACCGGTCAGTGGAGCGGCGGAGTGATGGCGGTCACTTCGGCTCTGCCGGGGGGGGGGCGTCAGGATAGAGGTGTCAGGCCACCTTTGCGTTAAATGCTCCTGCAACTTGGTCAGTCGGTGCGGCGATTTAGTCAGGGTTGCTTCTTAGCGAAGCCAAGGCCTCGGGCGAGCCGGAGATGTGTCCGCCGTTAAAAAGGGGGGCCTCGGGCGAGACGGAAGTCCCTCGAGGTCGGCTGCCCGAGTCCGAGGCTAGGCTCGGGTGAAGCGTGATCGAGACACTCGTATGGACTGATCCCTGACTTAATCACACCCATCAGGCCTCTGCAGCTTTATGCTGATGGGGGTTACCAGCTGAGAATTAGGCGTCTTGAGGGTACCCCTAATTATGGTCCCCGACAGAAAGTTATATTCAAGACATTATATAATAAACTTTTATTATCTTTGCATTTTCATGAGCATTACATGAGCATTCATGACTATATATGGCTATATCTAGAGAACAAGGAGGAAATAGAAGTTGAAGAAGCGAGGACTACACCACCACCACCACCTGAAGACCTCAGGCAGGAAACTGCTTTTACTTTGATATCTGTGGAGTAGAGCCTGATTCACCTATCACACAAGGCAAGTCCCGGTGCATTTGCCACCTCCTTGCTATTTTAAAATCTTTCTCACTTACTTGGTGCATTAGGTGATAGGAGTTGTGTGCTAAACCAGTTGCTGCATTTCCTTCCTTGGATTTGATTACTTTCTCCTTAATCCCCTGTTTTACAAAAAGGTTTTTCTTATGCTTAGCTTTGCTTTAGAAAAACAAAATGTTTTGTTCTGACAAAAGATGATCCTTTAAAGTGGGTGGGATGTTTCCAAAAATAAAACTGGATGGTGAATCCATCATGGCCATGATGGGTTCAACATCGGAAAAGATGTACCTCTGCCAGGTACCAAACTTTGGGTTGAAATGATAAAGCTGAGACCGGGCGGGTGACTTGCACGAGAAGAAAGTCTCGGTGTAGTGTCTCCGTCTGAGTCGATTAAGGACCTTGTCGATGTAGGCCTGCTGACCGAGGACCCTTTAACTGGTCACATGCCTCATCATGGGTAAGCTTTGCCTCGGGCAGACTAATACTAGAATAAGATAACACGCAATGGGAGTGGAGAGATGGCGAGAGTAGCGTGTACCCTCCGTGGCAAGAGGCTGGACGGTGGTGTATCTGTGCTCTCGGTTGGCGTGAACCTGATCTGGTCTTAAGAACCTGAAAGTTGCCTAGAGGGGGGGGGGTGAATAGGCAAATCTGAAATTTAAAAAGTTTAAGCACAACTACAAGCCAGGGTTAGCGTTAGATATATAATCGAGTGCGAAAGAGAGGGAGAAAAACAAATCACAAGCAAATGAAGAGTGTGACACGGTGATTTGTTTTACCGAGGTTCGGTTCTTGCAAACCTACTCCCCGTTGAGGCGGTCACAAAGACCGGGTGTCTTTCAACCCTTTCCCTCTCTCAAACGGTCACTTAGACCGAGTGAGCTTCTCTTCTCAATCAATTGGGACACTTAGTCCCCACAAGGACCACCACACAATTGGTGTCTCTTGCTTTGATTACAAATGTCTTGGGAATAAGAAATGGGGAAGAAGAAAAGCAATCCAAGCGCAAGAGCTCAAAAGAACACGTCAAAACTCTCTCTTCTAGTCACTAATTGCTTTGAGTGGAATTGGGACTTGGAGAGATTTTGATTCAATCTATTTGTGTCTTGTATTGAGTGGACTAGCTCTTGTATTGAATGTGTTGGCTGAAAACTTGGATGCCTTGAAGTGTGGTGGTTGGGGGGTATTTATAGCCCCAACCACCAAAGTGGTCGTTGGGGAGGCTGTCTGTCGACGGGCGCACCGGACAGTCCGGTGCGCCAGCCACGTCACCCAACTATTAGGGTTCGACCGTTGGTGCTCTGACATGTGGAGCCACCGGACAGTCCGGTGGTGCACCAGATAGGTCATGTTCACTGTCCGGTGCGCCTTCTGGCGCTGCTCTGACTTCTGCGTGAACTGTCCGTGCACTGTAGCTCACTGTTCACCTTTTGCAGACGACCGTTGGCGCTGTTAGCCATTTCTCCGCATGGCACACCGGACACTCTGGTGCTACACCGGACAGTCCGGTGAATTATAGCGGAGCGGCAATTCCAGATACCCGAAGGTGGCAAGTTCGGAGTTGATCTCCCTGGTGCACCGAACACTGTCCGGTGGCACACCGGACAGTCTGGTGCGCTAGACCAGGGCAACCTTCGGTTGTCTTTTGCTCCTTTTTATTTGAACCCTTTCTTGGACTTTTTATTGGTTTGTGTTGAACCTTTGGCACCTGTAGAACTTATAATCTAGAGCAAACTAGTTAGTCCAATTATTTGTGTTGGGCAATTCAACCACCAAAATCATTTAGGAAAATGTTTGACCCTATTTCCCTTTCAGAACCCCAGTGGTGAGTTGACATATGCAAGGGTTAAGTGCTACATATGTCGTGTGATTGGAGATCCTCAGCTGAGTATAATCAATTCAGATCGCCGTAACTTCGCAGACATGAAGACTTGGTCACTGACTTACACGTAGCATTCTAGTGAATAAGAAAGGGTTGATAAGAAATTGGCTAGTATAGGTCAAGTGCTTGAACTAGGGTAGAAAGAACTCTAGAACTCAGGTAATAACTTACTTGCTAATAAAATTGGACTTTTAAGGATCCACTATTAGTAAGCATTTCTGCAAACAGAGTCTTTGAGTATTGATAAGCCATACCTTGACTCCCAAAGGCCAGCATATCCTTGAGATTCTTTTATTTTAACGGGTAAGACTTGCGAAAGTACACTTTGTACTCAGGGCTTTGTCCCATGTTGTTTTAGGTGAAGAAGCGGCAAATTTTTGTTGCTTCTGTTCCAAGGTGGTGCCCAAAGATGAAAATCAAGACTGAAGCTGTGGGAGGAAATGTCCTCATTTAAGAAAAACTTTTTACTATTATCGGGAGGGGTTTTTGCCTCCCAGGTTATGTAATAATAATATTCAGCACTCTTATATTGTTTTGGTCTGTAATAATACAACTCTTTCTTACTTTAATATAAGGTAAGTTATTGTAATTGCTTCCGCATTTTCGTACCTCCGATGTATTGTAATGTCTGCATGACGGGTGAAATGCTCTTGGGCAAGGTAAGGAATTCAGATACCGAACTTGTCAAGTGATCAGGTGCACCTTTAGGGTTGTTTGAGGTTCGTTGGACAAGGACAACTGTAGGTGGGCCTAATGACTTGGGAGGTTCTGTCACAGCTGGTATCGGAGCGAAGCCCATCTCTGCAGATGTTATGAGACATTTTCAAAAAGAATTTTCAAAGACTTATCTAGAAAATTTCTTTCCTTCTTATCTAACTACCTTCTGGAGTATTTATTTTAAAGACCAGATAGTAGAGTGCAATGTATAGAAGGTGGTGAATCAACTAAGGTTGATTCTGTAATTATGCATGCATCATACTAAAAACTATATTAATAAGATTTTCCCCCTCATGGAGATATGCCGCCGCGCACAAGGAAAACCGCGTGCAAGTCTACCGGACCAATTGGCATGCCTCGCCATCAACTAGCTCCAAGGCATGAGGACAGTAGTAGTGGTAGCAATGATCCCATCAAACGGAGCTCCGTCACAGGAACGAGGTATGGGTCGAGGATGGTCAGCGAATAAACGAGTTAAGAACTGACATCCGACACCTGCAAGACCAACTTGCTGAACGAGATTTAGCACTCAATTGGGCTGTTAACTCATGTTCACTTGCTTGGGCCAAGGAAGCCAAAGCTCGAGCCCGTGTGGAGGAGCTTAGCACAGCCGTGGACAACATGCAGGTGTACTATAATACGCTACATGAGGAAGTTCATGTATTGTATTCGCAACTGCACCCTAACGTACGTGTGGATCCTATCGGAATGGGAGCCGTACCTTCTGGAGCAGCGGGTGAAGCCCTTGGAGGGGAACTAGACCTTTTCAGGCCCCTCCTTCAATAAATCTGGTGGATGAATGGTCCCATACCCTCGACAGTGAAGCTACCAAAAGTGATAAGAAGCTAGAGTAGTGTAGTATAGAAATAGTATTAGTGTATAATAGGTAGTGTGGTCCTGTTGTAAATTCGAGTCTGTAGTATCATTACCTTTTAAGTAATGTAAAATGGATGGTTTGCTTTGGCATATTATATTTTCCAAATGTTCTTTGCCTCAGATGCCGTTTAGGACTCGTGGACAGGATTGTGCGGGAACCTCCCGTTGGAGGGAGACTACTCCTAACCCACCACCAGTACCCCCAACCTTGGCTGAGGCTATCGCTGCCTTAGTCAATGCAACAGCCGATAACACCCACTTTCTTCGGGAAATGGCGGGACAACAAATGCAGCAGCAAGGCGGGCGAACCTATCCGCAAGAACCCCGCGAAACTTCATATTTGGGTTTCTCAGAAACGCGTCCCCCGCTATTTGTCAAGGCTGAAGATCCCCTTGAAGCGGATGAATGGATTCGGGTTATCGAACAAAAGTTTGGGCTTCTCCGATGCACAGAAACTCAAAAGCCCTTATTTGCAGCGCAGCAGTTGCGAGGCCCTGCCAGCACCTGATGGGGAAATTATGTGGCTATTCAGCCGGCTGTCCATCAAGTTACTTGGGACAAATTCAAACTGGCATTTTGAAAGCACTATATTCCAGAAGTAGTGCTCCATATGAAACAAGAAGAATTTATGAAGCTTAAACAAGGAGGAGATACTGTCACACAGTATCTCAACAAGTTCAACCACTTATCCCAGTATGCCATTGATCAGGTCAACACTGATCTGAAGAAGAAAAGATGTTTTATGAGGGGCCTTAATGACCGGCTGCAACGAAAAATGGCCACCTGCCTCGACCTCACTTACAGCAAGGCTGTCAGCACGACACTGGCAGTCGAAGCCAAATATGCAGGCCCAGGAAAATCAAAGGGCTATGGAGGTGACAGGCCCAACCAGGGGCGTGAGAAGAGACAAAGGTTGGTGATCCGACCTTTTAATCAAAATTGTTCTTCACCACGTCCACCCTCCTACCCCTTTAAACAACCTGTCTTTATCCGTCCTGCCACTGTCCCCATCTCAACAAATCAGTCGAGTGCCCCTGATACTCGTTTCCCCGCCCTCCCAAGCTCTTCAACAGGCTGCTTTAATTGTGGAAAGTCCGAACATTTTATCAAGGACTGCCCATATCCCAAGCAGAACAGATCAAATAATCAGCAGAGTTCAGGGAGTTCCACTCAAGGCAAGGGAAACCCGGTGAATAATACAACGAGCAAAAATATGAAGAAAACTGGGCGGATTTATTATACGCAAGTGGCCATGACACCGGAAGGAGAACCGATTATGATGGGTACGTTTCTCATGGCCAATCACCCTGTAGTTATTCTTTTTGATTCTGGTGCTTCACATACATTCATAAGCAAGAAGTTTGTGGAGCAACATTGCATTCCATACAATGAATTAAGGGAAGGGTTTCTAATTCATTCGCCTGGGGGACAAATATTCACTAAAGAAGTGGCTTTCCATGTGCCCGTAACATTGGCTGAACGGGACTTTCCCACAAATATGATTGTTCTGAAAGGCTAAGATATAGATGTAATTCTGGGCATGAATTGGTTAGCCCAACATAAAGCTATCCTCAACACTGATCTGAGAACCATCAGGTTGAGTTATGGCCAAGAAGAGGTTCTCTTGTCCATCCCTATAGCTATTCCAGCTAAATCCATTGGCAGATTATATGAAGCCATCATACCGGAGATCTAAGATATTCTGGTAGTATGTGAATTTCTGGACGTCTTTCCGGAAGATCTGCCTGGATTGCCTCCAGAGAGATGTAGAATTTGTGATTGAGTTGAAGCCCGGTATGGCTTCTATTTCTAGAAGGTCGTACCGAATGCCTCCAAATGAATTGGCAGAACTCAAGACCCAATTACAAGATCTACTAGACAAGGGATTCATCCGACCAAGCTCGTCACCTTGGGGTTGTCCAGCCATCTTTGTCAAGAAGAAGGACCAAACACTTCAGATGTGCGTGGATTATAGACCCCTTAATGAGGTCACAATCAAGAATAAGTACCCTCTTCCTCGGATTGACATCCTATTCGACCAGCTTACCGGAGCTCGGGTATTTTCCAAGATTGACCTCAGGTCGGGTTACCATCAGATCCGTATCCAACCTGAAGATGTACCCAAGACCACATTCACTACGCGGTATGGATTATTTGAATATCTGGTTATGTCTTTCGGACTAACAAATGCTCCTGCCCACTTCACATATCTTATGAACTCGGTATTCATGCCCGAGTTAGATAAATTCGTGGTGGTGTTCATTGATGATATCTTGATATATTCCAAAAATGAAGAGGAGCATGCTCGGCATTTTCGGATCGTACTAACGCGCTTAAGGGAGCACCAATTATATGCTAAGTTTAGTAAGTGCGCATTCTGGCTGGAGTAGATCCAATTTTTGGGACACGTATTGTCTGCTAACGGGATTGCGGTGGATCCCAGCAAAGTCAAGGATATTTTGGAGTGGAAACCCCCAACCACTGTGCATTAAGTCCAAAGTTTCCTTGGACTGGCTGGTTATTACCACCGATTTATTCCAGATTTTTCTAAGCTTGTGAAGCCAATCACAAGTTTATTGAAGAATGATACCAAATTTAATTGGTCTTCAAAATGCAATGAAGCCTTTGAGCAACTGAAAGTATTATTGACAACTGCTCCGGTATTAGCTCAACCGGACATTTAAAAGCCCTTTGATGTGTATTGTGACGCATCAAGTAGTGGTCTAGGCTGTGTTCTAATGCAAGAGGGCCGAGTGATAACTTATGCTTCAAGGCAGTTGCGCCGGCATGAGGAGCATTATCCAACTCATGACCTGGAATTAGCTGCTATGGTTCATGCCCTAAAAATATGGCGTCATTATCTGCTGGGGAATATCTGTCATATTTATACATATCATAAAAGCTTGAAGTACATCTTTACCCAGTCAGTGTTGAATATGAAGCAAAGGAGATGGCTTGAGCTGATTAAAGATTATGAACTGGAGATTCACTATCACCCAGGTAAAGCTAATGTGGTGGCAGATGCACTAAGTCGCAAGGCTTCCTGCCATTGTCTGACGATGAAGACTTCTGACATTATGTTATGCCAAGAATTAGAGAAGTTAAACCTGGGAATGATTTAGCAGGGAACTTCAAATCACTTGAATCTTGAGTCAATTCTTCTGCAAAGGATAATTAATGCCCAAAGAAATGATGAGGGTATGAAACACATTCATGAGAAAATGGAGGCCGGTAAAGCCAACTGCTTCAGAAAAGATGATCAAGGTGTTGTATGGTTTAACAACCGCATAGTTGTGCCTAAGAATGATGAGATCCGCTAGCAAATTTTAGATGAAGCACATCTTAGTCGCTATTCTATTCATCCCGGAAGCACAAAGATGTATCATGATCTTAAGCAACATTATTGGTGAACGAAGATGAAGATTGAAATTGCACGCTATGTGGCAAGATGTGACACTTGCAGACGTGTCAAGGCCATACATATGAAGACTGCTGGTCCATTGCAATCTTTACCTATCCCTACATGGAAATGGAAGGATATAAACATGGACTTTATTGTGGGATTGCCGAGGACAACAAAAGGATATGATTCTATTTGGGTTCTAGTTGATCGACTTACCAAGATAGCCCATTTTCTGCCAGTCAAAACAGATCATCCGGTTGCTGTCTATGCCCAATTATATATTGCTCGTATTCTTAGTCTGCATGGGGTTCCAAAGACCATAGTGTCTGATCGTGGACCGCAATTTGTAGCCAAGTTTTGGGAAGCACTTCATAAATCCCTGGGTACCAAATTGCTTCACAGTTCGGCCTACCATCCCCAAACCAGTGGGCAGACAGAGAGGGTAAATCAGATACTTGAAGATATGTTGCGAGCATGTGTTTTGGAATTCCCACAAAAATGGGATGACTGTTTACCATTAGCGGAGTTCTCATACAATAATAGCTATCAAGAGAGCATCAAAATGGCACCCTTTGAAGCCTTGTATGGACGACGATGTTGTACTCCGTTAAATTGGTCTGAACCAAGAGAGCGATGGTTTTTCAGGCCTGATATGGTAAAAGAAACAGAAGAAAAGGTTCAACAAATAATAGACAATTTGAAAGAAGCCCAAGCTCGCCAAAAGAGTTATGCAGACAAGCGACGCAAGCCCTTGTACTTTCAAGTTGAAGACTATGTCTACCTGAAAGTCTCACCAATGAAGGGTGTATCACATTTCGGGGTAAAAGGGAAGCTTGCACCCCGGTACATTGGTCCTTTCCCTATTCTTGAACAATGTGGACCAGTGGCATACCGACTCCAGTTACCCGAAACATTGTCTGCTATACATAATGTGTTCCATGTGTCTCAATTGAAGAAGTGTCTTCGGGTTCCAGATCGAACTATTGAAGTAACAAATGTTGCCTTAGAACCAGACTTGACCTATTCAGAACATGCTGTTCGAGTTTTGGATCAAAAGGACAGGATTACCCAAAGGAAAACTCTCAAGTTTTACAAGATACAGTGGAATCAACACACGAAAGATGAAGCTACTTGGGAAACTCAAGACTTTTTAGAAAAGAATTTCCTAGGCTTTTTAGCTACATGTAAATTGTAAGATGTATACATTTGTTGTAATATAGGAATGAACCTCATACCACCCCTGCCTTGTACCAAAAATAAGGAAATAAAAATATGACACGTTTCCTTTTCCATTACTTGTTGTAGGATTTTTAATCTCGGGACGAGATTCTTTTATGGGGGGAAGGATGTAACACCCCTGGTGTTACTGTCACTAAAACTTGAGCATAACATCATAAACATTGGCATATCTTGTGTTTGTCGCACCTAGAGTGCATTCACTAGGCAAAAATTTCAAATAAGTTGTCTTGATGTAGCATTTCATGGGTGAAACCCTAGGGTACAGTACTTAACCCTAAACTAGGCTCAAAAGAATAAACAAAGCCTAAACTAGAGAAAACTTCAAAACTCATTAGAAATGGTCATAAAATGTCACCATGAATAGACTTAAGTGGCATCCAAACCCTAGAAGTGCCAAAAACCCTAAATAGGCCCCTGAAAAACCCTGGACTGAAACCTTAGGGGGTTATCTGTAAAAATGTGCACATTTTGGACCTAAGTGCAAAAATCATGGAAATAGGGTATCTTAAGTCATATGTTTCACATATTTGGAGATTTGCAAATGAAACCATAAGTTTTGGGCTTATTTGCAAAAAGGCCACATTTGTGCTCCAATGGCTAAGTCTGAATTTCAGTGAATGGGATCAACTTTGAAGCCCTATATCTTCCAAATTATGAGGATTTTGCCCTAGGTCAGCACATCAAATTTGTAGAGCTATGTAAGGAGAACAACTTTTCTATAAGGATTAAGCCTTGGTGCCATGAAAAATTTGGAGTAAAATGAGCCCAAAGTCAGGATGTCAGACTACCCTTGGTCTGAATTCAGACTAACAGTGAGATTGGAGCAATCTTTGAACTGGGATTCGACCATGATCCAGTGGGAATTTGACTAGGGATGCTATAGCAAAAGTAAAGATGGATTATAGATCTATAACTTTGATGCAGATGGATGATGAGGTTGTCACATAAAATTTGGAGAAAATCTGCCTTGATTGTGCTCTGTCATGCGCTTTAAACAGAGTTTCCCATGGTGCAGTAGCAGAAATATCTCAGATACAGCGCATCTCACCGCCGGTGACCCTCTGCCGTGATTAACGTCGATCTTCGTGATTCATGCGCCGTGACTTGCGGATAACCGTGGGCAAGGAAAGATCTCAACTCGGGAAGGGAGAGAGACTTATCGCCGGACTGTTCACCGTGACACTTGCCGCGCAGTGGACAGTGGTGTCCTCGTCGGAGTTCGACGGCGATTGTAGCCGCGCCACGTTCTTAGAAGATCTACCACGTCGTAGTAGTTATCCGTAGGAGGTCAGTTCGTCACTGGAGGCATTACCCCGGGGAGCGCCACGATAGTTTACGCCGGTGACTCACCTCTCCTCTTGGCCGCCGGTCTCCCCTTTCAAAATTGGACACCACCGCTTAGCGCTCCTATAAATTGATGGCCTGGTCTGTTGCGCCATGTTATCACGAAGCTAGAGCACCCATTCCCGCCTTCAATTAGCCACCATAGCCGGAGAATTTCCTTCTTCCCCCAATTCGGTCGACTGCGCCGCCCTGAACCGCCTCATTGCGGCTAGCTGCTTCCAGGTCCGCCCTCGCTCTTTTTGTTCGTGTTTTAGCGCCCACACGTGCTTGTGATCGTCATCTGCTCAGCCCATTGAGCTTGACTTCACCTAATCAACCGGAACGTCTTGATCGGTGTTCGGTGTCCGCTGCCACCGTGGTCAGGCACATCCTGGTCCGGATTAATCAAATTACAGCTTGTTCTAGGGTCGCCTCGGGTCGGTAATGCTTACCTAGCAACTTGTTTGGGCAACCGCTGTTGTTCTTGGCCGGTCCGAGCAACGGGATGGTCGGCGGTGAGCGCGCCGTAGTCTAGCGGTCGGGTTAGAGAAGAAACAGAACTAGAGGGGGGTTTTTGTAAGGTGTCAGTGACACAGGGAATAGCCCGTTGGACTCTGTTCAAGTTATTTAAAACGACAAGGACCTTTTCGCAAGATCGGCAGCGTGGGCGTGCGCGGGCCAGATTCAGCCCAATCATGTAGCATCTTTTCCTTTTTCTTTTTCTTCTGGACTTAGAGGATTCCTAGAAAATTATAGAAAAATGCTAAAAATACCAGACCAATTTTGCTAGGCCTCTAATTTCCTATAGTATTTAATAAAAATAGTTTCATGATTTTTAGTTCCAATAGGGAATTTTGGGACATTTTATATAGCCAAAATACATACTTCTGGAATTTTAGTGAGAAATTAATAATCCCAAAATTCACCAAACTTTTTAAATAAGCTTTAAATATTATTTAGAAGCCTTGGGTAAAATTGGGTATGATTTGAACCATGTTTGGTACTTAAAACCCAAAACCCTAACCCCCTGCTCTGTGAACTTCACTATAGACTCCAAAAACCCTAGTTTCCCGAAGATTCGTGAAGGAAAGTTATATTAAAGACATAGATAATAAACTTTTATTATCTTTGCATTTTCATGAGCATTACATGAGCATTCATGACTATATATGGCTATATCTAGAGAACGAGGAGGAAATAGAAGTTGAAGAAGCGAGGACTACACCACCACCACCACCTGAAGAACCTCAAGCATGAAACTGCTTTTACTTTGATATCTATGGAGCAGAGCATGATTCACCTATCACACAAGGCAAGCCTCGGTGCATTTGCCACCTCCTTGCTATTTTAAAATCTTTCTCACTTACTTGGTGCATTAGGTGATAGGAGTTGTGTGCTAAACTAGTTGCTGCATTTCCTTCCTTGGATTTGATTACTTTCTCCTTAATCCCCTGTTTTACAAAAAGGTTTTTCTTATGCTTATCTTTGCTTTAGAAAAACAAAATGTTTTGTTCTGACAAAAGATGATGCTTTAAAGTGGGTGGGATGTTTCCAAAAATAAAACTAGATGGTGAATCCATCATGGCCATGATGGGTTCGACATCGGAAAAGATGTACCTCTGCCAGGTACCAAACTTTGGGTTGAAATGATAAAGCTAAGACCGGGCGGGTGACTTGCACGAGAAGAAAGTCTCAGTGTAGTGTCTCCGTCTGAGTCGATTAAGGACCTTGTCGATGTAGGCCTGCTGACCGAGGACCCTTTAACTGGTCACATGCCTCATCATGGATAAGCTTTGCCACGGGCAGACTAATACCAGAATAAGATAACACGCAATGGGAGTGGAGAGATGGCGAGAGTAGCATGTACCCTCCATGGCAAGAGGCTGAACGGTGGTGTATCTGTGCTCTCGGTTGGCGTGAACCTGATCTGGTCTTAAGAACCCCGGTGGCGAGTTGACATATGCAAGGGTTAAGTGCTACATATGTTGTGTGATTGGAGATCCTTAGTTGAGTATAATCGATTCGGATCGCCGTAACTTCACGGACATGAAGACTTGGTCACTGACTTACACGTAGCATTCCAGTGAATAAGAAAGGGTTGATAAGAAATTGGCTAGTATAGGTCAAGTGCTTGAACTAGGGTAGAAAGAACTCTAGAACTCAGGTAATAACTTACTTGCTAATAAAACTGGACTTTTAAGGATCCACTATTAGTAAGCATTTCTGCAAACAGAGTCTTTGAGTATTGATAAGCCATTCCTTGACTCCCAAAGGCCAGCATATCCTTGAGAGTATTTTATTTTGACGGGTAAGACTTGCGAAAGTACACTTTGTACTCAGGGCTTTGTCCCATGTTGTTTTAGGTGAAGAAGCAGCAAATTTTTGTTGCTTCTGTTCCAAGGTGGTGCCCAAAGAAGAAAATCAAGACTGAAGCTGGGGGAGGAAATGTCCTCCTTTAAGAAAAACTTTTTACTGTTATCGGGAGGGGTTTTGGCCTCCCAGGTTATGTAATAATAATACTCAGCACTCTTATATTGTTCTGGTCTATAATAATACAACTCTTTCTTACTTTAATATAATGTAAGTTATTGTAATTGCTTCCGCATTTTCGTACCTCTGATGTATTGTAATGTCTGCGTGACGGGTGACACTAGTAGAGATCTTATCATCGATGATGTTCGTATTGCGTCACGGAATATGTAGATATCGTCACAGATAAAGATTTGTGACGAGTTCGATTTGGTCATAGGGGTCACGTCACATTTGTTGTGTTGTGACAGACTACCCATTTTCGTCATCGATGTGTATACATTCTGTGACGAAATACGCGTTGTCATGGAAGTGAATTCATTCTATGACGATCAGGTTTGGTCATAGAGGAAGGCACTTTTCCGTCATAATCCGTCGTCTGCCCGAGCAACCTGACGGCGTCATTAACGTCGTTTGGTTTCTGTGACGGTACGGTATCGTCATAGATAGAGCCGTGGTTTGGTCATTAACAACCGTTTGGAAGGTCCCGATGTGTAGGACGTCAGCGCTGATGTGGCTAGTGACGTGGCAGCTGACGTCAACGCTGATGTGGCTAGTGCCGTGGCAGCTGACGTCAGCGCTGATGTGGCATATGTTTTATTATATGCCACCAGTTTGGTCACAGATGTGCAGAGAATAATTTTATTGGAAATTGCAAAAGATACTAGAACAGAAGAATGAGCACACAATTCCATATTCCGTAGATGAATACAACTAGTATTCCAGTGAGCATACAAACTAAGTGGACAACACTAAACTCAGTTCACAGCATCACCACTTGACTTCACATTTCAGTTGAGTTTGCACAAACATAACAACATATAATAAAAAGTTGACACCCACGAGCAACTAGAGTTTTTGGGTACCCTCATGTCAAAGAACAGGCCAAACACAACAGCTCTGACCAACGGCCCTCATGTCGAAGAAGAGTTACCATGCAAGGACAAGAGCTTCTTGATGAGCACATTGGTCTCCTCCATCTCCTTGCTGTTCTTCTCTGTTATCTTCTTGTACTCCTCCAACTCCCTTTGTGTCCTCGCCTGCTGTTCCTCAGCTTCTTCACATTTCTTCCTGAGCTGGTCGAGTTCACCTTGAACAGCAGCCGTCGCTTCAGCTGCAAGTTGTTCCTGAACTGAGAAACACTCTGGTGGAAACCGGCTCAACCGGTTTTAGGACCGACTCAACCGGTTTTAGGACAGAAAACCCCAACGGCCACCAGCTTTTGGGGGCTCCTTTATATACCCCCTGCACTCTCTCTCTTCATTTACTTCTGCCCCATCCACGATTTCTTGGCTGACCTACTCTCAAACAAGAGCATTCACTCCACCTCTGACACCCAAAATTGCATCTCCTTCAATTAATTGAAGGACCCTTGGTGTGAGATGAAGTTTGTCTAACTCACTGGTGATTTCATCTCTATTCTCCCTTTCTCTTCATCTCTTGAGCTCATCGCAAACTTGAATCTTGTGCGGATTTGTTACTCTTGGAACCTTGTGTTCCTTGACGGATAGAGGTTGCTTAGGAGTCTCCAAATTTGTGGATGACCCCAAGAAGTTTGTATACCCACTCATTGAGCTAAGTTAAGAAGAGATTGCCTTGACCTTGGTGGTTGGCTTGTGGAGGATTAGGGTTGGAAAAGACCCGGCCCTTTGTGGGCTCCTCAACGAGGAGTAGGACACCTTTGTGGTGGTTGCCGAACCTCGGGTTAAATCGTGTGTTCTTGATGTGTTCTTGAAAAGTGCTTTAAATTGTTGGTCAGTTTAGATCTGTTTATATTATGTGCAAATCTTGTGGAACCGGTCCACATCGATTTGTCACCGATTCGAGTGGACCTTTTCTAGGGCAAGACTTAAGAAAGAATCTCTCATTACTTCGTGATATTTGTTTAACTTTTTATCTAATCTAAGTTGAGCAGGTTCAAACGTGTTCAATTGTGAACAATACCAGCTGAACCAGTTTGCACCAGTGCAACTCGAGATTTGACATTATCTCGAAGTTTTCAGTGAGAAATTTCAGGTGTAGCCTATTCACCCCCTCTAGGCTACTTTTACACTGTTCGGTGCACACCAGACAGTCCGGTGCGGCCTAGTGACCGTTGGCTCTGGCCACGCGTCGCCCGTTGATCGCGTTGCCGATCGTTGGCACGAGCGTTGTTGGCTCACCGAACAGTCCGGTGAATTTTAGCCGCAGCGCCCTTGGTGATTCCCGAGAGTAGTGAGTTCATCGCTGAGCAGCCTGTGCATCAGACAGTGTCCGGTGCACACCGGACAGTGTCCTATGCACCTGCAGCTGGTGCTCCACTGGTTGTTTCAGCTGAACTTCTTTTGCTCCTTGGGACTTAACTTAATTGAGTTCCTGGTACTTAGACAAGCATTTTTAGCACATAAAACAATTGACTAAGTGTCTAGAACTTACCTCCACACTTGATCCATCTAGATATTCCTTTGCTCAACATTATGTTAGTTCACACTTAGTGTGTTGTGCATCTAATCACCAAAACAATATAGAAATAGCCCAAGGGCACATTTCCCTTTCAATCTCCCCCTTTTTGGTGATATATGCCAACACATTAAAAGGCAGCTCATTTCGAACTAACATATCTAGAAGAGCTCAAAAAAATGCAAATTGAAAACCAATAAGATTTTTCAATGAATTTGGCATATTTGGATCACTTTTGCCACCACTTGGTTTATTTTCACAAAACAAATTCTTTTTCCTATCTCTATATCAAAAACACTTGTTTTGGCAAATCAAGAGATCTTTTAAGAGTAAATTTGATCAAATGCCACAAACTCCCCCTTTTTCCCATAACGAAAATTCTCCCCCATAAGAGAACAATTTTGCAATAAGAGGATTTTGATCAATGAAATTCACAAGTTGTTGGCTGATCCATTTGCTTTGGCTTTAATTTCTCCCCCTTTGGCATTAAGCACCAAAATAGGAGAACTTTTGGCCTGTTAACACCATTGCCTCACCAAAATGTCAAATAAGAGCAAAAGGCAATGAGAACATAAGTACGAACTTGGGACAAGATACATTGATACTAGAATGCAGTGGAAGCCCTCTCTTTGTCCAAGTTCATTTTTTCCTTTCAATGTAACTTTGAGACTGTGTCAAGAGTACTCAACAAACATGTTAGTCTTAAGGGAGTCAAGTTGTAGCACATCCTCCCCCTAAACATGGGCATCATTTGCATAGGGACTTGTGAGGTCCGGGGATGACTCATACAACTTGAGCACCAAAACTAAGCAATTAAAGACCTTAATGCTTAAAGTAATATGATCAAAGGCATAGAACACATGTACTCTATAGATCAATCCAAGTTACGCGAATCTAAGACATTTAGCTCACTACGCAACATGCAAAACCTTTTCTCATCTAAAGGCCTGGTGAAGATATCGGCTAGCTGGTTCTTGGTGCTAATATGATAAATATCGATATCTCCCCTTTGCCGGTGATCTCTCAAAAAGTGATGTCGGATGTCTATGTGCTTAGTGCGGCTGTGTTCAACAAGATTATCCACCAAGCGGATTGCACTCTCATTATCACATAGGAGTGGGACTTTGCTCAGATTGTAGCCAAAGTCCCAGAGGGTTTGCCTCATCCAAAGCAGTTGCGCGCAACACTGTCCTACAGCAACATACTCGGCCTCAACAGTGGATAGAGCAACAAAAGTTTGTTTCTTAGAGCTCCAAGACACTAGGAACCTTCCTAGAAACTGACAAGCCCCTGATGTGCTCTTCCTATCGACCTTGCACCCAACATAGTCGGAATCCGAGTATCCGATTAAGTCAAAGGTAGACCCCTTAGGATACCAGATCCCGAAGCAAGGCGTAGAGACCAAATATCTAATAATTCGCTTAACAGCCACAAGGTGACACTCCTTGGGGTTGGATTGGAATCTAGCACACATGCATACACTTAGCATAATATCCGGTCTACTAGCGCAAAGATAAAGCAAAGATCCTATCATAGACCGATATGCCTTTTGATCAACGGACTTACCTCCTTTATTGAGGTCTAGATGTCCGTCCATTCCCATCGGTGTCTTTGCGGGCTTTGCATCCTTCATCCCAAACCTCTTGAGCAAATCTTGAGTATACTTCATTTGGGAGATGATGGTTCCTTTCTTGAGTTGCTTCACTTGAAATCCAAGGAAGTATTTCAACTTGCCCATCATTGACATCTCAAATTTTTGCATCATCACCCTGCTAAACTCCTCACAAGACTTTTGATTAGTAGAACCAAATATAATGTAATCAACATATATTTGGCATACAAAAAATCACCATTACAAGTCTTAGTAAAGAGAGTAGGATCAACTTTCCCAACCTTGAAACCGTTAGAAATAAGGAAATCTCTCAGGCATTCATACCATGCTCTTGGAGCTTGCTTAAGTCCATAGAGCGCCTTAGAGAGCTTGTAGACATGGTCGGGATACCTGTCATCCTCAAAGCCAGGGGGTTGTTCCACATACACTTCCTCCTTGATTGGCCCATTAAGGAAGGCACTCTTCACGTCCATTTGAAACAACTTAAAAGAGTGGTGAGCAGCATAGGCCAATAATATTCGAATTGGTTCTAGCCTAGATACAAGAGCAAAAGTCTCCTCAAAATCCAAACCTGTGACTTGGGCATAACCTTTTGCCACAAGTCGAGCCTTGTTTCTTGTCACCACACCGTGTTCATCTTGCTTGTTGCGGAACACCCACTTGGTTCCCACAATATTTTGCTTCGGACATGGCACCAGGCTCCAAACTTCATTGCTCTTGAAGCTGTTTAGTTCTTCCTGCATGACCAACACCCAGTCCGGATCCTGCAAGGCTTCTTCTACCCTGAAAGGCTCAATAGAAGAAACAAACGAGTAATTCTCACAAAAAATAGCTAAACGTGAGCGAGTGGTTACTCCCTTGCTGACATCACCCATAATCTAATCTACTTGATGATTTCTTTGAATAGTGAGAGATCTTGAGGGTATCCCATATTTTCTTGGCATTATCCAAGCCGCTTACTTTGTTGTATTCATCCCTGCATCGAGATGCTAGCAAAACAGAAATAGCTTGGGCATTTTTATGTATTTGCTCATTAATAAATGCAGGATGGTCAGTGCTATTGAAATGCATTCCATTTTCAACAATTTCCCAAATATACTAGGATAAAGAGAAAATAAGTGACTGCACATTTTATGACTCCAAAATAAATAGTCCTCTCCATCAAAGTGTGGGGGCTTTCCAAGTGGAATAGATAGTAAATGGGCATTCAAATTATAAGGGAAGCGAGAATAATCAAAAGAATAGTTTTGATTAACCGTTTTCTTTTTCGACGAAGAGTCTTCGTCGTCGTCATCCCTTGGTGAAGAGGATGCGTCACTGTCGTAGTAGATGATCTTCTTTATACGCCTCTTCTTCTTCCCATCCATCTTCTTGTGACTTGAGCCTAAGTTAGTGGGCTTGTCGCCTTTTGGCTCGTCGACGTAGAGGGTCTCCTTCTCCTTGTCGTTGATCACCATCCCCTTACCTTTAGGATCCATCTCTTCGGGCGGTTAGTCCCTAAATGAAGAGTACGACTCTGATACCAATTGAGAGCACCTAGTGGGGGGGGGTGAATAGGTGATCCTTTAAAAATCAACACTAAATGGCACAAAACTTGGTTTATGAAATGTTAGTGGAATCAAAACCAAGGTGCTATGTCTAGAGAGAAAGAGATGACTTCTTTACTTAATTTCTCTTCACAAGGTGAGTATTTAAACTTAGAGCAATTATCAAGTGAGTAGAAGTAGAGAGAATCACACACGAATAACAACAGGTGACACAACGATTTTTATCCCGTGGTTCGGCCAAGTAGAACACTTGCCTACTTCCACGTTGTGGCATCCCAAAGGACGAGGGTTGCACTCAACCCCTTTCAAGCGATCCAATGATCCACTTGAATACCACAGTTTTCTTCCTTAGCAGATGTTCCCTTTGTGAGGAATCTCCACAAGTTGGAGCCTCTCACCCTTACAATATTGATCACAATGAAAACCACACGAGTAAGGGAGGGAATAGAAACACACGCAAGAGCTAGAGTCACAGCAGCGACACGCACACAAGTCAAGAAACGAGCACACAAACACAGCGCAGCGAGTTCACAACTCAACAAGTGCTCAAATCTCAAACACAATGATCTAGATGCGTGATTGCGGAGTCTAGGCGTCTTAGGATGTTCAATGGAGGCTTGGTGTACTGCTTCATGCGCCTAGGGGTCCCTTTTATAGCCCCAAGGTAGCTAGGAGTCGTTGGATCTCCATTTGGTAGGCAATTCTTGCCTTCTGTCGGTTGGCGCACCGGACAGTCTGGTGCACCACCGGACATGAACAGTGCACGATTTATTTCCTTCCTTGGTGAAGCCGATCGTTGAGCACTCGGTCCCCTTGGCACACCAGACAGTCTGGTGCGGCCTCATGACCGTTAGCTCTGGACACGCGTCGCTCGTTGATCGCACTATCAGCCGTTGGCGTGGGCGTTGTTGGCTCACCGGACAGTCCGGTGCACACCGGACAGTCTGGTGAATTTAAGTCGCAGCGCCCTCAGCGATTCCCGAGAGCAGCGAGTTCATCGCTGAGCAGCCTATGCACCAGACAGTGTCTGGTGCACACCTGATAGTGTCCGGTGCACCCGCAGCTAGTGCTCCACTGGTTGTTTCAGCTGAACTTCTTTTGCTCCTTTGGACTTAACTTAATTGAGTTCCTGGTACTTAGACAAGCATGTTTAGCACATAAAACAATTGACTAAGTCTCTAGAACTTACCTTCACACTTGATCCATCTAGATATTCCTTTGCTCAAAATTATGTTAGTTCACACATAGTGTGTTATGCATCTAATCACCAAAACAATATAGAAATAGCCCAAGGGCACATTTCCCTTTCATCGTCTCAAGAATCTCTTTAAGGTCTTTTGGGTTTGAGATTTTTCCTGCAAAAAGAATTCCCAAGTGAAGCGAGAATAATCATCCACAATTACAAGACAATACTTACTCCTGTCGATGCTTATGTAAGTGATCGGGCCGAATAGATCCATGTGGAGTACCTCAAGCGACCTCTCGGTCGTCATGATGTTCTTTT
Source organism: Zea mays (assembly GCF_902167145.1). Taxonomy (NCBI): domain Eukaryota; kingdom Viridiplantae; phylum Streptophyta; class Magnoliopsida; order Poales; family Poaceae; genus Zea; species Zea mays. The sequence goes on along the minus strand of NC_050099.1, from coordinate 41,044,903 downwards.
GTGGATGATGAGCTCCAACTTGCTTCCCTTCTTGACATGCGCTACAAATCATGTCTTTCTCAAAATTAACATTTGTTAGTCCTAAAATGTGCTCTCCCAGAGCCAGCCCGTATTAGTCTTAGCAATTAAGCAAGTGTCTAGTTCAACATTGTTATCATTAAAATCAACTAAGTATAGCTGACCATCTAACACTCCTTTAAATGCTATTGAATCATCACTTCTTCTAAAGACAGTTACACCAACATCAGTAAACAAGCAGTTGTAGCCCATTTTACATAATTGAGAAATAGAAAGCAAGTTGTAATCTAAAGAATCTACGAGAAAAATTAGAAATGGAATGGTCAGGAGATATAGCAATTTTACCCAAACCTTGATTTCCATCCCCGAATGTAATCGCTCTTTGGGGATCTTCATTTTTCTCATATGACGAGAACATCCTTTTCTCCCTTGTCATGTGGTTTGTGCACCCACTATCGATAATCCAACTTGTCCCACCGGATGCATAAACCTACAGAACAAATTTAGGCCTTGTTCTTAGGTACCCAAATGGCCTTGGGTCCTTTCAAATTAGAAACAAGCACCTTGGGTACCCAAACACAAGTCTTGGGACTCTTGTGTTTGCCCCCAACATATTTGGCAACTACCTTGCCTGATTTGTTAGTGAATACAAAGGATCCATCAGAAGTCTTAAATGAAACACTATGTTTATTTGGTGCATTGACAATTTTCTTCTAGCCATTTTGATATGAGTTGAATGCCTAGAGCTAGAAGCCTCATTACTATACATGTAAGCATGATGAGAAGCAGTATGAGATTTTCTAGCATGAATTTTCCTAATTTTATGTTCAGGATAGTTCTCAAGATATAAAATATAACCCTCTATATCCTGAACCATGGGAGCCTTACCCTTAATAAAATTGGAGAGTCTGTTCCTGGGGGCATTAAGTTCGATGTTGCTTTGGCTCTCTTGTTGGAAACCAATGCCATCCTTAATGCTAGGGCGTCTCCCATTATAGAGCATGCTACAAGCAAATTTAAAATTTTCATTCTCAAACTCATGCTTGGCAATTTTAGCATTTAATTTAGCTATGTGATCATATTGTTCTTTAATCATAATGATGTGATCATTCATAGCATCAATGTTAACATCTCTACATCTAGTGCGAATGGTGATATGCTCAATAGTAGATGTAGAAATATTGCAAGCATTCAATTCTTCTATCTTAGCATTTAAACTAGTATTTTCAGTTCTAAGGCAGGAAATTGAATCATTGCAAATATCAAGTTTTTTAGATAATTTTTCACATTTTTCTACTTCAAGAGCATAAGCATTATTTAGCTTAACAAACTTCTTATTTTCCTTGACGAGCAAGTCCTCTTGGCATTCCAAGAGATCATCCTTCTCGTTAATGGTTTCTATCAATTCATTTATCTTTTTCTTTTGGTCCTTGGTAAGGTTAGCAAAAAGAGAAGTTAAATCATCTTCATTATCACTAGAGCTACCCTCATCATTGGATGTAGTATATTTGGGGGTATCTCTAGAATGTACCTTCTTTTTCTCGTCCTTAGCCATGAGGCATTTGTGGCCGACGTTGGGGAAGAGAAGGCCCTTGTTGATGGGGATGTTGGCGGTGTCCTCATCAGAGGATTCAGTGGAGCTCTCGTCGGAGTTCCATTCCCACCCCATGCGCGCCTCGCCACCCTTCTTCTTGTTGTAATATCTTTTCTTCTTCATCTTCTTCTTCCCTTTCTTATCGTCGTCCCTGTCACTTGTATATGGACATTTAGCAATAAAGTGACCAGACTTACCAAACTTGTAGCAAAACCTCTTGGAGCAGGGTTTATAGTCCTTCCCCTTCCTTTACTTGAGGATTTGCTGGAAGTTCTTGATGATAAGAGCCATCTCCTCATTGTCGAGCTTAGAGGCGTCGATTAGGAATCTACTTGGTGTACACTCTTCCTTCTTCTCTTCCATGGCTTTGAATGCAACAGTTTGCACCTCGGGTGTGGAGGTGGCGCCTTGCTCCAAGTTGACAATGTGTTTGGAGTTTTTGATTATAAGTTCAAAGCTCACAAACTTGCCAATAACTTCCTCGGGAGACATCTGTTTCTATCTAGGATCTCCACATATTAGTTGCACTTGAGTGGGATTACAAAAAATAAGAGATCTAAGAATAACCTTGACCATTTCATGGTCATCCCACTTGGTGCTCCCGAGGTTGTGCACTTGGTTGACCATTGTTTTGAGCCGGTTGTACATTGTTTGTGGCTCCTCTCCTTTGTTGAGGACGAATCGACCGAGTTCTCCCTAGATCATTTTGTGCTTGGTGATTTTGGTCACCTCGTTCTCTTCATACACCGTCTTGAGGACGTCCCAAATTTCTTTGGCACTTTTCAACCCTTGCACCTTATTATACTCCTCTCGACACAAAGAGGCGAGGAGTATAGAAGTTGCTTGGGAATTAAAATGCCTTATTTGGGCGGCCTCATTGGAGTTGTAGTCCTCGTCTCCCACCTGTGGTGCCTATGCTCCAAACTCAACAATGTCCCATATGCTTTCGTGGAGTGAGATTAGATGGTGCCTCATTTTATCACTGCACATACAATAATCTTCACCATCAAAATATGGTGGTTTTCCTAGGGGTATGGAAAGTAGAGGAGCGTGTTTAGGAATGCGAGGGTAGCAAAGAGGAATCTTACTATACTTCTTGCACTCTTGGCGCTTTGAAGTGGTAGACTCAGCGCCGGAGGTGGAAGGTGATGAAGAGTCAGTCTCGTAGTAGACCACCTTCTTCATTTTCTTTTTCTTCTTGTCACCCTTCCTATGTGACTTGATGGAGCCGGTGGATTCTTTCTTGTGCTTGTCGCCGGCCTCTTTCGATAGAGTCTGTTCGTCGTTCTTCCTTCCCGAGGCTTCGGGCTTTTCGCCGGTGACCATCTCCCTCTTGGTGTGTTCTCCCGACATCACTTCGAGTTGTTAGACTCTAATGAAGCACCGGGATCTGATACCAATTGAAAGTCGTCTAGAGGGTGGGTGAATAGGCGAAACCTGAAAATTATAAACTTTGAACACACACAATGCCCGGGGTTAGTGTTAGGAATAATTTGGAGTGCGGAAGTTAGTTCTCCTTGCTATGAGTTGCTTAATAAATGCGGATAACTTTGAGAGCAAACTCAAATCAATATGAGCAAGGCAACTTTAGAGAGAGGAAAGGGGGAAAACACATCGAGTGGGGATCAACAAAAATGAACACGACGATTTGTTTACCGAGGTTCGGTTCCAAAGAACCTAGTCCTCGTTGAGGAGGCCACAAAGCCCGGGTCTTCCAACCCTTTCCCTCTCTCAATCGGTCACTTAGATCGGTTGAGTGCTTCTCCTTAATCACTTGGGTCACTAAGACCCCGCAAGGATCACCACACAATTAGGTGTCTCTTGCTAGCTTTACAAAGCACTTAGAAGAATTAGAGTGAGAATAAGAGAGCAATCCAAGCAACAAGAGCAACAAAAGAAACACAAATGATCCTCTCTCAAGTCTCTAAACAATTTAGTTGATTCTGGAGCTTGGAGGGGATTGAATGCTTTGATTGTGTCTATGGAGTGTTTGCCTTTGCTCTAGTATTGAATATGAAGATGTGAAGTTGGATAGCTTCAATGGTGGTGGTTGGGGGGTATTTATAGCCCCAACCACTATTCTAGTTGTTGCTATCGATGGGCACACCGGAGAGTCCGGTGGTGCACCGGACACAACACTGTTCATTGTCCGGTGCGTGCTACTTCAGCCGACCATTGGGGTTTTGAGCGGTTGACCATTGAAGTCCTTTGTCCTGTTGCGGCACCGGACAGTCCGGTGGCACACCGGACAGTCTGGTGCGTTCTGACTTCTGACTTCTGCTCTGTTCACTATACCGTTGTCAACGCAGTCGACCGTTGGGTGCAGTTGACCGTTGCTCTGTTGGCTCACCGGACAGTCCGGTGCACACCAGACAATCCGGTGAAATATAGCGGAGTGGCTCTGAGAAAACTCGAGAGCGGCCAGTTTGTGAGGTGCCTTGGCCTGGGCACCGGACAGTGTCCGGTGCGCCACTGGTAGCACCAATACTTGTTTTTGCTCCAAACTTTATAGAGTTCACCAAATCATTTTCTTTGTTGGTTTATGTTGAACTTTATGCACCTAAGATAAATGACAACTAGACAAACTAGTTAGTTCACGTGGTTTGTGATGGACGTCAAACATCAAAATCGATTATAGGAAATGTTTAAGCCCATTTCCCTTTCAGCCACATATTATATGGATGCACAACTAGGTACCATGCCAAACAAAATAAATGTATCCTAGCATGATGTAACAACAACAACTCTTTTAGGGTTTTCAATAACATGGGGATGACTCTTATTACTTTGGAAGAGACAGGACGGAACGAAAATACGAGGGAAGAGAAGGTAACACCTGAATTTGGTGGATATTAGAGAAGAAAATTTATACTCCCAAATTCAGGGTGTTACAGAAGGTAGGGAACTTTTGGATATGCCTTATTTAAATCGGTGTAGTATATACACATCCTCCATTTCCCCCTTCTTTGTGACTAACATGGGGTTTTCCAACCACTCGGGATGAAAGACTTCCTTGATGAATCCGACCGCTAAAAGCTTATGGACCTCCACCCCGATGACCCTGCGCTTCTCCTTGTGGACCAGCCATTCTGTTGCATTGTGATAATCAAAGTGTGATCACAATTGTAGGCAATGCAAAGGAAAATGCAAAGTTCTCAAGACATGTGAAACAACGTATCAAATCAGTAAGGCATTTGAGAAATACTGGAGAGATCGCCGTAGAGTATATTAATACTGCTCGAAACTTGGCGGACCCTTTTACAAAGGGATTAGCACGTGCTGTGATTGATGGAACATCAAGGGAGATGGGATTGAATCCCACGTGATGTTATCATACAGTGGTAACCCAATCTATGTGATCGGTGATCCCGTGAATTAGTAATTGGGAAGAACAAACTATTTTGTATAACAAGAGAGTACATTATTTTACTCGTTTCCCGCTAGAAGATGCATGCTCTTAGTACTGCAAGGGAGGTTGAGTTTTGTCTTAATGTATTCTGAGGCCTGTAACAGGCAAGGTACTGCCCTGTAGGGTACACTTGTAAGAATACACCTATGTGAGTTTGATTGTGAGGTCGCAGTCTATGAGATGTGGGTAATCTCAAATAAATTCACTAAAATATACGGGAGCATGACCGTAACGCTCTAATCAGAGGCATGGCTTTAGGCGGCCTAGTATCAGTGATGCCTATAGGTGAAACCATATTACACAAGACTAGCAATTTAAGGCTTTGTCCATTGCAAAGTCGTGAGAGTACATTATTTTTATTGCAAGGTGTAGCTCAACTCATATAGTGTTTGCACTATAAAACTAATATATGAAAGCGTAGAGATTGAGTCAATTGGAGACCTTGGCTTTGGCGGGGATTGTTGTAATTAGGCCCACTAGTGTGTGGCCCAATTTAATAAGGAAGCCAAGGTGGTGTGTAGAGATGGCACGGGACTTTAGTCACATATCGCCTATCTAGATAGAAGAGAACCAACTTATATGTGGGAGTGTTGCCTACTCTTCACATGACACAAATAAAGGACCATGGAGGCTGCCACATGTGCGCGCGCTCGCTCGCGTTTCGCGTTTTTTCGCGTTATTTATCACGTGACTTGTGACATGCGACGATGCACGATCGCGTCGTGACGAGTTCTAAACGGCAGTTTAATTTTTGTCATTTGTTTTGGTTATCAAATATCACACCTAGACTGTCATGTCAACCATGAGTAATTGGTACGCACGTCACGTGCGAGATCTCCGGACGGTTGCACGTAGAGATATTCCAGGGGCGGTTCCTGGAATTTAGCAGATCGAATCAAGGGGTTGTGGAGGCCCGCCTATAATGGGCACACGTCCTTCAGTTGGAGGACATAGGCGAATAGCAACCAACTCGTCCTCTTCTTCTTAATTCTCTGCACCATCGCTTCTCTGCCCTGCTGTCCTTTCGTCTGCCATGCAGCAGATCAAGGAGAGCGGTGTCTCCGAACCACCGCCGGCATTTTGATGACCTGCACGGGTGCCAGCGAATTAGGTTTCTGGGAAGTGTTTCGCGCGCTTCCGCTCGGGTTCTTTTTCAATACTTGTGGAAATCACTGTGAGTAAATATGCGGTTTCAGTTTATTGCGATGATGGTCTTATGGTTAGATCTGTTGCCGATTCTTCTTTTATGCGTTAATCTTGTTGAGTTAGTTTAGATCTGTTCTGTTCTAATGTCTTCGATATTATCTGTCAGTATATCTGAGTTTTTAGTTTTATGCTGCATTATCAAATTAATCTTAGGCACTGTTAATTTTCCAACATTGAACGCGAGTCATTCAGTCAGCACGCAGCAGATCGCGTTAGTGATATGCTGTACTTCTTTTTTATTCAGACAACATATTGCCTACCAGTAGAACATCTCCGGTTCTCTGGGGAGGGGAAATCTCATGTATGGCATATGTGATAAAAGACTACAAGAGGTGTGGCTAGACTATAAGAGGCCTTGTTCTTCCTTGGACAGTATTTGAATGCTTTGTTTTCTGAACAGTTTCATCTTAAATTTGTTGGAACAATTTGCTTCAGAACAATTATTGAGTCAATTTTGCTAAGACTCGATTAACACCTATAGCCTTGGCCGTATCATTTTCCTAAAACAGATGGCACAAGTCATAACCATATTAGAATAGTGCTCCTAGACTACTGGGATATGTAACAGGACCTAAAAAAAGGCTACCAGTACAAAGGAAAAACACCGAAATGACTGAATTCACAATACATGCATCGTTTAAAAAACTGAAGCTCATACTGTTCCAATAACTTCGTATATATTAAGTAGAAGTACCTGTACCGCAGTCTCAGGAAATAAATGAATGTTGTTATTTGAAAAAGGCTAAGAAAAAACTCACATATGCTGCGAATAGAACTGCTACAATAATAACAAGCGATCCCAGACCATAACAGAACTTATCCATCACTTTGTTCGCAATGAATTGACAGAAGATTGATCCATCATTGTAGGTTTATCCAGTGGTGGATCCAGGATTGATCCAAGAGGGGGCTACTAAGTTAAGACTATAACAAAAAAAATTAAATCAAACAAAAAATATAATTGATGTGTAATATGACACAAGAAACAAGATATAATTTAAACATTCAAGAAATATGTAGTCTAAAAATAAGTCGATATAAATTTTATAAATACAATAATCTTGCACATACCGTTCATGAGTTGATGCTGTGATGTAAATTTGCACATACCATACATGAGCTATACTTTGTCTCTGATTTGCAAAATCGAGGGCACGTTTCCTCGCATAACTATGAGAACCATCAATTGCTTGGACATGTTCCTTGAATACATCCTTTGCTTTTTTCCAATTCTTAAACCCAACTTTAGTGAATATATCTTTACCAAAGTTGTTGGTTCTTGGAGGCTTAAATAAAAAGCAATAAAAGCAATAAGTTGCATCTTTCTGTACACTGTACTCTAACCAATCGAACTGTTTGAACCAAGATTCAACAAAACCTCTAGTTTGAGAATTACCCGCTGTCCGTGGAAATGTATGACTAAATGGTTGACATGGACCCATTTGTAAATAAGCTCTTTTAGCATCATCTCTAATTTCATGGGGGAACTCATCAATTGGTTTTCTAAGGCCAGGATCTGCAACTATATCATCCATATCTAGCTCAATATGTGGCCTCTTTTGTTCTACACGGCTCTCATTTGTCCTAATTGTTTTAGAAATAGAATCATCTTTCTTCTGGTTCTTGATGAGAAATTTGTCCATCTTATTCCTATAATTAAACATGAGATTACTATCAAATAAATAATCAAATTCAAATCAAAACTTCAAATCAAGCTTTAAATCACAATTCACAAACCCCTGCTCTAGCCTCTGTGTCGCTGGCGCCTGCTCTGGGCCTCTGGGATCCACTCATCCGGGTCCGGCGACGATCGACGGGCGACCGGCGGTCCGGCTCGGCCGCTCGGCGGGCGGCGGCTCCAGCCTCCAGGCTCCAGCCGCTCTAGGCGAGCAGGAGCAGCCAAGCAAGCAAGGTGCGGCAGGGCATGGCCGGGCCGTGTGGGGTGTGCCGCGTGCGGCGGTGTTGCTCCGGGGCGGGCCTGCTCCTGGGCGGTGGCGCGGTGCCGTGGTGGCCGCTGGTGCCGCGGTGGCGCGGTGCGTCCGTGCGCGGTGCTGGGGCGCTGGTGGTGGCTGGCGGCTGGCGCCCTGGCGGGGGCTTCTGCTTAGGTTTAGGGGCTGGCGTTGTTGGGCGCGCGGTGCATGGGCCGTCCCTACTCCTCGCGTTGTTGGGCCGCGACCGGGGCTGCAGCCCTGGCAGCCCTGGTCCCAAATCCGCCCCTGGGTTTATCTATCAACATTTTGTAACATAGTTGCACTCTTCCCCTTCCCTTCACTTTGTAAAACAATACATACAATTTCCAATCAATAAAAAAATATTGTAGGCATGCCCTACAATAACTTACAATCAAAAAAAATGAATGGACAGTAGATTGATACTAGCACAACAATAAGGAACATGGTGACAGACAAAGATCTTGCATTAGGACCAAATATGAATCTCCCGTTCAGTAAAAACACCTACCAAAGATGGAAGCTATCTTTAACCACACTTTCTAGTTCAATGACGATAGAAACAACTTGAAAACATCGTACAAAACATTTCTTGTAAAGCTATGTGGGTACCATTGTCAACTTTGTCTATGCCCAACTCACTGAAGATAGCAGAAGATGAAACTTTTTTGAGATGTAATAGACACTCAATCGAAGTATAATAATGCACCAGTTCAGTCATAAAACTTAAAGAGTCTTGCCCTTAACCCTGAGCAAGACCAATCGGACTATCGGAGGCACTTAACCTGTGTCCAGCCGTTGTAGAACCTACAATCCTAGAATCCTAGTACAAAATCATATAATAATAAATGGGAGGAAACCGAATTGTTGGATAAAAGGATATGATCCTATCTCTATCACCTTTGCATAAGATCAAAGCCTTCTCAGGTGAAATGAAGCTGTCTCCACAAAAGAAAGAATAAGATCAAAGCTTTCTCAGGTGAAATGCCACCGTGATGAGGTCCTGCCGTCCTGCTGAGTACAGGGAGCAGAATAAATTTAGCAAAGCAAGTTGATGTCAGCGTTATGGATTGTCCAAAGACTCTAGGTGTCAACTCAACCTTCATTCCACCAAACAATGTTGCTGCAACAACAAGTCACAAGGCTCCTTCAATTCTGGATTAAGACCAAAACATTCAATCACTGGACAACATTCCAAGCCATGTCGCTGTCCTTGATACATCCTTCTATCAGAAAAGGATCTCATTTTCATTCAAAGATGGTGAGACACATTCTTTAGAGGAATGCAAGAACCCAAACATCCTGCCTGACACACCATAGTCAAAAGAGAGCAGTGAAGTCAACAAGATTAAACCAGAAAATTTGGAAGTCTTGCAACCAGTTCAACATCAAGCTAACTACACTATCAGCGGCTTGGGGGCAAGCCGTATTTCGAGGAGCGGAGAATGTCAGTACCGATGCTAAGGCTCAAGATGAATAGGAGCTGACAGAAGAAGAGGCATCGGGGCGAAGGGCGTCAGCAGAAAGATGAAGGCTCAAGATGAACAGGCGCTGACAACACGGGAGAATCCGATGTCATAACATTCGCTTAGACCTTGTTCAGTTATTCTAATTCCATATGGATTGGAGCGTATTGGAATAAATTGGGATGTATTTTAACTTGCTATGGATTTAAACCGAGTCAATACCACCCAATCCACATGGATTAACGGTGAAACGAACAACCTCTTAAGCGGGCCAAAGTGGGCCGTGTAATCGTTTTGGGCCAGGATGCGTCCGCCCAGTATACTTGCCTTCGTCGTCTTCTTTCTTCTGCCTCACGTATTCTCCACGCCGACATCCCTGTTCTCTTCCTCTAGTATTCCGGTAGCATCCCAGTAGCTAACAATGTGGTTGTCGCCACGTTCACTGGCGCTGCGAGGCATCCTCCACTTTCCTAATCGATCCCGCTATAAATGGCCAAACGGGTCGTGCTAAATGGGCCGACACTAAGCACAACACGGCCCATAGTGCTTCGGCACGACATGGGCACGATTCATATAGTGCCAGTGTCGGCACGACACGAGTCTAATGTTGTGCTTGGGCTGCCACCCCGACACGATGGGCTGACACGAGCACAACACGATTAACTGACCGGCACAGTTAGTCACGACTTAGACCAACATGTGGTTTATAGATGTGATTGTGATATGTGCACGTGATTGTAAATTGTTATTTGTTATTGTTGGTCACTTGTTCTCAAATGCTATATATCAAGAACAAGGCAACACAATCGTTAGTCATTACGGACCTTCGTCAAAACGAAGCTTTATCTCCTCGTGGGCATAAAGCTTCGGCAGACGAAGGTTAAGAAGGACATATCTTCATCAATTAATATGCGAGTAGGAATGCAAAAGGATAAATATGATGACTGCATTTCAATAATTGATTTATCCTCATATCTCATAAAATGGAAATGAATACAAACAATGTTAATATTACATTGATACCTTCGGCTTGCTCGAAGGTGTGGATGCGAGAAAGTGAATACAATCCAGTGTGAACAGTACGGGGTTACTGTTCATCTATTTATAGGCACGGGACGCAATCCGGGTGAAATTACATCCATACCCTTGAACATTTATTTACAAGCAACTAAAGCTAATATGGTCTATTTAGTCTTTTACTTGTTTGCTTGGTCCGAACCGAAGCTATTGAGCTTCGGCATTCCGCAACGCTGCTTATACACAAGGTCTTTGTCTTGAGAAACTGAGCCGATGTTGATGATAGCTTCGGCGAGCTTTTGTATTATCTTTATGAAGGTGTTTTGTCTTGAGGACCTTCGGTGGAGGAGAAGACCCCAACAGTAGCTCCTTCGCGGTGCTAGATCATTTTTTCGTAACGAGCTCGATCTGTGAAAAACGCAGAGGCTTCAGAATGCCGAAGGTCCAAAAAACACCTTCCATGAGCTTGTTGTCAAAAAATGATTAAAATATTCCGAGCGTCGGCCGGTCCACCGCTCAATCAGTGTAGACAGTTTGGCGGTCCGCCTTCTTCCCCTGCAACACTATATAAGCAGACAGGTTGGTGAGAAGTTACCACAGCATTCATTACCATCGCACTGTTGTGTTGTTGAAAATTTTAACCAAAGCCGAAGCTTTCTGGATTGCGCTTTCCAAACACGCTCTTCTTCATTCGAAGTTAGCTTCGTCTTAAGGAACCGCAACACTTGAAATGGCCCGAGTAAGGTCCACTGCTAGGGTGTCCCGTGAGGGAGATGATGCTAAAGTGACAGAAACGGCGCCAATATTAGAAATGATGAGGCAAACGGGTCTAGTTGTATCGGAAGGAGCTGCTGCCGAATCTGAGCAGACTGTAGTTGAGGACAAGAGTGATGATAAAAACAAAGAAAACAACAATATTCTAAGCCAGTCAAAACCGAGCCATATTGAATTTGGAAAATCTACCGTGTCAGTAGAGGACCTGGTTATGATGAAGAAGCTGGGTTATTTTGGGGGATAATAAGAGTAAACTTATTCGCTTTGCTGGCGAGGAAGTGATCCCGGAGCCGAAGGAGGATGAAGTTGTTGTATTTAAAAGTTTCTTCAGAGCAGGGCTTCGGTTTCCTCTATATGATATAATAGGAGAGGTTTTGAAGAGGTTTGAAATATATCTTCATCAGCTGACACCAAATGCCATTGTCAGGCTGAGTGTTTACATATGGGCTCTCCGAAGCTAGGGCAAAAGTGCTAATGCTGAAGGTTTCTGCCGAGTGCATGAGTTGCATTATTAGATGAAGGCCAGAGTAGATGGACTTCACAAAAACTTTGGATGTTATAATTTTTTATACCGAAAAGACATCAAGGCCCCCGGTGAGCGGCTACCACACTAAGTGGCCGACCGGGTGGACAAGCGAATGGTTCTACATGAAAGCTGATGAGAAGAAGAGGGAAAAGCTCATGACTATGGTTATGAGTCCTCTGAGGTTGAGCTTCGGGATGACAAGGCCATTATGCAATATGCAACTCGGCTCCCCATGCCAAGTGGCCGAAGTCGAATTCAGAGTGGTGGCTGCCGAAATTAGCACCAGAGACTTAGTGCAGGAATACCTGGCAAATAAAACCTTTCCAACCTCTAGCGGCTGGGGCATGCCGAAGAAGAAGGAAGGAGGAAAGAAATATGAACTTGTTCGTCTTTCCTTTCGCTTCAAGTTTGAAGAGCAATTTAAGAAACCGTGTACTGAATGGCTGGAAATGATAGAAACTATGTGTAATGAAATTCTTGGAAATTACACCAAGAAAGAAGATCAACTAATGACTGCTGCCTTCGGCACCTGACCAAAATGAAGGCTAAATCGGGTAATGGATGCCCTGAACTTCGAGTACCAAGACTATGACAGACTTGACGAAGAGGCCAGGGGAGCGAAAAGAAAAAGGGTTGTCAGCATTCTGAGCAGGCAAGCTGCCCAGTCTGTGAAGGAAGACAAAGAAGCCTTAAAGAGGATCAAAATAGCGTCGGAGCCGAAGGCACCATCTCCTATGAAACGTAAACTTGACAAGATACCTTCTACCGAACCGAAGGTACCTAATGCACCAGAAAAATCTTGAGCCCTCTGTCACCTTCTGCTGCCGAAGCATTAGAAATTTTGAAGGTAGTGACTGAATCCCCACCATTCAAGCTGCTAAGTCCTCTGGGATTGGAACTGTCTAACCTTTTACAGAAAAAGGAAATTCCTTCGGCTACCGATGGAAGAGATGGGGGACAGAAAAAGCGATGTATGATGAACATACTCCATGCAATTGAGCAAACCCCGCCTCCAGCTTCGGCAAACAAGACTGTCAAATCTACTGATGCTAAAGCTGCCGTTGTGGCTGAAGGCGAAGATCTCACAGCCACCATGTCCGAATTGACAAGATTATATCAGACGTGGCTGTGGAAAAGGAGGTGGCCACAGAAGTGTCAGACAAAGAGGAAAAAGCTAAGGAAATCTCTTCGAAAGAAGCAGACTTCGACCTACGGCACCTGGGTGGCCAACAGCTTTCCGAAGAAGATATGGCAGAGTTGAAGGATTTTACTATCAACTACGGCTATCAGCCAGGGTCCAAGCTCTTTGGTGGGGTGGACGAAGAAGTTATAGGATGCATCCACGATCGTGCCGGTGCAAAAATTATAGGCACCCTGTCAAAGAGCATCGGATTCTCGAAGCTTGAAAGGGATATCAGTTGTTACAAGCGCCAACATATCATAGGAAGCCTATTTTATTCCAACTTTAAAGTAAGTACTCTCTTTTAAGTTACCCCTGATGTGTCTGCATTAGTTTAAATATCCTAAGTTTGGACCTACTTTTATAGAGTTTACTATTGAGCAAAGCTTTAAAGATCCAACAAGACGACGAGGACAAAAAACACGAAATCATTATCAAGGGCTTAGAGGATAAGGTCAAAGAACTCGAAGACTCTTTGAAGGAGAAAGACAAAATGCTATGTTCAGTCGAAGGGTCTCTTGCTAAAGCACAAACTCAGAACAAAAAGTTAAGCAAAGACCTGTCGAGCGCTCAAGCACTTTTGAAGGAAAACTCTGATTAGTTCAAACAGGAAAACAAAGCTCTGAAGGCAAGGCTTAAGGTTGAATCTGAGAAAAATACGAAGCTTAGCGAGGCGCTGAAGGCTCTGAAAGAGAGATGCTTGGGGTTTGCAAGCCAATGCACCGCTCGATTGAGAAGTATTTTCAATTTAGTTGGAGCTACAACTGAAGAAACCAGCCTCTCTGTCGAAGATATACCCGGGGCACTTGAATGCATTGAAAAGGAGGTTGATGTCCTTGACGAAGTTATAACCAGCCATGGAGACTTCTGTGCGCTGGTAGCTTCTCGTGGTACAGCTGCCGCCTTCATAAAAGCCGGATTTAATCACGCGAGAGCTATCAACAAGCCGAATTTCAACCTTTCATCATCGGATCTGGTTAACATTACAACTGAAGCCCCAAGCATAGGGATTAGATTTATTACTCAAATTTGGGCTAAGGGCGGGCGTGAATTGGCCGAAGACGAAGCCCAAAAGCTACTTAACACAGTACGGAATTTTACCTTTGTTTTTTACCTTGATCTTCCGTTGTCATATTTCTGATTACCTTGTACTTTGCTAGTCTGCAGAATGATGGCACCGAAGGTCGATAAGCCGAAGCTAATTCTGAAATGCCGAAGAAGACCATAGGATCTGCTTTTGTAGTCATCTGTAGGAACACTTGAAAATCCTTTGTACCATATGACAAAAAGTTGTGATTGACACTGAACAAATTATTGTAATCATTTGTAAATATCTTGTAATACCATTTTACCTTTTGCTTCATGTATGAACTGCTTTGCTGTGGACGAAACAAATGCTGGTAGATTTTTGAGCCGAAGGTGAAAAACACCTTCCCTTCTTTTCATTCACATCGAAGCATTTTCATATACAATCAAATTTCTTTTGAGACGAAGCATCCTCGAAGCATTTCCTCATCGAATACATGCATCTCCTGTTTTTGCCGCAAATGTCTATGCTCTATGCCATGATGATGAACCTACGAATGTTTAATGTATGTCTGCATGAATGCAAAATATGATGTGATGAGATATGCAAATGTATGCCAAAAACACACCCAGACTCTGTATCCCCTTAGGAATGACTTTTGAGTCTCTTCACCTTTTACTTAGGTGGTATTTAAGCTCTGCATCCCCTTAAGAACGACTTTGGAGCTTCTTCACCTTTGATTTAGGTGGTATTTTAGCTCTTCATTCCATTAGGAACGACTTTGGAGCTTCGTAACTTACTCTGCGTCCCTTTAGTAACGACTTTGTAGCTTCCTCACCTCTTAGGTGGCATCTTAGCTCTGCATCCCCTTAGGGACGACTTTTGAGATTCTTCGTGGCCTTTATACTTGGTGATATGATCCAGACTTTACATTTTACATGTGGGGGAATTTGGCCCTTGTATTGCACAGGGCTACACAAAAAAAATGAAAATTACAACCTATGACCCCGTTAAAAACATTTCTCCCCTCTTGAAAGGAAAAGGGTGCCATAGGGAAAAAATAGGAAAATTACATAGTTTACACATAATATCTTCGAAGCTCATCTGCATTCCAAGACCTTGGTATGTCATTGCCATCCATGTCTTTTAACCTATAAGATTTGGGTCTCGACGAAGATACCACCAAGAAGGGACCTTCCCACTTGAGCTGAAGCTTGCCCACTGTATCTGGGTTGGCCACTCTACGAAGTACCAAATGTCCTGGCTTGATGTTCTTCAGTTTCACCTTATGGTCGTGCCATTTGATTGTTTCAGCTTGGTACTTATTGATGTGGTCTACTGCTTAGAGTCTGGTCCCTTCTATGGTGTCTTTTGTTATTTTGTAACCCTCTTCATCTTCTGCCGAAGCCAAGGTCCTTATTGAGCCCCTTCTTGCTTCTTCTGATGTTATTGCTTCGTCACCAAACAGAAGCTTGAATGGTGTAAAGCATGTTGATCTTGAAACAGAAGTGTTGTGGTTCCACACCACCTTTATTAGTTCGTTAGTCATTTTCCTTTGGGTTGGTTGAAAATTGACTTCATTATTCCTGTTATTATGATTTCGTTTGCTCTTTCTACCAATCCATTTGACTCCGGATGTCTCACTGATGCAAAGTGTATTTTAGTACCAATCTGGTCACAAAAGGTTTTGAAGGTTTCAGCATCGAACTGAATTCCGTTGTCAACAGTGATAGCCTTTGGTACGCCGAAGCGGCAAACAATATTTTGCCAAAAGAATTTATGTACTGTGGCCAAAGTTATTGTAGCTAAGGGCTTTGCTTCGATCCACTTAGAGAAGTACTCCACTGCCACCACAACATATTTCAGGTTGCCTTGTGCTGGTGGAAGTGGTCCTAACAAATCCAGACCCCACCTTTGCAGTGGCCAAGTAGGCTGTATCAGCTGGGTTAAAGACGAAGGTTGTTTCTGGTCTCCGGCACATCTTTGGCAATTTTCACATTTTTGAACCAATTCTGCTGCATCCAAAGCTGCCTTCGGCCAGTAAAATCCTTGTCTGAAAACCTTCCCCAATAGAGGTCTAGACCCAATATGGGCTCCACACAATCCTGCATGTATCTCCTTCATCAGGTCTTGACCTTCGGCTGTCACACCCGGTTTTAGAAGGCAAACCGAATGCGAACCATGTACGTGCCAGGATTAGCAATTCACGTACACAGCAGTTACATAACTAGGCATCATCACACGGTGCTAAAATAATGACATAAAAGAGGGTATAATAGTCGATTACATCATGATGTCCGAGACATCCACATAGTCTTTAAGAATAATCAAAGTGCGGAAAAGAAACGTAGATACACACGGCCTACACAGGCAGCCGACTGGGGGTTTGCCGCTAACCCACGCCTAGAACTCATCGTACTCTTGGAACTCCTGGAAGTCCTCCTCCACGACTTCATATTCACCTAAGCAGGGGTTGCAACACGGACAACCTGGGGGGTTTGGTGTGTAAAGCAAGGGTGAGTACACATCAACATACTCAGCAAAATGTCCCGTTTGGCTGTAGTGGACTAGCTTTATGTGGAGTTAAGCCAAACAGTTGGTTTTAGTTGGTCAGGTTATTATTACTAGTAGAAAGCCAGGTTTTAGTATTAACCTAAGTTATTAATCCAATGTACCCTTTCCAAACGGAAAGAATACCACTTACCATTACCATAGGCATAACCAAAACCATCATCGTCGTCACCACCTGTAAACCATACATCTCTGATCAAGTATCTCTAATCAATGGAGCTCCCTTGGCCGCTCATAACCGTGAGCACGACTGATATATCGGTTTTCATAACACTCTGCAGAGGTTGCACACTTTACCCACAAGCCGTGATTCCCTCTTGCCTTGCGCACTACCAAGGTGAATAGGCAAGGTCTCACTATATAGCCTTTACAAAGATTTTCTGAGGCTGTAGCCACCCGTTAGGTTTCCTAAATGCACCGCACTCCTCCCCAAGGGGCGAACCAACCTTGGCAGAGCGAGCCGCATACACCGAGCCCCATTAACGACACTACGGTGAAGCGAACTACACCCTAGTTCCTCTAATTACTCATCTAAGGGCGTCCCACTCTACCCTCATGGTTGCACTGTTTTCCCGGGCGGTCATCCAACGAACCAGTCATTACGGAGAGGCACTCGAGAAACAGCTCGACCCCCCTTAAATATCACAGTACCATCATCATAATCAAAAGGGAAAACAGCGTATCATAGATAATCTCATCATGTTCATTGATTAATGTGAAGCGCTAGCATAAAGCTAAACCAAAATAACCCAACCAAAATAGGTAAACAAGGACAAGATAAACAAAAGCTAGTCAATCCTTAGGTATAAACTGTGTAAATGCGGGGAATGAATTATAAGATGTATAGGACATAGATGGGTCAAAGGACACTTGCCTTCACCAATCGACTGCTGCTCAGGGTCTTCACCTGCAACTCCTTCGGACTCCACCAACTGACCTTTATCTATACGAGTTTCAAACATACATTCCACAAATTTAATACAAAAGAACAGTACACCAAACAATAGAATGTAGTAAATAAACAGACGTTTGACGCATGGCTCACACCTACGACTAAGCGAGGAAGGGAAAGTAACGGTCGAGGCTACGGCCGACGAGCGATCACGTCACACGATTATAAATTAAAATACTCGTCTAAATAGAACGGTATTAATTTAGCCATCGCGTTTAGCATAGGGTAAAGTCATGTTCCATGTTTAATTATTATGAACAGATAAAGGTAAATTAAAAGAATTGTCGCGCGGCGAAACGCGTGACACAACATTTAAATTGAATTAAGAAATAAACGACTCGTTGCGCGACGAAGCGCGCAATGAGACACTTGCATTAATTATAAAGAGACGTTAAGCGTCACGCGACGAATCACACGACGGCATACGCCATCTAAACTGAATTTAAAACGAAACATCGCACGACTGGACGCGCGACGCCACACATTAAATAATCTGAAATTAGGATGAATCGTTGTGCGACGGAGCGCACGACGCAACACGTCAATAGAATCTGAAATCAACTAATTCGCCGCGCGACGAAGCGCGCGACGTAGCACATTCATTAAACTAAATTTAAAAACTAATTAAGCCAAGATTCGATCGCCACGCGCGCTGGGGCTGCGCGCGCGGGAATGCGCTGGGCGAGCCATGAGGGGCCACGCTGCCAGGGGCCAGGGGCCGCGTCGGGGCCGAGGCCGCGCGCAGGGGCGCCAGGGAGCCACGCCCGAGGGGCCGGGGCCGGGCAGGGCCGTGCCGCCGCGTGAGGGGAGCTGGGGGAGGGGCCGCGCCACGCTAGGGGGCTGGGGAGGGGGCCGCCACCGCGCCAAGGGAGCCGGGGGGAGGGGTCGCCGCCGCGCGAGGGGCCGGGGGAGGGGGCACCGTCGCGCAAGGGGGGCGGGGGAGGGGCCGCCGCCGCGTGCTAGGGCACGGGGGAGGGGGCCGCGTGGCGCGCCAGGGGAGCCGTGCACAGGGGCCACACGTGCGCGATGGGGCGGGGGGAGGGGTCGTTGCCGCGCAAGGGGGTCGGGGAGAGGGGGCCAGCCGCGCGCCAGGGGAGCCGCGTGCGCGCGAGGGGACAGGGGGGTCACGCGCAAGGGAGAAGAAGGGGAGGGCAAGAGAGAGGGAGAGGGAGAGGGGAGGGGAGCTCACCTTGGGGTCCAAATACGGCGATCACCATCTCCAAAAACTAGGGCACCACGGGGAGAGAGACAGAGAGGTGGAGGAGAGGAGGTTGCTGCTCGGGAAAATCAAATGAGAGAAAGGGAGAGAAGGGAGGGGCGCGCATGGGGGAGGGGCAGGGCGTCGGGGGCGCGTGGGCCAGAGCGGGCCGACTGGGCTGGCCAGGCTGGGTCGGGCTGGGTCACGGGCCAGGACAGAAGCCCACAACACACGCGACCACAGATTGGAATCCAAATCGCGGAACGGGACTGAGCAAAACACGCGATTAAGCACGACATCAGACAAAGAAATATGATTCAGCATGATGCAACACCCATGACAACTTAGGTTTTGTTTATATGTAATATGGACACCAGTCCCTACACCGCTTTGAAATTGGGAAGAAGGAGCGAACCGGGAAGAGAAAAGAGAGTAACGCCTGAATTTGGTGAGTAAAAAGAAGAAAAAAATTCTACCCCCAAATTCAGGGCGTTACAAACCTATCCCCCTTAAAAGAATCTCGCCCTCGAGATTCAAGGTTGGCTAGCAAAGAGTTCAGGGTATTTGGCCATCAGATCATCTTCACGCTCCCAGGTTGCCTCTCCCTCAGAGTGGTGATCCCATCTGACCTTGCACATTCTGATTGTTTTCCTCCGGGTGACCCTGTCTGCAGTCTCAAGAATCTGCACTGGCTTCTCTATGTAGGTCAAGTCCTCCTGGACCTCTAGACCTTCCACTGGCAACTGCTCTTCTGGCACACGCAGACACTTCTTCAACTGAGACACATGGAATACATCATGCACTGCGGACAAACCTTCTGGCAGACTGAGCTAATAGGCCACTTCTCCACGCTTTGCGAGAATCTGATACGGACCAACATAGCGGGGTGCTAGCTTGCCTTTGACTATGAATCTTCTGACTCCTCTGATCGGTGATACTTTCATGTAGACAAAATCTCCGACTTCAAAACTCAGCTCTCTCTCCTTCTTGTGTCTGCATAGCTACGCTGCCTTGATTGCGCTGTCTTCAGGTTCTCTCGAACCATCTTGATGTTCTCTTTAGCTTCGAGCAGAATGTCTGGCCCGAACACTTGCTTTTCTCCAGGCTGATCCCATTGCAATGGAGTTCTACAACTCCTTCCATAAAGCACCTGAAATGGTGACATCTTCAAGCTGGCCTGGTAACTGTTGTTATAGGAGAATTCTGCATAAGGCAATCTCTTGTCCCATCCAGACTAATCTTGCAACGCACAAGCTCTCAACATATCTTCAAGAATTTGATTGGTTCTTTCAGTCTGACCGTCTATCTACGGATGGTAGGCTGAACTAAAATTCAAATGTGTACCCAAAGCTTCATGCAACTACTGCCAGAAATGAGAGGTGAACTGCGTTCCTCTGTCTGACACTATCTTCTTTGCCACACCGTGAAGACAAACGATCCGGGACATGTACAACTCCGCCAACTCTGCACTGCTGTAGTTGGTCTTGATAGGTATGAAGTGGGCTGACTTGGTTAAGCGGTCCACCACTACCCAAATGGAATCGTAGCCGGCTCGAGTGCGAGGCAATCCGACTATGAAATCCATCCCGATTTAATCTCATTTCCACTGAGGAATTCGCAATGGTTGCAACAATCCAGCTGGCCTCTGATGCTCTGCCTTGATCCTTTGACAACTGTCACATATTTCCACATGCTCTGCGATCTCCCTTTTCATTCCGTACCACCAGAATTTCTTCTTCAGATCCTGATACATCTTCTCACTTCCAGGGTGTATAGAATAAGCGGACTCATGAGCTTCCTTGAGGATCAACTCCCGAATAGACTGGACATTGGGAACACACAAACGGTCCTTGAACCATATCACACCTTCTGCATCTTTCCGAAAATCTTTGCCTCTGCCCTCTAGAATCAGCTGCCGGATTTCACTGATCTTCTCATCATTCTTTTGTGCTTCTTTGATTTCCCGCTCTAGGGTGGGCTCTAACTGGACTGTCACTCCTCGCATACTGTTCAAAAATCTGAGGCTCAACCTATCAAACTCTTTGGCCAACTCATAAGGCATCGGATGAGTGACCATCATATTGACTTGAATTTTCCTGCTCAAAGCATCTGCCACTATGTTCGCTTTGCCTGGATGGTAATGAATCTCCAATTCATAGTCTTTGATCAACTCTAACCATCTTCGGTGCCTCATATTCAGCTCCGACTGAGTGAATATGTACTTCAGACTCTTGTGATCTGTGTAAACATCGTATTTCTGCCCATACAGATAGTGTCTCCATGTCTTCAGTGCATGAACCACTGCTGCCAACTCTAGGTCATGGATTGGGTAATTCTTCTCCTAGTGGGGACACCAACTTAACTGTCCTCTTATCACAGCTGATAATTGCTTGGTACTTATCTAGCCAATTCATCCCTAGGATGACATCTATTCCCTGAGTACCCATTACTATGATATTAGCGAGAAACGCTATCCCCTTATTTCCACACTTACATTCAAGCAAATGCTATCGGCTTGAATTCTACCACCGGCTGAGTCAATTTGGATGGGGGTTGACATGGTAGTGATTGGAAGATTATGTGCTTCTACCCATGATGCAGTAATAAATGAATGTGTTGCTCCAGTATCAAATAACACTTCTGCAATATGGGAGTCGACTGGAAACATACCTACTGTCATGCTGGGGGTTTCCTGAACTGCTTCAGCCTCCAAGTGATTCAGTCTCCCATGGTTATAGTGTGGCTGAGAGCGGTTGCCTGCTCTAGGCTGGGACACATTCTGCTTTGCCGGTGCACTAGGGCCTGATTGCTGTTGGGCTGCCTTCTTCGGACATTGCATCACCCAATGGCCTTGCTCTCCACAACGGAAACATGCTCTGCTTCCACCTTGAACTGGGGCTGCTTGACTGCTCTGGTTGGTTGCTGGGGCGGGGAGGCGAGGTGCCTGCTGATTCTGCCTCTGGAACTGACCTCCTCCCGATTGGTTGTTCTGACGATTCTGCTGCTGCTGGGGGTACTGCCTCTAAAACTGCTGATGTTGAGGTGGGCGCTAGTTCTATCTGAACTGCTGAGGTGGGTTGCCTGAGAAATGAGGGCGATTGCTGCTTCCAGGCTGAGATCCACCAATCTTGCGCTTGCGATCCTCCATCTCCTTACGCTTCTTCTCGGTCATGGTCGCTCTGTCAATCAGGTGCCGAAATGTGGGGAAGGTATGATTCATCAGCTGATACTGCAGAGGATCATCAGACCTGCGGGAACATGGTACTGGCGGAAATTGTCTCTGAAAATCCTCCCAGGTAATAGTGTCGGGGTTGGCATGGGTGGCGAGATAGGACTCCTACCAAGACTAGTCTGCTCCTCTCAGCAGACGGGGACCATACAGATCCTTCTCCCTGTCGTCGCTCTGAGCGGTGTGCAACTCCGGCTCCACAGTGCACAGCCAATCTTCAGCATCCATGGGGTCAGAAGAGTGAGCGAACACTAGGGGATGACCTCTCATGAATTCAGCACGCTTATCTCTAGGCATCTGAGGCTAAGGTGGTGGCTGCTGCTGCTGCTGAATGGTGGCTAGAGTCTGACCAGTGGATTGAACTGCCTGAGTCTACATCAATAATATCTGCTCGATGGTCATCGGGGGCGGTGGTGGCAGCTGCTGACGGGGTGCCTCATCTTGCGGGGCTGCCTGCTCCTGCTGACCACACCTTCCTCCTCTGCGCCTGTTGTCTGACATCTGCAGAATGCAATCTCACATCAGAACTTGCAGCATAAGAAAATAGTATAGAATTCTACCACAATACTGAACAGATGAACATCTTCACTGACTTCCAACATAGGCAAACACAACTTCTCAGATAAAGAGGAAAGTAGAATAGAAGGGCTTCCCAACTAGATAACTAATTTTATTAACATTTAATAGGTAAACCAAAGTGCAGGGGATACCCACACCCTGGCGACAGTCATTACAAAGATCCAAATCCAACATAGTTCGTCATGACAAACATAAAGGCACAGGATAAGCAAACTACCGTGTCTAACTAAGACTAACTAAGAGTAAGAGTAATGCTAAGACTATAGCTTCTATATATATATATATATATTTGCATTAATTACAAGATCTGACGCTGACGATCTATGGTTCTAAATTTATCTTGGTCCTGCAGTTCGGATTACCATAAGCATGGTGTCCACGCTGAGGTGAGCGGTACGGGTGCTGAGTCCCGACGGGAGCGGGGGAGCCATCCTCCAGGTGACGATGCTCCGCGCGCTCAGCCCGCAGCTGGGCGATCTCAGCACGAGCCCTACTCAGCTCATCTAATGCATGGTCCAGCTCCGTGTTTAGCACGGCGGTTAGGTTGACTGTGCAGCTCAACCTAGGATTGTCCTCACCGACAGGTGAGACAACCACGCCTCCTGTGCTGCCAGATGGACGGCGGGGTAATACTTCAGGTTAAGACCATCGGCTACCCCACCGAGCATTGAGCAGTAGTGCGAAAGCGCACGCCGTGCGGCATCTTGCATGGCCGCCTCAGCTGAGTCCCGCTCAGAGATAGAATAGTGCTCTGAACAGACCTCCACACCCCGGAGACTGTTCTCCAGACAGCGCACCAAGCAGGTCGCCTCCCAACGGTCCGAGTAAACCCCGCGACTATGCTGAAAGACAACACAGCGATACTCGATAGACCAAGTGCGCCGGTCGAGTGCCTGGCGTAGCAAGGTGTCGAGCGCATCGTGGAAGTGACACCCGCGAGTAGCGTCGCGAGTGATGGGTCGAGCAACCCATCCTTCCAGCTCCTGCTCCTCTAAAAGGTCAGTGTTGTGGCTCGAGCTGCTGTCGCCACCTCCGTCGTCTGGGTCTCCTCCAATAGCTACTCCAGCGGCTGGAGCGCTCAGTGGTGATGCAGGGGGCACCTCCAGCAGAAGCACATGGGATCAGCTCCTCACAGACTCTATCTCCTGCTGAAGCGAGAAAGAAGAGCCCTACTGCTCCAGCTCCTGTCATCGACGCTCCTGCTCCTCGTGCAGGCGGTGGTGCAGCCTCTCCAAGTGGCTAGACTGACCAGTCACTGGACGGCGAAGCGGGCGCTCAGCGAGATGAGAAGGCAAGAAAGGAATGACTGACTTCCGTGCAGTGTGTCTAAGACGAGCCATCTACAAAAGACATCGTAAGCATAAAAGTGAGAACAAAACTAATATGACCAGCAAGTAGACCATAAATAAATGAGTAATTAGAATAAAACAAAATTTTCAGCAAGGTATAATAATATATAGTAGAACATAGGTTTGGTCGATATGACCAACTTTTTGAAGGGGAACCAAAGTCAAGGTGATAATATGGGTCTATAATCCTTAGAACGACCATTCTACTCTAGGTTAGCAGTCCTACAGTCAGCACGGGCTTTGATACCACCTATGTCACACCCGGTTTTAGAAGGCGAACCATATATGTGTCAGGATCAGCAATTCACGTACACAACAGTTACATAACTGGACATCATCACACAGTGCTAAAATAATGACATAAAAGAGGGTATAATAGTCGATTACATCATGATGTCCAAGACATCCACATAGTCTTTAACAATAATCAAAGTGCGGAAAAGAAACATAGATACACAAGGCCTACACAGGCAGCCGACTGGGGGTTTGCCGCTAACCCACGCCTAGAACTCATCGTACTCTTGGAACTCCTGGAAGTCCTCCTCCACGACTTCATCATCACCTGAGCAGGGGTTGCAACACGGACAACCTGGGGGGGTTTGGTGTGTAAAGCAAGGGTGAGTACACATCAACATACTCAGCAAAATGTCTCATTTGGCTGTAGTGGACTAGCTTTATGTGGAGTTAAGCCAAGTAGTTGCTTTTCGTTGGTCAAATTATTATTACTAGTAGAAAGCCAGGTTTTAGTATTAACCCAAGTTATTAACCCAATGTACCCTTTCCAAATGGAAAGAATACCACTTACCATTACCATAGGCATAACCAAAACCATCATCCTCGTCACCACATGTAAACCATACATCTCTGATCAAGTATCTCTAATCAATGGAGCTCCCTTGGCCGCTCATAACTGTGAGCATGGCTGATATATCAGTTTTCATAACACTCTGCAGAAGTTGCGCACTTTACCCACAAGCCGTGATTCCCTCTTGCCTCGGGCCGATCAAACCCTTAAACACTACCAAGGTGAATAGGCAGGGTCTCACTACGTAGCCTTTACAAAGATTTCCTGGGGCTGTAGCCGCCCGTTAGGTTTCCTAAATGCACCGCACTCCTCCCCAAGGGGCGAACTAACCTTGGCAGAGCGAGCCGCATACACCGAGCCCCATTAACGGCACGACGGTGAAGCGAACTACACCCCAGTTCCTCTAACTACTTATCTAAGGGCGTCCCACTGCACCCTCATGGTTGCACTGTTTTCCCGGACGGTCATCCAATGAACCAGTCCTTACGGAGAGGCACTCGAGAAACAGCTCAAGCCCCCTTAAATGTCACAGTACCATCATCATAATCAAAAGGGAAAACAACGTATCATAGATAATTTCATCATGTTCATTGATTAATGTGAAGCGCTAGCATAAAGCTAAACCAAAATAACCCAACCAAAATAGGTAAACAAGGACAAGATAAACAAAAGCTAGTCAATCCTTAGGTATAAAGTGTGTAAATGCGGGGAATGAATTATAAGATGTATAGGACATAGATGGGTCAAAGGACACTTGCCTTCACCAACCGACTGCTGCTCAGGGTCTTCACCTGCAACTCCTTCGGACTCCACTAACTGACTGTTATCTATACGAGTTTCAAACATGCATTCCACAAATTTAATACAAAAGAACAGTACACCAAACAATAGAATGTAGTAATCAAACCGACGTTCGACACAGGGCTGACACCTACGACTAAGCGATGAAGGGAAAGTAACGATCGAGGCTACAGCCGACGAGCGATCACGTCACACGATTATAAATTAAAATACTCGTCTAAACAGAACGGTATTAATTTAGCCATCGCGTTTAGCATAGGGTAAAGTCATGTTCTATGTTTAATTATTATGAACAGATAAAGGTAAATTAAAAGGATTATCGCGCGGTGAAATGCGTGACACAACATTTAAATTGAATTAAGAAATAAACGTCTCGTCGCGTGACGGAGCGCGCAACGAGACAATTGCACTAATTATAAAGAGACGTTAAGCGTCGCGCGACGAATCGCACGACAGCATACGCCATCTAAACTAAATTTAAAACGAAACGTCGCGCGACTGGACGCGCGACACCACACATTAAATAATCTGAAATTAGGATGAATTGTCTTTCAACGGAGCGCACGACGCAACACGTCAATAGAATCTAAAATCAACTAATTCGCCGCACGACGCAGCACGTTCATTAAACTAAATTTAAAAACTAATTAAGCCGAGATTCGATCGCCACGCGCGCTGGGGTTGCGCGTGCGGGAATGCGCTGGGCGAGCTGCGAGGGGCCGCGCTGCAAGGGTCCAGGGGCCGCGCCGAGGGCCGCTAAGGGGACCACGCTGCCTAGGGGCAGGGGCCGCGCGCCGGGGCTGAGGGGCCGCGCGCAGGGGCGCCAGGGAGCCGCGCCCGATGGGCCGGGGGCCGGGCGGGGCCGCGCCGTGCGAGTGGAGCAGGGGGAGGGGTCGCGCCAGGGGGCTGGCGGAGGGGGCCGCCAACGCACCAGGGGAGCCGAGGGGAGGGGCCGCCGCCGCGCGAGGGGGCCGGGGGAGTGTAACGCCCCCAATTTTGGAGTTGAATTTTTTCTTTCTCCTTCACTCGCCAAATTCGGATGTTACCTCTCTTTTCCCATTTCTTTTCGCTACACCTTACCCATTCTAAAAATTCTAAAGAGAATTAACTCTATGTCGAATATTAATAAATCCTAGAAGTGGATTTTCCCTTTGGTTGTTGCATCATGCCGAGCCACGCATCTTTTCCTTTGTGTGTATTTGCTTGGCCTTCGTGAGGTATTTATTTCTTAAGAATTTGGAGCTAAATAGAAAATAAGGAAAACCCCAAACCCCCCTCTCTCTTGGGCTGGTTCCCTTGGCGCGGCCCAGCCGCGGCCTGCCCTCCCCCCTCCCCCTTTCTCTCCCCCCCTTCTCTCTCGTCGTGGGCCGGCTCGGCGCCCTGCGGCCCAGCCACCTGTCCCCTCCACCCCCCGCGCGCGTCCCAACTAGGCAGCCCAGCTGGCTCCCCCATGTCACCATTTCAGGCGCTTTATGGAAGGAGTTGTAGAACCCCGTTGCAATGAGATCAGCCTGGGGAAAAGCAAGTGTTTGGGCCAGACATTTTGCTTGAAGCTGAAGAGAACATCAAGACGGTTCGGGAGAATCTGAAGATTGCACAATCAAGGCAGCAAAGTTATGCAGACACAACAAGAAGAGAACTGAGTTTCGAAGTTGGAGATTTTGACTATTTGAAAGTTTTGCCTATCTGAGGAGTCAGAAGATTCGAAGTCAAAGGCAAGCTAGCACCCCGCTATATTGGTCTGTATCAAATTCTCTTAAGGCATGGAGAAGTGGCCTATCAGCTCAGTCTGCCAAAAAATTTGTTTGTTGTGCATAATGTCTTTCATGTGTCTCAGTTGAAGAAGTGTCTGCGGGTGCCAGAAGAGCAGTTGCCAATGGAGGGTCTCGAAGTCCAAGAAGACTTGACCTATATTGAGAAGCCAACACGAATTATTGAGACTGCAGACAGAGTCACTCGAAGGAAGACTATCAGAATGTGCAAAGTCAGATAGGGTCATCACTCTGAAGAAGAGGCAACTTGGGAGCGTGAAGATGATCTGATGGCTAAATATCCTGAGCTCTTTGCTAGCCAACCTTGAATCTCGAGGGCGAGATTCTTTTAAGGGGGATTCTCCTTCACTCGCCAAATTCGAGCGTTACCTCTCTTTTCCCATTTCTTTTCGCTACACCTTACCCATTCTCAAAATTCTAAAGAGAACTAACTCTATGTCAAATATTAATAAATCCTAGAAGTGGATTTTCCCTTTGGTTGTTGCATCATGCCGAGCCACGCATCTTTTCCTTTGTGTGTATTCGATTGGCCTTCATGAGGTATTCATTTATTAAGAATTTGGAGCTAAATAGAAAACAAGGAAAACCCCAAACCCCCCCCTCTCTTGGGCCGGTTCCCCTAGCACGGCCCAACCGTGGCCTGCCCTCCCCCTTTCTCTCCCCCCTTCTCTCTCGTCGTGGGCCGGCTCGGCGCCCTGCGGCCCAGCCGCCGCCCCCCCCCCCCCGTGCGGCCCAGCCGGCTCCCCCGCGTCCCTCACACGCGGCGCGCGCGGGCGGTTATAGCCACCATCGCCGCCCTGGTGGGGCCCACCCGTCGTTGCCCCGGTCGCCCCCTGTTCATCTCTCTTCTCCCTCCCATGTCGCCCAGCGCCTTCTCTCTCTTCCACCTCACCCTCAACGCTCGGAACCGCCACCCCTGCCTCGTTCGAGCCGTCGTCGCCCCCCCCCCCCCCCCCCCGAGGTGAGCTCGCCCCATCTCCCTCCTCCCTGTGTCTGTGGCGTGGCTTGGAGCTCGGCCCGGCGCGCCCATGGCGCGTGGCCTGGAGCTCAGCCGGCACGCGCGGTGGCTCGGCTCGGCGTTCATCCATTAGAGCTCCCCAATTTGGGATTTCCCCTAAATCAACCAAGAACACCGAGCGGTGTGACCCCGTCGTGGCCAACGAGTTTCAGGTCTGTCCATGTCTGCTGTCCTCTTGTTTCAGTACCCTTACTTGCTCCTGATACTCGTTGACCCATCCGATTAAGCTAGGAGGCCCTAGATCACCGGGAACGCGTTCACTCGTCCGCTTGTTCACGCTGTCTCCGTGGACCAGTTGATGTAGAGCCTCATTGGTGAAATTGAGTGAGGGGAAATTATTAAGAGGGGTTCAATTTGGTGTCTGCCGCATGGGAGCACCGGTCGTTGTGGGATCCGGCCGGTACAAGCTCACCGGAGCTCGGCCCAGCGCTGTTCGCCGTCGTGGACTTCGGTCTGTGAAGGATTAGAAGCGCGGGGGTGTTCTTGCAAATGTCAGTGAGACATGAGAATAGTGCCATGACTTCTTTTTTAGTTATTCAAACCGTGAGGGGCATTTCTGCAAAACCAGCAGCGCAGGCGCGCGCGGACGCGCTTCCTCCTGTAGATGGGCTGACTTGGGTCAGTTCCGGTCTAGAGCTGTTCATTGTTTTTCCTTTTCTTTTTCTATCAGGGTTAAAGAATTTCTAGAAAACTGTAGAAAAATGCTAAAAATACCAGACCAATTTTACTAGGTTCCTAATTTTCTATAGTATTTAATAAAAATAGTTTCATGGTTTTTAGTTCCAATAGGGAATTTTGGGACATTTAAAATAGCCAAAATCCATACTTCTGGAATTTTAGAGAGTAATTTATAATCCCAAAATTCACCAAACTTTTTAAACAAGCTTTAAGTAATATTTAGAAGCATTGGGTAAAGTTTGGTATGATTTGGACCATGTTTGGTACTTAGAACCCAAAACCCTAGTCCCCTGCCCTTGAACTTCACTATAGACTCCGAAAACCCTAGTTTCTCGGAGATTCGTGAAGGAAAGTTATATTCAAGACATTAGACAATAAACTTTTATTATCTTTGCATTTTCAAGAGCATTACATGAGCATTCATGAGTATATATGGCAATATCTAGAGAACGAGGAGGAAATAGAAGTTGAAGAAGCGAGGACTTCACCACCACCACCACCTGAAGAACCTCAATCAGGAAACTGCTTTTACTTTGATATCTGTGGAGCAGAGCCTAATTCACCTATCACTCAAGGCAAGCCCCGGTGCATTTACCACCTCCTTGCTATTTTAAATTCTTTCTCACTTACTTGATACATTAGGTGATAGGAGTTGTGTGCTAAACCAGTTGCTGCATTTCCTTCCTTGGATTTGATTACTTCTCCTTAATCCCATGTTTTAGAAAAAGGTTTTTCCTATGCTTAGCATTGCTCTAGAAAAACAAAATGTTTTGTTTTGACAAAAGATGATGCTTCAAAGTGGGTGGGATGTTTTCAAAAACAAAACTTGATGGTGGATCCATCATGGCCATGATGGGTTCAACATCGGAAAAGATGTACCTCTGCTAGGTACCAAACTGGATTTTTAAGGATCCACTATTAGTAAGCATTTCTGCAAACAGAGTCTTTGATTATTGATAAGCTATACCTTGATCCCCAAAGGCCAGCATATCCTTGAGAGTCTTTTATTTTGACGGGTAAGACTTGCGAAAGTACACTTCGTACTCAGGGCTTTGTCCCATGTTGTTTTAGGTGAAGAAGCAGCAAACTTTTGTTGCTTCTGTTCCAAGGTGGTGCCCAAAGAAGAAAATCAAGACTGAAGCTACGGGAGGAAGGGTCCTCCGTTAAGAAAAACTTTTTACTGTTTATCGGGAGGGGTTTTTGCCTCCCAGGTTATGTAATAATAATACTCAGTACTCTTATATTCCGCTCTAGTTTGTAATAATACAACTCTTTCTTACTTTAATATAAGGTAAGTTATTGTAATCGCTTCCGCATTTTTCGTACCTCCGATGTATTGTAATATCTACGTGATGGGTGAAACGCTCTTGGGCAAGGTAAAGAATTCAGATACCGAACTTGTCAAGTGATCAGGTGCACCTATAGGGTTGTCCGAGGTCCGTTGGACAAGGACAACTGTAGGTGGGCCTAATGACTTGGGAGGTTCTGTCACAGCTGGTATCGGAGCGAAGCCCATCTCTGCAGATATTTTGAGACATCTTCAAAAAGAATTTTCCTAGACTTATCTAGAAAATTTCTTTCCTTCTTCACTAACTACCTTCTGGAATACCTACTTTAAAGACCAGGTAGAAGAGTGCAATGTATAGAAGGTTGTGAATCAACTAAGGTTGGTTCTGTAATTATGCATGCATCATGATAAAAACTATACTAATAAGATTTTCCCCCTCATGGAGATATGCCACCACGCACAAGGAAAACCGCACGCAAGTCTACCGGACCAATTGGCGTACCTCGCCATCAACTAGCTCCAAGGCATGAGGACAGTAGTAGTGGTAGCAATGATCCTATCGAAGATCTAGAAGCTCAAGTAGAACAGCTTCGAACGGAGCTCTGTCACAGGAACGACGTATGGGTCGAGGATGGTCAGCGAATAAACGAGTTAAGAACTGACATCCGCCACCTGCAAGACCAACTTGCTGAATGAGATTTAGCGCTCGATTGGGCTGTTAACTCACGTTCACTTGCTTGGGACAAGGAAGCCAAAGCTCGAGCCCGCATGGAGGAGCTTAGCACAGCCGTGGACAACTTGTAGGTGTACTGTAATACACTACATGAGGAGGTTCATGTATTGTATTCGCAGCTGCACCCTAACGTACCTGCGGATCCTGTCGAAATGGGAGCCGGACCTTCTGGAGCAGTGGGTGAAGCCCTTGGTGGGGAACTGGACCTTTTCAGGCCCCCTCCTTCAATGAATCTGGTCGACGAATGGTCTCCTACACCCAACAGTGAAGCTACCAAAAGTGATAAGAAGTTAGAGTAGTGTAGTATAGAAATAGTGATAATGTGTAATAGGTAATGTAATCCTGTTGTAAATTTGAGTCTGTATCATTACCCTTTTAAGTAATGTAAAATGGATGGTTTGCTTTGGCATATTATATTTTCCAAATGTTCTTTGCCTCAGATGCCGTCCAGGACTCGTGGACAGGATGGTGCGGGAACCTCCCATGGGAAGCTACTCCTAACCCACCACCAGTACCTCCAACCTTGGTTGAGGCTATCGCTGCCTTAGTCAATGCAACAGCCGATAACACCCGCTTTCTGCGAGAAATGGCGGGACAACAAATGCAACAGCAAGGCGGGCGAGCGTATCCGCAAGGACCCCGCGAAACTTCATATTTGGACTTCTCGGAGACACGTCCCCCATTATTTGTCAAGGATGAAGATCCTCTTGAAGCGAATGAGTGGATCCGGGTTATCGAACAAAAGTTTGGGCTTCTCCGATGCACAGAGACTCAGAAGCCCTTATTTGCGACGCAGCAGTTGCGAGGCCCTGCCAGCACTTGGTGGGGAAATTATGTGGCTATCCAGCCTGCCGGTCATCAAATTACCTGGGACGAATTCAAACTGGCTTTCTGGGAGCACTATATTCCTAAAGGGGTGCTCCATATGAAACAGGAACAATTTATGATGCTCAAGCCAGGTGAAGACAGTATCTCAACAAATTCAACCACTTGTCCCAGTATGCCATCGATCAGGTCAACACTGATCTGAAGAAGAAAATTTGTTTTATGAAAGGCCTCAATGACCGGCTGCAGTGGAAAATGGCCACCTGTATCGACCTCACTTACAGCAGGGCTGTCAGCACGGCACTGGCAGTCGAAGCCAAATATGCAGGCCCAGGAAAATCGAAGGGCTATGGAGGTGACTGGCCCAACCAGGGGCCTGAGAAGAGACAAAGGTTGGTAATCTGACCTTTTAATCAGAATTGTTCTTCACCACGTCCACCCTCCTACCATTTCAAACAACCGGTCTTTATCCGTCCTGCCACTGCCCCCACCTCAACAAATTAGCCAAGTGCCCCTGGTACTCGTTTCCTTGCCCTCCCAAGCTCCTCAACAGGCTTCTTTAATTGTGGAAAGTCCGGACATTTTATAAAGGACTGTCCATACCCGAAGCAGAACAGATCAAATAATCAACAGAGTTCAGGGAGTTCCACTCAAGGCAGGGGAAATGCGGTGAATAATACAACGGGCAAAAATATGAAGAAAACTGAGCAGATTTATTATACGCAAGTGGCCACGACACCGGAAGGAGAACCGGTTATGATGGGTACGTTTCTCGTGGTCAATCACCCTGCAGTTGTTCTTTTTGATTCTGGTGCTTCACATACATTCATAAGCAAGAAGTTTGTGGAGCAACATTGCATTCCATACAATGAATCAAGGGAAGGGTTTATAATTCATTCGGCTGGGGGACAAATATTCACTAAAGAAGTGGCTTTCCATGTGCCCGTAACATTGGCTGAACGAGACTTTCCTACAAATATGATTGTTCTAAAAGGCCAAGATATAGATGTAATTATGGGCATGAATTGGTTAGCCCAACACAAAGCAATCCTCAACACTGATCTGAGAACCATCAGGTTGAGTTATGGCCAGGAAGAGGTTCTCTTGTCCATCCCCGTAGCTATTCTAGCTAAACCATTTGGCAGAGTATATGAAGCCATCATACCAGATATCCAAGATATTCCGGTAGTATGTGAATTTCCGAACGTCTTTCCGGAAGATCTGCCTGGATTGCCTCCACAGAGAGATGTAGAACTTGTGATTGAGTTAAAGCCCGGTACGGCTCCTGATTCTAGAAGGTCGTACCGAATGCCTCCGAATGAGTTGGCAGAACTCAAGACCCAATTACAAGATCTACTAGAAAAGGGATTCATCCGACCAAGCTCATCACCTTGGGGTTGTCCAGCCATCTTTGTCAAGAAGAAGGACCAAACACTTCATATGTGCGTGGATTATAGACCCCTTAATGAGGTCACAATCATGAATAAGTACCCTCTTCCCCGGATTGACATCCTATTTGATCAACTTACCGGAGCTCGGGTATTTTCCAAAATTGACCTCAGGTCGGGTTACCATCAGATCCTTATCCGACCCAAAGATATACCCAAGACCGCATTCACTACGCGGTATGGATTATTTGAATATCTGGTTATGTCTTTCAGACAAACAAATGCTCCTGCCCACTTCACATATCTTATGAACTCGGTATTCATGCCCGAGTTGGATAAATTCGTGGTGGTATCCATTGATGATATCTTGATATATTTCAAGAATGAAGAGGAGCATGCTCGGCATTTGCGGATCGTATTAACGCGCTTAAAAGAGCACCAATTATATGCTAAGTTCAGTAAGTGCGCGTTCTGGCTAGAGGAGATCCAATTTTTGGGACACGTGTTGTCTGCTAATGGGATTGCGGTGGATCCCAGTAAAGTCAAGGATATTTTGGAGTGGAAACCCCCAACCATTGTACATCAAGTCCGAAGTTTCCTTGGACTGGCTGGTTATTACCACCGATTTATTCTAGATTTTTCCAAGCTTGTGAAACCAATCATAAGTTTATTGAAGAATGATACTAAATTTAATTGGTCTTCAAGATGTAATGAAGCCTTTAAGCAGGTGAAAGTGTTATTGACCACTGCTCCGGTATTAGCTCAACCGGACATTGAAAAGCCCTTTGATGTGTATCGTGACGCATCAGGCAGTGGTCTAGGCTCTGTTCTAATGCAAGAGGGCCGAGTGATAGCTTATGCTTCAAGGCAGTTGCACCGGCATGAGGAGCATTATCCAACTCATGACCTGGAATTAGCTGATGTGGTTCATGCCCTAAAAATATGACGTCATTATCTGCTGGGGAATATCTGTCATATTTATACAGATCATAAAAGTTTGAAGTACATCTTTACCCAGTCAGAACTGAATATGAGACAAAGAAGGTGGCTTGAGCTGATTAAAGATTATGAATTGGAAATCCATTATCACCCAGGCAAGGCTAATGTAGTGGCAGATGCGTTAAGTCGCAAGGCTTTCTGTCATTGTCTTACAATGAAGACTTCTGATATTATGTTGTGCCAAGAAATGGTGAAGTTGAACTTGGAGATGATTCAACATGGAACTTCAAATCACTTGAAGCTTGAGTCAGTCCTCCTGCAAGGAATAATTGACGCACAAAGATATGCTGAGGGAATGAAACACATTCATGAGAAAATGGAGGCCGATAAAGCCAACTGCTTCATAAGAGATGATCAAGGTGTTGTATGTTTTAACAACCGCATAGTTGTGCCTAAGAATGATGAGATCCGCCAACAAATTTAGATGAAGCACATCTTAGTCGCTATTCTATTCATCCCAGAAGCACTAAGATGTATCATGATCTAAAACAGCATTATTGGTGGACAAAGATGAAGATTGAAATCGCACGATATGTGGCAAGATGTGACACTTGCAGACGTGTCAAAGCCATACATATGAAAACTGCTGGTCCATTGCAATCGTTACCTATCCCAACTTGGAAATGGGAGGATATAAGCATGGACTTTATTGTGGGATTGTCCAGGACAGTAAAAGGGTATGATTCTATTTGGGTTATAATTGATCGGCTTACGAAGATTGCTCATTTTCTGCCAGTCAAGACAGATCATCCAGTTGTTGTCTATGCCCAATTATACATTGCTCGCATTCTTAGTCTGCATGGGGTTCCAAAGACCATCGTGTCGGATCGTGGACCGCAATTTGTAGCCAAGTTTTGGGAAGCACTTCATAAATCCCTGGGTACCAAGTTGCTTCACAGTTCGGCCTACCATCCCCAAACTAGTGGACAGACTGAGAGAGTAAATCAGATACTTGAAGATATGTTGCGAGCATGTGTTCTGGAATTCCCACAGAAATGGGATGATTGTTTACCATTAGCGGAGTTCTCATACAATAATAGCTGTCAAGAGAGTATCAAAATGGCACCCTTTGAAGCCTTGTATAGACGACGGTGTCATACTCCGTTAAACTGGTCTGAACCAGGTGAAAGATGTTTCTTCAGGCCTGATATGGTAAAGGAAATAGAAAAAATGGTGCGGCGAATAATTCATAATTTGAAAGAAGCCCAAGCTCGCCAAAAGAATTATGCAGACAAGCGATGAAAACCCTTGTACTTTCAAGTTGGAGATTATGTCTACCTGAAAGTTTCACCAATGAAGGGTGTATCACGTTTCGGGGTAAAAGGGAAGCTTGCACCTCGATACATTGGTCCTTTTCCTATCCTTGAAAGATATGGACTAGTGGCATACCGACTCCAGTTACCCAAAACCTTGTCTGCAGTGCATAATGTGTTCCACGTGTCTCAATTGAAGAAGTGTCTTCGGGTTCCCGATCGAACCATTGAAGTAACAGATGTTGCCTTAGAACCAGACTTGACATATTCTGAACATCCTATTCGAGTCTTGGATCAAAAGGACAGAATTACCCGAAGGAAAACTCTCAAGTTTTACAAGATACAGTGGAACCAACACACGGAAGATGAAGCTACTCGCGAAACTCAAGACTTTTTAGATAAGAATTTCCCAGACTTTTTAGCTTCATGTAAATTGTAAGATGTGTACATTTGTTAGAAGGATGTACCCCATACCACCCCTGCCTTGTACCAAAAATAAGGAAATAAAAATATGTCGTGTTTCCTTTTCCATTACTTGCCCTAAGACTTTTAATCGCGGGACGAGATTCTTTTATGGGGGAAAGGATGTAACACCCCTGGTGTTACTGCCACTAAAACTTGAGCATAACATCATAAGTATTGGCATATCATGTGTTTGTCACACCTAGAGTGCATTCATTAGGCAAAAATTTTAAACAAAGTTGTATTGATGGGACATGTTATAAGTGAAACCCTAGGGTACAGTGCTTAACCCTAGACTGGGATTAAAAGAGTAAAACAAAGACTAATAAGAGAAAACTTCAAAACTCATTAGAAATGGTCATAAAATGTCACCATGGATGGACTTAAGTTGCATCCAAACCCTAGAAGTGCCAAAAACCCTAAATAGGCCCCTAAAAAACCCTGGACTGAAACCCTAGGAGGTTATCTGTAAAAGTGTGCACATTTTGGACCTAAGTGCAAAAAACATGAAGATAAGGTATCTTAAGTCATATGGTTCACATATTTGGATATTTGCAAATGAAACCATAAGTTTTGGGCTTATTTGCAAAAAGACCACATTTGTGCTCCAATGGCTAAGACTGAATTTCAGTGAATAGGCTCAACTTTGAAGCCCTATGTCTTCCAAATTATGAGGATTTTGCCCTATGTCAACACATCAAGTTTGTAAAGCTACTAAAGGAGAATAACTTTGCTACAGGGATTAAGCCTTGGTCACATGAAAAATTTGGAGTAAAATGAGCCCAAAGTTGGGCTGTCAGACTGCCCTAGGTCTGAATTCAGACTGACAGTGAGATTGGATGAACTTAGGGCTCAATTTTAAGTAAGAATTAGTGACTTTTTTTGGGTGCACAATGTAGCAAAGTTGGAGCTGGTCTATTAGGCTACAACTTTGCTGCAGAGCATTGGTCTTGTTGCCATGGAAAATCAGGAGGAAATTCGCCCTAAACATGGTCTGTCAGACTGACTGAAGAAGGATTTGATGGTACAGTAACTGAAACAGATCACAAGATCAGCCCCCCTCGCTGCCGGTGACCTTTGCGCCGTGATTTGCGCCGTCACCACGATTCGTGCTCTCTGGTGAGGGGATAATCACGGCGGAGTAAAGATCTTGGCACCAGATAGGCTCGGGCTCGGTCGCGGATGAGTTTCACCATACCCACTTGCTCGTCGATCAGCCGGGATGGACCTCGCCGCCGTTGGCCACTTACCGTTGTGCGCCACGTGCTCAAGCGTTATACCACGTTGTTGTGAATTGCGTCTTGCATGCCCGGAGATCACCAGAGAGCCGCCACGGTGAAAGCCACTAAGCTTGCGTGCCAGTAACCTTCTTCCTCTCCGGCCGTCAGCGCATCTTCGCGAAATTGGATGCCACCGTTGTGGGAGCCTATAAATTGCCGACCCCGCCTGCTCCGCTAAGTAATTGTGCACCCAGTAAACCAACCCTCACCTCAAATCGTCCACCAGAGAGCTCCCCAATTTGGGATTTCCCCCAAATCAACCAAGAACACCGAGCGGTGTGACCCCGCCGTGGCCAACAAGTTTTAGGTCCGTTCATGTCCGCTGTCCTCTTGTTTCAGCACCCTTACTTGCTCCTGATACTCGCTGACCCATCCGATTAAGCTAGGAGGCCCTAGATCACCGGGAACACGTTCACTCGTCCGCTTGTTCACGCTGTCTCCGTAGACCAGTTGATGTTGAGCCTCATTGGTGAAATTGAGTGAGGGGAAATGATTAAGAGGGGTTCAATTTGGTGTCTACCGCATAGGAGCACCGGTCGTTGCGGGATCCAGCCGGTACAAGCTCACCGGAGCTCGGCCCAGCGATGTTCGCCGTCGCGGACTTCGGTCTGTGAAGGATTAGAAGCGCGGGGGTTTTCTTGCAAATGTCAGTGAGACATGAGAATAGTGCCATGACTTATTTTTCAGTTATTCAAACCGTGAGGGGCATTTCTGCAAAACCAACATCGCAGGCGCGCGCGGACGCGCTTCCGCCTGTAGATGGGCTGACTTGTGTCAGTTCTGGTCCAGAACTGTTCATTGTTTTTCCTTTTCTTTTTCTACCAGGGTTAAAGAATTTCTAGAAAACTGTAGAAAAATGCTAAAAATACCAAACCAATTTTACTAGGCTCCTAATTTTCTATAGTATTTAATAAAAATAGTTTCATGATTTTTATTTCCAATAAGGAATTTTGGGACATTTAAAATAGCCAAAATCCATACTTCTGGAATTTTAGAGAGTAATTTATAATCCCAAAATTCACCAAACTTTTTAAACAAGCTTTAAGTAATATTTAGAAGCATTAGGTAAAGTTTGGTATGATTTGGACCATGTTTGGTACTTAGAACCCAAAACCCTAGTCCCCTGCCCTATGAACTTCACTATAGACTCTGAAAACCCTAGTTTCTCGGAGATCCGTGAAGGAAAGTTATATTCAAGACATTAGACAATAAACTTTTATTATCTTTGCATTTTCATGAGCATTACATGAGCATTCATGAGTATATATTGCAATATCTAGAGAACGAGGAGGAAATATAAGTTGAAGAAGCGAGGACTTCACCACCACCACCACCACCTGAAGAACCTCAGGCAGGAAACTGCTTTTACTTTGATATCTGTGGAGCAGAGCTTGATTCACCTATCACTCAAGGCAAGCCCCGGTGCATTTACCACCTCCTTGCTATTTTAAATTCTTTCTCACTTACTTGATGCATTAGGTGATAGGAGTTGTGTGCTAAACCAGTTGCTGCATTTCCTTCCTTGGATTTGATTACTTCTCCTTAATTCCATGTTTTACAAAAAGGTTTTTCTTATGCTTAGCATTGCTCCAGAAAAACAAAATGTTTTGTTTTGACAAAAGATGATGCTTCAAAGTGGGTGGGATGTTTTCAAAAACAAAACTTGATGGTGGATCCATCATGGCCATGATGGGTTCAACACCGGAAAAGATGTACCTCTGCCAGGTACCAAACTTTGGGTGAAATGATAAAGCTGAGACCGGGCGAGTGACTTGCACGAGAGGAGAGTCTCGGTGTAGTGTCTCCGTCTGAGTCGATTAAGGACCTTCTCGATGTAGGCCTGCTGACCGAGGACCCTTTAACAGGTCACATGCCTCATCATGGGTAAGCTTTGCCTCGGACAGACTAATACCAGAATAAGATAACACACAATGGGAGTGGAGAGATGGCGAGAGTAGCGTGTACCCTCCGTGGCAAGAGGCTGGACGGTGGTGTATCTGTGCTCTCGGTTGGCGTGAACCTGATCTGGTCTTAAGAACCCCGGTGGCGAGTTGACATATGCAAGGGTTAAGTGCTACATATGTCGTGTGATTGGAGATCCTCAGCTGAGTATAATCGATTCGGATCGCCGTAACTTCGCGGACATGAAGACTTGGTCACTGACTTACACGTAGCATTCCAGTGAATAAGAAGGGTTGATAAGAAATTGGCTAGTATAGGTCCAGTGATTGAACTAGGGTAGAAAGAACCCTAGATGCAGGTAACTTTACCTAACCTGACAAGTAAAACTGGATTTTTAAGGATCCACTATTAGTAAGCATTTCTGCAAACAGAGTCTTTGATTATTGATAAGTTATACCTTGATCCCCAAAGGCCAGCATATCCTTGAGAGTCTTTTATTTTGACGGGTAAGACTTGTGAAAGTACACTTCGTACTCAGGGCTTTGTCCCATGTTGTTTTAGGTGAAGAAGCAGCAAACTTTTGTTGCTTCTGTTCCAAGGTGGTGCCCAAAGAAGAAAATCAAGACTGAAGCTGCGGGAGGAAGGGTCCTCCATTAAGAAAAACTTTTTACTGTTTATCAGGAGGGGTTTTGGCCTCCCAGGTTATATAATAATAATACTCAGCACTCTTATATTTCGCCCTGGTCTGTAATAATACAACTCTTTCTTACTTTAATATAAGGTAAGTTATTGTAATCGCTTCCGCATTTTTGTACCTCCGATGTATTGTAATATCTGTGTGACGGGTGAAACGCTCTTGGGAAAGGTAAGGAATTCAGATACCGAACTTGTCAAGTGATCAGGTGCACTTGTAGGGTTGTTTGAGGTCCGTTGGACAAGGACAATTGTAGGTGGGCCTAATGACTTGGGAGGTTCTGTCACACCAGCCACTTTGGGTATGTTACTTCTCTGATAACACCGGCACTTAAAAGCCTTTTCACTTCGTTTCGTGCGCCTTCGGCTTTATCATCGGACATTTTCCGAAGCCTCTACTTTCTTGGCCTAAAGGTCGAGTCTACATTGAGTGAGTGCTCAATGACATCTCTATTGACACCATAGAGATCATTGGCTGACCAAGCAAAAACATCCTTGTTGTTGAACAGGAATTTCAACAAAGTCTTCTCTTGTTCATCAGATAATTGGGATCCTAATATTACTTCCTGCTCGGCTATGTCTTCACACAAAATCATTGGCTTTGGTTGATCGGCTGAAGTAGCCTTTTCTCTTTTATGCTTGAATTGTTGATGAGCTTCGACTTCATCTATATTATGGATGGCTTTTGAATTCGTCCAGCTCCCTTCGGCTCTCCTAGCAGCCTCTTGGCTTCCATGTACAGCGATAGGCCCTTGGTCAGAAGGTATCTTCATGCAAAGATATGCTAGGTGGAGTATTGCTTCGAAGGCATTCAGCGTCCCTCGACCAATAATTGCATTGTAGGGGTACTCCATATCGACAATGTCGAAAACAACATGTTCTGTCCTTGTATTGTGAACATAGTCGAAGGTGATCGACATAGCTATCTTGCTAAGTGCCACAATCTGTCTTCCTCCAAAGCCGTAGAGGGGGTGTGTTGCATTATGTATCTTGTCATCTAGCTCTTGCATTTGCTTGAAAGCCTTCGCAAAGATGATGTCTATTGCACTGCCTGTGTCCACTAGGACATTGTGGACCAGAAACCCCTTGATGACACAAGATATGACAATTGCATCATTATGAGGATAATCCTTGAGCTGAAGGTCTTCCTTGGAGAAGGTGATTGGTATATGAGACCATTTGGACTTGATGAAGGGTTCTTGCACTCCAACATGTTGTACCCTTCTATGTGCTTCCTTCTTCCTCTTCTTATTGGCTGGTTCAGAACTTGAGCCGCCTGTGATTGGGAGCACCAGCTTCGGCCGAAGGTGCCACAGCTTGGTTGCCTTGCAAAGCCATTGTCGCAATTGTGGAAGTGAGTTCACCAGAGATGGACGCCAATGTTGGTCACTTGTTCTCAAATGCTATATATCAAGAACAAGGCAACACAATCGTTAGTCATTACGGACCTTCGTCAATCCGAAGCTTTATCTCCTCGTGGGCATAAAGCTTCGACATACGAAGGTTAAGAAGGACATACCTTCATCAATTAATATGCGAGTAGGAATGCAAAAGGATAAATATGATGAATGCATTTCATTGATTGATTTATCCTCATATCCCATAAAATAGAAATGAATATAAACAATGTTAATATTACATTGATACCTTCGGTTTGCTCGAAGGTGTGGATGCGAGAAAGTGAATACAATCCAGCGTGAACAGTACAGGGTTACTGTTCATCTATTTATAGGCACGGGACATAGGCCGGGTGAAATTACATCCATACCCTTGAACATTTATTTACAAGCAACTAAAGCTAATATGGTCTATTTAGTCTTTTACTTCTTTGCTTGGTCCGAGCCGAAGCTATTGAGCTTCGGCATTCCGCAACGCTGCTTATACACAAGGTCTTCGTCTTGAGAAACTGAGCCAAGGTTGATGATAGCTTCGGCGAGCTTTTGTATTATCTTTATGAAGGTGTTTTTGTCTTGAGGACCTTCGATGGAGAAGACCCCCAACAGTTATGATTTTACACATAACGAATTTACTTTATAATGATATAAATATTCAAGTTTTAAAATTATATATATAATCTTAAAGATTATCTATATTTTTGAGCTTTTAAAATAAAATAGTGCCTGGGCTGGCACGAGCACTATTAGGTATTAGTGTCGTATAGTGCCGGCACGGCACGATTAGGCACTATAGTGTAGTGACTGGGCCACTGGTTAGGCACTAGTGCCGACATGATATGGCACGATTACTAACAGTACCTAATAGTGCCGTGACTAATAGTGCTAGTGCCGGGCCAGGCCGGACGACCCGTTTGGCCATCTATAGATCCCGGCCAGGTGCCACAACGTACGTACCATGCTTGGCAGCGAAGAGGTAGTCGTCGTCGATCGAGCCCGCCACGGCGGCTTGCACGAGCTCTCTGGTGTGCTATGGTCGTCCATGGAACCATTTGGATGGGCTGGTGACCTAGTCCTGGCCTCTAGGCAGGATGCATGGGAGAGAGACCCTAGCTACAGAACGCAGGCGCGAGGCTGAGCCTTAGCTTGCACGCGAAAGCGACAGTGGCGACGGCCGCGTCGTCGTAGTACATCGATGCTGGTGTGTGTCTATATATATATAGTTGAGTGCCCATGCGTTGCAACGGGGATATATAATACCAGTATACTACGATAACTTATATACAAAATGTGTGTTATATTGTTATGAGAAAATGTTTCATAATCAATTTGTGATCCTAGCCATACATATTTTTTGTTATTTTAATCTAGTTGTTTCACCACTACATTGCAACCATGAGTATCATGCAGACTTCGATATATGCCACAATTTGTATGGTCTCGTCATTGGAGAGCATGTTCCACACATGCCGGAAGAAATTTCTTCGTACATCGTTAGTCATCAGACACGCACCACCATACGCTCTTGCTTAAACAAAAAGGTAAGTGTGTGTGTTTGCGAAGAGAATTAAAGGCAGGCCGGCACAAAAGCTACCCTGACGGTGGCGAGGATGGCGAACTGGTCACTGTTGTCGATCCTCCTATGCGCCACCTCCGTCGCCAAGATGACGCCACAATCCTCGATATAGTAGTCGTCGAACGCGCGCGACATGACGAGTACCGATGACTCTTGGTTGGGCTGCCAAACGAAGTGCACCCCGGGCTCATCAGCGAGGTAGTACCACTGGCCGTTGCACCACTGGATGCGCTACTCCACTACATACATCATGTTCGAGGACACTCACACAACGTCAGCAACGTCCATCGTCCTAGCGCACAAGAATTCATGTCCGGTCAGTAGCGACTTACATGGCAGGTTGGGCTTCAGGTGGACGATGAACTGGACACGTGATGGCGTCGTCATCGGATGTGGTGTCGAGAACAACCCAAGAGTCGTCGACGTTGGCGACAACCATGAGGCCCCCCTTCTTAACGATGGACAGCGCGGTGTAGCTGCTCTGGACCGCGTCCAAGCGGCGGCTTCGCGGGAGCTTGTCGTACACAGCGGCGCATGCGACCACGTAGGACTGCTTCTAGAGGTCGAACTGACAGTCGCCAAGCTTCTTCTCGTCATCGACGAGCGACGCCAACGCGAGTGCCTCCTGCTCATGGTGTTTGTTCGGGGTTTCAAGTAAGAAACATGAATTCATGCTTGGCGTTGATTTATGAAAATGACTCACAAGTCTGATCCATGGAAAAAATATTACGAAGAAAAATGTCACACATGCAAAAAAAGGAATTTAAGTATAATACATTATTCAAACAAAAGAATTGTATGCAAAGCCCTTCTTTAAATAATATTACCTCCATCCAAAAATATAATTCAAGAATCTCGGTGATACTCAAGAGTAGCAAATGAGCTTGGTGAGAGATGTAGATGTGTTCCCTGTCATAGATGTAGACATAAACACACATGTGGTGTATCGATAGCTACTCTTGACCTTTGCTTGAGAGGTCACGGGTTCAAATCCCTTTGAGGACATGTGTTTTTTTAAATTTTAGCTAGATGTGGGCTGTACGAGGGAATGAGAATGAGCTTTGCGGGGGAGAAATGAGAAAGACAGAACAAAGAATATGAATGAGAGAACATATTACAACCTTAATAAATAGTGTGTATATATATATATATATATATATATATATATATATATATATATATATATATATTGTGTTAATTAATTGGCAACAAGCAGTCAGGCAAGTTCACACACCCTCGGCTGCAAATGAAGCTTTGATTATATTTATTCAACTGAAGTTTATAAAGCTCTGCTTTTTTCGGCGGCTACTAATTAAGAAGGAATTAATATGCTAATTAAGAAGGAGAAATTAATATGGATGAATCTTACTGATTCTATGATATGTTTGGTTGTCTGGTCCAGCCTGAGCCTGGCTCAGTGAGAGGACCAGGCTCAAGGGAGCCCGCATATACAGAGTCAACAAGTAATGTTTGGTTGTCTGGTCAAAATAAAACAGACCCATATGATACATTGTTTGGTTCTCATTTTTGTAGCTTGGCCCAATTGGGTTGCCGCGCAATTTTGTTGTGTAAAATGAAGCTCCCGCCAAATTTCAAAATTTTAAGCGCTATTAAACAAATTACAGCAGATTTGAACTACAAATATGATTAAATATGATTTACAATAATCTGAATTAAACAGATCCTCCTGCTAGTAA
Organism: Zea mays; assembly: GCF_902167145.1. NCBI lineage: Eukaryota > Viridiplantae > Streptophyta > Magnoliopsida > Poales > Poaceae > Zea > Zea mays. Next base: position 41,000,295 of record NC_050099.1, on the reverse strand, counting down.
TTTTTCTCATTGAACTAATTACAATCATTTAAATTACAATCATATGAACTATAGTAGCAACTTAAAATATAGATAACAAAAACAGAAACTATGATTGTAATTACAATCATATGAATTTTAATTAAACAAAAAATATTAATTAGATGTATTAATTATATAGCAAGTGTAGTCTAGTTTTATTCGTAACAATGGCAGGATTGCGGAAGTAAAATCGTTTTATTAATTAGATGTATTAATTAAGAGATATAACATAAATACCAACTTAAAATGATTTCTTATGCCTGCATCGGCGCAACCTGACTGAGGAGCAAAGACCAATTCTCCGATATCCGCCTGGCTAGGCTGTGGCGTGGTCGGTGCATGAATTAGGCCTAGCCCATGAGGTTGTACCGGAAACCAAACAACAAGGTGCCTGCACCGGCAGGACCTGGTCCTGGCAAAACCAGGCAACCAAACACAAGGTGCTCTGCAATCTGGCACCTGAAACGCGCGCGGCCCTAGCTAGTCGAATCCGACCGTGCGAGTGCGATGACAAGGATCGAGCAGGCGGCATGGACTTCCCTTCATCAACGAAGAGTTCGTTCAGCCGAAAAGGAGGAATTGGGCGTGCATGTGCGTACACTCGCGAGCTGGCTAATAACATGCCTTCAATTCGCCGCCACGCATAGACCATGCTGGCTGCAAAGCCAATAGCCGCAGCTGTAGTTGTTAGTGTTTGCACCGCGCAGTCATCAGTCAACTAGCACTACTCTAAAAGCTAAAGCATGCATGCGCCGGCGCCGGCGCCGGCTTAGCTCGATGGTTGTCAAAGCCTCAAAGGTGGACTAGGACCAACAGATTCAACATTATTTTGGGATCGTCAGACGTTCTCTCTCTCTCTCATAAATATCGTCAGTTCGTCACCAAATTTCTCCTGCAGACATTTCGTGTTCATCATCGCTAGCAGACCTAGCTAGCTAGCTTGAGACAAGGAAACGCTCAAACCATTTGACCATCTCCATCCACACATTGTAAAAGTATTTATATATATCTAATCCTCAGGACGACTAATACGCACAATATATATCAGTTAGCTCCATCAAATTCAATACATGTACTTTTCAGATTACTTCTACCATGAGCTTTCCTAGTAGAATAAGAAGAATAACTTAGGTCACCGCCGCGAGTTCCAGCACATGTGACGGTACTATGTATCATTATAGGTGTATATTTGGACTGGATCTGATGGGCTAACCCGAAGCATGAAAAAAAGCACGGTCCATGCACGGCACGGCACGGTCCGAAATATTTAGTGCAGGACCGAGTTTAGGCCGAGGTTACGGCCCATGGGCGGGCACGAGTACGGCCCGTTTAAGACAGTCACACAAAATGACCCATATATATAGAGGCGCGAAAAGTGTCATATATTCATTAAAACCACACTTTATTCCACACTTTTATGTACTTGATAAAGAGCACAAAGCTAGAGATGATACTAATTAGATGTTTTTTTAGCTTTGAATTAGAGTATGTGATGTAATTTTACTTTTGTTATGAACATTAGATAATGAACTGAACTTACGAACTCTGTATAGAGCTGATTATACTATTTTTTCCTTCTAACAAAATGATTTTTTAACGAGGTAGTCATTGTATAGCTCTGGTAATTACAAATATTAAGTTTACTTTTGGTCAAATTTATTTGTCTTATTTTTATTTATTTTTTTAATTTGTTTTGAATTTCGGATCTTGATGTGAATTTCGGGTCAAAAATTGAAGTTCAGGCTTTTTATAATTCCAGGCCACCCGAAATAAGCCCGACATGTTTAAGCAATTATGTGTCAGGTCGTGGACCGAGGGCTAGACCCGTGAGCCGGTCCAACACGGCCCAAAATTCAAACGGACCGAGCCGAGCAGCTCGAATGTTTGTATATATGTATCATTGCCGGTTCATATAACTGAGGGGTTGCAAAAGGGCCAGTTAACTATGAAAGTTAACTATGAAAGCAGAAGTTAGAACTTTAGATATTATTTCTGTTAAGACTGAGTAGTTTCGTGAACTCCTTAGGCCTTGTTCGTTTGTGCCGGATTGGTGGGTCGGAACGATTCCTAATTGGATTGCTTCTCTAATTTATATAAACTTTGATTAGCTGGAACGATTCCAGGTGCAATCCGACGTAAACGAACAAGGCCTTATGATTTTTTCAGTAGCTGAAAAATCTATACCGGCCATTTCCATGAGTCTCCCTGCTGGGATCTTCCGCGCGCACAGAGTTTCGGAAGAGAAGACCTCTAGAACCATCATGGATTGATACAACCAAGATCAGCCACCTATTTTTTGAGTTTTCGTTGTGTAGACACTAGCTAGTTGGAGATTTTAATCTTCAATCGACCTCCCACTTATCTTTGCATAGAGGAAATAAGGAAAATAAAGGAGCGTAATTAATAATGGTGCAAAGATCACTGCAAAGTGTTTGATTTTGTTGCGTCTATGGCTGATCATGTTATGTTATGTATGTATTATTTAAGAACTAGCTAGTGTGAAATTTTGCATACCATGAGATAATAAAACAAGAGAGTATGTTGGTTATATTTTAATGAATTCATGTTATATCGGTTTGGACAAGATAATTTTGGCTTCCAACAATGCTGCTTTAGTTTGACCCTAATATTTGAAATAGGAATTGGTGACAATCCTCAAACACGACCTTTTACACCTTCATTCACAATTTCAACTCGTTTGACCCAATTCAGAGGAGTCCTAGACAAAGAGGTTTGATTTTCATATGTAACTAGGCAAACTAAATAACAAACCACACGAGATCTGATCGATTGTGTGGACTGTGGAGGTGATACATGCAATGCACGCACATGCAGCAAACGTTAACCTCTACACGTATGAACATGTACGACAGCTTGTTGTCAACTACAAGTGATTAATTAATGCACGTCGATCATGCATCAAGCTCATCATGCCGGCGTACATACGTGCTCACCGCGTCCATGAACTCGTGGTCGGCGACGAGCCTCTGGAGCGCGTCCGGCGCGATGCACACCTCTAGCGATATGCTCCCTCCCCGCTCCGGCCCCTCGAACACCGTGGCCTTGCCGTCGGCCTTGTTCCCGGAGCCGCTCCGGACGGCCAGCGGCTTCCCCCACCCGAAGTCGTTCCCGAACACGTCGAACCTCGGCGAGCTCCCGGTTACTAGCGCCGTGCCGGCGGAGGACAGGTTGTCCATGTACGTGAAGTCCGGCTCCCCGACCCACCGCTCCAGCGACTCCCTCACGGCCGCTTCGTCGAACGACGCCACGGCGCGGTTCAGCAGCCACGCCGTCCAGCCCAGCCCCTTCTCCTCGATCTCGCCGGCAGTGGCCTCCGCCCTGCCGAACACCATGGCGTTGCCGACGTAGCCCGGCGGCACGCCGTCCACGCGCCCGCGGCACCCGACCACCACCGAGTAGAACGTGCCGTGCTCTGGGGGGAGGCGCCGGGCCCGGCACACGGCGCGCCACAGGTGCGCGAGGACCGACTGGAGCGACGAGATGGTGGCCGTGGCGCTGCCGGCCATCTCGTCGTTCGCCCGCGCCTTGAGCTTCCTGACGCTCGCCGCGGAGAAGGTGAAGAAGCACTCCTTCACCTCCGTGCGCTCGAACCGGCGCACGATGTCCTCCAGCCTGCGGAATGGCAAGGGGATCGGCACCGGACATGCCTCGGGGAACCATCTCCCGAACACCGGCGGCGGCGTGGACAGGTCGGCGCCGCCGCCGGTGGCGCGGTTGATCTCCGACCAGGTGTTGAAGAAGTGCCAAAATGCGGTGCCATCGCCGACGGAGTGGTTTAGCGTCATGCCGATGAAGACGCTGTCGGCGAGCACGGTGACCTGAGCGGCGAGCACCGGAAGCCGCTCGATGGCGGCGTCAGCGCCAAGAACCAGCGCCAGCGGGTAGAACTTCCAGACCACGGGCGGCGTGTACAGCGAGGAGACGATGTCGGCGGCGGCGACCTCTGGCGCCACCGCGTGCACGAACTCGGCGCCTTCGCCGGTGCACCGCAGGAACACGGACACGGTCCCGTCGTCGGCTCGCTCCTCGGAGGTGAGCCGGCCGGCGAACGGGTAGAAGATCCGTAGGGCGCGCGCGAACGAGGACCGCAGGGCGTTGACGAGGTGGAGGTCGTTGTCGTCGCCCTCGGATGGAGGCTTGGGCAGAAGGATGCCCTTCTGGATGTAGTCGATGCTGAGCAGGCGAAGGTCCCACGGCGCCAGGTGAATCACCTCGGTCTCCTCCTTGGGTCGATTGCAGCCGTTCCCGTTCACCGCCGGCGGCGGCGGCGGCGTGAACGGACGCACCATGCGCCGGGAAACGACATGGACGCCGCAGCCTGTGGCGCCCTCCATATGTGTGACAGCTGCTTTCTGGGGAAGACGCGTGTGTTCTTTGGGCTGTTTGCATGAATCTTAAAACATGTTGCACATTTGTTTTTGAACAAACTCAGCGTCCGGCTATAGCCTATACAGAATGGCAGATTGCAAAACAAGTAGACTTCAGGCCCGTTCCAATCTCGCGAGATAAACTTTAGCAGCTTTTTTTTAGCTACTTTTAGCCATTTTTAATCTAAACAGAAGAGCTAATGGTGGTAATTGAAGCTAAACTTTAGCAATTCAATTCATATAGCTAAAGTTTAGCAGGAAGCTAAAGTTTATCCCGTGAGATTGAAACGGGGCCTTCACCTCACAAGGTATTATTTTGTTTCATATACACCCCTCCAGCCGACTTTGTGCAAAGTCCATCACAACTACTTGAAAGTGCGCATTTTTTTGTTGGATATGGACCGATGGATCATGTGCATAGGACACGTTATCTTCAAATAGACCTTTCGTCCAACAATCAACAACTAAAAAAATTCTTTGACACTTCTCTCCCCCGCATCTAGGTGCATATTTGCAAACTCCTCCTTACGCTCAGCCATTAATTATTGAACAAAGAATCTAGATTTAATATGTACACATATTAATTACTCCCTTCGTCCCAAATTAGAATTCGTTTGACTTTTTTGTCCACGTTTGATCAACTCGTCCTATTTTTTGCGAAATTGAAAAATTCAAAGATACATTTAAAGTATACTATATGCTAAAAATATCAAAGAAAAAATTAACAATAATTATGATTTTTTTGAGTAAAACGAGCCGGTCAAACTTATAAGGTAAAAAGTCAAACAAATTATAAATTAGAACAGAGAGGGTATTAAACTTTAGCACTATAATCCAAACAGACCCTAAGATAGATTTCCTTCAAATAGACTCCTCTAGCGGACTATGCCATCATTTTATTGGGTGATGACTAGCAAAAATGATTTTAAGGAATAGAAGATTTTTTTTAATGTGGCACCTTTCTTCGTTTGTCTACCTAAATATTTTTAGGAGGCATCCGAAAAACAAGCCTATCTCTAAAAGTTATATATAGGGGATAATAGATTTGCTAACATAGACAAATAGATGCATTTTTAGTGGATGACATGTGTCATGGTGATGTAGATAGCTTATATAAATGGGATTTTTAAATTTGTGCACCTATTTCAGCAACAATGCTCAGTTTTACCCCTCTCCAGGATAGATGGCCCACGTGCTAGTGAATGATGATGTGAATGCCGTGCATGTGAAGATAGAATCCTAGTGGTATGGTATATATTTTGGATTATAAAAGATATATGTGGATATAGATTAGAAGAGCATACAACATGTGTCACTACAGAAATTACAGTTAAATTAGAATAAAATTATACAGCATTTAATTACTTATACAAAGACATTAACTATTATAGCTTAATATTAGTAGATTATGGCAATACTGGTGTGGATAAATAAACACAAGTTAATGTTTAAGGCATTGTTTGGTTGCATAAGGCATTGGAGGAGATTGAGATGAATTAAACCATTTTCTATTTAATTTTGACTAATAAGTAATTTAATCCACTACAATTCACTTCTGACTGACTAATGTGGCTAACATAAATGTTATAATTGCATACGCAAGTGAGTTATAGTTACGTGTGCTAGTGGACTGATGGAGAGGTAGATAGTGTGTGTAGAGATTGGTTGTTATTGGAATTTAAGATTATTAAGAGATATAGATAGATAGATATAAATTTAGATTGACCGATTGACTTGACTTGCCACGTTGACGTGTTATTTCGTTTGGATCCTAGCTGCTGGTTGGCATGTGTGTCGTGACGTCGCAGCATTATTATTCGCTGTTTTTAGCTGCTTGTTGCGTGGAGCGTAGCTATGACAGAGAGAGGGGACTCAAAATACTAGATTTACATCTATTATATTAATAGAAGGGCTCCGTTAGGATGATTTGCTACATCTGTAATCGCCTTAGGTTACGTTTGTTTGAGTTTTTTAGCAGTACAAAAGTTCAAAACTTTCGAAATATGGCTCTTTGCTGAGTGTATTTTGTCGGACACTCGGCATAAACATACACTACTCTCGACGAAACGCGACGCTCGACAAAGGGCCGTCAGCAGTCGTCTATAACTGACGGCCGTTAACTTTGCCGAGTGTCAGACGTTGACCCGACAAAATAGCTTTTTTGCCGAGTGTCTTTCTTGACACTCGGTAAAGTATATTTTTATTTTTCTTTTTCCCACAAAACTCTATAGCTCGCGACGTGACGGTGACCGAAACTTTATAGCACGGAGACTCTGCCGAGTGTCTTTCTTGACACTCGGTAAAATATATTTTTCATTTTTTCTATTTCCCACCAAACTCGTCAAAGTCTATTGCTGACGATCGTCACGGTGGGCGGTGGCACTCGGCAAAGTCTCTGTCATCTGCCGCCGTGACGGTGACTTTTCTTTATCGAGAACCAGGTGGCACTCGACAAAGAAGTCTTTGTCGAGTGCCTGACAAAAAGTACTCGACAAATAAGTCATTGTCAATGTACAGTTCATCGAGACTTCTTTGCCGAGTGTCACACTCGACAAAGATTTTACCGAGTATTTTTCAGGCTTTGTCAAGTGATTCAAGCACTCGGCAAAGCAGTTGTGTCCGGTAGTTTAGCTTCCATAAAGCTGGAAGTTTAGAAAAGTTGAGTTTAGAGCATGTACAAATGACTTGTACCTTAAGGGATATTTAAGGGTATAAGTGCAAAAAAGCACAAAAGACGTATCTTGGTGAAAAAAATATCTCTAGCACGGTTCTTTCAGTTTAAGATACGGTTCTACCCATACAACCCACATAAATAAGATGTGTCTTGAGGAGTTTTAGTAGATAAGATACAAGACTTTGATATATTGCATTGCATGAATAATTTTTTATAAGTATCTAGTGTTCGGAGAACCACAATATAGTATATCTAGGTTGTACATGCCCTTATATGTGAAGCTAAAAAGCCTAGTTTTGTGGATTTTTGTAGCTTCCAGCTTTAGGAAGCTAATAACATCATTAAAAATTTATCATTGGTTTCGTCCGGTTGCTGCCTATGTAGCAAATCAAATAAGACCTTAGATCCGTCTATTTATGAATAATAAAATTAAGTGTCTACAAACTACTGAATAAAACTTTTCTAGAGCGAATGTTTTATTTATATTTTATTTTGTTACTTATGATATAATAGTATTAAAAACAACTTTATAAAACTCTCTATCATGACTAACCCTATTAGATGTCGCAAAGCCCAAAAATATGCTCCTAACGGGGAGAGTGAGAGAAATATGCTCCCACTAATATTTCTTCCAAACGAGATTGGTAGATCGTTAATTACAATCATTCCCTCAATCCTTTGGTTGGAACATCTGTAAAGTTGTTTTTGATGATTACTCACTTATTGGCCTTTTATGGAATCAACAAGAACATCCTTTTTGGATCAAAAGTTTCATCTAGTTGTTGCCTATGCAGCAAATCAAATGTGTGTTCTTGTTGGACTTCATCTTTATTCACATTGTTTTGGATTTACCTTTGATATTCAGAGAGCCAAGGCTTAGCGGGCACATCATAGGTTCCAAAGTTTTCGATTTTGTTTGAAGCTTGGGGGAGCAAACTATTTTGGTTTATTCATCTTGCTTGTTATGTTCCCGCTCATTGGCCTTTGATTTTTAACCATATTTGGCAACATTACCTATCAAAGTCGATGACACTTTCTAAGAGGATGACCTTGTTCTTGTTGCGAGTCTATGTTCATCCTAGCTAGATGGTACTTGTTTGGACTTTAGTGGAGGAGGATATGAGCTCTTTTGGGAGGTGAAAAGGGAAGAGGAGACTGCTCTCTTCTAGGGGTGAAGATGGAGGATGAGAATAATCTTTTTAGGCGGTTGAGGGGGAGGTGGAGGCCTAGGTAGTGATGGTGCCTTATGAGGTGTCAATTCATCATGATCGTCATCCTCACTCGAAGATGGTTGGTCAACAAATTGTATGTATTGTTTATGCCAGACCACAATAGTCCACCTGTTTTGGTCAAGATGTAGTATGTCTTCCTCGACAGGGTAATCAATTAATGTGACTTCTTTGCCAGCATCTTATTAATGCTGGCTCTTGTGTACCCAAGGTAATTTGTAGACCCTAAATCATTCCTTTTGTAGTAGGCTTGGCCTTGTTGATTGGCACCTTGCTAGTTGTCCACTGCTGGGACATCACTATAGGAGATTTTCATTTTTGGTGGCTATCCGCCGCCGAAAATAAGCCATTTGTCACCGATGTGTTCAATGATGTTATCTAGCAATGGACTACATTTGCCTCTTTGTCATGTAGTGGGTCGATCTATGCTATTACGATCCTTGAGCATTAGTGAAAGTAGCCTAGAGGGGGGGTGAATAGGCTACACCTGAAAATTTTCACTAAAAACTTCGAAATAGGTTAAATCAAAGTTGCACGGGTGCAAGCCGGTTCAGTCGATTTTAATCCCAACTGAACAAGGTTGAACCCACTCAACTTGAATTTAGTAATCTATTGAACAAATTCGAAGTAGTAAGAAAACAGCTAAAGATTTGCCCTACACAAGAACTACTTGAATGAATAATATGAACCAACCACCGAATATGAAAGCTTAACAAGAACACACAAGAACACGCGATATATCCCGAGGTTCGGCAACCACCACAAAGGTGTCCTACTCCTCGTTGAGGAACCCACAAAGGGCCGGGTCTTTTCCAACCCTAATCCTCCACAAGCCGACCACAAAGGTCAAGGCAATCTCTTCTCAAATCTGCTCAAGGAGCGGGTGATACAAACTTCTTGGGGTCGTCCACAAATTTGGAGACTCCCAAGCAACCTCTAACCGTCAAGGAACACGAGGTTCCAAGAGTAACAAATCCGCACACGGTCAAGTTTGCAACGAGCTCAAGAACAAGAGAAAGGGAGAATCAAGATGAAATTGACAGCGAGTTCGATCGAGTTCACCTCACACCAAGGGTCCTTCAAATGATTGAAGGAGATGCGATTGCGGGTGTGAGAAGTGAAGTGAATGCTCTTGTTTGAGGGTTGGTCAGCCAAAGATTCGTGGGAGAGGCAGGAGTAAATGAGAGAGAGAGTGTGAGGGGGGTATATAAGGGATCCCCCAAAAGCTGGCAGCCGTTGGGAGAAAGAGGGCAAAAACCGGTTGAACCGGTTTTCAAACCGGTTGAACCGGTTTCTACCAGGGGGATCCCGGTCCACTGGTCTACTCAGCCGGACACTGGACCGGTTTCAAAACCGGCTGAGTAGGGTCAAAATTCGGCTCAACCGGTTTCAGAAAAATATCTGCTCCGACTTTTCTGACAGCTCTGACTGTCAGACAGGTCAGAGCAGAGGTGGCAGGATGAACAGTACCAAAACCGGTTGAACCGGTTTTGGGACCGGTTGAACCGGTTTTGGGGGCTGAAACCAAACTTTGAGAATTTTGAAGAGAACTTAGGTGGAGACTCTGTGGGAAGAGAAATCTGTTTTTCTCAAGAGCATTCATGATTTGGGAAAAATGATCTCAAGGAGTTTTCAAAAGAATTGAACTTGGCTCGTTTCACAACTTACTTAACCGTCGCGGATCCCTCTTAATTGTACGGCGATTCCTATGACTCAAGAATTATAAACTTAGTACCGCCGACGATTCATAGCACTTGGAGCACGCCATTTGATGTGGAATTTTAAATCTGCTGTGCTTTATACTTTTACGCTCGTAGGATCTGTGCTTCTCCTGTCTGTAAAAATACTGTGTACACACTAGGAGCAAACTTGTTAGAATCTTAGTTTGTTTTGTCATTAATCACCAAAACCCTCAATTAGGGTTGATTGCACTTACAATCTCCCCCTTTTTGGTGATTGATGCCAAAACAAACTAGAATGGAAATAATAATTAAAAGTTACAAATACTTGTGATAAAAGTCTTTTGTGTATATGTAGCTCCCCCTAAATATGTGCATGAGTTTTGCGATATTAACATTGACTTGATATGTCAATTTGCAACATATTTAGAGAGAGAGAACAATCAACACCATACACAAAAATGATGAGATATGAAACATAATTGAATATAAAAAGTAAAAGCACATTCAAGCTCATCATTGCATAGCATATGATATGAAAAAGGTCTACAGCTATTACAATAGTGAGAGCTCGTCTCAACACATCATCAAGTGTTTATGGCTCTCAAGCCATGCATGCAGCAAATAGAGTTATTACAGACCAAGAGTTCATTACAAAAATAAAGTACTGAATAGTAAACGTTCTCCCCCTTTTTGGCACCAAGAACCAAAAAAAAGAGAGAGAGACGCGCCAAGCCAAGGATCACCAGTGAGGAGGAGGTTGATGAGGAGCAAAGAGGTGTTGCGCCAGGTCGTAGGCAAAATGTTCCTCTCCAGACTGGGTCGGAGGAGGAGCACTGCCAGACGGGTCCTGGGGCGGAGGGTAAGAGGACGATTGACCCGGATCCCCGCGATATGGGGGCGGGTCAAACTGCTCCGGATCATCAACATAAGTTTCTTCTTCGACGTCATCGGCTGAAGAGAAAGGTACCCCATACGCCTGCTGGTACCACTCATTCACATCTGGAGGAGGAGGGTGAAGAGGTACATCAGGAGAACGAGGGGCGAAGGGAGTACCCATAGCAGAAGCTTGACGACGAAGGTTGTCGTCGGTCTCCCGCTGACGTCGAGCCACCTCATGGACATCTGCAGCAATATTACGGCACATAGAGAAGAAGGACGCAAATCCGTGGGCCAGGCGGGCACCCATCCCACGTCCACGACCTCGACCACGACCACGACCACGTGGTGTGGGAGATCCGCGGCCAGGGGAAGGGCGCGAGGCACCAGCAGCAGCAGCAGCAGCAGCAGCACCGGCAGACGGACCAGCAGATGTAGGACCACGAGAGCTGGAGGGAGCTTTCCTGAGACGCCCAGCTGGATTGTTGGGATCAATCCAGAAGGGAGTGTATGACTGATGTCGAGTGCCTTTCTCAAATCTGAATTGGGTCACGACCTCAATCATCTTCATAATGAATGGGGCATGAAGACACCCCTTCAAAGGAAAGCAAGCTGCATGAATAATCTCCTGCCAAATCATGTCAAAGACATTAATCCTTTCTGAGCTGTTTGGTTTCATAAAAGAGAGCAAGACTTTGCTCTCCCCAAGTATGTTCATCTGATTTCCCCCTTTAGGAATGAGGGTCATCCTGCAGAGAGAGTTGATATAGCGATAATACTTGTGAATGTTGGTTGACTCCCAATACTTTCCAGACTCAGACAAATGAAGGTCCTTGGCTTCATCTTTTGTGGGCTGACGGTAATCATGAATCTTAATCCTGTCTCCAGCTATATCCTCGTCAGTAAAACCAAGAATGTGAGCAAATCTACGATAGCTCACCTTGTACCAACTACCTTCAATGAAGAAGTTCAGGTAGGGGTAGTTGTAATGGCTCTCCTCATCAGCCAGCTTTATCCAGAGAGTGGAATAAAATTGTGCAATCACTTCATCATTCCAATCATATTGGAATGTCATGATGTTCTTCATTTGCTTCCTTTCACAGGCCCTCAGTGCCTGTGACATCTCTGGGTCTCCAATTGCTTCGCAACCCTCCCAGTTAATGTAACGTTGATGAAGGATGGGCTGATGCTTCTTGGGTAGAATAACTGAATTATAGAAATCAACATGGTGAAGAGTCCAGAAACGATTTCCATCGATCCTGGCATCGCGAATACGCAATACCGGATTTTGGAAACGCAGATCCTGGAGAAGTGCAGACCCTCCACTGGCCGTGAAGTCCGTGACTGGCTCATTGCCAGCACGCCGAGCTTCAGCCCGGTGAAGCACCAAGCCGCGAATCACAGGAGCCGACGCCGGGGGAAGATCAACCTCATCGTCCTTCCCACCGTCATCGTCACTTGCAGGCTCCCACGCCTGCGGATTCGTGGCAGGTCGAGACCTACCGGAGGGAGTCCGGGAAGTCCGACCCCGAGCACTTTGAGACCCGGAGGCCTCAGTACCCGGCATGACATTTCCACATCCGCGCCCTCGCTTGGATCGAGAGCGAGGAGGGGTATCACCATGGATCTCTTGTTCATCTGAAGAGTCGGATTCTACCACTGCTGGGTTCCTTCGTCGCACCATTCTAAGAAATAAGAGATAGAACCTATGATGAGCAAGGATCAACCACATTTGAGAAGAAACGAAGAAGAGATTGAAACATGTACTTCAACCGTTCATATGAGCGGTTCAACTACAATGAACAATATCAAATCGCTAATCTCAAACAGTGTTTGTGACAAAATGAAGATAGCCTAAGTGTTGCAATCACTTAAATCAAAATGTACCCAACGAATAATACATAGGATAATCAAGAATGTGTAGGATCGAGTACACGGAAATAACATAGAACAGTACCTCGATCCGAAGATGGGGTCAAGATCTCCAAACGAGAAGGAGGAAGATGGTGGAAACACGCCGGGAAGAACGGATCTCCAACCACGCTTCCAAACGGGTGAGAGCTCGAGAGAGTTTGGAGAGGAGAGAGGAAAAACAGGAGTGGCGGCGGCGGCTGGAAACGAGGCTGAGAAGGGAAGAGAAGAGAGGGAGGGATATATAAAGGAGAGGAGTCGGCCGCCAGAAAACCGAAAACCGGTTCAACCGGTTTCAAAACCGGTTCAACCGGTTTCGGGTCAGACGGCGCAGTAAAAGCGCGCAGAAAACAGTGTTGACTGCGCGCAAAACCTGGCAGTCTGACAGCACAGACTGCAAGACTGACAGCGCAGACTGCGCAGCTGTCAGCGCAGACTGCGCGAGGACTGACGGCGCGACGGCCAAAACCGGTTCAACCGGTTTTTAGACCGGTTCAACCGGTTTCCACCAGGAAGAAACCGGTTGAGTGGTCTACTCAGCCGGTTTACTCAACCAGAATTCAAATATTGCCCGGAAGGGCTGAAATATCACTTAGCAAATATGACATGAGATATTATAAAGATAAAAATGACATTTCTCAATTCATGTTGCTCAAACAAACAATTTTCAATCATCAAATTTTATCAAAATTTTAGTTATTAAGTCACGTTTCGAGAATCCAAGATATTTAGCTCACTCCTAAGAAAACAAAACCTAGTCTCATCAAGGGGTTTTGTGAAGATATCGGCTAGTTGATTTTCGGTGCTCACATGAAAAAGTTCGATATCTCCTTTGGCTTCATGGTCTCTCAAGAAATGATGTCTAATGTCAATATGTTTAGTTCTAGAGTGTTGCACTGGATTGTTTGCAAGTTTTATGGCACTCTCATTGTCACACAAAAGAGGAATTTTGTTAAACTCACAACCAAAATCTCTAAGGGTTTGCTTCATCCATAGCAACTGTGCACAACATGCCCCAGCGGCTATGTATTCAGCTTCTGCAGTGGAGAGTGCAACACAATTTTGTTTCTTGGAACTCCATGACACTAAGGACCGCCCAAGGAATTGGCAAGTCCCAGTAGTGCTTTTTCGATCTACTTTGCAACCGGCATAATCTGAGTCAGAGTAGCCAAGCAAATCGAAAAAGGAGCCTTTAGGATACCATAATCCTAGGTTTTGGGTGTGGACTAAGTATCTTAGAATTCTCTTAACGGCTACAAGATGGCAGTCTTTAGGATTTGCTTGAAAACGTGCACACATACAAACACTTAACATAATATCAGGCCTAGATGCACACAAGTAAAGCAGTGATCCTATCATTGATCTATATAATTTTTGATCTACAGGTTTACCTTCCTCATTTAGGTCGAGATGTCCATTTGATGACATTGGAGTCTTGGCGTGCTTTGCTTTTTCCATGCCAAACTTCTTGAGCATATCTTGAGTATATTTGGTTTGGCATAGAAAGGTACCTTCCTTGAGTTGTTTGACTTGAAATCCCAGGAAGTACTTAAGCTCGCCCATCATAGACATCTCAAACCTGTTCGTCATTACTTTGCTAAACTCTTCACAAAATTTTTCATTAGTACTACCAAATATAATGTCATCAACATATATTTGGCACACAAATAATTCATTATCAACTTTTCGAGTAAACAGAGTAGTGTCAGCTTTTCCTATTGTAAACCCATTTTTAATTAGAAAATCTTTAAGACAATCATACCAAGCTCTAGGGGCTTGTTTAAGCCCGTAGAGTGCCTTGTGAAGAAGATAAACATGATTTGGCTTCTTCGGGTCTTCGAAGCCCGGTGGTTGCTCCACATATACTCTTTCTTGTAGTGGTCCATTTAGAAAAGCGCTCTTGACATCCATTTGATATAGCTTGAAATCATGGTTAGTAGCATAGGCAATTAATATTCTAATTGATTCTAACCTTGCTACCGGCGCATATGTTTCACCAAAGTCAAGTCCTTCCACTTGAGTATAGCCTTGGGCAACCAACCTTGCCTTGTTTCTTGTAACAACACCATTTTCATCTTGCTTGTTCCTAAAGACCCATTTAGTCCCAATCACATTCTGTTTGGGTCTTTGGACTAAGGACCAGACTTCATTCCTAGTGAAGTTGTTCAACTCCTCTTGCATCGCAGTTATCCAATCCGGATCACCCAATGCTTCTTCAACCTTAAGTGGCTCAAGAGAGGAAACAAACGAGTAAAATTCACAAAAATTAGCTAAACGAGATCGAGTCGTTACCCCTCTCCTGATGCTACCCAGGATGTTGTCCACCGGATGATCCCTTTGAATTGAATGATGGACTCTTGGATGAGGCGCTGATGGATATCTTTGTATTGGCTCTTCCTCATCAGCTACTTGATCACGAGGCACTTCACCATCAATATTTTCTTGTTCATCTTCTACCACTGTTGGCATCCTTTGATGATTTTCTTCGTGGTTTGGATGACTTGAGGTTGATGGGTTTGCTTGGGTGGAGACATTGTCACCCACCACCCTTGCACCCACATCAACTACCTCATTGGTCATCCACAAGGTTCCTTCTTCATCATCCCTTTCTTGAGGTCTCACCTCACCTATGGCAAGTTTCTTTATGGCCTCACAAGGTAGTTTTTCATTTCCTGCAGTGTCATTAGAAACATGCCCTTGCGAGCCATTAGACTCATCAAATGTCACGTCTGTCGCTATTTCAACAAGACCGGTGGAATTGTTGAAAACACGATATCCATGAGCATTTGATGCATAACCAAGCAAGAAACCCTCGTCCACTCTAGGAGCAAACTTTGAGCTCTTGACTTTCTTGTTAAGAATAAAGCATTTACAACCGAATACTCTGAAATAATCAACTTTAGGTTTGTTATCAGTGAGAAGCTCATAGGCAGTCTTTTTGTAGATCTTATGAAGATAGAGGCGGTTGATTGCATGACAGGCGGTGTTGACCGCCTCTGCCCAGAAGTTGTCAGGTGTCTTGTATTCATCCAACATGGTTCTTGCAGCTTCAATTAGAGTCCGGTTCTTTCTTTCCACAACACCATTTTGTTGTGGAGTGTAAGGCACCGAGAACTCATGCTTGATTCCCTCTTCTCCTAAGAATTCTTCGACACCCGTGTTCTTGAATTCCGTCCCATTATCGCTTCTCACTTTCTTGATTTTGAGCTCAAATTCATTTTGAGCTCTCCTCATGAATTTCTTTAGGATTTCTTGAGTTTCACCTTTGTCACTCAAAAAGAAAACCCAAGTGAATCGAGAAAAATCATCAACAATAACTAAACCATACTTACTACCACCAATGCTAATGTAGGCCACAGGTCCGAAGAGGTCCATGTGAAGAAGCTCCAATGGCCTCTTTGTTGTGACCACATTCTTTGATTGATGTGGGACTCCATGTTGCTTTCCTGCTTGGCATGCGCCACAAACCCTATCTTTCTCAAATACAACATTTGTTAGTCCAATGATGTGATTATCCTTTTGAAGTTTGGCCAAATTCCTCATACCGACATGGGCTAGCCGGCGATGCCATAGCCAACCCTTGTCGGATTTTGCCACTAAACAAGTCTCAGGCGTCACTTTACTTGTTGTGAAATCAACAAGATAAAGCTTACCCTTCAAGCGACCTGTAAAGGCAACTGAGGAGTCCTCCCTTCTAAGGATTTTCACATCCACATCCGAAAATAAGCAATTATAACCCATTCCACAAAGTTGTGAAACGGACAACAAATTATAGCTCAAGGAATCTACTAATAAAACATTTGAAAGTGATTGTTGGTCAGAGATAGGAATTTTACCAATACCAATCACCTTACTCTTGCCACTATCTCCAAACACAATTTCTTGTGCTTCTTGAGTTAGTTGCAATGAATGAAACATGTCTTTCTCCCCGGTCATGTGATTTGTACATCCACTGTCAAGCACCCAACTTGACCCACCAGAGGAGTAGACCTGCAAAACAAGTTTAGGCTATACTTTTAGGTACCCAAATTGAATTGGGTCCTACAGTGTTAGTTATAGCCTTGGGTACCCACACACTTCTTTTCATGACTTTTTGTTTAGTGTAGGCACCCACATATTTCACAACCAATTTCCCTGAATCCCAAGTTAACATATAATCACAAAGATATGAGTGGGAAATGGGAGCATTAGATTTTTGTCCACTTGAGGATCCCACTTCCTTCATCTTACTCTTTGTGGAACTCAAGTTAACCTTTACCTGAGATGACTTGTCATTTGAGGAGTGAATCCTCCCCAAGGCATCATATAGAGTGGTTCCCTCTATGAACTTGGGGGATCTCCACCCCTTATGCACTGTGCTAGGGTTTTCCTTGGATGAGTTGAACCCAAGCCCCCTTCTACCCTTGTTGGGCTTAAGGGACTTGTACTTGGGTTCAACTTTCTTTAACCCATCATTGCTAGAGCATCTTTTCAAAATTTCTTTGACCTTCACCTGTGAGCTATGCTTCCTTGCATGGTTAGTTAGACAACAAGAAGCATGATATTTGACACAATGCTTGCAAGAATTATCATTAGAGCTAGACTTAGATTCAAAAACTAAAGTGGGGGCATTGATGTTCTTGCAACTTTCAAGTTGCACTTGAAGTTCTTGATTTTGAACATTCATGCTTGACATGCTTGATTCAAGTGCACTCTTTTCATTTGCAAGATTATCAATAGAGGTTTTCAAGTTAGTTACTTCTATATCTTTATTGTGAATCAACTCTTGAAGCTCTAAGTTTCTTTCCTTTTCAAGGATAAGCAAGTCTTCTTGAGCATCAAGAGTTGCCTTTCTTTTATCTAGTTTTTCCATTAATTTTGTGATAACATTGTATCCATTTAAGCCAAATTCTTTAATCATTTTATTTTTCATGACAATTTGATCATTATCATCATCATTTGAAAAATCATTACTAAACAAAGTTACCTTATCTCCCTTTGCCATGAGACAAGTTGGAATGTAGGAGTCGTCTTCAAGGTTGGTGAAGAGTTGCGCGCTTGAAGTAGATTGGATGGCCACATTTGCCACCACTTCCTCTTCCTCGGAGCTAGAACTCTCATCATCGGAGTTCCATTCTTCACCAATATGAGCTTGTCCATACTTCTTCTTTTTGAAGTATCCCTTGGTCTTGCCTCCCTTTTTAAACTTATCCTTCTTGTATTCCTTCTTGGCTTCTTGTTCCTTCTTGTTAGGACAATCCGCTATGAAATGACCGGTTTGGCCACATTCATAGCATGCCCTCTTCTTTCCTTTCCTTTGGAACTTGTCATTCTTCCTTACAAATTTCTTGAAAGTTTTGATGAACATAGCTGTGTCTTCATCACTTGAGCTATCTTCATCACTTGAGGTCTCGACCACTTTCTTTGCTTTGTGGTCTTTGCTCTTCTTGAGATTGTCTTGTTCATTTGTGATCAAGGCATGAGAGTCTCTTGTCTTGATGGGGGCTTCCTCGGACTCGTGTTGTTGAATTTTTGCAAATAGTTGATGAGGCGTCATATCCTCATAATCATCACGATCCCTTATCATCCTTGCAAGACTTTTATCTTTCTCTTTATAAGCTCTCATGAACAATCTTGTGACCTTGGAGTCACTCCAATCTTCACTCCCAAGTACTCTTATTTTGTTGACCAATACCATCAATCGATCAAAGAGTGATTGGAGCGACTCACCCTTTGTCCAATCATACCTTGCAAGCTCACTTTCCAAAGCTTCAACTCTATGTCTTTTAGCTTTGGGATCTCCTTCATGTGACATTCTAAGAATGTTCCAAATGTCACGAGCATCTTCTCTTCCTTGAACTTTCCGGTATTCTTCCGGACAAAGGCTTCCTTTGATTATGCTCACTGCTTGAGCATTTCGATGAACCTCTTGCATCATTTCCGGAGTCATCTCTTCTCCTTGGGCGGGCTTATACATACCTACATTAACAATCTCCCAAAGACTAGGATGCACACCGATTAAATGCGACTTCATCTTGTCGGCCCACTCATCATAGTTCAACTCACTAAGAGTTGGTAACTTTCCAAGTGGGGCGGAAGAGAAGTTGGGAATATAATTTCTAGAGTAATCGAATTGAACTTTACTAAAGTCATTACCTTTGCTTTTGGTAGATGATCCTTCGGTGTTGAGACTTACCTTGCTCAATACCTTAGACACCAAAAGATCCACTAGATCGTCATTATAATCAAATGTTCCCTTACCTTTACCTTCTTCGGCCTTTCTTCTTGTTTCCTCTTCTTCGGCCTTTTTCCTAGCATCTTCCTCTTTCATTTTGAGGAACATTTTCTCGGCAATCTTCATGGCGAGGTCGAGGACCTTGGGGTCCACTTCCTCACCGGTAGATGTGACGGGGATTTCCTCGAGAAGAGGATCCACATGGTCCCGTTGTGTAGACATGATCGTTTCCTCACGCGGTTAAGCGTAAAATGAGGCACGAAGCTCTGATACCAATTGAAAGTAGCCTAGAGGGGGGGTGAATAGGCTACACCTGAAAATTTTCACTAAAAACTTCGAAATAGGTTAAATCAAAGTTGCACGGGTGCAAGCCGGTTCAGTCGATTTTAATCCCAACTGAACAAGGTTGAACCCACTCAACTTGAATTTAGTAATCTATTGAACAAATTCGAAGTAGTAAGAAAACAGCTAAAGATTTGCCCTACACAAGAACTACTTGAATGAATAATATGAACCAACCACCGAATATGAAAGCTTAACAAGAACACACAAGAACACGCGATATATCCCGAGGTTCGGCAACCACCACAAAGGTGTCCTACTCCTCGTTGAGGAACCCACAAAGGGCCGGGTCTTTTCCAACCCTAATCCTCCACAAGCCGACCACAAAGGTCAAGGCAATCTCTTCTCAAATCTGCTCAAGGAGCGGGTGATACAAACTTCTTGGGGTCGTCCACAAATTTGGAGACTCCCAAGCAACCTCTAACCGTCAAGGAACACGAGGTTCCAAGAGTAACAAATCCGCACACGGTCAAGTTTGCAACGAGCTCAAGAACAAGAGAAAGGGAGAATCAAGATGAAATTGACAGCGAGTTCGATCGAGTTCACCTCACACCAAGGGTCCTTCAAATGATTGAAGGAGATGCGATTGCGGGTGTGAGAAGTGAAGTGAATGCTCTTGTTTGAGGGTTGGTCAGCCAAAGATTCGTGGGAGAGGCAGGAGTAAATGAGAGAGAGAGTGTGAGGGGGGTATATAAGGGATCCCCCAAAAGCTGGCAGCCGTTGGGAGAAAGAGGGCAAAAACCGGTTGAACCGGTTTTCAAACCGGTTGAACCGGTTTCTACCAGGGGGATCCCGGTCCACTGGTCTACTCAGCCGGACACTGGACCGGTTTCAAAACCGGCTGAGTAGGGTCAAAATTCGGCTCAACCGGTTTCAGAAAAATATCTGCTCCGACTTTTCTGACAGCTCTGACTGTCAGACAGGTCAGAGCAGAGGTGGCAGGATGAACAGTACCAAAACCGGTTGAACCGGTTTTGGGACCGGTTGAACCGGTTTTGGGGGCTGAAACCAAACTTTGAGAATTTTGAAGAGAACTTAGGTGGAGACTCTGTGGGAAGAGAAATCTGTTTTTCTCAAGAGCATTCATGATTTGGGAAAAATGATCTCAAGGAGTTTTCAAAAGAATTGAACTTGGCTCGTTTCACAACTTACTTAACCGTCGCGGATCCCTCTTAATTGTACGGCGATTCCTATGACTCAAGAATTATAAACTTAGTACCGCCGACGATTCATAGCACTTGGAGCACGCCATTTGATGTGGAATTTTAAATCTGCTGTGCTTTATACTTTTACGCTCGTAGGATCTGTGCTTCTCCTGTCTGTAAAAATACTGTGTACACACTAGGAGCAAACTTGTTAGAATCTTAGTTTGTTTTGTCATTAATCACCAAAACCCTCAATTAGGGTTGATTGCACTTACAATTAGTCTCATCCCGTTGGAGTAGGCTTGGAATGTGCGAAGTGAATGTTTTGTAGAGCTACCTAAATTTGGGATTCCCCTCTTGCTTCAATGGATGCTTCCATCATAGCTTTAATGGATCGTGCTCTAATGAAGAAGGGACTCAAACCCCAATGAAGAGAAATTCATTCAGCGTATATAACCAGAACATGAATGTATCGGTATTCATGCTCTAAGAAGTGAAGGCCCTCTCTGAGGAGGGGAGGCCTTTGCTCGATTGAATAAACTCGTCTCTTCGCAGTTAGTATGTCGGGTTACTCAAATCCTAACAATATTCAACATTTAAATGTCAAAATTCTATTATATTTCTTTATCCACTTCTATGTAACTAACTAATCGAATACGAAACTATCAATATCTGGTTTGCAGCCCTCTTGTTTTTAGAAAAGCCCCGCAACAACGTATGATGTATGGTTCTAGTTTATATACATGCATGCACATACACTTACCCTATATGAACACAACCACAAATGTCACCTCTATGAGCATCTTCAAAGGTATGAGTCAATAGGTCTCAAAATTAATGAAGTTACTACATGCACCTCGCTACGAACGACTATACCCTATATGAACACAACCACAAGTGTCACCTCTATGAGCATCTTCAAAGGTATGAGTCAATAGGTCTCAAAATTAATGAAGTTACTACATGCACCTCGCTACGAACAACTATATCACCTACGACTACACTAATAACGTCATCGAATTTTAAGATAAATTTAGAATTATGAGAATCAAGTCGATAATTTAGAGCTTGGTGGACAAGTTCCACTGTATGTGACCCTTCTTCAAGAAGAAATGATGTTTTTTTCTAATAAATGTGCTATTATACTTGTAATATATAGTATATCATGGATGCTCATGCCTCATGGCAGTTAGCCGCTGTCGACGGTTTGCCGAGTGCCTTTATTTGTTGAAGGTTAGACACTCGGTAAAAAAACTGTTTATCGAGTGCCCTTCTTTGTCAAGTGCATGACGCTAGACAAAAAGTCTTTTTGCCAAGTGTTTTCTTTGTCGAGAGCACGACACTCACAAATTGTCTCTTTGTCGAAAGCTTTTTTTCCCGAGTACCCATTGTTTTGCTCTCGGCAAAATTATATCCACTCAGCAAAGAACACGTTTGTCTCTCGTAGTGAGTCATTAATGGAGTGTTTGGTTTGAGGAATGATGTAGTCCATCATCTTCTTACTTCTCACTTTTTTGTTTGGTTTGTGGAATGGAGTGAGTTAATCCATCACCACATCATTCCTTATAGTTAGTTGTTTAGTACTAATATGTGGAATGGAGTCACCCCACCAAATTTGAGGAATAGACCCATGATGCACCACTTCATTTTGAATAGAGTGATTCATCAAACCAAACACCTCATAAGCAATCAAACACCTCATAAGCAATCGTAGTTTTGCTAGTCAATAGTCCATAAACATGCATACTCAAGTCATACATGGCTGCATGCATAGTTTACTTATGTGCCAGAAGTGACCTCTAGCTCTTCTTAGTCAGCACAACACCGGTAACGTCATGAGGTCTACTACGTGCACACGCTTGCGTGTTTATCTCTTGAGCGAGAAAGCTTAAAAATGACATTGACGAAGTCGCGCCACCACCCAAAAACCAAGATACCTTCAGGCCGGCGTCGACCGTCGAGCAGGAGGAAGTCTGTCAAGGTCGCCATCGAGCTGAGCAGGTCAAGATACCCGTGTTTGCATGTGGCAAAGGTCAAGGTGGTGACTACGGTGACTACCACCAGACAACACACACTTTAGCGTTTATGTTTAAAAATAAACAATAATTATATTTAATAAATATCTCAATATCTATTTACATGATATAAAACAACCATACACACTTTAGTGTTTAAAAATAAACAATAATTATATTTAATAAATATCTCAATATATATTTACATGACATAAAACAACCATATCAAAGCAGGACAACCGGCTAGTCTATGATTACGTTTGTGGCGTGAGACTGGTTTATACGGTTATACCACTTCATCACAAAGAGCTGAGCTTGAGTGATATAGATGCCACTCTCTCTCAAGTCTCAACTCCATAGCCCCAAATCAACAAGGGCTACCAATTATCAGCTGTAAGTTTCTAAAACTCAGAATTAGTTACGACACCACTTACTCACAATCACTCCGCACCACACATACTAAGCCATAAAGACTCCAACAAAGTTCAGTTCAATGGGTGTCCTTAGAGCTTATACCACTTCTCACACAGCAGGTCGAGCTGGACAGGAAAGAAGAGGCCCATGATCTCGATATCAGGAAGCATCACATAAGAGTTTTCACTTTCCAGCTTGCTTATGTCAAAAAACACATACATCCTAGATAGTAAAGGTGCGGAGGGAAGTAATAGATCTGAGCACGTTATTTTGTGCTATGAAGCTACAGTGTCGTAAATCGAAAAGGGAATAACCGCAATTTTTTTTGATTGTGTCGGAAAACATATATCTGCTAGCACTTGCAGCTCAAAACCAAGCATGGCAATCGACAACTACAGGCTATGGCTTTGCAACGATGTGGAACCAGACAATGCAATTCTCAGGGCTGCAACCGTTGCGCTTCAGAAACCGTGCTGATCCGCACGGCGAAATTCCTTGAAACAAGCTGAAAGACTCATTTTCTAAGTGCGTTCATCCTGTCCCTCAGGTAATACAGCTTAGCTCTCCTGACTTTCTTCCTGTCCAATACCTTGATTTCTTTGATGTTTGGCGAGTAACTGAGCAAAAAAAAAAAGAAGGGAAAGTCACATCAAGAAAATAGTTGACAGCTAATTAGAAGAAATCAAGAAACACATGTGGCTATTCAACAAGAATGAAAGATGACAGATAAAGTGCAGATTTCCATTCAAACCATAAAATAAAATCTGGTGCAATCTCAAGACAATTTACTGAATCTAGTATTGTATATGCAGTCATATGTAATGATATCTTTCCATGCATGGTTAAGCTAGCTCAAGAAAATAGTCCGAGCAAATAGTTGACAGCTAATTAGAAGGAACCAAGATGCGGATGTGGCTATTCGACAAAAATGAAAGATAAGAACGGTAAACCATAAAACAAAATTTGGTGCAAATCTCAAGTCGATCTAGTATTGTTTATGCAGTCATATGTAGCGTTATCTTTCCATGTATGGTTAAGCTAGCTCTAATTCTAAATATTAAAAGTTGAATGATGAACAAAGCACAAAGATCCTGACAACATTTCTCAATTCTCATCCAGAAACCACACATCTCTATCTAGAGTTTAACTGGCCTTAGTTTATCCGGGGTATATTGTAAAGCTCTGCACAAACAGAGTACAAGAACTCCATGTCAATGATTTCAAGTCTTCCGACTAATCGAGATTAATCGCGATTAGTCGGGCTGGTCGCCTGTTAACAGACGATTAGCCGGACGACTCGATTAGGGAGCCTGGTCGTCCTGAATTCCTGATCGTCCGATTAGTCGACGATAAGGTCGATTAGTCATCCGTTTTCCAGTTTCTGGTCGTTGGTGCTAGGATTTTTGTGTTGGGCTACAAGACCAATGTTTTCACCTATCTACAAGAACATTAAGTTCCGCCTCTCCTCTCCTCTGCTAAAACCCTAAGACTGCCTAAACCCTGCATGTATCCCTCTGCCGGCGGCTGCTCCAGAGGTCCAGATCACCGGCGTCTCCACTCTCCAGCGCTAGTGATCCCCTTTGCCCGAACTCCCGATCACCGGGAACTGCTCGCCTGCTCCAGTCACATGCACCTCTCTGCCTGCTCCAGTCACATACGCCCCTCTGCCTACTCGCCTGCTCCACAGCTACAGTGCAGAACTCTATAGTTTAGATCACCGGCGGGCGACGGCTACTCTAGATCACCAGCATCTCCAACACCAGTGACGAGATGAGCTCGTCATCTCAAGGTCCCCCCTGCTCCCTCTCCCCCCATCTCTGTAGTTCTGTTCTAGTTCTAGTTCTGTCTGTGTCTCCCACCAGTGATCAAACACTAATGGTTGTTGCTGCTCTAATCCTAAGCCGACTGCCGATTAGTGACTTGTACCTCTGCCTGTTATTTTGTATATCCTGCTGTATATACCAATATAAGTATAACTACTAGTCTAAAAGGTCTAGGACGACCAGGGACCGACTAGGGGTCGACTAATCACCCTGGTCGTCGCCTAATCGCGACTAGTCGCCTGGTCGGCCCCAGTGTTCGACCAGGCAACTTGAAATCATTGCTCCATGTATGCTATCTTAACGGACAGGGAGAAACGCCCACTAGTAGACAGTAGAAACATGATGTTTAGCGGTTGTTGAATAATTATCAGGTATCAATGAACAAGAAATCAATTTTGGCAACACCACAGCACAAGGGTGTTAAAGAATCCATATAAGAAGCACTTCAACCTCAGCATGATATGTTCCAAAACAAAGCACTGTGTACTAGAAGTACAAATTAGAGTAGAAGAGCACATGTTTGGATTGACTTACAGTGGAAAGACAGACTCGACTCCGACACCAGCCACTAATCTACGCAATCTGAAGGTTGTATTGATCCCGGCGTTGCGCCTTCCTATCACAATCCCCTTCAGCGTCGACTCACGCCGTTTGTTCTCAGGAACTTGCTGTTCATTGGTTCACACCAAGGGGTCAATACCAGAAACATGCCCGTAACAGGGCTGAAGCAGGAACGTGAAGAAAGACATTACCAATCTCATCTGAATGATGCATCCAGGCTGCACATCAGGAATCTCCCTTTCCGAGCGGACCTTTTCGACCGCCTCTTTGTTTAGGATCTGCATAGCCAAAACAACAAGCAGCTTTATTGTTCCTGTGGCGATTTTGTTACTTTTGTGTGATGTAATGTAGTGTAACAATACAGCCCCTGCAAGTACGTGACACTCACTCAGCTTACATACATTCATAATGTGCCTGGCGGTCTTGTCGGGCCTCTTGAACTTGATGCGCGGGGGGTGCTCAACCGCAGGGGAGGTGGAATCGTCCGAATCAGAAGCGACCTCGGCCGCACTCCCCACCGTCGACAGACCCCTCATCGCGACGATAACTTGTGCGCAGAGACCAAAACCGGAGGTGGCCGCGGCAGGAACGAGGCCATCACGCGAAACGGCCCGGCTCTGCACACGTACGGGTTGAACTACCCCGATCGGACGTGTGAACTCGTAAGGCGGCCTGAGGAGTTTGACGGCCACGGATGGCTGCGTCGCACCCGGACCAGCCGCGGCAAGCTCCAGGAGCCTCGCCGCCGCTCCACGGCTTCCGGCTCGGCAGACATTCCGGACCAAACATTGCATCCTGAGTCCCGTGCCATGCGAAGAATTTGCTCAGTAAACCACGGGCGAATCGAATCGAGGCCTTTCAAATTGCTAAATAGCCCTAGGTTAGGGTTTCGGTGCTCAACTTCGCACAGCGAGAAGGGAAGGGAAGGAAAGAGAAGGGGTGGAAGTACCTGGTTGGTGCTCGTCTCCGGCGAAGAGACCACAAGCCTCAGCGTCTGGCTTAGGGCGGCGGCGGGGTCTGGAGCCCTGGAGTGCCACGCGGAGGCGAGGGTTGCCAGCGGACGGGAAGGGTCGTTGGGCAGCGGAAGGGGGAATGCAGCGACGGCCGGCCCAGTTCAGGGTTGTTGGGCGCGCACCCGCACGGGCCCTTCTTCTGGGCTGGTTTCTTTTTCACAAATTCCTTTGGAAATTCCATTTTTTTATTTCTCACCCTTGTAAATTTCCTTTTTGAAACTTAAAAAGACCAAGCTACAATACCAATGCACTAATTCTGAATGCTTACATTTGTTAAGTAACCCTAGTTAGGGTTATGTGGGCAAATAACTGCTATGCCCCTGAGGAGTCTCACATCTCTATATAAGGAACCTGTACACCCCCTCATAAGATAGAGATCAGAAAGAGGCCAGAAGCCCAACCCTATATCCAGTGTCTCGTGTGTTTCCTCTGTCGTGCTTATGGGAAGGGAGACGGGTTCTCTACATCTTCTTGCGTCTCTACTGCTGATGGGAGGGAAGGGAGCGGATCTGGTGATCCGTGGTAACGTAGTTCTCAACACGTTATCAGCACGCTCTACCTCGACGTTGCTGCGAGATTGGATCTGCATCAACTCTCCGTCAATCCGGCAGGTCTCCGGCGTAGCCGAACTGTCCTACGCGACAGTCTTCGATTCCTCTCCTACGCAATACAATGGTGTGTCTTTCTGTATAGATTGAATACATAGTTCGCGGTGATAAAAATGGTGGCGACTCTGCTGGCCACGATGGGGAGATAAGCTCCTGGCCGCCGGAAGCGGATCAGACGCTAAATGGCATGAGTTTCCATTCCAACCAATCGGTGAGGAACCACCCCGCTTGGCTGCATGCAACCTGTACAACGCGGCCACAATCTGTACTACGCAGGCACCAATCTGTTTTTCCAGGAGAAAAAATAGTAACGGGTCACGTACCCATGCAACATGCGTAACGTGGAGCGCGGCCTCGGGCCAGGAGTGGGCCTTGCACGGTCGTCGCGCGCTCCATGTGCTCCCCGGTCAAAGCTGCGGGCAGTTGAGAGCGCTGTGCTCCCGGTCAAATCGGCTGGTAGTTAAACGCTATGCATGTGTGGCACTCGTACTTGCCTACTTGGGAGCAACGTATAAAAAAAGAACTGGAATTGCAATGGTTGCATACTTGCATGCATATGCGCCTCCAGCCTTGCATGTAGACTGACTTGACGCTTGCATGTGTTACTGAGCACGCGATGGTTGGCTTGAAAATCGCCCTAGAAAATTCTGGTTGAATTATTTCGTATATGCTCTATGTTGTTTATTCTATTTATTTTCGGTTACAAATAAAAAATAGAATAAAGTATGTTTTATATTGCGGTTAATTATTTTTCGCAGTAAATAATTAGTAGAAAAATGCATGTTTAAATATGTGAAAATATTTTCATGCACATGATCTGCTTATGCTTATGCATTAATTATGGTATTATTTTTCTGTTTTATTTCCCGTAGTAGATAATTAGCAGAAAAATATTAAAATGCATTTGAAGGTTATGTTGTGTATTTTTATATCGTTCTAAATATTTGTGTTGCGTTGAGCTTTCAGACTCACGGTGAACGATTAAATTGTATAGTGGGTACTCAGACACGCCGATCAGGCTGCGTTGGTAATCGGCTGAGTTATGACATTAGCTGAATATTGACTGCGCCCTGGCAACACGACGCAATATTTGTGTCGTTTGAACTTGGCTGCGTCATGTGATTGCTATGTCGCTCTCTCGCTTAATCGGATCGCTCCCGTTGAGTCGGACCGCCATCGCCGAGTCACACATTTTTCGTGCGCCCTGAAGGCATTGCATGTGTGTCGCAGCTATTGAGTCACAGCTGCGCTTGTTGCGCCTGTTGTGCCTGTTGCGCGTACTTATCGTGTACCCAACTACCAAGCCACAACTGCGTCTGTTGCGCTGGTTACGAAGGTTTGATGTGTTATCGTTGCCCTGATGGCCGCACACGCATTGACGCCAGATACGCTAGAGCTTATACTCGCGTAGATTGTGGTGGGTTGTTCGAGCCCCTAAAGTCACATTATACGCAACTTTCGTAAACAATTTTGTTTGCCTATATATTTTATTTGATAGTGTTGTGTGGCATCATATATTTATATATATCGCCAATGGGCCATAATGACTATATCAAGCTCTATAGTGCTTGAATAATCTAGGAAAATTAAATTGAAATACAATGAAACACAGATAAGTTAATTCTTTGATCTCTCCTCATGCATAAAGTTTTACCCGAAGTAACCCGAAGATATATAATATAATGCATGAAAGCCTTTTTGGCATAGAAGACATCACAAATTGGGATTCTATTAGTAAGCAAAAGGCCTTACCAAATAATTTAAGACTATAAATCTCAGCCATATATTGCTCAACCAGATGTTAGCACATTACTCTCTTTGTCGCTAAATGACATGAAGCAAACTATGAGATAAAAGGACATGTAATCGCCAGCAACACGAAGTTGCGAGTATACCGAGAGGTTATTCTGAGAAAATTTTCACTATGTTGGTGTGAAAACCATAGTGTGTTCCCGTCGAACCACTTTACTCGTTCTATCTAGAACCTATATGCTTGTGTCGCATACATCTCTCGGAATTGTAAATACTTATAGTCACTGAATTGACTCGGGATAGTCCTTTGACAAGTTTGGTATACACTGTAAACTAAATGGTAAAGGTCGGTCCTAAATGGACACATACCTGGGGTTTATGTAGCCGAACTACACTGAATTCCACCCTTTGGCATGCTTATCATTATCTACCTCCGATCTACCAGAAGTGAGAAGAGTAGACAAATAACTATGAAATCCCACATCACCATAAAGCTTGTAGCTAAATTAGACATTAACATATTCTTGGTCCTCGGAGCCAGAAGAGCCATATGTCTTGACCACTAGACTACTAGTGATGATAATTTGTGATAGAAATATTAAGATATTGTAGAGACCTGTTGTATCCTCTCTACTCCTGATGATTTCTTCGTACGAGAGCAGTACTACCTGGTGTTGAAGATGGATCCTAGGCGGATACCAGTATTGTTTCGTTCTTACCAAGCAGTTATCATCATTTGTGTCATCAAAAGCTAGTTATATGGTGATTTTCCCAGATAAAAATGAATTTTTGGCCTTGTCTGTTCTATTCCAAAGCTTCTTTTTTTGCTGAACAATGAAGAGATCGAAATAATGCTTTATAGAACAAGTTGGTATATAATATGAGGAGAAATATTTGCCCTGCTGGCAACACCATAAATAATTGACTATTGTTATAAGTTCTCTCTCAAAATTATTATACCTAAAAATGTTGCATTAATCGATACCCAATTTCAGAGCGGTATGAGTAATTGGGTAAACCATGGGCAGTGATAAAAACGAGCTAGACTATACATCTCTGCATATAAAAATCTTTGCTTGGCAGCATTGGCCTGATGTCCTGCACTTTTCTACCAATATAAACACACACATTTTTCCTATGTGCTTAAAAGCACAATGCAACCAGTGAATGTCTTTGTGAGCATTAGACCCTGATGGTCATTTTACTTGTTGATCTGAAGTCAACTAATGGCTCCAAACGAATGATATGCATGAGCCCCTGAAGGACCCTTATGGATAAAATAGTGTTGCGCATATCAAATCTTAATGATTGACTATGCATTTGGTAGTAATAACAATAAGTTTGCAGAATTGTAACCATGAAGCAACTTGTTGTTGCGTGTCTCGCTAGATGTTGAGACTAACCCTTCATGTTGAAGAAAAAATATGTAGTATTCATGCCACTACATTAATCTAAGTCCAAAGCTCACTGCATAAAACCCCTATCTGTAATGTGCGTAAGATTTCCCAAATAAATCACCACAATAGCATACATTGGCCACAACTGGATGATTGTGGTTGGGGATTTTATCTGTATGCTTTTAGAACATCTCGGCATTAGGGGGAGGAATGCCCATATAGTGTAATGCCTCAATATTCTATTAAACGCACAAAAGTCAAACTGAATATGTCGTTCGGTGTGTACTCCTGTGTATATGGAGTTTGCCAGAAATCGTTGAGGAGTAACCATATTGGTCTGAATGCTTCTACCTAATGTAGATGTGGATATACCCGGGATTAATATCATATCCACATTTGACTTATTGGCATTTGATCTATTCTCGGGGACGCCTGCGAATATGATCCATCAGCCTTAGTCAAAGCATATGTTTCTGATTGCAGATTCACGTGGTCTATGATAACTCTCCTCCGATTAATTCACCCTGATGGTGATTTGCCTCACGAAGAGGTTCATCTTGATGATGAAATTCCTAGCAATGCGCGCAATATCATTATGCCGGGAATACAGAACAATGAATCTTTTGTTTTGGGAAATAACGGAGATCATTATTAAATGTGGGAGACAAATATGTCGACACCTATCTTGCCCCTCTAGATTGCAAATGGATCCAAAACAAAGTCCTAGGCATGAGTGCTCTAAGCTCTCTTATCGGGTCATTGATAATGCAATCGAGGCTGAACCAATAATCGCAAAATGAAAGTCGCGAGCTTTAAGTTCAGACATTTATGGGCACTATTGAAATAATGTGTGGTGAATGCGATGGTTCAAGTGGTCTTGTGAGAGACCCATCCCACGTATGTGTTGAATAAACATTGTTCCACTATGTAATATATCTGGCAAATGGCATGAATTAAAATATGCAGTTAATAGGATTCTGAAGATCCATCATGAGATCCTATGAGGACTCATATCTTTGAATTATAAATATGCAACATATAAATCTCGTACTAAATAATACATTCCTGACGAATGAGCACTCTCATATATAGAGAGAATATCTCCTAGATGAGATTATAGTTCCTTGATGGAACCTTTCCAGAAGAAATAAAGTCTGTGTTAAACACCGAAGTTTGATAATCCCTATAAAGGGATAAAGACCCATACAGACCCGAAAAGGAATAAGATGAGGTACCAAAGGACTTGAAGTTCACCGAATAAGCACATGTGCATTCCACGATCTTTACTCATGGTATTTTCCACTAGATGTGGAATTACGGTATCCTCTAAAGCCCTGATGGCAGAAACCTATAAGGTTTAGGTGTTACTAGCAAAATATCCCCATTGTGCCAGAATGACAGACTATAATGATGTATCAGATCGATGAAAAATCCCTGATGGATTACGATCTTAGATGGACTTTTGTGACACCATCATAGATGTTGCAATGGATGAACGCCTCGAGCGATGTATCATATTTAGAATATGTACTATTGCAACTATATTATCCCCTAAAGTCTTATAGAAGGACATGTTACTTGCTTTGCACAACTATGTATAAATTGTGGTGTAAGATAGAAAATGATAGCACCCCAACCTCATCCATTCTCGTTATTCCAGACGGACAATGAGACATATATCTTGAAGAATATGCTTGAGTAATGAGGGATAACGACTTTGACAGATGTCATCGTCAGGGGGAGCGAATGCTTATATTGATCACAACCGTGAGACAATAAATGTCATATTCTATGCTCTGAAGGCGTGAGCTTGATGATCAATATGTGAACCTTTATTGAACTTTCTATCAAATATATAGATCCAGTCGATCGAACACCATCAGTCAAAGTGGCTTATTTATATTGATACGTGCACTTACCTCGTATATCCTAGAAGTGAGTAGAGGTAAAGTTCCTGAAATAGTCCTTGCAAGGATATGCAATCCGTTTGCTAAATCTTTATGTGCATATACTTCTAGAAGAAGATGTTTTGCCTTATTGATACGGTTTTGCAAGGATCAGGGGAGCACATTTCTAAAGTTAGCCCTTGTAGAAGATTCGATAGAATCTAGATCTCAGAGGATCCAAATCTGTCCCGATGACAGCTGTTGTACTCTTTTTCCCTTTGTGAGTTTTCTTGAAGTTTCTCACATGAGGTTTTTAACGAGGCAACAAAGTGGAAATGCAATTTGTATCACCATGCACTCTTTCTCCACATTTTTTCCACTGGGTTTTTCGGAGTTTTAACAAGGCATGTGTTGGTCGCGGTATTCGCCCAAGGGGGAGTGTTAAGTAACCCTAGTTAGGGTTATGTGGGCAAATACCTGCTATGCCCCTGAGGAGTCTCACATCTCTATATAAGGAACCTGTACACCCCCTCATAAGATAGAGATCAGAAAGAGGCCAGAGGCCCAACCCTATATCCAGTGTCTCGTGTGTTTCCTCTGTCGTGCTTATGGGAAGGGAGACGGGTTCTCTACATCTTCTTGCGCCTCTACTGTTGATGGGAGGGAAGGGAGCGGATCTGGTGATCCGTGGTAACGTAGTTCTCAACAACATTGTGTTCAGAGTGTGATTTTCAGATTCTGCTAAAAAAGAGCGAGAGCTCTCGTGGTCGGCATGCGATGTCTAGACCTCCAGCATTCCATTCAGTGGCGGACCTAGGATTTTTACATAGGGTGTGCCGTAACAAAATTTTCATGTATAATTATATCTAATGTACATATAATTTCATACTAAATTTGGTAAATAATTTGATATATAGATATAAAGTTTGACACTCAACAAATAAACATGAAAATTGCATACATTAAACATAAAAATTCCAATAATACTACTTATCTGGCCTGCGCTTCCTCAGTGCCATAAAAGTTTCAATTATATCTTCGTCATTCACTTCGAAGAAAATATCCCTCTCGATGTATGTAACAAGACAATCATCCAAAAGACTATCACACATCTTGTTTCTCAATTTAGTCTTCACCAAACTCATTGCAGAAAATGCCCTTTCAACACTTGCTATCGCCACCGGCAAAAGCAATACCAATTTAAGAAGCAAATAAACCATATCAAACACCTTATGTCTCTTTGTTTCAACAAGCTTAACCGAGAGGTCCACAAGATTAGTTATGTCTTTGAATCTATCATCTTCTCTTATGCCATCAATATAATTGTCAAGTTGCAAGTCAAGTTTTAACAAGTCAGTGCTTGACATGTCATTAGGATAAAAATCAGCTAGCTTTCGTACCTTGTGTGCATCAAAAGAAGCAAAAGAGTTGGAATGATCCAAGGCTGACATACAAGAAAGCAGCTCCATATTAGCCTCACTAAACCGACTATCAAGCTCTAGGCTAATTTGATCAATGACCCCAATATATACTTCTCTTCTGAAGTGGTCATCATTGGTTTGGTTATGAACAAATTGTGATGATCTTCCATAAGGCCTATAATTTCCATCCATAGCAGGAACTTGGATATCATGTTTGTTGCAAAATGAAGTAATTCTTTGAAGGAATTGATCCCAACCATCAAGCCTTAACTGTTGCATTCTTCTCTTTGCCACATTAACAAGTGAAATTGCATTGATAATATCTTGCTCCCTTCTTTGCAAACACACTGATAAATCATTTGTATATCCAAGAATAACAAACATTAAGTGTGCATCAAAAACAAAGTCAAATGACTCAAATGCTCCAAGCATAGAATGTATTCTTGTCCAATCACTTCTAATTGTAGTATCCTCTCCAAGAATCATGAGAACATATCGAATTACAGGGTACATAGTAATTATGTTGCATATAGTTTTGTAATAAGAGCCCCATCGAGTCTCACCAGGCCTAGACAACCCTATCTCTTGATTCAATCCTCTCCCAGTTTCAAGTTCACCACATTCAAGTGATTTCATGAGATTCTCAAGTCTAGCATCTCGAAGCATACCGTGACGCTTACAAGAAACTCCAACAATATTCAATAAGAGAGTTACTTGATCAAAAAACCACACACAATCATTATTTCCCTTGGCAACCACAACAAGAACTAGTTGGAGTTGATGTGCAAAACAATGGATATAATAAGCAGAAGGTGACTCTTGCATGATCAATGTTTTCAAACCTTTAATATCACCTCTCATGTTGCTAGCCCCATCATAACCTTGTCCACGAATTCGTGTCAAAGTCAAGCCATGACTAACAAGTAAAGCTTCAATTGCATCCTTAAGTGATAAAGAGCTAGTATCATCTACATGAACAACTCCAATAAAGTGCTCACATGGCCTTCTCAGTGCATCAACAAAACGCAAGCAAAGAGCTAGTTGTTCTTTGTGTGATATGTCACTAGACTCATCCGCTAAAATTGCAAATGGCTCTTCCCCAAGCTCTTCAATTATTTTCTTTCTAGTTTCTATAGCGCAATACTGAATAATCTGCTTTTGTATGTTTGGGCTAGTCAAAGTGCAATTACCTGAAGCGTTGTTAAGAACATACTTGTTGACCTCTTCACTATTTACAGCAAGAAATTTCAAGATTTCAATAAAGTTTCCTCTGTTGCTAGACTCTTCACTTTCATCATGTCCACGGAATGACAATCCTTGATGCAAAAGAAACTTCAAACATCAAAGTGAATATGTCAACCTTATCTTATAAAGATTGTGATCATCATCACTCCACTTCTCAATTTTGTTATCAATTGCTGCATTATGATTTATAAAGCCAAGATATTTCTCTTCTGCTGTCTTATGTGACATAGAACCCACATGTTTTAGAAGTGCTTCAGACCCTTTATTCCAATTATTCCAACCATCTGAAGTAAATGCAGAAGTCCCTTTGCCTTTATTTGCTTTACTTTTGAATAAGTAGCACATAAAGCAAAATGCAGCATCTTTTTTGACACTATATTCAATCCAAGGAAAATTTTGAAACCATACAAAATTAAAATGGCGATCTCTATCTCCAATTTTCCTATTTGGGAATTCATGTGCATATGGTTGAAATGGACCTCTAAGAATATATGCTCTTCGAATTGCATCGTGATCATTAGCATGGTAACTTGCAATAGGTTGTCTTTCACCTGGATCATGTGGAAGACGACTGATATCATAAAGTGTTGGCGGTGGCGGTGCAGATGGCATAGGATTCACAATTTCTTCGTTTATCCTTTCTTTCTCTTGTTCTTGAGGTGTCGACGCTTGAGTAACATCCAGAGATAATGAAGAAGCAATAAACTTCTGTTTTTTTGCAGCATGATTACGAAAAAGAGAGGCAATATCTCCTTGCTTCTTCATATTTTAGTCACTACAAAAATAATGGTAGTAAATCAACAATCAATAGGACAAAATCCTAAATCCTAAACTAGCAGGCAACAACTCGTACCAATCACCAGCAAGCAGGCAGAGGCAGCACCGTAGCAACTCGCTAGCCGCCAGGGAGCAGGCAGTAGACGGTCTAGGCCTGGGCGT
The DNA here is from genome assembly GCF_902167145.1 of Zea mays. Classification (NCBI taxonomy): domain Eukaryota; kingdom Viridiplantae; phylum Streptophyta; class Magnoliopsida; order Poales; family Poaceae; genus Zea; species Zea mays. Next base: position 40,964,739 of record NC_050099.1, on the reverse strand, counting down.
TCAGCATCAGACAACAGCAACTCGCAACTGGCAGCAGCAGGCAGTCTGGGCCTGGGCGGCTGGACGTTCAGCCGCACAGCGGCACGGCGTTGGCAGCTGGCAGCGCGCACGCGCCAGGACTCCACTAGACCGCCAGCGCCAGGAAGCCAGCCAGCCACGCAACTGCCAGGAATTCTTCTCGCAGAGTCGCAGTCACCAGGTGCCCAGGTATGCAGCCGCCAGGGCGCCAGGAAGTCAGGAACAGGCACACGAACAGCCGCAAGGATCGGAGAGTTGGAGAAGTTGAAACGGCCTTCGGACTTCTGCGCTTGGCGGCTGAATAGGTGGCCGGGTGGGGTCCCCGGTGGGCCTGGCTTAGGGTGTGCCAGGGCCCACCTGGACCCCCCTGTGGGTCCGCCCCTAATTCCATTGCGATACTTTTAAAATGGACTTAGATCACAGAATGAATTCCGTTTAACCTGACGATGCAATTACCCTTACGGGGCGTTTAGATCCCTTCATTTTATATGTCATATATTTTTGCCAGCTTTTTGCCAGAATCTGAGGTAATACTGAACCACTAAATGCCAAATCATGTTTTCTATGGCCATTAGTTTCCAAGAAAACCATGCATCTTTGGTTTTTGGATGATCAGAAGGGAGTCCAAACTGGACAAAACACATCATACATGCATCACTAGTACGTCCAGAATCACACCGTCTAAGTTCGGAGGACAGCAGGGCCTTGTATTTTGATCTGTATTCATCTTGTCATATGTCACACCCGAATTTAAGGAACAAACCCGGGCGTAAATCAAATATGTGATAAAATCAAGTCTCACACATATAATGACTCATAGTATAGAAACAAATGTCACATCTTTACTATATAATAGAAGTTATGTACATATAGCTAAATAATTGCATCATACGAAGATAACGACCCGCAACCAAAGTTGACTGGAAGACAACGACCTAGACCTCTCACGAACTCATCGTGGCATACTTAATGCTCCTCATCTTGCGGTACCTGATCTTGACCTGGGGATGTGAGTACAGCAAGGATGAGCTCACATACATGCATCGCTCAACAAGTTGTGGAGAATAATGTGCATGAGCTCACTTATGGTGCGAGCTCATGTGAATTGTAAGGCTTACCAAAGAAGATTATTAAAGCTGAGCATTTTTTTAAAGTTGGTCAAAATTTTATTAGCAGTTATTAAGTATAAGTAGATACTAACTCAATTAAATAAGAGAACACAATTAATAATAATTCCTACAATGCAAATCAAATGACAAACTAAGTTTAATTCCATAAGTTAATCATTTGAGTGTTCGAGCCGCTCATGACCGTGAGCACGGCTGATATACCAGTTTTACATTCTGCAGAGATTGCACATGTCACACCCAGTTTTGGAAGGCAAACTGATTGCGAACCATGTACATGTCAGGATCAGAAACTCACTTACACAACGATTACATAATTAAACATCATCACACATTGATCAAAATAATAGCGGAAATGGTACTTTATTACATCACGATGTCCAAGACATCCACAGAGTCATAAACATAACATAGTCATTTAACGTGATCAAAGTGCGGAATACAAAATGTAGAGATTGCAATGGGGACAACCTCGGGTGGGGTGGTTTTTAAAGCAAGGGTGAGTACACATCAACGTACTCAGCAACTGTTCCCTTTGGCTAAAGTGGACTAGTTGTATGTGGAGTTAAGGTTGAAGCAGTTTCTTTTAGTTAGTCAAGTATTTATTACTAGTTGTTGCTCACTTGTTCTCAAATGCTGTGAATCAAGAACAAGTCCACACAATTGTTAATTATTAGGTGGTATTTCAGCTCTGCATTCCCTTAGGAAGGACTTTGGAGCTAAGCCCTGCATCCTCTTAGGAACGACTTTGGAGCTTCTTCACCTTTGACTTACGTGGCATTTAAGCTCTGCATCCCCTTAAGAACGACTTTAGAGCTTTTTAACCTTTCACTTAGGTGGTAACTTAGCTCTGCATTCCCTTAGGAACGACTTTAGAGCTTCGTAACTTGCTCTGCATTCCCTTAGGAACAACTTTGGAGCTTCTTGATTCGTTCTTGTTACACTCGATGGTGTAACCACAAGCGTATTACATCAAGCCGAAGGTTAAACCTTCTTGTATTGTCTTTTTGGAAGAAAATATAAAGGCAAAAAAGGGTAAAAAATACATTGGATTATGGCACTCTTTGGCCGAAACGTTGTGCCACCTTTAGTAGATATGCCTCGACTCAGGCACAGTGTTGTTGACTATGTGAGCTTCAGACTCCTCCTGAATGTCCCGCTGTTGCTGAGCCTGACGATGCCCTTCTGGCTGTTGGTTATGAACCAAGGCAGGCGCCAGTGGTGGTGGTGGTGGCAACTGAGCCCAGGAGGCTTGGGAGTGACTCGCCGAAGCAACAGAAGTCATAGGCTGTTGATTGCCCACATACTTCGGGATATACGGAGAATAGCATGAAGTAGTATGCAAGACCTGCTTCGGCGGGTTCTGTCGTGCTTAGGCTTCAGCGATTTCCTTATGTTTCTAGATCGTGACTTGGCATGTCCTTGTCGTGTGTCCCTTATCTTCCCCACAAAATAGGCAGAACAGTCTCCTGGGTTGATTACCATATATTCCTCCGAAGCTTCTCGCCCCTCTGCCTTTTGGAGCTGGTGGTCTGAAGGAGCTTTGTTGTGCCCCTGATGATTGGGAGCTGTGCTGATGCCCTTGAGTATGATTTCCCCTATCGTCGCTTGAGCTAGGATTATGGATCGTCCTGACATGCCTAGGGTGGAGTCTTCGTCCGAAGCCCCTGGTCATCTCGAAGTATCTGTAGGCTTCTTCCCTTCTCTGCCGAAAGTCATTGTCAGCTCTGATGTACTCGTCCATTTTCTGGAGAAGCTTTTCCAAGGTTTGCGGTGGCTTCCTTGCAAAATATTATGTCATTGGTCCTAGTCTGAGCCCCTTGATCATGGCTTCAATGACAATCTCGTTAGGCACTATAGACACCTGAGCTCTAAGTCGCAAGAACCTTCGGACGTACGCCTGCAAGTACTCCTCATGGTCATATGTACATTGGTACAGAGCTTGGGCAGTGACCGGCTTCGTCTGGAAACCCTGGAAGCTAGTGACTAGCATATCCTTCAGCTTCTGCCACGACGTGATTGTCCCCGGCCGAAGAGAAGAATACCATGTTTGGGCCACACTTCTAACTGCCATGACAAAGGACTTCGCCATGACAGCAGTGTTGCCCCAATCTAAGGATATAGTTGCTTCGTAACTCATCAGAAACTGCTTCGGATCTGAGTGCCCATCATACATGGGAAGTTGAGGTGGCTTGTAAGATGGTGGCCACATGGTAGCCTGCAACTCTGCTGCTAGAGGAGAAGCATCATCAAAAGCAAAGTTACCATGATGAAAGTCATCATACCATTCATCATCATTGATTGGGCTTTCTTGATGAAGCTCCCGGTGTTGGGGCCCTCGGCCTTGGTCATCCTGAGTAATGTGACGCATTTCCTCGGCAACTTCGTCGATATTCCTCTAAAGGTCGGCTAACCGAAGCATCTTTTCTCTTTTTCTTTGCACTTGTTAGTGAATAGCCTCCAAGTCCCTGATCTCCTGGTCCAGCTCCTCCTCTTGAGGTGTTCGGCTGGTAGCCTTTTTCTTCTGGTTTCTAGCTTCTCGCAGTGAGAGTGTCTCATGATTTGTGTCCAGTGGCTGCAGAGCAGCCCCTGGCGCTGTTGTCTTCTTCGGCGGCATGACGAAGGTGAATGCTTGCCAAAGGTGGTCGTTTGAGTTCACCGGAGGTGGACGCTAATGTTGCTCACTTGTTCTCAAATGTTGTGAATCAAGAACAAGGCAACACAATTGTTAATTATTAGAGACCTTCGTCTTCCGAAGCATTATCTTCCCATGGGTATAATGATCATCAGACGAAGATCATGAATGACATACCTTCATCATTTTAATGTGCAAACAGGAATAAAAAGGAATGAAGATAATAACTGCATCTCGTTAATTCATTCATATTTGTATTCCATAAAACATGCATAAATATTAATAAAATTCATATTACATTGATACCTTCGGCTTGTTCGAAGGCAAAGATGTGAAAGAGTGATTACAATTCAGCGTGAACAGTATGGTGCTACTGTTTATCTATTTATAGGCACGAGACACAGCCCGGGTAAAAGTACATTTATGTCCCTGACATTTATTTATAATCATAACATGAATCATTAAGGACTAAATAGTATTTCCCCCTTTTGGTCAGCATCATATTTGGTCTTCGTCACCATACTAAGCAGAAGCTCTTCGGCTATAGCTTCGACCACCATTCTTATCACCTTTGGGTTACCTCTTCACATCGTATGTCTTTACCATGAGAGAAGACCTTTATGTCGAAGCTGAAGCCCCTGTAATAATCCATATACTGAAAACATATGGCCAGTCACGTTTTTGAGGACCTTCAAAAGAGGAAGCCCCCCAACACTAGTAGTAGAGCTAAGTTTAGTAATAAACCCAATTATTACCCAAAAGTACTCCCTCCAAGAGGAAATACCAGAAACCACGATTATATTCATTATCAGTAACCATCATCATAAAGTATCCAGAGTTATTATAATCAAAGAGGATCCCAAGGCTGCTCTTAACCGTGAGCACGGTTGATATACTAGTTTCTAACACTCTGCAGAGGTTGCACACTTTACCCACGAGTCGTGATTCCCGTTCTGCCCGGGGATCAAGACTCCCCATTGATCACTTCCAAGGTGACCTGGCAGGGTCTCACTATGTAGCTTTTACAAAGATTCCCAAGAGGTCATAGTCGCTCGTTAGGTTTCTCCAGTTTGATAAACACATTACTTCTCCCCACAGGAAGGGTGACTAACAAAACCAAAATTGGAAGAACCTCGGCAACCAGCCTCGGCAAAGCAAGTACTGTGCCTAGACCCCATTGACGGCCCTACGGCGAAGCCAACTACCTCTCAAGTTCCTCTAATTAATCAGCTAAGGGTGTCTCATTCCACCCTCATGGTTGTACTGTTATCCCGGGTGGTCTCTCAACGAACAAGTCCTTACGGAGAGGTACTCAGGAAATAGCCTGAGTCCCCTAAAGTATCACAAGATCAACGAGCAGGATTAGATCTAAGCGAGCGAGCGTGCGGGGGCGCGAGCGCGGGCTGATAAGCAGGCCAGGGAAGTAAGCAACCTAGGGACAAGGTGGACTGACCAGTCGGGCCCAGTCGCAGGGTGTGGGTGAGGGGGCAAATCCGAGAGGCTAGATTGCCATCAGATGGCTGGGATCAGATCGAGTCTAATTGAAGCCAGACTGTCTAATCTCAGATGGACGCTTGAGATATAATGGCGAGCTCGGGCTGGGTTGCTGGGCTGCACGCGGCGGCGGCGTCTGACTCCGCGGTGGAGTTTCGCCGGAGGCGAGGGCACAACCACGGCGAGGGTCTAGGGCACTAGGAAAGGGCTTAGGTGATTTTGGGGTGACACGGCGGACTCAGCCGTGGGCACGACACCGACGCAGAGGCACCAGAGGGCGCGGTCCGCGACGGAGTAGCCCAACGGCGACACACATCGACTCCGGCGAGCGATTGCGCGGACAGCAGGGCATCAAATGGGAAATTAAGGGCATGGGTGGGTTAGTTACCTCGAGAGACGGCTCTTGAGCGCTTGAACGATGACGAGGACACCGCGAGGGCCTTGGTCGATGACGGGGGAGACTCGGCTGCGCGGCGAGAAGTCTTATGAGCGTGAACCGAGGGAAATAGAGGGACTAGGGCAAACTAGAGGGTGTCTCGTGTTGCTGGCGAGGAGGCGGAGCTCACCGGGGCAACGGACGCGATAGGAGCTCGACGGCGGCTGCGAAACGGACGATGGACTATGATGGTGCTCCACGGGTGCGGGCGCATTGCGAGAGAGAGGTGCGAGGGGGTCTGCTGGACGCAACTGAGCGAGGGGAATGAGCGAGTGATTGCGGGCTCCAGAAAGAGGTCAGGCGCGTGGGGGGAGTGGCCAAGAAACACACGACGTGGGCGCGTGTCACACCCGGTTTTGGAAGGTAAACCGAATGCGAACCATGTACGTGCCAGGATCAGAACTCACGTACACAACGATTACATAGTTGGACATCATCACACAATGCTTGAATTAAATAACGAAAAGGTACTTTAATTACAACAAGATGTCAGAGACATCCACAGAGTCTAATACATAACCATAATGTTTAACAGTAACATCAAAGTGCGGAGTAACGAAACGTAGAAGATAAGCCTACACAGGCAGCTGACTAGGGGTTTGCCACTAAAATAAACTAGAACTCGTCGTAGTCCTGGAACTCCTCAAAGTCCTCCATGTTGCCAACTTCACCTCCTGAGCACTGAGTACAGCGGGGACAACCTGGGGTGGGGTGGTTTGTAAAGCAAGGGTAAGTACACATCAACGTACTCAGCAAATGTCCCGTTTGGCTAAGGTGGACTAGCTGTATGTGGAGTTAAGGTTAAGCAGTTGTTTTTAGTTGGTCAAGTTTTTATTACTATAAGTAGAGCCAAATTTTAGTAATAACCCAATTATTACCCAGTAGTACTCCCTCCAAGAGGAAATACCAGAGATTAAAATTATAACCATCATTGCTAAACATCATCATAAAAGTAATCAACATTCTTCTAATCGAAGAGGATCCCAAGGCTGCTCATAACCGTGAGCACGACTAATATACCAGCTTCTAACACTCTGCAGAGGTTGCACACTTTACCCACAAGCCGTGATTCCCATTCTGCCTGGGGTTCTAGCCTCCCCATTGATCACTACCAAGGTGACCTAACAGGGTCTCACTACGTAGCCTTTACAAAGATTTCCCAGAGGTCATAGCTGTCCGTTAGGTTTCTCCAGTTTGATAAACACAGTACATCTCCCCAGAGGAAGGGTGACTAACAAAACCAAATCAAAGAACCTCTGCAACCAGCCTCAGCAGAGCAAGTACTGTGCCCGGACCCCATTGACGGCCCTACGGCGAAGCCAACTACTCCTCTAGTTCCTCTAATTAATCAGCTAAGGGCGTCCCATTCCACCCTCATGGTTGCACTGTTATCTCGGGTTGTCACTCCCCAAACAGGTCCTTACGGAGAGGTACTCAGGAAACAGTCTGAGCCCCCTAAAGTAATCACAAGAACCTCATCGGGATAACATCATCGTATCATAAAAGATCACATCATGTTCATTGATTAAGTTAAAGAAATAACATAAGCTAATCATGATTAACCCAAAAGGTAAACAAGGGTAAGGTAAATACAGACTAGTCAAACCTTAAGTTTCAATAATGTAATGCGGGACAGTGAATTATAAAGTAAAGTAGGACATGATAGGTCTGAGGACACTTGCCTTCACCAGGTTGTTGCTCAGAGGGATCTTCGGCAACACACTCAGGAACCACGAGCTGCTCGTTGTCTAAGTAAAGCGAGCATACATTCAATACATTTGGAAGGTAAAAATGAACATCACATCAAACATGTACAAACATTGGCACACAACTCAAAAAGGTATAGTATTAAGTACAGGGGAATGAGATCAAGTTATAAAATGGACTAATCCTAATTGGGGATGAATTACTCTCTAAGTGTTGGAACATAGCTCAAAAAGGTTAAGTAGTGATTAAACAAAGAAAAGCTAAAATTATAAGATGAACTACTCTCATTTAGGAATTTGATTATCCTTTAAATGTTATCCATAATTACATACCTAATTCTATTTATCTCATTGAGGCCTAAAGGTCAAACCAAAAATGAATCCATGTAATGCATGTCACTAATCTCACAAGATTAAATATATTTTAACTCCTAGGGCTTTCATTTTATTTATTTCATTAAATAAATAAACCAACATAAACATTAATCCTATATTCTAAGTGTAAAATTAAGGTATGTAGATTACAGTTGGTCATATTTTATTTGAACAGAGAATAATCTTGTGAACATTTTGCAATTTGAACCACTAAATTTGGAGTTCATATGAACAAGATATGAAATAAACAAGTTTTGAAGTTTGAAATATGAAATTAGGGCTAAATCTGTAATTAAATAAAAGTCCAAGGGGCTATTATAAAGAAACCAGGGACCTATACGCTAAAACAGAGGACGGCGGGTTGATTTCCTAAAACCAGGGGGTTCTTAAGCAAAACTCACACACGAAGGGGTATGGGGTAATCTCAGCCATCAGATCAGAGAGCAACGACCCAGATTAGATCGTGCGAGCATGGGCGTGGATGCGGCTGACAAGCGGGGCCAGGGCGTCAGCGGTTCAGGGCGGACTGACCAGTCGGGCCCACAGGCAGAGACGTGGGTGAGGGGGGAGAGAGAGGGGCGGTCAGATCCCGATCGAAGGGCTAGGATTAGATCTACTTGGGTTAAGTCTAAACCATTCGATCTCGGACGGACGACCGAGATCTAACGGCCTGGGCTGACTTGGGCGCGGTGGCGCCGCTCGGCCCCGCGGCTATAGTTTGCCGGAGAGGAGAAGGCTGGCCACAGCGGGGCTCTAGTGGCTTAGGGAAAGGGTCAGACACGTTCAGCGCGACACGGTGAACACGACCGTGGGCGTAGAACCGACACGAGGGCACCAGAGAACGTAGACCGCGGAGGAAAAGGTTCCGTGGTGGCACAACTAACTTCGGTGAGCAATTGCGTGGACGCAGGGGTGATACTTGGCGAAATAACGGCATGGGAATGATGCTCACCTCTAGTGTGAACTCTGGGACGTTTGGAGAATGGCAGGGGTGCAATGGAGCCTCGAGTCGATGGCGGCGGGGCTCCGGCTGCGCAAGAAACGCTCCGGTGAGCGTGGACCAGACGCAGCAAGGAAGGAAAGGGCACACCGAAGGGTGTCCCGAGCAGCTGAAAGTAAGGCGGAGCTCACCGTGGCGCTGGACGGGGCACGGGCGCGACGGCGGCCACGGAATAGGCAGTGGGCGTCGGCAGGCGGTGGCGGAGCTCTCTGCTCGCGTGAGCAGAGTGAGAGAGAGGGTGAGAGAGTTGGGCAGAGGGCGCAAATGAGAGGGGATTGGTGGGCGAGCACGGCGCGGGGCTCAAAAGGGGCGCGGGGACACGGATGTGGCCGAAGAACGCGCGGTCGTGGGCACGTCCACGGCGATTAGATCGTGGGAGGAAGGTTGAGGACGGCTGACAGGTGGGGACAGCAGGACAAAGAGAGGGAGAGTGGGCGCACGCGAGGGAACCAGCGCCGACAGGTCTAGCCCACGGGGCAGCGGGAGAGAGGGCGCGCTCAGGCTTGCGCCGACAGGCGGGGCCCGCCCGTCAGACACAGGGGGCGCACGGGCGCAGGCGCGCACGCGGGGTTGGGCTGGCTTGGGCTAAATGGGCTGAAATGGCCTTTTCTATTTCCAGGGAATTTCTAATTGTTTTTCTATTTATTTTCTCTAGGGTTTTCAATTCAAATCAAGTTTCAAATTCAAACTAAATCAAATATATGCAACAATTCAAAGAATATTTAGACTCAATATGATGCAACATTCCATGACTCATAGGTTTTGGGCAAAATAAAATAAATAATCCTTCACTAATACCACTAACTCTAATTAAAAGAAAAAGAGAGGGAGAAAACTAGAGAGAGTGAAGCTAGATTGAGATAGAGAAGAGTAACACCTGAATTTGGATGATTATAAGAAAGAAATTTTATACCCCCAAATTCAGGGTGTTACAGACCTGTCCCCCTTAAAAGAATCTCGCCCTCGAGATTCAGGGCTGGCTAGCAAAGAGTTCAGGGTACTTGGCTCTCAGATCATCTTCTCTTTCCTAGGTTGCTTCTTCTTCTGAGTGAAGGTCCCATTTGACTTTGCACATTCTGATGGTGTTCCTCTGAGTGACCCGATCTGCTGTCTCTAGAATTTGCTTTGGCTTCTCAATGTAATTCAGATCTTCTTGAACTTCAAGGTCCTCTGCTGGTAACTGCTCTTCTGGCACTCTTAAGCATTTCTTCAACTGAGACACATGAAGCACATCATGCACTGTGAATAGATTCTCTCGCAAACTGAGTTGATAAGCCACTTCTCCACGTCTTGCCTGAATCTAATACGGCCCGATATAGAGAGGGGCTAGCTTGCCCTTGACTCCGAACCTCTTGGTTCCTCTGATAGGTGACACTTTCAAGTAGACATAGTCTCCCACTTCAAAACTGAGTTCCCTTCTTCTGGTATCCGCATAGCTTCGTTGCCTGGACTGCGCTACCTTCAGATTTTCTCGGACCATCCTGATATTCTCTTTAGCTTCAAGCAAAATCTCTGGGCCGAATACCTGCCTTTCGCCGTGTTGATCCCAATACAATGGAGTTCTGCAATTTCTCCCATAAAGTGCTTCGAATGGTGACATCTTCAGACTGTCCTGATAGCTGTTGTTGTAGGAGAATTCTGCATACGGTAGCCTCTTGTCCCAACCTAACTTATCTTGCAAAGCACAAGCTCTCAACATATCCTCCAGAATCTGGTTGGTTCTCTTAGTCTGACCATCTGTCTGCGGGTGATAAGCTGAACTGAATTTCAAGTGTGTACCCAAAGCTTCATGTAGCTGCTGCAAAAAATGAGAAGTAAACTGGGTGCCTCTGTCCGATATTATCTTCTTTGGAATACCATGCAAGCACACAATCCTAGACATGTATAATTCTGCCAACACTGCACTATTATAGGTGGTCTTGACTGGTATGAAATGGGCCGCCTTTGTCAAATGGTCCACTACTACCCAGATGGAGTCGTAACCGACTCGAGTGCGGGGCAGACCGACTATAAAGTCCATCCTAATCTCATCCCATTTCCACCGCGGAATCTGCAATGGCTGCAACAAACTTGCGGGTCTCTGATGTTCTGCCTTGATTCTCTGACAACTGTCGCATCTGGCCACATACTCTGCTATCTCTCTTTTCATACCGTACCACCAGAATCTCTTGTTCAGGTCTTGTTACATTTTCTCGCTACCAGGGTGTATAGAGTATGCTGTCTCATGAGCCTCCTTGAGAATTAGTTCCCAGATCGAGGTGATGTCGGGAACACACAGCCTATCCTTGAACCATACCACTCCTTCTACATCTTCACGGAAATCCAGGCTTTCCCATCGATGATTAACTGTCGGATCTCGTTAATCTTCTCATCACCCTTCTGACCTTTCCTGATGTCTTGCTCTAGAGTGGGCTCTAGCTCAATTGCCACTCCTTGAGTGTTGTTCAGAAATCCGAGACTCAACCTATCGAATTCCTTCGCTAGCTCAACCAACAACGGGTGAGCAGCCAACATATTGATTTGACTCTTCCTGCTAAGAGCATCTGTAACCACATTTGCTTTGTGTCACACCCAGTTTTGGAAGGCAAACCGAATGCGAACCATGTACGTGCCAGGATCAGAAACTCACGTACACAGCGATTACATAATTGGACATCATCACACAATGCTCGAATTAAATAACGGAAAGGTACTTAATTACATCAAGATGTCCAAGACATCCATAGAGTCTATTACATAACCATTGTTCAACATAATTATCAAAGTGCGGAAATACGAAACGTAGATGCTAAGCCTACACAGGCAGCTGACTGGGGGTTTGCCACTAAGAAAGAGCTAGAACTCGTCATATTCATGGAACTCCTCGAAGTCATCCATGTTGCCAGCATCACCTCCTGAGCATTGGGTACACTGGGGACAACCTGGGGTGGGGGTGGTGTGTAAAGCAAGGGTGAGTACACATCAACGTACTCAGCAAATGTCCCGTTTGGCTAAAGTGGACTAGTTGTATATGGAGTTGAGGTTAAGCAGTTGCTTTTAGTTGGTCAAGTATTTATTATTATTAGTAGAGCCAAGTTTTAGTAATAAACCTAGTTATTACCCAGAAGTACCTCCTCAAAAGAGGAAATACCAGAGATCAGATTTTATAACATCATTATTGACCATCATCATAAAAGTATCCAAAGTTCTTCTAATCAAAGAGGATCCCAAGGCTGCTCTTAACCGTGAGCTCGACAGATATACCAGTTTTTAACACTCTACAGAGGTTGTACACTTTACCCACAAGTCGTGATCCCTTTCCAGCCTGGGTTGTACAGACCCGATCTTCACTACCAAGGTGAATGGCCAGGGATACACTACATAGCTTTACAAAGACTGCCCTGGTGCATAGCTGCTCGTTAGGTTTCGCCAGTCGTACAAACACAGTACACCTCCCCAAGGTGGGTGACTAACAAAACCAAATCGAAAGAACATCTGCACCCCAACCTTGGCAGAGCGAGCACTACGCCTCGGCCCCCATTTATGGCCCTCCGGCAAAGCCAACTACACCTTCAGGTTCATCTAATTAATCAGCTAAGGGCGTCCCATTCCACCCTCATGGTTGTACTGTTATCCCGGGTGGTCACTCCACGAACAGGTCCTTACGGAGAGGTACTCAGGAAAAAGGCCTGAGCCCCCTAAGGTATCACAAGATCATCCACATAATCAGGATAATAGTATCGTATCATAAATGTCCACATCATGTTCATTGATTAAGTTAAGACAATAGCAACATGCTAACCATGATAACCCAAAAAGGTAAAGAAGGATAAGTGAATACAGACTAGTCAATCCTTAGGTTTCATAAAGTAATGCGGGACAGTGAATCATAAAGTACGTAGGACATAATAGGTCAGAGGACACTTGCCTTCACCAGGTGGTTGCTCAGGGAGGTCTCCAACAACACACTTAGGAACCTCAGACTGCACGTTGTCTAAATAAAGCGAGCATGCATTCAATACATTTAGAAAGTACAAATGAACATCACACCAAACATTTACAAACATTGGAACACATCTTAAAAAGACACAATACTACATAAGGGATAATGAATTCAAAGTATAACATAAACTATAGCATACATTAACTTTATTTGAAAATAGATTATTATTTCCCTAAGTGTTATTTACAAGTACATAATCATAGATCAATTTATTTTATTGTGATCTATACTTTAGAACAGAGATGAACTCATGCAGTACCTATCATTAATCTCACAAGTTTAAACATGATTAAATCTCTAAGGTTCTCCTTTTATTTATTTTATTAAATAAATAAAACTACATCTATATTAGTTCATATTCAATCATAAAAATTAGAATGTGCAGACAGTAAGTGAAACCATTTTATTTAAATAGAGAATAGTTCTATGAACATTTTGCAATTTGAATCACTAAATTTGGAGTTCATATGCAAAAGTTATGAAATAAACAAGTTTGAGAATTCAAAATATGAAATTAGGGCTAATTCTGTGAATATTTAAAAGTCCAGGGCTAAATCTGCAAGATTACAGGGGCCTGCGCGCGAAAACCAGGGACGGCGGGTTGATTTCCAGTAAACCGAGGGTCTCTTTAAGAAAACTACCGCGCGAAGGGGTATCAGGTGAATCTAACCGTCAGTTCTAAAACCAACGACTGAGATTAGATCTGCGGCCGAGGGCGCGTGCGCGCGAGCGGGCGAGCGCTGACAGGCGGGCCAGGGATTGTCAGCGACAGAGGGGGAGAGCGTGCTGACTGAGCGGGCCCAACGCCAGGAGGTTTGGGCGCTGACAGGCGGGCCAGGGCGCCAGGGCACGCGTGCTGGAAACGTTATCTGTGATATGAGTCGTTCGATCTAAATTGGATGGAGGGAATCAGACCGAGGGGGTTGAATGGCTGCGGGCGGCGCCGCTCCTCTCCGCGGCGGTGAGGTCACCAGAGTTGAGGTTGGCGCGGGCTATGGTGGCTCTGGGGTCGCTGGAGTTGGGCAGAGAGGGAGAGGGCGCCACGACGAACTCAATGGCGGGGAAGAGGCCATGAATCCACGAGCAGAGAGGGTAGAACAGCGGTGAGGAAGCCTCGGGCGTGTCGGAGGAACTCCGGTGAGCTATTCCGGCCACGGGGAGGGGGCTTAAGGTGTGCTAAGGCCTTGGCTAACTTCAGCAGAGGCAGGGGTGACATAGGGACCTACTCTGGTGAACTAGACCGGGCTAAATCGACCGGCCACCGCGCGAGCACGGCGGACCGCCGCGGTCGAGCACCAGCGAAGGCAAAATTGGTCGAACACAGGGCGCAATAGGGGAAATTGGGCATGTGGACGGGTGTCTCACCTCGGGGCAGAGCTCGGGGAGGCTTGGAGCGGTCTCCGGCGAGCTGGATGGCCGTGAACGCGGGTGCGAGTCTCCGGCGGCGGCTGGCGGCGTGGGCAGAGCGCGAGAGAGGGTGAAGCTGAGCGAAATGAGGCGAGGGGTGTGCGCGGGGCACTGGCGGGGCTCTAAGAAGGGAGCTGGGTGCGTGGGCTGGCGTCATGGCCGAGAAATCCGGCGACATGCGCGAGTGCACACGCGCCGGTCCACGGCGAGCGCGGAGGGGGCGGGACTAACAGGGCAGGCCCACGGCGCAGAGAGAGAGAGAAGAAAGGGGCGCGCGGGGCAACGGCTCGGCGACTGGCGATCCGGGCCTGCGAGACAGAGAGAGAGAGAGGGAGCGCGCGGGGAAGAAAACTGGAGCTAATATGTTGGCCCCACTGGGCAGCGAGCGAGGGAGGGAGGGCGCGCGCGAGGGAGAACTGCCGCTGACAGGCGGGGCCCGCCTGTCAAACGGCGCAAGCGCGCGACCTGGCTGGGCTTAGTGGGCCGACTGGGCTACTTTCTCTTTTCCTTTTTCTCTAGATTTTCTAATTCCTTTTCCATTTCTTTTTCTATAGAGTTTTCAAATCCAAATTCAAACTAGGTTCCAAATTCAAATAAATTCAAACTTGTGCAACACTTCAAAGAATATTTTAAGCTCAGCATGATGCAACATGTCATGACCCATAAGGTTTTGACAAAAATAAATAATTAATCTCCACTAGTTTAAGCTATTTCTAATCAAAAGGAAAAAAGGGGAAAGAATCTAGAGAGAGGGAAAGCCTAGAGTGAGAAAAGGAAGAGTAACACATTATTTTGGGTGATAATTAGAAAGAAATTTTATACCCCCAAAATCAGGGTGTTACAGACCTATCCCCCTTAAAAGAATCTCGCCCTCGAGATTCAGGGCTGGCTAGAAAAGTGCTCATGGTACTTGGCTTTCAAATCATCTTCTCTTTCCCACGTTGCTTCTTCTTCTGAGTGGTGACCCCATTTGACTTTACACATCCTGATGGTACTTCTCTGAGTGACTCGATCTGCTATCTCTAGAATTTGAGTTGGCTTCTCAATATAAGTCAGATCTTCTTGAACTTCAAGATCCTTTGCTGGCAACTGCTCTTCTAGCACTCTGAAGCATTTCTTCAACTGAGACACATGGAACACGTCGTGCACAGCGGACAGATTCTCTGGTAAGCTGAGTTGATAAGCCACTTCTCCACGTCATGCTTGAATCTGATACGACCCAATATAACGAGGTGCTAGCTTTCCTTTGACTCCAAACCTTTTGGTTCCTCTGATGGGTGACACTTTTAAGTAGACATAGTCTTCCACTTCAAAACTGAGTTCTCTTCTTTGGGTGTCAGCATAGCTTTGCTGTCTGGACTGCTGTGATATCCTGGCCCCTGGGATGGGATATCCTGGCCCAAGGCTTAATATAATTAATAGAGTAATCATATCAACAAGGTGTATCTTCTTTTTTGGAAGCCTATCTCGAAAGAACCTTCAAGTTAAGCGTGCTTGGCTTGGAGCAATTTGGGATGGGTGACCGACCAGGAAGTTTTCTCGGGTGCGTATGAGTGAGGACAAAGTGCACACAAAAGACTCGTGTTGGTCTGTGGGGACGATATATGATCCTAGAGAGCTGCTAGGAGTGAGTACCGCCGATCTAGGGATTGGACGGGGTGTTACAAATGGTATCAGAACCGACCCTCGCTGTTTCATGGGCGTGTGTGGGCTAGGGGGTTCAGGTATATGCCACATGGCACATGTTGGCCCGGAGTGGTCACATGGCATGGCATATGACGACACTAGACATACAGACGTGACCAAGAGGGGAGGTTCCTGGATTGGGGTTGACCGACGAGGACGTCGGTCTTCTAAGGGGGGTGGATTGTGATATCCTGCCCCCTATGATGGGATATCCTGGCCTAAGGCTTAATAGAATTAATAGAGTAATCATATCAACAAGGTGTATCTTCTTTTTTGGAAGCCTATCTCGAAAGAACCTTCAAGTTAAGCGTGCTTGGCTTGGAGCAATTTGGGATGGGTGACCGACCGGGAAGTTTTCTCGGGTGCGCATGAGTGAGGACAAAGTGCACACAAAAGACTCGTGTTGATCTGTGGGGACGATATATGATCCTAGAGAGCTGCCAGGAGTGAGTACCGCCGATCCACGGATTGGACGGGGTGTCTCTTGGCTTGACTTATATGGTGGGAATTATTCCACTTAATTTGAGAAGTCAAGAAACGGTCAAGGGCGTGCCACACGCGCGCGCGCCGCCGCTGCTGCCGGCCGGGCGTGGCATGGCAGGCAGGCAGGCGGCGAGCGGGCGTGGTGTGGTTGTGTTAATTTTTAGCACTCATTAACCGTGGGAGTTTCAACTCCGGGTTAAACCTTTCAGTTGCCTGTCTCTTCGTCAGCTGCATGCGAGACCCTTACCCTTCAGCTGTCCGTCTCTTGATGTGCCGCATGCGACCCTTCTCCTTCGGCTTCCCTCCGCGAGAGGTTAAGTAGAGGAGAACCCTTGGCACTTGGTACACGCGAGCAGACACTCTTTCAGAATCACAGTCCAGCCGCAAGTGAGGGTATTTCCATCTCGTGACTCTGCGCGCACAGAGCAGCGAGAGGGCAGGTGCCTCCGAAGCCCTTGCCGTTCGAGACCTTACACGGGGGATCAACAATTAGGTTTTTGGGGAGCGTCTACACGACTGCCCAAAAACGTCTTCTTCCTGGCGACATGACAAGAGAAGCTGGACAAGGATCAGGATCCTCGGAGCGCATGGGAGGGTATGATCAATTCAGTTCGTTACTGTTTTATGTTCTGCAGATTATATATGTTCATCTCTATTATTTCGTATGTAGCCATAGAATTATCCAAACAGTTCTGTCATATCATATCATGATATTTCTAATGTCTGTTCATACTATTAAAATATCATATCTATTTGTTTTAATTTTACAGTCATGTTGTTTATGTTATTATCTGTTTATTTTCAATTGTTTCGTCAGTTTACATGCTTATTATATGTGTTATATGATTCATAAGATTTATGTTCTCATGATCCATATTATTATGGATATATTTGAGATCACGATTTCTATGGTTAATTATCTTTTATATGTCATCATCATAATGTTAATTTATGGAATTAAAATGATATGGAAAATGCCTATATTTATAACAATCCAAAAACCTAATGTTATGCATTTTTCTGTCAGAGGTTTTGCTGCTGTGCTAAAGCCTAATCCTTTTGATGGTAAAAACTTCTTGATAATTGTGGCTTACTGCAATGTCTTGTTTTCATACCGCTCAGGGCAAGCCTGTCAACTTACCTCCTGAGGATGAGGCTAAGTTTAAGGCTGAGGACAACCTCTTTCGAGGAGCAGTAATTAGCGCACTGGATACAAAATTCCAGAAAAGCTATATCATCCTTCCTACAGGGAAAGAGCTGTGGGATGCACTTGTTGGAAAGTTTGGAGTAACTGACGCTGGTAGTGAGCTGTATCTCATGGAGCAGCTGTCTGACTACAAGATGGTTGAGAACCGATCTGTAGTGGAACAGGCTCATGAGTTTCAGGCACTAGCTAAGGAACTCGAACTTTTTCCTTGTCCTTTGCCTGACAAGTTTGTGGCTGGCGATATAATCGCCAAGTTGCCACCTTCTTGGAAGGACTTTGCTACCTCTCTCAAACATAAGAGACAAGAGTTCAATGTGGAAGAGCTCATTGGTACTCTTGATGTTGAGGAAAGGGCTAGAACAAAGGACAACAGAAAAGGTGTGGAGACCTCTACTGCTAATGTGGTGCAGAAGAGAAACTTCCGCAAGTTCAACAAGAAGAAAAACCAGAACAAACAAGAGAACACAAATAAACCTGTTCAAACAGCACAGTTTAAAAAGAAGAACAACAACCACAAGGGAAAGGGAGGATGCTTTGTCTGTGGCAGTGATCAACATTGGGCTAGAGAGTGCCCTAATCGCAAGTTCACACAGGACAAGAAATCAACTAATGTTGTAACCACTGAAACTGAAGGTGGAACATCTGGGTATGGTAATTCTTTACCATTTGTTCTTTCAGTTTGTAATTCGCCTGAGTGGTGGATGGATAGTGGTGCAAACATTCATGTGTGTGCTGATGCCTCTATGTTCACTTCCTACCAGGTCGGGAGGTCTGGCACCTTGTTAATGGGAAATGGATCGCGTGCTCATGTTCTTGGTGTTGGTACGATCATTCTGAAGTTTATTTCGGGAAAGACGGTGCCATTGAAGAGTGTGCAGCATGTGCCCTCTATCAAGAAGAATCTCGTTAGTGCTTCGATGCTATGTTGAGATGGATACAAAGTTGTTCTTGAGTTTAATAAATGTTTTGTGTCGAAACATGGTACTTTTGTTGGTAAAGGATATGACTGCGGAGGCTTGTTCTGCTTATCACTGCATGATTTGTGTAATAAACTGGTGAATTCTGTTCATTTTTCTGATGAGTCAGATTTATGACATTCACGTTTTTGTCATGGAAGCTTTGGCTGTCTTATGCGTTTAGCAAATCTAAATCTAATTCATAAATTTAACTTGGTCAAAAAGTATAAGTGCCATGTGTGTGTTGAATCAAAACAACCCCGCAAGCCACACAAGGCTGTTGAGGCAAAGAGTTTGGCACCTCTAGAACTTGTTCATTCTGATATGTGTGAGATGAATGGAATTTTGACCAAAGGTGGTAAAAGATACTTTCTCACTTTTATAGATGACTCCACTAGATTTTGCTATGTGTATCTCTTAAAAACAAAAGATGAAGCGTTTAATTATTTTAAGGCCTATAAAGCTGAAGTTGAGAACCAACTTGAAAGGAAAATAAAACGTTTAAGGTTCGATCGAGGTGGAGAATATTTCTCTAATGTGTTCGATAAGTTATGCGTGGAACATGATATTATTCATGAGAGGACACCGCCATTCTCACCACAATCCAATGGGATTGCTAAAAGGAAAAACCGCACTCTAACAGATTTGATGAATGCCATGTTGAGTACAGCGGGATTATCCAAGGCATGGTGGGGTGAGGCGATTCTGACAGCATGTCATGTCCTGAATAGAGTTCCAACAAAGAACAAAGAGATCACACCATTTGAGGAATGGGAAAAGAGAAGATTAAATCTCTCATATTTGCGCACTTGGGGTTGCTTGGCTAAAGTGAATGTGCCAATCAACAAAAAGCGCAAACTTGGGCCTAAAACTGTTTTACGTTCTGCATATTATATATGTTCACCTCTGTTGTTTAGTATGTAGCCATAGAATTATCCAAACAGTTCTGTCATATCATATCATGATATTTCTAATGCATGTTCATACTATTAAAATATCATATCTGTTTGTTTTAATTTTACAGTCATGTTGTTTATGTTATTATCTGTTTATTTTCAATTGTTCCGTCAGTTTACATGCTTATTATATCTGTTATATGATTCATAAGATTTATGTTCTCATGATCCATATTGTTATGGATATATTTGAGATCACGATTTCTATGGTTAATTATCTTTTATATGTCATCATCATAATGTTAATTTATGGAATTAAAATGATATGGAAAATGCCTATATTTCTAACCGCGCCGTCGCCGCTCCCTGTGTCTCTCTTTCTCTCCCCTTTCTCTCTTCTCCCTCTCATCTCTCTCTATCGCACGTGCCAGGCAACCGGCCGTGGCCCGCTCGCTTGTACGGACCCGAGCCGCCCAGCCGAGCGCCCCTTCGCCTGCGACCCTGCGCGCAGCCGCGCCATGCGCGCCCAGGCCGAGCCCCTGCACCGTGCCCGACCAAGCCCCTGCGACAGAGCTGCCCCGCGACGACCCGGCCAGCGTCGCTCGCGCCCGCCCGACCGCCACTGGAACAGGAAACTGAAGCCACCGTTTCTCCTCTCCCCCATTCCCTCTCACCGTTAATGGAGGTAATGGACACCATTAATGGCTTTTGAAGCCGACCGACCGTTTTTCTTCCCCCGGCGCCCTCTCCTCTCCCTGGCCAACCCTCCGTCTCCCCTCCCTCTCTCTATAAATGTGTCGAGCTCTCTCTCTGCCTTCCTCCCATACCCGAGCTCACTCTCATTTCCTCTCACTCTCTCGCTCGCCGTTGTTGTCGGAGTTCACCGTCGTCGCCGGAGTTCACCAGAGCTCGCCCCGCCGAAGCCCGCCCGACGTCGAGGACCCCTGCCCGCTTCTCTTGTGATCGACCTTCTTGCCGAGTCATCTCCATTTCCCTGCGCAAGCGAGAACCCAAGGTGGAAGACAACCCCAAATTAATTTGTGTATTTTCAAAATACTTTTGATTCAATTCATGAACTGTATATTTAGTTTGTTGTAATATGAACATGTGTGATCCGCAATTCATACGTATGTGCGTTATGCGAATTTTGGTAGATATATGCGATACGTAGTGCACCGTGATTGTTCATGTTAGTGGATGCGATGATTTTTGGATTAGAGAGAAACATGACAAAAATTTAGTAGTCACACGTTGGTGATAAAAACACTAGATAGGAAATTTTATAGTTAAAATTTGGTCACAATGAATTTTAGAAACTCCTTGGAGGATTATAGTCATAGGTTCATTTTAATGAATTTAGAAAATGGTATAGAACTCATGTCATATAAACAATATATGATTTTTAGATGATTTATCACTGATTATTTTATTTCCTTTTTATAAAGAAAGGAGAAAATACTATTAGTAGTATGGAAAGTAGATTTTTACTAGCCAAATAAACTTGTTCGCAAGTATAGCACTTAAATTTTTAGAGTAAGCAAAATACTTGTTTATGTCAAAATAACCCCGCTTGTGTGATAAAAAGTCCAATTAGTAATTTATAGGAATTTTTAGAATATTAATATTAATAGGTTCATTTTTAGCTATACTCAATAATTCAAGTTCGAAATAAAAAGGATAAAATCTATTTATTGGTATTAAAGACGATAACTATCAATTATTTTCATTGATGATGTTAAAACATATTAATACTAGTTAAAACTGTATTTATAGCACCCACTCATAAATTCACCATTTAGGACTCACAATAATAGCTATACTTGAATTAATAAGTATTTTCGCGTTTAGAACGTATTTAAGGTGTGATAAGTGCGATGTGTTAATGTGTATGTAATGGTGTATGTTTATGTAATGGTGTATGTTTATTTATCGATGTATGTTTTCTTTTTTGTATGGCAACATACGACGTTATTAGAAGCTGATTTTGTGGTAGAGCATCCGAATTCGTTCGAGGACGATCCGCAGGATACTTTTGAGCAAGGTAAGTGGATTCTCCCTCTGCATATTCTATTTGTACCCAATCAATGCATATAATAATGTTTACTTTTTGATATACTGCATAACTTGATGGGTTTTACCTAATTAAGGATTTCCTAGATTTACCAACTGTATTCCTTGTTTACCCTGGGAAATTATTAAGCTTTGCAAATTTGTGCTACCGCTCCACTTAATAACTTTTATGTCACTCATAAATTGATATTAATGTTCCAATAATGAATTTGGCAATTATGATATTAACCCGATGGTTAAAACAACATTATTTCATATTAATTGGAACATGAAGTGACCACCCAGGATAACTGTGCAACCACGAGTGCTATCATGGCTCTGGCTTTGGTAATTAGCTTTATATGCTTAGTGCCTGGCAACCTTACCTAAAATATGGGCAAGAGGGGGAGCGGTGGTGTTGGCAGCCTACGTTATCATGGGGACGTATTCTTGACTAAGGTACCTCACCCAGGGGGTCACCAGCATCGGCTTTAGAAACCTTAGCGGGTTGCTTCGTATTAAGTGTATTTTGTGAAAGCCTCATAATAGATCCCTAGCCATTCACCTCAGCAGTGTTTAAGGGTCCGATCAACCCGGGCTAGATGTGATACATGGCTTGTGGGTAAAGTTGTACCACCTCTGCAGAGTGTAAAACTGATATATCAGCTGTGCTTCCGGTTAAGAGCAACCTGGACTCCTCACATGATAATTGAACTTGAAGATGGAAATAAATCGAGATCCGATGATCTGCCAATGATTTGGTTAAGTGATTTCACTTAAGTGTTTTTGATATACTATTATACCTTTGTTTAAATTGGATACTTGGGATTCATACTTATTAGTAAGACATGTGTTGTTAATAAAATGTTGACCAACTAAAATGCTTACTGCTCAACCTTAGCCTCACCTTGTTATACCTGCATTTATTTTTCCCCCAATTGCTGAGCCCCGACCATAAGTGAGCTCACCCTTGCTAATATTTTGATCAGAGGGTGATGCTGGAGACTTTGATGGAGATTTTAAAGACGACGAATTCTAAGTCTAACGATATGCCGGTCATCTTCCTGTGGGAGATTGCCCATGTTATTTAAATTCCGCTTTACTTTGATGTGATACTTGTTAAAGATACAATGATTTAGATGATGCAATAAAGTATTCTACTCTCTTTACGCCTTTATTGCATTGTCTTTTGATATATTACACTTGTGACGTCAACATATGTGTGGAAATGGATCTTGGCACACATATGGTATGCGCTCGGTTCTACCCCCTGGAACCGGGTGTGACAACTGCGTTGCCTTTAAATTCTCTCGGACCACCCTGATGTTCTCTTCGGCTTCAAGCAAAATACCTGGACCGAACACCTATCTCTCACCAGGTTGGTCCCAATGCAATGGAGTTCTGCAATTCCTCCCATAGAGCACTTCAAATGGTGACATCTTCAAACAGGCCTGATAGCTGTTGATGTAAGAGAATTCTACATATGGTAATCTCTTGTCCCAACCTATTTTATCTTGCAAAGCACAAGCCCTCAACATATCCTCCAGAATCTGATTGGTTCTCTCTGTTTGACCATTTGTCTGTGGGTGGTAAGCGAAGCTGAACTTTAAGTGTGTGCCCAAAGCTTCATGCAATTGCTGCCAAAAATGAGAGGTGAACTGGGTGCCTCTATCTGATACTATCTTCTTCGGAACGCCATGCAAGCACATAATCCGAGCCATGTATAGTTCGACCAATGCCGCACTGTTGTAGGTGGTCTTGACTGGTATGAAATGGGTCGCTTTTGTCAAACGGTCCACTACTACCCAGATGGAGTCATAACCAGTACGAGTGCGGGGAAAACCGACTATGAAATCCATTCCGATCTCATCCCATTTCCACTGAGGAATCTACAACGGTTGCAACAAACCTGCAGGTCTCTGATGTTCTGCTTTAATCCTCTAACAACTGTCACATACAACCACATACTTTGCTATCTCCCTTTTCATACCGTACCACCAGAATCTCTTCTTTAGGTCTTGGTACATCTTCTCACTACCAGGGTGTATAGAGTATGCTATCTCATGAGCTTCCTTGAGAATCAGTTCCCGGATCGATTTGATGTCGGGAACACATAGTCTATCCTTGAACCATACCACTCCTTCTGCATCTTCATAGAAATCCTTGCCTTTCCCATCTATGACCAGTTGTCGGATCTTGTTGATCTTCTCATCCTCCTTCTGACCTTTCCTGATGTCTTGCTCTAGAGTGGGTTCCAACTCAATTGTCACTCCTTGAGTGTTGTTCAGAAATCCGAGGCTTAATCTGTCGAACTCCTTCGCTAGCTCATACGGCATCGGGTAAGCTGCCAACATATTGACTTGACTCTTTCTACTGAGAGCATCTGCAACCACGTTTGCTTTGCCCGGGTGATAATGAATCTCCAGCTCATAGTCTTTGATCAACTCTAGCCATCTTCGCTGCCTCATGTTTAACTCTGATTGAGTGAATATGTACTTGAGGCTCTTGTGATCCGTGTAGATATCACACTTTTGCCCATAGAGATAATGCCTCCAGGTCTTCAATGCATGAACCACGGCTGCTAATTCTAGATCATGAGTAGTATAATTCTTCTCATGAATCTTCAATTGTCAGGACGAGTATGCCACTACTCTCCCTTCCTGCATCAACACACATCCCAGTCCGGTATACGAAGCATCACAATACACTGAGAATGGCTTGTGAACATCTGGCAGAATCAATACTGGTGCCGTTGTCAGCTTCTCCTTCAAGGTCTCAAAGGACTTCTGGCAAGCTGGGGTCCACTTGAACTCAACCTTCTTTGCCAACAAGACCGTCATTAGTCTGGCAATCTTGGAGAAACCTTCAATGAAACACCGAAATAGTCGGCCATTCTGATGAAACTCTTGATTCCTCGGACATCTTTTGGTGCCTTCCAGTCTAGGATAGCTGTTACCTTCTTTGGATCTACAACCAATCCTTTTCGGTTTATAATATGACCCAAGAATAGGACTTCACTGATCCAGAACTCGCACTTGCTAAGCTTGGCATACAGCTGACAATCCCGTAGCCTCTGGAGTACTTTCCTCAAATGCTCCTCATGCTCTTGCTCATTCTGGGAATATATGAGAATGTCATCAATGAACACCACGACAAACTTGTCGAGGTAGTCCATGAACACACTGTTCATCAGGTACATGAAGTAAGTTGGCACATTCGTCAAACCGAATGACATGACCGTGAACTCATACAGTCCATACTTGGTGATGAATGTTGTCTTCGGTATATCCGAGGGTCGGATTCTGAGCTGATGGTAGCCTGACCTCAGATCTATCTTCGAGAACACACTGGCTCCTCTCAACCGATCGAATAAATCTTCAATTCTGGGCAGGGGGTACTTGTTCTTGATAGTAACTTCATTCAAGGATCTGTAGTCAATGTACATCCTCTTTGTTCCATCCTTCTTCTCCACAAACAGTACTAGGGCTGCCCAAGGCGAGGTACTTGGTCTGATGTAGCCTTTCTCTAACAACTCATCAATCTGCTTCTTGAGTTCCACCAACTCTGGTCCGGACACTTGATAGGCTCTCTTGGAAATAGGGGTGGTGCCTAGAATAAGCTCTATGGCAAATTCAACCTTCCTTTCAGGTGGCATACCTGGTAACTCCCCGGGAAACACATCTGGGAAATCTGATACTACACTGATAGCCTCTGATGGTTTAATCTTCTCAATACGAGCGGTGACTTGGTGACAACTCCCTTTCCTTGATCCAGACAAGACCAATTCCACTAACACTTCTTCTCCTGATAGGGACACTAACTTCACTATTCTCCCATCGCAACTAAGACTGGCTTGATACTTGGTTAGCCAATTCATCCCTAGGATGACATCTATAGTTGTATCCTGGTTACCCATAACTATCAAATCGGCGGGGAACACTATCCCCCTTATTTGAACCTTTGCACTAGGGCAAAATCTATTAGTTTGGGTCCTTCCACCAACTGAACTAACTCTCATAGGTGGATACATGGGTGCTACTGGTATATTATGTGATTCTACCCATGATGCAGTCACAAAAGAATGTGTTGCTCCAGTATCAAATCAGACATTTGCAGAATGGTACTCGACTGAAAACGTACCTAATGCCACTCCTGGAGTCTCCTGGACTGTGTCGACCTCCAAATGGTTCACCTTTCCATACTGGGCACGAGGTTGCCCACGGTTGTTGCCTCCTGGCTGCATTGCATTCTGCCTGACTGAGGCATTGGGAGCTGGCTGCTGCTGAGCTGCTTTCTTTGGGCAATAATTCGCACAATGGCCTTGTTCCCCACAGTGGAAACATGCACGACTTCCTCCTTGAGCTGGCGCTGCTTGATTGTTCTGGTTGGTTGCTGGGGCAGGAAGACGGGCTGCCTGGTTGTTCTGACGCCGGTATCGATTTCCTCCTTGCTGGTTGTTCTGACGGTACTGTTGCTGCTGAGGAAACTGCCTCTGGTACTACTACTGCTGGTTTTGACGCTGATGCTGGTGCTGGTGACCTTGCTTGAATTGCTGAGGTGGGTTGCCTGAGTAGCGAGGACGGCTGCTACTCCCAACCTGAGGTCCACCAATCTTGCGTTTCCTATCCTCCATCTCCCGATGCTTCCTTTCTGTCATGATTGTTCTATCTATCAGATACTGGAAGGTAGGGAAGGTGTGGTTCATCAGCTGATAGTGGAGGGGATCGACCAATCCTCTCAAGAAGCGATACTGCCTCTTGGCATCCGTGTTGACATCCTTTGGGGCATAACGCGACAACTGCAGAAACTTGTCCCTGTACTCGCTGACGAACATGGGACCTTGCTTCAGGGCGAGAAACTCCTCCTTCCTTGCTATCATCAGTCCCTCGGGCACATGGTAGCGACGGAAGTTGTCCCTGAACTCCTCCCAAGTGATAGCTTCAGGTTGGCATGGGTAGTGAGGTAGGACTCCCACCAAGACTGTGTTGTTCCCCTCAGCTGTCGGGGACCATACAACACCTTCTAATGATCGTTGCACTGGGCAGTGTGCAACTCACGCTCCACGGTACGCAGCCAATCTTCGGCGTCCATGGGATCAGCAGAGTGGGCAAAGACTGGGGGATGGCCCCTCATGAACTCTGCTCGCTTGTCTCTGGGCACTTGTGGCATCTGGACTTGCACTGGAGGCTGAGGCGGTGGTGGCTGCTGTTGCACCTACTGCATAGCTGCTAAGGTCTGACCAATTGCCTGGACTGCTTAGGTGTGCATCAAGAACATCTGCTCGATAGTCATTGGTGGTGGTGGTGGCAAATGCTGCTGCGGGGATGCTTCCTCTTGGGGTGCCTGCTGTTCAGGCTGAGCACGCCTCGCACCTCTGCGCCTATTCTCAGACATCTGTAGAAATCACACACATATATCAAATCTGACTCTGCAATCTTTCAGCATAAGAAAAGATGTATAGAAGATCTTCATAGAACTGAACAATTGACCAACTTCACTGACAACTTCTCAGATAAAGAGGAAAGTGGAAACAAATGGATTACCCAACTAAATAACTGACTTTATTAATAATTACACCAAGTTGCAGGGGATACCCACACCTTGGTGACAATCATTACAAAGATCCAACTTCAGTACATGTTCATCATAACAAGCATCCAATAAAAGATAACCAAACTATCTCTAACTAAGACTGACTAGACTAAGATATGAACTAAGCATTATTACAAACTCCGACTCTGTCGATCTAGGGATCCAAATCTATTCGGGTCCTACAGTCTGGGGTACCATAGTCGAAGCGACCACGGGGCGGCGAATGGTAAGGGTGCTGAATCCCGATAGGGGCGAGAGAACCACCATCCAGATAGTGGCGTGCTGCGCATTCAGCACGCAATTCCGCAACCTCAGCCCGAACCTTGCCCAACTCGTCAAGGGCGTGGTCCAACTCTGTGTTGAGCACGACAGCCAAGTTGACCATGCTGTTCAGCCTTGGATTGCCCTCACCTACTGGCGAGGCAATCACACCTCTAGCACTGCCGATCGAACGATGAGGGTAGTACTTCAGGTCAAGGCCGTCAGCTACTCCACTGAACAACGAGCAATACTGAGAAAGTGCCCGCCGTGCTGCATCTTGCATGGCCGCCTCAGCAGTATCCCTCTTAGTGATAGAATAGTGCTCTGAGAAGGCCTCTGCACCCTAGAGATCATCGTCTGGATGACGCACCAAGCAAGTAGCCTCCCACTGGTCCGGGTATAACCCGCGATGATGCTGGTAGACTACACAACAGTACTCGATAGACCAAGTGTGTCGGTCGAAGGCCCAACGCAATAGGGTATCGAGAGCGTCATGGAAGTGAGACCCACGAGCGGCGTAACGAGTGATGGGTCTAGCGATCCATCCCTCCGGCTCCGACTCCTCCGAGCGCTCCGTGCCGTGGCTCGAACTGCCACCGGCGTCGACGTCGTCTCCGTCGGGGCCTCCTCCAGCTGGGATGCCCTATGGTGGTGCAGGGGGCATCTCTGGCTGAGGTGTAGGGGAAGGCGGCCTTTCAGAATCCACCTCCCGCTGAGGCGAGGGGGAAGAGTCCTGCTGCTCCTGCTCCTGCTCCTGGCGTCGGCACTCCTTCTCCTCGTGTAGGCGACGATGTAGTCTCTCCAGGTGACTGGACTGACCTGACACCGTGCGACGCAATGGACGCTCCGCCAGGCGAGAAGTCAAAAAGGGGATCATAGACTTACGTGCAGTGCACCTGATACGGGCCATCTACAAAAGACATCGTAAGCACAAGAGTAAGAGTGGAACTATGAGACCAGAAAGTAAACAGAAAGAAAAGTAAGACAAAACTTTTTGAGATAAGTAAATAACATAGAGTTGGTCAAGATAACCAACTTTTGAAAAGACTTTAGGGTCAAGGTAAGAGTAAGGGTCTATAGTCCTTAGGGCGACCATTCTAGTCTAGGTTAGCGGTCCTACAGTCAGCAAGGCTTTGATACCACTTATGTCACACCCGGTTTTGAAAGGTAAACCGAATGCGAACCATGTACGTGCTAGGATCAGAACTCACGTACACAGCGATTACATAGTTGGACATCATCACACAATGCTTGAATTAAATAACGGAAAGGTAATTTAATTACAACAAGATGTTAGAGACATCCACAGAGTCTAATACATAACCATAATGTTTAACAGTAACATCAAAGTGCGGAGTAACGAAACGTAGAAGATAAGCCTACATAGACAGCTGACTGGGGGTTTGCCACTAAAATAAACTAGAACTCGTCGTAGTCCTGGAACTCCTCAAAGTCCTCCATGTTGCCAACTTCACCTCCTGAGCACTGAGTACAGTGGGGACAACCTAGGGTGGGGTGGTTTGTAAAGCAAGGGTGAGTACACATCAATGTACTCAGCAAATGTCCCGTTTGGCTAAGGTGGACTAGCTGTATGTGGAGTTAAGGTTAAGCAGTTGCTTTTAGTTGGTCAAGTTTTTATTATTATAAGTAGAGCCAAATTTTAGTAATAACCCAGTTATTACCCAGTAGTACTCCCTCCAAGAGGAAATACCATAGATCAAAATTATAACCATCATTGCTAAACATCATCATAAAAGTAATCAACATTCTTCTAATCGAAGAGGATCCCAAGGCTGCTCATAACCATGAGCACGGCTGATATACCAGTTTCTAACACTCTGCAGAGGTTGCACACTTTACCCACAAGCCGTGATTCCCATTCTGCCCAGGGTTCTAGCCTCCCCATTGATCACTACCAAGGTGACCTACCAGGGTCTCACTACGTAGCCTTTACAAAGATTTCCCAGAGGTCATAGCCGCCCATTAGGTTTCTCCAGTTTGATAAACATAGTACATCTCCCCAGAGGAAGGGTGACTAACAAAACCAAATCAAAGAACCTCTGCAACCAGCCTCGGCAGAGCAAGTACTATGCCCGGACCCCATTGACGGCCCTACGACGAAGCCAACTACTCCTCTGGTTTCCCTTTCCACCCTCATGGTTGCACTATTATCCCGGGTTGTCACTCCCCAAACAGGTCCTTACGGAGAGGTACTCAGGAAACAGCCTGAGCCCCCTAAAGTAATCACAAGAACCTCATCGGGATAACATCATCGTATCATAAAAGATCACATCATGTTCATTGATTAAGTTAAAGTAATAGCATAAGCTAACCATGATTAACCCAAAAAGGTAAACAAGGGTAAGGTAAATACAGACTAGTCAAACCTTAAGTTTCAATAATGTAATGCGGGACAATGAATTATAAAGTAAAGTAGGACATGATAGGTCTGAGGACACTTGCCTTCACCAGATTGTTGCTCAGAGGGATCTTTGGCAACACACTCAGGAACCACAAGCTGCTCGTTGTCTAAGTAAAGCGAGGATACATTCAATACATTTGGAAGGTAAAAATGAACATCACATCAAACATGTACCAACATTGGCACACAACTCAAAAAGGTATAGTATTAAGTACAGGGGAATGAGGACAAGTTATAAAATGGACTAATCCTAATTGGGGATTAATTACTCTCTAAGTGTTGGAACATAGCTCAAAAAGGTTAAGTAGTGATTAAACAAAGAAAAGCTAAAATTAAAAGATGAACTACTCTCATTTAGGAATTTGATTATCCTTTAAATGTTATCCATAATTACATACCTAATTCTATTTATCTCATTAAGGCCTAAAGGTTAAACCAAAAATGAATCCATGTAATGCATGTCACTAATCTCACAAGATTAAATATATTTTAACTCCTAGGACTTTCATTTTATTTATTTTATTAAATAAATAAACCAACATAAACATTAATCCTATATTCTAAGTGTAAAATTAAGGTATGCAGATTACAGTTGGTCATATTTTATTTGAACAGAGAATAATCTTGTGAACATTTTGCAATTTGAACCACTAAATTTGGAGTTCATATGAAAAAGATATGAAATAAACAAGTTTTGAAGTTTGAAATATGAAATTAGGGCTAAATCTATAATTAAATAAAAGTCCAGGGGGCTATTCTAAAGAAACTAGGGACCTATGCACTAAAACAGAGGACAGCGGGTTGATTTCCTAAAACCAGGGGGTTCTTAAGCAAAACTCACACACGAAGGGGTACAGGGTAATCTCAGCGATCGGATCAGAGATCAACGACCTAGATTAGATCACGCGGGCACGGGTGCGGGCACGCGGGCGCGGCTGACAAGTGAGGCCAGGGCGTCAGCGGGTCAGGGCGGACTGACCAGCCGGGTCCAGAGGCAGAGACGCGAGTGAGGGGGGAGAGAGAGGGGCGGTCAGATCCCGATCGAAGGGCTAGGATTAGATCTACTCGAGTTAAGTCTAAACCATCCGATCTCGGACGGACGACCGAGATCTAACGGCCAGGGCTGACTTGGACGCGGTGGCGTCGCTCGGCCCCGCGGCGAGAGTTCGCCGGAGACGAGAAGGCTGGCCACAGTGGGGCTCTAGTGGCTTAGGGAAAGGGTCAGACACGTTCAGCGCGACACGGCGAACACGACCGTGGGCATAGAACCAGCACGGGGGCGCTAGAGAACGGAGACCGCGGAGGAAAACGTTCCGCGGTGGCGCAGCTAACTCCGGCGAGCAATTGCGCGGGCACAGGGGTGATCCTTGGCGAAATAACGACATGGGAAGGATGCTCACCTCGAGTGTGAACTCCGGGACGTTTGGAGAACGGTGGGGGTGCGATGGAGCCTCGGGTCGACGGCGGCGGGGCTCCGGCTACGCAAGAAACGCTCCGGTGAGCGCAGACCGGACGCAGCAGGGAAGGAAAGGGCAAACTGAAGGGTGTCCCGAGCAGCTGATAGTAAGGCGGAGCTCACCGTGGCGCTGGACGGGGCATAGGCGCGACGGCGGCCACGGAACAGGCAGTGGGCGTCGGTGGACGGTGGCAGAGCTCTCTGCTCGCGTGAGTAGAGCGAGAGAGAGAGGGCGAGAGAGTTGGGCAGAGGGCGCAAAATGAGAGAGGAGAGGTGGGTGAGCACGGCACGGGGCTCAAATGGGGTGCGTCCACGGCGGGGAGATCGTGGGCGGAAGGTTGAGGACGGCTGACAGGTGGGGATGGCGGGACAGAGAGAGGGAGAGTGGGCGCATACGAGGGAACCAGCGCCGATAGGTCTGGCCCACGGGTCAGCGAGAAAGAGGGGGAGAGAGGGCGCGCTCAGGTTTGCGCCGATAGGCGGGGCCCGCCCGTCAGACACAGGGGGCGCGCGGGCGCGGGCGCGCGCGGGGGGCTGGGCCGGCTTGGGCTAAATGGGCTGAAATGGCCTTTTCTATTTCCAGGGAATTTCTAATTGCTTTTCTATTTATTTTCTCTAGGGTTTTCACTTCAAATTCAAATCAAGTTTCAAATTCAAACCAAATCAAATATATGCAACAATTCAAAGAATATTTAGACTCAATATGATGCAACATTCCATGACTCATAGGTTTTGGGCAAAATAAAATAAATAATCCTTCACTAATACCACTAACTCTAATTAAAAGAAAAAGAGAGGGAGAAAACTAGAGAGAGTGAAGCTAGAGTGAGATAGAGAAGAGTAACACCTGAATTTGGATGATTATAAGAAAGAAATTTTATACCCCCAAATTCAGGGTGTTACAGCGCATCCACGACGGGGTGCGCGGGCGCGAGGTTAGGGAAGGGGAGAAGGCTGACAGGTGGGGTCCGCGAGCCAGCGAGGGCGCGTATGCGAACAGACGGTCAGCGCTGACAGAGTGGGCCCACCGGGTAGAGAGAGGGAGCGAGTGTGTGCGCGAAAGAACTGACACCGACAAGCCGGCCCCACGGGGCAGTGGGAGGGAGAGAGGGAGAGGGTGGGCGGACGCGGTCGTCGCTGACAGGTGGGACCCACCTGTCAGGCGGAGCGGGCGCGCGCGGCCTGGCTGGGCTGGATTGGGCCTGCTGGGTTGAAATCTGTTTTTCTTTTTCCCTGGAATTTCTAATTGCTTTTCTTTTTTTATTTTCTCTATGGATTTGAATCAAATTCAAACCAAATTCAAATCAAACTATTTCACACTTGTGCATCAAACCAAGGAATAATTTAGGCTCAACATGATGCAACATTTCATGACTCACATTGGTTTTGCTAAAATAAATAAATAGTTAATCCCTACAAACTAGACATAACTCTAATAAAAGAGAGAGAGAGATAGAAAGAGTCTAGAGAGATAGAGAGAGAGAGATAAATAAGAGGTAACACCTGAATTTGGTAGGCATTAAAGAAGAAATTTTATACCCCCAAATTCAGGGTGTTATACCTATCCCCCTTAAAAAGAATCTCGCACTCGAAATTCAGGGTTAGTTAGCAAAGAGTCCGGGATACTTGGCTTTTAGATCACTTCTCTTTCCCAAGTTGCTTCTTCCTATGAATGATGACCCCACTTGACTTTGCACATCCTGATGGTGCTTCTTCGAGTGACTCGGTCTGTTGTCTCCAGAATCTGGGTTGGCTTCTCGATGTAAGTCAAATCTTCTTGAACTTCGAGATCCTCGGTTGGTAATTGCTCTTCTGGCACTCGCAAGCACTTCTTTAGTAGAGACACATGGAACACATCGTGCACGGCTAGTAGACTTTCTGGTAGGCTAAGTTGATATGCCACTTCTCCACGTCTTGCTTGAATCTGGTACAGTCTGATATATCGAGGTGCTAGCTTGCCCTTGACTCCGAACCTTTTGATTACCCTAATGGGTGACACTTTTAGATAAACATAATCTCCCACTACAAAACTCAGATATCTTCTTCTTGTGTCAGTATAGCTTCTGTCTAGACTGCGCTGTCTTCAGATTCTCTCGAACCATTCTGATGTTCTATTCGGCTTCTAGCAAAATGTTTGGACCGAACACCTACCTTTCGCCGGGTTGGTCCCAATGCAACGGAGTTTGGCAATTCCTCCCATAGAGTGCTTGGAATGGTGACATCTTCAAACTGGCTTGGTAACTGTTGTTGTAAGAGAATTCTACATAAGGTAGCCTCTTGTCCCAACCTAACTTGTCTTGCAAAGCACAAGCTCTCAACATGTCTTCAAGGATCTGGTTGGTTCTCTCAGTTTGACGATCTGTTTGCAGGTGATAAGCTGAACTGAGGTTCAAATATGTGCCCAATGCTTCATGCAACTGCTGCCAAAAATGAGAAGTGAATTGTGTTGGGGACTTGTTCTCAAATGCTATGAGTTAAGAACAAGGCAACATAGAAAATGTTAATCGTTAAAGCCCTTCGTCCTTCGAAGCATTATTTCCTTTAGGATATAATGGTTTCTGGACGAAGGTTATAAATGACGTATTTCCATAAATTCATCATACAGTGACGAAGGATGAAATGTAAGGAATATAAAAGACAACATAAACAATTATCTATTATTATTAGGTATAAATAGGAATATCATTGAATTACAAGTGTACCTTCAACTGGAAGGAGATGATAGTACAAGCGTGACGCAAAAAGCGAATGCCAAGTCAGCGTGAACAGTACGGGAGTACTGTTCACCTATTTATAGGCGCGGGACACAACCCATACAAAATTACATTCATGCCCTTTACAGTTGATAATAACTCTATAGTAATCTGTCGAGGTCTAAATAGCCTTTTCATCTTTAAGTCGGTTTCACTTTCTGCTGTCACGCCGAAGCTTTCCTGCTCACACCTTCGGCGCTGTACCAACCTTCGTATTATTCTGGTCTACTGTGATGCCGACTTGAGTCCGAAGATACCTGTTCACACATTATACTCCAGAAATACTGTTAAATCCTGTTTTTGAGGACCTTCGGATGCCGAAGGTCCCCAACAGTAGCCCCTCGCAATATTAATTTGTTTAAAATAATAAATTTAGATTGCGACATGGACGAAGGCTTTACGCCGAAGGTCCGAAAAAACACCTTCCCTTTGCTAGAATAGCAACATTCACTGACAAGCGGGGTCTTTCAATTTTCAACGCTCTTGGCGTATAAATACGGTCATACCGCAAACTCATTTGACACGCTCTCTGGCCAACTGCTCCCGCTCACTCAATTTTTAGCTCTTGTGCACTAAGATTTGTTAAGCCTTTAGTTTTGAAGCTTCGGCTTTGAAAATAGTTTTTAGTGTCTCCGAAGATGTCTGAGGATAAGAAGACTGCTGCTGAGATGAAGCTGAGCCTGGACGAAGAGAAAAACTTGGGGTTTCTTATAGCGATGTCAAAGACCAATACAGAAAAAATCACCAAGGAGATTCTGGAAGGTTTGTCTGAAGATACTGGTGACAGTGACAGCTATGATGTGGACAGTGGTGGTGAAGACTCCGAAGATCGTCCCTGGCGACCAAGCCATTCAGTTTATGGTAAATCAACTATCAAAGAGAATCATCTTGTCAACATGAGAGGAAGGTATTTCCGGGATTTATCCATTGTGAGGGCCGACGAAGGGGAAAAAACGTGCCCACACCCTGAAGAGAATGAAGTCGTAGTGTACCGAAGCTTTTTGAAAGCTGGACTGCGATTTCCCTTGAGCAGCTTCGTCGTGGAGGTGTTGAAAATCTTCGAAGTCTATCTTCACCAACTTACCCCCGAAGCAATCATAAGGCTGAATATCTTCGTGTGGGCCGTGAGAAGCCAAGGTCTGAAGCCTGATGCAAAAAGCTTCTGCAATATACACGAATTATCATACGAAACAAAACCTTGGGGTAAGGAACAGTATCACAATAATTTTGGCTGCTACAGTTTCGTTTCTCGGTCCGGGTCAAGCTGCCCCGTGTCAACCTTTCGGAAGAGATGGCCCGGCGACTGGATGACAGAATGGTTTTATGTGAAGAATGATCTGACAGTACGAGAAGATATCAAAGGTATAATTATGCGCCCTATTTGGCAAAGCTTCGGCCTTTGGAGGCCGAAGGTTGAAATGAATGAAGCTGCCGAAGAATGCCAGAGGGCCTTCGGCGTTATCTGTTCTTTTATTGGAACGAGGGACTTAGTACAAGAGCATATCGCCTTCAGGGTATGGCCGCTCGCGGAGAAATGGGAAATGCCACAAGAAACCATAAAAGAGGCCGACGAAGGTGGACTTATCAGGTTGAAATACACTTTTAAATTTGGAGATAAATTCGTTGAGCCAGATGATGACTGGTTAAAAAGCATTGAAAATTTAAGTGATGAACTGCTTGGGGCTTATTCGAAGGCCGAAGACACTGCAATGTCAGCAGCCTTTGGAGGCCGAAAAAAGAAGAGGCTAAATCGGGTATTTGATGCAATCGGGTTTGTCTACCCTGACTATTGCTATCCCATTCGAAGGCAGAAGAGAAAAAACACAACCTCTGCAAAAGAAGAAGCTGCAACTGCTCCTAGCGAGCCAGAACCGAAAAGAAAGAAGATAAAGGTCCTCACACATCGGCCGCGCTATATTGAACCGGCTTCGGTGCCTGAGTTTACCGGAGAAACCTCTTCGGCCACCGAAGCTAAAAAACCAACCGAGCCAACCTTGCTGCCAGAAGTCACAGAAACGGCCGAAATGCCAACAAAAATAGAATTGGAACAATCAAAGACTTTGTTACCAGAAACGAAAGAGAAGGCCGAAGCGCCGTCCACAGAAAAAATGGAAGAAGTAAAAGAAGCAACGGAGGGATCAAAAACATCAGAAGTTTTGAGTCCTGCAGCAAATATTGAGGCAGTAAAAAACCAAAAGGTGCCAGCAGTGACTCCGAAAAGGAAGAGAATGGTCAACGTGCTAGATGTTCTGGAGACAATTAAATCTTCAAGCACACCTCCGAAGGAGACTGCTGTCATCCCCGAAGGAAAAACTGAAATCTCTGATACTAAGGCTCCAGAACAAGAAACTGAAGCCGAAGCTGGGTCCTCAGAACCCACGAAAATAAAATCCCTGGAATTCGAAGAAGAAAAAAATTGCAGAGCCAACTTTTGTTGAAGAAATCAGTGCTGCTATCCCCGAAGCATCTCCCAAAGTCCTTGATTATATTATTCGCCATGCTTCGGGGAAACAACTATCAGAAAAAGAAAAACAAGAGGCCCAACTTTACGCCCAAAAACTGAAGTATCCAAAGGGGGCATTAATATTCAATGGCAGTGGAGAAGAAGACTTTTTGTATTGTCTCCCTGACAGCAAAGAGATTTCTGTCTGTCGGGAGATGAGCAAGAGCTTCGGATTCCCAACACTGGAAGACGGGCTCTCAGTGCTGTCGAAAAATGATTTGGCCGACAGCCTGGCGTATAATAGCTTGAAGGTGCAACAAATGGAATCTTTGCATTTTTTTGTTGAGACCAAAATTTTTCGTTTGTTTAAACCTATTGACACACACATATTTCTCTTTGCAGGGCCTGATACTTAGCAATGCCCTCAGGGCACAGAAAGATGCTGAAGACGAAGGGTGTACTATAGCCCTGAGCAACCTTCGTTCCGAAGTACTTGAACTGAGGAACGAAGGTCTCGAGAAAGATAAAATATTACACTCATTGATAAATAAAATAAAGGAAGACGAAGCTGCTTTTAAAGGTCAAGCTGAAGCTCATAAACGCGAACTTGAAGATCTTCGGAAACAACTGGCCAGAGCCAAGGAAGAACGTATACTTGAAGAAACAGAGCGAGAACTCAGCGACCAATGGGCAGATCACTTAGAAGGAACTGTTGAAGAGCTTCGGTCGTCCAAGAAGAGATGCTATAACAAATCTATAGAATGTGTCAAGAAGTTAAGGGCTAGCTTCGCCAAGGTCGGCGCATTCTCAAGTGAGGAAAACTTTACGAGAGGCAATCCCGAAGGTCCCATCGAATGGATCGACCACGAAGCTGAAGCCTTCGAAGAAATTTTAAATAGCCGTGGAGATATATGTGCCTTCTCGGGTGCCAGAGGAATTGCCACTATTTTAGAGAAAAAAGGCTGCGAACATGTAAAGATTCTAGCGCAATCCGAAGGTGCTTTGTCCTTCGAAGATGCAAGGGATCCATCGGCCGAAGCTAGCATGGTTGGTGGAAAATTTTTCACCGATATCTGGGATAATGGTGGCCGAGAAATGGCCCAAGAGATTATTCAAAGAAGCGAAAAGGGCATTCACGATGCTAGAGAAGTAGCTGAGGCTGCTGAGAAGAGCGCAGAGCCCGAAGGTCAATTAGGTATTAACTAATAGTTTTTATTGTGCTGTAATTTTAGGTTTTAAGATTCGTTTGCAATTTATCATAGCAATGTAGCCGTATCCTGTTCTACTTCAGATTCTGCTAAAGCCCCTTCGGACCCTCAGCCGAAAGGAGACGACGAAATAAAAAAGATGGCTGAAGCTATTATGGACGAAGTCGTCAATCGGCTCCTAAACGAGGCTGCAGAAGTCGTTTTGAGAGAGGATTAAGTATTATTGTAAAAACTTTTGAGATGTAATATATTGTAACATTTTGTAACCCTGAATGTAATATACCTGTTTTTTCTTGCTTAATTCTTTACGATGCATGAAACTTTATACGTACCGCTTTTGAGTCTTTGACGAAAAAACACCTTCCCTTCTTTTCATGCTTCGTGAAGAAGAATTTTTCAACAATATCCAGTGTTCTGATGAATAATATCCAGGCTTCATGAAAATATTTTCCGAAGCTACACCTCCGAAGATCAATAATGTATCTCCTTGTGACAGTATGATTTTTCCCTTTTTTCAAAACGTTCTTCTGTAGATTAATATTGTGTCCACCTCTTGTGCCATATGCAACATGATGTATGATGCTTATGCTATGCGACATGATGCGATGATGTTATGTTATGTGAGGCGATGCTTATTCCGAAGATGCACACGCATCCCTGCAATAAAACACATAATCTTTTACAAGCCTCCCTTAGGAGCTTCTTCGCCTTTTACTTCAGCGGAATCAGCGTTTATTT
Organism: Zea mays; assembly: GCF_902167145.1. Classification (NCBI taxonomy): domain Eukaryota; kingdom Viridiplantae; phylum Streptophyta; class Magnoliopsida; order Poales; family Poaceae; genus Zea; species Zea mays. The sequence continues at coordinate 40,926,409 of NC_050099.1, read as the reverse complement.
TTCGCTGTAAGCCTCCCTTAGGAGCTTCTTCGCCTTTTACTTTCAGCGGTATTCGCGTTGACTTTTCGCGCTTCGCCTTTTACTTAGGCGGTATCAGCGTTGACTTTTCGCTGTATGCTCTGCATTCCCTTTGGAACGACTTTGGAGCAGAAAACTTACACTGCGCTCCCTCTGGAGCGGCTTTTTGTGACTTCGGCAAACTTACTCTGCGTTCCTTAGAACGACTTTTTGATACTCCGAAGAATTTTCAATAGTTCGAAGGTCCTTTTTGTTGTCACACGTCTTTCAACAATTTAAGCCTGTGAAGAAGATATATTTTCCTTGTGAATCAACGAAACTATTTACATGAAACCTGAACAAAGTCCTTTATTACAGAAAATAAAACTGAATGAAAAAGATTGCTATTAAGGTAGGATATTTGTCAATAGATATGCTTTGACTCTGGCACAGTGCTGTTGACTGTGCGAGCTTCGGACTGCTCTCTGAAGTCCCTTTGGTGTGGAGCATATTGGCTCCCTTCTGGCTGCTGGCCTTGTTGTAGCGGTGGTGGAGGCGGAGGTTGTTGCCAGGAAGCCTGAGGTTGACTCGCCGAAGCAACAGAAACTGCAAGGTGATTGCCTACATACTCTGGGATGTAAGGCGAATGATACGAAGCAGTGTGCATGACCTGCTTCGGCTGAACCTGTTGTGCTGTCGCTTCGGCTATTTCTTTTTGCTTCTGGATGGTAACATGGCACATCCTGGTGGTATGACCTTTGTTCTCACCACAGAATAAACAGAAGATTCTTCTCGGTTGATCGCCAAATCTTCCTCCGAAGCCCCTGGCGCCTCTGCCTCTTGGAGCTGGTGGTCGGAAGGAGCCTTGTTGTTGCCCCGAAGCCTGTGAGGAACATTGTGGCCTTTGCTGTTGGCTCCCTCTATCATCATTTTGTGTAGAGTTATGAATTGATCTAACGTGCCTCGGGTAGAACCTCCCTCCGAAGCCCCTGGTCATTTCAGAAAACCTGAAAGCCTCCTCCCTCCTTTGGCGAAAATCATTATCGGCCCGAATGTACTCGTCCATCTTCTGGAGCAGCTTCTCCAAAGTTTGAGGGGGCTTCCTAGCGAAGTACTGAGCTGATGGTCCTGGCCGAAGCCCCTTGATCATGGCCTCAATGACAATTTCGTTGGGCACCGTTGGTACTTGTGCCCTCAAACGCAAGAACCTTCGGACATACGCCTGAAGGTATTCTTCGTGATCCTGGGTGCACTGGAACAGAGCTTGAGCAGTGACCGACTTCGTCTGAAACCCTTGAAAGCTAGTTAACAACAAGTCCTTCAGCTTCTGCCATGAAGTGATCGTTCCTGGTCGAAGGGAGGAATACCAGGTTTGAGCAACACTCCTGACAGCCATAACGAAAGATTTGGCCATGACTGCAGCATTGCCACCATACGAAGATACTGTTGCTTCATAGCTCATCAAAAACTGCTTCGGGTCTGAGTGGCCATCAAATACGGGAAGCTGAGGCGGCTTGTAGGACGGAGGCCAAGGTGTAGCCTGCAGCTCAGCGGACAGAGGAGAAGCATCATCAAAAACAAAATTCCCATGATGGAAATTGTCATACCAGTCATCTTCATTGGGAAAACCCTCCTGATGAAGGTCTTGGTGCTGAGGCCTTCGGTGTTGTTCATCCTGAGCAAGATGACGAACTTCTTCAGAGGCTTCGTCTATCTGCCTCTGCAGTTCAGCTAGCCTGGCCATCTTTTCTTTCTTCCTCTGTACTTGTTGATGAAGCATTTCCATATCTCTGATTTCTTGATCTATCTCGTCCTCTGGTGGTGTCGGGCTGACAGCCTTCCTTTTCTGGCTTCGGGCCTCCCGAAGGGAGATTGTCTCCTGATTGTGATCCAGTGGTTGCAGAGCTGCAGCCCCAGTCGCTGAAGCTTTCTTCGGCGCCATAACGAAGGTTTATGATCGCCGAAGGTGTTCAAAAAACTCGAAGAGTGGAAGTGGGTTCACCGGAGGTGGGCGCCAATGTTGGGGACTTGTTCTCAAATGCTATGAGTTAAGAACAAGGCAACATAGAAAATGTTAATCGTTAAAGCCCTTCGTCCTTCGAAGCATTATTTCCTTTAGGATATAATGGTTTCTGGACGAAGGTTATAAATGACGTATTTCCATAAATTCATCATACAGTGACGAAGGATGAAATGTAAGGAATATAAAAGACAACATAAACAATTATCTATTATTATTAGGTATAAATAGGAATATCATTGAATTACAAGTGTACCTTCAACTGGAAGGAGATGATAGTACAAGCGTGACGCAAAAAGCGAATGCCAAGTCAGCGTGAACAGTACGGGAGTACTGTTCACCTATTTATAGGCGCGGGACACAACCCATACAAAATTACATTCATGCCCTTTACAGTTGATAATAACTCTATAGTAATCTGTCGAGGTCTAAATAGCCTTTTCATCTTTAAGTCGGTTTCACTTTCTGCTGTCACGCCGAAGCTTTCCTGCTCACACCTTCGGCGCTGTACCAACCTTCGTATTATTCTGGTCTACTGTGATGCCGACTTGAGTCCGAAGATACCTGTTCACACATTATACTCCAGAAATACTGTTAAATCCTGTTTTTGAGGACCTTCGGATGCCGAAGGTCCCCAACAAATTGGGTACCCCTGTCGGACACTATCTTCTTTGGTACACCAAGCAAGCATACAATTCGGGACATGTATAGCTCTGCCAACACTGCACTATTATAGGTGGTCTTGACTAGTATGAAATGGGTCACCTTTGTCAAGAGGTCCACTACTACCCAGATGGAGTCATAACCGTCTCGAGTGTGAGGCAAACCGACTATAAAGTCCATCCCAATCTCATCCCATTTTCACTGAGGAATATGCAAGGACTGCAACAAACTTGTGGTCCTCTGATGCTCTGCCTTGATTCTCTGACAACTGCCGCATATGGCAACATACTCCACGATCTCCCTTTTCATATCGTACCACCAGAATCTTTTCTTCAGCTCTTGGTACACCTTCTCACTGCCAGGGAGTATGGAATAAGCTATCTCATGAGCCTCCTTGAGAATCAACTCCCAAATCGATTTGATGTTGGGAACGCACAACCTATCTTTGAACCATACCATGCCTTCTGCGTCTTCACGGAAATCTTTGCCTTTCCCATCTATGATCAGCTACTGAATCTCGTTGATCTTCTCATCATCTTTCTGCCCATCCTTGATCTCTCACTCTAAGGTGGGTTCCAGCTCCACTATCACTCCTTGGGTGTTGTTTAGAAATCCAAGACTCAGCCTGTCAAATTCCTTTGCTAGTTCATATGGCATCGGATGAGCAACCATCATGTTGACTTGACTTTTTCTGCTCAACGCATCGGCAACCACATTTTCTTTGCCTAGGTGATAATATATCTCCAGCTCATTGTCTTTGATCAACTCCAGCCATCTTCGCTACCTCATGTTTAACTCTGACTGGGTGAATATGTATTTGAGACTCTTGTGGTTTGTATAAATATCACACTTCTGCCCATATAGATAATGCCTCCAGGTCTTCAGTGCATGAACCACTGCTGCCAATTCCAGGCCATGTGTGGGGTAATTTCTTTCATGAATCTTCAACTGTTGAGACAAGTATGCCACTACTCTCCCTTCTTGCATTAACACACATCCCCGACCAGTGTATGAAGCATCACAATACATTGAGAATGGCTTATGAACATCTGGCAGAATTAACATAGGTGGTGTCGTCAACTTCTTTTTCAACGTCTTAAAGAACTCTTGGCACGTTGGGGTACACTTGAACTCAACTTTCTTCGCTAGCAGGGCTGTCATTGGTCTAGCAATCTTGGAGAAACCTTCAATGAAACGTCAGTAGTATCCCACCATTCCAATGAAACTTTTGATTCCTTGGACATCTCTCGGTTCATTCCAGTCCAGAATATTTGCTACCTTCTTCAGATACACAGCTAGTCCATCTCGGTTTATGATATGGCCCAAGAACAGGACTTCACTGATCCAGAACTCACACTTGCTCAGCTTGGCATACAACTAATGTTCCCGTAACCGTTGCAACACCATCTTCAAATGCTTATTGTGTTCTTCCTCATTCTGAGAGTATATGATGATATCATCGATGTTGGGGGCCTTCCTTTTCCGAAGGTCCTCAAAAACTTGATTAACCATTTGTTTTCAGCATGATATAGATTATTACAAGGAGCTTTGGATTCAGGATAGAAGTTTCTCTCCATAATAAAGGCATACGAGGTGAAGATATGATCCGAAGGTGATAAGAATGAACATCGAAGCTATGGCCAGAGAATAACAACTTCGGCTTATAATGGTGATGAAGACTGGACATGATGTTGATCGAAAGGGAAAAAGACTAGCTAGTCCTTAATGATTTATGTTATGATCATAAGTCAATGTCAGGGACATAAATGTACTTTTACTCGGGCTGTGTCCCGTGCCTATAAATAGATGAATAGTAGCACCGTACTGTTCACGCTAAATTGTATTCACTCTCACGTCAGCACCTTCGAGCAAGCCAAAAGTATTAATGTAATACAGATTCTGCTAATACTTATGCATGTTCTACGGAATGCAAATATGAATGAATTAATAAGTTACATTCACTATTTTCATTTCTTTGTATTCTTGTTTATCTATAAGATGATGAAGACATGTTTTTTATGACCTTCATCTGATGATCATTATATCCTTGGGGAGATAATGCTTCGGAAGACAAAGGTCCTTAATACTTAACAATTGTGTTGCCTTGTTCTTGATTCACGGCATTTGAGAACAAGTGACCAACATTGGCGCCCACCTCCGGTGAACTCACTTCCACAACCTTCGGCAAGCATTCGCCTTCGTCATGCTGCCAAAGAAGGCAACAGTGCCAGGGGTTGCCCTGCAGCCACTGGACACCAACCAAGAGACACTCTCACTGAGAGAAGCTCGGAGCCAGAAAAGGAAGGCTACCAGCCCAACGCCACTGGAAGAGGAGTTAGACTAGGAAATCAGAGACTTGGAAGCTATACATCAACAGGTATAGAGGAAGAAAGAGAATATGCTTCGGCTAGCCGAACTTCAGAGGAAGATCGACGAAGCTACTGAAGAAATGTGCCACATCACCCAAGATGACCAAGGACGAAGGCCCCAACATAGAGAGCTTAGTTAAGAAAGTCCAACCAATGATGATGGATGGTATGATGACTTCTACCATGGTAACTTTGCTTTTGATGATGCTTCTCCTCTAGCAGCGAAGCTGCAGGCTACCCCGTGGCCACCATCTTACAAGCCACCATAGCTCCCCATGTATGATGGCCACTCGGATCTGAAGCAGTTTCTAATGAGCTACGAAGCAACCATATCCTCATATGGGGGCACCACGGCTGTCATGGCAAAATCCTTCGTCATGGCGGTCAGGAGTGTAGCTCAGACGTGGTACTCTTCCCTTCGCCCGGGAATGATCACGTCATGGCAAAAGATGAAGGACATGCTGGTAACTAGCTTCCAGGGTTTCCAGACGAAGCTTGTGACTGCCCAAGCACTTTTCCAATGTACGCAAGACCATGACAAGTACTTGCAGGCATACGTTCGAAGATTCTTGCGACTCAGAGCCCAGGCGCCAACGGTGCCTAATGAGATCATCATCGAAGCTATGATTAAGGGGCTCCGACCAGGGCTGACAGCGCAATATTTTGCCAGGAAGCCACCATAAACCTTGGAGAAGCTTCTCCAAAAGATGGATGAATATATCCGAGCTGACAATGATTTTCGCTAAAGAAGGGAGGAGGCTTAAAGGTATTCTGAGATGACTAGGGGCTTCAGAGGAAGATTCCACCCCAGGCATGTCAGAACAATCCAAAATCCCAACACAAATGATAATAGAACAAATCACACCCAAGGCAGCCAACAAAGATCACAATCTTTGGGAATGTAGCAAACCTCTTATAGGCCACCAGCTCCAAGAGGCAGAGGGGGAAGAAGCTTTGGAGGAAGGTTCAGCATGCAACCTAGGAGATTGTTCTGCTTATTCTATGGGGAGGATAAAGGACACACAACAAGGACGTGCCAAGTCACGATCCAAAAGCAGAGGAGATCGCTGAAGCCGAAGCACGGCAGAATCAGCCGAAGCAGGTCTTACATACTGCCTCGTGTTATTCGCCATATATCCCTGAACATGTGGGCAACTAGCAACCCACGACATTAGTTGCTTCGGCAAGTCATTCTCAAGCGGCATGGGCTCAGTTACCACCACCACCATTGGCACCTACCTTGGCTCATAACAGAAGGGCATCGCCAGCCACAGCAACAGTGCGACACGCGTGAAGAATCCGAAACTCGCACAGTCAATAACAATGTGCCCGAGTCAAGGCACATTTACTGAAGTCACACAGGGACTTAATTAGAAAATTCTCATACCTAATGTACTCTTTACTTTTTTGTCTGTTATATTTCCCTCTTCCGAAGACAATACAGGAAGGTTCAACCTTCGGTTTGATGTAATAAATCTGGGGTTACACCATCGAGTGTAACAGAAAGACTGACAAAGCCCCAAAGTCATTCCTAAGGGGATGCAGAGCTAAAATGCTACCTAAATAAAAGGTAAAGAAGCTCCAAAGTAATCCCTAAGGGGATGCAGAGCTGAAATGCCACCTAAGTAAAAGGTGAAGAAGCTCCAAAGTCATCCCTAAGGGGATGCAAAGTGTAGCTCCAAAGTCATTCCTAAGGGGATGCAGAGCTAAAATGCCACCTAAGTAAAAGGTGAAGAGACTCCAAAGTCATTCCTAAGGGAATACAGAGTCTTGGTTTTTCTTTGATGATTTATGCATAAACACCATTTGCTTCATATCATCATACCATATTGCACAACATCGCATCATACATCATTTTGCATCGACAAAAGCAGTGAAAAAACATGGAAATTGCTCCTTCAGCTTCGGTAGAGACTCATGAAAGCTTATTAATAAGGCATGATCCATGCTTGTGACAGAGGTACTATCATACAGAGTTTATGTTTTCGACAATGCTATTCTTATTCAACGTCTACAACAAGAATTACACAGTTGTTTCAGCAAAGAAGGGGGATTTCTTTCTGAAGCGTGAAAGGAAGGGAAGGTGATTTTTCGCCGCTGGCTCAAAAAAGGTATGTACGAAGGTTTCACACATCACAAAGAAATATATTACATCAACATACATGCAAGTTGTTGATAATTGTTTCTTACAAAAACCAAAGCTACGTACAAGGACACTAAACTATCAAAAATACACAGCTTCAGTCTTCTTTCAGGACTTTGTCGGTAGCTTCGTTCAACAGCTTGTCGACAGCTTCGTCAATAGCCTCATTAGCAATCTTAATCATATCGAGCGCCTCCTTCACAGATGGATCAGTTTCAGGATCATATGGCTCTGGAGTGGGGACAACTCAGCTGCATTAAAACACAAATATCTATCAGTACCTAAGCTACAAAAATTTAAGCTGAGTTATAAAGGGTATACCTATAAGTCTGGCCCGCTCAACAGCTTCTTCGACTCTTTTAGCCTCTTCTAAGGCGTCATGAGACTCTTTCTCATTCTTTCTAATGGCTTTATCAAAAATTTCTCGACCGCCCTTCAGCCATACTTCGAAATAAAACTTCCCACCCAAGGTAGTAGCTTCGACTGAAGGGTTTCTAATATCATCAGCTGAGAAGGCAAAATCTGGCTGAGCTACAACCTTGGCATGATCACAGCAAACCTTCTCCAAAATGGACACGGCCCCACGAGCACCGGCGAAAGCACAAAAATCCCCTCTGTCACTAAGAATCTCCTCGAAAGCTTCGGCTTCGCCTTTAATCCATTGGATAACTCCAGCGGGGTCACCACGGATGATTTTTTGCTCTAAAGAGAATGCACCAACTTTTGAAAAGTTTCTCTTTAGATTCTTGGTGCATTCCATAGCCATATCGTAACATCTTTCTTTAGTTGCACGAAGCTCATCAACATTTCTTTGTGCCCTTGATGGTTCGATTTCACAAATTTCATGTTTCGTTAGCTCCACATTAAAATTTTTAGTTGCTTCGACAACTTTCTTTTCTAGCTCTTGCACTTTGGCTTTGTGGGCTCTGCTTGAGCAGATAGCTTAGCTTCGCTAGATTTCAGTCTCTCGACTAAAGATAGCATAATCTTGTCTTTTGCGAGAGCTTCGTTCCTCAAGGTTATAACCTCCGATCGGAGGTTTTCAAGTGCTATTTGACAACTCTCATCTTTTGCATCCTTTTGAGCCTTCAGAGCCTTGCTTAGAATCAAGCCCTGGCAAACAAAAAGTGAACAAATAATAACGATAAGAATTACCAGAAAAATAGTTCACCATAACAAAAATTACAAAATGACAAATCAAATTATATAAACCTTCAAGCTGTTGTAGGCAAGGCTATCTACAAGCTGATCTTTCGTCATTGCAGACAAGCCAAGCTCAAGCTTTGGATACCCCATGTTTCCCATCATTTCACGGCAAACATCGATCTCCTTACTGTCTGGTAGACAGTAGAGGAAGTCATCTTCGTTGTCTCCTCCGTATACCAAGGACCCCTAGGGGTATTTCTACTGTTTTCTTTGGTCCCGGCTCTTCTACCGGGCCCGCACTAGCTTCGATTGGCATCACAGAAGCTATTTCTGTGGCTAGCGTGCCAACCTCTGCACTTTCAATGAGCTTCGGCACTTCGGCTGTTCCAATAGGCTTCGGCCTACGTGTTAAGACCTTGGCTCTCTTCGGCTTCGGCGCGATAGAAGAGGTTGAAGTAGCAGTTTTTATTTTTCCCCCTTGTTTTCAGACGGGAAAGCAGTAATCCAGGTAAACGAACCCAATAACATCGAACACCCTGTTCAGCCTCTTTTTCTTGCAAGTGCCGAAGGCAACTTTCATGGCCTCGTCTTCTGTCCTCGGGTAGGCTCCGAGTAGCTCATCACTTGTGGCCTCTATAGCGTCTAGCCAATCATCATTTGGCTCATCAAATTGGCTTCTGTATCGAAAGGTGTACTTAAGATAAACCAAGCCACCTTGGCTGGAGCCAGCGGCAGCTTCCTTCGGCATTTCCCACTCATTTGCCAGAGGCCACACTTTGAAAGCGATGTGTTCTTGAACTAAATCTCTCGTGCCAATGTAGGTGCATATGGTGTTGAAAGCCATTTGGCATGCCTGCACTTCATTCCCAGTTGCGATCAATGGTCTTCTGATGCCGAAGCGTGACCATATAGGACGTTGAATGATGCCCCTCACATCCTCCCTCTGATCCAGGACATTCTTCATGTAAAACCATTACTTCATCCAAGACCCTGGCCACTTCTTCCAAAATGTAGGCAAAGGGTAATTTTCCTTAGAGCGAGGCACGAAGTTCCAGCAGCCGAAGTTGTTATGATATTGTTCTTTTCCGGTCACCTTCGTCTGGTAAGATAATTCATGAATGTTGCAGAAGCATCTGGCATCCGGCTCCAGTCCCTGACTCCTCATGGCCCATATAAAAACCCACTTTGATAAGAGCTTCGGGGGGTAAGTTGATGAAGGAATATCTCGAATGTCTTTAAAACCTCAACCAACATCTTGTGGAGCAGAAAGCGGAGCCCAGCTTTCATGAAGCTCTTAAAAACTACTACCTCATTAGCTTCGGGAAGGGGAATGGTGCTTTCTCCCCTAGCCCTCGCTATGGAAACATCATGAAAATATTTGTCTTTCATCGTTTCAATTTGCCCTTGTTTGACAGTTGATTTCCCAAAAACAACATGGCTCGGCCTCCATGGCCGATCTTTGACATCCTCATTTCCACTCTCCACGTCAAAACTGTCGCTATCGCTGGAGTCCTCAAACAACCCAGCCAACATCTCATTGGTGATCTTCTCTGTGTTGGTCTTCTCCATAGCTTCGTAAAACCCAGACAGTGCGGGGTCTATGATATTCTTCTCCTCAGCCATTCAAGTGATGGTTGAGCAGAGGCCGAAGCTCAAAAGTCAATCGAACTCGCAAAAGAGAAGAAGGCTAAAATGGCAAACACAGTGCAAACAGCTAGATGGCACGGAAAATATTTGCGACACAGCCTTCTATATATATACTCAGAGCCCCACAACTCGGTAGGTCCCACAATTCAGAATGATTCGCTATTCTAGCGAAGGGAAGGTGTTTTTTTGGACCTTCGGCTAAAGGCCTTCGTTCATGTCGCAGTCTAAATTTGTTACAAAGGAACAAATTAATATTGCGAGGGGCTACTGTTGGGGGCCTTCCTCTTCCGAAGGTCCTCAAAAACTTGATTAACCATTTGTTTTCAGCATGATATAGATTATTACAGGGAGCTTCAGATTCAGGATGGAAGTTTCTCTCCATAATAAAGGCATATGAGGTGAAGATATGATCCGAAGGTGATAAGAATGAACACCGAAGCTATGGCCAGAGAATAACAACTTCGGCTTATAATGGTGATGAAGACTGGACATGATGCCAACTGAAAGGGAAAAAGACTAGCTAGTCCTTTATGATTTATGTTATGATCATAAGTCAATGTCAGGGACATAAATGTACTTTTACTCGGGCCGCATCTCGTGCCTATAAATAGATGAATAGTAGCACCGTACTGTTCACGCTGAATTGTATTCACTCTCACGTCAGCACCTTCGAGCAAGCCGAAGGTATTAATGTAATACATATTCTGCTAATACATATGCATGTTCTACGGAATGCAAATATGAATGAATTAATAAGTTACATTCACTATTTTCATCTATTTGTATTCTTGTTTATCTATAAGATGATGAAGTCATGTTTTTTATGACCTTCGTCTGATGATCATTATATCCTTGGGGAGATAATGCTTCAGAAGACGAAGGTCCTTAATACTTAACAATTGTGTTGCCTTGTTCTTGATTCATAGCATTTGAGAACAAGTGACCAATAATCGATGAACACCACTACGAACTTGTCAAGGTAGTCCATGAACACACTATTCATCAGGTACATAAAGAAAGGTGGTGCATTTGTCAATCCGAATGACATGACTGTGTACTCATATAGCCCATACTTGGTGATAAATGTTGTCTTCAGTATATCCGAAGGTCGGATTCTGAGCTGATGGTAACCTGACCTCAGATATATCTTTGAGAACACTCCGGCTCCTCTCAACTGATCAAATAGATCTTCTATTCTTGGCAAGGGATACTTGTTCTTGATGGTGACTTCATTCAAAGCTCGGTAATCAATGCACATTCTCTTTGTCCCATCTTTCTTCTCCACGAACAAAATTGGAGCGGGCCAAGGCGAAGTACTTGGTCTGATGTAGCCTTTCTCTAACAGTTCGTCGATCTGCCTCTTGAGTTCCACCAATTCTGGTCTAGACACTCTATAGACTCTCTTAGAAATAAGGGCGGTTCTAGGTTAAAGATCTATGGAAAACTCAAATTTATGTTTGGGTGGCATGCCTGGTAAGTCCTTAGAAAACACGTCGGGGAACTCCGACACAACTCTGATAGCTTCAAGCAGGTTGGCCTCCTTATCATCTACAGACATATGGTGACAGGCTCCTTCTTCTAGGTCAGGTATGAATAGTTCAGTTACTACTTCTTTCCTAGATGGGGACACTAACTTTACTGTCCTATTGTCATAGCTAACAATTGCTTGGTTTCTATGCAGACAATTCATCCCTAGGATGACATCTAACCCTCGAGTACCCATTACTACTAGGTTAGTGGGAAAATCTACCCCCCCTATTTCAATCCTTAGATTCGGACACATCTTATCGGACTAAACTTTCCCCCCAACTAAATTAACTCTTAAAGGTGGAATCATTGGTTCTACAGGGATGTTATGTGCTTCTACCCATGATGTAGAAACAAAAGAATGTGTGGCACCAATATCAAATAGTACTTTTGCTGGATAGGATTTGACTAGAAACATACCTACTGCCACATCTGGTGCATCCTATATTTCTTCGGCCTCCAAGTGGTTCACCTTTCCACGGTTGTAGGCCTGGTTACGGCCTCCCGGTGCTTGCTGTGGTGCTCCTTATCTTGCTGAGGTGTTGGAAGCTGGTTGCTGCTGAGCTGCTTTCTTCGGGCAATGATTCATCCAGTGGCCTTGTTCCCCACAATGGAAACATCCATGGCATCCTCCTTGCACTGGCGCTTCCTTGTTGTTCTTATTGGTTGCTGGGACAGGAAGACAAGGTGCCTAGTTGCTCTATCGCTGATACTGATTTCCTCTCTATTGGTTGTTCTGGCGGTACTGCTGTTGTTGAGGTAACTGCCTCTGATACTACTGCTGGTGCTGGTGCTGGTGCTGGAGCTGATGCTGATGCTGGTGTCCTTGAGGGTGACCTTGCTTGAATTGTTGGGGTGGGTTGCCTTAGAAACAGGGACTGCTGCTGCTCCCAGCCTGAGGTCCACCGATCTTGCGTTTCTTGTCTTCCATCTCCCAGCACTTCCTCTTGGTTATGATGGCTTTATTGATCAAATGCTGAAAGGTAGGGAAGGTGTGGTTCATCAGCTAGTAGTGAAGTGGGTCAACCAAACCTCTCAGAAAATGGTACTGTCTCTTGGCATCTGTATTGACGTCTTCGGGTGCATAACGAGATAGCTGCAGAAACTTGTCCCTGTACTCACTGACAAATAGGGGAGCTGGCTTCAATGCCAGAAATTCCTCCTTCTTTACTATCATCAACCCTTCAGGCACGTGGTAACGATGGAAGTTGTCTCTGAAATCCTCCCAGGTGATGGCTTCAAGGTCGGCATGGGTGGCGATGTAGGACTCGCACCAGGACTGTGATGCTCCCTTAGTAGGAGGGGACCATACAGAACCTTCTCATGAACGTTGCACTGAGCGGTATGCAGCTCCCGCTCCACTGTGCGCAGACAGTCTTTGGCGTCCATGGGGTCTGTAGAATGGGCAAAGAAAGAGGGATGACCCCTCATAAACTCTGCACGCTTGTCCCTGTGCATCTGTGACATCTGCACTTGTATTTGAGGTTGAGGTGGGGGTTGCCGCTGCTGCACCTGTTGCATAGCTGCTAGAGTCTGGCCAATCACTTATATTGCCTGGGTCTACATCAGAAACATCTATTCAATAGTCATTGGGGTGGTGGTGGCAACTGCTGTGAGGTGCCTCCTCTTAGGGTGCCTGCTGCTCCTGCTGAGCACACCTTCCACCTCTACGCCTGTTATCAGACATCTGTAGAAAGCACACACACATTAGATCTGACCTTGCAGTCTTTCATCATAAGAAAAGATATAAATAAGTCTTCACAATACTGAGCAAATGAGCATCTTCACTGACTCTCAACACAACCAAACACAACGTCTTAGATAAATAGGAAAGTGGAACTAAAAGATTGCCCAACTAAATGACTAACTTTATTAATAACTACACCAAGTTGCAGGGGATGCCCACACCTTGGTGACAATCATTATAAAGATCCAACTTCATCATGAGTTCATCACGACAAGCATCAAAACATATGATAAGAAAACTAAAACCAACTAAGACTGACTAAGACTAAGACATTGAATTAAACATTATTACAGACTCTGACTCCGTCGATCTATGGCTCCAAATCTATTTGGGTTCTACAGTCAGGGGTGCCATAAGCATAATGACCATGGAGCCGCGAGCGGTAAGGATGCTGAATCCCGACAGGAGTGGGGGAACCATCCTCCTAATGGCGGCGCTTCACACGCTCAGCATGCAGTTCAGCAATCTCCGCCCGAGCCTTGAACAACTCGTCAAGGGCGTGGTCCAACTCAGTGTTGAGCATGATGACCAGGTTGACCATGCTGCTCAGCCTAGGATTTCCCTCACCAACGGGCGAGACAATCACACCTCTGACACTGTCGGTCGAACGATGGGGGTAGTACTTTAGGTCGAGGCTGTTAGCTACCACGCTGAACAACAAACAGTACTGCGAAAGCGCACGCCGTGTAGCATCCTGCATGGCTGCCTCGGCAGTGTCCCTCTCAGTGATAGAATAGTGCTCTAAGAAGGCCTTGCACCCTAGAGATCATCATCCGGACGTCGCACCAAGCAAGTACCCTCCCACTGGTCCGGGTATAACCCGCGACGATGCTGGTAGACTACACGACGGTACTCGATGGACCAAGTGTGTTGGTCGAAGGCCCGACGCAGCAAGGTGTCGAGAGCATCGTGGAAATGACAACCACGAGTGACGTCACGAGTGATGGGTTAGGCGATCCATCCCTCTGGCTTCTGCTCCTCCGAGAGCTCTGTATTGTGGCTCGAACTACCACCATCGTCGTCGTCTCCGTCTCCGTCAGGGTCTCCTCCAGCAGCGGGGATGCCCTGTGGTGGTGCAGGGGGCATCTCTAGCTGAGGCGTAGGGGAGGGCTGCCTCCTAGACTCCACCTCCTGCTAAGGCGAGGGGGAAGAGTCCTGCTGCTCCTGCTCCTGGCGTCGGCAATGCAGTCTCTCCAGGTGGCTCGACTGTCCTGTCATCGTGCGTCACAGTGGGAGCTTCACAAGGCGAGAGGGCAAGAAACAGATCACCGACTTACGTGCAGAGCATCTAAGTCGAGCCATCTACAAAAGACATCGTAAGCACAAGAGTGAGAATAGAACTATATGACTAGCAAGTAAACCAAAAGCAAAGTAGACAAAAAATTTGTAAGGTGAGTATATAGATAAAAGTATAACATATAATTGGTCAAGATGACCAACTTTTGAAGTGGCACCAAAGGTCAAGGTGAGAATAAGGGTCTATAGTCCTTAGGGCGACCATTCTAGTCTAGGTTAGCGATCCTACAGTCAACCTGGCTTTGATACCACTTATGTCACACCTGATTTTGGAAGGCAAACCGAATGCGAACCATGTACGTGCTAGGATCAGAAACTCACGTACACAGCGATTACATAATTGGACATCATCACACATTGCTCAAAATAGTAGCGGAAAGGGTACTTTATTAGATCACGATGTCCAAGTCATCCACAGAGCCATTAACATAAATTAGTCATTTAACATGATCAAAGTGCAGAATACAAAATGTAGAGATAAGGCCTTCATAGGCAGCTGATAGGGGTTTGCCACTAACACAACTAGAACTCATTGTAGTCCTAGAACTCCTCAAAGTCCTCCATATTGCCTGCATATTCTTCTGAGCACTGATTGTAATGAGGACAACCTGGGGTAGGGTGGTTTTTAAAGCAAGGGTGAGTACACATCAACGTACTCATCAAATGTCCCGTTTGGCTAAAGTGGACTAGCGGTATGTGGAGTTAAGGTTAAAGCAGTTGCTTTTAGTTGGTAAAGTATTTATTACTAGTAGTAGAGCCAAGTTTTAGAAATAAACCCAGTTATTACCCAAAAGTACTCCCTCCAAGAGGAAATACCAGAAACCATAATTATATTCATTATCAGTAACCATCATCATAAAGTATCTAGAGTTATTCTAATCAAAGAGGATCCCAATGCTGCTCTTAATCGTGAGCACGGCTGATATACCAGTTTCTAACACTCTGCAGAGGTTGCACACTTTACCCACGAGTCATGATTCCCGTTCTACCCGGGGATCATGACTCCCCATTGATCACTTCCAAGGTGACCTGGTAGGGTCTCACTACGTAGCTTTTACAAAGATTCCCCAGAGGTCATAGCCGCCCGTTAGGTTTCTCTAGTTTGATAAACACAGTGCTTCTCCCCACAGGAAGGTGACTAACAAAACCAAAATCGGAAGAACCTCGGCAACCAGCCTCGGCAAAGCAAGTATTGTGCCCGGACCCCATTGACGGCCCAACGGCGAAGCCAACTACACCTCAAGTTCCTCTAATTAATAAGCTAAGGGAGTCCCATTCCACCCTCATGGTTGTACAGTTATCTCAGGTGGTCTCTCAACGAATAGGTCCTTACGGAGAGGTACTTAGGAAACAGCCTGAGTCCCCTAAAGTATCACAAGATCATCATCAAGATAACATCATCGTATCATAGATATTCGCATCATGTTTGTTGATTAAAGTAAATCAATAGCATAAAGCTAACAATAATAACCCAAAAGGTAAACAAGGACAAGGTAAGTACAGACTAGTCAATCCTTAGGTTTCAATAAAGTAATGCGGGATGATGAATTATAAAGTAAGTAGGACATAATGGGTCAGAGGACACTTGCCTTCACCAAGTTGTTGCTCAGGAAGATCTTCGACAACACACTTAGGAACCACAGGCTGCTCATTGTCTAAACAAAGCGATCATGCATTCAATACATTTGGATAAAGACAAAGAAACAATACACCAAACATGTGTAATCAAGTGAACACAAGCTCGAAAGAACAGTATAAACACAAGAGGTAGACTTAGGTTCTAGGGTGGACTAATATACCTAGAGGTTCGTGATTCTCTAAGTACTGCCTATCTGAGGGATCACATAACTTAAATTCATTTATCTTAATGAATTACCAAAATTATACCAGGGATGGGTTCATATGATATTAAACTCACAAAGTTAATCATCTAATTACCATTAGGGTTCTCCCTTTTTAATAAATGAACCATTACTCTACATGCACCTATAGCCTAGGCATAAAATTACTACATGTAGATAGTGACTGATTATAATTTCAACAGATAGAGCATAACATTATGAACATTTTGCAATTTGAATCACAAAATTTGGAGTTCATATGAAAAATATATGAAATAAACAAGTTTTGGAATTCAAAATACAAAACTAGGTCTAATTCTGGGATTAACTAAAAGGTTAGGGGCTTTTCTACAAAATCACAGGAGCCTGCGAACCAGAGGGTGTCTCGTGTTGCTGGCGAGGTGGCGGAGCTCACTGGGGCAACGGACGCAACAGGAGCTCGACGGCGACCACGGAACGGATGATGGACCATGACTGTGCTCCATTGGTGCGCGCGCAGTGCGAGAGAGAGGTGCCAGCAGGTCTGCTGGGGGCGCAACTAAGCGAGGGGAGTGAGCGAGCGAGTGCGGGCTCCAGAAAGAGGTCTGGCGCGTGGGGGAGTGGCCACGAAACACGCGACGTGGGTGCGTCCACGGCGGAGTGCGCGGGTGGGAGGTTAGGGAAGGGGAGGAGGCTGACAGGTGGGGTCCGCGAGCCAGCGAGGGCGCGTACGCAAACGGACGGTCAGTGCTGACAGAGCGGGCCCACCGGGCAGAGAGGGAGAGAGCGCGTGCGCGAAACAACCGGCGCCGACAAGCCGGCCCCATCGAGCAGCGGGAGGGAGAGGGTGCGGACGCGGCCGTCGCTGACAGGTGGGACCCACCTGTCAGGCGGAGCGTCCGCGCTCGCGGCCTGGCTGGGCTGGATTGGGCCTGCTAGGCTGAAATACTTTTTCTTTTTCCCTGGAATTTCTAATTGCTTTTCTTTTTATTTTCTCTATGGATTTCAAATCAAATTCAAACCAAATTCAAATTCAAACAAT
Source organism: Zea mays (assembly GCF_902167145.1). NCBI lineage: Eukaryota > Viridiplantae > Streptophyta > Magnoliopsida > Poales > Poaceae > Zea > Zea mays. Next base: position 40,908,992 of record NC_050099.1, on the reverse strand, counting down.
TTCACACACGTGCATCACACCAAAGAATAATTTAGGCTCAGCATGATGCAATATTTCATGACTCACCTTGGTTTTGCTAAAATAAATAAATAGTTAATCCCCTATAAACTAGACATAACTCTAAAAAAGTGAGAGAAAGAGTCTAGAGAGAGAAACAAGAGGTAATACCTGAATTTGGTAGGCATTAGAGAAGAAATTTTATGCCCCAAATTCAGGGTGTTACAACACATCTTTACCCACAAGTCGTGTTACCCATTTGCCAAGGGATCTCGATTTCCCATTCATCTCTATCGAGGAGACGAGATAGGGTAGCACTACGAGACCTTTCCAAAGTTCCACTAGTTCGAGAAACTCGCTACAGATTTAGGAAGAATGAAGCATAGGAATCTCTCCTCCGAAAAGCCTTATAGACAGTTCGACCCGAGGACCTCTCTATACTCAGCAGCGATGACTCCCCGCTTGCCCCTTTCGGGTAAGGTAATCTCTCCCTAGATTTCCTAATTACTTGGCCAAGGGCGTCTCATTCCACCCTTGTGATAGCATTGTTTTCCCGGGTGGTTCTCCATGTTCTAATTAATACAATAATCTTATCATGAACAATAATTAAACCAACAATATTAATGGAACATGATCATATATAACATTAATTTTCCAAAACCAGGTAGAGCAATAGCATATCTACCCAATAGTTCATTTGTTTGCAAGGTGTGGGATAAACAATACTAGGGAAACCTATTAGGTCCCTAAAAATTAACCTGAGCATGTCACAGTGATTAACAGGAACATTATTAGGTAAAGAAGAGTGATCAAGGACACAACTTGCCTTATACTTGTGATAACATATTGTCCAAATGTTGACCCAAAAGTTAGGCTTCTGATTACTCGTCACCTCACCTCTATTCATAGCAATACATATAATCAAGCAAATAATGGATATGGTAACATTACATCAAAGCATATGAACATACAACGTAAGAATATCCTACGCGTCGCTACGAGATCGTAGGTTCGAAAACCATTAAAATCGGAGCTAAAACGATATTTTAGGCGTAATAAATCTAATAGATGAGATCTAACGGATATTGAATTTAAACTAAGCAGGTATTAAATTAAAATATTTAAGTTGGTATTAATCATTAACAATTATTTATAAAATGCATATGTTAAAACTTTAAATTAGATTAACTAGATTATCTAGCTAATTAACATTAAATAATTAATTAATTAAAACATGTGGCATAATTAAAACAATGTTATTAACGTACGTAAAAAATAATATGAACCTAACACAACTTGAATAGATTAAAACAAATTATTTGACCTAGAACATATCACATTTTTAATAAATTAGTAGGCTGCACAGAAATAGGTGACATGACAGTGGGAAATGTTTGTTTACAAATTCATAACCTAGTTGTTGTCAACTTATCATGATTGTATCTACTGTTAAATTTGTGTTGTATAACACTCTTGCATGTAAAAAGATATGTGGTTGTGATTATTTATTAGGTGCGAAGCGTCAAGTCTATCATACGGGAAAGACCTCTAACCAACCACTAACTTACCTTGCAATCAAGTTCTTCACTCCCTCGTTGTTGCTGGTCATCTCGGTTTTTGATTATGAATCGGAAATCCGATCGCCAAACCGGAAGCGCGGTGGCGAAGCTCTCGCGAGTTGGTCACGACAATGTTCTGGGCTGCCCCCGAAGATGAACGGATGGTGAGAAATTACTTGCTGAAGTTGTTGCTAGAGTTTGGGCGGGAGTCAAACTTCGACGAACTAGGCATAGAGGCTTATGGCTGCGAGTTTAGCTGGCGGCGAGTTGTTGTGGCTTGGATGGCGGCGGTGCTACCGCAAGGCTGTAGAGAATATGAGTCTATGATTGATGGCTTGAGGTGTTATGATGACATGTATTTATATAGGCTGGGAGGTAGGTGGTTACATGACAGATCTAATCTGGTACTTATCTGTTACAATGTTATCCTATCTATTAGAAACTCTAACAAACGCGAAACCAAATCTGTTACATGACAGATCTAATCTGGTACTTATCTGTTACAATGTTGTCATATCTGTTAGGAACTCTAACAAACTCGAAACCAAATCTATTACATGACAGATCTAATCTGGTACTTATCTGTTACAATCATATCATATATGTTAGGAATTATAACAAACTCAAAACCAAATCCATTGCATAGGCGAGAAGTTTGGTCGGTCGGTTACAACAATTACGGTGGTTAGTTTGTTACGAACCACAAGGGATGACTGATGTCATGGATGATGTAATAGTGATACAAGATCCGACAAGTGAAAAATAAATGGAAAAACTCACGTGGATTGTGTTTCTTAAGTGTCCGAATAGGTAAGCCCTTTTATTTACTATTCTTTTTCATGTTTTTTTATTTCCAGATTTAATTATCCCAATTCAAATCTGATTTTAATTTGGAAACCATATTTATATGTACAACCAAATCACCAACATTAATGCAATCTCTACTACTCTATAAGACGATAGTGTAGACGTACACACTTTTTGGTGCACGGTTCTGCCTGCAGTCGCCCGCTCTCTCTCGCGCCCCCGCCGCCAAACCCGCTAATTCGCTGATCCCGCCATCCCCGCCGCTCCAGTCCGTCGCCCGTGTGGCTGTTCCAAGGAAGGAAATACTAATACCGCCATCACCGTCGCTCCAGTCCGCCGCCCGCGCGGCTGCTCCAAGGAAGGTCCACTCCAGTCCGCCATCCTCGCCATCCCCGCGCGGTTCCGCTGCAGTCCGCGCGGTTCTGCTCCAAGGAAGGAAAGTCTGGATCGGCGGTCGACCGTGCAACTGTTCCAAGTCTCTACTACTCATCCCGCCATCCCCACCGCTCCAGTCCGCCGCCCGCGCGGCTGCTCCAAGGAAGGTCCGCTCCAGTCCGCCATCCCCGCGCGGTTCTGCTCCAAGGAAGCAAAGTCTGGAGCGGCGGACAGGAAGGTCCGCTCCAGTCCGCCATCCCCGCCATCCCCGCGCGGTTCCGCTCTAGTCTCGCAATCCCCGCCCCCGCTCTCCTCTCTTGGCCGCCATCATGGAAGGTCCGCTCACCAGCCGCGCAGATCTCACCAGCCGCGCCCCACTCACCAGCCGCGCAAATCGCCCACCTGCCGCAAATCACCCCCTTCCATCCATGGCAGTCGCGCCCTCACTGCTGGAGCTTCATGGCAGGCGCGCCCCTACCGAGCCCCTACCATACATGGCAGTCGCGCCCCTACCGTCAAAGATCTCGGCCACCAAGTATCGCGGCTGCCTTCCCCTCATTGCCCCCCCTCCTCTCTCCCTACTTACACACACCACACCTGCCCCTTCCTCTCGCCAAATTTGCCGCAGTCCGCGTCCACAACCGTCAACGGTGCTCTCTCCAAGTGTGGCGCAGGTACGTTGTCAAATTCTCCTAGGTACATTGCTCCCATGTTGGCTCATAGTTCCATTTTGCAGGCAGTAATTTGCTTTATTTGTATAGAAAATTGCTGCAATATGTACAGAAAATTGGTTAGTTACAATATGGTTAGGCACTGATAAGGTTAGGCACTGATTTTTTTTGGATTTCATAGCGTAGTCCAAATTTGAAGGTGATCTGTTTTTTGCCAAAAACATCTATTAACTAACCTCTGAAGGTAAGAGTTGTAGGATACCGAACTCCTGCTTGCATAGTGAGAATTATCTAAATCTAAATGCTCATTAATCTGATATTTTTCTAATTATATGTTTCTGAGCTGAGCCAATCATCTTAAACGCTTTTTGGGTCCTTTTTGTGAATGCAGTTCTAGAGATTCAAATATAATATCTATTTTTTTGTTGGAACTGAGTTTCTGCTATTTCCCCTTTTATAGCCGTTTTGGAAGGTCCTTCAAGAAGGATCTAGCAGAGGGAGAAGTGTGGCTGGTGAGTTTAATATGTTTAGTATTGCAGCTATTGTTATTCATGTTATCTCTTCCTGTGATGGCAAGTGTCAAAATTTAGGTGTACTTGAAAAATGAAATCTGATTTCAGTTGAACAACTGCATTTTCCTGTTAAAGAAATACAATGTTCTTATGTCTTGTTCTTATGTTCATGTTCTTATGTCTTGTTCTTATGTTTTCCCTAACATAAGCGAAAGCAGTTGAAGGTTGATGTGGTGGTTGTTAGCTTGATGTCGTTTACCCTGTTGTTGTTAGGTATTGCAGTACTGTGTGTGCTATCTGATGCGTTTGGTAGTAGTTAGTTGTAGGCTTTGCAGTACCAGCAGCTGTTCTTGTGCTTCGGCAAACTGGTGAGATCATGAGTTTCAGTTTAACAAGAGAACTGCTTGGATCTTTATGTCCTGTGCTTTATCTAAAAACTGTCTGCTGGATGCCGGTTGCCCAAAGTATCAGTAGCAAATGCAGAATCTGTGTTTTTTTTCTTTCTTGGAGCTCACCAGAGTACAATTGTCTCCTTAAATATCTTCCTGCAGCTAATATAACTTTTATATGACATATGTAAACTAGGAAGAATATGTAATCTGGAATTTTATGTGAGGGCCTGTGTTGAAGTCTCCTATGTAGCTAAATATTTTTTCTTCTCTATTTCAGTTCTTCTACAGTTGAACTTTGCTAATTGAAGCTGCAAAAGTAACTTCGACAGCAACAAGGTGAGTGAACGCCTCATGTTTATTTTTTTCTTTAAGGTGATCTTTTTTTGCGGATTACACAATAAACAACTGAAATCAGATTTTATGCACCACTGAAAATCAGTTGCCATGCTTTTCTGCCCAGTTGAAGGTTGATGTGGTGGTTGTTAGCTTCATGTCGTTTACCCTATTGGTGTTAGGTATTGCAGTACTGTGTGTGATATCTGATGCGTTTGGTAGTAGTTAGTTGTAGGCTTTGCAGTACCAACAGCTGTTCTTGTGCTTCGGCTTAAGTTATGCAATGGCTAGCTGAGTAGAAGTAGTTTGGTAGTAGGTTGTGATGTTTTCGGTAAACTGGTGAGATCATGAGTTTCAGTTTAACTAGAGAACTGCTTGGATCTTTATGTCCTGTGCTTTATCTAAAAACTGTCTGCTGGATGCCGGTTGCCCAAAGTATCAGTAGCAAATGCAGAATCTTTGTTTTTTTCTTTCTTGGAGCTCACCAGAGTACAATTGTCTCCTTAAATATCTTCTTGTCTCTAATATAACTTTTATATACATATGTTAAACTAGGAAGAATATGTAATCTGGAATTTTATGTGAGGGCATGTGGTGAAGTCTCCTATGTAGCTAAATATTTTTTCTTCTCTATTTCAGTTCTTCTAGCAGCTGAACTTTGCTAATTGAAGCTGCAAAAGTAACTTCGACAGCAACAAGGTGAGTGAACGCCTTATGTTTATTTTTTTCTTTAAGGTGATCTTTTTTTGCGAATTACACAATAAACAACTGAAATCAGATTTTATGCACCACTGAAAATCAGTTGCCATGCTTTTCTGCCCATAATAGAGGATGAGAACTGTTGTTACCTGTCGTGTAAAAGAGCAAGTATCCTCGACAGACATAAGCGAACAACAGTTCTCATCCTTCTTCCGGTATTTTTTGCTTGAAGGTGATCTATTTTTTGTCAAAACACAATGAAAACTGAAATCTGATTTCAGTTGAACAACTGCATTTTCCTGTTAAAGAAATACAATGTTCTTATGTATGTCGAGGATAGATTCTTATGTCTTGTTCTTATGTTCATGTTCTTATGTCTTGTTCTTATGTCTTGTTCTTATGTTTTCCCTAATATAACTTTTATATGAAATATGTTAAGTAATACATTGTTGAGCTTGTGTGTATTGGGGTTTTTTGTATTGGGGTATAAAGTTTATATGCATTATTCCGGTATATATCGGTTGATGCTAATTCGTAGAAAAAATGATAGTGGGGAGGCTTGGATGGTAGTATACTTTGAGTTCGGTGCACTTGCATCCGTTCACAATTCTCTTTGTCATCTGCTTCTCTTCATGTTCTTTTCCGAATATACCATTCAACACAAAGGCAAACACCCTTAAGTGCTTGTCTTAATGTTCTTTTCCAATTACATCGGTTGCTCTGTGAGACAACCACTCACTTTGAATTTCTTAACAAGCATTTGCAGTTCTCTGTAGCCGTCCCATAGTACCTCTCGCATCAACAAACATGAAACAAGTTATTCTTACCCATTGATGAACACATATATATAACAACCTAGGGAGACTGAATGCATAAGCTCGCTTGAAATCAGAACCTCGATGACGACATGATGACAAATTAGATTAAATGGCTTTATAAAGTAAATGACATGATAATTGATCAAGTTGCATATGCCAACATCACATTTTTGAACCGCGAAAGTATGACATGTGTTTCATTTAAATTTAAATTTTAAATTTTGTTAAAGGCTACAAGGTTTTGATGGAACCAGTCGTATTGAACCGAGAAAGAGACACAGCGGACCGCATAAAACGGATGCCTATGTAAGTTATTACATAAATCTATTTACACAAAATTTGTCTATCAAAGAAATGATCGTTATTTAGTCGTATGTTTAATATAGCTACAGGTTGTTCGACGACTACCGTGATGAAGATTTTTATGGGCTACCCTGAAAATACAGTATTGTCGCTCGGGTAGAAGTTAAATTCCCTATTGAACCACGTTATCGTGATAGACAACATTTCATTTTATCTGACATCAATGTAAGCCAACAATTATTTAAGTTTCATTTACAAAGTTACACGATCTTCATACCATCGCCTCTTCTCCTACTGAAATACTATTAGGGAGCCAAGATCGAGGCCATAACATATGTGTCTGTGACAGTGAAACATTTCAACAATTTGCTCCATGAAAAGCATGTTTACAATATGCATAACGTAAAGTTTGGTCTTCATCCGGGTGAATTTAATTTTCGACATCTAAATGGTCCCATGGAATTGTATTTCAACCAACAAACTATCGTGGAGCCATACACTGTTCCAATTCAAATGTCGCCATTCCCAAAACATATATTCTTCAACCTTGATGATATTGCTGAGTTGCCAAACATGACTTTAGTAGGTAAGAATATATCGATCTTGGCCCAATTTTTAAAATATCGTTTACACAAAATTTAGTATTAATCCATTAATAAATTGTTATTTTTGTCGACATTATGGCTATTGTAGTCCACATGGATACAATTCATCGCACAATGTGGGGCCCTTTCAGGAAGATTGTTATAATGGATGCTAGGTATATTCCATTAATTGTATATGTCAAATCAATATATATTACTAACCAATTCTTATCAAAATGAATGTCGTAGGGGGTCTTTACATATCATTAAAGTTTGGGGTGACCTACTAAACAAAAATGCACTCCGCTGGGCGTTGGCTAAGGAGGATTATGGCATAATAATTGGGACTATGTTTAGGCGGTTCAGAAGACAAGGTACAACATGTCTTTACGCCTTGCAAACACATCTGTCACTGAGTTTTGCTTTATAATGATTCGTAACAGAGATTTAAATGTGTAATTCTAGAGTTCCTCGAGTCTTCGGATCATACCGCAATACACTTCAATCCGTTCCATCACAACACCCACTATTTTGGACGTAAGTATATTCTTAAAAATTAGTTACTTTTAAATCGTGATTGTTCTCATTAAATCATGAACTTCGTGTAGATGTGATTAATTGTGCCATTCATTGCAGCAATTCAAAAAGCTTTGGTGGCGCGGAACAACCGTCAGTTTGCTGTTACATTTCTTGAAGAGCAAAGGCGTAGATAGATTCTACAACTTCACAAAGAGCAATAATTGGAACTATGTTTAGGCCTAGATAGATCCTACAATGATACAATACATGTCGTACTGTTATTGATCAACCAAAAGCAACATGAGGCTGAATTGTAATACCTATGACATGGGTTTAATAAGAGATAGTTTGTGAATTTTTTTTGTTCCCATGATTAATAAATATTTTGTGTGAAAAAATGAATTTCCGTAATAATCTGTATGGGTTACAAATATTTATATAATGCAAACAAACTCTAAATATGTATTTTGTCTAACATGCGTGGAATTCCTGAAGAATAATATGAACAAAATTAATGCATTTTGTTGGACAGCCCTGATCACCTCAAAATTTAATGAATACAAAGTGTGGACGTTAGTGGGAGCCTTTGCAAGTTCGAATTTTCCTTCTTTAAACAGTTTGTTACCCTCAGAAAGTCCTCCAGCTCAGAACTAGATGTTAATCAACTCAAAATAACAAACCAGTCAATGCACAAGGAGAAGTATTTGACAGAAGATACACAATCAACATGTGTCATGTAACTAAGTACTGGTTGAAACACAGGACAGAAACCACCGACAAATTCAGAATCAGCTGTCAGACTATGCTTCAATGCTTTCACATATTCACTACTGACATCTTAAACAAAATTGACCATCTTCAGAAACATGGTTGTATTTCTATCAAGCACTCAAAAAGGCAGTTAACAGTTTGCTCAAATGAAAACAAAACAAAAAAAAGTTATATAATTCATATATGGACATTTTGAAGTATAAACATTTCAGCAAAAATGCACTTATGATAAGCTAACTGGGATACAGATTTGCACAAGTTGAGCAAAAATGAATTTTAGTCAGTATACCATGTTCTTTATTTTGTCCGCCTCATCCATGATTTCTTCAAAAGTTAAGCCAGTCCAATCCTATAGTATAAACATATAGTCGTCAGAAGAAAAAAAGAATCAACAGCTAAAACTATAGGAGAAGCAAAATAGAGTGGCAAAGAAACATTAAAACGTATGGGGAAAGGGAAAGGCTTCTATTCTGTGTCTTTGTTGTCTATTCCAAGTAGCACTAGACCACTAGTTATACATTCTTTTGCTATTTAGCACAGTAAACGGATACATGTAACTGACTATTTGCTGGCCTGTTGCAACCACAATATATTATTCTGAAGGCCCCATTACAATAAAGGACTTTGAAATAATGTTTGGCACGACCTTGGTAACTTATCATATGCAAAATCTGGTGGGCAGGTGACAATAGATTTTTCACCAGGAAGCATTAGCCGAACAAACATTTCAAAACCCTCTGGTACCTACAAAATGCTTCGCTGATTTGTAAATTTAACAGCAAAGTTTCATTCAGTAAAATCATTGTATAATGTGACAGATCGATGTGTTAATATGTCCGCCTCATCCATGATTTCTTCAAAAGTTAAGCCAGACCACTAGCTATACATTCTGTTGCTATTTAGCACAGCAAACCCGAGGACTTGGCTCGATCTGGCTTGGCCTGCTGACAGATGGCACAAGAAGTCACATACTTATGCACAACCGATTTCATACCCGGCCAATAAAAGAACTTCTTCATTTTCCTATATGGGAGAGTGATCTTCTTCAGTTGGCCAATCAAAAACTGAATCCAATTCACTAACACTGCTGCTACCTCTGCATACCTCCCTGTTTAAGCCCCTCTATCACCCAAATCCCCTCGACTACAGACCCATCCATCTTGACCAAGTTTACTCATCCATAGCTCTTTCACTTTGGTATAGCACACCAAGACTGGTAATACACAGATCACAAGTTGTGGTACCCCAAAGTTGGGCAAAATACTGAAATGTCCACTTTCAGAGGTCTGAAACAGCTCTGCACCTAGTCTAATAGGGAGTTTTGTAACACTATTATCTCCAAATTACACACAGTAACAAGACCAATTATTTGCATAAACGTGTTCACCTTACTGTGGTCTCCAGCGTTGCTATGGAAATTTTAGTCCAAAAGGAAATGGATTAATCAAAAAAGTGCTCCAAACTTGGCACCAAATACTGCCTTTCAGCTTACAGCTACTGAACCCAAATTCAGACAGTGCAAACCCGACAGTCTACATTTTAGCCAGTTTTACTCCAGTATTCATATAGAACCACACAAACCTCACAATAGGAGACTTACTCACCAACTAAGTCTATCCAAGTTTTTTATAATTGTCCCTGACCAAATATACTTGGATCAAATTCTAGAGGGCTCCAAACTGGACAACCTGTTGAATTTCAGTTTCAGCTAACTGAACCAACTTCAGTTAAAGCCAACCTGACAGTCCACTTTGAGTAGTTGTTACTCCAACTTTTGTATAGGATCATGTCCACCACCCTTTAAGGAAGTTGTTCACCAATATATGGTCTTTAATTCCTCTACAAGCACCATGGTCTAAAACCTTATAGAACAGCCACAAATGAGCTCCAAAACAACCATCAATACTGAATTCCAGATTCAGCTACTATTTAGAATCTGAAAATTCAGAAACACAGCAGCACCACTTGGAACCATTCTTTTTCTTGGGTTCCAATAGTTCCTCTATGGGTTTTACATAGTGACCCATAGCTAACTTTGTAGGCCGCATATCAAGGTTGTCTGTACAGCAGCATCAGAAGTCTTATAATATAAAGCACCATAAAAACGGATAATGGTGTCATACAAGACTCGCATGCTGTTAAGTGCAAAAGAAAAAAAAGAAAAGCTAGGAACTCACTTTGTAAGTAACCATTCGTTTCAGTGTTCTTTCGCTTCTTCAGGTTCTCACCAGGCACAACAGATTTTCCATCATCAACTGGTGGGGCTATAGGAGGGTCTGAGGGCTTCAAGTTAACACTATCTATCGGATAACTTATAATGTTTTCTCTTGTTTTATTATGCTCTTTGTGGTTATGTTCCCTTTTCTCCTTTGCCTCTTTCTCCTATTTCTTCTCTTTGTGTTTATCTTTCTATTTCCTTATCTTTTTCTCATGTCGATCACTCTTTTTGTCCTCTTCCTTGGCAATATTAGGTGCCCCATCTCTGACCTTCTCCATCCTTTCAGCTCTCCCATCTGCAACATTCTCCACAGCTGGAGGCTTTGACATAACCAGTTTATGATCAGTTGAAATGTTAGCACTATATAGAGGACAATGAGGAAACTGGTTATCACCACACAGCCAAAGTAGCGAATAATTGCAAAGCAAGCCAATCAACAAAGTCAGTGAACTTATGAATGCATAATACACATTTGATATAGCATTCTAATAGCACTTAAAGAATATAAATGAATCGAAATAGATGGTGAACAAACATATTGAGAGGGCAGCATGCAAGTTCTGGACATACAAATTGCATCTGCCTTTTCACGAGTCATGTGATTTGCTTTAGCGGGGCAATCCCAAAATGTTAATTTAAATTTCTAGCTGCAAACTTCAGTGTATTTATTATCCTTTTTGTAACATTGACCTGGTACATATGCTTTCCAATTTCCCTTGTCCCATGAAAAGTGCAACACTTCCACCTGAAAAATCAGCAACTTTGTCCTGTAGCCTCCTGACTTCTAGGGCCTCATCATAAGCTGAACACATGGATCATGCCTATGAAAAACTTTAACTGTTGGTTGGCTCGGATCACATGAGGGGGTTACACACCAAAAAGCTATAAGCGGACTTATCTAACAGAAGTCACGGAATACACCAAGGGACCGAGAAAAGCAGAGGTACAAACTTTAGCAATTTGCTGACAAGGAAAAGCACAGATGACATGAAACGACAGGAAAAAAGCCAAAACAACTCGCCAAACCATCTAGAACAACCACCTATTGCAAATGGCATTGCTATCTAACGATCAATTCTGCTCACCACTCTAAGCAGGAAAACTTATAATAACACGAAACAGGATTTGTTCCTTTTCCTTGTCCATAGCAGGTGAAAGGCCTCCTGCATCAGGTTTCTTAGCAGAGACAGAACGGTTTTCAGCTCCCAGTTTCTGATCAATTGAAATATTACCTTGCAGCAACCTTCCACCTTGTTACTGATTCGCTGTCCAACCCCCTCTTTTCTGGGTGCAGCTTCATTGTAGGTGCTGGTGGAAAGCCACCAGCAGTTCTTCGAGGAGAAGTGGTGAAACTTTCAGAATGTTGTATCGATGTCCCATTCTTTTGTTATGAGCAGACCTTGGAAGTCCCTTTTATTGTGGTACATTGCTTCACCTGCAATGGAGACTGAAAGGTCCACACATAATAAAGTGCATATTCAGTCTGGTAATGCTTCAAGGAAAACTGAGGGATTTATACTCGAAGAACAAGCGCAAAATTGTTCTTCATTTTTAAAAAAGAGGCCTGAAACCAGAAAGTTGATTTTTGGGACGTAAAATCAAAATTGCACTTCTATCCAGGGCAGAAACACAATAGCCTCAAGATGACACACAATAAAACAAAGGGGTAAACCATAACTAAATAGCAAAACTACTAACCTGGGAGTAGCAAGCCGATGAAGCCCCAATTTGCAGCCTCCACCTTGATCTTTTCCATGGGTTCTAGAGGCCAGCAGGCTTCACCGTGGAAAACCTTCGCATTCCTGTCTGTCAAGGTCGACCAGCTAGCGAGTAGTAAAATGCAGTAGAATATTGCCATCACAAACAATATGCAACCCAGTAAATCACATAATACTTTCTGCACTGTTAATTTATTGCGTACATAGTCAAATCACTCTCTTGGCTGTTACTATTTGCACTCTTGGTGGCAGTAAAACATATAATGCTTTTTGCACTGTTAAGTAGGAGAGATTTGTTTAGAGCAACAATGTAACCCTGTTTTATTCAGTTAGCGTCAGTTTATGAATGCCTTACTTGGATCATGGACTGAGCACTTGTAATCCACTGCATATAAGTTGAAGTAATCCCAAGAGGATTAGCAAAGAGTTTTGCAACCCCCATCCATTGCTCTATCGAAGACTTACACACTTCTGAAATTTTTATCTTCAAAGTGGAGGACCTTCCATGCACTCCCACTGCCGGACACAGCTTCTTTGCCGAGTGTCTCAGACACTCGACAAAGGCTATTTTACACTCGGCAAAGAACGCTCGGCGAACTGTACATCGGCAACAGTCTCTTTGCCGAGTACTTTTTGTCGGGCACTCGGCAAAGATTTTGCCGAGTGCCATCTGACACTCGGCAAAGAAAAGTCACCGTCACGGTGCCAAGTGACGGTGACGGATCCTTTGCCGAGTGTCTTCTTTGGCACTCGGCAAAGAGGCTAATTTTGCCGAGTGTTTGCGCTAGAGGCCCTCGGCAAAGACGGGTCCAGTGGGCCCCACCTCCAGACCCTGTGCCGAGAGCTCCCTTAGGCACTCGGCAAAGGAGTCTTCTTTGCCGAGTGTCTGGTGGACTGGCACTCGGCAAAGAGTCCTCCAGTGGGCCCCTTTGCCAGTCCCTTTGCCGAGTGCCTTGGCAACAGCACTCGGCAAAGATGGCTTTGCCGGTTCCCAGGTTTCCTTCTTTGCCGAGTGCCATGGTCAGCACTTGGCAAAGATGGCTTTACCGGTTCCCAGGTTTCCTTCTTTGCCGAGTGCCAAGGTCATAGCACTCGGCAAAGCGACCCTTTGCCGAGTGTTACACTCGGCAAAGTGACCAGGATGTCCCTTTTTTATTTGTTTTTGTTGTTCCATCCAAATAAACAAAAGATATATATCATTCACATCACATTATATATCAATCACATCACAGAATGAACACATTTATCATCAACACCATATATATCACAAAGTCTCACTAATATAAGTCTCACAAATATAAGTCAGGATCATCACAAAACAGATATAAGTCTGGATCATCACTAACATCACCAAGTATCTCACAAGACCAAGTCTAACTAACATCACCAACACTCACAAATATAAGTCTGGATCATCACAAAACAGATCATCAACGAGGTGGGCATCTGGACTGGTTCGGCGAAGGGCTGGACGAAGCATGAGGGTTGTTCGACGCCGCCGATTGACCCTGCACAGAGAAGAGATTGTATGTGTGAGAACATATGAATATATATATCATGCAGTACTAAAATTTTGATACTCACAGGAGTAGTGAACTCAGCAGGGTCAGCTGCAGGGAACAACGGAGGTGGTGGAGCATGACCCTGTGCGGCGCCAAGGCTCTGCATGTACGCGAACATCTCCGCCATCCTCTTCTCCAGCTCCTCATGTTGCCTCCTCTCATCATCTAGCTGAGTCTGTAATATTTCACCCTAATGTTATGATAATGCAAAGAGAAGATATATAATAATCAATGAACGATGAATAGATAAGGAATAACCTGGAGTTGCTGGATACGATGTTGTGAGTTGTCCTGCCGAGGTCGTATGGCTGGGCTCGCGCTCGTGCTCCTTGCTCGCACCTGAGAGAGAGTGGGAGTGGAGGACGAGTCGATTGCCCCGTCGGCAATCCAGTACCGCCCATGCCTCTTGCCTCCTCCGACCCACATGAGGACATCTCCGTCGATGTCCTCGGTCCTCGGATCGTAATCTAGCCCATGGACCTCCTTGGCCATGGCGGTGTACTCACTGAGGCGGCTGTGGATGGCGGGTTGGTGTACGCCTCGGGCCCGTCATCCGGGTTGTAGGTGACGTCGGACGTCGCCTTCCCCTTGTGGGCCATAGCATATGCCGAGAACGTGGAGCAAGGCGCGCCACCATGTGCTGCCGACTGCGAGAAAACCAACGAGATGGTTAGAAATCATGTCTAATCGAAAGTTATATACCTAAATAAAAAAGAGCGCGTACCCATGCTTCCGCGTATTTGCCCAGGCTGCGGCTGCCTTGATGGTGGGAGGGACCTTGCATCAGCAAACGCCGTTCCCGGCTAGCGTTGTGCGCCTCGTCCCACTCAGCCGAGCACCACCTCTGCACCATCTGCTCCCAGCACTCAGGATGCGCGGTGCACCAATGAGGAATCATCTAAAAAATATAAGTACACCGCATATCAGAAGATAAAAATAAGCATATTTAGTACCAATAATAAAGTTTTGTATTTACCTGCAAGTACTGGTCCGGAGTCAACGACATGGTTCGGGCGTCCTTCTTGCTCACCTTCTCCCCAAGGACGGAGCCGTGGTAAGTGACGATGGCCTGGATGCGCGCCTCATAGTGCATGTCCACGACGAGCTTCTTACAGCACGTAGTAGACACCACATCCGCCCTGGCCTCGTATCCAGCATCGCATCTGAAGAAATCCTACATACAAAGACGATGTATCCATACATTATTTCAAGAATATGCAACAAATGCGACTTATTAAACAATATAGTGCGAGGAAGACTTACCCACAACTCTTGCTTCACCCGCTCCGCCTTGTTGTTGAATTGTCTGTCGTCCCGATCTACTGCATCGGGGGTGACGGCGTAGTGGTCGAAGGTGTATGCTGGGCTCGTCACTCCGGCGTACTCGACAAGTCCAGGGAAGTGTTCCCTGCATAGAAGGCCGAGGATGCCATTGGGGTTGCGGCCGTGACCCCCTGCAGTCTTCAAAACCATCCAAGACCTGTCCAAGTGATTAAGATAAAGTATTAGTTTCTATTATTAATTTGAACATATAATATGAAAAAGCAGCAACAACATCTAAAGTTACCTACCTCTCTCCATCGGGTCGTATCAGCGGACGTCTGTCACGAAGTATGGGTCGCTTAGGGAGACTCGCGGGACCTCGCAGGTAGATACTCCTCGAACCTGAGGAGCCAGAACCTGAGACGTCCTGCTGAGCGGCGGCGTCGTCGTCGTCCTTCTACGCCACATCGTCATCGTCCTGCTGTGCCGCATCGACAGCGGCTTGCTGCTCCACCTGCTGCTGTACGGCGTCGTCCTGCTGCGCCTCCTCCTCCGTCCTATGGGTGCTCCTCCTCCCCCTCCCCCTCCCCCTCCCCCTCCCCCTCCTCGTCCTCGTCCCACCGCCCACCATCTTTGTCCAACAACCTGCAATTAAGAGTAAACAATTAAGCACATATAAAAAAATATGTATTTAGAAACATATGCAAAATAAATGAAATATAGCATTACATCGATTAAAAATAATCTTCATATGTGTCCGGGTTAGCCGGATCATAAGTGTCATCATCACTATCAACCATTTCATAGTCAACACCATCTGAAGGCGCAATTTCGTCATTGGCATTGCCTTCAAGCATTTCTAAGTCATTCTCATTTTGCACCTCATCCTCCTCATCAACAACCATTTCAATATCTACTTCCATTCCGATCGCTTCGGTTAAGTCTATCTCAAATCGCCCTTCGAGCCCATCTTCTTGGAAGAACTCTCCATCATATGTGTCTGGGTCTAAGTTATAATCTTCATCGTTTGGAACAGGTAATTTAGCGTGCGGTGATACCTTATACACAACATCCCAACCCTTAAGATGTTGTTTCGTTTGGCACGCATATGGAAGATAATACACTTGTGTGGCCTGTTGGGCCACAATATAGACATCGTCTCCTGGTAAGGTGGAATCCTGTCGAATTTCGACTAGCCCAAGATTACAATGTGTCCGTCTCGTAACTTCAGGGTCAAACCAATGACATTTGAATATCACTGGAGTAAGAGGTTTGGAACCATAAAAATTGAGTTCATATATTTCTTCAATTCTTCCATAATACTCGACCTCGTCAAGCCCGGGCGTAAAGACTCCAGAACACGTGGTTTTTCGATTGGGCCGACTTTGGTCGTAGCTTGTTGTGCGAAAACGGTATCCATTGACGTTATACCCAGAAAATTTCCTGACCCTATAGGCAAAGCCATTGGCTACTTGTCTCAACTCGGCACTCATAGACGGATCTCTTTGGCCCTGCAAGTTCAAACACGCTAGATTGTTATATTATTCGCACGTAAGAGCAACTTCAAATGACAAACTAAGCACGTACCTTACGTTTAAACCAGGAAATGAAATCGGGCAATCCATTTCCCGCACCCTTTCCAAGAAGGGTATCATATTCCTGTGGAGTTGGGTCCCTTGATCGACGCCAGAATTCATGAAGAAATTGCTCCATGTATGGCGTCACCTCTTCAAGGTTGGTCAATACATATAGCATGATATGGCGCCACTCTTCATGTCTCAGAGTCTTGGTGGTCGAACCACTTGCGCTTCCGAGTTGCCCTCGAAAAATGCTAAGGTTCGATTCATTGTCGCCATCATTGTAACGAGGGGTGGATTATGCACGCTCGGCAGTTTGTCACCATAGTAAGTTGTTGTGAAGTTTGACACCTCCTCCAGTATGTATGCCTCTGCAATGGAAGCCTCAATTTTGCATTTATTTCTACATTTCTTTCGGATAGTCTTTAGACATCTCTCGATTGGATAGCACCAACGTCCCTGCACGGGCCCCCTCATTCGTGCCTCATACGGGAGATGAAGAATCAAATGCTGCATCGGATTGAAGAAGCCGGGTGGAAAGATCTTCTCCAGCTTACACAGTAACACGGGTGCCATCCTTTCCAAGTCTGCAATCATGGTCCGAGCTAACTCTTTTGCACAAAGCTGGCGGAAGAAATAGCTCAACTCTGCAAGCGCTAGCCAGACATGCTTAGGGACATAGCCTCGAACCATCGCCGGAAGAATTCGTTCAATCCATATGTGGAAGTCATGACTCTTCATCCCTAAGACTCGCAGAGTAGATAAGTTCACCCCCCTACTAAGGTTAGTTGCATACCCATCAGGGAACATTAACATCTTGATCCACTGTAGTACTTCCTTCCTCTGGGCCCTGCTCAGGACGAAATCGGCCTTAGGCCTTCTCCATGTCTTACCACCACTAGGCGGCTTCATCTCTTGGTTTGGTCTATCACATAACTCTGCCAGATCCACTCTTGCCTTTACGTTATCCTTTGACTTATCAGGAATCTCCATAATTGTTGCCCAAAGTGCCTCGGCGACATTCTTTTTAGTGTGCATCACGTCAATGTTGTGTGGAAGGAGCAGGTCATCATAATAGGGGAGCCGAGTCAAGCCCGACTTATGTGTCCACATATGTTGCTCACCATATCCCACAAAACCACCTTCTGGGTTGGCCACGAGACCATCTATCTGTTGGCGAACTTCGGCACCAGTCATCATTGCAGGTGGGTGGTCTGTCACCACGACACCTTTCGTAAAGTTCTTGATGTCTAGTCGGAATGCATGGTCAGGAGGGAGAAATTGTCGATGTTTATCGAATGACGAATATTTGCCACCCTTCTTCAACCAAATGAACCTAAGAGCTTCCTTGCAAACTGGGCATGGGAACTTACCGTGAACACACCAGGCGCAAAATAGCCCATACGCCGGAAAGTCATGCATGGAGTACTGGTACCAAACATGCATTTTGAAGTTTGTCTTCATAGCTCGGTCGTACGTCCATACCCCTTCCTCCCAAGCACGGACCAATTCATCAATCAAAGGCTCCATGTACACGCCCATTTTATTCCCCGGGTGTCCAGGAATTATCAACGACACGAATATGTTCTGTCTTTGAAAGCATACGCCGAGGGGAGATTGATGGGGATAACGAACACGGGCCAACATGTGTATGGGGTAGCGGTCATTCCATAGGGATTGAACCCATCTGTGGCCAGCGCAACACGAACATTACGAGCCTCTTTGGCTTTCTCATGGTGAATGGCATCAAAGTGGGTCCATGCTTCACCATCGGATGCATGAACCATCTTGTCAGGATTGTATCGTTTGCCTTTTTTGTGCCATGTCATCTGTTTCGCGGATTCCTCTGTCATGTATAGACGCTGGATCCTCGGTATGAACGGAAGGTGGCATAGGATTGTCACAGGGATGTCGAGCTGCCTCTTCTGTCCATCACCAGAGTCTACCTCCATGAACCTAGACGATTTACAAATCGGACAGTACTTTGCCTCAGTGTGTTCTTTCCTAAATAGGACGCAGCCCTTCTGAAAGGGAAATGTGCCCTTGGGCCATTTCTAAGTATTTTGGTGATTGAGTGTCAACACAAGTGCTTAAATGTGAATCAATGCCCATGGATGAACAAAGTGAAAATCTAGAGCAAAGGTATGTTTCTAAGTCTTAGTACATTGGTTTTGTGTACTAATATATTTGTCTAAGTGTTAGAAACAGAAAGAAGAAGAGAAGAGAAGACTTGGCTGTGTACAGCCAAGAGGCTGTTTCGGTCTGGGGCACCGGACTGTCCGGTGGTGCACCGGACAGTGTCCGGTGGTGCACCGGACAGTGTCCGGTGCGCCAGGCTGCCCCGGCCGAAGAGGCCGCTCTCGGGAATTCGCCGACGGCGTACGGCTAAAATTCACCGGACTGTCCGGTGTGCACCGGACTGTCCGGTGAGCCAACGGTCGGCCGGGCCAACGGTCGGCCGCGCGATCTGCGCGGGACACGTGGCCGAGCCAACGGTCGGGAAGGGGCACCGGACTGTCCGGTGTGCACCGGACATGTCCGGTGCGCCAACGGCTCCCGCATCTGCAACGGTCGACTGCGCTGTTTAAGGAAGGAAATCGGGCACCGGACAGTGTCCGGTGTGCACCGGATTGTCCGGTGCACCCGACGACAGAAGGCAAGTTTGGCCTTCTGAAATTGCTCTCAACGGCTCCTAGCTGCCTTGGGGCTATAAAAGGGACCCCTAGGCGCATGGAGGAGGGTACCAAGCAACCTAAGAGCATTCTTGATCATCTACACTCATTCTTTGCGCATTCGTTTGTCATTCTAAGTGATTCGAGCTCCGTTCTAGTGAGAACTTTGAGATAGTCTTTTGAGCTCGATTCTTGGCCGTGTGTGTGCGCATTTTGCTGTGGATTTGTGTGTGTTGCTTCCCTCCCTTACTCCGTATTTCTTTGTGAATCTCAAGTGTAAGGGCGAGAGACTCCAAGTTGTGGAGATTCCTCGCAAACGGGAAATTGAAAGGAAAAGCATAACACTGTGGTATTCAAGTTGATCATTGGATCACTTGAGAGGAGTTGAGTGCAACTCTCGTCCGTTGGGACGCCACAACGTGGAGTAGGCAAGTTTTGTACTTGGCCGAACCACGGGATAAATCACTGTGTCTACTCTGTGTTGAACTCCTTGTGGTTATCATATTGTGCAAGATCTTCTTTCTAGCCACTTGGCATTAACTGTGCTAACACTTAATCAAAGTTTTGTGGCTTAAGTTTTGAAGTATACAGGATCACCTATTCACCCCCCCTCTAGGTGCTCTCAATTGGTATCGGAGCCGCTCTCTTCAAGAAAGGGACTAACCGCCCGAAGAGATGGATCCTAAGGGGAAGGGAATCGTGATCAACGACAAGGAAAAGGAGTCCTTCGTCAACGAGCCAAAAGATGATAAATCCAACGACTCTGGCTCGGGCCACAGACGTAAAGATGGGAAGAAGAAGAAGACAAGGCGCATCAAGGAGATCGTCTACTACGACAGCGACGAATCCTCTTCTTCCCAAAAGGACGACGACAACGACTACAGGAAGACGGTCAATTCGAACTTTTCATTTGATTATTCTCGTATTCCACATAGTTCGAATTCGCATTTGCTTTCCATTCCTCTCGGCAAACCTCCACACTTTGATGGGGAGGACTACGGATTTTGGAGTCACAAAATACGTAGTCACTTATTCTCTCTTCATCCAAGCATATGGGAGATTGTAGAGAATGGAATGAAATTTGATAGCTCGGATAGTCCTATGCTTATAAATGAACAAATCCATAGAAATGCACAAGCTACTACTGTTCTTTTAGCATCTTTGTGCAGGGAAGAATACAATAAGGTGAGCGGCTTGGACAATGCCAAGCAGATATGGGACACCCTCAAGATCTCTCACGAGGGCAACGACGTCACCATGCTCACCAGATGGAGTTGGTAGAGGGCGAACTTGGAAGATTTGCTATGATAAGGGGGGAGGAGCCAACCCAAACATACAACCGGCTCAAAACCCTTGTCAACAAGATAAGGAGCTATGGAAGCACGCGATGGACGGACCACGACGTCGTCCGCCTAATGCTAAGGTCCTTTACCGTTCTTGATCCTCATTTGGTGAATAATATTCGTGAGAATCCCAGGTACACCAAAATGTCGCCCGAAGAAATTCTTGGAAAATTTGTAAGCGGGCGGATGATGATCAAGGAGGCGAGGTACGTCGATGACGCGTTGAACGGTCCAATCCACGAGCCTCAACCCATTGCTCTCAAGGCATCGAGAAGCAAGGAGGCACTACCAAGCAAGGTGGCGCAAATTGAGGTGGCCGGGCTTAATGATGAAGAAATGGCTCTCATCATTAAGCGCTTCAAGACGGCGTTAAGGGGTCGCAAGGAGCATCCCAACAAGACCAAGACGAAGGGGAAGCGCTCATGCTTCAAGTGTGGTAAGATTGGTCACTTTATCGCTAATTGTCCCGATAATGATAGTGACCAGGAAAAGAAGAGTGGGAAATGGGAAAAGAAGAAGAATTACAAGAAGGCAAAGGGCGAGGCTCATATTGGAAAGGAGTGGGATTCGGATTGCTCCTCGTCTGACTCCGACAACGAAGGACTCGCCGCCACCGCCTTCAACAAGTCATCCCTCTTCCCCAACGAGCATCACACGTGCCTCATGGCTAAGGAGAAGAAAGTAAGTACTCGAAACTCTACTTATGCTTCTTCTAGTGAGGATGAGTCTAGTGATGATGAAATAGACTATTCATGCTTATTTAAAGGATTAGATAGATCTAAGATTGACAAAATTAATGAATTGATTGATGCTTTAAATGATAAGAATAGGCTACTAGAAAAGCAAGAGGATCTCTTGTACGAAGAACATGATAAGTTTGTAGAGGCTCAAAAATCCCTTGCATTAGAAATTAAGAGAAATGAAATGCTTGCTTGTGAATTGTCTACATGCCATGATTCAATTTCTAAATTAAAGAGCATCAATGATGACTTAAATGCTAAACTAGTAGAAGCACAAAAATCCAACTCTTGTGTTGAACATGTTGAAATTTGCACTAGGTGTAAGGATGTTGATATTAATGCTTGTAGTGAACACTTAGTTTCCATTTCAAAATTGAATGATGAATTAGCTAGTCTTAATGCCCAACTTAAGACTAGCAAGAGTGAATTTGAAAAACTAAAATTTGCAAGGGATGCCTACACTATTGGTAGACACCCCTCAATTAAGGATGGGCTTGGCTTCAAGAGGGAAGCCAAGAACTTAACAAGCCATAAGACTCCTATCTCCACCAAGGAGAAAGGGAAGGCTCCTATGGCTAATAGTGTTAAGAAGAATCATGCTTTCATGTACTATGATAGGAGATACTCTAGAAATGCCTTTAGAAGTAATGATGTTTTTGATTCACATGCTTATGACTCTTATGCTGTGACTGCTTCTAGTTCTCATGTTATGCATGGTAGAAATGTGTTTAGAAGAAATGTTGTTCACCAAATGCCTAGGAGAAATGTAGTTCATAATGCTCCTAGGAAAGTAGTGAATGAACCTTCCGAAATTTATTGTGCTCTAAATGCTTCCTTTGCTATTTGTAGAAAGGATAAGAAAATTGTTGCTAGGAAGTTAGGGGCAAGATGCAAGGGAGATAAAACTTGCATTTGGGTCCCTAAGAATATTTGTGCTAACCTTATAGGACCCAACATGAGTTGGGTACCTAAGTCCCAAGCCTAAATTTGCCTTGCAGGTTTATGCATCCGGGGGTTCAAGCTGGATTATTGATAGCGGATGCACAAACCATATGACGGGGAGAAGAAGATGTTCACCTCCTACGTCAAGAATAAGGATTCCCAAGATTCAATCATATTCGGTGATGGGAATCAAGGCAAGGTAAAAGGGTTAGGTAAAATTGCAATTTCTAATGAGCACTCTATCTCTAATGTGTTTTTAGTAGAGTCTCTAGGTTATAATTTGCTATCTGTTAGTCAGTTATGCAACATGGGGTACAACTGTCTATTTACAAATATAGATGTGTCTGTCTTTAGAAGAAGTGATGGTTCACTAGCTTTTAAGGGTGTATTAGACGGCAAACTTTACTTGGTCGATTTTGCAAAAGAAGAGGCCGGTCTAGATGCATGCTTAATAGCTAAGACTAGCATGGGCTGGCTGTGGCATCGTCGCTTAGCACATGTGGGAATGAAGAACCTTCACAAGCTTCTAAAGGGAGAACACGTGATAGGTTTGACTAACGTGCAATTCGAAAAGGATAGACCTTGTGCAGCTTGTCAAGCAGGTAAACAAGTGGGAGGAGCACATCACAGCAAGAATGTGATGACCACTTCAAGACCCCTGGAGCTGCTGCATATGGACCTCTTCGGACCCGTCGCCTATCTGAGCATAGGAGGGAGTAAGTATGGTCTAGTTATTGTTGATGACTTTTCCCGCTTCACTTGGGTGTTCTTTTTGCAGGATAAGTCTGAAACCCAAGGGACCCTCAAGCGCTTCCTCAGGAGAGCTCAAAATGAGTTTGAGCTCAAGGTGAAGAAGATAAGGAGCGACAACGGGTCCGAGTTCAAGAACCTTCAAGTAGAGGAGTTCCTTGAGGAGGAAGGGATCAAGCATGAGTTCTCTGCTCCCTACACACCACAGCAAAATGGTGTGGTAGAGAGGAAGAACAGGACGCTAATCGACATGGCGAGGACTATGCTTGGAGAGTTCAAGACCCCCGAGCGTTTTTGGTCGGAAGCCGTGAACACGGCTTGCCACGTCATCAACAGGGTCTACCTTCACCGCCTCCTCAAGAAGACGTCGTATGAGCTTCTAACCGGTAACAAACCCAATGTATCTTACTTTCGTGTATTTGGGAGCAAGTGCTACATTCTAGTGAAGAAGGGTAGAAATTCTAAGTTTGCTCCCAAAGCTGTAGAAGGGTTTTTATTAGGTTATGACTCAAATACAAAGGCGTATAGAGTCTTCAACAAATCATCGGGTTTGGTTGAAGTCTCTAGCGACGTTGTATTTGATGAGACTAATGGCTCTCCAAGAGAGCAAGTTGTTGATTGTGATGATGTAGATGAAGAAGATGTTCCAACGGCCGCTATACGATCCATGGCAATTGGAGAAGTGCGGCCACAGGAACACGATGAACGAGATCAAACATCTTCCTCAACTATGGTACTACCCCCAACTCAAGACGATGAACAGGTTCATCAACAGGAGGCGTGTGATCAAGGGGGAGCACAAGATGATCGTGTGATGGAGGAAGATGCGCAACCAGCACCTCCAACCCAAGTTCGAGCGATGATTCAAAGGGATCATCCCGTCGACCAAATTCTGGGTGACATTAGCAAGGGAGTAACTACTCGATCTCGATTAGTTAATTTTTGTGAGCATTACTCCTTTGTCTCTTCTATTGAGCCTTTCAGGGTAGAGGAGGCCTTGCTAGATCCGGACTGGGTGTTGGCCATGCAGGAGGAGCTCAACAACTTCAAGAGAAATGAAGTTTGGACGCTAGTGCCTCGTCCGAAGCAAAATGTTGTGGGAACCAAGTGGGTGTTCCGCAACAAACAGGACGAACACGGGGTGGTGACGAGAAACAAGGCTCGACTTGTGGCAAAAGGTTATGCCCAAGTCGCAGGTTTGGATTTCGAGGAGACTTTTGCTCCTGTGGCTAGGCTAGAGTCTATTCGTATCCTGCTAGCATATGCCGCTCACCATTCTTTCAGGCTGTTCCAAATGGATGTGAAGAGCGCTTTCCTCAACGGGCCGATCAAGGAGGAGGTGTACGTGGAGCAACCCCTGGCTTCGAGGATGAACGGTACCCCAACCACGTGTGTAAGCTCTCTAAGGCGCTCTATGGACTTAAGCAAGCCCCAAGAGCATGGTATGAATGCCTTAGAGACTTTCTAATTGCTAATGCTTTCAAGGTTGGGAAAGCCGATCCAACTCTTTTTACTAAGACATGTGATGGTGATTTGTTTGTGTGCCAAATTTATGTCGATGACATAATATTTGGTTCTACTAACCAAAAGTCTTGTGAAGAGTTTAGCAGGGTGATGACGCAGAAATTCGAGATGTCGATGATGGGCGAGTTGAACTACTTCCTTGGGTTCCAAGTGAAGCAACTCAAGGACGGCAACTTCATCTCCCAAACGAAGTACACGCAAGATCTGCTAAAGCGGTTTGGGATGAAGGACGCCAAGCCCGCAAAGACTCCGATGGGGACCGACGGACACATCGACCTCAACAAAGGAGGTAAGTCCGTTGATCAAAAAGCATACCGGTCAATGATAGGTTCTTTGCTTTACTTATGTGCTAGTAGACCGGATATTATGCTTAGCGTATGCATGTGTGCTAGATTTCAATCCGATCCTAAGGAGTGTCACTTAGTGGCGGTAAAGCGAATTCTTAGATATTTGGTTGCTACGCCTTGCCTCGGGCTCTGGTATCCAAAGGGGTCTACCTTTGACTTAGTTGGATACTCAGACTCCGACTATGCTGGATGTAAGGTCGATAGGAAGAGTACATCAGGGACGTGCCAATTCTTAGGAAGGTCCCTGGTGTCATGGAACTCTAAGAAACAAACCTCCGTTGCCCTATCCACCGCTGAGGCCGAGTACGTTGCCGCAGGTCAGTGTTGCGCGCAACTACTTTGGATGAGGCAAACCCTCCGGAACTTTGGCTACAATCTGAGCAAAGTCCCACTCCTATGTGACAATGAGAGTGCTATCCGCATGGCGGAAAATCCTGTTGAGCACAGCCGCACAAAGCACATAGACATCCGGCATCACTTTTTGAGAGACCACCAGCAAAAGGGAGATATCGAAGTGTTTCATGTTAGCACCGAGAACCAGCTAGCTGATATCTTCACTAAGCCTCTAGATGAGAAGACCTTTTGCAGGTTGCGTAGTGAGCTAAATGTCTTAGATTCGCGGAACTTGGATTGAATTATAGCATACATGTGTTTATGCCCTTGATCAGGTTCATTCTGCATTTTGTTGCTTATTGTGGTGCTCAAGTTGTACAAACACTCCCTGGACCTCACAAGTCCGTTGCAAAGTGCTGCACATGTTTAGGGGGAGATGTGTTACAACTTGACCCTTTCGAGACTAACCATGTGCTTGAGTTTGATGATTTAGTCTCGAAGGAGAATTGAAAGGGAAAAGGTGGACTTGGATCATGAAAGACTTCCACTGCACTCCGATGAGAGGGTAACTTATTCCAAGTTCATCTTTAGACTCTTATTGCCTTTGTATTCTTATTGAAGATTTTGGTGAGGCAATGGGGTTAATGGGCCAAGATTGATCTCGTTTTGGTGCTTGATGCCAAAGGGGGAGAAAATAAAGGCCAAAGTGATAAATGGATCAGCTACCACTTGAGAGATTTTGAAAATAGTAGAATAGAGTTTTTGTTTTGTTAAACTCTTTTACTGTCTCTCTTGTCAAAAGTTGGCTTCGTGTGGGGAGAAATGTTGATTATGGGAAATAGGGGGAGTTTTTGAAATCTTTGATCAATCTCTTTTGGAATGACTCTCTTTATGCCTCAATATGTGTGTTTGACATAGAGATAGAGATTTGAGTTTGATTTGCAAAAACAAACCAAGTGGTGGCAAAGGATGATCCATATATGCCAAAATTGAATCAAAATCAATTTGAGTTTTATTTGAAGTGATTTTGCACTTGTTCTAGTTGCTTTATGTTGTGTTGGCATAAATCACCAAAAAGGGGGAGATTGAAAGGGAAATGTGCCCTTAGAGTTTCAATGTGGATCTCTTAGGTTTGTACACATAGTGTCTCACAAATTTCTCCAAACATTCTAAATTTTTTATCGCAGTCTGTATATATGATATCATGACACGTGGACAAGTTTCAGGATTTTCTAACTTTGTTTGTGTTTTATACAATTTTTAAACATGTGGATGGCAAGTTCACGGCCATGTTTAGTGAGCATGTTGCTCGAAGTTTCCGGTCCGCTCCTGGAATCGGTCGTAACTTATGCTAAGTAACATGAATATCATTTTTGCATGCACGGTTTTCCAAGTTTCGAGTGACCTGCAGTTCAAATCTAAATTTTCCGAAGAAATTCAAATAAACAAACTAAATCTACTAACGATTGAAAACTCTGTTAAAATTGTCCACAAATGATACATGTAGGTCTACATAGTGTAGGAACATACCACAAAAATTTTGGGAGACAAAATAAAAAATATATACTTTGCCGAGTGTCTAGCGATGACACTCGGCAAAGCCTCCTTTGTCGAGTGCCTACTATGTGGCACTCGGCAAAGAAGCCTCTTTGCCGAGTGCCAGCCGCTGGCTCTCGGCAAAGACTGACGGCCGTCAACTTTGGGACGGCCGCTGACGACCCTTTGCCGAGAGCCCCCTTTGCCGAGTGTTTGACACTCGGCAAACTTGTCTTTGCCGAGTGTCGTCCTGTGCCGAGTGTTCAGCACTCGGTAAAGGGCTCTTTGCCGAGAGCCTAACTTTACCGAGTGCGGCACTCGGCAAAGCCTTCTTTGCCGAATGCCCGACAAAAGGCACTCGGCAAAGAATACAACACTCGGCAAAGCCTGCGATTCCGGTAGTGTCCACAGCTCTCTGATTGATAAGGATGCAGATCACCTCCCATGATGGAGACCTTCTCTAATGAATAGAGCTGGGAGTCCTATTTATGGTCTGGATGGTACTGACATCCACTACTGTTTATCTTATGATTGCCACTGATCTTCAAAAATGGGTTGTCAAAAATGCAGAACCTCTGGTGGGGACAAGAACAAGTCAATGGAGGTAAAAGTAAATTGTCTGGTGGTCTCGGAAAGAGTGTAGCAACCACTTGAATTCGGTAGCCTTGCTATTAATAATCTTGAAATAACGGGGTGGGCCTTAAGCATTCGTTTGTTGTGGGCACGAAAGATAGATCCTTTACAACTATGGGTCGGGCTGTCAGTCCAAGTGTTGCAGAATGCTCAAGCTCTCTTTAACGATGAACAAATTCAGTTCTGGGCTGATCGTTGGTTGCTGGGAAAGACAATGGCAGAATTAGCCCCTAACTTGCACAAGATGATCTCTCCAATAGGGTTGTCAAGAACAGTACATGTGCTAGCAGATTGTAGCTAGCAGGCGTGAGACAATTGCATATTTAGGACCGTAAACAGTGCGCTTCGCAATAATGTCATCCGAAAGATTTAATCCGTAAAAAAGGTACTACAAACCTTCTCTAATTGATTATACTACCATTCAACGTATATCCTTCTTTTTTATAATCTGATCTCATGTATTTTCACCCTAACAAGACAGTTTTACCACTTTATTAGGACCCGTTTGGCAAAGCTTTAGCTCCTGCTTCTTTAGCTCTAGATCCTGATCCTCGTGAGGAGCTGATCCTCCCGATCTCCTAGAGAATCAGAATCATTTTTAAAACGGTTTGGCAAGTAAACTGATTCTTGTCTGCTGAGAGTTGGTGGTCTGTGGCGATTGTCTGTTTTATCCTTTACAGTTCAACTTTGTTACAAACCAATAAGTAGGATGCATATACGGAAAAAAATTATGAAACAATAACATATAAAATATTCCCATCATAGTAGTGCATAAAATGGTCTCAAATGTTTAACCCATAAATTGGCTCGTTATGTTTTTGTCCAATGGCAATTGCGGGTAATTTCGATCAAACTTTAAGGGGAGGTCCATATTTGGTTGGTTGAGGAGCTGTTTTAAGGGAGGGTGGAGCAGGTTTTTTTAGATCCCACCTTTCTTCACAAAAACAACTCCCAATCTTTCGGCTCCACACGAGAATCAGTTTAAAAAAATACCCGTTTGGCACGGCTCCTCTAGATCCTCGCTTAGAATCAGGAGCTGGAGCTGTGCCAAACGGGCCCTTAATTATACACATTTATTATTTGGAGATCCAGAAACTAACTAACAGAACCGACTTCCACAATCGCATCCCTCTTCTCCTCCCGCACATGCCCCCTCTATGTTGTTCATGCTATTGTTCCTGCAAGCATTTTTGCAGCTTGCTTACTTCCTCTTCTATGCTCCTTGCCTTTGTCTCAGCTGTTCCTGGGAGGCAAGCTTGTTCCTTGCCTTTGTCTCAGACATAGCAAGAACAACAACACGTTTTCTCTTCCAATCACGAAGGACAAGACTGCAAGATGATGGACTGTTTTATTCTCTCAAGTATGAATACAAGCAGCTCGCAGCAAGCATCCCAAGGGAGCTGAGCTTTGTTTGACCAAACCGAACACCTCTGATTGCCTCCCAAAGATCCCTCTTTTGCTGGGCGTCCCATCGTGCTGTTATTTTCCACTGTATGTGAAAATGGTCCGTATAACAAAAAAAAACAAGTGATTCTGCACTTGTTTCAGTTCTACACTATGAAATAACAGATTGTAACTGTCTTAAAGTATTGTTGAGTTTTGGATCATTTGCGAAATTAGCAATATTAATTTTTATGCATCTAACAATTTGTAATGCATGGCAAAGCACGTGCACTGACCTATATTATTATACCGTATGAATGTAGGTTTTTGTCCCGCGAGAATGGAATCTCTATTTGTAGGCTTGTCTCATAACAAGCCAAAAAATTCGGTGGCAACCGCAATAGTTCGAGAAGGTATTATAATTTTCATAGTCTGTATGGATCAATTTGTTTTTAATGACTGGTTGCTCCTAGACTATAACTAATTTTAGTTTTATCTCATGACTGGTTGCTCGTAGACTATATTTGCACGCAAGGTGATCTTGCTCTCATCTATTTTATTAAGGAAATCCCTTGTGAATCAAAGGTAGAAGTCGTGCTTATTGATGATGCCTTTGTTGAAAGGAAGTGGATGGAGTGTTTATTTCAGCCGAACGCATATTTAGGTGACGAGGTAATCCATGCTTAGTTTTTATATTTGGCGACGTTGTTATGTATAAGTTTTTTTACTCATCCTGGTATTTTTAACCACAACTTACACACTTGCAGGTTATAGACTGTTACATAAATTTGATAAAAGCTCAAAAGCATCTAAAGTGCCGATCTGGAGGTCGCGTTCACATAGAAAATGCTTTCCAGTTCAATTTCCTGAAGCGAGATGGTGATGTTGAAATTAAAACAGAAGAGCTATATCCAAATAAAGACATGACACAAATATGTAGCGCTGAACGAAGGGTGTTACTTTACTTAGACCATGACATGGTACATATGAGTTTGCAATCTGAACAATTAGTGTATATATGTATTTTATTCTTATGCAAGTATTTATAACTGTTTTGTAGGTGTTTATTCCGATAAACATCCGAGAGACGCACTGGTATCTTGTCGTGATCCATGCAAGAAATATGGAGATACAAGTGCTCGATTCACTTGGTACTTCACAAGACCGCAAAGACCTCACTGACTCTGTGAGTATGCACAAACTAAACAATTATGAATTCAATATTAACTTATCCCAATCTCTAATTTTGTTTTACAATATATAAAGATTAAAGGACTGCAAAGACAAATAGATATGATATCTCAATGTAAGGAGTTAAAAGACCACAGGTGGCCAGACCTCCAAGTTGCTTCTTGGCCGCTCAGAGAAATAGACATGGGATATGCAAAGCAGACAGATAGGTACGCCCTAAAATATTCTTTACCAATTTCTTCATTCATACTAAACTTTATGTTGATATTAATGTATATTGTAGCTCTTCATGTGGCCTCTTTCTTTTGAACTATATCGAATACTGGATAGGGGATGAACTGTCTGACAGTTTTACCCAGGTATATTATTACTACTACGACATATATGGACATCTACAGTCAGTGTTACATATATAATGCTAAAATAATTATTTCTTATTTGTAGGATGACATGTCACACTTTAGGGAAAAAAATGGTTGCTATATTACTATCTTCAGACCTGAATAAGAGAAGGGGGTGTCTGTTATACAAAAATGAAAAAGAAGATGACTCTGGAAGCCCATCAGATGTTGAGATATTAGAAAACCCAACAGATTCTAATAAGAGGAAACTACTCCACATGCTTGATGATAGCGAAGTAGTGTATGAAGATGAGGAAGACCCTATTACTCAAGCAGACTTGCAAAGGTGGTTTGTTGATGATTGGGATAAAAGAGCTCCTGTAAAAATCTCTACCGATGGGTGCACAAATGACTTTTTAATGGTTGGTCTTTCCACAAAGGACATGCCAGTGACCAAAGCCGATTCAATAGATGTTTTATGTGATTATATCATGGCAATAGAAGACGATACGACACTAGAGTAAGTGCTCATTTATTTATTTATTTTATGTATATCAACTACTTAGATACTTGATATAGACTTTCGTCATGCTACATTACAAGAGAACATGGGTGCGAAGTTTCAATCCTTTTAAGATAGAAATATCTGTCAAAGACCTGCAAAACATATTAACGATAAATCAAGATATGATTCTAAGATATTTTGACATGGCTGTTCGGCTGCTTGCCAATAAAGAGTCACGTAGGCCGAAAGAAGAAATCATAAATAATAGAAAGCATTATATGGACATGCGTTTTTGGGTAAGTTTGTTTCTAATTATTAATGTATTAATATATAGTATCTACATCTAATCCTCATGTGGACATGTATATATATTGTCCAGAGAATGGTTGGTTATGGTAAACTTCCAAAGTACCATCAGGATCCTACAACAGAAGAGTTAGCCAAAACACTCGATTTTTTGCCATCAATGAATTATTATATCACGGGTTGTAGATATGTAAGTATGTGTTCATTTCGAATGTATTTATAAATGACACTTCTGTTGTAGGATCCTAATGACTGATATTTTGTAGGTTCTCATGCCATGTAAATTCAATGGATGTCACGCCCTTTTCGTAATAGATCATGTTAAAAAGCATGTGACTTTTATCGACTTTACACTGACTCAAGATTAGTGTAAACACATGTCATACAAGAGGTTCTCGGAAGCGATTATCATGGCCTCAAAAAATATAAGATTGCTTACAGCAAGAAACGTTCTGGATGGGCGGAGGATATCTTTAAGTGGGAACATACAATTCAGATTGGTGTTCCAATTGACTTAAGAGGGTATTTTCTTTGTATCACCTTCTCAGCAGTTTAAATTTTTTCTATAATAATCATTCTATAAAACATAGTTGCCCAAATATTATTCTATAGGTTTAATACCAGCTACCTCGTTCTACAAGCTATGGCCATGTGGGGGAATGACAGACGACTGAAATTTGTTGGGGTGAGTGTAGTACGTTCGTTTTATGTTGAAAACTTACATTCCAGCTATCTCGTTCTACAAGATAATATGTTTTGTTCTCTTATATCTTTGTATGTAGGATGCAAAGACTCTTCGAAAGAACTTTGTGATTGATCTGTTAATTTATGAGGATAATTCGTGCCGATATGCCATCCCTGCAAATATACAACAGAGACTTATCGATATCACTAAAAAGGATTAGCTGATTAGTGTACGGTTGTCGACACATTTGTTTGTAATTAAAAATTCTAAATTAACTTTTTAGAAATAATTTGTGTGACATTGATAATGTTTTCCACACGTATTTTGCATATTATAGTGATGTTTTGTCTTTCGTATCAATGTTTCATACAAATCTTTTACTTCCCTCGCAACGCACGGACACATATCTATAACAATATAACACACATATGTACATAAGTTTTCGTGTTATTATACGATTCCGTTGCAACATACGGGCACTCACCTAGTTATTTTATATTTATTTACTCCTTATTTACTTTGCTTAAATAAGTATTTATATGCATGAAATTTAATAAGCATGAAATTCACATAGTTATATAATTTAATATGAATAATTTATATAGAATAACTCAATATTCTATTTATTATAGTTTAAGTATATAGCTAACATTTTATATTTAATATTTATTAAATTTTAGGGAAGATAGTCCTAATTCATAATTTTGTTATAATACACTTGAAATTTTAAATCTTTAGAGAATTTTCTTAATTCATCGAGAATCTTTATGGAATTTTCATTTTGGAGTGTCACGTCGTATGCAAAAACGAGTGTATGGATCAATTTTTCATTTTTGGGGGTGAGTACTTTTGAGATATACAATTGAGGACTATGGATAACCAACAAATCTTCAGGGAAAAAATATTTCAGACCGCATATGCTAGACTCTGGGGCGGTAAATCTCTACAGGAACAGGTTTTCTTTTGGCAGCTGCCCACCTCCTGGGTACCAAACCGCATCAGGAGTTTGAGTTTCTGGCAGAACAAAAACCTCTCCGCTTGGCGGTTGGGGTGGGGCGGGGGAACCGAAAAAATATAAGGGATTCGATGCTGTTTTCTTTGCTTCTGATGACTGCTCAAACTGAACTTAGCGATCAGCCCTGAGATTCCCGGTGGTACACAGCAGTGACTCCGACTGGTCTCTCTCACCGCTGTGCTTTCCCTTTCCCTTGTCAAGGCGCGCTCTTCGCACTGCTTGTTGGATCTGTCGCTCGTGCTCTCTAAGAATCTCATCCATGTTCACTCCAGGAGGCATCAATGGCCCCGAATAGTGGATTCTGTTCTTCTTTGTCCCGTTCACCTGAAAAAGGAGGGAAATTTCTCATCATATGGCACCAATAAACTGCTGATTCCTACACTTTGGCAGCATGTGACGAACACATTCCATGCGCAACCATTCTCAATTGCATTCTATAGAAAGAATGCACGAATGCATCTACATTGACCTCTAAGAGTCAACAGCATAGAGGAATGGAGGAATAAAACTGTGTACAGTATGCAATGACCAAACACTACTTTATGAAGACATTTCGACAAAAAAAACTAATTAAACAAACCGTAGATGTTTAAAACTCACCACCGTATGCTCCTTGTTTGCCACAGCATCATCCTTCCGATGGGAAGACGATGGCCGCTCTTGGAATTGATGGTTCCATTCAGGCCTGTCAGAAGGGTCCGCAGCAGTGAGTTGACTGTATCTTGAACTGGACCGATGCTCTCGAAGATATTGTCTCCTGGCACTTTCCCCGAGGTTAGACATCTTAGGAGCATTGCCTCGCTGCCCAGATGCAGTAGATTGGCCGGACATCTCAGTAGTGACAATTTGGGAGGTGTGGAATCTTTGGGCCTTTGGATCCATCCCACTTGATCTACCCAGAGTGGAGGAAGAACGGCCAGCTTGCATCAGAGGAACGCGCTGAGGGTAACCATTGTCTGCAGCAGCTCTTGCTGGCGGATCAATTGGAAATCCAGAAACAGCATCCTCCTTTGGAGTGAACTTGTAACTGCTGCTTTTAGGATTCATCTGAACTCGGCGGTGCTGTGAAGTCATGGAACACAAAATATTCAGTAGCAAGAAACAATAGGATACAAACACAATTGCTTGTTTTAGACGGTATATTTCGAATTTGATTCTAGAATTGAATATGTAGAATCTATGCATTGCACATCCATACCAACTTCCAAAGGACCGTTAACGAATACTTGGAAGTTTATGTAGACTGCTAATTACAGTAATGAATCATGTATTCAGTAAGATTCACAGAATTTCTAAATGTGGTACTTCGATAATTCAATGATCTCCAAGCAATATTTCAACACCCAATAGTGTTTTGGAACCAGCATAAAAAAGAAAAGGAATGAAAAAGACCCTGATATTTCAAGTGGATTCCAAGTACCTGCAATCCACTATTACCATCAGGTGCAGGAGGTTGCTTCCTCCGTCCAGCTTCAGCTTCCTGTCCTTTAGCAGCTGCTCTTTGCCTGTAAACCAGCCACCACTCGGATTGAATAAGAAATGTCGAGAACAGAAGATTGGTAATGCAAGTTCTTAGCATGTAATGGTTTTTGAATTCTGAGGGAATCACCTCCTAGCTTCTTCATCTCGAAGCTTAGCATCATATTCCTTGCTTGGGGGATACTTGGGTAGACTTGATGGATCGCAGGCATATGGCTTTGTTGTAAAAAACTACAAAAAGAAAACAGCAAATTAACAGAAATATCACTAAACTTGTATTCTGGATTGAACCAGATCCATACCAATGTTCGGATGTAATAAACACGATAAACCTAGGAGGCTAGGAGCAATTTTAGCATCTCATATGCATGTCCGAAGATTTAAGAATAAAAGTCATTTCTGACAACCAAAACAAGAGAAAGAACCTCTAGGGACCAAGGCAGCAACTTAGAGAAAAACAAGAAAAAAAACACAGATAAGAGTTGAAATAAATTATGACAATGCTGAAAGTCCATGTTTAGCAATAAATATAGGGGGAAGTTAAACCAACAGGGTAAACACTGCATAAGTATGCTGTGCATCAAAGTTTGATTGCTTCGTGCAGGCAATACACCAAACATGTAGATCAAGAAATGGATGAGACAATTTAGCACGCACGACCCAGACATGCAGATCAACAAATGCAAGGGCCAGTACTTACTTCACTGTCAAGGGCAGATGCAGCGGTACCCCTATTCCCAGGTTCTACGGCAAGTAGATGGTCCAAAAGTGTTAAAGCAGTAGTAGGAAAGTCCTTATATACATCATTCACACATCGGCGGTACGGATGCTGAGGCTTGAATATGGTAGCTCGGGATAACTTCAAATTAGCCCAAAACTCCTCTGATGGTGAACCGCAGAGCTTAAAAATTTTGTGCAACTGTTCCACCTGTATAAGTGAACACAAAAGAACAACCATTATAAATTCATATTGATGTTCAAAAATCTAAAACTACAAGGATATATCCCAAATAAAGTAACCATTTATCATGAAGATAAAAAGGTACAGATAATATTATTTACTTCAAACTGGTATAAGTCCACGGGAAAGTAAAAATAGGCCTATTGTCAAACAACCTTCATGCATGTTAATAAAAAGAATATGTTGTCAGATACACATATTAAAACACTAATGGTCTCTTAGCGCATAAAGCCATAAATTACTTGACATTTTCAGATTCTTAATGGAATATGCCCTACACTGTGCCAACTGGCAAGTACTGAAAAGAACTCAAGAGCATTCATCTCCTAAACCCTTTATGCACCGAATTTGTTCTAACAAATAGTATAATAACAGAAATGGCAGATTTGCAGAAATATTATAGCATTGTTTGGATTATTGCAGACAGAGAATACTGCATTATTCCTATAATGTAACCATGTGCAAGTTTTATCACAACAAAAATAGCCAAACAGTACCTCAGTTCGTCCTGGCATGATAGGCTTCCCTGATAGCAACTCAGCAAGAATGCAACCGGCACTCCATAGATCAACAGCAGCACCATAGTTAGTAGCACCCAACAAAAGCTCAGGAGGCCGGTACCACAATGTTACTACACGACTTGTCAAATGTTGTTTTTGTTTGGGATTAAAGAATGTAGCTAGACCAAAATCTGCTATTTTAAGAATGCCATTGTTGTCAAGTAGGAGATTTGCACCCTTTATATCCCGATGCAAAACACCACGGTTGTGACAATGATCAAGTCCAGAAAGTAGCTGTTGCATGTAACACTTGACCTGAAATGACCATCTTTTGAAGTGAGAACTTAAACCTCAATACAAATGGAATGCCAAAGGACAAATTAAGAGGGTAAACCTGAGGTTCTGAGAATTTTAAGCCAGGTGTAGCTGCAAGTCCTGCAAGGTCGTGCTCCATGTATTCAAATACAAGATACAAGCTGCTTGACATGCGTGACGTCACCAAACCTTCAAGTTTGATAACATTTGGATGATCAAGCCTTCTTAAGATGTGGATTTCCCTTGCCATAAATCGGACACTCTCAGGGTCCATATTGGCAAACCGAACTTTCTTCAGAGCGACAATTTTTCCATTCTCAAGATCACGTGCTTTATAAACGCTGCTATATGTACCTTGTCCTATCTGAAATATTTAAAGATGAAACGAGAAAAGTGAGGTCACATAGGATCTGTGGCTCGATACTAGTTCAAATTGTAACAAGAATTTATTCTGTAATGTTGCATCTACCACAAAAAATATAAAACGGTTGTATTAAATGTGATGATTTAGTTGTCGTGTAGTAGGAGAAGCATTGATCAATGGTGGATGTTTTGTTTGTCTACTTTATGTGCAAACAGAATAGCATGACCAAGTGGTACAAGATAAACATACAAATGGAGCCCCAGGGTTGAGCACTATATTTCTATTGTTGCAATTTGTTTTCATTCAAACTATTCTAAACCCTCAAGAATGGCATTCCAACAATTCTATGAACCCTATAACATGTTTTGTCCAACACCTATCAAAATATCATAAGCCATTCAAGTAATCAACCTAAAAGGAGTGACACCCAATAGGCAATGACTCATAGTGATGATCCAGAAGACAACCAATGGAAAAGGTAGCAAGGATGATAAATTTGCTGGAAAAATAATGGCCATCATAACCACAAACCTTGTCCAGCTTCTCGAAAGACTCAGCCCTCCGAGGTTGCCACCCACGAACCGCCTCTGCCGCCACCTCTGTGAGCCATCTCGGCCACCCTGCCACCACATGCTCCCCCTGGACGCCATTGGGCACGTCCCTGATCCTTGGTTTGGCCTCCCCCTCCGTTCTAACACCAACGCTACTCAGTCCTTGCTCTGCCGCGCCATTGATATGTACATCTGCAGGAGGCCGCTTCCGATTCCCAGTCGCTGCAGCAACCGCCCTTTCTGCATCAACTACACCAACCGCCAAAGTGGCAGCCTCCTCCGACAATGCCGGCACAGCCTCGACCACCAGTGCTGGCGGCTTCCGGATCAGCCTCGCCGTGCTGGCGTCATTCCCAGCGCGGCGTCCGCCGCTCGAGGACGTGGCCGCCACAGCCGCCCCCACCTCATCCTCCTCCTCCAACTCCTCATGCCTCTTGCTGGAACTGTAACTAACCAGGCGCTTCAGCGAGTTGCTCGAGGGCCGCCGGCGCGGCTTGCCGTCCCCATGGTCGTCCCCGCCGTGGAATTGCTTGGAACTGACGCAGCCCATAGGACGACGGGGCGATCCCGGCGGGCGAGGGACCTCACTCCACGGAGCCCGGACGAAGATTCCAAGAAACCTTCTCCCAGTACGCTTCCCGCATCTGGCCGCGCATCAACAAGATTCAAGGGCCTTCGTTGCTGGCCGACCGAATTGGAGCAGGAAAGCTGCCCACTCCGTAGATCCGAACGGGAATCCCACGGCACGCGCTCCCCCTCACTCCAAATCGGAACCGCGCAACACGGAGGCAGCGGCGGGGGGCGGCGCCACCGCGAACTGCAACTTACTAGAGAGGAAGAAAATCTGGATCCTTTTCTCCTCGGGGTGAGGAACCTGGGGTTGGGATCAAAACCGAAACTTGCCACCGGAAATCACGAGATCTCCCTCCTATCTCTTGCCGTCAGTGGATTTTGCCTGGGTCCTTGTTCTGTTTGGTTTTTGACAAGCGCTCGGTCAGTTGATATGAGTTGATCCATTACCCTTTTTGTTCGTTTTTTCTTTTCATCCTCTCCTCTCTCTCCCCTATTTTATATTCATCCAGAAAAAAAAGAAAAGTTGGTTACTGAAAAAGAAAGAGGAGAGAGAAATAGATATTTTCTGGAGAGACGGAGGAAGGATGAGTTGAGTAGAACATATATTATAGTCAGACTATCACATATTCTATCTTACTTTATATTTCAAACTTTTACACGACCATATACCTCAGCGGCATCAAAGATTTATTTTAATTCAATCGCAAGGTCCGCAACTTCAAGTGGATTTGTGGGAGATATTCAATGTTAGGACTGCACAATTTTTTAAAATAAAACCCGTACCATTCGGTTCAATTACTTAGCCGTGTTAATTAACTTCGATGGCTTACGCGTTTGTTTGTCGAACCCTTAGCAAGGGTCAAAAGGTCTACTCCTCCTATGACAAGGAATTGGTATCATGCAAAAAAAAAAGTCAAACTCAACAATTATTGTTTCGGTTTAATCTATATCATCCATTATAAGGGCTTCTTTGGAACGCATGAAATTTATAAGATTGACTAGGTGTGTGTCCGTGCGTTGCAACGAGAACGTATAATACCACGATAATTTATGTACAAATGTCTGTTATATTGTTATGAAAAAAGTTTTGTAATACATTTGTGATCATCGGCATACATAAATTTTATTATTTTAATTTAGTTATTTCACCACTACATTGTAACCATCGGTACCATACACACTTGTATATATGATAGTTAGGTGTTCGTTGCTACAAATTCAAATAAGATAGTCATTCAAACACGTTCTAATAAGACGCTACCCTCAAGACAATCAATAATTCCAGTATATAACATGCTTACAGACGCTACCCTCAAGACACGATGAAGCCATAATCTGATTCTGCCAAAATAGATAGGTGGATATGTACCAGCTACAACTCGGTTCCTCACCATAATCATCACATACCGTCTCATTTCAAGTAACTACATTTCCATCTATGATCTCAATGAAGCCAAACCTGAGAATAAATAAATGCGGAAGAAATGGACGAACAGTAATCTGGGAAAAGAACGCATCTCTGTAAATTCTTTTCGACAATCATCAAACCTCTCTAGCAAAGTGGTGATATGTCCATTCACCTAGGTAATAATAATACAGTGGTAAATACGACACAATATCATTCTGATGGGTCACACATATTGTTCTTGGGACTTGTTCACCAAA
This sequence comes from Zea mays, assembly GCF_902167145.1. Lineage (NCBI taxonomy): Eukaryota > Viridiplantae > Streptophyta > Magnoliopsida > Poales > Poaceae > Zea > Zea mays. The sequence goes on along the minus strand of NC_050099.1, from coordinate 40,869,660 downwards.
GTATGCAACAAAAGCAGGATAGCCTATCCGAGGCTCTCCAAAAGTCATGAGCCGAGAGATGAGCAACGTGACAGATATAGGGATGTCCTCGCCCATGGCAGGGTAGCATATCTCCAGCATGTCAAGCTCCCTGAACCGCTCGAGAACCCGCATCTTTCACTCATCGGCTGCCACGACACCAACGGAGAAGGTGTTATGCACCGTGCCTGTGTACTTGACACTCATGGCCTCTCCCGCGAAGAACATGTTGTCCACGGGGATGCACAACTTCTCGTACAGGTCACGGGGTTTGTTCGCCCCCATCGAACGTGTAGGAGCCAAGTGTGTTCTCGTCCGAGCCCCAGTGCGACAGCAATAATTCATCTGCAACACCAAATTTTGTCAGCGTAGGCTGTAGCATACAACACGTTCTACAGCAAGATCCTCTTTTGTTTCTAACCAGGTGTTTAAGAAGAGCCAGAATGCAGCTCCATATGGCCATAGTTGAGCAGCAACAGCATGGAAGTGAAGATGACATCTGCGAGCTCGCTGACCTACGTGGCCAGCACAGGGATGGAGCCCATGCGTGCTTCCACATTCAGCAGCCTGTTCAGCAGGAAGGACAACACGACTGATAGTGACCTCAGGGGCCATGGCATGAATGAATTTGGTGCATTTGTCATTGCAGCATAGAGTGATGGCAAGGCTTGGACTTACTACACCATTTGTGATCTCTGAGGCAGTGAGACAGCCAGCCAGTGGATAAAAATGGCCCAGCACACTGGCGAAGGACGAAGCAAGGTCATCGACGAGTTGTGCACCTCCTGTCCCAGCCTTGGGCAAGAGGATCCCCTTCTGGATGTGGCCCACCGTGAACAGAGCGAGATCCCATGCAGTCAGGTGAACAATCTCTAGCTCTGATGGCACCATGTCCAGTGAGCTTCCTGACTCTGGCTGGACCAAACGCCTAGACATGATTTGGACACTGCCAGTTGAGCCTTCCATTTTTGTCATTATGGTTGCCAGTTGCCAGTTGCCACTCCACACTGCTGAGTAGCCAGCTTATAATCTGAGACGCACACTTAAGTGTGCCCAACACAATGCTTCCTTGTTACCGTATCTGATCCTCTGGTAGTGGTATGCAAAGCGTGGCCTGTTATTTAGTTTTCTGAAAATGGAAGCAAAGCAATCACCATTGTTAGTTGGGTTCTCTTCCAGCGAGAAAATCCCAGAGACATAATGCATTGTTTTTTCCTACTACACATTTTGACAGATAAATCCCAACATATTTGACGTCACAGATTTCCCATGAAAAAAATATGTGGGTTTTTTCTAAGTTATCCCATCCCCATCGTTTCTGTTAGAATAGGAACCCATACCCTAAACAGGGGTTGGGAGTGATATTAATAGAGTGAGTAACTGGGCCAGGCTCATTACACAGGGGGTATAACGGTCATTACAAGGGGAATAACACAAACCCTAGACGGGTAGTCTAACACCCCCCCCCCCGCAGTCACAACTCTATCCTGTACAGATGTTGAGACTGGATCGAAAGTCTAAAAAACACTCGACGGTAACCCCTTGGTGAAGATGTCGGCGAACTGAAGCGTGGTGGGGACGCTGAGAACGCGGACGTCACCGGCAGCGACACGCTCGCGGACGAAGTGCAGGTCGATCTCCACATGCTTCGTGCGCTGATGCTGCACGGGGTTGGTGGAGAGGTAGACCGCGCTGACGTTGTCGCAGTAGACGAGGGTGGCGCGCTGGAGGGGACTGTGGAGCTCGTGGAGGAGCTGGCGCAGCCAGGAGGCCTCGGCCACGCCGTTGGCCACGGCACGGTACTCGGCCTCAGCGCTGGAGCGAGAGACGACGGGCTGCCTCTTGGCGGCCCAAGAGACGAGGTTGGCGCCCAGGAAGACGGCGTAGCCGGAGGTGGACCGGCGCGTGTCGGGACAGCCAGCCCAGTCAGCGTCGGTGTACACCACGAGCTCCGACGTCGGGGATGGGCGGAGTAGGAGGCCGTAGTCGAGGGAGCCGCGGAGGTAGCGTAGAATCCGCTTGAGCGCAGTGAGATGGGGCTCCCGCGGAGTGTGCATATGCAGGCACACCTGCTGGACGGCGTAGGCGATGTCGGGCCTGGAGAACGTGAGGTACTGGAGCGCGCCGGTGAGGCTCTGGTATGACGTCGCGTCGGCGACCGGAGGCCCGTCGTCCTCAGAGAGCTTCGCCTGAGTGTCGACAGGCGTGGAGCAGGGCTTGCAGTCAGACATGCCAGCCCGCTCCAGGATGTCGATGGCGTACTGGCGCTGGTGGAGGAAGAGACCCTGAGGCCGACGTTCGGCGGTGATGCCGAGGAAGTGGTGGAGGGGCCCCAGGTCCTTCATCGCGAACTCCCGCTGAAGGGCGACGATCGTGCGGTGAAGGAGGCCGGCGGTGGATGCCGTGAGCACAATGTCGTCGACGTAGAGCAGGAGGTAGACGGTGTCGTCACCGCGCCGGTAGATGAACAGGGACTTGTCCGACTTGGCCTCGACGAAGCCGACGGAGGCCAGGTAGGAGGCGAAGCGACTGTACCAAGCCCATGGCGCCTGCTTGAGGCCGTACAGGGACCGGTTCAGCCGGCAAACCAGGTCCGGACGGTCAGCGTCGACGAAGCCGGTGGGCTGGCTGCAGTAGACAGTCTCCGTCAGAGTGCCATGGAGGAAGGCATTCTTGACATCGAGCTGATGGATCGCCCAGTCGCGGGAGAGGGCGAGGGAGAGGACGGCGCGAACAGTGGCGAACTTGACGACAGGGCTGAAGGTCTCGTCGTAGTCCACTCCGGGGCGCTGGGTGAAGCCCCGAAGGACCCAACGGGCCTTGTAGCGGTCGAGGGAGCCGTCCGAGGTCAGCTTGTGGCGAAATAGCCACTTGCCGGTGACCACGTTGGTGCCTGGTGGACGCGGCACCAGGTCCCAGGTGTGGTTGGCCAAGAGGGCCGCGTACTCCTCCTCCATAGCGCGACGCCAATGTGGGTCGGCGAGGGCAGTGCGAACGGAGGAGGGTACCGGGGAAGCGTCGGGTGGAGTGCTGATCGTAGCGGCTGCCAGGATGAGCCGGTCAACGGGGCGGAGAACGCCAGCAGCGCGTCGAGTCACCATCGGGTGGACGTGCCCGGGGTCGCGGTGGATGGCGACCGGGTGGTATACGGACGACTCGGAGTGAGCCGCCGGAACGTCGGGAGCGGCTGGTGGGGCCGGCTCACGGCGGTGATAGACGACGGCGGGGTCGGCGAATCAGGCCGCGCTCGTCGACGGGCCCGAGTCGGGGGGGCGCCGAGGTAGTGGCGTGGCCGCGGCGATGGTAGACGAGGGCGGGGTTGGCGAATCGAGCCAGAGTCGACGGGGCCGCGCGTGGCGCAGGCGGGGTCGACGGGGCCGCGCGTGGCGCAGGCAGGATCGACGGGGCCGCGCATGGCGCAGGCGGGGTCGACGGGGCCGCGCGTGGCGCAGGCGGGGTCGACGGGGCCGCGCGTGGCGCAGGCGGGGTCGACGGGGCCGCGCGTGGCGCAGGCGGGGTCGACGGGGCCGCGCGTGTCGCGGAAGAGGTCGTGGGGGCCGCATGAGGAGCAGGTAACGGCGCAAGACGGGGAGCCGAAGGTGGGGGAGGAATCGGATCGGACTCGAGGAGGGAGTCAAGATCGGTGGGTGGGGTGGAGCCAGCAAGGGGAAACACATCTTCGTCAAAGATGACATGACGAGAGATGATGATGCGGTGGGAGGTGAGGTCCAGACACCGGTATCCCTTGTGGTCAGGGGAGTAGCCAAGGAATAGACAGCGGGTGGAGCGAGGAGAAAGCTTATGTGGAGCGGTAGCGGAAGTGTTAGGGTAGCAGGCACAGCCGAACACGCGAAGGTGGTCATAGGAAGGGGTTGTGCCGTATAGGGCGAAGTGGGGGGTAGGGTGGCGAACCGCCTTCGAGGGAAGACGGTTGAGGAGGTGGGTGGCAGTGTGCAGGGCCTCTGCCCAGTAGCTGGCAGGGAGAGACGCCTGGAAGAGGAGGCAGCGGAGCATATTAGTGGTGGTGCGGATCATGCGTTCGGCTCGGCCGTTCTGTGCAGAAGTGTAGGGGCACGAGAGACGCAACTGGACGCCATGAGTGAGGAAGAAGGAGCGAGAGGCGTGGTTATCAAACTCGCGGCCATTGTCACACTGCAGAGCACGGACCGGGCGACGAAATTGAGTGGATACCCAGGTGAAGAAGTGTGTGAGGGTGGTGAATGTGTCCGACTTCAACCGAAGCGGGAAGGTCCAGAGAAAATGGGAAAAATCATCCAAAATCACCAAATAATATTTATAGCCAGAAAGACTGAGTACAGGGGAGGTCCAAAGATCACAATGAACCAGGTCAAAAGCCTGCTCAGCCCGAGAAGAAGAAGTAGTAAATGGGAGACGAGTATGTCGGCCTAACTGACAAGCATGACAGAGACCCTCAAAATGTCCCCTACTACATGAAAGATCTAGACTGCTGGTAATCTTGGTCATGACGTCGGGTCCAGGATGGCCGAGACGTCGATGCCATGTGGTGGAGGAGGTGGTGGAGACCAGGGCAGGAGGTGGAGACACGCCGACGGTGGAGGGCTGGAGCGTGTAGAGTGGCCCCGAGCTGTCACAGCAGGCGAGAAGGGTCCTGGTGGCCAGATCCTTCACAGAAAAACCAGAGGGGTCAAACTCAATGGAACAGGAGTTGTCAGTGGTGAATCGACGAACAGAAAGAAGGTTGTGAGTGATGTGGGGAGCTACGAGAACATCGTTGAGGTAAAACGGCCCAGGGAGAACCGAGGCACCTACTGAGGTGACTGGCAGAGTGGAACCGTTTCCAACGACGATCGAGGATGGGTGAGAGGGGAGGGGGGGATGAGAGCGAGAGAGCGTGCCTGCCGTGGGAGTGGTGTGGTACGAGGCACCGGAGTCGATCACCCAGTAGGAGGGGGGTGGGGTCATTGCCATGGTGCTGAAGGCAGCAGCGAGGGAGGCGCTATCCCAACCACCGGCCGGCGGGGACCAAGGCGTCGAGGTGTGGGTCCCCGGGGGCAGGAGCGCGGGCGGAGCCTGGGGCACGACGGGAACACCATAAGGAGGTGCGCCGTAGTGAGGTGTAGTCAGGAGGGCTAGCGCCGGAGGACGGGGGGTACTCGGTGCTTGGCCCGGCCACATGGCGATGGTCCCGGTCCAGGGGTTGTAGAATGACGGCCACGCGTGGCCGCCACCCCGGCCGGAGGGACCGCCACGAGAGGAGCCGCCGCTCCCACGGCCGCCCTTGCGGGAGCGACGACCCCCGTCGGTCGTGGAAGTCGGACGAGGGGCCGCCGGGACGGCAGGTGGGGGGCGGGTGGGAGCCCCGGTCGACGGAGGACGTGTGGCCTGGCCCCCTGAAGGCGGCTGACCACTGGGAGGAGCGCTGTAGAGGGCCGAGGCAGGGGTGGGTGCCTCATTCGCCATGGTGAGCTCCTCGAGGAGAAGCTCGTTCCGCACGGCGAGGAAGGTGGGGAAGGGCACGCTCCTCTTGATGAGAGCCTTCAGGTGGCCGTAGCGGGGGCTGAGGCCACACAGGAGGTTCAGCACCAGGGTACGATCGGCAACTGGCTCGCCGAGATCGCGGAGAGAGTCAGCCAGGCCCTTCATCTGGCGGCAGTATTCTCCCACGGAGAGGTCCCCCTGAGAGAACAGGTGGAACTGGGCGTCGAGGTGGAGTGCCCGCGCATCCCGATTCCCGAGGAACTGGTCCTCGAGAGCGAGCCACGCCTGGCGTGCAGTGTCCGCCTGATCGCGGATGATGTCCTGTAGCTCAACGGTGATGGTGCCGTGGAGCCACGAGAGGACAACGCTGTCCATGAGGCACCAGGAGCGAGGCGGAGGAGCGTCGTGGTCGACGAGGACGTGATCGTCGAGGACGAACCGTCGCAGCGTGAGAAGGACCTGTCCTCGCCAGCGTGGGTAGTGGGAGGACGCCGGATCCAGCACCACAGACACGAGGGCCCGGATGTTGTGCAGACCCGCGGCCTGAGCATGGAGAGCAGCGATGAGGTCGGCGTCGAGGTCAGAGTCGCGGGGGTCCGCTGGGTGGTCCACAGGGGCGACCGGTGAGCGGCCGAGGAGACGCTGCGTGGTGACCATCTGGGTGGTCAGAGCGGCACCCAGGGCACGCTCACGTTCCAGGGCGAGGGAGGCGGCGCGCTCACGCTCCCGCGAGGCCATCACAGCCGCCTGGATCGTAGCGAAGGTGTCGCCGAGTGAGGAGTCGGTACCGGGGGGTGCCGTGAGGGCAGGAAACCCCGGTGGAGAGCCACGACGGTGGGCCGGGGAAGGGACGTCGCGGAGGGGCCGGAGGCCGACGATGTAGGGAGCCTCGGCATCTGCCACGGAGCGGCCGGGGCCCATGGGGTGGGCCTGGCCGGCAGCAGGGAGGCCCAGGGAGGCGACGCCGGCGGCCAGGGAAGCAGGGGTCGCGCCCAGGCCCGCGGTCAGGGGCGGGTGTGCCAGGCCGGTGGTGGGCGCGTCCTGGGGATGGTCCGCCATGGGCAGGGAGGGCGGCGGCTTCCTGGCGCGGCGGTTGCAGGACCGACGGTCCGGCCGGAGCGCGGGACGGCGCGCGGCCCTGGTGGGCGGCTGTCGGACGCGGCGGCTGGAGGGTCCGGCGGGCGCGGCGGCTGGAGGGGCGTCGGGTCCGGCCGGTGCGCGGCCCTGACGGCTGGAGGCGCGGACGGCGGCGCGCCTGGGGAAGCACGGCGTGCGGCGGCGCGGCAGGCAGGGGATGCCGGACCTGCTGGCGGCGCGGGCTGCACGGATCGAACGAGCAGACCGCGGGAAGAAGAGAGGGGTTTACTGAGGGAGAGGGGCGGCGGACTTGGAGGCCGGCGGCTGCAGGGTGGCGGGGCAGGGAGGGAGGGGGAGGAGAGGCCGGCGGCTGGCTGCAGGGGAGAGAAAAACAGAAACCTAAACCTAGACCTCTGATACCATGTTAGAATAGGAACTCATACCCTAAACAGGGGTTGGGAGTGATATTAATAGAGTGAGTAACTGGGCCAGGCCTATTACACAGGGGGTATAACGGTCATTACAAGGGGAATAACACAAACCCTAGACGGGTAGTCTAACAGTTTCCATGAAGGTCTAACAGAGCAGTATCACTATTTTACTAATATAGGTTATGAGCTACTGCAGTTTTGCATAATATGATGGAAATAAAGATTTTAATACCAAAAAACTGTACAGACACAGTAATCAATCGATACACAAAAAGGACAAAGAAAAACAAATACTCCCTCCGGTTTCAAAATACAAGTCATTTAGGACATCAACACGGTCTCTAAAATATAGCTTTGACCAATGTTTTTTTGTTAAAATACAAATAAACTCTTAATATATTTATACTTTTGTAAAAGTACTTTTTAAGGTAAATCTATATATACGACTATTAGATTTCAAAACTAAATAACAAAATGGTTATCAGTAGTCAAAGTTTTATATGTTTGACTCAAACCTTGTCTAAAGTGACTTCTTTTTCAGGACCGAAGGGAGTACATCGATTGTGGGATAGGCTAAAGCTAGAGAGCAGAAAGAGCAGCTAACAACAGCCCCATGTGTGACCATGTCCAGAAAACTACTGAGATAGTAAACATGCATTACACTTAACAGCCTAGAGCCTACTCAAACAACGTCAAATCAAATGAATAACAAATGTTTGAAGTTTTCTTATACTCTAGTAAAAAGATTCTCAACTTCCATAAATGATTGAACAGATTTACCAGAGCTGTCTTCATTCATGCAATTCAGAGGTTGGCTAGCTGCTCCTGTGGCAACATAGGTGCTAGACTGGTTCTGAAATTACAATGACATGTTGAATCACATGAGTACAGAAATAGTAAAAGAACAATGTTGATAATAGTATGCATTTTTTTGTATTACCATGCCAAATTGTTTGTGATCGTGCTTGAAGGCAATACTGGAAGCAGTGTTCTTAAGGCGGTAAGGTGAGGCAAGGCGTTGGACCGCCACGTGGACGCCTAGGCGACCATGATTCTTCAAGCGCCTGGCCGCCTAAGAGACGCCTTAAAAACACTGACCGGAAGTGCCATCTTTAGTTTGTATGTAGCGATGCAAGGTCCTCAGTTAATCCTTTTGAAAAAACTCCTCTGTTCTTACACATTCCATTCTTGCATTGATGGGATTGATACATGTGATGAGTATGCAAATATTTACACCATGTGAAAAATTGGAAACAGACCTTCGCCTCATTCGATACAGCTGGCTTTTTTAGGGGAACTCCACTCTTCGTGCATTGATAATTATATCTTCCCGAAGTATTCTCTCCTGAGTCTGATCGTGACCAAAATAATTGTATCTTCCCGAAGTATTCTCTCCTGAGTCTGATCATGACCAAAAGGACGCCTTCCATAAAGCATTTGGTAAAAAATTACACCAGCTGACCAAACATCCACCTGCATGAAACGAATGGAAAAGCTAATGTGCCATTGCTAATAAGGATGAAGTTCACATTTCAAAAATTATTATTGTGGAAAGTTGATTGAGTTCAGGAGGCACATAAATGACCTCAGGCCTATAGGTCAGCAAGAGATGATATATGTGTTTTTTATGTAAAAGTTGCATACAGCCAAACCATCACATAATACCTCCTCCCAATTGAAACATTCCAAAACCAGTTTTTAAAGCGAGGAGACCTGTTACCTTTGACACATGAATATATTATGCTACTGAATATACTATGCTACTGGATGAGTAGAACAAGAACCATAATATACTTTCACCAGTTAGCGCATTAACAGGTAGAACAGTTGCCAGATATAATTACCTTAGATGAAATAAATGGTGTTTTGCTGAGGTCAAAGCATTCTGGAGGAAGATACCTGAAAAAGAACAGAAAAGAATTTGTAGCGAGACATCCCTGCTGTTCTAAAATGGCCATAAAAAGAAAACAATGATGTCCTGCCAATAATAAAAATTAAATGTATGCATCGCTCACTTGTTCAAGGCATTATACGAAACACCAAGAATCAGTTTCATCCCTCTTTTTCCTAGTCCTAGACTTGGTGAGAGGGGAACCTTAACTGGAGCAAAAAAACAGCAAGAATCAGTTTGTTGGGAGCGTAGTAAAACTTAAGCAAGAAAGAGATACTACCATAGGTTTACATAAAACAACAAGAACAACAGACCTTAGTAACCATCAATTACCATAGATGAGCAAGGTTTTGTATCCTGATCTAGCAACCATGGCCTGTTGTCAAGCAATATAAGGAACCGATTCTTGGTATGAGGGCACAAAAATATTGTCAGGTCTGCAAGATATGATTGTATAACCCTGCATTTAAAATGAAAGAAAACCTTGTTTACTTCCCCATTCATAGTAAATAGACATGAATTTACTAAAACTTACAAAGTATATCAGGTTATCAGAGTCTACAAAATGGGTTATCGGAGTTTACAAAAATATTGATACTCTAACATAGCTCTATAGCTGGAGTCTACAAAACCTCTATAGTATAAAACAATCATTTTAATACATACACTAAACAAAAATAAGTAATTCATGTTCTACTATTGCATAACGGATAGCAACACAAGATTACAAGAAACCCACAGAATATTGTATCATATAACATCAAATACATGGATAACTGTATTTTTTCTGAAACGAAGAAGAGCTGCATATTTTTATATTAAGAATATGAGAAAATGAGAGGGGGTAAGGAGCCCCTATGAAAGCAGAGCCTACCCATACACACAAAAACACTACAATAAACTCACTCACAAAACGTAGTGCAAAAGTGCCATCCATGACAGAACAACCCCACTATCTCCAATCATAAGTCAAGTTTCAATGTCTTATTTATTTGTGCTAGTAGATTGTAAGAATAAAGTACCATTGAATAAATATCATCTAAAAAGAATAGTCTTATCACCAGCAGATGGCAAATACTCGGTCATTTCATCTCCATCCAAACCAATCAAATCCTAGACAATTGAAATTGTTCAACAGTTAGAGCATAGAGAAAAGAAAAAATAGTTATGGAAACTTGCTGGATAAAACAGGGACATGTCAAACTGGTTCGCCCGAGCGGTGGAACGCATCGGCCGGGCGAGACACCCAAACCTGGTGACGCTCGTGGGCGCGTGCCGGTCGGCGCGCGCTGTCGTGTACGAGCTGGTGCCGGGCGGGAGCCTGGAGGAGCGCCTGGACCCGGGAGGCGGGAGCGGGTCGGCGGCGCCGCCGCTGCCGTGGCATGCGTGGTGCGGCGTCGCCTACGGGGCGTGCTCCGCGCTGGCGTTCCTGCACTCCACGCTGCCGCGGCCGACGGTGCACGGGGACGTGAGGGCGGCGAACATCCTGGTGCTGGAGGACAACACGCCGCACGGGTGGTCATGCAAACTGGTCGGCCTCGGCACGCGCGGGCTCGTGGAGAAGCGAGAGCAGCCCCGCCCCAGCGCCGCGGATGGGCCGTACTCGGACCCGTGGTTCCTCGTTGCGACGGGGGAGCTAAACCCGCACGCGACGTGTACGCGCTAGGCGTGGTCCTCCTCTGGCTGGTGACCAGGAGACCGGCGTTCCTAGCGAGGAAGGCGGCGCGGGAGGCCGTGGACGGCAGGGCGTCGTGGCAGGAGGTGGCGGGAGGGTGGCCGACAGAGCGCGCCAGGGAGGTGGCCCTGCTTGGGCTGAGATGCTGCGGCGTGGATGTGGAGGCGGAGCAGAGGCTGCGGCTCCCCGCCGCGCTGTTGCTGGAGGAGGCCCGCGGCGTGCTGGAGGCCGCGGTGAGCGCAAAGCCGAGCAGGTCGCCATCATCGCTATCCGAGTCCGACAGCGCCCCATCCTACTTCCTCTGCCCGATACTCAAGGAGGTGATGAGGGACCCGCAGATCTCCAGTGACGGGTTCACGTACGAGGCGGAGGCCATCCGGGAGTGGCTTCGCAGCGGCCAGGGTCAAAGATGGCACGCTCACCATAGCCAGGCCGACGAGATTTTGGGGGCAGAGGAGGATTTCGCCCTGGCGCCGCGGCGGGGCTGGCCGTCGAAGGAAGGAGCGTCATCGAAGGAAGCCGCGGGTGCTTGATGTTTGATGGAACCGCTGCTCGATTCGAGGATGGAAGCAACCACCGCTGCTTGGTCAGCGGGCGGGATTCGAGGATGGGAGCCGCTGCGGGGGTTCGAGGATGGAAGGAACTGTGGCTGCTTGATCTGCGGGCGGGATTCGAGGATGGGAGCGCTGCGGGGGTTCAAGAATGGGAGCCGCTGGGTTCGAGGATGGAGCTGCTCGATTCGAGTATGGAAGGAACCGCGACTGCTTGATCCGCGGGCGGGGTTCGAGGATGGGAGCCGATGCGGGATGAGGATGGAAGCCGCGGGAATTGAGGATCGAGCGCGGAGGACGGATGGAGCGCGACGGCAGAACCGTGCGCCGTCCTGGACTGTGAACGCCTACAATACAAACATAAGGAATAGTAGAGATATAGAAATTTTACAAGAATTAGTTAAAAAAGCAGGAAAGTGCAGGATTCGGGAAAATTTCCTTTATTCCAAAAGACCTCTAAGGGCTAGTTTAAGAGTCTAAAAACCGAAGGGGGTTAGAGGGGTTAAAATCCCTTTCTTATTCAAATTTGAATAAGGAGGTGATTTTAGCCCCCTAATCCCCTCCGATTTTGTGGCTCTCTGGGAATCTCATTTTCCAAAGGAATTTTCATTTTCCTAAAAAAATTAGTTTATTTTTCTTTGGGAAAATTAGAATCCCTTGAAAAAATAGTATTCCTAAACTAGCCCTAAGTTTGAATTTTAGGCACTGATTTCCTTCTATGACTATACAATCTAGCTTATGAATTATATAAACACATATTGATCAGTTTATTAATTATAGTAATCTACGTATTTAGACTATATAATCCACCTAATAATTTGTATTATTAGTTTACCTCTTAGCTTATTTAAATTGGATTATTATATAATCTAGAGCAGGGCATTAGTAAGTTTTCGTCCCTTGTTTGCTCCTGAAGTGCTGTCATTATTACTTTATTAGGCTGTTGATACCGATAGCAACATCAAGGCGTTGGCCTACGCCTCTCGTAGATTCCAAGCAAGCAATGTACTCATGCATGCTGACCGATTCCAATTTCCAAGCAGGCAGAGACCCATGCATTGTGACAAGGAAGCAACGCCAAGACAGCCGCTCCTGCAGGCCTGCAACGTGCAATGGATAGCACGGAAGCGTTTTTTGTTTTTGAATCCTTAATACATGCATAGATTATTGCCTAAGACTAAAAGATGGTGGATATTAGGAGGCTCGACGAGTGTACCTCGCTTTGGTTGGATCGAGTCCTTGCTTTGAGCCTCATCTGAGTTCTGACAATAGACGCAACAGAGTAGGCAGAACCAATCCAGACATTTGATTCAGAGACGTATGTTTTGAAATATTGACAATGTAGCAGTCAGACAACACGGCGACGAAGAGACTATTTACGAACATTACAGAAAACGAGAAGAACACACGCAACAGCATTGTCTTAATCTCAAAGAAAAAACACAGCAGCATTGTCTTAATCTCAAAACACACACACAGCAGCAGCAGCAGTCTCAACTTGTGTGCACCCAAAAGTTCCAGCAAAGCGCCTGATTCAAAACGTGCATCCCTGGCGCAGCGCCGAGACGCCAAAGCCATGAACCAAACAAATTGCTTCAGAAACACCAACATATGCAGGGGTCCATGCTTCACGGAGGCGGTTACTCCTCACCAGCCATACAGTCAGCTTGAGGTCTAAATTTTCATCAGTTCCTGAAAAGAATCCAGGCAGTTCTGATTCACTTTCTGAGGGCTCTTTAACAGTTAACCCAAGAATACTGCAAGTTCTTGTTCTAGCATCAAGCATAGTTATTTTTATTAAGAAGCTCAGTTCGATATGTGCCTATTACCTCGCCTTAGGTTATAGAGTATAACCAGCAAACACTACGTCTTGTTAGACAAAAAGTCAACAAATAGATTAAAAAAGTACCTGTTCCTTCTGCTTCTGGATGGATTCGATCTTTTTCATGTACTCATCTGTGACTTTCTGCAGAATTTGTACGAGAAAGTTAGCTCCCACTGCATCTAACAGTAAAAAGCTTTCCAAGAGATATAAGCATATCCTTGAGGACCTATGTGCGACTACAGGAAGAAAAGAAAAAAACAGAAAATTCATCCTCACTTGTAGATCAGCTGATAAATCTTTCACATTGTCCTCAGAAAGCTTCTTTTCCTACATAAGCAAGTGCAGTTTTTTGAACAAAAATAAGCAAGTGTGGTATATGAGTTTTATTACAAAGCTACGATGGCCCACAAGGACAAGTGACGAATGAGAAGAGCAACCTTCTCTAGTTTATCATAAGCTTTGATTGCATCTCTTCTTATGTTCCTTATAGCAACCTGCAAAAAAAAAACACTTACTGATATCATATTCATTATAGCCCAAACAGGATAAGATAACAAAGTGGAACTTATGTGTAAAAAAACAGAAACACTTAGGCCTCGTTTGTTTCGTTGGAATTGAATTCCATTTTAATAATTATAATTTAGACAAAATTAATTAAGTTCATATATTTATATATGTAATATATTTGTATATTATCTTAAATCATATGAGAGAGATAGTTATATACTACATTCATGTTATAACGAAGCAAGTAGAAGAGTGTGATATAAGTTGTATATTGGAAAAATAGCATGTAAATCTATAGAATCAATTTCCACCTCTCACCCCATGAATTTGAGATAGACTTAGATGATAACTTTGGAAAGTGGTAGAATGTCACATTCTAATAAAAATAGCTTTTACTATTAGTAAAATTCCAATTCCTCAAAATGAAAGGAAACAAACGGGGTCTTAGTTAAAAAATCTCCAAGTAAGAAGATAAAAAGGTAATGTTGGAATTGGAAGCAAAAACATAGTGAGAAAGGTGGAAAGATAAAATTTGGGATAATACCTTGCCATCTTCAGCTAATTTAGCTACTGTCTTTGATAATTCCTGCAGAAACATCAATAATTTCAGAAGGCACCAAATTGCTAAAAATTTAAGAATCAGCGAGGACATAAGAAGTTATAACTTATTTGGCGAACTTATCAGTAGAGATGCGGGGTGTGATCCCACAAGATTCAGAAACCATTCAATATGGACAAAATAGTTTGGTTGTAGATTGGCAGATAAGCATCTAAGTGGTTTCAGATGCAAGTTACTAATGACTCCTATCCTATTAGAACAAGCTTAAGGACTTTACTTCTATCATTGAAGGAAATATATATTTCTTTGTTAACCAGTTTTACATATTTTAAGTGATGATTTCTGTAGTTATGTCAACACACAGTAGTCATAAGATATATGGAATATATGGTAGCACATGTACGTTCTGGGGTTTTAATGAATCTGCAATTTGGATCACCTGCATATATTTTTGTTTCCACGGAGTTACCATTGTAAAGGTTAAAGAAAAGATATCCTGACAAAATAAGAAGTGAAAAAAATGTAATGCACATATGAATTTACAAACACAAACCTTTCTGCGATCAGATGTCAATGGTGGGACAGTCACTCGTATTACTTCTCCATCATTGCTTGGTGTCACACCAAGATTTGCAGCAACTATAGTTTTCTCAATAAGCTTGAGGCTACACAGTACATGGGTGTGATTACACAGGATGAAAGAACTCAACAACAGCTCTGCATTGGGAAGGTTAATTAGTATAAGCTTACCTTGACTTATCATATGGTTGAATAAGAAGAGAAGTTGCATCTGGAGTGCTTATCTGTGCAATGCTCTTCAAGTTTACTGGAGTTCCGTAGTACTCAACCTGTAAGAAACATTTATTGAATCTTAGTTGAATAGAACAGTACAACCATTTCCAGTAGTCTCTGTGCGCTAAAGTTGAATCAGCCACTAAACTCTGCTTTGCTAAAATCAGATAAGGTTTTATATTTACAGTTAGTGAGCTATGAGAAACACTATATTGTACAAAGTTTCAGCTAAGCAGGAAACCATGACAAGCATGCAAAATGGAAGATGTTCCCAACACAGGGGAATATATTTGATCATGCAACACTTAGCACTTCATCATATATAAGAAAAAAGAACAAGGACGAGCCATGAAACCTCAATCCGGTCAAGCATGGCCGGGTTTGCACGTCCTGTCCTCACAGTGTTGAAGTTAGCTTGGACTGTTTCGATTGCCTTCTCCATCTTTTCTTTCTGAAGACACACCAGCAGCTAGTCAAAACGAGAGGAACAAAACCTGACCAGGCAAAAGGGCCTTCTCAATGCAGATACACTGTAACATACAGCTTGGTCTTCGATGAGGGATTTCTCCGCTTCGATTTCTTCAATAGTGGCATGCATCAAAACTGCTCTGATATCATGAGAATCAAAAGCTAATGAAGACTAATCTGATAACCCATAACATGGGGAAAATGTCTCTATCTGTAACCACTCGCCTCTTGTCCGAGCGTCCAAGAACCAGAGGCCTGCCAGCGAAGTCCACCGGTCCAGCCTGAGGTCTTGCAAATTTTGTGGAGTAAATCATGACGGACTGCTTTGGTAAACAACCACAGCCTGTGAAGTAGAACATCTGTTGTCAAGAGTTTGCCACATTATTTGTTTTTCACAGCAATCACTGTTAAACTAATTACTGAACACCCATACTTTGTGAGATCGAGTAGTGCAACTATCCTCTGTAGACCATAAGTCCATAACTGAGCAAATTTCGGGCGGACTACTGCCTACAACAAATTTGATTATCCCAGAAAGCATTTTCTCTTACTGCATGTTTTGATCCCATGAATTGAAACCAATATCTAGAAAGTGCTTCTCATTCTATTATTAGATTACTTTTCAATTCCTCTCAATTCCTGGGAACCAAACAAGGCCTTAATGAAAAAAAAGTGCTTAGGCACGGTCGCGGGAAAAAAAAAATAAAATCCCATAAACGCCTTAGCAAGTGTCATCTATTCGACGGCATTATCCCCAAAGCAGACGGAACTGCATATATTATCAAACGTGAGTAGGAATTCTGTTCGTGCAGCGCGAATGGCAGGCAAGCAAATCACTAGGTTGGCGTCTAACGTTCCGTGGTGTTCGGCTCATTGCCAAAAATATTTCGCGCAATCCGGGAGGCGGGGAGAGGGGGAAAGTGGGGCGGACCTGGGCGCTGGGGGAGGCTGCGTGAGAGGGCGCGCAACGGGGAGGAGACCGCCGCGGAGGAGACGGCGTGGAGCGCCATGGGAGCCGGTGGACGTGCCGGTGGACGGTGTGGCGGGTGGGACGGGAGCAGTGGCTGGCAAAAGGGGATGTGGATAAGAACGAAGGGCCGTATCAAAGTAAGTGTGCCAAACTGGGCCGTATGGCTATGTCTCATCTCGGACGACCCAGCCAAGAAAAGCCCACATCCGGCCTAGTCTACCAGCCGCCAACCTCATCTTCTCAGCTTGACCTTAGTTTCCCAAACTTTCGTCTCTGCTCCTTATTGGCAAAATGGTCTTCCATACTAAAAAGAAAATATGCACTTGGACCATTTATATAAATGTTTTAGTGATTAAATACTCAACACATATTGTTTTATACTAAGTGTCAAAGATATGCAAATAGAAAATTAAGGTATGAATCTAGCTTTAGTAAATTGTTTTTGGTACTAACATTATTCAACTAAGTGCTAGGAACCTTGTCAAAACGAGAGAAATCGGATTGAAGAAGTTTGGCTGAGTCCAGCCAGACTTGCACCAGCCCGAGGAGCACTGGACTGTCCGGTGCTCAGGTTGGCTCCCCCGGCGAACAGGCCGCTCTCGGGAAAAACTTAGCGTGTCGCGACTATAATTCACCGGACTGTCCGGTGAGCCAGCTGTGCCAACGGTCAGCAGCGCAATCAGTGGGCGACGCGTGGACTTCGCCAACGGTCATCAGGCCACACCATACTATCCGGTGTGCCACGAGCGTCGTGGCTGCAACGGTCGACTTCGCCAGAAAAGGAAGGAAATCGTGTTGTTCACTGTCCGGTGGTGCACCGGACTGTCCGATGCACCCACGGACAGAAGGCAACTATCCAACAGCGAGGAACTGTGGCTGCTTCCTCCGCCCATTCCCTGTTCTCTCCATCCGCGAAGTTCGCTACCTCCTAGCGCAATCCTCCTCATCCGCGTCCGTGTTGCGCTATCCATGAAGGCGAATCAGACGCCTCAAATCGACGCACCGGCTCTCGATCCACGCTCTCAAGGGAAGGTGAGTCGCCTTGGCACCGACCAACCTCGCCCCCATCAAAAACCTTCCATGTAGAATGCGGCAGACACAGATTTGTGCCTATAAAATGTCAAGAAACATTACATAACAAATGCATCTCTTCATACTACTGCCAGGTACGTCTGGATCTTGTATACACTATTTGCATCACTAAACCTTGATTATCAGACATCTGTAGTGAGACTGTTCTTTTCCTATGAATTTCTGTTGGTCAGCTACAATTTCAGTATTTTGGTGTTTCAATAAGGTTTCAGTATTTTTGGTATTTAACTGTTCTAGACAAGCAATGTTGTAGATATATAGAACCTGCGCTCATTTTGTCCAAGAGAAACCGTTTTCTCTGCCTGATATATTGTCTAACTGTTCTAGATAAGAAGTGTTCTATGTAGAGTAGTTTCTGAAAATAGTTTCCAATGACACTAACATAATCAAGTTCACAAGAAGATCATAGATATGTCTTCCCTCGCGCACTAAAAAACATATGCACACCTTATTTTTCTTTTGTTTTGTAAACTTCTTAAGAAATTATTCAACTAGGAACGTGTACTGAATATGAGATTTAGGTTGAATAAAGCGTATATTTTCTGTTTGATGGTGAATGTAAATGAAGATAAATATGACCTTTGCTATTAGCCTTTCTCTCATTCTTTTTTTAATGTGATCATGAGAATGTGAGTGAAAGATGGCAACATGAGTACATGACCTGCAAATCATCATAACAAGAAAAAAAATTATAATGTTTCAATTGGAGCTACACACAAGAGGGTTTCAAATAACCTCGCTTGGTCTGTATCTACATGCATTTTATTAAAGTTTCTTGTATTGGTTCGCTTTAATTGCTATCTGTTTTAGTTTTTTCTATTGCTGCAGTACGTGAAATTGCAAACATGTGGGATGTGTTAGATTGCTACAAATACGGCATTGCTAATAGTGGCAAGAATCCACCAGAGCGTCTAGCTCACTAAAAGAAAAACCTTTGGTGCCATTTAGGTTAGTTTTTCTTTATATTTGTGAGGAAAAATCTCAATGATGCCCTGGTGAGACAAGATAATGATTGCATTTCAATTCTTAGATATAATACTTGCATCATTGTCTGAGCTGGTAGCATCGTAGATATATGTTTAACATGAAGTATGGTTGGCTGCCCCTGGCCTGCTTATACTAACAAACTTGACCACTTTGGTTAAAACCAGCAAAACATCTTATTATGCCAGGTACCAGGTTAACATTTCAAGAATGACCAAATTTTGTCCATGACAAAAGGTATAATTAATTTAAAATTCAACTTTTAGATAGGTTCATAACCAATAACCCAGACATGTAATAAGTTGTTAATAAGTGAAACAAAATTTTAAACAAATCATAAGATCGAATCGCCGAACATGTGGATTTTGCAATGCAATGGTAAAAGCTCTTCTTGATTTCTACATTTTTCAGCGATGAGCTATTCATTGTAGAATAATATATGGCGAGGTTTACATGAGCACAACCATTATTTGGATAAAAAATATATCTACGATGCTACCCGCTCAGACAATGATGCAAGAAGAGCTTTTACCATCGCTGAAAATGCAGAAATCTGAATGCCTTTTAACAAATCTAAAAACTCCTTAAAACCTATAACACTATACTTGAACGTGTAGCCAATTAGCTGCAAGCTATTCATACACAAATCTGAATGCATTGATAGATGAATTTGGGTAACTTTTTTCATTTCCTTCTAGAGCAAAGCAGAAGAGATGATATGGAATCTCTTTGTTATGTGCTCATGTATTTATTTTTTATGCCTTTGAAAATAACATGTCAAATTTTCTAAACAGGTCCTCTATAAATCATATCCATCAGAGTTTACGGCATATTTTCATTACTGTAGATCAATACGGTTTGAAGATAAACCATATTACTCCTATTTGAAGAGAATCTTCTGTGACCTATTTATCTGCGAGGGTATGGTTAAACATGAGAAATGTATAATTGATGTTCCTTGCACCTCTATTTTTGATGTGGCTTATTCTGTATACTTGTAGGGTACCAACTAGATTATGTATTTGATTGGACCATTATGAAGTATCCTCAGTTTAGTGATAAAAGCAAACTTCAGTTATACACACATGTAATTCATTTCCAGCTCACCATTAACCAATGTGATTTTCACTGGTTTGTGTTGGCATTACCGACATAGTGTTTGGGCCTTGCCGGATCTGCTAAGACTAATGCCGGCCCATTTAGCCATCAAAATCTCTTAGAGCCGCAGCTCGCCGTTGGTTCGGTGTTCGGATCTCCAAGACTCCAAGGCGTTTCTTACAGGTCCGACTTTCCTTTTGTAGTGCAAGGTTGCCTGTTCTCGCGGTCCAAGGCAACCCAGCTTGCAAACTCTTCTACGTGAGAATGACCCAAAAGAACTATGACACTTCCCCTGCTTGCTATACTGCTCAAACATTCAATGCCAACCTTGAGCATAAAGCTGGTGTCAAATGGTTTGTTTTGACATAGTTGATTTCAAGGTTTAGACAAGTTTCAACAGTTATCTAATTTAAACCAGATCTATCTATGTGATATATTGAATCCGTAGCAACGCACGCGCACATAACTAGTATCCTTTTAAGCTGAGAGCAACCTATAAATGTCTGCTCTTTGAAGGAAAATCCACCGGTAGTACCTGCATGTTGTCTGTTTTTTCCAAGTAATAAACAGTGGTAGTAGAGAAGGGCTAGCTAGTCTCATGCTTTTTCTCGAAAGCGCAAGAGAACTGCGCGAAAATATATTAAGAAGGAGAAAAAGGTCTAATAGGACCCCAAGATACAGATAAGGCCTCTCTACGGCGGCCAATAACAAGCATAAATGAACCCATCCATGACAAAATACTGCTACAAAACAGCACTACAGCTATCTAGCTAACACGGAGACCTGGGATGGGGGCAGTAGGCAAGGACAGCTTCTTTGCACCAGCCAAAACCCAAAGATCGATCTCCAAACCAACACTTCTAATAGCAATAGCAACACTAGGACTCTTATTGTCAAAAACGCAGCCATTGCGATGTTTCCATAGGGTCCAAACACCAAGAATGACAAGAGAGTTAAGACCATTTCTTGCAATCCCAGGAACCTTGGTGCTCAAGTCTTGCCACCAATCCATAAAAACCCCTTCACAGGACTGATGGGCCAAGTGTTGTAGATTTACAAGAAGAAGCAGCTTGAACCAAAATTCTCTAGCAAAAATGCAGCCCAGCAGCATATGGTTTAAGGTTTCCTGATCCTGATCACATAATGGGCACCTCTCCGGATGATCCATACCTCTTCTTTGCAACCTATCAGCTGTCACACCTTCTTGTGAGCGACCAACCACATGAAAAACTTAGATTTCGGAGGAGCCCAAGTCTTCCATATTATATGAAAAGGCTCAAACTCAATTGACCCAATAAAGAAACCCCTATAAGCTTCCTTTGAAGAATATTTTCCATTGGCAGCTAGGCGAAAAAATGCTTGTCTTCAACATGAGGTCTTAGCTGAACCAAATCCATTAAATCCCACAGGAGGAGATACTCATTGATAACACCCACTAAAAGGCCCCCCTGAATATCCAAAATCCAGCTGTGATTGGAAAGAGCATCCAATATTGTTCTCCGATTAGCCCTTTGCTTAGGAATAGTTCTAAATAACCGTGGAGTCAAATCTGCAATTCTATGTCCCGACAGCCACCTATCTGTCCAAAAAAACGTAGTAGCACCATTACCAAGATCAGTTTGCATAGCCATTGAGAAGAAATCTTTTACTTTCTTAGGAACTTGGATGGAAATAGAAGTCTAAGGGTGAGTTGGATCAGTTTTTTCCAACCATAACCAACGCATTCTCAGTGACCAAGCAAGCTCTTTTAAGCTCGAAATACCAAGACCACCCAGCTCAATAGGCCTGCAAATAGTCCCCCGGGCCACATGACAATGTCCACCTCTTGCATCTTTCCGCCCTCTCCATAAAATCCCACGACGAATCTTGTCAATAGCTTTGAGCGCCCAAGCTGGAAGGTCCACAGCCGTAGCAAGATAAATGACCATCCCTGTGAGAACATACTGGACGTGAATTTTTCAACCAGATTTAGTCAATAAATCAGCCTTCCAACCAGCAAGTTTATTTGCAATCTTATTAATGATGGACTGAATCTGATCTCTAGTGAGCTTTTTAATAGCTAGCGGTAGACCCAGGTATCGGCAAGGAAAAGCAGCCACCTCACAAGGCAGCAAATCATGAAGCACAACAAGGTCGTGGTCATCACATCTAATGGGATATACGCTGCTCTTCTGGACATTAGTACATAAACCGGAAGCCTCTCCAAAGAGATGAAGAATATCCAAAGTAATATTGATATTCAAAGCAGTCGGACGAAGAAATATCACCACATCATTAGCGTATAACGAAATCCGGTGCTGCAGAATCCGTGAGGCAAGGGGCTACAATAGCCCAACCTGTTCAACTCGGTTGAATAAGAATACCAAAATATCCATGACCAAGATGAACAGAAAAGGGGACAAAGGATCGCCTTATCGAAGACCACGTCGATGAATAATAGATTGTCCAGGCAGTCCGTTAAGCAACACCTGGGATGAGGAGGTCCATAGCAAACCACTAATAACGTCCCTCAATATCTGACCAAAACCCAAATGTTGCAGAACTTCGAGGAGGAAAGGCCAAGAAACTGAATCAAATGCCTTTGAGATATCTAACTTCAGGAGAATTCGAGGAAGCTTATGTTGATGGAGAAAACGAGTAGTCTGTTGCACTAACATAAAATTGTCTTGAATGAAGCGGCCTTTAATAAAGGCACTTTGATTAGGGGACACCATATTGTGTAATCTGCTCGCCAGACAATTAGCAAGGAGTTTAGTGAGCAGTTTTGCGAAGCTGTGAACTAAACTTATAGGTCTGAAGTCTTTTACTTGATCAGCCCCTTCAAACTTTGGGATGAGGGTGATATATGCAGTGTTTAGAACATGAAAATTAATGAATCTCCTGCTTCCAACAGCCGAAAAAGCAGCCAAAACATCAACCTTGATAATATCCCAGGAAGCTTTATAAAATCTCCCCATGAAACCATCCGGACCAGGAGCCTGGTCTAAGGGAATAAGACAAATTGTATCCCACACTTCCTTTTCTGAGAATGGAGCATCCAAGGATGACAGATCAAAGTTTGGAATCCCCAAATTTTCCAAGGATATAGTATGCTCTCTATCACTGCAGAGCCCCAGTAGCCCGCCATAAAAATCATCAACCAGATTGGCCTTGTCATCATGACTAGAGAGGACTACTCCATTGGACACCAATTTTGTAACAAAATTTTTCTTCTTTCGAAATCTGGAATGCATATGAAACAATTTAGTGTTGGCGTCCCCCTCACGCAGCCACCCAATTCTAGACCTCAACCTAGCAATAGTCCTTTGAAGGGAAGCAAGGGCCAGAGAATGTTTCTTAAGGTTTACTTTAAACCACAACTCAGCTGATGACAACAGGAGAGAGTCTTGGGCAACTTCCAAGTGATGCAACAACACTTGGGCCAGAGACAAAGTGGACGAAATATTCCCAACTTTTTTAGCACTCGATTCATGCATCCCTTTAGCAGCAGCCTTCAACTTAAGATTCAAAGTGGAAAAAGGACAATTCGAAACTGGGACAGAATGCCATGCCAACGAAACAACCTCCAAAAACCCATCAATCTTGGGCCAGAAAGCTTCAAAATGGAACCTACGCCTACCCGAGATGTTATCCCTCAAACCCAAAAGAAGGGGACAATGATTAGAGTCATTGGAGGCCAGACTTTGAAGCAGAGAATTCGGAAACATTTCCTCCCAATCCAAGGTACATAAAACCCTGTCCAACTTCACTAAGATAGGATTAGCCTGCTGATTAGACCATGTGAATTTTCTACCAGTCAAGGGGAGCTCACTCGGAGCAAGGTCATTGATCAGATTGCGAAATCTTCCCATCATACCCCGGTTGAAGTTTGGGGTATTCTTATCTTCAGCTTTATAGATCAAATTAGAATCACCAGCAATCATCCATGGTCCAAGACACAGTCCCCTCAAATTTCTGAGCTCCTGCAGAAATAGGATTTTATCATTATTTCCCTGGGGTCCATAAACACAAGTAAGCCACCAAGGGCTCCCATTTCCATTGAGAAACTACACTGAGACACTATTATTTCGGATATACTGCGTGCTCGTGACAACCACATCTTGTTTCCAAGCCACCAAAATCCCACCACTGGCGCCAACAGTAGGTAGCTCGATAAAATTAAGAAACTTGGATCCTAAGGCTGATAGGAGGACCCCTCTGGTAACAACATCCAATTTAGTTTCTTGTAAGCAAATGATATCAATTTTTGAGGAAGCAACTAAAGAACGGACTGAGTCTTGCCTAGCTAAGGAATTTAATCCTCTTACATTCCATATCAGAACACGTTCCAGATTCATTGACACAAGGGCGATGAGAACAACCAAAGGGAAAAACAAAGGAGATCCAATCCCAGACCCTACAAGTGGTCAGGAAGCTGCCAGCCAAACAAGGCTGCAAGGGCTTTTACATGAATATCAGACAAAGATGTCTTGAAAAGATCAGCATACTCCTCTTGAGCCCTCTGGTCAATTCCTACATTATCAGCAATTATGCCAACTGCCTTCATGATTTTTTGGTAGCACGTCTGTCAAGATCAGAAGCATTAAATTCAACGCCTACTCCAGCAACTCTGCGGCTGCGTCGTGGTACCGATCTGGAGGGCATTAAGTTATCCTTCTTCTTCAAGATGACTGGAGGAGCAGGAAGCAATTTAGAAGGTTGCCGAGTAACAGATTTAAGGAACTCTACCCTCTGCATAGACTGGGAATCCTCCTGCTCGCCAGAATGAGAAGAAAGAAGACTGGGAACCACCACAGCTGGAGACATCTAAATGTCTGCCATAGCCGCAATAGGCTCAACCAAACCCAAATTAGGATCAGGATGTGAAAAGGTTATTGTCGTGGCTTGAAAGGGAAATGTGCCCTTGGGCCATTTCTAAAGTATTTTGGCGATTGAGTGCAAACACAAGTGCTTAAATGTGAATCTATGCCCATGGATGAACAAAGTGAAAATCACAAGTAAAGGTATGTTTCTAAGCCTTAGTACATTGGTTTTGTGTACTAATATATTTATCTAAGTGTTAGAAACAGAAAGAAGAAGAAAAGGAGATTGTTGGCTGTGTACAGCCAACAGGCTGTTTCGGTCTGGGGCACCGGACTGTCCGGTGGTGCACCGGACAGTGTCCGGTGCGCCAGGCTGCCTCGGGCGAAGAGGCCGCTCTCGGGAATCTGCTGACGGCGTACGGCTAAAATTCACCGGACTGTCCGGTGTGCACCGGACTGTCCGGTGAGCCAACGGTCGTCCGAGCCAACGGTCGGCCGCGGAATCTGCGCGCGACACGTGGTCTGGCCAACGGTCGGAAGGAGGCACCGGACTGTCCGGTGTGCACCGGACTGTCCGGTGTGCACCGGACTGTCCGGTGCGCCAGATCTGCAACGGTCGGCAACGGTCGGCTGCGCCTGTTAAGGAAAGAAATCGGGCACCGGACAGTGTCCGGTGTGCACTGGACTGTCCGGTGCTCCCGACGACAGAAGGCAAGGATGGCCTTCCAGATCTGTTCTCAACGGCTCCTAGCTGCCTTGGGGCTATAAAAGGGACCCCTAGGCGCATGGAGGAGTACAACAAGCATTCCTACAACATTCCTAAGCACCAAGACATCGATCTCACACATTCGTTTCATTGTGATAGCATATAGAGCTCTTGTGGAGTTGTGAACTCTTTGAGTTGTGTTGCGAGCTCTTGTTGCTGCTTGTGTGCGTGTTGTTGCTCTGATCTTTTGAAGTCTTGTGTGCGTTGCTCATTCCCACCCTTGCTCTGTGTTTCTTTGTGAACTTCAATTGTAAGGGCGAGAGGCTCCAAGTTGTGGAGATTCCTCGCAAACGGGATTGAGAAAAGAAAAGCATAACACTGTGGTATTCAAGTTGATCATTTGATCACTTGAGAGGAGTTGAGTGCAACTCTCGTCCGTTGGGACGCCACAACGTGGAGTAGGCAAGTTTTGTACTTGGCCGAACCACGGGATAACCACCGTGTCATCTCTGTGATTGATTTCTTGTGGTTATTGTGTTTTGACTCCTCTCTAGCCACTTGGCAGTTATTGTGCTAACGATTAACCAAGTTTTTGTGGCTATAAGTTTAAGTTTTACAGGATCACCTATTCACCCCCCCTCTAGGTGCTCTCAATTGGTATCAGAGCCGTTCTCTTCAAGAAGGGACTAACCGCCCGAAGAGATGGATCCTAAGGGAAAGGGGATGGTGGTCGACAACAACGAGAAGGAGTCTATCTTCAACGAGCCGAAGAATGACGACTTGGGCTCAAGCCACAAGCGCAAAGATGGGAAGAAGAAGAAGACAAGGCGCATCAAGGAGATCGTCTACTACGACAGCGACGAATCCTCTTCTTCCCAAAAGGACGACGACAACGACTACAGGAAGACAGTCAATTCGAACTTTTCATTTGATTATTCTCGTATTCCACATAATTCGAATTCGCATTTGCTTTCCATTCCTCTTGGCAAACCTCCACACTTCGATGGGGAGGACTACGGATTTTGGAGTCACAAAATGCGTAGTCACTTATTCTCTCTTCATCCAAGCATATGGGAGATTGTAGAGAATGGAATGAAATTTGATAGCTCGGATAGTCCTATGATTATAAATGAACAAATCCATAGAAATGCACAAGCTACTACTGTTCTCTTAGCATCTTTGTGCAGGGAAGAATACAATAAGGTGAGCGGCTTGGACAATGCCAAGCAGATATGGGACACTCTCAAGATCTCTCACGAGGGCAACGACATCACCATGCTCACCAAGATGGAGTTGGTGGAGGGCGAACTTGGGAGATTCGCTATGATAAGGGGGGAGGAGCCAACCCAAACATACAACCGGCTCAAAACCCTTGTCAACAAGATAAGGAGCTATGGAAGCACGCGATGGACGGACCACGACGTCGTCCGCCTAATGCTAAGGTCCTTTACCGTTCTTGATCCTCATTTGGTGAATAATATTCGTGAGAATCCCAGGTACACCAAAATGTCGCCCGAAGAAGTTCTTGGGGAGTTCGTAAGCGGGTGAATGATGATTAAGGAGGCAAGATACGTGGACGACGCGTTGAATGGCCCAATCCATGAGCCTCAACCCATTGCTCTCAAGGCAACAAGGAGCAAGGAGGCGCTACCCAGCAAGGTGGCGCAAATTGAGACGGCCGGTCTTAATGATGAAGAGATGGCCCTCATCATCAAAAGATTCAAAACAGCACTAAAGGGTCGCAAGGGACAGCCAAGCAAGGCCAAGACCAAGGGAAAGCGATCATGCTTCAAATGCGGTAAGCTTGGTCATTTTATTGCTAACTGTCCCGACAATGATAGTGACCAGGAACACGGGAACAAGAGGGAAAAGAAGAAGCATTACAAGAAGGCCAAGGGCGAAGCACATATCGGAAAGGAGTGGGATTCAGATTGCTCCTCCTCCGACTCCGACAATGAAGGACTTGCCGCCACCGCCTTCAACAAATCAACCCTCTTCCCCAACGAGCGTCACACATGCCTTATGGCAAGGGAGAAGAAGGTGAGTACTCGAGACACCACTTATGTCTCTTCTAGTGATAATGAATCTAGCGATGAGGAAATAGATTACTCTAGCTTGTTCAAGGGATTGGATAGAAATAAGATTGATAAAATCAATGAATTGATTGATGCATTGAATGAGAAGGATAAACTCTTAGAGAAACAAGAGGATTTATTGTATGAAGAGCATGATAAATTTGTAGAAGCTCAAAGATCTCATGCTCTAGAAGTTAAAAGAAATGAAATGCTTTCTTGTGAATTATCTTCTTGCCATGAGACAATTTCTAAATTAAGGAGCATTAATGATGATATGAATGCTAAGTTAGAAATAGCAAATAAATCTAATTCTTGTGTAGAACATGTTATGATTTGCACTAGGTGTAAAGATTTTGATATTGATGCTTGTAGTGAACACCTGGCTTGCATTTCAAAATTAAATGAAGAGGTAGCTAGTCTTAATGCCCAACTTGAGACTAGCAAAAGTGATTTTGAGAAACTAAAATTTGCTAGGGATGCCTACACGGTTGGTAGACACCCCTCAATTAAGGATGGACTTGGCTTCAAAAGAGAAGCCAAGAACTTAACAAGCCATAAGGCTCCCATTCCCGCCAAGGAGAAAGGGAAGGCCCCTATGGCTAGCAGTGTGCAAAAGAATCATGCGTTTATGTACCATGATAAGAGACAAACTAGAAATGCTTATAGGAGTTACAATGCTTATGATGATTTTGATTCTCATGACATGTTTGCTTCTAGTTCTTTCTATGTGCATGATAAAAATGTTGGTAGGAGAAATGTTGTTCACAATATGCCTAGGAGAAATGTTCCTAGGAGAGTTAATGAACCTTCTACAATATATCATGCTTTAAATGCTTCCTTTGCTATTTGTAGAAAGGACAAGAAAATAGTTGCTAGGAAGTTAGGGGCAAAATGCAAGGGAGACAAAACTTGCATTTGGGTCCCTAAGGATATTTGCACTAACCTTGTAGGACCCAACATGAGTTGGGTACCTAAGACCCAAGCCTAAATTTGCCTTGCAGGTTTATGCATCCGGGGGTTCAAGCTGGATTATCGACAGCGGATGCACAAACCATATGACGGGGGAGAAGAAAATGTTCACCTCCTACGTCAAGAATAAGGATTCCCAAGATTCAATTATATTCGGTGATGGGAATCAAGGCAAGGTAAAAGGGTTAGGTAAAATTGCAATTTCTAATGAGCATTCTATCTCTAATGTGTTTTTAGTAGAGTCTCTAGGATATAATTTACTATCTGTTAGTCAATTATGCAATATGGGATATAACTGTCTATTTACAAATGTAGATGTGTCTGTCTTTAGAAGAAGTGATGGTTCACTAGCTTTTAAGGGTGTATTAGACGGCAAACTCTATTTAGTTGATTTTGCAAAAGAAGAGGCTGGTATAGATGCATGCTTAATAGCTAAGACTAGCATGGGCTGGCTGTGGCATCGCCGCTTAGCACATGTGGGGATGAAGAACCTTCACAAGCTTCTAAAGGGAGAACACGTGATAGGTTTGACTAACGTGCAATTCGAAAAGGATAGACCTTGTGCAGCTTGTCAAGCAGGTAAACAAGTGGGAGGAGCACATCACAGCAAGAATGTGATGACCACTTCAAGACCTCTGGAGCTACTACATATGGACCTCTTCGGACCCGTCGCCTATCTGAGCATAGGAGGAAGTAAGTATGGTCTAGTTATTGTTGATGACTTTTCCCGCTTCACTTGGGTGTTCTTTTTGCAGGATAAGTCTGTAACCCAAGGGACCCTCAAGCGCTTCCTCAGGAGAGCTCAAAATGAGTTTGAGCTCAAGGTGAAGAAGACAAGGAGCGACAACGGGTCCGAGTTCAAGAACCTTCAAGTGGAGGAGTTCCTTGAGGAGGAAGGGATCAAGCACGAGTTCTCCGCTCCCTACACACCACAGCAAAATGGTGTGGTAGAGAGGAAGAACAGGACGCTAATCGATATGGCAAGGACGATGCTTGGAGAATTCAAGACCCCCGAGCGTTTTTGGACGGAAGCCGTGAACACGGCTTGCCACGCCATCAACAGGGTCTACCTTCATCGACTCCTCAAGAAGACGTCGTATGAGCTGCTAACCGGTAACAAACCCAATGTATCTTACTTTCGTGTATTTGGGAGCAAGTGCTACATTCTAGTGAAGAAAGGTAGAAATTCTAAGTTTGCTCCCAAAGCTGTAGAAGGGTTTTTGTTAGGTTATGACTCAAATACAAAGGCGTATAGAGTCTTCAACAAATCATCGGGTTTGGTTGAAGTCTCTAGCGACGTTGTATTTGATGAGACTAATGGCTCTCCAAGAGAGCAAGTTTTTGATTGTGATGATGTAGATGAAGAAGATGTTCCGACGGCCGCTATACGAACCATGGCGATTGGAGAAGTACGGCCCCAGGAACAAGATGAACGAGATCAACCTTCTTCCTCAACTATGGTGCATCCCCCAACTCAAGACGATGAACATGTTCATCAACAGGAGGCGTGTGATCAAGGGGGAGCACAAGATGATCATGTGATGGAGGAAGAAGCGGAACCGGCACCTCCAACCCAAATTCGAGCGATGATTCAAAGGGATCATCCCGTCGACCAAATTCTTGGTGACATTAGCAAGGGAGTAACTACTCGGTCTCGATTAGTTAATTTTTGTGAACATTACTCCTTTGTCTCTTCTATTGAGCCTTTCACGGTAGAAGAGGCCTTGCTAGATCCGGACTGGGTGTTGGCCATGCAAGAGGAGCTCAACAACTTCAAGAGGAATGAAGTTTGGACACTGGTGCCTCGTCCGAAGCAAAATGTTGTGGGAACCAAGTGGGTGTTCCGCAACAAACAGGACGAGCACGGGGTGGTGACGAGAAACAAGGCTCGACTTGTGGCAAAAGGTTATGCCCAAGTCGCAGGTTTGGATTTCGAGGAGACTTTTGCTCCTGTGGCTAGGCTAGAATCAATTCGTATCCTGCTAGCATATGCCGCTCATCATTCTTTCAGGTTGTACCAAATGGATGTGAAGAGCGCCTTCCTCAACGGGCCAATCAAGGAGGAGGTGTACGTGGAGCAACCCCCTGGCTTCGAGGATGAACGGTACCCCGACCACGTGTGTAAGCTTTCTAAGGCGCTCTATGGACTTAAGCAAGCCCCAAGAGCATGGTATGAATGCCTTAGAGATTTCTTAATTGCTAATGCTTTCAAGGTTGGGAAAGCCGATCCAACTCTTTTCACTAAGACATGTGATGGTGATTTGTTTGTGTGCCAAATTTATGTCGATGACATAATATTTGGTTCTACTAATAAAAAGTCTTGTGAAGAGTTTAGCAGGGTGATGACGCAGAAATTCGAGATGTCAATGATGGGCGAGTTGAACTACTTCCTTGGGTTCCAAGTGAAGCAACTCAAGGACGGCACCTTCATCTCCCAAACGAAGTACACGCAAGATTTGCTGAAGCGGTTTGGGATGAAGGACGCCAAGCCCGCAAAGACTCCGATGGGAACCGACGGACACACCGACCTCAACAAAGGAGGTAAGTCCGTTGATCAAAAGGCATACCGATCAATGATAGGGTCATTACTTTACTTATGTGCTAGTAGACCGGATATTATGCTTAGTGTATGCATGTGTGCTAGATTTCAATCCGATCCTAAGGAGTGTCACTTAGTGGCGGTGAAGCGAATTCTTAAATATTTAGTTGCTACGCCTTGCTTCGGGCTCTGGTATCCAAAGGGGTCTACCTTTGACTTGATTGGATATTCAGACTCCGACTATGCTGGATGTAAGGTCGATAGGAAGAGTACATCGGGGAC
This sequence comes from Zea mays, assembly GCF_902167145.1. NCBI lineage: Eukaryota > Viridiplantae > Streptophyta > Magnoliopsida > Poales > Poaceae > Zea > Zea mays. Next base: position 40,838,889 of record NC_050099.1, on the reverse strand, counting down.
GTGCCAATTCTTAGGAAGGTCCCTGGTGTCGTGGAAATCTAAGAAACAAACCTCCGTTGCCCTATCCACCGCTGAGGCCGAGTATGTTGCCGCAGGACAGTGTTGCGCGCAACTACTTTGGATGAGGCAAACCCTCCGGGACTTTGGCTACAATCTGAGCAAAGTCCCACTCCTATGTGACAATGAGAGTGCTATCCGCATGGCGGAAAATCCTGTTGAGCACAGCCGCACAAAGCACATAGACATCCGGCATCACTTTTTGAGAGACCACCAGCAAAAGGGAGATATCGAAGTGTTTCATGTTAGCACCGAGAACCAGCTAGCCGATATCTTTACCAAGCCTCTAGATGAGAAGACCTTTTGCAGGCTGCGTAGTGAGCTAAATGTCTTAGATTCGCGGAACTTGGATTGAATTGTAGCATACATGTGTTTATGCCTTTGATCATGTTCATTCTGCATTTTGTTGCTTATTGTGGTGCTCAAGTTGTACAAACACTCCCTGGACCTCACAAGTCCGTTGCAAAGTGATGCACATGTTTAGGGGGAGATGTGTTACAACTTGACCCTTTGAGACTAACTATATGCTTGAGTTTGCTTGATTTAGTCTCAAAGGAGAATTGAAAGGGAAAAGGTGGACTTGGACCATGAAAGACTTCCACTGCACTCCGATGAGAGGGTAATTTATTCCAAGTCCATCTCATGAACTCTTATTGCCTTTGTATTCTTATTGAAGATTTTGGTGAGGCAATGGGGTTAAAGGGCCAAAGTTGATTCCGTTTTTGGTGCTTGATGCCAAAGGGGGAGAAAATAAAGGCCAAAGCAATAAATGGATCAGCTACCACTTAGAGAGATTTTGAAAATAGTGAAATAGAGCTTTTTGATTTGTCAAAACTATTTTATTGTCTCTCTTTTGTCAAAAGTTGGCTTCTTGTGGGGAGAAGTAGTGATTATAGGAAAAAGGGGGAGTTTTTGAAATCTTTGATCAATCTCTTTTGGAATGACTATCTTTATGCTTCAACATGTGTGTTTAACTTAGAGATAGAGATTTGAGTTTGATTTGCAAAAACAAACCAAGTGGTGGCAAAGGATGATCCATATATGCCAAAATTGAATCAAAATAAATTTTTATTTTATTTGAAGTGATTTTGCACTTGTTCTAGTTGTTTTATGTTGTGTTGGCATAAATCACCAAAAAGGGGGAGATTGAAAGGGAAATGTGCCCTTGGGCCATTTCTAAAGTATTTTGGTGATTGAGTGCAAACACAAGTGCTTAAATGTGAATCTATGCCCATGGATGAACAAAGTGAAAATCACAAGTAAAGGTATGTTTCTAAGCCTTAGTACATTGGTTTTGTGTACTAATATATTTATCTAAGTGTTAGAAACAGAAAGAAGAAGAAAAGGAGATTGTTGGCTGTGTACAACCAACAGGCTGTTTCGGTCTGGGGCACCGGACTGTCCGGTGGTGCACCGGACAGTGTCCGGTGCGCCAGGCTGCCTCGGGCGAAGAGGCCGCTCTCGGGAATCTGCTGACGGCGTACGACTAAAATTCACCGGACTGTCCGGTGAGCCAACGGTCGTCCGAGCCAACGGTCGGCCGCGGAATCTGCGCGCGACACGTGGTCTGGCCAACGGTCGGAAGGAGGCACCGGACTGTCCGGTGTGCACCGGACTGTCCGGTGCGCCAGATCTGCAACGGTCGGCAACGGTCGGCTGCGCCTGTTAAGGAAAGAAATCGGGCACCAGACAGTGTCCGGTGTGCACCGGACTGTCCGGTGCTCCCGACGACAGAAGGCAAGGATGGCCTTCCAGATCTGTTCTCAACGGCTCTTAGCTGCCTTGGGGCTATAAAAGGGACCCCTAGGCGCATGGAGGAGTACAACAAGCATTCCTACAACATTCCTAAGCACCAAGACATCGATCTCACGCATTCGTTTCATTGTGATAGCATATAGAGCTCTTGTGGAGTTGTGAACTCTTTGAGTTGTGTTGCGAGCTCTTGTTGCTGCTTGTGTGCGTGTTGTTGCTCTAATCTTTTGAAGTCTTGTGTGCGTTGCTCATTCCCACCCTTGCTCTGTGTTTCTTTGTGAACTTCAATTGTAAGGGCGAGAGGCTCCAAGTTGTGGAGATTCCTCGCAAACGGGATTGAGAAAAGAAAAGCATAACACTGTGGTATTCAAGTTGATCATTGGATCACTTGAGAGGAGTTGAGTGCAACTCTCGTCCGTTGGGACGCCACAACGTGGAGTAGGCAAGTTTTGTACTTGGCCGAACCACGGGATAACCACCGTGTCATCTCTGTGATTGATTTCTTGTGGTTATTGTGTTTTGACTCCTCTCTAGCCACTTGGCAGTTATTGTGCTAACGATTAACCAAGTTTTTGTGGCTATAAGTTTAAGTTTTACAGGATCACCTATTCACCCCCCCTCTAGGTGCTCTCATGGCTGGAGACACCATAGCATATGCCATAGCCCCGATAATGACTGGGTCCTGGCCAATGTGATATGTCCCTGAAGAGAACTTCATGACAATTTGCTCCATATTTCTACCATCTTCACTGTCATCAGCAGCCAAAACAGTCGCCAAAGCTGGAGATATCATAGCATCTGCTGCAGCCCGACACTGCCATTCTCAGCGATATCGTCAATCAGCTGTATCTTTTGAGGTCTTTTCCTAGAATAAACTAACAGACTTGGCGACATAAGATGATTCCTTGTTAAGGAAGACTCCATAAGGTGAAGGTCCTGCAATTTAGATTCAACAATGGGAAGGCCCACTCCCCCGGAGTAGACAGTAACGTCCTGCAATTCAGATTCTACCATGGGAATCCGGGATTGAGATGACAGGGGGTAGGTAGCCAGAACATCTCCAATAGCATCAGAAATAATAGCAGCTTCCGAACATGCTCCAACATCCACTGGAATAACCTCTTGACATAAGACTGTCGAGGGAGAGCCAGCCAAAGCATCTTCAGTAACAACAATAGAACTAGTAGCTTCCAAAAGTGCATCATCAACCGCAGCCGGAAGTGGAGACACAAAAGCAGACGATGTCTTAGGAATCCAAACGGACACAGATGACTTCAACCTCCTCTTGGGAATACATACTCTCTTCACCTTCTTAAATGCACCTTTCTCAGCGTTGAATATCCCTAGGGGGCCTAGCCGTTTATGGACCGGCAGGCGAGGCACCCTGACTCCTTCCTTCACAAAGGACTGCACGCGCGGCCCAAGCCGCTGATGAACCGACAACCGAGGCAATACCACTGCCGTCGAACTTTTTCTGGGAGCAGTAATACCAAAGGACGACCTCCTAGATCGACGCCGCCTCCGCCGCCTTCCCTGATCGGGATCGTCCTCCGCCAGAGGAGGTGATGGCTGGAGGGACTGCAGCATGTTCGGTCGATCAATGATCTTCACCGACACCCGGATAGGGTAGACAGTTGAACGGCGCAGCATCCCACCATCGGTCGTGACAGGATCAACAATTTCAAGCTTAAACTCCCTGGGAATGGAGTTCGGGCTGGAACACCAGGCGGTAACCTTGAACACCTCACGCTGCCGCTCACAATCTGGGTGAAGATCAACAATCCATCACCACTCGTTGAGGAGAGCTTGCACAGTTGCCAATTCCCAAGCATGGGCAGGGATGCTAGACACTTCAATCTCAACTTGAAAAGGCAGAGACGCCGCCGCAGATGAGTTAAGAATTCTGCTCCATCTCATAACATGGATTTTAATTGTGGGAGACAAATTCACAATTCTTCCCCATCAAAAGCATGATCCGCCATTTCTAAACTTGGAAGGATAAGAAGAAAACTTGCAGGACCCAGTCGACACATAGACAGTGAGTCATGTACAAGCTCCAGCCTCCATGCAAAGCTGGCCAAAATAGCTTCCTCAACTGCTTCATGAATGGCCACAGTTACATTGAGAACAATGGCACGTGCAAGCACATCTGCCCTCTGGTTGAAACTTGGAGACCATAGGATGATCCGAGAAGGAATCCATGGTCTGTTGCTTCTATCAATATGTGGCTCCTCTGTGCAGACACCGCCACCAGCGTCAACACCAATGTCGGACTCCAGACGATGCCTTCTACTACGGCCCTCATCTGAGAGTGGCCCCCCTGCATCTCAGCAGAGCACTGCGCCGCATGAACAGGAGGCAGCCGATGAACAGGAGCACTCAGACGTCCAGCCATGCGCGAACAGACCGGGGGAAGGGAAGGTTCCTGGCGGTAAGGCGGGTGGCGACGCGGGCAAGCATAGGATGTATGCCCAGAAGTATGGCAAAGAAGACAACGGATGATGAAACAGCAGAGGGCAACCCGGTGATGAGGTGAGAGGCACTTGAAGCACCGTCCTTTAAAGGTCTCCAGACCTTGAATACGAAACAGACTCTCTAGGCGGCGCCTCTGCTTCTATGTGCGGCGGCTCTCAACGAGTGTGAAACCATCACGATCCACCAAGGACTTCTGACGCTGCTTGGGCTGAACCAATGAGCGCAGTGGGGGAGACCGACGGACGAAACGTCCAGCAACACCACCAACCGGCAAGTTCTTCACCGGAGAGGAGTTCTGCACGGAGGCCTGCAAGGTCCTGGTTTGGGCGTCATGGGAACCATTGCCTCCAGACGTCATGTAATATACATCCTCTCTCATGGGTGGTAACGATATTGATTCGTTCTCCGAACCTCAAGGGCAACAAAAATCTACTAAAACAGCAATAGCATCAATCAATCCTTGCTAATTTAGCTGGGTCATTGTTCTTAGATCAACGAATCTAGTCAATAACTTATTATGTGATGCTCCTTCGACTTGTGCCCTCTTTCAAATCTTGTGCTGCATATCTTGCCAGATGAAGGAATAGCCAATGCATGCACAGAAGTCCCTTGGACATGACTGGGGAATGATGATGCATATGGGTCCCGTCGAATGCGCTGATTGTGGCCAAACCAAGTTTCTTCCGGACCCCTTTTATTTGTCCTAGCCGTCGGAGATCTGCTATATGCTTCAGAAGACAGTGCGTGGCGTTTTCTTAAGTTTGGGTTGTAGTTTTGTTTATTCAAGTGTTTGTTTCATGGATTTTTCTGCTAGTCTAAAGAACTGCTCGTACCATGTATTTGAAGTCCAGATCTTTTCAGTTTCAAGCGTCACGGATGTTTTTAGACATCCATCTGTCAATCTATGTACTTATTCGAAATTGTCTGAATATATATTGACCTGTCAGCCAGGGTAAATTTGGCTGCTTGCGGAATCATAGTTTATATATAGTTTATATATTAAGAGCCCTGGGCTTCCAATAATAGAGGAACTCTTGCTAGTCAATATGCATATTGGGTTGAACCAGACCAGGTCAGCATTTCTCAGTCACGGCGTCGTTATCCCGTTTCCGCCGTCAGCCTAGCCCACGTCACCCCCTTTTCCCAGTTTCCAAAATCGTCTTCGCGCAATCAACAGAGAGAAACCCGCGCGAATAGTAAGGAAACCCCAGCGGCCGAGGTGACTTTCCTTGCGGCCAAGGCGATTTGCCAGGCGATTTCCGCCGCTCCAATCCAGCTGCGCTCCTTCAATCTCCGAACATTGGAGCCCGATTCAAGAGCCATTGCTTTCCCGAGAAGTTCCAGGTAATCCATCCAACTTGAAATACATCGAGGTTTCTGTCGATTTTTGAAGCATTTTTTGTCGATTGAAGTGAGTTTGATTGTAACCCTTAGTTTTTAGTTGTGTGTGATTTGTATCCGATTATACATTTCTCTAATCGGCTCATTGCATCGCTCATTGCATCTCTCTTTGGTTCAGGAGCCCCGATTATAGAGCATCTACATTTCTTCTAGATCCGCTGTATCGCTCGGCATTCAAAGACCTAGGCAAAGGCTCCGGATCAGGTATTTATTCATGAGTTTGCAGAGAGTACCTTTACACAATATTAGTAACACGTATATACTTATTGGTATTGATATATATGCACATCGTCAATACTGTTTATGCACATTTGTACAGATGTTTATGAACATTGGTCAAAATATTATGCATAATTGCATTGTTCTATCTACTTGAATCATTAGTTTACACACCTGTTTTATTATATATAAATACATACAGATACTATTATTTATGCAATAGTTATTTAAATATTCATGTTTGCATATCAGCTAAATGTGTATATTATTATGAACCAGTTATTAAAATATGTTGTATAGTTAGTTGATGCAAAATAGGCACTTATTTTATCATACACCAGTTACAATTATATGAAATATTAAATTAATCTTTTTGTTTGTATATAACCATGGTTCATTAAATGTTGCCATATAAATGGAAAAGGTAGTTTAAGTTATGTAACTCCATTTAGTATTATGTAGTATGCATTGTAGATAGTTATAGTCAAAATTCGATTTTTTGGCATATATTCATGCATAAATTATTGTATTTAAAAACAATATTTTTTTCAACAGATATATTCAGTGTTTAACCATGAGATCTATTGATCGCCCTCCAACTAATGCAAAAAGACTAACCATTGAGTCAAGTCAGGAGGTTTTTTCCGTTGACATTTCCAGACGAACTCGATCTAGCAGCTCAGCACATCAAGGTGATAATCCACATAACCAGCAGCAGACTGATCCACAACCAGCACCAGTTCATTGTGTTCGTAGAAAGGCACTAGCTTGTCGTGTAAAAAGAAATCCTCCTTCAGCTCCATCCACATTGTCCGATGATGATTTCATGGATGCTCCATCTTTGAAGCGCCAATTCAGATCAGCCTCACCTTCCCCTTCAGGAAAAAACCGTGCAAAGAAGATAAAAGTCCCTTCCCCACAAGTTCCGATTGTGACAAGCAGATCAAAGTTTGATATAGATGTCAAGTCAAATATCATTACAAAAACAAGCTCTCCTAAACAGAAGACACCTAGAAAATTCCAGGTACTATGTATATATTTCTGTTTATTTATGTGTTAATTTTGATGCACAATCAATTTTGTATTTCCCCCACGTTACATTTATATATATTATTATTTTTGGTATGCTGTTTATTTTTGTTAGTGTTTTAGACTCTAGTTATTTCCAAGTATCTAATAAATATCACTTGTATGTATATATAGTATCCTTAGTTATAACAATATATATACATTGTGTATTAATGCATATTCATTTATGCTTTCAGAAATATTTGTTGCATTCCTTATGATGTTATTGTCTTAACTTGGATAATGAGCGATCGACAGCGGGATGTAGTCTCTAGGTTGGGATTTTCCAGTATATTTGATTTGCGAACTGATGCCTTAGAGAGCAGATCTCTCATCAGGTGGTTGATGGATAAGTTGGATCCACATGACAAGACAATACGCCCAGGGGCTGGCAAGGAACTGAAGATAACAAAAGAGACGGTTCGTCTTATTTTGGGATTGCCAAGTGCTGGAGGGGGCAGGGAGTTTACTGATTGGTATGGTGAAGTGGATGCTGCTGCAAAACTGAGACGTGATCTCAAAATTTGTAAAGAAGAGTTTGATGTTGTCAAGGTTCAGGACAAGATAGTGCTTGGCAATGATGATGAGTTATCAATCATATGCTTTTTCTGTTTTTATTCAATCGACTTCTTTTTCCATCTGCTTTATGGGGCATTACGAACAATGAGGTACTAATGACTTCAAACATGGCCCGGATGGCTGATATTGACTGGTGTCAACTAGTTTATACTGATTTGTGTGATGCTGCCAGTCGTTGGCACAAAAGGAACAAAACAAACATTACAGCAACAATATATGGATGTTCACTCATTGTTCTAGTAACTAATTCTTTGTTTACCAAGCATATATATGATATGCAAATATTTGTTTTGTACTAATTATATATTTTTTTGCATTCTTTTTTGTTCAGATTTACTATCTTGATCACTTACATCACCCTGCATCACCTGATAACAAATATGGTACTCCCCGCATTAAGTTTTTTGATAATGAGACCATAAGAGATTTGGCTAGGGGTGACAGACGTCCCCCCGTAAAACTGGTGAACCATTCGGTCATGCAGAGGTTAGACATAAACATTTTTTGTCCTGTTATGCAGATGTTACAATTCCAATAACTGCTAAAAGTTGTAACTTGGCTTTATACAGTTTCATAGCCGTTCAGAAACATGTTATGTCATTGCACCAGAACGGCCCGTTTCTGACGTTTTCAACATATATGTGCCACGCATCAAGCATTTGATTGGCAACAAGCTGAAATGTTTGCCCTCCCAGCATCGACCAATGTTTGAATCAATGTTTGATGCTCATGACAAGGAGGTGGATAAGTACTGTGACTCTCTTCAGCTGAGCCATCAGATGATTGTTTCTAAGCAGATTGAACTATCTGAGACCTTTGGTGAAATGATCGATGAAGTTCTGAGGGCTACCATGCAGCGTGATACTCAGCAAGAAGGTATTAATAGTTATGTTTAATTTTTTTTAAAATTAATTAAGCTCACGGATAATTAAAACTAAAATTATATTTAGGTATACGATTTCAAATACTTTATTTTATGCAACATAGTATATATTACTTATGCATTAATTTATACTAATACATCACCAACACCTTTCAGTTGATTTTATTTTGAAAACTCTCATTTATTTTATGCATCCCGATAGTATATTGATGTAGTTTGTGCTAATATGTATGTTTAACCATTTTTTTATTACTCTACATTTATATTTCTGGTACATTTCAGCAACAACTAATTTATTATTATATTGTCCAAATGTAGATATCCCACCCACTACCTCAATGCCTCCAACAAATGCTCCTGTATCCACTCCACCTGTTCAAACCCCTGATCATCAGCAACACGATCAGGAAATACATGTTCCTACTGATGATAACAAAGTATCAGAACAGGTAAGTTTTTTCATACAAACTTTATATATAAATCATATATTAAATATAGCATACAAGTTATCATTTACTCCAATTTCATATGTTTCCATTACAGGTTGTGAGTGGAAACGTTTGTGAAAAAGATTCAGTTATGGATGTCCCAATATTTGACAAGACTCCAAAATCAAATGTTTGTTTTACTTTATTCCCAATTATTATACTTTCAGTTACAATTTATGATAGTAACAATAATATATATGCATGTTTTTATTTATTTTATTCACTAGGCTCCCACAACCGACAAGCGTGTTGTTTCTGAATTAACACCACCCATAAATACTGTCAGTATTTATTCCTTCATCATATTATGTTAATATTAGTTATAACCTATGTTTGATTACGTATATATTAATAATTTTATTGTTTTTCAGGAAGGACAAAATACGGTTAAACATGATACTCCCGTATCTGGTGCACCACAGTTTGACAAAACCCCATTGACAGAAGTTAGTCATGTCGTGTCATCTTCTTATATTTTTTTATATATGTACACTACAATACATAATTATTTATGCCATTGATTACTAATAAATATATATATTAGGCAACTACTGAACTTGTTGCAAGGGATATTTCCTCTAAATCTGCAGTTGCTGAACCTCCCCACGTATCACGTGAAGAATGTGCTCGCCAACTATTTAAGTTCATTTGTTCAGGACAACTAGATCTGAGCATGTATGTATTCGTTATTCAAACTTCGATTAAGTATAATTAGATGATTTGTAATTAAAGTTTCATTTTTTCCAGGTCTATCATTGATTTTGGAGGATATGGAGGTTCTGTCTTGGATGTTGTCCGATCGTTTGGCCCTAATAAATGCCTTGAGAACCTTTTCATGCAGGGATTTATCGACTGTATTTGTGATGATGATTTATTATACAATCCAGATACCATAATGAACACACTAATACTAAATGTCAATGTTGGGGTATTTTTTTCTCTTCAACTTTGTATCATATTTCAATCCTTAGTGTATAAATATATAATAATAATCAATATATTTTTTGTCTAGACCGTTTTGAATATCGAGGAGTTCGAACAACACAGTACAAATCCCCAACCCTTCTCAACATCAGTTCTTAAAGAACAACTAGAACCGACGCTTCCTCCAGATGAAGTTCTGAACCAAATTAAATTGGTGAGCCCCAATCAGTATTATTTGTAAGAAAATTTTAATATTCATTTGGTCATAAGTTATATTTTACGTTATCTTTATTTTTCCATAGACACATTATTGTTCATTCATAACCTTATACATATATGTTAACAGATCATGGTTCCTATGCTACACCGTAGTCACTGGACCCTTTATGCAATCAACTTTCAACTTCGTCGAATAGACATTTTAGATTCAAATCCTTATGGGCCATTGCTTGGAGGCACTTCCTGGAAACAAATCCACAATGATCAATTGTTGATAAATGGAACAAAAATACCTTGGTCCAGATTAATAATGAGAAGACTTAGCATTGCGTTACATGAAGCTTGACCAGATACAAGTTTACCAAAGTTTGGCAACTACAAGATTGGGCTTCTTCCCAATTGTCCAACCATGTTACCAGGATCAAATGATTGTGGTTTTTTTGTTGCAAACTTCTTCCGATGCTACGATTTTGATGATGCCACCGTGCTGACGGCCAGCCTCCGATGCGCATCCACCACCACCGACTCCCCGCCGGGCCAGCCGCGTACGACGTACTCGGCCGCCACCCGCCATCCGCGTGGACCTCTCCACCGATTCCGCTGCCTTGTGGAGCACCTCGAGCCAAGGGCCTTCCACTTCGGGTCCTCGGGTGCAAGCTCCCCTGACGCGAGACTCTCGGCCGTGGCCAGCATGAGCAACGATATCACCTCGATCTGCTTCGCCTCCATCGCCTCGGCTCTGGAGAGCAGCTGCAGCAGCTCCTCGTCCTCGAACGCCATCACTACAGGAAAACACTTAATTCTCGTCGGCCAGGAACGATGGGAATAAGCCTTAAACCGACGGGAATAAGTAATTCCCGTCGGTTTAGGACTTATTCTCGTCGGTTGTCAGCCGACAAGCGTCAGATGTCGGGGATAAGGTTATTCCCGTCGACGGTGATAGTCGCCTAGAGGGGGGGTGAATAGGGCGAAACTGAAATTTACAAATATAAACACAACTACAAGCCGGGTTAGCGTTAGAAATATAAACGAGTCCGCGAGAGAGGGTGCAAAACAAATCGCAAGCAAATGAAGAGTGTGACACGCGGATTTGTTTTACCGAGGTTCGGTTCTCGCAAACCTACTCCCCGTTGAGGAGGCCACAAAGCCGGGTCTCTTTCAACCCTTCCCTCTCTCAAACGGTCCCTCGGACCGAATGAGCTTGTCTTCTCAAATCACTTGGGAATCAAACTTCCCGCAAGGACCACCACACAATTGGTGTCTCTTGCCTCAATTACAAGTGAGTATGATCTCAAGAAAGAATGCGAAAGAAAAAGAAGCGATCCAAGCGCAAGAGCTCAAATGAACATTACAAATCACTCTCTCTAGTCACTAAAGCTTTGTGTGGAGTTGGGAGAGGATTTGATCTCTTTTGGTGTGCTTTGCAATGAATGCTAGCTCTTGTATAGTGGTTGGAAGCTGAAAACTTGGATGCAATGAATGGTGGGGTGGTTGGGGTATTTATAGCCCCAACCACCAAACTTGACCGTTGGTGGAGGCTGTCTGTCGTATGGTGCACCGGACAGTCCGGTGCACACCGGACATGTCCGGTGCGCCAGCCACGTCACCAATGTCGTTGGATTCTGACCGTTGGAGTTCTGACTTCTGGGCCCGCCTGGATGTCCGGTGCACACCGGACATGTACTGTTCAATGTCCGGTGCGCCAGTATGGGCGTGCCTGACTTCTGTGCGCTTCTGGCGCGCATTGAATGCGCGCGCAGGTGACCGTTGGTGCGAAGTATCCGTTGCTCCGGAGTTGCACCGGACAGTCCGGTGTACACCGGACATGTCCGGTGAATTATAGCGGAGCAGCCGCTGCGTTTTCCCGAGGCTGGCGAGTTCCGGAGGCCGCTCTTCCTTGGAGCACCGGACACTGTCCGGTGTACACCGGACAGTCCGGTGAATTATAGCGGAGTGCCTCTGGAAATTCCCGAAGGTGGGGAGTTTGAGTTGGAGTCCTCTGGTGCACCGGATACTGTCCGGTGGTGCACCGGACACGGTCCGGTGTACACCGGACAGTCCGGTGCCCCAGACCAGAGGTGCCTTCGGTTATCCCTTTGCTCCTTTGTTGAATCCAATATTTGATCTTTTTATTGGCTAAGTGTGAACCTTTTACACCTGTATAACTTATACACTAGAGCAAACTAGTTAGTCCAATTATTTGTGTTGGGCAATTCAACCACCAAAATTATTTAGGAACTAGGTGTAAGCCTAATTCCCTTTCAATCTCCCCCTTTTTGGTGATTGATGCCAACACAAACCAAAGCAAATATTGAAGTGCATAATTGAACTAGTTTGCATAATGTAAGTGCAAAGGTTGCTTGGAATTGAGCCAATATTAATACTTACAAGATATGCATGGATCGTTTCTTTCATTCTTAATATTTTGGACCACGCTTGCACCACATGTTTTGTTTTTGCAAATTCTTTTGTAAATCCTTTTCAAAGTTCTTTTGCAAATAGTCAAAGGTAAGTGAATAGGATTTGGCAAAGCATTTTCAAGATTTGAAATTTTCTCCCCCTGTTTCAAATGTTTTTCCTTTGACTAAACAAAACTCCCCCTAAATGAGATCCTCCTCTTAGTGTTCAAGAAGGTTTTGATATGTCATTTTTGAAATACTACTTTCTCCCCCTTTTGAACACAATAGGAGACCCATTGAAAATACTCTTTGAAAAACTATGTTTTTGAAATTGGTGGTGGTGCGGTCCTTTTGCTTTGGGCTCTTTCTTTCTCCCCCTTTGGCATGAATCGCCAAAAACGGAATCATTAGAGCCCTTGAGAACTACTCTCTCCCCTTTGGTCATAAATAAATGAGTGAAGATTATACCAAAGATGGAGTCCTTGTGCTTTGTGCTCATGCTTTCTCCCCAAGAATGGAGAGTGACTTGGAGCGACGGCGAAGGATGAGTTACGGAGTGGAAGCCTTTGTCTTCGCCGAAGACTCCAATTCCCTTTCAATACACCTATGACTTGGTGTGAAATAGACTTGAAAACACATTAGTCATAGCATATGAAAGAGATATGATCAAAGGTATGTAAAATGAGCTATGTGTGCAAATCAACAAAAGAAGTTCCTAGAATCAAGAATATTTAGCTCATGCCTAAGTTTGTTAAAAGTTTGTTCATCAAGTGGCTTGGTAAAGATATCGGCTAATTGATCTTTAGTGTTAATGTAAGAAATCTCGATATCTCCCTTTTGTTGGTGATCCCGTAAAAAGTGATACCGAATGGCTATGTGCTTAGTGCGGCTATGCTCGACGGGATTATCCGCCATCTTGATTGCACTCTCATTATCACATAGCAAAGGGACTTTGGTCAATTTGTAACCGTAGTCCCGCAGGGTTTGCCTCATCCAAAGCAATTGCGCGCAACAATGGCCTGCGGCAATGTACTCGGCTTTGGCGGTGGAAAGAGCGACCGAATTTTGCTTCTTTGAAGCCCAAGACACCAAGGATCTTCCCAAGAACTGGCAAGTCCCCGATGTGCTCTTCCTATTGATTTTGCACCCCGCCCAATCGGCATCCGAATAACCAATCAAATCAAATGTGGATCCCCTAGGATACCAAAGCCCAAACTTAGGAGTATAAGCCAAATATCTCAAGATTCGTTTTACGGCCGTAAGGTGAGCTTCCTTAGGGTCGGCTTGGAATCTTGCACACATGCATACGGAAAGCATAATATCCGGTCGAGATGCACATAAATAGAGTAAAGAACCTATCATCGACCGATATACCTTTTGATCCACGGACTTACCTCCCGTGTCGAGGTCGAGATGCCCATTAGTTCCCATGGGTGTCTTGATGGGCTTGGCATCCTTCATTCCAAACTTGCTTAGAATATCTTGAGTGTACTTCGTTTGGCTAATGAAGGTGCCCTCTTGGAGTTGCTTCACTTGAAATCCCAAGAAGTACTTCAACTCCCCCATCATAGACATCTCGAATTTTTGTGTCATGATCCTACTAAATTCTTCACATGTAGACTTGTTAGTAGACCCAAATATAATATCATCAACATAAATTTGGCATACAAACAAGTCATTATCAAGAGTTTTAGTGAATAGAGTAGGATCGGCCTTTTCGACTTTGAAGCCATTAGTGATAAGGAAATCTCTAAGGCATTCATACCATGCTCTTGGGGCTTGCTTGAGCCCATAAAGCGCCTTAGAGAGTTTATAGACATGGTTAGGGTACTCACTATCTTCAAAGCCGGGAGGTTGCTCAACATAGACCTCTTCTTTGATTGGTCCATTGAGGAAAGCACTTTTCACGTCCATTTGATAAAGCTTAAAGCCATGGTAAGTAGCATAGGCCAATAATATACAAATTGACTCAAGCCTAGCTACTGGTGCATAGGTTTCACCAAAATCCAAACCTTCGACTTGGGAGTATCCCTTGGCCACAAGTCGAGCTTTGTTCCTCGTCACCACACCATGCTCGTCTTGCTTGTTGCGGAAGACCCATTTGGTTCCTACAACATTTTGGTTAGGACGTGGAACTAAATGCCATACCTCATTCCTAGTGAAGTTGTTGAGCTCCTCTTGCATCGCCATCACCCAATCCAAATCTTGAAGTGCTTCCTCTATCCTGTGTGGCTCAATAGAGGAAACAAAAGAGTAATGTTCACAAAAATGTGCAACACGAGATCTAGTAGTTACCCCCTTATGAATGTCGCCGAGGATGGTGTCGATGGGGTGATCTCGTTGGATTGCTTGGTGGACTGTTGGGTGTGGCGGCCTTTGCTCTTCATCCTCCTTGTCTTGATCATTTGTATCTCCCCCTTGACCATTGTCGTCATCTTGAGGTGGCTCATTTGCTTGATCTTCTACTTCATCAACTTGAGCTTCATCCTCATTTTGAGTCGGTGGAGATGCTTGCGTGGAGGAGGACGGTTGATCTTGTGCATTTGGAGGCTCTTCGGATTCCTTAGGACACACATCCCCAATGGACATGTTCCTTAGCGCGATGCACGGAGCCTCTTCAATACCTATCTCATCAAGATCAACTTGCTCTACTTGAGAGCCGTTAGTCTCATCAAACACAACGTCACAAGAAACTTCAACTTGTCCAGTGGACTTGTTAAAGACTCTATATGCCCTTGTGTTTGAATCATATCCTAGTAAAAATCCTTCTACAGTCTTAGGAGCAAATTTAGATTTTCTACCTCTCTTAACAAGAATAAAGCATTTGCTACCAAAGACTCTAAAATATGAAATGTTGGGCTTTTTACCGGTTAGGAGTTCATAGGATGTCTTCTTGAGGATTCGGTGTAGATACAACCGGTTGATGGCGTAGCAAGCGGTGTTGACCGCCTCCGCCCAAAACCGATCCGAAGTCTTGTACTCATCAAGCATGGTTCTAGCCATGTCCAATAGAGTTCGATTCTTCCTCTCCACTACACCATTTTGTTGTGGCGTGTAGGGAGAAGAGAACTCATGCTTGATTCCCTCCTCCTCAAGGAAACCTTCGATTTGAGAGTTCTTGAACTCCGTCCCGTTGTCGCTTCTAATTTTCTTGATCCTTAAGCCGAACTCGTTTTGAGCTCGTCTCAAGAATCCCTTTAAGGTTTCTTGGGTTTGAGATTTTTCCTGTAAAAAGAATACCCAAGTGAAGCGAGAATAATCATCCACTATTACAAGACAATACTTACTCCTGCCGATGCTTATGTAAGCAATCGGGCCGAATAGATCCATGTGGAGTAGCTCAAGCGGCCTGTCGGTCGTCATGATGTTCTTGTGTGGATGATGGGCACCAACTTGCTTTCCTGCTTGGCATGCGCTACAAACCCTGTCTTTCTCAAAATGAACATTTGTTAGTCCTAAAATGTGTTCTCCCTTTAGAAGCTTGTGAAGATTCTTCATCCCAACATGTGCTAGTCGGCGATGCCAGAGCCAGCCCATGTTAGTCTTAGCAATTAAGCAAGTGTCGAGTTCAGCTCTTTCAAAATCTACTAAGTATAGCTGACCCTCTAACACTCCCTTAAATGCTATTGAATCATCACTTCTTTTAAAGACAGTGACACCTACATCAGTGAAAAGACAGTTGTAGCCCATTTTGCATAATTGAGATACAGAAAGCAAATTGTAATCTAATGAATCTACAAGAAAAACATTGGAAATAGAATGGTCAGGAGATATAGCTATTTTACCAAGACCTTTGACCAAACCTTGATTTCCATCCCCGAATGTGATAGCTCGTTGGGGATCTTGGTTTTTCTCGTAGGAGGAGAACATCCTTTTCTCCCCTGTCATATGATTTGTGCACCCGCTGTCGATGATCCAACTTGAGCCCCCGGATGCATAAACCTACAAAACAAGTTTAGTTCTTGACTTTAGGTACCCAAATGGTTTTGGGTCCTTTGGCATTAGACACAAGAACTTTGGGTACCCAAACACAAGTCTTTGACCCCTTGTGCTTGCCCCCAACATATTTGACAACTACCTTGCCGGATTTGTTAGTCAAAACATAAGATGCATCAAAAGTTTTGAATGAAAGACTATGTTCATTTGATGCACTAGGAGTTTTCTTCTTAGGCAACTTAGCACGGGTTGGTTGCCTAGAGCTAGATGTCTCACCCTTATACATAAAAGCATGGTTAGGGCCAGAGTGAGACTTCCTAGAATGAATTCTCCTAATTTTGTCCTCAGGATAACCGACAGGGTATAAAATGTAACCCTCGTTATCCTGAGGCATGGGAGCCTTGCCCTTAACAAAGTTGGACAATTTCTTAGGAGGGGCATTAAGTTTGACATTGTCTCCCCTTTGGAAGCCAATGCCATCCTTGATGCCAGGGCGTCTCCCATTATAAAGCATGCTACGAGCAAATTTAAATTTTTCATTTTCTAAGTTATGCTCGGCAATTTTAGCATCTAATTTAGCTATATGATCATTTTGTTGTTTAATTAAAGTCATGTGATCATGTATAGCATCAATGTTAACATCTCTACATCTAGTACAAGTAGAAGTATGCTCAACGGTAGATGTAGAGGATTTGCAAGATTTTAGTTCTACAACCTTAGCATGCAATATTTCATTTTTACTTCTAAGGTCGGAAATAGTAGCATTGCAAACATCAAAATCTTTAGCCTTAGCAAGCAATTTTTCATTTTCATTTCTAAGGCCAGCAAGAGAAATGTTCAATTCTTTAATCCTAGCAAGTAAATCCTCATCATTATTTCTAGAATTGGTAATTGAAACATTGCAAACATGAGAATCAACCTTAGCTAACAAATTAGCATTTTCATTTCTAAGGTTGTCTATTGTCTCATGGCAAGTGCTTAGCTCACTAGACAATTTTTCACATTTTTCTACTTCTAGAGCATAAGCATTTTTAACCTTAACATGCTTCTTATTTTCTTTAATAAGGAAGTCCTCTTGAGAATCTAAAAGGTCATCCTTTTCATGAATAGCACTAATCAATTCATTTAATTTTTCTTTTTGTTCCATGTTAAGGTTGGCAAAAAGAGAGCGCAAGTTATCTTCCTCATCACTAACATTTTCATCACTAGAGGATTCATATCTAGTGGAGGATTTAGATTTAACCTTCTTCTTTTTGCCGTCCTTTGCCATGAGGCACTTGTGGCCGACGTTGGGGAAGAGAAGTCCTTTGGTGACGGCGATGTTGGCGGCGTCCTCGTCGTCAGAGGAGTCGCTAGAGCTTTCATCGGAGTCCCACTCCTGACAAACATGGGCATCGCCGCCCTTCTTCTTGTAGTACCTCTTCTTCTCCTTTCTTCTCCCCTTCTTGTCGTCGCCCCTGTCACTATCACTTGATAATGGACATTTAGCTATAAAGTGACCGGGCTTACCACACTTGTAGCAAACCTTCTTGGAGCGGGACTTGTAATCTTTCCCCCTCCTTTGTTTGAGGATTTGGCGGAAGCTCTTGATGACGAGCGCCATTTCCTCATTGTCGAGCTTGGAGGCGTCGATTGGTTGTCGACTTGGTGTAGACTCCTCCTTCTTTTCTTCCGTCGCCTTGAATGCGACGGGTTGAGCTTTGGACGTGGAGGGATCATCAAGCTCGTTGATCTTCCTCGAGCCTTCGATCATGCACTCAAAACTTACAAAATTCCCGATTACTTCCTCGGGAGTCATTAGTGTATATCTTGGGTTGCCACAGATTAATTGAACTTGAGTGGGGTTAAGGAAAATAAGAGATCTTAGAATAACCTTAACCACCTCGTGGTCATCCCACTTTTTGCTCCCGAGGTTGCGCACTTGATTCACCAAGGTCTTGAGCCGGTTGTACATGTTTTGTGGCTCCTCCCCTTTGCGAAGCCGGAACCGACCGAGCTCCCCCTCGATCGTCTCCCGCTTGGTGATTTTTGTGAGCTCATCTCCTTCGTGTGCGGTTTTGAGCACATCCCAAACTTCCTTGGCGCTCTTCAACCCTTGTACTTTGTTATACTCCTCTCTACTTAGAGAAGCGAGGAGTATTGTTGTTGCTTGAGAGTTGAAGTGCTCGATTTGGGCAACCTCGTCCTCATCATAATCTTTATCCCCTACGGATGGTACCTGTGCACCAAACTCAACAACATCCCATATACTTTTGTGGAGTGAGGTTAGATGAAATCGCATTAAATCACTCCACCTAGCATAATCTTCACCATCAAATGTTGGTGGTTTGCCTAATGGGACGGAAAGTAAAGGTGTATGTCTAGAAATGCGAGGATAGTGTAGGGGAATCTTACTATACTTCTTGCGCTCTTGGCGCTTAGAAGTGATGGACCCCGCGTCGGAGCCGGAGGTGGATGTCGATGAAGAATCGGTCTCGTAGTAGACCACCTTCCTCATCCTCTTTTTCTTGTCCCCACTCCGTTGCGGCTTGTGGGAGGAAGACTTCTCCTTCTTCTCTTTGTGTGAAGAAGATTTCTTCTCCTTCCCTTTGGAGGAGTCCTTCTTCTTCTCCTTCCTCTTGGTGCGGGACTCTTCCGATGAAGTGCTCCCGTGGCTTGTAGTGGGCTTTTCGCCGGTCTCCATTTCCTTCTTGGCGTGATCTCCCGACATTACTTCGAGCGGTTAGGCTCTAATGAAGCACCGGGCTCTGATACCAATTGATAGTCGCCTAGAGGGGGGGGGTGAATAGGGCGAAACTGAAATTTACAAATATAAACACAACTACAAGCCGGGGTTAGCGTTAGAAATATAAACGAGTCCGCGAGAGAGGGTGCAAAACAAATCGCAAGCAAATGAAGAGTGTGACACGCGGATTTGTTTTACCGAGGTTCGGTTCTCGCAAACCTACTCCCCGTTGAGGAGGCCACAAAGCCGGGTCTCTTTCAACCCTTCCCTCTCTCAAACGGTCCCTCGGACCGAATGAGCTTCTCTTCTCAAATCACTTGGGAATCAAACTTCCCGCAAGGACCACCACACAATTGGTGTCTCTTGCCTCAATTACAAGTGAGTATGATCTCAAGAAAGAATGCGAAAGAAAAAGAAGCGATCCAAGCGCAAGAGCTCAAATGAACACTACAAATCACTCTCTCTAGTCACTAAAGCTTTGTGTGGAGTTGGGAGAGGATTTGATCTCTTTTGGTGTGCTTTGCAATGAATGCTAGCTCTTGTATAGTGGTTGGAAGCTGAAAACTTGGATGCAATGAATGGTGGGGTGGTTGGGGTATTTATAGCCCCAACCACCAAACTTGACCGTTGGTGGAGGCTGTCTGTCGTATGGTGCACCGGACAGTCCGGTGCACACCGGACATGTCCGGTGCGCGAGCCACGTCACCAATGCCGTTGGATTCTGACCGTTCGAGTTCTGACTTCTGGGCCCGCCTGGATGTCCGGTGCACACCGGACATGTACTGTTCAATGTCCGGTGCGCCAGTATGGGCGTGCCTGACTTCTGCGCGCTTCTGGCGCGCATTGAATGCGCCCGCAGGTGACCGTTGGCGCGAAGTAGCCGTTGCTCCGGAGTTGCACCGGACAGTCCGGTGTACACCGGACATGTCCGGTGAATTATAGCGGAGCAGCCGCTGCGTTTTCCCGAGGCTGGCGAGTTCCGGAGGCCGCTCTTCCTTGGAGCATCGGACACTGTCCGGTGTACACCGGACAGTCCGGTGAATTATAGCGGAGTGCCTCTGGAAATTCCCGAAGGTGGGGAGTTTGAGTTGGAGTCCTCTGGTGCACCGGATACTGTCCGGTGGTGCACCGGACACTGTCCGGTGTACACCGGACAGTCCGGTGCCCCAGACCAGAAGTGCCTTCGGTTGTCCCTTTGCTCCTTTGTTGAATCCAATATTTGATCTTTTTATTGGCTAAGTGTGAACCTTTTACATCTGTATAACTTATACACTAGAGCAAACTAGTTAGTCCAATTATTTGTGTTGGGCAATTCAACCACCAAAATTATTTAGGAACTAGGTGTAAGCCTAATTCCCTTTCAGGCGGCTAACGGGAATAATTAATCCCCGTCGGCCACTAACTAGCCGACGGGAGTAATGGCTAATTCTTAATCCCCGTCGGCTGACTCCCGTCGGCTAGGTCAGCCGACGGGGATTAACTGGGCCGACGGGAGTTAATAGTTAATTCCCGTCGGCTATGGTCAAACCGACGGGGATTAACTGGGCCGACGGGAGTTAACCTATAATTCTGCAACAGCAACCCCAAATTAGATATTTCTCCACAATTGCACACATAACATACACAGAACATACACATCACAAAAATATGACAAAACATAGATATCATCACATGAACATACACATCACAAACGCATTGATATGATTCACACATCACAAACGCATTGATATGATTCACACATCACAAACTAAAGATCTAGTGTTTACACAAACATTTCAGATACGAGTTAAGATCAAGTGTTTACACAAACATAACGTCCACGAGTAAAAAGCATAACGAGCACGAGTTCAAGTGTTTAGAGATAACCACCACTTGGGTGGTTAGAGCTTTGACCGCTGCCACCACCAAGAGGAGGGAACGTGAAGAGCGAGTCAACAAATCTAGTCCCTGCTGCAGGATTAGACCCACTACCACCGGCTTCGGGCGTAACCTATGCAAGTTAGCAAATATCAACATTTTTAATATAAATATCAAAAAATATACAAGCGTATAAATTAATCGAGAGTTATCAAACGTACCCTATCTCCAGGTGCAGGTATATGTGTCGGAGGGGTGTTGAACTGTGGTGGCGGAGGTGGTGTGTTTGCAAACTGGCTCCATTGTGGTGGCGGTGGAAAATTTGTTGTCATGCCCTGTTGCTGCATTAACTGTTAAACATATGTGTTACTATTGGAGATATTGTATTGAAATATAATAATTTAGAGTTCGGATTATTTGTACTCACTTGATACATCGCTTGGTTATGTGCATTGCAAGCCTCCATAAATTCGCGTTGTTGTCTCATCTCTTCACGCATCCTCATAATCTCCAACTCCTGCTCGTTCGGTCGACGAGAGCATGAGCTACGGGAAGACTGTCGGTACCCTGGATTAGGGGTACCCCTTGCTACGGTATGAAGGCACGATGCCTGTGCGGCTACCCTTAGCCGCGCGGAGAACAACCTTAGGAGTATCTCGTGAGCAGTTAAGGTGGCGTTCTCGGAGACAACGCTGTCGGACCCAGAAGGCACAGGACCCCTGTACGGACCCCCGAAGTAAAGCAGCCCGGAGCCATTGGATAGGGTTCAGACCCAACTAAGTGAGCTCCAGACCACCCATAACAAGGTCCTGGGAGAGGAAGTGTCGTGACCTAGGCATGGGTCCGGTATTGACGCGTGTCCAGGCTCTATCCAGAGCGTCTTCGCTCCCCACTCGGTCGAGGGTCTAATGCTGCCACATGGCTTATTGTCCGTGACGTAGGCCAGCGTGCGGAGCATGACGTAAGGGCTCTGGGCCGCGCGACCTCCGCATTTATTGCGGAGGGGACACGCCGCCTGTCCACCCTTGTGACAGGCGATGTGCCCCCACGGCATTCATTGCGACCTGTCCATTCCGCTGGTAGGCGGCGCCAGGGCCACCCTGCAGACGGCGCACCTGTCCAGTTTGTTGCCGAAACAGTGCGCCCGTGCTGCGCGGTGAAATGTACTCATCCCTTGTACGAGAAGCTTCCCCTACACGCCGAGGCTATACAGATCTTGGGTGTCAGGGCGCAAGAAGATCGCACCAGCAGCAACTATTAGTAGCTACATCCGCTATGTTCCTGGGCCCACATGTCGGGGCTCAGTACTCTTGTACATGTCCCCCTTTAGCTATAAAAGGGGAGGCATGCGACGTTACAACACAAGCTCAATCTTTAGATTTAGACCAAAGTCATCCAAGACAACTCAAGCTCTCAAGCAACACAACACACAGTGGAGTAGGGTATTACGCTCCGGCGGCCCGTACCACTCTAAACTCTTGCGTGTTCTTGTGTTCATTCCTTCATCTCGCAACAAGCAAAACGCTTAGGCCCCTCCTCATCTTAGGATTTAGGGCGAGTGCACTCCACCACCCGGCCGGAGATTTCCTCTCCGACATTTGGCGCACCAGGTAGGGGGCCTTGGCTTTAGGTTTTTGCTTGTTTTCTCGCTCAGCATGATGGTGCAAATCATTGAGCACCGCGCCGAGACTTCGGTGGATTTCATGGTGGAGGAAGAAGCTGCTTCTTCCACACCACAGGTTCCCAACCGCCCGGTGCCGGGCACTGCTGCAGTGCACGCCGCACGTCAGCATACAGCTGCACAGACATCCCGGACTCCGTCGAGGGCGACTCCGGGAGCATTGTCAGCAGCCAGGGAGTTGCTGCAACACCCTCCAAGCTCCATAGCCTCACCAGGGGCCATGAAGCAATGGCCGGACGACGTCGACCGACTGCTCGGCATGGCACATTCTACCTCGACTAGGTCGAGGCCACGGTCATCCCGGCGCCAACATGAGGCGTCGGCGTCTGTGCGCTCACCCTCAGTGAGGGGCGCACAGACCAGTGACCTTCGGGCAGAACTCGACCGCAGGCGTGCAGGAGAGGACACCCGGGTCTCTTTGGAGAGGGCGCGCGAACGCTGCCAAAACATTGAGGGCCGCAACCTCGATCAAGACTTCGCTGCGGCAGCACCGCAGACACCAATGGGCACCCGGTCCCAAGCGGGTGTCCCCTTGGCCGGCGTGGGCTGCGCCGCTCTCACGGATCATCTCCACGCGGCGTCATGGCTGCCCAAGTTCCGGTTACATCTGCCAGAAAAGTACGACGGAACGTCAAACGCGTCGGAGTTCCTGCAGGTGTACGTCACCGCCATCACGGCAGCAGGTGGAAACACCGCTGTGATGGCGACATATTTTCATGTCGCCTTGTCTGGACCAGCCCAAACTTGGCTCATGAACCTCGCCTCAGGGTCAATCTACTCCTGGGAAGAGCTCTGCGCGTAGTTCATTGCGAACTTCGCCAGTGCTTACCAGCAACACGGCGTGGAGGCCCACCTGCACGCAGTAAGGCAAGAGCCCGGAGAAACTCTCCAGACATTTATCTCCCGCTTCACCAAGGTGCGAGGTACTATACCTCGTATCTCCGATGCCTCTATCATCACAGCCTTCCGCCAGGGGGTGCGTGATAAAAAGATGTTGGAGAAGTTGGCCACGCATGACGTGGAAACGGTCCCCGCTCTCTTTGCTCTGGTCGACAAGTGTGCCAGGGCTACTGAGGGCCATGCGTGGTACTCAGTGCCACAGACCGAGGCTGCCCAAGTAGGCGGCTCAGGTGCCGTCGCTCAGGACGGCAAGAAAAAGAAGAAAAGGAACTACGGCAACGAGAAGCCGCACTCCGCCGCTCTGGTCGTGGCAGCTGCGAATGAGGGCCAGGGCGACCGCAGCAAACGCCCCTGGCCACCGAGGGGTAACGGCGGCACATGCCACGTGCACCCCAACGGTCGCCACAGCGCCGCAGAATGCCACGAGATCATCGACCTCGCGAAACATGTCAGCGCGCGGCGCGAGCAGTCTTCCGGGGATGGCTCCCCACCTCGTCGCCGACCCGGCAAGGAAAAGGCCGATGATGAACAGGTGGTCGTGGCCGAACCGGACCTCGGGTATCAGTCACCCGAGGGGGTCCTGAAGGATGTCTTCACTGGAGACTCCAATTCCGGCGAAGGCAACTAGACGGACCACCAGGGGGCCCCGTGCTACCTGGCCTACGGGGCCGAAGCCTGCCTTTCCCCAGAAACCCTTCTGGACTCCCCACGGGTCCAACTTTCGATGGGTTTGTATAGGGGCTGCTACAACGCAAGGACGTGGACTCAAGCGGCGGACTCAGGTGTCAAGTTGCAACCCGAAATGCACATCGTAACCAGGCGCCCAAGTACTATGGCCGATGGTTCGTGCATAGTAGGGAACCCAGGGTCGGGACCTAATCCTGCGGCAAAGTACTGAACCAAGAGGGGATCCGCAACCTCTCCCCCAGCAAGGAGGAACTCCTCAAGGCGATGGAAATATGCCAAACCGAGGGAGGCCAACTTTGCTATAGCCGAAGAAGTACCCCTTCCTATCTCAGTAAGTTCAGTTCATAGAAGCAACTCTAAGGGGTTAAATTTTTCTCCTTTCATAATTAAATTTTGCATATGTGTACACCAGCCCGGTGAGGTCTGCCCACATAAACCCGGCCTGATGGTTTACACCCATGCATAACAAGTTATAAAGAGGAAATTCACCCCCTCGGACGCGTTTCTATGACAACTTTATCTTCCTGCTCCATGGATTTGGCCTACAGTCTTCAGATAATATCTTTTATCTAACCCACCCGCACGGTTCCCATCTGTCCTGACATGACGACGTCCGAATTGAGCAGCCAGGCTTGCAGTTTAGGACCTCCTTTACGAAAGCAGGGAGGTCCGACAGCCTGGGGGCTGGTTCCAAAGAACGGGAACTCGTTCCATGGAATGGTCCGGTGCAGTGTAGCCGCTTAGCCTGGTCTCGTACCGTAAGCCTGCACAGCCCACCATTTTGTGACGGGTACCTTAGTATTTGGAACTATAGTTTTGTGGGTCCGACAACCTGGGGTCCGGCTCAGGAAAATGGGCACTTGTCTCCTAAGGTGGTCCAGAGCCGTGTAGCCGCTTAGCCTGGTCCCGTACCATAAGCCTACACACTCCACCACCCTGCGACGGGGGTCCTAGTATCTAGGGCCGCGACCCAAGGGGGTCCGGACATGCAACTTGGCCACTCGGACTAAACCCTGTGAGTCCCGAGCATGTATCAAAGGATGGCTAATATCAGACAGGGGACCCTATGGGTGTACTACTAACGCTCCCTAGCTGAAGCTGTGTATAGATCTAGATCCCGGTGAGGCTGCCTCCCGAGAGTTGTTGACAACCCTTTCAGATAAGCTGGTATCCAACCTCGACACATCAAGCCTGCATCCCAGGCGGGGGGCCAGGTACCAGGGAGGAGTCAACAACATAGCATCACACACAGCAGGAACAGGTGGTACACAGATAAGTGCTAACACTGCTAGATAAATAGTGCTCAAAAGTACCTTACAAAAAAACAAAAGTATTACATCTGCCTTCGAGCGGAACCCTACTTCCATCTCTACTCTGCAGGTATAAACTACCCAACACCAGCAGAGTCGTACTAGAAGTTCGCGACCGCTGTCCTTGCGGAGTCCTCCAGGACGGCGTAACAACAGTGATGACCGCCTCAATACGTGCGCCATTGCGAAGAGGTCCTCGCCCCCGTCCTCCTACGGGGGGCGGCAACGAGGCCATTAAAGCCAAAGAGTTGGAGGCTCGGCGGCAGGTGGCGCTGGTGGTCTCGCCAGTGGAGGCAACCACCTCTGCAGCGGGCAGCCTCACCAGCGGTGGCGACCACCTTAGCACCAACGACAGCAGCCACCTCCGCACCGGTGGCTTACCGGTGACGGCGGCCGCCTCACCGCGCACGAAGAGGTCCTCGCTCCCGCCCTCCTACGGAGCGAGGACAAGACCATCCAAGAACGCGACCGCCACCTCCACGGCATACGATGTCTTGTACGACCCTCCGGATGGCGTCGGAACAGTGCGGCCGGCGGCACGGGAGACACCACGGATGTGGCAGACCTGCGCACGGCGCGACCGTCGCCCGTGCGTTAGACGGACAGCCACGCCCCGGTCAGCGGCGAGAGGCAGCGTTGGAGGCGGCGCCAAAGCCATCCAAGCCAAGGAGCCAGACACGCCGCAGCTGACGGCGCCTGCAGCCGGCCGGCCCCGCGTAGCCAAAGTTCGCCTCCTCCGCAAGGCTGGTGAACATCCTTCTCCTCCAAATGCTGGAGGAAGAAGCGGGTCACCAGCCCATGCGGAAGGCTGGACCCCAACTCGGCTCGCCTTCCACCCCATCGAGGATGATGAACATCCTTGAAGCTGAGGGAAGGGGGAGGCCACAGCCCGGCTCGCTTCTCTCCACCACGAGGCTGGTGGTCATCCTTGTAGATGACCACTGGCGGGAGACTTCAGCCGGGCTGCATGATGAAAATCCTTGAAGCCGAGCGATGGCAGAAGAGCGCCACCCCCCACGAGGTCGTGCTCCTCCAACAACAACAAGAAGAAGAAGACAGGATCGGCAGCACCACCACGCAGGAAACGAAGAGCGCGAGCTCCCCGGCGGTGAGACTGCTGGGGGGTGGCCCTGACGCGGATCCCCCCAGCGAACATCGGCACGCCCCATCTAGAGGCCCAGAAGGCAGAAGGGCCTGATGAATGCAAGAGGAGCGAGGCATGGCTACTGCCCGAGGGATGAACTCCTTTTTAAAGGCAGATTTCCCCGCTCGTGCCCTGAAGCGTCACGGGCAAGGACTCCCCCGATGCGCACCAGGGTTCCCATTCTATGACATGGGGGCCAGGCCTCATACGTCGTACAAGCTGGCCCGAAGCGCGAAGAAGGTGAATCGTCGCACAAGGAGCGTGCAACCGCCCTGCGGTTACACGCCCTTCCACCTTCATCGCAACGAGCAGTCAAGAAGGCGAACCGCCGCACAAGGAGCGTGCAACCGTACTACGGTTATTCGCCCTTCCACCTTCGCCGCAACCAGCGGTCAAGAAGGCGAACCGCCGCACAAGGAGCGTGCAACCGTCATGCGGTTATTCGCCCTCCCATCTTCACCACAACCAGCGGTCAAGGAGGCGAACCGCCGCACAAGGAGCATGCAACCGCCCCGCGGTTGCGTTCCCCCTCAGCTTCGCTACAACCGGTGGTCCAACCTCTGGCATGGGGGCCCAGGCCCACATGTCATATACCCGGCGCACTGGTTCCTGGGTGCAGGAAAGCCGCACCGCCGCTCACGCCAATACCACGCCTCCTCGAGGCCGTCGCAGAAGACTAAGAAGATAAATTTTCGAAACCGATGCAACGACTCGAGACACCCCGCGCATGGCCCAACAAAGACATTAAGTACGGAGGTCATGGGCCAGTCAGCCGCGGGGCAGGCGTGGCAGACGGCGTGACCATAGGCGAGCCGGCAGTAACTGCATCAATGGGTGCACAGGAGCAGCGAGCCGATCGCCAGTCAAACTCTGGCCCCACCTGCAGGCTCGCATCCTCCCCTGAGGCGGGCCCGGGGCCACTGTCGGTACCTTGCATTAGGGGTACCCCTTGCTACGGTATGAAGGCACGATGCCTGTGCGGCTACCCTTAGCCGCGCGGAGAACAGCCTCACGAGTATCTCGTGAGCAGTTAAGGTGGCGTTCTCGGAGACAACGCCGTCAGACCCAGAAGGCACATGACCCCTGTACGCACAACCCAGACCCCTGAAGTAAAGCAGCCCGAATCCATTGGATAGGGTTCGGACCCCACTAAGTGAGCTCCGGACCACCCATAACAAGGTCCCGAGAGAGGAAGTGCCGTGACCTAGGCATGGGTCCGGTATTGACGCGTGTCCAGGCTCCATCGAGAGCGCCTCCGCTCCCCACTCGGACGAGGGTCTAATGCTGCCACATGGCTTATTGTCCGTGACGTAGGCCAGCGAGCGGAGCATGACGTAAGGGCTCTGGGCCGCGCGACCTCCGCATTTATTGCGGAGGGGACACGCCGCCTGTCCACCCTTCTGACAGGCGATGTGCCCCCACGACATTTATTGTGACATGTCCATTCCGCTGGCAGGCGGCGCCAGGGCCACCCTGCAGACGGCGCACCTGTCCAGTCTGTTGCCGAAATAGTGCGCCCGTGCTGCACGGTGCACTGTACTCATCCCTTGTACGAGAAGCTTCCCCCTACACGCCGAGGCTATATAGATCTTGGGTGTCAGGGCGCAAGAAGATCACACCAGCAGCAAGTATTAGTAGCTACATCCGCTATGTTCCTGGGCCCACATGTTGGGGCTCAGTACTCTTGTACATGTCCCCCTTTAGCTATAAAAGGGGAGGCATGCGACCTTACAACACAAGCTCAATCTTTAGACTCAGACCAAAGTCATCCAAGACAACTCAAGCTCTCAAGCAATACAACACACAGTGGAGTAGGGTATTACGCTCTAGCGGCCCGAACCACTCTAAACTCTTGTGTGTTCTTGTGTTCATTCCTTCATCTCGCAACAAGCAAAACGCTTAGGCCCCTCCTCATCTTAGGATTTAGGGCGGGTGCACTCCGCCACCCGGCCGGAGATTTGTCATGCCCTGTTGCTGCATTAACTGTTAAACATATGTGTTACTATTGAAGATGTTGTATTGAAATATAATAATTTAGAGTTCGGATTATTTGTACTCACTTGATACATCGCTTGGTTATGTGCATTGCAAGCCTCCATAAATTCGTGTTGTTGTCTCATCTCTTCACGCACCCTCATAATCTCCAACTCCTGCTCGTTCGGTCGACGAGAGCATGAGCTACTGAAAGACGAACCCGTCCTCTAAGATCTCACCGACGACAAGTCAATGAATCCGTCGAAGAGTGTGTATCTATAAGTGATTCAAAAAATGTGATTACTGCATAATCAATTTAGTGTCAACCATATAATTTCATAAGTTAGAGCTTACCATCCATGCGCTTTGCCACCACCACTTGCGTACACCACCGAGGGATCCACCGGTTCATGGCGCCAGTCGAAGTCAGGGCCATGGCGACGAACCATCTCCTCCCCATATGCCGCCTATACATCATTCACAACCTTACAAATGCAGGAATTTCTATACTTTGAACGTTTGTACTTTTGGGCCAAAACTCACCAGCCGATCCGTGGCTGTCTGGCTACAGAGCTGGCCAGGGTTGTTCGGGTCTGGTCCTTTGTGGCCCTCCTGGTAGACCTCAATGTCATTAGGCTTTTGGCCACTTGTAGCTTCCTGTATAAACAAAAAACATTCATAAGCAATCGTACTATTTGCTGATCGACATAGCTAGATCAAACTTACCATTCTTTTAGCTTTTCGTATCATGTCGTCACCGCCAAACTTGTGGTTAGGATTGGTTCCTCGACATTGTCTGTGATGTGCTGACGCTTTCTGAAACCTTCATACATCCAATCACGTCTATCACCCATTATTGCGGTTGTGTGTATGAGTAAAGAGTGCGTGTGAGACATTCATGTTTCTACACGTCACACATACATCTATAGGTAAGTAGTAAAACTATATATATATACATAACATCATCTTCATCACATTAACATGATAATAATTAATTAACAATATTGCAACATCCAAATTTAAGTCAAATCATACTAACAAATAACATGTGATATTAAAACCGACGAAAACTAACATGTGATATTAAACTAACAAATTGTAATCGTATTACAGTTAACTCCCGTCGGCTATAAAAACCGACGAAAATAAACAATAATCACACTCTAATCAAGCCACATAAACTAACTCTAATCATACTCTAATCACATGTTATATTAAACTAACTCTAATCACATGAAAGCTAACTCCCGTCGGCCATAAAAACCGACGAAAATAATCACATGTATTTACATATAGGTAGGATTATACCTCGATGAGCCTACGTCGGTGCACGGGCGGACGGTGGATGAGCGGACGGTGGACGACGTTACACAGACGGACGATGAACGACGGCGGGTTGGAGACGGCGATGCTCGGGGGCTAGAGGCGGCGTTTGGGCGGGCGGCGGCGCTCCGGGATGAGCAGGGGGCGGTGGCGCTCGAGTCGGGCCAGGGGGCAGCGGCCCACGGGCGTTGGCGGCCTCGGGGGCGGCGCTCCGGTCTCGGGTGGCGGGCCTGGGCGCGGCGCGGCGGCGCGGAGGCGCGGCGGCTCGATGGCGCGGCGATGCGGGAGTGTGGCGTTTATAGAAAAAAATATAATTGAAATTATATTGTAATAGAATTTATGTATTCTAAATTTAAAAAGGTTTACTAGATAATTCTTTTAAATCTATCTATTTTTTACAAAATTATATTGTAATAGAGTATATAATAAACATACGTATTAATAGATGTGTTTGAAAAGTAATAGTCTAGCTGCTAACTGAGTTCAGCTTAGACGGTGTAATGTTAGTCTGCTTATTGATGCATATTATTTAGGCTTACTACTGAGCAAAGAAGTTTTTTAGGCCTCTCAGAATTTTGGGCCCTGCGCGGTCGCACTTGTGGCACATGCATCTGGTCCGGCCCTGGCTCCAGGCCAGGGATGGTTGTGCGTGTTGGACGACGAGAACCCTAGCGGGGCTTCCTCTCTCGCGCGCGTGCCATGGCAGCCTTCTCCTCGAAGGAAGAAATGAAGACAGCGACAGCGAGCAGGCCATCTAGCCCAGTAGGATACATGGGCCGTAACCATGAGCTCCTCATGGTTTCGGACCAGTGCACTCGTGTCCCTTGGACTCGTGTTCCAGTAGAATAAACTCCAGGCCAATGGAATGGAATGTTTTACCTGTTCATGCTAATAAAAAAAGCAACATTTCCTTTTCTGTTGTCGAAAATTAATTTTTTTTTAAAGAAAGCGGCAAAAAAATTGCCTCTTCATTGTATTAGATTAGGAAAAATAAGATAATCCACAAGACCGAACACACACCGGAAAAGAAAACTAAAGTACAAAAACCACCATCCACTGATCTATCTAGATACACTAAAAGCTCCCAACTTGATCTTTCACCAATTGTGCAACTTGGACTGTTGATCTTTGTTGTCCCTGAAAAATTCTGTTGTTTCTTTCCAACCATATATTCCACCAGAAGAGATGAGAAGCCCATCGAAAATCTTTTTTGACTCCTTGCAGCAACGACTCATTAATCTCTTCCACCAATCGTACATCGATCCGAGGCTAGAAATGCCACGTAGGAAGGACAGATTGGCCCAAGAAAGGATCCTGCCCCACACCTTTGGAGAAAACGGTCAGTCTTTACATAAATGGGCCATAGTTTCCTGTGATAAGTTGCAAAGACAGCAAATTGGATTGCAAGGCCATCCCTGCTTTTGGAGGTTGTCCGCAGTCAGAATTCTGTTATGCAACAAGGTCCACATGAAGAAGCGACATTTGGGTTCAGTTCTCGCCTTCTAGATAGGACATATTTTGATTTTACAAAAGTTCATGGTGAACTGAATTTTGTATGCGCTACTTGAGCTGTATTTCCCATTCGTCGTCCACCTCCATAAAATAGTATCATCGAGCTCATTGAGTTCATGTGTGCTATTGATACCTTGCCAGAGGGAAATGAATTCTTTTATTTCTTCATCTTGTGTGTAAGGAGAGCAGAAGTGCATCCAGCGATTGTTTCTAAGGGCTTGGCACACCGAGATATTCTTCATCTTTGCTTTCATGTATAAGGTTGGTGCAATGTTCCTTAGCGCCTGACCCCGAATCCAGCTCGATCTCCAGAAATCAGCCGTTTTGCCGTTTCCAATTGTTACAGTTGTGGATGCATTGAATAGATCGACATCTGCTTTATCACAAGGGAGTTGCAAGCGAGTCCATGCTTTATCTTTATCCGTCCACCGAAGCCACAACCATCGAAGTCTTAACGCTCTTGCAAAGCGCTCTAGATCAAGGATGCCAAGACCCCCCTTATTCTTTGGTAAACAAGTTGTAGCCCAATTCATCAGACAATGACCCCCCTTACATGAATCCAGATTTTCTCCTTTCCAAAGGAAATTCCTTCTGATCTTATCAATCCTTTTAAGTAACCATTTCTGAGCTGGGAAAATAGTTGGTAGATAAATCGGTTGCACGGTCAACACAAATTTAACCAAGGTTTCCCTACCTGCCTTTGAAAGAAGTCTACCTTTTCAGCCGGCTAGCCTTTTATTGATTTTCTCTATTATTGGCTGGAATTCAATTCTTTTTATATTCCTGAAGTGGAGAGGTAGTCCGAGATACTTTCCAGGGAATTTAGAGTACTTGCCAGGAAAAACTTCCACTAAATTAGGCCATAAAGATTCTGGATAACGTATCGACAAAATTTCCATTTTTCAAAATTGATCTTTAGACTCGAACAACCTTCAAAAGCTTCCAAAATTCTTTTCAGAACTTTGAGGTCTATTTTATCTGCTTTAACAAACACCCCCGCATCATATGCATATAGGGAACAGCGAAACTTCGCCCCATTGGGTAATACCCGGCCCAAGAGCCCCTCATGAGCTGCCATTTTAATCATACGCTGAAGGGGATCCATTGCGAGAATGAAGAGAAAAGGCGATAGTGGGTCTCCCTGACGCACCCCTCGCATGTGCTTGATTGCTTCAGTTTGTTGACCATTAATAATGATTTTGGAAGAAGATGAACCAAGGATGGTGGCTATCCAATCTCTCCACTTTTGGGTGAAGCCAAGAGCTCTTAGGACATCTAGGAGATATGCCCAATTAAGAGAATCGAAAGCTTTTGATATGTCTACCTTGACGAATAGAGCTGCATGTTTGCTCTTGTGAATTTTTTAATTACCTTCTAGACATAGAGAAAGTTATCATGAATTGATCGCTTTTGAATGAAAGCGTTTTGGGCAGTGGAAACAATTTCATTCATTCGCGGCGCCAGCCTTGATGCCATTATTTTGGTTATAATCTTCATAAAACTATGGATTAGGCTGATTGGTCTAAACAGGTCTATCTTGTCCGGGTTCTCCCTTTTTGGTAGAAGAACGATGTTTGCCTCATTGACCAGATGCAGACTTTTGCATTTGTGATGATAAAAATCATTGATCGCTTTGGAGAGGTCTTATCTAATCATCTCAAAACAACCCTTGTAGAAAAGGCCTATGAAGCCATCAGGTCCAGCCGCTTTCTCTGAATGCATGCCCATAACCACGTTCTTAATCTCATCATCATTGATCATGGCGTCCAAATCAGATAATTCAAAAGGAGAGTATCCTAGGTTTTCCCAACGAACAACAATGTTCCTCCTACCTCTACTCCCAAGAATCTCAAGGAAATGCCAGTGAGCCTCTTGCAGCTTGTCTTCTTGACTAGTTAACAGGTGGTTTCCACAATTCAAATTACTGATAATTTTTTTTTCTTTTTCTGTGATTGGCCATCAAGTGAAAAAAATTGTGTTCACATCACCCAACCGCACCCCAAGTCCGTCTAGAATGTTGTCTAGCATTTGATATCTGGATGCACGCAAGGCCCAGAATTTTGATTTTTAACCTTCTCCTAAAGTCACGCTCATCGCTATATAGTCTTCTATTTTCCTGAGCTTTTTCCAGCATGGTAAGGACGATCTGAATGATAGCCAGCTGCACTTTGATGTTACCCACCGTGCGTCGTCTCCAGGCTTTCAGAGCTATGGTCGTGCGGACCATCTTAACATGGAGCCGCAGGATGGAATCAGATGAGTTAACTGTGGGCGTCCAAGCTTGTTGTACTACTTCTTTGAAACCATCAATGTTTACCCAGAAGGATTCAAAACGAAACCCTCTATAGAAATTACAAGAAGAGTGACCCTGCATTAATAGAGGACAGTGGTCCGAGGTCATGGTGCAAATTGCCTGCAAATTAGCCGATGGATAGAGATCATGCCACTCTGTTGTCGCCATTAATCTTTCTATCCTAGACATCGTAGGATCATCCTGTTCATTTGACCAAGTGAATTTTTTCCCAATAAGGTCCAGCTCTAGGAGCTGTAGAGCGTCAATAGTTTGGTTGAACTTCCTCATTGCTCTTTTGTTGATTGCTCCCTTGTTTTTTCCCTCACTCTCCTTATCATGTTGAAGTCTCCTAAAATCAACCATTTAGGTCTCATCAGGTTAGAGATGGTACACAGTTCAGTTAGAAAAATCATTTTTTTCATTCTCCTGCTGGGGGCCATAAACAGCCGTTAGGTCCCACACCACGTCCTCCAATCTGTAACTAACCCTAACTGATATTGAGTAGATTGAAGTGTAAGTAATTGGAGCAATATCAAAATAGTCTTCATCACAAGCAATAAGAATTCCACCATATGCTCCTAGAGAGGGTAAATGTACAGTCTGCTTTGCAAGCTTGCAACCTACAGTTTCCTTTAATAAATCTTTAGTCCAGCTCATAATTTTTGTCTCTTGGAGACAAATAAGAGTTGCGTTGGTAGAAAGAATTGTTTGCCTCACACTTTCACGCTTAGCACGGGCATTCAAACCCCTCACATTCCAAGATAAAATACAACAGTTTGTATTCATTAAAAGATGAACCCTCCTCTACTTGAACAGACATTGCCACATAAAGAATATAACATAGTTAACATTTGATGCAGACTGGCAACCTTGTTCACCAACAGTAAGATACACATGGCCCACGACACACACAAAAGTTCCAAACTGAAATTAGTAAGATACAGAGGAACAAGGATCCATTGATTCGAAAACCACCTCCAGACCACCAAATACCATGCAACGACCAACAGTCTGGCAAAAGAACCTTCAGGACATCTTGCTCTGCCCCCTGACACGAGCAAGGTAGAACTAACTTGGGATACATAAAATAAAACTAGAACCACTGATAGCCCAACAGGACGCGCAGCTCATATTCCGGGAACAGCCTTGATGGTGGGGGCTTTGAGTGGCAACACCTTGCGCCCCCTAGACCTGCTTCCTTTCTTCCCCTTCCCTTGATTTGCCAGCTCCATAATTGCCTCCATCTGATCCTTGTTGAGGGATTTTGAGATAAGGCTTTCAATCTGTTCAATAAAATTTACATGATTATTGGAGGTGGAAGCACTTGAACATTGATATTGTATGGCTGCAGAATTATTTAACTTTGCAATGAGAATTTCCTAGGCTTTGGAGATGGCATCGCGGCTACCCCCAATCTTTAGTTTTTGTTTTGCTGCCAACCTGCCACTCGATCGTTTACCAGGTGTGATAACATTTTTATTTGCATTTGCACCTAGATTGTCTGACCCCCGCACTATTGGTGATATGGCAAGCATGTTTCTGTTCGGAGGGGACTGAATGAGGGGGGGTTCTGGTATGTTTGTGATTGACTCAATGAAGACCTTCGTTTGTGTTGAGCTGATTTTCTAGTGGCAGGGGAGTGGAAATGACCTGATGTGTTGTGGCTAATAGTCGGAACCTCATTACTAGGTAAAATCAGTTGCCTATCCTCATCGACTACGTCATTCCACTGACTATTTGATTGAATATTGAAAACATTTGACTCGACTTGCACATCCTTGTAACATAAATCTCCCTGGACTACATCATTTGCAGGTTCTCTACCATTATTAATAATAGAAACCGGAGTAGGAACAGCCCCTTAGTAGCCCATGTATGAATCAAAGCATCAGCAAAATCTGAGACATATGAAGCAGTTACCTTGGAATTGGCAGCAGCATGATTCTCCCGCACAGCTTGAGTGGCATGTTCCATGTCACCCGGTGGAATGAGACTTTCAGCAGCAAAGTGCCGTTTAGAAACATCTGTAGGCCAGATATATGTGACGATAGGATCTGCAAAAGAGACCACTTTGTTCTTTACCTTGGGGATCCAGGCATCCAGCGCACTGGCTGACCCATCCCCACCCCCCTACGTCGAAAAGGAGTGGATGGCCCGTTTCTTCACTCGAGCTGTAGCAGTCCTCCACACCACCACGGCATCACGAGGAACGCGGATATTGGAGAAAATCAAATGAGGTTGTGCACATTTGTTGAACCAGGACGGGTACCTAATTTTAACCCATAAACTATATGCCAATCATCTTGTGTTGTGCATGCTGCATATCTGGGAAGAAGGCACCTTTGCATTGCATTGCATACCCTCCTGCAACTTGACAGGCTCTGCATTGGTCGCTTTTGGTGTTCCAAGATTCAGAGCCAAAGGGAGGTGAGTGAGTGGTCCTGGAAAAGCCTTTGTTTCTTTTGCAGCGGCTGCGGCTGCGCTCCTTTTTCTTTGCAGGGATACACACTTGCTGTCTACCTCTTACAACACGCACACTCATGCATGAAACCAAAGCTCGGTGTAACATGGCAGACATGAACAAGTGCTGAGTCACATTGCTCGCCGTTCTCTTCCGCCACTAAGGTGATTCTAAGCTTTCTGTTTGTTTGTTAACTGATACATATGTATAAGGATAGATAGGCATAGGATAGGGTGGGTAAGCTTACATTTTTAGCTAGCGTGCATTTTCAGTAGTTTCTGTAACTCATATCTATCTGGTTTCAAGAGAAAAAGGCAAGATATCATAGGTCGGTATGAGTTTCTTACGGAACAATGACTTGTGGGGAGCAAAGAGCTTTTTGGTGTGTGTCAGAGCTAGCTTCAATGGCCGAGCTCATAGAGTGACAGTTACAAATCAATCGGAGGAAGAAGAAGAAGAAAAAACGGAGAGTAAAGCTTCCAGGTTCGGGTGTGATATTGTTGTTTCATAAGCTAGATGTTCCATTATATTAGGACCTCACAGTCCATAAGAATCTTCCAAGAATTCGTTAATTAATTAATTGGATTGTCTTGTGCGGCTAGGCATCTTATTAGTTATGAATGAGCTCTAATGCAGCTGTTATGATTGGCACAGGTTTTTAGCATCTGATACAGCTAGAAAATATATATATATATAAACATCACTCTGTTGCCACGAAACCATGAGCTCTGCTTTGAAGATATGTGTAATAGATTTGAAAACCTGCTTTAATATGGTGATGTTACTGTTGTTTGCTGTGTTAATTTCGTGTGTCGCTCCCCCCAGCACACACACACCTTTTTTATCTGCATTATGCACAAAGGACCCTTACAAATGTTCTAATTCCAACAACACTCCCCCTCAAGATGGGCAGAAGATATCAACCATGCCCATCTTGTTACATATTGACTCGTTCTCACTTGGGCCTAAACCTTTCGTGAGGCAATCAGCTAATTGATTACAAGAATTGATGTGCTCTAATCTTAATACCCCAATATCTATCTTCTCCTTGATAAAGAACTTGTCAATCTCCACATGCTTAGTGCGCTCAAACTGAACTGGATTGTTTGCAATATTTATTGCAGCAACATTATCACAGTGGAGTCTCATAGTTCCATTCCTCAACACTTTCAACTCCCCTAATAGACGCTTCAGCCACATCATCTCACATATGCTTAATGCCATTGCCCTATATTCAGCTTCTGCAGTTGACCTAGCCACCACTGCTTGCTTCTTGCTTCGCCATGAGACAAGATTACCTCCAACAAACACACAATATCCAGATGTAGATCTTCGGTCATCTCTACTACTTGCCCAATCGGCATCACAATACCCTTCCAAGTTCATGTGCTTGTTCCTTTTAAACCACAATCCTCTCCCAGGAGTTCCCTTCAAGTATCTCAAGATGCGATAAACAACATCCATATGTCCTGTCCTAGGATCATGCATATACCTGCTCACCACACTTACTGCATAGCATATATCAGGTCTTGTGTGGCACAAATAGATCAATCGCCCAACCAATCTTTGATATGTCTCTATGTTGACAGGATCCCCTAACTCAGCATGAATCTGGTGATTTTTGTCAATAGGAGAGCAACATGGACGACACCCCAACATTCCAGTTTCTGTCAACAAGTCAAGGACATACTTTCGTTGGGAAAGAACAATTCCCTTCGATGATCGAGCAATTTCAATTCCAAGGAAATACCGAAGTGGTCCCAGATCCTTTATCTCAAATGCTTTCCCTAGCTTCTCCTTCAACCACTTGATTTCTTCCACATCATCTCCAGTGATCACAATATCATCAACATAAACAGCCAATATAGTGATAGATGACCCCTTGTGCTTGAAGAAGACTGTATGGTCAGCATTACATTGGGAATACCCCATACCACAAACAACACGTCTAAACCTGTCGAACCATGCACGTGGTGACTGCTTCAGGCCATAGAGCGACTTTTTAAGTTTGCACACTTTCCCAACAGTTTGTTCATTCGCAAACCCAGGTGGAATTTCCATATAGACCTCTTCCTGTAAGTCACCATGAAGAAATGCATTTTTCACATCTAGTTGGTGAAGGGGCCATCCAAAATTAACTGCACATGAGATCAAAGTTCTAACAGTGCCCATCTTCGCCACGGGTGCAAAAGTCTCATCATAGTCAATCCCATATGTTTGACTGTATCCTTTTGCAACCAGTCTTGCTTTGTACCTGTCTATCTTGCCCTCAGGGGTCTGTTTTACAGTGAAGATCCACTTACAACCCACAACCTTCTTCCCTTCTGGGAGCAGAGCAAGTTCCCATGTTTTGTTCCTCATGAGGGCATGTAATTCTTCTTCCATAGCCTTCTTCCACCTTGGATTCTGTTTTGCACATCTCCAATCTTTCGGGATGGACACAGTCTGCAGGGATGCGATGAAGGTTCTATATGCAGGCGACACATGACAGTATGACATGTAGTTAGCTATATCGTACTCAAAGCCAAAGCGAGATGGAGGTTTGCCGGCATTGATTCTATGATCCCTACGTTGTGCAAGGGGTAAATCAACATGTTCAGGAGAAGGAGTAGTATTACCCATTTTAGGTAGAGGCGAGGAGCTTGATGGAGAGAGACCTGAGGAGAGATCTAGGACTGGAGATGCAGGTGATTGGGGCTCTGGCTGCATGAATTGCTCCCCCTGGTTTTTATACCGCCTTCTTTGATACACTATTACTTGTTTCTCATTAGTCTTCATATCATCTATCCTTACTTCTCTATCTTGATTCCCTCCTGTGTAGTCTCTTAGGCATGGAATTGTCCCAACGACTACCACTTCATTGTCATCATGAACCTCATTCCTTTCCTTGGAACCATTAGTCTCATCTGCAAGAGATGGGATTCTTCCAACAATTGCCTCTTCTTGTGTACTATTATCTCCTTTAGAGTCACTTCCACCCTCTCTATAATCACTTTCATTGACTGAAGAGAACTCATCAAAGAAGTGATCAAGATCACACTTGTTTGAATAGTATGGTTCAAATTCACGGAAAGTAACATCCATGCTTACAAATAACCTTCTCCTAATAGGGTCCCAACACTTGTATCCCTTTTGTGTAGATGCATAACCAACAAATACACACTTAACGGCTTGAGGATCCAATTTACCCACTGAAGGTCGATGGTCATGCACAAAGCAAACACAACCAAAAACTCTAGGTGGGACTTTAAACTCTCGTTGTTCCAATAGGACTTCAGCGGGTGACCTCATACCCAGTACCCTAGATGGCATGCGATTGATCAGATATGCAGCTGTCATCACTGCCTCACTCCAGAGATACTTAGGCACATTCATTTGAAACATCAGAGACCTTGCCACTTCTAACAGGTGTCGATTCTTTCTCTCAGCCACACCATTCTGAGAAGGTGTACCAGGACATGTGGTTTGATGAATAATACCTTGATCTGAAATGAATGAGATAAACTCATTGTTCACATACTCAGTTCCATTATCAGTGCGAAGGATTTGAATCTTGGCATTAAACTGATTAGTGACCAGGTTGTAGAAATTCTTGAAACATCGAAGTACCTCATTCTTGTGCTTCAACATATATATCCATGTCATGCGAGAATAGCAATCAATAAATGTGACAAACCATTTAAAACCACTCACAGATGTAATCGAGCAAGGACCCCAAACATCAGAATGTATTAACATAAACGGATCACTGCTACGAAGTCCAATACTAGGGTAAGTAGATCTGGTGTGCTTGGCAAGCTCACATGCATCACACACAAGAGTTCCTTTCTCCATTCCCTTAAAGGATTCAGGGTACAATTTACTCAAGCTCTCAAAAGGTACATGTCCTAATCGACGATGTAGCAACATGATTTCCCTTTTATTTCCTTCTGTTGTTGCTGACAAAGCTTGCTCCTCTTGACTGATGAACCATAGCCCATTACGCCTGACTCCAGTCCCAATCCTCTTCCCAGTTCTCTTCTCCTGAAAAACACATGATTGTTCATCAAATATAGCTAGACACTTAAATTGATCGATGATTGAACTGACAGAAAGGAGATTGACTGGGAATGATGGGACATGTAAGACTGATGATAGATTAATGGATGGTGTACACTCTATAGACCCTACACCATGAATGAGTTGGGATGTACCATCAGCAATTTGGACAGTTTCAGGATGAATAGAATGAGAGTATGTTTTAAAAGAGTCAATTAGTCCTGTGACATGTCTAGATGCTCCTGAATCTATTATCCAATCTCTATGACTTCTACATGAAGATGCAAAGGCTTGAGCCTGAGTACCTGCGCCCGAATGGGCGTAGTTGGCAAAGTTACCGAAGTGTTGGGTGGATGTAGTTGCCACAGAACCAAGAGGAGTGCTGGTTGGACACTCAGATTCTTTTTCCTTATGCCATTCTTCCCACCGTTTAGCTTGTTCCCCAGTCAGGGTGATTGAGGGAGTGTCTTCAGTGACCGCAACATTAACACGAGGGCCACCACGACCTCTACCCCTGGCACGGCCACCACGCCCCCTTCCATAGCCTCCACGACCTCTTCCATAGGTACTACGAGTGGCTCCACGAGTTCCACCACCTCGTTCACCACTGCCACGAGGATGAGGACAATTATAGCTCAAGTGTCCCTTCTCACCACAATTATAACAGTCTCTATCATCAGTTGCAGTGTAGGCTGATTTCACAGGATCACTAGCTGTCATTACCCGGAGCCTGCTTTCCTCATTAATCATTGCTGACACCGCCTCATCCATGGTAGGAAGACTCTCTTGGTGACAAAAGGCAGCTCTCCTGCTCTCAAACTCCGAATCCAGATTCTTTAGAAAGTGAGTCACTCTCCTGTCCTCTACCCACTTGTGGACAACCTGTGCATCCTGAGGACAAATCATTTGCAGAGGAGCGTAGTGATCTAGTTCTCCCCACAAGTACTGAAGTTCACTAGCATATTGTTCCACTGGTCTCCCAGTCTGTTTCACCGCATCTGCCTTACTTTGGATCTCCATCATCATCATCACATTCCCTTTTCTTGAATACATATTGCTCAAGGTCTTCCAAATTTGTGTAGCAGTGCGCATGGCTTCAACCATCTTACTTACAGACGAAGACATGGATGCTAACAACCATGCCACAATAACTGAGTTGGTGGTATACCAAACTCTCCATTCAGGGCTGAGCCTATCAACAGGTTCAACACAACCCTCTTCCAGATAGTGCTCCACTCCTTTACCTCCTAAGAGCACTCGGACTCTCCTAGACCAACTCAAGTAATTCTTGCTCCCTTCTAGCTTCACATCATTTGGAACGAGTTCCAATTTCAATTCAGATGAGATAGGCAAAGTCTTGGGACCAATCATACCTAGTCCCATGAGTTCCTGAATCATACTCCTCATCTCATTTCTCATCTCACTTTTTGTGATTAGTGGATCCTCTTCTTTCTTGTCACCATGAATCATTGCCCTTTTTTCAGCCTCTTCTTCCAACCTTTTTGCTTCAGTCTCCTCTGAACTCATCATCATCAATGCCTGCAAACACTAAGACGAACCAGGCTTCCTTCCCTTCTCTCAATCAGTAGAACCTCCAACCTCTGTAGCAGCACCACCTCCACTAATCGTAGCAGCAGCCCACTCCCCCGGCAGCAGCACTTCTTCTTCCACCGCCGGATGAACAAACACTGCAGGGCTGAACCAGGGAGGACCTGCCTGACGTCCTCGCCCTCCGCTGTGCTGTACCGCAGCCGGTGTGGCTGAAGTAAGCTACCCTCCACCTCTCCCCGCGGTCGTACACTCCCGAGCTCGACCCGTCGCACCCCGACCGAGCTCAGGCCACGGCGATGGCTTCCGCGGTGGCCACTACGCGGTTCCTGCCGCTGCTTCTGAATCCGTGGTGGCAAAGAGCCTCCGCGTGAGCAGCAGCATGGCAGCACCGCCCAGCGCGGCCGCGGACAGGAGGCAGCGCGCGGCAGACGCAGAGCGCGCGCGGGCACGGAATGCGGGTGACAGCGCGGCGGAGCTGCAGGTGACAGCTGGCGGCGGCGGGACAGCAGGTAGGAGGAGGATGACGGCCGGCGGCGGCGGGACAGCAGGCAGGAAGAGGATGACGGCGCGGCGGAGCTTCAGGTGACGGCCGGCGGCGGCGCCAGCAGGAGGAAGCAACAAACCCTAGCTCGATACCATGTTGTTTGCTGTGTTAATTTCGTGTGTCGCTCCCCCCAGCACACACACACCTTTTTTATCTGCATTATGCACAAAGGACCCTTACAAATGTTCTAATTCCAACAACAGTTACATAATATGATTGGCTGGAGCTCAGTCTTGTTCTCTGTGGCAGTTTCGTGTATAATAATAAGACTAATCTGGCAGTGTTCTTCTTTTTTGTTGAAGAAGACTGGATAGCCAATGTTATATTCCCTGGCTGACTAATTTTTGGAGACAGAGAGAGACCCTACTAAATATAAAGGAAAATATTTCTCCTGATCATACGCTGGAGCGTAAGTTCTTTATTAAGAGAAAAGGAGAAAAACTCTTCTCTATTAATTTTTTGGATTTCGGCTGGCTCTCTCGA
This sequence comes from Zea mays, assembly GCF_902167145.1. Lineage (NCBI taxonomy): Eukaryota > Viridiplantae > Streptophyta > Magnoliopsida > Poales > Poaceae > Zea > Zea mays. The sequence goes on along the minus strand of NC_050099.1, from coordinate 40,796,006 downwards.
CTCTAGCCGCCGCCATAACAGTTTTAACACATAAGAGCCAGTTTGGTAACACCGTTTTCTAAAGGGATTCCAATTTTTTCAAGGGAAAATGAACTAATTTCCCTTGGAAAAATGGAAATCCATTGGGAAAACAGGGTCCCAAACTAGCCCTAAAAGAAAAATCTTTAGATTAACTTAGCCACTGAACAATGCCAAGGACGTGTCTTTTAAGGGCGTCCAATAAGCTCACTCACTCTCCACTGGGTTTCGTCTTTTCCTTCCATTACGCGAAAGCTAACTGGAATCAGTTCATACTTTATGCCCCAAAGCACTAGCTACATAGTACTAGCATGTAGCATCCCCACAAGGAGATGTCTCCACTCCCACAGACCCATCCTCTCCAGGCTGCGCAGCGCATTTCAGTGATGAATCTCGGCTGGCATCTGGATTCGTGCTGGTTTCTTGTAATTTCTGTGTGTCCCTCAAGCTGAAAACTGCACAAACAATCGGAAGCCTCGTGATAGATCTCCAATCCATCGTAACGAGATTATGGGCATGTTTATTTCAGTTTTTTTCTGACAAACTTTTCTAAGAATATGTCTATGAGTAAAATGAGTATCGTTAGATCTCCAATCCATCGTAACGAGATTATGGGCATGTTTATTTCAGTTTTTTTTCTAACAAACTTTTAAAATATGAGTATCGTGAGGATTACATGCGAAGAAAGATGAATGAATCTATAGAAGGTTTAAGATATAGAAATCGACGGATTCGTACTATCGCGATAACTCGATGTTTTTGTTTTCACGTTGATTTTGGACGGCTTTCACCAAAGCAATTCTCACAAATATGAGCTGAAAAGCTGGACGTTTGGCAATTCACATCAGCTTCTAGCGGCCAGAAGCTACTTTAAGTGATAAAACAAATCACAAAAAAAATAAATAATAACTTATTATTTTTTTAAATAAGAAGAGTGGTTAAAGTTTTTTTTAAAAAAAATCAACGGCGTCATTCGGAGGGAGTACATACGCATCTTTTGTCGGGATGTATTTTAGACGAGGAAACGTCGTTTTCACGAGCAAGGCACTCTCTCTCACACAATGAAAAGATAGCTTCAAGTCCAAGAAGAAAAGAAGATGGCTGCCAATCCGGCATTAGTTCATATATTCTTGAGCTCACTCTCTCTGGTTCTGCTTCTGGTTCTGGTTCTCCAATCCACTAACTAATCCAGTGAGTAGCATGAATGAATGCAGTACAGCCGTTTTTCCCAGTGGGTCAAGCAGTGCAAATTCTGAGAGAGAGAGAGAGAGAGAGCAATGAGAAGAGGGCAGGCATGGGTTTTAAAACTGCAAATTGTTGTTAGGGATAGAGATGCTCCCCCTCCAGCGAAAGGGAGTGAAATTAAAAGAAGGGATGAAGGGTTGTTGACGTGACACCCAATTGTTGGGCACCAGGTTTTCGACGAACCCTAGCAAAGCTAGCCATCTTTGTAACCAGACATGTAGTCGTAAAGCAAGCGGCGAAGCGAGTATTGGTAGACAGGAAAATAGAGTAGAAATGAAAAGGAGTTAAGTGGCTTTTGGCACCCTATGTACCTAAAATTATATTCTTGTAACATAGTTTTGTTTTAGAGGCTGTGAAAAAACATATACATTATAGTATACTTAGAGCAGCTCTAAGAGATTAGCTAAAAAGTTTTAGTCAAATTTACTGATTTAACTAATCTCTAAAATAGATTTTAAGAAAAGAGAGAGTAAGGGCTAATTCAACCGACTCTGTAAACCAACAATAAAGACGGCGAGTGAAGCATGCTGTCCAAAAATAAAGAGTGAATGTGGAGGCATAGAGAGCTACTAAATTTAAAAAGACAATTACAAAGTCTATTGAAGTCCTTTTTTCTTCTAATAATAGCCATATTTACTTTTACAAAACGATTTGGCTAATCTCTTTGAAGTTACTCTTAGAAGAGCTGTAAGTAGTCGGTTATGTTAAGTAAAAGAAGGTCCATCTAATAATATGCCATATTATAAAAGAGAAGAATGCAGCAGATTGCAGGAAGGTCCATCTAATAATATGCCATATTATAAAAGAGAAGAATGCAGCAGATTGCAGGTATGTATATATCCCATTCCCAGGTAGAATCAGATGTGAAGCCTTGATGTACATGATCAATTGGCTTGGTTATCATCATCAGGAACCAGAAACCTAGAACAAGAAAAATTCCAACAGGCTAGGGGAACAAGAAAAATTACTAGCCACTGCCACTCATCATCCGCAAACGTTTGCCACGCATCTTGACTTGAACTCTCTCTCTCTCTCTCTCTCTTCTCTTTATCGGCCACGAGTTGACTCCATTCATCAAACTGTGCCATCATACCGGTATGCATCCGCCACGAGTGCATGCATACAGCAGTCAGCATGGCTGCTGTGAGAGAGAGAGAGACAGCGCAAAAAGACATGAGAATTTTTCAGACATTTGTTTTTTTTTGTTTTGAAAAGGAGAATTTTAGGTGCGTGCATGCCCTGATGCGAGCCAAACAAACGTTAAATGGCAACAGGTGTAAAGCAGGCAAGAGATTCGTATGGGATTTGATTATTCTTCTTCCATCAATCCATGGGACTAGCCTGTAGGCAGAGCTGCTGGTTGGCCAGGCCATATATATGCACCAGGGGCCTGTGGTGGCTGAGCAACAAGAGAGAGAGGACATAGCCGCACAAAGGGAAGGATACCCTCGCCAACCTCGAAGCTAGTCCAAACTAGTGGGAGGTTGAGTGCAGGGATCGATCGGGGAAGACGAGACAAGCTTCTTCTGCTGCTGCTGCCGCCCCCGCCAGCTCTAGTTCACCAGAGTTACTACTTACTAGCCAATCTGACACCGATCCACCGCCGGCACCGACCGTCCATGGCGCGGGGCAAGGTGCAGCTTCGGCGCGTCGAGAACCCGGTGCACCGGCAGGTGACATTCTGCAAGCGCCGCGCGGGGCTGCTCAAGAAGGCCCGGGAGCTCTCCGTCCTCTGCGACGCCAGCGTCGGCATCATCGTCTTCTCTGCGCACGGCAAGCTCTACGACCTCGCCACCACCGGGTACGCCGTCCAACATGCATTGCATGCATGTGCTCTGCTCTGCTAGTCTGCTGGCCGATGATGATGATTGAGCTGGCGGTGCGTGCGTGCAGGACCATGGAGGAGCTGATCGAGAGGTACAAAGCTGCCAGCGCCGGAGAAGCGACGACCGACGGCTGCGGCAGGCACAACAGGATGGTCAGTAGCGGTAGCCCACCCCTCCCAACTTGCCGGCCGGCATCATGTCCTCTGCTCTCCCCTGCCTTCCTAAAAGCTTTGGCCATGTCCATGTCTGCCAGGACCCCAAACATGAAACCACGGTGCTGCAACAGGAAATCAACCTGCTTCAGAAGGGACTGAGGTAAATTGTTTGTTACTCACAGCTTTGACTGAGGAAATCAACCTGCTTCAGAAGAAAAAGAAAACAATTCTGACAAGGAAGCATTGTTTTGGGTAGGTACATCTACGGGAACAGGGCGAACGAGCACATGAATGTTGACGAACTGAACGCCCTAGAGAGGTACTTGGAGATATGGATGTACAACACCCGCTCTGCAAAGGTAATTCACCAGCCAAATGCATCTTTTTAAAAAAAAATGTTTCAGGCTTCGCTAAAACTGTACCCTGCCTACCAGATGCAGATAATGGCTCAAGAGATCCAAGCACTGAAAAGCAAGGCATGTCAAAACCCTGTACATATTAACTCTACGAAGACCCGAGGCTTTCAGCACCCATTTACCTCACTAAAAGTGTCTGCGTGTACGCAGGAAGGCATGTTGAAAGCTGCCAACGAGATTCTCCAGGAAAAGGTATTTTCCAACTGTCAGCTCACTCTGTGGTACAAACTTCAGGTTTCATTCCTATACATCATGATAAGCAACTGTCAGATTTCTGTCAGTTCACTCTGAGCTATGAACTTCGTTCAGGTCTTGTACTGACGCTATGAACCTGATGCAGATAGTAGAGCAGAGTAGTTTGCTTGACGTAGGCATGGTGGTAGCGGACCAGCAGAATGGGCGTTTTAGCACAGTCCCACTGGTAGAAGAGGTGATCAGTAGTAACCCACTGACTGTACTGAGTGGCTATTCTAGCTGTAGGGGTTCAGAGATGGGCTACTCCTTCTGACCGTAATAACAAACAGCCTGGGGGCTCCTTCTGTTGATTACTACTAGTGTGTAATACATACAGTCAATAAAGTCTGTAATGGGTTGGTTGTTCTGCTGCTTTGGTGTATCATATTCGATTATTCGTATCATGTAGGCCTTAGATAAGCCCTTCAGGAGTGCCCCTGGTATTGTGTCGTCGTGCCTTTTACTTCTCCAGAATGAAGAAATATTGTCTATTGAGGAGATCTGATGATGTGCTATTTCTTCCTTATCAACGGAAATATATCTATGTTTGTGTTCATTTCTAAGCATTAAATCTATCGGGCCAATAGGTTTAAAACTATGGACACATAGTTTCAGCTTACAGAGATCAAGGTGATACATTTAAATAAAAAATCATACATAGCCTTATATAATTGCAACATCCGTGCAGTTGAGTACACGTCTACCCAAGGGGCAATGACAGTACATACATAGCCTTATATAAGAAACAGATACAACAATAATTGCAACATGATCATGGTATTCTTATTTCTGAGGTTATAACTACTGACAGGAAAATAGTAGTTTGAGAAACCATACCTTGAAAACGGAGAGGATTTGCTGTTTGCACCAGATTGACCATAAACATTGTAAGTACTAAGGATAAATGTCACTACTGACAGAGATGAAAAATACATCGTCCAGTTGGTTTCCACAACCGATACGCACCTTATTAGAGAAAAACTAGGAAACAAAACAAAACAATAAGGATTACAGATAATAGACATCAATGTTTTTGTCAAACTGGAATGCTCAAATAGGCATCATTCAATTCAACATGGTTCAGCTCTTCTGTCCTGTTCATGGAAGGGAAAAAAAGGAAGAATTAGAACAAACAAGAAATCCCCAATCATGTACACCAAAAAGGAAAAACTGCTAGAGAGAGCCTACTGCAATCAACTGTATTAACAAGTAGAAACGCGCTGAAGCTAACACAGCTCCACCCTGTACTTTTAATAGTTTTAACAGTTGTAATCCCCTATCGTGCCATTACATGGGTAAAACCAGAATCAATATGTAGGATGACCTAAAAAAGGATAATACAAACCTGAAAAACTAATGTACCAGAATCATGCAGTTGCTTGATTTCAATCGTGTGTATTGGCAAGTGAACTCACGCTGAAAATGACAGAACTGCATCCTATACTTTAATATTATAAATTCACTCGAAGGAGAATCATAAACATAATCAATCTTAACCCACAAATCAATTGTTGTTTCCTTAATTAATCAGAGATAAAAGAACCAAAGAAGAGGCAGAACCAACTCCCCTAGGCCACCTGGCACCTTAGTACGATACTAACAGCACCACACACGGGAAAGAAACACACGAGCAAAAAACTATCAGAAGCCTAAGCAACTAATGGCAACAACCTACATAGGAGGTGTTTTAATGCCTTGTCCAGCACCACTGGTTACACTCGTCATCATAAACTTCAAGCAGAAACTTTTGAAAGCAAGGACTACATTAGAGGCAATTATGTATGTACTGAACACAAATTTATATATCTATCCAACAATTTGCACTGCAGGAAGCAGTCTTTGGCACTTGATAGTCCAGCTTAGTGTCTCACGGAATTTGCATAGTATATCACAAGGTAAGATTAGCTGTGTGCTACTCGCGCTGAAACTGACACGACCACATCATCATTTCAACATTGTAATCCGCAATTGCAAGTAGGACATGACATCCTCACCAGAATTAACCACGTACACTAAACAGGAACTGGATCGTCAGAGAGGACAAGATGGCACGGGGGACAGGACGGACCTGAGACCTTGTCCTCCCACCAGTAGATGAACCTAAGGTTGGCCCCCTGCTTGTCCATCTTGTAGAGCTGGTACCAGTGCTCCGCCACCTCGGACCCCAGCACGGCGCCCGTGATCGCCCCGAACCCGGTCGCCAGCACGACGCCTGCAGTCAATCAATCACAGGCACCCACCCACAAATGCCGACGATGAGCAACAGCAACAAAACATAAACGGCCTGGCACAACCGATCTGGTAGCTGCAATGGCGCCCCGTGGGTCGTACCGTGCGGCGCCTTGGAGTACTTGAGCGCGACGCCGCCGAGGTGGGCGGCGCCGGCGAAGGCCCCGGCGAGCGCAAACTTCCTCGACTCCCGCAGGGCCTTGAGCTGCGGAAACCGCGTCGGTGGTCAGTCATACGAGAGGCGACGAGGAGGAAGGGGGAGGAGGCGAACGGATGGGAGCGCCGACCTGGGGCCCGTAGACCGGGTCGGAGGCGATGAACTCGTCGACGTCGGCGTCGGACCACTTGGGGAGGGGCTCGGCGCGGCCGTAGACCTTCTTGTAGTAGTCGAGGAAGGCGAAGTTGCTCGCCCAGTGCTGCTTCACGCCCTCGAAGTGCTCACCGATCCCCATCGCCGCCGCAGGTGGTTGATCTCTGGCTCTGGGGTCTGGAAAGGAGAGGAAGAGTGGAAGACGCCTAGTAGCCCACTCACACACACTGAGTCAGATGACAAGTGGGCCCGGATGGACCGGACTGGAATGTTCCTCCATGGGCTGAACGCAAGTTGACACTTGACAGTGCACGGGCATCCATGTACCAGCGGCAGCTGCGTGCTAGTCTCCTGTTGTGTTGAATTTTTTTGGGCTCACCATGAAAGTCACTCACAAAGTCACAATCTCAGGGTCTGTTTGGTTGGGATGTGATCGTGAAAAAAGCTGTGAGCTATAAAAAAAGCTGTTATGACTTATAAACTGCTAAAAAACTAAAAATCGTTTCGTGGAAATTACCCAAAGCCACTAAAAATTCTTTCATATATATTTTCACAGTTCCACTTGAAAGCTGCTAAAAGCAGGTCAAGAAGTGCTTTCAGTTTTACACTACAAAAAAATCGGCTTTTAGAAAAAAGTTGTTTTCCAGATTCAGCCATTTGGTTTGACTTTTGTCTTTTAGGGAGTACAAGTCAAAGCCAAAAGCCAAATCATACGCACCCTCAAGAAATCGACTAGCTTTTTAGTTTAGCTTTTGAAAATTCCAAAAACTTCAAAAGGCCGAGTTAATATAGAAAACTAAAAAGCATAATTTTATAGGATTTCTGTAGCTAATAATAAGCTTCAAAAGTTTGATGGCTACAACGACACTAAGTTGGATCTCCTCTTATCTATACTCGAGCAAACTTCATCATCGCCCAAATAAAACGTCAAGATCACAATATTGATTGTTTTTGTTGAGAAATCCTAATGAAGGGTTATGTGGACAAATACCAAATATAGTTCTGAGGGTTATCGTGTCTCTATATATAGAACATGTACCCCTCATATGGAATAGAGATCAGAAAGAGGTCAGAGGCCCAACCATATATCCAGTGTGTCGTGTGTTTCCTCTGTCGTGCTTATGGGAAGGGAGACGGGTTCTCTACATCTTCTTGCGCCTCTACTGCTGACGGGAGGGAAGGGAGCGGATCTGGTGATCCGTGGTAACGTAATTCTCAACACGTTATCAGCACGCTCTACCTCGACGTTGCTGCTCGATCAGATCTGCATCAACTTTCCATCAAGTCGGCAGGTCACCGGCCTAACCGAACTGTCCTACGCGACAGTCTTCGATTTGCCCTCTACGCAAACATGGTATGCATTTTTAAGTAGGATAGATCTATTGTTCTTCATTCGTTCCTCGAAAAAGATTAAAAAAAAGTGGTATGGAACTTTCTGCGGTTGAAAAAAACTCGCGAGACGTTCATGGGTTACCGCCTGCCGAGCGCGATGGTCACGTCCTTCTTCCTGGCTTGGAGTCATGGACTCGTGGCCGAGAGGAGCTCCTCATCCATTTTTTCTCAGTTAAAAAAACGCTCCCTATCGTGTCACGGCTATTGGTGCGCATGAATCCAGGGTTTTGCATGCCTATCTTAAAACTCAACGGTGCTCGTCCCGCCGCTGGTGTGATGGCTTTAGCCATTCTACATATGATTCACACGCCAGGCGTTAAGGATAAAGACGTCTACCGGGAAAGCCTCGGTAGTAACAGAAATGATTTTTTCCCTAGCGAAGGAGCTCGGTCAAATACTCCTAGAAAGGTGGTTTGTTAAGAATAAAAGAAAAAAGGCAATGCAATTCATACCATTCACTATTTTTTATCGTTTCACGTAGAATTAATTTCTTCGATAATTTATGTTATAATTGTTGCACTTAAAATAGGTTCTGGCTGAATTTGTTCCTTGAAATTTTTAGTACATTTAATTAACACGCATGTTTTTATGTTAAAATTTCTACCTTAATTATTTCCTGTCGTAAATAATTAGTAGAAAAATACGTCCTTAAATATGAAAAAATGTACACATGATATGCTATGTTCATGCATTACTTTTTGTGTTTATATTTCTGCCTTTATTTCCCGTAGTAAATAATTAGCAGAAAATTATTAAAATGCATGTGAAGGCTATGCTACGTATTTTCATATCCCTCTAAATATTTATTTTGCATTGAGCTTTTGGACTCACGTTGAGCGATTAAATGATATAGTGGGTACTGAGACACGTCGATCAGACTACATTTTTAATTAGTTGGGTTATGGCATTAGCTGAATATTGACTGCGTCCTGGCAACACGACGCAATATTTGTGTCGTTCGAACTTGGCTGCGTCATGTGATTGCTATGTCGCGCTCTCCATTAATCGGATCGCTCCCGTTGAGTCAGACCGTCATCGCTGAGTCGCGTATTTTTTGCATACCCTGTAGGCACTGTCTGTCTGTCGGAGCCACAATTGCGCCTGTTGCACATGTTGCGTGGATTTATCGTGTACCCCAATTACCGAGCCACAATTGCGTCTATTGTGCTTGTTACGAAGGCTTGTTGTGTTGTCGTAGTCCTGATGGCCGCACACGCATTGACGTCAGATACGCTAGAGCTTGTACTCGCGTGGATTATGGTGGGTTATTGGAGCCCCTTAAGTCACATTATTTTGCAACCTTCGTAAACAATTTTGTTTGGCTCTATATTTTGTTTGATTGTGTTGTGTGGCATCGTATATTTATATATATCGCCAAGTGGTCATAACAACTATATTAAATCTAGGAAATTAATTCAAAATACAATGAAACACAGATAAGTTAATTCTCTGCTCTCTTCCCATGCATAAAGTTTTACTCGAAGTAACTCGAAGGTATAAAATATAATGCATGAAAGCCTTTTTGGCGCAGAAAACATCACAAATTGGGATTTTATTAGTAAGCAATAAGACCTTATCAGATGAATAAATGCTAGAATCTCAGTCATACATTGCTCAACCAGATGTTGGCACATTGCTATTTGTCGCTGAACGGCATGAAGCGAACTTTGAGATAAATAGCTAGTACCTTAGCAACACGAAGTTGCGAGTACATCGAAAGGTAATTCTGAGAATTTTTTCACAATGTTTGTGTGAAAAACCATTGTGTGTTCCCGTCGAACCACTTTACTCGTCCTATCTAGGACCTCTATGCTTGTGTTGCATACATCTCTTAGAATTGTAAATACTTATAGTCACTGAATTGACTTTGTATATTTCTTTGATTGGTATGGTATAGCTTTAAGCTAAATGGTAAAGGTCAGTCCTAAATGAACATATACTGGAGTTTATGTAGCAAAACTACATTAAATTCCACCCTTTGAAATGCTTACCGTAATATATCTATGATCTACCAGGAGTAAGAAGAGTAAAAAATAGCCATGAAATCCCATATTACCACAGAGCTAGAAGTGCATTTGGCATTAATATGTCATTGGTCCTTGGCGCCGGAAGATCCATAATTCTTGACCATTAAGCTATTGGTGATGGTAATTTGTGATAGAAATATGAAGATCTTATGGAGACCAGATGTATTCTCCCTTGTCTTGATGACTCCTTCGTATGAGATCAATATTATCTGTTGTTGAAGACTAGTCCCAAACGGATATTGGTATTTCTTTCGCTCTTGCCAAGCAGTTATCTCTATTTGCTTTGTCGAAAGCTTAGGAATCAGATGATTTTTCCCAGATAAAATGAATTCTTGGCCTTGTATGTTCTATTCCAAAGCTTCTCTTTTTGCTGAACAATGAAGAGATCGAAATAATGCTATATAGAACAATTTGGTATATAATATGAGGAGAAATGTTTGCCCTGCTGGCAACACCACAAATAATTATCTGTTGTTATTGAAAGGGAAATGTGCCCTTGGGCCATTTCTAAGTATTTTGGTGATTGAGTGCCAACGCAAGTGCTTTTGTTTTGATCTATGCAATATGGTGTACAAAGTGCAAATCATGTCAAAAGATATGTTTCTAGACTTAGTACATTGTTTTATGGACTAATGTATTGTGTCTAAGTGCTGGAAACAGGAAAGATTGAATTGGAAATGAGATGGCTCTGTTCAGCCAAAGTCAGCTCGGTCTGGGTGCACCGGACTGTCCGGTGGTGCACCGGACAGTGTCCGGTGTGCCAGGCTGGCTCAGGCGAACTTGCCGCTCTCGGGAAGGAATTAACGGCATACGGCTATAATTCACCGGACTGTCCGGTGTGCACCGAACTGTCCGGTGAGCCAACGGTCAGCCGGGCCAACGGTCGGTTGCGCGATCCGCGCGGGACACGTGGCCGAGCCAACGGTCGGGAGGGGGCACTGGACAGTGTCCGGTGCACCAACGACTCCAAGGCTGCCAACGGTCGGCTTCGCAAAATAAGGAAGGAAATCCGCACCGGACAGTGTCCGGTGGTGCACCGGACTGTCCGGTGCGCCAGGCGACAGAAGGCAAGAATTGCCTTCCCTGATTGCTCTCAACGGCTCCTAGCTGCCTTGGGGCTATAAAAGGGACCCCTAGGCGCATGAAGGAGAGAACCAAGCATTCCTTGAGCACTCTTGATCACTCACACTCCATTCTTGCGCACTTGTTCGACATTCTAGTGATTTGAGCTCTGTTCTAGTGTGCTAGTCTCTTGAGCTTAAGTCTGGGTCTTGTGTGTGCGTATTTGCTGTGATCTTTGTGTCTTGTGTGAGTTGCTAATTCCCCCCTTACTCCGTGCTTCTTTGTGAACATATTTGTAAGGGCGAGAGACTCCAAGTTGTGGAGATTCCTCGCGAACGAGATATAGAAAAGAAAAGCAAACACCGTGGTATTCAAGTGGGTCTTTGGACCGCTTGAGAGGGGTTGATTGCAACCCTCGTCCGTTGGGACGCCACAACGTGGAGTAGGCAAGCGTTGGTCTTGGCCGAACCACGGGATAAACCACTGTGCCATCTCTGTGATTGATCTCTTGTGGTTATTGTGTTTTGTTGAGACTCCTCTCTAGCCACTTGGCAATACTGTGCTAACGTTTAACCAAGTTTTTGTGGCATTAAGTTCAAGTTTTATAGGATCACCTATTCACCCTCCTCTAGGTGCTCTCAATTGGTATCGGAGCCGTTCTCTTCAAGAAAGGGACTAACCGCCCGAAGAGATGGATCCTAAGGGCAAGGGGATTGTGATCAATGACAAGGAGAAGGAGTCATTCGTCAACGAGCCCAAGGATGACAAGCCTACCGACTCGGGCTCGGGCCACAAACGCAAAGATGGGAAGAAGAAGACAAGACGCATCAAGGAGATCGTCTACTACGACGACAGCGATGAGTCCACTTCTTCCCAAAAGGACAACGACGACAACGACTACGAGAAAAGGAAACCGATTAATTCGAACTTTTCTTTTGACTACTCTCGTATTCCGCAAAGTACAAATGCTCATTTGCTCTCCATTCCACTTGGCAAACCTCCTCACTTTGATGGAGAGGACTACGGATTTTGGAGCCATAAAATGCGTAGACACCTGTTCTCTCTCCATCCGAGCATATGGGAGATTGTGGAAAGTGGAATGAAATTTGATAGCTCGGATAGTCCTATGTTTATCAATGAACAGATTCATAGAAATGCACAAGCTACTACTGTGTTGTTAGCCTCCTTGTGCAGGGACGAGTATCATAAGGTGAACGGCTTGGACAATGCCAAGCAGATCTGGGACACCCTCAGGATCTCACATGAGGGGAACGACGTCACCTTACTCACCAAAATGGAGTTGGTGGAGGGCGAGCTTGGAAGATTCGCAATGATCAGGGGAGAGGAGCCAACCCAAACATACAACCGGCTCAAGACCCTTATCAACAAGATAAGGAGCTACGGAAGCACACGATGGACGGACCACGACGTCGTTCGTCTAATGCTAAGGTCCTTTACTATACTTGATCCACATTTGGTGAACAATATCCGTGAAAATCCTAGGTACACCAAGATGTCGCCCGAAGAAGTTCTTGGGAAATTTGTAAGCGGGCGAATGATGATCAAGGAGGCAAGATATGTCGACGACGCGTTGAACGGTCCAATCCATGAGCCTCAACCCATTGCTCTCAAGGCAACGAGGAGCAAGGAGGCGCTACCTAGCAAGGTGGCACAAGTTGAGGCGGCCGGGCTCAATGATGAAGAGATGGCCCTCATCATCAAGCGCTTCAAGACGACGCTAAAGGGTCGCAAGGGGCAGCCAAGCAAGACCAAGACAAAGGGGAAGCGCTCATGCTTCAAATGTGGTAAGGTTGGTCATTTTATTGCTAACTGTCCCGACAATGATAGTGACCAGGAACAAGGGAACAAGAGGGAGAAAAAGGAACTATAAGAAGGCAAAAGGCGAGGCACATCTTGGCAAGGAGTGGGACTCGGATTGTTCGTCGTCCGACTCTGACAACGAAGGACTCGCCGCCACTGCCTTCAACAAGTCATCCCTCTTCCCCAACGAGCATCACACTTGCCTCATGGCAAGGGAAAAGAAGGTAAGCGCTCGTAACACTAGTACTTATGCTTCTTCAAGTGAGGATGAGTCTAGTGATGATGATGAAATAGATTATTCATGCTTATTCAAGGGTCTAGATAGAACCAAGGTAGATAAAATAAATGAATTGATTGATGCTTTGAATGATAAGAATAGATTGCTAGAAAAGCAAGAGGATCTCTTATATGATGAACATGATAAGTTTGTAGAAGCTCAAAAATCCCTTGCTTTCGAAATAAAGAGGAATGAAATGCTTTCTTGTGAATTGTCTACATGCCATGACTCTATTTCTAGTTTAAAAAGCATAAACGATGACTTGAATGCTAAGTTAGAAATAGCTAATAAATCAACATCTTGTGTAGAACATGTTGTGGTTTGCACTAGGTGTAAAGATTTTAATGTTGATGCTTGTAGTGAACACCTAGTTTCAATTTCTAAATTGAATGATGAAGTGGCTAGTCTTAATGCCCAACTTAAGACTAGCAAAAGTGAATTTGATAAGTTAAAATTTGCAAGGGATGCCTACACGATTGGTAGACACCCCTCAATTAAGGATGGACTTGGTTTCAAGAGGGAAGCCAAGAACTTAACAAGCCATAAGGCTCCCATCCCCGCCAAGGAGAAAGGGAAGGCCCCTATGGCTAGTAGTGCTAAAAAGAACCATGCTTTTATGTATCATGATAGGAGACATGCTAGAAATGCAAATAGAAGTTATGATGCCTTTGATTCACATGCTTATGATGCTTTGAATCTTATGCTATGTTTGCTTCTAGTTCTTCCTGTATGCATGGTAGAAATGTGCCTAGAAGAAATGGTGTTAATATTCCTAGGAAAATTAATGAACCTTCTACCATATATCATGCTTGAAAGTCGCCTAGAGGGGGGGTGAATAGGGCGAAACTGAAATTTACAAATATAAACACAACTACAAGCCGGGTTAGCGTTAGAGATAAAGAAACGAGTCCGCGAGAGAGGGCGCAAAACAAATCGCAAGGAAATGAAGAGTGTGACACGCGGATTTGTTTTACCGAGGTTCGGTTCTCGCAAACCTACTCCCCGTTGAGGAGGCCACAAAGGCCGGGTCTCTTTCAACCCTTCCCTCTCTCAAACGATCCCTCGGATCGAGTGAGCTTTCTCTTCTCAATCACTTGGAACACAAAGTTCCTACAAGGACCACCACAAGTTTGGTGTCTCTTGCCTCAATTACAACTGAGTTTAATCGCAATGAAAGAATCAAGAAAGAAGAAAGCAATCCAAGCGCAAGAGCTCGAAAGAACACAAGCAAATCACTCTCTAGTCACTATGGCGTTATGTGGAATTTGGAGAGGATTTGATCTCTTTGGTGTGTCTAGAATTGAGTGCTAGAGCTCTTGTAGTAGTTGGGAAGTGGAAAACTTGGATGCAATGAATGGTGGGGTGGTTGGGGTATTTATAGCCCCAACCACCAAATGTGGCTGTTGGGAGGCTGTCTGTTCGATGGCGCACCGGACAGTCCGGTGCCCCCGCCACGTCATCATTGCCGTTGGATTCTGACCGTTGGAGCTTCTGACTTGTGGGCCCGCCTGGATGTCCGGTGCACACCGGACATGCACTGTTCCTTGTCCGGTGCGCCAGTATGGGCGCGCTTGACTTCTGCGCGCGCAGAGCGCGCATTAATTGCGCTGCAGGTAGCCGTTGGCGCCGGATAGCCGTTGCTCCGGAGTTGCACCGGACAGTCCGGTGCACACCGGACATGTCCGGTGAATTATAGCGGACTAGCCGTTGGAGTTTCCCGAAGCTGGCGAGTTCCTGAGGCCACTCCTCCTTGGCGCACCGGACACCGGTGAATTATAGCGCGAGTGCCTCCGGAAATTCCCGAAGGTGGCGAGTTCGAGTTGGAGTCCTCTGGTGCACCGGACACTGTCCCATGGTGCACCGGACACTGTCCGGTGTACACCGGACAGTCCGGTGCTCCCAGACCAGAGGGCCTTCGGTTGCCTCTTTGCTCCTTTGTCGAAACCAAAACTTGATCTTTTTATTGGCTGAGTGTGAACCTTTTACACCTGTGTAATCTATACACTTGGGCAAACTAGTTAGTCCAATTATTTGTGTTGGGCAATTTAACCACCAAAATTATTTAGGAACTAGGTGTAAGCCTAATTCCCTTTCAATCTCCCCCTTTTTGGTGATTGATGCCAACACAAACCAAAGCAAGTATAGAAATGCATAATTGAACTAGTTTGCATAATGTAAGTGCAAAGGTTGCTTGGAATTGAGCCAATATAAATATTTACAAGATATGCATGGATTGTTTCTTTCTTATATAACATTTTGGACCACGCTTGCACCACGAGTTTTGTTTTTGCAAATTCTTTTGTAAATCCTTTTCAAAGTTCTTTTGCAAATAGTCAAAGGTAAATGAATAAGATTTGCAAAGCATTTTCAAGATCTGAAATTTTCTCCCCCTGTTTCAAATGCTTTTCCTTTGACTAAACAAAACTCCCCCTAAATGAGATCCTCCTCTTAGTGTTCAAGAGGGTTTTGATATATCCTTTTTGAAATACTACTTTCTCCCCCTTTTGAACACAATAGGATACCAACTGAAAATATTCAACACTAAGTTTTTGAATTTGGTGGTGGTGCGGTCCTTTTGCTTTGGGCTCTTACTTTCTCCCCCTTTGGCATGAATCGCCAAAAACAGAATCATTAGAGCCCTCGAAGTACTTCCCTTCCCTTTGGTCATAAATGAATGAGTTAAGATTATACCAAGGGCGAAGTCCTTTTGCTCTCTCCCCAAAGATGGAGAGTGGTTTGGAGCGACGGCGAAGCATGAGTTACGGAGTGGAAGCCTTTGTCTTTGCCGAAGACTCCAATTCCCTTTCAATACACCTACGACTTGGTTTGAAATAGACTTGAAAACACATTAGTCATAGCATATGAAAGAGACATGATCAAAGGTATATAAGTGAGCTATGTGTGCAATTTAACAAAAGAAGTTCCTAGAATCAAGAATATTGAGCTCATGCCTAAGTTTGTTAAAAGATTGTTCATCAAGAGGCTTGGTAAAGATATCGGCTAATTGATCTTTAGTATTAATGTATGAAATCTCGATATCTCCCTTTTGTTGGTGATCCCTAAGAAAATGATACCGAATGGCTATGTGCTTAGTGCGGCTATGCTCGACGGGATTGTCGGCCATTTTGATTGCACTCTCATTATCACATAGCAAAGGGACTTTGGTTAATTTGTAACCGTAGTCCCGCAGGGTTTGCCTCATCCAAAGCAATTGCGCGCAACAATGGCCTGCGGCAATGTACTCGGCTTCGGCGGTAGAAAGAGCGACCGAATTTTGCTTCTTTGAAGCCCAAGACACCAAGGATCTTCCCAAGAACTAGCAAGTCCCCGATGTGCTCTTCCTATTGATTTTGCACCCCGCCCAATCGGCATCGGAATAACCAATTAAATCAAATGTGGATCCCCTAGGATACCAAAGCCCAAACTTAGGAGTATAAGCCAAATATCTCAAGATTCGTTTCACGACCGTAAGGTGAGCTTCCTTAGGGTCGGCTTGGAATCTTGCACACATGCATACGGAAAGCATAATATCCGGTCGAGATGCACATAAATAGAGTAAGGAGCCTATCATTGACCGGTATACCTTTTGATCCACGGACTTACCTCCCGTGTCGAGGTCGAGATGCCCATTAGTTCCCATGGGTGTCTTGATGGGCTTGGCATCCTTCATTCCAAACTTGTTTAAAATGTCTTGAGTGTACTTTGTTTGGCTAATGAAGGTGCCCTCTTGGAGTTGCTTTACTTGAAATCCTAGGAAATACTTCAACTCCCCCATCATAGACATCTCGAATTTCTGTGTCATAATCCTACTAAACTCTTCACATGTAGACTCGTTAGTAGACCCAAATATAATATCATCAACATAAATTTGGCATACAAACAAGTCATTTTCAAGAGTTTTAGTAAAGAGTGTAGGATCGGCCTTTCCGACTTTGAAGCCATTTGCAATAAGGAAATCTCTAAGGCATTCATACCATGCTCTTGGGGCTTGCTTGAGCCCATAAAGCGCCTTAGAGAGCTTGTAGACATGGTTAGGATACTCACTGTCTTCAAAGCCGGGAGGTTGCTCAACATAGACCTCTTCCTTAATTGGTCCATTGAGGAAGGCACTTTTCACGTCCATTTGATAGAGCTTAAAGCCATGGTAAGTAGCATAGGCCAATAATATACGAATTGACTCAAGCCTAGCTACGGGTGCATAGGTTTCACCGAAATCCAAACCTTCGACTTGAGAGTATCCTTTCGCCACAAGTCGAGCTTTGTTCCTTGTCACCACACCATGCTCGTCTTGCTTGTTGCGGAAGACCCATTTGGTTCCTACAACATTTTGGTTAGGACGTGGGACTAAATGCCATACCTCATTCCTAGTGAAGTTGTTGAGCTCCTCTTGCATCGCCACCACCCAATCCGAATCTTGGAGTGCTTCCTCTACCCTGTGTGGCTCAATAGAGGAAACAAAAGAGTAATGTTCACAAAAATGTGCTACACGAGATCGAGTAGTTACCCCCTTATGAATGTCGCCGAGGATGGTGTCGACGGGGTGATCTCGTTGAATTGCTTGGTGGACTCTTGGGTGTGGCGGCCTTGGTTCTTCATCCTCCTTGTCTTGATCATTTGCATCTCCCCCTTGATCTATGCCGTCATCTTGAGGTGGCTCATTTGATTGATCTTCTTTTTCATCAACTTGAGCTTCATCCTCATTTTGAGTTGGTGGAGATGCTTGCGTGGAGGAGGACGGTTGATCTTGTGTTCTTGGAGGCTCTTCGGATTCCTTAGGACACACATCCCCAATGGACATGTTCCTTAGCGCTATGCACGGAGCCTCCTCATCACCTATCTCATCAAGATCAACTTGCTCTACTTGAGAGCCGTTAGTTTCATCAAACACAACGTCACATGAGACTTCAACTAGTCCAGTGGACTTGTTAAAGACCCTATATGCCCTTGTGTTTGAGTCATAACCAAGTAAAAAGCCTTCTACAGTTTTAGGAGCAAATTTAGATTTTCTACCTCTTTTAACAAGAATAAAGCATTTGCTACCAAAAACTCTAAAATATGAAATGTTGGGCTTTTTACCGGTTAGGAGTTCATATGATGTCTTCTTGAGGATTCGGTGTAGATATAACCGGTTGATGGCGTAGTAGGCGGTGTTGACCGCCTCCGCCCAAAACCGATCCGAAGTCTTGTATTCATCAAGCATGGTTCTAGCCATGTCCAATAGAGTTCGATTCTTCCTCTCCACTACACCATTTTGTTGAGGTGTGTAGGGAGAAGAGAACTCATGCTTGATGCCCTCCTCCTCAAGGAAGCCTTCGATTTGAGAGTTCTTGAACTCCGTCCCGTTGTCGCTTCTAATTTTCTTGATCCTTAAGCCGAACTCAATTTGAGCCCGTCTCAAGAATCCCTTTAAGGTTTCTTGGGTATGAGATTTTTCCTGTAAAAAGAACACCCAAGTGAAGCGAGAATAATCATCCACTATTACAAGACAATACTTACTCCCGCCGATGCTTATGTAAGTAATCGGGCCGAATAGATCCATGTGGAGTAGCTCAAGCGGCCTGTCGGTCGTCATGATGTTCTTGTGTGGATGATGAGCACCAACTTGCTTTCCTGCTTGGCATGCGCTACAAACCCTGTCTTTCTCAAAATGAACATTTGTTAGTCCTAAAATGTGTTCTCCCTTTAGAAGCTTGTGAAGATTCTTCATCCCAACATGTGCTAGTCGGCGATGCTAGAGCCAACCCATGTTAGTCTTAGCAATTAAGCATGTGTCGAGTTCAGCTCTATCAAAATCTACTAAGTATAGCTGACCCTCTAACACACCCTTAAATGCTATTGAATCATCACTTCTTCTAAAGACAGTGACACCTACATCAGTAAAGAGACAGTTGTAGCCCATTTTGCATAATTGAGATACGGAAAGCAAATTGTAATCCAAAGAATCTACAAGAAAAACATTGGAAATAGAATGGTCAGAAGATATAGCAATTTTACCAAGACCTTTGACCAAACCTTGATTTCCATCCCCGAATGTGATAGCTCGTTGGGGATCTTGGTTTTTCTCATAGGAGGAGAACATCCTTTTCTCCCCTGTCATATGGTTTGTGCACCCGCTGTCGATGATCCAACTTGAGCCCCCGGATGCATAAACCTACAAAACAAGTTTAGTTCTTGACTTTAGGTACCCAAATGGTTTTGGGTCCTTTGGCATTAGACACAAGAACTTTGGGTACCCAAACACAAGTCTTTGACCCCTTGTGTTTGCCCCCAACATATTTGGCAACTATCTTGCCGGATTTGTTAGTTAAAACATAAGATGCATCAAAAGTTTTGAATGAAAGATTATGTTCATTTGATGCACTAGGAGTTTTCTTAGGCAACTTAGCACGGGTTGGTTGCCTAGAACTAGATGTCTCACCCTTATACATAAAAGCATGATTAGGGCCAGAGTGAGACTTCCTAGAATGAAATCTCCTAATTTTGCTCTCGGGATAACCGGCAGGGTACAAAATGTAACCCTCGTTATCCTGAGGCATGGGAGCCTTGCCCTTTACAAAGTTAGACAATTTTTTTTAGGAGGGGCACTAATTTTGACATTGTCTCCCCTTTGGAAGCCAATGCCATCCTTGATGCCAGGGCATCTCCCACTATAGAGCATACTTCTAGCAAATTTAAATTTTTCATTTTCTAAGTTATGCTCGGCAATTTTAGCATCTAATTTTGCTATATGATCATTTTGTTGTTTAATTAAAGTCATATGATCATGAATAGCATTGATATCAACATCTCTACATCTAGTACAAATAGTGACATGCTCAATGGTAGATGTAGATGGTTTGCAAGAATTAAGTTCAACAATCTTAGCATGTAGAATATCATTTTTATCTCTAAGATCGGAAATTGTAACTTTGCAAACATCAAAATCTTTAGCCTTAGCAATCAATTTTTCATTTTCAATTCTAAGGCTAGCAAGAGAAATGTTTAATTCTTCAATCCTAGGAAGCAAATTATCATTATTATCTCTAGGATTGGGAATTGAAACATTACAAGCACGAGAATCAACCTTAGCTAACAAATTAGCATTTTCATTTCTAAGGTTGTCTATTGTTTCATGGCAAGTGCTTAGCTCATTAGATAATTTTTGACATTTCTCAATTTCTAGAGCATAAGCATTTTTAACCTTAACATGCTTCTTGTTTTCTTTAATAAGGAAGTCCTCTTGGGTATCCAAGAGATCATCCTTTTCATGGATGGCACTAATCAATTCATTAAGTTTTTCCTTTTGTTGCATGTTGAGGTTGGCAAAAAGGGTACGCAAATTATCCTCCTCATCACTAGCATTATCATCACTAGAAGATTCATATTTAGTGGAGGAGTTAGATTTAACCTTCTTCCGTTTGCCGTCCTTTGCCATGAGGCACTTGTGGCCGACGTTGGGGAAGAGGAGTCCCTTGGTGACGGCGATGTTGGCGGCGTCCTCGTCGTCGGAGGAGTCGCTTGAGCTTTCGTCGGAATCCCACTCCCGACAAACATGGGCATCGCCGCCCTTCTTCTTGTAGTATCTTCTCTTCTCCTTTCTTCTCCCCTTCTTGTCGTCGCCCCTGTCACTGTCACTTGATAATGGACATTTTGCAATAAAGTGACCGGGCTTACCACACTTGTAGCAAACTTTCTTGGAGCGGGACTTGTAGTCTTTCCCTCTCCTTTGCTTGAGGATTTGGCGGAAGCTCTTGATGACGAGTGCCATTTCCTCATTGTCAAGCTTGGAGGCGTCTATTGGTTGTCGACTTGGGGTAGACTCCTCCTTCTTTTCTTCCGTCGCCTTGAATGCGACGGGTTGAACTTCGGATGTAGATGGATCATCAAGCTCGTTGATCTTCCTCGAGCCTTCGATCATGCACTCAAAACTTACAAAATGCCCGATTACTTCCTCGGGGGTCATTTTAGTATATCTAGGATTACCACGAATTAATTGAACTTGAGTAGGGTTAAGGAAAATAAGAGATCTTAGAATAACCTTAACCACTTCATGGTCATCCCACTTTACGCTCCCGAGGTTGCACACTTGGTTCACCAAGGTCTTGAGCCGGTTGTACATGTGTTGTGGCTCCTCCCCTTTGCGAAGCCGGAACCGACCGAGCTCCCCCTCGATCGTTTCCCGCTTGGTGATCTTTGTAAGCTCATCTCCCTCGTGTGCGGTTTTGAGCACATCCCAAACCTCCTTGGCGCTCTTCAACCCTTGAACTTTGTTATACTCCTCTCTACTTAAAGAGGCGAGGAGTATCGTTGTTGCTTGTGAGTTGAAGTGCTCGATTTGGGCCACCTCATCCTCATCATAATCCTTATCCCCTACGGACGGTACCTGTGCACCAAACTCAACAACATCCCATATACTTTTGTGGAGTGAGGTTAGATGAAATCGCATTAAATCACTCCACCTAGCATAATCTTCACCATCAAAAGTTGGTGGTTTGCCTAATGGGACGGAAAGTAAAGGTGTATGTTTAGAAATACGAGGATAGTGTAGGGGGATCTTACTAAACTTCTTACGCTCTTGGCGTTTAGAAGTTACGGAGGGCGCATCGGAGTCGGAGGTCGATGTTGATGAAGTGTCGGTCTCGTAGTAGACCACTTTCCTCATCCTCTTTTGCTTGTCTCCGCTTCGATGTGGCTTGTGGGAAGAAGATTTTTCCTTCTTCTCTTTGTGGTGAGAAGAAGATTTCTTCTCCTTCCCTTTGTTGGAGGAGCTCTTCTTCTTCTCCCTCCTCTTGGTGCGGGACTCTTCCGATGAAGTGCTCCCGTGGCTTGTAGTGGGCTTTTCGCCGGTCTCCATCTCCTTCTTGGCGTGATCTCCCGACATCACTTCGAGCGGTTAGGCTCTAATGAAGCACCGGGCTCTGATACCAATTGAAAGTCGCCTAGAGGGGGGTGAATAGGGCGAAACTGAAATTTACAAATATAAACACAACTACAAGCCGGGTTAGCGTTAGAGATAAAGAAACGAGTCCGCGAGAGAGGGCGCAAAACAAATCGCAAGCAAATGAAGAGTGTGACATGCGGATTTGTTTTACCGAGGTTCGGTTCTCGCAAACCTACTCCCCGTTGAGGAGGCCACAAAGGCCGGGTCTCTTTCAACCCTTCCCTCTCTCAAACGATCCCTCGGATCGAGTGAGCTTTCTCTTCTCAATCACTTGGAACACAAAGTTCCTACAAGGACCACCACAAGTTTGGTGTCTCTTGCCTCAATTACAAGTGAGTTTAATCGCAATGAAAGAATCAAGAAAGAAGAAAGCAATCCAAGCGCAAGAGCTCGAAAGAACACAAGCAAATCACTCTCTCTAGTCACTATGGCGTTATGTGGAATTTGGAGAGGATTTGATCTCTTTGGTGTGTCTAGAATTGAGTGCTAGAGCTCTTGTAGTAGTTGGGAAGTGGAAAACTTGGATGCAATGAATGGTGGGGTGGTTGGGGTATTTATAGCCCCAACCACCAAATGTGTCTGTTGGGAGGCTGTCTGTTCGATGGCGCACCGGACAGTCCAGTGCACACCGGACATGTCCGGTGCCCCCGCCACGTCATCATTGCCGTTGGATTCTGACCGTTGGAGCTTCTGACTTGTGGGCCCGCCTGGATGTCCGGTGCACACCGGGCATGCACTGTTCCTTGTCCGGTGCGCCAGTATGGGCGCGCCTGACTTCTGCGCGCGCAGAGCGCGCATTAATTGCGCTGAAGGTAGCCGTTGGCGCCGGATAGCCGTTGCTCCGGAGTTGCATCGGACAGTCCGGTGCACACCGGACATGTCCGGTGAATTATAGCGGACTAGCCGTTGGAGTTTCCCGAAGCTGGCGAGTTCCTGAGGCCACTCCTTCTTGGCGCACCGGACACTGTCCGGTGTACACCGGACAGTCCGGTGAATTATAGCGCGAGTGCCTCTGGAAATTCCCGAAGGTGGCGAGTTCGAGTTGGAGTCCTCTGGTACACCGGACACTGTCCCGTGGTGCACCGGACACTGTCCGGTGTACACCGGACAGTCCGGTGCTCCCAGACCAGAGGGCCTTCGGTTGCCTCTTTGCTCCTTTGTCGAAACCAAAACTTGATCTTTTTATTGGCTGAGTGTGAACCTTTTACACCTGTGTAATATATACACTTGGGCAAACTAGTTAGTCCAATTATTTGTGTTGGGCAATTCAACCACCAAAATTATTTAGGAACTAGGTGTAAGCCTAATTCCCTTTCAATGCTTTAAATGCTTCCTTTGCCATTTGTAGAAAGGATAGAAAGATAGTTGCTAGAAAATTAGGGGCAAAATGCAAGGGAGACAAAACTTGCATTTGGGTCCCTAAGACAATTGTGACTAACCTTGTAGGACCCAACAAGAGTTGGGTACCTAAGACCCAAGCCTAAATTTGCCTTGCAGGTTTATGCATCCGGGGGTTCAAGCTGGATTATCGACAACGGATGCACAAACCATATGACGGGGGAGAAGAAGATGTTCACCTCCTACGTCAAAAACAAGGATTCCCAAGATTCAATAATATTCGATGATGGGAATCAAGGCAAGGTAAAAGGGTTAGGTAAAATTGCTATTTCATCCGAGCACTCTATATCTAATGTGTTTTTAGTTGAATCTCTTGGATATAATTTGTTATCTGTTAGTCAATTATGCAATATGGGATATAATTGTCTATTCACAAATGTTGACGTGTCTGTCTTTAGAAGAAGTGATGGTTCATTAGCTTTTAAGGGTGTATTAGACGACAAACTTTCCTTAGTTGATTTTGCAAAAGAAGAGGTCGGTCTAGATGCATGCTTAATTGCTAAGACTAGCATGGGCTGGCTGTGGCATCGCCGCTTAGCACATGTGGGGATGAAGAACCTTCACAAGCTTCTAAAGGGAGAACACGTGATAGGTTTAACTAATGTGCAATTCGAAAAAGATAGACCTTGTGCAGCTTGTCAAGCAGGCAAACAGGTGGGAAGCTCTCATCACACCAAGAATGTGATGACCACATCAAGACCTTTGGAGATGCTTCACATGGACCTCTTCGGACCCGTCGCCTATCTAAGTATAGGAGGAAGTAAGTATGGTCTTGTTATAGTTGATGACTTTTCCCGCTTCACTTGGGTATTCTTTTTGCAGGATAAATCTGAAACCCAAGGGACCCTCAAGCGCTTCCTAAGGAGAGCTCAAAACGAGTTTGAGCTCAAGGTGAAAAAGATAAGGAGCGACAATGGGTCCGAGTTCAAGAACCTTCAAGTGGAGGAGTACCTTGAGGAGGAAGGGATCAAGCACGAGTTCTCCGCTCCCTACACAACACAGCAAAATGGTGTGGTAGAGAGGAAGAACAGGACGCTTATAGACATGGCAAGGACGATGCTTGGAGAGTTCAAGACTCTCGAGTGTTTTTGGTCGGAAGCCGTGAACACAGCTTGCCACGCCATCAACAGGGTCTACCTTCACCGCCTCCTCAAGAAGACTTCGTACGAGCTTCTAACCGGTAACAAACCCAATGTATCCTACTTTCGTGTATTTGGGAGCAAATGCTACATTCTAGTGAAGAAGGGTAGAAATTCTAAGTTTGCACCCAAAGCTGTAGAAGGGTTTTTATTAGGTTATGACTCAAATACAAAGGCGTATAGAGTCTTCAGCAAATCATCGGGTTTGGTTGAAGTCTCTAGCGACGTTGTATTTGATGAGACTAATGGCTCTCCAAGAGAGCAAGTTGTTGATTTTGATGATGTAGATGAAGAAGAAGTTCCAACGGCCGCAATACGCACCATGGCGACTGGAGATGTGCGGCCACAGGAACAAGATGAGCAAGATCAACCTTCTTCCTCAACAATGGTGCATCCCCCAACTCAAGACGATGAACAGGTTCATCAAGAGGAGGCGTGTGATCAAGGGGAGCACAAGATGATCATGTGATGGAGGAAGAAGCACAACCGGCACCTCCAACCCAAGTTCGAGCGACGATTCAAAGGGATCATCCCGTCGACCAAATTTTGGGTGACATTAGCAAGGGAGTAACAACTCGGTCTCGATTAGTTAATTTTTGTGAGCATTACTCCTTTGTCTCTTCTATTGAGCCTTTCAGGGTAGAGGAGGCCTTGCTAGATCCGGACTGGGTGTTGGCCATGCAGGAGGAGCTCAACAACTTCAAGAGGAATGAAGTTTGGACAGTGGTGCCTCGTCCCAAGCAAAATGTTGTGGGAACCAAGTGGGTGTTCCGCAACAAACAAGACGAGCACGGGGTGGTGACAAGGAACAAGGCACGACTTGTGGCAAAAGGTTATGCCCAAGTCGCAGGTTTGGACTTTGAGGAGACTTTTGCTCCTGTGGCTAGGCTAGAGTCCATTCGTATTTTGCTAGCATATGCCGCTCACCATTCCTTCAGGTTGTTCCAAATGGATGTGAAGAGCGCGTTCCTCAACAGGCCAATCAAGGAGGAGGTGTACGTTGAGCAATCCCCTGGCTTCAAGGATGAACGGTACCCCGACCACGTGTGTAAGCTCTCTAAGGCGCTCTATGGACTTAAGCAAGCCCCAAGAGCATGGTATGAATGCCTTAGAGACTTTTTAATTGCTAATGCTTTCAAGGTTGGGAAAGCCGATCCAACTCTTTTTACTAAGACTTGTGATGGTGATCTTTTTGTGTGCCAAATTTATGTTGATGACATAATATTTGGTTCTACTAACCAAAAGTCTTGTGAAGAGTTTAGCAGGGTGATGACTCAGAAATTCGAGATGTCAATGATGGGCGAGTTAAGCTACTTCCTTGGGTTCCAAGTGAGGCAACTTAAGGATGGAACCTTCATCTCTCAAACCAAGTACACACAAGACTTGATCAAGCGGTTTGGGATGAAGGACGCCAAGCCCGCAAAAACTCCAATGGGAACCGACGGACACACCGACCTCAACAAAGGAGGTAAGTCCGTTGATCAAAAGGCATACCGGTCTATGATAGGGTCTTTACTTTATTTATGTGCTAGTAGACCGGATATTATGCTTAGTGTATGCATGTGTGCTAGATTTCAATCCGATCCTAAGGAGTGTCACTTAGTGGCTGTGAAGCGAATTCTTAGATATTTAGTTGCTACGCCTTGTTTCGGGATCTGGTATCCAAAGGGGTCTACCTTTGACTTGATTGGATATTCAGACTCCGACTATGCTGGATGTAAGGTCGATAGGAAGAGTACATCGGGGACGTGCCAATTCTTAGGAAGGTCCCTGGTGTCATGGAGTTCT
The DNA here is from genome assembly GCF_902167145.1 of Zea mays. Classification (NCBI taxonomy): domain Eukaryota; kingdom Viridiplantae; phylum Streptophyta; class Magnoliopsida; order Poales; family Poaceae; genus Zea; species Zea mays. Next base: position 40,769,749 of record NC_050099.1, on the reverse strand, counting down.
AAGAAACAAACCTCCGTTGCCCTATCCACCGCTGAGGCCGAGTATGTTGCCGCAGGACAATGTTGCGCGCAACTACTTTGGATGAGGCAAACCCTCAGGGACTTTGGCTACAATCTGAGCAAAGTCCCACTCCTATGTGATAATGAGAGTGCTATCCGCATGGCGGATAATCCTGTTGAACACAGCCGCACAAAGCACATAGACATCCGGCATCACTTTTTGAGAGACCACCAGCAAAAGGGGGATATCAAAGTGTTTCATGTTAGCTCTGAGAACCAGCTAGCCGATATCTTTACTAAGCCCTTAGATGAGCAGACCTTTTGCAAGTTGCGTAGTGAGCTCAATGTCTTAGATTCGCGGAACTTGGATTGATTTATAGCATACATGTGTTTAGGCCTTTGATCATGTTCCTTTTGCATTGTGTTGTTTATTTATGGTGCTCAAGTTGTACATACACTCCCCAGACCTCACAAGTCCGTTGCAAAGTGATGCACATATTTAGGGGGAGATGTGCTACAACTTGACCCTTTGAGACTAACTGTGTGCTTGAGTTTGCTTGATTTAGTCTCAAAGGTGGGTTGAAAGGGAAAAGGTGGACTTGGACAATGCAAGACTTCCACTGCACTCCGATGAAAGAGTAAATTTTCCCGAGTTCATCTTTGTACTCTTATTGCCTTTTTATTCTTAGTTGAAGATTTTTGGTGAGGCAATGGGGTTACAGGGCCAAGATTGATCCTGTTTTGGTGCTTGATGCCAAAGGGGGAGAAAATAAAGGCCAAAGCAATAAATGAATCAGCTACCACTTGAGAAATTTTGAAAATAGTAGAATAGAGCTTTTGGTTTGTCAAAACTCTTCTATTGTCTCTTTTGTCAAAAGTCGGCCTCTTGTGGGGAGAAGTGTTGATTATGGGAAAAGGGGGAGTTTTTGAAATCCTTGATCAATTTCTTTTGGAATACCTCTCTTTATGTCTCTACAAGTGAATTTGACTTAGAGATAGGAAATTGAGTTTGATTTGCAAAAACAAATCAAGTGGTGGCAAAGAGCGATCCATATATGCCAATTATGAATCAAAACTATATTGAGTTTTCATTTGCATTGATATTGCACTTGTTCTAGTTGCCTTATGTTGTGTTGGCATAAATCACCAAAAAGGGGGAGATTGAAAGGGAAATGTGCCCTTGGGCCATTTCTAAGTATTTTGGTGATTGAGTGCCAACGCAAGTGCTTTTGTTTTGATCTATGCAATATGGTGGACAAAGTGCAAATCATGTCAAAAGATATGTTTCTAGACTTAGTACATTGTTTTATGGACTAATGTATTGTGTCTAAGTGCTGGAAACAGGAAAGATTGAATTGGAAATGAGATGGCTCTGTTCAGCCAAAGTCAGCTCGGTCTGGGTGCACCGGACTGTCCGGTGGTGCACCGGACAGTGTCCGGTGTGCCAGGCTGGCTCAGGCGAACTTGCCGCTCTCGGAAAGGAATTAACGGCGTATGGCTATAATTCACCGGACTGTCCGGTGAGCCAACGGTCAGCCGGGCCAACGGTCGGCTGCGCGATCCGCGCGGGACACGTGGCCGAGCCAGCGGTCGGGAGGGGGCACCGGACTGTCCGGTGTGCACCGGACAGTGTCCGGTGCACCAACGGCTCCAAGGCTGCCAACGGTCGGCTTCGCAAAATAAGGAAGGAAATCCGCACCGGACAGTGTCCGGTGGTGCACCGGACTGTCCGGTGCGCCAGGCGACAGAAGGCAAGAATTGCCTTCCCTGATTGCTCTCAACGGCTCCTAGCTGCCTTGGGGCTATAAAAGGGACCCCTAGGCGCATGAAGGAGAGAACCAAGCATTCCTTGAGCACTCTTGATCACTCACACTCCATTCTTGCGCACTTGTTCGACATTATAGTGATTTGAGCTCCGTTCTAGTGTGCTAGTCTCTTGAGCTTAAGTCTGGGTCTTGTGTGTGCGTATTTGCTGTGATCTTTGTGTCTTGTGTGAGTTGTTAATTCCCCCCTTACTCCGTGCTTCTTTGTGAACATCTTTGTAAGGGCGAGAGACTCCAAGTTGTGGAGATTCCTCGCGAACGGGATATAGAAAAGAAAAGCAAACACCGTGGTATTCAAGTGGGTCTTTGGACCGCTTGAGAGGGGTTGATTGCAACCCTCGTCCGTTGGGACGCCACAACGTGGAGTAGGCAAGCGTTGGTCTTGGCCGAACCACGGGATAAACCACTGTGCCATCTCTGTGATTGATCACTTGTGGTTATTGTGTTTTGTTGAGACTCCTCTCTAGCCACTTGGCAATACTGTGCTAACGTTTAACCAAGTTTTTGTGGCATTAAGTTCAAGTTTTATAGGATCACTTATTCACCCCCCCTCTAGGTGCTCTCAGTTATAAGTTCTCTCTCAAAAATTATAATACCTAAAAATGTTGCATAAATTGATACCCAATTTCATATCGGTATGAGTAATTGGGTAAACCATGGGCAATAATAAAACGAGCTGGACTATACATCTCTGCATATAAAAATCTCTGCTTGGCAGCATTGGCCTGATGCCGTGCACTTTACTACCATTATCTACAAACATATTTTCCTATGTGCTTAAACGCACAATGCAACCAGTGAATGTCTTTGTGAGCGTTAGACCCTGATGGTCATTTTACTTGTTGATCTGAAGTCAGCTAATGGCTCCAAACGACGAATGGTATTCATGAGCCCCTGAAGGATCCTTATGGATAAAATAGTGTTGTGCATGTTAGTCTAAATCTTAATGATTGACTATACATTTGGTAATAATAAAAATAAGTTTGCAGAATTGTAACCACGAAGCAACTTGTTGTTGCGTGTCTTGCTGGAAGTTGACAACTAGTCCTTCACGTTGAAGGACAAATATGTAGTATTCATGCCACTACATCAATCTAAGTCCAAAGCTCACTGCATAAAACCCTTATCTGTAATGTGCGTAAGATTTCCCAAATAAATCACCACAATAGCATACATTGGCCACAAACTAGATGATTGTGGTTGGGGATTTTATCTATATGTATTTAGAACATCTCGGCATTAGGGGGAGGAATGCCCATATAGTGTAATGCCTCAATATTCTATTAAACGCACAAAAGCCAAACTGAACCCGTCGTTCGGAGTGTACTCCTGTGTATATGGAGTTTGACAGAAATCGTTGAGGAGTAACCATATTGGTTTGAATGCTTCTACCTGATGTAGATGTGGATATACCCGGGATTAATATCATATCCACATTTGACTTATTGGCATTTGATCTATTCTCGAGGACGCCTGCGAATATGATCCATTGGCCTTAGTCAAAGCATATGTTCTAATTGCAGATTCACGTGGTCTGTAATAACTCTCCTCCAATGAACTCGCCCTGCTGGTGATTTGCCTCACGAAGAGGTTCATCTTAATGATGAAGTTCCTAGCAATGCACGCAATATCATTGTGCTGGGAATATGGAACAATGAATCTTTCGTTTTGGGAAATGACGGAGATCATTATTAAATGTGGGAGACAAATGTGTCGACACATATCTTGCCTCTATAGATTGCAAAGGGATCCAAAACAAAGTCCTAGGCATGAGTGCTTGAAGCTCTCTTATCGGGTCAATGATAAATGCAATCGAGGTTGAACCAATAATCGCAAAATGGAAGTCGCGAGCTTGAAATTCGGACATTTATGGGCACTATTGAAATAATGTGTGGTGAATGCGATGGTTCAAGTGGTCTTGTGAGAGACCCATCCCACATATGTGTTGAATAAACACTGTTCCGCTATATGATATAATCTGGCAAATGGCATGAATTAAACTATGCAGTTAATAGGATTCAGAAGATCCGTCATGATATCCAAGGAGGACTCATATTCTTGAATTATAAATATGCAACATATAAATCTCATACTGAATAATACATTCCTGATGAATGATCACTCTCCTATGTAGGGAGAATATCTCCTAGTTGAGATTATCGTTCCCAGATGGAACCTATCCAGAAGAAACAAAGTCTGTGTTGAACACCAAAGTTTGATAACCCCTATACAGGGATAAAGACCCATACAGACCCGGAAAGGAATAAGATGAGGTACCAAAGGACTTGAAGTTCACCGAATAAGCACATGTGCATTCCATGAGTTTTACTCATGGTAATTTCCACTAGATGTGGAATTACGGTATCCTTTAAAGCCACGATGGCAGAAACCTATAAGGTTTAGGTGTTACTGGCAAAATATCCCCATTGTGCCAGAATGACAGACTATAACGATATATCTGATCGATGAAAAATCCCTGATGGATTATGATCTTTGATGGACTTTTGTTACACCATCATAGATGTTGCAATGGATGAACGCCTGGAGCGATGTGTCATATTTAGAATATGTATTATTGCAACTATATTATCCCCTAAGTCCTATTGAAGGACATGCTATTTGCTTTGCACAACTATGTATAAATTGTGGTGTAAGATAGAAAATGATAGTACCCCAACCTCATCCATTCTCGTGATTCCAGATGAACAATAAGACATATATCTTGAAGAATATGCTTGAGTTATGAGGGATAATGACTTTGACAGATGTCATCGTCAGGGGGAGCGAATGCTTATATTGATCACAATCGTGTGACAATAAATGTCATATTCTATGCCCTGAAGGCGTCAACTTGATGATCAATATGTGAACCTTTATGGAACTTTCTATCAAATATATAGATCCAGACGATCAAACACCATCAATCAAAGTGGCTTATTTATATTGATACGTGCACTTACCTCGTATATACTAGAAGTGAGTAGAGGTAAAGTTCCTGAAATAGTCCTTGCAAGGATATGCAATCTGTTTGCTAAATCTTTATGTGCATATACTTCCAGAAGAAGATGTTTTGCCTTATTGATACAATTTTGCAAGGATCAGGGGGAGCACATTTCTAAAGTTAGCCCTTGTAGAAGATTCGATAGAATCTAGATCCGAGAGGATCGAAATATGTCCTGATGACAATTGTTGTACTCCTTTTACTTGGTGAGTTTTCCTGAAGTTTCTCACATGAGGTTTTTAACGAGGCAACGAAGTGCAAATGCAATTTGTATCACCATGCACTCTTTCTCCATATTTTTCCCACTGGGTTTTTTGGAGTTTTAACGAGGCATGTGTTGGTCGCGGTATTCGCCCAAGGGGGAGTGTTGAGAAACCCTAATGAAGGGTTATGTGGGCAAATACCGAATATAGTCCTGAGGGTTATTGCGTCTCTATATATAGAACCTGTACCCCTCATATGGAATAGAGATCAGAAAGAGGCCAGAGGCCCAACCATATATCCAGTGTCTCGTGTGTTTCCTCTATCGTGCTTATGGGAAGGGAGACGAGTTCTCTACATCTTCTTGCGCCTCTACTGCTGACGGGAGGGAAGGGAGCGAATCTGGTGATCCGTGGTAACGTAATTCTCAACAGTTTTCTCTCTTATCGGATTGCCACTCTCTATATGTATCAAAACAAGACCTGACACATGTTCTTAATAGCTTGAAGCTGGAAGCTATCTTATGCTTAAGCACTGTAGATCACTTACAACATTCCGTGTTCTTTAACTGACTGCTGGTACAGGAGGTGGACAAGGTTCATGTTGCACATACATATTAATTGGCTCTCTTATTTCTCTTATATGAAAGCCGGTTCGAAACGCGGCCTCCGAGCTGGTCCACGTTGTCCTTTTTTTCAGTCGTTAGATCACGCACCAACGGTCTCCTAGCCAGCCTCTCCATTCGGTGATGCCCCCCATACGACCAGGCAACCTCTCCAAGCTTCCAGATCCTCACCCCCGCCCACTCGGCTGGAGGTCCACAGTCCGATCCTCATCCCACTTGGGTGTGCCGTCCCCGCGCACACACACATGGATGGATATGAAGGGATAGGAGGCAGAGGCGGCGATTGCGAAGATGGTCGGGAGCATGCAGGCGGCGGACCCAGCGGGTCGGATAAGCGCACTGCTCGCGCTGCGCCAACTCCTCGCCATGCTCCAGTCGCTGGCCCTGCTCCTACCCGTCCAGTGGCGCGCGTAGCGGGGGCGTTCGATGCCGCGGCCTCCGTGCTGTGACTAGCGGGAAAAGGGGAAGGCAACGGCGTCAGTGGTTCTACGTGTGCTGGTCGGGTCGCTCATGGTCGCCGCGCGAAGGGAGATAGCCACACACCGGGCGCAGGAGGCTGGGCGAGAGTACGAGCTGATCCCCAGGTAGTGAACATATTCCATCTCGTGCTTTTATGTTCCCTTCCCATCTGCTAGTTGTTGCTATTGCTCTGCTTTACTCTGCTAATGCAGCTCGCTTCTGAAATGTCTTTTGCCTTGCAAGGTTCTTGGAGATGGGAGCGAGATTTTGAAGTTTTAAGGCCTGCAGTGCCGTGGCCTAGCTCCTCGCGGCCTCGCTTATTTTCATATTTCATTTCTCTCTCACTCTCGCAAACTAAGCCTAGGGCCTGAGTTTGGTGAACAAACCACTACAATGCAGACCAATTAACTGATGATCTATTGTGTTGTCTCATACCTTGGCGAGCATTGAAGCACTACTCTTGAAATGCTTGTTTTATCATCTTTACATATAATGCTTCTTTTGTTTTATTTACTCCTGTTGTGGTCAGGAGACTACCATTCATCATGTCATTACTTATTTTAATATGAGTCTGGCTACTCTTGTTAGTGCATTTCCTGTGAATTGGTGTAGATTTGTATGCCTCTCACACTCTCGATAGAACATAACAATTGATGATACTGCATTTATGATATTACTGGTTGTCCTTCTCATTTGGTTAGTTAGTTGGGTCATGCTATTGTGTTATTTACTAACCTAGGGGTTCTTTGTATTTCTTGTTAAGACAAGCCATTGTTGATGAGTGCTATGCATCTCTGGTTTGTATCGATGTGTCTTTAATAGCATATAGCATCTGCTGATGTGCATAAACATGCAGGATGCTTCATCGTATTCCCTTGCTTGTACGTTGTTTTTTAGTTGCTTATAATCCATTGGAGTGACATAGTTTATGTCAGTTCTGTCTATCGCCAGTTTATCAATATCAACTTGTGCGGCGATTCCACAGATTTGTAGCTACTATCCAAAGGACAATGGTCAAAAGCACAGTTTCCTAACTCTAACCGTTAGATGTCATCATGTTGATCTATTCTGTAATTGTTCTTCTACGTTTTTCATTTGGGTTCCTTGCTGCTATCAGATGGATGATAACCAAAAGAAAAACCTCTAAAAGTATGCCCCTTGCGGACAATGAGGAGGTAGATGTATGTGAGATGATCAATAGTTTTGATAAATAAATTAAAGTCTCAACTAAATGGTAAATGATACCGAGGCTCAAAAAGGAAGGTGTTGAGAAGAGCGTAGTAAAGCACCGAAAGTGTTTGCTCAGATCCAACTTGATTTGAGAGAAATAAAAACAGGATTGTGAATGAGAGGCGAGCAAATGTATGCCATGTCTGAGCTTGTTAATGAATTTAGTTAGTTATATATTTTGTTGATGTACTTAAAACAATCTATTGTTAGGAAGAAGCACCGAGGGATTTATAAAGAGTGAAGAGGGAGAGTGAAAAGTCGAGGAGGGATTTATAGAGAGTGAATAGGGAGAGTGAAAAGTCGAGGTCTGAATTGGCTGAAATTAGTAAGATGCATCAGGCCCAATTAACCGTGGATTGGCTAAAAACTTCAATGTAGAAAGAGCTTACAGCTCATTGAAGGAGTGCAAAAGAGCACCTTCTTTACCCTCTCACTACTACTGTATTATTGTACCCTTCTTTTTTGAAAAAAGATGGCATCTTTGCCCCATCTTCTGAGTTAGAACTGAGCAAGTTGTGTAATTTCACTGAGATGCAGGTTTATGTATATTTGAATATGCATATGCGTCCTTTCTTTTCTCTGCTAGGAAAATTTGGGAGCTAACTTCAAGTTCAAACAAAATGAAAACTGAGAAATCGTGCCTACTAATTTGTCTTCAGTGATAAACATTCCCTGGGCCTGTTTCGATCTCAGTAAATTCCTGAGATACTTTATGGTCAAGCTATGACTGCTATTTTTGCTTGCTAAATTTGTAGAGACTATCTTGCTTGCCTTTGCTATTTTTGCTTGCTAAATTTGTATAGACTATCTTGCTTTTATTTCCAGGACATGTGCCACAATGTGGTTTAAAGGAATGGTGAGATGAAGGAATGCTATCCTTCAAGGTACGATCATGCAGCTAGACATGAGACTGTCTTCTCCATCAGAACCAACTATTGCACTGTAATTTGTAACCAAGTAGGAATGCTTTTTAAGTCCAGTTCTCTGCAAACTCTGTAGGTCCAGTTCGTGCATATACTGTCCTGTTGGCTTAATGCAGCTATGAGTATTCCACCAACGCCACTACCAAGCTGCAGTTGTCGCTGCACAGCGGCCCCAGCCGAGGTCGCCTCTGCACCCACGAAAGATGTTTAACACCGCTGCAACTACTAGAAGCTATTGCGGTTCTGCGACCTGACTCGACACCATGTGGTTTACTTTTCTATGTTGTTGCTGATTTCTCCCCTTGTATGATGGTGTGATTTATATGCCTAGGAAACCCTTCCATATAATGCATATAGCCTATCTAATATGTTGTTGTGTATTATAGATTACCTGTATGGCTAACACTGCCTCACTCTTGTGTACAGACAGCCTGACTATGCCCTAACCTAAATATGCTAAGCTTACAATGTTTATTTGCAAATCACACTGGAATAAATACACATGGCGACGCACGGGCGAAGGCACGCGGTCAAACACTAGTTTATTACAGACTTGTGAACCATAATGCTAATACTGTTTGTGCTCCATCTCTAGGTTTAGTCACAGGAGTCCTAAATCTGCCTATTGTGGTTCACTAGGTTAGTAGCTATTACAGGAGTCTCACTTGGAGCAGGTCCATGAGATGCTATGTATGGGGAGGGAATATCCCAGCTTTCGGCTTGGCTCGGTCTTCTCTAGCAGCAGGTGTGTTCCCAGTTCTCAAGGTGCCAAAGTTGTTCAACTTAGCTCCCACAACAACGCTACAAAGGTTCGTCGGCCAGGGTTATTTTCGATGGCCGCACCCTGGTCGCCAAAAAATAGGTCTATTTTCGGCAGCCGCAAACATAGCCGCCAAAAATTAGAGCATTTAAACGTCAACCGCTTCTCTCTCTCTCTCTCTCTCTCTCTCTTTCCTTCTCCCTCTCTCCCGACGTGCGGTCTCTGCTGGGCTCGCAGCGCCGCCGCCGTCACCCCCGCCTTGGCCTCGTAGCCCCCTCCACCTTGCCACGGCTTCGCCCTCCCCGCTCTGGCCCAGTCGAGCCCTCCTCTGGTCGAGCACCGCCCCATCGAGAGGTGAATTTTTTGCGTATTTTATTCCATATTTTTTGCGCCTGTTATTCATTTGCCACTGAAATTAGTATGTATTTATGATTATGCTTATCTGATTAGGGTGTGTGATTAGTATTATTGTTTAGTTCGATTCTATTAATGTATTAGTGGCATATGCGGTTCATTATTTTGTGGCATATTGTATTTGTGGCATTAGTTTTATAATATGTGGTACATTTACATTATTGGTACATTATTGTGAGTTTGTGGTAGACTGTAATGAATTTGTAAGGTATTTTGGTGGATTGTGATGTATTTTGTGAGGAATTGTGGTGAATTGTGTTATTTTGTGTTGAATGCGTGTAATTCTGCAATTTCGGTTGTTGTTATAATATTGTGATTATATTGTTGTTGATTTTACATGTCATTCTTTTTTTCTCTGAAATAACTTATTTTCGGCATCCATGTCTAGGCCGACGAAAATAAGCTTGTATAGTTTTCGGCGGCTACAGTCAGGCCGACGAAAATCCCAAATTTCTTTTGGCAGTCCGAGTGAAACAACCGAAAATAAGTTATTTTCGACGACCTGGCTATGGCCGCCGAAAATAAAAACTAATTTCGGCTATTTTTTGGTAGACGGAAGCCGCCAAAATAGGTCATATACCGTATAAAATTAGCTATTTTTGGCGGCATATGGCCTATTTTCTGCGGCTTCTGGCCACCGAAAATGATTGTGTCCTGTAGTGTCCTCGAAGACGAACTCGATTCGCTCATCTCCGTCTCATACCCGGAGAACTACAACAACATATGATGGAGCAGTACAAGAAGCTGACAGTTGCCACACCAATTTTCTTTCTTGTGATGAGTATTGAGCATCATCATATGATTCATATAATTGGCATGCAACTAGAACACATTATATGTAGATATTGATGTCTATGATAAATTATATATTGTTCATCTCTATGTAATCGTTATGCACTAACATTTTAATAACGAGAGCATATAACGATAAATAACGCTTTTACATCTTAATATATCTTATCATTACATGATCACTTTGTAGCAAGACATGGGTATACACCTATTAATCAGTTAACAGTAGAGAGTGCCTGCCAGCATCAGCTGTGTGTAATATACTCTCCACTAGCAACAACTAGAGAGGTGACGGACGATATGATTTTTAGTCGTTCATGACGGGTGGTAAAACCACTAGCAACAACCGGTTTATTGTTGTCTGCGTTTGTCATGTCACGGCCCACCATCAACATAAATACTGTACACAATATATGTATGTAACCGAATGATTAGCCGCACTGTCCATGCAAATTGAAGATCCCTTAAACCAATGATTTGATGCATTGTTCTAGTGGTTGTGGACTTGATATAATCAAACTACTGTTGCTGCTATTAATAAATATGCTATATTTAAATCAATATTATGAAAACGCATTACATATCATCGCCGACTCTAGACAATTGGTTGGTGATATGGTAAACCACCGAAGATGAGCTCCTCCCGCATGTATCATGCCGACAGTAACATCATAACTAGAAATCATATGCTGTCAGATAGCTCGATCAATAAGCACCAGCATAGGCCATGCAGTATTTAGTCGCCCGCATGCAGCTGAGGCCATGCACAGGATTACAGGAAGCAGTCATGCAAGTCCTCCTGCAGTTGCTCCCGTTGGTTCTCTCGGCGGCGGCGGCCATCCTGATCGCCTGGCGTGCAACGCCGCCGGTCGTCAAAGCACGCCTGGCCGCCCTCCAGTCCGGCATAGCACGTGCGCGTAAGCCAATAATGTTGGTCACCGACTTCGCCACAGCGCACCACCTGCTCGTGCGGGGCAGCAGCGCCGGCTCCTTCTCCAACCGCCCGCCGTCCATGGCACCCAGCGCCGTCCTCTCGGGCCGCCGCTACCACAACATCAACTCGGCGCCCTACGGCCAGCTCTGGCGCGCGCTCCGCTCCAACCTCACCTCGGGAGTGCTCCACCCGACGCGCCTGCGCCACTACGCCGCCGCGCGGCGCCGCGCGCTACACCGCCTCGCCGCGGACCTCAGGGAGCAGCAGCTCGCCGACGACGGCGTGGAGGCGCTCGCGGCGGAAAGCATCCGTAGCGCGGTGTTCGGCCTCGTCTCCACCATGTGCTTCGGCGACGGCGGCGTCGACGCGGCCGTGGTTCGCGCCATGGCCGACGTCCAGACCGAGCTGGTCCTGTCCCTGTCCGCGGTGCGCACCTTCGCGTTCGTGCCGTTCCTCGCGGTGTCCAAGCTAGTCTACCGCGGGCGGTGGAACAAGCTCGCCGCGATACGGCGGAAGCAGGAGGAGCTGTACCTCCCGCTCATCGATGGCTGCCGCCGCAGGCGTGGCCGTGACGACGACGACTCCGACGGGACGCCGCCGAGTTACGTGCGCACGCTCCTCGACCTCCGAGTCCCGGTAGAACTCGACGGCGACCACGATAGCAGTGGAGGCGAGCAGACGCAGCAGCGGAGGCTCGAGGACGGTGAACTCGTGGGACTATGCTCGGAGTTCCTTGGTTCTGGCACCGAGTCCGTGTCAGCGGCGCTGCAGTGGATCATGGCGAACCTGATCAAACGGCCAGACATGCAGGACGCCGTCAGGAGGGAGATCGACGCTGCTGTGGATGCCGATGCCGAGGAGGTCGGGGAGGAGGTCCTTGGGAAGCTGGATCTCCTCAACGCTGTCATCTTGGAGGCGCTCAGGCTACATCCCACCATCAAGTTTGGATTTAGGGAGGTAAATTCCTCGCTAGCTTGGTGCGGAGCTAAATTCAGCCACAGTGTCAAAATCTCATCTCATGTATGTACTTTAATTATTAACAGGTGATGCAAGAAGACCAAGTGGTTCATGATGGCCACCGTATTCCTGTCGGCACCAAGATGGTCTTCCCCCTGGAGGCTCTAGCGAGGGACAAGACGGCGTGGGACGAGCCTGACGAGTTCATGCCGGAACGTTTCCATGGATGCTGCGCGGGTGGAGAAAGTACCAAGAAGCTACTGTCCGTGGCGGCGGAGATGAAGATGCTGCCGTTCGGAGGCGGGAGGAGGATGTGCCCTGCGATAGGCGTCTCGTTGCTCCACATCGGCTATTTCATGGCGAACCTTGTGAGGGAGTTCGAGTGGCGGGAAGCGGAGGGCGGCGAGCACGCCGGCGTCCAACTCCACCCCGACGCCACCGTCGAGATGTTCAACTTCATGGAGCGTCCACTGCGTGCTCGCCTCGTACCATTACGTCGACCGGGAGGCAAGAAGTTCCGTTACGTCCATTAATTATCGATATTTTCACTATCTCAACTGTCATACATACGTTCAATGTTACACCGGCTGTTATCTATCTATCTACTATATTAAAACACCAGTTTCAATGTTCGTCCCACGTCATCTTTTAACAAAGAACTCCTTGTATTTTTTACAAAATCAGCCCGCGGTACCAAATCATATCCCATCTCTATCATTTTTGTTCGTACAGCAGCGTTCTCGTAGCTGTTGCTCTAGCAACAAATCCCATCCATTTCGCAACAACTTCCGACCGCTTCTTCCGCCGTTACACTGCCACCGGCGAGGAGGATTAGGGCGCTCGCCTCCGGATAAGGATGCTCACTAAGTGATAAAAGTTGGATCGAGTCCAGCCAACTCTGAACCTCCTCGTCACCAAAAGGGACCAGGAGCCCGTCTCCTAGCTCACTCGTCTTCCGCTCCGACGCGAGCTCCGCTCCTCCCGTCCCATGGGCGACGTGGAATCAACGATAGATCTACCTAGCGTGCGCTTCGTCTGGTCACAGTTGTTCTCGTTGGATCTATTATTGGTAGAGACCGCTCTAATTGTCGTGTTTTCGTAGGGAACGTCCACTAACCAGGACACAAGCTTCTCAAATAAGCAAGCCAAGCTGCTTAAGACGCAGAAGTTGGTGTTCGAGACCATCTGGTCACTTCGTTCTTTCACTCATACACTTTGTTTCTCAATTTGGCTAATGAGCGCACAATACTTTAGGGATATATAGTTGTTGTCTGCAAGAGCTTCCTCTCATCCAACAATTTTGTGCTTGGTAGGTGGATACGTCAAAAGTCAAGTTGGACGTGATGAAGCTCTGGATTGCCAAACGGGTCACTGAGTTAGTTGGGTTTGACGTATGTTTCTGATCCATGCAGAGTGTAAACCCTGTATAATGCTTTAAGGAATTTTCACTAGTTCTTTATTATTTTATAAGAATAATAGTAAGGATCTACATGACTTTAGTTAATCAAGAAAAGGTATTAGAGTTATTTTTAGTGTCTAAGTGTTGAAACGTGTTCCTTTTAAATCAATAGGTAATGAATCATTTCACCATAATAATACCTATTGGATTATATAATAATGTGAATTTATCGCTTATTGAATGTCATAAATGAAAATGAATACACGAGCAAAGTAAGAGGAAGGAATAAATACACATAAAATATATTTTTGCATTCATACTGAATATTTTGGTTGTTACAAATTTAGATTTGGATAACTAAACTTTTGAATCTGAATTCTAGGATAAATAAATAAAGAATTTCGTTTGATAAATGAATTGCATCTTCATCAACTATATGTTGAGAAACACCTATTATAAAATACTAAATACAATATAATATATTGCATATCATGCTAGAATTTGAGTGTGCATTAATTTGAATTCTTAAAATTTATCTCGAATATGAATTTGAAATTTAGTTACAAAAAACATAGAAATTAAAATAGAAAAGGAAAAAGAAAAGGCAAACTACCTGTGTGGGCCGCCAAGCTGAATCTGGCCCATTCCCTGTTTCTCCCCGTGGGTCGCGGGCCCATCTAACCCAACGCGGCTGCTGTTAAGTGGGCGCTGACAGGCGGGCCCTAGTGGCCAGTGTCCCTCGCCTCCACGCGCTGGCCCAACCTTTGGAAATCGCAGACCCACTGCTCAGTCTCCAGCGTGGCGCTTGGGTCCTGCTCTCACCACCATGTGGGGCCACTCCTGCGTGGGCTTCCTCCTCGCGGACTTGCGCACTGAACTGGCTACCGTGTGGGCCCACTTGTCAGGTTCAGCTCCCACACTGTGAACCTCGCAACGAATCCGAGCTGCCCGGCAACTGCCCACGCGGAGTCAGCCTGCAGGTCGCCGCGATTCTGGGGATTTTCCCCGACCAATTCGCCGACGCCGTTGTACCTGATTCCCCCGACCATCGCGCCCCTCTCGGAATATAAAATCGGGTCTGCTCTCCCCCTTTTCCATAGCAGTATCGCCATGTGCGGAGAGGTATTAGCCGCCTAGGGCGAATCCAATGGGGAATGGCGTTCGGGGTCGGGATTCCAGTCAAGTAGCGTCGCCAGCGTGAGGGGATGATAATCGAAGTCGAATCGAAGCTCGTGATGCCGTGGGTGGGTGGGAATTTCTCATCGAAGTTTTCCCTCGCCCTGGATCCGTAGCTCATCATGGTCGGGGTACCTCGACGTCCTAACTACGGGTAAGTGTGCCCTAGACCTACTCGCCGTAGTCTCAACAACGCGTAGATTCGTTTCGATTTGAAGGTGTCCACTGGGGGGAGCTCCTCGCTCGGTCATGGCCATGGTGCCGCCGCCTCTAGGGGTCTGCGCCACCACAGAATGGCCGTAGGGAGGAAGAAATGGGTAGACGATGCTTTCTGGCCGTTGGATCCTTGGGCATCGGTCCTGATCTAATCTGTATGAACCTTTTCGTGTGATCGGATCGTGACCATAGATCGTTGAACGAGCGACTGGGATGGGTGGAATCATAATAAAATCTGTGTCGTTCAAATCGGATCCGGCGGTCAGGGCTGTGTACCGGTTCAGTGTGCCAAGATCTAATCCTGGCCTTCGATATTTGATCGGACGACCGAAGTCTATCGATACCCCTTCACCGTGACTTTTAGCTAAAGAGACCCTGCCTTATGTCGAAATCAACCCGCGATCCTTTCCTAGGTGTAGCTGAGTCTTGAGGATTTTTACAAAGCAAACCCCGAGTTCCTCTGTTTTTGATGCCCAGTCCAGATAACAATAAAAATAGAAAATTAATTATAGAAATTGATTTTAATACAAAAATAATTCCAGAAATTTGTATAATTCATATTTAATTCATTTTAGCTCCAAATTGATTAATTCTAGTTGCAATAATTTTGTATTAATATTTTTATCACCTAGTACCTTTGTTTAGCCATGAATCTTGAATTAAAATTGTTCATTTGAATTAATCTATTCTAAGCACTAAATAATTTCGGAAATCCATAACTTAATAATCATAGCTCCGAATTTAGTGGTTCTTGTTTCTACGATCTCGTAACATCACGTAGAGTATTATTATGCAGTTTGATCTTATGCATGGTGTAATGTTAATTTTGCCTATACACTATTTGTTTGTATTGCTACGACTAGCGATGAGGACACGTGTCACCTGAAGAGCAAGTTGGTACCCGGAATCTTAAGTGCCAGGCAAGTTGTACCCTTGATCACTTCTTTTTATCCAGTCATGTTCTGATTAATCATAATGATCTGCATAGGTTAATTTTGATGGGACCCAACAGGTTACCCTAGTTTGATTATCTTTATACCTTGACTTCACTAAACTTTTTGGGTAGTACCTGCTATTGCTTTATGTGGTTTTGGGTATGAAGATTACACTATTCATGATTATACTTTTGTTATCAGTTGTTATTTATTGTTCATGTTAAGATCATTTTGTTAATTGGAACATGGAGAACCACCCGGGAAAACAGTGCTACCACAAGGGTTTATGGACGCCCTTGGCTGATTAACTAGGAAAGCTAGTGGATGACTTCCTTACCCGAAGGGGGCAAGGGCAGTAGGGGAGTGGTCAGTGTAGGGAGGTCCTTGGGTTGATTTTGCTGCGATGGCGATCAGGCGAGGGATTCCTGCACTGGAGCTTCCTATAAACTGTAGCGGGATTTCTGAAGCTAGTGGAACTTTGTAAAGGCCTCGTAGTGTTACCCTGCCTCGCCTCCTCGGTAGAGGTGTATGGGATTGGCCATCTCTTGGCAGATGGGTAACACGACTTGTGGGTAAAGATGCACAACCTCTGCAGAGTGTAAAACTGGTATACTAGCCGTGCTCACGGTCATGAGCAGCTCGGACACTCACATGATTAAATTATGGAACTTAAACTCAATCTGTCATATGCATTGCATCGCAGGTGAGGCTGTTACTTTTGTTCTACTACTTAATTGGGTTGGTATTTACTTATACTTAGTAATTGCTAATAAAAATTTGACCAACTTTAAAAGCAATGCTCAGCTCTAACCATCTTCTTTGGTAAGCCTTACACTTCACGTGAGCTCCCACCTTTGGCGAGTTCATGCACATTATTCCCCACAACTTGTTGAGCGATGAACGTATGTGAGCTCACTCTTGCTGTCTCACCCCCCCCACAGGTCAAGAACAGGTACCACATGATGAGGCGCATGGAGGATGTTGTGATGAGTTCGTGAGAGGTCTAGGTCGTCGTCTCTCAGTCAACTTTGGGTTGCTGGACCGTTGTCTCCTTATAATGTAATTATTTATTTATCTATTTTGTATAGAACTCTTATTATATAGTAAAGATGTGACACTCGATCCTGTGCCATCACTACTACAACATACCTCTGTACAGGCGGTTTGGTTCGCCACTACACAGGCGGTTCCAGGAACCGCTTGTGGTGCACCGCCTGTGATGTAAAACAACATCACAGGCGGTCAATCAAAAACCGCCTGTGAAAAACACAGATTACAGGCGGTCCAGTTCAAAGGAACCGCCTGTGATAGACACACATCACAGGCGGTTTCTTATCCTAGCCACTTGTGTAGCCACACATCACAGGCGGTTTTTTATATAAGTCCGACTGCATACAATATAAATCACAGACGGTTTTCATTATACAGATTCATATATACAGAATTTTCAAACACAGAATATACACAGATTTCATACACAGATTATACATAGATTCACACAGATTGCATACACAGATTTCATACACATATTACAAGTTCCATAACAGGTATAATACACAGATTCATTCACATATCAAGTTCCATCGTCATACACAGATTTATACACATATCAAGTTCCATATACAACTAAACATCTCAAAGTTCCATAGACAACTAAACATCTAAAGTTCCTAACTAAAGACCTAAACACTGTGTGATATTGTGTACAAACTTAGTTCTGGGAATTTTTGCAAATTTCCATTTGTATTGTAGAATAGCCCTTGTTGATGAAGAACTTCACGACGCATAAAGTAAAGCAAGTCTCTTACAACCTTAGTAACGCCGACGGAAACCATATCTCTTTCTAACCATTCAGCATTGATCTTGGATTTAGGAACCTGCAATGAAAGCAAAAAGCAAGCGGTGCTAAGAGTAATGTGATGAGCAACAATATAACATAAAAATTGCAACATAGACAATGATAGCGAACTTACATCCTCACGATTGACCATGTAATGGAAGGTGACACGACACCATTCGCATACATAATAACCACACAGGACAGTACCCGGAGGTTGTTTGTCACCATATGGAAATAATGATATTGACAAATTAGGCTTGTCCTCTGGATGTTCGCCGCCAATATCTTTCCAATAAAAACGGTATGTGAGAGCACCTAGAGGGGGGGTGAATAGGTGATCCTGTATACTTCAAAACTTAAGCCACAAAACTTTGATTAAGCGTTAGCACAGTTAATGCCAAGTGGCTAAAGAGAAGATCTAGCACAATATGATAACCACAAGGAGTTCAACACAGAGAAGACACAGTGATTTATCCCGTGGTTCGGCCAAGTACAACACTTGCCTACTCCACGTTGTGGCGTCCCAACGGACGAGAGTTGCACTCAACTCCTCTCAAGTGATCCAATGATCAACTTGAATACCACAGTGTTATGCTTTTCCTTTCAATTTCCCGTTTGCGAGGAATCTCCACAACTTGGAGTCTCTCGCCCTTACACTTGAGATTCACAAAGAAATACGGAGTAAGGGAGGGAAGCAACACACACAAATCCACAGCAAAATGCGCACACACACGGCCAAGAATCGAGCTCAAAGACTATCTCACAGTTCTCACAAGAACGGAGCTTGAATCACTTGGAATAACAAACGGATGCGCAAAGACTGAGTGTGGATGATCAAGAATGCTCAAAGGTTGCTTGGTGTACTCCTCCATGCGCCTAGGGGTCCCTTTTATAGCCCAAAGGCAGCTAGGAGCCGTTGAGAGCAAATCTGGAAGGCTGATCTTGCCTTCTGTCGTCGGGCGCACCGGACAGTCCGGTGCACACCGGACACTGTCCGGTGCCCGATTTCCTTCCTTAAACAGCGCAGTCGACCGTTGCTGATCTGGGAGCCGTTGGCGCACCGGACATGTCCGGTGCACACCGGACAGTCCGGTGCCCCCTTCCGACCGTTGGCTTGGCCACGTGTCGCGCGCAGAATCCGCGGCCGACCGTTGGCCCTAGCCGACCGTTGGCTCACCGAACAGTCCGGTGCACACCGGTCAGTCCGGTGAATTTTAGCCGTACGCCGTCGGCGAATTCCCGAGAGTGGCCACTTCGGCCGAGGCAGCCTGGCGCACCGGACACTGTCCGGTGCACCACCGGACAGTCCGGTGCCCCAGACCGAAACAGCCCCTTGGCTGTACACAGCCACCTCTTTCCTTTTCTTTTTCTTCCTGTTTCCAATACTTAGACAAGTATATTAGTACACAAAACCAATGTACTAAGACTTAGAAACATACCTTTGCTCTTGATTTGCACTGTTGGGGACTTGTTCTCAAATGCTAAGAATTAAGAACAAGGCAACACAAAAAATGTTAAGTGTTAAGGTCCTTCGTCCTCCATAACGATATATCCCTTCGGGATATAAAGCATCTCGGACGAAGGTTACGAAGGACATACCTTCGTAAGCATAGCAACGAAGAATGAAGCATTTACATAAATCATAGAATATGAAATAAACATTTAAGTATTGTTATAGAATTATCTCTGCTCGTTTTAATGAATGTAAATGACTTTGAATTACAAATGTACCTTCGGTCCTGCGGAAGGCAAAAGTACAAGCGTGATGCGAAAGCAAATGACAGGTTCGCGTGAACAGTGCAGAGGTACTGTTCATCTATTTATAGGCACAGGTCGCAGCCTGTGACAAATTACAATTATGCCCCTTGCGAAAGTTTACAGCATTGACTCAGACCTATATGTATAAAAAGGTCATTCTATCTCTATGTCGGTTTAAAACGCCGAAGCTCCATGAAAAGGGACCTTCGGCCATCTCTTGGAGACAACTTCAGCCGAAGCTGCTTCTTCGTGTGAGACCTTCGGTGCACCGAAGCACGACCCCAACAGTAGCCCCTTTCGCGGTGCTAGATCGTTCTTCGTAGCGAGCTTGACCCGTGAAAAAAGCCTCTTCAGCTTCGGGAAGCCGAAGGTCCAAAAAACACCTTCCCTGAGCTCGTTGCGGAGAAACGATCCGACTTCCGAGCGCGTGTCGGTCCCACCTTGCAGAGTTACTGTTTGATCCTTGCGGTCCACTGCGCAGCGGGTATGAGTTACTGCGCGCCTGGTGTAACAGTTCCACCGCTTCGCCTTCCTACCTGCAGCACTATATAAACAAATAGGTGGGTGTGAAGTTACCACAGCATTCATTGCTATTTGCACTGTTTCGCTGCCAAAATTTTTCACCATAGCCGAAGCTTAAGTCTCAGAATCGAACGAAGGTGCTTCTCAACGTCCGCTTCGTCAGAAAGAAGAGCTTCGGAGAGAGAAAAAAGGAAAAAGTTTTTGACTTCCCCAACTTAGAATCAAATGGCGAGAATACGATCTACTGCCAAAATTGTACGTGAGGGAGACGAAGCCGAAGGTTCAGACACTGTGCCCATCTCCGAAGCAATGCAGCGTTCCGGTCTACTGACTACAGAAGAAATGCCTGCTGCTGAAGCAGGCCCAACAACTGCCGAAGGAAAAGAAAACATTGAAGGGACTGACTCCGAAGATGACTATCACCTTGCTACGCCCAGCAAGCCCAGTCACCTAGATTTTGGGAAATCAACTGTTTCAAAAGCTGACCTTTCGAAGATGGTGAAAGCAGGTTATTTCAAAGAGGACCAGAAGAAGCTACTCCGCTTCGGGGAAGAAGAAACCACCCCGAAGCCAAGGAAGGATGAGATTGTTATTTTCAAGAGTTTTTTAAAGGCTGGGCTTAGATTCCCTCTCCACGGTATTGTTGCGGAGATACTAAGGAGGTTTGGTATCTACTTTCATCAATTGACTCCTAACGCCATCGTTAGGCTCAATGTTTATATCTGGGCCCTCCGAAGCCAAGCTGTGGAACCATTTGCTGACAGCTTCTGCCGAGCTCACGAATTACATTACCAAACAAAAGCCAGAAAAGATGGGCTTCATGATAATTTCGGTTGCTATAATTTTGCCTACCGGAAGACAACAAAGTGTCCTGTCATCAGCTACCGAAGCAAATGGCCAGCAGGTTGGAAATCTGAGTGGTTTTATGTAAAAGTCGATGAAGACAAAGAAAAATTGGTACAAAGCCCTCTGGAGTTAATCTTCGGAGAGACAAGGCCGCAATGCCACATTGGCGACCTAAAAGGTCCCACCTGGGCTGCTCTGGGTGAATTTGAAATTATCTCAGAACATATTGGCACCAGGGATCTAGTTCAAGAGTTCTTGGCATTCAGAATTTTTCCTACTCTAAAAGAGTGGGAGATGCCGAAGCTGGAGGGAGAGAAGAAGAAGGGGGAGCTTGTCCGGCTTCCCTATTACTTCAAGTTCAAGAAGTTCTTCAAAAAACCCTGCAAAGAATGGTTAGACACTGTTGAGGTGATGTGCAACGAAATCCTGGGGAATTACTCCAAAAAAGAGGATCAACTAATGACAGCAGCCTTCGGTGCCCGACCGAAACGAAGGTTGAACCGAGTGCTTGACGCCCTAGGCTTCGAATACCCAGACTATGAACAATTGAACAAGGGTGCCGAGGGCCTTAAAAGAAAAAGAATAGCCGAAACTCCGATCACGGATGAAGAAAGACCAGCAAAGGAGAAGAAAATTCTCAAAAAAGGAAAAATATCTGCTCCGAAGCGCAAATCACCCGAAGAAGAGGGGACCCCCACACCGCCTTCTACCAGCGACGTGGAGGAAATTTTAAAGGTAATGACTGAACCCATGCCTACGAAGCTAAGTCCATTAGGGCTCCAACTGACGAAGCTTTTTACAAAGGTGGACGAGCCGGATCAATCGAAGATAAACAAACCCAAACGGCAAAGAATTATTGCGGTAACTGAGGTTATCGACAAGACGCCGCCAAGGGCATCAATCCAAAAAACGGCAGCTGCCGAAGGTACGGCAATCGCCGAAGGCGTAGCTTCGGAGGTCGCGGCTGCCGAAGCCGCTACAGCCGAAGATACAAACTTAGAAACCACGATTAAGAATATCAACAAGATTTTGGAAGACATGGCTGCGGAAGAAGCTGGTGCTACTACTGAAAAAACCATGGCCACAGTGCCTGAGAAAGGAAAAGAAATAGCCGAGGACCCTTCGGACGACGAAGCCTACTCTTTCCAGAACTTAGTTGGGCAAAAACTGACGAAGGACGAAATAGAAGAACTTAAAGACTACGCCAAGTCTTGCGGCTACAAGTCAGGTGCCCTCCTATTTGGGGGTGTAGATGATGAAAAACTAGGCTGTATTCGAGACCAGACTGGAGCTAAGGTAATCGGTACTCTATCGAAGAGTATCGGTTTTCCGAAGCTAGAGACAGACATCAGCCGCTACCGACGACAACATATCGTCGGCAGCTTGTTTTATTCCAACTTCAAGGTAAACAACCTTTTTCTCTGGTTTTTATTGCCGTTAACAATGAAAATATTACTTAACATAAGTTGTCTCTGTTCAGAGCATGCTACTGAGCAAAGCTCTGAAGATGCAACAAGACTTGGAGGACAAAAAGCACGAAGCTATAATTGAAAATTTGGAAAGCAAAATAAAAGAGCAATCTGCCATCATTGAAAAGAAAGACTTCGAGCTCCAATCGACCGAAGGCTTGCTGGCTGAAACTGAGGCTAAAATATTAGAGTTAAATTCGAAGCTTATCAATCAATCAAAACAATTTGATCAGGAGAAGCTAGAACTGAATTCGAAGCTTAAAGCCGAAGTCCAGACCAGCTCAGAATTGAAGAAAGCATTAACAAGCCTTCAAGACAAATGCTTGAACTTTGGCAATAATTGTATTGGACGATTAAAGAAGATATTCTACTCTGTTGGAGCCAGCAGTGGGAAATTTAACCCTTCGGCGGAAAATTTACCCCAGGCCTTCGATCATATTGAAGCTGAAATCGAAGAGCTTGACGAAGTTATAGCCGGGCACGGCGACTTCTGTGCCTGGGTAGCTTCTCAGGGTACCGCTGCTGCATTTCTGAAAGCCGGCTGCGAACATGGAAAGGTTGTCAACAGGCCCAATTTCACCTTATCTTCATCAATCCTGGATGATATGCCCGACCTCGCCCGAAGTATCTCCAATAGATTTATAAAAATGGTATGGACAAAGGGCGGTCGAGAGAAAGCCGGAGACGAAGCCCGAAGTCATCTTGAACCAGTAAGAAATAATACCTCGTACTTACCTTTTTCTTTGCACTTGATTTTTACTCACGATTCCTTGATTTATGTAGGATGACGAAGGTGAAAATGATGCCTAAGTTATGTCGCCGAAACTGTCGCCGAAGCTGAAGCTTAATGAAGATCAGTAGAAATGTACTATAGGAAAAACTTTCAGGATACTTTTGTAACAAGTTTTGTAAATACAATTGAACTGTTCTCAAGGAACTTTGTACATACCTTGTAATATATTCTTACCCTTCGATTGAGTCGCTTTGATGTGGACGAAATCAGTATTTTGAGCCGAAGGCGAAAAAACACCTTCCCTTCTTTTCGTACACAACGAAGCCTAAACGGCCGCTTCCTCTTTTCGCCAAAGCTTTTCTTCATATAGCAAAACATAAAAAACTACTTCTTCTTTCTGCCGAAGCTTTTACATAGCAAAACATAAAAAACTACTTCTTCCTTCTGCCGAAGCTTTTACATAGCAAAACATAAAAAACTACTTCTTCCTTCTGCCGAAGCTTTTACTTTTACACAACAATTCATAAAAAACCAATTCTCTTTTTTGCCGAAGCAACCACTTTGGTACATAAATGCTATGAATGAATGCTTATGTATGCAAATGCCATGATGTAATGTAATGTGCAAATGAATGTCCGAAGCGTATATCCGAAGCCACACTCATCCATCATTTTCTTAGTAGCAAAACACACGTCAGCTCTGCATTCCCTTAGGAACGACTTTGGAGCATCTTTGCCTTTTACTTAGGCAGTATCAGCGTTGACTTTTCGCTGTAAGCTCTGCATCCCCCTAGGGACGTCTTTGGAGCTTCTTCGTCTTTTACTTAGACGGTATAAGCTCTGCATTCCCTTAGGAACGACTTTGGAGCTTCTTCGCCTTTTACTTTCGGCGGAATCAGCGTTGACTTTTCGCTGTGAGCTCTGCATCCCCTTAGGGACGTCTTTGGAGCTTCTTCTCTTTTTTAGTTTCGGCACTCGATGGTGCGCTCTCAGCTTTTACATTTACATTCTTTGGGGGATTTTGCTCTTATAAAACTAAAAAGGAAATTACATAATATGGCCCCATTAAAAACCTTTCTCCCCCTTTAGAAAGGAAAAGGGTGCCATGAAAAAGAAAAGAAAAGTCAAAATTACATCGAGTTATACATAAAACCGCCGAAGCTCATCCGCATTCCAAGATCTTGGAATTTCATTGCCATCCATGTCCTTCAGTCTGTACGAACCAGGCCTTGACGAAGATGCTACTAAGAAAGGCCCTTCCCATTTCAGTTGCAATTTGCCCACTGTATCCGGATTGGCCACTCTCCGAAGCACCAAGTGTCCTGGCTCAATATTTTTTAGCCGGACCTTTCTATCTCGCCATTTAACTGTTTCAGCCTGGTACTTATTGATATTTTCCACGGCCTGAAGCCTGATCCCTTCTAAGGCATCTTTTTCCACGAGACAAGTATCTTCGGGACCTGATTCTGCCGAAGCTACCACTCTTATTGATCCAGCTTTGGCTTCTTCCGGGGTTATTGCTTCGTCACCAAATAACAACTTAAATGGGGTAAAGCCTGTAGATCTTGATGTTGTTGTGTTATGGCTCCATACCACTTTGGTAAGCTGATCTGGCCACTTTCCCCTTGGTTGATTAAAGATTAGCTTCATTATTCCTGTCATTATGATGCCGTTGGCCCTTTCAACAAGCCCATTCGACTCCGGGTGCCTGACTGACGCAAAGTGGATCTTCGTGCCAATTTGATCACAAAAATTTCTGAATTCTTCGGAGTCAAATTGTGTTCCATTATCTACGGTTATAGCCTTCGGCACTCCGAAGCGACAGACAATATTCTGCCAGAAAAATTTTTGGACAGTGGCCGAAGTTATTGTAGCTAATGGCTTCGCCTCAATCCACTTGGAAAAATATTCCACAGCAACTACAACATATTTCAGATTGCCTTGAGCCGGTGGTAATGGGCCTAGCAAATCGAAGCCCCACCTTTGCAATGGCCAGATGGGTTGTATTAGCTGTGTCAAAGACGAAGGTTGTTTTTGATCTCTTGCACATTTCTGACAACCTTCGCACTTTTTAACTAACTCAGCTGCATCCGAAGCTGCCTTCGGCCAATAAAATCCTTGACGGAACACTTTTCCAAGTAACGGCCTGGATCCGATGTGGGATCCACAAAGACCTGCATGTATCTCCTTCATCAACTCTATACCTTCGGCTCTAGACAAGCACTTGAGCAGCGGTGCACAAACTCCGTGCTTGTATAACTCCCCTTCTATAATGATATACGGTCGAGCTCTTGCCTCTATTCTTTTATTATAAGCTTCGTCATCTGATAGGAAGTTGCCCTGAAGGTAAGAAATTATTTCAGTTCTCCAATCTTCACTGTACACAGGAGAAATAGTAAGAACTGCTCTTTCAAGTAACTCCACTGAAGGTGCCTTTATTGTTTCGAAGAATACATCCGAAGGTAGCGGCAGCCCCTGTGCTGCAGACCTGGCTAACAAATCAGCATGTTCATTTTGCCCCCGAGGGATATTCTTGACAGAAAATCCTTCGAAGGAAGCTTCGATCCTTCGGACTGTATCTAGGTATTTTTCAAGCTTCGGGTCTTTAGCCTTGCAACTTTTGTCAATATGACCCGAAACAATCTGAGAATCAGTTTTAAGAATCGCCCTCCTGATCCCCATCGCCTTTAGTTTCCGAAGTCCCAGGAGCAGGGCTTCGTACTCAGCAATATTATTTGTGCAGCTGAAGTCCAGTCTTGCTGCATAGCAAGTTTTAACCTTGGACGGTGAAACCAAAACAGCAGCTGCTCCTGCTCCGAAGGTTCCCCAGGAGCCATCACAAAACACTGTCCATGCTTCGGCATCTTTATTCGCTTCTTCGCCCTGAGCCCCTGGCGTCCAGTCGGCAATAAAATCTGCCAATGCTTGAGACTGGATCGAGGATCTGTGCACATAATCAATGTAAAATTCATTAAGCTCCGCAGCCCATTTTCCAATTCGGCCAGTAGCTTCTTTATTTCTCATGATATCTTTCAACGGCTGCGAAGAAGGAACAATAATATTATATGCCTGAAAATAATGCCGAAGCTTCCTGGATGCCATTAGAACGGCATACAACACCTTCTCCAGTTCTGTATAATTTTTCTTTGAGACACTAAGGACCTCAGATACAAAATATACTGGGACCTGCTTCTTGATTTGTCCATCAAACTTCTCCTGCACAAGTGCCGCACTTACTGCTGAGTGCGAAGCTGCCACATACAACAACAGAGGAGCCCCTGGCATTGGTGGAGTTAATGTTGTTAGATCTATCAGGTATTGCTTGAGTTCTTCGAAAGCTTTTTGCTGAGCTGGGCCCCATTGAAAGACTTCAGCTGATTTTAGCACTTCGAAGAAGGGTAGATTTCTTTCCGCTGATCTGGATATAAATCTGTTAAGAGATGCCAGTCTTCCTGTCAATCTTTGGGCCCCCTTTCTTGTGGTTGGTGGCTCCATTCGAAGTATAGCTTCGATTTTATTTGGGTTAGCTTCAATTCCCTTTGTTGAAACCAAGCATCCAAGGAACTTACCCTTCTTTACTCCGAAGACACATTTTTCTGGATTCAGCTTCAGACCAGCTTGTCTGAAGCTGGCGAAGGTCTCCTGCAGATCAGCAATATGGTCTTCTTGCTTCGTGCTTTTTACAATAATGTCATCAACATAGGTCAACACATTTCTGCCTATCTGAGATTGGAGAACCTTCGCAGTCATCCTGCTGAAACTCCCTCCAGCATTCTTAAGCCCCTCAGGCATCCGAAGATAGCAATATGTACCACTTGGGGTTATGAAACTAGTCTTCGGCTCATCCTCCTTTTTCATCCAGATTTGATGATAGCCTGAGTAGCAATCCAGGAGACTCATGAGTTCCGAAGAAGCTGCTGCATCAACTAAAGAGTCTATCCTTGGCAGCGGGAACTCATCCTTCGGACAAGCCTTGTTGAGATCTGTGAAATCAATACACATTCTCCACTTTCCATTGGCCTTCTTCACCATAACAGTGTTAGCTAGCCATTCTGGATACTTCACTTCTCTGATAACTCCTGCACTTAGGAGTCTTTTTACTTCGTTGCGAGCCCCTTCGGCCTTGTCATCAGACATTTTCCGAAGCCTCTGCTTGCGGGGTCTGAAGGATGGGTCAATATTGAGCGAATGTTCAATAACATCCCGATTCACTCCACATAGATCATTGGCTGACCATGCAAAAACATCTTTATTGTTGAATAAAAACCTTATCAAGGTTTTCTCTTGATCTTCAGATAATTGCGAGCCCAATAGCACCTTCTGCTCTGCTATATCCTCACACAGCAGCATGGGCTTCGGCTGATCAGCCGAAGCTGCTTTTTCCCTCCTGAACTTGTACTGTTCACAAGCTTCAACTCCATCTATATTATGGATTGCCTTGGAATCAGTCCAGCTTCCTTCGGCCCTTCTGGCAGCTTCCTGACTCCCATGAATAGCAATAGGCCCTTGGTCCGAAGGTATCTTCATGCAGAGATAAGCTGGGTGAAGAATTGCTTCAAAAGCATTTAGGGTACCACGACCAATGATGGCGTTGTAGGGGTATTCCATGTCAACAATATCAAACATAATTTGCTCAGTCCTTGTGTTATTAACAAATCCGAAGGTTACCGGCATGGTAATCTTCCCGAGTGCCACAATCTGCCGCCCTCCGAAGCCACAAAGAGGGTGCGTAGCATCATGAATCTTGTCTTCAGGCTCTTGCATCTGTCTGAAGGCTTTGGCAAATATGATGTCAGCTGCACTGCCTGTGTCAACTAGGACATTGTGAACCAGAAACCCTTTGATCACACAAGAAATGACCATAGCATCGTTGTGGGGATAGTCCTTGAGCTGAAGATCTTCCTGAGAGAAGGTAATTGGAATGTGAGACCATTTTGACTTAATGAAGGGTCCCTGCACTCCAACATGCTGCACCCTTCTCTGAGCCTCCTTCTTCTGCTTTTTGTTAGCTGGCTCTGAGCAAGAACCGCCTGTTATCGGGAGCACCAGCTTCGAAGCCGAAGCAGCTCCAGCTTGAGTGTTGAACGAAGCCATCAGCTCAGAAAGGTGGAAGTGAGTTGACCGGAGGTGGGCGCCAATGTTGGGGACTTGTTCTCAAATGCTAAGAATTAAGAACAAGGCAACACAAAAAATGTTAAGTGTTAAGGTCCTTCGTCCTCCATAACGATATATCCCTTCGGGATATAAAGCATCTCGGACGAAGGTTACGAAGGACATACCTTCGTAAGCATAGCAACGAAGAATGAAGCATTTACATAAATCATAGAATATGAAATAAACATTTAAGTATTGTTATAGAATTATCTCTGCTCGTTTTAATGAATGTAAATGACTTTGAATTACAAATGTACCTTCGGTCCTGCGGAAGGCAAAAGTACAAGCGTGATGCGAAAGCAAATGACAGGTTCGCGTGAACAGTGCAGAGGTACTGTTCATCTATTTATAGGCACAGGTCGCAGCCTGTGACAAATTACAATTATGCCCCTTGCGAAAGTTTACAGCATTGACTCAGACCTATATGTATAAAAAGGTCATTCTATCTCTATGTCGGTTTAAAACGCCGAAGCTCCATGAAAAGGGACCTTCGGCCATCTCTTGGAGACAACTTCAGCCGAAGCTGCTTCTTCGTGTGAGACCTTCGGCGCACCGAAGCACGACCCCAACATGCACTTTATTCATCAATTGCATAAATTCACATTTAAGCACTTGAGTTGGCACTCAATCACCAAAATACTTAGAAATGGCCCAAGGGCACATTTCCCTTTCAATCTCCCCCTTTTTGGTGATTTATGCCAACACAACATAAAGCAACTAGAACAAGTGCAAAATCACTTCAAATAAAACTCAAATTGATTTTGATTCAATTTTGGCATATATGGATCATCCTGTGCCACCACTTGGTTTGTTTTTGGAAATCAAACTCAAATCTCTATCTCTATGTCAAACACACATATTGAGGCATAAAGAGAGTCATTCCGAAAGAGATTGATCAAAGATTTCAAAAACTCCCCCTATTTCCCATAATCAACATTTCTCCCCATACGAAGCCAACTTTTGACAAGAGAGACAATAAAAGAGTTTAACAAAACAAAAACTCTATTCTACTATTTTCAAAATCTCTCAAGTGGTAGCTGATCCATTTATTGCTTTGGCCTTTATTTTCTCCCCCTTTGGCATCAAGCACCAAAACGGGATCAATCTTGGCCCATTAACCCCATTGCCTCACCAAAATCTTCAATAAGAATACAAAGGCAATAAGAGTCTAAAGATGAACTTGGAATAAGTTACCCTCTCATCGGAGTGCAGTGGAAGTCTTTCATGATCCAAGTCCACCTTTTCCCTTTCAATCCTCCTTCGAGACTAAATCATCAAACTCAAGCACATGGTTAGTCTCGAAAGGGTCAAGTTGTAACACATCTCCCCCTAAACATGTGCATCACTTTGCAACGGACTTGTGAGGTCCAGGGAGTGTTTGTACAACTTGAGCACCACAATAAGCAACAAAATGCAGAATGAACCTGATCAAGGGCATAAACACATGTATGCTATAATTCAATCCAAGTTCCGCGAATCTAAGACATTTAGCTCACTACGCAACCTGCAAAAGGTCTTCTCATCTAGAGGCTTAGTGAAGATATCGGCTAGCTGGTTCTCGGTGCTAACATGAAACACTTCGATATCTCCCTTTTGCTGGTGGTCTCTCAAAAAGTGATGCCGGATGTCTATGTGCTTTGTGCGGCTGTGCTCAACAGGATTCTCCGCCATGCGGATAGCACTCTCATTGTCACATAGGAGTGGGACTTTGCTCAGATTGTAGCCAAAGTCCCGGAGGGTTTGCCTCATCCAAAGTAGTTGCGCGCAACACTGACCTGCGGCAACGTACTCGGCCTCAGCGGTGGATAGGGCAACGGAGGTTTGTTTCTTAGAGTTCCATGACACCAGGGACCTTCCTAAGAATTGGCACGTCCCCGATGTACTCTTCCTATCGACCTTACATCCAACATAGTCGGAGTCTGAGTATCCAACTAAGTCAAAGGTAGACCCCTTTGGATACTAGAGCCCGAAGCAAGGCGTAGCAACCAAATATCTAAGAATTCGCTTTACCGCCACTAAGTGACACTCCTTAGGATCGGATTGAAATCTAGCACACATGCATACGCTAAGCATAATATCCGGTCTACTAGCACATAAGTAAAGCAAAGAACCTATCATTGACCGGTATGCTTTTTGATCAACGGACTTACCTCCTTTGTTGAGGTCGGTGTGTCCGTCGGTCCCCATCGGAGTCTTCGCGGGCTTGGCGTCCTTCATCCCAAACCGCTTTAGCAGATCTTGCGTGTACTTCGTTTGGGAGATGAAGGTGCCGTCCTTGAGTTGCTTCACTTGGAACCCAAGGAAGTAGTTCAACTCGCCCATCATCGACATCTCGAATTTCTGCGTCATTACCCTGCTAAACTCTTCACAAGACTTTTGGTTAGTAGAACCAAATATTATGTCATCGACATAAATTTGGCACACAAACAAATCACCATCACATGTCTTAGTAAAAAGAGTTGGATCGGCTTTCCCAACCTTGAAAGCATTAGCAATTAGAAAGTCTCTAAGGCATTCATACCATGCTCTTGGGGCTTGCTTAAGTCCATAGAGCGCCTTAGAGAGCTTACACACGTGGTTGGGGTACCGTTCATCCTCGAAGCCAGGGGGTTGCTCCACGTACACCTCCTCCTTGATCGGCCCGTTGAGGAAAGCGCTCTTCACATCCATTTGGAACAGCCTGAAAGAATGGTGAGCGGCATATGCTAACAGGATACGAATAGACTCTAGCCTAGCCACAGGAGCAAAAGTCTCCTCGAAATCCAAACCTGCGACTTGGGCATAACCTTTTGCCACAAGTCGAGCCTTGTTTCTCGTCACCACCCCGTGTTCGTCCTGTTTGTTGCGGAACACCCACTTGGTTCCCACAACATTTTGCTTCGGACGAGGCACCAGCGTCCAAACTTCATTTCTCTTGAAGTTGTTGAGCTCCTCCTGCATGGCCAACACCCAGTCCGGATCTAGCAAGGCCTCCTCTACCCTGAAAGGCTCAATAGAAGAGACAAAGGAGTAATGCTCACAAAAATTAACTAATCGAGATCGAGTAGTTACTCCCTTGCTAATGTCACCCAGAATTTGGTCGACGGGATGATCCCTTTGAATCATCACTCGAACTTGGGTTGGAGGTGCTGGTTGCGCATCTTCCTCCATCACACGATCATCTTGTGCTCCCCCTTGATCACACGCCTCCTGTTGATGAACCTGTTCATCGTCTTGAGTTGGGGGTAGCACCATAGTTGAGGAAGATGTTTGATCTCGTTCATCGTGTTCCTGTGGCCGCACTTCTCCAATCGCCATGGTTCGTATAGCGGCCGTTGGAACATCTTCTTCATCTACATCATCACAATCAACAACTTGCTCTCTTGGAGAGCCATTAGTCTCATCAAATACAACGTCGCTAGAGACTTCAACCAAACCCGATGATTTGTTGAAGACTCTATACGCCTTTGTATTTGAGTCATAACCTAATAAAAACCCTTCTACAGCTTTGGGAGCAAACTTAGAATTTCTACCCTTCTTTACTAGAATGTAGCACTTGCTCCCAAATACACGAAAGTAAGATACATTGGGTTTGTTACCGGTTAGAAGCTCATACGACGTCTTCTTGAGGAGGCGATGAAGGTAGACCCTGTTGATGGCGTGGCAAGCCGTGTTCACGGCTTCCGACCAAAAACGCTCGGGGGTCTTGAACTCTCCAAGCATAGTCCTCGCCATGTCGATTAGCGTCCTGTTCTTCCTCTCTACCACACCATTTTGCTGTGGTGTATAGGGAGCGGAGAACTCGTGCTTGATCCCTTCCTCCTCAAGGAACTCCTCCACTTGAAGGTTCTTGAACTCGGACCCGTTGTCTCTCCTTATCTTCTTCACCTTGAGCTCAAACTCATTTTGAGCTCTCCTGAGGAAGCGCTTGAGGGTCCCTTGGGTTTCAGACTTATCCTGCAAAAAGAACACCCAAGTGAAGCGGGAAAAGTCATCAACAATAACTAGACCATACTTACTTCCTCCTATACTCAAATAGGCGACGGGTCCGAAGAGATCCATGTGCAGCAGCTCCAGGGGTCTTGAAGTGGTCATCACATTCTTGCTGTGATGTGCTCCTCCCACTTGTTTACCTGCTTGACAAGCTGCACAAGGTCTATCTTTTTCGAATTGCACGTTAGTCAAACCTATCACGTGTTCTCCCTTTAGAAGCTTGTGAAGGTTCTTCATCCCCACATGTGCTAAGCGGCGATGCCACAGCCAGCCCATGCTAGTCTTAGCTATTAAGCATGCATCTAGACCAGCCTCCTCTTTTGCAAAATCAACTAAATAAAGTTTGCCGTCTAATACACCCTTAAAAGCTAGTGAACCATCACTTCTTCTAAAGACAGACACATCTACATTTGTAAATAGACAGTTATATCCCATATGACATAATTGACTAACAGATAGCAAATTATATCCAAGACTCTCTACTAAAAATACATTAGAGATAGAATGCTCATTAGAAATTGCAATTTTACCTAACCCTTTTACCTTGCCTTGATTCCCATCACCGAATATAATTGAATCTTGGGAATCCTTATTCTTGACGTAGGAGGTGAACATCTTCTTCTCCCCCGTCATATGGTTTGTGCATGCATCCGCTGTCGATAATCCAGCTTGAACCCCCGGATGCATAAACCTGCAAGGCAAATTTAGGCTTGGGACTTAGGTACCCAACTCTTGTTGGGTCCTACAAGGTTAGTGCAAATTTCCTTAGGGACCCAAATGCAAGTTTTGTCTCCCTTGCATTTTGCCCCTAACTTCCTAGCAACTATTTTCCTATCCTTTCTACAAATAGCAAAGGAAGCATTTAGTGCATGATAAATTGTAGAAGGTCCATTCATAACTTTTCTAGGAACATTAACAACATTTCTCCTAGGCATATTATGAACAACATTTCTCCTATCAACATTTCTATCATGCACATAGGAAGAACTAGAAGCAATCATGACATGAGAATCAAAATCATCATAAGCATTAAAACTCCTATAAGCATTTCTAGTTTGTCTCCTATCATGGTACATAAAAGCATGGTTCTTTTGCACACTACTAGCCATAGGGGCCTTCCCTTTCTCCTTGGCGGAGATGGGAGCCTTATGGCTTGTCAAGTTCTTGACTTCCCTCTTGAAGCCAAGCCCATCCTTAATTGAGGGGTGTCTACCAATTGTGTAGGCATCCCTTGCAAATTTTAGTTTATCCAAATCACTCTTGCTAGTCTTAAGTTGGGCATTAAGACTAGCTACTTCATCATTTAATTTAGAAATGCACTCTAGGTGTTCACTACAAGCATCAACATTAAAGTCTTTACACCTAGTGCAAATCACAACATGTTCTACACAAGATGTTAATTTACTAGATTTTTCTAGCTTAGCATTTAAATCATCATTTATGCTCTTTAAGCTAGAAATTGTCTCATGGCAAGAAGATAATTCACAAGAAAGCATTTCATTTCTCTTAACTTCTAAAGCATGGGATTTTTGTGCTTCTACAAATTTGTCATGCTCTTCATATAAAAGGTCCTCTTGTTTTTCTAGTAATCTATTCTTGTCATTCAAGGCATCAATCAACTCATTAATCTTATCAATTTTAGATCTATCTAATCCCTTGAATAAGCATGAGTAATCTATCTCATCATCATCACTAGACTCATCCTCACTAGAAGAAGCATAGGTAGGGTTTTGAGTACATACCTTCTTCTCCCTTGCCATAAGGCATGTGTGACGCTCGTTGGGGAAGAGGGTCGATTTGTTGAAGGCGGTGGCGGCGAGTCCCTCATTGTCGGAGTCGGAAGAGGAGCAATCCGAATCCCACTCCTTTCCGATATGTGCCTCGCCCTTGGCCTTCTTGTAATGCTTCTTCTTTTCCCTCTTGTCCTCCTTTTCCTGGTCACTTTCATTATCGGGACAGTTAGCAATGAAATGACCAATCTTACCACATTTGAAGCATGAGCGCTTCTCCTTTGTCTTGGTCTTGTTTGGCTGTCCCTTGCGACCTTTAATCGCCGTCTTGAAGCGCTTAATGATGAGGGCCATCTCCTCATTATTTAGCCCGGCTGCCTCAACTTGCGCCACCTTGCTTGGTAGCGCCTCCTTGCTCCTTGTTGCCTTGAGAGCAATTGGTTGAGGCTCATTGATCGGTCCATTCAAGGCGTC
Source organism: Zea mays (assembly GCF_902167145.1). Taxonomy (NCBI): domain Eukaryota; kingdom Viridiplantae; phylum Streptophyta; class Magnoliopsida; order Poales; family Poaceae; genus Zea; species Zea mays. Next base: position 40,735,408 of record NC_050099.1, on the reverse strand, counting down.
GTCCACGTATCTTGCCTCCTTGATCATCATCCGCCCGCTTACAAATTTTCCGAGTACCTCCTCGGGCGTCATCTTCGTGTACCTGGGATTCTCACGAATATTGTTCACGAGATGAGGATCAAGAACGGTAAATGACCTTAGCATTAGGCGGACGACGTCATGGTCCGTCCATCGCGTGCTTCCGTAGCTCCTTATTTTGTTGATAAGGGTCTTGAGCCGGTTGTATGTTTGGGTTGGCTCCTCGCCCCTTATCATTGCAAACCTTCCAAGCTCGCCCTCCACCAACTCCATTTTAGTGAGCATGGTGATGTCGTTCCCCTCGTGAGAAATCTTGAGGGTGTCCCATATCTGCTTGGCATTGTCCAAGCCGCTCACCTTATTATACTCGTCCCTGCACAAAGAGGCTAGCAACACAGTAGTAGCTTGTGCATTTTTATGAATTTGTTCGTTAATAAACATAGGGCTATCCGAGCTATCAAATTTCATTCCATTCTCTACAATCTCCCATATGCTTGGATGGAGAGAGAATAAATGACTACGCATTTTGTGACTCCAAAATCCATAGTCCTCCCCATCAAAGTGTGGAGGTTTGCCGAGAGGAATGGAAAGCAAATGCGAATTCGAACTATGTGGAATACGAGAATAATCAAATGAAAAGTTCGAATTGACCGTCTTCCTGTAGTCGTTGTCATCGTCCTTTTGGGAAGAGGAAGATTCGTCGCTGTCGTAGTAGACAATCTCCTTGATGCGCCTTGTCTTCTTCTTCTTCCCATCTTTTCGTCTATGACCCGAGCCCGAGTCGTTTGACTTGTCATCCTTTGGCTCGTTGACGAAGGACTCCTTCTCCTTATCGTTGATCACGATTCCCTTCCCCTTAGGATCCATCTCTTCGGGCGGTTAGTCCCTTTCTTGAAGAGAACGGCTCCGATACCAATTGAGAGCACCTAGAGGGGGGGGTGAATAGGTGATCCTGTATACTTCAAAACTTAAGCCACAAAACTTTGATTAAGCGTTAGCACAGTTAATGCCAAGTGGCTAAAGAGAAGATCTAGCACAATATGATAACCGCAAGGAGTTCAACACAGAGAAGACACAGTGATTTATCCCGTGGTTCGGCCAAGTACAACACTTGCCTACTCCACGTTGTGGCGTCCCAACGGACGAGAGTTGCACTCAACTCCTCTCAAGTGATCCAATGATCAACTTGAATACCACAGTGTTATGCTTTTCCTTTCAATTTCCCGTTTGCGAGGAATCTCCACAACTTGGAGTCTCTCGCCCTTACACTTGAGATTCACAAAGAAATACGGAGTAAGGGAGGGAAGCAACACACACAAATCCACAGCAAAATGCGCACACACACGGCCAAGAATCGAGCTCAAAGACTATCTCACAGTTCTCACAAGAACGGAGCTTGAATCACTTAGAATAACAAACGGATGCGCAAAGACTGAGTGTGGATGATCAAGAATGCTCAAAGGTTGCTTGGTGTACTCCTCCATGCGCCTAGGGGTCCCTTTTATAGCCCCAAGGCAGCTAGGAGCCGTTGAGAGCAAATCTGGAAGGCTGATCTTGCCTTCTGTCGTCGGGCGCACCGGACAGTCCGGTGCACACCGGACACTGTCCGGTGCCCGATTTCCTTCCTTAAACAACGTAGTCGACCGTTGCTGATCTGGGAGCCGTTGGCGCACCGGACATGTCCGGTGCACACCGGACAGTCCGGTGCCCCCTTCCGACCGTTGGCTTGGCCACGTGTCGCGCGCAGAATCCGCGGCCGACCGTTGGCCCTAGCCGACCGTTGGCTCACCGGACAGTCCGGTGCACACTGGACAGTCCGGTGAATTTTAGCCGTACGCCGTCGGCGAATTCCCGAGAGTGGCCACTTCGGCCGAGGCAGCCTGGCGCACCGGACACTGTCCGGTGCACCACCGGACAGTCCGGTGCCCCAGACCGAAACAGCCCCTTGGCTGTACACAGCCACCTCTTTCCTTTTCTTTTTCTTCCTGTTTCCAATACTTAGACAAGTATATTAGTACACAAAACCAATGTACTAAGACTTAGAAACATACCTTTGCTCTTGATTTGCACTTTATTCATCAATTGCATAAATTCACATTTAAGCACTTGAGTTGGCACTCAATCACCAAAATACTTAGAAATGGCCCAAGGGCACATTTCCCTTTCAGTATGCACTGCATATAAGAATAGCATTGTGAGATTAAGAATACATTTGTTAAGTTGTAATAAGTACAAGTGTGCAATAATAATCATACTTCTCTAAAATCTTCAAGAAGTCATTATACGTAGCCTTTTCCATTCTCAGTGAGTCGAAGACCACGACTTTACCATCCTTTGGCCAGATCATGATACAAATGTAGTGGTCACTATATAGACATAGATGAAAACACATGTTAAGATCACGATTGCCATAATTTATAGTTCAAAATTAAACCATGTCGATAACTTACTTAAAGTGGTGCGGAGCTATTATTAAGTCCTTGCCATGTTGTACATGATTATACATAGCTCGTCCAATGTATGCCGCCATTACCTTCATTTTCTTTCTCTGATTCTGTTTGATGGCTTTCTCAAATTCAGCATCGTCCAAGTCTTTGTATTCTTCTCCATGCCTCCAAGCAACTACTTTGTAGCGAGCTTGGGATATCATCAACGGGTCAAGAAACCCTATCTTAAGTTGTTTCTTCTTATCATCCATGTATTGCATCCTACATGTAATAGTGTTAATCGTTAGACTCTCGTTTATGTGTGCGTGTACAAAACTAACAAATATGAAAGTTTAGAGGTACTTACAAGCAAAAGAGGGTTAAGTAGTTGGTTTCCATCCTTTATCGGTGGTACAACGACCAGAGATCATCAAAGAATAAATGCCGCACAGGATCTATATGATCATTGCTCCAAAATGCATCTTCTGGCACAACAAATGTGAAGTCCTCGAGTTTATATTTGTTGCTAGCCACCATGTACCACTCATGCATTCTAATCTCCGGAGTCGACAACTTAGAAAGTTGCACCGTCGTCAAGAACGGCCTCCCATTCACAAATTTTGGAGGAACATCCTCCTTCTTGTATACCGAGATATTGGTTTTAAGACGTAATGATTCTCGAGTATGAATCATTCCATCTTCTTCCCATACTTCGAAATTGTCTATTTGGGACCGTGTGCCTACTCCATGAGATGCTGATTCCGCTTTTGATTGATTTGTCATAACTCTCTGCAATTTATGCAGGTAGCGTGCCACTGATTCTGACGGTTTCTTGACATCGTCAGTGGCGATTCGCTTATGAATTTTCTTTGAAATAGTTGGCCCTTCAACATTGGTGCCAACCTTTGGTTCCTTTTTGATGTTGACGTCGACATTCTGAGGAACAATTTTGTCTACGTCCCCCTCATCGAGTTCCTTCGCAAGAGGCAATATGATTGTTTCAACGATTTTTTTGGAGGTCGGTGTCATATTTTCCTGCACCATGGGGTGTGGAATGATCGAACTATCTTTTTGTTGCATTGGTGTTGAATTCGGCTCATCACCCAACTTGATGTCGCGTCGATGCCAAAGGACCAACTCGTTCATTGCCTCCTGCAAAGTTATGATCCCCTCAACTGGAAAATCTATCTCCCAATCTTTACAACCACTGTCTGTGATTTCTAGAACTTGGACCACAGCATAGTGTGGCGGAACAGGATTATCCTTGTAGTTAACAAGTCCTGGTTTTACCAAACCAGTAGCAGCTTGCTTTGTTTTTGTCCCAGATCGATTGATTGGAATATGAAGAAAGCAAGGCTTGTCCTCAACAATATCGTCTACAGGGTACTTGGTCAAGTCTTGCACAGATCCAACGCTGCTAGGGACTATAGGTGGACTCATGTGGCTTGGCTTGAGTTCAAATGATATGCATTCTGTTTTCTTCATTTTGTTCATCACGTCATTAATAGCCTTTTGTACCCTTTCATCAATAGTCTCTTCAAGGGTCCTTTTCGACTTCTCGTGTTTCCTATATGACGACGCATACTCTGGAAACGCCTCTATCCAGGAAATCTTAGAAGAGATTCCCCGAGCCCGTCCAGTGTGTTCAGGATTGCCTAGTGCTGCAGTTAGTATGTCATTCTCCCTCCGAGGCTTAAATTCTCCTTTTTTTCCTCTTATCTGCATATTCTTGAATTTTTGTCGAAACTTCGCCTACCAATTCTGGATGCAAAAGTTTGCCGTCCTCACTCAAACCTGCCCGACCTAAGACCCAACGAATAGCTCACTCATCGATATCTTTTAATATTGGGTCCAAAGTGCCGTTAGTTATAGCTTCCTCGATTATCCTGTTCCACTGCACAACTTTATGGTGATATCCGGTTGACCCCAGGCGATGGGAGTGTTTGTTCATCTTCGCTCTCTGAGAATTAGTTTCGCCCAGTTCTTTGGCCTTCAGTTCGGTCTTCTGACGAACAAATTCCTCTCAATGAGCTTGAGTGATTTTCCCCATTTTCTTGGGCGGAGGAACCTTATTCTTCTTAACAAATTCCCTATTCATCTCGGCCTTCCACCCACGAAACATCTTGGCCATAGCAGAGAGCATCGACTTCCTTACTGCATCCTCTGTGCCTTTTGGGAACTTGAATGACTCAGACAACTTAGCCCATAGCTTATTGCGGGTATCTTCATCTAAATCCTTCCATTTTTGAAGTGTGATTGGCACTATATCTCTAACAGTAGACCCGCAGGAATTTCGAAACTTTGTAACCACATCAAGTGGTTCTTCAGGAAACCCCTCTGCATTTAGTTTTGTTACGTACATAACTGCACCTTCTTTCATCTGATTCGGACCTCGTCGCCCTCGTTTCCGCTTATGTGAAACGGATGATTCAGGCATCGGAGCATCCTCCGTGTTTCGTGTAGAAGATGCATCCTCTTTCTTCTCTTCATTTGAAATCTATATAGTGAAACAATTAATGGCCTTTCATATATGAACATTATTTTAGAATATAGTCGGCATATTTCTATTTACCTCTTCATCGTTGGGAATATAGTCGGCATCAAGCTCATCTGATGTTTTTTTCTTCCTTGAAGGTATAGGAGTACAAGGATTGTCGTCACTAGAACTATCCTCCCCACTCCCTTCACCGGAGCTGCTCGTTGTCTGCCATTCAAGTTTGGTCGCGTCTTCATCAACTTTGTTAGACGCACCGGTGCAGACCACATCCATACTAGGCTGCTCGTTGTCTGCCATTCAAGCTGGTTCCATCGATAAAGGGATATACTGTTAGTCTGATATACTGGTTCCATCAATAAGGGAACTTGGAGAAAAGGTGATTCAAAAGAAATCGAGCCCAAACCCGCCTCCGGGGCAGGATCGGGTCGGGAAGCAAGCTCGCAGATAGAAGTGCACTTTCCAATGCAGTTAGACAGAGAAGGCATGGTTGTGATGTTATAATGCTGAAGGACCCCAAGAAGAGATTAAGCCCTGTAGTCTACCACCTCCCGTTATTTGTGGGCTTCACCGAGGGCGGGAAACATTTGGTGACATCAAACGACCTTCGGGCTGGGGACGTCTGCGAGCTTGTTAAGGGGCCAGACGATGGTGAGCCGGTGTACTCTATCCGGATGTGTGGTCACAAAATTTAAAGCCGCCCCGGCTTCATCTGTGCGCTTCTCTTCTCTTATGTCGGCTACTAAGATCACTTAGCACCCCACCTAAGAGAAGAGAAGCACACACATGCAGCCGGGGCAGCTTTAAATTTTGTGACCACACATCCGGACATAGTACACCGGCTCACCATCGTCTGGCCCCTTAACAAGCTCGCAGACGTCTTCAGCCCGAAGGTCGTTTGCTATCACCAAATGTTTCCAGCCATCGGTGAAGCCCACAAATAACGGGAGGTGGTAGACTACATGGCTTAATCTCTTCTTGGGGTCCTTCAGCATTATAACATCACAGCCATGCCTTCTCTGTCTAACTGCATTGGAAAGTGCACTTCTATCTGCGAGCTTGCTTCCCGACCCGATTCAGGCATTCCGCCGATGCCATTCTCCATATAAGTCCCAAACAGAGAATAGGGATGAGGTAGTCAAGATTGTAGGCGCTAGTGCTCAACTACTAGCATCTATAGATATGGACACAAGTCCAAATTTGGTGCTACTCGGCACCATCGATATCACTAGAAAAAAAAATACATCAAAGAGATCCACTTCCCAATAGTACTCGAAGATAGTTCATTGACTTGACACTCTCTAAGAGGTTCATACAAAATACATTATCTCTAAGAGTGAAACCTACGATACTCATATCGTGTTGTTTAGGACTAAACATCAACAACCCCTTGACTGGTCGCTATCATACTCAATTCCAAAATATTTTTCCAATATGTCGGCTTGAGTAAGGAGATCTGGGCTTGGGAGTTCCTCCAAATCATCTGCAGCTTCATCATCTTCAGCATATTGCAGGGCTTCATCTTGAATAATTTTAGCCCTCTTGGAGTTAGCATACTTTTTGATGGACAGAGCACACTTCTCAAGCATGTCGCATACATCTCCAATTTGAAACAAAGTGGTCTTAAGTGTGTACACTGATTTCGGTTCACTAGTATCCACAACCCCATCAGTCATTAGACTGCGAATGATGTCAACATGTGTCTCGATGACTCGAACTGAGCTCTCAACCATGTCAAGTGGCTCTTTTTCCATCTCTGAAACTGAAAATGACCAAGTCTCACAATCAAAAGAACAAAGGCAGGGATCAGAGGGAAAACAAGGATGTGGCTTATAGGGCAAAAAGAAGGGTCCAAATAACATTGTCATGGCTATGAACAAGTCAAAGATGGGAGATAAGAACAAGTCTTATAACATAGGGTTGGGAAGCAAAGATAGGTATTCAAAAAACTTAGAAGGGAGATAAGAACAAGTCTTATAACATAGGGAGATAATAACATTGTCATGGCTATGTACTTCCATGATGTATGTGGCCATAAGCACATTTGGCCTAATGATTATCAAACAAAGATAGGTAGTCAAAAAACACTAAAAATAGACTTCATATAAGAAGTAATTGACAACCAAACAATAAGCAATAAGCATATTGACAATATATGTAAGTGAAAATATGCACTTATGAATATGCAAACAATAAGCAATAAGCAATAAACAATAAGCAATAAGCAATAAGCAATAAGCAATAAACAATAAGCAATAAGCAATAAGCAATAAGCAATAAGCATATTGACAATATATGTAAGTGAAAATATGCACTTATGAATATGCAAACAATAAGCAATAAGCAATAAACAATAACAATAAGCAATAAGCAATAAGCAATAAACAATAAGCAATACGCAATAAGCAATAAGCATATTGACAATATATGTAACCTTCTCTGTTTGTTTCAAAGGCGGTTCTTCAATTCAAGGACGTTTTCCTAGTGGTCAGGGAATCGAAGGACATGGTGGTCAGGAAGGGCTTAGGGCAAGCACACGAGTCGTCAAACACTGGCAGTGATCCCATTGAGGATAGCAGCAACAAATTATGACCTATATCCAAGCAACGGTATATCAAAACGATGGGCAAATTAAACTATGACCTATGGACCTTGGAGATGGCGGCGTTGGCCTTGGAGACGGCGGCGTTGGGCTCGGGGACGTCGGTGTTGGGCTCGGGGACGGCGGCGTGGAGGGCGCCCAGCTCGGAGACGGCGGCGTTGGGCCTCGGGGACGGCGGTGTTGGGCTCGGGGGACGGCATGATCGGTGCCCAGCTCGGAGATGGGGACGGGGACGGCGGCGCTTGGGCTCGGCGACGGCGTGGCGGGCGCTCACAGCTCGGAGACGGGGACAGGGACAGCGACGCAGTATCAGCCTGGCGGCGCAGTATCAGCTCCGGGCGAGAGTTAGGGTTCCTGTTGGAACCACCGAGGCTTTTATATTGTATACACATCACAAGCGGATTTTTAGAAAAATCGCTTGTGATGTATAACATCACAAGCGCTTTTCTATTTCGACCACCTGTGATATGTAAACTTCACAGGCGGTCGAAATAAAAAAGCGCTTGTGATGTTGTACATCACAAGCGGGTTTTCTAAAAATCCACCTGTGATGTGTATATAGTATAAAAGGCTCGGTGGTTCCAGCAGGAACCCTAACTCTCGGAGCCCGACACGCCGCCAGGCTGCGCACTGTAGCGGCGGCAGATTTTTTTGATCTACGGGGAGAAGGTTTTGTTTTTGAGTTTATTGATTGATTTCAAGAGTTTATGCATATATATGATCTCCGTTTGTTTTCTTTCTCATTTTGATACGATTTTTTGCCTCAATTTTGTAATATAGACCGGAATTGAAGAAAAACTCAGGAATTCCAAGATTTGGACTTGTAGTTGATCTAATTTAAAGATTTTTTTATAAAGAGTTGTCTCACCTGAAGGTACCTATATTGCTGCAATCTTGTTTCATTTTCATGCACATTAATTCGTTCATGATTTAGGGATTAAATTCAATTAATTAGGGATATTTTAAATTTTTTTTGTATCATGTTACATCTCGATATTGACGTTAATCAATATAGGGATAGGTAATGGACCGAGGTTGGATGTACAATGTGCCAAGACCACATCCGTCGTACATTCGAAATTTGAGAAGCTTTATTGAAGCGGCCAAAAAGCACACGAATTTGCGAAAGAGCAAGGAGATATTATGTCCGTGCATCGACTGTGATAATAAGATAGCTTGGAGAGATACAGGAGTAATCCAATCACATCTGCTAAAAAGAGGGTTTAAAAACAATTACACGATATGGTCAGAACATGGTGAGTTGGATCCGTGTGAAGTGCCTGGTAATGACGAGAGAGTTGTCGGAATTTTAGATCTTAAAGTTGATGGTAAAGTGGATTATGTGGATGCTAATCAAGATTTTGAAGAATTTGATTGCGAAGAGATGTTGCGCCATATGGAACCAGAAATGTTGAGTTCTGTGGGATCGCAGAAAGGGCTATCTAAAATGGAGGGACTGGAAAGTGCTTCAAAAGAACCTTTATATGATGAATCAAAGGGTTGTGACAAAGAGTTCACTACACTGCGTACAGTTCTAGAACTTCTGAAGTTGAAGGCTAGCGCCGGATGGTCTGATACTAGCTTCACAGATCTTTTGAATTTTCTGTCCCAATTACTACCAAAACCCAACAAACTACCAACAAGCACTTATAAAGCGAAGAAGCTTATATCTCCCATAGCTCTGGGTGTGCAAAAAATTCATGCATGTCCGAACCATTGTATTCTGTATCGTGGCGATTTTGAGAACGCATCAAGATGCCCAGTTTGCAATGTCAGTCGATACAAGAAGAGCTACAATCAAGACTGTGTAAAAAAATTCCCGAAGAAAAATAAAAACAAGAAATCCACTATTGGACCTGAAAGTGACGATGACACTTTTGATGACATGGATGGGAAAAAGAAGTCAAAGAACCCAGCTTTGGTGATGTGGTATCTTCCAGTAATTGATCGCTTAAAACGTTTGTTCTCAAATCCTAGGGAGGCTGAGCTTATGCGTTGGCATGCTGAAAATCGCAAGCAGAATAACAAACAGATTCGACACCCTGCTGATGCATCACAATGGAAAAATTTCGATCTTATGTATCCTGAGTTTGCCAAAGAAACCAGAAATGTAAGATTTGCTTTGGGTACAGACGGAATGAATCCATTTGGTGAAAAAAGAAGTGTACATAGCACCTGGCCCGTGACTTTAACGATGTACAACCTTCCATCATGTCAAAGCGCCCATAGGTTTCTCATCCAATATCAGCAGACTAGTCAGGATGAAGGACTTGTCTCTATTTGGCTACAACTCTCATGACTGCCATGTGATGATGACGGTGTTCCTCCCAATTGCGGTAAGAGCCCTTGAAACAGAGCATGTCAAAGTTGTCATCACACGCTTGTGTTACTTTTTCAATGCGGTTTCACAAAAAGTAATAGCTTTAGAAGACTTGGACTATCTAAAGGCATACATCATCGAGACTATGTGCAAGCTTGAAATGTGTTTTCCTCCATCATTTTTTGATATGCAAGTACACCTAATCATACATCTCGTGGATCAGATAAAAATATTAGGGCCACTATATTTACATCATATGTTTCAGTTGGAGCGATACCAGGGAGTATTAAAAGGTTATGTGCGAAATCGCGCTCACCCAGAGGGTTCAATCATGGAGGGATACACTACAGAAGAAGTGATTGAGAGCTGTATAGATTACATCAGTGACGGAACAATGATAGGTGTGCTTGTACCTAAACATGAGGGTAAACTATGTGGGAGAGGGAGAATGGGCAAGAAAACTTTTTGCGTTGAGGATTACAAGCTAGTACATTGTGCTCATGGTAGTGTACTACAACATCTCACGATAGCCGAGCCTTACATAGAGGAACACCTGGATGAGCTTCGTAAAGAAAATCAGAACCGCACAGAGGACTGGATCATGAGGGAGCACAAACATCGTTTCAACGAATGGTTAATGGACAAAAACATCCCATTCGGAGACTCTTTGGAAGAGAAAACAATGAAGAATTTGGCTTTTGGGCCATCGTGTTTTGTGACATCATGGCAAGCATATGACATCAATGGGTACACATTCTACAATAAATCAAAAGACATGAAAAGTGTTGCACAAAATAGCGGTGTTCGTATCGATGCTTTTGACCTACATGGACAGAAGACCACATATTTTGGATTCATAGAGGAAATATGGGAACTTGATTATGGCCCAAGCATGAAAATACCCTTATTTAAGTGCCAATGGATACAACATCCCGTGGGGGTGATAGCGGATAACTACGGACTCACACTGGTAGACTTAAAGAAAGTAGGATATAAAGATGACCCGTGGGTTCTCGCCGAATGTGTTGCACAAGTGTTCTATGTACTCGATCCAGCAGATGAGAAGATGCATGCAGTTATTTCTGGAAAGCAAAAAATTGTTGGAGTTGAGAATGTGGGAGACCAAGATGAGGAATACAATAAGTATGAAGAGATGTTCGTCTTTAACGGTCCAGAGAGAATCAAGCGTGTGGAAAAGAAAATTGATAAGAACTTAAAGCCATACATGCGGAAAAATGGTAGTTCATGAAAAATTGTATGAATCAAATTGTATTTGTTATCATGTATGATCGACTATGAATTGTGGTTGCCAATTAATTTAAAATCTCTCTAGTTATCTATGTGTGCTATTATAATTCATTTAAATTGTATTTGCATATTATTGTTAAAAATTAAATATTAATTCATTTAAATTGTATTTGCATATTTCTGTTAAAAATTAAATATTAATTCATTTAAATTGTATTTGCATATTTCTGTTAAAAATTAAAATTATTTTCATATTTAAATTGTATTTTCATATTTTTACAATCACAGGCGGTTTTTTCTTAAGGTCCGTTTGTGAAAAGGATAGAGCACCACAGGCGGTCCGAAACAAAAACCGCTTGTGATACTATTATATCACAGGCGTACTGAACCGCCTGGGACATCACAGGCGGTTTTCTAACTGAACCGCCTGTGATGTAAAAAGTCTACCGCTTGTATAGAGCCAAATTGTACTAGTGCATGGTTCATCATATGTGTGAGACTTGGTCCCAGCACACCTGATGATTATGTTCGCGCCCGGGTCTTGGTGCCTCTAAAACCCGGGTGTGACACAGAGGTAGTTACATTTTTATTATTTGATATGATACTCTAAATGCACGAGCAAGTATGTATTTCAGTAAGCATGTTAAGCATTAGAGGATAAACTTGTTGTATTTGATATTTCAGGAATGATCTTGTTGGCGTACTTGCGCTTTTCTATGTCTCGCTAAACTTGGAGAAAATTGTTAAGTCGTCACTATGAATTTGCATGTGTTACCTATAGAATCTCAATGATGATTTTGGTTAGGGCATTAGATCTACACCATCTTCTCGCTCCCAAGTCTTAAGCCAAAACATTGACTATAATTTAATTCGAGCATATGGACTCATTTTCAACTCATTTTTCGGTCGTTTGGTTAAGGTCAAGTGTAATGTTTGTTTTACCGGTACAATATCTGGTATATGAACAATATGTTCACTTTAACATTAAATTCATTTATTACGGATATTTTTATGTGCATGATTCATTAAGGCTCTCAAGTGTCGTTTAGTTAACCAATTAATATTATTAAATATAGTTGGGTACCGTCGCAATGTACGGATATTAGACTAGTGTACATTATGTGTGTCTTTGAGACTACACATGGGCCTGTTTGGTTCAGCTTTTTTCTGACCAGCTTTTCTGAGAATCTGGCTGTGGGAAGAATCTAGCTGTGTAGAGAATCTGAGTATCATTAGGATTACGCACGGAGGAAGATAAAGGTGTCCATAAGACTCAGGATCTAGAAAGTGACGGATTCCTACTATTGCAACGACTCAACCGATTATGTGTTTATATTGATTTTGAATAGTTTTTACTCAAACAAATTTTATATAAGCTGACTGAAAAGCTGAGTGTTTGGCAGTCCGCAGCAGCTTTTGGTGGCCAGAAGCTTTAAAAAGCTGAAACAAACAGGGGCATGGTCTTGTCCGACCAGTTAGATCGTGAAAGTTACATGTATAAACAGTGCCTCGTAAGAGTACCGAACGCGTATTAATTTCATGATTGCCCATCTCGTGCTCCACGTGATCACGACACTTCTGCTTGTGCCTACATGTTTATAACGCGTATTAGTTGGATGTGACTGGCAGATGGATCAGAAATTAGGCCCTAATTAATCTCGTAATTAAACATAAGATTCGCTAAGATCAAATTCCAACGTAGAAGCGCGCGCGCGATATATATATATATATATATATATATATATATATATATATATATATATATATATATATAAGAGGTAATGGAAGTACTGGGCTTTCGTTAGTGGGGGATCCAAGCCCCAGCCAGGACGCCAACCAGGTCGCGGTTGGCCCACTGTACGCGAGCATACGTCAGCCATGCATATGATAGCCACGAATCCCGAATGAGACGTGACAGGCGATATACGCACGCATAAATATATGTAGAAATGTGCATAAATCATGCATAGAAGGAATCTTTTGGGCCACGAATCACGGGAACAAATATTACCATGTGTACACCGTTTACGACTGCATAACGTTGTGTAACATGATAGCGTAAACTATGCAACATTTAAATATCCACCGGTTTGAGATAAGGAAAGACGTGCTCCACGTCCGCGTAAATAAAGGCACAGTTACGGGAGGAAACAAATTCTCATTTACAGCCGCTCGTCCATGTTCGTATCTGTGATATTGGCGGCGATTAACGACTGCATAATGATGTGTAACATGATAGCATAAACCATGCATTATATAAATCTTGACCGGTTTGATATAAGGAAAGACGTGCTGCATAATCGCGTAAATAAAGGGACAGTTATGGTTTGAGGAGCATTAGTAGAAGGAAATAAATTTTAATTTACAACCGCAGTTCGCGAGTTCTGCTCGGGCGGATTCCAGCGTAAAACGTGAGCTAAAACAACGTAAATGAGTACGAAATTTAGCGTAAATCATATATATGTTTTGTAACAACAAACGAAGCCCAAAATTACGGCGTGGAAATCGCGTGCACCCAATCGTGCGCGGGTTCTGGCTAGGGCAGATTCCGGCGTAAAACGTGAGCTAAAACAGCGTAAATGAATACAAAATTTACGTAAATTATAGACCTGTTTCGTAACAGCGAATGGGGTCTGAAAATTACGGCGTGAAAATTGATCACGTTCGATCGTGCACGGATTTTGGCTTGGTCAAATTTCAGCGTAAAACGTGAACCAAACAGCGTAAATGGGTATAAATTTTATCATACATCATCAATCTATTTCTTAACGACGAATGTGGCCTAAATTACGACGTGAAAATCGCGCTCCGATCGTGCTCGGGTTCTAGGTCAGGTGGATTTAAGCGTAAAATGTGATCCGAAACAGCGTAAATGGATACGAGTTTTAGCGTAAATCAATGATCTATTTTGTAACGACGAATGTGGCACTTGCTTTTTAGTGGAAGCGCAAAATGCAATAAGAGCTATCGTAAAATTTTGTTTGAAAATGTATAAATCACGATGGTCATAGACGACATGATGACGATGTAGATGCCCCTGAGCGCCGCCGACTCCTTGCCGCGCTTGAGCAGCTCGTACCCGGTCATCCTAGGCATCCAGTAGTCGGTGATGATCATGCTGACGTCGGGGAGCAGGCCCATCGCGAGCAACTCCAGCGCGTGCGTCGCCGACTCCATGGCGGTCACCCTGTACCTGGAGCCGCGCAGGATCCTGGCGATCGTGGCGCGGTCCACGGATTTGTCGTCCACCGCCAACACATGCTTCTCCAGCTCCGACGCGTCCACGGGCACCACCGCCTTCCTGCTGTCGTTGGCCTTGGGTGCAAGGGACGGCGCCAAAGATGCTGGAGTGGCGGCGGCGGCCATCGCAGAGACGGACGGGACAACCGCCGTTGTCGCCGGGCCTAGGGTGCGCTGCCGTCGTCCGTCCGCTTCGACAGCGCCGTCACCGCTTGCCCGCCTGCCTCGGAGCGTCGTTGTCGCTCGTTCCTGGTGGAGCGCCACCGTCGGTCGCTTGCCTCGAGGTGACACCGCTGCTGGCCCCTAGGTTCACCGCCGCTCGCACGCCCGAGGGAACCGCCGCCGTCGCTAAAACCTAATCCCTGGCGGCGTGGGGGTGTTTTTATAGTGTCGGCGTGGGACTGAATAATTGTGAACGCGTGGGCCCGATGCACGTAATATGCGCATACTATATTTGCATAAATTGATACACACATCAGCATAACTCATATTATAATTTAGCGTAAGCACAATTAGGTACAATAAACCAAAAAAGGTCTGGTGCGGTCTACGCACCTGGTCGGGGCTTCCTATATATATATATATATATATATATATATATATATATATATATATATATATATATATATATATATATATATATATATATATACGCACCTGGTCGGGGCTTCCTATATATATATATATATATATATATATATATATATATATATATATATATATATATATATATTAGGTGAGTGCTCGTGCATTGCAACAGAAACATATATAATACTAAGATAACTTATGTGCGAATGTGTGTTATACTGTTATGGGAAAATGTTTCGTAATCCATTTGTGATCCTAACCAAACATAAATTTTGTTCTTTTAATCTAGTTGTTTCACCACTACATTATAACCATCATACCATGCAGACTTCTATACTTGATTTTAATAATGTCACGTCAATTGCATCATTTAAATGCTAAGACTATCACAATAAATTACAAACTTATACAAATCTTCAGAAAATATCACAAAGTCTTACAACTCAAATAGATACTCATTGATGGTCTAACACAGACGGCTACCTACGAATATAAATACAGACCAACAAAGCACAAAGCAAATTCATACTACATTGATCACAAATGAGATTTGTCCTAAGTCAAACTTCTTACAAAAATATTTGAGGTAATATCTATACCAAATAAAAATAGCTATATGTTGTAAAAGTAATTTTAGATAATAATTCTACTTATGTTGTAGCTTGGATGGTCCAACACAAACAAACATTTCCATGAAATTTGAACCAAAAATAAACAAAAAATAGCACACCAGACTCTTGTTGTAGCTTTGACAAGCAAAGGCTTCCATGTCCCAGGAGGACCTACAAGTAGAGCACCTTTGGGTATTTTAGCTCCGAAATCTTTATACTTGTTAGGGTTTTTAAGCAAATGCACAAACTCCCTTATTTCTTGTTTTGCTTTGTCACAACCGGTGTTGGGGACTTGTTCTCAAATGCTATGAGTTAAGAACAAGACAACACAAAGTATTAAATGTTAATGTCCTTCGTCCTTCGAAGCATTATTTCCCTTAGGATATAACGATCTTCGGACGAAGGTAATAAAGGACGTACCTTCATCATCACGGTATATATTAATGAAAGACAAAGCATATGAAACATGAAAGATAATATGAATAATCATATAACATCATCCACATATCTTCATTATATAAACTTGGATAAATATAAGGACAATATTTTAATTACATTTGTACCTTCGGCTTGACAGAAGGCGAAAATCCGAGCGTTGCACACGAGCGAATACAAGATAACATGAACAGTACATGTTCATCTATTTATAGGCACAGGACGCAGCCTGTGAGAAATTACATTTGTGCCCTTTACAAATGATTACAATCATAATACAAGCTATCATGGGCTGATTGGTCATTACATCTTTAAGTCGGTGCATCTGGAAATATACTCCGAAGCTCTCTGATTGATAGCTTCGACTTTGTGTCCATCTTTCGAAGGTGTTTCTTCTTATGGGACCTTCGGCGACGAAGCAGACCCCCAACAGTAGCCCCTTCACGGTGCCAGATCGTTTTTCGTAACGAGCTCGACCCGTGAAAAATTCTCTCAGGCTTCGGAATGCCGAAGGTCCGAAAAACACCTTCCCTTAGCTCGTTGTCGAGAAATGTTTTAAATATTCCGAGTGAAAGGCAGTCCCACCATTCAACGGGTACGCGCGATCTGGTGATTCATCTTCTTGGGCACTATGGTCCACCATTCAGTGGGTGCGGGCGATTGTTCGGTGGGTGCGAGCGGCTTGACGATTCACCTTCCCACCTGCAGCACTATATAAAGAGACGGGTAGATGTGAAGTTACCACAACATTTACTGCCATTGTTCTGTTGTGCTGCCAAAAAATTTGACCACAGCCGAAGCTCATTCACCGTATTCTCAATCGAAGCATCGTTTTGCTTTAGCTTCGTCACAAGAGAGAGTTTCGGAAAAAACAAAAAAACATTCAACTTTGCCAAAACGCAAGAAATTCAACATCAAATGGCCAGGGTGCGCTCGACAGCTAGGATAACCCATGACGAAGAGACCGAAGCTACTGAGACTGCGCTAATCTCCGAAGTTATGAGGCGGTCGGGACTGGTTGTGACGGAGGGAGGTTCTGACGAAGGTGCACCTGCTACTGAAGCCGAGCAGGCAGATATTGAAGAGGGCGATACTGGTGAAGAAGAGATTGATTATAACACCGCTATGCCATCCAAGCCCAGCCATTTGGATTTTGGGAAGTCGACTATGTCCGAAGCTGACATGCCCGTGATGATGAAGCTAGGCTACTTCGGTGAAGCCGAGAAAAAGTTGATTCGCTTTAGCGGGGAAGAGACCATCCCGAAACCAGAAAGTGATGAAGTGGTAGTTTTTAAGAGCTTCTTCAAAGCAGGGTTGAGGTTTCCTCTGCACGGAATGATTGCAGATGTGCTGGAAAATTTTGAGATTTATCTTCATCAGCTGACTCCTAACGCTATCGTTAGGCTCAGCATGTTTATCTAGGCTCTCCGAAGCCAAGGAGCCGAGCCGCTTGCCGAAGCCTTCTGCCGAGTACACGAACTTCACTATCAGACGAAGGCTAGGGAGGATGGACTGCACGAGAACTTCGTCTGTTATAATTTTGCATACCACAAGGACATGAAGACACCGGTGGTTAGCTACCACACTAAGTGGCCGGCCGGTTGGAAAACTGAATGGTTTTATGTTAAAATTGATGAGAAAAAGGAGAAGCTAGTTCAGAGCCCGCTGGAGCTAACCTTTGGGTTGACTAGGCCTCAGTGCAACATGACACCGGGGGCACCATGCCCAGATGCTGTGGGCGAATTTAGAATTGTATCTGAACATATCGGTACTAGAGATTTAGTTCAGGAATACTTAGCCAACAGAGTATTCCCAATGCTAAGGGAATGGGGTATGCCGATGCTTAAAGGAGAGAAGAGGAAGAATGAACTCGTTCGACTGCCCTATCATTTTAAGTTCAAGAAACACTTCAAAGAACCCTGCCAAGAATGGTTGGATACAATTGAAGTTATGTGCAATGAGATCTTGGGCAATTATACGAAAAAAGAAGATCAATTGATGACTGCAGCCTTCAGCGCCCGTCCGAAGCGAAGATTGAATCGGGTAATGGATGCCCTGAATTTTGAATATCCTGACTATGAGCGATTGAACAAGGGCGCCGAAGGGCAAAAAAAGAAAAAGAATTGTTAGTGTTGTGGGCAGACAAGCTGCTAGAATGGTGAAAGAATGAAGAAATTCTGAAGAAGAGAAAATTGAGCCCTGAGCCGAAGGCTGTTGCTCCGAAGAAAAGGAAAGCTGCGGCTCTGAAGCAGAAGGCGACTGATATAGAAGAAGAGACTCCTTCAACACCTTCTACTGCCGACGTGGAAGAAATTCTAAAGTAATGACTGAATCCTTGCCTATCAAGCTATGTCCACTGGGGCCACATCTGACGAAGCTTTTACAGAAGGAGAAGGAGCCCTCGGCAGCGAAGAAGTCTACCGGGACAAAAAACGAAGGATTATTACTGTGACTAAAGCTATTGAAGAAACCCCACCGCCAGCCTCGGCGTCAAAGACTCCAGCTATCGAGAGCGCTATAGCTATCAAAGCTGCACCTACTGAAGCCGCAACTGCCGAAGTTGTAACAGCTGAAGATACAAATCTAGAAAGCACATTTTCTGATATTGATAAGATGCTTCTGGATATGGCCGCGGAAGAAACGGCTACAGCCGCCGAAGAGACCATGGCCACAGTGCCTGGAAAAGAGAAGGAGACGACCGAAGATACTTCGGAAAAAGAAAATTTCATCTTTCAAAACTTAATTGGACAAGAATTGTCAAAGACTGAAAAAGAGGAGCTGAGGGATTATGCCATATCCTGCGGGTACCAGCCAGGGGCGCTGCTCTTCGGCGGTGTTGACGATGAAAGCTTAGGTTGCCTCCGAGACCGAACTGGAGTGAAGGTGAAAGTCGCCTAGAGGGGCGGGGTGAATAGGCAAATCTGATATTTATAAAGTTTAAGCATAACTACAAGCCGGGGTTAGCATTAGAAATATAATCGAGTCCGAAAGAGAGGGCGAAAATAAATCACAAGCAAATAAGAGCGAATGACACAGTGATTTGTTTTATCGAGGTTCGGTTCTCGCAAACCTACTCCCTGTTGAGGTGGTCACAAAGACCGGGTCTCTTTCAACCCTTTCCCTCTCTCGAACGGTCACTTAGACCGAGTGAGCCTTTCTCTTCAATCAAATGGGACACTTAGTCCACTACAAGGACCACCACAACTTGGTGTCTCTTGCTTTGATTACAAGTGAGTTGGAAACAAGAATAGAGGAAGAAGAAAAGCGATCCAAGCGCAAGAGCTCAAAAGAACACAAAAGTCTCTCTCTCTAGTCACTAATTTGTTTGGAGTGATTCTGGACTTGGAGAGGATTTGATCTCTTTGTTTGTGTCTTAGAATGAAGTCTAGAGCTCTTGTATGAGGTTTGATGGCTGAAAACTTGGATGCATTGAAGTGTGGTGGTTGGGGGTATTTATAGCCGCAACCACCAAGTTGACCGTTGGTGAAGGCTTATGTCGTATGGCGCACCGGACAGTCTGGTGCGCCAGCCACATCACCAGGCTGTTGGGTTTCGACCGTTGGAGCTTCTGACAACGGGTGCACCGGATAGTCCGGTGGTACACCGGACAGTCTGGTGGTGCACCGGACAGGTCCTGTTCACTGTCCGGTGCGCCTTCTGGCGCCTGCTCTGACTTGTGCGCGCGCAGTTGCACTGTTCACTGTAGCGTTGCAGACGACCGTTGGCGCGGACGACCGTTGCTCTGCTTGGCACACCGGACAGTCCGGTGCTACACCGGAAAGTCCGGTGAATTATAGCGGAGCGGCCTCCCCGAATTCCCGAAGGTGGCAAGTTTGGAGTGGAACTCCCTGGTGCACCGGACACTGTCCGGTGCGCCAGACCAGGGCTGCCTTTGGGTTGTCTTTTGCTCTTTTTATTGAACCCTTTCTTGGACTTTTTATTGGTTTGTGTTGAACATTTGGCACCTGTAAAACTTATAATCTAGAGCAAACTAGTTAGTTCAATTATTTGTGTTGGGCAATTCAACCACCAAAATCATTTAGGAAAAGGTGTAAGCCTATTTCCCTTTCAATCTCCCCCTTTTTGGTGATTGATGCCAACACAAACCAAAGCAAATGTATAAGTGCAGAATTGAACTAGTTTACATGATGTAAGTGCAAAGGTTACATGGAATTAAACCAATATACATTTCATAAGATATGCATGGATGTTTTCTTCATATTTAACATTTTGGACCACGCTTGCACCACTTGTTTTGTTTTTGCAAATTCTTTTGGAAATTCTTTTCAAAGTCTTTTTGCAAATAGTCAAAGGTAAATGAATAAGATTTGTAGAGGCATTTTCAAGATTTGAAATTTTCTCCCCCTGTTTCAAATGCTTTTCCTTTGACTAAACAAAACTCCCCCTCAATCAAATTCTCCTCTTAGTGTTCAAGACAGTTTTTATATATTAATTTTGAAAGGGGTAAACTAATTTAAAAATTCTATCAAAAATAAGATACCAATTAAAAAACAATAGAAAAACCTTCTTTTAATACAAATTGGAAAGACTATGTTTTTGAAATTGGTGGTGGTGCGGTCCTTTTGCTTTGGGCTAATACTTTCTCCCCCTTTAGCATGAATCGCCAAAAACAAATACTTTTGAGTGAAATATAAGCCCCTTTTCAAACTTTCTCCCCCTTTGGTAAATAATATAGGAGTGAAGATTATACCAAATTGGAGAGCAATGCGGAGTAATGGCGAAGGATGAATAATTCGATGGAGTGGAGTGGAAGCCTTGTCTTCGCCGAAGAACTCCATTTCCCTTCCAATCTATGACTTAGCATGAAATACACTTAAAAACTATATTAGTCATAGCACATGAAAGAGATATGATCAAAGGTATATAAATGAGCTATGTGTGCAAAATATCAATCGAAATTCCTAGAATCAAGGATGTTTAGCTCATGCCTAAGTTTGGTAAAAGTTTTCTCATCTAATGGCTTGGTAAATATATCGGCTAATTGTTCTTTGGTGCTAACATATGCAATATCGATATCTCCCCGTTGTTGGTTATCCCTCAAAAAGTGATACCGAATGGCTATGTGCTTAGTGCGGCTGTGCTCAATGGGATTATCCGCCATGCGGATTGCACTCTCATTATCACATAGAAGAGGAACTTTGGTCAATTTGTAACCATAGTCCCTAAGGGTTTGCCTCATCCAAAGCAATTGTGCGCAACAATGGCCTGCGGCAATATACTCGGCTTCGACGGTAGAAAGAGCTACATAATTTTGTTTCTTGGAAGCCCAAGACACCAGAGATCTTCCCAAGAACTGGCAAGTCCCTAATGTGCTCTTTCTATCAATTTTACACCCTGCCCAATCAGCGTCTAAATATCTAATTAAATCAAATGTGGATCCCCTGGGGTACCAAAGGCCAAACTTAGGAGTATAAACTAAATATCTCAAGATTCGTTTTACGGCCCTAAGGTGAACTTCCTTAGGATCGACTTGGAATCTTGCACACATGCATACGGAAAGCATAATATCCTGTCGAGAAGCACATAAATAGAGTAAAAAACCTATCTGTCGGCGTTTCGGACCCCGGGGGACCCTCAACCGGGCCGACCAGTGAATTTTATCGCTGCGTGCCCCTGCCCAGATGGGTTGGTGCAAGATGGAACACAAGAGGGAAATGCGGCTCGTGGTATCTCGCACCAGGGGGTGCTCGTAGTAGGGGTTACAAGCGTTCACTAGAGAGAGAGAGAGAGAGTGAGCCTGTTCGTTTGCTCGCTCCCCCGCGCGACCCCCCGCAGGAAGGCCCTGGACCTCCCTTTTATAGATGCAAGGAGAGGGTCCAGGTGTACAATGGGGGTGTAGCTAGGCGCTAACGTGTCTGGCAGAGAAGTGCCTGAGCCCTGTGTACATGCCAATGTGGCTGTTGGAGAAGTGCTTGAGCCCTGCGTAGGCGATAACGTGGCCGTCGGAGAAGTGTCTGAGCCCTGTAGAAGCACAGCTGGCAGTGCTGCTGGGATCCTGCTGACGTCTCCTTGCTTCCGTAGGGGGCTGAGAACCACCGTCGTCATGGACGCATGCGGGGAGCCATCATTACCTGTTACCGAGACGAGCCAGATGGGACGCCGGTCTTGTTCCCTCGTAGCCTGAGCTAGCTAGGGGTAGGGTAATGATGTATCCCCTGTGGCGCGGTCGGTCCAAGCCCAAGGTCGGGCGAGGCGGAGACTTCTCCTAAGGCCGAGGCCGGGGTCGGGCGAGGACGTGATTCCTCCCGAGGTCGAGGCTGAGGCCGAGTCTTGGGGTCGGGTGAGGCGGAGACCTCCTCCCGAGGCCGAGACCTAAGGTCGGGCGAGGCGGAGCTTCCTGTTGCGTCCGAGGCTGAACTTGCTATTGTCAGCCTTGCCCGAGTGGCTGGCACAACATTCGGAGCAGGGTGAGCGGCGCTGTTTTCCTGTCAGATCGGTCAGTGAAAGGGCGAAGTGACTGCGGCCACTTCGACCTTGCCGACTGAGGCGCGCGTGTCAGGATAAGGTGTCAGGCGACCCTCGCATTGAATGCGCCTGCGATACGGTCGGTTGGTGAGGCGATTTGGCCAAGGTTGCTTCTCGATGAAGCCTGCCCGAGCTGGGCCTCGGGCGAGCCGAGGGTGCGCCCACTGCCTGAGGAGGCCCTCGGGCGAGGCGTGAATTTGTCCGGGACTACTGTTCCCGCCCGAGGCCGGGCTCGGGCGAGGCAAGATTGTGTCCCTTGGTAGACGAGGTCTTGACCTGAGCCGTGCCCATCAGTCTTTGCAGTTTGTGCCGAGGGTGGTTACCAGCCGTGTTTAGGAGTGTTGGGGGTACCCCTAATTACGGTACCCGATAGTAGCCCCCGAGCCTCGAAGGGAGTGTTGGTACTCGCTTGGAGGCTTTGCCGCACTTTTTTGCGAGGGGACCGGCCTTTCTCGGTTATACTTTGTTCCGGTGGGTGCGCGCGAGCGCACCCGCCGGGTGTAGCCCCAGAGGCCTCGGAGGAGTGGTTTGACTCCTCTGAGGTCTTAATGCTTTTCGTGATGCTTCGGCCGACCTTGTTGTTCCCTCATGCGGCCTGGTCGTAGCCCGGGTGCATGGCCAGGTTCTGAGTTTTTAGGCTGGTTCTCGTCCCTCGTGAGGGGACGTGGACGAGGGCTTTTCAGCAGCAGCGTTTGCCTTGAGGCCATCGCTGCAGCTGTCTTGCCGCCCGAGACGGAGGTCGTTGTCGCGCTGTTGGTGCGGTGGTCACCGGCGAGCCACATGGAGTTTGTTATCCTGCAGGCCCTCTGGTGTGGAGGTTGTTCATACTCGCAGGAGTGGAACCGGAGTTCCGTTTGTAATGGTACCCTGAGTATGGGTGTTTGTTCATTGTGGCCACTGAGGCCTGAACATTTGAGTATTTGAGCGTAATGCCGTGTTTCTTCCTCATTTCGAGCACTAGGACTCGCCTGTCGGCTAGCTGAACCACTTAACCGAGCGTGAGTTGCCTTGTGCGGAAGGTGACGAGTGAGGTATCCGTATCCCGGAGGCATAGGAGTCCCTCGGCTCGGTCAGCCTTGCCGCTCAAGGCCTCTCTTGCTCGGTTTTAGAACCTTCGGCCGCTCTGCGATGAGCTAAAGCCGGAGGCAGCGGTGTCGGCGCGGACGGAGGCGGCGTCGGCTCGAATAGAGGCTTCGTCGGCCCGGGAGCGGGTGGCTTCCCAGGCCGTGGAGGTGCAGCAGTGGCGGCTGGAGCTTGGCCAGGTCGTCCGCGAGCGGGACCAATCCCGGAGTCACGCTGCCGAGGCCATGAGCCGGGCTGAGGTCCTCGGGGGACAGCTGGCTGAGGCTATGGAGCGGCCAGCCGAGGCGTCCGCTCGGGCCAGAATCCTTGCAGAGAACCTGGCCGTGAGGGCCCAAGCGCGGTGCCGGCGTCCTCCTTCGAGGTTGAGATCCTTCCGCCCGTGTCGCCGTCTGAGGCCGGGCCAGATTCCGCCGAGGGTGGAAATGACGCCGAGGGTGCTGCTCCTCCCCCTGCCAATGTCTGAACCTGCAGGAACAGTTTGTCTGAAGCATGCGTATGTTTTTCGCGGCCGCTGAGGCCTAAACATTTTAACGCCAGATTATAAAGCTGCGTTTTCTTTCCTCTCGTTTCATGTGTTAGGACTTGTTTGGTAGCAGAATCCCTCGTCCGAGCGTGAGTTACTTTTCGCGGAAGGTGATGAGTGAGGTATCCGTATCCTGGAGGCGTAGGAGTCCCTCGGCTCGGTCGACCTTGCTGCTTACGTGTACTCTCGTCGTTTTTAGGGTTCAGCTATCGAAGCAGTCGAAACGGCACGAAAGTCGTTCTGGCAGAAAAGTTTTCAAGCGTTAGGACTTGTTCGGTAGCAGAATCGCTTATCCGAGCGTGAGTTACTTTTCGCGGAAGGTGATGAGTGAGGTATCCGTATCCCAGAGGCGTAGGAGTCCCTCGGCTCGGTCGGCCTTGCCGCTTACGTGTACTCTCGTCATTTTTAGGACCCCGCTATCGAAGCAGCCGAAAAGCGCGAAAGACGTTCTGGCAAAAGACTTTTTCGAGGAAAATTTTGACGCAGAGGGGGTTCCCCCCCTTCTAGCCCCCGAGGGAGGGTCGGGCTTTGCTGAGGCAAGGCTGATCCTTCCTTGTCGGTTAGACTTTATTTATGTATGTAAAGAAAAACGAGGTATATGAACGACTTGAAACATCTTAAGGGTAGAAGCGACGTAGCTGTTGGATGTTCCAAGCGTTGCTGTAGACCTCGCCTTGATCGTTGGCCAGCTTGTATGTTCTGGGCTTCAAAATCTTGGCGATGATGAAAGGCTCTTCCCAGGGAGGAGTAAGCTTGTGGCGCCCTCGGGCGTCTTGTCGCAGCCAAAGTACCAGGTCTCCCACTTGGAAGCGTCGGGGCCAAACCCTTCGGGCGTGGTAGCGTCGTAGAGACTGCTGATACCGCGCTGAGTGTAGTAAGGCCACATCCCGAGCCTCTTCCAGCTGGTCCAATGAATCTTCTCGGCTGGTCTGGTTGCTTCGGTCGTTGCACGCCTTTGTCCTCGGGGAACCGTATTCTAAGTCCGTGGGTAAGATAGCCTCGGCCGCATAGACTAGAAAGAACAGAGAGAAACCCGTGGACCGGCTCGGCGTCGTCCTCAGACTCTAGACCACCGAGGGTAGCTCTTTCATCCACCGCTTGCCAAACTTGTTGAGGTCGTTGTAGATCCTCGGTTTAAGTGCCTGCAGAATCATACCGTTGGCACGCTCTACTTGCCCATTCGTCATGGGGTGATCTACGGCGGCCTAGTCCACACGGATGTGGTGGTCCTCGCAGAAGTCTAGGAACTTCTTCCCTGTGAACTGTGTGCCATTGTCGGTGATGATGGAGTTCGGGACCCCAAAGCGATGGATGATGTTTGTGAAGAACGCCACTGCCTGCTCGGACCCGATGCTGGTTAAGGGTCGGACCTCGATCCACTTGGAGAATTTGTCAATGGCGACCAACAGGTGCGAGAAGCCCCCAGGTGCCTTCTGCAAGGGACCGATGAGGTCCAGACCCCACACGGCAAACAGCCAGGTGATGGGTATTGTCTGTAGGGCCTGAGCGGGAAGGTGCGTCTATCTCGCGTAGAATTGACACCTTTGGCAGGAGCGTACAATCCTAGTGGTGTCGGCCACCGCGGTTGGCTAGTAGAAACCTTGTCGGAAGGCGTTCCACACGAGGGCTCGAGGTGCTGCGTGGTGACCGCAAGCCCCCGAGTGTATCTCTTGCAACAGCTCTTGTCCTTCGGCGACGGATATGCATCGTTGGAGAATGCCCGAGGGGCTGCGGTGGTAGAGCTCCTTTTCATCACCCAATAAAACGAACGACTTGGCACGCCGAGCCAGTCGCCGAGCTTCGACTTTGTCGAGGGGCAGCTCTCCTCGGAGGAGATATTGCAGGCATGGGTCTGCCAGTTTTGGTTTGGCGTGACCCCATTCCGCTCCCCCTCGATGCGCAGGGCCTCACCCTCGGCGGCCGAGGGTACCTCGGGCCGAGAGGACATCAGTTCAGCATTCGAATGATATAATTACTCTCTTATTGTTTCAGAATTCATCAGTTCGTAAATTTGCAGTAGTGTAATGACGCGCGATGATTATGGAATTTGTTTGCGGGATTTAGAAGTTATCTCTGTATGAGTAATCATAATTACGTCAGATCGCCTTAAGTCGCTTGCTGACTTAAGTCGATTATTTTTGTTAATAGGGCGTAGTGGTCACCCTAAATTGCATAGACATGAGCATGTCGCACCGGCTTAAGTTGCCACTGACTTTAGCCGATTGCTCCATTAGTAGGGCATAGTGGTCACCCTGAGTTAAGTAAGCGTGAGCATGTTGCACCGCCTTAAGTCGTTGCCGACTTAAGTCGATTGCTCCGTTAGTAGGGCATAATGGTCACCACGAGTTAAGTAAGCGTGAGCATGTTGCACCGCCTTAAGTCGTTGCTGACTTAAGTCGATTGCTCCGTTAGCAGGGCATAGTGGTCACCCCGAGTTAAGTAAGCGTGAGCATGTTGCACCGCCTTAAGTCGTTGCCGACTTAAGTCGATTGCTCCGTTAGTAGGGCATAGTGATCACCCTGAGTTAAGTAAGCGTGAGCATGTTGCACCGTCTTAAGTCATTGCTGACTTAAGTCGATTGCTCCGTTAGTAGGGCATAGTGGTCACCCCGAGTTAAGTAAGCGTGAGCATGTTGCACCGCCTTAAGTCGTTGCCGACTTAAGTCGATTGCTCCGTTAGTAGGGCATAGTGGTCACCCTGAGTTAAGTAAGTGTGAGCATGTTGCACCGCCTTAAGTCGTTGCCGACTTAAGTCGATTGCTCCGTTAGTAGGGCATAGTGGTCACCCTGAGTTAAGTAAGTGTGAGCATGTCAATCGTAAACAAACTGAGTATCTTTGAAACCTCTTTTTTATTGATGACATATTTCCACTTTACAGAGTACATTGTCGTCCCAGCAGTTTTTGAAACACAGTTAGGGATAAAACTTTCTGAGGTGTTCTATGTTCCAGGAGTTCCCAACTTCTGTGTCATCCATCTGAGTGAGACGATACGATCCGGGCCGAGTGACTTCTGCTACCATGAAGGGTCCTTCCCATAAGGGCGATAACTTGTGCCGTCCCTCCCCCGTTAGAATTCGGTGGAGGACGAGATCTCCTACTGAGAAGGATCGTTGTCGCACAGCCCTGTCATGATAGCGCCTTAGAGTCTGCTGGTACCGTGCTGATTGGATTACCGCGTTTAGCCGTTCTTCTTCAAGTACATCAATGTCCTCCAGCCTGGTGGCCTCAGCTTCTGCTATGCTTTCGAAGATCAACCTTGGCGCCCCAAACTTGAGATCGGCGGGTAGCACTGCCTCCGACCCATAGACCATGAAGAAAGGAGTGTTTCCATGCAGGGCTCGGCTAGGTTGGGTTCTCAGGCTCCAAACGACATAGGGCAATTCCCTTATCCACTTTCCTGCGAACTTTTCATTCTTATCGAAGACCTTTTTCCTGAGTGCCTCCAATATCATCCCGTTGGCTCGCTCAACCTGCCCGTTGGCTCTTGGATGTGCTACAAATGCATACTTGATCTGAATGCTCTTTTGCTCGCAGAAGTCGAAGAATTCTGAACTTGTGAAGTTGGATCCTAAGTCAGTTATGATGCTGTTTGGTATCCCGAATCTGAATATTATGTCTTGTATGAATTCCACGGCCTTAGCAGAGGTTAAAGAAGCAATGGGCTTGAACTCTATCCATTTAGTGAATTTGTCGATCGCCACCAATACATGAGTGTATCCCCCTTGAGCTTTCTTGAAAGGTCCAATCATATCCAGTCCCCAGCATGCGAAAGGCCAAGTTACTGGTATGGTCTGCAGTTGCTGTGCTGGCATGTGTTGTTGCTTTGACAAGTATTGGCAAGCTTCGCACCTGTGAACTAACTCGGCTGCATCGTTCTTCGCTGTTGGCCAATAGAATCCTGACCTGAAGACCTTCCCGACTAGTGTTCTGGAGGCTGCATGTATTCCACATTGCCCAGCATGGACCTCCTCCAGAAGTTGCTTCCCAGTGGACGGGAGAATGCACTTCATGAGGATGCCTGATGCACCCCTTCTGTATAATGTCTCCCCAATGAGTGTACAGTGAGCCGACTGTCTGGCAATGCGCTCTGCCGAGTTCTTGTCGTCTGGTTCTTCTTCATTCTTTATATACTTAATGATCGGCCTTCTCCAGTCATCAGAGTCTGACTCGGGTTGATCTATGATGTTGCACTCTTCTGTTTGATCCACTGAGATACTCGGCTGTAGAATTTCTTGCACAAAGACTCCGGGTGGGACCTGAGTTCGACTGGATCCTAGCTTGGACAGTACATCGGCTGCTGTGTTCCGATCTCTTTCTACATGATGAAATTCTAGACCCTCGAATTTATCTTCCAGCTTTCGGACGGCAGCGCAGTATTTTCCCATTGAATCGCTTGAACAATCCCACTCCTTGTTTATCTGGCTGATGACTACCAGAGAGTCTCCGTATACCATCAATCTCTTGATGCCCAATGATATGGCGATGTTCAATCCATGGATCAGAGCTTCATACTCGGCTGCATTGTTGGAGGCCGGAAATAGCAACTGGAGGGCGTACTTGAGGTGTTCGCCTCCAGGTGCGGTGAAGAGAATCCCTGCTCCTGCTCCCTGCAGCTTCAGCGAGCCATCAAAATACATTCGCCATACTTCTGCAGTCTCTGGGTTATCTGGTACTTGCTGTTCAGTCCACTCTGATACGAAATCAACCAATGCTTGAGTTTTGATGGCAGTGCGAGGTCGGAACTCGATGTCATGAGATCCCAGCTCGCAAGCCCACTTGGCTATTCGGCCAATGGCTTCCTTGTTGTGAAGAATATCCCCTATTGGAAAACCAGTGACTACTATGACTTTGTGGTCATCAAAGTAGTGATGCAGCTTGCGGGCAGTTAGAAGTACTGCGTATAATAGCTTCTGAACTTGAGGATACTTTTTCTTTGAGGGACCTAGAACTTCACTGATGAAGTAAACAGGATGTTGTACTGGATAGGCATGTCCTTCTTCTACTCGCTCGACTACCAACGCGGTGCTTACCACGTGAGTCGTGCAAGAGATATACAATAGCAAATCTTCAGCTGGTTGAGTTGACGTAGCTCGCCGGGGTGGCTTCAGTACTGGTGGTGTTGTCAAGAATTTTTTCAGTGCATCTAGAGCTTCTTGTGCTTCTGAAGTCTATTAAAACTTATCCACCTTCTTGAGTAGCTTGTAAAATGGCAAACCTTTTTCCCCCAGCCTGGATATAAATCTGCTCAGAGCTGCCATACATCCAGTAAGTCGCTGAACCTTCTTTTGTGATCGAGGAGCTTCCATCTTCATGATAGCTTCAATCTTATCTGGATTAGCCTCAATTCCTCGGTGGCTGACGATAAACCCGAGCAACTTTCGTGCTGGTACCCCGAAAACACATTTTTTGGGATTAAGCTTCCATCTATATCGTCTTAGGCTGTTGAAAACCAGCTGTAAGTCTTCGATGAAGTTTTCCGAATTCTCCGTTTTGATTACCACATCATCTACGTAGGCCTCCACACGCTTGCCCCAGTGATTGGCTAAGCATGTTTGAATGGCTCTCTGATAAGTCGCTCCAGCGTTTTTGAGGCCGAACGGCATCGAGGTATAACAGAAAGCACCAAACGGAGTGATGAACGACGTTTTCTCCTCGTCTTCCTTCGCCAAACTAATCTGATGATACCCGGAATAGCAATCTAAGAAAGACAGCACAGAACATCCAGCGGTGGAGTCCACCACCTGATCTATCCTTGGGAGCCCGAAGGGATCCTTCAGACAGTGTTTGTTGAGATCAGTATAGTCGACGCACATGCGCCAATCCACTTTATTCTTTTTGAGTACAAGAACAGGGTTGGCTAACCACTCGGGGTGTAATACTTCTCTAATAAATCCAGCCGCGACCAAGCGAGCTAACTCGGCGCGAATGACCTCTCTCTTGTCGGGCGTGAAACGACGTAGCTTTTGCCGAATCGGCCTCGCCTGGGGATAGACCTTCAGTTTGTGCTCGGCCAGTTCTCTTGGGACTCCCGGCATATCCGCAGGTTGCCATGCGAATACATCTCGGTTATCTTGCAGAAACTGGACGAGCGCGCTTTCCTATTTGTCGTCCAAGCTGGAGCTGATGATGACAGTCTTGCGCTCATCAGCGAACCCCAGGTTGATTCTCTTGGTTTCTTCAGTCAGCCGCATAGAGGTCGCGGCCTGAGCTTCATTTGCCGGTGCTGCAAGGTCCTCCTCAGGCTTAGAATTCGCCAGTGTCGAAGAAACCGCCGATGGCTTGGTGGTGAGGGCTGCTTGGATGGCCACTCGGAAACACTCTGCGGCGCCTTGGAAGTCGGCGCGCACAGTTATGATTCCTTGCGGCCCTGGCATCTTCAGTATCATATATGTGTAATGAGGGATGGCCATGAATTTGGCCAGTCCCGGCCTCCCGATGATGGCGTTGTACCCGCAGTCGAAGTTCGCCACTTCGAACCTCAGGAACTCGGTTCTGTAGTTCTCCGGAGTTCCGAAGGTGACTGGCATGTAGATGTGGCCCAGCGGGTATTCCCCTTTCGTCGGCACGATGCCGAAGAAAGGAGTGTCCGACTCGTGGAGCTCTTTGAGGTGAACTCCCAAGCCTTGGAGTGTCCGGGGGAAGGTGACGTTGATGCTGCTCCCCCCGTCCACTAGCACCTTCTTTACCCGGCTCTCTCGGATCACCGGGTCGACGAGGAGCGGGTATTTGCCTGGATGGTCGAAGTTGAGCCATTGATCCTCCCGAGTGAAAGTGATCGGGTGTTCCGACCACCGGTATGGGGCGGGAGGACCGGTGGTCGCCACCAGTATCTGGCGGTCGTTGAGCTTTTGTTGTCTTTTGTTCTCCTGCGACCCATGTCCGCCGAAGATGACGTTGACCTCCCTGTCGACGCGTGGGAAAGCTCCTCCTCCTCCCTCCTCCTACTGATGGGGTTGTCGTGGTTCATCTGGTCCACCCCTCGGCAGAGGAGGAGGTAGAGGTTGGAAGGGTCGGCCGTGTCCGACGGAATGCTTGAAGTCCCGGCAGTTACGAAGAGTGTGGCGCATGTCCTTGTGGTACGGGCACTGGGCATCGAGGATGTCGTCTAGCGTGCGTTCGCCTCCACGAGGTCCTCCTCGGGCGCGAGAGGCAGGTGGTCCGGCGGCGTGTACTTCTTCGCGAGGCCTCTTCTCCCATCGTTTGTCGGGTTGCTGGTTCGCGTCGCGTCGTGGTGCTGCCGGTGCGGGCTTTGTTCCTCCGATGAGGTCCTGGGCCCGCTCGTCGGCGGTGATGTAGAGGTCGGCTTCCCGGAACAGCTCCTCGGAGGTAGTCGGTGCCTTCTGTAGTATGGCTCGGACGAAAGCCGAGTCATTGGATCCTCTATAGAAGTCCTCGATCACGGCCGCCTCCGTGACCTCGGGGATACGATTTCTCATGGTCTGGAACCTTTTGAGGTACGACCGAAGAGTCTCGTCCCCCGGCGCTTGATGGATTTGAGGTCCCACGGTTGCACCGGCTTGTCGGAGAGGGACTGGAAGTTGGCGGTGAAACGTCGACTGAAGTCGCCCCAGTCGTCGATGCAGTGTCGAGGTAGATGTCGCAGCCATTGCAGCGCGTCTTGCCCAAGGACAATGGGTAAGTACGCGGTCATCACGTCTTCGGACGCCCCAGCAGCTCGAGCAGCGGTGGTGTAGACGGCTAGCCAACCCCCTGGATCCTGCTTAGGTTCATATTTGTCGACATTGGATACCTTGAAGTTGGGAGGCCATTGGATGGCCCTAAGGCGCGGAGTAAGAGCAGATACTCCGCACGTGTCCTCCTGTCGTCGGGGATGATGTCTGTCCCGGGGAGGGGAGTTGTGGTTGTGGTTCCTCGACCGTCCCCGGGTGGTACCGCCAGTTGAGGCCGTTGCCGACTCAGTTCTGGTGGCCTGGCTCTGAGCCGGGATGCCATGATCCCTGTCGTACTCCTCCCGGCGGCGAATCTCGTTCTAATGCCGCCGTTCGCGCGAAGCATTGATGGAGCTTCGCGCGTCTCGACGACTGTTGATGGCGTGTCGTAGATCGTTCGACGGGTGAGCAAGCGGTAGAAGATGGTTGGCCGCCTCGGTGAACAGTCATCGGTAGCCCTCAGCGTCGGGAGTCCGAGGAAGTCCATCAGCTATCCGAGCTAGTACCCCCCCCCCCCCCGACTTCGCTCGGCGTGTTCATAGCTCGGGCGAAGTCGGGATTCAGGTTGCGCCCGAAGAATGGATTCTCCCGGCGTTGCCTTGCATCTTGCTCGGCTTGTTCCTGAGCCCGTCGGCGATCACGTCGTCGGGAGTTCCTTCGTTCTCTGAAGACGCGTTCTTCCGGAGTCTCTCCTATCTCCGAGACCTCGTCTCGCGAGACAGGTTGTTCCGGATCCTGTTCTCCGGCCGCGTGATGTCGTCGAATGTTCCTGCGCCGGTTCCTCCGTCGGCGGGATTCTCGTTGAGGCGGTTCTTCTCCAGGTGCGGTCGGCTCGTCGTCGGAGACGGTAGGCGACTCCACTCTCCCGATGAAGAGGACGTCGGGGTAGAATGGTGCTGCTGTCGTGGCGACCTTCTTTCCGTTCTCCTTTGAGGGCGGAGGAACGGAAAGAACAACTTGCTTCTACCTGGTCTCCTTCTTCCTCGCGATCTGTGTCCATTCTTTTGTCGGAGAAGTAGACAGTGGAGTTCTCCGGGTCAGCGAGCCCTCGGCCCCCGACTTTCCGGAGACGATCTTTTTCCGGAGAGCTGGAGGTTGCGCTTCTCCGACATTTTCAGAGTTTGTTGGAGGAGACTTATTTTCCGGCGGATCCGCAATGCGGTGTAGAGTTCCCTCTTCATCCGCTACGGAAGAGATTGTTCCGAAGCAGAATACGGATCCGGGACGCAGGGTGATCTTGCTGTAGAAGGTGACGACCATTGAGCTAGCTTGGATCGTCGACACACCCCTACCTAGCGCGCCAGTTGTCGGTGTTTTGGGTCCGACCGCACACCCGGGGTTGCCCCTCAAGGTGTTTTTAGGAGTAGGACAGTGTCAACAACTGTAGCAAAATGGTTCGTGCCGATTGCACGAGGGACAATGGACAAGGTTTACAGGTTCGGGCCGCTTAGAGATGCGTAACACCCTACGTCCTGGTGAGTATGCTTGGTGGACAAGGTTACAAGAGAGCTCTCTAAGTGCAGAGAGTTGACGCGGGTGGCTAAGTAATAGGGTCGATCGTTCTGAAGGGGTGCCCCTTAGGCCTTATATACTCGATCGTGGGGCAATACATGTGGATATGATAACAACGAGTAGCTAAAAGACAGTGAACTTCTTGAGTTTATCTCCGTGTAACCCTGCCGACTTATCCTCGCATGGCTCCGTTGCATGGGGGCTCCAGCGCGAGAAAGTCGGATCTCTGTTGTGGTCACTCGCTCGACGTTGTGGGTCGTCCGGGTTTACAACAATCCGGCCTCATTTCGATCCGCTCTGCTGGTTGTCTCTCCCCAGGCCCATGAAAGAATGACCTTATGATTTATTGGGCCCTTGGGCCTTTCGTGAGGTCTTTTACTCTTTAGTGGACCCAGGGGATATCTATCCCCCACAACAGTGAACTCATACAAACCATACATGGTAATGAATGCCGTCTTTCGAATGTCCGAAGGTCGGATCCTGAGCTGATGATAACCTGACCTTAGATCTATCTTGGAGAACACACTGGCTCCTCTCAACTGGTCGAACAAGTCTTCTATTCTGGGCAAAGGGTACTTGTTCTTGATTGTGACTTCATTCAGAGCTCGATAATCGATACACATCCTTTTGGTGCCATCTTTCTTCTCCACAAATAGGACAAGGGCGGCCCAAGGCGAGGTGCTTGGCCGAATGTAACCTTTCTCTGACAGCTCATCAATCTGCTTCTTAAGTTCAACCAACTCTGGTCCGGATATTCTGTAAGCTCTCTTAAAGATAGGGGCGGTGCCGGGAAGAAGCTCTATAGCAAACTCAACTTTCCGCTCTGGTGGCATACCCGGTAAGTCCTTTGGAAACACATCTGGGAACCCGAACACAACCTTGATACTCTCAATTGGGTCTGCTTCACTGCTATCGACAGCCATCTGATAACAACTTCCTTTCTTCGGCTCAGGCGAGACTAATTCAGTCACCACTTTCTCTCCTAGTGGGGACACCAACTTGATTGTCCTCTTATCACAACTGATTACTGCCTGATACTTATCTAGCCAATTCATCCCTAGGATGACATCTATTCCCTGAGTACCCATTACTATGAGGTTAGCGGGAAACGCTATCCCCCTTATTTCCACACATACATTCAAACAAATGCTATCGGCTCGAATTCTACCACTGGCTGAGTCAATTTGAATGGGGGTTGACATGGTAGTTATTGGAAGATTATGTGCTTCTACCCATGATGCAGTAATGAAAGAATGCATTGCTCTAGTATCAAATAACACTTCTGCAATATGGGATTCGACTGGGAACATACCTACTATCATGTCGGGGGTCTCCTGAACTGCTTCGGCCTCCAAGTGGTTCAGTCTCCCATGATTATAGCGCGGCTGAGAGCGGTTGCCTGCTCCAGGCTGAGACACATTCAGCTTTGCTGGGGCATTGGGACCTAACTGCTGCTGGGCTGCCTTCTTCGGACATTGCATCACCCAATGGCCTTGCTCTCCACAGTGGAAACATGCTCTATTTCCAACCTGAGCTGGTGCTGCCTGACTGTTCTGCTGGGTTGCTGGGGCAGGAAGACGAAGTGCCTGCTGATTCTGCCTCTGAAACTGACCTCCTCCTGACTGATTGTTCTGACGATTCTGATACTGATGCTGAGGATACTGCCTTTGGAACTGCTGATGCTGGGGTGGACGCTGGTTCTGCCTGAACTGCTGAGGTTGATTACCTGAGAAACGAGGACGATTGCTGCTTCTAGGCTGGGGTCCACTGATCTTGCGCTTATGATCCTCCATCTCCTTACGCTTCCTCTCTGTCATGATTGCCCTGTCAATCAAGTGCTGGAATGTCGGAAAGGTGTGATTCATCAGTTGGTACTGAAGAGGGTCGACCAAGCCTCTCAGGAAACGATACTGTCGCTTGGCGTCGATGTTGACATCTTCTGGAGCATAGCGAGACAACTACAGAAACCTGTCCCGGTACTCACTGACAGACGATGACCCTTGCTTGAGGGCCAGGAACTCCTCCTTCTTCACTATCATCAAACCTACAGGAACATGGTACTGACGAAAGCTACCTCTGAACTCTTCCCAGGTGATGGTGTCGGGGTTGGCATGGGTGACAAGATAAGACTCCCACCATGACTGAGCTGCTCCTCTCAACAGACGGGGACCATACAGGACTTTTTCCCTGTCGTCACACTGAGCGGTATGCAACTCCCGCTCCACAGTGCGCAGCCAGTCTTCAGCATCCATGGGGTCAGAAGAATGAGCAAACGTTGGGGGATGACCTCTCATGAATTCAGCACGCTTGTCTCTAGGCATCTGAGGCATCTGAGGTTGAGGTGGTGCCTGCTACTGCTGCTGCTGAATAGCGGCTAGAGTCTGACCGATGGCTTGAACTGCTTGAGTCTGCATCAGGAACATCTGCTCGATGGACATCGGGGGCGGGGGCGGCAGTTGCTGTTGCTGAGGCACCTCATCCTGCTGAGCGGTTTGCT
Source organism: Zea mays (assembly GCF_902167145.1). NCBI lineage: Eukaryota > Viridiplantae > Streptophyta > Magnoliopsida > Poales > Poaceae > Zea > Zea mays. The sequence continues at coordinate 40,699,655 of NC_050099.1, read as the reverse complement.
CCTGCTGAGCACTCCTTCCTCCTCTGCGCCTGTTCTCTGACATCTGCAGAATGCAACCGCACATCAGAACTGATCTTGCAAATCTTGCAGCATAAGAAAAGAGTATAGAATTCTCCACAACACTGAACAGACGAGCATCTTCACTGATCTCCAACACAGACCACATAACTTCTCAGATAAAGAGGAAAGTGGAATAAAAGGCTTTTCAACTAAATAGCTAACTCCTTTAACATATAACAGGTAAACCAAAATGCAGGGGATACCCACACTCTGGTGACAGTCATTACAAAGATCCAAAGCAAACATAGTTCATCATGACAAACATAAATGCACAGGATATAGCAAACTATCCTGTTTAACTAAGACTAACTAAGAGCGAGACTAACGCTAGGACTGTAGCTTCTACGTATATATTTCGTATTAATTACAAGATCCAACTCTAACGATCTATGGTTCTAGATTTATCTTGGTCTTGCAGTCGGGATTGCCATAAGACTGGCGTCCACGCCGAGGTGAGCGGTACGGGTGCTGAGTCCCGACGGGAGCGGGGGAACCATCATCCAGGTGACGACGTTCCGCGCGCTCAGCCCGCAGTAGGGCGATCTCAGCACGAGCCCTACTCAGCTCGTCTAGCGCATGGTCCAGCTCCGTGTTTAGCACGACGGCTAGGTTGACTGTGCTGCTCAACCTAGGATTGTCCTCACCGACAGGTGAAACAATCACGCCTCATGTGCTGCCAGATGGACGGCGGGGGTAATACTTCAAGTTGAGACCGTCAGCTACCCCACCGAGCACTGAGCAGTAGTGCGAAAGCGCACGCCGTGCGACATCTTGCATGACCGCCTCAGCTGAGTCCCGCTTAGAGATAGAATAGTGCTCTGAGCAGGCCTCCGCACCCTGGAGACTGTTCTCCGGACGGCGCACCAAGCAGGTCGCCTCCCAGCGGTCCGGGTAGACCCCGCGACTATGTTGGTAGACCACACAGCGATACTCGATGGACCAAGTACGCCGGTTAAGTGCCCGACGTAGCAGGGTGTCGAGCGCATCGTTGAAGTGACACCCGCGAGCAGCGTCGCGAGTGATGGGTCGAGCAACCCATCCTTCCGGCTCCTAGTCAGCAGAGAAGTCGGTGTCGTGGCTCGAGCTGTCGTCGCCACCTCCGTCGTCTGGGTCTCCTCCAGCAGCTACTCCAGAGGCTTGGGCGCCGAGTGGTGGTGCAGGGGGCGCCTCCAGGGGAAGCACAAGGGAGCAGCTCCTCACAGACTCTATCTCCTGCTGGGGCGAGAAAGAAGAGCCCTGCTGCTCCTGCCATCGACGCTCCTGCTCCTCATGCAGGCGGTGGTGCAGCCTCTCCAAGTGGCTGGACTGACCGGCCACGGGACGGCGAAGCGGACGCTCCGCGAGACGAGAGGGTAAGAAGGGGATGACAGACTTCCGTGCGGTGTGTCTAAGACGAGACATCTACATAAGACACCACAAGCAAAAGAGTGAGAACAGAATTAATATGACCAGCAAGTAATGAACCATAAATAAATGAAGGATTAGAATAAAACACAATTTTTAGCAAGGTATAATATACAGTAGAACATAGTTTTGGTCGATATGACCAACTTTTGAAGGGATATCAAAGTCAAGGCAGGGACAGAGGTCTATAATCCTTAGAACGACCATTCTACTCTAGGTTAGCGGTCCTACAGTCAGCCTGGCTTTGATACCACTTATGTCACACCCGGTTTTAGAAGGCAAACCGAATGCGAACCATGTACGTGCCAGGATCAGCAATTCACGTACACATCAGTTACATAACATGGACATCATCACACAGTGCTCAAATAGTATTAAAAAGGGAAATAGTAATCGATTACATCATATGTCTGAGACATCCACATATTCTTTACAAATCATCAAAGTGCGGAAAAGAAACATAGATAAACGCGGCCTTCATAGGCAGCCGACTGGGGGTTGCCGCTAACCCACGCCTAGAACTCGTCGTAGTTTTGGAACTCCTGGAAGTCTCCTTCCACGGCTTCGCCTTCTCCTGAGCAGGGGTTGCAATGCTGACAACCTGGGGATGGGGGGGTTTGGTGTGTAGAGCAAGGGTGAGTACACATCAACATACTCAGCAAGTGTCCTGTCTGGTTGTAGTGGACTGGCTTTATGTGGGGATAAGTCAAGCAGTTGCATTTAGTTGGTCAGATTATTATTACTAGTAGAGAAATCCAAGTTTTAGAGTTAACCCACGTTATTAACCCAAACGTACTCCTTTCCAAACTTAAAGAGTACCACTTACCATTACCAGAGACAAAACCAAGAACCATCAACCTCGTTGCCACCTGTAATCCGACCATCTCTGATCAAGTACCACTAATCACTAGAGCTCCCTTGGCCGCTCATAACCACGAGCACGGCTGATATATCAGTTTCAAACACTCTGCAGAGGTTGTGCACTTTACCCACAAGCCGTGATTCCCTTTCTGCCCGGAGATCATGACTCTCCATTGATCACTACCAAGGTGACCCAGCAGGGTTTCACTACATAGCCTTTACAAAGATTCCCCGGGGCTGTAGTCGCCCGTTAGGTTTCCTAAATGTACCACACTCCTCCCCAAGGGACAAATCAACCTTGGCAGAGCGAGCCGCATACACCGAGCCCCATTGACGGCACGACGGCGAAGCGAACTACACCCCGGATCCTCTAATTATTCAGCTAAGGGCACCCCATTCCACCCTCATGGTTGCACTGTTTTCCCGGGCGGTCATCCAACGAACAAGTCCTTACGGAGAGGCACTCGAGAAACCGCTCGAGCCCCCTTAAAGGCCACAAGTATAACATCATAATAAGGGGGAAAACAGCGTATCATTGATCATAATCATCATGTTCATTGATTAGAGTGGAGCAATAGCATAAGACTAAGCAATAATAATCCAACCCAAATAGGTAAACAAGGACATGGATAACAAAAGCTAGTCAATCCTTAGGTATAAATGTGTAATGCGGGAGGTGAATGAAAGAATGAATAGGACAGAGATAGGTCAAGGGACACTTGCCTCCACCAACCGACTGCTGCTCAGGGGCTTCTCCTGTGAGTTCTTCGGGCTCTTCAACCGGATCGTTCTCTATGCGAGTGCAGACATACATACATCCATCCATTCAAATTAGGAAACAAACAGTACACCATACAAGAGAACAAGTAGATTAAACATGCATAGAATATGACATACAATATTACATTTACCATGGTTAGAAAGAAACGGGGGAAGGTCTCGCAGGGGTTAAAGCTTATGCCCGAGGCGCATTACGGGTAGACGAATAACTAGACGTTACGTGCTCTAGTTCTACTTAGCTCCAATAATAAGGATTAGCTACAAACACTAATAGAAACATGACCACTTTCAGTTGATCAACATTAAATGAGCTAGACGATTAACTATATGAATTAACTAACGTAACCAATTTCCAAATTGAGTTTCCTATTTCATTAACATGAACAACGTGATTAGCGCGCATAAAATATACGGGGGGGGGGGGGGGGGGGGGGGGGTAGACGGGCTCGTCTAGGGGTAGACGAAGGCACGGCGAGCCGTGCCAAGGCACCACGCGCATCACGCGAGCAGCGCGCGCGCAAGGCCGCACACACGCGCCGCGAACTAGCTGTGCACACGTCGGGGCCACGCGCTGGCCGAGCTCAAGGCCGCGCGCCATAGGCACGCTGGGCCGAGCTTGAGGCCGCGCCGGGGCCATCACGACGCGAGCAGGACACGCCGGGGCGGGCGGGCGAACACGGGCGGGACGGGCGACGCCGCGGGCAGAGGAGCGCGCACGGGCGGGGCGGGGCACGCCGCGCGGGCGCCATGGCCGGCGAGGCCACGGCCGGCCACCACGCCGGGGCAGGGGACGGCGCGAGCACGATGGGCAGGGGCCGCCATGGCCGGGGCGGGCGGGCCGGGGACGGCGAGCTCGGGGCGGGCGCGGCCGGGGGCGGCGCGGCCGGGGCGGGCGCGGCTAGGGGCGGCGCGGCCGGGGACGGGCGCGGCCGGGGTGGGCGGGGTCGGGGGCCGGCGAGCGCGGCCACGCTGCGGCGAGAGCGCCGGTGGGCGGGGGAAGGAGGAGGAAGGGGAGAGAGACACACGCGCCGCGAACTAGTTGTGCACACGTCGGGGCCGCGCGCTGGCCGAGCTCAAGGCCGCGTGCCATAGGCACGCTGGGCCGACCTCGAGGCCGCGCCGGGGCCATCACGAGCGAGCAGGACACGCCGGGGCGGGCGGGCGAACACGGGCGGGCGAGCACGAGCGGGACAGGCGACGCCGCGTGTAGGGGAGCGCGCGCGGGCGGGGCGGGGCACGCCGCGCGGGCGCCATGGCCGGCGAGGCCACGGCCAGCCACCACGCCGGGGCAGGGGCCGCCATGGCCGGGGCGGGCGGGGCCGGGGACGACGAGCTCGGGGCGGGCGCGGCCGGGGCGGGCGGGGTCGGGGGCCGGCGAGCGCGGACACGCCGCAGGGAGAGCGCCGGCGGACGGGGGAAGGAGGAGGGAGGGGAGAGAGAAGAGGAGAGGGGGAGGGAGGGGCTCACCGCGGGCGGGGAGGGCGGCTGCGGCGGCGGTTTCGGGCGAGCAGGGGGGTCGGGCGGGTTAGGCAGGGGAGAGAGAGATTTGGGGGAGGGGAGGGGGATGACAGGCGGGGCCCGCAAAGGAGGGGAGAGAGATTTGGGGGGGAGGGGAGGGGGGCGCGGCTGAGCCGCTCTTGGGCCCAAAGCGGGGGCGCGAGGGGGGGGGGGCGAGGCGGGCCGCGGCCACGCCGGCCCACGGCACGAGGGGAAAGGGGGCGGAGGCAAGGCCGGCTGGGCCGCGCGCCAAGGGGGGGCGGCTGGGCCGAAAAAGGGGGGGAGAGGGAGGGGAGAGAAGAAAAGATTTTCCTTTTTTTGATATCTATTTTCTATATGAATGCTTTCACACTTTCAAACAATCAAAGAAATGCATGGTTCGGCATGGTGCAGCAATCCAAAGAAAATAACTCTAGGATTTACTATTGTCACATGACCTAAAGTTTTGAAGACAGGTGAGGTTTTAGCGAAAAGAAATGGAGAAGAGGGGTAACGCCCGAATTTAGCGAGCGCTAGAGAAAAGAAAAAAATTCAACTCGAAATTCGGGGTGTTAATCCCTGCAGCTTTAACGAGCCATTAAAATACATTCGCCATACTTCTGCAATTTCTGGATTATCTGACACTTGTTGTTCAGTCCACTCTGATACGAAATCAACCAGTGCTTGAGTTTTGATGGCAGTGCAAGGTCGAAATTCAATGTCATGAGATCCCAGCTCGCAGGCCCACTTGGCTATTCTACCAATGGCTTCTTTGTTGTGAATAATATCCCCTATCGAAAAACCAGTGACTATTATGACTTTGTGGTCGTCGAAGTAGTGACGTAGCTTGCGTGCAGTTAGAAGTACTGCTTATAATAGATTCTGAACTCGAGGGTATTTTTTCTACGAGGGACCCAGAACTTCACTGATGAAATAAACAGGATGTTGCACTGGGTAGGCATGTCCTTCTTCTGCTCGCTCGACTACCAACGCGGTGCTCACCACGTGAGTCGTGCAAGAGATATACAGCAGCAAATCTTCAGTTGGTTGAGTCGACGTGGCCCATCGTGGCGGTTTCAGCACTGGTGGTGTGGTCAAGAACTTTTTCAATGCGTCTAGGGCTTCCTATGCTTCTGGGGTCCACTGAAACTTGTCCACCTTTTTGAGTAACTTATAAAATGGTAGGCCTTTTTCTCCCAGCCTGGATATGAATCTGCTCAGGGCTGCCATACATCTGGTAAGTCTTTGCACTTTCTTTTGTGATCGCGGTGCCTCCATCTTCATGATAGCTTCGATCTTTTCTGGATTAGCTTCAATTCCCCGGTGGCTGACAATAAACCCGAGTAACTTTCTTGCTGGTACCCCGAAGACACATTTTTCGGGATTAAGCTTCCATCGATATCGTCGTAGACTGTTGAAAACCAGCTGTAAATCTTCAATGAAATTTTCCGAATTTTCTGTTTTGATTACCACATCATCCACATAAGCTTCCACACGCTTGCCCCAGTGATTGGCTAAGCATCTTTGAATAGCTCTCTGATAAGTCGCTCCCGCGTTTTTGAGGCCGAACGACATGGAGGTATAACAGAAGGTACCGAATGGAGTGATGAACGCTGTTTTTTCCTCATCTTCTTTCGCCAGGCTAATCTGGTGATACCCAGAGTAGCAGTCCAAGAAAGATAGCACAGAACATCCAGCGGTGGAATCTACCACCTGATCGATCCTAGGGAGCCCGAAGGGATCCTTTGGACAATGTTTGTTGAGATCCGTATAGTCGACGCACATGCGCCAATCCACTTTATTCTTTTTGAGTACAAGAACAGGATTGGCTAACCACTCGGGATGTAACACCTCTCTAATAAATCCAGCCGCGACCAAGCGAGCCAGCTCAGCGCGAATGGCTTCTCTTTTGTCAGGCGTAAAACGATGTAACTTTTGTCGGATAGGCCTCGCCTGGGGGTAGACCTTTAGTTTGTGCTCGGCTAGTTCTCTCGGGACTCCCAGCATATCCGCTGGTTGCCATGCGAATACGTCTCGGTTATCTTGCAGGAATTGGACGAGCGCGCTTTCCTATTTATCGTCCAGGCTGGAGCTGATGATGGCGGTCTTGCGTTCATCAGCGAATCCGAGGTTGATCCTTTTGGTGTCCTCAATCAGCCGCATAGAGGTCGCGGCTTGAGCTTCATTTGTAGGTACTGCAAGGTCTTCCTCAGGCTTAGAGTTTGCCTGCACAGAAGAAGTCGCCGACGGTTTGGTGGTGAGGGCCGCCTGGATGGTCACTCGGAAACATTCTGCGGCGCCTTAGAAGTCAGCGCGCACAGTTATGATCCCTTGTGCTCCTGGCATCTTCAATATCATGTATGTGTAGTGTGGAATGGCCATGAATTTCGCCAATCCAGGCCTCCCGATGATGGCGTTGTACCCGCAGTCGAAGTTTGCCACTTCGAACCTTAGGAACTCGGTTCTGTAGTTCTCCGGGGTTCCGAAGGTGACCGGCATGTAGATGTGGCCCAGCGGGTATTCTCCTTCAGTCGGCACGATGCCGAAGAAAGGAGTATCTGACTCGTGGAGCTCTTTGAGGTGAACTCCCAAGCCTTGGAGTGTCCGGGGGAAGGTGACGTTAATACTGCTCCCCCGTCCACTAATACCTTCTTCACCCTGCTCTCTCGGATCACCGGATCGACGAGGAGCGGGTATTTGCCTGGGTGGTCGAAGTTGAGCCATTGATCTGCCTGAGTGAAGGTGATCGGGTGCTCTGACCATCGGTACGGAGCGGGAGGACCGGTGGTCGCCACCAGTATTTGGCGATCGTTGAGCTTTTGTTGTCTTCTGTTCTCCTGCGATCCGTGTCCGCCGAAGATGACGTTGACCTCTCTGTTGACGCGTGGGAAGGCTCCACCTCCTCCCTCCTCCTGTTGCTGGGGTTGTCGCGGTTCTCCTGGTCCTCCTCGCGGCGGAGGAGGAGGTAGAGGTTGGAAAGGCCGACCGTGTCCGACAGAGTGCTTGAAGTCTCTGTAATTCTGAAGGGTGTGCCGCATGTCCTTGTGGTACGGGCACTGGGCGTCGAGGATGTCGTCCAGCGTGCGTTCGCCTCCACGAGGTCCTCCCCGGGCGCGAGAGGCGGGTGGCCCGGCGGCGTGAACTTCTTCGCGAGGCCTTTTCTCCCAGCGTTTGTCGGGTTGCTGGTTCGCATCATGTCGTGGTGCCGCTGGTGCAGGCTTCGCTCCTCCGATGAGGTCCTGAGCTCGCTCGTCGGTAGTGATGTAGAGGTCGGCTTCCCGGAACAGTTGCTCGGAGGTAGTCGGCACCTTCTATAATATGGTGCGGACGAAGGCCGAGTCGTTGGATCGTCTGTAGAAGTCCTCGATCACTGCCGCCTCCGCGACCTCGGGGAAACGATTTCTCATGGTCCGGAACCTTTTGAGGTACGACCGGAGAGTTTCGACCCCCCGGCGCTTGATGGATTTGAGGTCCCATGGTTGCGCCGGTTTGTCGGAGAGGGACTGGAAGTTGGCGGTGAAGCGTCGGCTGAAGTCGTTCCTGTAACACCTCAGGTGTTACCATGGCTAGAGCACACCTTGGTGCTTAGGACTATGATCACATGTGGAAGAACTTAAGGAGCAAAAGTATAAGGGCTTTGGAAACTAGGTTTTAACCAAGAGATGTGAATGACCAAAGGCATTACCCTAATTGAGTGCAACTATCACTTTGGACAAGGGGGGAGAGAACCCTAGACCTCTCTTGAACCCTATCTCCCAAAGCCATGGATAAGAGGGGGAAGAGGGTGAGCAATTGTGCAAAACATGAGTAACGTTTAGCCAAACCTTAAGTAACCTTATAACCAGCAATTAGGAGATGGAAATATTGCAAAAAGGCCCCTGGAGAAACCCCAAATCCATTCCCTAAGTAGAGAGAGAGCTAGAGCTCTCTAATTCTCCATAAGTTAAAAACTATACCTACACTAAAGATCAATCGTGTTCACCTCGAAGCTGGCACCAAATCCACCTATGTCCTATACCAAAAATGTGGCATACCACCTAGGGCACCCACTAGAAAAAGCTGAGCCCGAGACCCTGACGTTTGACATGCCTTGGCATGGTTTTTGTTGCGAGGTGGGCAGTGTGACACACCCGATTTGGCGACCGAAGATCTCCATACCTAGGCCATATCTGCCATGGCAGCTCACGGATGAGAGACAGCCCTAGGTGCCAGGAAAAGACTCGCGCCGGATTTTTGCCAAGATTCGCACGTTTGCGACTTGGGTGAGCTGTGGAACACGGGCAGAATGAAAGCTCCACGTGTTCGACGCGCTCTGTGTGCGCCAGAGCACGCCCGCGCGCGCCCCGCGTCGCGCCAACGGCCAGCCCGCGCCCGCGCCTATAAAGCCCGCTCAGGCGTCGACTACACTCTTCCGCGCACGCTCAAACCTCACCGGAGCTCAGTTCACCGTCGTTTGCCCGTGCGCGACGTGTCCGCGGCCACCCGAGCCACTGCCGTCGTAGACCGGCCAGCCCGGCCCTTCCCAACCCTGTCCAACCCTCTGAGGCGAGTGTGCACGCCCTAGTGAAGCTCCCCGAGCGAGGAATCAAAGCCTGCGTCGCCGGAGAGGCCAGTCCATGGTCGCCGGAGTTCACAACCCCGCCGGAGTGCGTGGACCGGGTAAATCACTGAGCCATTTCTCGATTCACTGCACGGATAGCCTCTACGTCACCCCGTGAAGCTCACCGTGCCCTTGGATTGAACCAGATCGCCGTGATTTGGCCGGCACACCCGCCGCCGACGAGAACACCCGCCTGCGCGCGTGGACCGAGCGATTCCGGCCATCCCCGCCGGCGAGCCGTACGTCGTTGTGACCGTCAGAACCTCCCCGAGCTAACCCCGCCCCTCGCCGGACCCCTCACACCGCCGGTAAGCCGCGCCGCCCTTTTCTTTCCCACGGGTACTCTTTACATTGGGGGAAGGACCGCGGGTGAGAGGGAGAGAAAGTCAAGGGGCTTTTTGAACTGTCAGCGACTCAGGGGAATAGTGGCTCAGGGGTAGATTTGAGTGGGTTGATTTAGTCTTAACCCAGGGACCTCGGTGTAAACTGCTTTTCCAGAAAACCTTATTAAATCTGATTTTAAATTTGAACAGAAACTTTGAAAATCCATAACTTCGGTTTAGTTCATCCAAATTTGGTCAAACAAATTTTGTTAGACTCCAAAAAATGTAACCTACTTAAGAAAAATACAAAACCCCCTATGTACTATAGAAAACTATAAGGTTCTGATTTAATTATAGTTTTGGCCAAAAGCTCAATAATAGAAAGAAAAATAGTTGTACTATTTGGCTAGGGTTAGAAAAATTTGGAGAAATCTATGTCCACCTACTGACCTAATTAAAAATGTTGAATCTCTCTGTCCACTCCATTAAGTTAGTTTTTACCCCTTATTTTACAATATGCTTAAGGTTAAGAAAAATAGAAAATGTGATTTAAGTAATGAACCAGAGGGCACCCTTATTTTTGTTAGAGTACTTATTCAATGTAGTTTACTAGAAAAATCTATTATACCCTGGTTTAGTATGAAATAAGTAGGATCCCTTTTATTTTAAGAAAACAAGGAAAACTTAAAAAACCCTACAAAAATAACCCCAAGGTGAAAACACCCCAACCCTTGGGATAATTAATGTTTTGTTATTAAGAACTTAGGAAAAATATGAAATCTGCTGTTTGAAATTTTTCAAATAACATTGTAGTAGAAAGTGCCTTTTTGGCATTTAACTTTAGAAAATCATAACTAAATGACCACCCCTTAGCTTTCTGTGATTTTTGGCACAGAAGCCTATTATTACTGTTAGATGCCAAAAAAATAACCCTTAGGACAGAACTCATCCCTAATTAAGAGATGTAGTGTAAAGTGGCCTATTTTACACAACTCTTGTTATTTTCGTTTAAAGCATAGCCTTTATATTTTAAGTCTCAAATTCTTAAAACAGGCTAGAATAGCAAAGGGCAACCCACTGTAATTTTTACAGAATTTTTGGAAAATATTAAACCACTGTCGTAGTTCAAACCTACACTAGAAACCATAAGTAGAGAATAAAGAAAGGGGAAAAATGAATAATAGGAAATTAGTGTCATCCTAAAAACTCTTTATAACTTGTCCACTGAAATATGTAAAGGCAATTGTAACACCCCAGGTGTTACCATGGCTAGAGCCCACCTTGATACTAAAGGCTATGATCACATGTGGAAGAACTTAAGGAGCAAAAGCATGAGGGCCTTGGAAAGCTAGATTTTAACCAAGGAGTGTGAGTAACCAAAAGCATTACTCTAAGCCTTGCACACTTACTACCTTGGATAAGAGGGGAGAAGAACCCTAGACCTCTCTTAAACCCTATCTCCCAAAACCCTAGATAAGATGGAAAAGAGAGTGAACAAGTGTGCAAAACATGAGTAATATTTACCCAAACCTTAAGTAACCTTATAACCAGCAATTAGGGGAAGGAAATATTGCAAAAAGACCCCTGGAGAAACCCCAAATCAAATCTCCAAGTGGAGAGAGAGCTAGAGCTCTCTATTTCTCTCTAAGTTGAAAACTACACCTACACTAAAGATCAGTTGTGTTCACCTCGAAGCTGGCATCAAATCCACCTATGTCCTATACCAAAAATGTGGCATACCACCCAAGGCACCCACTGGAAAAAGCTGAGCCCGAGACTTGGACGTTTGACATGCCTTGGCATGGTTTTTGTCGCGAGGTGGGCAGTGTGACACACCCGATTTGGCGACCAGAGATCTCCCTACCTAGGCCATATCTGCCATGGCAGCTCACGGATGAGAGACAGCCCTAGGTGCCAGGAAAAGACTCGCGCCGGATTTTTGCCAAGATTCGCACGTTTGCGACTTGGGTGAGCTGTGGAACACGGGCAGAATGAAAGCTCCACGTGTTCGACGCACTCTGTGTGCGCCAGAGCACGCCCGCGCGCGCCCCGCGTCGCGCCAACGGCCAGCCGGCGCCTTGTCCCGCGCCCGCGCCTATAAAGCCCTCCCAGGTGTCGCTTACACTCTTCCGCGCACGCTCAAGCCTCACCGGAGCTCAGTTCACCGTCGTTTGCCCGTGCGTGGCGTGTCCGCGGCCACCCGAGCCACTGCCGCCGTAGACCGGCCAGTCCAGCTTTCCCCAGCCCCATCCAACCCTCTGAGACGTGCAAGAACACCTCGGTGAAGCTCCCCGAGCGAGGAATCGAAGCCTGCTTCGCCGGAGAGGCCAGTCCACGGTCGCCGGAGTCCTCAACCCCGCCGGAGTACGTGGACCGGGTAATCCACTCAACCTTTCTTCGATTCCTTGTGCACACGGTCTCTACATTACCCCGTGAAGCTCACCGTGCCCTTGGATCGAACCAGATCGTCGTAGTTTGGCCGGTACACTCGCCGCCGACGAGAACACCCGCCTGCGCGCGTGGACCGGGCGATTCCGGCCATCCCCGCTGTCAAGCCGCACCTCGCTGTGACCGCCAGAGCCTCCCCGAGCCAACCCTGCCCTTCGCCGGACCTATCTCGCCGCCGGTAAGCCGCGCCACCCTTTTCTTTCCCGCGGGTACTGTTTACATTGGGGGAAGGACTGCGGGTGAGAGGAAGAAAAGGTCAGGGGGCTTTTTGAACTGTCAGCGACCCAGGGGAATAGTGGCGCAAGGGTAGAACTGCGAGGATTGATTTAGTTTAAACCCAGGGACCTCGGTGTAAACTGTTTTTCCAGGAAACTCTTATTAAATCTGTTTTTAATTTGAACAGAGACTTTAAAAAAATTCATAACTTCTGTTTAGTTCATCCAAATTTGGTCAAACCAATTTTGTCAGACTCTAAATAATGTAACCTACTTAAGAAAAATATAAAACCACCTATGTACTATAGAAAACTTTAAAGCTCTAATTTAATTAAAGTTTTGGCCAAAAGCTCAATAATAGAAAGAAAAATAGTTGTATTATTTGACTAGGGCTAGAAAAATTTGAAGAAGTTTATATCTACCTACTGACCCAAATAAAAATGCTAAACCTCTCTGTCCACCCCATTAAGTTAGTTGTTGCCCCTTATTTTGCAATATACTTAAAGTTAAAGAAAATGGAAAATGTGATTTAAATAGTGAACCAGAGGGCACCCCTATTTTTGTTAGGATACTTATTCAATATAGTTCAATGGAAAAACCTATCATACCCTGGTTTAGTATAAAATAAGTAGGATACCTTTTAATTGAATAAAACAGGGATAACTTAGAAAAACCCTACAAAAATAACCCCAAGGTGAAAACACCCCCACCCTTGGGATAGTTAATGTTTTGTTATTAAGAACTTAGGAAAAATATAAAATCTGCTGTTTGACATTTTTCAAATAACAATATAGTAGAAAGTGCCTTTTTGACATTAAACTTTAGAAAATCATAACTAAATAACCACCCCTTAGCCTTCTGTGGTTTTTGGCACAGAAGCCTATTATTACTGTTAGATGCCAACAAAAATAACCCTTAAGACAGACCCCACCTCTAATTAAGAGTTGTAGTACAAAGTGGCCCATTTACCCAACTTTTATTCTTTTTGTCTTCAGCATAGCCTTTTATATGTTGAGCCTCAAATTCTTAAAACAGGCTAGAATGGCAAATGGCAATCCACTATAATTTTTACAGAATTTTTGGAAAATATTAAACCACTGTCGTAGTTCAAACCTACACTAGAAACCCTAAGTAGAAATTAAAGAAAGGAAAATGAATAATGTAAATTAATGTCATCCTAAAACCTTTGTAATTTGTCCACTGAGATGAATAAAAACAATACGAATCCACTATGTTATCCTCAATAAAAACCTAAGCCTAAAAAGTAATAAGCATAACCCACTGGAAGCCCCGCATGACTAAGAAACCCTAAGTTACTTCTTGACTTAGTTTCTTTTTAGCATAATGTTATTAAATCCTGCATAATCATGACATACATGTTCATTGCATTTCGATAGACTGTAACCTTGCTGACGGAGAGTACGTCCTCGTGCCGGAGCAAGGAGCTGCTCAGGAGGTAGCCCCAGACCCAGCCCTAGAGTCTGCACCAGAGGATCTGCCTGCCACTGCTTTGGAAGGCAAGCCCCGGTTTATGCATAACCTGTTAGTTATGCTATTTTACTTCACTTAATGATTATAGGATTGATTGTGCACTTAGGTGTAGGAATTGTTTGAAACCCTAGTTGCATGATCTCAGGAATCCTTTTGAGATGAATACTAGTATGATAGGTCGAGTAGTTGCTTTATTTAATTAGGATCTCGGTAGAAGACGAGTGATTTTTCTAGCACTCGCGCGAGATCAGGATTTGGTTGTACCCACCTTCATACTATTATGATACTAGTGGTAGACAACAATCCATGGGGATTGGTTGTCTACGAGATGGGAAAATGGAATAAGGATTTACGTGCGGATACCTGTGTCAAGCGTTTGAACGTACTAAACACATACCGAGAAATATGGTAAATCGGTAAGCCTAGTACCTGAGTGAACCTGCCCGCAGACTTTACCCCTCACGCGACCTGAGACGTGGTCTCCCATTCCGGTTATGGGGGGTACAAGTGCGGTCACTGCACGACGGCAGTCGGGGTCAGTGAGGCATTGTACGCCAAGGCGGTGAGCCCTGATCTGTTGCCAGGGAATCGATGGGGACGGTTGATATGTGTGTGGACGGAGTACCCCTACATGTCGTGTGTTTAGGTTTACCTTGCAAGGATAAAAACTCGATTCGAATCGTCTGCTTCTCGCAGCTAATGAGACTGCTTGATCCATTGTACTGCATTGAGTAACAAGTGGAAATATGAGGAGTTGATATAAGTTGTTGATTGCTAATATTGCTTGCTACTATGTATGAGTAGATAGTACACTTTTAGCCTTAAGAGAGTCACACTTAAATTGACAAAGTTAAACTTGACTTAGAAACTCAGCTAGTTCTTTTGGCAACCAAACCCCACAGCCAAACAGCTGCATGTCTAGAGGTAGAGGAGTAGACTCCTCACACCGGGTAAGTCTAGTTGAGTATTAGTATACTCAGCCTTGCTTGTGGCATAATTTTACAGGTTCTCTGGAGGACATGGTTGTTGGAGTGACTTGGCCGTCCATCTTGCCACCGGGTTGGACTATCGAGTGGGACCCCGCCTCGGCTGAGGAGAAGCATGAGGAGTGATGGGACAGGCTTCCCCATCTCTCTGTTTAATCACAGTTAGTTTTATTCCGCTGCACTTCGAACAATGACAACTACTTTTGCAAAACTTCTATGATGATGTAATAATTTAATACTCCTTCATGCATGGTTTTATGCTTTATTGTATTTGCTCTGTGACTCACCATCGAGTGAGATTGTGGTACTTGATCCTGTCAGTGGCCGTGTCGGACTAGATCCGAGGGATTGACGGGTTATTCCCATTTAAGTGTGGTCTAGCCTCTGAGGCGGGACTTAGGCACTTAAGTTGGAATAATTCGGGCAGTTCCGCCACAGCAATACCAATTCCCTATGTTTATCCTCAACAAAAACCTAAACTTAAAAGTGATAAGCATAAACTACTAAAAGCCACCGATGACCCGGAAACCCTAAGTTACTCTTTAACTTAGTCTTCTTCTCTTAACATAATGTTATTAAATCCTACATAATCATGACATCCATGTTCATTGCATTTCGATAGACTGCAACCTTGCTGACGGAGAGTACGTCCTCGTGCCGGAGCAAGGAGCTGCTCAAGAGGTAGCCCCAGATCCAGCACCAGAGCCTGCACCAGAGGACCTGCCTGCCACTGCTTTGGAAGGCAAGCCCCGGTTTATGCATAACCTGTTATTTATGCTATTTTACTTCACTTAATGATTGTAGGATTGATTGTGCACTTAGGTGTAGGAATTGTTTGAAACCCTAGTTGCATGATCTCAGGAATCCTTTTGAGATGAATACTAGTATGCTAGGTCGAATAGTTGCTTTAATTAATTAGGATCTCGGTAGAAGACGAGTGGTTTTTCTAGCACTCGCGCGAGATCAGGAATTTGGTTGTACCCACTTTCACACTATCATGATACTAGTTGGTGGACAACAATCCATGGGGATTGGTTGTTTACGAGATGGGAAAAATGGAATAAGGATTAACGTGCGGATACCTGTGTCAAGCGTTTGAACATACTAAACACATACCGAGAAATATGGTAAATCGGTAAGCCTAGTACCTGAGTGAACCTGCCCGCAGACTTTGCCCCTCACGCGACCTGAGACGTGGTCTCCCATTCTCGTTATGGTGGGTACAAGTGCGGTCACTGCACGACGGCAGTCGGGGTCAGTGAGGCATTGTACGCCAAGGCGGTGAGCCCTGATCTGTTGCCAGGGAATCGATGGGGACGGTTGATGTGTATGGGGACGGAGTGCCCCTACATGTCGTGTGTTTAGGTTTACCTTGCAAGGATAAAAACTCGATTCGAATCGTCTGCTTCTCGCAGCTAATGAGACTGCTTGATCCATTGTACTGCATTGAGTAACAAGTGGAAATATGATGAGTTGCTATAAGATGTTGATTGCTAAACTGTTTGCTACTATGTATGAGTAGATAGTACACATTTAGCCTTAAGAGAGTCACACTTAAATTGACAAAGTTAAAACTTGACTTAGAAACTCAGCTAGTACTTTTGGCAACCAAACCCCACAGCCAAACAGCTGCATGTCTAGAGGTAGAGGAGTAGACTCCTCACACCGGGTAAGTCTAGCTGAGTATTAGTATACTCAGCCTTGCTTGTGGCATAATTTTACAGGTTCTCTGGAGGACATGGTTGCTGGAGTGACTTGGCCGTCCATCTTGCCACCGGGTTGGACTGTCGAGTGGGACCCCGCCTCGGCTGAGGAGGAGCATGAGGAGTGATGGGACAGGCTTCCCCATCTCTCTGTTTATTTACCGTTAGTTTTATTCCGCTGCACTTCGAACAATGATGACTACTTTTGCAAAAACTCCGATGGTGATGTAATAATTTAATACTCTCACATGCATGGTTTTATGCTTTATTGTATTTGCTCTGTGACTCACCATCGAGTGAGATTGTGGTACTTGATCCTGTCAGTGGCCTTGTCGGACTAGATCTGAGGGATTGACGAGTTATTCCCATTTAAGTGTGGTCTAGCCTCTAAGGCGGGACTTGGGCACTTGAGTTGGAATAATTCGGGCAGTTCCGCCACAGCTGGTATCGGAGCTTGTACCACCACAGAGGAATCAATAAAATGTGAATACCATCATTTCCAAAATAAAATTTGATAGAAACAATGTTGGATAGATAGTAGGACGAGCAGGATAGACCTAGGACGTGAAGCCTTAGGATGGTAGAAGGGTAGCTAGGTGGCTAAGTGATTAGGCCCTACAGGCCACTTTTACAGGATGGGAGTTCTTCCCTATTCCTTTTATCTTGTTGTGAGGTCGTTCAGGACGAGCATGCATGCATTCTTAATTAAGCGAATGGATAATTGAGTAAAGACTTAAAAACAAAATGATGACCAACTAAGTATCCTAATACCATTTTAAAGTTGGAGAGAAGCTGAGTTTTATTTTTCTTGTTCTTTTTATAATTCTTCTTCTTTTACTTACGCTTAACCGTACACGGATGACTTCCTATGGATCCTCAGACGACGGAAATGCACTGTCCCACACTGACGGGCTTGCACGAGAGGGCTTTCCCCGCATTTTGTGGGAGGTACTTCAGGGGCCCGGATACACGACACCCCCTCAGTACGCGGTGCAGCAGTTCGAGAAGCACCGAGTGCCCCGCTGTAGGGTGAGGATGACCTTGGAGCCTCATCCCCTGCAGCCAGGCTGGCGCTCGCTGGACTCTGAGTCTTTTGGATACCGAGCTGAGGACACGATCGAGGCGATCGCTCTGCACGGGTTGACCACTTTCTGCGGATTCCATCCTTTGGAGCTGGCTACCCACCCCATTGGCTTGTTCCCCGCCGAAAGGGAGGACGACCCAATGTGGAAGGATCGGGTGGAGCATGCCAAGGATATCTGGGCCATCTACCCAGGACAGACTCCGCACTTGACCGTACAGTGCATGAATGCCCTGTACCGTCTGCAAGTGATGCGCGGTGAGGCGATGTCCCATCTGATGGCACTATTGGAGGCAACCAAGATTACTTTGGACAACAGGGAGGAGCTCGTGGTTGATTTGTCCACTGAAATGGTGGAAAAGGACTTGCAGGTGGAGCAGCTATCCACTGATATCCAAGAGTTGGAGGAATTGGTGGGCACCAGGGAGAACACCATCGAGGTTCTCGAGGATCAGCTCATTAACACTCAGTAGCAGCTTACTGAGGCTAACGAGCACTTGGATATGCATCACCAGGAGATCCAGGATATGGAGGCCAACGAGGACGTCGACATCGAGGGAGGAGATGAGCCTGCCTCTAGTGTGGACACTGCTGGCTCAGGGAGACCACCTTCCCCCGAGTCGAGTGTTGCCTCATTCGCTCACTAGGTGTCAGGGACAGAGTTAGAAGTCGGTGATGGTAGGACTCCTCGCAGCTAGCTTAGCTTTTGCACCCTTGGGGTACTAGGCTAGATAGAGTTGAGTATTTTTGGGACAAATGATGTAACCATGATAAACTCTCTTGGAAGCATGATTGATGGATGTTATTATCAGTTTTAAATTTGGAAGGAAAAATTTATGCCTTTTTTTTAATCACTTTTGTTTAAGTTGGAATCTATCATTTTGCTTTTGACTCTTTTCGCCGCGATTAAACCTTGAACTTGGAGATATGGTGTTAAGTATATATGTAGTTTTTCAGATGGCCAGGAGGCAGCGTCGTGGCCAGAATGAGCGCGTTCCTCCACCACCGCCGCCGCCTCCCACTCTGCAGGAGCTAATGGCTCAGCATAATGAGATCTTGAGGCAGCTATCTCAGCGTTAGCCACCACCTCAGCACTATGGTGGTGGAGACCATCAGCGTCACCCCGCGGCAGCTACCTACCAGGAGTTCCTCAGTACCCAGCCACCATTGTTCACAAGGGCAGAGGACCCACTTGATGCAGATGTGTGGTTGCAAGTGGTGGAATCCAAATTCCCACTACTCCATGGAGCTTGCTCAGAGGTCACTAAAGTCAGGTTCGTGTCACACCCGGATTTTAGGGATCCAAAACCCGGGCGCGAACATAATCACCAGGTGTGCTGGGACCAAGTCTCACACATCTGATGATTCATGGCACAGGATCGAATGTCACATCTTTACTACATAATAGGAGTTCTGTACAAAATAAATAAATAATTACATTATAAGGAGACAACGGTCCAGCAACCCAAAGTTGACTGGGAGACGACGACCTAGACCTCTCACGAACTCGTCATAGCATCCTTCATGCGCCTCATCCTGTGGTACCTGTTCTTGACCTGTGGGGGGTGTGAGACAGCAAGAGTGAGCTCACATACGTTCATCGCTCAACAAGTTGTGGGGAATAATGTGTATGAACTCGCCAAAGGTGGGAGCTCATGTGAAGTGTAAGGCTTACCAAAGAGGATGGCTGAAGCTGAGCATTGCTTTTAAAGTTGGTCAAAATTTTATTAGCCATTACTAAGTATAAGTAAATACCAACCCAATTAAATAGTAGAACAGAAGTAACAACATCACCTGCGATGCAATGCATATGACAAATTGAATTTAAGTTCCATAGATTAATCATGTGAGTGTCCGAGCCGCTCATGACCGTGAGCACGGCTAGTATACCAGTTTTACACTCTGCAGAGGTTGCGCATCTTTACCCACAAGTCATGTTACCCATCTGCCAAGGGATCGCGACTTCCCATACACCTCTACCAAGGAGGCGAGGCAGGGTAACACTACGAGGCCTTTACAAAGTTCCACTAGCTTCAGAAAACCCGCTACAGTTTATAGGAAGCTCCAATGCAGGAATCCCTTGCGGGACCGCCATCGCAGCAAAATCCTCCCGAGGGCCTCCCTACACTGACCACTCCCCTACTGCCCTTGCCCCTTTCGGGTAAGGTAGTCTTCCACTAGCTTTCCTAATTAATCGGCCAAGGGCGTCCCATTAAACCCTTGTGGTAGCACTGTTTTCCCGGGTGGTTCTCCATGTTCCAATTAACATAATGATCTTATCATGAACAGTAAATAGCAACTGATAACAAAAGTATGAATAATATGTATCTCAATGCCCAAATCCACATATAGCACTAGCAAGTACTACCCAGAAAGTTTAGTGGTAAACAAGGCATAAAGATAGACAAACTAGGGAAACCTATTAGGTCCCATCAAATTAACCTATGCAGATCATTATGATTAATTAGAACATGAGTAGGTAAAAGAAGTGATCAAGGGCACAACTTGCCTGGCACTTGAGATTCCAGGTACCAACTTGCTCTTCAGATGACACGTGTCCTCACGCTAGTCGTAGCATCACAAACAAACAGTGTATAGGCAAAATTAACATTACACCAAACATGCAAATAAACTAGACAGTAAAAATCTACACATTAAAATGAAATCATAGAAACTGGAATCATTAAATTTGGAGTTATAGGTTTCAAGTTATGAATTTTCTAAGATTTAATGTGCTTGAAATAGGGTTAAATGATAAATAAATTTTCTAACAGAGTTCATGTCAAAACAGTGACTCTAAGTGTTATATAATAATATTACAAAATTTTAGAAACTGGAATGGCTCAATTTAGACTAAAAATGGATTTTCTATGATTTATACAAGTTCTAGGGTTTATTTTCATATTAAAAATCAAATTTCCAATTCATTTAATCAATTTAACTCTGTACTGGACTGGGCCTCAATTCCTGGAAGGTCCAGGGGCTAACCCGCAAGATTTACGCAGACTCAAAAATCCCTGAGTTGGACGGCGGGTTAATACTAATAAAACAGAGGGGCTCTTTTGTAAACTAGCTTCGGCGAAGGGGTATCTAGGGTTTTCGGCCGTTGGATTAGATCTGGACGACCCAGATTACATCGAGTGAAGGGTTAGACTGGCACGGATCCGCGCCACCTGATCCACAATTAACGGCTTGGATTTAAAATATCGGAATCACATCGTGGCCACCCATCATCCGATCGACGGCCCGGATCTAATGAACACGAGATCATGTGCTACGACGTCAGAACCGCCCAATCCGGAATCTACGGTCACCATCACCTTTCTCCCGATCTAATCTTAGCCGATGGATTGAGATCCAACGGACCAACCGTTTTCTTCCTCCCCCACCATTGCAGAATAGTGGCGCACCGGCCCCCACGACCAGGCCTCCATCGGAGACGTCCTCCCCGGCGCCCAGGTGCCCAATCCACACCCCATGATGGTTCTACATGATGCTCCAGACATGGGTAAAGCATTGGATTGTTATTTACCTGAGGCGAAGATGGAGTGGTGAGCTATTCATGCACACGGCGGTCCGGTGGCACCTGCTCGGGCATCGGCGAGCAATTCCTCCGTTGACGTTCGATGTTGCACACACAACACTCCACGTGCATGTACCACTAGCTCAGGCGACTCTTCTTGACCCCACGACAAAGTCCCCTGGGCAGCGTGCGCATGGGCAGACACCGGCGGCGGACAGCGGGTCAACGGTGATAAATTATCATCGTCCCGGCCACCATCCCTGCCCGGCAATGGCACGAGCACCCTTAGCACAAACCACTGATGCCCCCCGGTCTACGCCAAGGCACCAGCGTGGGCTTGCCGATGTTCTTCCAGTGGCGGCATCCACCCAACCAAACAGCCACCAGCGGTGGCGTTCGATTCCCTTGGGATGGATTCGGAGCCACGCCTCTATGGTCAGAGGGATCCCCATGGCGACGGACGGTGGACCACCCTCCGAGATTAGGCTTGGGATTCGACAGGGGTGAGCGGCAGCCAAGAATTTATAGAAGATTGGGAACGAGTCCGTGCTGCGATGTTTGTGGATCTGCGAACGAAACCCCGGAATTTCGGCGAGCTACAAGCGGAGCTGTTACGGCTGGGTAGGCGACGAGTCTGACGGAAGCGACCCACACGCCAGAGGCAGTGCAGGTTGGTGCGTGGGGTGAGGCTGCCAAGTGGGGCCCGCGGCGCAGTGGCAATGCGCCAAAGGAGGCACTGGCCGCGCGGATGCTGTTAGCTGGGCCGCCAGGCAGCCCACGCGGGTGTGTTTAGGAGAGAAGGTGCAGTTATGGGCCGGTTGAGGAATAGGCCCAAGAGTAAGGGGGAAATTATTTCTCTTTTATGTTTTCTGTTTCCTTTTTTTTTAAATTCTAGTTTTCAAAGTTGAATTCAAATATGTGTTTTAAATGCACATCCAAAATTCTAGCATGATGCATTCCTTCTTTATATATATATATATTATTTAGATGAATACTTCCATAATGAAATATACACATGGTATTTATTTAATTACTTAGAAAACATTACTTTGAATGTACACATAGAAAAGATAATCTTCATTACACATCTACTTAGGAAAAGTTAATACATAATCTCCCATGAATTATTTTAGTTCAACTATATTTTTAAGGGGCGTATTATTTGTATAGTTTATAAGGGAAATAGTAAGTAGTTTGAAAGTCTCCTTTTTTATTTGTTGCTCCAACCTTTTAGTTTTAAGTTTTGGATATAAACCTTGAATACCAAATTCTTAGTTATCATTATGTGTTTAGTTTAGAAGGATGTATTCTATAAAGGAATGAAATTGTTATTGGAAGTCATTTCCCAAAATAGAATTTTAGGTGCTACAGTTCGCCACCCAGCAGCTTCGCGGACCCGCAAGGACTTGGTGGGACCATTTTCTTGCCATGCAGCCAGAGGATCGGGAGGTGGAATGGAGGGAGTTCAAGGCAGCTTTCAGGGGACACCACATACCAGCCGGGATTATGGACCGAAAGCTCAACGAGTTTCTGGCACTCACTCAGGGCAACAGGACAGTGTTGCAGTATGCCCAGGCTTTTAATGACTTGTGCCAGTATGCTGGATATCACGCGGATACAGATGAGAAGAAGAGAGACAGGTTCAGGAGGGGGCTCAGCACTAAGCTCCGTGACCGTCTCAACACCGTCAGGGCGAACAGTTACAATGAGTTGGTCAACATGGCTATCTCCCAGGAGGACTGCATTACAGCTCGACAGGCAGAAAAGAAGAGGAAGACCCCTGTGGCAGGACCCTCAGCTCAGCCACAGCGCTTCAGGATTGTGTCCGACACACAGAACAGGGGACCCCAGCAGCAGCAAGGGAGGTGGGTGATCCGACCACAGCAGCAGCAGCAGCAGGCACCCAACCGTACCCAGTTTTCCGCTCAGAGGAACAACCAGCAGCAGCAGTACCGCCAGGCAAATGATAACAGGTGTTTCACATGTGGCAACACCGGACACTATGCCAAGAATTGCCCCAGGAACCAGCAGAGGCAGGGGCAGAATGTTAATCAGAATCAAGGCAAGAGACAGAAGGTGCAAGTGAGGCAGGGTAGGCTAAACTTCACCACCATGGCTGATATTCCAGAGGGAGCACCCGTCTTGACTGGTATCTTTACAGTTTTGAATTATCCTGCTATTGTTCTTTTTGATTCTGGTGCATCACACAGTTTTATCAGTACCAAATTTAGTGCCAAGTGTCAATTGCCTTTTCACCACACCAATGGGGGCATTACAATCTCAACACCAGGAGGCAGGGTTGCCACCTATCAGATCAATAGACACGTACCAATTAAGCTGGGTAGTTTCATTTTCAAAACCACTCTCTTGATAATGGGGTTGGATAGTGTGGATATCATCCTAGGGACTGATTAGTTATCACGGCACCACGCGGTGATTGATGTCGCAGCCAGAGCCATAGAAATCCACTCTCCTTTGGATGGTGAGATTACCTTATAACTGCCCGACCAGGGTCGTACCCGTTCTTGTGCCTTCGTTATGATAGAGTCCCCAGTGGAAAAGATCCCAGTGGTCCGTGACTACCCGGATGTGTTTCCGGATGAGTTGCCAGGGATGCCACCTGACCGAGACATTGAGTTCGCAATCGAGTTACAACCCGGGACTGCTCCTATCTCCAAGAGACCCTATAGGATGCCTCCCGCGGAATTGGCAGTATTGAAGAAGCAATTGCAAGAGTTGTTGGACAAGGGGTTTATTCGCCCAAGCACTTCACCATGGGGATGTCCAGCATTATTTGTGAACAAAAAGGATGAGAGTTTGAGAATGTGTGTTGACTACCGCCCTCTCAATGCGGTGACTATCAAGAACAAATACCCACTGCCCCGCATTGATGTTCTGTTCGATCAGTTGGTGGGAGCCAAGGTATTCTCCAAAATAGACCTTCGCTCTGGTTACCATCAGATCAAGATCCGTGCCAGTGACATTCCCAAGACGGCTTTCTCTACCAGATATGGGTTGTATGAATTTTTGGTGATGTCTTTTGGGCTGACCAATGCCCCGGCTTATTTTATGTACCTGATGAACTCGGTGTTTATGACAGAGTTAGACAAGTTCGTGGTCGTTTTCATTGATGATATTCTGGTCTATTCCAAGAATGAAGCCGAGCACATCAAACATTTGCATACTGTGCTTCAGAGACTGCGTGACCATCGGTTGTATGCCAAGTTGTCTAAATGTGAATTCTGGCTGAAGGAGATTAAATTCTTGGGTCACACCATTTCCCAGGATGGGATATCAGTTGATCCTGAGAAGGTACAAGAGGTGATGGATTGGAAACCCCCGACTACAGTGAAGCAAATTCGAAGTTTTCTGGGTTTGGCAGGGTATTATCGACGATTTATTCTGAATTTCTCTAGGATTGCCAAACCAATGACTGAACTATTGAAGAAGGGAGTCAAGTATGATTGGAGCCAAAAGTGCGAGGATGCCTTTCACACTTTGAGGCAGCATTTGACAACAGCCCCAGTGCTGGCTCAACCTGACAACACCAAGCCATTTGAAGTTTATTGTGATGCTTCTGGTACTGGATTGGGATGTGTCTTGATGCAAGATAACAGAGTGATTGCTTATGCTTCCCGAGCACTTAAACCCCATGAGCAGAACTACCCTACACATGATCTGGAATTGGCAGCTGTGGTTCATGCTCTTAAGATATGGAGACACTACTTGATGGGAGCTCACTGTAACATCTACACTGATCACAAGAGTCTCAAATACATCTTCACTCAGGCAGATCTGAACATGAGGCAGAGGAGATGGTTGGAGTTAATCAAGGACTATGATTTAGAGGTGCATTACCATCATGGCAAAGCCAATGTTGTGGCAGATGCTTTGAGCAGAAAGGCCCAATGCAATTGTATGAGCATGGATGCAAGAGTTACCACCCTGTGCGATGAATTGTGCAAGTTGAACCTGGAAGTTGTCTCTTCCGGTGACCTAAGCTATATCTCGGTGGAGCCCACATTGCAAGAGCAAATAGTTAGGGCACAGATTGAGGATAAGGGTGTTCAGGTTATCAAGGAAATGATCAAGCAAAAGGCAGAAAAATACAAGTGCTTCCGGCAGGACAGCAAGGGAATTCTATGGTTTGGAGATCGATTGGTTGTTCCCAAGGACCCAGAGCTCAGAAAGAAGATACTAGATGAAGCTCACCTTTCCAAATTCTCCATGCACCCTGGTAGCAACAAGATGTACCATGATCTCAGATCTTTATACTGGTGGACCAGGATGAAAAGGGAAATTGCCAAGTACATATCCGAGTGTGACACTTGCCAGAGGATAAAAGCTAGTCACTTGAAGGCAGCAGGCCCTTTACAACCCCTTCCCATACCATCTTGGAAATGGGAGGACATTTGCATGGATTTTATCGTAGGATTGCCCAATACCTCCAGGCATCATGATTCCATTTGGGTTATTGTGGACAGGTTGACCAAGACCGCTCACTTCTTGCCAGTGCACACCACCCACAAGACGGAGAAGTATGCAGAAATTTATGTTGATCAAATAGTGCGACTACATGGTATTCCAAAGACCATTATATCTGACAGAGGAGCACTGTTTGTGGCATGCTTTTGGGAGCAGCTGCAAGAATCACTTGGGACCCAAGTAATACGAAGCTCAGCATACCATCCCCAAACCGATGGCTAGACAGAAAGGGTGAATCAGATTTTGGAAGACATGTTGCGAGCATGTGCACTACACTACGGGAAGGATTGGGACAAGTGTCTTTCTTTGGCAGAGTTTTCTTACAATAACAGCTATCAGTCCAGTCTGAAGATGGCACCTTTTGAAGCCTTATATGGGAGAAGGTGTAGGACCCCATTGAATTGGTCTCAAGCAAAAGAGAGGGAAATTTTTGGACCAGACTTGGTACTTGATGCAGAGGCAAAGGTCAGGGTTATTACCAAAAACTTAGAAGCTGCTCAGGCCAGGCAAAAGAGTTATCATGACAAGAGGCGGAAGCCTCTACAGTTTGAGGTGGGAGATCATGTTTATCTTAAGGTATCACCCACCAAGGGTGTCCAGAGATTCGGGATCAAGGGCAAGTTAGCTCCTCGCTACATTGGACCCTATGAAATCAAAGCAAGTTGTGGACCCGTGGCCTACCAATTGGAATTGCCACCTCACATGTCAGCAGTTCACAATGTGTTCCATGTATCTCAGCTGCGAAAATGTGTTCGCCTACCCACTGAAGTGCTACCAGAACCAGACATTGAGATAGAACCAGACTTGTCCTATCAAGAGTACCCCGTCAAGGTATTAGATCAGAAGGAGAGATCAACTCGGGCAAGATCAGTCAGAATGTATAAGGTTCAGTGGAGTCACCATTCAACAGAAGAAGCTACATGGGAGACTAAGGATTTTCTACGTTCTCGCTTCCCCGACTTTCTACCCAAATGAGTCGGTACGTAACCCAAAGACCCCACCCCCACCTGCCCTTTGAATTCAATTATAAGAAAAACTTGGATAACAAGGATAGTCTAAGTTGTGGATTTAACTTAAAAAGGGCTTCCTTCTGAAGTTGCAAAGAGAATGACATTCGAAGAGCAGTTAACAAGAGAAACTTGAGTATAAAGAAAGAGTAGCACCAACACACCTTCAAGCACCCCCCAAGGGACTCTACCTAAAATCTCGGGAAGAGATTCCTTTAAGGGGGGAGGGCTGTAACACCTCAGGTGTTACCATGGCTAGAGCACACCTTGGTGCTTAGGACTATGATCACATGTGGAAGAACTTAAGGAGCAAAAGTATAAGGGCTTTGGAAACTAGGTTTTAACCAAGAGATGTGAATGACCAAAGGCATTACCCTAATTGAGTGCAACTATCACTTTGGACAAGGGGGGAGAGAACCCTAGACCTCTCTTGAACCCTATCTCCCAAAGCCATGGATAAGAGGGGGAAGAGGGTGAGCAATTGTGCAAAACATGAGTAACCTTTAGCCAAACCTTAAGTAACCTTATAACCAGCAATTAGGGGATGGAAGTATTGCAAAAAGGCCCCTGGAGAAACCCCAAATCCATTCCCTAAGTAGAGAGAGAGCTAGAGCTCTCTAATTCTCCCTAAGTTAAAAACTATACCTACACTAAAGATTAGTCGTGTTCACGTCGAAGCTGGCACCAAATCCACCTATGTCCTATACCAAAAATGTGGCATACCACCTAGGGCACCCACTGGAAAAAGCTAAGCCCGAGACCCTGATGTTTGACATGCCTTGGCATGGTTTTTGTCGCGAGGTGGGCAGTGTGACACACCCGATTTGGCGACTGAAGATCTCCCTACCTAGGCCATATCTGCCATGGCAGCTCACGGATGAGAGACAGCCCTAGGTGCCAGGAAAAGACTCGCGCCGGATTTTTGCCAAGATTCGCACGTTTGCGACTTGGGTGAGCTGTGGAACACGGGCAGAATGAAAGCTCCACGTGTTCGACGCGCTCTGTGTGCGCCAGAGCACGCCCGCGCGTGCCCCGCGTCGCGCCAACGGCCAGCCGGCGCCCTGGCCCGCGCCCGCGCCTATAAAGCCCGCTCAGGCGTCGACTACACTCTTCCGCGCACGCTCAAACCTCACCAGAGCTCAGTTCACCGTCGTTTGCCCGTGCGCGACGTGTCCGCGGCCACCCGAGCCACTGCCGTCGTGGACCGGCCAGCCCAGCCCTTCCCAACCCTGTCCAACCCTCTGAGGCGAGTGTGCACGCCCCAGTGAAGCTCCCCGAGCGAGGAATCGAAGCCTGCGTCGCCGGAGAGGCCAGTCCATGGTCGCCGGAGTTCACAACCCCGCCGGAGTGCGTGGACCGGGTAAATCACTGAGCCATTTCTCGATTCACTGCATGGATAGCCTCTACGTCACCCCGTGAAGCTCACCGTGCCCTTGGATTGAACCAGATCGCCGTGATTTGGCCGGCACACCCGCCGCCGACGAGAACACCCGCCTGCGCGCGTGGACCGAGCGATTCCGGCCATCACCGCCGGCGAGCCGTACGTCGTTGTGACCGTCAGAACCTCCCCGAGCTAACCCCGCCCCTCGCCGGACCCCTCACACCGCCGGTAAGCCGCGCCGCCCTTTTCTTTCCCACGGGTACTGTTTACATTGGGGGAAGGACCGCGGGTGAGAGGGAGAGAAAGTCAGGGGGCTTTTTGAACTGTCAGCGACTCAGGGGAATAGTGGCTCAGGGGTAGATTTGAGTGGGTTGATTTAGTCTTAACCCAGGGACCTCGGTGTAAACTGCTTTTCCAGAAAACCTTATTAAATCTGATTTTAAATTTGAACAGAAACTTTGAAAATCCATAACTTCGGTTTAGTTCATCCAAATTTGGTCAAACAAATTTTGTCAGACTCTAAATAATGTAACCTACTTAAGAAAAATACAAAACCCCCTATGTACTATAGAAAACTATAAGGTTCTGATTTAATTATAGTTTTGGCCAAAAGCTCAATAATAGAAAGAAAAATAGTTGTACTATTTGGCTAGGGTTAGAAAACTTTGGAGAAATCTATGTCCACCTACTGACCTAATTAAAAATGTTGAATCTCTCTGTCCACTCCATTAAGTTAGTTTTTACCCCTTATTTTACAATATGCTTAAGGTTAAGAAAAACAGAAAATGTGATTTAAGTAATGAACCAGAGGGCACCCTTATTTTTGTTAGAGTACTTATTCAATGTACTTTACTAGAAAAATCTATTATACCCTGGTTTAGTATGAAATAAGTAGGATCCCTTTTATTTTAAGAAAACAAGGAAAACTTAGAAAAACCCTACAAAAATAACCCCAAGATGAAAACACCCCAACCCTTGGGATAATTAATGTTTTGTTATTAAGAACTTAGGAAAAATATGAAATCTGTTGTTTGACATTTTTCAAATAACAATGTAGTAGAAAGTGCCTTTTTGGCATTTAACTTTAGAAAATCATAACTAAATGACCACCCCTTAGCTTTCTGTGATTTTTGGCACAGAAGCCTATTATTACTGTTAGATGCCAACAAAAATAACCCTTAGGGCAGAACTCACCCCTAATTAAGAGATGTAGTGTAAAGTGGCCTATTTTACACAACTCTTGTTATTTTTGTTTAAAGCATAGCCTTTATATTTTAAGTCTCAAATTCTTAAAACAGGCTAGAATAGCAAAGGGCAACCCACTGTAATTTTTACAGAATTTTTGGAAAATATTAAACCACTGTCGTAGTTCAAACCTACACTAGAAACCATAAGTAGAGAATAAAGAAAGGGGAAAAATGAATAATAGGAAATTAGTGTCATCCTAAAAACTCTTTATAACTTGTCCACTGAAATATGTAAAGGCAATACCAATTCCCTATGTTTATCCTCAACAAAAACCTAAACTTAAAAGTGATAAGCATAAACTACTAAAAGCCACCGATGACCCGGAAACCCTAAGTTACTCTTTAACTTAGTCTTCTTCTCTTAACATAATGTTATTAAATCCTGCATAATCATGACATCCATGTTCATTGCATTTCGATAGACTGCAACCTTGCTGACGGAGAGTACGTCCTCGTGCCGGAGCAAGGAGCTGCTCAAGAGGTAGCCCCAGATCCAGCACCAGAGCCTGCACCAGAGGACCTGCCTGCCACTGCTTTGGAAGGCAAGCCCCGGTTTATGCATAACCTGTTATTTATGCTATTTTACTTCACTTAATGATTGTAGGATTGATTGTGCACTTAGGTGTAGGAATTGTTTGAAACCCTAGTTGCATGATCTCAGGAATCCTTTTGAGATGAATACTAGTATGCTAGGTCGAATAGTTGATTTAATTAATTAGGATCTCGGTAGAAGACGAGTGGTTTTTCTAGCACTCGCGCGAGATCAGGAATTTGGTTGTACCCACTTTCACACTATCATGATACTAGTTGGTGGACAACAATCCATGGGGATTGGTTGTTTACGAGATGGGAAAAATGGAATATGGATTAACGTGCGGATACCTGTGTCAAGCGTTTGAACGTACTAAACACATACCGAGAAATATGGTAAATCGGTAAGCCTAGTACCTGAGTGAACCTGCTCGCAGACTTTGCCCCTCACGCGACCTGAGACGTGGTCTCCTATTCCGGTTATGGTGGGTACAAGTGCGGTCACTGCACGACGGCAATCGGGGTCAGTGAGGCATTGTACGCCAAGGCGGTGAGCCCTGATCTGTTGCCAGGGAATCGATGGGGACGGTTGATGTGTGTGGGGACGGAGTGCCCCTACATGTCGTGTGTTTAGGTTTACCTTGCAAGGATAAAAACTCGATTCGAATCGTCTGCTTCTCGCAGCTAATGAGACTGCTTGATCCATTGTACTGCATTGAGTAACAAGTGGAAATATGATGAGTTGCTATAAGATGTTGATTGCTAAAATGTTTGCTACTATGTATGAGTAGATAGTACACATTTAGCCTTAAGAGAGTCACACTTAAATTGACAAAGTTAAAACTTGACTTAGAAACTCAGCTAGTACTTTTGGCAACCAAACCCCACAGCCAAACAGCTGCATGTCTAGAGGTAGAGGAGTAGACTCCTCACACCGGGTAAGTCTAGCTGAGTATTAGTATACTCAGCCTTGCTTGTGGCATAATTTTACAGGTTCTCTGGAGGACATGGTTGCTGGAGTGACTTGGCCGTCCATCTTGCCACCGGGTTGGACTATCGAGTGGGACCCCGCCTCGGCTGAGGAGGAGCATGAGGAGTGATGGGACAGGCTTCCCCATCTCTCTGTTTATTTACCGTTAGTTTTATTCCGCTGCACTTCGAACAATGATGACTACTTTTGCAAAAACTTCGATGGTGATGTAATAATTTAATACTCTCACATGCATGGTTTTATGCTTTATTGTATTTGCTCTGTGACTCACCATCGAGTGAGATTGTGGTACTTGATCCTGTCAGTGGCCTTGTCGGACTAGATCCGAGGGATTGACGAGTTATTCCCATTTAAGTGTGGTCTAGCCTCTAAGGCGGGACTTGGGCACTTGAGTTGGAATAATTCGGGCAGTTCCGCCACAGTTCCAGTCGTCGATGCAGTGTCGGGGTAGATGTCGCAGCCATTGCAGCGCGTCTTGCCCGAGGACAATGGGTAAGTATGCGGTCATTACGTCCTCGGTCGCCCCGGCAGCTCGAGCAGCGGTGGTGTAGACGGCCAGCCAACCTCCTGGATCCTGCTTAGGTTCATATTTGTCGACATTGGATACCTTGAAGTTAGGAGGCCATTGAATGGCCCTGAGGCGTGGAGTAAGTGCAGATAGTCCACACGTGTCTTCCTGTCATCGGGGATGATGTCTGCCCTGGGGAGGAGAGTGGTTGTCGTGGTGCCTCGACCGTCCCCGGGTGGTACCACCAGTCGAAGTCGTTGCCGACTCAGTCCTGGCGGCCTGACTCCGGGCTGGGATGCCGTGGTCCCTGTCATACTCTTCCTGGTGGTGGATCTCGTTCTCGTGTCGTCGTTCACGCGAGGCGTTGATGGAGCTTCGCGCGTCCCGGCGATTGTTGATGGCGTGTCGTAGGTCATTCGGCGGGTGAGCGAGAGGTAGAAGGTGGTTGGCTGCCTGAGTGAACAGCCGCCAATAGCCCTCGGCGTCGGGAGTCCGAGGGAGCCCATCAGCTATCCGAGCCAGCACCCCTCCGACTTCACTCGGCGTGTTCATGGCTCGGGCGAAGTCGGGGTTCAGGTTGCGCCCGAAGAGCGGATTTTCCTGACGTTGCCTTGCCTCCTGCTCGGCTTGTTCCTAAGCCCGTCGGCGATCACGCCGTCGGGAATTCCTTCTGAAAGGGAAATGTGCCCTTGGGGCATTTCTAAGTATTTTGGTGATTTAGTGTCCAACACAAGTGCTTAAGTGATAAACTATGCCAAATGATGGAAAAGGTGCAAATCAATACAAAGGTATGACTCTAGACTTAGTACATTGTTTTTTGTGTACTAACATGTTTTTCTAAGTGTTAGAATCAGAGAAAATACAATTGGAAAAGTGTGGCTCGAAGCAGCCAAGAGTCTGCTCAGTCTGGGTGCACCGGACTGTCCGGTGGTGCACCGGACAGTGTCCAGTGCGCGAGGCTGGCATCTGCAAACTAGCTGCTCTAGGGACTTCGACAGCGGCGTACGGCTATAAATCACCGGACTGTCCGGTGGTGCACCGGACTGTCCAGTGAGCCAACAGTCAGCCGGGCCAACGGTCGGCCGCGGAATCCGCGCGCGACGCGTGGCAAGTGCCAACGGTCGGAAGGGGCACCAGACTGTCTGGTGTGCACCGGACAGTGTCCGGTGCGCCAACGGCTCCAAAGCGCCAACGGTCGGCTTCGCCAAAGAAGGAAAGAAATCCACACCGGACTGTCCGGTGCGCCAGGCGACAGAAGGCAAGAATTGCCTTCCTGGAATGCTCTCAACGGCTCCTAGCTGCCTTGGGGCTATAAAAGGGACCCCTAGGCGCATGGAGGAGAACACCAAGCATTCTCTAAGCATTCCTAAGCACCAAGACTTCGATTCCACGCATTTGATTCTTTGTGATAGCAACTAGAGCTCCATTTGAGTTGTGAACTCGTCGGGTTATGTTGTGAGCTCTTGTTGTGACTTGTGTGCGTGTTGGTACTCTGATTTTGTGTCTTGTGTGCGTTGCTCATCCCTCCCTTACTCTGTGCTTCTTTGTGAACCTCAAAGTGTAAGGGCGAGAGGCTCCAAGTTGTGGAGATTCCTTGCAAGTGGGATATAGTAAAGTGAAAGCAAAACACCGTGGTATTCAAGTGGGTCTTTGGACCGCTTGAAAGGGGTTGATTGCAACCCTCGTCCATTGGGACGCCACAACGTGGAGTAGTCAAGTGTTGACTTGGCCGAACCACGGGATAAACCACTGTGCCATCTCTGTGTTGATCTCTTTGTGGTCATCGTGTTGTGCAAGTTCTCCTCTCTAGCCACTTGGCTTAATTGTGCTAACTCCTAATCAAGTTTTGTGAATTAAGTTTCAAGTGTTTTACAGGATCACCTATTCACCCCCCCCCCCCCCCTCTAGGTGCTCTCAATTGGTATCGGAGCCGTTCTCTTCAAGAAAGGGACTAATCGCCCGAAGAGATGGATCCTAAGGGCAAGGGGATGGTAGTCAATGATAAGGAGAAGGAGTCCTTCGTCAATGATCCAAAGGAGGACAAGCCTACTGACTCGGGCTCGAGCCACAAAAGAAAAGATGGGAGGAAGAAGAAAACAAGGCGCATCAAAGAGATAGTCTACTACGACAGCAACGAATCCTCTTCTTCCCAAAAGGACGACGACAACGTCTACGAGAATAAGAAGACGGTTAATTCAAACTTCTCTTTTGATTATTCTCGTATTCCTCAAAGTACCAACGCTCATTTACTCTCCATTCCACTTGGTAAACCTCCTCATTTGTGATGGAGAGGACTACGGATTTTGGAGTCACAAAATGCGTAGTCACTTGTTCTTTCTCCATCCTAGTATATGGGAAATAGTAGAGAGTGGAATGAAATTTGATAGCTCGGATAGTCCTTTGTTTATCAATGAACAGATTCATAAAAATGCACAAGCTACTACTGTGTTGTTAGCCTCAATGTGCAGGGACGAGTACCATAAGGTGAGCGGCTTGGACAATGCTAAGCAGATCTGGGACACCCTCAAGATCTCACATGAGGGGAACGACGTCACCATGCTCACAAAGATGGAGTTGGTGGAGGGCGAACTCGAGAGATTCACGATGATAAGGGGGGAGGAGCCAACCCAAACATACAACAGGCTCAAAACCCTCGTCAACAAAATAAGGAGTTATGGAAGCACGCGATGGACGGACCACGACGTCGTCCGCCTAATGCTAAGGTCCTTTACTGTACTTGATCCACATCTGGTAAACAATATTCATGAAAATCCTAGGTACACCAAGATGTCGCCCGAAGAAATTCTTGGGAAATTTGTAAGCGGGCGGATGATGATCAAGGAGGCGAGATACGTGGATGATGCATTGAATGGCCCAATCCACGAGCCTCAAACTGTTGCTCTCAAAGCGACAAGGAGCAAGGAGGCACTACCTAGCAAGGTGGCGCAAGTTGAGGCGGCTGGGCTTAATGAGGAAGAAATGGCCCTTATCATCAAGTGGTTCAAGACAGCGCTAAAGGGTCGCAAGGAGCACCCCAACAAGAACAAGACGAAGGGGAAGCGCTCCTGCTTCAAATGTGGTAAGATTGGTCATTTTATCGCTAATTGTCCTGATAATGATAGTGACCAGGAAAAGAAGAGTGGAAAGTGGGAAAAGAAGAAGAACTACAAGAAGGCGAAGGGCGAGGCACATCTTGGAAAGGAGTGGGATTCGGATTGCTCCTCATCCGACTCCGACAACGAAGGACTCGCCGCCACCGCCTTCAACAAGTCATCCCTCTTCCCCAACGAGCATCACACATGCCTCATGGCAAAGGAGAAGAAGGTATGTACTCGAAACAATACTACTTATGCTTCTT
The DNA here is from genome assembly GCF_902167145.1 of Zea mays. Lineage (NCBI taxonomy): Eukaryota > Viridiplantae > Streptophyta > Magnoliopsida > Poales > Poaceae > Zea > Zea mays. Next base: position 40,665,196 of record NC_050099.1, on the reverse strand, counting down.
CAAGCGAGGATGAGTCTAGTGATGATGATGAAATAGACTATTCATGCTTATTCAAGGGCTTAGATAGAACTAAGATTGATAAGATTAATGAATTGATTGATGCTTTGAATGATAAGAATAGATTACTAGAAAAACAAGAGGACCTTTTATATGAAGAGCATGATAAATTTGTTAGTGCACAAAATTCTCTTGCTCTAGAAGTTAAAAGGAATGAAATGCTTTCTTGTGAACTATCTACTTGTCATGAAACTATTTCTACTTTAAAAGGTGTTAATGATGATTTAAATGCTAAACTAGAAGTAGCAAATAAATCTAACTCTTGTGTAGAACATGTTATGATTTGCAATAGGTGCAAAGATTTTAATGTTGATGCTTGTAGTGAACAACTAGTTTGCATTTCTAAATTAAATGATGAAGTGGCTAGTCTTAATGCCCAACTTAAGACTAGCAAGAGTGAATTTGACAAGCTAAAATTTGCAAGGGATGCCTACACGATTGGTAGACACCCCTCAATTAAGGATGGTCTTGGCTTCAAGAGGGAAGTCAAGAACTTAACAAGCCATAAGGCTTCCATCTCCGCCAAGGAGAAAGGGAAGGCCCCTATGGCTAGTAGTGCTCAAAAGAACCATGCCTTCATGTATCATGATAGGAGACATTCTAGAAATGTTTATAGAAGTTATGATGCTTTTGATTCTCATGCCATGGTTGCTTCTAGTTCTTCTATTATGCACGATAGAAATTTAGCTAGGAGAAATGTTATTAATCACATGCCTAGAAGAAATGTTGTTCATGTTTCTAGGAAAATAATAAATGAACCTTCTGCAATTTATCATGCTTGCAATGCTTCATTTGCAATTTATATAAAGGATAGGAAAGTGATTGCTAGGAAACTAGGGGCAAAATGCAAGGGAGATAAAAGTTGCATTTGGGTCCCTAAGGATATTGTCACTAACCTTGTAGGGCCCAACAAGAGTTGGGTACCTAAGACCCAAGCCTAAATTTGCCTTGCAGGTTTATGCATCCGGGGGATCAAGCTGGATTATCGACAGCGGATGCACAAACCACATGACGGGGGAGAAGAAGAAGTTCACCTCCTACGTCAAGAATAAATATTCCCAAGATTCAATCATATTCGGTGACGGGAATCAAGGCAAGGTTAAAGGCTTAGGCAAGATTGCAATCTCAAATGAGCACTCTATTTCTAATGTATTCTTAGTAGAGTCGCTTGGATATAATTTGTTATCCGTAAGTCAATTATGTAATATGGGATATAATTGTCTATTCACAAATGTAGATGTGTCTGTCTTTAGAAGAAGTGATGGTTCATTAGCTTTTAAGGGTGTATTAGACGGCAAACTCTATTTAGTTGATTTTGCAAAAGAGGAGGCCGGTCTAGATGCATGCTTAATTGCTAAGACTAGCATGGGCTGGTTGTGGCATCGCCGCTTAGCACATGTGGGGATGAAGAACCTTCACAAGCTTCTAAAGGGAGAACACGTGATAGGTATAACTAATGTTACTTTCGAAAAAGATAGACCTTGTGCAGCTTGTCAAGCAGGGAAACAGGTGGGAAGCTCTCATCATGCCAAAAATGTGATGACAACATCAAGACCTCTGGAGTTACTTCATATGGACCTCTTCGGACCCGTCGCCTATCTAAGCATAGGAGGAAGTAAGTATGGTCTTGTTATAGTTGATGATTTTTCCCACTTCACTTGGGTATTCTTTTTGCATGATAAATCTGAAACCCAAGGGACCCTCAAGCGCTTCCTAAGGAGAGCTCAAAACGAGTTTGAGCTCAAGGTGAAGAAGATAAGGAGCGACAATGGGTCCGAGTTCAAGAACCTTCAAGTGGAGGAGTATCTTGAGGAGGAAGGAATCAAGCACGAGTTCTCCACTCCCTACACACCACAGCAAAATGGTGTGGTAGAGCGGAAGAACAGGACGCTTATAGACATGGCGAGGACGATGCTTGGAGAGTTCAAGACCCCCAAGCGCTTTTGGTCGGAAGCCGTGAACATGGCTTGCCACGCCGTCAACCGGGTCTACCTTCATTGCCTCCTCAAGAAGACTTTGTATGAGATACTAACCGGTAACAAACCCAATGTTTCGTATTTCCGAGTTTTTGGGAGTAAATGCTACATTCTAGTGAAGAAGGGTAGGAATTCCAAATTTGCCCCCAAAGCGGTAGAAGGGTTTTTGTTAGGTTATGACTCAAATACAAAGGCGTATAGGGTCTTCAACAAATCATCGGGTTTGGTTGAAGTCTCTAGCGACGTTGTATTTGATGAGACTAATGGCTCTCCAAGAGAGCAAGTTGTTGATCTTGATGATGTAGATGAAGAAGACGTTCCAACGGCCGCAATGCGCACCATGGCAATTGGAGATGTGAGGCCACTGGAACAAAAGGAGCAAGATCAACCTTCTTCCTCAACAATGGTGCATCCCCCAACTCAAGAAGATGAACAGGTTCATCAAGAGGAGGCATGTGATCAAGGGGAAGCACAAGATGACTATGTAATGGAGGAAGAAGCACAACAGGCACCTCCAACTCAAGTCCGAGCGATGATTCAAAGAGATCACCCCTTCGACCAGATTTTGGGTGACATTAGCAAGGGAGTAACTACTCGGTCTCGATTAGTTAATTTTTATGAGCATTACTCTTTTGTCTCTTCTATTGAGCCTTTCAGGGTAGAGGAGGCCTTGCTAGATCCAGACTGGGTGTTGGCCATGCAGGAGGAGCTCAACAACTTCAAGAGAAATGAAGTTTGGACACTGGTGCCTCGTCCCAAGCAAAATGTTGTGGCAACCAAGTGGGTGTTCCGCAACAAACAAGACGAGCACGGGGTGGTGACAAGGAACAAGGCATGACTTGTGGCAAAAGGTTATGCCCAAGTCGCAGGTTTGGACTTTGAGGAGACTTTTGCTCCTGTGGCTAGGCTAGAGTCCATTCGTATTTTGCTAGCATATGTCGCTCACCATTCTTTCAGGTTGTTCCAAATGGGTGTGAAGAGCGCTTTCCTCAATGGGCCAATCAAGGAGGAGGTGTACGTGGAGCAACCCCCTGGCTTCGAGGATGAACGGTACCCCGACCACATCTGTAAGCTCTCTAAGGCGCTCTATGGACTTAAGCAAGCCCCAAGAGCATGGTATGAATGCCTTAGAGACTTTTTAATTGCTAATGCTTTCAAGGTTGGGAAAGCTGATCCAACTCTTTTTACTAAGACTTGTGATGGTGATCTTTTTGTGTGCCAAATTTATGTCGATGACATAATATTTGGTTCTACTAACCAAAAGTCTTGTGAAGAGTTTAGCAGGGTGATGACTCAAAAGTTTGAGATGTCGATGATGGGCGAGCTAAGCTATTTCCTTGGGTTCCAAGTGAAGCAACTCAAGGATGGGACCTTCATCTCCCAAACGAAGTACACGCAAGACTTGATCAAACGGTTTGGGATGAAGGACGCCAAGCCCGCAAAGACTCCAATGGGAACCGACGGACACACCGACCTCAACAAAGGAGGTAAGTCCGTCGATCAAAATGCATACCGGTCTATGATAGGGTCTTTACTTTATTTATGTGCTAGTAGACCGGATATTATGCTTAGCGTATGCATGTGTGCTAGATTTCAATCCGATCCAAGGGAGTGTCACTTAGTGGCTATAAAGCGAATTCTTAGATATTTAGTCGCTACGCCTTGCTTCGGGATCTGGTATCCAAAGGGGTCTACCTTTGACTTGATTGGATATTCAGACTCCGACTATGCTGGATGTAAGGTCGATAGGAAGAGTACATCGGGGACGTGCCAATTCTTAGGAAGGTCCCTGGTGTCATGGAGTTCTAAGAAACAAACCTCCGTTGCCCTATCCACCGCTGAGGCCGAGTATGTTGCCGCAGGACAGTGTTGCGCGCAACTACTTTGGATGAGGCAAACCCTCAGGAACTTTGGCTACAATCTGAGCAAAATCCCACTCCTATGTGATAATGAGAGTGCTATCCGCATAGCGGATAATCCTGTTGAACATAGCCGCACAAAGCACATTGACATCCGACATCACTTTTTGAGAGACCACCAGCAAAAGGGAGATATCAAAGTGTTTCATGTTAGCACCGAGAACCAGCTAGCCGATATCTTTACCAAGCCTCTAGATGAGAAGACCTTTTGCAGGCTGCGTAGTGAGCTAAATGTCTTAGATTCGCGGAACCTAGATTGATTTGTAGCATACATGTGTCTTATGCTTTGATCATGTTCTTGAATGCATTTTGTTTATTTATGGTGCTCAAGTTATACAAGCACTCCCCGGACCTCACAAGTACATTTGCGAGTGATGCACATGTTTAGGGGGAGATGTGCTACAACTTGACCCTTTGAAGACTAACTTTGTGCTTGAGTTTGCTTAATTTAGTCTCAAAAGAGGTTTGAAAGGGAAAAGGTGGACTTGGACCAAGCAAGACTTCCACTGCACTCCGATGAGAGAGTAACTCACTCCAAGTTCATCTATGTACTCTTATTGCCTTTTTGCTCTTAGTTGAAGATTTTGGTGAGGCAATGGGGTTAAATGGGCCAAGATTGATCCCGTTTTGGTGCTTAATGCCAAAGGGGGAGAAAATAAGGCCAAAGCAAGAAATGAATCAGCTACCACTTAGAATTTTGAAAAAGTAGAGTTAGAGTTTTTGTTTGTCAAAATACTCTTAATTGTCTCTTTTGTTGTCTCTTTTGTCAAAAGTTGGTCTCTTGTGGGGAGAAGGCTTGATTATGGGAATTAGGGGGAGTTTTTTGAATCTTTGATCAATTTCTCTTGAAATATCTCTCTTTATGTTTCAACAAGTGTGTTTGACTTAGAGATAGGAAATTGAGTTTTAATTGCAAAACAAACCGAGTGGTGGCAAAGAATGATCCATATATGCCAAAGTTGAATCAAACTAATATTGAGTTTTCATTTGCATTGATGTTGCACCTCTTTTAGTTACTTTATATTGTGTTGGCATAAATCACCAAAAAGGGGGAGATTGAAAGGGAAATGTGCCCTTGGGCCATTTCTAAGTATTTTGGTGATTGAGTGTCCAACACAAGTGCTTAAGTGATAAACTATGCCAAATGATGGAAAAGGTGCAAATCAATACAAAGGTATGACTCTAGACTTAGTACATTGTTTTTTGTGTACTAACATGCTTTTCTAAGTGTTAGAATCAGAGAAAATACAATTGGAAAAGTGTGGCTCGAAGCAGCCAAGAGTCTGCTCAGTCTGGGTGCACCGGACTGTCCGGTGGTGCACCGGACAGTGTCCGATGCGCGATGCTGGCATCTGCAAACTAGCTGCTCTCGGGACTTCGACGGCGGCGTATGGCTATAAATCACTGGACTGTCCGGTGGTGCACCGGACTGTCCGGTGAGCCAACAGTCAGCCGGGCCAACGGTCGGCCGCGGAATCCGCGCGCGACGCGTGGCAAGTGCCAACGGTCGGAAGGGGCAACCGGACTGTCCGGTGTGCACCGGACAGTGTCCGGTGCGCCAACGGCTCCAAAGCGCCAACGGTCGGCTTCGCCAAAGAAGGAAAGAAATCTGCACCGGACTGTGTCCGGTGGTGCACCGGACAGTGTCCGGTGGTGCACCGGACTGTCCGGTGCGCCAGGTGACAGAAGGCAAGAATTGTCTTCCTGGAATGCTCTCAACGGCTCCTAGCTGCCTTGGGGCTATAAAAGGGACCCCTAGGCGCATGGAAGAGAACACCAAGCATTCTCTAAGTATTCCTAAGCACCAAGACTTCGATTCCACGCATTTGATTCTTTGTGATAGCAACTAGAGCTCCATTTGAGTTGTGAACTCATCGGGTTATGTTGTGAGCTCTTGTTGTGACTTGAGTGCGTGTTGGTACTCTGATTTTGTGTCTTGTGTGCGTTGCTCATCCCTCCCTTACTCCGTGCTTCTTTGTGAACCTCAAAGTGTAAGGGCGAGAGGCTCCAAGTTGTGGAGATTCCTCGCAAGTGGGATATAGTAAAGTGAAAGCAAAACACAGTGGTATTCAAGTGGGTCTTTGGACCGCTTGAAAGGGGTTGATTGCAACCCTCGTCCGTTGGGACGCCACAACGTGGAGTAGGCAAGTGTTGACTTGGCCGAACCACGGGATAAACCACTGTGCCATCTCTGTGTTGATCTCTTTGTGGTCATCGTGTTGTGCAAGTTCTCCTCTCTAGCCACTTGGCTTAATTGTGCTAACTCCTAATCAAGTTTTGTGAATTAAGTTTCAAGTGTTTTACAGGATCACCTATTCACCCCCCCCCCCTCTAGGTGCTCTCACCTTCGTTCCCTGAAGACACGTTCCTCCGGAGTTTCTCCTATCTCTGAGACCTCGTCTCGCGATACATGCTGCTCCGGGTCCCGCTCTCCGGCCTCGTGATGTCTCCGGATATTTCGGCGTTGGTTCCTTCGTCGGTGGGATTCCCGCTGAGGAGGTTCCTCTCCGGGCGCAGTCGGTTCGTCGTCGGAGATGGGGGCGACTCCACTCTCCCGATGAAGAGGACGTCGGGGTAGAATGGCGCAGCTGTCATGGCGATTTTCTTTCTGTTCTCCTTTGAGGGCAGAGGTATAGAAAGAACAACTTGCTTCCTCCCGGTTTTATTTGTTTCTTTCTTCCTTGCGATTTGTGTCCATTCTTTCGTCGGAGAGGTAGATAGTGGAGTTCTCCGAGTTAGCGGGCCCTCGGCTCCTGGCTTGCTGAAGGCGATCTTTTTTGGAGCGCTGGAGGTTGCGCTTTTCCCTGCTTCACCTCGATATTTTCGAAGGTTGTTGGAGGAGACTTCCTCCTTGGCGGATCTGCGATGCGATGTAGAGTTCCTTCCACATCCGCTACAGATGAGATAGTTCCGAAGCAGAACACGGATCCAGGGCGGAGGATGATCTTGTGCTGGAAGGTGACGGCCATTGAGCTAGCTTAGATCGGCGACACACCCCCTACCTGGCGCGCCAGCTGTCGGTTTTTTTGGGTCCGATCGCACACTCGGGGTTGCCCCTCAAGGTGTTTTTTAGGAGTAGGACAGTGTTACCGACTGTAGCTCGATGGTTCGTGCTGGGTGCACGAGGAACAGTGGACAATGATGTACAGGTTCGGGCCGCTTTGAAATGCGTAACACCCTACGTCCTGGTGAGAATGCTTTATGTGGCGGGTTACAAGGGAGCTCTCTAGTGCGGGGAACGTAGAGAGTTGGGGTAGATGGCTGAGTAGTGAGTTTGATCGCCCTGAAGGGGTGCCCCCTAGGCCTTATATACTCGACTGTGGGCATTACATGCAGATATGATAGCAGTATGCGCCTAAATGATAGTGAACCAATTGAGCCTATCTCCCTATAGTTCCGCCGACCCATCCTCGCTTGGTTCCGTTGCACGGGGTTCCAGCGTGGGAAGATCGGGTCACCATTGTGATTACTCGCTCGAAGTCATTGGGCCGTCTAGGCTTGCACCAATCCAGCCTTATGTCAATCTTTTTCACCAGTCGTTCCTCCCCAGGCCCACGAAGAGATGACCTTACGATTTACTGGGCCCCTGGGCCTTTTGTGAGGTCTTTTATCCTTCCAGTGGACCCGGGGGATATCTGTCCCCCACACCGATGACATCCGAGTCGGTGATGTTGGGCAGCTCGGTGCGCTGCTTTGAAAACCATCGGATGTATTCTCGCAGGGATTCCCCTGGCTACTGGCGGCAGCTTCGGAGATCCCAGGAGTTCCTAGGGTGCACGTACGTACCTTGGAAGTTTCCAGCGAAGGCCTTGACCAGGTCATCCCAGTTGGAGATCTGCGTGGGAGGCAGATGCTCCAGCCAGGCCCGGGCAGCGTCAGAGAGGAACAGGGGGAGGTTGCAGATGATGAGGTTGTCGTCGTCCGTCCCTCCCAACTGGCATGCCAGCCGGTAGTCCGCAAGCCACAACCCCGGCCTTGTTTCCCCCGAGTACTTGGTGATGGTAGTCAGGGCCCGGAACCGAGCCGGGAACGGCGCCCGCCGTATGGCTCGACTGAAGACTTGCGGACCTGGTGGTTCGGGCGAGGGACTCCGATCCTCCTCACTGTCGTAGCGTCCTCCGCACCTGGGGTGGTAGCCTCAGCGCACCTTCTCGTCGAGGCAGGCTCGACGGTTGCGATGGTGTTGCTCGTCGCCGAGGCGATCCGGGGCTGCAGGCGTTCCGTCTTGCGTGCGCCCGGTGTGGACCGAGGCCTCCCGCATGAGTTGGAAAGTCGTTGCGCGATGCTCCAGGGGGCACCCTTGCCTTCGGGAGGCAGAGCTTTCGGCCCGTCGGACCGTGACATCCTCCAGGAGATTCTTGAGTTCGCCCTGGATACGCCGCCCCTCGGTGGTGGATGGCTCCAGCATTGCTCGGAGCAGTATTGCTGCTGCAGCTAGATTCTGGCCGACCCCGCTGAAGGCCGGGGGCAGCCTTGCCCTGTCATCGTCAATGATACGGCGTTGGACGTCCTGAGCCCGATGACGTGCTTCTCCGGCGAGTGCTCGGCCTGCCCACTCCTGCTTGATGTTTTGCCGGAGCTGCACAAGTTGCCCTGCTTTCTCGTCGAGTTTGGCCTGCATCTCGCGGATTTGCTCGAGCTATGTGTCCTGACCCCCCGCAGGGACTGGGACCACAGCTAGCTCCCGCGGGATGTCAACACGAGAAGCAGGAACAGGGGGATCGTCATCCTCCGGCATACCAAGGTGGTTGCCTTCGTCGCGATCCCCTAGATCGATGTGGAAACATTCGCGACTTGGGCCACAACCCTCGTCGTCAAGGCTGTGGCCATCATAAGAGCAACCGGAGAGGCAGTAGTCACATGCGGTCATGAAGTCTCGCATGGCACTGGGATCACGGAGCCCGGAGAAATCCCAACCGGAGTCGGGGTCGTCTTCTTCCTCGGAACCCGGGGGTCCGTAGGTTGAGACGGCCGTCAGTCGGTCCCAGGATGACCACACATGGTACCCCAGAAGGTTAGGGTATGCCTTTACGAAAGCGCTCACCGAAGCGGGGTCGCTTGGTGGATCAAAGTTGAATCTAAAAGGCACAGGGTGGAAAACGGACGGTACCTCTTGGTCGATGAACGGTGGGGAAGTCGCGTCGGGGACGGACTGCACCGTTATCTCAAGTACGAGGCTAACGCCTAGCAAGTCCTTCGCGAGAGTGTTGGCGTCATCAGTCCGCTTGGGGTTGGCACGTTGCGGGGAAACGACATCCGTCGTTGTCTCAGGTGCGAGGATAACGCCCGACATGTCCCCCGCTGGGGTGCCGGCGTCGTTGACTTGCTCGACAGCCCATGAGGTGCCGCCTTCTACCCGGCCACAGTTGCCTCGTCTCCTCCTCCTGCGGCGAGGAGGGTGGCAGGGCAAACCCGGATGCTGCTCTCCCACCATGGGGGGAAGATGTCGTCGAGTTCGCCGCCACCGGGCGAGCTGACGACCATCGTTGTTGCTGTCGCGCTGCGGGGGGAGGAGTACCATGTCGTAGCTGCCATCGTGGGACATGAACTCGAGACTCCCAAAGCAGAGCACCATCCCGGGCTGAAGAGGTTGCTAAAGACTACCCATCTAGAACTTAACGGGAAGGTGTTCGTTAACACGCAGCAGGCCCCTACCTGGCGCGCCAACTGTCGGCGTTTCGGACCCCAGGGGACCCTCAACCGGGTCGACCAGTGAATTTTATCGCTGCATGCCCCTGCCCAGATGGGTTGGCGCAAGATGGAACACAAGAGAGAAATGTGGCTCGTGTTATCTCGCACCAGGGGGTGCTCGTAGTAAGGGTTACAAGCGTTCGCGAGAGAGAGAGTGAGCCTGTTCATTTGCTCGTTCCCCTGCGCGACCTACCCGCAAGAAGGCCCTGGACCTCCCTTTTATAGATGCAAGGAGATGGTCCAGGTGTACAATGGGGGGTGTAGCTAGGTGCTAACGTGTCTGGCAGAGAAGTGCCTGAGCCCTGTGTACATGCCAACGTGGCTGTCGGAGAAGTGCTTGAGCCCTGCGTAGGCGATAACTTGGTCGTTGGAGAAGTGCCTGAGCCCTGTAGAAGCACAGCTGGCAGTGCTGCTGGGATCCTAATGACATCTCCTTGCTTCCGTAGGGGGCTGAGAACCACCGTCGTCATGGACGCACGTGGGGAGCCATCATTACCTGTTACCGGGACGAGCCAGATGGGACACCGGTCTTGTTCCCTCATAGCCTGAGCTAGCTAGGGGTAGGGTAATGATGTATCCCCTGTGGCGCGGTTGGTCCGAGCCCAAGGTCGGGTGAGGCGGAGACTTCTCCTGAGGCCGAGGCTGGGGTCGGGCGAGGACACGATTCCTCCCGAGGCCGAGGCTGAGGCCGAGTCTTGGGGTCGAGCGAGGCGGAGACCTCCTCCCGAGGCCGAGGCCAAAGGTCGGGCGAGGCGGAGCTTCCTGTTGCGCCCGAGGCTGAACTTGCTGTTGTCAGCCTTGCCCGGGTGGCTGGCACAGCAGTCGGAGCGGGGTGAGCGGCGCTGTTTTCCTGTCAGATCAGTCAGTGAAAGGGCGAAGTGACTGCGGTCACTTCGACCTTGCTGACTGAGGCGCGCGTGTCAGGATAAGGTGTCAGGCGACCCTCGCATTGAATGCGCCTGCGATACGGTCGGTTGGTGAGGCGATTTGGCCAAGGTTGCTTCTCGACGAAGCCTGCCCGAGCTGGGCCTCGGGCGAGCCGAGGGTGCGCCCACTGCCTGAGGAGGCCCTCGGGCGAGACGTGAATTCGTCCGGGACTACTGTTCCCGCTCGAGGCCGGGCTCGGGCGAGGCGAGATTGCGTCCCTTGGTAGACGAGGTCTTGACCTGAGCCGTGCCCATCAGTCTTTGCAGTTTGTGCTGAGGGTGGTTACCAGCCGTGTTTAAGAGTGTTGGGGGTACCTCTAATTATGGTACCCGACACTATCATCGACCGGTATACCTTTTGATCTACAGATTTACCTCCCGTGTCAAGGTCGAGATGCCCATTGGTTCCCATGGGTGTCTTGATGGGCTTGGCATCCTTCATCCCAAACTTGGTGAGTATGTCTTAAATGTACTTCGTTTGGCTGATGAAGGTGCCCTCTTGGAGTTGCTTCACTTGAAATCCTAAGAAGTACTTCAACTCCCCCATCATAGACATCTCGAATTTTTGTACCATGTTCCTACTAAACTCTTCACAAGTAGATTTGTTAGTAGACCCAAATATGATATCATCAACATAAATTTGGCATACAAACAAATCATTTTCAATTGTTTTAGTAAAGAGAGTAGGATCGACTTTTCCGACCTTGAAGCCATTAGCGATAAGAAAATCTCTTAGGCATTCATACCACGCTCTTGGGGCTTGCTTGAGCCCATAAAGCACCTTAGAGAGTTTGTAAACATTGTTAGGGTACTCACTATCTTCAAAGCTGGGAGGTTGCTCAACATAGACCTCCTCCTTGATTGGTCCATTGAGGAAGGCACTTTTCACGTCCATTTGATAAAGCTTAAAGCCATGGTAAGTAGCATAGGCAAGTAATATACGAATTGACTCAAGCCTAGCTACGGGTGCATAGGTTTCACCGAAATCCAAACCTTCAACTTGTGAATATCCCTTGGCCACAAGTTGGGCTTTGTTCCTTGTCACCACACCATGCTCATCTTGTTTGTTGCGGAAGACCCACTTGGTTCCTACAACATTTTGGTTAGGACGTGGAACAAGATGCCATACCTCATTCCTAGTGAAGTTGTTGAGTTCCTCTTGCATTGCCAACACCCAATCCGAATCCCTTAATGCGTCTTCTGTCCTGTATGGCTCAATAGAAGACACAAAGGGGTAATGTTCACAAAAATGAGCAACACGAGATCGAGTAGTTACCCCCTTATGAATATCGCCGAGGATGGAGTTCACGGGGTGATCTCGTTGTATTTCTTGGTGGACTCTTGGGTGTGGTGGTCTTGGACCATCATCATCTTCCTTGTCTTGATCATGGGCATCTCCCCCTTGATCATTGTCCCCTTCTTGAGGTGGCTCATCTTCTTGATCTTCATTTTCATCCTCTTGAGCTTGATCCTCATCTTGAGTTGGTGGAGATGCTTGCATGGAGGAAGGTGGTTGATCTTGTGCTTGTGGAGGCTCTTTGGATTCCTTAGGACACACATCCCCAATGGACATGTTCCTTAGCGCGACGCACGGAGCCTCTTCAGCATCTAGCTCATCAAGATCAACTTGCTCTACTTGAGAGCCATTAGTCTCATCAAACACAATGTCACAAGAAACTTCAACTAGTCCAGTGGACTTGTTAAAGACTCTATATGCCCTTGTGTTTGAATCATAACCAAGTAAAAAACCTTCTACAGCCTTAGGAGCAAATTTAGATTTTCTACCTCTTTTAACAAGAATAAAACATTTGCTACCAAAGACTCTAAAATATGAAACATTGGGCTTTTTACCGGTTAGGAGTTCATATGATGTCTTCTTGAGGATTCGGTGAAGGTAGAGACGGTTGATAGCGTAGCAAGCGGTGTTGATTGCTTCCGCCCAAAACTGGTCCAAAGTCTTCTACTCATCAAGCATGGTCCTCGCTATGTCAAGTAGAGTTCTATTCTTCCTCCCCACTACACCATTTTGTTGTGGCATGTAGGGAGAAGAGAACTCATGCTTGATGCCCTCATCCTCAAGGAAGCCTTCTATTTGTGAGTTCTTGAACTCCGTCCCGTTGTCGCTTCTAATCTTTTTGATCCTTAGGCCAAACTCATTTTGAGCTCGTCTCAAGAATCCCTTTAAGGTCTCTTGGGTTTGTGATTTATCCTGCAAAAAGAACACCCAAGTGAAGCGAGAATAATCATCCACAATAACTAGACAGCACTTACTCCCGCCGATGCTTATGTAAGCTATCGGGCCGAATAGGTCCATGTGGAGTAGCTCGAGCGGCCTGTCAGTTGTCATGATGTTCTTGTGTGCATGATGAACACCAACTTGCTTCCCTGCTTGACATGCGCTACAAACCCTGTCTTTCTCAAAATGAACATTTGTTAGTCCCAAAATGTGTTCTCCCTTTAGAAGCTTGTGAAGATTCTTCATCCCAACGTGGGCTAGTCGGCGATGCCAGAGCCAACCCATGTTAGTCTTAGCAATTAAGGAAGTGTCAAGTTCAGCTCTATTAAAATCAACTAAGTATAGCTGACCCTCTAACACTCCCTTAAATGCTACTGAATCATCACTTCTTCTAAAGACAGTAACACCTATATCCATAAAAAGACAATTGTAGCCCATTTTGCATAATTGAGAAACAGAAAGCAAATTGTAATCTAAAGAATCTACAAGAAAAACATTGGAAATAGAAAGGTCAGGAGATATAGCAATTTTACCAAGTCCTTTGACCAAACCTTGATTTCCATCCCCGAATGTGATAGCTCTTTGGGGATCATAGTTTTTCTCGTAGGAGGAGAACATCCTTTTCTCCCCTGTCATGTGGTTTGTGCACCCGCTATCAATGATCCAACTTGAGCCCCCGGATGCATAAACCTACAAAACAATTTTAGGCCTTGTTCTTAAGTACCCAAACGGTCTTGGGTCCTTTGACATTAGAAACAAGAACCTTGGGTACCCAAACACAAGTCTTTGACCCCTTGTGTTTGCCCCCAACATATTTGGCAACTACTTTGCCCGATTTGTTAGTTAAAACATATGATGCATCAAAAGTCTTAAATGAAATATTAGGTTCATTTGATGTAATAGGAGTTTTCTTCTTAGGCATTTTTTACATGGGTAGAACGCCTAGAGCTAGAAGCCTCATTCTTATAAATAAAAGCATGGTGAGAGACAGAATGAGTCTTCTTTGCATGGATTCTCCTGATCTTATCCTCAGGATAACCAGCAGGGTATAAAATGTAACCCTCATTATCCTGAGGCATGGGAGCTTTGCCCTTAACAAAATTAGACAATCTTTTAGGAGGAGCATTAAGCTTGACATTGTCTCCCTGTTGGAAGCCAATGCCATCCTTAATGCCAGGACGTCTCCCATTATAAAGCATGCTACGAGCAAATTTAAATTTCTCATTTTCTAGTTCATGCTTGGCAATTTTAGCATCTAGTTTAGCTATATGATCATTTTGTTGTTTAATCATAGCAAGGTGATCATGAATAGCATCAACATTAATGTCTCTACATCTAGTACAAATAGAAACATGCTCAACGGTAGTTGTAGAGGGTTTGCAATTATTTAATTCAACAATCTTAGCATGTAAAATAGCATTCTCATCTCTAAAATTGGAAATAGAAACATTGCAAACATCTAATTCCTTAGCCTTAGCAATTAATTTATCATTCTCAAACTTAAGGCTAGTAAGAGATTCATTCAACATGTCAATCTTAGCAATTAAGCTAGCATTATCATTTCTAAGATTAACAATTGAATCATCACAAACATTTGATTTCTCAACCTTAGCAATTAATTTTGCATTTTCATTTCTAAGGCTAGAAATAGTGTCATGGTAAGTGCTAAGCTCCCTAGTTAATGTTTCATTTTTCTCTACCTCCTGAGCATAAGCATTTTTAGTCTTAACATGCTTTTTGTTTTCCTTAATAAGGAAGTCATCTTGGCTCTCCAAGAGTTCATCCTTCTCATGAATAGCACTAATTAATTCATTCAATTTCTCTTTTTGTTGCATGTTAAGATTGGCAAAAAGAGTAAGCAAGTTATCCTCATCACTAGAGGTTGCATACTTAGTGGAGGATCTTGATTTTACCTTCTTTTTCTTGCCGTCCTTAGCCATGAGGCACTTGTGGCCCACGTTGGGGAAGAGGAGGCCCTTGTTGACGGCGATGTTGGCAGCGTCCTCGTCGAAAGAGGAGTCGGTGGAGCTCTCGTCGGAGTCCCACTCGCGGCATACATGGGCATCGCCCCCCTTCTTCTTGTAATACTTCTTCTTCTCCTTCCTTCTCCCCTTCTTGTCGTTGCCCCTGTCACTATCACTTGATAATGGACATTTAGCAATGAAATGACCGGGCTTACCACACTTGTAGCAAACTTTCTTAGAGCGGGGCTTGTAGTTCTTCCCCCTCCTTTACTTGAGGATTTGGCGAAAGCTTTTGATGATTAAAGCCATCTCCTCATTATTGAGCTTGGAGGCGTCGATGGGAAGCCTACTCGATGTAGACTCTTCCTTCTTCTCCTCCGTCGCTTTGAAGGCGACGGGTTGCACCTCGGGTGTGGAGGTGGTGCCTCGCTCGATGATTTGTTAGGAGCCTTTGATCATTAGCTCAAAGCTCACAAACTTTCCTATCACTTCCTCGGGAGATATTAGTTTATATCTTGGATCACCACGAATTAATTGTACTTGGGTAGGGTTAAGAAAAACAAGTGATCTAAGAATAACCTTGACCATTTAATGGTCATCCCATTTGGTGCTCCCGAGGTTGTGCACTTGGTTCACCAAGGTCTTGAGCCGATTGTACATGGCTTGTGGCTCCTCTCCTTGGTGAAGCATGAAGCGACCGAGCTCCCCCTCGATCGTTTCCCTCTTGGTGATCTTGGTCACCTCGTCTCCTTCATGCGCGGTCTTGAGCACGTCCCAAATCTGCTTTGCACTCTTCAACCCTTGCACCTTATTATACTCCTCTCGACTTAGAGAGGCGAGGAGTATAGTAGTGGCTTGGGAGTTGAAATGTTGGATTTGTTCGACCTCCTCCGAATCATAATCCTTGTCCCCTTTCTTTGGTACCTGCGCTCCATACTCAACAATATCCCATATGCTTTTGTGGAGTGAGTTTAGGTGATGCCTCATTTTATCACTGCACATAGAATAATCTTCACCTTCAAACATAGGTGATTTGTCTAATGGGACGGAAAGTAATGGAGTGCGTTTTGAAATACGAGGATAGCGAAGGGGCATCTTACTATACTTCTTGCGCTCATGGCGCTTAGAAGTGGCGGATGCCGATTCCGAGCCGGAGGTGGAGGGTGACAAAGAGTCAGTCTCGTAGTAGACCACCTTCTTCATCTTCTTCTTCTTGTCACCCTTCCGTTGGGACTTGATGGAGGAAGAGGATTCCTCCTTGTGCTTGTGGGCAGACTCCCTTGAATGTGTTCTCCCCGAGCTTGCGGACTTGTCGCCGGTCCCGATCTCCCTCATGGCGGATGCTCCCGACATCACTTCGAGCGGTTAGGCTCTTAATGAAGTACCGGCTCCGATACCAATTGAAAGTCGCCTAGAGGGGGGGTGAATAGGCAAATCTGATATTTATAAAGTTTAAGCATAACTACAAGCCGGGGTTAGCGTTAGAAATATAATCAAGTCCGAAAGAGAGGGCGAAAACAAATCACAAGCGAATAAGAGCGAATGACACAGTGATTTGTTTTACCGAGGTTCGGTTTTCGCAAACCTACTCCCCGTTGAGGTGGTCACAAAGACCGGGTCTCTTTCAACCCTTTCCCTCTCTCAAACGGTCACTTAGACCGAGTGAGCCTTTATCTTCAATCAAATGGGACACTTAGTCCATTACAAGGACCACCACAACTTGGTGTCTCTTGCTTTGATTACAAGTGAGTTGGAAACAAGAATAGAGGAAGAAGAAAAGCGATCCAAGCGCAAGAGCTCAAAAGAACACAAAAGTCTCTCTCTCTAGTCACTAATTTGTTTGGAGTGATTCCAGACTTGGGAGAGGATTTGATCTCTTTGTTTGTGTCTTGGAATGAAGTCTAGAGCTCTTGTATGAGCTTTGATGGCTGAAAACTTGGATGCATTGAAGTGTGGTGGTTGGGGGTATTTATAGCCCCAACCACCAAGTTGACCGTTGGTGAAGGCTTCTGTCGTATGGCGCACCGGACAGTCCGGTGCGCCAGCCACGTCACCAGGCCATTGGGTTCCGACCGTTGGAGCTTCTGACAACAGGGCCACCGGACAGTCCGGTGGTGCACCGGACAGGTCCTGTTCACTGTCCGGTGCGCCTTCTGGCGCCTGCTCTGACTTCTACGCGCGCAGTTGCACTGTTCACTGTAGCGTTGTAGACGGCCGTTGGCGCGGACGACCGTTGCTCCGCTTGGCACACCGGACAGTCCGGTGCTACACCGGACAGTCCGGTGCTACACCGGACAGTTTGGTGGATTATAGCTGAGCGGCCTCCCCGAATTCCCGAAGGTGGCAAGTTTGGAGTGGAACTCACTGGGGCACCGGACACTGTCCGGTGGCACACCGGACAGTCCGGTGCGCCAAACCAGAGCTGTCTTTGGGTTGTCTTTTGCTCTTTTTATTTGAACCCTTTCTTGGACTTTTTATTGGTTTGTGTTGAACCTTTGACACCTGTGAAACTTATAATCTAGAGCAAACTAGTTAGTCCAATTATTTGTGTTGGGCAATTCAACCACCAAAATCATTTAGGAAAAGGTGTAAGCATATTTCCCTTTTAGAAGGTTATTAGAACTCTGTCGAAGAGTATTGATTTCCCGAAGCTTGAGGCCGATATCAGCCGCTACCGATGATAGCATATCGTCGGTAGTTTATTCTATTCTAATTTCAAGGTAAAAACTTTTCTTTGGCTCTTTACTGTTTTAACAACGAAGGTGTTTCCTGACGAAGGTTGTTTTTTGCACAGAGTATGCTATTAAGTAAGGCTTTGAGGATGCAATAGGACCTTGAAGATAAAAAACATGAGATCATAATTGAAGGTTTAGAGAGCAAAATAAAAGATCATGCAGCTGTTCTTGAAAAGAAAGATTTTGAACTTCAAACAATGGAGGGTTTACTGGTAGAAGCCGAAGCCAAAATTGTAAGATTGAATAGTTAACTCCTTTCAAAGTCAGAAAGCTTCGAGCAAGAAAGGCAGAAATTTGATACGAAGCTTGAAGCTGAAGTCAAAAAAGTTCAAATTTGCAGAAATCATTGAAAGAGCTTCAAGATAAATGTCTAGAGTTCGGCAACCGATGCGTGCAGCGGCTAAAACAGGTCTTCAACTCGGTTGGAGCCAGTTCTGAGAAATTCGATCCTTCAGTTGAAGACCTACCAGGGACCTTCGAACACATTGAGGGCAGAGTTGATGCTCTTGATGAAGTTATAGCTGGACACGGCGATTTTTGTGCCCTGCGAGCTTCTCGGGGCACAGCTGTTGCCTTCATGAAGTCTGGTTGCACGCATGGGAAGATTGTTAATAGACCAAACTTCAGCTTATCACCAGCAGATTTAATTGATATCCCCAGCCTGGCTCGAAGCATAGGAAACAGATTTATAACACAAATCTAGACGAAGGGTGGGCGAAGCTTAGCTGGTGACGAAGCTCGAAGTCACCTCAAGCCGGTAATAAAGTCATACCTTGTACTTACTTTTTCCTTGAAACTTGAATTTACCTTATAATGCTTTAATATATACAGGATGACGAAGCCGAGGAACATTGAGCCGAAGCATAGCAGACGACCCGAAGCTCAATAGATGATGATGAAGCCAAGAACCTAGCTGTGAAAAAACTCTAAGAAAACTCTTGTATTAACCTTTATAAAGAATATTGTAATTTAAGAATCAGATTCTACTCTGTAAATTTGTTCATACCTTGTAATATATTTTTACCTTTCCGTCAATGTATGAAGTGCTTTGATGTGGACGAAACTTGTATTTTTTGAGCCGAAGGTGAAAAACACCTTCCCTTCTTTTCGTACACAACGAAGCATAAATCTGCTTTTGAAGCTGTATCCTTAGAGCCGAAGCAACTGTCTGTATATGTATGATATGATGATGATGATCCTATGTATGTCTAAATGAACGTTTATGAATGCAATGAATGATGTAATGTATCGTGCAAATGAATGCCCAAACACACACATACGAAGCTTCATCCATAGCCTTCATTCCCTTAGGAATGACTGAAGTCTCTTTGCCGTTTATTTTTCGATTGCACCGCTTATTTTTCGGTGTAAGTTCTGCATCCCCTTAGGAATGTCTTTTGAACTTCTTCGCCTTCTATTTCGGTGGTATTTGCGTTGACTTTTCGTGCTTCGCCTTATATTTCGGTGGTATTTGGCTCTGCATTCCCTTAGGAACGACTTTTGAGCAGAAAACTTACACTGCGCTCCCTTAGGAACGGCTTTTTGTGGCTTCGTCATGCTCTGCATCCCCTTAGGGACGACTTTCGAGCTTCCCCCTGTTTTTTCTTTTCTCTCTGCACTCGATGGTGCATGCTCAGATTTTACATTTACATATTTTGGGGGATTTTGCTCTCGTGGAGCTGAATAAGAAAGGAAAAATTACAAACTATGGCCCCATTAAAAACCTTTCTTCCCCTTTGGAAAGGAAAAGGGTGCCATAGAAAAATGAAAAAGATTACATCAATCTATACACAATACCGTCGAAGCTCATCCGCATTCCAAGATCTAGGAATGTCATTGCCATCCATATCCTTTAATCTGTAAGAACCGGGCCTTGACGAAGATACCACCAGAAAAGGTCCTTCCCACTTCAGCTGTAGGTTGCCTACTGTGTCCGAATTAGCCACTCTCCGAAGCACCAAATGCCCTAGCTTGATATTTTTCAGCCGGACTTTTCTGTCGCGCCATTTTATTGTTTCGGCTTGATATTTATTGATATTTTCCACAGCCTGAAGTCTGATCCCTTCTATAGTGTCTTTTGCCACGTGATAATCAGCTTTGTCTTCAGTCGAAGTTGTTGTTCTTATTGACCCTGTTTTAGCTTCTTCTGGGGTTATAGCTTCGTCACCAAACAATAACTTGAATGGCGTAAAACCTGTTGATCTTGATACAGTCGTATTGTGGCTCCACACCACTTTAATCAACTCTTCTGGCCACTTTCCTCTGGGTTGATTAAAAATTAACTTCATTATTCCTGTCATTATAATACCATTTTCTCTTTCGACAAGTCCATTTGACTCTGGATGTCTGACTGACGCAAAATGAATCTCCGTGCCGATTTGATCACAGAATTCCTTGAAAGCTTCGGCATCAAACTGTGTTCCGTTGTCCACAGTTATAGCCTTCGGTACGCCGAAGCGACAAACAATGTTTTGCCAAAAGAATTTCTGGACTGTGACCGAAGTTATTGTGGCCAAAGGCTTCGCTTCAATCCACTTGGAAAATATTCTACAGCCACCACAACATATCTTAAATTTCCTTGTGCTGGTGGAAGTGGTCCTAACAAATTTAGGCCCCATCTTTGCAACGGTCAAGTTGGCTGTATTAATTGAGTTAGCGACGAAGGTTGTTTCTGGTCTCTTGCACATTTTTGACAATTTTCGCACTTTTGAACCAGATCTGTTGCATCCGAAGCTGCCTTCGGCCAATAAAATCCTTGTCTGAAGACCTTCCCCAGCAAAGGTCTAGATCCAATGTGAGATCCACACAAACCTGCATGTATTTCCTTCATCAGCTCTATACCTTCGGTTCTGACCAATAGAAAAGTGGGAGTTAGTGAAAAGACAAATCCAAGAATTTCATGTAGCTTGCTTTGTTCTTAAGGAAAGAGTAAATAAAGCTACCGCAAAATTAAGCAATTGGAGTTATCAGAGGTCAAGAATTAGCCTGTGCATGAAAAATCATTTGGGCTAGATCGTTTTTATCATCAAAATAGAACCGAGTTAAACAATAAAACGAGTGATGTAAAAAACAATAAAACGAGTGTTGTAAGAGAAGAAATAACATACCTTATTTTTGGAGTTCTTGTCCATCTTCGTCACTCTAGCTACTGTAGCTTTTCCAATGCTGAAAATACCTCACCTTCCTTTGCTAGGACCACCTCCAATAGTGAAATCACTCTACATCCTATTTCCCATCAAATATATCAGAAGATTCAGATTTTATTGGTTGTGCGTCACTGTTTATTGCCTTTTCTGAAGGTTCAGATTTTATCATGGCCTAAAAATGCACAGATAAAGAGATACGTGAGCTTGGATAAAAAAGTGATTCTAGAAAGAAGTATGCATAGCAAGAAAAGGCCCAAATATTGATCGTTTCCCCCCTAACAGGCAAATAATGGCATGACAATGCAGTCTCAATGGAAGACATGTCAATCCAATAAAACACATTTTTAAATCTAGCTACAATTGTTTTAGTCAGAAAATCTTCCAATCAAACAGATGTTTGTGCAGCCAGTATGCCATCAAGTTACTATAGTTCTACTCAGCCTGACTGTTACTTATCCAGAAAGAAACCTTTTTTACTGGAGTAAAAGTACAATTGGCAAGAAAGAAACCTTTTACTGGAGTTGCAATCTCCAGGAGTTCCTTTGCTGCCAAATCCACAACCTTCAATGAAAAGTCTAGGCTCTGTTGAATGATAATGTTTTTTTTTAAATCAGTCAGCTGCATTAATTGTTTGAACACACGGGTGTACATAATTTAGATTATGCTCTGGGAGAGAAGCTTAAATTGACTGCATAAATTCCAAAAAGGCCTGAATTGTTATAGACACTGTTGAAAGCATAGAATGATTCAATCTATTGGAAGTTGGTCGAGACATAGAAATCTATAGATATAGGATCAAAGGTCATGTTAGGAAACAATCGAGAATGCATTCCCTTTCTAGGTCCACTAGCAGAGGACCCTCCTCCCATGAGCATCTACAGAACAACAAACTGATCAACATATCTTTGAAGCATTATTGTACTGTACTTGAAATTCTCTAAGGTCAGCAGGCAGCAACTGCGTTATCTCCTTGAACAGCTCTCTGTTGAAGGAGGTGAACACCTTAAGATCCTTCATGAGAATATCCATGGGCAGCACCCCATCCACTACTTGCTCTCGCACCCTGCACGTGTGTTGTGTATTGCTAAAACCCTAAAATCTGCAACAAAATGTGTCTACATAAATCAGAATAAGAGAGATATCTAGAACTTGAAGACAAATAAATAGAAATATGGGAGGACACGCCTTCCATGGACGACAGAGTCGCGGAGATTGGGATGTCACGGACACGCCTTACATGGAGAACTGGGGCGGCGATCTGCGGCGCGGTCGCGGGGTATTCGAGATTCGCGGCCCGGCCACCACATGTCGTAGATCCTCCAGCATGGGTGTGCTTCCGAATTTAGTCAAATTCCCCCATTGTAGCTGTAGGCTTGGCGTTGCTGCTCGATCGCGCTCCTGTCTAGATCCAGGGGCAGTCCCCCTTATCAATTATAACTGGAACTTGTTCATTCTAATTGGATTAGATCCTGATCGCCAAATCCATTCATGCTATATACGATATGTTATGAAATTGATGATGATTCGTCGTACGGATCCGCAGGTAGAGGTACGGTTGCCACCATGCTAGAGGAGCTGCTCATCTTCACCAAGGGCGGCCTCATCTTGTGGTCGTCCTGCCGGGAGCTCAGCGCCGCAGCCCTCAAGGGCTCCCCCATCAATGCCCTCATCCGCTCATGTCTCCTCGAGGAGCGATCCGCCGACGCCAGCTTCTCCTAGGACAATTATGCCCTCAAGTGGACCTTCCACAACGACCTCGGCCTTGTCTTCGTCGCCGCATACCAGAAGATACTCCACCTCCTCTACGTCGATGACCTCCTCGCCGCCGTCCGCAGGGAGTTCTCCCACATCTACGACCCCAAGCGCACCTCCTACGATGACTTTGGGGACATCTTCCGCCAGCTCCACCGCGAGGCCGAGGTGCGCGCCGAGGAAATGAAGAAGTCCACCGCGAGGCCGAGGCACGCGCCTTCCATGGAGAGTGGGGGCGGCTGAGATTGTGGTTGCTTAGTTTGCGGGAGAGATGAGAGTGGGGGCGGCGATCTAGGGCGAGGAGAGAGGAGAGTGGGGCGGCTAGGATTGCAGGGGCAGGGTTTGCAGGAGAGAGGAGAGGTGGGGTGGTTGGGA
Source organism: Zea mays (assembly GCF_902167145.1). Taxonomy (NCBI): domain Eukaryota; kingdom Viridiplantae; phylum Streptophyta; class Magnoliopsida; order Poales; family Poaceae; genus Zea; species Zea mays. Next base: position 40,642,419 of record NC_050099.1, on the reverse strand, counting down.
TTGCGGCTACGGGGATCTCCCTTGCCGGAGAGCAGACCCAACGTTTGTGGGATAGTGGAGGCAGCGATCTGGGGGCGAGGAGAGCCGGGGCGGCGGGGATTGCGGCCTCGGCGCAGGGAGAGGAGAGCCAGGGCATGGAGATTGCTGCGATGTCAGGCGGAGGCATGGTGAAGCCTAGGGATGGCAACGGGTACATACCCGTCGGGTAGTATCATTCCATACCCGTACCCATCAAAAAAGTTCTACCCGTCGGGGTACCCCTATATACTCGCGGGTATAAAATCTTACCCATACTCGTACCCGCGCGGGTATTTTTACCCGTCGGGTAACCCGTACCCGCTAGGAAAGTCTCCAATATACAAATCACTCAAAATATTAAATAAACATATAAAAACAACTTCAACTTCACATAGAACAAATCATATGATTACATAACTTGGTATCTAGACAAATGATAGCTAGAGAAGGGTTTTATTTTAGCTAAGATGGGCTCTATTAGATGGTTATAGTTGTATTGATGCGGGTATATTTTACCCATGGGTAGACGGGTATGGGTAGTTCCAACCCATACCCATACCCGTCTACCCAACGGGTAGAGGTTTTTACCCATTAACATACCCGCGGGTAGAGAAATCATCTCGTACCCGCCTTCATATCGGGTAAAACTCGTCGGGTATTCCGGTTTTGGGTACCCAATGCCATCTCTAGTGAAGCCGTGGTGAACGCCCTCGTTGCGTCCTTATAGAGTAGTAGTAGATATACATCTACACACAATGTAATTACTAAATCATGTGCATCTAAAAAACTACAACATAAAAAGCAGAATTACTAAACCTCTGTGAAAAAATAACTGAAGGGTTATTACCATAAAAAAGAATACATCCTTGGATGTGGGGTGTTGCAACATGCCTTGCTCTGTCCAACATGAACTTCTCAAACTTTGCAACAATATCATCACAGAGTCTCTGACACCAGTCATAATTCTTTACTTCCTCTAAACTTTCAGTTACAATATAGTCCTTGCCAGAAATGAACAAACTAGTTGTTGGGAACAGCAAAGAATTACAAGCCAAGATCAAAAAACATCTGATGATCCAGTCTTCTTCATATTGGTCATGAAGACTGACCATCCTTTCACAACCCACCGGGAGAACTCATACGATGAAAGCTTCTTATATGCAGCCAAACACTTGCTGCGAATCAATCTGTTGAAAAGGAAAGTAGTGTAATAGTGTTATTAAATAACTGCATAAAAACACACACCAAGGTGTAGAAGAAAGGAAATAGCAGTAAGTTCATGCTGGAAGAGAAGTGTAATTGATTTTTTAAATACAGAATGCATACATACCTTGTTGGTTGTAGTGTATCACCAGTTTTTTAGCATCACTAGTTTAGAATCCTTAGGGGTCATCTGCAGCTGTAGAGAAGGTAGCAGTAATAATATATTGTATAGAACTCAGACCAAGGAGGTTTAATATAGAAAAGATGGCATACCTCTTTGTGTTTAGTAGCTGTAAGTTCAGATGAGAAGGCAGCAGTGGTCCACTCTTCTAACTGCTTCGATTGTTTCTGTAGTCTTATCTGAGCAAGTGTTTGGAACCTATGGCTAAATTGGTGAACATAAATATAAATCCTTTTGAATAAACAAAAAGAAAGTTGATGTTGAGATTTTCGTTGAATTTGAGCAAGTTTGCAGTCCTTTTTTAATCAAAATGGGAGATGTGAAAAGAGTTTACCATGGAGTAAGCAGAGTATCTGTAGTCTGACGCTCCAAAGTTGATGCCATCAAACACGAAGGCCAGGGAATTGATGGTCTGTGTGTCGGCGACAAACTGAACCAAGATAAAAGTTGTCTAATTCAGTGTCTGAATCTTATGAAATGCTTGCATATGGAGCGGCGTTGTTTCGATGGCCAGGCCAGGCCACGTCCTTATTGGGATGCCTCTGTGAATGACTTGGATCACGGGCACGTCGCTTGTGAAAATGCCAGCCCCGAACCTCATAGCAAGTCCTAGCACGACGGTGAGACCCATGCCCAAGACAATGCTCAGGTGCAAGGCGAACAGGACCATTAGCACGACATGGCACCTGGTTGCTGTTGCAGGAAAAGGGTTGACAAGGATCTGATACACACTGTTGTCCTATATTGTGAGTTTACCTGCAACACACAAGATGTCGCGACAACGACCTTCTTGCTGTCGTTCTTGGCAAACGTGCTTGCAAGCACCGCCTGTAATCAGTCAACGACACCAGGATTTAGTTCGTGTTATTTTTAGGACCTGCCACAATAGCATCCTAGGCATTAGACAAATCAGCAGTGGTAAAAAAATTTCATGGTTAGAAATACAGTTAAACAAAGGTAGCAGTAGTAAAAAAATGCTACATAAATTGTGATAGGTGTATGCCCGTGTGTATCGTTGGCTAAAAATCCCTTATCAGCTATTGGTTTATTATAGCCGCTAGGAAGCTTTTGCTCGGCCGAAAGTTCAGTAAGCAACAACACGAGCAGAGCCTTAAGTGGCAATCTCGCATGCAGTTGCAGGCAAAAAGATCCACCCACCTACCCATTTTCTTGTGAGATCCCTACTCCCAAGCGGTCAAGCCCCAGAAATCAAAACCCATGTCCTGAGGGTATTGGTGAAACACAATAGTTGTTGCAGCAACAAATTGTGTACAACTAACAATGCATCAACCATCTCTAGTTCCCTGCAACAACCCAGAAAAAAACATGTATCCGAGAAGAGCAAGAATCTGGAGAGAATGAACGCACCCCCCATAATTCCTCGGTGGTGGAGAAGGTGTGTATGGGGCGGATGGAGCTCCCCAGGTGGCCTGCTTGGACTTGCTCTACGAGTTGTCGAACCAGAAGGTCTAGGAGTGCTCGAGAGGGTTCGTGGCGGGCGAGGCAAGAGCGCAGGCGTTGTCGGTGATCTCGCCCTCCTCAATGTCGTCGTCCTCGGCCCGGAGAAGAACGCATGGGTGGTCGAGGTCGTCTGCAGTGGTGGCCTTGATGCTCCCAGATCCCATCGCAGGCGGAGCGGGGTTGCATATGGATGGGGGATGACACCGGGGATGGGGCACAAAGCGAGGTTGCGCGCGAGGTGGAGGCCTACACTTAGACATCTAAGTTGAAACTTTGTCTACCATAGTTAAAATGCTATAAAATGACTGAAATAGAAGATGCCTACACTTAGACATATTATATGAGTCAAAACATCAATGACAGGGAAACAGTCATCTGGTCATTATTATGGCATCTTCTAAACATTGTGTAAAACAAGGACAATTATATGATCCTTCACTTGAAACTGCAAGGCTACCAGACTTCTACAACTAAATGAGTATATAAACTCATATGTGCCACCTTTTCGCCTCTAGGCAATCATACTCAATACATTTCAGCCACAATCTATAAAGAGGCCTCTCCTATTGACATGGTAGAATAATTCCTACAGTTGTGACAAAAGGAACTGAACTCTTTATATTTTATCTTCCCTGCTATTTTGAAACTGGCAGTTTGAAGATAAAACAATCTCTGTTTTGAAGTTAAAATTCTCTCCAGCCAAGTATAGAATATCTTTTCACCTCTACTGTAACATAGTCTATTTTTGAAGTTAAAACCTCCCTACCATAGTTAAAATGCTATAAAACGACTGAAAATAGGAGAGGCCTACAATTAGACAGATTATATGAGTCAAAACATCAATGACAGGGAAACAGTCATCTGATCATTATTATGGCTTCTTCTAAACATTGTGTACAACATGGACAATTATATGATCCTTCACTTCAAACTGCAAGGCTACCAGACTTCTACAACCAGCTGAGTACCAGAGAAATACAACCAACTAAGTACCACAAAAATATGTCTAAGTGTGTAACACAAGGAAAAAATAGCAGTAAGCATAACACAGAAAGCATGCTCGATGTTTAACCACAGAAATACAACTGAGACTCTGTTTGCATAGGTAAGTGTAAGTACATATACGAAATTGTTTGGATTCCTAAACCTGCACTATTTCAGCATTCCTAGCACCTGTTATGAATTTCTGTGGCAAATGTATCTCTCTGTTTTTTAAGTTAAAACTCTCTCCACTCTAGATAAAAAGGCCAAGTATAGAATATCTTTTCGCCTCTACTGTAACATAGTCTATTTTTCAGCTTGGCCAAGGATGTAGGGTTTGAGTCAAATAGGCAGGCACAGAGATTTTGTGACCATTGGTACTGATAAATTACTTCAACTTTTACAATTATTCTTGAAATAGCAGCAGTTTAACTGATAATGATAAAGCATTACACAAACTGACAGTGATGAAACCCTAACACCCTAACAAAAAAATAGCAGTACAAATGCATGGTTTCAAAAACATCAGTACCAAATTGAGGACTGCGAAGTTGCAGAGATGTACCTGGATGAGGATTGGCGTTGCAACTTGCTAGATTGGAGAGCGTCGCCGCAACTTGCTGGATTGGAGAGCGCCGCCGCCTGAGGATGGGGAGAGATGTACCGGATGGGGATTGGCAGCGAATATCTGTGTTGGGGGAGATTGTGATGCCAGGTGACATGGTCTTTAAGTAACACCACGCGCTGCGTCGATGGGAGATGGGCGAAGATGACTCGGGCGGTGTTGAAGGCGGGATGGTGGCGCAGGTTTTGGGGAAGGGCGGTGATGGCTCAGATGCCGCAGCAGGGTGGGCGAGGTCGCGGATGTGGTGGTCGCTGATGGCGCTCCCCATCGTGGGAGGCAGGGTGGGCGAGGTCGACGGTGAGATGGATGGGGTAGCAGATGGGAGCGCAGGGATGGGATGGGAGCGCGGGGTCGGCGCGGGATGCAGGGAAGGAAGTCGGCATGGTTGAGGGCGGGATGCAGGGAAGACGGCGCGGGCCTGTAACACCCGGTTTTAAAGAACAAAGCCGGGTGCATCTCATACATGCGCCAAAGAAGACAACATATATAATAACAGAGTGTATAGAGATAAATGTCATAAAACATCAGAGTATTTATTACATAGCGGAAGACTTATTACAAAATAAAAGTGTAACATAAAACGAACTAAGGATCGTCGGCGCCAATGTCGACTGAGAAACGCCACCTAGATCAGATCGAACTCCTCAGTGTTAGGCGGCTCCTCTTCGACCACCTGCTCTTCTCCTGTGGGGGGGTGTGAGACAGCAAGAGTGAGCTCACATACGTTCATAGCTCAACAAGTCGTGGGGAATAATGTGGCATGAACTCACCAAAGGTGGGAGTTCATGTAGTGTAAGGCTGATCAATGAAATGAAGGCTGAGGCTGAGCATTGCTTTTATAAGTTGGTCAAAATTTTATTAGCAATTACTAAGTGTAAGTAAATACCAAACCTTAATAATAATAAAGAACAATAATAGTAAAATAATCCCAAATGCGATGCAAATGTCAAATTAAATTTAAGTTCCATAATTAATCATGTGAGGGTCCGAGCCGCTCTTGACCGTGAGCACGGCTAGTATACTAGTTTTACACTCTGCAGAGGTTGCGCATCTTTACCCACAAGTCGTGTATCCCATGTCGCCTGGGTTTGCAAGGCCCTTAGACACTACCGAGGTGAATGGCTAGGGATCCACTACGAGGCCTTTACAAAGTTCCACTAGCTTCCGAAAACCCGCTACAGTTTATAGGAAGATCCAGTACAGGGTTCCTGGCTGACAGCCATCGCAGCAAAATCAACCAGGGACCTCCCCGCACTGACCTCTCCCCTACTGCCCTTGCCCCTTTCGGGTAAGGTAGTCTTCCACTAGCTTTCCTAATTAGTCAGCCAAGGGCGTCCCATTAAACCCTTGTGGTAGCACTGTTTTCCCGGGTGGTTCTCCATGTTCCCATTAATTTAATGATCTTAACATGAACAATAATAATAACAAGTTAATAACAGCATAATCATGAATAGTGTATCTCCATACCCAATCCACATAAAGCAATAGCAAGTACTACCCAAAAATATTTCAGGGGTGAACAAGGTATAGAGGTAATCAAAACTGGGGTAACATAAAGGCTCCCATCAAAATTATCCTATGCAGATCATTAAAATTAATAAGAACATGGCTGGGAAAGTAAGTGATCAAGGGCACAACTTGCCTTCAATGAGCTCCTGCTCAGCTACTTCAACCTGCTGCTCACCAGGATCCTCAGCAACGGGCTCTTCTACTCGCCACAATACAAACAAGCACAGTGTATATAGAGAAATTAACATTACACCAAACATATAAATAAAATGCATAGTAATAATCTACATATTAAAATAAAATTCTAGGAACAGGAATCATAATTTTCTGAGTTATAGATTTTAAGTTATGCATTTTCAAAGGTTTTATGTGCTTTAAATAGGATTAAGTGGTAAATAAATTTCTTACTGTTTTCATGGCATAACAGAGGCTCTAGGTGATAAAGAATAAAATTACAAAATTATAGGAATTGGAATGGATTAATTTGGAGCAAGTATGAATTTTCTATGAATTATTGAAGATGTAGCACTTATTTTTTGTATTAAAAATACATTTTCTAATTCATTTAAACCGATTAAACCAGTACTGGACTGGGCCTAAATTTCTGTAAAGACCAAGGGCACTGGCGCAAGATTACACTAGACTCAGCAACCTTCCCACTGGACGGCGGGTTCTAATTCGACTAAACGCAGGGGCTCTTATGCAAAGTTCCAGGGCCGAAGGGGTATCAGTAAATTCTGGCCGTTGGATCCAACCCAGAGGGCCAAGATTAGATCCACGTAAATCCGAACCATTACGCGCCCTAGACCACTGGATCGCCGATCCACGGTCCAGATCCGATTACATCAAGGGGTACACTAGATCTAATCGGAGCCGTTCGTGTCCTGATTAACGGCCACCGACTCGTCCCTTCCCTCCGACAAGACCAAGCACGGCGGCGATCGACACCACGGCCGCGCTCCCCACCGGAGGTGGTCACCGGCGATTCCCAGCCCCAAATCTATCTCCTGACTAGTGCTGCATGTGTGGACAATCCATGTGAATTAAGTGGGGTGCTTCATACCACGAATCGACGCTGGGTCGGCAACGACCACGGTGAGGCACGAGCTCGGCGGAGAACTCCACTCCGGCGAGGGATTCCGGGTCACCCAGTGGTTCGATTCCTCCGCGACGGTAGTAGACAGCTCCCAGGAGACGCGGCGAAGCTCCCCACACAGGCGTACTATACCCAGCGCGGCAACAAAGCAGATTAGGTCTCGGCGGCGGCACTCTCTCTCTCTCTCGCTCGATTTGCTTTTCTCCGAGCGGCGTCAACTTGGTTCTACCGCGAGGGATGACACGGGGAGGAGGAGGTCGCGAGGCCCGTCAAGTAGCCACAATGGAGTCCGCGGGCAGCTTTGACGGGGCTCACCCGGAGATCCAGCGGGATTCTGTTCACAACGCCCCCGCGAAGGTCGGCATGGTGGTTGAAGACGGGCCCGACATCATGGCCCCACGCGTAAGACACACGGGTGCCACCCCTGCGCAAAGCGAATGCATGACCCGTGGGCCCCAGTGGCAGTGGCAAGCGAGAGTGGGCAGAGCGCGCGCGTAGATACCGGTTGAGGTCGCCGACTTGTGGGCCCCGCGCCACAGTGGCATGGCTGAGCGCGCGGAAGCGGGCTAGGTCTGTCGGGCCGCGCGGTGGGGGGAAAACGGTAGTGGGCCAGAAACGAAGCTGCCGGCCCAGGTAAGCTTTTATTCTTTTTCTTTTTACTTTTCTTTCTATTTTCTTCATTTTCAAATCCAATTTGAATCCAAGTTTAAATTCAAACTCTTATGGCTTATCATTTACACTATGTTTGTATAGTTAACAGTAATAAGTTTAAGAATATCTAAGTTTAGGAATATTTATTTTTTTATACTTTTATATCATTTCTCTTTTTCTTATTTCCAAACCTTGATTTCCATTTAGGGTTTAATCCAACCTCTAGTAATTTTTATATTGTTATTATTTTTATTTAATGCACAAACATAAAAACTCCAACAAATGCACTTTCTTTTATTTTAGAATCATTATTTTATTTAGTCATTCTCAATTACATAGGTGCTCTTTTTTTTTATGATGCAAATAAGGCACACAAAATGTGGAAATCCACCATATTCCTTTATATACAAATTTGAGTATTACAAATCCTACCCCCCTTAAAAATAATCTCGTCCTCGAGATTTAAAAAGACCTAGGGAAAAGGTGGGGAAAATCTATGCGAAGCTCTTCTTCTCTTTCCCAAGTTGCTTCATCCTCTCCATGGTGACTCCATTGAACTTTGCACATCTTTATAACCTTATTTCTTGTAACTCGAGTCAAAGTATCCAAAATCTTGATCGGGTACTCCGTGTAAGTCAAATCACCTTGAACACTGAGCTCTTCCATGGGTAACTGTTCCTCGGGAACACGGAGACACTTCTTAAGTTGAGACACGTGGAACACATTATGCACATCTGATAGACTAGCAGGTAACTCAAGTTGGTAGGCCATCTCTCCAACTCTCCTAAAGATCAAGAATGGTCCAATATAGCGAGGGGACAATTTGCCCTTAACTTTGAATCTCCTCATTCCACGCAGTGGTGACACCTTGAGATACACATAATCTCCTTCTTCGAATTCCAGTGGCCTCCTTCTATTATCAGCATAGCTCTTTTGCCTGGTTTGAGCCACTCTCAAATTCTCTCGAATTATACGGACTTGTTCTTCTGCTTCTTGAATCAATTCAGGCCCAAAGAACTGTCTCTCTCCAGTCTGATCCCAATACAAAGGAGTCCTGCACTTCCTCCCATATAAAGCTTCAAAAGGTGACATCTTCAGACTGGCCTGATAACTATTATTATATGAGAACTCAGCATAAGGTAGACTCTTATCCCAACTTCCTCCATGCTGAAGGGCACATGCTCTCAACATATCTTCCAACACTTGATTAGTCCTTTCAGTCTGTCCATCAGTCTGAGGATGGTAGGCTGAACTAAAATTCAACTTTGTATCCAAGCTCTCATGCAACTTCTTCCAAAATCGAGAAGTAAACTGTGATCCTCGATCAGACACGATCTTCTTAGGTACTCCATGTAGACAAACTATCCGAGTCATATACAATTCTGCTAGCTTGGCTCCCGTGTAATTAGTCCTCACAGGTATGAAATGAGCCACTTTTGTCAATCTATCCACAATTACCCAAATAGAGTCATACCCAGCAGGAGTGCGGGGTAGTCCAACAATAAAATCCATACCAATTTCTTCCCATTTCCACTCAGGTATCTTCAATGGATGCAATAGTCCAGCGGGTCTTTGATGTTCAGCTTTAACTCTTTGGCATACATCGCACATAGCCACATGTGCAGCCACATCTCTCTTTAGTCCATACCACCAATACTTTTGCTTCAAATCCTGATACATCTTAGTACTCCCAGGATGAATAGAATAAACTGAATCATGTGCCTCCTTCAATATAGTTTCCCGAAGACTATCAATATCGGGAACACAGATCCGATTCTTGAACCATATCGTGCCTTGCTCATCCTCCGTGAATTCCGGGCCTCTACCTTCAGTAATAAGATCCTTGATCTCTTGAATCTTAGCATCACCAACCTGACCCTTACGAATTTCTTGCTCCAAGGTAGGTTCCAATTCAATAGTAACTCCTTCCGTATGCGTAACAATCCCCAGGTTGAGTCTCTCAAAATCTTTAGCTAACTCATCGGGCAGTTGGACGACACAAGCAGAGTGAACATGCTCCTTCCGACTCAAGGCATCTGCAACCAAATTCGTCTTGCCTGGGTGATAGTGAATCTCCAAGTCATAATCCTTAATGAGCTCCAACCAACGGCGTTGCCTCAGGTTGAGATCCTTCTGAGTGAATATATACTTCAAACTCTTATGGTCCGTGTATACTTGGCACTTAGTTCCCATAATGTAGTGTCTCCAAATCTTAAGTGCATGCACAACGGCAGCCAACTCTAAGTCATGGGTGGGGTAGTTCAATTCATGCTTCCGCAACTGACGAGATGCATAGGCAATCACATGACCATCTTGCATAAGCACACATCCAAGTCCTTGGCCACATGCATCACAGTAAATATCAAATCCCTTCTGCAGATCTGGCATAATCAATACTGGAGGTGACATCAATCTCTCCTTCAATTGATCAAAACTCTCTTGGCATTTCTCATCCCACTTGAATTCTTTCCCTTTCTCCAAAAGCGATGTCATGGGCTTAGCAATCTTAGAAAATCCTTCAATAAATCTCCGATAATATCCTGCGAGTCCCAAGAAACTCCGAATCTCAGTAACTGTAGTGGGCACTCTCCACTCCATAATCTCCTTTACTTTAGCAGGATCCACAGCTATTCCTCCATTAGAAATAATATGACCAAGGAATGGCACCTTGTCAATCCAAAACTCGCACTTGCTGAACTTAGCGTAGAGTTGATTATCTCGTAACTTCTGTAGCACCAACCTTAGATGTTGTTCATGATCACTTTCATTCTTAGAATAGATAAGAATATCGTCGATGAATACCACGACGAATCTGTCCAAATACTCCATAAACACCTTATTCATCAAATTCATGAAGTAAGCTGGTGCATTGGTTAGTCCAAATGACATAACAGTAAACTCATATAATCCATATCGAGTCGAGAAAGCCGTCTTGGGGATATCCGATGGTCTAATCCTCATCTGATGGTAACCGGATCGGAGATCAATCTTCGAGAATACTCTAGCACCTCTCATCTGATCAAATAAATCTTCAATACGGGGCAACGGATACTTGTTCTTCACTGTAACATCATTAAGAGATCTATAATCCACACACATCCGCTGCGATCCATCCTTCTTCTGTACAAACAAGACCGGTGCTCCCCAAGGTGAGGAACTCGGGCGAATGTAACCGGCCTCTTGTAACTCCGTCAACTGCTTCTTCAGTTCCTTCAACTCCTCTACGGACATTCTATATGGCCGTTTAGAAATAGGGGCGGTTCCAGGTAAGAGATCAATAACAAACTCAACTTCTCTATCAGGTGGCATCCCTAGTAACTCCTCTGGAAAGACATCCGGAAAATCTCTAACCACCCGGATGTTATCACCAACAAACTCCTCAGGCATAAAGAACATTGCACGCATGGATGAGGAGGTTACTGCAATATTAACTTGAAACCTTTCTCCTTTAGTGGTAGTGAGTTCCACGGTACCTCGACCACATGCTATAACGGCCTTTGCCTTTCTTAGCCATGACATACCAAGTATTAGATCTATACTGCTTGACTCTAATATTATAGCAGTAGCTCCAAAATCTCTACCCATAATGGTTAATGTCAATCTACGTGTCATTTGATTCGCCTCAACAGGCCCTTTAGGTGTAATTACTATCAGGGGTTTTCTCATATTTAGCAGTGGTATTTCATTTGTGTTGGCATATTGAGCAGACATGAATGAATGTGTAGCACCAGAATCAAATAATATGGTTGCAGGAATTGTATTAACATAAAACATACCAATTACGAGGTCCCCACCATCAGGAGTATCATCAACGCTGACTTGATTCACCCTGGCTATAGAATATCCCTTGCTAGGGGTCTGTTGCTTGTTCTGAGCTGGAGTAGTAGCAATCCTCTGTGGGCAGACATTTGCATAATGACCAATCTTCCCACACTTGAAACATTGAGTGCCCGGACTCTGTCCTGCAAACTTTGTCGGGGTGCCCGTGGGAGTAGCCTGTCGAGGAGGTGGAGTCCTCAGTGGTGATTGCTGAACTGGGCGTGGTCCTCCGGGTCGAGTCGGTGTACCCTGTGGTGAACTGTAGCGAGGACGAACACTGCTGCTACCCTGTCCCTGTGAGATAGCCTTCCTCTTCAAATCACCCAGTTGAACACGCTTGTGTTCAATAGCAAGAGCCTTATCCAGTAGCCTCTGAAATGATGGAAAAGTGTGTGCCACTAGAGCATACTGCAGCGGTCCATTAAGTCCTTCAATAAAATGCTCCTGCTTTCTCTCATCCTCAGCAACTTCCTCTGGAGCATATCTCGACAGCTGAATAAATTTATCTCTGTATTCGCTGACTGACATACTTCCTTGCTTCAGCGACAGAAATTCCTTCTTCTTGATCTTTATCATCCCAGCTGGAATATGGTAGTTCCTGAACTGCGTACTGAACTCTGCCCAGGTAATAGTATCCGCAGCATCATGGGCAGCAGTATAAGAATCCCACCAGTCAGCAGCAGGACCAGTCAGACGTCCAGAAGCATATAAGACCTTCTCCCGATCAGTGCATTGTGCAATATTCAGCATCTTCTCAATTGACTTCAGCCAATCATCCGCGTCCAGTGGATCAGGTGAGCTAGCGAATGTAGGTGGCTTATGACTCATAAACTCCCGGTGCTTATCACGAGGTGGAACTGGTGGTGGTGGTGGAGGCAATGGCACTTGTTGCTGCTGTTGCTGTTGTTGCATTTGCTGTTGCAGCTGCTGCTGTTGCGCCCTCCTTTCTTGGCGTATCTCATCTCTCTCCTGGCGCAACTCCTGGCGTATATCTTCTCTTTCCTGACGCATTTCCTGGCGTTCTTGCTGCATCTGGGCACGCATATCAGCCATAGTGTCCGCCATTTGCTGCATCACCGCCATCTGAGCAGCAACCAGCGGGTCAACTCCGCCTGGTGGAGGATTAGGAGGATTCATCTCTGCAGGCTGCGGCTGAGGTTGTCTATAAATTCTTCGAGTGTGTCGGTTAGGAGGCAAATCAATTCCACCACCCCTCCTGGTATTGACCATCTGGGTTAGATACATATGGTAAGAAAGAGCAGTAGACAAGGCAGTAATTACAATCATGTTACCTTGGGGAATTTATTAGCTAAGTAGATTAATGTGTTATCCACTAAAGCTAATACATTACCTTATGGTGGTACATGCTAAGATGCCCGTCTATACTATTTCAATCAATCAAAGAAGCAAATCAGGCATTTAACATCAGCACAATCAAACAACATTTTTAAAGAAAATAGTTTTAATTTTTTTTGTCTTAGGTTCCCTATCTTTTAAGAATGTCATAGGGGTAGGGATTCCAAGGTGTGAAATCCGTCTTGTCTCAGAGTAGAAAAGGTAAGAATGATCAGAGTAGAACAGTAGAAGGTGAGATAGGATCAAGATAAGGTAAGTATGGAATGAATCAGAGTAAGATAAGTAGATAAGGGTTTTGTCCATTTCTATCTAGGTTTCGTCCTACAGTCAACATTTCCTCTGATACCACTTCTGTAACACCCGGTTTTAAAGAACAAAGCCGGGTGCATCTCATACATGCGCCAAAGAAGACAACATATATAATAACAGAGTGTATAGAGATAAATGTCATAAAACATCAGAGTATTTATTACATAGCGGAAGACTTATTACAAAATAAAAGTGTAACATAAAACGAACTAAGGATCGTCGGCGCCAATGTCGACTGAGAAACGCCACCTAGATCAGATCGAACTCCTCAGTGTTAGGCGGCTCCTCTTCGACCACCTGCTCTTCTCCTGTGGGGGGGGTGTGAGACAGCAAGAGTGAGCTCACATACGTTCATAGCTCAACAAGTCGTGGGGAATAATGTGGCATGAACTCACCAAAGGTGGGAGTTCATGTAGTGTAAGGCTGATCAATGAAATGAAGGCTGAGGCTGAGCATTGCTTTTATAAGTTGGTCAAAATTTTATTAGCAATTACTAAGTGTAAGTAAATACCAAACCTTAATAATAATAAAGAACAATAATAGTAAAATAATCCCAAATGCGATGCAAATGTCAAATTAAATTTAAGTTCCATAATTAATCATGTGAGGGTCCGAGCCGCTCTTGACCGTGAGCACGGCTAGTATACTAGTTTTACACTCTGCAGAGGTTGCGCATCTTTACCCACAAGTCGTGTATCCCATGTCGCCTGGGTTTGCAAGGCCCTTAGACACTACCGAGGTGAATGGCTAGGGATCCACTACGAGGCCTTTACAAAGTTCCACTAGCTTCCGAAAACCCGCTACAGTTTATAGGAAGATCCAGTACAGGGTTCCTGGCTGACAGCCATCGCAGCAAAATCAACCAGGGACCTCCCCGCACTGACCTCTCCCCTACTGCCCTTGCCCCTTTCGGGTAAGGTAGTCTTCCACTAGCTTTCCTAATTAGTCAGCCAAGGGCGTCCCATTAAACCCTTGTGGTAGCACTGTTTTCCCGGGTGGTTCTCCATGTTCCCATTAATTTAATAATCTTAACATGAACAATAATAATAACAAGTTAATAACAGCATAATCATGAATAGTGTATCTCCATACCCAATCCACATAAAGCAATAGCAAGTACTACCCAAAAATATTTCAGGGGTGAACAAGGTATAGAGGTAATCAAAACTGGGGTAACATAAAGGCTCCCATCAAAATTATCCTATGCAGATCATTAAAATTAATAAGAACATGGCTGGGAAAGTAAGTGATCAAGGGCACAACTTGCCTTCAATGAGCTCCTGCTCAGCTACTTCAACCTGCTGCTCACCAGGATCCTCAGCAACGGACTCTTCTACTCGCCACAATACAAACAAGCACAGTGTATATAGAGAAATTAACATTACACCAAACATATAAATAAAATGCACAGTAATAATCTACATATTAAAATAAAATTCTAGGAACAGGAATCATAATTTTCTGAGTTATAGATTTTAAGTTATGCATTTTCAAAGGTTTTATGTGCTTTAAATAGGATTAAGTGGTAAATAAATTTCTTACTGTTTTCATGGCATAACAGAGGCTCTAGGTGATAAAGAATAAAATTACAAAATTATAGGAATTGGAATGGATTAATTTGGAGCAAGTATGAATTTTCTATGAATTATTGAAGATGTAGCACTTATTTTTTGTATTAAAAATACATTTTCTAATTCATTTAAACCGATTAAACCAGTACTGGACTGGGCCTAAATTTCTGTAAAGACCAAGGGCACTGGCGCAAGATTACACTAGACTCAGCAACCTTCCCACTGGACGGCGGGTTCTAATTCGACTAAACGCAGGGGCTCTTATGCAAAGTTCCAGGGCCGAAGGGGTATCAGTAAATTCTGGCCGTTGGATCCAACCCAGAGGGCCAAGATTAGATCCACGTAAATCCGAACCATTACGCGCCCTAGACCACTGGATCGCCGATCCACGGTCCAGATCCGATTACATCAAGGGGTACACTAGATCTAATCGGAGCCGTTCGTGTCCTGATTAACGGCCACCGACTCGTCCCTTCCCTCCGACAAGACCAAGCACGGCGGCGGTCGACACCACGGCCGCGCTCCCCACCGGAGGTGGTCACCGGCGATTCCCAGCCCCAAATCTATCTCCTGACTAGTGCTGCATGTGTGGACAATCCATGTGAATTAAGTGGGGTGCTTCATACCACGAATCGACGCTGGGTCGGCAACGACCACGGTGAGGCACGAGCTCGGCGGAGAACTCCACTCCGGCGAGGGATTCCGGGTCACCCAGTGGTTCGATTCCTCCGCGACGGTAGTAGACAGCTCCCAGGAGACGCGGCGAAGCTCCCCACACAGGCGTACTATACCCAGCGCGGCAACAAAGCAGATTAGGTCTCGGCGGCGGCACTCTCTCTCTCTCTCGCTCGATTTGCTTTTCTCCGAGCGGCGTCAACTTGGTTCTACCGCGAGGGATGACACGGGGAGGAGGAGGTCGCGAGGCCCGTCAAGTAGCCACAATGGAGTCCGCGGGCAGCTTTGACGGGGCTCACCCGGAGATCCAGCGGGATTCTGTTCACAACGCCCCCGCGAAGGTCGGCATGGTGGTTGAAGACGGGCCCGACATCATGGCCCCACGCGTAAGACACACGGGTGCCACCCCTGCGCAAAGCGAATGCATGACCCGTGGGCCCCAGTGGCAGTGGCAAGCGAGAGTGGGCAGAGCGCGCGCGTAGATACCGGTTGAGGTCGCCGACTTGTGGGCCCCGCGCCACAGTGGCATGGCTGAGCGCGCGGAAGCGGGCTAGGTCTGTCGGGCCGCGCGGTGGGGGGAAAACGGTAGTGGGCCAGAAACGAAGCTGCCGGCCCAGGTAAGCTTTTATTCTTTTTCTTTTTACTTTTCTTTCTATTTTCTTCATTTTCAAATCCAATTTGAATCCAAGTTTAAATTCAAACTCTTATGGCTTATCATTTACACTATGTTTGTATAGTTAACAGTAATAAGTTTAAGAATATCTAAGTTTAGGAATATTTATTTTTTATACTTTTATATCATTTCTCTTTTTCTTATTTCCAAACCTTGATTTCCATTTAGGGTTTAATCCAACCTCTAGTAATTTTTATATTGTTATTATTTTTATTTAATGCACAAACATAAAAACTCCAACAAATGCACTTTCTTTTATTTTAGAATCATTATTTTATTTAGTCATTCTCAATTACATAGGTGCTCTTTTTTTTATGATGCAAATAAGGCACACAAAATGTGGAAATCCACCATATTCCTTTATATACAAATTTGAGTATTACAGAGGCGGGATGCAGGGAAGGAAGACGGCGCGGGCGGGAGCGGGATTGCAGGAAGGAAGACGGCACGGGCGGGGGCTGGAGCGGGGGCACGGTGAGGTTGGTGGACGCCCTCGCTCCAGCCTTAAGGTGTAGTATATATATAGTTATAATATTTAGAGCCCTGGGCTCTGTTTAACTATAGGAAGCCTCAACCACGTACCGACCAGGTGCGCAGACCACACCAGACCCTTTTTGGCTTATTATACCTAACTGCTTACGACAAATTATAATACGAGTTATGCTAATGTGTGTAACAATTTATGCAAATATATGGGCCATCGCGTAGATTTCATCCCGCATATTACGTGCATAGGGCCCACGATCCCACCCACGTGCTCGCAGTTATCCAGTCCCACGCCGCCACTTTAAAAACACCCCCACGCCGCCAGGGATTAGGTTTTAGCGGCGGTGGCGTTTCTCTCGGGTGTGCGAGCGCCGATGATCCTAGGGGCCAGCAGCGGTGCCGCCCCGAGGCAGGCGACCGACGGTGGCGCTCTACCAGGAACGAGCGACAACGACGCTCCCGAGGCGAGCGCGCAAGCAGCGACGGTGTTCTCGAAGCGGACGGACGACGGTAGCGCACCCTAGGCCCGATGGCAACGACGTTTGTCCTGTCCGTCTCTGCGATGGCCACCGCCGCTGTCGCTCGAAGCGGACGGACGGCGGCAGCGCACCCTAGGCCCGATGGCAACGACGTTTGTCCCGTCCGTCTCTGCGATGGCCACCGCCGCTGTCACTCCAGTGTCTGTAGCGCCGTCCCCTGCGCCAAAGGCCAACAACAGCAAGAAGGCGGTGGTGCCTGGGATGACTGGGTACGAGCTGCAAAAGCACGTCAAGGAGTCGGCGGCGCTCAGGGACATCCTCGTTGTCATCATGTCGTCGGAGAACGTGCCCACCTGCATCACCCGCTGCCTGGAGGAGTTCGACCCGCGCCTCGCCGTAATTTAGGCCCTATTCGTCATTACGAAATAAATTGATGATGTACGCTAAAATTTGTACCCATTTACGCTGTTTTAGTTCATATTTTACGCTGAAATAAATTAATGATGTACGATCGAACGTGCGCAATTTTCACGCCATAATTTTCGGGCCTCATTCGCTGTTACGAAACAGGTCTATAATTTACGTAAATTTCGTATTCATTTACGCTATTTCGGTTCACGTTTTATGATTAAATCCACCCGAGTCAGAACCCTAGCACGATCGGCTGCACACGATTTTCACGCCATAATTTTGGGCCCTGTTTGCTGTTACAAAATAGATATAGGATTTACGCTAAATTTCGTATTCATTTACGCTGTTTTAGCTCACGTTTTACTCTGGAATCCGCCCGAGCCAGAACCCGCGCACGATCGGCTGCACGCGATTTTCACGCCGTAATTTTGGGCTCCGTTTGCTGTTACAAAACAGATATAGGATTTACGCTAAATTTCGTACTCATTTACGTTGTTTTAGCTCACGTTTTACGCTGGAATAGGCCTGAGCCAGGACCCGCGCACGATCGGCTGCACGCGATTTTCACGTCGTAATTTTAGGCCTTGTTTGCTGTTACAAAACAGATATAGGATTTACGCTAAATTTCGTACTCGTTTACGCTGTTTTAGCTCACGGTATATGCTGGAATCCGCCCGAGCCAGAACTAGAACCACATACTACATGATTTATGCTGTCAAGTACATGTCATTATGCAGTCGTAAACGCTGTCCACAGTGTCATATTCGTTCCACGTGGTTCGGGCATCAAAAGATTCCTTTACGCATGGTTTATGCATCTTTATCTATATATATATATTGTCTTACGCTTATCGTCCTTGATTCTTGGCTGTCGACTGCATGGCTGACGCAAGCACGCGTGGGTGCTGGGTCGACCGCGTCCTGGCTGGGGCTTCCATTAGTAGGTGAAGCCCAGGGCTTTCATTACCTCTTCTATATATATATATATATATATATATATAACGGGAGCCCTGGGCTTCCAGTAGTTAAAGGAAGCCCAGGCCGACCACCCTGCAACGTGGTTTAACCCAGCGCGCCGACTCAACCCGCCTGTCGGGTGCGCCACCCGCTCGATGCGCGCAAAAAAGGAATGCATGCATGAGTCAAACACGTTTCCTTGCATGCGCGTAAATTTAGGAAAGATATGTGTGACAGTTTCTATTTTTAATTGCTTTATTTCTTCCATAAATTTAGGATCGCTGCAACAGCCATGCAGCTAGACTCGTAAGGACCATTTTATGATATATACTGATACTAAATATGCTACACTGTGTAGATAATTATGCAATTAAGTTTACTGCATGCGCACGAATTTATGATGGAAAGAATGTGCAATGAAAGGAAATGAATTGCACGCATAGAAACAAAAATCGTATTTAATGTTTTATTTCCTTCATAAATATAGGATCCCTCCATCAGCCATGCAGTTAAACACATTAGAACTAGTTTATGATATATACTGATACAAATTATACTACACGGTGTAGGTATTTATGCAATTCGGTACGCTGCGTAAAAAATCTGGCATGTTATTCACTGGTGGACGCATCTCCGGGTTGTAGCGTAAAAACCTTAAGTTTTGAGCATAAAATCCCTTAATTATAAGCGTAAATACCGAGCCAATGTGAGAGGTTGATAGCTCTAGTAGTTTGTTATTATGATCATTTTTTATGGCAGATCCGAAAAACATGGCAGCCGCATGCATGCGGTTTCTATTTTTATATAGATCCAAAAATTATGGCAAAATGCATACATGGGTCAAACACGTTCTCTTGCGTGCGCGTAAATTTAGGAAAGATATGTGTGGCGGTTTCTATTTTAAATGCTTTATTTCCTCCATAAATTTAGAATCGCTGCAACAACCATGCAGCTAGACTCGTAATGATCATTTTATGATATATACTGATACTAAATATGCTACACTGTGTAGATAATTATGCAATTCAGTATACTGCATAAAAATCTGTTACCAGCTGCATGCATACAAATTTATGATGGAAATAATATGCAATGAAAGGAAATTAATTGCATGCATAGAAACAAAAAATCGCATTTAATATTTTATTTCCTTCATAAATATAGGATCCCTCCAACAGCCATGCAGCTAAACGCATTAGAACTAGTTTATGATATATACTGATAAAAATTATACTACACGGTGTATGTATTTATGCAATTCGTTACACTACGTAAAAAAATCTGACATGTTGTTCACTAGTGGACGCATCTCCGGGTAGAGCGTAAAACCTTAAGTTTTTTGAGCATAAAATCCCTCAATTATAAGCGTAAATACCGAGTCAATGTGAAAGGTTGATAGCTCTAGTAGGTTGTTATTACGATCCTATTTTTATGACAAATCCGAAAAACATGGCAGTCGTATGCATGCAGTTTTTATTTTTATACAGATCCAAAAATTATGGCAAAATCGTGAAAGTTTCCATTGCATACGCGTAAATTACGAACATCATAAATCAAGGAATTGCCTTTCCAATGTGCATGCAGTAAACTGATATACGAACTCCATGTTCAAGCATAAAATCGTACAGTTTTTAGCGTAAATAATACATGTGGTAGGCATGAAACACAATAATCGAAAAGAAAACACGAATCGAAGGAGGTAGTGGCCGGAGGACGTCGTCAATAACACAAGCACAAATGTAGGTTGTCACTCGGGCCGCCGAAACTGCGCCGGATCGGAGGATGTCACGCGCGATCATCGCTGCGCGCATCTCGCGCCTTCCGTGACGCCGCTCGCTCGAACCTCGCGCCTCATACGTCGACGGGCGCCGCTTGCTTGCCGGTCTTGGAAGTGCCACCTCCTCGGGGCCTCGGGGACGCCGCCGTCGCTTGCCCGCACAAGGGCCCCGCTGTCGCTCGCCTTCTGGATCGGGGAGCCGCCGCCACCGACCTGGGAACCGCCGCCACTACTCCGGATCGAGGAACCTCCGCCACCGTGTGTCGATGTCATGGAGCTGCGGTCACCGGCTGGGGGTCCATCGCCGCGCATGCTCTGGGGCAACCGTCATCGTGTCACGCGGCGTCGCTAATGAATCAGAGTGGAGCGTAAAAAACTGAACCCTAGTACTCCGGGTCCTGTTTTATAGACGTTCAGACCTGGTCCGGCTCGACATTGCACCGTCCGAACCTGGGCTTCCTCTATTATTGGAAGCGTAGGGCTCTTAATATATAAACTATATATATATATATATATATAATATAACTTAATAAATAGGATTATTGCAACCACAATTTTCTTAGGACAAACACATTGTTGTCGCTCGTCATGTCATGGGCTTCTCCAACAGCGCCGAGACGTACCACTGGTCCTTCTCCTTTCCCCGGTGGCCGGTGTTCCACCGCAGCTTCCTGAACCCGACGCGATCCAGCATCGGCGCGAGCGTGGCGTTCAGCTGCATGGCGGCGCAGACGAAGTGGTCCAGCCAGAACAAGCCCCCGGGCCTGAGCACCCTGTACACGTCGTACAGCGCGAACTCCAGCATGTCGCCGGCGCCGAGGCCATGCCCCGCGTGCACGATATCCATGGCGCCGTCGAACAGGGGCAGCCGGTGCGCGGGGGTAACGTGAAGCGCCACGAGGCCGCGCGACGCGACGAAGCTGCCGAACGGCGCGCCGGAGTCGACGGCCGCGGTGAGCACGGTGGCCCCCGCGCGCTCCAGCATCCGCGCGGCGAACGTGCCGGAGGGGGAGCCGCCGCCGAGGTCCAGGCCGATGCGCACCGTGCCGTTGGGACGCGCCCGGAGCACGGCGTCGATGGAGTAGGACAGCGCGCCGTCGTCGCGCGCCCATCTACCCCGCCCGCGCCGCAGGTCGAAACATGATCCGCCGTCGCCGTCGCCGCCGCAGCCAGTGATGTTACCGCGGGCGGCCGCGAGGCACGAGTAGCTCTTGCACGCGTACGCGTCCCAGACGACGGTGGTGTCCGGTGGCGTGGTCCACAGGCTCCGGGGCAGCGGCGCCGGCTGCGGGTACCCCTTGGGCGAGCGCGGGCGGCAGCGGCGGCGCGGCAGCGGCTCGCAGCCGCTGAGCATGAGCCTGTGCGCGAGTTGCTCGTCTGACGGGCACTCCCCGCCGGGTGCGTAGTCCATGTAGCGCTCGAGATCGTCCTGAACGCGGACGCACGCGTGGCCCAGGACCGGGACCGCAGCCTCGGTCACATCGTGGTGGCGCGGGCCGACACCGACAGCGAGCCTGAGCTCGCCCGCGGGCTCGCGCTTCCATTCGCCGCCGCCAGTGGCGGAGAGCTCCTCCCGCATGGCGTGCAGGAGCGTGCGGAGGAGCTCGTTGGCGGTGCGGACGCGGGCGTGGAGGTCCGCGAGGTCGGCGCGGCCGGCGGCGAGCGCGGCCTGCGTGGCGTTGAGGTCCGCGTGGAGCGCCGCGGAGCCGTCCCAGAGGCGGACGATGGTGGCGGCGGGCCTGTAGCCGCCGCCGTAGCGGCGGAGCAGGGAGGACCCGGCGCCGGAAGAGACGACGGCGACGGAGACGGCGTTGGTGAGCAGGAACATGAGCAGCGTGGCCGCCGTGGTGCAGCTGCAACAGTAGCAGCGGCGCCGCGTCGGCGGCAGCGGCTTGTTCTTGCCGTTGCCGTGGAGGTCGTCGTCGTCCATCACCGATGGGCTCGATCGATCTCACTTAGCAAGCAGGCAGGATCGAAGTGAGACGAGGGGCACAATGCAGAGATAGCAGTAGTCCAAGAGTAGATCACACATCGAAAAGCTCGCGACCGCTTGCTGCCGATCGTATTCGTATGTACGTACGCCTACAGTTTGATTTGCATAGTACGTGGGCATGGCGGACTAATTGGCGGTTGCTTGCGAGTGCGACGCGGGAAAAGGGGGAGGGTAGCTTCATTTGCAGGCGTGCGCTCGCTTCGAGATGAGAGACGTTAAGAGGCGCCGCCATTTGCTTGCTAGATTGCTTTGCTAGCAACACGCTCGTAAAGTCGTACGTAAAGTGTTTTTTTTCTCTTCTTTTGAGGATCACGTGATGTGCTGAGAGATTGAGTGATATTATACCAAAGTGAAATCCAGGAAGAAAAGCAGTTGGCGGGCGGGACGGCCCAGCACAGCCCAGCCTAATAGGGAGGGGCGGAGGGCGTATTATGGGCTGTAAACATGTAAATGTCCTCACAGTTTTGGACCAGCTGTGGAGTAGGTGGGCTTCAAACCCATGCCGGTAGGCCCGCTAGAGGAGAAATTTACGTGCACTGAACAGGCTAGCTGCTTTCCTCTATCTCTCTCTCTCAAAAAAGAATGAGTAGTACGTGCAGTGTGCAGTGTGCAGTGCATGCAACACGGCATCGGTACCCACTAGACCGCCGCACTTGATACGATTGGCGGCAGGCAGGTTGGGAGTACGGAGCACCGCACAGGCACCCAACCGCCGCGCGCTTTTACGTCCTGTCCATGCACGTATTGGGCCCACTACCAGGGCGAGCAGTGTGCATCCTGGGCCGCCATTCCTTGTTGATCTTGGGTGGGTTCTAGTAGAGTGAGAAGGTGATGAACTAGAGAGAGGGTAGGAATGGGAGACGAGACTAGTGTTGCTAATCATGAAATATAATCTTCCCATGTATGAGCTAATAAGGACATGCTTATATATGACAGCTGGGGACTGTTGGGTGTGTCCCCTACAGCCGGTCAATAAAGACCGGATTGAGCTTAACCTAATTAACCGTCTCTTTAATCGGGCCCTTGATCGGAAGAGCCCATGCTAACCTCGATTGGAGCCCCCAGGCACACGACGCTATAAATATAGGACTAAGGGGTCACAGGAAAGACTAACACTAGTACCTCGCCCCAAAACCCTAGTCCCTAAAGGCCCCCATCGCCTAAGCGTCGGAGTGTCTGGAAACGCGACAACCTACAGCGGCTCGGATCCCGATACCTGCTGCTTCTCTGCAGAGCAACGGAATGAAGATGGCAACAACGACAACTCTCCAACAATCGAGGTTTTTATTCCAATTACGGATTGGTATTCTAGGGACTTAGTAATCGATCCTAAAAACCATAGAATCTAACAATGGTATCAGAACCATGTTATTATTTGTTTTTCTATGCATTATTGTTTATTATGAAGCCTATGTGGATTAATTCTCATTAAGTGCATAAAAATTCAGATTTTTTGTGATGATTGAATATTTTGACCAATGTTGAATATTGTTGCCATTTATACAAGAATTAAGTTTTCTAGATCATCCAACGATGGTTTAGAATTTTAAGAACTAGAAAATTTTGTAGATCAGACATGGTTATTATTTGACCAATGTCAAATATTTAATTCATGCAAGTTCTATGTTTCAGTATTTACTTCAGATGTCCTAAATATTTTTTGTTTTACTTTGCTAAAGTGCACATACTGGCCTACTAGTTGGTCAGATAAGGCAGATTAAGTTGCTACATAGTATTTATTACCACTTATGGCAGGAACAAATTGAAATGATGTGTGAGATAGATTACTCATTATGGTTATGAGAAACCCACTAAGCCTACGTACAGTAGGCTCACCTCAGTATGACCTTAAGATGTCGCAGTAGAACATCGATAAGGTCAACTGGAAAAGATCCAAGTGTAATATATTTGATCACAATAAGTCTCATCCAGGACCCTATTGAGGGTCCTATTCCAAAATATGAGACATTTCATGTTTAGTATAACAACAATGTAAAGGACAAGTGCAATATAGATCAACTCATGGCACAGTGTGTCCAGAAGGTGGAAAGGTTGATGAGTCAAAGAAGTGATTCTATTAATCTTCCCAAACTAAATATCCCCAAACAGAACAAGAACTCTAAGAAAAGTTCAAGAATAAGATCAAGCATGATCACCAGGCTTTTACAAGCCACAATCAGACAGTTTCTCAGACCCCCCTGAGACCTGCCTCTACTACAAGAAGACATGGCATTAGAAAATAGAAAATGCCCAGAATTCCTACAATAGCTACTACAGAATGCAATTCCGTACAAACCTAAGGCTCCCAGTGGGCCGAAAAACAATTACAGTGGTTAACGGAAAGCAAGTAGACACTTAATTTCAGTTTCAAGATTAGACAATCAACACATCCACTGTCACTTTGGTGATAGAGATTGTATGTTATTCAATTTGATAATAAAGATGTTGGTCTCGCTATCCGTCGAGACATGCTTTATTTATCTTTGCATAGTGATGATGTTAACGTCTTAGATACACCAGAAAACAATCCAGCCAATAGTGGCAGGAGAAAGAAAATAAAGTGATGGAGAGACCTCATCGAAATTATGGCACTATCGTTTGGGCCATATTTCGAGGGGGAGAAAATATAATGCCTTGTTAAGGGACAGATTCTCCATCACCTAGACTTCACAGACTTAGAGCAATGCAGAGATTGCAAGCACAGTATGAGAGTGTTAAAATTATTCATACAAACATTTGTGGTCCTTTTCCAGTTAGGACAATAGATGGGTTTTGACTTGTTCATAACCTTTACAGATGACTACTCTTGCTACGATTATATTTACCCCTTTTAAGGTAGGATCAGAAGCTTTAGACAAGTTTAAACAGTTCAAAAGGTGAGGTAGAAAATCAACACGATTTGAACACAAAGATTGTCATATCAGATCGAGTGGGGAGTACTGTGGGCACCATACTGAGTATGGATAGGTCCCATGATCCTTTCGTGAGGTTCCTAAGTGAAAACGATATTGTTGCTCAGTATTCAACACTTGGTGAACCGCAATAGAATGTGGTTGCCTAAAGGCGTAACAGAACGCTGATGTACATGGTAATGGGTATGCTTAGTTACTCTAACTTATTATTGGTTCTGTGGATGGAGGTTTTAAAAACCGCTATCCATATATTCAACAGTTCCTAGTAAATCAGTGGCTAAAACTCCATCTGAGTTGTGGACTGCTAGAAAGCCCACGCTCAACTACTTACACATATGGGGGTTGCCCAGCAGAAGCTAGAATATTTAATCCTGGACAGGGAAAGCTAGATGAGAGAACAACTAGCTGCCATTTTTTGGCTACCCTAAGAGATTGAAGGGTTATTGATTCTACTGCCCAGGCAGACAAACCAAGTTTACAGAAACCAGACATGCCATTTTCCTAGAGGATGACATGATCAAGGGGAGTAAGGTACTTAGAGAGGTTGACCTTCAGGAAAAGAGGATGTATGTCCTGTTTCTGATGGTTGAAGAACCATACTTCTTGATACCCGTTGTGGTTCCACCAACAGTTGTAACGACTCGAGGTGAAACCCCTGCTGCAAATATTGTATCGCTGAGTGCAACTACTACAAAGCAAGTCACTTCACCTTCTGCACAACCTGGCTCTTTCGAGTCGGTTGCACAGGAGAGTTCACATTTGGTAGTGTTGCGCTAAGTGACGCACCATTGTAGGAGCCCTAGAACGGACCAGAACTAGAAACAAGTTTAAGAAGGTCTCAAAGGTCTAGATGATCTGCAATTCCTGATGATTATGGAGTTTAAACAAGTGTAGACATAGAAAGCGATGAGATTTATATGAGTGAGGACATCGATACAGAAGGTGATCCCACTACATATGAAACAGCTATGAGAAGCGCAAATTAGTGGGTCTACAAGACCAAACGCGACTCCAAAGGGAATATAGAAAGGTACAAGGCTAGACTTGTGGCCAAAGGGTTCACACAGAGAGAAGGCATTGACTACCATGAAACCTTCTCACCTATCTTAACAAAAGATTCATTTCGGATCATTATGGCATTAGTCGCTCATTTTGATCTAGAGCTCCATCAGATGGATGTAATGACTACATTACTAAATGGAGAGTTAGCAGAGAACGTGTTTAAGGCACAACCAAAGGGTTTTTATAATACCCACTTTGTAAGAAAATCTAAAAGGAGAAATGATATTCCTTTATATATATATGGGTTGTCTATATTTATCATTTCGTGTGAACACCACCTTTAAACAAAAAAAATGACAAAAGACACCCAAAAAAATACGTGCATCATGCTGAGAATTTTATTTTGTGTGTGCATATAATAATAAAAAAATCTATAGAAAAGAAATTGATACTCAAAGTGGGAATTTAGACCTAAATTTGGAAATTAAAATGTGGAGAGAGGAAGAAAAGAAATATTATAAAATACAAAACAAAATTTATAAAAATTTAAACTCTATCCATACTAGTAAGATTAAGATCTACCTTTAATTTGAGTGCAAAATTCACATTCATAGTTGAATTCAAATTTGGATTTGAAATAAGAAAGGAAAATAAAAAGAAACAAAAAAAACAAAAGAAACAACTCACCTGCATGTGCCTCACGGTTGGCCCACTCCAACCACGTCGCTCGGCCTAAGTCCTAGGAAGCCAACCCACGATCCCTCTCTCATGCTTTCTTTTTTATTTATTCTTCAATTCGGTTGCCAAAGAAAAAGTAATAAAAAAATCACCCTGTGTCATCCTAACGTCATCGATGACATCTGCTGCCCTCAATGACATGTGGGCCGCAGGGGGGAACTGATTATGTGCCATGCACGCTGGGATGGTCGATTCAAGTGTTTGCTCTCCTCGTTTCTCCATCTGACGTGTGGGCCTCACTAGACTAGTTACCGAGCATTGTCAGAAATAGTCGATGGCTAGTGGGGCCCCTTGACGTTGTTTATCTTCTTTATTGTGGCCGCCGTGAAATTAGCATTGGTTTGTTACGATCTAGGGCGGGGTTGTTAGGATACGGCTGTCGTTCCTTGACTCAGGCTCCACCCTTGAGTATTTATACGAGGCACATACACTACTTCTCTCCCATCAAAACAAGGATGACCAACAGGTACGAGCACCGCCATTGCCGACCAGAGAGAGAGCCACCATACCACAAAATCATCAGCGTCGTCGTTTTGCCGCGGAGTCATCTGGCCGGTGGAGCAATGGGTCACCGCTATGCCCGCCCCTGCGTGCGCCGTCGTTGACCTCTGCTATCTCCCCAAACGCCGGTACGACCCCTGAATCGCTTCGTCGTGTCTACGGGGAGCCGTCAGCCACTTTCTCGGGGGAAAAGAAAGCTCTCGTGGCCGGCGATTGCTCACCAGAATCGCGGATCTACGGCGGGGCCGCCGGGCGTCGTGGGCAGCAACACCGACACGACTATAGTGAGTATGAACACCCTAATCGACTTCAGTTTTGCCCCCGCAACGTGTAGATACGTTTGGATTAAGCCCTTGTGGCCGGAATCACGCGTGGCCGAGTCCGGCGATGCCGCCGCCGTTACGGCTCCGGGCGCCGCCGTGCTCCGCGTTAGGGAATACGGGGGAAAGCCTCTGACCGTTAGATCTGTGCGGACGGCTGGGATTAAAAACGTAGATACCTTTTCGGTTAAGTAGATCGTGGCCGTCCGTTTATAAATCGATGATCAGAGTCGGGTCGTGGCCTCATTAAATCCGAGGCGGGGGATCGGGAATGGACGGTTCGGGATCCACGCCGATTCTAATGTAGCAAGATGTAATCCTGGTCGTTCAGATGTGATCTGACGGCTCTAGTAGGTAGATACCCCTTCGCGGCGACCGTTTTACTAAAGAACCCCTCGTCTTACACGTAAATAACCCGTCGTCCTATCCTAGTATAAAGTAATTACGGTTGGGTCCTAGAATTTATAGAAATAACCCCGAGCTCTCTGGTATTCGCATCCGCAATCCATAAATCCCAGAAATTCATAAAATAAGTATTAAAAATACATAGAACCTTGTTTATTCCATAACTTATTCATTTTAACTCCGATTTGATTCATTCAAATTGAGTTAGCTTCATAAAAATATTGTATACCCAGCGGCAATATTAATTTTACCATAGAACATATTTTTATAATTAAATATTTGTTTAGCCTATTTGCCTTTTAACCAAAATTAAACTAGACCATGATAGTGATTCAACTATAATATGATTCTGATAGTCGCCTAGAGGGGGGGGGGTGAATAGGGCGAAACTGAAATTTACAAATATAAACACAACTACAAGCCGGGTTAGCGTTAGAAATATAAACGAGTCCGAGAGAGAGGGTGCAAAACAAATCCTAAGCGAATAAGCGAGTGAGACACGGAGATTTGTTTTACCGAGGTTCGGTTCTTGCAAACCTACTCCCCGTTGAGGAGGCCACAAAGGCCGGGTCTCTTTCAACCCTTCCCTCTCTCAAACGGTCCCTTGGACCGAATGAGCTTCTCTTCTCAAATCAAAGCCGGGAACAAAACTTCCCCGCAAGGGCCACCACACAATTGGTGCCTCTTGCCTTGATTACAATGGAGTTGTGATCTCAAGAACAAGTGAGAAAGAAAAGAAGCAATCCAAGCACAAGAGCTCAAATGAACACGGCAAATCACTCTCACTAGTCACTAGGGTTTTGTGTGGAATTGGAGAGGATTTGATCTCTTTGAATGTGTCTAGAATTGAATGCCTAGCTCTTGTAAGTGGTTGAGAAGTGGGAAAACTTGGATGCAATGAATGGTGGGGTGGTTGGGGTATTTATAGCCCCAACCACCAAATGTGGCCGTTGGGAATCCTGTCTGTTCGATGGCGCACCGGACAGTCCGGTGCACACCGGACAGTCCGGTGCCCCCTGCCACGTCACCACTGCCGTTGGATTCTGACCGTTGGAGCTTCTGACTTGTGGGCCCGCCTGGGTGTCCGGTGCACACCGGACATGTACTGTTTGATGTCCGGTGCACCGGTATGGGCATGTCTGACGTCTGTGCGCGCTGCGCGCGCATTAAATGCACCGCAGGGAGCCGTTGGCGCCGCAGGGAGCCGTTGCTCCGCTGGCACACCGGACAGTCCGGTGCACACCGGACAGTCCGATGAATTTTAGCGGAGCGGCTGCCGCGCGAACCCGAGGCTGACGAGTTCCGGAGACCGCGCTTCCTTGGAGCACCGGACATGTCCGGTGCACACCGGACAGTCCGGTGAATTATAGCGCGCCGGCTTCCGAGAATTACCGAGGGCGAAGAGTTTGAGTTGGAGTCCTCAGGGCGCACCGGACACTGTCCGGTGCACACCGGACAGTCCGGTGCCTTCAGCCAGAGGTGCCTTTGGTTGCCTCGTTGCTCCTTTGTTGAATCCAAAGCTTGGTCTTTTTATTGGCTGAGTGTGAACCTCTTACACCTGTATATTCTATACACTTGGGCAAACTAGTTAGTCCAAAGATTTGTGTTGGGCAATTCAACCACCAAAATTATTTAGGAACTAGGTATAAGCCTAATTCCCTTTCAATCTCCCCCTTTTTGGTGATTGATGCCAACACAAACCAAAGCAAATATAGAAGTGCATAATTGAACTAGTTTGCATGATATAAGTGTAAAGGTTGCTTGGAATTTAGCCAATAAAACTACTTACGAGATATGCATGGAATGTTCCTTTCTTATATAACATTTTGGACCACGCTTGCACCACGAGTTTTGTTTTTGCAAACTCTTTTGTAAATCCTTTTCAAAGTTCTTTTGCAGGTAGTCAAAGATGAATAAATAAGATTTTGCAAAGCATTTTCAAGATTTGAAATTTTCTCCCCCTGCTTCTCCTTTGACTAAACAAAACTCCCCCTAAACGAGATCCTCCTCTTAGTGTTCAAGAGGGTTTTGATGTATCATTTTGAAATACTACTTTCTCCCCTCATGATAGGATATCAATTGATAAATACTTTTGAAAAACACTAAGTTTTGAATTTGGTAGTGGTGGTGCGGTCCTTTTGCTTTGGGCTCATTCCTCCCCCTTTTTGGCATGAATCGCCAAAAACGGAATCATTAGAGCCCTTTAAGGCTATCTTCCCCTTTGGTCATAAATAAATGAGTTTAGATTATACCAAAGATGAAGTTCCTTTTGCTTGGTGCTCATGTTTTCTCCCCCTAGAATGGAGAATAGCTTGGAGAGACGGCGATGGATGAGTTACGGAGTGGAAGCCTTTTTGTCTTCGCCGAAGACTCCAATTCCCTTTCAATATACCTATGACTTGATTTGAAATAGACTTGACAACACATTAGTCATAGCATATAAAAGAGACATGATCAAAGATATATAAAAGAGCAATGTGTGCAACTTTAACAAAAGAAGTTCCTAGAATCAAGAATATTGAGCTCATGCCTAAGTTTGTTAAAAGATTGTTCATCAAGAGGCTTGGTAAAGATATCGGCTAATTGATCTTTAGTGTTAATGTAAGAAATCTCGATATCTCCCTTTTGTTGGTGATCCCTAAGAAAATGATACCGGATGGCTATGTGTTTAGTGCGGCTATGCTCGACGGGATTGTCGGCCATTTTGATTGCACTCTCATTATCACATAGCAAAGGGACTTTGGTTAATTTGTAACCGTAGTCCCGCAGGGTTTGCCTCATCCAAAGCAATTGCGCGCAACAATGGCCTGCGGCAATGTACTCGGCTTCGGCGGTGGAAAGAGCGACCGAATTTTGCTTCTTTGAAGCCCAAGACACCAAGGATCTTCCCAAGAACTGGCAAGTCCCCGATGTGCTCTTCCTATTAATTTTACACCCCGCCCAATCGGCATCCGAGTAACCAATCAAATCAAATGTGGATCCCCTAGGATACCAAAGCCCAAACTTAGGAGTATAAGCCAAATATCTCAAGATTCGTTTTACGGCCGTAAGGTGAGCTTCCTTAGGGTCGGCTTGGAATCTTGCACACATGCATACGGAAAGCATAATATCCGGTCGAGATGCACATAAGTAGAGTAAAGAACCTATCATCGACCGGTATACCTTTTGATCCACGGATTTACCTCCCGTGTCGAGGTCGAGATGCCCATTGGTTCCCATGGGTGTCTTGATGGGCTTGGCATCCTTCATTCCAAACTTGGTTAGAATGTCTCGAGTGTACTTCGTTTGGCAAATGAAGGTGCCCTCTTGGAGTTGCTTGACTTGGAATCCTAGAAAATACTTCAACTCCCCCATCATCGACATCTCGAATTTCTGTGTCATGATCCTACTAAACTCTTCACATGTAGACTCGTTAGTAGACCCAAATATAATATCATCAACATAAATTTGGCATACAAACAAGTCATTTTCAAGAGTTTTAGTAAAGAGTGTAGGATCGGCCTTGCCGACTTTGAAGCCATTAGAAATAAGGAAATCTCTTAGGCATTCATACCATGCTCTTGGGGCTTGCTTGAGCCCATAAAGCGCCTTAGAGAGCCTATAGACATGATTAGGATACTCACTGTCTTCAAAGCCGGGAGGTTGCTCAACATAGACCTCTTCCTTGATCGGTCCATTGAGGAAGGCACTTTTCACGTCCATTTGATAAAGCTTAAAGCCATGGTAAGTAGCATAGGCCAATAATATGCGAATTGACTCAAGCCTAGCTACGGGTGCATAGGTTTCACCGAAATCCAAACCTTCGACTTGTGAATACCCTTTGGCCACGAGTCGAGCTTTGTTCCTTGTCACCACACCATGCTCATCTTGCTTGTTGCGGAAGACCCATTTGGTTCCTACAACATTTTGGTTAGGACGTGGAACTAAATGCCATACCTCATTCCTCGTGAAATTGTTAAGCTCCTCTTGCATTGCCACCACCCAATCCGAATCTTGAAGTGCTTCCTCTATCCTGTGTGGCTCAATAGAGGAAACAAAAGAGTAATGTTCACAAAAATGTGCAACACGAGATCGAGTGGTTACCCCCTTATGAATGTCGCCGAGGATGGTGTCGACGGGGTGATCTCGTTGGATTGCTTGGTGGACTCTTGGGTGTGGCGGTCTTTGCTCTTCATCCTCCTTATCTTGATCATTTGCATCTCCCCCTTGATCGTTGCCGTCATCTTGAGGTGGCTCATTTGATTGATCTTCTTCTTCATCAACTTGAGCTTCATCCTCATTTTGTGTTGGTGGAGATGCTTGTATGGAGGAGGATGGTTGATCTTGTGCTTTTGGAGGCTCTTCGGATTCCTTAGGACATACATCCCCAATGGACATGTTCCTTAGCACGATGCACGGAGCCTGTTCTTCACCTATCTCATCAAGATCAACTTGCTCTACTTGAGAGCCGTTAGTTTCATCAAACACAACGTCACATGAGACTTCAACTAGTCCAGTGGACTTGTTAAAGACCCTATATGCCCTTGTGTTTGAGTCATAACCAAGTAAAAAGCCTTCTACAGTTTTAGGAGCAAATTTAGATTTTCTACCTCTTTTGACAAGAATAAAGCATTTGCTACCAAAAACTCTAAAATATGAAATGTTGGGCTTTTTACCGGTTAGGAGTTCATATGATGTCTTCTTGAGGATTCGGTGTAGATATAACCGGTTGATGGCGTAGCAAGCGGTGTTGACTGCCTCGGCCCAAAACCGATCCGAAGTCTTATACTCATCAAGCATGGTCCTTGCCATGTCCAATAGAGTTCTATTCTTCCTCTCCACTACACCATTTTGTTGTGGCGTGTAGGGAGAAGAGAACTCATGCTTGATGCCCTCCTCCTCAAGGAAGCCTTCGATTTGAGAGTTCTTGAACTCCGTTCCGTTGTCGCTTCTTATTTTCTTGATCCTTAAGCCGAACTCATTTTGAGCCCGTCTCAAGAATCCCTTTAAGGTCTCTTGGGTTTGAGATTTTTCCTGTAAAAAGAATACCCAAGTGAAGCGAGAATAATCATCCACAATAACAAGACAATACTTACTCCCGCCGATGCTTATGTAAGCAATCGGGCCGAATAGATCCATGTGGAGTAGCTCAAGCGGCCTGTCGGTCGTCATGATGTTCTTGTGTGGATGATGGACTCCAACTTGCTTCCCTGCCTGACATGCGCTACAAATCCTGTCTTTCTCAAAATGAACATTTGTTAATCCTAAAATGTGCTCTCCCTTTAGAAGCTTATGAAGATTCTTCATCCCAACATGGGCTAGTCGGCGGTGCCAGAGCCAACCCATGTTAGTCTTAGCAATTAAGCATGTGTCAAGTTCAGCTCTATCAAAATCTACTAAGTATAGCTGACCCTCTAACACACCCTTAAATGCTATTTAATCATCACTTCTTCTAAAGACAGTGACACCTACATCAGTAAAAAGACAGTTGTAGCCCATTTGACATAATTGGGAAACAGAAAGCAAGTTGTAATCTAAAGAATCAACAAGAAAAACATTGGAAATAGAATGGTCAGGAGATATAGCAATTTTACCAAGTCCTTTGACCAAACCTTGATTTCCATCCCCGAATGTGATAGCTCGTTGGGGATCTTGGTTTTTCTCATATGAGGAGAACATCCTTTTCTCCCCGGTCATATGGTTTGTGCACCCGCTGTCGAGTATCCAACTTGAGCCCCCGGATGCATAAACCTACAAAACAATTTTAGTTCTTGACTTTAGGTACCCAAACGGTTTTGGGTCCTTTGGCATTAGACACAAGAACTTTGGGTACCCAAACACAAGTCTTGGAACCCTTGTGTTTGCCCCCAACAAACTTGGCAACCACTTTGCCGGATTTGTTAGTAAGCACATAAGAAGCATCAAAAGTTTTAAATGAAATGGCATGATCATTTGATGCATTAGGAGTTTTCTTTCTAGGCAACTTGGCACGGGTTGGTTGCCTAGAGCTAGATGTCTCACCCTTATACATAAAAGCATGATTAGGGCCAGAGTGAGACTTCCTAGAATGAATTCTCCTAATTTTGCTCTCAGGATAGCCGGCAGGGTACAAAATGTAGCCCTCGTTATCCTGAGGCATGGGAGCCTTGCCCTTAACAAAGTTAGACAAGTTCTTAGGAGGAGCATTAAGTTTGACATTGTCTCCCCTTTGGAAGCCAATGCCATCCTTGATGCCAGGGCGTCTCCCATTATAGAGCATGCTACGAGCAAATTTAAATTTCTCATTTTCTAAGTTGTGCTCGGCAATTATAGCATCAAGTTTAGCTATATGATCATTTTGTTGCTTAATTAAGATCATGTGATCATGAATAGCATTAACATCAATATCTCTACATCTAGTACAAATAGATACATGCTCAACAATAGATGTAGAGGGTTTGCAAGATTTTAATTCTACAACCTTAGCATGCAACATATCATTTTTAGTTCTAAGGTCGGAAATTGTAACATTGCAAACGTCTAGTTCTTTAGCCTTAGTAATCAATTTTTCATTTTCTACTCTAAGGCTAGCAAGAGATATATTCAAATCATCAATCTTAGCAAGCAAATCAACATTATCATCTCTAAGATTGGGAATTGAAACATTACAAACATGAGAATCAACCTTAGCATTTAAACTAGCATTTTCATTCCTAAGGTTGTCAATAATCTCACGGCATGTGCTTAGCTCACTAGACAATTTTTCACATTTTTCTACTTCTAGAGCATAAGCCTTTTTAACCTTAACATGTTTCTTGTTTTCTTTAATTAGACAATCCTCTTGGGAGTCCAAAAGGTCATCCTTTTCATGAATAGCACTAATCAATTCATTTAGTTTTTCTTTTTGCTCCATGTTAAGATTGGCAAAGAGAATACGCAAATTATCCTCCTCATCACTAGCATTATCATCACTAGACGATTCATATTTAGTGGAGGAGTTGGATTTAACCTTCTTCTTTTTACCGTCCTTTGCCATGAGGCACTTGTGGCCGACGTTGGGGAAGAGAAGTCCCTTGGTGACGGCGATGTTGGCGGCGTCCTCGTCGTCGGAGGAGTCGCTTGAGCTCTCGTCGGAATCCCATTCCCGACAAACATGGGCATCGCCGCCCTTCTTCTTGTAGTACCTTTTCTTCTCCTTTCTTCTCCCCTTCTTGTCGTCGCCTCGATCACTGTCACTAGATATAGGACATTTAGCAATAAAATGACCGGGCTTACCACATTTGTAGCAAACCTTCTTGGAGCGGGACTTGTAGTCTTTCCCCCTCCTTTGTTTGAGGATTTGGCGGAAGCTCTTGATGACGAGCGCCATCTCCTCATTGTCAAGCTTGGAGGCGTCTATTGGTTGTCGACTTGGTGTAGACTCCTCCTTCTTCTCCTCCGTTGCCTTGAATGCAACGGGTTGGGCTTCGGATGAGTCGCCAAGCTCGTTGATTTTCCTCGAGCCTTCTATCATGCACTCAAAACTTACAAAATGCCCGATAACTTCCTCGGGGGTCATTTTAGTATATCTAGGATTACCACGAATTAATTGAACTTGAGTAGGATTAAGAAAAATGAGAGATCTTAAAATAACATTTACCACTTCGTGGTCATCCCACTTCTTGCTCCCGAGGTTGCGCACTTGGTTCACCAAAGTCTTGAGCCGGTTGTACATGTGTTGTGGCTCCTCCCCTTTGCGAAGCCGGAACCGACCGAGCTCCCCCTCGATCGTTTCCCGCTTGGTGATCTTGGTGAGCTCATCTCCTTCGTGCGCGGTTTTGAGCACATCCCAAATCTCCTTAGCGCTCTTCAACCCTTGTACTTTGTTATACTCCTCTCTACTTAGAGAGGCGAGGAGTATTGTCGTTGCTTGTGAGTTGAAGTGCTCGATTTGGGCCACCTCATCCTCATCATAGTTCTCATCCCCTACCGACGGTACCTATGCACCAAACTCAACAACATCCCATATACTTTTGTGGAGCGAGATTAGATGAAATCGCATTAAATCGCTCCACCTAGCGTAATCTTCACCATCAAAAGTTGGTGGTTTGCCTAATGGGACGGAAAGTAAAGGAGTATGTTTGGAATTGCGAGGGTAGCGTAGGGGAATCTTACTATACTTCTTGCGCTCTTGGCGCTTAGAAGTGACGGAGGGCGCGTCGGAGTCGGAGGTTGATGTTGATGAAGTGTCGGTCTCGTAGTAGACCACCTTCCTCATTCTTTTGTGCTTGTCCCCTCTCCGATGCGGCTTGTGAGAGGAAGATTTTTCCTTCTTCTCTTTGTGGTGAGAAGAGGAAGACTTTTTCTCCTTCCGTTTGGAGGAGTCCTTCTTCTTCTCCTTCCTCTTGGTGTGGGACTCTTCCGATGAAGTGCTCCCTTGGCTTGTAGTGGGCTTTTCGCCGGTCTCCATCTCCTTCTTGGCGTGATCTCCTGACATCACTTCGAGCGGTTAGGCTCTAATGAAGCACCGGGCTCTGATACCAATTGATAGTCGCCTAGAGGGGGGGGGGGTGAATAGGGCGAAACTGAAATTTACAAATATAAACACAACTACAAGCCGGGTTAGCGTTAGAAATATAAACGAGTCCGAGAGAGAGGGTGCAAAACAAATCCTAAGCGAATAAGCGAGTGAGACACGGAGATTTGTTTTACCGAGGTTCGGTTCTTGCAAACCTACTCCCCGTTGAGGAGGCCACAAAGGCCGGGTCTCTTTCAACCCTTCCCTCTCTCAAACGGTCCCTTGGACCGAATGAGCTTCTCTTCTCAAATCAAAGCCGGGAACAAAACTTCCCCGCAAGGGCCACCACACAATTGGTGCCTCTTGCCTTGATTACAATGGAGTTGTGATCTCAAGAACAAGTGAGAAAGAAAAGAAGCAATCCAAGCGCAAGAGCTCAAATGAACACGGCAAATCACTCTCACTAGTCACTAGGGTTTTGTGTGGAATTGGAGAGGATTTGATCTCTTTGAATGTGTCTAGAATTGAATGCCTAGCTCTTGTAAGTGGTTGAGAAGTGGGAAAACTTGGATGCAATGAATGGTGGGGTGGTTGGGGTATTTATAGCCCCAACCACCAAATGTGGCCGTTGGGAATCCTGTCTGTTCGATGGCGCACCGGACAGTCCGGTGCACACCGGACAGTCCGGTGCACACCGGACAGTCCGGTGCCCCCTGCCACGTCACCACTGCCGTTGGATTCTGACCGTTGGAGCTTCTGACTTGTGGGCCCGCCTGGGTGTCCGGTGCACACCGGACATGTACTGTTTGATGTCCGGTGCACCGGTATGGGCATGTCTGACGTCTGTGCGCGCTGCGCGTGCATTAAATGCACCGCAGGGAGCCGTTGCTCCGCTGGCACACCGGACAGTCCGGTGAATTTTAGCGGAGCGGCTGCCGCGCGAACCCGAGGCTGACGAGTTCCGGAGACCGCGCTTCCTTGGAGCACCGGACATGTCCGGTGCACACCGGACAGTCCGGTGAATTATAGCGCGCCGGCTTCCGAGAATTACCGAGGGCGAAGAGTTTGAGTTGGAGTCCTCAGGGCGCACCGGACACTGTCCGGTGCACACCGGACAGTCCGGTGCCTTCAGCCAGAGGTGCCTTTGGTTGCCTCGTTGCTCCTTTGTTGAATCCAAAGCTTGGTCTTTTTATTGGCTGAGTGTGAACCTCTTACACCTGTATATTCTATACACTTGGGCAAACTAGTTAGTCCAAAGATTTGTGTTGGGCAATTCAACCACCAAAATTATTTAGGAACTAGGTATAAGCCTAATTCCCTTTCAGATTCCTAATCAAGTTATAATCTAGATTAAAGTTTAGTTAATTACTTATAAAATATTCTCTCAATATGGTGTACACTAATCAATTTATACTATAATTTAATATTTAATCACATGAGAAATCATAACTCTATAACCATAACTCCGATCCTAGTAGTTCTCGATCCCGCGATCTCATAGCGACGTGTAGATTATTATTATTCAGTTTGTTCTTATGTTTGGTATGATGTTAATTTTATCTATACCATGTTTGTTTGTATTGCTACGACTAGCGCGGGGACACGTGTCATCTGAAAAGCAAGTTGGTACCTGGAATCTTAATTGCCAGGCAAGTTGTGCCCTTGATCACTTCTGTTACCCAATAATATTCGTTATTATCACTATTCAATGCATAGGTTTAATTTTGATGGGACCCAATAGGTCACCCTAGTTTGTTTATCCTGAATACCTTGTTTACCCCTGAATCACTTGGGTAGTTCTGCTACTGCTTTATATGGTTTTGGGTTAATACTTCATTATATCTATGTTCCAATTATGTTGTTATTTATGTTCATGACAAGATCATTAAATGTTAATTGGAACATAGAGCTTAACTTGAGAAACACGTGCCGCCACAAGGGTTTATGGACGCCCTTGGCTGATTAATTAGGAAAGCTAGTGGAGGACTACCTTACCCGAAAGGGGCAAGGGCAGTAGGGGAGTGGTCAGTGTAGGGAGGCCCTCGGGAGGATTTTGCTGCGATGGCGGTCCTGCAAGGGATTCCTGCATTGGAGCTTCCTATAAACTGTAGCGGGTTTTCTGAAGCTAGTGGAACTTTGTAAAGGCCTCATAGTGTTACCCTGCCTCGCCTCCTCGGTAGAGGTGTATGGGAAGTCGCGATCCCTTGGCAGATGGGTAACATGACTTGTGGGTAAAGGGTACCACCTCTGCAGAGTGTAAAACTGGTATACTAGCCGAGCTCACGGTCATGAGCAGCTCAGGACTCTCTGATGATTAAATTATGGAACTAAATTCAATTTGTCATATGCATTGCATCGCAGGTGATGATGTTACTTTTGTTCTACTACTTAATTGGGTTGGTATTTACTTATACTTAGTAATTGCTACTAAAATTTTGACCAACTTTAAAAGCAATGCTCAGCTCTAACCATCCTCTTTGGTAAGCCTTACACTTCACGTGAGCTCCCACCTTTGGCGAGTTCATGCACATTATTCCCCACAACTTGTTGAACGATGAACGTATGTGAGCTCACTCTTGCTGTCTCACACCCCCCACAGGTCAAGAACAGGTACCACAGGATGAGGCGCGTGGAGGATGCTGTGATGTGTTCGTGAGAGGTCTAGGTCGTCGTCTCCCAGTCAACTTTGGTTTGCTGGACCGTTGTCTCCTTATAATGTAATTATTTATTTTGTACAGAACTCCTATTATATAGTAAAGATGTGACATTCGATCCTGTGCCATGATTCATCATATGTGTGAGACTTGGTCCCAGCACACCTGGTGATTATGTTCGCACCCGGGCTTTGGACCCCTGAAACCCGGGTGTGACAGTTTTGTCGTGAGCGGTAAAGAAAAACATGTGATGTCACTTAAGGAGGTCCATTTATCGATTAAAATATGCCTCCAAATAGTGGTACATCAACTTTTGATTAGACTATCAGAAAGTATGGTTTCGAGGAAAACAACAAAGACAATTGCATTTGTGCAAAGTCTAAGAAAGGAAAGTATATCTTCCTTGTTCTGTATGTCGATGACATATTTTTTGACTAGTAGTGATAATGATCTACTGGCGAAAACAGAAAGTTTTCATTCCTCGAACTTCGATATAAAAGACATAGGAGAAGCCTCTTATGTTCTAGAAATAGAATTTCACAAAGATAGACATAAGGAGGTATTAGAACTCTCACAGAAGTCATACATAGAAAAGTATTGAAGAAGTAGAGTATGCATCAGTGTAAAGGCCACGCCAGCGCCAATAGTCAAGGGTGATAAGTTTGGGAATCATTAGTGTCCCTAGAATCAGTGTTAGAAAGATCAGATGAAGTCAGTACCATATGCTTCTACTATCGGAAGCATTATGTATGCTCAAATATATATATTCACCCTGACTTAGAATTTACTACCGGGATGCTTGGCAGATATCAGATCAACCCAGGCATAGAAAATTGTTAAGCAGTCAAGAAGGCTCTAATGTACCTCCAAGGTACGAAAATGTCCTCATGCTAACAAACACAAGATCTAGTTCCCTACTTCGATGTATGAATTTACTATCTCCGGAGAGTTATTTCTTATAAAATTTGCAAACAGACAACGAGAGCATCGTCGACAATGCACGTTGAGTTTGTAACCATGCATGAGGCAAATGGGCAGGCAATAAAGATAAATAAATTCGTACCCGGATTAAGAGTGATTGATATCATAGAGCGACCACTGAGAATTTACTGCGATAATGAGCCAGCGGTACCTTACTCCTATAACAACAAGTCATGCGGCGCTGCCAAGTTCATTGACTTTTAGTGTTATGTTGTTAAGGAGTAGATTCAGGATCAAACCATAAAATATGAGCATAACAGTAGATAGCAGATGCTAGCGGATCCGCTTACAAAAAGGTCTTCCTCCCAACGTGTTAAGACAACACGTAGCCGACATGGGTTTAAGGAAGTGCCTTGATCTTGAATCACAGGGACTACAGATTGCAACCAAATAAAGTATATTTTCGTTCTGAAGCAGGTGAGCATGTTGTAGTGAATGAGTGCGGTGATACTTAATCGGTTATTATCACGCATTGGTCTTTATGTGTAAACTTGTCGAGGGATGGAATCCAGAAAAGTTGAGTATAAGGAATGTAGAGAACAAATGGGAGATTATTGGGTGTGTCCTCTACAGCCGGTCAATAGAGACCAGATTGGGCTTAGCCCAACTAA
The DNA here is from genome assembly GCF_902167145.1 of Zea mays. Taxonomy (NCBI): domain Eukaryota; kingdom Viridiplantae; phylum Streptophyta; class Magnoliopsida; order Poales; family Poaceae; genus Zea; species Zea mays. The sequence continues at coordinate 40,601,610 of NC_050099.1, read as the reverse complement.
TTGTCTCTTTAAATATCGGGCCCTTGATCAGGAGGGCCCACGCCAACCTCGGTTGGAGCCCCAGGCACACGATGCTATAAATATATGACTAAGGGGTCACAGGAAAGACTAACGCTAGTACCTCGCCCCAAAACCCTAGTCCCTAGAGGCCCGATCGCCTAAGCGTCGGAGTGTTTGGAAACGCGACAACCTACAGCGGCTCGGATCCCGATGCCTGCTGCTTCTCTGCAGACCAATGGAATGAAGACGACAACAGCGACAACTCTCCAACAACAACAACAAAGATGTGTTTCTCTGTTCCTTTCAGTAGAACAGATCTACTCATCATCGAGGTTTTTATTCCAGTTACGGATTGATATTCTAGGGACTTAGAAATTGATCCTAGAAACCATAGAATCCAACAGGGACTAGACATATCTACGTGCAAGGACACATGCATATGTGATATAACATCAGGTTAATTGTTGAAAAAATGATTTAATTAAAGGGTCTTTGAATACAACTACTAATTTGTCTTTGAATACAACTACTAAATTTTAGTCTCTTATCTTTTTTCCAGCGGAGTTTATGGAGCCATCTTTTTTTTTTGACGAGTAAAGTTCTGGAGCCGATCGAGTAATCCAAACATATATCACTTCGTTTCGTTTTAGTTGTCGCTGGATAGTGCAAAATCGAACTATCCAATGACAACTAAAAAGAAACGGAGGGAGTACTTATTAGGCGCTCTTAGTGTGTACAGAAATCATCCATAGAAGAATACGTATATATACATGGAGAAGAAAGGAGGTCGATCGCTTTGCTGTGACCTGTGAGCGTGCAAGCGCATCATGCAACTCCAATGGAATCTAGTCGGTCTATACAGCCTCGCGCGCATGCACACGTACGTAGACAAACTTCTAGCAAACTTTTATATATATTACACTGGGAATGGGATTACATACTAGACTGCGTCTTCTTCATCATATCAGCGCGCGCAGACGACAAGGGCACAGCTGAATGACGAAGAGAGGAAAAAAAGGCATGACAATGAGAGACACGCAGCAAATTAATTAAAGCATGCGATGAGAGCATTAAACCCATCTCTCTATCAAAGGGGCAAAGGGTGGACCAATCACAACACTCTTCCTCTGCGCTAGGGCATCCCTCCACATTAGGGCATGTACAGTGGAGAGACACCAAAACGGTTCTCCAAGCACAAGAGACAACTAAGAGACTCTATTATACAATGGAGTGTCTATAAATGTAGTCTATTAATAAATATAGAATTAAATGCATTTGTACAGCAGCAGATCGACAGAACAGACGACAAATTCGTACAGTAGGAAGTGAGGCGTCTGTTACTACTTGGTTTACGAGCCAGAGGCGTCTCTTCACAGAGAGACGGCTTTAAGATTTTTTTGCAAATACACCCCTTAAACGCTTTAAGAGCCTCCACATTAAACACCACTATACATGCCCTTAAAAAGCAAATGCAAGCGCGCGCGTCTCCCTCCCTCCCTCCTGCTTGCTTGCATTGCATTGCATTGCATGTGGGGCCTAGTCACCGAACTCACTAAATTGCCCGCACCGACTGATCGGCCGGCCAGCCGCGCGCCCACAGACGATGCTGCTCCGATCCGCCGCCTCATCTATACAGTGCCCTGGCTCCGATCTATGGACGACCTCTGATGTATGGCTTCTGTGTATGCCGTGCTGATGCGCTTAATTTATTAGTTGCATGCATTACCCAACCTGCTTTATATATATCGGCTGTCTATCTATGATAGATCTACCTATATATGTATCACTGTTCTTTATTTCCTCATTTCACCGGCATGCATGTAAATGTAACGATTAGATTAAAGATAAGCAACTGCAGAATTTCTGCAGTAGTACATAGGCATGCACTTGCTGATATATATACATATGCTAGCTCTTCTTATTAGTAAGCTCTAGTGCAGTTTCATGCATGGAAGAAGGTGCTGGTTAGTAATTTGGCAACAAAAACAAAGTTAATTAATTATGCGTGCACAAAGTTAATTAAAAGTTGCCCTTTTTATGTGTGTATACAAAGTATATATCCTGACTTCCTGAGCATATATGTTACACCATGCATGCATGCATATGTTGGAATGTCTCTACTTTTTTAAATTAATTCAATGTATGGTACACAAGATTACTACCTGGCTACAATAATGACTATCTTTATCCATATACGATGTACAGCCCAGTTGCTAGGTCACATCGATCCATCTCAAGTAAGTTAAGATTACTGTGACATATAATAACACATATATGCATTGAACATTTCATACTCATTTATGGTTTGTCAAAGAAACTAATTAATTTCCCAAGGTTGCAAAGTCTTTTTGCGATTTCCTCTGAAGAATCTATAACAATCTAGTAAAATATGCGCCACCCGTACATTTTTCCGCGTACGTGTTTCGTGACATATCATGACCGAGTGGCGACTATTCGTGCCGTATGGAGCCCGTTTGACGAATTCGATTGAAAGGTGCATCGTGTGGAAGAAGGAACAAGAATTTATCGCATCCATTAATGTCTTAGATCTAGCTAGTGATTGGTATGCAACTTGCTCGATCAACAATGTTGTTTCCTTGCATTGTAAAGACTTGGTATTCTTTATGAATTCTACAACTTTTAGATACATGAAACAAGTTACCCACAACATTCATTGACTTCAGCTTTAATGCAATGTCTACGATCCCAGGGAATGAAGGACATATTTACCTTATGATTTCATTTAATCATACATAAAATTATATCTGTGTGCTACAACGGGTGCTTGAATTTTTGGCTACTATTATTTATTTTAGTGGCCAACATGCCCGTTGACAATATGCATGTAACTCAGCAAGACGCTTGTAGTACCCTCCATCAATCTCAAGATATATATGCTAGTAGCCTAGTTTCTCGAATGTATTTCTACACACATGATGACATTGTATTTGTGAGAGTATCTCTATTTGTACTAGGAAGGAGAAGCTTCTTGTGTCTATTGATCATGAAAAAACTACTTCCTTCCCTTGTGTCGATAATGCCCCTATATTATTTTTGTGGTATTTAGGGTGAGGAGTAACTCTCACTAAGGACAACCTTGCGAAATGAAGGTGAAAAGGAAGTTTGAAGTGCAGTTTTTGTAATCAAAATGAGAGTATTCAATACCTTTTCTTAGATTGTCACCTTGCTAGAAACATATGGAGAATCATTATCTTTGCCTTCCATATAGATAACCCTTCTACTATTAATCATTAGTATGGGGGACTGGGAATCCAACAAAGAAACTACACATAAAAAGAAGCTTTTAATTGGAGTGGCAACAATGTTTTAGTCTGTTTGGCTCTGCCACAATGATGTGGTTTTTAATTATAAATGCATACTGTTAATTCTGCATGTTATTTTTATAGGGAACACATTGGTTCCAATTTTGGAGAATGTTGTAGAAGGGAGAATCATACCAAGAAAACCAAGAAATCATCAATGTATGCCAATCCTTGAGTGGATGACGATCATATGCTAGAATTGAAGCTGGTTAAATTGTTTATGGTTCTAAACATTTGAATCTTTATCATTTCTTAGTTGTTTACGAAGTTGTAAGTCATTATTTGTAAGGCTGAAAGTGCAAAAGGCTGAAACTTGTTTCCATTATAAAAAATGCACCTGGCAAGTAGACGAGAGAAAAGGAGAACATACAAGTCACGGGTATCCCTTGAATGATATGCAAGCTCGTACCCAAAAATATCGTGGAGATGTTCTAACACCCTCCAAAGGAAAAGCCACAAGTAGGGATGGCAATGGTACCCGAAATCCAATACCCGATCGGTAAAAATCCCTATTAGGACATGGATATGCCGAATTTTGATACTCATGGTATTTTATTGGGTCATTTGTTTTACCTATCGGGTACGGTGGGCATTAATATGTTCTCTCTTGCCCCATACCCGCTACCTGATAGGAAACCTGCTAACATATGACATATGGGTTCAGATTAAGTGACTTATTCTCTCTCATGCATGTGCTTATATGTTGTTGCCATTTAATACTATATGGTGTTGACATTATGATAAAATTATGTTGGGTTCGATGAATTTACCATGCTAGCACAAAGATAATATGTTATTTTAGCATCTTTCAATATTGATGAGGTATGAGGTTTCAATATTTTGTATTCGGTATTTACTTTTGCGATTAAAAATGATCATATCTACTATAATGTTATTTGACATGTGTACCCGATAGGTATATATCCTCTACCCTTGGTAGGTATGAGCATGGCGTAATTCTGTACCTATAATGGGTACTGGCTATGGATATGAAACATTTTTTTCTCTAGTGGGTATGAGTATAACTTTGTGTGTCTATTGGGTACCTTACCTACTGCTATCCCTACCCACAAGGCGGACACGCCCTACTACTACGCACATACACGAGTTGTTACTTCCACTGTGTTAGCTGTAGCAAACAGCGGCACATATGCCTTAAATTACCGGCATGCATGCATGGGAAGAATTCCCTGCATGGACATCCTAGCTAGGTGTAAATGCCAACTTGTGTCCACAGCCCCGCCACCGCCATGCAGACTCTAGCTAGCTATATGTGTGTGTATATATAAAGGGTACGTGCAGATCAGTCTCGACTGAACAAAGTTAAATCTTGGGTTCAAAACTTGTTGCAAATTCTCTCTTCTGTTAGTTTCATTATTCACCCCATGTTTGGAAACGAATGTTACACTGCTTGATGTCGTCCTTGAGCAAAGACAGACTCATTTCCCCATGCTTGTGTAGATGCACCAAGGGCGTTTATTTGAGATTATAATCTGTCTAAATTATATATAGCAACAAATTTTGAACTAAATGCTAGTTCAAAATTTGTTGGATTATATAATTAAGGCGGATTATAATCCTAAACAAACACCCCCTAAATCATGTTTGCTATTTGTGTCCAACTTACTAATATTCTTGGCTACTGTCAAAAATAAGTTAAGCGATAGTAAATTATCTTACTCGCAGCTGGTGGTGGTAAGTTGGTAACACTTCGAGCATGTTTGTGTTCTTTCAAACTATTAGTAGATAAAAAGCCAAAATAATCTAAGTTAAGCACCTAATATAATGGCGTGCTTATGGATAATATAATCTAGGCACCTAATATAATGGCCACCCTAATAATTTGTTCTGTTTGTTTGCCTTTTAACTTCTTTAAACTGGATTATATAATCTAGAGATTAAACAAACTGGGTCTAAGCATGAGAGATAGAGGTGGAAATTCAGGGATGATTTGGAGCCAAAAAGGTGTTTCGTTTGATCAATCGCTTCATCTTATATGAGGTGTTTGTATCATGAGCTAATTCCAAGATCCAAATGAGGTTTTAGGGCATATACAACAACCTATATACTATGTTGCGATTCTTCAAGCACTAGAGATACATTTAAGAAACTCGTTCATACAACCCAAATATATCTGAGCCTTGTATTTTATTTACTAAAACCACTCAAGACATGGCTTATTTGGGCTTGTTCGTTTCAACATTAATCCATGTGAATTAGATGGTATTGAGCCGGTTTAAATCATAGCAAGTCAAAATACATCCCAATCCATTCCAATACACACCAATCCACATGGAATTGAAATAACCGAACAAAATATAGATGAAGTGGTTTGGTGTGTATTGGAATGAATTGAAATAACCGTATCTTGGTGTGAATTGAAATAACCGAACAATACACACGGTTGTATAGGTGTGGAACCGTATCATGGATTTAGAACCGTGCTAGAAATATTTCTTCACCAACATACATCCATTACGTTTTTTACGATTATCCCATTAGATATTCCTTAAGATATAGATCATTTCTGTGAGTTGTAAATGCCTTTAGATTTAAAAAAATAGATTAAGGTTAACGGTTTAGGAGTACGTGCACCGGTATATTTTTTGATTGCGTGCACCGATATTTCTTGGCAGCACGCCGGATCGGATGATCAATCAAGTCAAAATTGGCTACTGGATATCTTTAGACTAGGTTTTGCATGCTATTGGGATAGACAAGAACTGCAAGGATTCATTGGGCCAGCACAAATATATGTGCACTGTTAGTAGGAGGCGGCACGAGGCAAAGACACGCAGTACTTACCTTGAGATTAGATTCCAGAAGCTGAGAAGCAGCATACATGCATGCACGCGTGAACACAAGAGGGACAAGGACAACTCGACACAAGTAGAAAAGAGCTCAAAGCCCCGCGGCACCCATAAATTATCACTGGCGGTTTCAGTTACCGCGCGCCAGTAAAAAAAACCAGTACCGCCAGTAGAAATGCTATTTCCACTTGCGGTTTGCTTAAGAAAACCGCCAGTGAAAATTATATTTTCACTGGCGGTTCTAAAATAACCGCCAGATTTCCACTGGCCCCTAGCACTGGCGGCACTGAAAAACGCCAGTGCAAACAGCTGTAGAACCGCCACTATAGAGCCTCTGTGTACTAGTGCGAGCGAGCGCGTGGCTCTTTCTAGCGGTGGATCATTTTTTAAGTATACATAACTTTTGGCCACGCACTTATATATATACATACAGCTCTAGTATCAATTATTATTATTCTGCATGTATTATTTTTTGTGGAAATTGAGCTGGAGCACCGGTTGCATTGCCACAGAATTCTCCCTCAACTACCTAATAAACCAAAGCGAAACAACATTACAACCGAAAATACCTACGTAATGAGATATTCTCAGATAATTGGTTCACTTATATACTTAGCTTTAGTTGGTGCTACTTGGCCTGATATCGCCTTTTGCGGTTAGCAAATTGAACTGATTTACCACTAATACGGAAGATGATTTATTTACCACTACTAATACAGAAGCTGTGATGTGATCTCTTGCATTGCTCTCTGTCTTCTCTCTCTCCAATTCTTGGGCGTATATGTATATATGTATGTAGAGCTAGCTTAGCTAAAAGTAACAGCCATTAATACCTGCACATATATATCAATAGGACAACACGGCCGATCCTCATCTCAATTCTCAATTGGCGTGCTGTCAAATTTCAGTTTTAATTCTCTTACTATCTCTCTCTCCCTCCGGCCATTCACCACCACCACTTGCAGGCACAGCAATTAACCAACTTCATTCGTCCGTCCAAGAGATAGCGATCGAGAACAATACCACACACAGCACAGCACCGCACCGCACAACCGTATAGGTCGGCCGGCCGGCCATCCATCCATCCATCCATCCTCTTGTAGTACATGTCTAGCTGGGTCTCCATCGATCCGTCGTCTGTGTGTGTGTGGCGTGTGCGTGGGTGTAGTTAGGGCTGGTGGTCTTGTACTAGTCGTCCTCCTCCTCTCCTGCTGCGTGCGGCTATAAAGAAGCTAGGCTGCGGGGAGGGGAGGTAAATGACACAAGCGGCAGGCCGCCGTCGATCGATGGGGGGAGCATCCGGAGGCGACCACCCGCAGCAGCACGGCGGCGGCGACGATGGGCACCTGCAGCAAGGCGGCGGAGGCGACATGGTGATGCCGGGGTTCCGGTTCCACCCCACGGAGGAGGAGCTCATCGACTTCTACCTCCGCCGTAGGGTGGAGGGCAAGCGTTTCAACATCGAGCTCATCAACCTCGTCGACCTCTACCGCTACGACCCATGGGATCTCCCTGGTAACCATAAGCCGCCGCTGCCGCTAAGCATGTGAACCACTGCTAGCTAGCTCCTGCTCATAAGGGGATCTGCTGGCATATGTGATTTCATGCATGTGACTTTGTTTTCTTTTGGTTTCCATCTCGTGTGAGCCTTTATATCTAGCCTGCTTTTTGCTCTCTTGCTTTACTTTTCGTGCATGCGATGATGGTGGCGGTGGTGTCATGGATGGACGATGCTCACCATCTCACGCTCTTCATAATACGAACAACCACGAACAGCTCTGGCTTCGATCGGGGACAAGGAGTGGTACTTCTACGTGCCGAGAGACCGCAAGTACCGCAACGGCGACCGCCCCAACCGGGTCACGCCGTCCGGCTACTGGAAGGCCACGGGCGCCGACCGCACGGTCTACGTCGAGGTCAAGCGGCCGATCGGGCTCAAGAAGACGCTGGTGTTCTACGTGGGGAAGGCGCCCAAGGGACTCAGGAGCAGCTGGATCATGAACGAGTACCGCCTTCCTTCAGGCGAGGCCGACCGCTACCAAAAGGTAGGAACAAAACTACTCCAGCTAATTGTTTCCTCTTACTACTCATCTCTTAATTAATTAACAAGCAGTAGTATAAAAAAAAAGATGTTTTTTCTTGAGAAATTTCTGCTCCGACCCTCACTGCACTGCTGCGTGGGTGCTTCAATCCCCCCCCTCCTCCCTTAATTCTGTTCTTGTTTCTTTGAGTTCTTCGAGATGAGATCTTGAAAAGGGACAAAAGGTTGAAGGATCGATATGCATCCACTACTGCTTCAAATTCCCCTCACTTTCCGGATTTGGGGGTCCTTAATTAATTGATGATTCCTAGCTTCTTCTGTCCGTGTGATCTCCGTCTTGCATGTGTATGAATCTTCCCATGCATGCTTCATATATATGTAAAAAAAGATAATTAGGTTATTCCCATCACTTGTTCGAAAGAACAGGGAAAGAACTTTTGTTGGAAACTTTTCCAAGTTTCTGTACAGATCAGATACTCTTTTCTACGGTTTTTTCTTTGCAAAGACTGGTCCCTCCGTTTTGGATGTATGATGAATCACTACACCGTTAGTTCATATATATGTAAAAAGTTTTTGCAACTTACTTTTCAAGATCTGCACATATCTGGGATGATAATAGCTACTCAAAAGGGAAATCTACGTACTTCATGGTTCTCAAACAATTATATATATAGTAGTCGAACTGTAGAAACGACACAACATCAGATCAAAGTTTAATTAATTAACATTTTGGAGAACTGTTATGTGCCAGTGTAGCATGAAGCAGGGGCAAAGCCATGATTTAGGTTTGACAGGGACAAATTAAATCAGATTAAGGGAGGCTACTAATAAATATTTTTCATTATTTACATGGTGATTAGCTAGAAAATTTAGTGGCTCTTATGGAATTAAGGGAAGATTAGGGGCCCGGGCACATTGTCCCCCTCTACACCTCCCTGGCGTCGTCCCTGGCATGAAGCACAACCTCCTTCAAAACAAAACATTTTTTCAAGTTGCGCTTCTATTCTAGATACAAACTTCCTCTCTTTCAATATATAACCATGCATGGTGCATATATATATGTACTTAAATCATTTGCCTATAAGAAAAATTTCAGTGCCTCTTCTAATTGCATGAGTTATTTTCCTTTATAACGTCTATTAGGAACACCAATTTAACTTTGTTATTAGTCTTGGTTAACTCATCTTCGTATCATATACAGGAAATTTCTCTTTGCAAAGTGTACAAACGACCAGGGATTGAAGACAACTTTCACCTCAGCACCACCACAGCAAGATCATCTGGCTCAAAGGCTGCAGCAACCATGGAAAAGAAGCACCACCGAACATCGGCGTCGCCCCGCATGGCGCCAGTGTTCGACGGTGGCCACTCATCAGGTTACATGAACAAGCCATACAGTGGAGCAAACACCACCATGCTGGGCATGGCATCATCAGCCGCAGCTCGAGCAGCTACACTGGCACCACAGACGTCAATGTTCCTATCAACCCCCTCACTTAGCTCCACCACGTCGACAGAGGAGGACGGTACATCACTCTACCACATGAAGGGTGTTAACCCACCAATGCTGCCTTCTTCCACACACGCCCTGCTTAATGCAAACTCCGCTACAATGGCAACAATTCCAATAGATGAGCTGAGTAGGGCAATTGGATGCCAAGGAGACCCTAACCAGACCTTGCCAACACAAGCTCCATTGCTTCCTTTTCCTAACTTGGAAAAGATTTGGGATTGGAATCCACTCCTAGAATCTCCCAAGGTTTGCACAAGCTTCAAGTGACTTTCAAGTGGCTCGAAGCATATATGTGCATGCTTGCATGCGTGCACCTATTATTTATGAATACAAGTGTGTATATGTGCAGACACATAATTATTATTTGGGCTAGAATGTGGTTGAGATGTAATGGAATATATAGGATGAGATAGTTCTAGTCCTATCTAATGCTCCACTATATTAATCAATTCACCATCACAAATATGTACTATGTTGCAGTGATCATTTGAACTTAATTTATTGCTCCCAACCACTAGCATTATTTTACATATTTCATGTTTACATGAAATGACAAAAAAGACATGCAAAATTACGTCCATGTATTGTATATATTGAGACTTGTACATTTACATTGTTGAGAAAATTCTATTATGTGTGATTGTCATGTTCTGCTAGCTAGGTTCTTAAAGTATAAGTGTTTTTGCATGATCATATGTATGTTAGGTTTCCTATTAGTGTGAAAATCTGAAGTTTAGTTATAAAAGTTGGAACTAGCTAGCTAGGATCCAGCCCGGCCCCAGCCGAGCCGGCATAATTCAAGGCCATGCATGTACCGGTTTTTTTCTTTGTGAAGAATAGATGATATAGATTAATTTTATCTATTAACAGTGATTAAGCCATTAATGTGAGAAATGGTTTAATAATGATAACGGATAATTTTAGCGTTTAGATGTATGCAGTATGCGCTGGCTTAGCCAAAACGAGTTGCATCTGTTGTCACCACAAACACTATATTTTCTTCCTACTGAGCTAATTTAGCTAGACATTCTAATCAATATTGACTGTGTACTGATTAAACTTTTGTTGATTACTCCCTCCGTCTCAAAATATGAGTTACTTTAGCATTTTAATAGATTCGTACAATACTTGATGATGTATGTGTTATATATATATATATGTCTATATTTATTATCATCCGTTTAAATATAGACATAAAATTGACAGGCTAAAACGATTAATATTTTGAGACAAAAAGAGTATTATTTTAGGGGCCCTTGAGGACGGGCTCTTGTTCTTAGGCCTTTGCGCTCGGATCATGCTAAAAACACTAGAGGGCATGGTCGCAGAGTTTCGGAGTATTGGTGTGCTCTTGAGATGCTTGGGTACTGGTTGGAGGCGTCTAGGGGGTAATTTTATAGTCCCAAGGGGCCTAGGCGCTCTTGCCTCCTTCCTAGTAAAACTTTCAGAATTCTGCTCTCGACGGGCACCGGACTGATCCGTTGCACATCGGAAGGGGTCCATGCACACCTTCTCCGGGATCTTGATTGACGATTACCAACTGAGGTGACCAACAGACCGGTCTGTTGCATATAGTCACCGTTGCCACATCAGCTAGTCGTTGCACCGATCTTCTCTACCTGAGGTAGCCGTTGGACCCGACCGGTCCGATGGTCACCGGACCATGGTCCGCTGGCCCTGGTCGAAGAAGAAGTCTACAACCTTCTCTGGAAAAACAAGAGTTTGTTATGCCCCCAAACCTTGGTCCGATGAATTTTTAGTTTTTTCCTGAAGCTGGCGAGTTTCCTTACAAGTCGGTCCGTTGCACCGAACCATGGTCTGATGCTCCTAGACTGGCCGAGTTCGGTCCTTTTCTTCCATTTGCTCCTTTTGACTTGGACTTTCTTGTGAGCTTCCCTACGACTCAGGCAAACATAGTTAGCATGTAATCCAATTGACTAAGGGTAGGAAACATAACTTTTCTCGGATTCACCAGAATTTGCAATATGCCCAAAACTAAGTCCAAAAGTCACTTTTCTTGCAGAAGAGAGTTAGTAGCCAAACCAAGGTGCAAGAAACATAGTAATGGACATGTGCAACTTATTTAGACACTGAAAGCTCATGGTTGTATTGTTTTACCAAAGTTGCCCTTTTAGCCTTCATTTCTACTCACTTGGACTTTTTTCCTTCAATTTGCTCTTGCTAGAACCTGTACTCATGCTCTTATCAAAGTAGTTAGTCCAAAGTAGTGTGTTGAGCACTTAATTACCAAAACAGATATAAATGGTCCTATGACACATTTGCATTCCAGTTTTATCTCTCGACTCGGCGAAAGGGGCATGCCGTTCTACAAATTTCTCAACAAAGTGCATAGATTCCAGTGGACTCCTGAGGCACAGGAAGCGCTTGAGGCACTCAAGAAGTTCCTAACGACTCCCCCGATTCTCAAGCCACCTATAGGAAACGGTGAAGCCTAAGAGGGGGTGCATTAGGACATAAAAACTTCTTTCTTAACTAGGCCACAAAATAACCCCTAGAACAAAACCTATGCAAATAAGAAATCTAGAATGTGCAAACTAGGTTTTGTCTATGTGTTGCTATCTCTACTACAAAAAGGAGTTATGCAACCTAAGTTGCAATCCTATATAATCTACACTAAGACTAGTAAAGATAGAAACTTAAGTAGAGAGATTAAATGCGGAAGATTAAAGAGCTAGCAGAGAAAGCAAACTCTTGTGGATGACGCCAGTATTTTTATCGAGGTATCCAGAACCATGCATGGTCCCGACTAATCCTTGTTGAGGGCCAAGCACCACGGTCGAGTAACTCTATAGAGAGCCACAAGCCTTCTCCACGCACAAGTGGTGCTCCGCTCCGGCTCCTCTCGGATGCTCCCCACAGTCTCCACTATCGAGCTTCCGGTTGAAACACCGTGGGCCTCGTTCCCTCCGGTACACGGTGGCGGCTGTGTCACAATCGCGGTTGACATGGTCTCGCGAGACTCTCGCTCCACTCGGTACAATTACAACGGCTCGCACAAGAGCCGAGGGGTTTTGTGGTTTTTTCTAAACTCACTAAACTAACTAAGAACAACCTAGAGCAAACGCATATGCGGTCTAACTAACCTAAGCACTTCGCAAAGCACCTACGCTAATTTCTGTGTGGTTTTATTAAGAACTTGGTGTTTGAGTACTTGGAAATGTCTATAACATGTATTGATATGTTGCTTGAGCTCCAACCCTTCAAATGGTGGTTGGGTGAAGTATATATAGGCCCCAACTCAAAACTAGTTGTTAGAGAAAAGTTGCTGCTCTCTGCGGCACGCCAGACAGTCTAATGCTATGTTCGGTGCCTAGAGCCGTTGAATATAGCCGTTGGATATAACTGTTTTAGGTGACAGTTGCCACGCTGTTAGCCTTGCACCAGATAGTCCGATGGCTTTCCTCCACAATGCCACCAGGAACTAGGCGTTGGGCTCATGTTCCCTGGTGCACTAGACAGTCTAACGGGTGGCACCGAACTATCCGGTGAGCCATCGGACATTCCGCTGAACTCAGCCGAACGGTTCATGAGTGGCTACACTTTCTTCATGTCATGGACTTTGCTTGATACTCGTTGATCTTCAGTTATGGTCTTCATAATTGAGAGCATCTAGAGGGGGTGATTAGGTGATCATGCAAAAGTGTTTTTCTTATTTTCCTCATTCTTTTGGACTTGATTGCTTCAATTTGCTTTCTAAACACCTATTCGCATGCTCATAAGAGGAGTGTGAGTTCATAGTAATATGTTGAGCATTTAATCACCAAAACAACTGGAAATGGCCCAAGGGCACATTTCCCTTTCAATCCCCCCTTTTTGGTGATTTATGCCAACACACCAAAAGCAACTTAAAAAGTACTAACATAACCAAATATGAGCCAACTTTTGCAAATTGAAGTCAAGTCAAACACCAATAGAATAAATATAGGATTCGTCATATTTGGATCATTTTGCCACCACTTGGTTTATTTTCGTAAAACAAATTCATTTTCTTACTTCTAAGTCAAACCACTTTAGTTTTGCAAATTAAACCATTTTTCAAAACTAGTTTTGATCAAAACCGAAAAAATCCCCCTTTTCCCATAAGAAAGATTTCTCCCCCACAAGAGAGTAGCTTTGCAATCAGAGGGCTCCTCGAGCTGTTTAGAGGGTTTTGATCAAAATGACAAGTTCAAAACACAATAAATTTTGGAATTCATAAGTGGCGGTTGATAGAGTTGCTTTGGCCTTTATTTCTCCCCTTTTGGCATTAAGCACCAAAACGGAGAAACTAGTGGCGTTAAACCTCATTGCCTCGCAAAAAAATGCGAATTTAAGAGAAAGAAGGTAATGAACACCAAGGGCAACTTGAACAAGGTACATTGATACCGTTATGTAGTGGAAGCCTTTCCCTTTGTCCAAGTCCACAATTTCCCTTTCAATATACCTTTGAGATTACACTAAAATCACTTAAGCAAACATATTAGTCTCAAAGAGTCAAGTTGTAGCATATCCTCCCCCTAAATATATGCATTATTTGCACAAGTACTTGTGAGGCCCGGGGATTACATTCTACAACTTGAGCACCAAAATAAGCAATAAAGACAATTAAGATCAAAATAACATGATCAAAGGCATAAAAGTACATGTATGCTATAGATCAATCCAAGTTCCGCGAATATAGGACATTTAGCTCACTACGCAGCTTACAAAACCTTTTCTCATCTAAAGACTTGGTGAAGATATCGGCTAGCTGGTGATCGGTGCTAACATGACAAACATTGACATCTCTGCTTTGCTGGTGGTCTCTCAGAAAGTGATGCTGGATGTCTATGTGCTTAGTGTGGCCGTGTTCAATGGGATTATCCACCAAGCGGATTGCACTCTCATTATTATCACATAGGAGTGAGACTTTGCTCAAATTGTAGCCAAAGTTCTGGAGGGTTTACCTCATCCAAAGTAGTTGTGCGCAACACTGACCTACGACAACATACTCGACCTCGGCGGTGGATAAGGCAACAGATGTTTGTTTCTTTGAGCTCCAAGACACTAGGGACCTTCCCAGTAACTGACAAGTCCCTAAAGTGCTCTTCCTATCAGCCTTACACCCGACATAGTCAGAGTCTGAATATCCAATCAAGTCTAAGGTAGACCCCTTAGGATACGAGAGCATGTTATAAGGCGTATGAACTAAATGTCGAAGAATGCGCTTCACAGCCACAAGGTGACTTCCTTAGGGTCGGATTGAAATCTAGCACATTTGAAAATAGAAAGCATAATATCCGGACTACTTGCACAAACATAAAGCAAGGATCCTATCATAGACCGATACACCTTTTGATCTATGGACTTACCACCCGCATTGAGGTCCAGATGTCTGTTAGTTCCTATTGGCGTCTTAGCAGGCTTTGCGTCCTTCATCCCAAACTTCTTTAGGATATCTTGTGCGTAATTCGTTTGAGAGATGAATGTCCCTTCCTTGAGTTGCTTCACTTGAAATCTGAGGAAGTAAATCTACTCTCCCATCATGGACATCTCGAATTTCTGCATCATCACCCTGCTAAACTCCTCACATGACTTTTGATTAGTAGAACCAAATATTATGTCATCGACATATATTTGGCATATAAACAAATCATCATTGCAAGTCTTAGTGAAAAGAGTAGGATTAGCTCTCCCGACCTTGAAAGCATTAGAAATAAGGAAATCTCTAAGATATTCATACCAATCTCTTGGGGCTTGCTTAAGTCCATAGAGCGCCTTAGAGTGCTTATACACATGGTCGGGGTACCTGTCATCCTCAAAGGTCGAAGCCAGGGGGTTGCTCCACGTACACCTCCTCCTTGATTGGCTAGTTGAGGAAGGCGCTCTTCACGTCCATTTGATAGAGCTTAAAAGAATGGTGAACATCATAGGCTAATAGTATGCGAATAGACTGAAGCCTAGCTACAGGAGCAAAAGTCTCCTCAAAATCCAAACCTGCTGAAAGGGAAATAGGGTTAACCTTTTCCTGTAAATAGATTTTGGTGGTTGACAACCAACACAATCCATGTGGACTAACTAGTTTGTCTAGATATGATTTATCTCAGGTGCATAAGGTTCAACACAAATCAAGAAAGAAATTCAGTTAGGGACTCAATCAAAATTGGAGCAAAGAACAAGAGTGTGCTGGAATTTGGCGCACCGAACAGTGTCTGGTGCGCCAGCCGAGGCAACCAGCAAACCAGCCAGTCTCGGGTTTCTACGAGGCGTGCTCCACTATAATTCACCGAACTGTCCAGTGAGCCAGCGTAGCAACGGCTCCCTGCGCGCCAACGGTCCACTGTGCAGAGCTACAGTGCGCAACAGTACCGCGACAGAAGTTAGAGCGCAGAAGTCAGAAGGCACCGGGCTGTCCGGTGCAGCTAGAAGACAAACGTCTCCAACGGTCAACTGCTCCGAACCCTAATGGTTGCGCTGACGTGGCGCGCACCGGACAGTGCACAGTGGTTGTCCGATGGCGCACCGGACTGTCCGGTGCACCCATCGCCAGCAACCCTTGCCAACAGCTAGGAAGTGGTTGGGGGCTATAAATACCCCCAACCACCTCATTCATTGGTATCCAAATTTTCTCAACATCCCATTCATTGCAAGAGCAAAAAGACTTCACTCCAAGACACATTCAATTGATCAAATCCTCTCCAAGCCTCCAAATCAACTCAATTCCATTAGGGTCTTGAGAGAGGGTGTTTTGTGTTCTTTTGTTGCTCTTGTCGCTTAGATTGCCTTTCTTCCTTCCTCACTCTTTTTTAAGTGATTGTAAAGCTAAGCAAGAGACACCAAGTGTGTGGTGGTCCTTGTGGGGTCTTAGTAACCCGTGTGATTAAGGAGAAGGCTCACTCGATCTAAGTGGTCGTTTGAGAGAGAAGGAAAGGGTTGAAATAGACCCGGCCTTTGTGGCCTCCTCATCGGGGACTAGGTTCTTTGGAACCGAACCTCGGTAAAACAAATCACCGTGTCTACTCGCCTTGATTTTCGCTTGATTTGTTTGCCCTCTTTCCTCTCTCTAACATTTCCTTGCTAGTGTTAATTTGAGTTTGCTCCCATACGTCATCTGCACTCTTCGAGCAACTCCTAGCAAGAGAAATAAATTTTCGGACTTGAATTCTAACGCTAACCCCGACCTTTAGTGTGTGTTTAAGTTTATAAATTTTAGGTTTCGCCTATTCACCCCCCTCTAGGCGACTTTCACCTGCGACTTGGGCATATCCTATTGCCACAAGTCGCGCCTTGTTTCTTGTCACCACCCCATACTCATCTTGTTTGTTGAAGAACACCCACTTGGTTCCCACAATATTTTTTTAGGACATGGCACCAAACTCTATACTTCAATTCTGTTGAAGTTGTTTAGCTCCTCCTGCATGGCCAATACCCAGTCTAGATCCTAAAGGCTTGTTCTACCCTGAAAGGCTAAATAGAAGAAACAAAGGAGTTGTGCTCACAAAAATTAGCAATATGAACGTGTAGTAACTCCCTTGCTGATGTCACCAAGGATTTGATCCACTAGACGATCCCTTTGAATACTGGTGCAGACTTGGGTTGGAGGTGCATGTGGTACTTCTTCCTCCTCCTTTTCTTCTTGTTCTTGTGCTCCCCTTGATCCATGCTGTCGTCTTGAGGTACCTGTTCCTCATCTTGAGTTGGGACCACCATCATTGAGGACGAAGGTTGATCTTGTACTTGGTGTTCCTACGGTCGCACATCGCCTATCACCATAGTCCTCATTGTGGTCGTTGGAACCTTGTTTTCATCAAGATCAACTTGCTCACTTGGAGAGCCATTAGTCTCATCAAATACAACATCACTAGTGACTTCAACTAAACCCGAAGATTTGTTGAGGACCCTATATATGCCTTTGTATTGGAATCTTAACCAACTAAAAACCCTTCAACGTTTTTGGGAGAAAACTTTTAATGTCTACCTTTCTTGACTAAGATGTAGCATTTGCTCCCAAATACACAAAAATAAGAAACATTGGGTTTGTTACCAGTTAGAAGCTCATATGCCGTCTTGTTGAGGAGGCGATGAAGATAGAGGCGGTTTATGGCATGGCAGGCCATATTCACGGCTTCTGACCAAAACTGCTCCAACGTCTTGTATTCTCCCAACATCGTTCTTGCCATATTGATGAGTGTCCGATTCTTCCTCTCCACTACACCATTTTGCTTTGGAGTGTAGGGAGCAGAGAACTCATGCTTGATGCCTTCCTCCTCAAGATATTCCTCAACTTGAAGATTCTTGAATTCCGATCCGTTATTGCTTCTTATCTTCTTCACCTTTAGCTCAAATTCATTTTGAGCCCGCCTTAAGAAGCGCTTGAGGATTTCTTGGATTTCAGATTTATCCTGCAAAAAGAATACCCAAATGAAGCGGGAATAACCATCAACAATAAGTATACCATACTTACTTCCCCCGATGCTAAGATAAGAAACGGACCCGAAGAGATGCATATAAGGATGCTCCAATGGTCTTGACGTCATCATCACGTTCTTGCTTGGATGAGTTGTTGCCACTTGTTTCCCTATTTGACATGCTGCACAAGGTCTGTCTTTCCCAAAACAGACATCGGTTAGTCCGAACACATGTTCTCCCTTTAGAAGCTTATGAAGGTTCTTCATGCCAACATGTGCTAGAAGGTGATGCCAAAACCAACCCATGTTAGTCTTAGCAAGTAAACATGTATCTAGATCAGCATTCTTTTTAGTAAAATCTACTAAGTAAAGCTTGCCATTGGATACACCTTTAAATGCTAAAGAACCATCAATTCTTCTAAAGACAGTTAAATCAACATTTGTAAATAGACAATTATATCCCATATGACATAACTAGATGACAGAAAGTAAATTATAACCAAGTGATTCTACCAAAAAGACATTAGAAATGGAATGCTCGGTAGTAATCGCTATTTTACCTATCCCCTTTACCTTTCCTTGGTTTCCATCTCCAAAGATGATCGTGTCAAGGGAATCCTTATTCTTAACATAGGAGGTGAACATCTTCTTCTCCCCCGTCACGTGGTTTGTGCATTCGCTATCAATGATCTAGCTTGAGCCCCCGGATGCATAAACCTGCAAGGAATTTAGGCTTGGGGTGTAACACCCAAAAGTTTTATTTTGGAAGTCTAATAAAATTCTCCCAAGGTTTTGAGTTGAAATATTTTTTTCATAAGAATTATCTTACCTTTGAAACTACTCATCCTAAAAAAATAATGTTTCCTAATTAAAAAAATGTAATAAAGAAAGGATCTCAGTAATGATTTGTTCCTCTGATAAATCATATAGTTCTGGATTTTTCTATTGAGGATTTTTTATAAACTAGAACTATATTTATTAAAATACATATTTTGTGTGTGTACATTTAGAAGAATTTGCTTAAATGAATAATGCAATTGATATTAAAAAATAAATCTTGCACTCATGCTTGGAGTTTTATCTGTGCACTTAAAGTTGAACTCGAACTTTGATGTCAATTTGAATCTCAATTAAATCTAAATAAAAAATAGAGATATGAAAAGAGGGCAAAGGAAAAGAAAAAGGAAAAGAATTGCAAAACTGCGTTGTGGGCCAAAACCACCGCCGTGGCCCACCACCCCATCTCACTCGCGTAGCCCAACCTTCCCAACCGGCGCCGACATGTGGGCCGGAGACGTCAGCCGCTCTCCCGCGGATGCGTACTCTTTCTCTCTCGCTAAGTCGCTAACGTTGCAGGACCCGCTGCCTAGATCCGCTCACCTATGTGCCTCACTTCCTTTTCTTCCGCTGACTCATGGGGACCTCCTATCGGGTCCATCCCCTTCGTCATCCCCGAACCGAAGCATGTGCCAACAAAACTCCATGGATTCCGCGTGGCCGTTGCACAAAACTCGTAGCTACCCTCGCTTGCGGACTCATCTCGGCTTCTCGGGGCCATATAAGTCAACTCCACTCTGCCGTCTCCCTCGCATTCGAGTTTCACCCCGAGGCCAGCAGTTGAGAGCCACCATTGTCGAGCGAAGAACAAGGGGGTGACGATGGCATTGACGCCGTGTTTGGGCGGTGTTTGGCCTTTGGATCCCACCGATGGTGCATCCCCAGGTCACGCCGAACATGGGAGCTACTCTGGCAAGACGGGGAGCGGGTTGGAGCGGGCGGAATTCATCGTCGGACGACCGTACTCTGCCGTGGAGCCGCATGGTTCCGTGGACTCGTGCATGGAACCACAACCTAGCCTCTATATTGGGCCAGTGGGCTTCACAGGGTTGCTCCACATAGATTTGGACTTTAGTTGAACGTAGGGAAGCTTTAGACCACGGGCAATTTCTCGCTGCACTTCCATCCTCGCCGCCAGAGTACCCCTCACCATGGGCGGGGCTCTCTGCGCCTTGATTCCAGGTAAGAAAGCCCTAGACCAATTCGCCTTGATCTCAGAGCCGTGTAGCAGGTGAGGGCAAACGATATGGGGCATTTGTGCGCCGGATGGCTGACTCCGGCCAACCCTCCGCCGTGGTGGTGGGTGGCGGCGCCCTGCCTTACTATTGAAAGTGTGGGGGTGATGCCCTCGGCCGTCCGATCGGATTTGGATGGCCACAGTTAGATCGAGCGTAACCCTTCAGTTAATTAAATCATGTACCTTGATCGATGATCCAAGGGCTCAGATGTGATCAACGCAAGGTCATACTATGGGCCATGGATCCCAAATCTTGTGGCCCTTGTTAAAAATCTGGGCCATGAGCTTTAGATCCAATGACCAGAATTCAACGGTACCCGTTCGATCTCGATATTTTGCCAGAGTGTGGCAGAACCGCCCGAATTATTCCAGCTTAAGTGCCCAAGCCACGCCTTAGAGGCAGCAACACACTTAAATCGGAATAACCCGTCAGTCCCTCAGATCTAGTCTGATAAAGCCACTTCCCAGGGATCAAATATCACTAGCTCACTCGAAGGTGAGTCACATAGAAGATACAATAAAGTAGGAAACCTCAATTTAGAGTACTGAAGTTACTACATAAATCAGAGTTTTTAAATAAACTGAAACAAGTTCCTAAATTAAAATGCAGCGGATCATCGATAACGTCGAAGGCTGAGAAGTAGGGCAAGGCCTAGCCACTACTCCTCGTGCTCCTCTCCTGCTGGAGCAGCATCCCACTTGACTGTCCAATCCGGTGGCAGGGTGGAAGGCCAAGTCACACCATCAACCATATCCTGAAGCGTACCTGCAAAAATTGTGCCACAAGCAAGGCTGAGTATACTAATACTCTGCTAGACTTACCCGGTGTGAGGAGTCTACTCCTCTACCTCTAGACCATACAGCTGTTTGGCTGAGGGGTTTGGTTTGCTAAAATCATTAGCTGGGTCTAAAATCAATTTTAGCTTTTCCAATTCTAGCATCATTAATTTAGCTAGGTTTGCTCCTTTCTAAGCATACATGGTAACAATCATTTAGCACAATCAACATGTTATCTCAAGTAAAACCTCATTTCACTTCTTACTCAATGCATACAATGGGTCAAGCAGTCTCATTAGCTGCGAGAAGCAGGCGATTCAAATCGAGTTTTTAAACCTTGCAAGGTAAACCTAAACACACGACATGTAGGGGCACTCCGTCCCCACACACATCAACCGTCCCCATCGATCCCCCGTTCGCGGCCAGGGCTCACCGCCTTGGCATACAATGCTCCACTGACCCTGGCTGCCGTCATGCAGTGACCGCACTTGTACCCACCATAGCTAGCATGGGAGACCCAGTCTCAGGACAAGTGAGGAGGAAAGTCCGCGCCCGGCTTCACTCAGGTACTAGGTTTATCGGTTACCATATTTCCCGACATGTGTTTAGTACGTTCAAACGCTTGACTCAGGTATCCACACATTAATCCTTAATTCCTTTTCCGTCTCATGGACAAGACATCCACCCTAGATCCAAGTCCATAAACCATCATAGATCCCATTATTAAGATGAATACAATCAATTCCTGACATCGTGCGAGTGCTAGAAAAATCACTCGACTTCTACCGAGATCCTAATTAGCAAAGCAGCTACTCGACCTAGCATACTAGTACCCATCTCAAAAAGGAATCCTGAGTTCATGCAACTAAGGGTTTCAAACAACTCCTACACTTAAGTGCACATTACAAGCCTACAAACATTAAGTGTAGTAAAGTAGCATATATAAACTAGTTATGCATAAAACCGAGGCTTGCCTTCAAATGCTGGGCTGCGGGGAGATCCTCTGTGGTAGGCTCGGGAGTTGGCTCCTGGTCTTCCTCGTGGACAACTCCTTGCTCGGGAATGAGCACGTACTCTCCGTCAGCGAGGTTGCAGTCTAATAAATGCAATGAGTGAGATATATATATGCCATGACATGCCATGTGGTAGTAATAGAAGTGATTAAATTGATAAAGTAAAGTTAAATCTTACTATGGATAGTCTAGGGGTATACTTAGCCAAATTAGGGTTAAGTTTGGTTAAGTTAAATGGTTGGAATATTTTAGTGCCCCACTGATTTCCTTTTAGTGTCTTAGTGAATGTTTATTATGATTTTTGCTGAATTGATTGGTGTGAGATCCATTATCCTTACTAATTCTCTCTTCTTTTCCTTTTCTCTTATGCTTTTAAGGTGGGATTGAACTACAACATGGCTTTATAAATTTCCAAAAATTATGTAAAAATTACAGTAGCTTCTCACTGGTGTATAACTCTGTCTCAAAAATTGGGGCTTAAAAAGTTAAGGGTTTACTCTGTACAAAATTATCAAGTTGTAGGGCAGAGGGGGTGCTTTGAACTACAACTCTCCTCTAACAGTGGATTATTTCTTAAAGCTTATGTTTGTTGGCATTTAGGTGTAATAATATGACTTTGTACCAAATTTTAGCCACTAACACCTATTGGTCATTTTACTGTGATTTTCTAAAGTTCTTGGCCAAAGAGGTGCTTTCTATTATACTTGAAAAATGTCAAACAACAGATTTCTAATTTTTCCTATCTTCTTATTTGTGCAAGAACAATCATTCTAGGATTTGGCAACTTTTTGCTTAAGGGAAAAGGGGGTAGAAATTCTTGGATTATATGGCCTTTTTCATGGGGTAGGGGGTAATGGGTGTTACCTTACATTTTTAAATAGGTTTCATATTTTTCTCTGGTGGCCTACTTCATTAATAGTCGGGTAAAAAATTATTTGCCTACTGTTGCACAATTTTAGGCTTCCTTATGATTTAATTAGAACATGAGCCAAATCCATATTTTAATTGTTTAACTCACTTATTGTGAGGGGTTGGGGTGTCTATTATTTTT
Source organism: Zea mays (assembly GCF_902167145.1). Classification (NCBI taxonomy): domain Eukaryota; kingdom Viridiplantae; phylum Streptophyta; class Magnoliopsida; order Poales; family Poaceae; genus Zea; species Zea mays. The sequence continues at coordinate 40,578,621 of NC_050099.1, read as the reverse complement.
GTAGTGGTGTTCTAGCAGTTAGGAGTCTACTGAATTTTCTTTACTCTTTTTATGGTGGCCCTTGTATTTTTAATCATGGTTTTTCTTGATTTCTTAGTGCCTAATAAATATTTAACCTTGGACTAGCTCTAGACTAGGGTTCTCTGTATTTTTCCTATGTTCTTTATCACTTAAGTATATTAGGAAAAGTATGTTCCTTCTCTGTTTATTATTTTCCACTGCCTTTCTTAATTTTCTAAGTTTTGGACAGATATGGTTTTTAATAGACAATCTTGAGTTATTTTTGTATACTAGGGTGCTTGGTATTTTTAAACAATGCATATGTTGGGTATGTACCTCCACAAATTTTCTTAAGCCTAGTATAGGAATATTTCTATTTTTCTCTATATTAATAAGGTTTGGGCAGTTTCCTTATTTAATTCAAAACTCTAAAAATTAATACAGAAAACATGGGGTTTACTATTTTTATCTGATAGTTCATAATATTTTGAATCCAGCAAAATTAGTTTGACTAATTTTGGATAAGTATTTCTCAAATTATGAATTTCCTAAGTTCTCTATTCATTAAAAAGGAATAATTAGAAATGGTTAAATGGAAACTGACTTTGCATCGGGGTCCCTGGCGTGTACTTTCTAAATTCCTCACAGACTAGTCCTCGGGTCATTATTCAAATGTGTCTCTGACAATTCAGAAAATCCCCTAGGGTTTTACTAAACCTAACCCGAGGTCCTTCCCCCAATTAAACAGTACCCGCGATGGAGGAATCCGGCCTGGTCACGGTCAGATAGCTCAGTCCAGTGAGTCGAGAGGCTTCACGGGGGGTCAGGGAAGTCGTAGGCACAAGAAATTGAAGAATGGTTCACCTGGTAGCTCGGTCTACGTGCGGTGGCGGGTGGCCGAAGTCCGGCGACGGTGATCTCGTTGTTCCGGTGAGGCAGGGCCTCGATCCTTGCTTGGAGAAGCTTCACGGCTCCACGGGGACACTGTTCAGAGGCTCGGGTGAGGCTAGGGGTCTCTGGAAATGGCTAGCTGCGATGGCCGGCGCTCGGGTGGCTCGGGCGGGCGGTGCAGAGCTCGCTGGAGCTAAGGACGGGGTCGGGACAGTGGGGGTAAGCGTGGAGTGGGGTGTTGCACGTCCGGGGGTGGTCGTTAAGGGCGTGGGTGAGCTCGGCTGAGGGTGGCTCTGCCACGCGCTCGGGGTGTGCGCGGGGGAGCGCCAGTGCGCGCTCTTGCGCCTGGGCACGACGTGGAGCACGAGAAGTGCAGAGAATGGTCAAGTTCAAGCGCGGATTGGCTCCAAATCTTCGCGATTATGGCCATGATCCCGTCGAGAGATCTCTTCACCGGACCTTCCTTTTGTCGTTTATGTGTGGCGGCTTATGGGTTTTGTTGACTAGAGCCAAAGATATGGGGTGATCAAATCGGGTTTGTCTCACTGCTGAAATCCGAGATGAAATCCCTGACTTGATGTGTCTAGGGCATGAATCTCGATGCCATCTTCACACACGTTGTAGAGGGGTTAATTTAGCACAGCTTTGTAAATAGGGGCTTAAGGATTTGAGCTAGGGATCAAGGTGAACGTGCTCGAGTTCTAGGTGAGGGCTGAAATTCAGAAATCTGAATTTTCAGATTTCCCTAGAGAGCTCCCACTTGCATGGCCTTTTTGGGGATTTTAAACAATTATTTTGGCCAAACTTTTCTAATAGTTATTGTAGATTAATTAGTGTATTTCAACTTTTATAATTGGCCTAAACCATGATTCCATGTTTTTCATGGTCTTTTTACCAATTCCCCCTTTTTACTTAAATAGCCTAATTAAGGTTATTCTAGGGTTTAGACATTTTCCCCACTTTGAGTGCATGACATGATTAAGGCATGATTCTTAAAACAAAAATACTTAGTTGAATTTTTTCTCCTGTGTTTTTGGTGTCTTTTATTCAATTTGATTCACATGAGATAATGATCTTGAGTTAGCACTGAGAAGAACTCTAGGTAACACTGGGGTGTTACAACCTTCCCCCCTTAATGGAATATCATCCCGAGATTCGGGTTGGAGTCCTCCGGGGCGAAGAGAAGGTTATGGCTTGCTTGAATTTGTGTTTTGTTTATTAAGGTTCTTCTTAGTAAACTGCTCTTCGAATGTCATCCTCTTTGCAACTTTAGAAGGAAGTCCTTTTTGATTTAGTTTTACAACTAACTCATTATATGTTAAGGTCATTCTTCTTACATTTAGACTCAAAGGGCAGGGGAGGGGTTGGGCATGGTTACATACCGATTCCCTTAGGTAGACAATCGGGGAAGTTTGAACGTAGGAATTACTCAGTCTCCCAAGTAGCTTCTTCCTCTGAGTGATTGCTTCGTTGGATCTTATACATTTCGATCGACTTTGCCCGAGTTGATCTTTCCTTGCAATCCAAAACCTTGGAAGGGTACTCTTGATATGATAGATCTGGCTCTATCTCCACTTCTGGTTCTGCTATGATCTCGGTTGGCAATCGAACACATTTCTTCAATTGGGATACATGGAACACATTGTGGATGGCAGACATTTTTGGAGGTAACCTCAATTTGTATGCCAAAGGTCCACATGCTTCCATGATTTCATAAGGTCCAATGTAGCGAGGGGCTAACTTGCCTTTGATCCCAAACCTTTGCACTCCTTTGGTGGGTGATGTCGGTGTTTTGGGTCCGACCGCGCACCCGGGGTTGCCCCTCGAGGTGCTTTTTGGAGTAGGACGGTGTTACCGACTGTAGCTCGATGGTTCGCGCTAGATGCACGAGAGACGGTGGACAATTTTGTACAGGTTCAGGCCGCTTTGAGATGCGTAACACCCTATGTCCTGGCATGAATACTTTGTGTGGTGAGTTACAAGGAGATTCTCTAATGCCAAGGATGTTAGAGAACTAGATGGATGGCTAAGTGGTGAGATATGCTTTTGAGGGGGTGCCCCTAGGCCTTATATACTCGACCGTGGGGCGTTACATGTGGATATGATAACAATGTGTGCCTAAGTAATAGTGAACCGATTGAGTCTATCCTCCTATAATTCTGCCGACCTATCCCCGCTCTGTTCCAATGTATGAGGCCCCTGCGCGGGAAGGTCGGGTCCTCGTTGCGGTTGCCATTCAAACTCATCGGGCCATCTGGGCCTACGTCAGTCCAATCTTGTGTCAACCTACTTTAGCGGGTGTTCCTCCCTCAGCCCATGAAGAGGTGACCTTGCGAATTATTGGGCCCACGGGCCTTTCGTGAGGTCTTTTATTCTTCCAGTGGACCTGAGGGATATCCGTCCCCCACAAGCCCCCAATCTTTGGGTTGATTTTGAAATAAACGGCCCAAAGATTCTAGGTCCAGCTTGCAGTTTTTGATTTTGATAAGGAATGCCTTGAAAATAAGTCTGTCGAGCCATTGCTTCTGAACTCTGAGTGACTCGATAAAAATGATCTTCTGTTGTCTTCTTCTGCCATTATTCGTCGGCCATCGCTTTATTCCTCAAAAATCGGTGCCCTATCTCGGGTTTATGCTTTGGAGGTCAGTATTTTGCTCTTTAGAATTCAAAATTTATTGGGTGTAGCCCCCGAGCTTCGAGTGGATTTTTGTAAATAATCCACTCGAAGGTCTTCATTTCAAGTCTTCTCAGAAATCATTTTTATCTTCTACTCGTGCTTTTAGAAGTCAGCCTTGTCTTAGTTTCATCTTATGCTTTAGAAATCAGCATTCTATCTCTTGGGGTTGATGATTCATTGGGTGCACCTAAGGTGCACCCAATGGGTGTAGCCCCCGAGCTTTGAGTGGATTACTAAAAGTAATCCACTCGAAGGTCTTCATCTCATGCTGTTTTTCAGAAATCATCATTTCCTTTTTGTCGAATGCCTTAGAGATCAGCATTATATCATCAACTTTATGCTTTAGAGGTTAGCATACAGTTTTGCCTTTGAGATCGAGCACGCGATCTGCCCATATCTTGTTATGTCTTAAAATTTATTTGATCTGCGACAGATTGGACGTTCGGTAGATTGCCTTTGGCTAGTCTTCATATCACTTCGTGCTTCAATACTTATGTTGATTTGACTTGTACCTCATCGGCTATTTTTGGCTTTCCTCTGATCTCCGTCGATATCTTCCTTCTGTCTTGATTCATTCATTGCGTATACTGTGTGGATGTGACTGCTTGGGAAAATCTATTGAAAATTCCTGGACGTCCCCCCAATGGGTGTGGGCAAGGGACGGCTTGGTGCGTTGAGCGTTTAGCAAACTGCCCCTGAGTAGTAACTTGACATGACCGCGGGTGTAATCATATCGTCCAAGCAGTTGACTTGAGTCCCAATGGGTGTCGTGTTACATGGAACGGTGCCAGCCGCCTGACGTGTTTCCAGATGGTTTGAATTGCATATTGAATTTTGCGACTGTTCGGTGGCCGTGGTAGGAGGTGAGCAGTTGCCTTCTTCTTCTATAAATAGTGTGCTTGCTTCTCCGGCATCTTTACATATCTTACTGCCGCTTGTTGCTTACTCTCTTCTCTTCTCTTCTACTCCACCATGGGCAAGAGCAAGAAAAGTGGAAGTTCCTCACACCATTCCGGCGATAAGCGGAAGCGTGAGCCAACTCCTCCCTTGGAGGACTTCGGCGATTCCGAGTACTCGGAGGAGGAGTTCCCCTCCGACTCCAAGGGTTCGCTGGTCCATGCCTCTCCCTCGGCGTCGTCTGACGACTCAGACGACTCCCAGGGGATCACCGCAGAGGTGTGGACCTACATCCGAGCCGTCAAGCGCGCCGGGCTCGAGGGCTCGGATGAGTCGGAGGTCTCCTCAGACGAGGAGAACTCCTCGGACTCGTCCGAGGAGGGCGGCGGTGACGGCGATGGCGAGGGCGACGACGACGACGACGACGGAGGCGACGACGATGGCGATGGTGACGGCGGCGAAGGTGGCGGCAAGGACGGCAGCAAGGGCAGCAGCAAGGGCAGCAACAAGGCCAGTGGCTAGGCGCCACTGGTTTTAAATGTTAGTATAGATTAGTAGTAGAAGTAGTATTAGTAGAATAATGTAGTAGTAGTTAGTAGTATAGTGTAGTGAAATGTAATGTAGTAGTGTAATGTATCGAACAGTGGGAAGAAGACCGACTCATAATGAGTTGGTTTTTAAGTTTGGTAACACTTCCCATCCTTTTATAATGAAGAAGATTTCATCCCATTCTGTGTGCGTTTCTTTGCTTTCCCATTGCTCCTTTTTCAGTCGGTCGGTCGATCATGCTTATGCTTAATGTAGTCGTTGTTCTTGGAAGTAATGCTTGAGTAATGACTTGGAATCGTCGAGTCGCATTTTAGATTTGCCTGCATATTCGTAGAGAAAAAACGGCTGATTTACTATTAGTATTTTCAGAGGTAGTAACCGAGTGGTTCTTTTTTGCGACGCCGGCGTTTTAGAGGTAACAGCCGAGTCCTTTTGAGCCACGTCGTCGTTTTAGAAATAACGGCCGAGTGATTACTGGTGACGTCGGCGTTTTAGAAATATAAGCCGAGTGATAACGGGCCACATCGGTGTTTTAGAAATAACGACCGAGTGAAGACTGGTAACGCCAGCGTTTTAGAAATAACAGCTGAGTTATATTGGGCCACATCGGCCGTTTTGGAAATAACGGCCGAGTGATGACTTGGCACGTCAGCGTTTTAGAAATAACAGCTAAGTTATATTGGGCCACGTCGGCGTTTTTGGAAACAACGACCGAGTGATGACTGGGCACTTTTTAGAGATGGCATCTGGCCCGGGAAAACCCCATTTGTACCGCGCCGTCGCATGCCTCTGCATTCTGAGCCCTAGCCATGCTTTTCTGCTTCTAGACCTTCTCTGCTTCCTTATGATCTCGCTTCCGCTCAGTTCGCCAGCGAGATTGAGATGGCGCCCAAGCGGAAGAGTCAGAATTCCTCTGCCGCGATCATTCCTCCCATCTATCCCAACAGCCAGTTGCCTTTCTCAGGTAATCACATGTCTGTTGTTTCTGAGTCCGACCTTATTCATCTTGTCTCCGTCGGAGTTCTTCCTCCGAAGGAGCTTTGTTCTTGGCAGATCTGTCGCGGGGTCACTGTCCCGACGGAGGACACCCACGAGTCCATTATTTATATTCCTTTTCTCATCTGCGGCCTTGCTCTTCCTATTTCTCCTTTCTTCCACGGTCTCCTTGATTTCTACCATCTGAATCTAACCCATATGAATCCCAATTCTATTCTGCAAGTTTCTGTTTTTGTTCATTTGTGCGAAGCCTACCTTGTTGTTCTGCCACATTTTGGCTTGTGGAAGTACTTGTATCACTGTCGGCCTGGAATGGCTGGATGGCAGCACCAGCTTGTGGGTGGTGCGAGTTTGGAGATGCGCCGTGGGAGGAAGACAGAGTACCTCGATATCCCACTCAAGGACAACATCAAAGGATGGCACCTGGAATGGTTTATTGTAGAGAATCACGACAAGTCTCTCCCCCCTCGGTCAGGGAGACAACCGAATGTTCGTGCTCCAAGTTGGACTGAATCCCCCACAGACTTGGAGATAGCCGAGGCCAGGGTTCTGCTTGCCGAAGTTGGTTTGTTGAAGGAGAAAGGTCTAACTGCTGAAGTTGTAGTCGCCGATTTTGTTTTTAAGAACACTCAACCATTGATGGACAGAGCGTACTCGGCTTATCTGTATCGTGGTATTACTGACTCAACTCGGGTTACCAACAGAAGGATTCCTGCTTGGATCTGGTAAGCCGGCTTGAGATGATTCTTAGGGGCAAGGTGTCAAACATCGGTGCTCCTGTTGCGTATTCTGCCTGGAATCTGCCTCCTCCCAAGACTTTCATCAGTTTTGTGTCAAATCCTCCTGCTGGTGACAATGGTTTGGGTCTTAGAGTACGACCCTCTCTCGAAGAGGTTGAGGCTTTGGTTGTTTCGCTTGGTGAAATCCCCAATGATGAGAGGCAGGTTCATTTTGAGATGCCTATAAACCCGAGCGATGCAGAAATAAGTGCTATGCTGGACATGTTGGCTGAGGATTCCTCTGATTCGGTCCCTACTGAAACACTAGCTGTAGCAACTATCCCAGAGCCTGGAAAAACCTTGGACACTCAAAGATCTGATAGCACTCGCCCGAAGCATCCTCGCCAGGCCAGTCATCCAATTTCTCCTGCTGAGGGGAAGAAAAAGAAAAAGAGACGGCTTCGGCGAGTGTCATGCTTGAATCAGGATGCCGACCCTTCTGCTCCTGCTGCCGAGGAAGTGCCAGTGGAGATTTTTACTGGAGCTGATCCCAATGGGTGTGACCCGGCTGATGCTGACCCCAATGGGTGTGACCTTGATGATGCTAAACCCAATGGGTGCAATCCGGCCAGAGCTGATCCCAATGGGTGTGTTGTTCGTATTATTGATGAGGATGAGGAAGAAGAGGAGGAAATCCCCTTAATTCGGAAAAACAGTCGGCGTTATATAGTCAGTGGAGAGAGCAGTGATATTCCTTCTCCAGCTTTGTCTGCTCTCGTTGGTCTGCAAGAATTGTCTCTGGCAAATTTTGACCAGGCTCTTGAGGATGTGGTCCCTGAAGATCTGCTGTCCGAGCCGACATATGGTGGTATGATGGACGTTTGCATTGATATGCCTGATGTCGAATTAGAATTATCCCGAGCAGCGTCTCGTGCCTCATCGACCTTGGAGCACGATCTTAAGAGTCAAGAGGCTGATCTAGATTGCTCCGTTCCCATGGAAGTGGCTGAAAATCCTTTAGCCTTAGAGGTGGCTGCTGCAGAGAACCCGGTCCCCAAGGATGGCGCCAGCGTTTACCCAGCCCCCGACGGTGTTGTCGGTAATGATCCGGCTCGGGTGGGAAGCGCGAGCTATGACCCAGCCCCCGAGGGTGTCCGAGCGGGTTCCCCTTCTCATACTTCCATGGATGTCCACGTCGGGTCTTCTCCTCCACATTCTGATTGTATGGCAGCAGCACGTGCCTTGGGTCAGGAAGTCGCCTTAGAGGCCAGCGCACCTGATGCTAGAGTTTTGATTTCTGCTGGTGATGCTGAGTTGGTCCCCAATGATGCTCTGCAGATTGCCTCGGTTGATAATCCTCCGTCAAGTCACCAACTGACTTCTCATGATTTGGGGCTTCCTTCGTTCTTCTCCAATCTCCAGGTAATTTAGCTTTTCCCGATCTGACTATACTCCGGGTGAAATACTGTCTTTGCACTCATTTGTTTTTAATGTCACGCTTTGGTTGACGAGATGGCTGGTCAGCTGAGATCGCAGGGTGCCTCTGTCCCGGCAAGAGCTCTGTCTCTAACACATTGGAATCTAGTGCTGCTTCAGCAGCGGGTATATGATTTGGAGATGGCAAATGCTGGTTAGTGCCTTTTGTTTCCTCCTTGGCTACTTGATTAATCTGCTTTTTGGCTGAATATCCTTGTTTAACCGTTTCTTGCTAGATATGGCTCGGCGGTATTCTGATCTTGAGGAGAAATATTCTCAAGCACGCAGAAGTAAGTGCAGTGTGATGGTTTTGAGACTTCTTTTTGTGTTGGATCGAGTAGACGTGAGCGCGCCTGAAAGGGAATTAGGCTAACACCTATTTCCTAATTGATTTTGGTGGTTGAATTGCCCAACACAAATAATTGGACTAACTAGCTTTGCTCTAGTGTATGAGTTATACAGGTGTCAAAGGTTCACACTTAGCCAATAAAAAGACCAAGAATTGGGTTCAACAAAGAGAGCAAGGGATAACCGAAGTGTGCCCTGGTCTGGCGCACCGGACTGTCCGGTGTGCCACCGGACAGTGTTCGGTGCACCAGGGGACTTCACGCTGAACTCCTCACCTTTGGGAAAACTCAGAGCCGCTCCGCTATAATTCACCGGACAGTCCGGTGTACACCGAACAGTGTCCGGTGCTCCAGGGATGAAGCGACTCTGAACTCGCCAGCTTCGGGAATTTGCTCCGCTATAATTCACCGGACATGTCCGATGTACACCGGACTGTCCGGTGAGCCAGCGGGGCAACGACTACTTCGCGCCAACGGTCACCTGCAGAAGCATTAAATGCGCGCCAGAGCGTGGAGAAGTTAGGCACGCGCGAAGTGGCGCACCGGACATCCAGGCGGGCCCAGCAGTCAGAGCTCCAACGGTCGGAACCCAACGGCCTGGTGACGTGGCTGGCGCACCGGACACTGTCCGGTGTGCACCGGACTGTCCGGTGCGCCATACGACAACAGCCTCCACCAAACGGCTAGTTTGGTGGTTGGGGTTATAAATACCTCCAACCACCCCACATTCAAGTCATCCAAGTTTTCAACCTTCCAACCACTTACAAGAGCTAGGCATTCAATACAAGACACACCCAAGTGATCAAATCCTCTCCCAATTCCACAAAAGCATTAGTGACTAGTGAGAGTGATTTGTTGTGTTTATTTGAGCTCTTGCGCTTGGATCGCTTGCTTTCTTTCACATTCTTTCTTGAGATCAATACTCACTTGTAACCAAGGCAAGAGACACCAATTGTGTGGTGGTCCTTGCGGGGAAAAGTTTTGTTCCCGGTTGATTTGAGAAGAGAAAGCTCACTCGGTCCGAGGGACCGTTTGAGAGAGGGAAAGGGTTGAAAGAGACCCGGTCTTTGTGACCACCTCAACGGGGAGTAGGTTTGCGAGAACCGAACCTCGGTAAAACAAATCCGCGTGTCACACTCCTTATTCGCTTGCGATTTGATTTGCACCCTCTCTCGCGGACTCAATTATATTTCTAACGCTAACCCGGCTTGTAGTTGTGATTGACTTTGTAAATTTCAGTTTCGCCCTATTCACCCCCCTCTAGGCGACTTTCAATTGGTATCATAGCCCGGTGCTTCATTAGAGCCTAACCGCTCGAAGTAATGTCGGGAGAACACGCCAAGAAGGAGATGGAGACCGGTGAAAAGTCCACTACAAGCCACGAGAAGGCTTCATCGGAAGAGTCCCGCAAAAAGGGAAAGGGGAAGGAGAAGAAAGCTTCTTCCCATAAGTCGCATCGGAGTGGCGACAAGATAAAGAAGATGAGGAAGGTGGTCTACTACGAGACCGACACTTCATCACCTTCCACCTCCGGCTCTGACGTGCCCTCCGTAACTTCTAAGCTCCATGAGCGGAAGAAGTTTAGTAAGATCCCCCTACGCTACCCTCGTATTCCTAAACATACACCTTTACTTTCCGTCCCATTAGGCAAACCACCAACTTTTGATGGTGAAGATATGCTAGGTGGAGTGATTTAATGCGATTTCATCTAACCTCACTCCACAAAAGTATATGTGATGTTGTTGAGTTTGGTGTACAGGTACCGTCCATAGGGGATGAACACTATGATGTGGATGAAGTGGCCCAAATCGAGCACTTCAACTCCCAAGCCACAACAATACTCCTCGCCTCTCTAAGTAGGGAGGAGTACAACAAGGTGCAAGGACTAAAGAGCGCCAAGGAAGTTTGGGCGTGCTCAAAACCGCGCACGAGGGTGATGAACTCACCAAGATCACCAAGCGGGAAACGATCGAGGGGGAGCTCGGTCGTTTCCGTCTTCGCCAAGGGGAGGAGCCACAAGACATGTACAACCGGCTCAAAACCTTGGTGAATCAAGTGCGCAACCTCGGGAGCAAGAAATGGGATGACCACGAGGTGGTTAAGGTTATTTTAAGATCACTTATTTTCCTTAACCCTACTCAAGTACAATTAATTCGTGGCAATCCAAGATATACACTAATGACTCTCGAGAAAGTAATCGGGAATTTTGTGAGCTTTGAATTTATGATCAAGGGCTCACGGAAGATCAACGAGCTTGACGGTCCCTCCACGTCAGAAGCTCAACCGGTCGCATTTAAGGCGACGGAGGAGAAGAAGGAGGAGTCTCTATCTTAGCCCGAGTTGGCAGCTTGGCTTAGCACCTACAATTGTCGGAGTCTATGATCAGAGTACACCATGTATTCCATGTCTTTATGTTGAGGAAGTATTTGCGGAATCCAGACCATCAAATCGAGCTAGAGCCAATTCCTGTGTAGCAAGACCAGACTCTAGAGTGTCGTCTGCTGCGTATCTTAGAATCCTAGGTGCTTGAGGAGCTGATGCGGCAGAAGTACCCGAACCTTTCTTTATGTGTGAGTTTTGTTGATTCATTGATCTTTCCTTGTCGTTCCGATAGAAGCGTCGGAATTCGAGGTCGAATTCTTTTTAAGGGGGTAGAGTGTGATACCCAATTTTCTGAAAAGAAGTTAAATTTATTTTTCCGTTGGGGTTGGAGTTTTTTAGGAAGCATTCACCAGTAAAACAGTAGAATACTTGTTGGATTTGTGCGCTGGGGTCGGGAGCAGACGTGAGAGCGAGTTTGGGTCGTGGATCTCGATCCGGCGGTGGGGAGCCCATTAGTTCCCCCCCCTTAACCCTAGCCGCCCCCTCCCTCTCACTCCCCCACCCCTTTGGCCGCCCCCCTCTCTCTTCCTCTCTTCCACTCTTGCAGCTGCCCCAATCCCTCTCCTTCTTCCCCAAGTGATTGCAGCGCCACCCCTCAACCCTAGTCGCCCCCACCTCTTCCTCTCCAAGGAGCCTCCCCGCTTGGTGTCCGTCGTGTGGGTGCGAGTCTTCCATAGGAGTTTGGAGGGAGGAAGAAGGAAAAAAAGAAGGAGGAAAGGAGGAACCCAAGGTGATTTTCATGATCATTTTGTTGTATTTGTGCTGCAATCCAATTGGTTACATGTTTACCTATGCGATTTGGTAGAGGTGCTGTCCAGAAATTTAGTGGGTGGACGAACAGCAGTAGTTCTAGGGATTTCTGGGAATTTTTCGTGGGCAATTAGTGGGGATCAGTGGGAGAATCATGTAGAGCTTTGTCATACCTTTTCAATGAGTACTTATGCGCTCGATTCGGAGTTATAATTTAGGAGATATCGTTGTTTGAATCCGGTTATGTTGCTGTCCAAAAAAACAGATTTTTCAGGTGGGTGAACAACAGTAGTATTAGCAGTTTCTGGGAATTTTTCGTGGGTAATTAGTGTTAACCAGTATGATAATCATGTAGGGCTTTGTCTTATCTTTCCAATGAGTACTTATGCGCTTGATTTGGAATTATATTTTAAAAGATATCGCTGTTTGAATCCGGGTATGTCGCTGTCCAAAAGACAAAAAAACAGATTACAGGGTTCATCTTGTGGACTGTTTTGGGCTAATTAGATGTTGGAATTTAATTATAAATTGTATACAAAACTTGTGGGGAATTTTATGTAGATGCCTCTGGAGTTTTTGTTTTTTACCACTGCTGTCATAATTTTAAAGTTATGAAATTATTAAGCAGCGTCACTGCAGTTTGGTGGGTGTGGGGACAGATGTAACCCGCGGCGGGGTTTGAGTTTGTGCGTAGGTGCGGCGTCGCTTATGAGCCTGATTATGTGAAATTGGTGCACTAAGTTGTGTGTCAAAAACAAGTGGTGGACTTCCGGATCGTACTTAGGGATTTGCCCGAACTTCCGGTAAAGACAAGTAAATACAGTGGTGGTTGCTACCGTTTGGTTTGCATCCTATTCCCTGTCATTGAGTATGCATAAGTTTTAGTTATGTCAATCATTGAATTCTATGATGAAGTTTATTTGTTTGGAAGTATTAATTCTCAATTGTCTAATATTGTGGATGATCATAATTTGGTAATGATATATGTGGTTGATTCCTATCTTGGATGAAGTTGAAGTTTCTTTTTGAATCACGTTATATGAAGTGTTGTAGGCATGACATGCACATCGCATCATCCATCTTGCATTTTGAAGTTATGTCGTGATCTTATGGTCCGACCGTACCGGTACATTTTTAGCATCGTACGTTGCCCGAGGAGGGGTACGATGCGGCTTCATATCCTTAGAGATATGAAGGCAGAAGTTATCCTTGCATTTGCAGACATTTGCACTCATGAGGTATATATGAAGTGTGACATTACTATGTTACTATTGTGATTTCTACCTGCGAGGTGTGGTGACTAGGTGTGTTGTACGTTGTATACGTGCTGCACCTTCGTAATAAGAAGGTTGTGGAATCAAGTGGTGGTAAAACAATGTTCTTATGTGGTTAAACAGTTTGATATTATTTTACTTGCTAAGATGTGTCATCTCACTCTTGCATTACTCAATGCAGGTACTTGATACATGTTGGGAATGAGGGGAGTAGCAGCACGTCCACTTTCACTCTCACAATAGCGCTGCCCAGGCGCAGCCATGATTTAATTAGAAATTTATTGTCAAAGGAAGTCTGTTTTTTTAACTAGTCGTGCGCACTAGTTAATTCAGTTCATGTCGTATGTTTAACTTCTCTTTGCTAGCCGATTAATAATACTTAGTATGTTTTTGTCATGATATATGTTTATACAATGTTGCCCCCTCATTTATGCAATTTTGCAAAGGGGATGTTGCCGAAATTTTATATATAGATGTCAGAAGTGTTGTTTAGTAGCATTCTGGGGTGTTTGGGGACCCTGGGGTGTTACACTCATAAAGCCTATACTTGGTGATAAATGTCGTCTTCGGTATATCCGAAGGTCGGATCCTGAGTTGATGGTAACCTGACCTCAGATCTATCTTTGAGAACACTCTGGCTCCTCTCAGCTAATCAAATAGATCTTTTATTTCTGGCAGATGGTACTTATTCTTGATGGTGACTTCATTCAAGGCCCTGTAGTCAATGCACATCCTCTTGGTCCCATCTTTCTTCTCTACAAATAGAACTAGAGTGGCCCAAGGCGGCGTACTTGGTCGGATGTAACCCTTCTCTAATAGTTCGTCGATATGCTTCTTGAGTTCCACCAATTCTGGTCCAGACAGTCTATAAGCTCTTTTGGAAATAGGGTCGGTGCCGGGTTCAAGCTCTATGGCAAACTCAACTTTACGCTCGGGTGGCATGCCCAGTAACTCCTCAGGAAACTCTCGTCCACTCGCCTAGGCTAAGGAAGCCAAAGCTCGAGCCCGCGTGGAGGAGCTTAGCTCAGCCATGGATAACCTGCAGGTCTATTATAATACACTACATGAAGAAGTTCATGTGTTGTATTCGCAACTGCACCCCAGTGAACCTGCGGATCATGTCGGGATGGAAGTCGGACCTTCTCATGTAGCGGGAGAAGCACTTGATGGTGAACTGGACCTTTTCAGGCCCCCTCCCTCTATAAAGTTGGTTAACGAATGGTCTTCTATGCCCGACAGTAAAGCTACCTAAAGTGAAAAGAAGTGGCTTACCAAGTGCCCGTAACATTGGCCAGACGGAACTTTCCTACTAATATGATCGTTCTGAAAGGCCAAGATATTGATGTCATCTTGGGCATGAACTGGTTAGCCCAGCATAAAGCAATTCTCAACCCTGATATGAGAACCATCAGGTTGAGTTATGGCCAATAGAGAGTTGGTAACTTGATTTCCTAAACCCAAGATTAGGCTATATTCGTATTTAGTGAACCATGACCCGACCCAAAGTTGAATTTTTCGTTATCACTCCATGACCACACCCATACAAATAAATGCCTAGATAATTTCTTTGTCGGACCTAAGGTGTACCTAGACTTCAAATAAGGATCTCAAGTCATGTCTCCTTCTAGAACCATTCTGTTGTTCAGTTGATACAGGTTGTGGCCTCTAGTATAGTTGGCCTCCCCTTGCGGATAGTCCTGTTGTTTTATTAACCCAACCTAGGGAAGACATGTCCGACCATTTTCTTGAATTTGATGCCTTTGGTTCCTTCATATCTATCGAAGGCATACCAACTTAATCCTTGACCTTGTGATCTTTATGATGGGCATAGAAATATGCTTGTGGCTGAATTAACAGTCTCCCATCATACTTCTTTCATCAAGTTTAGATTATGGCCATGCCTTGGGCCATGATCTATTTGGCGCTCTACTTGTAACCATTTTTACTGGTGGAGTATCTCTTTGTATATTGTCACCCTTACCCAATCCATTTGTCTCGCGCGAGATTTCTTATTGGTTACGTCTAGCAATGGCGTTATGACTAAAACCGATGGCACCGCGATGAAACTGAGGGCCTCCTGTGGATGCACACACATGGTTGTGCTACTTGGCACCTGTTGGTATCACCGTTAATAGTCATAATCCATTATTAGACTATATCGATATGTTATCTTTGCGCAAATTGTTCTTACCTTGTGAGATTCATTATTGGTGCTAGTTTTGTAATGGTGTCATGGTTAAGGACTTATAGTACCGCGGTGAAACTGAGAGCCTCCTGTGAATGTGCACACAGGATTTTGCTGCTTAGCGCATGCCGGTATCGAGGTCTCTAGTCATGATCCATTATGGAATTACACTGATGTGTTATCTTCCATTGACCTTTCTCTTGAAACAATTTCTATGTGATAGAGATCAAGCAACATCTGTCATTTCCGTTGGATCAAAAGGGCATACCACTTTCATGTGTGGTCTTATTTCTTTTGATCTTGGTAGTGACTACTTATACAAGTTCCCTTTACGTCCTTTGTGTAAAGGTGAAGCCTTGGAGCTTTTTAGTGTAAGAAAACAACTGATTAGCTCTCAAAATAGAGATCTGTTTCCCCTGCTGCTGAAATGCAGGAGTTTGTTCATTCGCTTTCTTATTAATCCATGTATTCCCTAACCAAGTCTGTTCATCTTGCATGAAGAAATGGATGAACAACATGACCAAATAAATTTTTACCCACATACATAACCTTTTATTAACAAAGAGTAAACTCTCAACCCTTGGCTTACCAATGGTATTGAGAGGATTTGCTTAATGTCAAAAGTAGTTCAACAAGTTGGTTTTGACTAACTTGTAACTGCCCAATGAACAAAGGTTGAGTTTAGAGATCGTTTTATCGAGTTGTCTAAACTCACTTTGGTTCAACCCACCCTAAAGAAAGTACGTACCAAAATCAAATTAAGTCGACCAGTAACCACCTAATTATCGCTCTAGTCGCGCCTCGACTGCCTCACGCGTGTTTTTCCTGCATGTGTGATCATGCCGATCCATGACTAGTGCTGGATAAAATGGACTGGTTGCAAAGTCCGCATCTATAGATCCCTCCGTTGATGATTTTTCCTGAATCTGTATCACCTTTCGTAGGCTTGGATTCCCTGGCTAACACGAGTTGACCGTGAGGATATTCGACATTCACACCCGTCTCGTGTGCTATGAACTTGCTGCAACCACTTGTTGGTAAACCTCTTTCTGTGTGTTTTACCCAAGATGGTGCATCTGATTCTGTTTGAGTAAAGTTGCATAATTGCCGCCCAACAGACTCAGATAGTACAGTGTCATCAGAAGAAGCAAATTGCACACATGGAACCTTATGTGTTCTTCTGGCTGACATCGTCTCTATTAGTGGGCAAAGATGAAAATTGAAATTGCACGCTATGTGGCTAAGTGTGACACTTGCAGACGTGTCAAAGCCATATACATGAAGACTGCTGGTCCATTACAATCTTTACCTATCCCAACATGGAAATGGGAAGATATTAGTATGGACTTTATTGTGGGCTTACCCGGGACTACACATGGGTATGATTCTATCTGGGTTATTGTTGATCGGCTCACGAAAATTGCTCACCTTCTGCCGGTCAAGACATATTACCCAGTACTTACCTATGCGGAATTATACATTGCTCGCATTCTCAGTTTGCACGATGTTCCGAAGACTATAGTGTCGGATCGTGGATCGCAATTCGTATCCAAATTCTGGGAGGAACTTCATAAATCCCTGGGTACCAAATTGCTCCATAGTTCGGACTATCATCCTCAAACTAGTGGACAGACTGAGAGAGTGAACCAAATACTTGAAGATATGCTGCGGGCATGTGTTCTGGAATTTCCACAAAAATGGGATGAATGTTTGCCGTTAGCGGAGTTCTCATATAATAATAGCTATCAAGAAAGTATCAAGATGGCACCCTTTGAAGCTTTATATGGACGACGATGTCGTACTCCGCTAAATTGGTCTGAACCTGGTAAAAGGTACTTCTTCAGGCCTGATATGGTGAAAGAGACTGAAGAAAGAGTCCAAAGGATAATTCATAATTTGAAGAAAGCTCAAGCTCGTCAAAAGAGTTATGCAGACAAACGGCGAATGCCCTTATACTTCCTTGTGGGAGACTATGTCTACCTAAATGTTTTGCCAATGAAGGGAGTATCGTGTTTCGGGATTAAAGGGAAGCTTGCACCCAGGTACATTGGTCCATTCCCTATACTTGAGCAATGTGGACCAGTGGCATACCGACTTCAATTACCCGAAATATTGTCTGTTGTGCATAATGTGTTCCACGTGTCACAATTGAAGAAGTGTCTTTGGGTTCCCGATCAAACCGTTGAAGTGACAGATGTTGTCCTTGAACCAGACTTGACATATTCCGAGCATCCCATTCGAGCCTTGGACCAAAAGGACAGGGTTACCCGGAGAAAAACTCTCAAGTTTTATAAGATACAGTGGAACCAACATTCCGAAGATGAGGCTACATGGGAAACTCAAGACTTTTTAGATAAGAATTTCCCAGGCTTTTTAGCCTCTTGTAATTTGTAAAGTGTACAACATTGTTATAATAAAGGATTGAGTTCCAAACCACCCCTGCCTTGTACCAAGAATAAGGAAATAAAGACGTGATGTGTTTCCTTTACCATTACTTACCCTAGGACTTTTAATCTCGGGACGAGATTCTTTTATGGGGGGAAGGATGTAACACCCCTGGTGTTACTGCTACTAAAACTTGAGCATGGCATCATAAGCATTAGCATTGCATATGTTTGACACACCTAGAGTGCATTCACTAGGCAAAAATTTCAAACAAGTTGTACTGTTTTGGTGTTTTGCAAATAGAACCCTAGATAGGGAACTTAACCCTAAATAGGGATTAAAAGGGTAAAACATAACCCAAATTGAGAAAACCTAAAAGCTTTAGGGGAATAGTCATAAAATGTTCCCAAGAATGAACTTGAATCACATTTATACCCCAGAGACACCAAAAACCTCCATTGGAACCCTGGAAAACCCTAAGTCCAAACCCTAGGGGCCTATGTGCAAAAACAGTGCACATTTGGACTAAAGTGTAAAAACTACTATGTTAAAGCATATAAAGTCACATGGTTCACATTTGGGAAGATTTACAAGCCAAACCCTAAGTTTTGGATTCATTTGCAAAAAGGACCCCAATTGAGATTTCACTCTAAGTCTGAATTTCAGATTTGTGAGCTTAACTTTGGAGCTTTGCATCTTTCAAATTCTAGGGATTTTGCTCTGGGTCACCACATCAATATTGTAGATCTATCATAGGGGAATAACTTTGCTTAAGAGAGTAAATATGGTTGTTATGCAAAGTTAAGAGAAAAATAGGCGCCAAGTTGGGCTGTCAGTCGGTTTGCTGACTGAAATATGGTCACCAGTGGTAGTGGTCGAACTTGTGATCAGATTTGAGCTAAATCCAGTAGGAATTCGACTAGGATTGCTATAACAAAGATGAATATGGTTTAATGGTTTACAACTTTGATGCAGACATGCACTCAAGTTGTTATACAAAAATCAAAGAAATTGTTGCTCAAAGTTACTCTGTCAGAACTGGGTTTGAAAACTAAAACTGAACCCTAGATGAGAAGTGGTCGCAGTGAGATGAGGCTAAATCTGGTGAGCCTTATCTTTGGATTCATTCGGTTTCAACCCAAGAATCCTATAGTAAGTTTGTAGCTTGATGTATGGTAAACAAATTCTATTAGGAGAGATTGTTCTGTTCTTGACAAAAATCCAGAGATCAAGATGGAAGAAGGTAGCTGGTTCAGATGACTGAAGAACAAACGCCATGGTACAGTAACTAATGTGGATCAGACCGCCAGTGCGGCAAACTCACCACCGGCGACCTCTCTGCGCCAAAATTCGTGCCGGCGCCGTCCGGGTTCGTGGGCGGTAGGGAACGTATAACGCCGGAGTTAGATAACGCGTACGTGGCACCATACCCCGAGCCTAGCCGGAGTTGTTCACCGGCAACCACCGTGACTCAGTGAGCTCTCGCCGCGCTGTCACGCATGCCGTGATTTCCCTCACTGTGCCTCCTACCGACATGGTCGGCATGCGCTCGCGATGCTGTCCGTGACCATGTGATGATCGCCGGTCCGCCGTGGCTATAAATAGCCATGTGGTCCACGGCGAAGGTGCGACCATCACACACAGAGCGTTGAATCAGAGCCCCAAATTCACGCTGTCTCTGACCCCTCCTCTCAAATTGAGTCTGCACGGTGAAGCTATAGCTTTTCACGGCCGAGTAGCCTCAATCCCCATCCCCAATTTCAACCAGAGCCGCCACAACACCAATTCTCCCCTTTCTCTGTCACCGACAAGTCTAAGTCTTCCCCGCTCTGTGGCCAGCATTCCTCGGGTTAGTACTTACCCAATTGCTTCATGTTCTTGCTTGTTGTTAGCCTCCTATTGCTCTCAGTGCCAACCAATCGAAATTTGGCCGAAGCCTTTCACCAGAACACGCGCCTGCTTCTGAAGAACGCCGTCGGGCCACCCTCACCGTCGACCTGCTCTTTGGCTCTTATTCTGCCCAAACCAAAGTGTGTGCATAACTCCTGGTGAACCCGTGAACCCTTCCCCAGCCTCAATTTGGTCATCCCCGCCGTCGTTTGGCCGGAACGCGTTCGTCCCTATAACCATCCGCCTGTCACCATGAACCAGTTGTTTCAAAGCCCTGGTTATAAAATTGATTGGGGGGAAATGGTCCTTAGAACTTGAATTTGGCTTTGGCCAAAGTAGGACACCGGTCGCTGAGCGAAATAGCCGGTTCACGTGCTCGTCGAAGCCCTGCGCATCGCCGTCCGCCGTCGAGGGCTTCAAGGTGTAAAGAATTAGAACTACAGGGGTCTTTCTGCAATGGTCAGCGACTCAGTCAAATAGTGCCATGACCCCGCTTCCAGTTATCCAGTAAGTTGAGGGCCTTTCTGCAAAGCAGCCAGTGCGCGCGCGGGCGCGTGAGGGCGCGCTCCCCTGTTCCCTGTGTTGCTGGGCCTTCTGGGCTGAAATCAGCCCAGTACTATTCACCAGTTTCTCTTTTTCTTTTTATTCCAGAGCTAAAACAATTATAGAAAATGGTAGAAAAATCCTAAAATTGTGAAACCAATTTTCCTAGGCTTCTTATTTTTCATAGTATTTAATAAAATTAGTTTCATGATTTTTAGATTAAATAAGGAATTTTAAGGCATTCAAAGTAGTTTAAAGCATTAGTTCTGGATTTTTAGAAAATAAATGGTAATCCCAATATTACCCAAACTTTTTACATGAACTTTACACATTAGTTAGAAGCCTTGGGTAGAGTTTGGTTTGATTTGGACCTTGTTTGATAACTAGAACCCAAAACTCTATCCCCTGCCCTTTGAACTCCTTTACTGACTCCGGAAACCCTAAGTTCTCAGAGTTCCGTGAAGGAAAGTTGTATTCAAGACTTAGATAATAAATCTTTATTATCTTTGCACTCTCATGAGCATTACATGGCATTCATTCTTATATATACCTATATGGTTATATTTAGAAAACGAAGAAGAGATCGAAGTGACCGAAGAGAAGACACCACCACCTTCGGAATCTCAGGCCGGAAATTGTTTCTACTTCGATATCTGCGAGTCCGAGCCTGACTCACCTACTAACGAAGGCAAGCCCCGGTGCATTTGCCACCTTCCTTGATTTTTAAAATCTTTCTCACTTTCTTGATGCATTAGGTGATAGGAGTTGATTGATAAAACAATTCCTGCATTACCTTCCTTGAATTTGATTACCATCCTTGATCACCTGTTTTTACAAAAGATTTTGATGCTTAGCCTTGCTTTAGAAAACAAAATGTTTTGTTTTTACAAAATATGATGTGGCAAAGGTGGGTGGGATGTTTTCGAAAATAAAACTTGATGGTGGATCTGTCAAAGGCCTTGATGGATTCAACATCGGAAAAGATGTACCTCTGCCAGGTACCAAGTTTTTGGGTTGAAATGATTAAGCTGAGACCGGGCGGGTGACTTGCACGAGAACGGAGTCTCGGTGTAGTGTCTCCGTCTGAGTCGATTAAGGACCGTCTCGATGTAGGCCTGCTGACCGGGGACCCTTTAACTGGTCACATGCCTCGTCATGGGTAAGCCTTGCCTCGGGCAGACTAAGGCCAGAATAAGATAACACGAAATGGGCGTGGAGCGGTGGCGGGAGTAGCGTGTACCCTCCGTAGCAAGAGGCTGGATGGTGGTGTATCTGTGCTCTCGGTTTGCATGAACCTGATCTGGTCTTAAGAACCCCGGTGGCGGGTTGACATATGCAAGGGTTAAGTGCTACATATGTCGTGTGATTGGAGATCCTCAGCTGAGTATAATCGATTTGGATCACCGTACCTTCGCGGTTATGAAGACTTGGTCACTGACTTACACGTAGCAATCCACTAAAGATGATGGTTTGTTAAGAAATTGGCTAGTGTAGGTCAAGTGATTGAACTAGGGTAGAAAGAACTCTAGTTGCAGGTAGTTTTACTTAACTTGACAAATAAAACTGGATTTTTAAGGATCCACTTTAGTAAGCATTTCTGCAAAACAGAGTCTTTGATTATTGAAAAGCCTTACCTTGACTCCCTTAACCAGCATACCCTTGAGACTCTTTTCTTTAGTCGGGTAAGACTTGCTGAGTAATTCCATACTCAGGGTTTATTCCCCCGTTGTTTTTAGGTGAGGAAGCAACAAAATTTTTTGTTGCTTTTGCTCTAAGGTGGTGCCAAAAGAAGAACACAAGGAATGAAGTACGAGAGGAAAGGATCCTCCATTTAGAACTTTTGTTTAAAACTATCGGGAGGAGTTTTTGCCTCCCTTGGTATTGTAATAATACTACTCAGCGCTCGTTTTAAAACTCTGGTCTGTAATAAGTAACTTGATCTTACTTTCTAAATAAATGTAAGTTTATGTAATCACTTCCGCATTTCTATATCTTCGAGTTCTGTAATGTCTGCAAGACGGGTGAAACGTTCCTGGAAAGGTAAGAAAGAAGATACCGAACTTGTCAAGTGATTCAGGGGCACCTACATGGTTGTATGAGGTCCGTTGGACAAGGACAACTGTAGGTGGGCCTAATTACTTGGGAGGTTCCGTCACAAGTTTCTCGGCTGTCTGGTATCAACAAAGGGTATCAAAGCTAATCCAAGCAAGATCGAAGCTATCCTTCGGATGGCACCGCCAAATTCAGAGAAGGGGGCTCAACGGTTGGCATGAAGGCTGGCAACGTTGAATAGATTTATATCAAGATCAGTAGAGAGAAACCATTCTTTGAAATACTGAACTCAGCCGAAGTCTTTTAGTGGGGTCCGGCTCAACAAAAAGCCTTCGAAGAGTTAAAACAATATATGATAGATTTGACAACTCTAACTCCACCTTCATTAGGAACTCTGTTGGTCCTGTATGTGGCTGCTTCCCATTCTGCAGTCAGTGCGGTACTTGTACAGGAGAAGCAAGATGGCCAAGTAAAAAGACAAGCATCGGTATACTTCATCTCCGAAGTACTCAGTTTATCAAAGAAAAATTACACGGAATTGGAGAAGGTATTGTATGATGTGTTGATGGCCTCCAGGAATGTTCGGCATTACTTTCAAGCATATCATATAATAGTGCCTTCATCACAACCTCTGAAGGACATAATGAGGAACAGAGAAGCTACAGGAAGGATTGGAAAATGGGCTGTAGAGCATAATGAATTCACCATTGATTACGTACACAGATCCTCAATTCAATCTCAGGCGTTAGCAGATTTCATTGCTGATTGGACGCTAGAGGCTCAGGGAGAAGAAGCAACAAAAGATACCGAAGCTTGGACTATATTCTGTGACGGCTCTTGGGGAATCTTCGGCGCAGGAGCAGCTGTTGTTCTAGTAGCGCCCTCTAAAGTCAGGACATGTTATGTAGTAAAGTGAGACTTTAGTTGTACAAATAAAATTACCGAGTACGAAGCTCTTCTTTTAGGGCTTCGGAAGCTAAAGGCAATGGGAATAAGAAGGGCAATCCTCAAAACTGATTCCCAAGTTATTTCTAGCCACGTGGACAAAAGTAGCAAGGCAAGGGATCCAAAGCTTGAAAATTACTTGGATGCAGTTCGAAGATTAGAAGCTTCTTTCGAGGGATTTTCTGTAAAAAATATCCCAAGGGGGGAAATGAGCATGCGGATTTGCTAGCTAAGTCAGCGGCACAGGGGCTCCCTTTGCCTTCGGAAGTATTCTTTGAAACAATAAAAGCACCTTCAGTCGAACTTATGGAGAGAGCAGTGCTTACAATATCACCTGTACATAGTGAAGATTGGAGGACTGAGATTATAGCTTTCCTCCAAGGCAACTGTCTTTCGGATGACGAAGTTTACAATAAAAGAATGGAAGCAAGAACAAGACCATATGTAATCATAGAAGGGGAGTTATATAAATATGGAGTCTGCTCTCCATTACTCAAGTGCTTGTCCAGAACCGAAGGTCAAGAATTGATGAAGGAAATACATGCAGGATTATGTGGATCTCATATTGGGTCTAGGCCTTTGCTGGGGAAGGTTTCCAGACAAGGATTTTACAGCTGAAGGCAGCTTCAGATGCAGCAGACTTGGTTCAAAAATGTGAAAATTGCCAAAGATGCACAAGAGACCAGAAACAACCTTCGTGTTTAACCCAGCTAATACAGCCAACCTGGCCACTGCAAAGGTGGGGTCTGGATTTGTTAGGTCCACTTCCACCAGCATAAGGAAATTTGAAATATGTTGTTGTAGCAGTGGAATATTTCTCTAAGTGGATCGAAGCAAAGCCCTTAGCCACAATAACTTTGGCTACAGTACAGAAATTCTTTTGGCAAAATATTGTTTGTCGCTTCGGTGTGCCGAAGGCAATAACCGTTGACAATGGAACTCAATTTGATGCTGAAACATTCAAAGATATTTGTGACCGAATTGGTACAAAAATTCATTTTGCATCAGTAAGGCATCCAGAATCAAATGGGTTAGTAGAGAGAGCAAATGGAGTTATAATGACAGGAATAATGAAGTTAATCTTCAATCAGCCTAGAGGAAAGTGCCCAGATGAGTTGATCAAAGTGGTGTGGAGCCATAACACAACTGTCTCAAGGTCAACAGGTTTTACACCTTTCAAGCTCCTGTTTGGTGACGAAGCAATAACACCAGAAGAAGCAAAGACAGGATCAATAAGAACCACAGCTTCAGCGGAGGATGAAGCTGATTCTCAAATAACAAAAGACACTATAGAAGGGACTAGACTTCAGGCCATAGAACACATCAATAAGTATCAGGCCGAAATAATAAAATGGCGTGATAGGAAAGTTCGATTGAAAAATATCAAGCCAGGTCATTTGGTGCTTCAGAGAGTATCCAACCTAGATACAGTGGGCAAGCTACAGCTGAAATGGGAAGGTCCTTTTCTGGTAGTATCTTCGTCAAGACCCAGTTCTTACAGATTGAAGGATATGGACGGCAACGACATACCCAGAACTTGGAATGCGGATGAGCTTCGGTGGTATTATGTGTAATTAATGTAATCTTCTCTATTTTTCCTATGGCACCCTTTTCCTTTCAGGAGGGGAGAAAGGTTTTTAACGGGGTCATAGTTTGTAATTTTTATTCTTATTTAGCCCTATGCAATACAAGGGCCAAAATCCCCCAAAAATGTAACATGTAATATCAGAGCCTGCACCATCGAGTGCAAAAAGACAACAGGGAAAAGCTCAAAAGTCATCCCCAAGGGGATGCAGAGCTGAAATCACTCCAAGAATGACGAAGCTACAAAAATTCGTTCCTAAGGGAGCGCAGAGTAAGTTCCGAAGCTACAAAAAAGTCGTTCCTAAGAGAGCGCAGAGTAAGTCTCGAAGCTCAAAAGTCGTTCCTAAGGGAATGCAGAGCCAAATACCACCGAAATAGAAGGTGAAGAAGCTCCAAAGTTGTTCCTAAGGGGATGCAGAGCTTAAATGCCACCGAAATAGAAGGAGAAGAAGCTCCAAAGTCATTCCTAAGGGGATGCAGAGCTTAAATACCACCGAAATATAAGGTGAAGAAGCTCCAAAGTCGTTCCTAAAGGAATGCAGAGCTTAAAGACTCCAAAGTCGTTCCTAAGGGGATGCCGAGTCTGGGTGTGGCTTCGTGTGCGTTTGGGTCATACATTTGCATGTTACATTACATAATTCATTACATTCATACAGACATTCATTAGACATTCGTAGGATTATCATCATCATGACATAAAGCATGAACATAAACAGTCCGGCTTCGGCGACAAAGTGCTTCGTTTAACACGAAGAAGCTCCGTTTCAAACATAAATACAGGCATTCTATGCAAGGAAATGCTTCGATGTGTACGAAAAGAAGGGAAGGTGTTTTTTGCCTTCGGCTCAAAAGATACACGAATTTTGTCCACAACAAAGCAATACATACATGGATGGAAAAGGTAAAATTATATTACAAGGTATGGACAAATATACACAGTACTGAGTTCAACTCTCGACTACAATTTTTTGCAAAAATAATACAAATATTCCCTAAGCTCTATACAGGAAGGCATAAAAGAAAGCTTCGGGCCAGCAACCTTCGGAATGTGTTGTGGGCTAATAACCTTCGGCACCGCCATCCTACAGACAAACAATGGTATAAGGTAAAAGTGATTATAAAAATCAAGGCAAGCAACAGGTATAAGTTTCGTACTGGTTTAAGCAGACTTCGAGCTTCATCTCCAGCCAACTCTCGTCCGCCTTAGCCCAAATCTGAGTGATGAATTTATTTCTGATGCTTCGGGCTTCACCAGGGATGTTAATAAGGTCTGATAGTGATAGGTTGAAGGTTGGTTTGTTCACCATTTTTGCATGCGTGCATCCGGCCTTCAAGAATGCAGCTACTGTGCCACAAAAAGCTAACAAAGCACAGAAGTCACCGTGCCTAGTTATCACTTCATTGAGCGCATCAACTTCGTTTTCAATGTGCTTGAAGGTATCTGATATGTACTCAGCCGAAGGGGTAATATCTTCAGAGCTGGCCCCAACCGAGCTGAAGACTCCTTTTAATCGTTGCACGTAGTGGCTACTAAATTCCAAGCATTTGTTTCGAAGGTCCCTCAAAGATTCCTGCAGCTTCGTGTTTTTATCAGCTTCGGCTTTATATTTTTCTTGCAGTTCCTTTGTCTCCTGTTCGAAGCACTCTGATTTTTCTCTTAAAGTTGTTTGGATCTGGAGAAGCTCCTCGCTCAGTCGAGCATTTTCAGCTTGAAGTTCCGCAAGGGAACCCTCCGTTGATTGAAGCAGGAAGTCCTTCTTCTCAAGGAAAGCTTCACAATCTTTGATTTTGCTCTCCAAGCCTTCAATTATGACTTCATTTTTCTTGTCTTCAAGGTCTTGTTGCATTCTTAAAGCTTTACTTAGCAGCATACTCTGTGAAAATAAGCTGACATAAGAAAATTTTGATTCATCACAAAGATAACAGAAATCTAGGCAAAAGAATTTTACCTTGAAATTGGAGTAAAAGAGACTGCCGACGATATGTTGCCGCCGGTAGCCGCTTATATCAGCCTCAAGCTTCGGGAAACCGCCACTCTTTGTTAGAGTGCCGATTATTTTTGCCCTGGTACGATCGCGAATACATCCTAAGGCTCCTTCGTCAATTCCACCGAAAAGCATAACTCCTGGCTGGTAGCCACAAGATATCCCATATTCCTGTAGCTCTTTCTTCTCAGCCTCGGACAATTCTTGACCCATCAGGTTTTGAAGGTCAAAATCTTTTTCTTCTGAAGTAGTATCAGCAATCTTTTTTCCTTTATCTGGAACTGCGGCCATGACCTTCTCTGCAGCCATAGCCGTCTCTTCTGCAGCCATATCCGAAAGAAGTTTGTCAATTCCTAACAGTGTACTTGCAAGATTGGCAGCTTCGGCAGCAGCTGCAGCTTTGGCAGAGGTTTCAGCTTCGACAGTGGCCTCAGCACTTGCAACAGGTGCTATTCTGGACGCTGAGGTCAGAGGTGGTGTCCGCTCAACAACTTGCATAACATTAACGATTCTTCATTTTTTCTGACCTTCAGCCTTCTCCTTTGTAGCCAAAGGTTCATCCTTCTTCTGTAAAAGTTTTGTCAGTTCTGGTCTCAGAGGACTTAGCAGCTGGATGGGCAAGGATTCAGTCATTACCTTTAGAATTTCTGCTATTTCAGCAGCAAAGGGCATTGGAGTTTCTTTTGTTGCCTCAGCTACCTTCGGCTCCGGTACCTCAGGCTTCCTCTTTTTTGACACTATCGTCTTCAGCTCAGGAGCAGTTTTTGTCTTCTTTGAAGCCTTCTCATCCTCCTTAACCATTCTGGCAGATTGTCTGTTTAGAATACTAACGATTCTTTTTCTTTTCACCCCTTCGGTATCTTTGTCAAGCTTCTCATAATTGGGGTATTCAAAATTCAAGGCGTCCATTATCCGGTTCAATCTTTGTTTCGGCCGGGTACCGAAGGCTACGGTCATCAGCTGATCTTCCTTTTTGGTATAATTCCCAAGTATTTCATTGCACATGGTCTCAATCATGTCTAGTCATTCTTTGCAAGGCTTCTTGAATTGTTTTTCAAACTTAAAACGGTAAGCAAGTCGAACAAGTTCATGCTTCTTCCCCACTTCATTCCTCTTCGGCATTCCCCAGCCACTTGACGTCGGATATGTCCTGTTTGCCAAGTATTCTTGCACCAAGTCCCTAGTACTGATCTGCTCAGCTACCACTCTAAATTCTACTTCAGCCAGCTGACAGGGTGACCCCAGTTGCATATTGCACAAGGGCCTGGTCATTCCGAAGCTCAAAGTCAGCGGACTCATAACCATGGTCATCAGCTTCTCCCTCTTTTTCTCGTCAGCCTTCATATAGAACCACTCAATCTTCCAACCAGTTGGCCACTTCGTGCGGTAGCTGAGAACTGGTGCCTTTGTATCCTTTCAATACGCAAAATTGTAACAGCCAAAATTTTTGTGAAGGCCATCTGCCCTGGCCTTCGTCTGATAATGCAGCTCGTGCACTCGGCAGAAAGCTTCGGCATCTGGACTCATCCCTTGGCTTCGGAGGGCCCAGATATAGACGCTGAGTCTAACAATAGCATTGGGAGTTAGCTGATGAAGATATATCTCAAAGGTCTTTAAAACTACACCTATCATTTCACTCAAGGGGAATCACAGCCCTGCTCTAAAGAAGCTCTTGAAAACAACAACTTCATCCTTCTTCGGCTATGGGATTACCTCTTCTCCAGCAAATCGAATAAGTTTGCTCTCTGCCTCTCCAAAATAGCCCAATTTCATCATCATAGGCATGTCATCTTCCGTCACAGTAGATTTTTCAAAATCAAGATGACTAGCCTTTGTTGGGATCAGAATGCTATAGTCTTCCTCACTCTCATTAACATTTTCACCCTCCACCACAGTTTGTTCAGCTTCAGCATTTGAAGCACCTTCGTCAACCTCAACCAGACCTGATCGTTTCATTACTTCTGAAATCAGCGCTGTTTCGGCGGCTTCGGTCTCGTCCCCGTCACGAGACACTCTAGCAGTTGATTGCACTCTGGCCATTTCAATGATTTCACCGTTTGACGAAGCTAACCTTAAACGATGAAGCATTTGCTCGAGAGTGCAATACTAAAAGCTTCGGCTATGGTCAAATTTTTTAACAGCACAACAGTGCAATGGCAATGAATGATGTGGTAACTCCTCACCAACTCGTCTGTTTATATAGTGCTGCAGGGGGGAGGTGAACTGCCAGGCCGCTTGCACTCGCTGAGCGGTGGATCGTCCGACGCCTGGAATATTATAATCGTTTCTCGGCAACGAGCTCAGGGAAGGTGTTTTTTGGACCTTCGGCATTCCGAAGCCTTCGAGTTTTTCGCGGATCGAGCTCGTTACAAAAAATGATCCAGCACCGCAAAGGGCTACTGTTTGGGGCCTTCTTCTCTGACGAAGGTCCTCTAAGCAAAAACACCTTCGACAGGACGATATTCAAGCAGGTACAATATGAAGATATATGCCGAAGCTACAATTGAAAGAGCTTTGGCATGGTGGCATGTCTAAGACGAAGGATGGCATCGACTTAAAGAGGAAAAGACTATATAGTCACTGATGATTTGTACTATGATTATAATTAGTTATCAGGGACACGAATGTAATTTTGTCCGGGCTTCATCCCGTGCCTATAAATAGATGAACAGTATCCTCGTACTGTTCACACTGACTTGTAATCACTCACGTGACACTGCTGCTTTTCACCTTCTATCAAGCCGAAGGTACAAATGTAATTTAAATATTGTTGATGTTTGTTCATGTTTATATAACAAGAATATGAATAGTCTAATGATTTGAAATGATTATACATATTCCCTTCGCGTTTCATATGTATTTGTTTACATCCTTGCTTATTGAAATGATGAAGGTACATCCTTCATGACCTTCGTCCGAAGATTATTATATCCTAAGGGAGATAATGCTTCGAAGGACGAAGGTCTTTAACCATTAACACTTGTGTTGCCTTGTTCTTGATTCATAGCATTTGAGAACAAGTGACCAACAACGGCGAAGCTTTGCTCAGTGGTGTCGGACCACGGTCTGGGACATCGGGGCAGCCTTGTCGTGGTGGATCAGAGGCTCAAATGGCGCAGCGATGAGAGAGCTCTAGTGAGCTCGGGCGCGGATGGGTGTACCTCGGGTGGGCGCGCTAAGGTGAAATGGATGAGGCAGGGGGAGTGGGCGCGTGCAGGGACGTCAAGGGGAGGGTCAGGGCGGTGGTTTCGCGTAGACAGGCTACGTGGGCATGGCCGTCTCGTTGTGCGTGCGCGTGGGTGGCCTGCTCGGGCGAGCGGTTGAAGGGAGGAGGGACTGGCAGACGGGGCCCGCCAGGAGGGGGCATAGGCGCACAGTTGGGGCTGGCAAACTAGGCCCACGGGCAGAGGAAGAGCGGGGCACGCGTGGGCGTTGCTGCGCCGACATGGTGGGCCCGTCCGATAGAGAGCGGGGAGGGGAAGCGGGCGCGGGGTTAGGTGGGCCGGATGGGCCAAAAGGCCGAGGGAAGAGGGGATTCAGGCTTCTTTCCCTTTTCTTTTTATTTCTGAATTTTCAATCTTTTTTTATTTTATCTTCTTCTTTTGAATTCAAAACTAATCAAACCACAAATACAAGTTTGAATATTTCAAACATGTGCATCAATCAAAAACAATGTTTAGGCTCATCATGATGCAACATTCCACATCCCTTTAGGGTTTTACTTTCCTAGAGCTTTAATACATCTCCAAAAATAAATATTCAAACCTCTACTAAATAGAAGAGAAAGAAATCTATAGATAGAAGAAAATATATAAATGAGAGAAGAAATTTTATATCCCCAAATTCAGGGTGTTACACCTGGATCCCGCGAATCCTCTGTGCCCCCACGTCTAGTGACTGACGTGTGGCTGGCCGTGGCTAATGGTCGGCCAGCACGTGTCATAGCCGCATCGGCGCCCGCGCGCTTTTGCGTCGAGGCCCTCATCTTTCTCTGAAACTGCGCACATGTAGCCTGAGTCTCGGGGAAATTCTCTAAAACTGCGCACATGTCGTCGATAGCGAGGAAATGGGCAAGGCCTAGCCCACTACTCCTCTTGCTCCTCTCTCGTGGAAGCAGCATCCCACTCGACCGTCCACCCCGGTGGCAGGGTGGTAGGCCAAGTCACACCATCAACCATATCCTGCAATGTACCTGCAAAATTATGCCACAAGCAAGGCTGAGTATACTAATACTCAGCTAGACTTACCCGGTGTGAGGAATCTACTCCTCTACCTCTAGACCATGCAGTTGTTTGGCTGAGGGGTTTGGTTTGCCAAAGCACTAGCTGTTTCTAAAATCAATTTTTAGCTTTTCAAATTCTAGCATCATTATCTTAGCTAAGTTTGCTCCTTCTAAGCATACATGGTAACAAGCATTTAGTACAATCCACAAATTGTCTCATGTAACCTCATTTCACTTCTTACTCAATGTAGTACAAGGGGTCAAGCAGTCTCATTAGCTGCGAGAAGCAGACGATTCGAATCGAGTTTTTATCCTTGCAAGGTAAACCTAAACACACGACATCTCAGGGTACTCCGACCCCACACATGCCAACCGTCCCCATCGATTCCCCGTTCGTTGCCAGGGCTCACCGCCTTGGCATACAATGCTCCACTGACCCCGGCTGCCGCCGTGCAGTGACCGCACTTGTACCCACCATAGCTAGCATGGGAGACCCAGTCTCAGGACGAGTGAGGGGTAAAGTCTGCGCCTGGCTTCACTCAGGTACTAGGTTTACTGGTTACCATATTTCCCGACATGTGCTTAGTACGTTCAAACGCTTGAATGAGGTATCCACACATTAATCCTTAATTCTTTTTCCCGTCTCATGGACAAGGCATCCTCCCTGGATCCAAGTCCATAGACCATTATAGATCTTGTTATCAAGATGAATACAATCAATTCCTGACCTCGCACGAGTGCTAGAAAAATCACTCGACTTCTATCGAGATCCTAATTAGCAAAGCAGCTACTCGACCTAGCATACTAGTATCCATCTCAAAAAGGAATCCTAAGTTCATGCAACTAGAGGTTTCAGGCAACTCCTACACTTAAGTGCACATTACAATCCTACAAGCATTAAGTGTAGTAAAGTAGCATATACAAATACGATTATGCATAAAAACCGGGGCTTGCCTTCAAATGCTGGGGCTGCGGGGAGATCCTTAGTGGCAGTCTCGGGAGCTGGCTCCTAGTCTTCTCTTGGACATTTCCATGCTCGGGGATGAGCATGTACTCTCCATCAGCTAGATTGCAGTCTAATGAATGCAACGAGTAAGATATATGCATGATATGATAAGTGCTTTAGTAATTAGACTTGATGGTGAATGATTCACTTAAATTAGATAGGGTTTACTCTTGCTACTAAAGATTCTTGTGGTATATTTAGTAATGTAGATCGCACTCAGTTAAATGAAGTGGTAAGTCTATTTCGGTGTTCCACTAAATTCTTTTTAAAGCTTCAGTGAGAATTTAATAGGATTTCTAATTGAGCTTATTGGAGTGAGGTTTATTATTTTCCTTTCTTCTTCTTATTTCCTTTATGCTTTTAAGACAGGTTTGAACTACAAATTATATCAATAAATTTTAAAAAATTCTGAAAAAATTACAGTAGCTTTTTACTGGTGTATAATCCTCTGTCTCAAAATTTGGGGTTTAAAAAGTAAGCAGTTCTTTCAGGATAAAATTATTAAATATTAGAGCAGAAGGGGTGGTTTGAACTACAACTACCATTTAACAGAAAGTTATTCCTTAAGACATATTTTTGCTGGCATCTCGATGTTATAACATGACTTTACACAAATTTCTAGCCATTAATACTTACCAGTTATTTTGTTATGATTTTCCAAGGTTTCTGGCCAAAGGGGTGCTTTCTACTACCACTATATTTGAAAATATCAAACAACAGATTTCTAATTTTTCCTAGCTTCTATTTTGTGCAAGAGCAATCATTTTAAAGTTTGGCATCTTTTTGCTTAAGGGAAAGGTGGTAGGAATTATTTGGATTAAATGGCCTTTTTCATGAAGTGTTGGCAATAGTTATTATTCTACATTCTTCAAATGAATTTGCATTTTTCTCTGGTGGCCTATCTCATTATTGATCTAGTAAAATTTTGTTTGCCCAAAATTGCATTATTTTAGGGTTGCTCATGATTTATTTGGAATAGGACCCAATATCAAGTTTTATTTATTTACCCTACTTAAAATGATGGGATGGGGTGGTTATCATTTTTGTAGTGGGGTTCTAGTGGTTACAAGTCCACTGGATTTTTATTAACAATTTTGGGTCCGTTTTTATAATTCTAATAATTGTTTTCTAGTTGGAATAATGTTAAATAAAACATTTCACTTTAATTCTTTTCTTGACTAGTGGTCTTTTTATTTTTCCTAGGTTCTCTGTTACCTAAGTGGGCTAGAAAAAATAATTGCACTCATTGTTCATTACCTTCTAATGCCTTTCTGATTTTCCTAAGTTTTTGGCAAAATGGCTTTTAATAGATGTCCCTACTTAAATTTTCAATACTGGGGTTCCCACTATTTTAAACAATGTTTAATTGAGGTTTGAGCATCTACAAGTTTTCTCAAGCCTAGCATAGAAGTATAAAAATTTTCTTTAATTAAATAGGGTTTGGTTAGTTTCTGTATTTAATTCGAAACTCTAAAAATTAGAACTGAAAGCATGGGGTTTAGTATTTTTAATTGATAGTCCATAATATTTAGAATCCAGCAAAATTGGTTTGACATTTTTTGGTTAAGTATTTCTCAAGTTATGAATTCCCTAAGTCTTCTGCCGAATAAATAAAGATTAATTCGAAATGGTTTAAAGAAAAGTAGTTTTGCGCAGGGGTCCCTGGCGAAAGTTATTAAAGGAATTACAGACAGGTCCCTGGGGCACTATTCATTTGAGTCTACGGCTCCGCAGAAAACCCCCTAGGGTTTCTGGAAATCAAACCCGCGGTCCTGTCCCCAATTAAACAGTACCCACAGGGGAGAAAAGAGCGGAGGGGCTTACCGGCGGCGAGGTTGCACCGGTGAGGTGGTCAAGGACGTAGGGGAGGTCTCGGGGATCACGGCGATGTGCGGGTCGCCGTCGGGGATAGTCAGAGTCGGCCGGTCTGCGTGCGTAGGCGGAGATGCTCGTCGGCGGCGAGGAATTCGGCCTACTCACGACGCAATAGGTCAATTAAACAGGTCAGAGAGCTTCACTGGGTGCTAGGGAACACGTGGGTGCAAGGAATTTGAAAATGGCTTACCGGAGAGCTTGGTCCACGCGCGGCGGGCGACCGAAGTCCGGCGAGGGCGATCTCGGGCTTCCGGTGAAGTTCTATCGGGTCCGAGGACTTGGAAAGCTTCATGGGCTAATGGCGAAGCTAACCGAGGGGTTGGCGCGGCTTGGACGCGACTGGAGGGAGCTGGCCACGGCGGCCGAGGCTCGGAAAGCTTGGCGGCGGTGGCGCGGCGTGCTCGGGGCAAATTCCGGTGATCTCTGGTTTGGGCAAGACTTGTGAGCACGCGAGGAGGTATGGCCGAGGCTCGGGGCTGCTTTATAGGCACGACACGGTGCACGGGCGGCCATGGACCGGCGAGCGCGCGCGGGCGTGCGCTGGGGAGCGCGGGTGCGCGAACGGGCGTGAACCAGGGGTGTCAGCCACGGTCGAACACGTGGAACCGTTTCCTCTGCCCAAGTTCAAACGCCGATTGGGCTCAAATCTTCGCGAATTTGGGCAAGATCGCTGTAAAGGATTTGTTCACCTGACATTGCTTTGTCTTTTGTGTATGGACCTCGCGCGGTTTTAGGCTAGGGACAAGGAGTTGTAGCGTCACCAAGGTGCCAGTGTCAGAATGCCTGGTCCCAAGGTCAAACTGCGCCAAAACCATGTCAAATGAATTTGGTTTGAGTTCAAAATTTTCCACAGCGTGTTCAAGGAAACTTGGCACAACTTTGGTATTTGGACTTCCTATTTTGAGTTTTGAAAAACAGAGAACGCAATTGATCTTTGGAAAAGGTTCTGAATTTCAGAATTCTGAATTATGAATTTCCCCATGGAATCATGGTTCAAGGGCTGATTTGGAGATTTTGGAAAAACCAAATGGCCAAACTTTCTGACTATGATTTGTTAGTTATTTGGTGAGCTAAAACTTTGTAATTTGGTCTTTTCTAAAATTTGTATTTTCCCTCCAAGATTTCTCCCAATTGCCCTTTATGCTTAATTTGCTCACTTAGGATTTATTAGGGTTTGAGAGTCTTCCTTCTTAAGGTTCATGACAAGATTAAGGAGAATTTGAGGAGACTCATTATAAATCTTTGTTCTTAATCTTTGATGTTCATTCCTTTACTAGGTTTACATGTGATAATAGGTTGGGGTTAGCTTAAGGAAGAAACCCTAGGTGACACTGGGGTGTCAAGCCCCTCTCCACGGCTTCCTCCTCCCTCTAGATCTCCCCCCACGCAGCAAGGATCGAGAAGAGGAGGAGCACGTTGAATTGAAGAGGCAGAGAGGATCAAGGAGATGTTCTTCCCTATCTCTTCTTGAAGATTTTCTTGGGGAAAACCCTAGGTATGGATGAAATCCTTGTTCCTCCCTGTAATTATGTACTTTTGGAGGTTGTGGATCATGGGAATTAAAGGATTAGAGGTTGGATTGGATGTGGGGTTAGGTTTTGATCTCGAATTTAGTTTTCTTTGGAATGGCAGATTCGACAGTTTCTGTTCATGGCAGTTTTCTGTGGTCTTAGTTGCCTCAAAAAAAAATGAAAAGTCTATATATGAGTCGTAGATAATTTGTAGATCTTTTCGTGGCCGTGAAGAACACTTCAATCGGACATCAGGTCAGAAAGTTATTGCAGTTCGATTATAGCAGTTTTTCAGTCTCATAATTCTGTGCAGAATCTGTTCTCTTAAGATTTAGACAATTTTATCAACGGAATTCAACCTTGGGTTTGTTAAAAAAGTTGTAGATAATTTTATAAGCTTTCCAGATTGTTAAAAAGTGCATTCATATGAATTATGAAACCCCAGTTGTGTTTGTTTTACTGTGGTTGTTTCTGTTTGCGTGACAAAAATGAGTGGGTCTGTTCACTGGTAGGTTTCAGCAGGTAAATTGCCGAACTGGCTCTTCCAACTATGGAGACTTCTGTAGAGGGATAAAAGTTCTTACTGCCAGTAGAATTTCATGATTTTTGGTTGAGTGGTTTGTGAGATATCGAATTTTAAAGTTAACTACGCTGTTGTCTAAAACAGATTCAGTCAGTTATCTTGTCAGATGTTTTAGAACTTATAGACGGTAAAATTTAATTATCCATTGAATACCGAAGTTGTAGGGTATTTTGTGTAGATACTCCTAGATTATTTGTTTGATATCACCACTGT
Organism: Zea mays; assembly: GCF_902167145.1. NCBI lineage: Eukaryota > Viridiplantae > Streptophyta > Magnoliopsida > Poales > Poaceae > Zea > Zea mays. Next base: position 40,542,684 of record NC_050099.1, on the reverse strand, counting down.
TATAATTTTAAAGATACAAAATTAACAAACAGCGCTGCTGCTGTATGGCATGTGGTTCAGGGTGGGAGGCTTTCCACCAGGTTTTGGTTTCAAGTGTAGGAGCGATTTGTTGATTGTTGGCAAATGTTTGTGAAATATTTGTACTAAGTTTTATGCCCGCTAGCAGGTGGCTACAGTCCAGATCATGCCTAGTACATTTCTTCTTCTTCGATGAAGGCAAGTGAATGTAGCGGTGGTTGCTTCCGTTCTGACATGTTATTTCTATTGCTTACACTCTAATATTCAGAAGTATTGGATTCTTTCATAATTGGACTCTATGGTAATGCTTTACTTGCTTGCATTATACTGATGATCAATCATATATTGATGATGATTATGATTCGAGTATGACTCATGAGATTAATTCACACCCCTGAAGGTAAATGAAGTATTATTTGAGGTTGGTATTGTATCTGAAGGTAAATGAAGTATTATTTGAGGTTGGTATTGTATCTGAAGGTAAATGAAGTATTATTTGAGGTTGTATTGTATGTGAAGGAAGTGAAGTATATTGATAAATGCAGCATGCCATATACATTGCATGATTCACTTGCATCTGAAGTTGGGTCGTGACCTATGGTCCGACCGTACCGGTACAACTTAGCATCGTACGTTGCTCGAGGAGGGGTACGATGCGGCTTCATACCCTTAGAGGTACGAAGGCAGAGGACATATGCATTGCATTCATATGCATTCATTGAAGTGATATTTGCAGATGATGTGGTTTTATACCCTCAGAGGTATGAAGACAGAGTACCTACACTTTGCATTCCTATGCATACATTGAAGTGATATTTGCAGGTTTTGTTGATGCAGGGAAGTGTTATAGAACCTACTGTGGTTGTTCGAGGAAATGAGATGGTATTGGTTATATTGGGACTACTGAGTTCTATATCTGCAAGTATTTCTAATCTTAATTGTGATTCTTTTAAAATGTTGATTAATTTAATTTGTGGTTTAAATATCTCGTCAAAACAATTTGCTTGCTGAGATGTTTCATCTCACTCTTGCATTACTCAATGCAGGTGCTTGTTGCTGATCCAGGGAAGTGAGAAGTAGCAACACATCCACCTTCACTCTCATAATAACTCTGCTTAGGCGCATTCATGATTTAATTAGAAGCTTTTTGTCATAGGATGTTTGTTTCTAACTAGTTGTGTGCACTGTTAATTTAGTTCATGTCGTTATGGTTGTCTTCCCATTGCTAGCAGATTATTAATGTTGATTATGTTTTCTTATCATGATATCTATTTATACTTTGTTGCTTCCCTGTTTATGCAAATTTCAAAAGAGATGCTGTCGAAATTTTATATACGAATGTTAGAGGTGTAGTTTAGTAGCATTCTAGGGTGTTTGTGGATCCCGGGGTGTTACACTTCCTTAAGCACTTCATCATTGTCGGGGACCATAATTAGGGGTACCCTCAAGACGCCTAATTCTCAGCTGGTAACCCCGTCAGCATAAAGCTGCAGAGGCCTGATGGGTGCGATTAAGTCAGGGATCAGTCCATACGAGTGACTCGATCACGCTTCACCCGAGCCTAGCCTCGGACTCGGGCAGCCGACCTCGAGGGACTTCCGCCTCGCCCGAGGCCCCCCTTTTTAACGGCGGACACATCTCCGGCTCGCCCGAGGCCTTGGCTTCGCTAAGAAGCAACCCTGACTAAATCGCCGCACCGACTGACCGAGTTGCAGGGGCATTTAACGCAAAGGTGGCCTGACACCTCTATCCTGACGCACGCCCCCCAGAGCCGAAGTGACCGCCGTCACTCCGCTGCTCCACTGACCGGTCTGACAGAAGGACAGCGCCGCCTGCGCCACTCCGACTGCAGTGCCACTCGACAGAATGAGTCTGACAGGCAGTCAGGCCTCGCCAGGGGCGCCATAGGGAACTCCGCTCCGCCCGACCCCAGAGCTGAGAGCACCTAGAGGGGGGGGGTGAATAGGTGATCCTGTAAAACTTCAAAACTTAAGCCACAAAAACTTGTTAAGAGTTAGCACAAGTATGGCCAAGTGGCTAGAGATGAGTCAAAACACAATAACCACAAGAAAGCAATCACAGAGTTGACACGGTGGTTATCCCGTGGTTCGGCCAAGTACAAAACTTGCCTACTCCACGTTGTGGCGTCCCAACGGACGAGAGTTGCACTCAACTCCTCTCAAGTGATCCAATGATCAACTTGAATACCACGGTGTTTTTCTTTCCTTTGATCTTTTCCCGTTTGCGAGGAATCTCCACAACTTGGAGTCTCTCGCCCTTACAATTGAGTTCACAAAGAAATACGGAGTAAGGTGGGAATGAGCAACGCACACAAGACTCGAAAATCAGAGCAACAACACGCACACAAGTCGCAACAAGAGCTCGCAACGCAACACAAAGAGTTCACAACTCCACAAGAGCTCTATATGCTATCACAATGAAACGAATGCGTGAGATTGATGTCTTGGTGCTTAGAAGAGTTGTAGGAATGCTTGGTATGCTCCTCCATGCGCCTAGGGGTCCCTTTTATAGCCCCAAGGCAGCTAGGAGCCGTTGAGAGCACATCTGGAAGGCTATCCTTGCCTTCTGTCGTCGGGCGCACCGGACAGTCCGGTGCACACCGGACACTGTCCGGTGCCCGATTTCTTTCCTTAACAGGCGCAGCCGACCGTTGCCGACCACTGCAGATCTGGCGCACCGGACAGTCCGGTGCACACCGGACAGTCCGGTGCTTTCTTCCGACCGTTGGCTCAGCCACGTGTCGCGCGGCGATCGCGCGGCCGACCGTTGGCCCGGCCGACCGTTGGCTCACCGGACAGTCCGGTGCACACCGGACAGTCCGGTGAATTTTAGCCGAAGTTGCCAGAGAAAAACCCGAGAGCGGCCTCTTCGGTCGAGGCAGCCTGGCGCACCGGACACTGTCCGGTGCACCACCGGACACTGTCCGGTGCACCACCGGACAGTCCGGTGCCCCAGACCGAAACAGCCCCTTGGCTGCACACAGCCAAGTCTTCTCTTCTCTTCTTCTTTCTGTTTCTAACACTTAGACAAGATGTTAGTACACAAAACTAATGTACTAAGGCTTAGAAACATACCTTTACTTGTGATTTACACTTTGTTCATCCATGAGCATATTTTCACATTTAGGCCCTTGTGTTTGCACTCAATCACCAAAATACTTAGAAATGGCCCAAGGGCACATTTCCCTTTCAATCTCCCCCTTTTTGGTGATTTATGCCAACACAACATAAAGCAAGTGGAACAAGTGCAAAATCACTTCAAATAAAAACTCAAATTGGTTTTGATTCAATTTTGGCATATATGGATCATCCTTTGCCACCACTTGGTTTGTTTTTGCAAATCAAACTCAAATCTCTATCTCTAAGTCAAACACACATGTTGAAGCATAAAGAGAGTTATTCCAAAAGAGATTGATCAAAGATTTCAAAAACTCCCCCTATTTCCCATAATCAATACTTCTCCCCACAAGAAGCCAACTTTTGACAAGAGAGACAATAAAAGCTTTTGACACAACAAAAACTCTATTCTACTATTTTCAAAATCTCTCAAGTGGTAGCTGATCCATTTATCGCTTTGGCCTTTATTTTCTCCCCCTTTGGCATCAAGCACCAAAACGGGATCAATCTTGGCCTTTTAACCTCATTGCCTCACCAAAGTCTTCAATTAAGAGCCAATGGCAATAAGATTTCATGAGATGAACTTGGAATTAGTTACCCTCTCATCGGAGTGCAGTGGAAGTCTTTCATGGTCCAAGTCCACCTTTTCCCTTTCAATCCTCCTTCGAGACTAAATTATCAAACTTAAGCACAAGGTTAGTCTCAAAGGGTCAAGTTGTAACACATCTCCCCCTAAACATGTGCATCACTTTGCAACGGACTTGTGAGGTCCAGGGAGTGTTTGTACAACTTGAGCACCATAATAAGCAACATAATGCAAAAAAGGAACATGATCAAAAGCATAACTACATGTATGCTACAATTCAATCCAAGTTCCGCGAATCTAAGATATTTAGCTCACTACGCAGCCTGCAAAAGGTCTTCTCATCTAGAGGCTTGGTAAAGATATCGGCTAGCTGGTTCTCGGTGCTAACATGAAACACTTCGATATCCCCCTTTTGCTGGTGGTCTCTCAAAAAGTGATGCCGGATGTCTATGTGCTTTGTGCGGCTGTGCTCAACAGGATTCTCCGCCATGCGGATAGCACTCTCATTGTCACATAGGAGTGGGACTTTGCTCAGATTGTAGCCAAAGTCCCGGAGGGTTTGCCTCATCCAAAGTAGTTGCGCGCAACACTGACCTGCGGCAACGTACTCGGCCTCAGCGGTGGATAGGGCAACGGATGTTTGTTTCTTAGAATTCCATGACACCAGGGACCTTCCTAAGAATTGGCACGTCCCCGATGTACTCTTCCTATCGACCTTACATCCAGCATAGTCGGAGTCAGAGTATCCAACTAAGTCAAAGGTAGACCCCTTTGGATACCAGAGCCCGAAGCAAGGCGTAGCAACCAAATATCTAAGAATTCGCTTCACCGCCACTAAGTGACACTCCTTAGGATCGGATTGAAATCTAGCACACATGCATACGCTAAGCATAATATCCGGTCTACTAGCACATAAATAAAGCAAAGAACCTATCATTGACCGGTATGCTTTTTGATCAACGGACTTACCTCCTTTGTTGAGGTCGGTGTGTCCGTCGGTCCCCATCGGAGTCTTTGCGGGCTTGGCGTCCTTCATCCCAAACCGCTTTAGCAGATCTTGCGTGTACTTCGTTTGGGAGATGAAGGTGCCGTCCTTGAGTTGCTTCACTTGGAACCCAAGGAAGTAGTTCAACTCGCCCATCATCGACATCTCGAATTTCTGCGTCATCACCCTGCTAAACTCTTCACAAGACTTTTGGTTAGTAGAACCAAATATTATGTCATCGACATAAATTTGGCACACAAACAAATCACCATCACATGTCTTTGTAAAAAGAGTTGGATCGGCCTTCCCAACCTTGAAAGCATTAGCAAGTAAAAAGTCTCTAAGGCATTCATACCATGCTCTTGGGGCTTGCTTAAGTCCATAGAGCGCCTTAGAGAGCTTACACACATGGTCGGGGTACCGTTCATCCTCGAAGCCAGGGGGTTGCTCCACGTACACCTCCTCCTTGATTGGCCCGTTGAGGAAAGCGCTCTTCACATCCATTTGGAACAACCTGAAAGAATGGTGAGCGGCATATGCTAGCAAGATTCGAATTGACTCTAGCCTAGCCACAGGAGCAAAAGTCTCCTCAAAATCCAAACCTGCGACTTGGGCATAACCTTTTGCCACAAGTCGAGCCTTGTTTCTCGTCACCATCCCGTGCTCGTCCTGTTTGTTGCGGAACACCCACTTGGTTCCCACAACATTTTGCTTCGGACGAGGCACCAGTGTCCAAACTTCATTGCGCTTGAAATTGTTTAACTCCTCTTGCATGGCCAACACCCAGTCCGGATCTAGCAAGGCCTCTTCTACCCTGAAAGGCTCAATAGAAGAGACAAAGGAGTAATGCTCACAAAAATTAACTAATCGAGATCGAGTAGTTACTCCCTTGCTAATGTCACCCAGAATTTGGTCGACGGGATGATCCCTTTGAATCATCGCTCGAACTTGGGTTGGAGGTGCCGGTTGCACTTCTTCCTCCATCACTTGATTATCTTGTGCTCCCCCTTGATCAAGCGCCTCCACTTGAGGTACCTGTTCGTCATCTTTGGTTGGGGGATGCACCATAGTTGAGGAAGAAGGTTGATCTCGTTCATCTTGTTCCTGTGGCCGTACTTCTCCAATCGCCATGGTCCGTATAGCGGCCGTCGGAACATCTTCTTCATCTACATCATCACAATCAACAACTTGCTCTCTTGGAGAGCCATTAGTCTCATCAAATACAACGTCGCTAGAGACTTCAACCAAACCCGATGATTTGTTGAAGACTCTATACGCCTTTGTATTTGAGTCATAACCTAACAAAAACCCTTCTACAGCTTTGGGAGCAAACTTAGAATTTCTACCTTTCTTCACTAGAATGTAGCACTTGCTCCCAAATACACGAAAGTAAGATACATTGGGTTTGTTACCGGTTAGAAGCTCATACGACGTCTTCTTGAGGAGGCGATGAAGGTAGACCCTGTTGATGGCATGGCAAGCAGTGTTCACGGCTTCCGTCCAAAAGCACTCGGGGGTCTTGAACTCTCCTAGCATCGTCCTCGCCATGTCAATGAGCGTCCTGTTCTTCCTCTCTACCACACCATTTTGCTGTGGTGTGTAGGGAGCGGAGAACTCGTGCTTGATCCCTTCTTCTTCAAGGAACTCCTCCACTTGAAGGTTCTTGAATTCGGACCCGTTGTCGCTCCTTATCTTCTTCACTTTGAGCTCAAACTCATTTTGAGCCCTCCTGAGGAAGCGCTTGAGGGTCCCTTGGGTTTCAGACTTATCCTGCAAAAAGAACACCCAAGTGAAGCGGGAAAAGTCATCAACAATAACTAGACCATACTTACTTCCCCCTATGCTTAGATAGGCGACGGGTCCGAAGAGGTCCATATGCAGCAGCTCCAGGGGTCTTGAAGTGGTCATCACATTCTTGCTGTGATGCGCTCCTCCCACCTGTTTCCCTGCTTGACAAGCTGCACAAGGTCTATCTTTTTCGAATTGAACATTGGTTAGACCTATCACGTGTTCTCCCTTTAGAAGCTTGTGAAGGTTCTTCATCCCCACATGTGCTAAGCGGCGATGCCACAGCCAGCCCATGCAAGTCTTAGCCATTAAGCATGCATCTAGACCGGCCTCTTCTTTTGCAAAATCAACTAAATAAAGTTTGCCGTCTAATACACCCTTAAAAGCTAGTGAACCATCACTTCTTCTAAAGACAGACACATCTATATTTGTAAACAGACAGTTATATCCCATATTGCACAATTGACTAACAGATAGTAAATTATATCCTAGTGACTCTACTAAAAACACATTAGAGATAGAGTGCTCATTAGAAATTGCAATTTTACCTAACCCTTTTACCTTGCCTTGATTCCCATCACCGAATATGATTGAATCTTGGGAATCCTTATTCTTGACGTAGGAGGTGAACATCTTCTTCTCCCCCGTCATATGGTTTGTGCATCCGCTATCAATAATCCAGCTTGAATCCCCGGATGCATAAACCTGCAAGGCAAATTTAGGCTTGGGTCTTAGGTACCCAACTCATGTTGGGTCCTACAAGGTTAGTGCAAATATCCTTAGGGACCCAAATGCAAGTTTTGTCTCCCTTGCATTTTGCCCCTAACTTCCTAGCAACAATTTTCTTATCCTTTCTACAAATAGCAAAGGAAGCATTTAAAGCATAATAAATTGTGGAAGGTTCATTCACTACTTTCCTAGGAGCATGAATAGCATTCTTTCTAGACACATGATGAATAGTATTTCTCTTAGGAACAACATTTCTCCTAGTAACATTTCTATCATACACATAAGAGGAACTAGGAGCAAACATGGCATGAGAGTCAAAATCATCAAAAGCATTATAACTCCTATAAGCATTTCTAGTTTGTCTCCTATCATAATACATAAAAGCATGGTTCTTTTGCACATTACTAGCCATAGGGGCCTTCCCTTTCTCCTTGGCGGGAATGGGAGCCTTATGGCTTGTTAAGTCCTTAGCTTCTCTCTTGAAGCCAAGTCCATCCTTAATTGAGGGGTGTCTACCAATTGTATAGGCATCCCTTGCAAATTTTAGCTTATCGAAATCATTCTTGCTAGTCTTAAGTTGAGCATTAAGACTAGCCAGTTCATCATTAAGCTTGGAAATTGAAACTAGGTGTTCACTACAAGCATTAATGTCAAAATCTTTACACCTAGTACAAATTTCAACATGTTCTACACAAGAATTGGATTTATTTGCTACTTCTAATTTAGCATTTAAATCATTGTTGACACCTTTCAAAGTAGAAATGGTTTCATGACAAGTAGATAGTTCAAAAGAAAGCATTTCATTTCTTTTAACTTCTAAAGCATAGGATTTTTGTGCCTCAACAAATTTATCATGCTCTTCATACAACAAATCCTCTTGCTTTTCTAAAAGTATACTCTTTTCATTCAAGGCATCAATTAACTCATTAATTTTGTCTATCTTAGATCTATCTAAGCCCTTGAACAAACATGAATAATCTACTTCATCCTCATCACTAGATTCTTCCTCACTTGAAGAAGCATAGGTAGAGTTGCGAGTACATACCTTCTTCTCCCTTGCCATAAGGCATGTGTGACGCTCGTTGGGGAAGAGGGTTGATTTGTTGAAGGCGGTGGCGGCGAGTCCCTCATTGTCGGAGTCGGACGAGGAGCAATCCGAGTCCCACTCTTTGCCTAGATGCGCCTCGCCCTTTGCCTTCTTATAATGCTTCTTCTTTTCCCTCTTGTTTCCCTTTTCCTGGTCACTTTCATTATCAGGACAGTTAGCAATAAAATGACCAAGCTTACCGCATTTGAAGCAAGATCGCTTCCCCTTGGTCTTAGTCTTGCTTGGCTGTCCATTGCGACCCTTTAGCACCGTCTTGAAGCGCTTAATGATGAGAGCCATTTCTTCATCATTAAGCCCGGCCGCCTCAATTTGCACCACCTTGCTTGGTAGTGCCTCCTTGCTCCTCGATGCCTTGAGAGCAATGGGTTGAGGCTCGTGGATTGGACCGTTCAACGCGTCATCGACGTACCTTGCCTCCTTGATCATCATCCGCCCGCTTACAAATTTTCCAAGAATTTCTTCGGGCGACATTTTGGTGTACCTGGGATTCTCACGAATATTATTCACCAAATGAGGATCAAGAACAGTAAAGGACCTTAGCATTAGGCGGACGACGTCGTGGTCCGTCCATCGCGTGCTTCCATAGCTCCTTATCTTGTTGACAAGGGTCTTGAGCCGGTTGTATGTTTGAGTTGGCTCCTCGCCCCTTATCATCGCGAACCGTCCAAGCTCGCCCTCCACCAACTCCATTTTGGTGAGCAAGGTAGCGTCATTTCCCTCATGAGAGATCTTGAGGGTATCCCAGATTTGCTTGGCGTTATCCAAGCCACTCACTTTATTATATTCATCCCTGCACAATGAGGCTAGAAGAACAGTAGTAGCTTGTGCATTCTTATGGATTTGCTCATTAATGAATATAGGACTATCCGAACTATTAAAGTGCATCCCACTATCTACAATCTCCCATATGCTAGGATGGAGAGAGAATAGGTGACTACGCATTTTGTGGCTCCAAAATCCGTAGTCCTCCCCATCAAAGTGTGGGGGCTTGCCGAGTGGAATAGAAAGCAAATGTGAATTTGAACTTTGCGGAATACGAGAGTAGTCAAAAGAAAAGTTAGAATTAACCGGTTTCCTTTGTCTGTCGTGGTCGTCGTCCTTTTGGGAAGAAGAGGACTCATCGCTGTCGTAGTAGACGATCTCCTTGATGCGTCTTGTCTTCTTCTTCTTCCCATCTCTTCGCTTGTGGCCCGAGCCCGAGTCATTGGACTTGTCATCCCTTGGCTCGTTGACGAAGGACTCCTTCTCCTTGTCGTTGATCACAATTCCCTTCCCCTTAGGATCCATCTCTTCGGGCGGTTAGTCCCTTTCTTGAAGAGAACGGCTCCGATACCAATTGAGAGCACCTAGAGGGGGGGGGGTGAATAGGTGATCCTGTAAAACTTCAAAACTTAAGCCACAAAAACTTGTTAAGAGTTAGCACAAGTATGGCCAAGTGGCTAGAGATGAGTCAAAACACAATAACCACAAGAAAGCAATCACAGAGTTGACACGGTGGTTATCCCGTGGTTCGGCCAAGTACAAAACTTGCCTACTCCACGTTGTGGCGTCCCAACGGACGAGAGTTGCACTCAACTCCTCTCAAGTGATCCAATGATCAACTTGAATACCACGGTGTTTTTCTTTCCTTTGACCTTTTCCCGTTTGCGAGGAATCTCCACAACTTGGAGTCTCTCGCCCTTACAATTGAGTTCACAAAGAAATACGGAGTAAGGTGGGAATGAGCAACGCACACAAGACTCGAAAATCAGAGCAACAACACGCACACAAGTCGCAACAAGAGCTCGCAACGCAACACAAAGAGTTCACAACTCCACAAGAGCTCTATATGCTATCACAATGAAACGAATGCGTGAGATTGATGTCTTGGTGCTTAGAAGAGTTGTAGGAATGCTTGGTATGCTCCTCCATGCGCCTAGGGGTCCCTTTTATAGCCCCAAGGCAGCTAGGAGCCGTTGAGAGCACATCTGGAAGGCTATCCTTGCCTTCTGTCGTCGGGCGCACCGGACAGTCCGGTGCACACCGGACACTGTCCGGTGCCCGATTTCTTTCCTTAACAGGCGCAGCCGACCGTTGCCGACCACTGCAGATCTGGCGCACCGGACAGTCCGGTGCACACCGGACAGTCCGGTGCTTTCTTCCGACCGTTGGCTCAGCCACGTGTCGCGCGGCGATCGCGCGGCCGACCGTTGGCCCGGCCGACCGTTGGCTCACCGGACAGTCCGGTGCACACCGGACAGTCCGGTGAATTTTAGCCGAAGTTGCCAGAGAAAAACCCGAGAGCGGCCTCTTCGGTCGAGGCAGCCTGGCGCACCGGACACTGTCCGGTGCACCACCGGACACTGTCCGGTGCACCACCGGACAGTCCGGTGCCCCAGACCGAAACAGCCCCTTGGCTGCACACAGCCAAGTCTTCTCTTCTCTTCTTCTTTCTGTTTCTAACACTTAGACAAGATGTTAGTACACAAAACTAATGTACTAAGGCTTAGAAACATACCTTTACTTGTGATTTACACTTTGTTCATCCATGAGCATATTTTCACATTTAGGCCCTTGTGTTTGCACTCAATCACCAAAATACTTAGAAATGGCCCAAGGGCACATTTCCCTTTCAATAGCTCGGACTCGGGCTAAGACCCGGAAGACGGCGAACTCCGCTCCGCCCGACCCCAGGGCTCGGACTCGGGCTAAGACCCGGAAGACGGCGAACTCCGCTCCGCCTGACCCCAGGGCTCGGACTCGGGCTAAGACCCGGAAGACGGCGAACACCGCTCCGCCCGACCCCAGGGCTCGGACTCGGGCTCGGCCCCGGAAGACGACGAACTCCGCTCCGCCCGACCCCAGGGCTCGGACTCGGGCTTGGCCCCGGAAGACGACGAACTCCGCTCCGCCCGACCCCAGGGCTCGGACTCGGGCTCGGCCCCGGAAGACGACGAACTCCGCCTCGCCCAACCCCAGGGCTCGGACTCCGCCCTGGCCTCTGCCGAACGACTTCCGCCTCGCCCGACCCAGGGGCTCGGCCTCGGCCTCGGCAATGGAAGACAGATTCGACCCCAGCTTCGGAGGAGCCCCCACGTCGCCCGGCCTCGGGCGCGGGCCCGCCACGTCAACAGGGAGCGCCATCATCACTCTACCCCGAGCCGACTCGGGCCGCAGAGAACAAGACCGGTGTCCCATCTGACCAGCTCCGCCAGATAGGCAATGATGGTGCCTCCCAAGCTCTATGACGGCGGCGGCTCTCAGCTCTCTTACGGAAGCAGGTGGACGTCAGCAAGGACTCGACCGCTCCGACAGCTGTCCTTCCGCCAAGCTCCGTCGCTCCTCCGACAGCCACGACATCACACCAGCAGGGTGCCAAGATCTCTCCGGCTGCCACATTGGCATGTACTTAGGGCGCTAGCTCTCCCTCCGCTAGACACGTAGCACTCTGCTACACCCCCCATTGTACACCTGGATCCTCTCCTTACGACTATAAAAGGAAGGACCAGGGCCTTCTTAGAGAAGGTTGGCCGCGCGGGACCGAGGACGGGACAGGCGCTCTCTTGGGGCCGCTCGCTTCCCTCACCCGCGTGGACGCTTGTAACCCCCCTACTGCAAGCGCACCCGACCTGGGCGCAGGACGAACACGAAGGCCGCGGGACTTCCACCTCTCTCACGCCCGTCACCGGCCACCTCGCCTCTCCCCCCTTCACGCTCGCCCACGCGCTCGACCCATCTGGGCTGGGGCACGCAGCACACTCACTCGTCGGCTTAGGGACCCCCCGGTCTCGAAACGCCGACAGTTGGCGTGCCAGGTAGGGGCCTGCTGCGTGCTGACGAACAGCTTCCCGTAAAGCTCCAGATGGGCAGTCTCCAGCAACCTCTCCGGCCCGGGACGGTGCTCCGTTTCGGGAGTCTTGAGTTCATGTCCTTCGACGGCAGCTACGACATGATACTCCTTCCACCGCCGTGCGACAACGACAATGGCGGCCGACAACCCGCCCGCCGGCGGCGGAATCGACGACATCTTCCCCGCATGGTGGAAGAACAACATTCGAGCTCGCTCCGTCCTCTCCCCCGCCAACGGAGGAGGAGGCGGGGCAACCAAGGCCAAGCAGGAGGCCGCGCTTCGTCGGCCGTCGAGCGAATCGACGCCCCCGACGCCCCGACGGAAGGCACGCCGGGCGTCGACCCCGCGTTCGAGACGAAGGCAAGCGTCGTCCCCCCGCGACACGCCGATCCCGAGCGAGAAGACGACGCCAGCGCGCTCGCGGAGAGCTTGCAGGACGTCGCCCTTGTACCTGAGATGACGGCGCAACCAGTCCCCGATGTGACTACGTCGCTCCGCGTCGACCAAAAGGTACTGACTAATTCCCATCTTACGTCATTTCGACTCGGCCTCAACCCGCCTAGCAACCTTGCTTTGGCGGGCGCTCTCATTGAGGCGAGTGCAACCCCACTGGGGTTTCATATGCGGTCGCCTTGGGACCGGTTGACGGACGTCTCGACCTACGGGCCCTCTGGGTCCGAGGAAGATGACGATCCCAGCATCTGTTGGGATTTCTCTGGACTTGGCAACCCCAGTGCCATGCGGGACTTCATGACCGCATGTGACTACTGCCTCTCCGACTGTTCCGACGGTAGCCGCAGCCTTGACGACGAGGGCTGCGGCCCAAGCCGCGAATGTTTCCACATCGAGCTAGGGGATCCCTCCGAAGGCAACCATCTCGGCATGCCGGTGGACGGTGATCTTCCTAGGCCGGTGCCTCGCGCCGACATCCCGCGGGAGCTAGCTGTGGTCCCCGTTCCGGTGGGGGGTCACGACCCACAGCTCGAGCAAGTCCGCGGGGCGCAGGCCAGGCTCGACGAGGGAACAGGAGCGCTTGAGCCGATCCGACGGGACGTCGGGCAGGTATGGGCGGGCCAACCCCCGGCCGGAGAAATACGTCACCTGCCCCAAGGTCTCCAGCACCGCGTCGCCAACGATGTCAGGGTCAGGCCGCCGCCCGCATCCAGCGGGGTTGGTCAGAACCTGGCAGCCGCAGCGATGCTCCTCCGCGCAATGCCGGAGCCATCAACTACCGAGGGTCGGCGGATCCAGGGAGAGCTCAAGAATCTCCTGGAAGGCGCTGCGGCCCGACAGGCCGAGAGCACTGCCTCCCGAAGGCAGGGATACCCCTCGGAACCTCATGCCGCGACTTCCCGATTCATGCGGGAAGCCTCGGTCTACACCGGACGCACGCGCAACACCGCGCCTGCGGCCCCGGGCCACCTCGGCAACGAGCACCATCGACGCGACCGTCGGGCCCACCTCGACGAAAGGGTGCGCCGAGGTTACCACCCCAGGCGTGGGGGGCGCTACGACAGCGGGGAGGATCGGAGTCCCTCGCCCAAACCACCCGGTCCGCAGGCCTTCAGTCGGGCCATCCGACGGGCGCCGTTCCCGACCCGGTTCCGACCCCCGACTACTATCACGAAGTACTCGGGGGAAACGAGACCGGAACTGTGGCTCGCGGACTACCGCCTGGCCTGCCAACTGGGTGGAACGGACGACGACAACCTCATCATCCGTAACCTCCCCTTGTTCCTCTCCGACACTGCTCGCGCCTGTGAAAGTAGCCTAGAGGGGGGGTGAATAGGCTACACCTGAAAAATTTCACTAAAAACTTCGAAATAGGTTAAATTAAAGTTGCACAGGTGCAAACCGGTTCAGTCGATTTTAATCACAACTGAACAAGTTTGAACCCACTCAACTTGAATTTAATAATCTATTGAACAAATTCGAAGTAGTAAAGAAAATAGCTAAAGATTTGCCCTACACAAGAACTACTTGAATGAATAATATGAACCAACCACCGAATATGAAATGCTTAACAAGAACACACAAGAACACGCGATATAACCCGAGGTTCGGCAACCACCACAAAGGTGTCCTACTCCTCGTTGAGGAACCCACAAAGGGCCGGGTCTTTTCCAACCCTAATCCTCCACAAGCCGACCACAAAGGTCAAGGCTATCTCTTCTCAAATCTGCTCAAGGAGCGGGTGATACAAACTTCTTGGGGTCGTCCACAAATTTGGAGACTCCCAAGCAACCTCTAACCGTCAAGGAACACGAGGTTCCAAGAGTAACAAATCCGCACACGGTTAAGTTTGCAACGAGCTCAAGAACAAGAGAATGGGAGAATCGAGATGAAATTGACAGCGAGTTCGATCGAGTTCACCTCACACCAAGGGTCCTTCAAATGATTGAAGGAGATGCGATTGCGGGTGTGAGAGGTGAAGTGAATGCTCTTGTTTGAGGGTTGGTCAGCCAAAGATTCGTGGGAGAGGCAGAAGTAAATGAGAGAGAGAGTGTGAGGGGGTATATAAAGGATCCCCCAAAAGCTGGCAGCCGTTGGGAGAAAGTGGGCAAAAACCGGTTGAACCGGTTTTCAAACCGGTTGAACCGGTTTCTACCAGGGGGATCCCGGTCCACTGGTCTACTCAGCCGGACACTGGACCGGTTTTAAAACCGGCTGAGTAGGGTCAAATTTCGGCTCAACCGGTTTCAGAAAAATATCTGCTGCGACTTTTCTGACAGCTCTGACTGTCAGACAGGTCAGAGCAGAGGTGGCAGGATGAACAGTACCAAAACCGGTTGAACCGGTTTCAGGACCGGTTGAACCGGTTTTGGGGACTGAAACCAAACTTTGAGAATTTTGAAGAGAACTTAGGTGGAGACTTTGTGGGAAGTGAAATTTGTTTTTCTCAAGAGCATTCATGATCTGGAAAAGATGATCTCAAAGGAGTTTTCAAAAGAATTGAACTTGGCTCGTTTCACAACTTACTTAACCGTCGCGGATCCCTCTTAATTGTACGGCGATTCCTATGATTCAAGAATTATAAACTTAGTACCGCCGACGATTCATAGCACTTGGAGCACGCCATTTGATGTGGAATTTTAAATCCGCTGTGCTTTATACTTTTATGCTCATAGGATCTGTGCTTCTCCTGTCTGTAGAAATACTGTGTATATACTACAAGCAAACTTGTTAGAATCTTAGTTTGTTTTGTCATTAATCACCAAAACCCTCAATTAGGGTTGATTGCACTTACAATCTCCCCCTTTTTGGTGATTGATGCCAAAACAAACTAGAATGGAAATAATAATTAAAAGTTACAAATACTTGTGATAAAAGTCTTTTGTGTATATGTAGCTCCCCCTAAATATGTGCATGAGTTTTGCGATATTAACATTGACTTGATATGTCAATTTGCAACATATTTAGAGAGAGAACAATCAACACCATACACAAAAATGATGAGATATGAAACATAATTGAATATAAAGAGTAAAAGCACATTCAAGCTCATCATCGCATAGCATATGATATGAAAAAGGTCTACAGTTATTACAATAGTGAGAGCTCGTCTCAACACATCATCAAGTGTTTATGGCTTTCAAGCCATGCATGCAGCAAATAGTAGTTATTACAGACCAAGTGTTCATTACAAAAATAAAAGTACTGAATAATAAACGTTCTCCCCCTTTTTGGCACCAAGAACCAAAAAGAGAGAGAGAGACGCGTCAAGCCAAGGATCACCAGTGGGGAGGAGGTTGATGAGGAGCAAAGAGGTGTTGCGCCAGGTCGTAGGCAAAGTGTTCCTCTCCAGACTGGGCCGGAGGAGGAGCACTGCCAGACGGGTCCTGGGGCGGAGGGTAAGAGGACGATTGACCCGGATCCCCGCGATATGAGGGTGGGTCAAACTGCTCCGGATCATCAAAATAGGTTTCTTCTTCGACGTCATCGGCTGAAGAGAAAGGTACCCCATACGCCTGCTGGTACCACTCATTGACATCTGGAGGAGGAGGGTGAAGAGGTACATCAGGAGAGCGAGGGGCGAAGGGAGTACCCAAAGCAGAAGCTTGACGACGAAGGTTGTCGTCGGTCTCCCGCTGACGTCGAGCCACCTCATGGACATCTGCAGCAATATTTCGGCACATGGAGAAGAAGGACGCAAATCCGTGGGCCAGGCGGGCACCCATCCCACGTCCACGACCTCGACCACGACCACGACCACGTGGTGTGGGAGATCCGCGGCCAGGGGAAGGGCGCGAGGCACCAGCAGCAGCAGCACCAGCACCGGCAGACGGACCAGCAGATGTAGGACCACGAGAACTGGAGGGAGCTTTCCTGAGACGCCCAGCTGGATTGTTGGGATCAATCCAGAAGGGAGTGTATGACTGATGTCGGGTGCCTTTCTCAAATCTGAATTGGGTCACGACCTCAATCATCTTCATAATGAATGGGGCATGAAGACACCCCTTCAAAGGAAAGCAGGCTGCATGAATAATCTCCTGCCAAATCATGTCAAAGACATTAATCCTTTCTGAGCTGTTTGGTTTCATAAAAGAGAGCAAGACTTTGCTCTCCCCAAGGATGTTCATCTGATTTCCCCCTTTTGGAATGAGGGTCATCCTGCAGAGGGAGTTGATATAGCGATAATACTTGTGAATGTTGGTTGACTCCCAATACTTTCCAGACTCAGATAGATGAAGGTCCTTGGCTTCATCTCTTGTGGGCTGACGGAAATCATGAATCTTGATCCTGTCTCCAGATATATCTTCGTCAGAAAAACCAAGAATGTGAGCAAATCGATGATAGCTCACCTTGTACCAACTACCTTCAATGAAGAAGTTCAGATAGGGGTAGTTGTAATGGCTCTCCTCATCAGCCAGCTTTATCCAGAGAGTGGAATAAAATTGTGCAATCACTTCATCATTCCAATCATAATGGAATGTCATGATGTTCTTCATTTGCTTCCTTTCATAGGCCCTCAGTGCCTGTGACATCTCTGGGTCTCCAATTGCTTCGCAACCTTCCCAGTTAATATAACGTTGATGAAGGATGGGCTGATGCTTCTTGGGAAGAATAACTGAATTATAGAAATCAACATGGTGAAGAGTCTAGAAACGATTTCCATCGATCCTGGCATCGCGAATACGCAATACCGGATTTTGGAAACGCAGATCCTGGAGAAGTGCAGACCCTCCACTGGCCGTGAAGTCCGTGACTGGCTCATTGCCAGCACGCCGAGCCTCGGCCCGGTGGAGCACCAAGCCGCGAATCACAGGAGCCGACGCCGGGGGAAGATCAACTTCATCGTCCTTCCCACCGTCATCATCACAGGCTCCCACGCCTGCGGATTCGTGGCAGGTCGAGACCTACCGGAGGGAGTCCGGGAAGTCCGACCCCGAGCACTTTGAGACCCGGAGGCCTCAGTACCCGGCATGACATTTCCACATCCGCGCCCTCGCTTGGATCGAGAGCGAGGAGGGGTATCACCATGGATCTCCTGTTCATCCGAAGAGTCGGATTCTACCACTGACGGGTTCCTTCGTCGCACCATTCTAAGAAATAAGAGATAGAACCTATGATGAGCAAGGATCAACCACGTTTGAGAAGAAACGCATAAGAGATTGAATCATGCACTTCAACCGTTCATATGAGCGGTTCAACTACAATGAACAATATCAAATCGCTAATCTCAAACAGTGTTTGTGACAAAATGAAGATAGTCTAAGTGTTGCAATCACTTAAACCAAAATGTACCCAACGAATGATACATAAGATAATCAAGAACGTGTATGATCGAGTACAAGGAAATAACATAGAACAATACCTCGATCCGAAGATGGGGGTCAAGATCTCCCAACGAGAAGGAGGAAGATGGTGGAAACACGCCGGGAAGAACGGATCTCCAACCACACTTCCAAACGGGTGAGAGCTCGAGAGAGTTTGGAGAGGAGAGAGGAAAAACAGAAGTGGCGGCGGCGGCTGGAAACGAGACTGAGAAGGGAAGAGAAGAGAGGGAGAGGTATAAAAAGGAGAGGAGTCGGCCGCCAGAAAGCCGAAAACCGGTTCAACCGGTTTCAAAACCGGTTCAACCAGTTTCGGGTCAAACGGCGCAGTAAAAGCGCGCAGAAAACAGTGTTGACTGCGCGCAAAACCTGGCAGTCTGACAGCACAGACTGCAAAACTGACAGCGCAGACTGCGCAGCTGTCAGCGCAGACTGCGCGCGGACTGACGGCGCGACGGCCAAAACCGGTTCAACCGGTTTTTAGACCGGTTCAACCGGTTTCCACCAGGAAGAAACCGGTTGAGTGGCCTACTCAGCCGGTTTACTCAACCAGATTTCAAATATTGCCCGGAAGGGCTGTAATATCACTTAGCAATTATGACATGAGATATTATAAAGATAAAAATGACATTTCTCAATTCATATTGCTCAAACAAACAATTTTCAATTATCAAATTTGATCAAAATTTTAGTTATTAAGTCACGTTTCGAGAATCCAAGATATTTAGCTCACTCCTAAGAAAACAAAACCTAGTCTCATCAAGGGGTTTTGTGAAGATATCGGCTAGTTGATTTTCGGTGCTCACATGAAAAAGTTCGATATCTCCTTTGGCTTCATGGTCTCTCAAGAAATGGTGTCTAATGTCAATATGTTTAGTTCTAGAGTGTTGCACTGGATTGTTTGCAAGTTTTATGGCACTCTCATTGTCACACAAAAGAGGAATTTTGTTAAACTCACAACCAAAATCTCTAAGGGTTTGCTTCATCCATAGCAACTGTGCACAACATGCCCCAGCTGCTATGTATTCAGCTTCTGCAGTGGAGAGTGCAACACAATTTTGTTTCTTGGAACTCCATGACACTAAGGACCGCCCAAGGAATTGGCAAGTCCCAGTAGTGCTTTTTCGATCTACTTTGCAACCGGCATAATCTGAGTCAGAATAGCCAAGCAAATCGAAAAAGGAGCCTTTAGGATACCATAATCCTAGGTTTTGGGTGTGGACTAAGTATCTTAGAATTCTCTTAACGGCTACAAGATGGCAGTCTTTAGGATTTGCTTGAAAACGTGCACACATACAAACACTCAACATTATATCAGGCCTAGATGCACATAAGTAAAGCAGTGATCCTATCATTGATCTATATAATTTTTGATCTACAGGTTTACCTTCCTCATTTAGGTCGAGATGTCCATTTGATGACATTGGAGTCTTGGCGTGCTTTGCTTTTTCCATGCCAAACTTCTTGAGCATATCTTGAGTATATTTAGTTTGGCATAGAAAGGTACCTTCCTTGAGTTGTTTGACTTGAAATCCCAGGAAGTACTTAAGCTCGCCCATCATAGACATCTCAAACCTGTTCGTCATTACTTTGCTAAACTCTTCACAAAATTTTTCATTAGTACTACCAAATATAATGTCATCAACATATATTTGGCACACAAATAATTCATTATCAACTTTTCGAGTAAACAAAGTAGAGTCAGCTTTTCCTATTGTAAACCCATTTTTAATTAGAAAATCTTTAAGACAATCATACCAAGCTCTAGGGGCTTGTTTAAGCCCGTAGAGTGCCTTGTGAAGAAGATAAACATGATTTGGCTTCTTTGGGTCTTCGAAGCCCGGTGGTTGCTCCACATATACTCTTTCTTGTAGTGGTCCATTTAGAAAAGCGCTCTTGACATCCATTTGATATAGCTTGAAATCATGGTTAGTAGCATAGGCAATTAATATTCTAATTGATTCTAACCTTGCTACCGGCGCATATGTTTCACCAAAGTCAAGTCCTTCCACTTGAGTATAGCCTTGGGCAACCAACCTTGCCTTGTTTCTTGTAACAACGCCATTTTCATCTTGCTTGTTCCTAAAGACCCATTTAGTCCCAATCACATTTTGTTTGGGTCTTTGGACTAAGGACCAGACTTCATTCCTAGTGAAGTTGTTCAACTCCTCTTGCATCGCAGTTATCCAATCCGGATCACCCAATGCTTCTTCAACCTTAAGTGGCTCAAGAGAGGAAACAAACGAGTAAAATTCACAAAAATTAGCTAAACGTGATCGAGTCGTTACCCCTCTCCTGATGCTACCCAGGATGTTGTCCACCGGATGATCCCTTTGAATTGAATGATGGACTCTTGGATGAGGCACTGATGGATGTCTTTGTATTTGCTCTTCCTCATCAGTTACTTGATCAAGAGGCACTTCACCATCAATATTTTCTTGTTCATCTTCTACCACTGTTGGCATCCTTTGATGATTTTCTTCGTGGTTTGGATGACTTGAGGTTGATGGGTTTGCTTGGGTGGAGACATTGTCACTCACCACCCTTGCACCCACATCAACTACCTCATTGGTCATCCACAAGGTTCCTTCTTCATCATCCCTTTCTTGAGGTCTCACCTCACCTATGGCAAGTTTCTTTATGGCCTCACAAGGTAGTTTTTCATTTCCTGCAGTGTCATTAGAAACATGCCCTTGCGAGCCATTAGACTCATCAAATGTCACGTCTATCGCTATTTCAACAAGACCGGTGGAATTGTTAAAAACACGATATCCATGCGCATTTGATGCATAACCAAGCAAGAAACCCTCGTCCACTCTAGGAGCAAACTTTGAGCTCTTGACTTTCTTGTTAAGAATAAAGCATTTACAACCGAATACTCTAAAATAATCAACTTTAGGTTTGTTACCAGTGAGAAGCTCATAGGCAGTCTTTTTGTAGATCTTATGAAGATAGAGGCGGTTGATTGCATGACAGGCGGTGTTGACCGCCTCTGCCCAGAAGTTGTCAGGTGTCTTGTATTCATCCAACATGGTTCTTGCAGCTTCAATTAGAGTCCGGTTCTTTCTTTCCACAACACCATTTTGTTGTGGAGTGTAAGGCACCGAGAACTCATGCTTGATTCCCTCTTCTCCTAAGAATTCTTCGACACCTGTGTTCTTGAATTCCGTCCCATTATCGCTTCTCACTTTCTTGATTTTGAGCTCAAATTCATTTTGAGCTCTCCTCATGAATTTCTTTAAGATTTCTTGAGTTTCACCTTTGTCACTCAAAAAGAAAACCCAAGTGAATCGAGAAAAATCATCAACAATAACTAAACCATACTTACTACCACCAATGCTAATGTAGGCCACAGGTCCGAAGAGGTCCATGTGAAGAAGCTCCAATGGCCTCTTTGTTGTGACTACATTCTTTGATTGATGTGGGACTCCATGTTGCTTTCCTGCTTGGCATGCGCCACAAACCCTATCTTTCTCAAATACAACATTTGTTAGTCCAATGATGTGATTATCCTTTTGAAGTTTGGCCAAATTCCTCATACCGACATGGGCTAGCCGGCGATGCCATAGCCAACCCTTGTCGGATTTTGCCACTAAACAAGTCTCAGGCGTCACTTTACTTGTTGTGAAATCAACAAGATAAAGCTTACCCTTCAAGCGACCTGTAAAGGCAACTGAGGAGTCCTCCCTTCTAAGGATTTTCACATCCACATCCGAAAATAAGCAATTATAACCCATTCCACAAAGTTGTGAAACGGACAACAAATTATAGCTCAAGGAATCTACTAATAAAACATTTGAAAGTGATTGTTGGTCAGAGATAGGAATTTTACCAATACCAATCACCTTACTCTTGCCACTATCTCCAAACACAATTTCTTGTGCTTCTTGAGTTAGTTGCAATGTATGAAACATGTCTTTCTCCCCGGTCATGTGATTTGTACATCCACTGTCAAGCACCCAACTTGACCCACCAGAGGAGTAGACCTGCAAAACAAGTTTAGGCTATACTTTTAGGTACCCAAATTGAATTGGGTCCTACAGTGTTAGTTATAGCCTTGGGTACCCACACACTTCTTTTCATGACTTTTTGTTTAGTGTAGGCACCCACATATTTCACAACCAATTTCCCTGAATCCCAAGTCAACATATAATCACAAAGATATGAGTGGGAAATGGGAGCATTAGATTTTTGTCCACTTGAGGATCCCACTTCCTTCATCTTACTCTTTGTGGAACTCAAGTTAACCTTTACCTGAGATGACTTGTCATTTGAGGAGTGGATCCTCCCCAAGGCATCATATAGAGTGGTTCCCTCTATGAACTTGGGGGATCTCCACCCCTTATGCACTGTGCTAGGGTTTTCCTTGGATGAGTTGAACCCAAGCCCCCTTCTACCATTGTTGGACTTAAGGGACTTGTACTTGGGTTCAACTTTCTTTAACCCATCATTGCTAGAGCATCTTTTCAAAATTTCTTTGACCTTCACCTGTGAGCTATGCTTCCTTGCATGGTTAGTTAAACAACAAGAAGCATGATATTTGGCACAATGCTTGCAAGAATTATCATTAGAGTTAGACTTAGATTCAAATACTAAAGTGGGGGCATTGATGTTCTTGCAATTTTCAAGTTGCACTTGAAGTTCTTGATTTTGAACATTCAAGCTTAACATGCTTGATTCAAGTGCATTCTTTTCATTTGCAAGGTTATCAATAGAGGTTTTCAAGTTAATTACTTCTATATCTTTATTGTGAATCAACTCTTGAAGCTCTAGGTTCCTTTCCTTTTCAAGGATAAGCAAGTCTTCTTGAGCATCAAGAGTTGCCTTTCTTTTATCTAGTTTTTCCATTAATTTTGTGATAACATTATATCCATTTAAGCCAAATTCTTTAATCATTTTATTTTTCATGGCAATTTGATCATCATCATCATCATTTGAAAAATCATTACTAAACAAAGTTACCTTATCTCCCTTTGCCATGAGGCAAGTTGGAATGTAGGGGTCGTCTTGAAGGTTGGTGAAGAGTTGCGCGCTTGAGGTAGATTGGATGGCCACATTTGCCACCACTTCCTCTTCCTCGGAGCTAGAACTCTCATCATCGGAGTTCCATTCTTCACCAATATGAGCTTGTCCATACTTCTTCTTTCTGAAGTATCCCTTGGTCTTGCCTCCCTTTTTAAACTTATCCTTCTTGTATTCCTTCTTGGCTTCTTGTTCCTTCTTGTTAGGACAATCCGCTATGAAATGACCGGTTTGGCCACATTCATAGCATGCCCTCTTCTTTCCTTTCCTTTGGAACTTGTCATTCTTCCTTACAAATTTCTTGAAAGTTTTGATGAACATAGCTGTGTCTTCATCACTTGAGCTATCTTCATCACTTGAGGTCTCGACCACTTTCTTTGCTTTGTGGTCTTTGCTCTTCTTGAGATTGTCTTGTTCATTTGTGATCAAGGCATGAGAGTCTCTTGTCTTGATGGGGGCTTCCTCGGACTCGTGTTGTTGAATTTTTGCAAATAGTTGATGAGGCGTCATGTCCTCATAATCATCACGATCCCTTATCATCCTTGCAAGACTTTTATCTTTCTCTTTATAAGCTCTCATGAACAATCTTGTGACCTTGGAGTCACTCCAATCTTCACTCCCAAGAACTCTTATTTTGTTGACCAATACCATCAATCGATCAAAGAGTGATTGGAGCGACTCACCCTTTGTCCAATCATACCTTGCAAGCCCACTTTCCAAAGCTTCAACTCTATGTCTTTTAGCTTTGGGATCTCCTTCATGTGACATTCTAAGAATGTTCCAAATGTCACGAGCATCTTCTCTTCCTTGAACTTTCCGGTATTCTTCCGGACAAAGACTTCCTTTGATTATGCTCACTGCTTGAGCATTTCGATGAACCTCTTGCATCATTTCCGGAGTCATCTCTTCTCCTTGGGTGGGCTTATACATACCTACATTAACAATCTCCCAAAGACTAGGATGCACACCGATTAAATGCGACTTCATCTTGTCGGCCCACTCATCATAGTTCAACTCACTAAGAGTTGGTAACTTTCCAAGTGGGGCAGAAGAGAAGTTGGGAATATAATTTCTAGAGTAATCGAATTGAACTTTGCTAAAGTCATTACCTTTGCTTTTGGTAGATGATCCTTCGGTGTTGAGACTTACCTTGCTCAATACCTTAGACACCAAAAGATCCACTAGATCGTCATTATAATCAAATGTTCCCTTACCTTTACCTTCTTCGGCCTTTCTTCTTGTTTCCTCTTCTTCGGCCTTTTTCCTAGCATCTTCCTCTTTCATTTTGAGGAACATTTTCTCGGCAATCTTCATGGCGAGGTCGAGGACCTTGGGGTCCACTTCCTCACCGGAAGATGTGACGGGGATTTCCTCGAGAAGAGGATCCACATGGTCCCGTTGTGTAGACATGATCGTTTCCTCACGCGGTTAAGCGTAAAACGAGGCACGAAGTTCTGATACCAATTGAAAGTAGCCTAGAGGGGGGGGTGAATAGGCTACACCTGAAAATTTTCACTAAAAACTTCGAAATAGGTTAAATTAAAGTTGCACAGGTGCAAACCGGTTCAGTCGATTTTAATCACAACTGAACAAGTTTGAACCCACTCAACTTGAATTTAATAATCTATTGAACAAATTCGAAGTAGTAAAGAAAATAGCTAAAGATTTGCACTACACAAGAACTACTTGAATGAATAATATGAACCAACCACCGAATATGAAATGCTTAACAAGAACACACAAGAACACGCGATATAACCCGAGGTTCGGCAACCACCACAAAGGTGTCCTACTCCTCGTTGAGGAACCCACAAAGGGCCGGGTCTTTTCCAACCCTAATCCTCCACAAGACGACCACAAAGGTCAAGGCTATCTCTTCTCAAATCTGCTCAAGGAGCGGGTGATACAAACTTCTTGGGGTCGTCCACAAATTTGGAGACTCCCAAGCAACCTCTAACCGTCAAGGAACACGAGGTTCCAAGAGTAACAAATCCGCACACGGTTAAGTTTGCAACGAGCTCAAGAATAAGAGAATGGGAGAATCGAGATGAAATTGACAGCGAGTTCGATCGAGTTCACCTCACACCAAGGGTCCTTCAAATGATTGAAGGAGATGCGATTGCGGGTGTGAGAGGTGAAGTGAATGCTCTTGTTTGAGGGTTGGTCAGCCAAAGATTCGTGGGAGAGGCAGAAGTAAATGAGAGAGAGAGTGTGAGGGGGTATATAAAGGATCCCCCAAAAGCTGGCAGCCGTTGGGAGAAAGTGGGCAAAAACCGGTTGAACCGGTTTTCAAACCGGTTGAACCGGTTTCTACCAGGGGGATCCCGGTCCACTGGTCTACTCAGCCGGACACTGGACCGGTTTTAAAACCGGCTGAGTAGGGTCAAATTTCGGCTCAACCGGTTTCAGAAAAATATCTGCTGCGACTTTTCTGACAGCTCTGACTGTCAAACAGGTCAGAGCAGAGGTGGCAGGATGAACAGTACCAAAACCGGTTGAACCGGTTTCAGGACCGGTTGAACCGGTTTTGGGGGCTGAAACCAAACTTTGAGAATTTTGAAGAGAACTTAGGTGGAGACTTTGTGGGAAGTGAAATTTGTTTTTCTCAAGAGCATTCATGATCTGGAAAAGATGATCTCAAAGGAGTTTTCAAAAGAATTGAACTTGGCTCGTTTCACAACTTACTTAACCGTCGCGGATCCCTCTTAATTGTACGGCGATTCCTATGATTCAAGAATTATAAACTTAGTACCGCCGACGATTCATAGCACTTGGAGCACGCCATTTGATGTGGAATTTTAAATCCGCTGTGCTTTATACTTTTATGCTCGTAGGATCTGTGCTTCTCCTGTCTGTAGAAATACTGTGTATATACTACAAGCAAACTTGTTAGAATCTTAGTTTGTTTTGTCATTAATCACCAAAACCCTCAATTAGGGTTGATTGCACTTACAGCCTGGTTGGAGCACCTGCCTCCGGGGCAGATCTCCAACTGGGACGACTTGGTCCAAGCCTTCGCCGGCAATTTCCAGGGCACATACGTGCGCCCCGGGAATTCCTGGGACCTTCGGAGCTGCCGGCAACAGCCGGGAGAGTCGCTCCGGGACTACATCCGGCGATTCTCGAAGCAGCGCACCGAGCTGCCCAACATCACCGACTCGGATGTCATCGGCGCGTTCCTTGCCGGCACCACCTGCCGTGACCTGGTGAGTAAGTTGGGTCGCAAGACCCCCACCAGGGCGAGCGAGCTGATGGACACCGCCACCAAGTTCGCCTCTGGCCAGGAGGCGGTCGAGGCTATCTTCCGAAAGGACAAGCAGCCCCAGGGCCGCCCATCGGAAGAGGCTCCCGAGGCGTCTACTCCGCGCGGCGCCAAGAAGAAGGGCAAGAAGAAGTCGCAATCGAAACGCGACGCCGCTGACGCGGACCTTGTCGCCGCCGCCGAGTACAAGAACCCTCGGAAGCCCCCCGAAGGTGCAAACCTCTTCGACAAGATGCTCAAGGAGCCATGCCCCTACCATCAGGGGCCCGTCAAGCACACTCTCGAGGAGTGCGTCATGCTTCGGCGCCACTTCCACAGGGCTGGGCCACCCGCGGAGGGTGGCAGGGCCCACGACGACGACAAGAAAGAAGATCACCAAGCAGGAGAGTACCCCGAGGTCCGCGACTGCTTCATGATCTACGGTGGGCATGCGGCGAATGCCTCGGCTTGGCATCGCAAGCAAGAGCGCCGGGAGGTCTGCTCGGTGAAGGTGGTGGCGCCAGTCTACCTAGACTGGTCCGACAAGCCCATCACCTTCGACCAGGCTGACCACCCCGACCACGTGCCGAGCCCGGGGAAATACCCGCTCGTCGTCAACCCCGTCATCAGCGACGTCAGGCTCACCAAGGTCCTGATGGATGGGGGCAGCTGCCTCAACATCATCTACGCGGAGACCCTCAAGCTCCTGCGCGTCGATCTGTCCTCCGTCCGAGCAGGCGCTGCGCCCTTCCACGGGATCATCCCTGGGAAGCGCGTCCAGCCCCTCGGACGACTCGACCTCCCCGTCTGCTTCGGAACGCCCTCCAACTTCCGAAGGGAGACCTTGACGTTCGAGGTGGTCGGGTTTCGAGGAACCTACCACGCGGTACTGGGAAGGCCATGCTACGCGAAGTTCATGGCCGTCCCCAACTACACCTACCTGAAGCTCAAGATGCCGGGCCCCAACGGGGTCATCACCGTCGGTCCCACGTACAAACACGCATTCGAATGCGACGTGGAGTGCGTGGAGTACGCCGAGGCCCTCGCCGAGTCCGAGGCCCTCATCGCCGACCTGGAGAACCTCTCCAAAGAGGTGCCAGATGTGAAGCGTCATGCCGGCAACTTCGAGCCAGCGGAGACGGTTAAGGCCGTCCCTCTCGACCCCCGTGGCGACACCTCCAAGCAGATCCGGATCGGTTCCGGGCTCGACCCCAAATAGGAAGCAGTGCTCGTCGACTTTCTCCGTGCAAACGCCGACGTCTTTGCGTGGAGTCCCTCGGACATGCCCGGCATACCGAGGGATGTCGCCGAGCA
The DNA here is from genome assembly GCF_902167145.1 of Zea mays. Classification (NCBI taxonomy): domain Eukaryota; kingdom Viridiplantae; phylum Streptophyta; class Magnoliopsida; order Poales; family Poaceae; genus Zea; species Zea mays. The sequence continues at coordinate 40,515,153 of NC_050099.1, read as the reverse complement.
CTCGCTGGATATTCGGGCCGGAGCCCGACCCGTCAGACAGCCTCTGCGCCGATTCGATGAGGAGAAGCGCAGAGCGATAGGCGAGGAGATCCACAAGCTAATGGCAGCAGGGTTCATCAAAGAGGTATTCCATCCCGAATGGCTTGCCAACCCTGTGCTTGTGAGGAAGAAAGGGGGGAAATGGCGGATGTGTGTAGACTACGCTGGTCTCAACAAAGCATGTCCGAAGGTTCCCTACCCTCTACCTCGCATCGATCAAATCATGGATTCCACTGCTGGGTGCGAAACCCTGTCCTTCCTTGATGCCTACTCAGGGTATCACCAAATCCGGATGAGAGAGTCCGACCAGCTCGCGACTTCTTTCATCACGCCGTTCGGCATGTACTGATATGTCACCATGCCGTTTGGTTTGAGGAATGCGGGCGCGACGTACCAGCGGTGCATGAACCATGTGTTCGGCGAACACATCGGTCGCACAGTCGAGGCCTACGTCGATGACATCGTAGTCAAGACAAGGAAGGCTTCCGACCTCCTCTCCGACCTTGAAGTGACATTCCGATGTCTCAAGGCGAAAGGAGTCAAGCTCAATCCCAAGAAGTGTGTCTTCGGGGTGCCCCGAGGCATGCTCCTGGGGTTCATCGTCTCCGAGCGAGGCATCGAGGCCAACCCGGAGAAGATCGCAGCCATCACCAGCATGGGACCCATCAAGGACTTAAAAGGCGTACAGAGGGTCATGGGATGTCTTGCGGCCCTGAGCCGCTTCATCTCACGCCTCGGCGAAAGAGGTCTGCCTCTGTACCGCCTCTTAAGGAAGGCCGAGTGTTTCGCTTGGACCCTTGAGGCCGAGGAAGCCCTCGGGAACCTGAAGGCGCTCCTTACAAAGGCGCCTATCTTGGTGCCCCCAGCTGATGGAGAAGCCCTCTTGGTCTACGTCGCCGCTACCACTCAGGTGGTTAGCGCCGCGATTGTAGTCGAGAGGCAAGAAGAAGGGCATGCGTTGCCCGTTCAGAGGCCAGTCTACTTCGTCAGCGAAGTACTGTCCGAGACCAAGATCCGCTACCCGCAAGTTCAGAAGCTGCTGTATGCTGTGATCCTGACAAGGCGGAAGTTAGGACACTACTTCGAGTCTCATCCGGTAACTGTGGTGTCATCCTTCCCCCTGGGGGAGATCATCCAGTGCCGAGAGGCTTCGGGCAGGATCGCGAAGTGGGCGGTGGAAATCATGAGCGAAACAATCTCGTTCGCCCCTCGGAAGGCCATCAAGTCCTAGGTGTTGGCGGACTTCGTGGCCGAATGGGTCGACACCCAGCTGCCGACGGCTCCGATCCAACCGGAGCTCTGGACCATGTTTTTCGACGGGTCGCTGATGAAGACGGGAGCCGGCGCGGGCCTGCTCTTCATCTCGCCCCTTGGGAAGCACCTACGCTACGTGCTCCGCCTCCATTTCCCGGCGTCCAACAATGTGGCCGAGTATGAGGCTCTGGTCAACGGGTTGCAGATCGCCATCGAGCTGGGGGTCAGACGCCTCGATGCCCGCGGTGACTCACAGCTCGTCATCGACCAAGTCATGAAGAACTCCCACTGCCGCGACCCGAAGATGGAGGTCTACTGCGATGAGGTTCGGCGCTTGGAAGACAAGTTCTTCGGGCTCGAGCTCAACCACATCGCTCGATGCTACAACGAAACTGCGGACGAGCTGGCTAAAATAGCCTCGGGGCGAACGACGGTTCCCCCGGACGTCTTCTCCCGGGATCTGCATCAACCCTCTGTCAAGATCGACGACGCTCCCGAGCCCGAGGCACCCTCGGCACAGCCCGAGGTACCCTCGGCCCTCGAGGGCGAGGCTCTGGACGTCGAGGAAGGGCAGAGCGGGGCCACGCCTGATCGAGATTGGCAGGCCCCGTACCTGCAATATCTCCACCGAGGAGAGCTACCCCTCGACCAAGCCGAGGCTCGGCGGGTAGCGCGACGCGCCAAGTCGTTCGTTTTGCTGGGCGACGAGGAGGAACTCTACCACCGCAGCCCCTCGGGCGTCCTCCAGCGATGCATCTCCATCGCTGAAGGTCAGGAACTCCTGCAAGAAATACACCCGGGGGCTTGCGGCCATCATGCAGCACCCCGAGCCCTTGTCGGGAATGCTTTCCGGCAAGGCTTCTACTGGCCAACGGCGGTGGCTGACGCCACTAGAATTGTCCGCACCTGCGAAGGGTGCCAATTCTATGCGAAGCAGACCCGCCTGCCCGCTCAGGCTCTGCAGACGATACCCATCACCTGGCCCTTTGCTGTATGGGGTCTGGACCTCGTCGGTCCCTTGCAGAAGGCGCCCGGGGGCTACACGCACCTGCTGGTCGCCATCGACAAATTCTCCAAGTGGATCGAGGTCCGACCCCTGAACAGCATCAGGTCCGAGCAGGCGGTGGCGTTCTTCACCAACATCATCCATCGCTTCGGGGTCCCAAACTCCATCATCACCGACAACGGTACCCAGTTCACCGGCAAAAAATTCTTGGATTTTTGCGAAGATCACCACATCCGGGTGGACTGGGCCGCCGTGGCTCATCCCATGTCGAATGGGCAAGTGGAGCGTGCCAACGGCATGATTCTACAGGGGCTCAAGCCTCGGATTTACAACGACCTCAACAAGTTCGGCAAGCGATGGATGAAGGAACTGCCCTCGGTGATCTGGAGCCTGAGGACAACGCCGAGCCGGGCCACGGGTTTCACGCCGTTCTTCCTGGTCTACGGGGCCGAGGCCATCTTGCCCACTGACCTGGAATACGGCTCCCCGAGGACGAGGGCCTACAACGATCAAAGCAACCAAGCTAGCCGAGAAGAATCGCTGGACCAGCTGGAGGAGGCTCGGGACAAGGCCTTACTACACTCGGCGCGGTACCAGCAGTCCCTGCAACGCTACCACGCCCGAGGGGTCCGGTCCCGAGACCTCCAGGTGGGCGATCTGGTGCTTCGGCTGCGGCAAGACGCCCGAGGGAGGCACAAGCTCACGCCCCCCTGGGAGGGGCCATTCATCATCGCCAAAGTCCTGAAGCCCGGAACATACAAGCTGGCCAACAATCAAGGCGAGATCTACGACAACGCCTGGAACATCAAACAGCTACGTCGCTTCTACCCTTAAGATGTTTTCAAGTTGTTCGTATACCTCGCACCCACGCAAAGTTTAGTCATCAAGGAAGGGTCGGCCTCGCCTCGGCAGAGCCCGACCCTCCCTCGGGGGCTAAAAGGGGGGAGACCCCCTCTGCGTCGAATTTTTCCTCGAAAAAAGATCTCTTTTTAGCAGAATTTCTTTCGTGCTTTTTGACTACTTCGAAAAGCGGATCCTGGAAACGACGGAGTACACGTAAGCAGCCAAGGCTGACCGAGCCGAGGGACTCCTACGCCTCCGGGATACGGATACCTCACTCATCACCTTCTGTGATAAGTAACTCGCGTTCGGATAAAGCGACTCCGTGGACCGGACAAGTCTTCACGTTCGGAAGCTCTTCTGCCAAAGTGGTCCTTCAAGCTTTCTCGACTAAGTCGGAGACAGGGCCTCATGGACGGGTGAAGGTACGCGTAAGCGGCAAGGCCGACCGAGCCGAGGGACTCCTACGCCTCCGGGATACGGATACCTCACTCATCACCTTCCGCGAGAAGCAACTCTCGCCCGCACAAACATCCCTGTTACCGACAAAAAAGTCCAGATGCTCGGAATAAGAGGAAAAGAGACGCGGCTTTACAAGCGCAGCGAGGGTGTGTTTTCTGGCCTCAGCGGCCACAGAAGGCACACGCTACAAGACGATCTGATCCTGCAGGCTCGGGTCTTCACGCTGAAGGGGGCCGTAGCACCCTCGGCATCGACGACGTCTTCAGCAAGGTCCGACCCAGCCTCGGACGGCGGCGCGGTCCAGGGACTTCTCCGGGAATCCGGCCCGAGCAGGCGGCTCGGCCGGCTACCCCCGGGGCCTCGGCCAACCATCTTCCAAGGGCGCTAGCCCGACCCGAGGCCTCGGCTGATCGACTCCAGCGTCGGATCCGCTGACGGACAACCCGGCTAGGCTCCGGCCAACCAGGTTCCCATTTTCGAGCCAACTCCGCCTCTGTTCGTACTGATATCGCTACCCCTGGCCTCGGCTCGTCGAAGAGCGGCCGAGGGGTCTCTTTAACTAAGCTAGAGGAGCCTCAGACAACAAGGCCGATCGAGCCGAGGGATTCCTACGCCTCCGGGATACGGATACCTCACTCGTCACCTTGACACGGGGCGACTCATGCTTGGTGAAGCGGTACAGATAATCAACAGGCGAGACTTAGTGCTCGAAAATGAGGAAAAAACACGGCTTCGTGCCGAAATTACATACATGTTCAGGCCTCGACAGCCACAATGAACAAAAACCCTGGCAATCGAAATGCCATTACAAACGGAACTCCGGTTCCCCCTCCGCAGGTACGGATAACCCCACTCCGAGGGGGAAGGCCTGCGGAACAACGGAAGGCCGACGAACGGCGCACCGTCACCTGCTCCAGCAGCGGCGACGACGATGACTTCCGCTCCGAGGGGCCGAACAGCGGCAACGCTGACCTCAGGGTGGATGCCGCTGCCAGGAGGCCCCCGCCCGTGCCAAAATTCGTGAGGCAAGGATGGGCAGAAGGCCGTAGAGTTGGAGGTCAGTCCGTGGCCGGCCCTGGCTATCTCGCCGGCAGAAGAACCTCTTCAAGCTGCAGTGGCGGATGCCAGTACCGCGAGCGGCTCCGAAGCCACTCGCGCCCGAGAGCCAGGCACGCTGCAGCTGCCAGCGCCACAGACAACACCCGCTCCTCCCCCCATCACTGAGTGAAGGAGCGGGCCGCCGCACGCGCAGGGGCCGACCCCAACTCGGCACTCCCCCCTCCCCAGCCTTGGTGATGAAAATCCTTGAGGCTGAGGGAGGGGCAGAGGCCGCAGCCCGGCTCGCTTTCCCCCACCATCAAGCCGGAGGTCGCCATCCCGGGTGACCACCGGTGGAGGGGTGCGGCCGGGCTGCGTGATGAAAATCCTTGAAGCCGAACGATGGCTGAAAGGTACCAACTCCCACGGAGTTGTGTTCCTCCAACGAGGAGGCGGAAAGACGGTGGGTACCCCCCATCCGGGGGCTTGGGAGATGGAAAGACACGACGCATGAGGGAGGAAGAAGACATGGTTGCCTTCCGAAAGGGGTCGCCCTCCTTTTAAAGGCAACTCTCCCTACGTGCGCCCCCAAACGCCGCGGGCTGAGTCTTCTCCAACACGCTCCAAGGCCCACCCCTGCGACTCGGGGGCTGGGTCCCGCATGTCATGCAGACCGGCTCCGAGCAGAAGAAGCCAAACCGCCGCGCGTGGTGCGCACAACCGCCCAGCGGTTACAAGCGACCCCCCACTTTTGCCCAGACCAACGGGCGGGAGGGGCGGGCAGCCATGCAGGCGGCATGCAACCGCGCCAGGTGAACGCGCTTCTCCGACTTCTGACACGCCAGCTTGGAGGCCCAGGCCCACGCGTCACGCAACCAGCGCGCCAGTTGCTGCATGCAAGCAACCGCGCCACCACTTGTGCCACCGTCGCACCTCTTCGGTTGCGGAGCCTATGCCGCGACTCGAGGCGACCCAGCGCACGACCCAGCGGCGCCAGCCTGGCGCGACGGTCAATGCGGCCGAAAGTGGGCCGGCAGTAATGACGGTGGCAGGCGGACGGGAGCAGCAGTCACGTCGTCAGCCAGGCTCACGTCCCATCCAGGGACAGCAAGAGAGCCTCCTCCCACGGCGTGAAGACGGTGCGCCCGAGATCCGTTCCTCGAACGGCTCACGCACGCGCAACTGTGGCAGAACCACCCGAATTATTCTAGCTTAAGTGCCTAAGTCACGCCTCAGGGGCCGTATCGCACTTAAATCGGAATAACCCGTCAGTCCCTCAGATCTAGTCTGATAGAGCCACTTAACCAGGATCAAATTCCACAATCTCGAAAGTGAGTCACAGAAGAAATACAATAAAACAGGAAACCTCAAATTAAGTACTGAGTTATTACATAAATCGGAGTTCTGGAGTAGCCATAAAGTTCACAAAATAAAGTGCAGCGGATAATCGATGTCGTCGGTAATGAGGAAATGGGCAAGGCCTAGCCCACTACTCCTCATGCTCCTCTCCTGCCGGAGCAACATCCCACTCGACCGTCCAACCCGGTGGTAGGGTGGTAGGCCAAGTCACACCATCAACTACATCCTGCATGGTACCTGCAAAAATGGTGCCACAAGCAAGGCTGAGTATACTAATACTCAGCTAGACTTAACCGGTGTGAGGAGTCTACTCCTCTACCTCTAGACTATGCAGCTGTTTGGCTGAGGGGTTTGGTTTGCCAAAACACTAGCTGTTTCTAAAATCAACTTTTAGCCTTTCAAATTCTACCATCATTAACTTAGCTAGATTTGCTCCTTCTAAGCATACATGGTAACAAGCAATTAGCTCAATCAACAAGTTATCTCATGTAATCCACATTTCACTTCTTACTCGATGCAGTACAAGGAATCAAGCAGTCTCATTAGCTGCGAGAAGCAGACGATTCGAATCGAGTTTTTAAACCTTGCAAGGTAAACCTAAACACACGGCATGTCAGGGTACTCCGACCCGCACATGACAACCGTCCCCATCGATTCCCCGTTCGCGTCCAGGCCTCACCGCCTTGGCATACAATGCTCCACTGACCCCGGCTGCCGCCGTGCAGTGACCGCACTTGTACCCACCATAGCTAGCATGGGAGACCCTGTCTCAGGTCGCATGAGGGATAAAGTCCGCGCCCGGCTTCACTCAGGTACTAGGTTTACCGGTTACCATTTTTCCCGGCATGTGCTTAGTACGTTCAAAAGCTTGACTCAGGTATCCACACATTAATCCTTAATTCATTTTTCCCGTCTTCTGGACAAGGCATCCTCCCTGGATCCAAGTCCATAGACCAACATATATCCCATTATCAAGATGAATACAATCAATTCCTGACCTCGCGCGAGTGCTAGAAAAATCACTCGACTTCTACCGAGATCCTGATTAGCAAGCAGCTACTCGACCTAGCATACTAGTATTCATCTCAACAAGGAATCCTAAGTTCATGCAACTAGAGGTTTCAAGCAACTCCTACACTTAAGTGCACATTACAGTCCTACAAGCATTAAGTGTAGTAAAGTAGCATATATTAACATGGTTATGCATAAAACCGGGGCTTGCCTTCAATTGCTGGGGCTGCGGGGAGATCCTCAATAGCAGCCTCTGAAGCCTGCTCCTGGTCCTCCTCTTGGACAGGTCCTTGCTCGGGGATGAGCACGTACTCTCCGTCGGCAAGATTACAATCTAATGAATGCAATGCGTAAGATATATGCATAATATGATATGTGCTTTTAGAAATTACAACTTTAAAGGTGTATGGTCTTTTGAATTTAAACAAGTTAACTCCATTTGTGTAAAGCCCTTGGGTGGTATGCTTGGTAAATTGGGTTAAACTTAGCTAAGGTAAGGGGTAGGTTAAACTTTGGGGTTCTACTGAATTCCTTTTAAGTCTTAGGGATAAATGATAAGTTCTCAAGTTAGACTTATGGAGATGAGGTTTATTTCTTCCTTCTTTTCTTTTATTCTTTTAATGTTTTGGAGTAGGTTTGAACTACAAGTTGCTTTTATAAAATTCCAAAAATTCTGCAAAAATTACAGTGGCTTGTTACTGGTGTATGATTCTCTGTCACAAAATTTGGGGTTCAGAAAGTGAATGGTTTCCTCTGGACAAAATTACCAAATTTTAGGGCAGAAGGGGTACTTTGAACTACAACTATTATTTAACAGTGGGTAGTTCTCAAAAACTTATTTTTTCTGGCTTTTAGGTGTTATAACATGACTTGATACAAATTTCTAGTCATTAATACCCTTTAATTCTTTCCCTAAGATTTCCTTAAGGTTTCTAGCCAAAGGGGTGCTTTCTACTACCACTATATTTGAAAAACATCAAACAACAGAGTTCTTATTTTTCTTAGTTGGTATTTTGCGCAAGAGCAATCATTCTGAAGTTTGGCTTCCTTTTGCTTAAGGGAAGGGGTGGTTTGCATTATTTGAGCTAAATGGCCTTTCTCACAAATTACTAGCAAAAGGCATGGGTCCACTTCTTTTTCATGGGTTTGTATTTTTCTCTGGTGGTTTATCTCATCATGGACTTAGCAAATTTTTGGTTGCCCAATGCCACATTATTTGGGGTTGTTTATGATTTATTGGGAAAATGCCTTATTATCATTCTGTATTTATTTTCCCTACTTAAAAAGTTAGGCTGGGGTGCTCTGTATTTTTGTAGTGGGGCTCTGGTGGTTATAAGTTCACTGGATTTTTGTTAACCACTTTGGTTATAGTTTTGCAATTCTAATAATTGATTTTCAGTCTACATAAGGCTAATTAAAGCATCTTAATTAGAAACTGGTCCTAATTAATGGTCTCTGCATTTTTCCTAGGTTCTTTGTTGCATAAGTAAACTAGGAAAAATATTACTAATCACTGTTCAACATTTTCTAATGCTTTTCTGATTTTCTCTAAGTTTTGGACAAAATGGCTTTAAATAAATAACTACATCATAATCTCTAATGCTGGGGCTCCTACTATTTTTAAACAGTGTCTAATTAAGGTATAAGCATCTACAAATTTTCTTAAGCTCAGCACAAAAGAAAAACTAATTTTCCTTAATTAAACAAGGTTTAGGGGGTTTCTATTTTTAATTTTAAACTCTAAAATTTAGAACAGAAAGCATATGGTTCACTATTTTTAAATGAAGGATCATAATATTCCAGAGCTAGCAAAATTGGTTTGACAGCTTTTCATTAAGATTTCATCAAGTTATGGATTTTCTAAGTTCTCTGGTTATTTAAAAGAATAACAGAATTGGTTTAAATGGAAAACCACTTTGCGCTGGGGTCCCTGGCGATTTTCTAAGTTTTCCTTCGCGAATCAGTCCTTAGGTTACTATTCACATGAGTCGCTGACATTACAGAAAACCCCTCGGGTTCTACAGAACCTAACCCGAGGTCCTTCTTCTACCTTAAACAGTAGCCGCGGCGAAGAAAAGGGCGGAGGGGCTTACCGGCGGCGAGACTGTTCCGGTGAAGTGGTCGAGGGCGAAGGGGAGGTCGCGGGGATCACAACGGTGTGCGGAACGCCGTCGGAGATGGCCGGAGTTGGTCGGTCCACGCGCGCAGGCGGGGATGCTCGTCGGCAGCGAGGAGACCGGCCTGGTCACGGCGAGATAGTTCAATCAAATAGGTCAGGGAGGTCCACGGGATGCCAGAGAAGACATGAGCGAAAGGAATTGGGCGGAGACTCACTGGATAGCTTGGTCTACGCGCGGCGGCGGAAGACCGAAGTCCGGTGAGGTTGATCTCGGGCCTCCGGTGAAGTCCGGTCTGGTCCGAGGGCTTGGCAAGCTTCACGGGCTACTGGCGGAGCTAGCCGAAGCACTGGTTGGGCTCGAGGGTGGCTGGAGTGGGCTGGCCATGGCGGCCGTAGCTCTGGCGGCAATGGCGGGCGGAAATTGAGCTCGCCGGAGCTAAGGAACGGTGGCTGGCCGGTGAGGGTGAGTGCGGGGCGAAGAGAGGTGCGCCCGGGGAGGCTTTATAGGCGCGGGCGGGCACGGCCGAGGGCGTGGGCGCGCGGCGGACTTGACCGGACGCCGGGGTGAGCGCTCGCGCGGGTTGGGCGAGCTCTGGCGTGCCGACCAGGGTCAAACACGTGTGCCCGTGCGTTCTGCCCAAGTTCTGGCGCGTGTGGTCGCTCATCCGAGCCTGCTCTCGCCTTGGTCAGTGCACAAAACCTCTTCTCCTCCCTACAAGCTACCATTCTTGTGTGGGGGTCATAGGATTTTGCCTACTGGTTGCAGAGATATGGAGCCAGGAAATCTGGTCTGTCTCCCTGCCCAAACCCGAGGCAAATCCCAAGTTTTGTCGTGTATAGGGCTCGCGTCCCAATGCCATCTTCTGGCACACGACAGAGGGATTAGTTAGACACAATTTTGTCAATGGGGCCATTAGGATTCGAGTTAGGGATCAAGGTGAACATCCCTGATCTTTGGCTCAAGGTCTGAATTTCAGAATTCTGAAATTCAGAATTCCCAATGAGTCCCAACAAAAGAAGCTTGATTTGGGGTTTTATTTGGATTATTTTGGCTAATCTTTCTCAATCTTTCTTGTTGCTTATCAAATATACTTTAACTTATATAATTGGCTCAACTCAAAATTTCAAACTTTTCATTCCCTTTTTCTTATTTTCTTGAATTTTGCTCATGGGGCTCACTTAGGGTTCTTAATTAGGGTTGCACATTCTTATCTTTTCAAAGACTCAATTGTTTTGATCATGACACTTTTAAGCATATACTTGGTGAATTCTTTATTACTTAAGTTAATTTGATGCTCATGCTTACTTTGATTTACATAAAATGATGGTTTTTGGTTTGGCTTTTCAAGAGAAACCCTAGGTGACACTGGGGTGTCACAGCCTTCCCCCCTTAAAGGAATCTCGTCCCGAGATTCGGGCCAGAGTCCTTCCGAGGTGAAGCGAAGGGTGAGACTGATAGGAAAAGGGTGGGGATTGTTATTATTAGGGCAAAACTGCTCTTCGAATGTCATTCTCTTTGCAACTTCAGAAGGAAGTCCTTTTAAGTTTTACTTTATAGTCACTTCATTCTGAATTAAGATCATATTTTTGGAAATTAGATTCGAAAGGCAGGAGGAGGGGTTGGGGGTGATTACATACCAGCTTCCTTAGGTAGGCAATCGGGGAAGTTGGATCTTAAGAATTCCTCGGTTTCCCAAGTAGCTTCCTCCTCTGAGTGATTACTCCACTGGACCTTGAACATCTTGATCGATTTAGCCCGAGTTGATCTTTCCTTGCAATCCAGAATTTTGGAGGGGTACTCTTGGTACGATAGATCTGGCTCTATCTCCAATTCTGGTTCTGCTATGATCTCAGTCGGCAATCGAACACACTTCTTCAGCTGAGATACATGGAATACATTGTGAATGGCAGACATCTTCGAAGGTAACTTCAGCTTGTATGCCACGGGTCCACATGCTTCGATGATCTCATACGGTCCAATGTAACGAGGGGCTAGCTTGCCTTTGATCCCAAACCTCTGCACTCCCTTGGTGGGTGATACCTTGAGGTATACAAAACTTCCCACCTCGAACTGGAGAGGTTTCCTTCTTTTATCATGATAGCTCTTCTGCCTGGCCTGAGCAGCTTCTAGATTCTTCCTGATCAGCTTGACCTTCCTTTCGGCTTCAGTCACTAAGTCAGGTCCAAAAACTTCTCTTTCACCAGGCTGAGACCAATTGAATGGTGTCCTGCACCTTCTTCCATAGAGAGCTTCGAAAGGTGCCATCTTTAGGCTGGATTGGTAACTATTGTTATAAGCAAACTCTGCCAAGGAGAGGTGCTTATCCCAGTTTTTGCCACAATCGATCGCACAAGCTCTCAGCATATCTTCCAGAATCTGGTTTACCCTTTCCGTCTGACCATCAGTCTGTGGGTGGTAAGCTGAACTCCTGATTAGCTTGGTTCCCAAAGACTCTTGCAATTGTTCCCAAAATCTGGCAACAAATTGGGCTCCTCGGTCAGAAACAATGGTCCGAGGTAATCCGTGCAAACACACGATCCGGTCGATATACAATTCTGCATATTTCTGAGCCTTATCAGTGGTGTGCACAGGAAGAAAATGTGCCACTTTCGTCAATCGGTCCACAATAACCCAAATCGAATCATGATGACGAGAGGTGTTGGGCAGACCCACAATGAAATCCATGCTGATGTCGTCCCACTTCCACGAAGGTACGGACAGTGGTTGCAAAGCTCCAGCGGACTTCAAGTGGCTTGCCTTTATCCTCTGACAGGTGTCACACTCTGATACATACTGGGCTATCTCCCTCTTCATTCTGGTCCACCAGTACAAAAGCTTCAAATCATGGTACATCTTGGTGCTTCCCGGATGCATAGAGAATTTGGAGAGATGAGCCTCATCCAAAATTTTCTTCTTGAGATCCTGGTCCTTAGGAATTACCAATCTGCTTTTGAACCATAACACACCTTTCTCATCCTGGCGGAAACAATTATACTTCTCAACCTTCTGATGGAGATTCCTCTTGATAATCTGCACTCCCTTGTCACTGAGCTGGGCCATGATAATCTGGTCTTGCAAAGCTGGCTCAACAGCAATGTGAGACAAAGAACCAGAAGGAATCACTTCAATCTGCATCTTGCTCAACTCATCACACAAGGTGTTAACATGAGAATCCATCAGAATACAGTTGCATTGCAACTTCCGACTCAAGGCATCAGCTACCACATTAGCTTTCCCTGGGTGATAATGTACCTCCAGGTCATAATCCTTGATCAGCTCTAGCCATCTTCTCTGCCTCATGTTGAGATCAGCCTGAGTAAAAATGTACTTAAGGCTCTTATGATCAGTGAAGATGTTGCAGTGGGTTCCCATTAGATAGTGCCTCCACATCTTCAATGCATGAACCACTGCTGCTAACTCAAGGTCATGAGTAGGATAATTTTGCTCATGAGGCCTGAGTGCTCTTGAGGCATAAGCAATGACTCGGTTGTCTTGCATCAGGACACAACCTAGCCCGGTGCCAGAGGCATCGCAATACACATCAAAAGGCTTGCTGCTGTCGGATTGCGCCAATACTGGGGCTGTGGTCAGATGCTGCCTTAATGCATGGAAGGCATCTTCGCACTTCAGACTCCACACAAACTTGACTTCTTTCTTCAGCAACTCAGTAATAGGCTTCGCAATTCGAGAGAAGTCCGGAATAAATCTTCGGTATTAACCAGCCAATCCCAGAAAACTCCGAATCTGGCAAACAGTCGTTGGTGGCCTCCAGTTCATCACCTCTTGCACTTTATCAGGATCAACAGCTATTCCTTCCTGAGAGATAGTGTGACCCAAGAATTTGATTTCCTTTAGCCAAAAATCACACTTGGATAACTTGGCATAAAGGTGGTGCTCTCGCAGACGTTGAAGTACTACATGCAAATGCCCAGCATGTTCTTCTTTGTTCTTCGAGTACACCAGAATATCATCGATGAAAACCACCACGAACTTGTCCAATTCCGGCATGAAAACAGAATTCATCAGATACATGAAATATGCTGGTGCATTTGTCAGCCCGAATGACATCACCAAGAATTCATATGACCCATATCTGGTTGAGAATGCCGTCTTCGGAATATCACTTGCTCGTATTTTGATCTGATGGTAGCCAGAGCGAAGGTCTATCTTGGAAAACACCTTGGCTCCGACCAATTGGTCAAAGAGAACATCAATACGAGGCAAAGGATACTTGTTCTTGATAGTTACCGCATTAAGAGGGCGGTAATCTATACACAGCCTCAAGCTTTCATCCTTCTTCTTCACAAACAGTGCTGGACATCCCCAAGGCGAAGTGCTTGGGCGAATGAATCCCTTATCCAGCAACTCTTGCAACTGCTTCTTCAACTCTGCCAACTCAGCGGGTGGCATTCGGTAGGGCCTCTTGGAAATTGGGGCCGTTCCCGGTTGCAACTCGATGGCGAATTCAATATCCCGGTCCGGTGGCATTCCTGGCAATTCATCAGGGAAGACATCTGCATACTCACAGACCACTGGGATCTTCTTCAGGGGTAACTCCGTCATAGAGAAAGCACATGACTGAGAAGAACCCTGACTAGGCAGAATCAAAGTGAAATTCCCGCAGAAAGGAGAATTAACTTCCACGGTACGACTGGCTACATCAAGCACAACTTGGTGCAAGGTCATCCAATTTGCTCCTAGAATAATGTCCACATTTTCCAATCCCAACACAAGGAGAGTGGTTTTGATAATGTGGCTTCCCAGTTGAATAGGCACACTTTGGTTTAATTGATTAGTTGCAATTTTACCCCCAGGTGTGACTATCATGAATGACCCTTTTGAGTGAGAGAATGGCAGTTTGCAATTAGCACTGAACTTTTGGCTAATGAAACTATGAGATGCACCAGAATCAAACAGAATTAAGGCAGGTTGATTATAAACTGAAAAGGTACCGGTCATGATAGGAGCTCCTTCTGGCACTTCCTCTAGAGCAGTGAAGTTGAGCTTCCCTTGCCTGACTTGCACCTTCTGCTTTCTTCCCTTGTCTTGATTTGGTGCTGGCATCTGCCTCTGCTGGTTCCTGGGACAATTCTTGGCATAGTGGCCCACATTGCCACAAGTGAAACACTTGTTCCCATTGCCCTGGCGGAACTGCTGCTGCTGCGGAGGCTGATTGTTTCTTGGGGCGGGAGCTGGATAGCGGTTCGGTGCCGGCTGCTGCTGCTGCTGAGGTGGCCTGATCACCCATCTGCCTGCCTGCTGCTGAAAACCCCTGCTCTAATTGTGAGAAACAATCCGGAACCTCTGAGCCTGAGCGGATGGTGCTGCCATTGGTGCCTTCCTCTTCTTCTCTGCCCGGTGAGCAACAATGCAATCCTCCTGAGAGATGGCCATGTTGACCAACTCATTGAAGCTATCAGCCCGGACAGTGTTGAGTCGTTCCCGCAGCTTGGTATTGAGACCCCTGCGGAAGCGATCCCTCTTCTTTTTATCAGAATCAGCATGATACCCTGCATACTGGCATAAGTTGTTGAAGGCTTGCGCATACTGCAGTACCGTGCGGGTTCCTTGATTGAGGGCCAGGAATTCATTCAACTTCCGATCAAGAATGCCAGCTGGAATGTGGTGTCCTCTGAAGGCAGTCTTGAATTCCTCCCAAGATATCTCACGATCAGCGGGGAGCATAGCACGGAAGTGGTCTCACCAAGTCCGAGCAGGGCCGCGAAGCTGCTGTGCGGCGAAGCGAGCCTTGGCCTCATCAGGGCAGTCTCCCGTGAGGAGGGGAAACTTGGACTCGACGACGCGAAGCCACACGTCGGCGTCCAACGAATCCTCTGCCTTGGTGAACAAGGGCGGCTGCGTGCTCAGAAACTCCTGGTATGTTGCCATAGCCGGAGGTCGCTGATGCTGGCCTCCACCATGATGCTGAGGGTGGGGCTGGCGCTGCAAGAGCTGTCGCAGAATCTCATTCTGCTGGGCCATCAGCTCCTGCACTGTGGGAGCTGGAGGAGGTGGCGGGGGAGCTTGCTCATTCTGCCCGCGACGCTGCCTCGCTGCCATCTGAAAACAGAGATTGTCGCCATTGTTATCCCAATTCACATTTCCGAACGACAAGATATCATCTCATATGGAAGAAAAATGCCATAATCATAATATTAGGTTCGAAATGAAGATAACAGGGTGACAAGGATCCCACAGATATCAAAAGTTTACAGGGTTACATCAATCAGGGGAAGGTACCCACAAGCCTAGTCCAAAATGTGATACTTCTAAGCTCGCATAGGTTTCTATCCGCCTAAAAGCGTCGAAGTGACTGCTTAACCCCGAGCGGTGGAAGCGACACTGGATACGGGTGAAGGAGGCATCGCGGAGGTAGTCCCATTGGCACCAGGGGCTGGTCCTAGCTCCTCGGGAGCCTCTTCTCCCTCGCTTCCTGCTTCATTGGCCTCCATCTCCAGGTGGTGCATGTCCAAGTGGTCATTGGCTTCCTCAAGTTCCCTCTGCACGTCGTGAAGCTGGTTCTCCAAGACATCAATAGTGTTATCTCGGATCTCCACTTGCTGCTCCAGGGTGGTGATGCGCTGGTTCAGCCTTTCCACCTGCAGATCCTTCTCCACCAACTCTGTGGATAGGTCGACCACAAAATCTTCCCGACTGTCGAGAGTGAGCTTGGCAGCCTGAGCGGTGTTAGCAAGAAGTGTCATAGCATCGCTCTGAAGGGCCTGAAGGCGGTACAACGCACTCATGCACTGAACAGTGACCCTCCCAACCAAGTCAGGATACATTGCCCACACATCCTTCACATGGCTCACGCGGTTACACCACATGGGATCATCCTTCTTCTCAGCAGGGAAGAGTCCCAAGGGGTGCATCACCATCTCCAGGGGATGGTAGCCACAGAAAGTCGTCAGAGTCTTCATGGCTGCTGCCTCAACGGTGTCGTCCGTCCTGAGTCCAATCGTCTCAGAGTCAAGAGAACGCCAACCCGGCTGAAGGGGATGAGCCTCCAAAGTCAACCAGACCCGACAACGAGGTACCCGATGCTCCTCATACAACTGCACTGTGTACAAAGGGGGCGTAGGGTAACCGGCGGAGTTAAGCACTTCCCACAAGATGGAGGGAAAGCCATCGCGAGAAAGGAAGTCAGAACTGAAACGAGAGTCTCCTCCACTGGCGGGGGTGGGTGAATTCATCTGCGGAAGGGAATCAAAGATAAAGATTATGGTGGAAGGAAAAGAAAAAGAGAGCCCGGATGGTTTTAAAGAAAGGGGGTTAGCTCAGATTTTAATTCCTCTTTGGGTTTTATAATGCATGCATGCGGAAAGAAACGTTGCCTCTCAAAAGGAAAATAGGGTGCCTTTTTAGGGCATCCTAAAATATAAGTATTGGCCCACAGGGCCTAATTAGTTAGCCACCTATTTCTCCCTCTATGCCTAAGGCCTTTCGTCCTAGGTCTAGCGGTCTAGTCCTGACGATCCGTAGTAGCTTCTAGGCAAGTTTTAGATTTTGAAAATTGGTATTCATGGTTTATCGTCCTTCTCTGTGGTGGAATTTGCTCCGATACCAGCTGTGGCAGAACCACCCGAATTATTCCAGCTTAAGTGCCTAAGTCACGCCTCAGGGGCTGTATCGCACTTAAATCGGAATAACCCGTCAGTCCCTCAGATCTAGTCTGATAGAGCCACTTAACCAGGATCAAATTCCACAATCTCACTCGAAGGTGAGTCACAGAAGAAATACAATAAAACAGGAAACCTCAAATTAAGTACTGAGTTATTACATAAATCGGAGTTCTGGAGTAGCCATAAAGTTCACAAAATAAAGTGCAGCGGATAATCGATGTCGTCGGTAATGAGGAAATGGGCAAGGCCTAGCCCACTACTCCTCATGCTCCTCTCCTGCCGGAGCAACATCCCACTCGACCGTCCAACCCGGTGGTAGGGTGGTAGGCCAAGTCACACCATCAACTACATCCTGCATGGTACCTGCAAAAATGGTGCCACAAGCAAGGCTGAGTATACTAATACTCAGCTAGACTTAACCGGTGTGAGGAGTCTACTCCTCTACCTCTAGACTATGCAGCTGTTTGGCTGAGGGGTTTGGTTTGCCAAAACACTAGCTGTTTCTAAAATCAACTTTTAGCCTTTCAAATTCTACCATCATTAACTTAGCTAGATTTGCTCCTTCTAAGCATACATGGTAACAAGCAATTAGCTCAATCAACAAGTTATCTCATGTAATCCACATTTCACTTCTTACTCGATGCAGTACAAGGAATCAAGCAGTCTCATTAGCTGCGAGAAGCAGACGATTCGAATCGAGTTTTTAAACCTTGCAAGGTAAACCTAAACACACGGCATGTCAGGGTACTCCGACCCCGCACATGACAACCGTTCCCATCGATTCCCCGTTCGCGTCCAGGCCTCACCGCCTTGGCATACAATGCTCCACTGACCCCGGCTGCCGCCGTGCAGTGACCGCACTTGTACCCACCATAGCTAGCATGGGAGACCCTGTCTCAGGTCGCATGAGGGATAAAGTCCGCGCCCGGCTTCACTCAGGTACTAGGTTTACCGGTTACCATTTTTCCCGGCATGTGCTTAGTACGTTCAAAAGCTTGACTCAGGTATCCACACATTAATCCTTAATTCATTTTTCCCGTCTCCTGGACAAGGCATCCTCCCTGGATCCAAGTCCATAGACCAACATATATCCCATTATCAAGATGAATACAATCAATTCCTGACCTCGCGCGAGTGCTAGAAAAATCACTCGACTTCTACCGAGATCCTGATTAGCAAGCAGCTACTCGACCTAGCATACTAGTATTCATCTCAACAAGGAATCCTATGTTCATGCAACTAGAGGTTTCAAGCAACTCCTACACTTAAGTGCACATTACAGTCCTACAAGCATTAAGTGTAGTAAAGTAGCATATATTAACATGGTTATGCATAAAACCGGGGCTTGCCTTCAATTGCTGGGGCTGCGGGGAGATCCTCAATAGCAGCCTCTGAAGCCTGCTCCTGGTCCTCCTCTTGGACAGGTCCTTGCTCGGGGATGAGCACGTACTCTCCGTCGGCAAGATTACAATCTAATGAATGCAATGCGTAAGATATATGCATAATATGATATGTGCTTTTAGAAATTACAACTTTAAAGGTGTATGGTCTTTTGAATTTAAACAAGTTAACTCCATTTGTGTAAAGCCCTTGGGTGGTATGCTTGGTAAATTGGGTTAAACTTAGCTAAGGTAAGGGGTAGGTTAAACTTTGGGGTTCTACTGAATTCCTTTTAAGTCTTAGGGATAAATGATAAGTTCTCAAGTTAGACTTATGGAGATGAGGTTTATTTCTTCCTTCTTTTCTTTTATTCTTTTAATGTTTTGGAGTAGGTTTGAACTACAAGTTGCTTTTATAAAATTCCAAAAATTCTGCAAAAATTACAGTGGCTTGTTACTGGTGTATGATTCTCTGTCACAAAATTTGGGGTTCAGAAAGTGAATGGTTTCCTCTGGACAAAATTACCAAATTTTAGGGCAGAAGGGGTACTTTGAACTACAACTATTATTTAACAGTGGGTAGTTCTCAAAAACTTATTTTTTCTGGCTTTTAGGTGTTATAACATGACTTGATACAAATTTCTAGTCATTAATACCCTTTAATTCTTTCCCTAAGATTTCCTTAAGGTTTCTAGCCAAAGGGGTGCTTTCTACTACCACTATATTTGAAAAACATCAAACAACAGAGTTCTTATTTTTCTTAGTTGGTATTTTGCGCAAGAGCAATCATTCTGAAGTTTGGCTTCCTTTTGCTTAAGGGAAGGGGTGGTTTGCATTATTTGAGCTAAATGGCCTTTCTCACAAATTACTAGCAAAAGGCATGGGTCCACTTCTTTTTCATGGGTTTGTATTTTTCTCTGGTGGTTTATCTCATCATGGACTTAGCAAATTTTTGGTTGCCCAATGCCACATTATTTGGGGTTGTTTATGATTTATTGGGAAAATGTCTTATTATCATTCTGTATTTATTTTCCCTACTTAAAAAGTTAGGCTGGGGTGCTCTGTATTTTTGTAGTGGGGCTCTGGTGGTTATAAGTTCACTGGATTTTTGTTAACCACTTTGGTTATAGTTTTGCAATTCTAATAATTGATTTTCAGTCTACATAAGGCTAATTAAAGCATCTTAATTAGAAACTGGTCCTAATTAATGGTCTCTGCATTTTTCCTAGGTTCTTTGTTGCATAAGTAAACTAGGAAAAATATTACTAATCACTGTTCAACATTTTCTAATGCTTTTCTGATTTTCTCTAAGTTTTGGACAAAATGGCTTTAAATGAATAACTACATCATAATCTCTAATGCTGGGGCTCCTACTATTTTTAAACAGTGTCTAATTAAGGTATAAGCATCTACAAATTTTCTTAAGCTCAGCACAAAAGAAAAACTAATTTTCCTTAATTAAACAAGGTTTAGGGGGTTTCTGTTTTTAATTTTAAACTCTAAAATTTAGAACAGAAAGCATATGGTTCACTATTTTTAAATGAAGGATCATAATATTCCAGAGCTAGCAAAATTGGTTTGACAGCTTTTCATTAAGATTTCATCAAGTTATGGATTTTCTAAGTTCTCTGGTTATTTAAAAGAATAACAGAATTGGTTTAAATGGAAAACCACTTTGCGCTGGGGTCCCTGGCGATTTTCTAAGTTTTCCTTCGCGAATCAGTCCTTAGGTTACTATTCACATGAGTCGCTGACATTACAGAAAACCCCTCGGGTTCTACAGAACCTAACCTGAGGTCCTTCTTCTACCTTAAACAGTAGCCGCGGCGAAGAAAAGGGCGGAGGGGCTTACCGGCGGCGAGACTGTTCCGGTGAAGTGGTCGAGGGCGAAGGGGAGGTCGCGGGGATCACAACGGTGTGCGGAACGCCGTCGGAGATGGCCGGAGTTGGTCGGTCCACGCGCGCAGGCGGGGATGCTCGTCGGCGGCGAGGAGACCGGCCTGGTCACGGCGAGATAGTTCAATCAAATAGGTCAGGGAGGTCCACGGGATGCCAGAGAAGACATGAGCGAAAGGAATTGGGCGGAGACTCACTGGATAGCTTGGTCTACGCGCGACGGCGGAAGACCAAAGTCCGGTGAGGTTGATCTCGGGCCTCCGGTGAAGTCCGGTCTGGTCCGAGGGCTTGGCAAGCTTCACGGGCTACTGGCGGAGCTAGCCGAAGCACTGGTTGGGCTCGAGGGTGGCTGGAGTGGGCTGGCCACGGCGGCCGTAGCTCTGGCGGCAATGGCGGGCGGAATTTGAGCTCGTCGGAGCTAAGGAACGGTGGCTGGCCAGTGAGGGTGAGTGCGGGGCGAAGAGAGGTGCGCCCGGGGAGGCTTTATAGGCGCGGGCGGGCACGGCCGAGGGCGTGGGCGCGCGGCGGACTTGACCGGACGCCGGGGTGAGCGCGCGCGGGGGTTGGGCGAGCTCTGGCGTGCCGACCAGGGTCGAACACGTGTGCCCGTGCGTTCTGCCCAAGTTCTGGCGCGTGTGGTCGCTCATCCGAGCCTGCTCTCGCCTTGGTCAGTGCACAAAACCTCTTCTCCTCCCTACAAGCTACCATTCTTGTGTGGGGGTCATAGGATTTTGCCTACTGGTTGCAGAGATATGGAGCCAGGAAATCTGGTCTGTCTCCCTGCCCAAACCCGAGGCAAATCCCAAGTTTTGTCGTGTCTAGGGCTCGCGTCCCAATTCCATCTTCTGGCACACGACAGAGGGGTTAGTTAGACACAATTTTGTCAATGGGGCCATTAGGATTCGAGTTAGGGATCAAGGTGAACATCCCTGATCTTTGGCTCAAGGTCTGAATTTCAGAATTCTGAAATTCAGAATTCCCAATGAGTCCCAACAAAAGAAGCTTGATTTGGGGTTTTATTTGGATTATTTTGGCTAAGCTTTCTCAATCTTTCTTGTTGCTTATCAAATATACTTTAACTTATATAATTGGCTCAACTCAAAATTTCAAACTTTTCATTCCCTTTTTCTTATTTTCTTGAATTTTGCTCATGGGGCTCACTTAGGGTTCTTAATTAGGGTTGCACATTCTTATCTTTTCAAAGACTCAATTGTTTTGATCATGACACTTTTAAGCATATACTTGGTGAATTCTTTATTACTTAAGTTAATTTGATGCTCATGCTTACTTTGATTTACATAAAATGATGGTTTTTGGTTTGGCTTTTCAAGAGAAACCCTAGGTGACACTGGGGTGTCACAGCAACGGCCGCCCCGCCAACCACTCGCCCCGTCGCATTAACTCCGCGGCAGGACAGGCGGCGCTTCTGGCAGGAGAAGCGGACGACGCTTCGCCTTCGCCGTAATAACCGCGCCAAAAAAGGTACGCCACGTCGTTCGATTTCGTATCCTTTTCCTTTTTTCCTCTTTCTCTATCTCTTGCAACAGGGACCGGGAAAGGGGGATACCCCGAAAAGGATCCTTCCCTGTGAAGGAACCGGGCTCCGAGCCCCCCCTACAGATCAGAGGTTTGAAGGCTGGCCCTCCGAAGGGTTCAACAGTCGCCTCAGATCGCGTGGGCCCGACACCCACTACTGGTCAGGGGTTCGAAGGCCGGCCCCCCGAAGGGCTCCATGGCCGCCTCAAGCTACTCGGGCTCCGCGCCCATTACTGATCAGAGATTCGAAGGCTGGCCCCCGAAGGGTTCACAGTCGCCTCAGACGCCGAGCGAGGGATGACCAGGGGTACGTTCGATACATAACCGAGGCTCGGGCTGCGCTCCCGAGGTACCCTAGGACATTTTCGAGACCAGCGGGAGCGATCTTGTAACGGAATCCCATCGGAGGGAGGCATCGAGCCCTCGGACCCCGTCGCCAGGGGACCGGGTCCGGCAGATCACCCGCAGGTACTTTTGGGCGTGCCTCTGGGCCCCTAGCCGACCCCCAACAAACGGGGCACGGACGTCCACTCGGATTACCCGCTTGCAGCTCACCGGAGACACCATGTTCGGTGCCCATCGAGGGTAACATGGCGCACTCCCCCCCTCCTCCTTGCGGAAAGGCGACGTAGGGGCGTATGCAAAAAGTCGAGTCTGTCCCTGATCGTCCTCTCGCCCTGTGCGGAGGCTCGGGGGCTGCTCTCGCAAACCCGGCTCCGGTCGAACCGTTGACAGCGTCAACATACCAGCCCGAGAACTTGGGCCCCGACCGTACACCCGGGCTACGGCCAGTTCGCATGAGGGAACGACCAGACCAGCCGAAGCGTTACGCAAGGCATTAAGACCTCGAAGGAGTGAAACCACTCCTCCGAGGCCTCGGGGGCTACACCCGGCGGGTGCGCTCGCGCGCACCCACCGGAATAAAATGCAACCGAGGAAGGCTGGTCCCCTTGCAAAAAAGTGCGACGAAAGCCTCCAAGCGAGTGCTAACACTCCCTTCGAGGCTCGGGGGCTACTGTCGGGGACCATAATTAGGGGTACCCTCAAGACGCCTAATTCTCAGCTGGTAACCCCCGTCAGCATAAAGCTGCAGAGGCCTGATGGGTGCGATTAAGTCAGGGATCAGTCCATACGAGTGACTCGATCACGCTTCACCCGAGCCTAGCCTCGGACTCGGGCAGCCGACCTCGAGGGACTTCCGTCTCGCCCGAGGCCCCCCTTTTTAACGGCGGACACATCTCCGGCTCGCCCGAGGCCTTGGCTTCGCTAAGAAGCAACCCTGACTAAATCGCCGCACCGACTGACCGAGTTGCAGGGGCATTTAACGCAAAGGTGGCCTGACACCTCTATCCTGACGCGCGCCCCCCAGAGCCGAAGTGACCGCCGTCACTCCGCTGCTCCACTGACCGGTCTGACAGAAGGACAGCGCCGCCTGCGCCACTCCGACTGCAGTGCCACTCGACAGAGTGAGTCTGACAGGCAGTCAGGCCTCGCCAGGGGCGCCATAGGGAACTCCGCTCCGCCCGACCCCAGAGCTCGGACTCGGGCTAAGACCCGGAAGACGGCGAACTCCGCTCCGCCCGACCCCAGGGCTCGGACTCGGGCTAAGACCCGGAAGACGGCGAACTCCGCTCCGCCCGACCCCAGGGCTCGGACTCGGGCTAAGACCCGGAAGACGGCGAACTCCGCTCCGCCCGACCCCAGGGCTCGGACTCGGGCTAAGACCCGGAAGACGGCGAACACCGCTCCGCCCGACCCCAGGGCTCGGACTCGGGCTCGGCCCCGGAAGACGACGAACTCCGCTCCGCCCGACCCCAGGGCTCGGACTCGGGCTCGGCCCCGGAAGACGATGAACTCCGCTCCGCCCGACCCCAGGGCTCGGACTCGGGCTCGGCCCCGGAAGACGACGAACTCCGCCTCGCCCAACCCCAGGGCTCGGACTCCGCCCTGGCCTCTGCCGAACGACTTCCGCCTCGCCCGACCCAGGGGCTCGGGCTCGGCCTCGGCAACGGAAGACAGATTCAACCCCAGCTTCGGAGGAGCCCCCACGTCGCCCGGCCTCGGGCGCGGGCCCGCCACGTCAACAGGGAGCGCCATCATCACTCTACCCCGAGCCGACTCGGGCCGCAGAGAACAAGACCGGTGTCCCATCTGACCAGCTCCGCCAGATAGGCAATGATGGCGCCTCCCAAGCTCTATGACGGCGGCGGCTCTCAGCTCTCTTACGGAAGCAGGTGGACGTCAGCAAGGACTCGACCGCTCCGACAGCTGTCCTTCCGCCAAGCTCCGTCGCTCCTCCGACAGCCACGACATCACACCAGCAGGGTGCCAAGATCTCTCCGGCTGCCACATTGGCATGTACTTAGGGCGCTAGCTCTCCCTCCGCTAGACACATAGCACTCTGCTACACCCCCCATTGTACACCTGGATCCTCTCCTTACGACTATAAAAGGAAGGACCAGGGCCTTCTTAGAGAAGGTTGGCCGCGCGGGACCGAGGACGGGACATGCGCTCTCTTGGGGCCGCTCGCTTCCCTCACCCGCGTGGACGCTTGTAACCCCCCTACTGCAAGCGCACCCGACCTGGGCGCGGGATGAACACGAAGGCCGCGGGACTTCCACCTCTCTCACGCCCGTCACCGGCCACCTCGCCTCTCCCCCCCTTCGCGCTCGCCCACGCGCTCGACCCATCTGGGCTGGGGCACGCAACACACTCACTCGTCGGCTTAGGGACCCCCCGGTCTCGAAACGCCAACAATCATAAATATCATTGTTGATTTTAAGTACAACTCATCCATGGTCTTCTACGCTAGTTCGATGGCAGCCAGTGTAGTTTTCAACTCTAGATCATCCTCTGGTCGATATTCTTTGATCCGCTCTTGTGGGAGGGCAATTGTTTAAGACAAAGTTAGTAACACATATAAAAAGAAGAGACAAACAAAGTTTGTACCATCAATCTCATTTATCCTTTGAGCTTCTTTGATCATTGCAGCTTTCTTCACGGCTCTCTCCACCTACAAGTAAGTAGGTGTCAGTAGTAGACTCACCCAATGGGATACAAAACAAACCAAACTACTAAGCAAAAACCTTCTCCCTATTCTTCTTAGCTACTTCGAGGGCTAGCTTCTTCCATTCATCATTCCATATGTCACTGAAAAATTTTCTACCCAAGTTGGACGCTTCAGTTGAAGGTGTTGTCACATCTTCTAGGGAGACTGTAAAGTCCGATTCACAACAATACTTTACATGTTTGCAACTATTTCTACAATATCAAAGTTGTACATTAGGCCCCTATCAAGGCACATTAATCTTCTCTGGTTGATAGAATTGCTTTGAAGGTCTCCACTTCCCCATCGATCCATTTCATGGCTCCGGCTATGTAACCACCCACATAATTCTTTTCGTGGGACCTGGCCCAAACCGAAGCAAAGGTGTTTTCCAATCTTTGGCAACATTCGACGGTCATGGAGAAGCACTCCTCCTCGAGTTTTTTAACTCGTCGACAATTGGACATTGGACGACCGTGTTGAAATAAGAAAAAAGGAGAGGTGAATCTACCTTCAAGTGTGTGTAAGCAAGGCAATCCAAAAATTCTTTGAAGGACATTAATGATAGCCCAGCTTCAAGCTTCGGAAATCTAACATCGTCCATCATGTAACGACACACGTTGATCTCTAAGTTGTCAGGGCAGCAACAAAGATAATCATATGGTCCACCCCCAAAAATGATTGCCCTCGAAGGATATCCAAGTTTCTCAGCAAAAGCACGTGTTTCGATAATCTGCTCTGCGCTTTTGCCAGATGAGTGATGAATCACAAATCATCATGTCTCAGCATTTCCTTGTGTTGAAGGGCCTTCTCCCCTAGAGACCTTTTCTCCCATTATTACCTTCTGCTCTTCAGGCACCGCGACATTTTTACCTTTATCATCTTTAGGAGCAGTCTCTAGAGTATTACCCTTGAATCCAGCCACTTCTAGCAATTCAAGTGTAATTGTAGCTTCAACTTCCTCTATTATAGCCACCAGCATAACTATAGGCAGCTCTTCGATTGTCGTCGTTGCTATAATCATCGTGCATACACCAGCTTCTTCTGTCACCATTGTTGTTGTGGTGACCTTTACCTTCGAAGCCTCTAGAATGGTCTCCGGTTCATCACCCTCCTTACTATGTCCTCAAATAGGAAAGCACTTATTACTGGAGTTACCCGTTTGTCCTTCTTTGAGGTCTCCGTCGAAGGTGTTGGAGTCAAGGCTTTCTTTTTCTCAGCCTTCATTTTAGCCAGAGAAGTTTCGTTAAGTATTGGCAACTCAACAATTTCCTCATCCTCAAAACTTGCCTGCGAAAATATGAACAAGCCATTAAAGAAAAGCCTCACTAAGCATATTCTAGCTAAAAGTCGATTAAAAAGTCACTTCATACCTTTGGCACCTTCGAAGCTTATGCAATCAACCTCGGCTCTATGACAGCCACCGAGAAATTTGGAAATCTGCCATTGTCACATATGGATTTCGCCACTTTGCCATTATTTTGAGAGGATTCGTCTAGATGTCATTATCAATGAAATCACATACGCTAAAATGCCATTTAGCTATTTAATGAAATGAAAAATCATTGAATATAGTTTCATCGGCATGATGAGACCATTGTACCCCTGTCTTCCTCATCGTGATTGTTGTTGCTGATCTGAACAAAGCAAAACGCCAAAGGTCGTAGTAGAGATGGCAATGGGTAAAAACCCGTTGGGTATTACTTGCCCAAACCCGTACCCGCGAAGAAAAAATACGCCCGCTAAAAAACTCATACCCATGACGGGTATAAAATTTTACCCAAACCCATACCCATGCGGGTTTCGGGTACCCAACGGGTTTCCCATACCCACTAACATCAACATAAAAAATAATTCATCATGTAAATGATAATCAATACATTAATAAGCTAGCATAAAAGGAACAAGTAATAACTAATTTTAGCCTAAAATTTGTTACATGAAGTTTATTTCAATTAGAACATATTCAATTAATAATATTATGAGACATATTTATAAGGAATGTTGATTTTAAGGCGGGTTTTAAAAACCCATGGGTTTGCGGGTATGGGTAGTGGAAGAACAAACCCATGCCCACGTACCTGTTGGGTTTCCATTTGAACCCATTAACAAACCCATGGGTAGAGAAATTGACCCAAACCCATACCCTAATAGAGCAAAAATCCACCGGGTTTCGGGTAGCGGGTACCCATTGCCATCTCTAGGTTGTAGCTTGCAGCAACAACCCCTAGTGCATGAGTATGGAATGGTTAGCAGGGCGTAGACGTTGGAGGACCCAACGACCTTGAGCCCCATGATCACCGACGCCAGCGCCAACCCCACCGCGACGAGCTGGTCTACCAGCGTCACGCTACGCTGCAGCACCCCCCTCCTATACCGCGGCCTTGTCTTCAAGGGCCTGCTCCCGTAGGTGGCCTCGCCGAGGTGGAGAAGCACACCCGAGCTGACATTGCTCGCTCACTGGTGCCTCGTCCAGCATCATCGGCTCCACCGCCGTGGTGAAGGTGGCGATGGGGGGCCTCGGCGTCGACACTGGCGTGTCCGAGCTGCCGCTGCCTGCTCGCCGACGCCCCCTCTACCATTGTAACACCCTGAATTTGAGGGTATAAAATTTCTTCTCTAAATACCTAGCAAATTCATGTGTTACTTCTTTTCTCATTTCTATAGTTTTTTTCTATTCTCTTTAATAGGATTTTGGGTTAATTCTGTGGGAGATGTATTATTTTTTTTAGAATATCAAAACCTATGGTATATGTGAATGTTTGCATCATGCTGAGCCTAGATTATTCTTTTTTGTTTGATGCACATATTTGAATTATTTGAATTTGAATTCTGGTTGAATTTGATTTGAATTCCATAGAAAAAACCATTTTGGCCAAACTCGGCCTAGCCAGCCTCGCGCGCGCACCTGCTCTCCCTGACAAGTGGGCCCCACCTGTCAGCGCCAGTCCGCGTCCGCTCTCTCTCCCTCTCTCCCTATGCCCGGTGGGGCCAATCTGTCGGCGCCGGTTTCCCTCGCGCACGCGCCCCGCTCTCTCTCTCTCTGTCCCGCGGGGCCCGCCCGTCAGCGTCGTGAACCGTTCACTCCGCACCATCTCTCTCTCTCTCGCTGCACCGCGGGCCAGCCCTGTCAGCTCCGCCTTCCACGCGAACCGCCATTGACCTGAGAATTTCGTCGGGGTGCCTGCACTCTGTCCTGAGAATTTCGTCGGGGTGCCAGTGGGGGCAGCCTGATGAGTCGGTGGAGTCCCCTGAGGTGTGTACTGAGCTGGGCGCTAGCCCCCTCCAGTGCGAACCAGTGTACCCTGGGGTGGAACGTAGCGAGGATGAAAGTTGCTGCTCCCCTGTCCCTTAGATATCGCCTTCCTCTTCATGTCCCCCAGCTAAACACGCTTCTGTTCAATGGCTAGGGCCTTGTCGAGCAGCCTCTGAAACGACGAAAAGTGCCACACCCGGTTTTAGAAGGCAAACCGAATGCGAACCATGTACGTGCCAGGATCAGCAATTCACGTACACAGCAGTTACATAAAAGGGGAATAATAGTCGATTACATCATAATGTCTGAGACATCCACATAGTCTTTAACAATAATCAAAGTGCGAAAAAGAAACGTAAATACACGCGGCCTTCACAGGCAGCCGACTGGGGGTTGCCGCTAACCCACGCCTAAAACTTGTCGTAATCTTGGAACTCCTAGAAGTCTTCCTCCACGGCTTCATCTTCTTCTGAGCAGTGGTTGCAACGTGGACAACCTAGGGAAGGGGGGTTTGGTGTGTAGAGCAAGGGTGAGTACACATCAACATACTCAGCAAATGTCCTGTTTGGCTGTAGTGGACTAGCTTTATGTGGGGGGTAAGTCAAGCAGTTGCTTTTAGTTGGTCAGATTAGTATTACTAGTAGAGAGCCAGGTTTTAGCATTAACCCAAGTTATTAACCCAAATGTACCCCTTTCCAAACGGAAAGAATACCACTTACCATTACCATAGTCAATACCAAAACCATCATTCTCATCACCACCTGTAATCCAAACATCTCTGATCAAGTATCTCTAATCCATGAAGCTCCTTTGGCCGCTCATAACCACGAGCATGGCTGATATATCAGTTTTCATAACACTCTGCAGAGGTTGCGCACTTTACCCACAAGTCGTGATTCCCTTTCTGCCCAGAGATCATGACTCTCCATTGATCACTACCAAGGTGACCCAGCAGGGTATCACTACGTAGCCTTTACAAAGATTCCCCGGGGCTTTAGCCGTCCGTTAGGTTTCCTAAATGCACCGCACTCCTCCCCAAGGGGCGAACCAACCTTGGCAGAGCGAGCCGCATACACCGAGCCCCATTAACGGCACGACGGCGAAGGGCGTCCAATTCCACCCTCATGGTTGCACTGTTTTCCCGGGCGGTCATCCAACGAACAGGTCCTTACGGAGAGGCACTCGAGAAACCGGTCGAGTCCCCTTAAATGCCACAAGTATATCATCATAATAAAGAAGGGAAACATCGTATCATAGATAAATCTCATCATGTTCATTGATTAATGTGAAGCACTAGCATGTAGCTAAACCAAAATAATCCAACCCAAATAGGTAAGCAAGGACATGGATAACAAAAGCTAGTCAATCCTTAGGTATAAACTGTGTAAATGTGGAAAGTAAATTAAGGAATGTATAGGACTTAAGTGGGTCAAGGGACACTTGCCTCCACCAACTAGCTGCTGCTCAGGGGCTTCTCCTGCGAGTTCTTCGGACTCCTCAACCAGACCGTTCTCTATGCGAGCGCAAAACATACATCCATCTCTTCGAATTAGGAAATAAACAGTACACCATACAAGAGAGTAGATAAATTGAATGTGCATATGACATGGACATATGATTTGCATTCGCAATTGCTAGAAAGAAACGAAAGAAGGGGCTCGTAGTGGCTAAAGCTATAGCCGAAACGTATTACATGTAGGTGTGCAATTAATCATTACCTCATCTAGCTCTGCTTAGTCATTCTAACCGGTATTAATCACATGCACTAATAGAGTTACCATTATTTCCAATTGGTCGACGTTAAACCAAGTCGTTGATTAACTATGTGAGATAATTAACGTGATCAATTTTAAGTAGAGGGCAACTACATACAATAAACGACACGTTCCCTGCGCATAAAGTACACGGGGGGGGGGGGGGGGGGGGGGGGGTAGACGGGCACATCACACGTGGCCGAGCGCTATGCGTCGCGCCGAGAGCACGGCGAACCAAGCCAAGACGTCGCGCGCGAGGCCGCACCGACGCACCGCGAACGAGCCGCGCGCACGCCGCGCTGCGCGCCGCAAGTAGGCAGCGGGGCCGCGTCGGGCTGCGTGCCACGAGCATGGGCGGGCCAGCCGGGGCCGCTGCGCCGCGCCGGGCGAGCGAGCCGGGGCTGCCGCGCGCCGGGGCTGGGGCGAGGGCGCGCGCGCCAGAGCGGCGACCAAAGCGGGGCGGGGCCGCGCTGGGCGCGCCGTGGCCGCGAGCGCAGGGAGTCGGCCCGCCTTGGCCGCGCGCCGGGCAGCGCTAGGACGGGGGCAGGGAGGCCGCGCGCCATGGCCGGGTGGGCGCGCCGGGCGGGGACGCGCGCGCCGCGACAGGCCAGGGCGCCATGGCTGCGCGAGCGCGAGGGAGGGAGTCGCGCCAGGCTAAGGAAGGAGAAGGGGGCGGGGAGAGGAGGGAGAGGGCTCGCCGCGGGCGAGGTCGGAGCGGCGGTCGGCGGTTCGACTCCGGGCGGCGACGGGCGAGCCGGGCGGGGGAAGAAAGAGGAGAGAACATGCGCGAAGGGGGGTAGAGGAGAGAGAGGAGGTTTTTTTGGGGAGGGGGGTGATTGGCGAGTAGGCCCCACCAGGGCACGGCGGCGGCGGCGGTTCCAATCGCCCGCGCTGGGCGCGCCGTGCGTGGGGCGCGGCTGGGCTGTGAGGCCAGCCGGGCCGCGAGGGGGCGGGGTAGGCCGCGCCAGGGGGGCGGCTGGGCCGCGCGGACAAGCTGGTCCGCGAGGCGCAAGCCGGGCTGCGGGGGTCGCGGGGAGCTGGCTGGGCCGCGCTAGGGAGCCAGCCCAAGAGGGGGGTTTCTATTTCCCTTTTTTCCATTTTTCCTATTATCTCTCAACTCCATTCCAAGAATGCTTTTCACAAACCACTCAACCACAAGCAAGAAAATCATGATCCGGCATGATGCAACAACCGAGGAAAATATTTCTAGGGTTTACTCACACAAGGTCTCGAGCTAAATCTCGCTAGAATCTTTGAAAAAGAACAAGGCATAGCGAGGAGAAAAAGAAAGAGGAAAGGTAACGCCCGAATTTGGCGAGTGATGGAGAAAGAAAAATTTAACTCTCAAATTCGGGGCGTTACAAACCTATCCCCCTTAAAAGAATCTCGCCCTCAAGATTCAAGGTTGACTAGCAAAGAGCTCAGGATATTTAGCCATCAGATCATCTTCACGCTCCCAAGTTGCTTCTTCTTTGGAGTGATGGCCCCATCTGACTTTGCACATTCTGATAGTCTTCCTTCGGGTGACTCTGTCTGCAGTTTCAATAATTTGCGTTGGCTTCTCAATATCGGTCAAGTCTTCTTGGACTTCAAAACCCTCCACTAGCAGCTGCTCTTCTGGCACGTGCAGACATTTCTTCAACTGAGACACATGAAAGACATCATGCACGGCAGACAAATTTTCTGGCAGACTGAGCTAATAGGCCACTTCTCCGCGCCTTGCGAGAATCTGATACGGACCGATGTAGCGGGGTGCTAGCTTGCCTTTGACTCCGAATCTTCTGACTCCTCTGATAGGTGATACTTTTAGATAGACAAAATCTCCAACTTCGAAACTCAGCTCTCTGCTTCTTGTGTCTGCATAACTTTGCTGCCTTGATTGCACTATCTTCAGGTTCTCCTGAACCATCTTGATGTTCTCTTCGGCTTCGAGCAAACTATCTGGCCCGAACACTTGCTTTTCTCCAGGCTCATCCCATTGCAACAGAGTTGTACAACTCCTTCCATAAAGTGCATGAAATGGTGACATCTTCAAGCTAGCCTGGTAACTGTTGTTATAGGAGAACTCAGCATAAGGTGGCCTCTTGTCCCATCCGGACTGATCTTGCAACGCACAAGCTCTCAAGATGTCTTCGAGGATTTGATTAGTTCTTTCGGTGTGACCATCTGTCTACGGATGATAAGCTGAACTGAAATTCAGATGGGTACCCAAGGCTTCATGCAACTGCTGCCAGAAATGAGAGGTGAACTACGTTCACTACACCAAAATAGTAAACTTCCTAGAGCCTAAACCCTAGGAAGTTAGGCCTAAACTTAAGGAAGTTAGTGAAACTCTCAGAAGTTAAGCCATCCCGTCGAAAGTTTGGCTCTCGAAAATTTTTTGTCGGAAGTTAGCTTAACTTCCTAGAGGGCTCTAGGAAGTTAGCTAACTTTCTACGGCTTAATAAGCCTTTCGGAAGTTAGTAAATTCTCGGAAGTTAGCAGTTTCACGCCGTCAGCTGACTAACTTCCTACGAGTAACTTCCTACAGCTTATTGTAGCCTCTAGGAACTAAGCTGACTAACTTCCTATGGCTTATTGTAGCCCCTAGGAAGTTAGGTGGCTAACTTCCTACGGCTGACTGCAGCCCTAGGAAGTTAATAACCCTCTAGGAAGTTAATTTGACCAGCATTACAAATGTTGTTTATATTTTACACCACATTCCACAACATAACAAATATATCAACAGCTATATAGCACAACATATTTTCACATAAAAAATCTCACACACAATCACATAATAATATTTAAATCCATAGTCTCATCAATTACATCACAAATGTCTCATCCATAGTCTCATCAATTACATCACAAAAGTCTCATCCATAGTCATAATAAGACACATCTCATCATCCAGTACTAATAAGAGACAATATCTCATATATAGTCATAAAAAAAGTCTCAAGTATCAGAACGCAATAACATGGAAGCTCACGGTCGCCGATCACCATCGGGTTACAGTGAAGAGTGATGGTCGATACCTCCACTATTGAAGATGATTTCAACAAAGTCTAACCCATCCTCTTGTTCATGCGTCGGCAAGGTAGCTGGAGGGGTCTAATATACATGTACAAATGACATTTGTTGAGTTACATCATAATATAACTAACAACAAGTAAATGATGATGAATATACATACCTGATGTTCGGTAGATGGAGATGTAGGTATAGGTGGAGGTGAAAACCAAGGATAATGAACGGGAGGTGGTGGGGGGCACTGGGACGTGTATCCCTTGGGCCTGTGCTAGTTGTATAAATTTGTCGAACTCAACCACATCAGCGTTTTAAATCAATACATATCTTAAAGTGAAAGCTATTATCTTTTGAACTTACTTGTATGAGTGTTTGTTGTTGCTGAATCTGTGTAGCATAATATTCATGTTGCGCAGCTTGTTGCTTCAAGTAATCCTGATGTCGCCTAAGTTCTTCTCGCAGTTGCTCCACTTCTGCTGGATCTTGAGTGGAGCGACGGGAGCTACGAGCAGCAGACCTCGATGAACCTCCACGCTGAACCCTCACCTGGCTCGAGTCGATGACGTTAGCAAACATTGTGTACCTACAAAACAAGTAACATCACGACAGATTAAGAATACATGTATTGCACTCAACCAATGAAACAATATAAGATATGTAGAGTCCTCACCTTCCATGAGCTTTTCCACCACTTGCATACACATCCTGAGGATCAATAGGTGAGGTCCTCCAGTCATAGTCTGGTCCGTGCTGACTAGACATCGCCTTGCCATATGCAGCCTCATACAAAAGAACAATGCAACCTTACATACAAAAATCCATATAAACAGAACCTACCAAACATTTCCAAACACTCACCACACGATCTGTTGCCTTTT
This sequence comes from Zea mays, assembly GCF_902167145.1. NCBI lineage: Eukaryota > Viridiplantae > Streptophyta > Magnoliopsida > Poales > Poaceae > Zea > Zea mays. The sequence continues at coordinate 40,481,645 of NC_050099.1, read as the reverse complement.
GGCTGCACAAGATGGATTTGCAGGATTTGGTCCTCTGTGCCCCCTAAGGTATATTTGAACATCACTGGGCACTGCACCAGCGCTAGCTTCCTGTATGTACATTTGACAAACACTATAACCAGAAAATACAGCAAGTCAACTACAATCAACGAAAATGGCTTAAATTGTACTTACCATTCGTTTTGCCAAACGAAAGTGATCATCACCTCCATACCTGTGATACGACTCGGTTCCACGATTGGAACTGTGTCGCACAGACTTTGCCTTGAATTCAGCCGAAGCCCAGTAACGACATAACGCACGCCAAGCAGCATCATAAGCAGCTATCCATGGAATCGGGGGCGGCCGCGTCGGGGGCTGGGCACAGCGGAGGCAGCCGCGGCGGCGGCTGGGGGCGGGGTCGGCCGGGCGCGGGAGCGGCGATCGGGGTCGAGGGCTCGGCGGGGCTGGCCGGGTGTGGGAGAGACGGCCGACGCGCTGGAGACAAAGAGACGTTGAGAAAGGTGAGAGAAGAGAGAAAAGAGATAAGGTTGAGGGAGGTTAAAAATAAAAAAACATAACTTCCTAGAGTTTGTACTTTGACTCTAGGAAGTTAAGTAACTTCCTACAGCCGGCCGTAGGAAGTTAGATTTTTGTTTGACCGGTCAACAGCTGAAACCTAACTTCCTAGAGGCGGTCGTAGGAAGTTAGCTACCCAGCTAACTTCCTAGAGCCAGCCGTAGGAAGTTAGATTTTCGTTTGACTAGTCAACATCTAAAACCTAACTTCCTAGAGGAGGCGGTAGGAAGTTAGATTTTCGGTTGACTGGTCAACAGCTAAAACCTAACTTCCTAAAGGAGGTCGTAGGAAGTTACCTGGGTAGCTAACTTCCTAGAGCCAGCCGTAGGAAGTTAGCTATTTGTTTGGCTGGTCAACAGATGAAACCTAACTTCCTAGAGGAGACCGTAGGAAGTTAGATAACTTCCTACGGTATTTTAACTTCCGACAGTTTTTATAAAAAACCGTAGGAAGTTATGTTTATTTCCTAGAGGTACCAGTTGCCTCTCGAAAAATATTTATTTCCTACGGTTTGTTATAAAAGTTGTAGGAAGTTAAAAAATCCTAGGAAGTGTATGATTTTGGTGTAGTGGTTCCTTTGTCTAACACTATCTTCTTTGGCACACCATGAAGACAAACGATCCGGGACATGTACAACTCTGCCAATACGACACTGCTGTAGTTGGTCTTGAAAGGTATGAAGCGGGCTGACTTGGTTAAGCGTCCACTACTACCCAAATGGAATCGTAGCCGGCTCGAGTGCGAGGCAATCCGACTATGAAATCCATATCGATTCCATCCCATTTCCACTGAGGAATTCGCAACGGTTGCAACAACCCAGCGGGTCTCTGGTGTTCTGCCTTGATCCGTCGACAACTATCACACATAGCCACATGCTCTGTGATTTCCCTCTTCATTCTGTACCACCAAAATTTCTTCTTCAGATCCTGATACATCTTTTCACTTCCAGGGTGTATCGAATAAGCTATCTCATGAGCTTCCTTGAGGATCACCTCCCGAATAGACTGGACATTGGGAACACACAAGCGGTCTTTGAACCATATCACACCTTCTGCATCTTCACGAAAGTCTTTACCTCTACCTTCTAGAATCAGTTGCCGGACTTCATTGATCTTCTCATCATTCTTCTATGCTTCTTTGATTTCCCGCTCTAAAGTGGGCTCTAACTCAACTGTTACTCCTCGCATATTGTTCAAAAATCTGAGGCTCAACCTGTCAAACTCTTTGGCCAACTCATAAGGCATCGTATGAGCGACCATCATATTGACTTGACTCTTCCTGCTCAAAGCATCTGCCACCACATTCGCTTTGCTTGGATGGTAATGAATCTCCAATTCATAGTATTTGATCAACTCTAACCATCTTCGTTGCCTCATATTCAACTCTGACTAAGTGAATATGTACTTCAGACTCTTGTGGTCTGTGTAAACATCACATTTCTGTCCATACAGATAGTGCATCCATGTCTTCAGTGCGTGAACCACTGATGCCAACTCTAGGTCATGGATTGGGTAATTCTTCTCATGAACCTTCAGCTGTCGGGATGAGTAAGCCACAACTCTTCCATCTTGCATCAACACGCATCCCAAACCAGTGTAACAAGCGTCGCAATACACCGCGAAGGGCTTGTGCACATCAGGCAAGACTAAGACAGGTGCTATAGTCAACTTCTCTTTCAAAGCTTCAAAGGCCTCTTGGCATTTTTGGGTCCACTTGAACTCAACTTTGTTGCCTAGCGAAGCTGTCATTGGTTTCGCAATCTTTGAAAACCCTAAAATGAATCGTCGATAATATCCGGCCATTCAAATGAAGCTCTTGATTCCCCGGGCATCTGTTGGCGCTTTCCAGTTCAGAATATCTGTCACTTTCTTCGGATCCACAGCCAATCCTTTTTTGTTTATTATGTGACACAAGAACATGACTTCATCAATCTAGAACTCGCACTTGCTCAACTTTGCATACAGCTGGTGCTCTCGCAATCTCTGCAAAACCATCCTTAAATGATCCGTGTGCTCTTCTTCGCTTTGAGAATATATAAGGATGTCATCAATAAATACCACCACAAACTTGTCAAGATAATTCATGAATACACTGTTCATCAGATTCATGAAGAAGGCTGGTGCATTCATTAGGCCAAAAGACATCATAGTGAACTCATACAACCCATACATGGTAATGAATGTCGTCTTCGGAATGTCTGAAGGTCGGATCCTGAGCTGGTGATAACCTGACCTCAGATCTATCTTTGAGAACACGCTGGCTCCTCTTAATTGGTCAAACAAATCTTCTATTCTAGGCAAGGGGTACTTGTTCTTGATCGTGACTTCATTCAGAGCTCGATAATCGATACACATCCTTCTAGTGCCATCTTTCTTCTCCACGAATAGGACAGGGGCGGCCCAAGGTGAGGTGCTTGGCCAGATGTAGCCTTTCTCTAACAACTCATTGATCTGCTTCTTGAGTTCAACTAACTCTGGTCCAAATACCATGTAAGCTCTCTTAAAGATGGGGGCGGTTCCAGGAAGAAGCTCTATGGCAAACTCAACTTTTCGCTCAGGTGGCATGCCTGGTAAGTCCTTTGGGAACACATCTGGGAACTCGGACACAACCTTGATAATCTCAAGTGGATCTGCTTCACTACTATCAATAGCCATCTGATAACAACTTCCTTTCCTTGGCTCAGGCGGACTAACTCGGTCACCACTTCCTCTCCTAGTGGGGACATCAACTTGATTGTCCTCTTATCACAACTGATAACTTCCTGATACTTATCTAGCCAATTCATCCCTAGGATGACATCTATTCCCTGAGTTACCATTACTATGAGATTAGCGGGAAACGCTATCCCCCTTATTTCCACACTTACATTCAAGCAAACGCTATCGGCTCGAATTCTACCACCGGCTGAATCAATTTGAATGGGTGTTGACATGGTAGTTATTGGAAGATTATGTGCTTCTACCCATGATGCAGTAATAAATGAATGTGTTGCTCCGGTATCAAATAACACTTCTACAATATGGGGGTCGACTGGAAACATACCTACTATCATGCTGGGTGTTTCCTGAACTGCTTCAGCCTCCAAGTGGTTCAGTCTCCCATGGTTGTAGCATGGCTGAGAGCGGTTGCCTGCTCTAGGCTGAGACACATTCTGCTTTGCTGGGGCACCAGGGCCTGACTGCTGCTGGGCTGCCTTCTTCGAACATTGCATTACCCAATGGTCTTGCTCTCCACAATGGAAGCATGCTCTGCTTCCGCCTTGAACTGGAGCTGCTTGACTATTCTGCTGGGTTGCTGGGGCAGGAAGACGAGGTGCCTGTTGATTCTGCCTCTAAAACTAACCTCCTCCTGACTGATTGTTCTGGCGATTCTACTACTGGTGCTGAGAGTACTACCTTTGGAACTGCTGCTGCTGAGGTGGATGTTGGTTCTGTCTGAACTGCTAAGGTGGGTTGCGTGAGAAACGAGGGCGATTGCTGCTTCTAGGCTGGGGTCCACTGATCTTACGCTTGTGATCCTCCATCTCTTTGCGCTTCCTCCCTGTCATGATTGCTCTGTCGATCAGGTGCTGAAATGTGGGGAAGGTATGATTCATCAGCTGATACTACAGAGGGTCGACCAAGCCTCGCAGGAAACGGTACTGCCTCTTGGCGTCGGTGTTGACATCTTCAGGAGCATAGCGAGACAGCTGCAGAAACCTGTCTCGATACTCACTAACATACATTGACCCTTGTTTGAGCGCCAGGAACTCCTCCTTCTTCACTATCATCAGACCTGCTGGAACATGGTACTGACGGAAGCTATCTCTAAATTCTTCCCAGGTGATGGCGTCGGGGTTGGCATGGGTGGCGAGATAAGACTCCCACCAAGACTGGGTTGCTCCTCTCAACAGATAGGGACCATACTGTCGGGGACCATAATTAGGGGTACCCTCAAGACTCCTAATTCTCAGCTGGTAACCCCCATCAGCACAAAGCTGCAAAGGCCTGATGGGTGCGACTAAGTCAAGGATCGGTCCATTCGAGGGACTCAATCACGCCTCGCCCGAGCCCAGCCTCGGGCAAGGGCAGCCGACCCCGGAGGATCTACGTCTCGCCCGAGCCCCCTCCAGCAACGGACACACCTTCGCCTCGCCTGAGGCCCAGTCTTCGCCAAGAAGCAACCTAGGCCAAAGCGCCACACCAACCGACCAAATCGCAGGAGCATTTAATGCAAAGGTGGCCTGACACCTTTATCCTAACGCACGCCCTCCGGTCGACAGAGCCGAAGTGACCGCAGTCACTTCGCCGCTCCACTGACCGGTCTGACAAGAGGACAGCGCCGTCTGCGCCGCTCCGACTGTTGTGCCACTCGACAGAGTGAGGCTGACAAGCAGCCAGGCCCGGCCTCAGGCGCCATAGGAAACTCCGCTTCGCCCGACCCCAGGGCTCGGACTCGGGCTCAGCCCCGGAAGACGACGAAATTCGCTCCGCCCGACCCCAGGGCTCGGACTCGGGCTCAGCCCCTGAAGATGACGAACTCCGCTTCGCCCGACCCCAGGGCTCGGACTCGGGCTCAGCCCTGGAAGACGACGAACTCCGCTTCGCCCGACCTAGGGCTCAGACTCGGGCTCAGCCTCGAAAGACGACGAACTCCGCTCCGCCCGACCCCAGGGCTCGGACTCGGGCTCAGCCCCGGAAGACGACGAACTCCGCTTCGCCCGACCCCAGGGCTCGGACTCAGCCCTGGCCTCAGCCGATGGTCTCCGCCTCGCCCGACCCAGGGGCTCGGACTCGACCTCGGCCTCGGAAGACAGACTCGACCTCGACCTCGGAGGAGCCTCCACATCGCCCAACCTAGGGCACGGACCAACCACGTCAACAGGAGGCGCCATCATTACCCTACCCCAAGCTGACTCAGGCTACGGGGAACAAGACCGGCGTCCCATCTGGCTCGCTCCGCTAGACAAGTAATGATGGCGCCCCGCACGCTCTATGACGACGGCGGCTCTCATCCCCCTTACGGAAGCAAGAGGACGTCAGCAAGGACTCGACAGCCCCGACAGCTGTCCTTCCGCCAGGCTCCAGCGCTCCTTCGACGGCCACGACACCACACGAACCGGGTGCCAAAACCTCTCCGGCTGTCACGATGGCATGTACTTAGGGTGCTAGCTCTCCTCCGCTAGACACGTTAGCACACTGCTACACCCCTCATTGTACACCTGGATCCTCTCCTTGTGCCTATAAAAGGAAGGACCGGGGCCCTCTTACAGAGGGTTGGCCGCGTGGGGAAGGACGGGACAGGCGCTCGCGTGAGGCCGCTCGCTCCCTCCCGCGTGGACGCTTGTAACCCCCTACTGCAAGCGCACCCGACCTGGGCGCGGGACAAACACGAAGGCCGCGGGATTTCCACCTCTCACGCTCGTCTCCCTCCTGCTGCCCCCCCCCTTCGCGCTCCGTCTCGCGCCGACCCATCTGGGCTGGGGCACGCGGCGACAATTCACTCGTCGGTCCAGGGACCCCCCGGTCTCGAAATGCCGACAGTTGGCGCGCCAGGTAGGGGCCTGCTGCGTGTTGACGAACAGCTTCCCGTCAAGCTCCAGATGGGCAGTCTTCAGCAACCTTTCCAGCCCGGGACGGTGCTCCGTTTCGGGAGTCTCGAGTTCATGTCCCTCGACGGCAGCTGCGACATGATACTCCTTCCCCCGCCGTGCGACAGCGACAATGGCGGCCGACAGCCCGCCCGCCGGCGGCAGAATCGACGACGTCTACCCCGCGTGGTGGAAGAACAACATTCGAGCTCGCCCCGTCCTCTCCCCCGCCGACGGAGGAGGAGGCGGGGCAACCAAGGCCAAGCAGAAGGCGGCACCTCGTCGGCTGTCGAGCGAGTCGACGGCACCGGCGCCCCAACGGGGGGCACGTCGGGCATCGACCTCGCGTCTGAGACGAAGACGAGCGTTGTCTCCCCACAACACGCCAATCCCAAGCAAACAGACGACGCCAGCACGCTCGCGAAGGACTTGCTGGGCGTCACCCTCGTACCTGAGACGACGGTGCAGTCAGTCCTTGACGTGACTTTGTCACCGCCCGTCGACCAAGAGGTACCAACCGATTCCCTTCTCACGCCTTTTGGATTCAGCCTCGACCCGCCAAGCGACTTCGCTTTGGTGGTCGCTCTCGTAGAGGCGAGTCCAAACCCTCTAGGGTATCGTATGCGGTCACCCTGGGACCGGCTGACGGACGTCTCGACCTACGGGCCCTCGGGGTCCGAGGAAGATGACGAGCCCGACTTCTGTTGGGATTTCTCCGGACTTGGTAACAGTGCCATGCGGGACTTTATGACCGCGTGTGACTACTGCCTTTCCGACTGTTCCGACGGTAGCCGCAGCCTCGGCGACAAGGACTGCGGCCCAAGTCGTGAATGTTTCCACGTCAATCTAGGGGGTCCCAACGAAGGCAACCATCTTGGTATGCCGGAGAACGGTGATCTCCCTAGGCCTGTGCCTCGCGTTGACATCCTACGAGAGCTAGCTGTGGTCCCCGTTCCGGCGGGGTGTCATGACCCACAGCTCGAGCAAATCCGTGGGGTGCAGGCCAGGCTCGACGAGGGAGCAGGAACACTTGAGCCAATCCGCCGGGACATCGGGCAGGAATGGGCGGGCCAACTTCCGGCTGGAGAAGTGTGTCATCTCCCCCAGGGCTTCCAGCACCGCATCGCCGACGATGTCAGGGTAAGGCCGCCACCCGCTTCCAGTGGAGTCGGCCAAAACCTGGCTGCAGCGGCAATGCTCCTCCGCGTGATGCCGGAGCCATCAACCACCGAGGGGCGGCGAATCCAGGGAGAGCTCAAGAATCTCCTGGAGGACGCCGTGGTCCGACGGGCTGAAAGCTCCGCCTCCCAAAGGTAGGGGTACCCCTCGGAACATCGCGCCGCGACTTCCCGATTCATGCGGGAAGCCTCGGTCCACACCGGGCGCACGCGCAACACAGCGCCTGCGGCCCCGGGTCGCCTCGGCAACGAGCACCATCACCACAACCGTTGGGCCCACCTCGACGAGAGGGTGCGCCAAGGTTACCACCCCAGGCGTGGGGGACGCTACGACAGCGGGGAGGATCGGAGTCCCTCGCCCGAACCACCTGGTCCGCAGGCTTTCAGCCGCGCCATACGACGGGCGCCGTTCCTGACCCGGTTCCGAACCCCGACTACTATCACAAAGTACTCGGGGGAGACGAGACCAGAACTGTGGCTCGCGGACTACCGGCTGGCCTGCCAACTGGGTGGAACGGACGATGACAACCTCATCATCCGCAACCTCCCCCTGTTCCTCTCCGACACCGCTCGCGCCTGGTTGGAGCAGCTGCCTCCAGGGGAGATCTCCAACTGGGACGACCTGGTCCAAGCCTTCGCCGGCAATTTTCAGGGCACGTACGTGCGCCCTGGAAACTCCTGGGACCTCCGAAGCTGACGACAACAGCCGGGAGAGTCTCTCCGGGACTACATCCGGCGATTCTCGAAGCAGCGCACCGAGCTGCCCAACATCACCGATTCAGATGTCATCGGCGCGTTCCTCGCCGGCACCACCTGCCGCGACCTGGTGAGCAAGCTGGGTCGCAAGACCCCCACCAGGGCGAGTGAGTTGATGGACATCGCCACCAAGTTCGCCTCTGGCCAGGAGGCGGTTGAGGCTATCTTCCGGAAGGACAAGCAGCCCCAGGGCCGCCCACCGGAAGATGCCCCCGAGGCGTCAACTCAGCGCGGCGCCAAGAAGAAAGGCAAGAAGAAGTCGCAAGCGAAACGCGACGCCGCCGACGCGGACCTTGTCGCCGCCGCCGAGTACAAGAACCCTCGGAAACCCCCCGGAGGTGCCAACCTCTTCGACAAGATGCTCAAGGAGCCGTGCCCCTATCATCAGGGGCCCGTCAAGCACACCCTTGAGGAGTGCGCTATGCTTCGGCGCCACTTTCACAGGGCCGGGCCACCCGCGGAGGGTGGCAGGGCTCGCGACGACGATAAGAAGGAAGATCACCAGGCAGGAGAGTTCCCCGAGGTCCGCGACTGCTTCATGATCTACGGTGGGCAAGCGGCGAACGCCTCGGCTCGGCACCGCAAGCAAGAGCGTCGGGAGGTCTGTTCGGTAAAGGTGGCGGCGCCAGTCTACCTAGATTGGTCCGACAAGCCCATCACCTTCGACCAAGCCGACCACCCCGACCGCGTGTCGAGCCCGAGGAAATACCCGCTCGTTGTTGACCCCGTCATCGGCGACGTCAGGCTCACCAAGGTCCTCATGGACGGAGGCAGCAGCCTCAACATCATCTACGCCGAGACCCTCGGGCTCCTGCGTGTTGATCTGTCCTCGGTCCGGGCAGGCGCTGCGCCTTTCCACGGGATCATCCCCGGGAAGCGCGTCCAGCCCCTCGGACAACTCGATCTTCCCGTCTGCTTTGGGACACCCTCCAACTTCCGAAGGGAGACCCTCACGTTCGAGGTGGTCGGGTTCCGAGGAACCTACCACGCGGTACTGGGGAGGCCATGCTACGCGAAGTTAATGGCCGTCCCCAACTACACCTACCTCAAGCTCAAGATGTCGGGCCCCAACGGGGTCATCACCGTCGGCCCTACGTACCGACACGCGTTCGAATGAACGTGGAGTGCATGGAGTACGCCGAGGCCCTCGCGGAATCCGAGGCCCTCATCGCCGACCTGGAGAGCCTCTCTAAGGAGGTGCCAGACGTGAAGCGCCACGCCGGCAACTTCGAGCCAGCGGAGATGGTTAAATCCGTCCCCCTCGACCCCAGCAGCGACGCCTCCAAGCAGATCCGGATCGGCTCCGAGCTCGATCCCAAATAGGAAGCAGTGCTCGTCGACTTTCTCCGCGCGAACACCGACGTTTTCACGTGGAGTCCCTCGGACATGCCCGGCATACCGAGGGATATCGCCGAGCACTCGCTGGATATCCGAGCTGGAGCCCGACCCGTGAAGCAGCCTCTGTGCCGATTCGACAAAGAAAAGCGTAGAGCCATAGGCGAGGAGATCCACAAGCTAATGGCGGCAGGGTTCATCAAAGAGGTATTCCATCCCGAATGGCTTGCCAACCCTGTGCTTGTGAGAAAGAAAGGAGGGAAATGGCGGATGTGTGTAGACTACACTGGTCTAAACAAAGCATGTCCGAAGGTTCCCTACCCTCTGCCTCGCATCGACCAAACCGTGGATTCCACTGCTGGGTGCGAAACCCTGTCTTTCCTCGATGCCTACTCAGGGTATCACCAAATCAGGATGAAAGAGTCCGACCAGCTCGCGACTTCTTTCATCACACCCTTCGGCATGTACTGCTATGTCACCATGCCGTTCGGCTTGAGGAATGCGGGTGCGACGTACCAACGGTGCATGAACCATGTGTTCGGCGAACACATTGGCCGGACGGTCGAGGCCTACGTCGATGACATCGTAGTCAAGACGAGGAAAGCCTCCGACCTTTCCGACCTTGAAGTGACATTCCGATGTCTCAAGGCGAAAGGCGTGAAGCTTAATCCCGAGAAGTGTGTCTTTGGGGTTCCCCGAGGCATGCTCTTGGGGTTCATCATCTCCGAGCGGGGCATCGAGGCAAACCCGAAGAAGATAGCGGCCATCACCAGCATGGGGCCCATCAAGGACTTGAAAGGCGTACAGAGAGTCACGGGATGCCTTGCGGCTCTGAGCCGCTTCATCTCGCGCCTCGGCGAAAGAGGCCTGCCTCTGTACCGCCTCTTAAGGAAGGCCGAGTGCTTCACTTGGACCCCTGAGGCCGAGGAAGCCCTCGGGAACCTAAAGGCGCTCCTTACAAACGCGCCCATCTTGGTGCCCCCCGCTGCCGGAGAAGCCCTCCTGATCTACGTCGCCGCGACCACTCAGGTGGTTAGCGCCGTGATCGTGGTTGAGAGACGAGAAGAGGGGTATGCATTGCCCGTCCAGAGGCCAGTCTACTTCATCAGCGAGGTACTGTCCGAGACCAAGATCTGCTACCCACAAATTCAGAAGCTGCTATACGCGGTGATCTTGACGCAGCGAAAGTTGCGACACTACTTCGAGTCTCATCCGGTAACTGTGGTGTCATCCTTCCCCCTGGGGGAGATCATCCAGTGCCGAGAGGCCTCGGGTAGAATTGCAAAGTGGGTGGTGGAAATCATGGGCGAAGCGATCTCGTTCGCCCCTCGGAAGGCCATCAAGTCCCAGGTCTTGGCGGACTTCGTGGCTGAATGGGTCGACACCCAGCTCCCAACAGTTCCGATCCAACTGGAACTCTGGACCATGTTCTTCGACGGGTCGCTGATGAAGACAGGAGCAGGCGCAGGCCTGCTCTTCATCTCGCCCCTCGGGAAGCACCTACGCTACGTGCTACGCCTCCACTTCCCGGCGTCCAACAATGTGGCTGAGTACGAGGCTCTGGTCAACGGGTTGCGCATCGCCATCGAGCTAGGGGTCCGACGCCTTGACACTCGTGGTGACTCGCAACTCGTCATCGACCAAGTCATGAAGAACTCCCACTGCCACGACTCGAAGATGGAAGCCTACTGCGATGAAGTTCGGCGCCTGGAAGACAAGTTCTACGGGCTTGAGCTCAACCACATCGCCCGACGCTACAACGAGACTACGGACGAGCTGGCTAAAATAGCCTCGGGGCGAACAACGGTTCCCCCGGACGTCTTCTCCCGAGACCTGCATCAACCCTCTGTCAAGACCGACGACACGCCCGAGCCCGAGAAGGCCTCGGCCGAGCCTGAGGCACCCTCGGCTCAGTTCGAGGCACCCTCGGCTCGGCCCGAGGTACCCTCGGCCCCCGAGGGCGAGACACTGCGCATCGAGGAGGAGCGGAGCGGGGTCACGCCTAATCGAAACTGGAAGACCCCGTACCTGCGATATCTCCACCGAGGAGAGCTACCCCTCGACCGAGCCGAAGCTCGGCGGTTGGCGTGGCGCGCCAAGTCGTTCGTCTTGCTAGGAGATGGGAAGGAACTCTACCACCACAGCCCCTCAGGCATCCTCCAGTGATGCATTTCCATCGCCGAAGGCCAGGAGCTCCTACAAGAGATACACTCGGGGGCTTGCGGCCATCACGCAGCACCTCGAGCCCTTGTTGGAAACGCCTTCCGACAAGGTTTCTACTGGCCGACGGCGGTGGCCGACGCCACTAGAATTGTCCGCACCTGCGAAGGGTGTCAGTTCTACGCAAGGCAGACCCACCTGCCCGCTCAGGCCCTGCACACGATACCCATTACCTGGCCTTTTGCTGTGTGGGGTCTGGACCTCGTCGGCCCCTTGCAGAAGGCACCCGGGGGCTACACGCACCTGTTGGTCGCCATCGACAAATTCTCCAAGTGGATCGAGGTCCGACCCCTAAACAGCATCAGGTCCGAACAGGCGGTGGCGTTCTTCACCAACATCATCCATCACTTTTGGGTCCCGAACTCCATCATCACCGACAACGGCACCCAGTTCACTGGCAGAAAGTTCCTGGACTTCTGCGAGGATCAGCACATCCGGGTGGACTCGGCCGCCGTGGCTCACCCCATGACGAATGGGCAAGTAGAGCGTCCCAACGGCATGATTCTACAAGGACTCAAGCCTCGGATCTACAACGACCTCAACAAGTTCGGCAAGCGATGGATGAAGGAACTCCCCTCAGTGGTCTGGAGTCTGAGGACAACGCCAAGCCGAGCCACGGGCTTCACGCCGTTCTTTCTAGTCTATGGGGCCGAGGCCATCTTGCCCACAGACTTAGAATATGGTTCCCCGAGGACGAGGGCCTACACCGACCAAAGCAATCAAGCTAGTCGAGAAGACTCATTGGACCAGCTGGAAGAGGCTTGGGACATGGCCCTACTACACTCGGCACGGTACCAGCAGTCCCTACGACGCTACCACGCCCGAGGGGTTCGGTCCCGAGACCTTCAGGTGGGCGACCTGGTGCTTCGGCTGCGACAAGACGCCCGAGGGCGGCACAAGCTCACGCCTCCCTGGGAAGGGCCGTTCGTCATCGCCAAAGTTCTGAAGCCCGGAACGTACAAGCTGGCCAACAGTCAAGGCGAGGTCTACAGCAACGCTTGGAACATCCAACAGCTACGTCGCTTCTACCCTTAAGATGCTTTCAAGTTGTTCGTATACCTCGTTCCCACGCAAAGTTTAGTCATCAAGGAAGGGTCAACCTTGCCTCGGCAAAGCCCGACCCTCCCTCAGGGGCTAAAAGGGGGGAACCCCCTCTTCGTCGAAATTTTCCTCGAAAAAAGATCCTTTCTGCCAGAATGTCTTTCGTGCTTTTCGACTACTTCGAAAGTGAATCCTGAAAACGACGGAGTACACGTAAGCAGCCAAGTCTGACCGAGCCGAGGGACTCCTACGCCTCCGGGATACGGATACCTCACTCATCACCTTCTGCGATAAGTAACTCGTGTTCGGATAAGTGATTCCGCGGACCGAACAAGTCTTCACGCTCGAAAGCTCCTCTGCCGAAGCGATTCTTCGGGCCTTCTCGACTGCGTCGGTGACAGAACCCTATGGACGGGCAAGAGTGCGCGTAAGCGGCAAGGCCGACCGAGCCGAGAGATTCCTACGCCTCCGGGATATGGATACCTCACTCATCGCCTTCCGCGAAAAGCAACTCTCGCTCGCACAGACAATTCTGTAACCGACGAAAAAGTCCAGATACTCGAAACAAGGGGAAAAGAAACGCAGCTTTACAACACGACGATGGTGTGTTTGGGCCTCGGCGGCCGCAGAAAACACACACTACAAGATAATCCGATCCTGCAGGCTCGGATCTTGACAGTTGAAGGGAGCAGCAGCACCCTCGGCGTCAACTACACCTTCGGCGAGGTCCGACCTAGCCTCGGACGGCGACGCGGTCGGAGGATCTCCACTCTGAAGGACGACATCATCACCACGCCCAGGCCATCGCCGCCAGGGTCTTCTCCAGGAATCCGGCTCGAGCAGACGGTTCGGCCGGTCACTCCGAGGCCTCGGCCAGCTGTCCCCCGAAGACATCAGCCCGGCCCGAGGCCTCAGCAACTCAATTCCGGCGTCGGTCCCGCCAGTGGACGACCCGGCCAAGCTCTGGCTGACCAAGTCTTCTTTTCGAGCCAACTCTGCCTCTGTCCGTGCTGACACCGCTACCCCTGGCTTCGGCTCATCGAAGAGCGACCGAGGGGTTCCTTTAACTAAGCAAGAGAAGCCTCGGACAGCAGGGCCGACCGAGCCGAGGGACTCCTACGCCTCCGGGATACGGATACCTCACTCGTCACCTTTGCACGGGGCGACTCACGCTTGGTGAAGCGGTTTTGTTAGCCGACAGACGAGTCTTAGTGCTCGAAAATGAGGAAAAACACGGCTCCGCGCCAAAAATACATACATGTTCAGGCCCCGACAGCCACAATGAACAAAAGACCGGCATTCAAGGTGCCATTACAAACGGAACCCCGGTTCCACCTCCGCAGGTACGAACAACCCCACACGATTGGGGGGCCTACGGAGCAATAGAAGGCCAACGGACGGCTCACCGTCGCCCGCTCCAGCAGCAGCGACAACGACCCCCGCTACGGGTGGCCGAACTGCAGCAGCGATGGCCTCAGGGCGGACGCCGCTGCAACCTTGCCCTCGCCCACGCCAACGCTCGAGGGGCGAGGACAAGTACAAAGAGTCGGAGGCTCAAAGCACGGATGGTGGCGGTGATCCCGTCGGCGACGGGGACTTCTCGAGCCGCCCCCACCTCGGCACCGACGACCGGAGCCGTCAGCCCTCCGGTAGATCCCCACTCAGATCCTCCCGGACGAGTGGGGCACCGACCTCCACGTGGAGGCGCCGTACCGGTGCAAAGGCAGGACAGCCCCAGAACACGAACGCCGCCCTAGCAGCGCGCGACGTCTTGGGCGGTCCTCCCGTGCGCGCGGCGCGACAACCGCCTTTGCGGCAGGAGGGGGCACCGGGAGCCAAGACGGTGAGCCCAACGCGCTGAAGCTGACGACGCCCGCTGTCGACCAGCCCCGCGTTGCCGAAGTCCGCCCCTCTCGTAGGGCCAGTGAGCGCCCTCTCCCTCGAATGCTGAAGGAGAGGCTGACCCATGAACCCGCGCGGGAGGTAGAGCTCCGGCTCAGCCCGGCCTCCGCCCCAGCGAGGGATGATGAACATCCTTGAAGCTGAGGGCGGGACCAAGATCGCAGCCCGGCTTGCTTCTCCCCACCCAGAGGCTGGTGGTCACCGTCTTGGGTGACCACCGGCGAGGGGATGCGGCCGGGCTGACTGATGAAAATCCTTGAAGCCGAACGATGGCTGAAAGGTACCAACTTCCACGAAGTTGTGTTCCTCCAACGACAAGGTGGAAGGATTGCGGGTGTCCCCCATCTGGGGGCTCGGAAGGTGGAAAGACACGGTGCATAAGGGAGCGCGAAGACATGGTCGCCTTTCAAGGGGGTCACCCTCCTTTTAAAGGCGACTCTCCCTACTTGCGTCCCCAGCCGTCGTGGGCTGAGTCTTCTCCAACACGCTCCAAGTTCCTCCCCCTACAGTGCGGGGGCTGGGTCCCACGCGTCATGCAAACTGGCCCAGGGCAGAAGAAGCCAAACCGCCGCGCGCGGTGCATGCAACCGCCCAGCGGTTACAAGCATTCCTCCACTTTCGCCCAGACCAGCGGGTGAAAGGGCGGACAGCTGTGCAGGCGGCATGCAACTACGCCAAGTGGGCGTGCCCCTCCGACTTCCAACGCACCCAACATGGAGGCCCAGGACCACGCGTCATGCAACCGGCGCGCCGGTTGCTACGTGCGAGCAAATGCACCGCCACTCGCACCACTACCACGCCTCCTCGACTGCGAAACCAGTACCGCGACTCGAGGCAACCCTGCGTACGACCCAGCAGTGCCAGCCTGGCGTGATGGTCAATATGACCAAAAAGGGGTCGGCAGTAATGGCGGTGGCAGGCGGACAGGAGCAGCGGTCACGTCGGCAGCCAAGCTCACGTCACCTCGTGGGACAGCGAGAGAACCCTCTCTCACGGCGTGAAGACGGCACGCCCGTGTTCCGTTCCTCGAACGGCTCGCGCACGCGCAACGGCCGCCTCGCGAACCACTCGCCCCGTCGCATTAACTCCGCGGCGGGACAGGCGGCGCCTCTAGCAGGGGAAGCGAGCGACGCTTCGCCTTCGCCATAATGACCGCGTCAAAAAAGGTACGCCACATCATTCGATTTCGTATCCTTTTCCTTTTCCTCTTTCTCTCTCTTACAACAGGGACCGGGAAAGGGGGATACCCCGAAAAGGATCCTTCTCCGTGAAGGAAACAGGCCCCGAGCCTCCCTACTGATCAGAGGTTCAAAGGCTGGCCCCTCGGAGGGGTTTAACAGCTGCCTCAGAGCGCGTGGGCTCCGCACCCACTACTGGTCAGAAGTTCGAAGGTCGGCCCCTCGGAAGGGTTCAACGGCCGCCTCAGGCTACTCGGGCTCCGCGCCCACTACTGATCAGGGGTTCATAGGCTGGCCCTCGAAGGGTTCACAGCCGCCTCAGACACGGAGCGAGGGATAACCCTGGGTACGTTCGATACATAACCAAGGCTCGGGCTACGCTCTCGAGGTACCCTAGGACATTTCCGAGACCAGCGGGAACGATCTTGTAACGGAATCCCATCAGAGGGAGGCATCGAGCCCTCAGACCCCGTCGAAAGGGGACCGAGTCCGGCAGATCACCCGCAGGTACTTTTGAGCGTGCCTCCGGGCCTCTAGCCGACCCCTAACAAATGGGGCACGGGCGTCCACTCGGATTACCCGCCAGCAGCTCACCGGAGACACCATGTTCGGCGCCCTCCGAGGGCAACATGGCACTTTCCCCCCTCCTCCTTGCGGAAAGGCGACGCAGGGGCGTATGTAAAAAAGTCGAGTTTGTCCTTGACCGTCCTTTCGCCCTGTGCAGAGGCTCGGGGGCTGCTCTCGCAAACTCGGCTCCGGCCAAACCGTTGACAGCGTCAACATACCAGCCCGAGAACTTGGGACCCGACCGTGCACCCGGGCTACGGCCAGCTCGCATGAGGGAACGACCAGACCAGCCGAAGCATTGCGCGAGGCATTAAAACCTCGGAGGAGTCAAACCACTCCTCCGAGGCCTCGGGGGCTACACCCGGCGGGTGCGCTCGCGCGCACCCACCGGAACAAAACACAACCGAGAAAGGCTGGTCCCCTTGCAAAAAAGTGCGACAAAAGCCTCCAAGCGAGTATTAACACTCCCTTCGAGGCTCGGGGGCTAATTAGGGGTACCCTCAAGACTCCTAATTCTTAGCTGGTAACCCCCATCAGCACAAAGCTGCAAAGGCCTGATGGGTGCGACTAAGTCAAGGATCCGTCCATTCGAGGGACTCGATCACGCCTCGCCCGAGCCCAGCCTCGGGCAAGGGCAGCCGACCCCGGAGGATCTACGTCTCGCCCGAGGCCCCCTCCAGCAACGGACACACATTCGGCTTGCCCGAGGCCCAGTCTTCGCCAAGAAGCAACCTAGGCCAAAGCGCTACGCTAACCGACCAAATCGCAGGAGCATTTAATGCAAAGGTGGCCTGACACCTTTATCCTGACGCACGCCCTCCGATCGACAGAGCCGAAGTGACCGCAGTCACTTCGCCGCTCCACTGACCGATCTGACAAGAGGACAGCGCCGCCTGCGCCGCTCTGGCTGTTGTGCCACTCGACAGAGTGAGACTGACAAGCAGCCAGGCCCGGCCTCAGGCGCCATAGGAAACTCTGCTTCGCCTGACCCCGGGGCTCGGACTCGGGCTCAGCCCCGGAAGACGACGAACTCCGCTCCGCCCGACCCCAGGGCTCGAACTCGGGCTCAGCCCCTGAAGACGATGAACTCCGCTTCGCCCGACCCCAGGGCTCGGGCTCAGCCCCAGAAGACGACGAACTCCGCTCCGCCCGACCCAGGGCTCGGACTCGGGCTCAGCCCCGGAAGACGACGAACTCCGCTCCGCCCGACCCTAGGGCTCGGACTCGGGCTCAGCCCCGGAAGACGACGAACTCCGCTTCGCCCGACCCCAGGGCTCGGACTCAGCCCTAGCCTCAGCCGACGGTCTCCGCCTCGCCCGACCCAGGGGCTCGGACTCGACCTCGGCCTCAGAAGACAGACTCGACCTCGACCTCGGAGGAGCCTCCACATCGCCCAACCTAGGGCACGGACCGACCACTTCAACAGGAGGCGCCATCATTACCCTACCCCAAGCTGACTCAGGCTACGGGGAACAAGACCGGCGTCCCATCTGGCTCGCTCCGCCAGACAAGTAATGATGGTGCCCCGCACGCTCTATAAAGACGGCGACTCTCAGCCCCCTTACGGAAGCAAGAGGACGTCAGCAAGGACTCGACAGCCCCGACAGCTGTCCATCCGCCAGGCTCCAGCGCTCCTCCGACGGCCACGACACCACACGAACAGGGTGCCAAAACCTCTCCGGCTGCCACGATGGCATGTACTTAGGGCGCTAGCTCTCCTCCGCTAGACATGTTAGCACACTGCTACACCCCCCATTGTACACCTAGATCCTCTCCTTGCGCCTATAAAAGGAAGGACCAGGGCCCTCTTACAGAGGGTTGGCCGCACGGGGAAGGACGGGACAGGCACTCGCGTGAGGCCACTCGCTCCCTCCCGCGTGGACGCTTGTAACCCCCTACTGCAAGCGCACCCGACCTGAGCGCGGGACAAACATGAAGGCCGCGGGATTTCCACCTCTCACGCCCGTCTCCCTCCGGCTGCCTCCCCCCTTCGCGCTCCGTCTCGCGCCGACCCATCTGGGCTGGGGCACGCGGCGACAATTCACTCGTCGGTCCAGGGACCCCCCGGTCTCGAAACGCCGACACATACAGAACTCTCTCCCTGTCATCACACTAAGTGGTGTGCAACTCCCGCTCCATAGTGCGCAGCCAATCTTCAGCATCCATGGGGTCATAAGAGTGAGCGAACACTGGGGGATGACCTCTCATGAATTCAGCACGCTTGTCCCTAGGCATCTGAGGCTGAGGTGGTGGTTGTTGTTGCTGCTGCTAAATAGCGGCTAGAGTCTGACCGATGGCTTGAACTGCCTGAGTCTGCATTAGGAACATCTGCTCGATGGTCATCGGGGGTGGTGGTGGTAGCTGCTGACGGGGTGCCTCATCCTGCGGGGCTGCCTGCTCCTGCTGAGCACGCCTTCCTCCTCTGCGCCTGTTTTCTGACATCTGCAGAATGCAATCACATATCAGAACTGATCTTGCAACTTGCAGCATAAGAAAAGAGTATAGAATCATTCCACAATACTGTACAGATGAACATCTTCGCTGTAACACCCTGAATTTGGGGGTATAAAATTTCTTTGCTCATATTCACAAATTCAGGTGTTACTTCCTTTTCTCATCCTTCCTCATTCTTTTCTTTCTCATTTCTATAGGAGATAAGTGCTTATTTTATTTGTAATTATAGTTTATTATGTTAAACCCTAAGGGAGTATGAATGGTTGCATCATGTTGAACCCTAGATTTCACTTTTGTTTGGTGCATAATTCTCAAAAAGTCTAATTTGAATTTGGGGCTCATTTGAATTTGAATCAAATAGAATAAATAAAAGAAAAGGAGAAAACAATTCCAAAATAAAAGAAAAAGGCAAAGCAGCCCACGTCCCCGCCCCCCCCCTCGGCCTTTCGGCCCAGTCGGCCCACCTCGCGCGCGCGCCTCTCCCCCCTCCTCTCTCTGCGCAGCGGCCCCACCTGTCGGCGCTGCCGCTTCCCCCCGCGCGCCCGCTCCCTCGCTCTCTCTCTGCCCGTGGGCCCGGCCCGTCAGCCCCGCTTCCCTCGCGCCCGCACCCGCTTTCTTCTCTCTCTCTGCGCCGCGGGCCCGGCTTGTCAGCTTCTCCGTCTTCGCGTAACCGCCGCCGTGCGTGCCGCGGTCTCCGCGCCCACGTCGCGCGTGGGGCTCGCCCCACCTCGCCCTCGGCCACTTGAGCCCCGAGCCTTGCTCGCCATCTCCCCCTCCCTCATTTGCGCACCAACCGGCCCCCCTCTTCCACCTCTCCCTCGCTGTGCGCACGCCAGAGCGCCGCCGCCGTAAACCCCGCCGTTCCGAGCTCGGTTCCCGGCCGCCGTTGGAGCTCCGCCGTGTCCATTGCCACGGTGAGCTTCGCCCCGACGTCCGCAACCCGGAACGCGCACCAATTTCCCCTTCCCCTCCCTATTTCTCTCTGCCCGCGCTCACCCGCCGTCCGCCGTGCAGCCGCCACCGTCGACCCGGGCCACCGTCGCGTCTCCGTCGCCGCCGAGGAGTCCCCGGAGCCCGCCTTGAGGTAAAGAACCTCTCCCGCCCCTATTGGCCTTTATTTTGCTCTCTGTTGCGTTTGATTGCTCGTCGGAGTTGCTTACCGCCGCCGCCGAGCCACTCCGCCGTGAGCCACCCCCCCTCCGGTGCCCCTGCCCCGACCCAGACCCCACCAATGGATTCCCTGTGCCCTCCCTAACCTCCCCGGCCACTCGGATCGCCCCAAGGACCCGCAGGTCCCCCGCGCCCCTCGTCTCCGGCGAGCTCCTCCGCCGCGGGGACGAGCGCCGCCGCCCCAGCTAGCCGAAGGAGACGGGAGCCAGCCACCCCATCCCCGCCGTCTATATTAGACCGGACGACACGGATTCAAATAACTCGAACCCAACCTCAACCGTCCGCCCAAGATCCAACGGCCCAGAGCCGTTTCCCCCGCGCCCCGCCTCCCTGCCAACTGGGCCCCGCCTGCCAGTCGCCCGCGCCCGCGCTGCCCGCCCGGCCCCGCCTGTCAGCCCCGCGCCCGCGCTGCCCGCCCGGCCCCGCCGGTCAGCCGCTCACGCCGCCGCGCGCCCGCGCGCCCGCCGCGGGATCTAATCCTGGCCGTCGATCTGAGGTCCAACGGCTGTAGGCGCCCGATACCCCTTCGCCCGCGCATTTTCTTAAAGAACCCCCCTGTTTTCTGGAAATTGCGCCCGCCGTCCCTGGTTTCTCGCAGTTAGGTCCTCGGACCTTTTATTTAATTCAAAATAGTCCTTAGGGTATAATTTTAACCCCTAAACTTGTAAAATTCATAACTTTGTCATATGAACTCCAAATTAGGTGCTTCAAATTGCAAAATGTTCATAATATTATTATCTATCTGTTTATGCAATGTTTCCCTGCTGTTTCCATGTCCCAATTAATGGTTAATCATTAGGGTAAAGTTAATGTTATGGGAACCCTATTTGAGATAAATAAAAGATAGTAGACTTTAATAAAAGTTGGAGCACTTAAGTTTATGGACTCAAACACCTAAGTTTAGGAACTTAAAACCAGGTAATGATTTAATTCCATCACTGGCTTAAACTTGATTAGTGGATAATGAATAACTTTGTATAGTCCTCTACCCCAGACCTATGGAACACCAGAGTGCCTATCCCTTTTCAACTATGAACTTGTGATCTCTCTGCTGCATATGTTTGGCATGTTGCTTTTTGTTTGTTATCTTCCCAAGTGCATAGTGTGAATGATTGCTTTACGTAGACAACGAGCAGTCTGTGTTTCCCGAGGAGGTTGCAGAGGAAGTCCCTGATCAGCAGTTTGGTGAAGGCAAGTGTCCCCTGTCCCATTATGTCCTATTCATTTATAACTTACTACCCCGCACTACTTACTTGAAACCTAAGGATTGACTAGCTTTACATTTTAGTTTATCCTTGATGACCTTATGGGCTATTATGGTTAGCACTTTGCTATTGCTTTAACATAATCAATGAACATGATGTGACTATTTATGATACTGTTATCCTGATGATGTTGATGATCTTGTGATACTCTAGGGGGCTCAGGCTGTTTCCTGAGTACCTCTCCGTAAGGACTGGTTCGTTGAGAGACCACCCGGGATAACAGTGCAACCATGAGGGTGAAATGGGATGCCCTTAGCTGATTAATTAGATGAACTAGAGGTGTAGTTGCTTAGCCGTCGTGCCGTCAATGGGGTCCAGGCACAGTGCTTGCTCTGCCGAGGCTGAGTGCCGAGGTTCTTTCGTTTTGCTCTTTGTTAGTCACTCTCCTGCGGGGAGGGGTACTGTGTTTATCAAACTGGAGAAACCTAACGGGCAGCTATGATCTCTAGGGAATCTTTGTAAAAGCTACGTAGTGATGCCCTGCCGGACCACCTAGGTAGTGGTCAATGGGGATTAGCTCTCCCCGGGTAGAAAGGGAATCATGGCTCATGGGTAAAGTGTGCAACCTCTGCAGAGGGTAGTGAAACTGATATGTCAGCCGTGCTCACGGTTAAGAGCAGCCTTGGGATCCTCTTTGATTAGAGATACAGGTGGTTCGAGATACAATGATTATGATATGGTTTTGGTTCGACTATGATGATGTTGTTCCTCGACGAGGAAATGGTTTACGGGTTGGTTAATGCTAAAATCTGGCTTCTACTAATAATAAATACCTGACCAACTAAAAGCAACTGCTTGAGCCTAACCCCACATAAAGCTAGTCCACTTCAGCCAAACGGGACATTTGCTGAGTATGTTGATGTGTACTCATCCTTGCTTTACCACAAAACACCAGGTTGTCCGCATTGTAACCGCTGCTCAGGAGAAGGTGAAGCCGTGGAAGGAGACTTCCAGGAGTTTCAAGACTACGATGAATTCTAGGTGTGGGTTGGCGGCAACCCCCAGTCAGCTGCCTGTGAAGGCCTTATCTTTACTGCGTTTCGCTAGTACTTTGATTTACCTGTTAAGACAATGACCATGTGGATGTCTATGACTCTATGATGTAATAAGTACTCTTTTCTGTTATTATTCGAGCATTGTGTGATGATGTTCATTTATGTAATCGCTGTGTACGTGAGTTCTGATCCTGGCACGTACATAGTTCGCATTCGGTTTGCCTTCCAAAACCGGGTGTGACATAAGTGGTATCAAAGCCCATGATGACTGTAGGACCGCTGACCTAGAGTAGCACTGGTCGTACTAAGGACTATTGACCCTCCCCCTCACCTTGACCTCTGTTGTTACTTCAAAAGTCGGTCACCTCGACCAACCCTATGTTTTACTATCTATCTATACAATACCTTGTTAAAATTTTTATCTTATTCTGTCTTTGGTTTATTCACTTGTCATATTAGTTCTGCTCTTACTCTTGTGCTTACGGTGTCTTTTGTAGATGGCTCGTCTTAGACACACTGCACGTAAGTCGGTGATTCCTTTCCTGCCGTCTCGACTTGCGGAGCGTCCTCTGCACCGCACCGTGTCCGGTCAGTCGAGTCACCTGGAGAGGCTGCACCACCGCTTGCGTGAGGAGCAGGAACGCCGGCGCCAGCACAGAGAGCAGCAGGGCTCTTCCTCCCCACCCCAGCGAGAGGTGGAGTCCGTGAGGCCCCGTTCCTCTGTTGCCCAGCTGGAGGCGCCCCCTGCACCACCGCGGGACGCCCCGGCTGTTGGAGGAGCTTCAGGAGGAGGTTCTGGAGGAGACCACGACGACGACGACTCAGACCACAGCACGGAGTCCTCTGAGCCGCAGGAGGCGGAAGGATGGGTCGCCCGACCCATCACCCGTGACGCCGCTCGTGGTTGTCACTTCCACGACGCACTCGACACCTTGTTGCGCCAGGCTTTCGACCGGCACACCTGGTCGATCGAGTATCGTTGTGTAGTCTACCAGCACAGTCGCGGGAGGTACCCGGACCGCTGGGAGGCTACCTGCCTAGTTCGCCGTCCGGAGGATGACCTCCGGGGTGCGGAGGCCGTTTCGGAGCACTATTCCATCTCCGAGAGGGACACTGCAGAGGCGGCTATGCAGGATGCAGCACGGCGTGCACTCTCCCAGTACTGTTCTTTGTTCGGTGGGGTGGCCGACGGTCTTAACCTTTGGTACTACCCCCGCCGCCCTACTGGCAGCACAGAGAGTGTGGTCGTCTCACCTGTTGGTGAGGCTAACCCTAGGTTGAGCAGCACAGTCAACCTAGTCGCAGTGCTTAACACGGAGCTGGATCACTCTCTGGACGAGCTAAGCAGGGCTCGAACGGAGATTGCGGAGTTGCGTGCTGAGTTGGCAGAGCGCCATCACCAGGAGGGTGGTTCTCCCGCTCCTGTCGGGACTCAGCACCCATACCGCTCACCGCCACGTGGTCACCACACTTATGGTTCCCCTGTCTGTAAGACCAGGATAGATCTGGATCCTTAGATCGTTAGCGTCGAAGTTTGTAATAATTCTTAAGTCAGATGCCTCAGTCTCAGGTAGTCAGTTTAGTTTGCTTATCAGTTGCTTCCATTTAGTTTAGTTTGCTTATCAGTTGCTTTCATGCTTGTTATGGTGAACTTGTACTGGATTTGAATCTTTGTAATGACTGTTGCCAACCTGCGGGTTTCCCCTGCAGTTTGGCTTAGCTAGTAATGTTAATGAAGTCAGTTGTTTAGTTGGGAAACCATTTACTCTTACTTTCCTTTCTTATCTGAGAAGCTGTGTTGAATCATAATGAGGATCAGTGAGGCTCTTTGTTCACTCAGTGTCATGAAGAATTCTGTATTCTCTTTTCTTATGCTGAAAGATTGTAAGATCAATGCTGATGTATGAATGTCTTCCACAGATGTCTGACAACAGGCGCCGATGCAACAGGCGTGCTCAGCTAGAGCAGCATGACCAGCAGGAGGAAAATCAGAGGCAGCCTCCCCCACCACCCCCGATGTCAGTGGAGCAGATGTTCTTGATGCAGACCCAGGCAGTGCAGGCCATTGGGCAGACTCTGGCAGCCATGCAGCAAGCTCAACAGCAACCCCAACCCCAATTGCAAGTGCAGATGCCCCAGATACCACGAGATAAGCGTGGTGAGTTCATGAGAGGGCACCCTCCTACCTTCGCCCATTCTGCTGACCCCATGGATGCAGAAGACTGGCTGCGCGCAGTGGAGAGGGAGCTGCGCACCGCCCAATGCGACGACAAGGAGAAGGTTCTGTATGGTCCCCGCCAGCTGAGGGGAGCAGCCCAGTCCTGGTGGGAGTCCTACCTCGCCACCCATGCTGACCCTGAAGCTATCACTTGGGAGGAATTCAGCGAGAGTTTCCGTCGGTACCATGTGCCAGAGGGACTGATGATCGTGAAGGAGGAGGAGTTTCTGGCTCTGAAGCAGGGACCCCTGTCTGTTAGTGAGTACAGAGACAAGTTTCTGCAGCTATCTCGTTATGCACCCGAGGATGTCAACACTGATGCCAAGAGGCAGTACAGGTTCATGAGAGGTTTGGTGGATCCCCTGCATTACCAGCTGATGAATCACACCTTCCCCACCTTCCAGCACCTGATCGATAGGGCAGTGATGACTGAGAAGAAGCGTAAGGATATGGAAGATCGGAAGCGCAAGATGAGTGGACCCCAGTCCGGAGGCATCAGCCATCCACGTTTCTCAGGCAGTTCATCTCAGCAAGGCAGACCTGGTCACCCACAGGGATATCAGAATCAGAATCAGCGTCCGCATCAGCAGCAATTTCAGAGGCAGTACCCGCAGCAGCAGCAGCAGTATCGTCAGCACAGCCAGCAGGGAGGTAATCAATATCAGAAGCAGAACAACCAGGCACCTCGCCTTCCTGCCCCAGCAGCAAATCAGAGCAACCAAGCAGCCCCAGCACAAGGAGGAGGCAGAGGATGTTTCCACTGCGGAGATCAAGGCCACTGGGCGATGCAGTGCCCAAAGAAGTTGGCGCAGCAGCAGACCAACCCAAATGCTCCAACAAGGCAAGGTGTACTGCAGCCAGCAGCAGGCAATCGTAACCAAGCGTACAACCGTGGAAAGGTGAACCACTTGGAGGCCGAAGCGATCCAGGATGCACCAGATGTGGCAGTAGGTATGTTCTCAGTCGAATCTCATCCCGCAAAAGTGCTATTTGATACTGGTGCAACTCATTCGTTTGTCACTACAACATGGGTAGAATTGCATAACATCTCAGTAGAGGCAATGATGCCGCCCATGAGGATTAATTCGGTTGGTGGCAAGGTGCAAACAGATAAAATATGCTCAAATGTAAGGGTGGAAATAAGGGGGATAGGGTTCCCCAGTGATCTAATAGTAATAGACACCCTTGGGGTAGATATCATCCTAGGGATGAATTGGTTAATGAAGTATGAGGCGAATGTTAGTTGTGACAAGAGGACCGTAACATTGAAGTCCCCGTCAGGAGAAGAGGTAGTGGTCGAGCTATGGATGCCTAAATCAGCGGAGGGAGCCTGTCATCAGATTTCAGTTGATAGTAAGGAGCCCAACCCGCTCGAGGCTGTCAAGGTTGTGTCGGACTTTCCGGATGTGTTTCCCGAGGAGCTAACGGGCATGCCACCCGAGAGAAAGGTTGAATTTGCCATAGAGCTTGTCCCTGGTACCGCCCCCATTTCCAAAAGAGCCTATCGAGTGTCTGGACCAGAATTGGTGGAACTCAAGAAGCAGATAGATGAGATGTTAGAGAAGGGTTACATCAGGCCAAGCACCTCGCCTTGGGCCGCTCCAGTGTTGTTTGTAGAGAAGAAAGATGGTACCAAAAGGATGTGCATAGATTACAGAGCCCTGAATGAAGTCACTATTAAGAACAAGTACCCGCTGCCAAGGATAGAAGATTTGTTCGACCAGCTCAGAGGTGCCAGCGTTTTCTCGAAGATAGATCTGAGATCAGGTTACCATCAGCTCAGAATCCGACCCTCAGATATACCGAAGACGGCATTCATCACCAAGTATGGGTTATATGAGTTCACAGTTATGTCCTTTGGTTTGACAAATGCGCCAGCCTTCTTTATGTACCTGATGAACAGTGTGTTCATGGATTATCTGGACAAGTTTGTGGTAGTGTTCATCGATGACATTCTCATATACTCTCAAAGTGAGGAAGATCATGTAGAGCATTTGAAGATGGTATTGCAAAGACTTCGAGAGCATCAGTTGTATGCCAAGCTAGGCAAATGCGAGTTCTGGATTCATGAAGTCTTATTTCTGGGTCACATCATAAATCAAGATGGGTTAGCAGTGGATCCAAAGAAAGTAGCAGATATCCTGAACTGGAAAGCACCGAAGGATGTTCGTGGGATCAAGAGCTTCATTGGAATGGCTGGATACTATAGGCGTTTCATTGAAGGCTTCTCAAAGATTGCTAGACCAATGACAGCGTTGCTAGCGAAGAAAGTTGAGTTTAAGTGGACCCAAAAATGTCAGGAAGCATTTGAAGAACTGAAAAATAGATTGACTACAGCTCCCGTGTTAGTCCTGCCAGATGTTCACAAGTCATTCTCAATGTATTGCGACGCTTCTTACACCGGATTGGGATGCGTGCTAATGCAAGAAGGAAGAGTTGTAGCATACTCATCTCGACAGCTGAAGATCCATGAGAAGAATTACCCCACACATGACCTGGAATTGGTAGCAGTGGTTCATGCCTTAAAGACCTGGAGACATTACCTGTATGGGCAGAAGTGCGACATCTACACAGATCATAAAAGTCTGAAGTACATATTCACCCAGTCAGAGTTAAACATGAGGCAGCGAAGATGGTTGGAACTGATCAAAGACTATGAGTTGGAGATACATTACCATCCAGGCAAAGCCAATGTGGTCGCAGATGCTCTGAGCAGGAAGAGTCAAGTCAATATGTTGGCCTCATACCCGATGCCGTATGAGTTAGCCAAAGAGTTCGACAGACTGAGCCTCGGTTTCCTGAACAGTACGCAAGGAGTAACAGTGGAATTAGAGCCCACCCTAGAACGGGAGATCAAAGAAGGGCAGAAGGATGATGAAAACATCAACAAGATCCGGCAGCTGATCCTAGAAGGAAGAGGCAAAGACTTTCGAGAGGATGACGAAGGAGTAATATGGTTCAAGGACCGATTGTGTGTTCCCGACCTCAAACCTATTCGGGAACTGATCCTCAAGGAAGCTCATGAGACAGCCTACTCCATACACCCTGGAAGTGAGAAGATGTACCAGGATTTAAAAAGGAGGTTTTGGTGGTATGGCATGAAAAGAGAGATCGCAGAATATGTCGCCATCTGCGATAGCTGTCAGAGGACCAAAGCAGAGCATCAGAGGCCTGCCGGATTGTTGCAGCCATTGCGGATTCCTCAGTGGAAGTGGGATGAGATCGGGATGGATTTTATAGTTGGCCTACCTCGTACCCGGGCCGGTTATGATTCCATCTGGGTGGTTGTGGACCGCTTAACAAAGGTGGCCCATTTCATACCCGTGAAGACGACATACACCGGAGCAACGCTAGCTGAGTTATACATGTCACGGATAGTCTGCCTTCATGGTGTGCCGAAGAAGATAGTGTCAGATCGAGGAACGCAGTTCACCTCTCATTTTTGGCAGCAGCTACAAGAAGCTTTGGGCACACATTTGAACTTCAGCTCAGCTTATCACCCGCAGACAGACGGTCAGACTGAAAGAACTAATCAGATCCTAGAAGATATGTTGAGAGCCTGTGCGTTGCAAGACAAGTCAGGATGGGACAAAAGGTTACCTTATGCAGAATTCTCCTACAACAATAGTTACCAGGCCAGCTTGAAGATGTCACCGTTTCAGGCACTCTATGGACGGAGTTGTAGGACTCCGCTGCATTGGGACCAGCCTGGAGAGAGACAGGTGTTTGGCCCCGACATCTTGCTTGAAGCCGAAGAGAATATCAAAATGGTTCGGGAGAACCTGAAGATAGCACAGTCAAGACAGCGAAGCTATGCGGACCGAAGGAGAAGAGAACTGAGTTTTGAAGTGGGAGACTACGTCTATCTGAAGGTGTCGCCTATCCGAGGAGTCAGAAGGTTCGGAGTCAAAGGCAAGCTAGCACCCCGGTACGTTGGACCGTATCAGATTCAAGCAAAGCGTGGAGAAGTGGCCTACCAGCTTGACCTACCAGAGAGTTTGTCAGCAGTGCACAATGTGTTCCATGTGTCGCAACTGAAGAAGTGTCTGCGAGTACCAGAAGAACAGTTGCCGGTGGAGGGTTTGGAAGTCCAGGAGGATCTGACCTACATAGAGAAGCCAACGCAGATTCTGGAGTTTGCAGACAGAGTCACCCGGAGAAACACCATCAGAATGTGCAAAGTCAGATGGGGTCACCACTCGGAGGAAGAAGCAACCTGGGAACGAGAAGATGATCTGAAGGCCAAATACCCTGAACTCTTTGCTGACCAACCTTGAATCTCGGGGCGAGATTCTTTTAAGGGGGATAGGTTTGTAACACCCTGAATTTGGGGGTATAAAATTTCTTTGCTCATATTCACAAATTCAGGTGTTACTTCCTTTTCTCATCCTTCCTCATTCTTTTCTTTCTCATTTCTATAGGAGATAAGTGCTTATTTTATTTGTAATTATAGTTTATTATGTTAAACCCTAAGGGAGTATGAATGGTTGCATCATGTTGAACCCTAGATTTCACTTTTGTTTGGTGCATAATTCTCAAAAAGTCTAATTTGAATTTGGGGCTCATTTGAATTTGAATCAAATAGAATAAATAAAAGAAAAGGAGAAAACAATTCCAAAATAAAAGAAAAAGGCAAAGCAGCCCACGTCCCCGCCCCCCCCCTCGGCCTTTCGGCCCAGTCGGCCCACCTCGCGCGCGCGCCTCTCCCCCCTCCTCTCTCTGCGCAGCGGCCCCACCTGTCGGCGCTGCCGCTTCCCCGCGCGCGCCCGCTCCCTCGCTCTCTCTCTGCCCGTGGGCCCGGCCCGTCAGCCCCGCTTCCCTCGCGCCCGCACCCGCTTTCTTCTCTCTCTCTGCGCCGCGGGCCCGGCTTGTCAGCTTCTCCGTCTTCGCGTAACCGCCGCCGTGCGTGCCGCGGTCTCCGCGCCCACGTCGCGCGTGGGGCTCGCCCCACCTCGCCCTCGGCCACTTGAGCCCCGAGCCTTGCTCGCCATCTCCCCCTCCCTCATTTGCGCACCAACCGGCCCCCCACTTCCACCTCTCCCTCGCTGTGCGCACGCCAGAGCGCCGCCGCCGTAAACCCCGCCGTTCCGAGCTCGGTTCCCGGCCGCCGTTGGAGCTCCGCCGTGTCCATTGCCACGGTGAGCTTCGCCCCGACGTCCGCAACCCGGAACGCGCACCAATTTCCCCTTCCCCTCCCTATTTCTCTCTGCCCGCGCTCACCCGCCGTCCGCCGTGCAGCCGCCACCGTCGACCCGGGCCACCGTCGCGTCTCCGTCGCCGCCGAGGAGTCCCCGGAGCCCGCCTTGAGGTAAAGAACCTGTCCCGCCCCTATTGGCCTTTATTTTGCTCTCTGCTGCGTTTGATTGCTCGTCGGAGTTGCTTACCGCCGCCGCCGAGCCACTCCGCCGTGAGCCACCCCCCCTCCGGTGCCCCTGCCCCGACCCAGACCCCACCAATGGATTCCCCGTGCCCTCCCTAACCTCCCCGGCCACTCGGATCGCCCCAAGGACCCGCAGGGCCCCCGCACCCCTCGTCTCCGGCGAGCTCCTCCGCCGCGGGGACGAGCGCCGCCGCCCCAGCTAGCCGAAGGAGACGGGAGCCAGCCACCCCATCCCCGCCGTCTATATTAGATCGGACGGCACGGATTCAAATAACCCGAACCCAACCTCAACCGTCCGCCCAAGATCCAACGGCCCAGAGCCGTTTCCCCCGCGCCCCGCCTCCCTGCCAACTGGGCCCCGCCTGCCAGTCGCCCGCGCCCGCGCTGCCCGCCCGGCCCCGCCTGTCAGCCCCGCGCCCGCGCTGCCCGCCCGGCCCCGCCTGTCAGCCGCTCACACCGCCGCGCGCCCGCGCGCCCGCCGCGGGATCTAATCCTGGCCGTCGATCTGAGGTCCAACGGCTGTAGGCGCCCGATACCCCTTCGCCCGCGCATTTTCTTAAAGAACCCCCCTGTTTTCTGGAAATTGCGCCCGCCGTCCCTGGTTTCTCGCAGTTAGGTCCTCGGACCTTTTATTTAATTCAAAATAGGTCCTTAGGGTATAATTTTAACCCCTAAACTTGTAAAATTCATAACTTTGTCATATGAACTCCAAATTAGGTGCTTCAAATTGCAAAATGTTCATAATATTATTATCTATCTGTTTATGCAATGTTTCCCTGCTGTTTCCATGTCCCAATTAATGGTTAATCATTAGGGTAAAGTTAATGTTATGGGAACCCTATTTGAGATAAATAAAAGATAGTAGACTTTAATAAAAGTTGGAGCACTTAAGTTTATGGACTCAAACACCTAAGTTTAGGAACTTAAAACCAGGTAATGATTTAATTCCATCACTGGCTTAAACTTGATTAGTGGATAATGAATCACTTTGTATAGTCCTCTACCCCAGACCTAGGGAACACCAGAGTGCCTATCCCTTTTCAACTATGAACTTGTGATCTCTCTGCTGCATATGTTTGGCATGTTGCTTTTTGTTTGTTATCTTCCCAAGTGCATAGTGTGAATGATTGCTTTACGTAGACAACGAGCAGTCTGTGTTTCCCGAGGAGGTTGCAGAGGAAGTCCCTGATCAGCAGTTTGGTGAAGGCAAGTGTCCCCTGTCCCATTATGTCCTATTCATTTATAACTTACTACCCCGCACTACTTACTTGAAACCTAAGGATTGACTAGCTTTACATTTTACTTTATCCTTGATGACCTTATGGGCTATTATGGTTAGCACTTTGCTATTGCTTTAACATAATCAATGAACATGATGTGACTATTTATGATACTGTTATCCTGATGATGTTGATGATCTTGTGATACTCTAGGGGGCTCAGGCTGTTTCCTGAGTACCTCTCCGTAAGGACTGGTTCGTTGAGAGACCACCCGGGATAACAGTGCAACCATGAGGGTGAAATGGGATGCCCTTAGCTGATTAATTAGATGAACTAGAGGTGTAGTTGCTTAGCCGTCGTGCCGTCAATGGGGTCCAGGCACAGTGCTTGCTCTGCCGAGGCTGAGTGTCGAGGTTCTTTCGTTTTGCTCTTTGTTAGTCACTCTCCTGTGGGGAGGGGTACTGTGTTTATCAAACTGGAGAAACCTAACGGGCAGCTATGATCTCTAGGGAATCTTTGTAAAAGCTACGTAGTGATGCCCTGCCGGACCACCTAGGTAGTGGTCAATGGGGATTAGCTCTCCCCGGGTAGAAAGGGAATCATGGCTCATGGGTAAAGTGTGCAACCTCTGCAGAGGGTAGTGAAACTGATATGTCAGCCGTGCTCACGGTTAAGAGCAGCCTTGGGATCCTCTTTGATTAGAGATACAGATGGTTCGAGATACAATGATTATGATATGGTTTTGGTTCGACTATGATGATGTTGTTCCTCGACGAGGAAATGGTTTACGGGTTGGTTAATGCTAAAATCTGGCTTCTACTAATGATAAATACCTGACCAACTAAAAGAAATTGCTTGAGCCTAACCCCACATAAAGCTAGTCCACTTCAGCCAAACGGGACATTTGCTGAGTATGTTGATGTGTACTCATCCTTGCTTTACCACAAAACACCAGGTTGTCCGCATTGTAACCGCTGCTCAGGAGAAGGTGAAGCAGTGGAAGGAGACTTCCAGGAGTTTCAAGACTACGATGAATTCTAGGTGTGGGTTGGCGGCAACCCCCAGTCAGCTGCCTGTGAAGGCCTTATCTTTACTGCGTTTCGCTAGTACTTTGATTTACCTGTTAAGACAATGACCATGTGGATGTCTATGACTCTATGATGTAATAAGTACTCTTTTCTGTTATTATTCGAGCATTGTGTGATGATGTTCATTTATGTAATCGCTGTGTACGTGAGTTCTGATCCTGGCACGTACATAGTTCGCATTCGGTTTGCCTTCCAAAACCGAGTGTGACATTCGCTGACTTCCAACATAGGCAAACACAGCTTCTCAGATAAAGAGGAAAGTGGAATAAAAGGCTTCCCAACTAGATAACTAACTTTATTAACATTTAACAGGTAAACCAAGGTACAGGGGATGCCCACACTCTGGTGACAGTCATTACAAAGATCCAAATCCAACATAGTTCATCATGACAAACATAAAAGCACAGGATAAGCAAACTACCCTGTCTAACTAAACTAACTAAAAGTAAGACTGATACTAAGACTAAGACTAAAACTTCTATATTTAAGCATTTATTACAGGACCCAACACTGACGATCTATGGTTCTAAATTTATCTTGGTCCTGTAGTTAGGGTTGCCATAAGCCTGGTGTCCACGCCGAGGTGAGCAGTACGGGTGCTGAGTCCCGACAAGAGCGAGGGAGCCATCCTCTAAGTGACGACGCTCTGCGCGCTCAGCCCGCAGCTGGGCGATCTCAGCACGAGCCCTACTCAGCTCGTCTAATGCATGGTCCAGTTCTGTGTTTAGCACGGCGGCTAGGTTGACTGTGCTACTCAACCTAGGATTGTCCTCACCAACAGGTGAGACAATCATGCCTCCTATGCTGCCAGATGGACGGTGGGGTAATACTTCAGGTTGAGACCATCGGCTACCCCGTCGAGCACTGAGCAGTAGTGCGAAAGTGCACGTCGTGTGGCATCTTGCATGGCCGCCTCAGCTGAGTCCTGCTCAGAGATGGAATAGTGCTCTGAGTAGATCTCCGTACCCTTGAGACTGTTCTCCGGACGGTGCACCAAGAAGGTTGCCTCCCAATGGTCCGGGTAAACCCCGCGACTATGCTGGAAGACCACACAGCGATACTCGATGGACCAAGTACGCCGGTCGAGTGCCTGGCGTAGCAGGGTTTCTATTTTCCCTTTTTTCCATTTTTCCTATTTAGCTGTCAACTCCATTCCAAGAATGCTTTTCACAAAACAGTCAACCACAAGCAAGAAAATCATGATCCGGCATGATGCAACAACTGAGGAAAATATTTTTAGGGTTTACTCACATAAGGTCTCGAGCTAAATCTCGCTAGAATCTTTGAAAAAGAACAAGGCATAGCGAGGAGAAAAAGAAAGAGGAAAGGTAACGCCCGAATTTGGTGAGTGATGGAGAAAGAAAAATTTAACTCTCAAATTCGGGGCGTTACAGAAAGGTATGAGCCACTAGAGCATACTGCAGTGGCCCATTGAGTCCCTCAATGAAGTGCTCCTGCTTCCTCTCATCTTCAGCCACTTCATCCGGTGCGTATCTGGATAGCTGAATGAACCTGTCGCGGTACTCGCTGACTGACATGCTCCCCTACTTCAGCGACAGAAACTCTTTCTTCTTTATCTTCATCAGTCCAGCAGGTATGTGATAGTTCCTAAACTGAGTAGCAAATTCCGCCCATGTGATAGTATCAGCAGCATCGTTAGCAGCGGTGTAGTAATCCCACCAATCAGCAGTAGGACCAGTAAGACGACCGAAAGCATAGAGAACCTTCTCCTGGTCAGAGCATTGTGCAATAATCAACATCTTCTCCACTGACTTCAGCCAATCATCAGCGTGTAGAGGATCTGGAGAGCTGGCGAACGTCGGTGTCTTATGGCTCATGAACTCCCGGTGCTTGTCCCCAGGTGGAACTGATGGTGGTGGTGGTGGCAGTGGTGCTTGCTGTTGTTGCACCCTTCGCTCTTGGCGCATCTCCTCCCTCTCTTTGCACATCTCCTGACGCTCCTGTTGCATCTGTGCATGCATATTTGCCATAGTATCAGCCATATGTTGCATCATCTGCATCTAGGCTACAACTATTGGATCAGTTCTGGCTGGTGGAGAATTCAGAGGATTCATCTCAGCTTGTTGTTGTTGTTGTTGTCTAAGTACCCTCCGGTTGAAAGGGTTGGCAGGTAGATCAATCCTGCCTCCCTTCCTAGTATTGACCATCTGAGTTAGAAACATATGGTAAGAAACAAAGAATTGTAGACAAGGCAAGTAATTATGAGACATGTTACTTTGGGGGGTTTTATTAGCTAAGTAGATTATTGTGTCACCTACTAAAGCTAATACATTATCTTATGGTGGTACATACTAAGATGCCCAACTATAATGTTTCAATCAATCAAAGAAGCAAATCAGACATTTATCATTAGAACAATCAACCAACATGTTTAAATAGAGAAAATAGTTTAAATTTTGTTTTAGGTCTCCTACCTCTTAAAAAGGTCATAAATGTAGGATTCCAAGGTGTGAAATCCATCTTGTCTTAGAGTAGAAAAGATAAGAGTAATCAGAGTAGAACAGCAAAAGGTGAGACAGGATCAAGATAAGTATAGAAAGAATCAGAGTAAGGTAAGTAGGTAAGGGTTTTGTCCATTTCTATCTAGGTTTCGTCCTACAGTCAACATTTCCTCTGATACCACTTCTGTCACACCCGGGTTTAAGGGATAAAGTTGGGTGCGTCTCATATATGCGCTAAAGAAGACAACACATATAATAACAGAGTGTATAGAGATAAATGTCACAATATCATAAAAGTATTTATTACATAGAGGAAGTCTTACAAAATAAAAGATAAATATATAGCGAACTAAAGTTCATCCTTGGTGCCGTAAAGTCAACTGGGAGACACCACCTAGATCAAGTCGAACTCCTCGTTGTGCGGCTCCTCCTGGGCCACCTGTTCTTCTCCTGTGGGGGGGTTATATATCGCAAGTGTGATCTCACAAAAGATCATAGCTCAACAATTCGTGAGGAATGATGTACATGAACTCACCAAAGGTGGGAGATCATGTGATGTGTAAGGCTGATCAATAATAGGGGTTAAAGCTGAGCATTGCTTTTAATAAGTTGGTCAAATTTTATTAGCAGCTACTAAATGTAAGTAAATACCAAACCACAATAAGAATAGAACAAAATTAATAAATAATCCCATGCAATGCAAATGACAAATTGAATTTAGTTTCATAATTTAATCATGCGAGAGTCCTGGGCTGCTCATTACCACGAGCACGGTTAGTATACCAGTTTTACACTCTGCAGATGTTGTACCCTGTGCCCACAAGTCATGTTACCCATCGGCCACGGGGTTGTACAGGCCCCATACACCTCTACCAAGGAAGCGAGGCAGGGTAACACTACGAGGCCTTTACCTAGTTCCACTAGCTTCAGAAAACACGCTACAGTTTCTAGGAAGAGCAATGCAGGAATCTCCCGTATGACCGCAATTGCAGCAAAATCTACACGAGAACCTCCCTACACGCCTACTCCCCTACTACCCTTGTCCCTATCGGGTAAGGTAGTCTTCCACTAGCTTTCCTAGTTAGTCAGCCAAGAGCGTCCCATTCCACCCTTGTGGTGGCACGTGTTTCTCAAGTTAAGCTCCATGTTCCAATTAAAAATAATGATCTTGACATGAACATAAATAAAATAATAGAATAAATGGAAAATGGACAAAATGTAATATTAAACCCAAAACCATATAGAGCAATAGCAAAACGATCCAAATGATTCAGTGATGAACAAGGTAAAAGGATAACTAGTCTAGGGTGACCTATTGGGTCCCATCAAAATTAAACCTATGCATGAATAAGTGATAATAAAGAACATTATTGGGTAATAAAAGTGGTCAAGGGCATAACTTGCCTTCAATGAGCTCCTGCTCAGCAACTTCTACGTGTTGAACACCTGACTCCTCAGCAACTGGCTCTTCTACTCGCCACAATACAAACAAGCATAGTTCAAAGGATAAATTAACATCACACCAAACATGTATACAAAATACATATTAATAATCAACACATTAAAATAAGATCATAGGAAAAAGAATCATTAATTTTGGAGTTATGGATTTTAAGTTATTAATTTCTAAAGGTTTTATGTATTTGATACAAGATTAATTAAGAGATAAATTAATACAGTTTTCATGTCAAAATAGAGACACTATGT
Organism: Zea mays; assembly: GCF_902167145.1. Taxonomy (NCBI): domain Eukaryota; kingdom Viridiplantae; phylum Streptophyta; class Magnoliopsida; order Poales; family Poaceae; genus Zea; species Zea mays. Next base: position 40,445,382 of record NC_050099.1, on the reverse strand, counting down.
GATAAACAATATTATTATAAAATTATAGGAATTGGAATGGATCAATTTGGACTAAGTATGAATTTTCTATGAATTAAACAAGTTCTATTAATTATTTTTTGCATTAAAAATTCATTTCTATATTTATTTATCTAATTTATCTGATTCTCTGGACTGCGTGTATAATAAACAGAAACGCAGGGGCTCTGGCGTAAAAATCCCTAAGACTCATATCTATCCCGCAGTGGACTACGGGTTGTTTTCCCCAAAACACTGGGGCTTACTTGTTAAATTGACCGGTCGAAGCATTATTCACAACCTCAGCAGTCTGATCAAGTGTCTACGTTCCAGATTAAATCACGTTATAAACGAAGTGGTACGCGTCTCACGCCCTTAGATCAGAATCCAATAGTCAGAGTTCTATCTAGCGTTGATGGCACCGCAGCCATCCGATCGTCGATCGACGAGCAGGATACGCCCTACCAAAACGATCTGCATGGGCTGATCTGAGCCGTCGTTTATGGGATCGACGATCCACATTCTAATCCCCAAATCCGAGCGCGCCCATGCGCCAGAGCTCGGCTCCCGTGGCGAATAGCTCACCGGCGAGCGCGCAATCTGGCCAGCCACTACCCCCAAGCCCAAAATTAAACATCGCTAAACATTGAGAAGGGCATGGCGAGTAGGATGAATGTGGGTTTTACCGTGGTTGAGTGTTGGGGAGATGTGGTCCACGGCGCAGAGCGGTTTGGCGGTGGTGATGGGTTCCGGTGAGGAATTCACCACGAACCGCGAGTACTTTTCCCCCCAATAGTGCCAAGGAGACTTCCGCCGCACCCTGAAGAAGCTTCTCCACCAACGCAATTGGCCCGAGTGCCTTTGGTTTTCTCGTTCCACGGCGGCGGCGGGTTTCACCCGGGCGGTGCGCGGCGACATAGTGGTGGTGGTGAGCAGTTGAGGAAAATACAAAGGGGATAAGGTAGGAGGGACGCGGCGCGAAAGCCTTATACCCAGGTCGAGGCTCCGGAATCGGGGCGAGGTTGGTTCAGTGCGCGCCGATCCAATTTTCCTGGCGAAGCTCCGCGGATCGTGCACGAGGTGGGCGATGACGTGTGGGCCCCACGTGGAAGCGACGTCGTGAGATGTGCTGGGTCGCTCGGGACTGCCAAGTGGGGTCCGTGTGTCGGCACCACGCGGTGGTAGTGAGTCGCACCCGCGAGTTAATGATAGGGCGGTCCCGCGTAGAGATGGCAATTGGTAAAAACCCGCTGGGTATTACTTGCACAAACCCATACCCGCGAAGAGAAAATACGCCCGCTAAAAAACCCATACCCACTATGGGTATAAAATTTTGCCCAAACCCATACCCATGTGGGTTTCGAGTACCCAACGGGTTTCCCATACCCACTAACATCAACATAAAAAATAATTCATCATGTAAATGACAATCAATACATTAATAAGCTAGCATAAAAGGAACATGTGATAACTAACTCTAGCCTAAAATTTGTTACATGAAGTTTATTTCAATTAGAACATATTCAATTAATAATATTATGAGACATATTTATAAGGAATGTTGATTTTAAAGCGGGTTTTAAAAACCCATGGGTTTGCGGGTATGGGTAGTGAAAGAACAAACTCATGCCCACGTACCCGTTGGGTTTTCATTTGAACCCATTAAGAAACCCATGGGTAGAGAAATTGACCCAAACCCATACCCTAATAGAGTAAAAACCCACCGGGTTTCGGGTAGCGGGTACCCATTGCCATCTCTATCCCGCGCGACAAAGACTCCAGCGGCGTGGCGTTTATGCGAGTTGGCCGACGCTGACGAGGTGGTCCCCGCGAGTCAGCCCATGTGCGCGCGCGAGAGCCCAGGCTAGGTGGGTCGCGCAGTGGGAGGGAGTATTGGGTCGTAGAATGGAGCCCGCTAGTGTGTGTGATTTTCTATTTCCCTTTTTGATTTTATTTTCTGTTTTCTTTTATTCTTAATTCTTTTGAATCCAAATTTTTGAATTCAAACTTGGTTGTGAATTTAAACTCATTTTAATTGTGTAATTTTGTGAAGTATCATGGCAGGATTTTATTTATCCCATATTTTGTTTTATTTTGTATAGTAGCTTTCCTTCTCTTCAATTTCTAGAATTGAAAATTAGGTCTCAATTCACATTTGGATACCAATGTCTTTCTATAATTATTGTTTTTGTTGTTATTAAATGCACACACAACCAAAACCTCAGCATGATGCACATATTATTTTAGGTGTCATTAGTTAATTAATGACTTTTGAGGTGATTGGTCACATGTTATAAATAGAGGCAAAAACATGTATGTAAATCAACTATGTTTTCATTTTACATTTTTGGGTATTACACCGAAGCACCCCCTCCGCCGTTCTCTCACCTCCAGTCCCGTTCTCGTAGCCGGAGTCCAGATTGTTCGATCTCTGGAGTTCTTTGTGGTCTTCACCTCGGCCTGTCCGGGCGAAGGTAACGCCTAAGTCTTCGCACGCGCGTTGTCCCTATGCACTTCGCAGTGTGGCTTCAATCTTTAGGCCTTCGTGGTCTTCGGTCTTGAATTCTCTAGCGCGGGCCTCCCGAGCGAGGGGGACATTACGCCTTCGCCCCAAAACCCCCTTCCCAGTCGCTTACCTCCCTGGCCCGCCTGTCAGCACTTGCCCGCGCGTCCGCGCTCGCGCTCACGTTCAGATCTAATCCTAGTCGTTGATTTGTGATCGGGCAGCCGAGACCACATGATACCCATTCATTTGGAAAACTTGTCAAAAGCCCCCTTTACTTTTTGGAAATCAACCTATCGTCCCTGTGTTTTGCGTGCAGACCCCTGGGATCTTGTAGAAAGAACCCTGGACTTTAATTTTATCACAGAAATAGGCCTAATTTTGTATTTTGAATTCCAAAACTTTTTAATTTCATATCATTTGCATATGAACTCCAAATTGGGTGGTTCAAATTGCAAAATCTTCATAATATTATTCTCAACCTGATTAAATTATTATATTTCACTATCTGCTTGTATTAATTTTATGACTAGACTATAGGTGCATTTAAAGTAATGTTTATTATTTAAAGGGAAATGAAAAGGAAAACACTAATGACAAATAAGTGATTAAATTCGTGAAGTTAATATCATGTAATGTATGAACCCATCTGTCGGCGTCTCGAGACCGGGGGGTCCCTAAGCCGACGAGTGAGTGTGCCGCGTGCCCCAGCCCAGATGGGTCGAGCGCGTGGGTGAGCGCGAAGGGGGGAGAGCGAGGTGGCCGGAGATGGGCGTGAGAGAGGTGGAAATCCCGCGGCCTTCGTGTTCGTCCCGCGCCCAGGTCGGGTGCGCTTGCAGTAGGGGGTTACAAGCGTCCACGCGGGTGAGGGAAGCGAGCGGCCCCAAGAGAGCTCCTGTCCCGTCCTCGTCCCCGCGCGGCCAACCTTTTCTAAGAAGGCCCTGGTCCTTCCTTTTATAGGCGTAAGGAGAGGATCCAGGTGTACAATGGGGGTGTAGCGGAGTGCTACGTGTCTAGCGGGGGGAGAGCTAGCGCCCTAAGCACATGCCAATGTGGCAGCCGGAGAGATCTTGGCACCCTGCTGGTGTGATGTCGTGGCTGTCGGAGGAGCAACGGACCCTGGCGGAGGGACAGCTGTCGGAGCGGTTGAGTCCTTGCTGACGTCCCCCTGCTTCCGTAAGGGAGCTGAGAGCCACCGTCGTCACAGGGCTTGCGGGGCGCCATCATTGCCTATCTGGCGGAGCTAGCCAGATGGGACACCGGTCTTGTTGTCTGCGGCCCGAGTCGGCTCGGGGTAGGGTGATGATGGCGCTTCCTGTTGACGTGGCGGGCCTGTGCCCTAGGTCGGTCGGGCGACGTGGAGGCTCCTCCGAAGCCGAGGTCGAGTCTGTCTTCCATGGCCGAGGTCGAGCCCGAGCCCCTGGGTCGGGCGAGGCGGAGTTTGTTCGGCAGAGGCCAGGGCGGAGTCCGAGCCCTGGGGTCGGGCGAAGCGGAGTTCGTCGTCTTCTGGGGCTGAGCCCGAGTCCGAGCCCTGGGTCGGGCGGAGCGGAGTTCGCCGTCTTCCAGGGCCTAGCCCGAGTCCGAGCCCAGGGTTGGGCGGAGCGGAGTTCGCCGTCTTCCGGGGCCTAGCCCGAGTCCGAGCCCTGGGTTGGGCGGAGCGGAGTTCGCCGTCTTCCGGGGCCTAGCCCGAGTCCGAGCCCTGGGTCGGGCGGAGCGGAGTTCGCCGTCTTCCGGGGCCTAGCCCGAGTCTGAGCCCTGGGTCGGGCGGAGCGGAGTTCGCCGTCTCCCGGGGCCTAGCCCGAGTCCGAGCCCTGGGTCGGGCGGAGCGGAGTTCGCCGTCTTCCGGGGCCTAGCCCGAGTCCGAGCCCTGGGTCGGGCGGAGCGGAGTTTCCTATGGCGCCTTTGGCAGGGCCTGACTGCCTGTCAGTCTCACTCGTTAAGTGGCACTGCAGTCGGAGTGGCGCAGGCGGCGCTGTCCTTCTGTCAGACCGGTCAGTGGAGCGGCGAAGTGACGGCGGTCACTTCGGCTCTGCCGGGGGGCGCGCGTCAGGATAAAGGTGTCAGGCTACCTTTGCGTTAAATGCTCCTGCGGCTCGGTCGGTCGGCGTGGCGATTTAGTCAGGGTTGCTTCTTAGCGAAGGCAAGGCCTTGGGCGAGCCGGAGATGTGTCCGCCGTTAAAAGGGGGCCTCGGGCGAGACGGAAATCCCTCGGGGTCGGCTGCCCTTGCCCGAGGCTAGGCTCGGGCGAGGCGTGATCGAGTCGCTCGTATGGACTGATCCCTGACTTAATCGCACCCATCAGGCCTCTGCAGCTTTATGCTGATGGGGGTTACCAGCTGAGAATTAGGCGTCTTGAGGGTACCCCTAATTATGGTCCCCGATAGTAGCCCCCGAGCCTCGAAGGGAGTGTTAGCACTCGCTTGGAGGCTTTCGTCGCACTTTTTTGCAAGGGGACCAGCCTTTCTCGGTTGCATTTTGTTCCGGTGGGTGCGCGCGAGCGCACCCGCCGGGTGTAGCCCCCGAGGCCTCGGAGGAGTGGTTTCACTCCCTCGAGGTCTTAATGCCTTGCGTAATGCTTCGGCTGGTCTGGTTGTTCCCTCATGCGAACTGGCCGTAGCCCGGGTGCACGGTCGGGGCCCAAGTTCTCGGGCTGGTATGTTGACGCTGTCAACGGTTCGGCCGGAGCCGGGTTTGCGAGAGCAGCCCCCGAGCCTCCGCACAGGGCGAGAGGGCGATCAGGGACAGACTCGGCTTTTTTACATACGCCCCTACGTCGCCTTTCCGCAAGGAGGAGGGGGGAGAGCGCCATGTTACCCTCGATGGGCACCGAACATGGTGTCTCCGGTGAGCTGCAAGCGGGTAATCCGAGTGGACGTCCGTGCCCCGTTCGTTGGGGGTCGGCTAGGGGCCCAGAGGCACGCCCAAAAGTACCTGCGGGTGATCTACCGGACCCGGTCCCCTGGCGACGGGGTCCGAGGGCTCGATGCCTCCCTCCGATGGGATTCCGTTACAAGATCGCTCCCGCTGGTCTCGGAAATGTCCTAGGGTACCTCGGGAGCGCAGCCCGAGCCTTGGTTATGTATCGAACGTACCCCTGGTCATCCCTCGCTCGGCGTCTGAGGCGACTGTGAACCCTTCGGGGGCCAGCCTTCGAACCCCTAATCAGTAATGAGCGCGGAGCCCGAGTAGCCTGAGGCGGCCGTGGTGCCCTTCGGGGTGTCGGCCTTCGAACCTCTGACCAGTAGTGGGTGTAGGGCCCACGCGATCTGAGGCGACTGTTGAACCCCTTGGAGGGCCAGCCTTCGAACCTCTGATCAGTAGGGGGGCTCGGAGCCCGGTTCCTTCACAGGGAAGGATCCTTTTCGGGGTATCCCCCTTTCCCGGTCCCTGTTGCAAGAGATAGAGAAAGAGGGAAAAAGGAAAAGGATACGAAATCGAACGACGTGGCGTACCTTTTTGGCGCGGTCATTACGGCGAAGGCGAAGCGTCGCCCGCTTCTCCTGTCGCCTGTCCCGCCGCGGAGTTAATGCGACGGGGTGAGTTGTTGGCAGGGTGGCCGTTGCGCGTGCGCGAGCCGTTCGAGGGACGGATCACGGGCGCTCTGTCTTCACACCGTGAGAGGGGGTTCTCTTGCTGCCCCCGGACGGGGTGTGAGTCTGGCCGACGACATGACCGCTGCTCCCGCCCGCCTGCCACCGTCATTACTGCCGGCCCACTTTCGGTCGTATTGACTGTCGCGCCAGGCTGGCGCCGCTGGGTCGTGCGCTGGGCCGCCTCGAGTCGCGGTATTGGTTCCGCAACCGAAAAGGCGCGGTGGTGGCGCAAGTGGCGGTGCAGTTGCTTGCATGCAGCATCTGGCGCGCCGGTTGCGTGACGCGTGGGCCTGGGCCTCCATGCTGGCGTGTTGGGAGTCGGAGAAGTGCGTCCACCTGGCGTGATTGCATGCCGCCTGCATGGCTGCCCGCCCCTTCCGCCCGTTGGCCTGGGAAAAAGTGGGGGGTCGCTTGTAACTGCTGGGCGGTTGTGTGCACCACGCGCGGCGGTTTGGCTTCTTCTGCTCCGAGCCGGCTTGCATGACATGCGGGACCCAGCCCCCGCGCCGCAGGGGAGGGCCTTGGAGCGTGTTGGAGAAGACTCAGCCTGTGACGTTTGGGGGCACACGTAGGGAGAGTTGCCTTTAAAAGGAGGGCGACCCCTTTCGGAAGGCGACCATGTCTTCTCGCTCCCTTATGCATCGCGTCTTTCCACCTTCCAAGCCCCCGGATGGGGGGTGCCCGCCGTCTTTTCGCCTTATCGTTGGAGGAACGCAACTCCGTGGGAATTGGTACCTTTCAGCCATCGTTCGGCTTCAAGGATTTTCATCATGCAGCCCGGCTGCACCCCTCCACCGGCGGTCACCCAAGATGGTGACCTCCAGCTTGATGGTGGGGGAAAGCGAGCCGGGCTGCGGCCTCTCCCCCTCCCTCAGCCTCAAGGATTTTCATCACCAAGGCTGGGGAGGGGAGTGTGCCGAGTTGGGGTCGGCCCCTGCGTGGGCGGTGGCCCGCTCCTTCACTCAGTGATGGGAGGAAGGAGCGGTTGTCGTCCGTGGCGCTGGCAGCTGCAGCGTGCCCGGCTTTCGGACGCGAGTGGCTTCGGAGCCGCTCGCGGCGCCGGCGTCTGCCACGGCAGCTGGAAGAAGTTCTTCCGCCGGCGAGATAGCCAAGGCCGGCCACGGACCGACCTCCAACTCTACGGCCTTCTGCCCATCCTTGCCTTACGAGTTTGGGCATGGGCGGGGACCTCCTGGCAGCAGCATCCGCCCTGAGGTCAGTGCTGCCGCTGTTCGGCCCCCCGGAGCAGAAGTCGTCGTCGTCGCCACTGCTGGAGCAGGTGACGGCGCGCCGTTCGTCGGTCTTCTGTTGCTCCGCAGGCCCACCCCTATCGAGTGGGGTTGTTCGTACCTGCGGAGGGGGAACCGGAGTTCCGTTTGTAATGGCACTTTGAATGCCAGTGTTTTTGTTCATCGTGGCTGTCGAGGCCTGAACATGTATGTAATTTTGGCACGGAGCCGTGTTTTTTCCTCATTTTCGAGCACTAAGTCTCGCCTGTTGATTATCTGAACCACTTCACCAAGCATGAGTCGCCCCGTGTCAAGGTGACGAGTGAGGTATCCATATCCCGGAGGCGTAGGAGTCCCTCGGCTCGATCGGCCTTGTTGTCTGAGGCTCCTCTAGCTTAGTTAAAGAGACCCCTTGGCCGCTCTTCGACGAGCCGAGGCCAGGGGTAGCGATATCAGCACGAACAGAGGCGGAGTTGGCTCGAAAATGAAAACCTGGTTGGCCGGAGCCTAGCCGGGTTGTCCGTCAGCGGAACCGATGCCGGAGTTGATCAGCCGAGGCCTCGGACCGGGCTGGCGCCCTTGGAAGATGGTTGGCCGAGGCCCCTGGGGTAACCGGCCGAGCCGCCTGCTCGGGCCGGATTCCCGGAGAAGTCCCTGGACCGCGTCGCCGTCCGAGGCTGGGTCAGACCTCGCTGAAAGTGTCGTCGATGCCGAGGGTGCTACAGCCCCCTTCCAGCGTGAAGACCCGAGCCTGCAGGATCAGATTGTCTTGTAGCGTGTGCCTTCTGCGGCCGCTGAGGCCAGAAAACACACCCTCGCTGCGTTGTAAAGCTGCGTCTCCTTTCCTCTTATTTCGAGCATCTGGACTTTTTTTGTCGGTAACAGGGATGTTTGTGCGAGCGAGAGTTGCTTCTCGCGGAAGGTGATGAGTGAGGTATCCGTATCCCGGAGGCATGGGAGTCCCTCGGCTCGGTCGGCCTTGCCGCTTACGCGTACTTTCACCCGTCCATGAGGCCCTGTCACCGATTAGTCGAGAAGGCTCGAAGGACCGCTTCGGCAGAAGAGCTTCCGGACGTAAAGACTTGTTCGGTCCGTGGAATCACTTTATCCGAACGCGAGTTACTTATCGCAGAAGGTGATGAGTGAGGTATCCGTATCCCGGAGGCGTAGGAGTCCCTCGGCTCGGTCAGCCTTGGCTGCTTACGTGTACTCCATCGTTTTCAGGATCCGCTTTTCGAAGTAGTCAAAAAGCACGAAAGATATTCTGCTAAAAGGGATCTTTTTTCGAGGAAAATTTCGACGCAGAGGGGGTCCCCCCCTTTTAGCCCTCGAGGGAGGGTCGGGCTTTGCCGAGGCGAGACCGACCCTTCCTTGATGACTAAACTTTGCGTGGGTGCGAGGTATATGAACAACTTGAAAACATCTTAAGGGTAGAAGCGACGTAGCTGTTGGATGTTCCAAGCGTTGCCGTAGACCTCGCCTTGATTGTTGGCCAGCTTGTACGTTCCGGGCTTCAGAACTTTGTGATGACGAATGGCCCCTCCCAGGGGGGCATGAGCTTGTGCCTCCCTCGGGCGTCTTGCCGCAGCCGAAGCACCAGGTCGCCCACCTGGAGGTCTCGGGGCCGGACCCCTCGGGCGTGGTAGCGTCGCAGGGACTGCTGGTACCGCGCCGAGTGTAGTAAGGCCTTGTCCCGAGCCTCTTCCAGCTGGTCCAGCGATTCTTCTCGGCTAGCTTGGTTGCTTTGATCGTTGTAGGCCCTCGTCCTCGGGGAGCCGTATTCCAGGTCAGTGGGCAAGATGGCCTCGGCCCCGTAGACCAGGAAGAACGGCGTGAAACCCGTGGCTTGGCTCGACGTTGTCCTCAGGCTCCAGACCACCGAGGGGAGTTCTTTTATCCATCGCTTGCCGAACTTGTTGAGGTCGTTGTAAATCCGGGGCTTGAGCCCTTGTAGAATCATGCCGTTGGCACGCTCTACTTGCCCATTCGACATGGGATGAGCCACGGCGGCCCAGTCCACCCGGATGTGGTGATCCTCGCAAAAATCCAAGAATTTTCTGCCGGTGAACTGGGTACCGTTGTCGGTGATGATGGAGTTTGGGACCCCGAAGCGATGGATGATATTGGTGAAGAACGCCACCGCCTGCTCGGACCTGATGCTGTTCAGGGGTCGGACCTCGATCCACTTGGAGAATTTGTCGATGGCGACCAGCAGGTGCGTGTAGCCCCCGGGCGCCTTCTGCAAGGGACCGACGAGGTCCAGACCCCACACAGCAAAGGGCCAGGTGATGGGTATCGTCTGCAGAGCCTGAGCGGGCAGGTGGGTCTGCTTCGCATAGAATTGGCACCCTTCGCAGGTGCGGACAATTCTAGTGGCGTCAGCCACCGCCGTTGGCTAGTAGAAGCCTTGCCGGAAAGCATTCCCGACAAGGGCTCGAGGTGCTGCATGATGGCCGCAAGCCCCCGAGTGTATTTCTTGCAGGAGTTCCTGACCTTCGGCGATGGAGATGCATCGTTGGAGGATGCCCGAGGGGCTGCGGTGGTAGAGCTCCTCCTCATCGCCCAGCAATACGAACGACTTGGCGCGTCGCGCTACCCGCCGAGCCTCGGCTTGGTCGAGGGGTAGCTCTCCTTGGCGGAGATATTGCAGGTACGGGGTCTGCCAATTTCGATCAGGCGTGGCCCCGTTCTGCTCCTCCTCGACGTGCAGTGCCTCGCCCTCGGGGGCCAAGGGTACCTCGGGCTGAACCGAGGACGCCTCGGGCTGAGCCGAGGGTACCTCGGGCTGGACCGAGGGTGCCTCGGGCTCGGGCGTGTCGTTGATCTTGACGGAGGGTTGATGCAGATCCTGGGAGAAGACGTCCGGGGGAACCGTCGTTCGCCCCGAGGCTATTTTTGCCAGCTCGTCCGCAGTCTCGTTGTAACGCCGAGCGATGTGGTTAAGCTCGAGCCCGTAGAACTTGTCTTCCAGGCGTCGAACCTCATCGCAGTAGGCCTCCATCTTCGGGTCGCGGCAGTGGGAGTTCTTCATGACTTGGTCGATGACGAGCTGCGAGTCACCGCGGGCGTCGAGGCGTTTGACCCCTAGCTCGATGGCGATCCGCAACCCGTTGACCAGAGCCTCGTACTTAGCCACATTGTTGGACGCTGGGAAGTGGAGGCGTAGCACGTAGCGTAGGTGTTTCCCGAGGGGCGAGATGAAGAGCAGGCCCGCGCCGGCTCCCGTCTTCATCAGCGACCCGTCGAAAAACATGGTCCAGAGCTCCGGTTGGATCGGAGCCGTCGGCAGCTGGGTGTCGACCCATTCGGCTACGAAGTCCGCCAATACCTGGGACTTGATGGCCTTCCGTGGGGCGAACGAGATTGTCTCGCCCATGATTTCCACCGCCCACTTTGCGATCCTGCCCGAGGCCTCTCGGCACTGGATGATCTCCCCCAGGGGGAAGGATGACACCACAGTTACCGGATGAGACTCGAAGTAATGTCGCAACTTTCGCCTCGTCAGGATCACTGCATACAGCAGCTTCTGAACTTGTGGGTAGCGGATCTTGGTTTCGGACAGTACCTCGCTGACGAAGTAAACTGGCCTCTGAACGGGCAATGCATGCCCTTCTTCTTGCCTCTCGACCACAATCGCGGCGCTAACCACCTGAGTGGTCGCGGCGACGTAGACCAGGAGGGCTTCTCCATCAGCTGGGGGCACCAAGATAGGCGCCTTTGTAAGGAGCGCCTTCAGGTTCCCGAGAGCTTCCTCGGCCTCAGGGGTCCAAGCGAAACACTCGGCCTTCCTTAAGAGGCGGTACAGAGGCAGACCTCTTTCGCCGAGGCGTGAGATGAAGCGGCTCAGGGCCGCAAGACATCCCATGACCCTCTGTACGCCTTTTAAGTCCTTGATGGGCCCCATGCTGGTGATAGCTGCGATCTTCTCCGGGTTGGCTTCGATGCCTCGCTCGGAGACGATGAACCCCAGGAGCATGCCCCGGGGCACCCCGAAGACACACTTCTCGGGATTGAGCTTGACGCCTTTCGCTTTGAGACATCGGAATGACACTTCAAGGTCGGAGAGGAGGTTGGAAGCCTTCCTTGTCTTGACTACGATGTCATCGACGTAGGCCTCGACTGTGCGACCGATGTGTTCGCCGAACACATGGTTCATGCACCGCTGGTACGTCGCGCCCGCATTCCTCAAACCGAACGGCATGGTGACATAGCAGTACATGCCGAAGGGCGTGATGAAAGAAGTCGCGAGCTGGTCGGACTCTTTCATCCGGATTTGGTGATACCCTGAGTAGGCATCGAGGAAGGACAGGGTTTCGCACCCAGCAGTGGAATCCACGATTTGATCGATGCGAGGTAGAGGGTAGGGAACCTTCGGACATGCTTTGATGAGACCAGTGTAGTCTACACACATCCGCCATTTCCCCCCTTTCTTTCTCACAAACACAGGGTTGGCAAGCCATTCGGGATGGAATACCTCTTTGATGAACCCTGCTGCCATTAGCTTGTGGATCTCCTCGCCTATCACTCTGCGCTTCTCCTCGTCGAATCGGCGCAGAGGCTGCCTGACGGGTCGGGCTCCGGCCCGAATATCTAGCGAGCGCTCAGCGACATCCCTCGGTATGCCGGGCATGTCCGAGGGACTCCACGCAAAGACGTCGGCGTTTGCGCGGAGAAAGTCGACGAGCACTGCTTCCTATTTGGGGTCGAGCCCGGAACCGATCTGGATCTGCTTGGAGGTGTCGCCACTGGGATCGAGGGGGACGGCCTTAACCGTCTCCGCTGGCTCGAAGTTGCCGGCATGACGCTTCACGTCTGGCACCTCTTTGGAGAGGTTCTCCAGGTCGGCGATGAGGGCCTCGGACTCGGCGAGGGCCTCGGCGTACTCCACGCACTCCACGTCGCATTCGAACGCGTGTTTGTACGTGGGGCCGACGGTGATGACCCCGTTGGGGCCCGGCATCTTGAGCTTCAGGTAGGTGTAGTTGGGGACGGCCATGAACTTCGCGTAGCATGGCCTCCTCAGTACCGCGTGGTAGGTTCCTCGGAACCCGACCACCTCGAACGTCAAAGTCTCCCTTCGGAAGTTGGAGGGCGTTCCGAAGCAGACGGGAAGGTCGAGTTGTCTGAGGGGCTGGACGCGCTTCCCAGGGATGATCCCGTGGAAGGGCGCAGCGCCTGCTCGGACGGAGGACAGATCGACGCGCAGGAGCCTGAGGGTCTCGGCGTAGATGATGTTGAGGCAGCTGCCCCCGTCCATCAGGACCTTGGTGAGCCTGACGTCGCCGACGATGGGGTCGACGACGAGCGGGTATTTCCCCGGGCTCGGCACGTGGTCGGGGTGGTCAGCTTGGTCGAAGGTGATGGGCTTGTCGGACCAGTCTAGGTAGACTGGCGCCGCCACCTTCACCGAGCAGACCTCCCGGCGCTCTTGCTTGCGATGCCGAGCCGAGGCATTCGCCGCATGCCCACCGTATATCATGAAGCAGTCGCGGACCTCGGGGAACTCTCCTGCTTGGTGATCTTCCTTTTTGTCGTCGTCGCGGGCCCTGCCACCCTCCGCGGGTGGCCCGGTCCTGTGGAAGTGGCGCCGAAGCATGACGCACTCCTCGAGGGTGTGCTTGACGGGCCCCTGATGATAGGGGCACGGCTCCTTGAGCATCTTGTCGAAGAGGTTAGCACCTCCGGGGGGCTTCCGAGGGTTCTTGTACTCGGCGGCAGCGACAAGGTCCGCGTCGGCGGCGTCGCGTTTCGCTTGCGACTTCTTCTTGCCTTTCTTCTTGGCGCCGCGCGGAGTAGACGCCTCGGGAGCCTCTTCCGATGGGCGGCCCTGGGGCTGCTTGTCCTTTCGGAAGATAGCCTCGACCGCCTCCTGGCCAGAGGCGAACTTGGTGGCGATGTCCATCAGCTCGCTCGCCCTGGTGGGGGTCTTGCGACCCAACTTACTCACCAGGTCGCGGCAGGTGGTGCCGGCAAGGAACGCGCCGATGACATCCGAGTCGGTGATGTTGGGCAGCTCGGTGCGCTGCTTCGAGAATCACCGAATGTAGTCCCGAAGAGACTCTCCCGGCTGTTGCCGGCAGCTTCGGAGGTCCCAGGAATTCCCGGGGCGCACGTACGTGCCCTGGAAATTGCCGGCGAAGGCTTGGACCAAGTCATCCCAGTTGGAGATCTGCCCCGGAGGCAGGTGCTCCAACCAGGCGCGAGCAGTGTCGGAGAGGAACAGGGGGAGGTTGCGGATGATGAGGTTGTCGTCGTCCGTTCCACCCAGTTGGCAGGCCAGGCGGTAGTCTGTGAGCCACAGTTCCGGTCTCGTTTCCCCCGAGTACTTTGTGATAGTAGTCGGGGGTCAGAACCGGGTCGGGAACGGCGCCCGTCGGATGGCCCGACTGAAGGCCTGCGGACCGGGTGGCTCGGGTGAGGGACTCCGATCCTCCCCGCTGTCGTAGCGTCCCCCACGCCTGGGGTGGTAGCCTCGGCGCACCCTTTCGTCGAGGTGGGCCCGACGGTCGCGATGATGGTGCTCGTTGCCGAGGTGGCCCGGGGCCGCAGGCGCGGTGTTGCGCGTGCGCCCGGTGTGGACCGAGGCTTCCCGCATGAATCGGGAAGTCGCGGCATGAGGTTCCGAGGGGTATCCCTGCCTTCGGGAGGCAGAGCTCTCGGCCCGTCGGACCGCAGCGCCTTCCAGGAGATTCTTGAGCTCTCCCTGGATTCACCGACCCTTGGTGGTTGATGGCTCCGGCATCGCGCGGAGGAGCATCGCTGCGGCTGCCTGGTTCTGACCGACCCCACTGGATGCGGGTGGCGGCCTGACCCTGACGTCGTTGGCGACGCGGTGCTGGAAACCCTAGGGCAGGTGACGTATTTCTCCGGCCGGGGGTTGGCCCGCCCATACCTGCCCGACGTCCCGGCGGATCGACTCAAGCGCTCCTGCTCCCTCGTCGAGCCTGGCCTGCGCCCCGCGGACTTGCTCGAGCTGTGGGTCGTGACCCCCCGCCGGAACGGGGACCACAGCTAGCTCCCGCGGGATGTCAGCGCGAGGCACCGGCCTAGGGAGATCACCGTCCTCCGGCATGCCGAGATGGTTGCCTTCGGTGGGATCCCCTAGCTCGACGTGGAAACATTCGCGGCTTGGGCCGCAGTCCTCGTCGTCAAGGCTGCGGCTTCCGTCGGAACAGTCGGAGAGGCAGTAGTCACATGCGGTCATAAAGTCTCGCATGGCACCGGGGTTGCCAAATCCAGAGAAATCCCAACAGATGCTGGGATCGTCATCTTCCTCGGACCCAGAGGGCCCGTAGGTCGAGACGTCTGTCAATCGGTCCCAAGGCGACCGCATACGAAACCCCAGAGGGGTTGCACTCGCCTCAACGAGAGCGTCCGCCAAAGCAAGGTCGCTAGGCGGGTTGAGGCCGAGTCGAAATGACGTAGGATGGGAATCAGTCGGTACCTTTTGGTCGACGAGGAGCGACATAGTCACATCGGGGACTGATTGCACCGTCGCCTTAGGTACGAGGGCGACGTCCTGCAAGCCCTCCGCGAGCGCGCTGGCGTCGTCCACTTGCTCGGGATTGGTGTGTCGCGGGGGGACGGCGCTCGCCTTCGTCTCAAACGCGAGGTCGACGCTCGACGCGCCCCCCGTTGGGGCGCTGGGGACGTCGATTCGCTCGACAGCCGACGAAGCGCGGCCTCCCGCTTGGCCTTGGTTGCCCCGCCTCCTCCTCCGTTGGCGGGGGAGAGGACGGGGCGAGCTCGAATGTTGTTCTTCCGCCACGCGGGGAAGATGTCGTCGATTCCGCCGCCGACGGGCGGGTTGTCGGCCGCCATTGTCGTTGTCGCGCGGCGGTGGAAGGAGTATCATGTCGTAGCTGCCATCGAAGGACATGAACTCAAGACTCCCGAAATGGAGCATCGTCCCGGGCCGGAGAGGTTGCTGGAGACTGCCCATCTGGAGCTTGACGGGAAGCTGTTCGTCAGCACGCAGCAGGCCCCTACCTGGCGCGCCAACTATCGGCGTCTCGAGACCAGGGGGTCCCTAAGCCGACAAGTGAGTGTGCCGCGTGCCCCAGCCCAGATGGGTCAAGCGCGTGGGCGAGCGCGAAGGGGGGAGAGCGAGGTGGCCGGAGACGGGCGTGAGAGAGGTGGAAATCCCGCGGCCTTCGTGTTCGTCCCGCGCCCAGGTCGGGTGCGCTTGCAGTAGGGGGTTACAAGCGTCCACGCGGGTGAGGGAAGCGAGCGGCCCCAAGAGAGCGCCTGTCCCGTCCTCATCCCCGCGCGGCCAACCTTTTCTAAGAAGGCCCTAGTCCTTCCTTTTATAGGCGTAAGGAGAGGATCCAGGTGTACAATGGGGGTGTAGCGGAGTGCTACGTGTCTAGCGGGGGGAGAGCTAGCGCCCTAAGTACATGCCAATGTGGCAGCCGGAGAGATCTTGGCACCCTGCTGGTGTGATGTCGTGGCTGTCGGAGGAGCAACGGACCCTGGCGGAGGGACAGCTGTCGGAGCGGTTGAGTCCTTGCTGACGTCCCCCTGCTTCCGTAAGGGAGCTGAGAGCCGCCGTCGTCACAGGGCTTGCGGGGCGCCATCATTGCCTATCTGGCGGAGCTAGCCAGATGGGACACCGGTCTTGTTGTCTGCGGCCCGAGTCGGCTCGGGGTAGGGTGATGATGGCGCTTCCTGTTGACGTGGCGGGCCTGTGCCCTAGGTCGGTCGGGCGACGTGAAGGCTCCTCCGAAGCCGAGGTCGAGTCTGTCTTCCATGGCCGAGGCCGAGCCCGAGCCCCTGGGTCGGGCGAGGCGGAGTTTGTTCGGCAGAGGCCAGGGCGGAGTCCGAGCCCTGGGGTCGGGCGAAGCGGAGTTCGTCGTCTTCTGGGGCTGAGCCCGAGTCCGAGCCCTGGGTCGGGCGGAGCGGAGTTCGCCGTCTTCCGGGGCCTAGCCCGAGTCCGAGCCCAGGGTTGGGCGGAGCGGAGTTCGCCGTCTTCCGGGGCCTAGCCCGAGTCCGAGCCCTGGGTCGGGCGGAGCGGAGTTCGTCGTCTTTCGGGGCCTAGCCCGAGTTCGAGCCCTAGGTCGGGCGGAGCGGAGTTCGCCGTCTTCCGGGGCCTAGCCCGAGTCCGTGCCCTGGGTCGGGCGGAGCGGAGTTCGCCGTCTCCCGGGGCCTAGCCCGAGTCCGAGCCCTGGGTCGGGCGGAGCGGAGTTCGCCGTCTTCCGGGGCCTAGCCCGAGTCCGAGCCCTGGGTCGGGCGGAGCGGAGTTCACCGTCTTTCGGGGCCTAGCCCGAGTCCGAGCCCTGGGTCGGGCGGAGCGGAGTTTCCTATGGCGCCTTTGGCAGGGCCTGACTGCCTGTCAGTCTCACTATGTCAAGTGGCACTGCAGTCGGAGTGGCGCAGGCGGCGCTGTCCTTCTGTCAGACCGGTCAGTGGAGCGGCGAAGTGACGGCGGTCACTTCGGCTCTGCCGGGGGGCGCGCGTCAGGATAAAGGTGTCAGGCTACCTTTGCGTTAAATGCTCCTGCGGCTCGGTCGGTCGGCGTGGCGATTTAGTGAGGGTTGCTTCTTAGCGAAGGCAAGGCCTTGGGCGAGCCGGAGATGTGTCCGCCGTTAAAGGGGGGCCTCGGGCGAGACAGAAATCCCTCGGGGTCGGCTGCCCTTGCCCGAGGCTAGGCTCGGGCGAGGCGTGATCGAGTCGCTCGTATGGACTGATCCCTGACTTAATCGCACCCATCAGGCCTCTGCAGCTTTATGCTGATGGGGGTTACCAGCTGAGAATTAGGCGTCTTGAGGGTACCCCTAATTATGGTTCCCGACACCATCCCTAGTATAATTTTAATAATTCATTAAGATAAATGAAGTTAAGTTATGTGATCCCCGAGATAGGCAGTACTCAGAGAACCACAAAACCCTAGGTGTAATTGTCCACCTTAGAACGTAGATTTCACTCTTGCGTTTATACTTTTCTTTTGAACCTGTGTTCACTTGATTGTGTATGTTTGGTGTACTATTTCTTTGTCATTTTCCAAATATTTTGAATGAATGATTGCTTTGCATAGACAATGAGCAGTCCGAGGTTTTAGAGTGTGTTGCAGGAGACTTCCCTGAGCAGCAACCTAGTTGTCGGTGTCTCGAGACCGGGGGGTCCCTAAGCCGACGAGTGAGTGTGCCGCGTGCCCCAGCCCAGATGGGTTGAGCGCGTGGGCGAGCGCGAAGGGGGGAGAGCGAGGTGGCCGGAGACGGGCGTGAGAGAGGTGGAAATCTTGCGGCCTTCGTGTTCGTCCCACGCCCAGGTCGGGTGCGCTTGCAGTAGGGGGTTACAAGCGTCCACGCGGGTGAGGGAAGCGAGCGGCCCCAAGAGAGCGCCTGTCCCGTCTTCGTCCCCGCGCGGCCAACCTTCTCTAAGAAGGCCCTGGTCCTTCCTTTTATAGGCGTAAGGAGAGGATCCAGGTGTACAATGGGGGTGTAGCGGAGTGCTACGTGTCTAGCGGGGGGAGAGCTAGCGCCCTAAGTACATGCCAATGTGGCAGCCGGAGAGATCTTGGCACCCTGCTGGTGTGATGTCGTGGCTGTCGGAGGAGCAACGGACCCTGGCGGAGGGACAGCTGTCGGAGCGGTTGAGTCCTTGCTGACGTCCCCCTACTTCCGTAAGGGAGCTGAGAGCCGCCGTCGTCACAGGGCTTGCGGGGCGCCATCATTGCCTATCTGGCGGAGCTAGCCAGATGGGACACCGGTCTTGTTGTCTGCGGCCCGAGTCGGCTCGGGGTAGGGTGATGATGGCGCTTCCTGTTGACGTGGCGGGCCTGTGCCCTAGGTCGGTCGGGCGACGTGGAGGCTCCTCCGAAGCCAAGGTCGAGTCTGTCTTCCATGGCCGAGGCCGAGCCCGAGCCCCTGGGTCGGGCGAGGCGGAGGTTGTTCGGCAGAGGCCAGGGCGGAGTCCGAGCCCTGGGGTCGGGCGAAGCGGAGTTCGTCGTCTTCTGGGGCTGAGCCCGAGTCCGAGCCCTGGGTCGGGCGGAGCGGAGTTTGCCGTCTTCCGGGGCCTAGCCCGAGTCCGAGCCCTGGGTCGGGCGGAGCGGAGTTCGCCATCTTCCGGGGCCTAGCCCGAGTCCGAGCCCTGGGTTGGGCGGAGCGGAGTTCGCCGTCTTCCGGGGCCTAGCCCGAGTCCAAGCCCTGGGTCGGGCGGAGCGGAGTTCGCCGTCTTCCGGGGCCTAGCCCGAGTCCGAACCCTGGGTCGGGCGGAGCGGAGTTCGCCGTCTTCCGGGGCCTAGCCCGAGTCCGAGCCCTGGGTCGGGCGGAGCGGAGTTCGCCGTCTTCCGGGGCCTAACCTGAGTCCGAGCCCTGGGTAGGGCGGAGCAGAGTTTCCTATGGCGCCTTTGGAAGGGCCTGACTGCCTGTCAGTCTCACTCTGTCAAGTGGCACTGCAGTCGGAGTGGCGCAGGCGGCGCTGTCCTTCTGTCAGACCGGTCAGTGGAGCGGCGAAGTGACGGCGGTCACTTCGGCTCTGCCGGGGGGCGCGCGTCAGGATAAAGGTGTCAGGCTACCTTTGCGTTAAATGCTCCTGCGACTCGGTCGGTCGGCGCGGCGATTTAGTCAGGGTTGCTTCTTAGCAAAGGCAAGGCCTCGGGCGAGCCGGAGATGTGTCCGCCGTTAAAGGGGGGCCTCGGGCGAGACGGAAATCCCTCGGGGTCGGCTGCCCTTGCCCGAGGCTAGGTTCGGGCGAGGCGTGATCGAGTCGCTCGTATGGACTGATCCCTGACTTAATCGCACCCATCAGGCCTCTGCAACTTTATGCTGATGGGGGTTACCAGCTGAGAATTAGGCGTCTTGAGGGTACCCCTAATTATGGTCCCCGACAGTAGCCCCCGAGCCTCGAAGGGAGTGTTAGCACTCGCTTGGAGGCTTTCGTCGCACTTTTTTGCAAGGGGACCAGCCTTTCTCGGTTGCATTTTGTTCCAGTGGGTGCGCGCGAGCGCACCCGCCGGGTGTAGCCCCCGAGGCCTCGGAGGAGTGGTTTCACTCCCCCGAGGTCTTAATGCCTTGCGTAATGCTTCGGCTGGTCTGGTTGTTCCCTCATGCGAACTGGCCGTAGCCCGGGTGCACGGTCGGGGCCCAAGTTCTCGGGCTGGTATGTTGACGCTGTCAACGGTTCGGCCGGAGCCGGGTTTGCGAGAGCAGCCCCCGAGCCTCCGCACAGGGCGAGAGGGCGATCAGGGACAGACTCGGCTTTTTTACATACGCCCCTACGTCGCCTTTCCGCAAGGAGGAGGGGGGAGAGCGCCATGTTACCCTCGATGGGCACCGAACATGGTGTCTCCGGTGAGCTGCAAGCGGGTAATCCGAGTGGACGTCCGTGCCCCGTTCGTTGGGGGTCGGCTAGGGGCCCAGAGGCACGCCCAAAAGTACATGCGGGTGATCTGCCGGACCCGGTCCCCTGGCGACGGGGTCCGAGGGCTCGATGCCTCCCTCCGATGGGATTCCGTTACAAGATCGCTCCCGCTGGTCTCGGAAATGTCCTAGGGTACCTCGGGAGCGCAGCCCGAGCCTTGGTTATGTATCGAACGTACCCCTGGTCATCCCTCGCTCGGCGTCTGAGGCGACTGTGAACCCTTCGGGGGCCAGCCTTCGAACCCCTGACCAGTAATGGGCGCGGAGCCCGAGTAGCCTGAGGCGGCCGTGGTGCCCTTCGGGGGGCCGGCCTTCGAACCTCTGACCAGTAGTGGGTGTAGGGCCCACGCGATCTGAGGCAACTGTTGAACCCCTCGGAGGGCCAGCCTTCGAACCTCTGATCAGTAGGGGGGCTCGGAGCCCGGTTCCTTCACAGGGAAGGATCCTTTTCGGGGTATCCCCCTTTCCCGGTCCCTGTTGCAAGAGATAGAGAAAGAGGAAAAAAAGGAAAAGGATACGAAATCGAACGACGTGGCATACCTTTTTTGGCGCGGTCATTACGGCGAAGGCGAAGCGTCGCCCGCTTCTCCTGCCGCCTGTCCCGCCGCGGAGTTAATGCGACGGGGTGAGTTGTTGGCAGGGCGGCCGTTGCGTGTGCGCGAGCCGTTCGAGGAACGGCTGTTTCGCTTCGCGTTTTTTGAATCCCGCGTCCGGTCCGGGCGGAGCGCTGGAAACGGTCTCGCCCTAGTCTTTATATACCCGGGAGAGGGTCTGGTGACGGTTCTTCGCTCCGCTTCCTGCCTCTTCCTTTAGGTTTTCGCAACCCGAGAGACTTTAGCCAGAGAAGAGGAAACCGCCCTTCCTGCCCCTTGCGCCGCCATCCCTTCCGTTTTGGTGATGGCTGATCGGGTGACCATCATCTCACCGCGCGATCCGTGGCCCTTTTCCACGGTGACGGCGAGCGATCTGGAGGAGCTGGTCGGCGAGGGTTTGCTTCGCCCTCTCACCGATGAGCAGCGACCAGAATGGATTCCTCCCATAGGCGGAGTCGCTCCATCCCCACCGCCGGGGTACGTCGTGAGCTTCGTCTCCTTCCACGAGCGGGGATTCGGTGTGCCGACGGGCCGCTTTATGCGGGCAATCCTGTTCCACTATGGGGTGGAGTTGCACAACCTCTCCCCCAACTCCATTTCGCAGGCCACTATCTTCGTAGCGGTGTGCGAAGGGTATTTGGGGATCGCCCCCCATTGGGATTTGTGGACTCATATCTTCTTCGCCGAGCTTTTTGCCTCGCCGACGGGGGAGAGGAAGGTCCGTGCAGCGGTGCGGGCCGGCGGCTGCACCCTCTTGCTGAGGCAGTCGCGGGCGTCGCAGTACATTCCTGCCATCCTCGCGTCCTCGAACAAGGGGTGGCAGCGCCGGTGGTTCTACCTCCGGAATGACGGTGAGTTGCTCCCGTCGTTCTCCCAGCGAGTAATCACCGCCGCCACCGACGCCTGGCGTCATGGGACCCCGCACGAGAGACAGAAGAACCTCGAACCCCTTCTCCGGGCCCTGGAGGCGTTGCGGGAGGGGGGACTCACCGCTGCGGGAGTGGTTGCCGCCATCCACCGTCGGAGGGTGCTTCCCTTGGCGGAGCGGCGGCTGCCGCTTTGGGAGATGACCCCGGAGGCTGACTGGGAGGGCTCACGAATGTCCCCTGATCCTCTTCCCTTCGACGCCCTCCAATGGCGGGTGTCGGCTGCGATGGGGAAGCCGGACTCCCACGCCTTCTCCCAGCTTCGGATGCGCCCCGACCAGGGGTGCGTAACTCTGGTGAGTGTTCGCTCCTTCCTTCTTCATACATCGGGTTGCTCCTGGTTCTTACGATCGGGTTTCTTTCCCCCCTTCTTTAGGAGGTGGGGTGGCACAAGCCCTCCCGGCCACGGGTCCCGGAGGACGAGGTGGACCGAGCAGCGCGGCGGGTCGCCGCGGAGGAGAAGAAGAAGAAGAAGGACGCGGAGAAGGCCTGGGCCCGCGAGCGGAGGCGGGCTCGGGACGCCTTCGAGAAGCGCCGTCGCCAGCAGGAGAGGGAGGGACTCCCAAGGGAGCCGTCGCCGGAGACGCCCGACGACGACGATGACGATGATGATGAGGAGGAGGACGACATGGCCGCCCGTCTCAGCCTCAGCCCTGGCTTGGGGTGTGGCCAGGAGCCGTCGAGCTAGCCCCCGAGCGGGCCGACACCGTCAGTCCCCGGAGTTGGGGCGTCGGGGTCCCGGCCCGAGGCACGGGGGCGACCCGAGAGGTCACCTGACCCCTCGGCTGGAGGAGCTGAGGTGGCTCCAGTGGGCCAGGTCAGGGCGTCTGCTCCCCAGGGGCCGCCGCTCGCACCGGTAGCGCATGGGGGTGACCCTCAAGTCATCGCGACCGCGCCCGGGCAATCTGCTCCCCGGGTGTCCAAAGCAAGGGTGGCGCCGAAGTTGCCGGCGAAGCGGACCTCGGCGGCCGTTCCGGGAGCCGGGATCCAAGAAACCTCCCCCCAGGCGCGGTGGATCATGGCCCGAAGTGGGTAAGTATCTCGGAATGTCTTCGTCTTGGCTTCCCATTCATATGTCTCGGCCGTGATTTTCCCTTTTTTCTCAGCAAGCGAAGCCATGGCCAGACCGACCTGGCACCTCGGAAGGCCCTTAAGACGGCGCCGGTCTGTGCGGCCAGCGCCGCCCCGGGCCTTGTCGTTCAGCCGACCCTTTCGCAGGGCGTTTCACCGCTGGGGCTCGGGCGTCACCTGTTTCTGGGGAGCAGGTTCCCGAGGCTGGCTCTTCTGCCGAGGCGGCCATCGTGATAGGGGAGGCGGCTGACGCCGACGTGGTCCCGAGCCCGCCTGTCGTGCCGGCCACGCTGGCGCCTGCCGCTACCAAAGTCGCCGCCGTCCCAGTCGAGGAGCGACCGGTTGCTGCCAGCGTCGGGATGGCTGATGCGTCGGCGCCCGGCGCCTCGGGAGAGGTGGGCGTGGACGCGCGATTCGTCCACCCGGGCGGCAGCCTCATCGCTGTGCGGCGGAGCCCCGAGGCCCGGTGCCAGTTGCTCCGATTCCGGACCCGCGAGGCCTCGGACCCTGTCTTCGTCCTCGACGATGAACAGGAGGACCAGTCCTGGGATGAGCTCCGCGAGCGTGCTGAAGCAACGGTGGGGTCGCTCCGGTCGTCGCTGGAGGTTTTCTGCTGGGACGTCCCCAAAATCCTCCAGGTAACGGTTTCAGGCATACCTTTTCCTTTCTGTGAGCGAGGCATTCGTCGTGAAGCCCTGTTTCCTTCCCCCAGGATCTGACGGATCGGAGCGCCGCCAAGTCGTCGTTCATCCGCCGCGAGGTCGATGTCTGGGGCTCGCTGCGATCCCTGAGGACCTCGCTCGCCGGGGCTACCGCGCGCCTTTCTCAGCAGGATGCCAAGGTAGCGGACCTCCAGTTGCTCTGCGCTGACCTGAGAGCCGAGGCGGCAGCAGCGCGCGCGGAGGCGCAACGGCAGCGGTCGGAGTTCGTCCAGGTCGTCGAGGAGCGGGACCAATCTCGGGGTCGGGCTGCCGAGGCCGAAAGCCGGGCTGAGACCCTCGCGGCCGACCTAGCCGCAGCCCAGGTCGCGGCCTCGGAGCAGCGTGCCCGAGCCGGAGGTACGCCTTGGCCGTCCCTGGTTCTTGTTCTTGTTTGTTTTCTCTGCTTGTGCTTGAGGTCTTCCTTCTGGTCGTTCGCAGAGCTCGAGTCCGCCCTTAACGAGTCCGCCAAGGCGATCGCCGAGGCGCTTGCCGGAGCTGCCGAGCAGAGGGAGGCTGACCTCGCGGCCATGTCCGAGGCCGTCTCGGACGTTTATCAGATCCTTGGCTCCGGCGACGTCCCTTCGGGAAGCTCCCCTCAAAGCCGCCTTCAAGCCTTGGGTGATCACGCGCGCGGCAGAGTCCGCGAGGCGCTACACCACGGCGTCAGGCGGGCCTTCGCCGTGCTCGCTTCCCACTATGTTGTGGACCTGGAACGGGTTAGTGAGGGGTATTGTCTTCCTGACGAAGACGAAGCTGCCCTGGCAGAAGTTCAGCGGCTCGACGCGGTCGCCGCGGGTCCGAGCGTGGCGCTGGCGACCACCTTTGAGGCGGAGATCCTTCCCCCTGCGCCGTCGCCGGAAGCCGAGATGGACCTTACCGACGGCGGGGACGGAATTGAGGGCGCGGCTCCTTCCCGAGGCGGCGCCTAACTCTTGTTGGAACAGTTTCTGTTGGATGTGCGTCTTACCGTGGCCGCTGAGGCCTGAACACTTTGTTTTTCTTGCATGAAGTCGTACTCTCCTTTCTTTCAATTTGCGTGTCCGGCCTAGCTTGTCAATAATAGGGTGGCTTCCCGAGTTGGGTCATTTTTCGTGGCAGGTGATGAGTGAGGTGTCCCTAACCCGGAGGCATAGGAGTTCCTCGGCTCAGTCGGCCTCGCCACTTACATGTACCCACGTTCGCTCCTCGGGACCCTGCTTCTGACATAGCCGGGAGAACGCAAAAGCCCCTTTTTGATCGAAAATTTTGGATGCGGAGAAGTACACCCAATCTTGACGCAGAGGGGTTCCCCATTTTTAGCCCCCGAGGGAGGGTCGGGCTCTGCCGAGGCGAGGTCGACCCTTCCTTGACGACTGATACTTGTGTATGAGCGAGGTATACGAACAGCTTGAAAACATCTTAAGGGTAGAAGCGACGTAGCTGTCGGACGTTCCAAGCGTTGCCGTAGACCTCGCCTTGACCGTCGGCCAGCTCGTACGTTCCGGGCTCCAGAACGTCTGCGACGAGAGGCGGCCTTTCTCTGGGGTGTGTGCAGCCCCCGGGTACCCCCAGCAAGGGCTCGGGGTGCCGTGCGATGGTCGGGGTTTTCTCCTGGTTGGCTTCGATGCTCCATTTGGAGATAATGAACTCCAAGACCGTGCCCTGGGACGCCCCAAGGACTCACCTTTCAGGGTTGAGCTTGACACTTTTCGCTTCTTTTAGCTTGTGGATCTTCTCGCCTATCACTCTGCGCTTCTCCTCGTCGAATCGGCGCAGAGGCTGCCTGACGGGTCGGGCTCCAGCCCGAATATCCAGCGAGTGCTCGGCGACATCCCTCGGTATGCCGGGCATGTCCGAGGGACTCCACGCAAAGACGTCGGCGTTTGCACGGAGAAAGTTGACGAGCACTGCTTCCTATTTGGGGTCAAGCCCGGAACCGATCCGGATCTGCTTGGAGGTGTCGCCACTGGGGTCGAGAGGGACGGCCTTAACCGTCTCCGCTGGCTCGAAATTGCCGGCATGACGCTTCACGTCTGGCACCTCTTCGGAGAGGCCTTCCAGGTCGGCGATGAGGGCCTCGGACTCAGCGAGGGCCTCAGCGTACTCCACGCACTCCACGTCGCATTCGAACGCGTGTTTGTACGTGGGGCCGACGGTGATGACCCCGTTGGGGCCCGGCATCTTGAGCTTCAAGTAGGTGTAGTTGGGGACGGCCATGAACTTCGCGTAGCATGGCCTCCCCAGTACCGCGTGGTAGGTTCCTCGGGACCCGACCACCTCGAACGTCAAAGTCTCCCTTCGGAAGTTGGAGGGCGTTCCGAAGCAGACGGGAAGGTCGAGTCGTCCGAGGGGTTGGACGCGCTTCCCAGGGATGATCCCGTGGAAGGGTGCAGCGCCTGCTCGGACGGAGGACAGATCGACGCTCAGGAGCCTGAGGGTCTCGGCGTAGATGATGTTGAGGCAGCTGCCCCCGTCCATCAGGACCTTGGTGAGCCTGACGTCGCCGATGATGGGGTCGACGACGAGCGGGTATTTCCCCGGGCTCGGCACGTGGTCGGGGTGGTCAGCTTGGTCGAAGGTGATGGGCTTGTCGGACCAGTCTAGGTAGACTGGCGCCGCCACCTTCACCGAGCAGACCTCCCGGCGCTCTTGCTTGCGATGCCGAGCCGAGGCATTCGCCGCATGCCCACCGTAGATCATGAAGCAGTCGCGGACCTCGGGGAACTCTCCTGCTTGGTGATCTTCCTTTTTGTCGTCGTCGCGGGCCCTGCCACCCTCCGCGGGTGGCCCGGTCCTGTGGAAGTTGCGCCGAAGCATGACGCACTCCTCGAGGGTGTGCTTGACGGGCCCCTGATGGTAGGGGCACGGCTCCTTGAGCATCTTGTCGAAGAGGTTAGCACCTCCGGGGGGCTTCCGAGGGTTCTTGTACTCGGCGGCGGCGACAAGGTCCGCGTCGGCGGCGTCGCGTTTCGCTTGCGACTTCTTCTTGCCTTTCTTCTTGGCGCCGTGCGGAGTAGACGCCTCGGGAGCCTCTTCCGATGGGCGGCCCTGGGGCTGCTTGTCCTTTCGGAAGATAGCCTCGACCGCCTCCTGGCCAGAGGCGAACTTGGTGGCGATGTCCATCAGCTCGCTTGCCCTGGTGGGGGTCTTGCGACCCAACTTACTCACCAGGTCGCGGTAGGTGGTGCCGGCAAGGAACGCGCCGATGACATCCGAGTCAGTGATGTTGGGCAGCTCGGTGCGCTGCTTCGAGAATCGCCGGATGTAGTCCCGAAGAGACTCTCCCGGCTGTTGCCGGCAGCTTCGGAGGTCCCAGGAATTCCCGGGGCACACGTACGTGCCCTGGAAATTGCCGGCGAAGGCTTGGACCAAGTCATCCCAGTTGGAGATCTACCCCGGAGGCAGGTGCTCCAACCAGGCGCGAGCAGTGTCGGAGAGGAACAGGGGGAGGTTGCGGATGATGAGGTTGTCGTCGTCCGTTCCACCCAGTTGGCAGGCCAGGCGGTAGTCTGCGAGCCACAGTTCCGGTCTCGTTTCCCCCGAGTACTTTGTGATAGTAGTCGGGGGTCGGAACCGGGTCGGGAATGGCGCCCGTCGGATGGCCCGACTGAAGGCCTGCGGACCGAGTGGCTCGGGCGAGGGACTCTGATCCTCCCCGCTGTCGTAGCGTCCCCCACGCCTGGGGTGGTAGCCTCGGCGCACCCTTTCGTCGAGTTGGGCCCGACGGTCGCGATGATGGTGCTCGTTGCCGAGGTGGCCCAGGGCCACAGGCGCGGTGTTGCGCGTGCGCCCGGTGTAGACCGAGGCTTCCCGCATGAATCGGGAAGTCGCGGCATGAGGTTCCGAGGGGTATCCCTGCCTTCGGGAGGCAGAGCTCTCGGCCCGTCGGACCGCAGCGCCTTCCAGGAGATTCTTGAGCTCTCCCTGGATTCGCCGACCCTCGGTGGTTGATGGCTCCGGCATCGCGCGGAGGAGCATCGCTGCGGCTGCCAGGTTCTAACCGACCCCACTGGATGCGGGTGGCGGCCTGACCCTGACGTCGTTGGCGACGCGGTGCTGGAAACCCTGGGGCAGGTGACGTATTTCTCCGGCCGGGGGTTGGCCCGCCCATACCTGCCCGACGTCCCGGCGGATCGACTCAAGCGCTCCTGCTCTCTCGTCGAGCCTGGCCTGCGCCCCGCGGACTTGCTCGAGCTGTGGGTCGTGACCCCCCGCCGGAACGGGGACCACAGCTAGCTCCCGCGGGATGTCAGCGCGAGGCACCGGCCTAGGGAGATCACCGTCCTCCGGCATGCCGAGATGGTTGCCTTCGGTGGGATCCCCTAGCTCGACGTGGAAACATTCGCGGCTTGGGCCGCAGTCCTCGTCGTCAAGGCTGCGGCTTCCGTTGAAACAGTCGGAGAGGCAGTAATCACATGCGGTCATAAAGTCCCACATGGCACTGGGGTTGCCAAATCCAGAGAAATCCCAACAGAGGCTGGGATCGTCATCTTCCTCGGACCCAGAGGGCCCGTAGGTCGAGACGTCTGTCAATCGGTCCCAAGGCGACCGCATACGAAACCCCAGAGGGGTTGTACTCGCCTCAACGAGAGCGTCCGCCAAAGCAAGGTCGCTAGGCAGGTTGAGGCCGAGTCGAAATGACGTAGGATGGGAATCAGTCGGTACCTTTTGGTCGACGAGGAGCGACATAGTCACATCGGGGACTGATTGCACCGTCGCCTTAGGTACGAGGGCGATGTCCTGCAAGCCCTCCGCGAGCGCGCTGGCGTCGTCCACTTGCTCGGGATTGGTGTGTCGCGGGGGAACGGCGCTTGCCTTCGTATCAAACGCGAGGTCGACGCCCGACGCGCCCCCTGTTGGGGCGCTGGGGACGTCGATTCGCTCGACAGCCGACGAAGCGCGGCCTCCCGCTTGGCCTTGGTTGCCCCGCCTCCTCCTCCGTTGGCGGGGGAGAGGACGGGGCGAGCTCGAATGTTGTTCTTCCGCCACGTGGGCAAGATGTCGTCGATTCCGCCGCCGGCGGGCGGGTTGTCGGCTGCCATTGTCGTTGACGCGCGGCGGTGGAAGGAGTATCATGTCGTAGCTGCCATCGAAGGACATGAACTCAAGACTCCCGAAACGGAGCACCGTCCCGGGCCGGAGAGGTTGCTGGAGACTGCCCATCTGGAGCTTGACGGGAAGCTGTTCGTCAGCACGTAGCAGGCCCCGACCTGGCGCGCCAACTGTCGGCGTCTCGAGACCGGGGGGTCCCTAAGCCGACGAGTGAGTGTGTCGCGTGCCCCAGCCCAGATGGGTCGAGCGCGTGGGTGAGCGCGAAGGGGGGAGAGCGAGGTGGCCGGAGACGGGCGTGAGAGAGGTGGAAATCCCGCGGCCTTCGTGTTCGTCCCGCGCCCAGGTCGGGTGCGCTTGCAGTAGGGGGTTACAAGCGTCCACGCGGGTGAGGGAAGCGAGCGGCCCCAAGAGAGCGCCTGTCCCGTCCTCGTCCCCGCGCGGCCAACCTTCTCTAAGAAGGCCCTGGTCCTTCCTTTTATAGGCGTAAGGAGAGGATCCAGGTGTACAATGGGGGTGTAGCGGAGTGCTACGTGTCTAGCGGGGGGAGAGCTAGCGCCCTAAGTACATGCCAATGTGGCAGCCGGAGAGATCTTGGCACCCTGCTGGTGTGATGTCGTGGCTGTCGGAGGAGCAACGGACCCTGGCGGAGGGACAGCTGTCGGAGCGGTTGAGTCCTTGCTGACGTCCCCCTGCTTCCGTAAGGGAGCTAAGAGCCGCCGTCGTCACAGGGCTTGCGGGGCGCCATCATTGCCTATCTGGCGGAGCTAGCCAGATGGGACACCGGTCTTGTTGTCTGCGGCCCGAGTCGGCTCGGGGTAGGGTGATGATGGCGCTTCCTGTTGACGTGGCGGGCCTGTGCCCTAGGTCGGTCGGGCGACGTGGAGGCTCCTCCGAAGCCGAGGTCGAGTCTGTCTTCCATGGCCGAGGCCGAGCCCGAGCCCCTGGGTCGGGCGAGGCGGAGGTTGTTCGGCAGAGGCCAGGGCGGAGTCCGAGCCCTGGGGTCGGGCGAAGCGGAGTTCGTCGTCTTCTGGGGCTGAGCCCGAGTCCGAGCCCTGGGTCGGGCGGAGCGAAGTTCGCCGTCTTCCGGGGCCTAGCCCGAGTCCGAGCCCTGGGTCGGGCGGAGCGGAGTTCGCCGTCTTCCGGGGCCTAGCCCGAGTCCGAGCCCTGGGTTGGGCGGAGCGGAGTTCGCCGTCTTCTGGGGCCTAGCCCGTGTCCGAGCCCTGGGTTGGGCGGAGCGGAGTTCGCCGTCTTCCGGGGCCTAGCCCGAGTCCGAGCCCTGGGTCGGGCGGAGCGGAGTTCGCCGTCTTCCGGGGCCTAGCCCGAGTTCGTGCCCTGGGTCGGGCGGAGCGGAGTTCGCCGTCTTCCGGGGCCTAGCCTGAGTCCGAGCCCTGGGTAGGGCGGAGCGGAGTTTCCTATGGCGCCTTTGGCAGGGCCTGACTGCCTGTCAGTCTCACTCTGTCAAGTGGCACTGCAGTCGGAGTGGCGCAGGCGGCGCTGTCCTTCTGTCAGACCGGTCAGTGGAGCAGCGAAGTGACGGCGGTCACTTCGGCTCTGCCGGGGGGCGCGCGTCAGGATAAAGGTGTCAGGCTACCTTTGCGTTAAATGCTCCTGCGACTCGGTCGGTCGGCGCGGCGATTTAGTCAGGGTTGCTTCTTAGCGAAGGCAAGGCCTCGGGCGAGCCGGAGATGTGTCCGCCGTTAAAGGGGGGCCTCGGGCGAGACGGAAATCCCTCGGGGTCGGCTGCCCTTGCCCGAGGCTAGGTTCGGGCGAGGCGTGATCGAGTCGCTCGTATGGACTGATCCCTGACTTAATCGCACCCATCAGGCCTCTGCAGCTTTATGCTGATGGGGGTTGCCAGCTGAGAATTAGGCGTCTTGAGGGTACCCCTAATTATGGTCCCCGACACTAGTGAAGGCAAGTGTCCTCTGACCCATTATGTCCTACTTACTTATTAATTCACTATCCCGCATTACTTAATTGAAAACTAAGGATTGACTAGCTTTGTACTTACCTTGTCCTTGATTACCTTTTGGGTTATTATGGTTAGCTTCATGCTATTGCTTTAAGTTAAATCAATGAACATGATGAGAATATTTATGATACGATGATGTTATCTTGATTATGATGATGAACTTGTGATACTTTAGGAGGCTCGGGTTGTTTCTTGAGTACCTCTCCGTAAGGACCTATTCGTTGAGAGACCACCCGGGATAACAGTACAACCATGAGGGTGGAATGGGATG
Organism: Zea mays; assembly: GCF_902167145.1. NCBI lineage: Eukaryota > Viridiplantae > Streptophyta > Magnoliopsida > Poales > Poaceae > Zea > Zea mays. Next base: position 40,415,136 of record NC_050099.1, on the reverse strand, counting down.
CCCTTAGCTGATTAATTAGATGAACTTGGGGTGTAGTTGGCTTTGCCAGAGGGCCGTCAATGGGGGTCGGGGCATAGTGCTTGCTCTGCTAAGGGTGGGTGTCGAGGTTCATTCGATTTGGTTTTGTTAGTCACCCACCTTAGGGAGGAGTATTGTGTTTGTACGACTGGAGAAACCTAACAATCAACTGCACATCAGGGGAATCTTTGTAAAGGCTACGTAGTGAAACCTTGCCTACTCACCTTGGTAGTGTTTGAGGGTTTGATCGACCCGAGGCAAACTATGGCAGAACCGCCCGAATTATTCTAGCTTAAGTGCCTAAGTCACGCCTCAGGGGCCGTAACACACTTAAGGGTTTGTTCGGTTAGCTCTCAATCCATGTGGATTGAGTGGGATTGGATGGGTTTGAATCCCAAACAAGTCAAACTTCTTAAGAATTTTTTCTAATCCCATCCAATCCATGTGTATTGGGAATAACCGAACAAGGCCTAAATCGGAATAACCCGTCAGTCCCTCAGATCTAGTCTGATAAAGCCACTTAACCAGGATCAAATACCACAAACTCACTCGAAGGTGAGTCACAGCAGAAATACAAATAAACAAGAAAACCTCAATTTAAAGTACTAGAGTTATTACATAAATCGGAGTTTTTCAAGTAGTTAATATAAGTTCACAAAATAAAATGCAGCAGATAATCGGTATCGTCGAAAGCGAGGAATAGGGCAAGGACTAGCCCACTACTTCTCTTGCTCCTCACCTGCCGGAGCAGCATCCCACTCGACCGTCCAACCCGGTGGCAGGGTGGTAGGCCAAGTCACACCATAAACCATGTCCTGAAGCATACCTGCAAAAATTATGCCACAAGCAAGGCTGAGTATACTAATACTCAGCTAGACTTACCCGGTGTGAGGAATCTACTCCTCTACCTCTAGACCATGCAGCTGTTTGGCTGAGGGGTTTGGTTTGCCAAAAGCACTAGCTGTATCTAAGGTCAACTTTTAGCTTTTCCATTTCTAGTATCATTATTTTAGCTAAGTTTGCTCTTTCTAAGCATACAGGGTAACAATCATTTAATACAATCAACAAGTTATCTCATGTAAAACCTCATTTCACTTCTTACTCAATGTAGTACAAGGGGTCAAGCAGTCTCATTAGCTGAGAGAAGCAGACGATTCAAATCGAGTTTTTAAACCTTGCAAGGTAAACCTAAACACACGACATGTGGGGGCACTCCGTCCCCACACACGTCAACCGTCCCCATCGATTCCCCGTTCGCGGCCAGGCCTCACCGCCTTGGCATACAATGCTCCACTGACCCTGGTCGCCGCCGTGCAGTGACCGCACTTGTACCCACCATAGCTAGCATGGGAGACCCAGTCTCAGGTCGCGTGAGGGGTAAAGTCCGCGCCCGGCTTCACTCAGGTACTAGGTTTACCGGTTACCATATTTCCCGACATGTGCTTAGTACATTCAAACGCTTGACTCAGGTATCAACACATTAATCCTTAATTCCTTTTCCCGTCTCATGGACAAGGCATCCTCCCTGGATTCAAGTCTATAGACCACCATAGAACCCGTTATCAAGATGAATACAATCAATTCCTGATCTCGCGCGAGTGCTAGAAAAATCACTCGACTTCTACCGAGATCCTAATTAGTAAAGCAGCTACTCGGCCTAGCATACTATTATCCATCTCAACAAGGAATCCTAAATTCATGCAACTAAGGGTTTCAAGCAACTCATACACTTAAGTGCACATTACAAGCCTACAAACATTAAGTGTAGTAAAGTAGCATATATATATATATATATATATCACTTGGTTATGCATAAAACCGGGGCTTGCCTTCAAATGCTGGGGCTGCTGGGAGATCCTCAATGGCAGTCTCGGGAGCTTGCTCCTGGTCTTCCTCGTGGACAGCTCCTTGCTCAGGGATGAGCACGTACTCTCCGTCAGTGAGATTGCAATCTAATGAATGCAATGAGTAAGATATATGTATGGCATGATATGCAATTTAGCACCAAAATTGTATGGTGAAAGATTAATTAAAAGAAAAAAGGGCTAAGTCTGGTCATTAGAGACTTTGAGGTGTATTTCAGGAAGTTTGGGTCAAGTTGATTACTAAATGATTAACCCATCTTTAGTGTTCTATTGATTTTACTCTTTATATTTTATGGATATTTTAACAATATTCTTAGCTGCAAATTGGGGTGACAGTTATTAATCCTTTTTATCCATCTTTTCTTTTTATTTCTTTTATGCCTTTAAGGTGGGTTTGAACTACAATATAGCTTAATAAATTTCCAAAATTCTGCAAAAAAATACAGTGGCTTCTCACTAGTGTATAATTCTCTGTCTCAAAAGTTAGGGCTTAAAAAGTGAGGGGTTCTCTCTGTACATAATTATCAAGTGTTAGGGCAAAGGGGGTGTTTTGAACTACAACTTTCTTTTAACAGGGGGTTATTCTCTAAGACTTATTTTTGCTGGCATTTAGATGTTATAACATGACTTTGTGCAAATTTTCAGCCACTAATACTTATTAATTATTTTACTATGATTTTCTAAAGTTTCTAGCCAAAGGGGTGCTTTCTACTACCACTATACTTGAAAAAATATCAAACAACAGATTTCTAAATTTTCCTATCTTCTTCTTTGCGCAAGAGCAATCATTCTAGAATTTGGTAACTTTTTGCTTAAGGGAAGGGTGGTAGGAATTTCTTGAATTAAATGGCCTTTTTCATGAAGTAGGGGCAATTGGTATTATTTTCTAGTTTTGCATTTTCCTCTGGTGGCCTACTTCATTAATAATCTGGTAAAAAGTTATTTGCCCATTGTTGCACACTTTTTGGCTTACTTATGATTTAATTGGAATATGGCTAAATACCAAGTTTTATTTGCTCAACCCACTTAAGATGATGGGTTGGGGTGTTTATCATTTTTGTAGTGGTGTTCTAGTAGTTAGGAGTCTACTAAATTTTTCTTACCAATTTTGAAACGGTCCTTATATTTTTAGTAATGGCTTTTCTGGTTTTATTAGTGCCTAATAAAACATTCCACATTGAAATTGTTCTGGACTAGGGTTCTTTATATTTTTCCTAAGTTCATCACTATTAAAATGGATTACGAAAAATATAAACATTCTCTGTTCATTAGTTTTTATTTCCTTTCCTAATTTCCTAAGTTTTGGGCAGATATGGCCTTTAATAGATAACCCTGTTTTAATCTTTTATACTGGGGTGCTTAATATTTTTAAACAGTGTCTAAGTGAGGTTTGAGATTCTACAAATTTTCTTAAGTTCAGCACGGAAGCATAACTACTTTTCTTCATTTTAATAAGGTTTGGGCAGTTTCCTTAATTAATTCCAAACTCTAAAATTTAGAACAGAAAGCACATGGTTTAGTATTTTTATTTGGTAGTTCCTAATATTCTAAATCTAGTAAAATTGAATTGACCAAATTTGGTTGAACATTTTTCAAGATACAAATTCACTAAGTTCTCTACTTAATTTAAAAAGAATAAACAGAAATGGTTTAAAGGAAAAAGGTTTTGCATCTGGGTCCCTGGCGAAAGGTTTTAAGTATATTACAGACAGGTCCTTGGTTTACTATTCATCTGAGTCTATGACTCTGCAGAAAACCCCCTATGGGTTTTGCTAAACTGAACCCGCGATCCTTCCCCTAATGGAACAGTGACCGCGGCGGAAGAAAAGGGCGGAGGGGCTTACCGGCGGCGAGGTTGCTCCGGTGAAGGGTCGGGCGAGGTCTGGGGGGTTCTGGTGATCACGTCGAGGTGCGGATCGTCGGCGGTGGTTGTCGGAGTAGGTTGGTCCACGAGCGCAGGCAGGTGAGCTCGTCGGCGGCGAGGAATCCGGCCTACTCACGGCGCGATAATCTAATTGAACGGGTCAGGGAGCTTCACCAGGGGTCAAGGAAGACATGTGCACGAGGAATTTGAGAATGGCTCGTCGGATTGCTCGGTCTACGCGCGGCTGCGGGCGACCGAAGTCCAGCGAGGGCGATCCTGGGTCTCCGGTGAGGCTTTGCCTGGTCCAATGACTTGGAAAGCTTCACGGGCCTCTGGCGAAACTAACCGAGCGACTGGCGTGGCCCGGGGGTGGTTGGAGTGAGCTGGTCACGGTGGCCGAGGCTCGGGTGGCTTGGCGGGCGGTGGCGCGGCATGCTCGTGGCGAAGTCTGGTGAACTTTGGCTCGAGCAGGACTGAGAGCGCGCGGGGAGGTACGGCCGAGGTCTTGGGTTGCTTTATAGGCATGGCACGGTGCACGGGCGGTCATGGACCGGCGAGCGCGCGCGGGCGTGCACGGCTAGGCACGGGTGCGCGAACTGGCGTGAACCGGGCGTGTCAGCCGCGGTCGAACACGTGGAGCCGTTGCTTCTGCCCGTATTCTAACGCCGATTGGGCGCAAATCTTCGCGAATTTGGGCAAGATCACTGTGAAAGATTTGTTCCCCTGACTGTGCTTTATCGTTTGTGTGTGGATGTTGCACGGTTTTAGGCTTGGGACAGAGAGTTGTAGCGTCACCAAGTTGACAGTGTCAGACAGCCGAGTCCCGAGGACAAACTGCGCCAAAATCATGTCAAACGGTTTTTGTTTGAGTTCAAATTTTACAAGAGCATGTTCAAGGAAATTTGGCGCCACTTTGATATTTGGACTTTTTGGTTTCAAGTTTTGGAAAATAGGGAACACATTTGAACTTGTAAAAGGGTTCTGAAATTCAGAATCCTGAATTCTGAATTTGCCCATAGGGCCTTGGATCAAGGGCTGATTTGGGAATTTTGGAGAATTCAAATGGCTAAACTTTCTTACTATATTTTGTTGGCCATTTAGTGCACTAACACTTTGTTATTTGGTTCATATCAAAATATTTTATTTTTCCCCAAGTCTTTTCCCAATTTCCTTTTATGTGCTTAAATGGTCCACTTAGGATTTCTTAGGGTTTGAGAGTTCCTCTTGCCTTGAGGTGCATGGCATGATTAAAGAGAAATTCTTAAGATGAAAAAGACTCACTTAAACCTTTGTTATCAATTTATGATGTCCTTTCTTTAGTTTGGTTCACATGTGATAAAGGTTTTGAGTCAGCCCTAAGAAGAAACCCTAGGTGACACTGTGGTGTCACACAAACAGGGATCACGACTCATGGGTAAAGTGTGCAACCTCTGCAGAGCGTTAGAAACTGATTTATCAGTCATGCTCACGGTTAAGAGTAGCCTTAGGATCCTCTTTGATTAGAATAACTCTAGATATTTTATGATGATGATTAATGGTGATGATTATAACTCTGGTTTCTGGTATTTCCTCTTGGAGGGAGTACTCCTGGGTAATAACTTGGGTTTATAACTAAAACTTGGTTTTTCTACTAGTAATAAATATTTTACCAACTAAAATCAATTGCTTTAACCTTAACCCCACATACAGCTAGTCTACCTTAACCAAACGGGACATCTGTAGAGTACGTGTCACACCCGGTTTTAGAAGGCAAACCGAATGCGAACCATGTACGTGCTAGGATCAGCAATTCACGTACACAGCATTTACATAACGTGGACATCATCACATAATGCTCAAATAGTATTAAAAAGGGGAATAATAGTCGATTACATCATATGTCTGAGACATCCACAGAGTCTTTACAATAATCAAAGTGCGAAAACGAAACGTAGATAAACGCGGCCTTCACAGGCAGCCGACTGGGGGTTACCGCTAACCCACGCCTAGAACTCGTCGTAGTCTTGGAACTCCTGGAAGTCTCCTTCCACGGCTTCATCTTCTCCTGAGCAGTGGTTGCAATGCTGACAACCTGGGGATGAGGGGGTTTGGTATGTAGAGCAAGGGTGAGTACACATCAACATACTCAGCAAGTATCCTGTTTGGCTATAGTGGACTAGCTTTATGTGGGGGTAAGTCAAGCAGTTGCTTTTAGTTGGACAGATTATTATTACTAGTAGAGAAAGCCAAGTTTTAGAATTAACCCACGTTATTGACCCAAACGTACTCCTTTCCAAATGGAAAGAGTACCACTTACCATTACCAGAGTCAATACCAAGAACCATCAATCTCATTGCCACCTGCAATCCGAACATCTCCGATCAAGTACCACTAATCACTGGAGCTCCCTTGGCCGCTCATAACCGCGAGCACGGCTGATATATCAGTTTCCATACACTCTGCAGAGGTTGTGCACTTTACCCACAAGTCGTGATTCCCTTTTTGCCCGGAGATCATGACTCTCCATTGATCACTACCAAGGTGACCCAGCAGGGCATCACTACGTAGCCTTTACAAAGATTCTCCGGGGCTGTAGCCACCCGTTAGGTTTCCTAAATGCACCACACTCTTCCCCAAGGGGCGAACCAACTTGGCAGAGCGAGCCGCATACACCGAGCCTCATTAACGGCACGACGGCTAAGCGAACTACACCCCAGTTCCTCTAATTATTCAGCTAAGGGCATCCCATTCCAGCCTCATGGTTGCACTATTTTCCCGGGCGGTCATCCAACGAACAGGTCCTTACGGAGAGGCACTCGATAAACCGCTCGAGCCCCCTTGAATGTGAGAGCACCTAGAGGGGGGGGTGAATAGGTGATCCTGTAAAAAACTTAAACTTATAGCCACAAAACTTTGATTAAGCGTTAGCACAGTAATTGCCAAGTGGCTAGAGAGAGTCAAAACACGATAACCACAAGAAAGCAATCACAGAGTTGACACGGTGGTTATCCCGTGGTTCGGCCAAGTACAAAACTTGCCTACTCCACGTTGTGGCGTCCCAACGGACGAGAGTTGCACTCAACTCCTCTCAAGTGATCCAATGATCAACTTGAATACCACGGTGTTTTTCTTTCCTTTGATCTTTTCCCGTTTGCGAGGAATCTCCACAACTTGGAGTCTCTCGCCCTTACAATTGAGTTCACAAAGAAGTACGGAGTAAGGTGGGAATGAGCAACGCACACAAGACTCGAAAATCAGAGCAACAACACGCACCCAAGTCGCAACAAGAGCTCGCAACGCAACACAAAGAGTTCACAACTCCACAAGAGCTCTATATGCTATCACAATGAAACGAATGCGTGAGATTGATGTCTTGGTGCTTAGAAGAGTTGTAGGAATGCTTGGTGTGCTCCTCCATGCGCCTAGGGGTCCCTTTTATAGCCCCAAGGCAGCTAGGAGCCGTTGAGAACAAATCTAGAAGGCCATCCTTGCCTTCTGTCGTCGGGCGCACCGGACAGTCCGGTGCACACCGGACACTGTCCGGTGCCCGATTTGTTTCCATAAACAGCGCAGCCGACCGTTGCTGCCTGTTGCAGATCTGGGAGCCATTGGCGCACCGGACAGTCCGGTGCACACCGGACAGTCCGGTGCCCCCCCTTCCGACCGTTGGCTCGGCCACGTGTCCTGCGCAGATCGCGCGGCCGACCGTTGGCCCAGCCGACCGTTGGCTCACCGGACAGTCCGGTGCACACCGGACAGTCCGGTGAATTTTAGCCGAAGTCGCCGGAGAAAGCCCGAGAGCGGCTGGTTTGCTCCGCGCTGGTCTGGCGCACCGGACACTGTCCGGTGCACACCGGACAGTCCGGTGCCCCAGCCCGAAGCAGCCTTTGGCTGTACACAGCCACTCTGCACTTCTTTTCTTTTCTTCTTTCTCCTGTTTCTAACACTTAGACAACATGTTAGTACACAAAACCAATGTTCTAAGTCTTTAGAAACATACCTTTACTTGTGATTTGCAACTTGTCCATCCATGGGCATAGATTCACATTTAAGCACTTTGTGTTGGCACTCAATCACCAAAATACTTAGAAATGGCCCAAGGGCACATTTCCCTTTCAATCTCCCCCTTTTTGGTGATTTATGCCAACGCAACATAAAGCAACTAGAACAAGTTCAAAATCACTTCAAATAAAAACTGACTTTGAGTTTTATTCAAATTTGGCATATATGGATCATCTTTTGCCACCACTTGGTTTGTTTTTGCAAATCAAACTCAAATCTCTATCTCTAAGTCAAACACACAAGTTGAAGCATAAAGAGAGTCATTCCAAAAGAGATTGATCAAAGATTTCAAAAACTCCCCTTTTTCCCATAATCAATATTTCTCCCCACAAGAAACCAACTACAATAAGAGTTTTGACAAAACAAAAGCTCTACTCTACTATTTTCAAATCTCTCAAGTGGTAGCTGATCCATTTATTGCTTTGGCCTTTATTTTCTCCCCCTTTGGCATCAAGCACCAAAACGGGATCAATCTTGGCCTTTTAACCCCATTGCCTCACCAAAATCGTCAATTAAGATCAAATGGCAATAAGAGTTCATGAGATGAACTTGGAATTAGTTACCCTCTCATCGGAGTGCAGTGGAAGTCTTTCGTGGTCCAAGTCCACCTTTTCCCTTTCAATTCTCCTTGGAGACTAAGTCAAACAAACTCAAGCATATGGTTAGTCTCTGTGATACCCCAATTTTGTGAAAAGAAGTTAAACTTCTTTTTCTCTTTTCTTTCATGTTCTGTGGCATTGGGGTTTGGAGTTTCAGGAGGCATTCCTCAGAAAACAGTAGATCTTTTGGCATTTTTTCGCTGGGGTCGGGAGCTCAAAGGAAAGAGCGAGTTTGGGCCATTGATCTCGATCCGGTGGATGGGAGCCCCCCCTCTCCTCCCCAACCCTAGCCGCCCCCTCCCCTTCTCCCCAATGGATTGCAGCTGCCCCCCTGGTAGAGTGTAATATCCCAAAAAAATGTTGCCAAAGGTTGATCTTCGGTGCGTGGATGTAGGAAAAGGGTTGTGGGCCGTTGGATGCTAAGTCGGAGTCATCTGTGGCGTCGCTTCTTTTCTCCCGCAAAGAAAACCCTAGTGGTGGTCTTTTCCCCCTTTTGCCCCTACTTGGCCGCCACCCCTTTCCCCCCCTCCCACACTTGGCCGCCCCTCTCTTCTTTTCCCTTGGGCTGGCTGTCCTCTCCTCCCATGGCAGCCCCTCTCCACGACTTCCTCCTCCCTCTAGATCTCCCCCCGCGCAGCAAGGATCGAGAAGAGGAGGAGCACAAATATTGAGTTGAAGGGGAAGAGAGGATCAAGGAGATGTTCTTCCCCATCTCTCTTGCAAAATTTCTTGGGGAAACCCTAGGTATGGATGAGATCCTTGTTCCTCCCTGTAATTATGTGCTTTTGGAGGTTGTGGATCATGGGAATTAAAGGATTAGAGGTTGGATTAGATGTGGGGTTATGTTTTGATCTCGAATTTAGTTTTCTGCAGAATGGCAGATTCGACAGTTTCTGTTAATCCCAGTTTTCCGTGGTCTTAGGGGCCTCAAAAAAATAAAAAGTCTATATATAAGTCGTAGATAATTTGTAGATCTTTCCGTGGCCGCGAAGAACACCTCAATCGGACATCAGATCAGAGAGTTATTGCAGTTTGATTATAGCAGTTTTTCAGTCTCTTAATTCTGTGCAGAATCTGTTCTCTTAAGATTTAGGTAATTTTATCAACAGAATTAAACCTTGGGTTTGTAAGAAAAGATGTAGATAATTTTATAAGCTTTCCAGATTGTTAAAGAGTGCATTCATATGAATTATGAAACTTCAGTTATGTTTGTTTTACTGTGGCTGTTTCTGTTAGCCTGACAGAAATGAGCGGGTCTGTTCACTGGTAGGTTTCATCAAGTAAATGGCCGAATTGGCTCTCCCAGCTATGGAGACTTTTGTAGAGGGATAAAAATTCTTACTTTCAGCAGAATTTCATGATTTTTGGTTGAGTAGTTTGTGAGATATCGAATTTTGAAAGTTAACTATGCTGCTGTCTAAAACAGATTCAGTCAGTTATCTTGTTAGATGTTTTAGAACTTATAGATGGCATAATTTTATTATCCATCGAATACCGAAGTTGTAGAATATTTTTTGTAGATACTCATGGAGTATTTGTTTGATATCACCACTGTTATAATTCTAAAGATACAAAATTAACAAACAACATTGCTGTTGTATGGCATGTGGTTCAGAGTGGGAGGTTTTCCACCAGGTCTTGGTTTCAGGTGTAGGATCGATTTGTTGATTGTTGGCAAATGTTTGTGAAATATTTGTACTAAGTTTTATGCCCGCTAGCAGGTGGCTACACTCCAGATCATGCCTAGTACATTTTTCTTCTTCGATGAAGGCAAGTGAATGTAGCGGTGGTTGCTTCCGTTCTGACCTGTTATTTCTATTGCCTACACTCTAATATTCAGAAGTATTGGATTCTTTCATAATTGGACTCTATGGTGATGCTTTACTTGCTTGCATTATATTGATGCTCAATCATATATTGATGATGATTATGATTCGAGTATGACTCATGAGATTAATTCACACCCCTGAAGGTAAATGAAGTATTATTTGAGGTTGGTATTGTATCTGAAGGTAAATGAAGTATTATTTGAGGTTGGTATTGTATCTGAAGGTAAATGAAGTATTATTTGAGGTTGTATTGTATGTGAAGGAAGTGAAGTATATTGATAAATGAAGCATGCCATATACATTGCATGATTCACTTGCATCTGAAGTTGGGTCGTGACCTATGGTCCGACCGTACCGGTACAACTTAGCATCGTACGTTGCCCGAGGAGGGGTACGATGCGGCTTCATACCCTTAGAGGTATGAAGGCAGAGGACATATGCATTGCATTCATATGCATTCATTGAAGTGATATTTGCATATGATGTGGTTTTATACCCTCAGAGGTATGAAGACAGAGTACCTACACTTTGTGTTCCTATGCATACATTGAAGTGATATTTGCAGGTATTGTTGACGCAGGGAAGTGTTATACAAACTATTGTGGTTGTTTAAGGAAATGAGATGGTATTGGTTATATTGAGACTACTGAGTTCTATATCTACAGGAATTTCTTATCTTAATTGTGATTCTTTTAAAATGTTGATTAATTCAATTTGTGGTTTAAATATCTTGTCAAAACAATTCGCTTGCTGAGATGTTTCATCTCACTCTTGCATTACTCAATGCAGGTGCTTGTTGCTCATCAAGGGAAGTGGGAAGTAGCAGCACATCCACCTTCACTCTCATAATAACGCTGCTTAGGCGCAGTCATGATTTAATTAGAAACTTCTTGTCAAAGGATGTTGTTTGTAACTAGTTGTGCGCACTGGTTGATTTAGTTCATGCCGTTATGTTTGTCTTTCCATTGCTAGCAGATTATTAATGTCTATTATGTTCTCATATCATGATATCTATTTATATTTTGTTGCTTCCCCGTTTATGTAATTTTCAAAGGGGATGCTGTCGAAATTTTATATATGAATGTTAGATGTGTAGTTTAGTAGCATTCTGGGTGTTTGAGGATCCCGGGGTGTTACAGTTGGTATCAGAGCATAGGCTTTAGATTCTTGGAAATTTGAAGATAAATTTGACACACTCGCACATATAGGAAGGGTATGGGTTTAAATATCTTTGATATATGTTAGTGTCTTTGAAGTGCAGATGACAATAACCTCACCCCTCCCTATTCCTTTACGGTGATGTGGTAAGTTGTTTATGGCTTAATGCTTGATATAATTTATTTCTGAAATTTTAATATTGTTTGTTTAATGCTGTAGATATCGCTGGTCATTTGTGAGAATGAAGTTGTTATTATGCTTGTGATATACAAGTATGCCTATCTTGTTTTCACCATGTTTTTCATGGTTGAGTTTTATTACAATAATATTGTTATATATGCCTTATTGAGGATGTTTCTAAGAGGAGTGTGAATTGCGTGTTTTGGGGTACAAGGTAATCATCAATTTGAATTTAAGTTGTTGAGCGGTTGGTGGATAGCTCCAACTATCTTTGCAAAGAATGATTTTTTATATTGAGAAACCAGTTCTCAAAGAAATGAATATTGGTACTTTTATATGGATTTTTGGGGGAAGTCTTTACATAGCCAGAATGGCTTACATGTCTCTCTCTTCTATCGTGTGTTTTAGTAGCCACAAAGCCTAGATGTGGTTTAAAGTGGTTGCATGTTAGTCATGCTAATTGTAGAATAAATCTTTGATTTTTCTTGATCCATTGATTATGTATTAATACGTTGAGGATTTGATGGTTCTCTTCCCGATGCATGTTTGTGGAGCCATTGTCGGACCACTTATCTATTGGTTTGAATGAAGTCATTGCCTAGCCTAGAGTTGGTTGTGTGTGGTTAGTCACCTATTCCTAGATGATGTGGTTTTAACATCAGCTTGGGATGTTTTCCAAATGTGTGAAGGATTACGGGGCTAGTATTGACCTTTTATGTCTGGTACTCGGAGTGCATCATATGATAGAATGAAATGTAAGTTTCTGAACTACAATAGATGAAGACTTATATTATGTTTAGGTTAACCTTACTAGTTTGGATATTTTTCTTAGTTGAGTTGTTGGATGAAGTATAGTGACATGGGTTAAGCAAGTATTGTGTTGTCGTTGGGCTGTCAGTGCTCTATGTGGAGTTTTTGGCATATCTTCGATGAACTGTGCCGCACATAATGTTATTGGCTTCTTGTCGGTTTTATTGCTCCATTAGTTCTGTAGATTTTCTCCCTTTCGGTGGGGTGCAAAGAATGTTAGATTACATGATTATCTTTTCATTATGGCAAGAACAAGGTTTAGGAAGATTAGGAGTTTTGTTTCAATAGAACTAATTGTTTCGTGGTGCTGTGAGGTGAGGTGTTTGATCTTCTTATACATTCATCTGGTGTGGATGTTTCACCATTAAATTAAAATGAATTGTTGAAGTTGGTAAAGGTTGTGCTTAGTGCATATTACCCCTTCATCAAAGAGTGTCGTTTTAAGACATTGATGTTGATGTATGGCTGCATCCAAATTCGATGTTGTGAAATCGTAGTGTTGATTGCATCTATGACTTGGTTTGAGCTTCATTACATGTTGGTTCATGCTTGATGTCAGGTGGTGTAGTTTCCTTAGACATTTAGTCTGAGGTCGAAGTTCTTGTGTTAATTAAGACCAATAATGGACCCATGTTTTGGAATGGTGGTGTTATATGGGGTACCATGGATGTTTTGTTTGGAGTGGACGAATTCGAGGACGAATTCTTTTTAAGGGGGGTAGAGTGTGATACCCCAATTTTGTGAAAAGAAGTTAAACTTCTTTTTCTCTTTTCTTTCATGTTCTGTGGCATTGGGGTTTGGAGTTTCAGGAGGCATTCCTCAGAAAACAGTAGATCTTTTGGCATTTTTTCGCTGGGGTCGGGAGCTCAAAGGAAAGAGCGAGTTTGGGCCATTGATCTCGATCCGGTGGATGGGAGCCCCCCCTCTCCTCCCCAACCCTAGCCGCCCCCTCCCCTTCTCCCCAATGGATTGCAGCTGCCCCCCTGGTAGAGTGTAATATCCCAAAAAAATGTTGCCAAAGGTTGATCTTCGGTGCGTGGATGTAGGAAAAGGGTTGTGGGCCGTTGGATGCTAAGTCGGAGTCATCTGTGGCGTCGCTTCTTTTCTCCCGCAAAGAAAACCCTAGTGGTGGTCTTTTCCCCCTTTTGCCCCTACTTGGCCGCCACCCCTTTCCCCCCCTCCCACACTTGGCCGCCCCTCTCTTCTTTTCCCTTGGGCTGGCTGTCCTCTCCTCCCATGGCAGCCCCTCTCCACGACTTCCTCCTCCCTCTAGATCTCCCCCCGCGCAGCAAGGATCGAGAAGAGGAGGAGCACAAATATTGAGTTGAAGGGGAAGAGAGGATCAAGGAGATGTTCTTCCCCATCTCTCTTGCAAAATTTCTTGGGGAAACCCTAGGTATGGATGAGATCCTTGTTCCTCCCTGTAATTATGTGCTTTTGGAGGTTGTGGATCATGGGAATTAAAGGATTAGAGGTTGGATTAGATGTGGGGTTATGTTTTGATCTCGAATTTAGTTTTCTGCAGAATGGCAGATTCGACAGTTTCTGTTAATCCCAGTTTTCCGTGGTCTTAGGGGCCTCAAAAAAATAAAAAGTCTATATATAAGTCGTAGATAATTTGTAGATCTTTCCGTGGCCGCGAAGAACACCTCAATCGGACATCAGATCAGAGAGTTATTGCAGTTTGATTATAGCAGTTTTTCAGTCTCTTAATTCTGTGCAGAATCTGTTCTCTTAAGATTTAGGTAATTTTATCAACAGAATTAAACCTTGGGTTTGTAAGAAAAGATGTAGATAATTTCATAAGCTTTCCAGATTGTTAAAGAGTGCATTCATATGAATTATGAAACTTCAGTTATGTTTGTTTTACTCTGGCTGTTTCTGTTAGCCTGACAGAAATGAGCGGGTCTGTTCACTGGTAGGTTTCATCAAGTAAATGGCCGAATTGGCTCTCCCAGCTATGGAGACTTTTATAGAGGGATAAAAATTCTTACTTTCAGCAGAATTTCATGATTTTTGGTTGAGTAGTTTGTGAGATATCGAATTTTGAAAGTTAACTATGCTGCTGTCTAAAACAGATTCAGTCAGTTATCTTGTTAGATGTTTTAGAACTTATAGATGGCATAATTTTATTATCCATCGAATACCGAAGTTGTAGAATATTTTTTGTAGATACTCATGGAGTATTTGTTTGATATCACCACTGTTATAATTCTAAAGATACAAAATTAACAAACAACATTGCTGTTGTATGGCATGTGGTTCAGAGTGGGAGGTTTTCCACCAGGTCTTGGTTTCAGGTGTAGGATCGATTTGTTGATTGTTGGCAAATGTTTGTGAAATATTTGTACTAAGTTTTATGCCCGCTAGCAGGTGGCTACACTCCAGATCATGCCTAGTACATTTTTCTTCTTCGATGAAGGCAACTGAATGTAGCGGTGGTTGCTTCCGTTCTGACCTGTTATTTCTATTGCCTACACTCTAATATTCAGAAGTATTGGATTCTTTCATAATTGGACTCTATGGTGATGCTTTACTTGCTTGCATTATACTGATGCTCAATCATATATTGATGATGATTATGATTCGAGTATGACTCATGAGATTAATTCACACCCCTGAAGGTAAATGAAGTATTATTTGAGGTTGGTATTGTATCTGAAGGTAAATGAAGTATTATTTGAGGTTGGTATTGTATCTGAAGGTAAATGAAGTATTATTTGAGGTTGTATTGTATGTGAAGGAAGTGAAGTATATTGATAAATGAAGCATGCCATATACATTGCATGATTCACTTGCATCTGAAGTTGGGTCGTGACCTATGGTCCGACCGTACCGGTACAACTTAGCATCGTACGTTGCCCGAGGAGGGGTACGATGCGGCTTCATACCCTTAGAGGTATGAAGGCAGAGGACATATGCATTGCATTCATATGCATTCATTGAAGTGATATTTGCATATGATGTGGTTTTATACCCTCAGAGGTATGAAGACAGAGTACCTACACTTTGTGTTCCTATGCATACATTGAAGTGATATTTGCAGGTATTGTTGACGCAGGGAAGTGTTATACAAACTATTGTGGTTGTTTAAGGAAATGAGATGGTATTGGTTATATTGAGACTACTGAGTTCTATATCTACAGGAATTTCTTATCTTAATTGTGATTCTTTTAAAATGTTGATTAATTCAATTTGTGGTTTAAATATCTTGTCAAAACAATTCGCTTGCTGAGATGTTTCATCTCACTCTTGCATTACTCAATGCAGGTGCTTGTTGCTCATCAAGGGAAGTGGGAAGTAGCAGCACATCCACCTTCACTCTCATAATAACGCTGCTTAGGCGCAGTCATGATTTAATTAGAAACTTCTTGTCAAAGGATGTTGTTTGTAACTAGTTGTGCGCACTGGTTGATTTAGTTCATGCCGTTATGTTTGTCTTTCCATTGCTAGCAGATTATTAATGTCTATTATGTTCTCATATCATGATATCTATTTATATTTTGTTGCTTCCCCGTTTATGTAATTTTCAAAGGGGATGCTGTCGAAATTTTATATATGAATGTTAGATGTGTAGTTTAGTAGCATTCTGGGTGTTTGAGGATCCCGGGGTGTTACAGTCTCAAAGGGTCAAGTTGTAACACATCTCCCCCTAAAACTGTGCATCACTTTGCAACGGACTTGTGAGGTCCAGGGAGTGTTTGTACAACTTGAGCACCACAATAAGCAACAAAATGCAGAAAGGAACCTGATCAAAGGCATAAACACATGTATGCTACAATTCAATCCAAGTTCCGCGAATCTAAGACATTTAGCTCACTACGCAACCTGCAAAAGGTTTTCTCATCTAGAGGCTTGGTAAAGATATCGGCTAGCTGGTTCTCGGTGCTAACATGAAACACTTCGATATCCCCCTTTTGCTGGTGGTCTCTCAAAAAGTGATGCCGGATGTCTATGTGCTTTGTGCGGCTGTGCTCAACAGGATTTTCCGCCATGCGGATAGCACTCTCATTGTCACATAGGAGTGGGACTTTGCTCAGATTGTAGCCAAAGTCCCGGAGGGTTTGCCTCATCCAAAGTAGTTGTGCGCAACACTGTCCTGCGGCAACGTACTCGGCCTCAGCGGTGGATAGGGCAACGGAGGTTTGTTTCTTAGATTTCCACGACACCAGGGACCTTCCTAAGAATTGGCACGTCCCCGGTGTACTCTTCCTATCGACCTTACTTCCAGCATAATCGGAGTCTGAATATCCAATCAGGTCAAAGGTAGACCCCTTTGGATACCAGAGCCCGAGGCAAGGCGTAGCAACTAAATATCTAAGGATTCGCTTCACCGCCACTAAGTGACATTCCTTAGGATCGGATTGAAATCTAGCACACATGCATACGCTAAGCATAATATCCGGTCTACTAGCACATAAGTAAAGTAATGAACCTATCATTGACCGGTATGCTTTTTGATCAACGGACTTACCTCCTTTGTTGAGGTCGGTGTGTCCGTCAGTTCCCATCGGAGTCTTTGCGGGCTTGGCGTCCTTCATCCCAAACAGCTTTAGCAGATCTTGCGTGTACTTCGTTTGGGAGATGAAGGTGCCGTCCTTGAGTTGCTTCACTTGGAACCCAAGGAAGTAGTTCAACTCGCCCATCATCGACATCTCGAATTTCTGCGTCATCACCCTGCTAAACTCTTCACAAGACTTTTGGTTAGTAGAACCAAATATTATGTCATCGACATAAATTTGGCACATAAACAAATCACCATCACATGTCTTTGTAAAAAGAGTTGGATCGGCTTTCCCAACCTTGAAAGCATTAACAATTAGAAAGTCTCTAAGGCATTCATACCATGCTCTTGGAGCTTGCTTAAGTCCATAGAGCGCCTTAGAGAGCTTACACACATGGTCGGGGTACCGTTCATCCTCGAAGCCAGGGGGTTGCTCCACGTACACCTCCTCCTTGATTGGCCCGTTGAGGAAAGCGCTCTTCACATCCATTTGGTACAACCTGAAAGAATGATGAGCGGCATATGCTAGCAAGATACGAATTGATTCTAGCCTAGCCACAGGAGCAAAAGTCTCCTCGAAATCCAAACCTGCGACTTGGGCATAACCTTTTGCCACAAGTCGAGCCTTGTTTCTCGTCACCACCCCGTGCTCGTCCTGTTTGTTGCGGAACACCCACTTGGTTCCCACAACATTTTGCTTCGGACGAGGCACCAGTGTCCAAACTTCATTCCTCTTGAAGTTGTTGAGCTCCTCTTGCATGGCCAACACCCAGTCCGGATCTAGCAAGGCCTCTTCTACCCTGAAAGGCTCAATAGAAGAGACAAAGGAGTAATGCTCACAAAAATTAACTAATCGAGACCGAGTAGTTACTCCCTTGCTAATGTCACCCAGAATTTGGTCGACGGGATGATCCCTTTGAATCATCGCTCGAACTTGGGTTGGAGGTGCCGGTTCCGCTTCTTCCTCCATCACATGATCATCTTGTGCTCCCCCTTGATCACACGCCTTCTGTTGATGAACCTGTTCATCGTCTTGAGTTGGGGAATGCACCATAGTTGAGGAAGAAGGTTGATCTCGTTCATCTTGTTCCTGTGGCCGCACTTCTCCAATCGCCATGGTTCGTATAGCGGCCGTTGGAACATCTTCTTCATCTACATCATCACAATCAAAAACTTGCTCTCTTGGAGAGCCATTAGTCTCATCAAATACAACGTCGCTAGAGACTTCAACCAAACCCGATGATTTGTTGAAGACTCTATACGCCTTTGTATTTGAGTCATATCCTAACAAAAACCCTTCTACAGCTTTGGGAGCAAACTTAGAATTTCTACCTTTCTTCACTAGAATGTAGCACTTGCTCCCAAATACACGAAAGTAAGATACATTGGGTTTGTTACCGGTTAGCAGCTCATACGACGTCTTCTTGAGGAGGCGATGAAGGTAGACCCTGTTGATGGCGTGGCAAGCCGTGTTCACGGCTTCCGTCCAAAAGCACTCGGGGGTCTTGAACTCTCCTAGCATCGTCCTCGCCATGTCGATGAGCGTCCTGTTCTTCCTCTCTACCACACCATTTTGCTGTGGTGTGTAGGGAGCGGAGAACTCGTGCTTGATCCCTTCCTCTTCAAGGAACTCCTCCACTTGAAGGTTCTTGAACTCGGACCCGTTGTCGCTCCTTATCTTCTTCACCTTGAGCTCAAACTCATTTTGAGCTCTCCTGAGGAAGCGCTTGAGGGTCCCTTGGGTTTCAGACTTATCCTGCAAAAAGAACACCCAAGTGAAGCGGGAAAAGTCATCAACAATAACTAGACCATACTTACTTCCTCCTATACTCAGATAGGCGACGGGTCCGAAGAGGTCCATATGCAGCAGCTCCAGGGGTCTTGACGTGGTCATCACATTCTTGCTGTGATGTGCTCCTCCCACTTGTTTACCTGCTTGACAAGCTGCACAAGGTCTATCTTTTTCGAATTGAACGTTAGTCAAACCTATCACGTGTTCTCCCTTTAGAAGCTTGTGAAGGTTCTTCATCCCCACATGTGCTAAGCGGCGATGCCACAGCCAGCCCATGCTAGTCTTAGCTATTAAGCATGCATCTAGACCGGCCTCTTCTTTTGCAAAATCAACTAAATAAAGTTTGCCATCTAATACACCCTTAAAAGCTAGTGAACCATCACTTCTTCTAAAGACAGACACATCTACATTTGTAAATAGACAGTTATACCCCATGTTGCATAATTGACTAACAGATAGTAAGTTATAACCCAGAGACTCAACTAAAAACACATTAGAAATTGAGTGCTCATTTGAAATTGCAATTTTACCTAACCCTTTTACCTTGCCTTGATTCCCATCACCGAATACAATTGAATCTTGGGAATCCTTATTTTTGACGTAGGAGGTGAACATCTTCTTCTCCCCCGTCATATGGTTTGTGCATCCGCTGTCGATAATCCAGCTTGAACCCCCGGATGCATAAACCTGCAAGGCAAATTTAGGCTTGGGTCTTAGGTACCCAACTCATGTTGGGTCCTACAAGGTTAGCACAAATATCTTTAGGGACCCAAATGCAAGTTTTGTCTCCCTTGCATTTTGCCCCTAACTTCCTAGCAACAATTTTCTTATCCTTTCTACAAATAGCAAAGGAAGCATTTAACGCACAATAAATTGTAGAAGGTTCATTCACAACTTTCCTAGGAGCATTATGAACTACATTTCTCCTAGGCATTTGGTGAACAACATTTCTTCTAAATACATTTCTACCATACATCATATGAGAACTAGAAGCAGTCATAGCATAAGAGTCATAAGCATGTGAATCAAAAACATCATTACCTCTAAAAGCATTTCTAGAGTATCTCCTATCATAGTACATGAAAGCATGATTCTTCTTAACACTATTATCCATAGGAGTCTTCCCTTTCTCCTTGGTGGAGATAGGAGTCTTATGGCTTGTTAAGTTCTTGTCTTCCCTCTTGAAGCCAAGCCCATCCTTAATTGAGGGGTGTCTACCAATAGTGTAGGCATCCCTTGCAAATTTTAGTTTTTCAAATTCACTCTTGCTAGTCTTAAGTTGGGCATTAAGACTAGCTAATTCATCATTCAATTTTGAAATGGAAACTAAGTGTTCACTACAGGCATTAATATCAACATCCTTACACCTAGTGCAAATTTCAACATGTTCAACGCAAGAGTTGGATTTATGTGCTTCTACTAGTTTAGCATTTAAGTCATCATTAATGCTCTTTAATTTAGAAATTGAATCATGGCTTGTAGACAACTCACAAGCAAGCATTTCATTCCTCTTAATTTCCAATGCAAGGGATTTTTGAGCTTCTACAAACTTATCATGTTCTTCATACAACAAATCCTCTTGCTTTTCTAAAAGTATATTCTTTTCATTCAAGGCATCAATTAATTCATTAATTTTGTCTATCTTAGATCTATCTAAGCCCTTGAACAAACATGAATAATCTACTTCATCCTCATTACTAGATTCGTCCTCACTTGAAGAAGCATAGGTAGAGTTGCGAGTACATACCTTCTTCTCCCTTGCCATAAGGCATGTGTGACGCTCGTTTGGGAAGAGGGTTGATTTGTTGAAGGCGGTGGCGGCGAGTCCTTCATTGTCGGAGTCGGAAGAGGAGCAATCCGAGTCCCACTCCTTGCCTAGATGCGCCTCGCCCTTTGCCTTCTTGTAATTCTTCTTCTTTTCCCTCTTATTTCCCTGTTCCTGGTCACTATCATTATCGGGGCAGTTAGCGATAAAATGACCAATCTTACCGCACTTGAAGCATGAGCGCTTCCCTTTTGTCTTGGTCTTGCTTGGCTGCCCCTTGTGACCCTTTAGTACCGTCTTGAAGCGTTTAATGATGAGAGCCATCTCTTCATCATTAAGTCCGGCCGCCTCAATTTGTGCCACCTTGCTAGGTAGCGCCTCCTTGCTTCGTGTTGCTTTGAGAGCAAAAGGTTTCGGCTCGTTGATTGGACCGTTTAGAGCGTCGTCGACGTATCTCGCCTCCTTGATCATCATCCGCCCGCTTACAAATTTTCCGAGTACCTCCTCGGGCGTCAACTTCGTGTACCTGGGATTCTCACGAATATTGTTTACGAGATGAGGATCAAGAACGGTAAAGGACCTTAGCATTAGGCGGACGACGTCGTGGTCCGTCCATCGCGTGCTTCCATAGCTCCTTATCTTGTTGACAAGGGTCTTGAGCCGATTGTATGTTTGGGTTGGCTCCTCCCCCCTTATCATAGCGAATCTCCCAAGTTCGCCTTCCACCAATTCCATTTTTGTGAGCATGGTGACGTCGTTGCCCTCGTGAGAGATCTTGAGGGTGTCCCATATCTGCTTGGCATTGTCCAAGCCGCTCACCTTATTGTACTCTTCCCTGCACAAAGAGGCTAAGAGAACAGTAGTAGCTTGTGCATTTTTATGAATTTGTTCATTAATAAACATAGGGCTATCTGAGCTATCAAATTGCATTCCACTCTCTACAATCTCCCATATGCTAGGATGGAGAGAGAACAAGTGAGTACGCATTTTGTGGCTCCAAAATCCGTAGTCCTCTCCATCAAAGTGAGGGGGCTTGCCAAGTGGAATGGGGAGCAAATGCGAATTTGAACTTTGCGGAATACGAGAGTAGTCAAAAGAAAAGTTCGAATTAACCGGTTTCCTTTTCTCGTAGTCGTTGTGGTCGTCGTCCTTTTGGGAGGAAGAGGATTCGTCGCTGTCGTAGTAGACGATCTCCTTGATGCGCCTTGTCTTCTTCTTCTTCCCATCTTTTCGCTTGTGGCTTGAACCCAAGTCGTTGGACTTGTCATCCCTTGGCTCGTTGACAAAGGACTCCTTCTCCTTGTCGTTGATCACAATTCCCTTCCCTTTAGGATCCATCTCTTCGGGCGGTTAGTCCCTTTCTTGAAGAGAACGGCTCTGATACCAATTGAGAGCACCTAGAGGGGGGGTGAATAGGTGATCCTGTAAAAAACTTAAACTTATAGCCACAAAACTTTGATTAAGCGTTAGCACAGTAATTGCCAAGTGGCTAGAGAGAGTCAAAACACGATAACCACAAGAAAGCAATCACAGAGTTGACACGGTGGTTATCCCGTGGTTCGGCCAAGTACAAAACTTGCCTACTCCACGTTGTGGCGTCCCAACGGACGAGAGTTGCACTCAACTCCTCTCAAGTGATCCAATGATCAACTTGAATACCACGGTGTTTTTCTTTCCTTTGATCTTTTCCCGTTTGCGAGGAATCTCCACAACTTGGAGTCTCTCGCCCTTACAATTGAGTTCACAAAGAAGTACGGAGTAAGGTGGGAATGAGCAACGCACACAAGACTCGAAAATCAGAGCAACAACACGCACCCAAGTCGCAACAAGAGCTCGCAACGCAACACAAAGAGTTCACAACTCCACAAGAGCTCTATATGCTATCACAATGAAACGAATGCGTGAGATTGATGTCTTGGTGCTTAGAAGAGTTGTAGGAATGCTTGGTGTGCTCCTCCATGCGCCTAGGGGTCCCTTTTATAGCCCCAAGGCAGCTAGGAGCCGTTGAGAACAAATCTGGAAGGCCATCCTTGCCTTCTGTCGTCGGGCGCACCGGACAGTCCGGTGCACACCGGACACTGTCCGGTGCCCGATTTGTTTCCATAAACAGCGCAGCCGACCGTTGCTGCCTGTTGCAGATCTGGGAGCCATTGGCGCACCGGACAGTCCGGTGCACACCGGACAGTCCGGTGCCCCCCCTTCCGACCGTTGGCTCGGCCACGTGTCCTGCGCAGATCGCGCGGCCGACCGTTGGCCCAGCCGACCGTTGGCTCACCGGACAGTCCGGTGCACACCGGACAGTCCGGTGAATTTTAGCCGAAGTCGCCGGAGAAAGCCCGAGAGCGGCTGGTTTGCTCCGCGCTGGTCTGGCGCACCGGACACTGTCCGGTGCACACCGGACAGTCCGGTGCCCCAGCCCGAAGCAGCCTTTGGCTGTACACAGCCACTCTGCACTTCTTTTCTTTTCTTCTTTCTCCTGTTTCTAACACTTAGACAACATGTTAGTACACAAAACCAATGTTCTAAGTCTTTAGAAACATACCTTTACTTGTGATTTGCAACTTGTCCATCCATGGGCATAGATTCACATTTAAGCACTTTGTGTTGGCACTCAATCACCAAAATACTTAGAAATGGCCCAAGGGCACATTTCCCTTTCAGAATGCCACAAGTATAACATCATAATAAAGGAGGAAAACAGTGTATCATCGATAAGTCTCATCATGTTCATTGATTAGAGTTTGAGCAATAGCATAAAGCTAAACAATAATAATCCAACCTAAATAGGTAAACAAGGACATGGATAACAAAAGCTAGTCACTCCTTAGGTATAACTGTGAAATGCGGGAGGTGAATTAAAGAATGTATAGGACAAAGATAGGTAAAGGGACACTTGCCTCCACCAACCGACTGCTGCTCAGGGGCTTCTCCTGCGAGTTCTTTGGGCTCCTCAATCAGATCGTTCTCTATGTGAGCGCAAACATACATACATCCATCCATTCGAATTAGAAATAAACAGTATACCATACAAGAGAGCAGATAAGTCAAATATGCATAAGATATGACATACGATATTGCATTCGCCATGGCTAGAAAGAGAAGAAAGGAGGTCTCACAGTGGTTAAAGCTATACTCGAAGCGTATTATAGGTAGATGCATAACAAATCATAACGTGATCTAGTTCATCGAGTTACACTAACAAGTATTATTCACATGCACTAGTAGAATTATAACTATTTTCAATTGATCAACATTAAACGAGGTCCAAGATTAGCTACATGAAATAATTAACGTAACCAATTTCTAAATTGAGTTTCTATTTCATTAATATGAACAACGTGATTAGCGCGCATAAAATACACGGGGGGAGGGGGTAGACGGGCACGTCTAGGGGTAGACGAAAGCGCCGGGGGCACGGCGAGTCGTGCCAAAGCACCGCGCGCACCCCGCGAGCACGCGCGCGCAAGGCCGCGCTGACGCGTCGCGAACGGGTCGCGCACACGCCGGGGCCGAGCTGCGCACGTGCCGCGCTACGCAAGGGCACCACGGTCGCGCAAGCCGAAGCCGCGCCGGGTCGGGGCCACGCTGCGCAGGGGCGGGGCGAGACGCCGAGACTGGGCCGAGGCCGAGGGCGCGCGCAGGGCGCCGCGCCGCGCTGGGCGGGCACGCCGCGGTCGAAACGGGGCGAGGCCTGGGCGGGGTGGGGCGGGCGCGCCGTGGAGGCCGCTGAGGCCAGGGCGCCGAGGTCGGGGCAGGGGAGCTCGTCGGGGTGGGGAACGAGGCCGGGACGGGGCGGGGTGCCGGAGCCGCGGGCGAGGCCGCGCGGGCACGCCGCGCCGAGGACGGGGCGCGAGGGAGGCCGGGATGGGGCCGGGCGCGGGCGCCGGGGGCGGGCGGAACGCCGGCTAGGCCAGGCCGCCATGGCCGGGGGAGGGGAAGGAGGAGCCGGGACCGGCGGGTCGGGGCCGCCGCAAGCGGGCGCGAGTGAGCGCCCTCGCCGCGAGCCACGCGGGGCGGGGCGCTGTGGCCACCATGGCCGCGCGTCGAGAGCACGGCGGCGGGCGCCGAGGCGGCACCAAGCCGAGGGAAGAAGGGGGCGGGGAGGGAGAGGGAGGGAGGACCGAGGCTCACCGCGGACAGTCGGATGGCGGCGGCGGCGGTGGGCGAGGCTGGGATGGGGCAGGGGTGGTCGCGCGAGGTGGGGAGGAGAGGATCGTGCGCGCGGGGGGTTAGGGAAGGGAGAGGGAGAGGGCAATTCTGGGGGGGCAGCTACCGGGTGGGCCCCACATGGCAGGGCGGCGGCGGCTCCAACCGCCCGCGGATGGCGCGGCGCGCGCAGGGGCGAGGCGGCTGGGTCGCGAGGGGCGCGGGGCAGGCCGCAGCTGGGCCGCCGAGCCAGCTCAAGGTGGGGGAGGGGGAGCCGAGCTGGGCCGCGGGGCCACGGCTGGACCGCCGAGCCGGCTGGGCCGCGCGGGGGGGGTGCGCTGGCTGGGCCGCCAGGAAGTCGGTCCAAAAAAGGGGGTTTCCTTTCTATATCCCATTTCCTATCTTCCATAATCTTCTACTAAGAGCATTCTTTATGGAAACCAAGCAAATACTCCTAAGGAAAAGATGTGTGGTTCGGCATGATGCAACAACCAAAGAAAATATTTCTAGGGTTTACTTACACGAGATCTCAAGCCGAATCTCGCTATAACTTTGGAAAAGATCAAGGCTTAGCGAGGAGAAAAGAAAAAAAAGAAAGGGTAACGCCCGAATTTGGTGAGTGAAGAAAAGAAAAAATTCAACTCCAAAATTCGAGGCGTTACAAACCTATCGCCCTTAAAAGAATCTCGCCCTTGAGATTCAAGGTTGGCTAGCAAAGAGCTGAGGGTATTTGGCCATCAGATCATCTTCACGCTCCCAAGTTGCTTCTTCCGCAGAGTGATGATTCCATCTGACCTTGCACATTCTGATGGTCTTCCTTCGGGTGACTCTGTCTGCAGTCTCAAGGATTTGCGTTGGCTTTTCAATGTAGGTCAAGTCTTCCTGGACTTCAAGACCTTCCACTAGCAACTGCTCTTCTAGCACACGCAGACATTTCTTCAACTGAGACACATGAAAGACATTGTGCACTGCGGACAAACCCTCTAGCAAATTGAGCTGATAAGCCACTTCTCCACGCCTTGCGAGAATCTGATACGGACCAATATAGCGGGGTGCTAGCTTGCCTTTGACTCTGAATCTTCTGACTCCTCTGATCGGTGACACTTTCAGATAGACAAAATCCCCAACTTCGAAACTCAGCTCTCTTCTTCTTGTGTCTGCATAGCTTCGCTGCCTTGATTCCGCTATCTTCAGATTCTCCCGAACCATCTTGATGTTCTCTTCAGCTTCAAGCAGAATGTCCGGCCCGAACACTTGCTTTTCTCCAGGCTGATCCCATTGCAACGAAGTTCTACAACTCCTTCCATAAAGCGCCTGAAATGGTGACATCTTCAAGATGGCCTGGTAACTGTTGTTATAGGAGAACTCTGCATAAGGTAATCTCTTGTCCCATCCAGACTGATCTTGCAACGCACAGGCTCTCAACATGTCTTCAAGGATTTGATTAGTTCTTTCGGTCTGACCATTTGTCTGCGGATGATAAGCTGAACTGAAATTCAGATGTGTACCCAAAGCTTCATGCAACTGCTACCAGAAATGAGAGGTGAACTGTGTTCCTCTATCTGACACTATCTTCTTTGGCACACCATGAAGACAAACGATCACATGTACAACTCTGCCAATACTGTACTGCTGTAGTTGGTCTTGACAGGTATGAAGTGGGCTGACTTGGTTAAGCGGTCCACCACTACCCAAATGGAATCGTAGCCGGCTCGAGTGCGAGGCAATCCGACTATGAAGTCCATACCGATTTCATCCCATTTCCACTGAGGAATTTGCAACGGTTGCAACAATCCAGCTGGTCTCTGGTGCTCTGCCTTGATCCGTCGACAGCCATCACACATAGCCACATGTTCTGTGATTTCTCTCTTCATTCCGTACCACCAGAATTTCTTCTTTTGATCCTGATACATCTTCTCACTACTAGGGTGAATCGAATAAGCTGTCTCATGAGCTTCCTTGAGAATCAATTCTCGAATAGACTGGACATTGGGAACACACAAGCGGTCCTTGAACCATATCACACCTTCTGCATCTTCCCGAAAATCTTTGCCTCTGCCTTCTAGAATCAGTCACCGGATTTCACTAATCTTCTCATCATTCTTATGCGCTTCTTTGATCTCCCGCTCTAAGGTGGGTTCTAACTCAACTGTGACTCCTCGCGTGTTGTTCATAAATCCAAGACTCAATCTGTCAAACTCTTTGGCCAACTCATAAGGCATCGGACGAGCGACCATCAAATTGACTTGACTCTTCCTGCTCAAAGCGTCTGCCACTACGTTCGCTTTGCCTGGATGGTAATGAATCTCTAACTCATAGTCTTTGATCAGCTCTAATCATCTTTGTTGCCTCATATTCAACTCTGACTGAGTGAATATGTACTTCAGACTCTTGTGGTCTGTGTAAACATCACATTTCTGCCCATACAGATAGTGCCTCCATGTCTTCAGTGCGTGAACCACTGCTGCCAACTCTAGGTCATGGATTGGGTAATTCTTCTCATGAACCTTCAGCTGTTGGGACGAGTAAGCCACAACTCTTCCCTCTTGCATCAACACGCATCCCAAACCAGTCTAACAAGCATCGCAATACACCGAGAAGGGCTTGTGCACATCAGGCAGGACTAAGACAGGCGCTGTAGTCAACTTCTCTTTCAGCGCTTCAAAGGCTTCTTGGCATTTCTGGGTCCACTTGAACTCAACCTTGTTGCCTAGCAAAGCTATCATTGGTTTTGCAATCTTTGAAAACCCTTCAATGAATCGCCGATAATATCCGGCCATTCCAATGAAGCTTTTGATTCCTCGAGCATCTGTTGGCGCTTTCCAGTTCAGAATGTCTGCCACTTTCTTCGGGTCCACAGCCAATCCTTCTTTGTTGATTATGTGACCTAAGAACAAGACTTCACTGATCTAGAACTCGCACTTTCTCAACTTTGCATACAGCTGGTGCTCTCGCAATCTCTGCAATACCATCCTCAAATGATCTGCATGCTCTGCTTCGCTTTAAGAATATATCAGAATGTCATCAATAAACACCACCACAAACTTATCAAGATAATCCATGAATACACTGTTCATCAAGTTCATGAAGAAGGCTGGTGCATTTGTTAGACCGAAAGACATCACAGTGAACTCATACAACCCATACTTGGTAATGAATGCCGTCTTCGGAATGTCTGAAGGTCGAATCCTGAGCTGATGATAACCTGACCTCAGATCTATCTTTGAGAACACGCTGGCTCCTCTCAACTGGTCGAACAGGTCTTCTATTCTGGGCAAGGGGTACTTGTTCTTGATTGTGACCTCATTCAGAGCTTGATAATCGATATACATCCTTCTAGTGCCATCTTTCTTCTCCACAAATAGGACAGGGGTGGCCCAAGGCGAGGTGCTTGGCCGAATGTAACCTTTCTCTGACAGCTCATCAATCTGCTTCTTAAGCTCAACCAACTCTGGTCCCGATACTCTGTAAGCTCTCTTAAAAATGGGGGCGGTGCCAGGAAGAAGCTCTATAGCAAACTCAACTTTCCGCTCTGGTGGCATACCTGGTAAGTCCTTTGGGAACACATCTGGGAACTCGGACACAACCTTGATAACCTCCAATGGATCTGCTTCACTGCTATTAACAGCCATCTGATAACAACTTCCTTTCTTCGGCTCAGGCGGGACTAACTCGGTCACCACTTTCTTTCCAAATGGGGACACCAACTTGATTGTCCTCTTATCACAACTGATAACTGTCTGATATTTGTCTAGCCAATTCATCCCTAGGATGACATTTGTTCCCTGAGTACCCATTACTATGAGGTTAGCGGGAAACGCTATCCCCCTTATTTCCACACTTACATTCAAACAAATGCTATCGGCTCGAATTCTACCACCGGCTGAGTCAATTTGAATGGGGGTTGACATGGTAGTTATTGGAAGATTATATGCTTCTACCCATGATGCAGTAATGAATGAATGTGTTGCTCCAGTATCAAATAACACTTCTGCAATATGGGAGTCGACTGGAAACATACCTACTATCATGCCGGGGGTCTCCTGAATTGCTTCAGCCTCCAAGTGGTTCAGTCTCCCATGGTTATAACATGGCTGAGAGCGGTTGCCTGCTCCAGGCTGAGACACATTCTGCTTTGCTGGGGCATTGGGGCCTAACTGTTGTTGGGCTGCCTTCTTCGGACATTGCATCACCCAATGGCCTTGCTCTCCACAGTGGAAGCATGCTCTGTTTCCAACTTGAGCTGGTGCTGCTTGACTGTTCTGTTGAGTTGCTGGGGCAGGAAGACAAGGTGCCTGCTGATTCTACCTTTGAAACTGACCTCCTCCTGACTGATTATTTTGGCGATTCTGATGCTCGTGCTGAGGATACTGCCTTTGGAACTGCTGATGCTGAGGTGGACGTTGGTTCTGCCTGAACTGTTGAGGTTGATTGCCTGAGAAACGAGGACGATTGCTGCTTCTAGGCTAAGGTCCACTGATCTTGCGCTTGCGATCCTCCATCTCTTTGCGCTTCCTCTCTGTCATGATTGCTCTGTCAATCAGGTGTTGAAACGTTAGGAAGGTATGATTCATAAGTTGATACTGCAGAGGTTCAAACAAGCCTCTCAGGAAATGATACTGTCGCTTGGCGTCGGTGTTGACATCTTCAGGAGCATAGCGAGACAACTGCAGAAACCTGTCCCGGTATTCACTGACAGACAATGACCCTTGTTTGAGGGCCAGGAACTCCTCCTTCTTCACTATCATCAGACCTGCAGGAACATGGTACTGACGAAAGCTACCTCTAAATTCTCCCCAGGTGATGGCATCGGGGTTGGCATGGGTGACGAGATAGGACTCCCACCAAGACTGAGCTGCTCCTCTCAACAGACGGGGACCATATAGGACTTTATCCCTGTCATCACACTGGGCGGTATGCAACACTTGCTCCACAGTGCGCAGCCAGTCTTCAGCATCCATGGGATCAGAAGAATGAGCGAACGTTGGGGGATGACCTCTCATGAATTCAGCACGCTTGTCCCTGGGCATTTGAGGCATCTAAGGCTGAGGTGGTGGCTGCTGCTGCTGCTGAATGGCGGCTAGAGTCTGACCGATAGCTTGAACTGCCTGAGTCTGCATCAGGAACATCTGCTCGATGGACATCGGGGGTGGGGGCGGCAGTTGCTGTTGCTGGAGTACCTCATCCTGCTGAGCTGCCTGCTCCTACTGAGCACGCCTTCCTCCCTTGCGCCTGTTTTCTGACATCTGCAGAATGCAACCACACATCAGAACTGATCTTGCAACTTGCAGCATAAGAAAAGAGTATAGGATTCTCCACAACACTGAACAGAGGAACATCTTCACTGGTCTCCAACATAGACCAACACAGCTTCTCAGATAAAGAGGAAAGTGGAATAAAAGGCTTCCCAACTAGATAACTAGCTTCATTAACATATAATAGGTAAACCAAAATGCAGGGGATACCCACACTCTGGTGACAGTCATTACAAAGATCCAAATCAAACATAGTTCATCATGACAAACATAAATGCACAGGATAAGCAAACTACCATATCTAACTAAGACTAACTAAGAGTGAGACTAATGCTAGGACTGAGACTGAGACCTAGACTAAAACTTCTATATTAAGCATTTATTACAAGACTCAACACTAACGATTTATGGTTCTAAGTCTATCTTGGTCTTGCAGTCGGGATTGCCATAAGACCGGTGTCCACGCCGAGGTGAGCGGTACGGGTGCTGAGTCCCGACGGGAGCGAGGGAACCATCATCCAGGTGACGGCGTTCCGCGCGCTCAGCTCGCAGCTGGGGGATCTCAGCACGAGCCCTACTCAGCTCGTCTAATGCATGGTCCAGCTCCGTGTTTAGCACGGCGGCTAGGTTGACTGTGCTGCTCAACCTAGGATTGTCCTCACCAACAGGTGAGACAATCACGCCTCCTGTGCTGCCAGATGGACGGCGGGGGTAATACTTCAGGTTGAGACCGTCAGCTACCCCACCGAGCACTAAGCAGTAGTGAGAAAGCGCACGTCGTGTGGCATCTTGCATGGTCGCCTCAGCTGAGTCCCGCTCAGAGATGGAATAGTTCTCTGAGCAGACCTCCACACCCCAGATACTGTTCTCCGGACGGCGCACCAAGCAGGTCGCCTCCCAGCGGTCCGGGTAGACCCCACGGCTGTGCTGGAAGACCACACAGCGATACTCGATAGACCAAGTACGCTGGTCAAGTGCCCGACGTAGCAGGGTGTCGAGCGCCTCGTGGAAGTGACACCCGCGAGCAGCGTCGCGAGTGATGGGTCGAGCAACCCATCTTTCCGGCTCCTGGTCAATAGAAAAGTCGGTGTCGTGGCTCGAGCTGTTGTCGCCACCTCCGTCGTCCGGGTCTCCTCCAGCAGCTACTCCAGGGGTTGGGGCGCTCAGTGGTGGTGCAGGGGGCGCCTCCAGGGGAAGCACAGGGGAGCAGCTCCTCACAGACTCTATCTCCTGCTGGAGCGAGAAAGAAGAGCCTTGCTGCTCCTGTCGTCGATGCTCCTGCTCCTCATGCAGGCGGTGGTGCAGCCTCTCCAAGTGGCTGGACTGACTGGTCACGGGACGGTGAAGCGGACGCTCCGCGAGACGGGAGGGTAAGATGGCGATGACAGACTTCCATGGAGTGTGTCTAAGACGAGCCATCTACAAAAGACACCACAAGCATAAGAGTGAGAACAGAACTAATATGACCAGCAAGTAAACCATAAATAAATGAAGGATTAGAATAAAACACAATTTTCAGCAAGGTATAATATATAGTAGAACATAGGTTTGGTCGATATGACCAACTTTTGAAGGGATACCAAAGTCAAGGCAGGGACAGAGGTCTATAATCCTTAGAACGACCATTCTACTCTAGGTTAGCGGTCCTACAGTCAGCACGGCTTTGATACCACCTATGTCACACCCGGTTTTAGAAGGCAAACCGAATGCGAACCATGTACGTGCCAGGATCAGCAATTCACGTACACAGCAGTTACATAACGTGGACATCATCACACAATGCTCAAATAGTATTAAAAAGGGGAATAATAGTCAATTACATCATATGTCTGAGACATCCACATAGTCTTTAAAATAATCAAAGTGTGAAAACGAAATGTAGATAAATGTGGCCTTCATAGGCAGCCGACTGGGGGTTGCCGCTAACCCACGCCTAGAACTCGTCGTAGTCTTGGAACTCCTGGAAGTCTCCTTCCACGGCTTCATCTTCTCCTGAGTAGTGGTTGCAATACTGACAACCTAGGGATGGGGGGTTTGGTGTGTAGAGCAAGGGTGAGTACACATCAACATACTCAGCAAGTATCCTGTTTGGCTGTAGTGGACTAGCTTTATGTGGGGGTAAGTCAAGCAGTTGCTTTTAGTTGGTCAGATTATTATTACTAGTAGAGAAAGCCAAGTTTTAGAATTAACCCACGTTATTGACCCAAACGTACTCCTTTCCAAACGGAAAGACTATCACTTACCATTACCAGAATCAATGCCAAGAACCATCAATCTCATTGCCACCGGCAATCCGAACATCTCTGATCAAGTACCACTAATCACTAGAGCTCCCTTGGCCGCTCATAACCGCGAGCACGGCTGATATATCAGTTTCCATACACTCCGCAGAGGTTGTGCACTTTACCCACAAGTCGTGATTCCCTTTCTGCCCGGAGATCATGACTCTCCATTGATCACTACCAAGGTGACCCAGCAGGGCATCACTACGTAGCCTTTACAAAGATTCCCCGGGGCTGTAGCCGCCCGTTAGGTTTCCTAAATGCACCGCACTCTTCCCCAAGGAGCGAACCAACTTGGCAGAGCGAGCCGCATACACCGAGCCCCATTAACGGCACGACGGCTAAGCGAACTACACCCTAGTTCCTCTAATTATTCAGCTAAGGGCATCCCATTCCACCCTCATGGTTGCACTATTTTCCCGGGCGGTCATCCAACGAACAGGTCCTTACGGAGAGGCACTCGAGAAACCGCTCAAGCCCCCTTGAATGCCACAAGTATAACATCATAATAAAGGAGGAAAACAGTGTATCATCGATAAGTCTCATCATGTTCATTGATTAGAGTTGAGCAATATCATAAAGCTAAACAATAATAATCCAACCCAAATAGGTAAACAAGGACATGGATAACAAAAGCTAGTCACTTCTTAGGTATAACTGTGAAATGCGGGAGGTAAATTAAAGAATGTATAGGACAAAGATAGGTCAAGGGACACTTGCCTCCACCAACCGACTGCTGCTCAGGGGCTTCTCCTGCGAGTTTTTCGGGCTCCTCAATCAGATCGTTCTCTATGCGAGCGCAAACATACATACATCCATCCATTCGAATTAGAAATAAACAGTACACCATACAAGAGAGCATATAAGTCAAATATGCATAAGATATGACATACGATATTGCATTCGCCATGGCTAAAAAGAGAAGAAAGAAGGTCTCGCAGTGGTTAAAGCTATACTCGAAGCGTATTACGGGTAGATGCATAACAAATCATTACGTGATCTAGTTCATCGAGTTACACTAACAAGTATTATTCACATGCACTAGTAGAATTATAATTATTTTCAATTGATCAACATTAAACGAGGTCCAAGATTAGCTACATGAAATAATTAACGTAACCAATTTCTAAATTGAGTTTCTATTTCATTAATATGATGTCACACCCGGATTTTGGGAGCACCAAGACCTGGGCGCGAACATAATCACCAGGTGTGCTGGGACCAAGTCTCACACATATGATGAATCATGGCACAGGATCGAATGTCACATCTTTACTATATAATAAGAGTTCTATACAAAATAAACAAATAAATAATTACATTATAAGGAGACAACAGTCCAGCAACCCAAAGTTGACTAGGAGACGACGGCCTAGATCTCTCACGAACACATCGCAGCATCCTCCAAACGCCTCATCCGGTGGTACCTGTTCTTGACCTGTGGGGGTGTGAGACAGCAAGAGTGAGCTCACATACGTTCATCGCTCAACAAGTTGTGGGGAATAATGTGCATGAACTCACCAAAGGTGGGAGCTCATGTGAAGTGTAAGGCTTACCAAAGAGGATGGTTAGAGTTGAGCATTGCTTGTAAAGTTGGTCAAAATTTTATTAGCAATTACTAAGTATAAGTAAATACCAACCCAATTAAGCAGTAGAACAAAAGTAACAACCTCACCTGCGATGCAATGCATATGACAAATTGAGTTTAAGTTCCATAATTTAATCATGTGAGTGTCCGAGCTGCTCATGACCGTGAGCACGGCTAGTATCCCAGTTTCACACTCTGCAGAGGTTGCGCATCTTTAATCGAGCTGCTCATGACCGTGAGCATGGCTAGTATACCAGTTTTACACTCTGCAGAGGTTGCGCATCTTTACCCACAAGTTATGTTACTTATCTGCCAAGAGACGGCCAATCCCATACACCTCTACTGAGGAGGCGAGGCAGGGTAACACTACGAGGCCTTTACAAAGTTCCACTAGCTTCAGAAAACCCGCTACAGTTTATAGGAAGCTCCAATGCAGGAATCCCCCACATGACCGCCATCGCAGCAAAATCATCCCAAGGGCCTCCCTACACTGACCACTCCCCTACTGCCCTTGCCCCTTTCAGGTAAGGTAGTCCTCCACTAGCTTTCCTAATTAGTCAGCCAAGGGCGTCCATAAACCCTTGTGGTAGCACTGTTTTCCCGGGTGGTTCTCCATGTTCCAATTAACATAATGATCTTAACATGAACAATAAATAACAACTGATAACAAAAGTATAATCATGAATAGTGTAATCTTCATACCCAAAACCACATAAAGCAATAGCAGGTACTACCCAAAAAGTTCAGTGGTAAACAAGGTATAAAGATAATCAAACTAGGGTAACCTGTTGGGTCCCATCAAAATTAACCTATGCAGATCATTATGATTAATCAGAACATGACTGGGTAAAAGAAGTGATCAAGGGCACAACTTGCCTGAGACTTGAGATTCCAGGTACCAAGATGATCTTCAGGTGACTCCGTAACCTCGCTGGTAGCCGTAGCAATACAGACAAACATGGTATAGGCAAAATTAACATTACACCAAACATGAGAACAAACTGCGTAATAATAATCTACACGCCGCTACGAGATCGTGGGTTCGCGGACCACTAAAATCAGAGTTATGGTTACAGAGTTTATGATTTATGAAAGGTCCATGTGATTAAACTATATTATAAATTGATTAGCTTACAGTATATGAGAAAGTATATTCTAAATAGTTAATCCAACTTTAACCTAGATCATAACTTGGTTAGGGATTAACTTTTACCCAGATTATATTTATAGAGAGATTATTCCTAGGTTATTCGAGTTAATCTACTGAATAAAGATTGAACATTTTCCTAATTATAATTATATGTAATACGGTACACATGATGTTGCTACTGCGTAGAGAATATTTTTATGAAGCCAACGCAATTCGAATGGAT
The DNA here is from genome assembly GCF_902167145.1 of Zea mays. Classification (NCBI taxonomy): domain Eukaryota; kingdom Viridiplantae; phylum Streptophyta; class Magnoliopsida; order Poales; family Poaceae; genus Zea; species Zea mays. The sequence goes on along the minus strand of NC_050099.1, from coordinate 40,380,067 downwards.
CAAATCAGAGTTAAAACCAAGGAGATATGATTTTCCAAAGTTTAGGGAATTATTTTTATCCTAAAATCATTTTCCTCATCAATTTTATCTATTTTATTTAATTTCTGGGACGCTGCCACAATTCCAGTGAAGCCCAGGGGGGTCGCAAGCAAGTTTTCAGGACCTAGCCGTGATGGTTCTTAAGACCAGGTGGGACCGCGGGTTGATTTAATAAAAAGTTAGGGTCTCTTTAACAAAATAGCTTGGCCGAAGGGGTATCACCCAATCTAGGTCGTTGGATCAACAGTCGAGGGCTCGGATTAGATCGGATCTTATGTGAAACGGTATTCAATCCGGACCGCAGGATCCTCTCTCGATGGTTCAGATTAGATCAAGTGTATTATGAACCCGCGAACGATGCAGAACCGCACGATCGCGATCTAACGTACAGGATTCCCTGGACCGAAACGCTATACCCTGGTTTGATCCGGCCTGTTCATCACTCGATCAATGGCCCACGGTGATTCTCTCCTCGGATCTAATCCTAGCCACACATCAATATCCTACGGCCAAACGGCATTGCCACTATCCCCCAGCTGTCCAGACGGCCACACCGCCAAACCCCACGGCGGAGGCCATGGCCGGCGACCTTGATCCTACGCGCCAGCGCCCCAACCTTCCATCAATCAGTCAATTTTCGTAGAGGGCAAATAAGCGAAGATGGGGAGAGGAGTTTTACCGTAGATTATGCCACAGGGAATCCCCCACACGTCGGAGGGAGGAAACACGGCGCTGCTCAACGCCGGCAAGAAATTAAACCTGTCCCGAGAGCACCCGCGCACAAATTCGATCAGGTACAAGACCCTCGTCCGAGCTATCGCCAACGACACCACGCAGCACCAAAGACACAATCTACACAGAGATCAGGCGTGGCGGCCACTGGCGTTCCTGGTGGCGATGGCGACCGATGTCGCAGAGGAATGCGGATGGGGAAAAGGGGTGCCCGAGTCTCAGCTTTATAATCTGGAGGCAAGGATTCCCCCGACCAGTCGGTTTCGGAGCTCAGCGCAAAACATGGCGGAGTCGCACGCGCCGAGCGCGTGGTTGTTGAGACTTCTGTCCGCCGTGCTCGCTGTTTCTGTTGGGGGAAGGAGGAGATAAGTCCGACAGGTGGGTCCCGGCGCACAGTGAGGGAAGAGAGAGGAGAAGGCTGCCAGGTGGGCTGCTAGTGCACGCGAAAAGATGGTGGGCTGGGTGAGATTTGGCCCAGAATGCTTTTTTCGGTTTTCTTTCTTTTTATTATTTATTTTCTACTTTATTTTCCTATTTTCCTTTCCAAATTTCCAATTCATTTCTGAAACAAATTTCCAGATCTTCAAAATGTATCAATTGAAATCCAAATGTGAATATAAATCATATTATTTTAAATATTACTATTTTTTTATTCTCCTTCTCAAATTTGACTCATAACAATAATTGTCTCTATTGCAAAATTTTCTTTTCTAATTTTTAAACTGTATTGGTTTATTCATATTTTTTCCTAGTAATTTTGGGTCTTACAAATCCTACCCCCCTTAACAGAAATCTTGTCCTCGAGATTTGTAAGAAAAGGGATACAGACGGACTGGTTTGTAATTCAGTTTTTTTTTAATCTATAATTGGTTCAAAAATTCATAGTCTTTTTTATGGTCAATAGTGGGTGATTAGGAAAGCATGGGTATATATATATGGTCACTTTATTGTGTAGGATAAAAGATAGGTTAGGGCAAGAATAGCCTAGGGTAAGCAAGTTTATGATGGGAAAGAATTCTGTGTTGAGTGGTAATGCATCTGAAGATCGAGTTTGACTTCTCTCCTTCCTTGACGAGGTTTTTCTTTTCTTCTCCAGTCTTGATCTTATTGATTCGAGGTTAGTGTATTTTATCGGAGTTGGGGAAATATGGTGAATATAGATAGGGGTGAGATGGACTACATGATGTAGGCCAAAAGTTTATTTGATGTTAAGTGAAAATAGACATATTCTGCAATTCATCGTGAATCTTCTGGTTGGGTAAGTTTTGTAATTTGTTATATAGGTCAAGTTGTTGTGTATGACCAAGTTGATCTAAGTCACCAATTTTGGCTTAAGTGAATTAGGAGTATGGACTTATCTTTTGTACCAGCATTTAAGTAACTCCCACTAGATTAGAACATATTAGATTAGATATGATCTATATGAGACTAGTTTAGATTAGATAGGTTTATTAGGGTAAGATGAATCTTTATTAGGATAAGTTAGGATCTTTTGAGATAAGATGAATCTATTAAGATAAGAGAGAACCTCTTAAGATAAGATGGATCTATTGGGCTAGATATATTTTAATTTGGATAAGTTAGGATATTTTTGAGATAAGATGGATCTATGAGTGTAGGATAGAATCTTTTAAGATGAGATGGATATGGTTGGGCTAGACACTTTAATGAGGGACAATCTAGTTTGTCTAGTTACTTTTATAAGCATTATGTATATGCAGATGTAATTGTGGACATTACTCCACAACTCATCACACTCAATCAAAGATCCAAGACAAACACTTCAAGCATATAGATACCTATAAAATAGTTTTTTTTGTTTATGTTCCTAAGATTAGGTCTCCTATTCCTAAAGGTCACTTTAGGCACAGGATTTCAAAGTGTGAAATCCACATTTGTCTTTAGAGTGAAAAGGTAAAAGTAATCAAAGTAAAGCGGAAATAGATGAGAAAAGATTAAGAAAAGTTTAGAAAGAATCAGAGTAGCAAAGGTAAGTAAGTAAGGGTTATCCATTTCTGTCTAGGTTTCGTCCTACAGTCAACATTCCTCTGATACCACTTCTGTCACACCCGGATTTTGGGGGCACCAAGACCCGGGCGCGAACATAAATCACCAGGTGTGTTGGGACCAAGTCTCACACATATGATGAATCATGGCACGGGATCGAATGTCACATCTTTACTATATAATAAGAGTTCTATACAAAATAAATAAATAAATAATTACATTATAAGGAGACAACAGTCCAGCAACCCAAAGTTGACTGGGAGACGACGGCCTAGATCTCTCACGAACACATCGCATCATCCTCCAAGCGCCTCATCCGGTGGTACCTGTTCTTGACCTGTGGGGGTGTGAGACAGCAAGAGTGAGCTCACATACGTTCATCGCTCAACAAGTTGTGGGGAATAATGTGCATGAACTCGCCAATGGTGGGAGCTCATGTGAAGTGTAAGGCTTACCAAAGAGGATGGTTAGAGCTGAGCATTGCTTTTAAAGTTGGTCAAAATTTTATTAGCAATTACTAAGTATAAGTAAATACCAACCCAATTAAGCAGTAGAACAAAAGTAACAACCTCACCTGCGATGCAATGCATATGACAAATTGAGTTTAAGTTCCATAATTTAATCATGTGAGTGTCTGAGCTGCTCATGACCGTGAGCACGGCTAGTATCCCAGTTTCACACTCTGCAGAGGTTGCGCATCTTTAATCGAGCTGCTCATGACCGTGAGCACGGCTAGTATACAAGTTTTACACTCTGCAGAGGTTGCGCATCTTTACCCACAAGTTATGTTACCTATCTGCCAAGAGACGGCCAATCCCATACACCTCTACCGAGGAGGCGAGGCAGGGTAACACTACGAGGCCTTTACAAAGTTCCACTAGCTTCAGAAAACCCGCTACAGTTTATAGGAAGCTCCAATGCAGGAATCCCCCGCATGACCGCCATCGCAGCAAAATCATCCCAAGGGCCTCCCTACACTGACCACTCCCCTACTGCCCTTGCCCCTTTCGGGTAAGGTAGTCCTCCACTAGCTTTCCTAATTAGTCAGCCAAGGGCGTCCATAAACCCTTGTGGTAGCACTGTTTTCCCGGGTGGTTCTCCATGTTCCAATTAACATAATGATCTTAACATGAACAATAAATAACAACTGATAACAAAAGTATAATCATGAATAGTGTAATCTTCATACCCAAAACCACATAAAGCAATAGCAGGTACTACCCAAAAAGTTCAGTGGTAAACAAGGTATAAAGATAATCAAACTAGGGTAACCTGTTGGGTCCCATCAAAATTAACCTATGCAGATCATTATGATTAATCAGAACATGACTGGGTAAAAGAAGTGATCAAGGGCACAACTTGCCTGAGACTTGAGATTCCAGGTACCAGGATGATCTTCAGGTGACTCTGTAACCTCGCTGGTAGCCGTAGCAATACAGACAAACATGGTATAGGCAAAATTAACATTACACCAAACATGAGAACAAACTGCGTAATAATAATCTACACGCCTCTACGAGATCGTGGGTTCGCTGACCACTAAAATCAGAGTTATGGTTACAGAGTTTATGATTTATGAAAGGTCTATGTGATTAAACTATATTATAAATTGATTAGCTTACAGTATATGAGAAAGTATATTCTAAATAGTTAATCCAACTTTAACCTAGATCATAACTTGGTTAGGGATTAACTTTTACCCAGATTATATTTATAGAGAGATTATTCCTAGGTTATTCGAGTTAATCTACTGAATAACGATTGAACATTTTCCTAATTATAATTATATGAAATATGGTACACATGATGTTGCTACTGCGTAGAGAATATTTTTATGAAGCCAACGCAATTCGAATGGATCAAATCGGAGTTAAAACCAAGGAGATATGATTTTCCAAAGTTTAGGAAATTATTTTTATCCTAAAATCATTTTCTTCATCAATTTTATCTATTTTATTTAATTTCTGGGACGCTGCCACAATTCCAGTGAAGCCCAGGGGGGTCGCAAGCAAGTTTTCAGGACCTAGCCGTGATGGTTCTTAAGACCAGGTGGGACCGCGGGTTGATTTAATAAAAAGTTAGGGTCTCTTTAACAAAATAGCTTGGCCGAAGGGGTATCACCCAATCTAGGTCGTTGGATCAACAGTCGAGGGCTCGGATTAGATCGGATCTTATGTGAAACGGTATTCAATCCGGGCCGCAGGATCCGCTCTCGATGGTTTAGATTAGATCAAGCGTATTATGAACCCGCGAACGATGCAGAACCGCACAATCGCGATCTAACATACAGGATTCTCTGGACCGAAACGCTATACCCTGGTTTGATCCGGCCCGTTCATCAGTCGATCAATGGCCCACGGTGATTCTCTCCTCGGATCTAATCCTAGCCACACATCAATATCCTACGGCCAAACGGCCTTGCCCCTATCCCCCAGCTGTCCAGACGGCCACACCGCCAAACCCCACGGCGGAGGCCATGGCCGGCGACCTTGATCCTACGCGCCAGCGCCCCAACCTTCCATCAATCAGTCAATTTGCGTAGAGGGCGAATAAGCGAAGTTGGGGAGAGGAGTTTTACCGTAGATTATGCCATAGGGAATCCCCCACACGTCGGAGGGAGGAAACACGGCGCTGCTCAACGCCGGCAAGAAATTAAGCCTGCCCCGAGAGCACCCGCGCACAAATTCGATCAGGTACAAGACCCCCGTCCGAGCTATCGCCAACGACACCACGCAGCACCAAAGACACAATCTACACAGAGATCAGGCGTGGCGGCCACTGGCGTTCCTGGTGGCGATGGCGACCGATGTCGCAGAGGAATGCGGATGGGGAAGAGGGGTGCTCGAGTCTCACCTTTATAATCTGGAGGCAAGGATTCCCCCGACCAGTCGGTTCCGGAGCTCAGCGCAAAACATGGCGGAGTCGCACGCGCCGAGCGCGTGGTTGTTGAGACTTCTGTCCGCCGTGCTCGCTGTTTCTGTTGGGGGAAGGAGGAGATAAGTCCGACAGGTGGGTCCCGGCGCACAGTGAGGGAAGAGAGAGGAGAAGGCTGCCAGGTGGGCTGCTAGTGCACGCGAAGAGATGGTGGGCTGGGTGAGATTTGGCCCAGAATGCTTTTTTGGTTTCTTTCTTTTTATTATTTATTTTCTACTTTATTTTCCTATTTTCCTTTCCAAATTTCCAATTCATTTCTGAAACAAATTTCTAGATCTTCAAAATGTATCAATTGAAATCCAAATGTGAATATAAATCATATTATTTTAAATATTACTATTTTTTATTCTCCTTCTCAAATTTGACTCATAACAATAATTGTCTCTATTGCAAAAATTTCTTTTCTAATTTTCAAACTGTATTGGTTTATTAATATTTTTTTTCCTAGTAATTTTGGGTCTTACATATGAACAACGTGATTAGCGCGCATAAAATACACGGGGGGTAGACGGGCACGTCTAGGGGTAGACGAGTGCGCCGGGGGCACGGCGAGCCGTGCCAAAGCACCGCGCGCACCCCGCGAGCACGAGCGCGCAAGGCCGCGCTGACGCGTCGCGAACGGGTCACGCGCACGCCGGGGCCGAGCTGCGCACGCGCCGCGCTACGCAGGGGCACCACGGCCGCGCGAGCCGAAGCCGCGCCGGGCCGGGGCCGCGCTGCGCAGAGGCAGGGCGAGACGCCGGGACCGGGTCGAGGCCGAGGGCGCGCGCAGGGCACTGCGCCGCGCGGGGCGGGCACGCCGCGGCCGGAACGGGGCGAGGCCGGGGCGGGGCGGGCGCGCCGCGGAGGCCGCCAAGGCCGGGGCGCTGGGGTTGGGGCAAAGGAGCTCGTTGGGGTGGGGAACGAGGCCGAGACGAGGCGGGGTGCCGGGGCCGCAGGCGAGGCCGCACTACACCAAAATCATACACTTCCTACGGTTTTTTAACTTCCTACAACTTTTATAACAAACCGTAGGAAATAAATAACTTCCGAGAGGCAACTGGTAGCTCTAGGAAGTAAACATAACTTCCTACGTTATTTTATAAAAACTGTCGGAAGTTACAAAACCGTAGGAAGTTAGATAACTTCCTACGGCCTCCTCTAGGAAGTTAGGTTTCATCCGTTGACCAGTCAAACGAATAGTTAACTTACTACGGCCTCCTCTAGGAAGTTAGGTTTTATCTGTTGACCAGTCAAATGAAAATCTAACTTCCTACGGCTGGCTCTAGGAAGTTAGCTGTCCAGCTAACTTTCTACGGCCTCCTCTAGGAAGTTAGGTTTCATCTGTTGACCAGTCAAATGAAAATCTAACTTCCTACGGTCGGCTCTAGGAAGTTACTTAACTTCCTAGAGTAAGTGTACAAACTCCAGGAAGTTACCTAACTTCCTACGACTTTACTCTAGGAAGTTATGTTTTTATATTAAACCTCTCTCAACCTTATCTCTTCTTCTCTTACCTTTCTCAATGTCTCTCTCTGTCTCTGCCTGGCCGAACTCCACACGCCCGCCGCCTCTCCCGAGCCCGGCCGCCCCCGCCATGCCCTCGGCCCCAGCCGCCCCTCCCACGCCCGGTCGTCCCCGCCCCCTGCCGCGCCCGGCCCCCGACGCGCCCAGCCCCCGACGCCCGCCCCCGCCGAGGTCGTCCCGACCGCCGCCGCGGCCGTCCCCGCCCTCGGCCCCGCCCGCCCCCGTTGAGGTATCAGCAATCTCTCGCTGCTTCGATCGATCGTAGCTGAAAAACATGCAGCAGGCAGATGATACATACTTTTATATGGCTCGATTTCGATTGAATGCAATGCAATGATGGCAACAAGGACCAAGCTAAGCAAGCTTATCATTAGCCTGCTCCTCCTCTGTATCTCGATCTTTTTATCTCGTTTGCAATGATGGCAAGGACCAAGCTAAGAATGCATCAGGCAGTGTCCAGCTCGATGATCCTGATAATTCAGAATTGCTTGCTGCGTGGAAATTTAACGCGGCTCCATGCTAGTACACAGCCAAGTCAGATCGTCGAGGCCGGCCTGAGACAAGGGGGCAGCTGAGCCGGGTACTCATCACCCAGCCCCATATATGCATGCAATATACTGCTAGCTACCTCAAATGCAGTTAAACTGATCAAGAGGACAGGACGGACGATCTGCCACATAACTGTAAGCTATATATAGCTACCGCAGTGAGTTATCACCTTAATCAGGGTACGCAGTGAGTTATTTTTCTCAAGGAGCATCAGTTGATATTTTTTCAAGCATTGAATCCATGGCCTAAGAACCATTTAATACATTTTTCTTTGAACTGAGCTAAGATACAACCATACCTTTTTGCTATCTCATAGAATTGCTTGAATATTTGTGAAATCATTTGCATGCATGCATAGATAAAATCTCCAAGGAGCATTAGTTTTCTTTGGTCTTCCAAAGTTATCTGAATACACTAGTCCTCTAGTTAATTTGGCAGTATTGTTTCTACAAGGTTTTTCATTTTTTTAAAGAATGTGAAAATATTTTGGGAGACTAAGATTTAGGCTTATGTATTAGTTGGTGTCTAACGTGATGGATAAATGTCACGAGCTGACTCTTTACCTCTTTATTTTATATATTGTATTATGTATAAGTACTTAGTATATTAGGTAATCTTAGATATGTCAGAGTTTTAAAACTTCATCTGTAGATTTTCTTGACCTACTATGGTCAAGATCTTATAACTGCCTCCTCAATTCATTCTTTGCAGCCTTGCAAGGGGATATTGCTTTTCGGACCTCCTGGCACTGGAAAAACTATGCTTGCCAAAGCAGTAGCAACTGAAGCAGGCGCTAATTTCATCAATATATCAATGTCGAGCATTACATCTAAGGTATTATTTCACCTAATGGGCAACTGATGAGATTCACTACTGTCTCAAGGCTAACCAGTGGTTTGTTAACTTTCAGTGGTTTGGTGAAGGGGAGAAGTATGTAAAGGTTGTTTTCTCACTAGCAAGTAAAATAGCACCCAGTGTTATATTTATTGATGAGGTATGCAAGCACACAAGTTTACTTTAGTAATCACTACCGGCACAGTATATACCAACTTCTTTTTTTTTGACTTTCTGCAGGTCGATAGTATGCTAGGAAGGAGAGAAAATCCAGGGGAGCATGAAGCGATGCGCAAGATGAAGAATGAATTTATGGTAAATTGGGATGGGTTGCACACTAAAGATAAGGAGTGTGTGGTTGTTCTTGGTGTTACAAATAGACCTTTTGACCTGGACGAGGCTGTGATTAGGAGGTTCCCCCGTAGGTAAATGTTGTTTCATTCAGTGGGACTGGATTACCCAGTTGCATAACTGTAGTTTTGTTCTGTGGGCCATGGTTATCTAATTGTTGCTTTTGGGTAGCAATAGTTTCGTTTGGTTGGGTGGGACTATCAAATCGCTGCTGCTGGTTCCATATTCATCACCATCTTACTCATTGTTTCAGGTTAATGGTAAACTTGCCTGATGCATCAAACAGAGAGAAAATTCTAAAAGTAATTTTGGCAAAAGAAGAGCTGGGATCTGATGTTGATATGGACTCGCTTGCCAATATGACTAATGGTTATTCAGGAAGCGACCTGAAGGTACATTTGCTCTTACGCGTGCCGTTGATAGAAACCCTCTGCATGGTTTTCACCGGCTTCGTTGCTCTCAGAATCTGTGGTGACCGCGGCGCACCACCGAGCCATCGAGAATGCTCCCTCCTACCACCACTTGTCTCGCTCGCTTTCCCTCCCTCCGTCTCCGTCGTCCGCCCTGAACTGATCAGCAAGCAGTGAGCACATCCTGCTCTCTGTGCCGTTGCCCCCCGACTTTTCAAGCCGGCACATGCGAGCAGCGGCGGCCCTAACGAATCGGATGCCTAGAGCAATATTTTAAATAGGAGCCCCCATTGAGCGTTATGTCGTTACTGGGCTTCGGCTGAATTCAAGGCAAAGTCTGTGCGACAGTTCCAATTGTGGAACCGAGTCGTATCACAGGTATGGAGGTGATGATCACTTTCATTTGACAAAACGAATGGTAAGTACAATTTAAACCATTTTCGTTGATTGTAGTTGACTTGTTGTAATTTCTGGTTATAATGTTTGTCAAATGTACATACAGGAAGCTAGCACTGGTGCAGTGCCTAGTGATGTTCAAATATACCTTAGGGGGCACAGAGGACCAGATCCTGCAAATCCAGATGTGTTGTGCAGCCAAAAGACAACAGATCGTGTGGTGAGTGTTTGGAAGGTTTTGTTTATATGAATTTTTGTATGTAAGATTGCATTGTTCTTTTGTATGAGGCTACATATGGCGAGGCGATGTCTAGTCAGCACAGACCAGACTATGACTGGAGGACCTCACCTATTGATCCTCAGGTTGTGTATGCAAGTGGTGGAAAAGCTCATGGAAGGTGAGGACTCTACATATCTTATATTGTTTCATTGGTTGAGTGCAATACATGTATTCTTAATCTGTCGTGATGTTACTTGTTTTGTAGGTACACAATGTTTGCTAACGTCATCGACTCGAGCCAGGTGAGGGTTCAGCGTGGAGGTTCATCGAGGTCTGCTGCTTGTAGCTCCCGTCGCTCCACTCAAGATCCAGCAGAAGTGGAGCAACTGCGAGAAGAACTTATGCGACATCAGGATTACTTGAAGCAACAAGCTACGCAACATGAATATTATGCTACACAGATTCAGCAACAACAAACACTCATACAAGTAAGTTCAAAAGATAATAGCTTTCACTTTAAGATATGTATTGATTTAAAACAATGATGTGAATGAGTTCGATAAATTTGTAACAACTAGCACAGGCCCAAGGGATACACGTCACGGTGCCCCCCCCCACCTCCCGTTCATTATCCTTGGTCTTCACCTCCACCTATACCTACATCTCCATCTACCGAACATCAGGTATGCATATTCATCATCATTTAATTATTGTTAGTTATATTATGATGTAACTCAGCAAATGTCATTTGTACATGTATATTAGACCCCTCCAGCTACCTTGTCGACGCATGAACAAGACGACGGGTTAGACTTTGTCGAAACCCTCTTCAACAGTGGAGGTATCGACCATCACTCTTCATTGTAACCCGATGGTGATCGGCGACCGTGAGCTTCCATGTTATTGTGTTCTGATACTTGAGACTTTTTATTATGACTATGTATGAGATATTGTCTCTTATTAGTACTGGATGATGAGATGTGTCTTATTATGACTATGGATGAGATTTTTGTGATGTAATTGATGAGACTATGGATTTAAATATTGTTATGTGATTGTGTGTGAGATGTTTTATATGAAAATATGTTGTGCTATATAGCTGTTGATATATTTGTTATATTGTGGAATGTGGTGCAAAATATAAACAACATTTGTAATGCTGGTCAAATTAACTTCCTAGAGGCTTATTAAGCCGTAGGAAGTTAGCCAGCTAACTTCTTAGGGTCTACAGTCAGCCGTAGGAAGTTAGCCAGATAACTTCCTAGGGGTACAATCAGCTGTAGGAAGTTAGTCGTAGGAAGTTAGTCAGCTGACGGCGCTGACGGCGTGAAGCTACTAACTTTCGAGAACCTACTAACTTCCGAGAGGCTTCGTTGGCTGTAGGAAGTTAGCTAACTTCCTAGAGGGCTCTAGGAAGTTAAGCTAACTTCCGACAAAAAATTTCCGAGAGCCAAACTTCCGACGGGATGGCTTAACTTCCGAGAGTTTAGCTAACTTCCTAGAGTTTAGGGCTAACTTCCTAGGGTTTAGGCTCTAGGAAGTTCACTATTTTGGTGTAGTGCCGCACCGCCACGGCCGCGCCGAGGACGGGGCGCGAGGGAGGCCAGGCCGGGGCCGGGCGCAGGCGCCGGGGGCAGGCGGAACGCCGGCTAGGCTGGGCCGCCATGGCCGGGGGAGGGGAGAGCGCCGGGCGGGGCCGGGCCGCCATGGCCGGGCGAGGGGAAGGGGGAGCCGGGACCGGCGGGTCGGGGCCACAGCAAGCGGGCGCGGGCGAGCGCCCTCGCCGCGAGCCACGCGGGGCGGGGCACCGTGGCCACCATGGCCGCGCGCCGAGAGCACGGCAGCGGGCGTCGAGGCGGCACCAAGCCGAGGGAAGAAGGGGGCAGGGGAGGGAGGACCGGGGCTCACCGCGGACGGTCGGACGGCGGCGGCGGCAGGCGAGGCCGGGATGGGGCAGGGGCGGTCGTGCGAGGTGGGGAGGAGAGGATTGTGCACGCGGGGGGTTAGGGAAGGGAGAGGGAGAGGGCAATTTTGGGGGGGCGGCTAGCGGGTGGGCCCCACGTGGCAGGGCGGCGGCGGCTCCAACCGCCCGCGGATGGCGCGGCGCGCGCAGGGGCGAGGCGGCTGGGCCACGAGGGGCGCGGGGCAGGCCGCAGCTGGGCCGCCGAGCTGGCCCAAGGCGGGGGAGGGGGAGCCGAGCTGGGCCGTGGGGCCACGGCTGGGCCGCCGAGCCGGCTGGGCCGCGAGGGGGGGCGCTGGCTGGGCTGCCAGGAAGCCGTCCCAAAAAAAGGGGGTTTCCTTTCTATTTCCCATTTCCTATCTTCCATAATCTTCTACTAAGCGCATTCTTTATGGAAACCAAGCAAATACTCCCGAGGAAAAGATGTGTGGTTCGGCATGATGCAACAACCAAAGAAAATATTTCTAGGGTTTACTTACACGAGATCTCAAGCCGAATCTCGCTACAACTTTGGAAAAGATCAAGGCCTAGCGAGGAGAAAAGAAAAAAAAGAAAGGGTAACGCCCGAATTTGGTGAGTGAAGAAAAGAAAAAAAATCAACTCCAAAATTCGGGGCGTTACAGTACGTTGATGTGTACTCACCCTTGCTTTAACCCCCCCCCCAGCCCCAGGTTGTCCCCATTGCAATCAGTGCTCAAGTGAACATGAAGGCAACATGGAGGACTTTCAGGAGTTTCAGGACTTCAATGAGTTCTAGTCGTGTTTAGTGGCAAACCCCCAGTCAGCTGCTTGTGAAGGTCTTATCTTCTACGTTTCGTATTTCACACTTTGATTATGTTAATAACGATGTTAAGTTAATGACTCTGTAGATGTCTTGGACATCTTGATGTAATAAAGTATTATTTCCGCTGTTATTTTGAGGAATGTGTGATGATGTCCAACTATGTAATCGTTGTGTACGTGAGTTTCTGATCCTCGCACGTACATGGTTCATATTCGGTTTGCCTTCCAAAATCGGGTGTGACAGCCATCATCGGCTCCACTACCATGGTGATTCTCCTCGTTCGGGGTCACCTTGTCGTCGCCAACTACGACGACTCCCGTGTCATGCTCGTATGCGTGGATGAGGATAAGGCAGGTGAAAGAGAAATGTGCCCTTGGCCATTTCTATATTGTTTTGGTGATTAGATGCACAAGACACTAGGTGAGAACTAACAAAATGTTGAGCAAAGGTATATCTAGATGGATCAAGTATGAAGGTAAGTTCTAGACACTTAGTCATTTGTTTTTTGTGCTAAACATGCTTGTCTAAGTGCCAAGAATTCAGTTGAGTAAAGCCAAAGGGAGCAAAAGGAGTTAAGCTGGAACGGTCAAACTTGCACCAGCAGCGGGTGCACCGGACACTGTCCGGTGCCTATGCTGGCGCATTGACGAACTCGATGCTCTCAGGAATCGCTGGGGACATTGCGGCTAAAATTCACCGGATTGTCTGGTGCACCAACAGCGTCTGTGCCAACGACCGGCAGCACGATCAGCGTGCAATCAACGGGCGACGCGTCGCCAGAGCCAACGGTCACCAGGCCGCAACGGACTATCCGGTGTGCACCGGACACTATTCGGTATGCCAAGGGGACCGTGGCTGAAATGGTAGGCTTCGCCAAACAAGGAAAGAAATCGTGCATTGTTCATGTCCGATGCTGCACCGGGCTGTCTGGTGCGCCCATGGACAGAAGGCAAGAATTGCCTACCAAATGGAGCTCCAACGGCTCCTAGCTGCCTTGGGGCTATAAAAGGGACCCCTAGGCGCATTGAGCAGTACACCAAGCCTCTATTGAACATCCTAAGACGCCTAGACTCCGCAAGCACGCATACGATTTGTTGTGTTTGAGAATTGAGCACTTGTTGAGCTGTGAACTTGTTGTGTTGTGTTTGTGTGCTCGTTTCTTGACTTGTGTGTGTGGTGTTGCTGTGACTCTAGTGCTTGCTTGTGTTTTCTATTCCCTCCCTTACTCTTGTGGTTTTATTGCGATCAATATTGTAAGGGTGAGAGGCTCCAACTTATGGAGATTCCTCACAAAGGGAAACAGCTGCTATAAGGAAGAAAACGGTGGTACTCAAGGTTGATCATTGGATCACTTGAGAGGGATTGAGTGCAATCCTTGACCGAAGGAGGTCACCACAACGTGTAGTAGGCATTGGTCGAACCATGGGATAAAATCACCGTGTCTCTTGTGCCACTTTTCATTATGATCGATTTCTTTCTTAGAGTTCTCACTTAATCACTTGTGCTATTGTTCCTAAGTTGAATACACATTCTAAAGGAACAATCAAGTGAAGAGTTCTTTCTATATTCATAGCACCTTGGTTTTGACCTCACTAACATTCCATAAACCAAGTTTGTGTTATTTAAGTGTTGATTTTTACAGGATCACCTATTCACCCCCCCCCCCCTCTAGGTGCTCTCAGCAGGGGCAAGGGCAAATGGTCTCCCTGTCTCTTCTATTTATTTTTTGATTTTATTAATTGAAGAAATGTCATTATAACATTTGTGTCAAGTTGGATAATGGTATTTAGGTGAAGCCCGTCCGATTGATGGCAAAGTAGTGAATCCCGTTTTTCATAATGCCATAATTCCAAATTTCTCGACAGCCGCCCTATCCTCAAAAGTGCTCTTTGATCTATATCACGCATGTCTTCTACAACAAAAGTTCTATGGTGTTTGGTAGTAACCTTCGCCCGCTTCTGCTTTCTTTTCTTCCCCCATCTTATGTTAGCCATAGGTAGTCTAGATAGACGAACCCGATAACATCGAAAACACGGTTCAACCAGCATTTTTTCTAGCCACCGAAGGCAATAATTAGAGCTTCGTCCTCCTTATTATTGTAATTCTCGGGGATCACGTTGCATTTCTCTTTGATAGCTTCCAACCATTCATCACATGGCTCTCCAAACTCACTCTCAAATTTGTACGTAAACTTCAATCAAACTAGCCCCAGCTCTTCCTCCTATGTGTTATCCTTTGTCAACTCTGACATCTTCCATTCAGCCGCCAACGGTCACTGTAACACCCTAAAATCCTATTTTGGGATCTAGAGAAAATTCATTTCGAGAACTAAATAAAAGTGTTTTCTAAGGAAAGATGGAATAAAATAATCCTCATAAGACTTGAATTAATCTTTGAATAAACTATATAGTTAAAATACTTCTAAAGAAATATATCCAACTTAAAGTAATTTCTCTATTGAACATTACTTTTCAAAAATATATAATGAATAATTTCTTAATTAAACTTTTAGCTTTCATCACACATTCAAAATTATTTGTGTATTGCATATTTGAAACAAATGCCTAAATAAATAAATAAAATATATTGATGCATACCATGCTGGATACCTTTGTCTGTTGCATATAATTGTAAACTTGAAATTCAGATCAAACATGAGTTAGGAATTTAAAACCGAAATTGAAATGAAACCAGAAAATAAAAAAAGAAAAGAGAAGAACTTACCTTATCTTGGGCCTAATGCCACTTGCCGGCCCAATACCCCAACCTCACACCGGCCAGTGTTAGCTCCAACAAGGAGCTCTAAAGGGTTCTGTACCCTAAATTTAGAGGACGAGGACGTCCTCTACTCCCTCCAGCAACGTCCTCTAAACGGTCCTCTAAATTTAGAGAACGCTGCCGGATCCTCTATATGTAGAGTTTCTCTAAACGGTTCTCTATCTATTTGAATACTTTAAACAACCGATTTAATAAAACTAAAATATGTACAATACATTTGAAAGTATGACAAATACGTATGTACAAAAATTAAAAAATTTAAAATGTCTTTAATATAGGTATTTACATATAGAGGACGTGATTTAGAGGACGTTGTTGGAGAGAAAGTAGATATAGGAGATGGAATCTTTTAGAGAAGACTGTAAAGGACGGATATAGAGGATGTATATAGAGGACGTTGCTGGAGACAGTCTAACGCCCGACATAGTCATGTGCCCGACATGTGGGCCCTGATGTTAGCCAACCAAACCGCCACACAAAGCTTTTCGGTGCCACTGCCTCGTGGGTCCAGCTTGTCAGGTCGTCACCTCTATCGTAACAGAACATTGTGTGTCCATCTGTGTTCACCGGAGATTTCCACCAGTCGGGTTGCCACCACCGCCTCAAACTTGACCCCTGGGTATTTAACAAATGCATCCATGCCATCTGCCCCTTGCCCTGAGAGCCCAACTACCATCGCCGGTGAGGGAGCGGCGGTCATGGAGGGGGGGCGAAGCCGCGAGGAGGTGACCACCGACGTCGTTCCCCGCCGATGCCAGCAGTAGGGTCCACGTGGTTGCCGGGGGGTCTTCGCCATGGCACGGGGAAGGTTACCATGGCCACGACATGGAGGATCTTACCCTAGGAAAGCCTTGATTTCTCGTCGGAGATCATAGCCGCCGCGGAATCTACACTCGGTCATGGACGAAGCTCCTGCCCACGCCAATCAATGTGACAACCACCGCCGAGTTTTTGTTCTCCTCTATGCATTGCATAGCGCTTAGAGCCAAGACAAATTACGGACCTAAGGATCGGTGAATGCTCATCGGAGCTCAGGCTCCGTCATGGAGCCGCAGGGGCCATGGTCAAGAGTTTTATAGCAGTAACGGTGATGAAATGGTGGACATCAGGTTCGGGGTAGCTAGGCCTGTGTATAGGGTCAATCATATCAGAGTTGGGGGCCCTGGAGCGCAGTTATGTCGGTCCCGGCCATGGCCATCGCTGCACTAGCGCTGTGCATCGCCGCTCGGGTCCGATCAGGAGAGGAGAGTTGGCTAGCGCTGTTGATTCCCACGTGCACGGCTGAGATTAGGTTATGTGTATCCCCCTTTTCGTCCCATTAAATCAAAGACATTGATCGGCGTGGCAAGGTTAGGATTAGACCGGGGAGGGTATCCTTTCGCTCCTCAAATCCGAGCCAGTAACCGATAATCGGATTAGTTGGATTAAGAGTTGGCGTGGACGTTCCCTGCGTCGCGGATCTTTGATCTAACGACTGAAATCGAATACCGGTTCAATACTCGATGACCTAATCTAGGCATTGGGCGCCGATCGGACGGATCTGGTTGACTGATGCCTGTTCGGTCGTGTGTGTTTGTAAAAGAGCCCATGCTCTTTTACGAAATTAACCCGCAGTCAGGGGAAGTTTAGACTGGCTTCAGCAAGAGCCCCTAAAGCCTCCTCTACTCTAAATATAGAGGACGAAATAGTTCTCTACGCTCTACAGCAACGTCCTCTATACGGTCCTCTAAATTTAGAGAACGCTGCTAGATTCTCTATATATAGAGTTTCTCTAAATGGTTCTCTATCCATTTGAATACTTTAAATAACTGGTTTAGCAAAACTAAAACATGTACAATACATTTAAGAGTATGACAAATTCGTATGTACAAAATAAAAAAAATAAAAAATGTCTCTAATATAGGTATTTGCATATAGAGGACGTGATTTAGAGGACGTTTTTGGAGAGGGAGGAGATATAGAGGATAAAATTATTTAGAGGAGACTGTAAAGGACGGATATAAAGGATGAATATAAAGGACGTTGCTGGAGGCAGCCTTAAAGAATGTTACATATTGGTTGTAAAACTTATGTATGAGCCCTTGAACTTGCGGGAATTAGTGGCCACCGTCCTTTTATTTATTAAAAGAATAAAATAAATCCAGGAAAATCAGAAAAGCCTTTTAATAATTGTTTCTGGTGCAAAATTAATATAAGAAATACCTATACGGTTAGAAGATCATAACTTGTCCATTTTAACTCTGATTTACTCCATTCCAGTTGCCTTAGCTTCGCAATAATATTGCCTATGCTATAATAGCATTATTTTACCAAGTAACATATTTTCAAAAATAGGTATTTGTTGAACCTATGTTAGTATATATGATTTCTAATTAAGCTATAACTTAGATTAAGGTTGAATTAGTTATTTATTTAGAATATATTTCCCACGTGATTTATAATAATAGTGTCGGCGTTTCGACCCCGGGGGTCCCTGGACCGACGAGTAAATTGACGCTGCGTGTCCCAGTCCAGATGGGTCGGCGCGAGACGGAACACAAAGGGGGGAAAACTAGCAAGGGGAGACCGCAACCTTCGTGTTGTCCTGCGTCCAGGACAGATGCGCTTGCAGTAGGGGGTTACAAGCGTTCGCGAGGGAGAGAGAGAGAGACTGTCCGCCAGCCTGTCCTCCCGCGCGGCCAACCTTCTCGTACGAGAGCCTTGGGCCTTCCTTTTATAGACGTAAGGAAAGGGCCCAGGTGTACAATGGGGGTGTAGCAATGTGCTAACGTGTCTAGCAGAGAGGAGCCAGAGCCCTAAGTACATGTCGTCGTGGCTGTCGGAGAGGTTTTGGCGCCCTGTTCATGTGATGTCGTGGTCGTCGGAGGAGCGCTTGAGCCCTGTGGAAGTACAGCTGTCGGGGCTGTCGGATCCTTGCTGACGTCTCCTTGCTTCCGTAAGGGGCTGAGAGCCGTCGTCGTCATGGAGCACGTGGGGTGCCATCATTACTTGTTTGCCGGGGAGAGCCGGATGGGACGCCGGTCTTGTTCCCCGTAGCCTGAGCTAGCTAGGGGTAGGGTAATGATGACCCCCCTGTGACATGGTCGGTCCGAGCCCGAGGTCGGGCGAGGCGGAGGCTCCTCCGAGGTCGAGGCTGAGTCCGGGCCCGGGGGTCGGGCGAGGCGGAGACCGTCGTCCGAGGTCGAGGCTGAGTCCGAGCCCTGGGGTCAGGCGAGGCGGAGTCCGTCGTCCGAGGTCGAGGCTGAGTCCGAGCCCTGGGGTCGGGCGAGGCGGAGTCCGTCGTCCGAGGTCGAGGTTGAGTCTGAGCCCTGGGGTCAGGCGAGGCGGAGCTTCCTATGGCGCCCGAGGCTGGACTTAGCTGCTGTCACCCTCACTCTGTCGAGTGGCACAGCAGTCGGAGCAGGGCAGGCTGAAAGTTCCCTATGCCCGGGAACAGGATCTGGATGTCGCCTAGAGGGGGGGTGAATAGGCGAATAATAATTATCACTTTATAACTGGAAATTCTTACTCTACTCGAAGGCTGGATCGCAGTGGAATGAAGGACCTTTCGAGTAGGTTGCAGCGGAATTGAAGTTCTTGTCTTAAAATACCCTGCACTTCGAAGACAGCTTGTACCACATATAAATATTGAAGTGCAAGTATAAACAACAAATAAAACAGAGAAACAACACACAACACAGAGTAGAGCACACAGACACAGGGATTTATCCCGAGGTTCGGCCAAGCCTGAAATGCTTGCCTAGTCCTCGTTGGAGTTAGCCACACCTTGGCTTGGAGTCTATTTCAACTCCTTCCTCCGTTTGCTCAGATCTGTCAGTGCGACAGATAGAGCCTTCCACTATGTTGATATCAATTACAACGATGCCGTGGATGCTTACAATCTTCTCGACAACACTCCGGCAGAGTAACAATGCGCTCAAGATATTGCTCTAGCTCTCAGCAGCACTTCCCCTCTCTCTAAAGGCTTATAACTTTGCCTCTACACAAACTAGAGAGATACACAAGAGAGGGAGAGAGAGAATTGATCCAAATGTTGTATGGACTTGTTGGCTGCACTTCTATATTGTTTGAGGCGCCTAGGGGTCCCTTTTATAGCCCCAAATGGCCTAGGAGCCGTTGGAGCTTCATTTGGAAGCTCCCAGCCTTCCCTGGTTGCGGGTGCACCGGACTGTCCGGTGGCGCACCGGACAGTGAACAGTAACGGATCTGATTGGTAGTTTCCTTCTCTGGAACAGCTAGCCGTTGGTGCACCAGACAGGTTACTATTCATTGTCCTGTGCATCGGACACAACTACTATTCACTGTCTTGTGCACCGGACGTAGTTACTATTCACTGTCCTGTGCACCGGACACAGTTACTATTTGTCGGCGTTTCGAGACCGGGGTGTCCCTGAGCCGACGAGTGAATGTCGCCGCGTGCCCCAGCCCAGACGGGTCGAGCGCGAGGCCGAGCGCGAAGGGGGGAAAGCGAGGCGGCCGGAGACCGGCGTGAGAGAGGTGGGAATCCCGCGGCCTTCGTGTTCGTCCCGCGCCCAGGTCGGGTGCGCTTGCAGTAGGGGGTTACAAGCATCCACGCGGGAGAGGGAGCGAGCGGCTTCAAGCGAGCGCCTGTCTCGTCCTCGTCCCCGCGCGACCAACCCTCTCTAAGAGGGCCCTGGTCCTTCCTTTTATAGGCGTAAGGAGAGGATCCAGGTGTACAATGGGGGGTATAGCAGAGTGCTACGTGTCTAGCGGAGGAGAGCTAGCGCCCTAAGTACATGCTGTTGTGGCAGCCGGAGAGATTTTGGCACCCAGCTGGTGTGATGTCGTGGTCGTCGGAGGAGCGATGGAGCCTGGCGGAGGGACAGCTGTCGGAGCTGTTGAGTCCTTGCTGACGTCCTCTTGCTTCCGTAAGGGGGCTGAGAGCCGCCGTCGTCACAGAGTATGCGGGGCGCCATCATTGCCTATCTGGCGGAGCGAGCCAGATGGGACGCCGGTCTTGTCCCCCGTGGCCCGAGTCAGCTCGGGGTAGGGTGACGATGGCGCCTCCCGTCGACGTGGCTGGTCTGCGCCCTAGGTTGGGCGATGTGGAAGCTCCTCCGCGGCCGAGGTCGAGTCTGTCTTCCGTGGTCGAGGTCGAGTCCGAGCCCCTGGTTCAGGCGAGGCGGAGACCGTCGGCTGAGGCCAGGGCGGAGTCCGAGCCCTGGGGTCGGGCGGAGCGGAGTTCGTCGTCTTCTGGGGCTGAGCCCAAGTCCGAGCCCTGGGTCGGGCGGAGCGGAGTTCGTCGTCTTCCGGGACTTAGCCCGAGTCCGAGCCCTGGGTCGGGTGGAGCGGAGTTCGTCGTCTTCCGGGACTTAGCCCGAGTCCGAGCCCTGGGTCGGGCGGAGCGGAGTTCGCCGTCTTCCGGGACTTAGCCCGAGTCCGAGCCCTGGGTCGGGCGGAGCGGAGCTTCCTATGGTGCCTTCGGCCGGGCCTGACTGCCTGTCAGTCTCACTCTGTCAAGTGGCACCGCAGTCGGAGTGGCACAGGCGGCGCTGTCCTTCTGTCAGGCCGGTCAGTGGAGCGGCGAAGTGACGGCGGTCACTTCGGCTTTGCCGGCTGGGGGGCGCGTGTCAGGATAAAGGTGTCAGGCCACCTTTGCATTAAATGCTCCTGCGATTTGGTCGGTCGGTGCGGCGATTTGGTCAGGGTTGCTTCTTGGCGAAGACAGGGCCTCGGGCGAGCCGGAAATATATTCGCCGCTGGAGGGGGGCCTCGGGCGAGACGGAAATCCTCCGGGGTCGGCTGCCCTTGTCCGAGGCTAGGCTCGGGCGAGGCATGATCGAGTCCCTCGAATGGACTGATCCCTGACTTAATCGCACCCATCAGGCCTTTGCAGCTTTATGCTGATGGGGGTTACCAGCTGAGAATTAGGAGCCTTGAAGGTACCCCTAATTATGGTCCCCGACAGTAGCCCCCGAGCCTCGAAGGGAGTGTTAGCACTCGCTTGGAGGCTTTCATCGCACTTTTTTGCAAGGGGACCTGAGAGCACCTAGAGGGGGGGTGAATAGGTGATCCTGTAAAACTTCAAAACTTAAGCCACAAAAACTTGTTAAGAGTTAGCACAATTATGGCCAAGTGGCTAGAGAGGAGTCAAAACACAATAACCACAAGAAATCAATCACAGAGATGACACGGTGGTTATCCCGTGGTTCGGCCAAGTACAAAACTTGCCTACTCCACGTTGTGGCGTCCCAAAGGACGAGAGTTGCACTCAACTCCTCTCAAGTGATCCAATGATCAACTTGAATACCACGGTGTTCTTGCTTTTCTTTTCTCAATCCCGTTTGCGAGGAATCTCCACAACTTGGAGCCTCTCGCCCTTACAAAAGATGTTCACAGAGAATCACGGAGCAAGGGAGGGATTAGCAACTCACACACAACACAAAGATCACAGCGAATACGCACACACAAGACCCAGACTTGAGCTCAAGAGACTAGCACACTAGAACGGAGCTCAAATCACTAGAATGTCGAACAAGTGTGCAAGATTGATGTGTGAGTGATCAAGAGTGCTCAAGGAATGCTTGGTATTCTCCTCCATGCGCCTAGGGGTCCCTTTTATAGCCCCAAGGCAGCTAGGAGCCGTTGAGAACAAATCTGGAAGGTCATCCTTGCCTTCTGTCGTCGGGCGCACCGGACAGTCCGGTGCACACCGGACACTGTCCGGTGCCCGATTTCTTTCTTTAAAAGGCGTAGCCGACCGTTGCCAACCGTTGCAGATCTGGCGCACCGGACAGTCCGGTGCATCCTTCCGACCGTTGGCCAGGCCACGTGTCGCGCGCAGATTCCGCGGCCGACCGTTGGCTCACCGGACAGTCCGGTGAATTTTAGCCGTACGCCGTCGGCAAATTCCCGAGAGCGGCTTCTTCGCCCGAGGCAGCCTGGCGCACCGGACACTGTCCGGTGCACCACCGGACAGTCCGGTGCCCCAGACCGAAACAGTCTGTTGGTTGTACACAGCCAACATTCTCCTTTTCTTCTTCTCTCTGTTTCTAACACTTAGACAAATATATTAGTACACAAAACCAATGTACTAAGGCTTAGAAACATACCTGTACTTGTGATTTGCACTTTGTTCATCCATGGGCATAGATTCACATTTAAGCACTTGTGTTGACACTTAATCACCAAAATACTTAGAAATGGCCCAAGGGCACATTTCCCTTTCAATCTCCCCCTTTTTGGTGATTTATGCCAACACAACATAAAGCAACTAGAACAAGTTCAAAATCACTTCAAATAGAACTCAAATCTATTTTGATTCATTTTTGGCATATATGGATCATCCTTTGCCACCACTTGGTTTGTTTTTGCAAATCAAACTCAAATCTCTATCTCTAAGTCAAACACACATGTTGAAGCATAAAGAGAGTCATTCCAAAAGATATTGATCAAAGATTTCAAAAACTCCCCCTTTTTCCCATAATTACCACTTCTTCCCACAATAAACCAACTTTTGACAAAAGAGACAATAAGAGAGTTTTGACAAAACAAGGGCTCTACTCTACTATTTTCAAATCTCTCAAGTGGTAGTTGATCCATTTATTGCTTTGGCCTTTATTTTCTCCCCCTTTGGCATCAAGCACCAAAATGGGATTAATCTTGGCCCTTTAACCCCATTGCCTCACCAAAATCTTCAATAAGAATACAAAGGCAATAAGAGTACGTGAGATGGACTTGGAATAAGTTACCCTCTCATCGGAGTGCAGTGGAAGTCTTTCATGGTCCAAGTCCACCTTTTCCCTTTCAATTTTCCTTCGAGACTAAATCAAGCAAACTCAAGCATATGGTTAGTCTCAAAGGGTCAAGTTGTAACACATCTCCCCCTAAACATGTGCATCACTTTGCAACGGACTTGTGAGGTCCAGGGAGTGTTTGTACAACTTGAGCACCACAATAAGCAACAAAATGCAGAATGAACATGATTAAAGGCATAAACACATGTATGCTACAATTCAATCCAAGTTCCGCGAATCTAAGACATTTAGCTCACTACGCAGCCTGCAAAAGGTCTTCTCATCTAGAGGCTTGGTAAAGATATCGGCTAGCTGGTTCTCGGTGCTAACATGAAACACTTCGATATCCCCCTTTTGCTGGTGGTCTCTCAAAAAATGATGCCGGATGTCTATGTGCTTTGTGCGGCTGTGCTCAACAGGATTTTCCGCCATGCGGATAGCACTCTCATTGTCACATAGGAGTGGGACTTTGCTCAGATTGTAGCCAAAGTCCCGGAGGGTTTGCCTCATCCAAAGTAGTTGCGCGCAACACTGTCCTGCGGCAACGTACTCGGCCTCAGCGGTGGATAGGGCAACAGAAGTTTGTTTCTTAGAGTTCCACGACACCAGGGACCTTCCTAAGAATTGGCACGTCCCCGATGTACTCTTCCTATCGACCTTACATCCAGCATAGTCGGAATCTGAATATCCAATCAAGTCAAAGGTAGACCCCTTTGGATACCAGAGCCCGAAGCAAGGCGTAGCAACTAAATATCTAAGGATTCGCTTCACCGCCACTAAGTGACATTCCTTAGGATCGGATTGAAATCTAGCACACATACATACGCTAAGCATAATATCCGGTCTACTAGCACATAAGTAAAGTAATGACCCTATCATTGACCGGTATGCTTTTTGATCAACGGACTTACCCCCTTTGTTGAGGTCGGTGTGTCCGTCGGTTCCCATCGGAGTCTTTGCGGGCTTGGCGTCCTTCATCCCAAACCGCTTCAGCAGATCTTGCGTGTACTTCGTTTGAGAGATGAAGGTGCCGTCCTTGAGTTGCTTCACTTGGAACCCAAGGAAGTAGTTCAACTCGCCCATCATCGACATCTCGAATTTCTGCGTCATCACCCTGCTAAACTCTTCACAAGACTTTTTATTAGTAGAACCAAATATTATGTCATCGACATAAATTTGGCACACAAACAAATCACCATCACAAGTCTTAGTGAAAAGAGTTGGATCGGCTTTCCCAACCTTGAAAGCATTAACAATTAGAAAGTCTCTAAGGCATTCATACCATGCTCTTGGGGCTTGCTTAAGTCCATAGAGCGCCTTAGAGAGCTTACACACATGGTCGGGGTACCGTTCATCCTCGAAGCCAGGGGGTTGCTCTACGTACACTTCCTCCTTGATTGGCCCATTGAGGAAAGCGCTCTTCACATCCATTTGGTACAACCTGAAAGAGTGATGAGCGGCATATGCTAGCAAGATACGAATTGATTCTAGCCTAGCCACAGGAGCAAAAGTCTCCTCGAAATCCAAACCTGCGACTTGGGCATAACCTTTTGCCACAAGTCGAGCCTTGTTTCTCGTCACCACCCCGTGCTCGTCCTGTTTGTTGCGGAACACCCACTTGGTTCCCACAACATTTTGCTTCGGACGAGGCACCAGTGTCCAAACTTCATTGCGCTTGAAGTTGTTTAGTTCCTCCTGCATGGCCAACACCCAGTCCGGATCTAGCAAGGCCTCTTCTACCCTGAAAGGCTCAATAGAAGAGACAAAGGAGTAATGTTCACAAAAATTAACTAATCGAGACCGAGTAGTTACTCCCTTGCTAATGTCACCCAGAATTTGGTCGACGGGATGATCCCTTTGAATCATCGCTCGAACTTGGGTTGGAGGTGCCGGATGCGCTTCTTCCTCCATCTCATAATCATCTTGTGCTCCCCCTTGATCCCGCGCCTCCTGTTGATGAACGTGTTCATCGTCTTGAGTTGGGGGATGCACCGTTGTTGAGGAAGAAGGTTGATCTTGCTCATCTTGTTCCTGTGGCCGAACTTCTCCAATTGCCATGGTTCTTATAGCGGCCGTTGGAACATCTTCTTCATCTACATCATCACAATCAAAAACTTGCTCTCTTGGAGAGCCATTAGTCTCATCAAATACAACGTCGCTAGAGACTTCAACCAAACCCGATGATTTGTTGAAGACTCTATACGCCTTTGTATTTGAGTCATAACCTAATAAAAACCCTTCTACTGCTTTGGGAGCAAACTTAGAATTTCTACCCTTCTTCACTAGAATGTAGCACTTGCTCCCAAATACACGAAAGTAAGATACATTGGGTTTGTTACCGGTTAGTAGCTCATATGACGTCTTCTTGAGGAGGCGATGAAGGTAGACCCTGTTGATGGCGTGGCAAGCCGTGTTCACGGCTTCCGTCCAAAAGCACTCGGGGGTCTTGAACTCTCCTAGCATCGTCCTTGCCATGTCGATGAGCGTCCTATTCTTCCTCTCTACTACACCATTTTGCTGTGGTGTGTAGGGAGCGGAGAATTCGTGCTTGATCCCTTCCTCCTCAAGGAATTCCTCCATTTGAAGGTTCTTGAACTCGGACCCGTTGTCGCTCCTTATCTTCTTCACCTTGAGCTCAAACTCATTTTGAGCCCTCCTGAGGAAGCGCTTGAGGGTCCCTTGGGTTTCAGACTTATCCTGCAAAAAGAACACCCAAGTGAAGCGGGAAAAATCATCTACAATAACTAGACCATACTTACTCCCTCCTATGCTCAGATAGGCGACGGGTCCGAAGAGGTCCATATGCAGCAGCTCCAGGGGTCTTGAAGTGGTCATCACACTCTTGCTGTGATGTGCTCCTCCCACTTGTTTACCTGCTTGACAAGCTGCACAAGGTCTATCTTTTTCGAATTGTAAGTTAGTCAGACCTATCACGTGTTCTCCCTTTAGAAGCTTGTGAAGGTTCTTCATCCCCACATGTGCTAAGCGGCGATGCCACAGCCAGCCCATGCTAGTCTTAGCTATTAAGCATGCATCTAGACCGGCCTCTTCTTTTGCAAAATCAACTAAGTAAAGTTTGTCGTCTAATACACCCTTAAAAGCTAGTGAACCATCACTTCTTCTAAAGACAGACACATCTACATTTGTAAATAGACAGTTATATCCCATATTGCATAGTTGACTAACCGATAGCAAATTATATCCTAGAGACTCTACTAAAAACACATTAGAGATAGAGTGCTCATTAGAAATTGCAATTTTACCTAACCCTTTTACCTTGCCCTGATTCCCATCACCGAATATGATTGATTCTTGGGAATCCTTATTCTTGACGTAGGAGGTGAACATCTTCTTCTCCCCCGTCATATGGTTTGTGCATCCGCTGTCGATAATCCAGCTTGAACCCCCGGATGCATAAACCTGCAAGGCAAATTTAGGCTTGGGTTTTAGGTACCCAACTCATGTTGGGTCCTACAAGGTTAGCACACATATCTTTAGGGACCCAAATGCAAGTTTTATCTCCCTTGCATCTTGCCCCTAACTTCCTAGCAACAATTTTCTTATCCTTTCTACAAATAGCAAAGGAAGCATTTAAAGCACAATAAATTTTGGAAGGTTCATTCACTACTTTCCTAGGAGCATTATGAACTACATTTCTCCTAGGCATTTGGTGAACAACATTTCTTCTAAACACATTTCTACCATGCATCATATGAGAACTAGAAGCAGTCATAGCATAAGAGTCATAAGCATGTGAATCAAAAACATCATTACCTCTAAAAGCATTTCTAGAGTATCTCCTATCATAGTACATGAAAGCATGATTCTTCTTAACATTATTAGCCATAGGAGCCTTCCCTTTCTCCTTGGTGGAGATAGGAGTCTTATGGCTTGTTAAGTTCTTGGCTTCCCTCTTGAAGCCAAGCCCATCCTTAATTGAGGGGTGTCTACCAATAGTGTAGGCATCCCTTGCAAATTTTAGTTTTTCAAATTCACTCTTGCTAGTCTTAAGTTGGGCATTAAGACTAGCTAATTCATCATTCAATTTTGAAATGGAAACTAAGTGTTCACTACAAGCATTAATATCAACATCCTTACACCTAGTGCAAATTTCAACATGTTCAACACAAGAGTTGGATTTATGTGCTTCTACTAGTTTAGCATTTAAGTCATCATTAATGCTCTTTAATTTAGAAATTGAATCATGGCATGTAGACAATTCACAAGCAAGCATTTCATTCCTCTTAATTTCTAATGCAAGGGATTTTTTAGCCTCTACAAACTTATCATGTTCTTCGTACAAGAGATCCTCTTGCTTTTCTAGTAGACTATTCTTATCATTTAAAGCATCAATCAATTCATTAATTTTGTCAATCTTAGATCTATCTAAGCCTTTAAATAAGCATGAATAGTCTATTTCATCATCACTAGACTCATCCTCACTAGAAGAAGCATAAGTAGAGTTTTGAGTACTTACTTTCTTCTCCTTAGCCATGAGGCACGTGTGATGCTCGTTGGGGAAGAGGGATGACTTGTTGAAGGCGGTGGCGGCGAGTCCTTCGTTGTCGGAGTCGGACGAGGAGCAATCCGAATCCCACTCCTTTCCAATATGAGCCTCGCCCTTTGCCTTCTTGTAATTCTTCTTCTTTTCCCATTTTCCACTCTTCTTTTCCTGGTCACTATCATTATCGGGACAATTAGCGATAAAGTGACCAATCTTACCACACTTGAAGCATGAGCGCTTCCCCTTCGTCTTGGTCTTGTTGGGATGCTCCTTGCGACCCCTTAACGCCGTCTTGAAGCGCTTAATGATGAGAGCCATTTCTTCATCATTAAGCCCGGCCGCCTCAATTTGCGCCACCTTGCTTGGTAGTGCCTCCTTGCTTCTCGATGCCTTGAGAGCAATGGGTTGAGGCTCGTGGATTGGACCGTTCAACGCGTCATCGACGTACCTCGCCTCCTTGATCATCATCCGCCCGCTTACAAATTTTCCAAGAATTTCTTCGGGCGACATTTTGGTGTACCTGGGGTTCTCACGAATATTATTCACCAAATGAGGATCAAGAACGGTAAAGGACCTTAGCATTAGGCGGACGACGTCGTGGTCCGTCCATCGCATGCTTCCATAGCTCCTTATCTTGTTGACAAGGGTCCTGAGCCGGTTGTATGTTTGGGTTGGCTCCTCTCCCCTTATCATAGCGAATCTCCCAAGTTCGCCTTCCACCAACTCCATCTTGGTGAGCATGGTGACGTCGTTGCCCTCGTGAGAGATTTTGAGGGTGTCCCATATCTGCTTGGCATTGTCCAAGCCGCTCACCTTATTGTATTCTTCCCTGCACAAAGATGCTAAGAGAACAGTAGTAGCTTGTGCATTTCTATGGATTTGTTCATTTATAAGCATAGGGCTATCCGAGCTATCAAATTTCATTCCATTCTCTACAATCTCCCATATGCTTGGATGGAGAGAGAATAAGTGACTACGCATTTTGTGACTCCAAAATCCGTAGTCCTCCCCATCGAAGTGTGGAGGTTTGCCAAGAGGAATGGAAAGCAAATGTGAATTCGAACTATGTGGAATACGAGAATAATCAAATGAAAAGTTTGAATTAACCGTCTTCCTGTAGTCGTTGTCGTCGTCCTTTTGGGAAGAGGAAGATTCGTCGCTGTCGTAGTAGACAATCTCCTTGATGCGCCTTGTCTTCTTCTTCTTCCCATCTTTTCGTCTATGGCCTGAGCCCGAGTCGTTGGACTTGTCATCCTTTGGCTCGTTGACGAAGGACTCCTTCTCCTTGTCGTTGATCACGATTCCCTTCCCCTTAGGATCCATCTCTTCGGGCGGTTAGTCCCTTTCTTGAAGAGAACGGCTCTGATACCAATTGAGAGCACCTAGAGGGGGGGTGAATAGGTGATCCTGTAAAACTTCAAAACTTAAGCCACAAAAACTTGTTAAGAGTTAGCACAATTATGGCCAAGTGGCTAGAGAGGAGTCAAAACACAATAACCACAAGAAATCAATCACAGAGATGACACGGTGGTTATCCCGTGGTTCGGCCAAGTACAAAACTTGCCTACTCCACGTTGTGGCGTCCCAACGGACGAGAGTTGCACTCAACTCCTCTCAAGTGATCCAATGATCAACTTGAATACCACGGTGTTCTTGCTTTTCTTTTCTCAATCCCGTTTGCGAGGAATCTCCACAACTTGGAGCCTCTCGCCCTTACAAAAGATGTTCACAGAGAATCACGGAGCAAGGAAGGGATTAGCAACTCACACACAACACAAAGATCACAGCGAATACGCACACACAAGACCCAGACTTGAGCTCAAGAGACTAGCACACTAGAACGGAGCTCAAATCACTAGAATGTCGAACAAGTGTGCAAGATTGATGTGTGAGTGATCAAGAGTGCTCAAGGAATGCTTGGTATTCTCCTCCATGCGCCTAGGGGTCCCTTTTATAGCCCCAAGGCAGCTAGGAGCCGTTGAGAACAAATCTGGAAGGCCATCCTTGCCTTCTGTCGTCGGGCGCACCGGACAGTCCGGTGCCCGATTTCTTTCTTTAAAAGGCGTAGCCGACCGTTGCCAACCGTTGCAGATCTGGCGCACCGGACAGTCCGGTGCACACCGGACAGTCCGGTGCATCCTTCCGACCGTTGGCCAGGCCACGTGTCGCGCGCAGATTCCGCGGCCGACCATTGGCTCAGCCGACCGTTGGCTCACCGGACAGTCCGGTGCACACCGGACAGTCCGGTGCACACCGGACAGTCCGGTGAATTTTAGCCGTACGCCGTCGGCAAATTCCCGAGAGCGGCTTCTTCGCCCGAGGCAGCCTGGCACACCGGACACTGTCCGGTGCACCACCGGACAGTCCGGTGCCCCAGACCGAAACAGTTTGTTGGCTGTACACAGCCAACATTCTCCTTTTCTTCTTCTCTCTGTTTCTAACACTTAGACAAATATATTAGTACACAAAACCAATGTACTAAGGCTTAGAAACATACCTGTACTTGTGATTTGCACTTTGTTCATCCATGGGCATAGATTCACATTTAAGCACTTGTGTTGACACTTAATCACCAAAATACTTAGAAATGGCCCAAGGGCACATTTCCCTTTCAGGACCAGCCTTTCTCGGTTGCGTTTTGTTCCGGTGGGTGCGCGCGAGCGCACCCGCCGGGTGTAGCCCCCGAGGCCTCGGAGGAGTGGTTTCACTCCATCGAGGTTTAATGCCTCGCGTAACACTTCGGCTGGTCTGATCGTTCCCTCATGCGAGCTGGCCGTAGCCCGGGTGTACGGTCAGGTCCCATGTTCTTGGGCTGGTATGTTGACGCTGTCAACGGTTCGGCCGGAGCCAGGTTTGCGAGAGCAGCCCCCGAGCCTCTGCACAGGGCAAGAGGGCGATCAGGGACAGACTCGACTTTTTTACATACGCCCCTGCGTCGCCTTCCGCAAGGAGGAGGGGGGGAAAGCGCCATGTTGCCCTCGATGGGCGCCGAACATGGTGTTTCCGGTGAGCTGCAGGCGGGTAATCCGAGTGGACGTCTGTGCCCCATTCGTTAGGGGTCGGCTAGGGGCCCAGAGGCACGCCCAAAAGTACCTGCGGGTGATCTGCCGGACCCGGTCCCCTCGCGACGGGGTCTGAGGGCTCGATGCCTCCCTCTGATGGGATTCCGTTACAAGATCGTTCCCGCTGGTCTCGGAAATGTCCTAGGGTACCTCGGGAGCGCAGCCCGAGCCTTGGTTATGTATCGAACGTACCCATGGTCATCCCTCGCTCTGTGTCTGAGGCGGCTGTGAACCCTTCGGGGGCCAGCCTTCGAACCCCTGATCAGTAGTGGGCGCGGAGCCCGAGTAGCCTGAGGCGGTCGTTGAACCCTTCCGAGGGGCCGGTCTTCGAACCTCTGACCAGTAGTGGGTGTAGGGCCCACGTGATCTGAGGCGGCTGTCGAACCCTTTCGAGGGGCCAGCCTTCGAACCTCTGATCAGTAGGGAGGCTCGGAGCCTGGTTCCTTCACGGGGAAGGATCCTTTTCGGGGTATCCCCCTTTCCCGGTCCCTGTTGCAAGAGAGAGAAAGAGGAAAAAAGGAAAAGGATACGAAATCGAACGACGCGGCGTACCTTTTCTGACGCGGTCATTATGGTGAAGGCGAAGCGTCGCCCGCTTCTCCTGCCAGAGGCGCCGCCTGTCCCGCCGCGGAGTTAATGCGACGGGGCGAGTGGTTGGCGGGGCGGCCGTTACACGTGCGCGGGCCATTCGAGGAACGGAACATGGGCGCGTTGTCTTCACGCCGTGAGAGGGGGTTCTCTCGTTGCCCCCGGATGGGACGTAGGCTTGGCTGGCGACGTGACCCCCTTAGAAGGTTGGGGGCTTGGAAGGTGGGAAGACACGACGCATAAGGAAGCGCAATGGGGAGAGGCAAGCCGGGCTGTGATCTTGGTCCCGCCCTCAGCCTCGAGGGTGTTCGTCATCCTCGCTGGGGCGGGGAGCGAGGCGAGCCGGGGCTCTACCTCCCGCGCGGGCCGGCGGGCCACCTCTTCTTCCAGCTTCTGGTGGTGGCAAACATCCTCCAGCTCTGCGGAGGAGACGTCCTCCAGCCATGCCGGGGAAGGCGAACTATTGCTGCCCAGCTAGGATGCAACATTCCGCCCTCTTCCTCGCTTTCGCGGCAAGGACGGCAGCGAGGACCTACTGGTGCGCTTTGGAGCAGCCCGCTCTTTGGCTTTAATAGCTGGTTCGCGTCCCTTGAGCGGGAACGTGAACGAGAGCCCTCCGGCGGCCGCGTCCATCCTGGGACCATGGCTGCTGCTGCAGAGGTCGCTGGCGGGTCCCCCGGCGTTCGTCGCCCCGCAGGCTCCCCTGTGTGGAGGTTGTTCATACCCGCGAGGACGGAACCAGAGTTCCGTCTGTAATGGCACTTCGAATGCCAGTGTTTTTGTTCATCGCGGCTGTCGAGGCCTGAACATGTACGTAATTTCGGCACGGAGCTGTGTTTTTTCCTCATTTTCGAGCACTAAGACTCGCCTGTTGGTTGTCTGAACCGCTTCACCAAGCCTGAGTCGCCCCGTGCAAAGGTGACGAGTGAGGTATCCGTATCCCGGAGGCGTAGGAGTCCCTCGGCTCGGTCGGCCTTGTTGCCCGAGGCTTCTCTTGCTCAGTTAAAGGAACCCCTCGGCCGCCCTTCGATGAGCCGAGGCCGGGGGTAGCGGTGTCAGCATGAACAGAGGCAGAGTTGGCTCGAAAAGAAAACCTGGTTGGCCGGAACCTGGCCGGGTCGTCCGCTAGCGGGACCGACGCCGGAATTGACCAGCCGAGGCCTCGGGTCGGGCTGACGTCCTTGGAGGACAGCTGGCCGAGGCCCCGGGGTGACCGGCCGAGCCGCCTGCCCGAGCCGGATTCCCGGAGAAGACCCTGGCAGCGATGGCCCGGGCTTGGTGATGACGCCGTCCTTCAGAGTGGAGATCTTCGGACCGCGTCGCCGTCCGAGGCTAGGTCGGACCTCGTCGAAGGTGTTGTCGACGCCGAGGGTGCTGCTGCTCCCTTCAAGCGTCAGGATCCGAGCCTACAGGATCGGATTGTCTTGTAGCGTGTGTTTCCTGCGGCCGCCGAGGCCAAAACACACCCTCGCCGTGTTGTAAAGCTGCGTCTCTTTTCCACTTGTTTCGAGTATCTGGACTTTTTTGTCGGTAACAGAAATGTTTGTGCGAGCGAGGTTGCTTCTCGCGGAAGGTGATGAGTGAGGTATCCGTATCCCGGAGGCGTAGGAGTCCCTCGGCTCGGTCGGCCTTGCCGCTTACGCGCACTCTTACCCGTCCATGAGGCTCTATCACCGACGCAGTCGAGAAGGCTCGAAGAATCGCTCCGGCAGAAGAGCTTCCGAGCGTGAAGACTTGTTCGGTCCGCGGAATCACTTATCCGAACGTGAGTTACTTATCGCAGAAGGTGATGAGTGAGGTATCCGTATCCCGGAGGCGTAGGAGTCCCTCGGCTCGGTCAGCCTTGGCTGCTTACGTGTACTCCGTCGTTTTCAGGATCCAATTTCGAAGTAGTCAAAAAGCATGAAAGACATTCTGGCAGAAAAGATCTTTTTTCGAGGAAAATTTTGACGCAGAGGGGGTTCCCCCCCTTTTAGCCCCCGAGGGAGGGTCGGGCTTTGCCGAGGCGAGGCCGACCCTTCCCTAATGACTAAACTTTGCGTGGGAGCGAGGTATATGAACAACTTGAAAACATCTTAAGGGTAGAAGCGACGTAGCTGTTGGATGTTCCAAGCGTTGTCGTAGACCTCGCCTTGACTGTTGGCCAGCTTGTACGTTCCGGGCTTCAGAACTTTGGCAATGACGAACGGCCCCTCCCAGGGGGCGTGAGCTTGTGCCGCCCTCGGGCGTCTTGTCGCAGCCGAAGCACCAGGTCGCCCACCTGGAGGTCTCGGGACCGGACCCCTCGGGCGTGGTAGCGTCGCAGGGACTGCTGGTACCGCGCCGAGTGTAGTAAGGCCCTATCCCGAGCCTCCTCCAGCTGGTCCAGCGAGTCTTCTCGGCTAGCTTGGTTGCTTTGGTCGGTGTAGGCCCTCGTCCTCAGGGAGCCGTATTCCAGGTTTGTGGGCAAGACGGCCTCGGCCCCGTAGACCAGGAAGAACGACGTGAAGCCCGTGGCTCGGCTCGGCGTTGTCCTCAGACTCCAGACCACCGAGGGGAGTTCCTTCATCCATCGCTTGCCGAACTTGTTGAGGTCGTTGTAGATCCGAGGCTTGAGCCCTTGTAGAATCATGCCGTTGGCACGCTCTACTTGCCCATTTGACATGGGGTGAGCTACGGCGGCCCAGTCCACCCGGATGTGGTGATCCTCGCAGAAGTCCAGGAACATTCTGCCGGTGAATTGGGTGTCGTTGTCGGTGATGATGGAGTTCGGGACCCCGAAGCGATGGATGATGTTGGTGAAGAACGCCACCGCCTGCTCGGACCTGATGCTGTTTAGGGGTCGGACCTCGACCCACTTGGAGAATTTATCGATGGCGACCAACAGGTGCGTGTAGCCCCCGGGTGCCTTCTGCAAGGGACCGATGAGGTCTAGACCCCACACAGCAAACGGCCAGGTGATGGGTATCGTTTGCAGAGCCTGAGCGGGCAGGTGCGTCTGTCTTGCGTAGAATTGACACCCTTGGCAGTTGGGTACAATCCTAGTGGCGTCGGCCACCGCGGTTGGCCAGTAGAAACCCTGTCGGAAGGCGTTTCCAACAAGGGCCCGAGGTGCTGCGTGATGACCGCAAGCCCCCGAGTGTATTTCTTGCAATAGTTCCTGACCTTCGGCGATGGATATGCATCGATGTTGGATGCCTGAGGGGCTGCGGTGGTAGAGCTCCTTCCCGTCACCCAGCAAGACGAACGACTTGGCGCGCCGCGCCAATCGCCGAGCTTCAGCTCTGTTGAGGGGTAGCTCTCCTTGGTGGAGATATTGCAGGTACGGGGTCTGCCAGTTTCGATTAGGCGGGACCCCATTCTGCTCTTCCTCGACGCGCAGTGCCTCACCTTCGGGGGCCGAGGGTGCCTCGGGCTCGGGCGTGTCATCGGTCTTGACGGAGGGTTGATGTAGGTCTCGGGAGAAGACGTCCGGAGGGACCGTTGTCCGCCCCGAGGCTATCTTAGCCAGCTCGTCCGCAGTCTCGTTGTATCGTCGGGCGATGTGGTTGAGCTCGAGCCCGTAGAACTTGTCCTCTAGGCGCCGAACCTCATCGCAGTAGGCTTCCATCTTCGAGTCGCGGCAATGGGAGTTCTTCATGACTTGGTCGATGACAAGCTGCGAATCGCCGCGAGCGTCGAGGCGTCGGACCCCTAGCTCGATGGCGACACGCAACCCGTTAACCAGAGCCTCGTACTCGGCCACGTTGTTGGACGCCGGGAAATGGAGGCGCAGCACGTAGCGGAGGTGCTTCCCGAGGGGTGAGATGAAGAGCAGGCCCATGCCCGCTCCTGTCTTCATCAGCGACCCGTCGAAAAACATGGTCCAGAGTTCCGGTTGGATCAGAGCTGCTGGAAGCTGGGTATCGACCCGTTCAGCCACAAAGTCCGCCAAGACTTGGGACTTGATGGCCTTCCGAGGGGCGAACGAGATTGTCTCGCCCATGATCTCCACTGCCCACTTTGCAATTCTACCCGAGACCTCTCGGCACTGGATGATCTCTCCCAGGGGGAAGGATGACACCACAGTCACCGGATGAGACTCGAAGTAGTGTCGCAACTTTCGCCGCGTCAGAATTACCGCGTACAGTAGCTTCTAAATTTGCGGGTAGCGGATTTTGGTCTCGGACAGTACCTCAGTGATGAAGTAGACCGGCCTCTGGACGGGCAATGCGTGCCCCTCTTCTCGTCTCTCGACCACGATCGTGGCACTGACCACCTGAGTGGTAGCGGCGACGTAGATCAAGAGGGCTTCTCCGGCAGCGGGGGGCACCAAGATGGGCACACTTGTAAGGAGCGCCTTTAGGTTCCCGAGGGCTTCCTCGGCCTCGGAGGTCCAAGTGAAGCGCTCGGTCTTCCTCAAGAGGTGGTACAGAGGTAGGCCTCTTTCGCCGAGGCACGAGATGAAACGGCTTAGAGCTGCAAGGCATCCCATGACCCTCTATACTCCTTTCAAGTCCTTGATGGGCCCCATGTTGGTGATGGCCGCGATTTTCTCCGGGTTGGCCTCGATGCCCCGCTCAGAGACGATGAACCCCAGGAGCATGCCTCAGGGGACTCCGAAGACACACTTCTCGGGATTGAGTTTTACGCCTTTCGCCTTGAGACACTTGAATGTCGTTTCAAGGTCAGAGAGGAGGTCGAAGGCTTTCCTCGTCTTGACTACGATGTCATCGACGTAAGCCTCGACCGTCCGACCAATGTGCTCTCCGAACACGTGGTTCATGCACCTTTGGTATGTCGCACCCGCATTCCTCAAACCGAATGGCATAGAAACATAGCAGTACATGCCAAAGGGTGTGATGAAAGAAGTCGCGAGCTGGTCGGACTCTTTCATCCTGATTTGGTGATACCCTGAGTAGGCATCGAGGAAAGGCAGGGTTTCGCACCCAGCAGTGGAATCCACGATTTGATCGATGCGAGGCAGAGGGTAGGGAACTTTCGGACATGCTTTGTTTAGACCAGTGTAGTCTACACACATCCGCCATTTCCCTCCTTTCTTTCTCACAAGCATAGGGTTGACAAGCCATTCGGGATGGAATACCTCTTTGATGAACCCTGCAGCCATCAGCTTGTGGATCTCCTCGCCTATGGCTCTGCGCTTTTATTCGTCGAATCGGCGCAGAGACTGCTTCACGGGTCGGGCTCCAGCTCGGACATCCAGCGAGTGCTCGACGACATCCCTCGGTATGCCAGGCATGTCCGAGGGACTCCACGCAAAAACTTCGGCGTTCACGCGGAGGAAGTCGACGAGCACTGCTTCCTATTTGGGGTCGAGCTAGGAGCCGATCCGGATCTGCTTGGAGGCGTTGTTGTTGGGGTCGAGAGGGACGGACTTGACCGTCTCGGCTGGCTCGAAGTTGCCGGCGTGGCGCTTCGCACCTGGCGCCTCCTTGGAGAGGCTCTCTAGGTCGGCGATGAGGGCCTCGGATTCGGCGAGGGCCTCGGCATACTCCACGCACTCCACGTCGCATTCGTACACGTGTCGGTACGTGGAGCCGACGGTGATGACCCCGTTGGGGCCCGGTATCTTGAGCTTGAGGTAGGTGTAGTTGGGGACGGCCATGAACTTGGCGTAGCATGGTCTCCCCAGTACTGCGTGGTAGGTTCCTCAGAACCCGACCACCTCGAACGTGAGGGTTTCCTTTCGGAAGTTGGAGGGAGTCCCGAAGCAGACGGGCAGGTCGAGTTGCCCAAGGGGTTGGACGCGTTTCCCGGGAATGATCCCGTGAAAGGGCGCCGCGCCGGCCCAGATCGAGGACAGATCAATCTGCAGGAGCCCAAGGGTCTCGGCGTAGATGATGTTGAGGCTGCTGCCTCCGTCCATGAGGACCTTGGTAAGCCTGATGTTGCCGATGACGGGATCGACAACGAGCGGGTACTTTCCCGAACTCGGCACGCGGTCGGGGTGGTCGCCCTGGTCGAAGGTGATGGGCTTGTCGGACCAGTCTAGGTAGACTAGCGCCGCCACCATTACCGAGCAGACCTCCCGGCGCTCTTGAAAGGGAATTAGGCTTACACCTAGTCCCTAATTAATTTTGGTGGTTGAATTGCCCAACACAATTAATTGGACTAACTAGTTTGCCCAAG
This sequence comes from Zea mays, assembly GCF_902167145.1. Classification (NCBI taxonomy): domain Eukaryota; kingdom Viridiplantae; phylum Streptophyta; class Magnoliopsida; order Poales; family Poaceae; genus Zea; species Zea mays. The sequence goes on along the minus strand of NC_050099.1, from coordinate 40,342,548 downwards.
TGTATAGATTATACAGGTGTAAAAGGTTCACACTCAGCCAATAAAAAGACCAAGTTTTGGATTCAACAAAGGAGCAAAGTGGCAACCGAAGGCCCTCTGGTCTGGGAGCACCGGACTGTCCGGTGTACACCGGACAGTGTCCGGTGCACCACCGGACAGTGTCCGGTGCACCACCGGACAGTGTCCGGTGCACCAGAGGACTCCAACTCGAACTCGCCACCTTCGGGAATTTCCCGAGGCACTCGCGCTATAATTCACCGGACTGTCCGGTGTACACCGGACAGTGTCCGGTGCGCCAAGGAAGATCAGCCTCAGGAAATCGCCAGTTTCGGGAAACTCCAACGGCTAGTCCGCTATAATTCACCGGACTGTCCGGTGTGCACCGGACTGTCCGGTGCAACTCCGGAGCAACGGCTATCTCCGCGCCAACGGCTACCTGCGGCGCATTAAATGCGCGCGCAGCGCGCGCAGAAGGCAGGCGCGCCCATACTGGCACACCGGACAGCAAACAGTACCTGTCCGGTGTGCACCGGACACCCAGGCGGGCCCACAAGACAGAAGCTCCAACGGTCAGAATCCAACGGCAGTGATGACGTGGCGGGGGCACCGGACATGTCCGGTGTGCACCGGACTGTCCGGTGCGCCATCGAACAGACAGCCTCCACCAACGGTCAAGTTGGTGGTTGGGGCTATAAATACCCCAACCACCCCACCATTCATTGCATCCAAGTTTTCCACTTCCCAACTACTACAAGAGCTCTAGCATTCAATTCTAGACACACCAAAGAGATCAAATCCTCTCCAAATTCCACACAACGCCATAGTGACTAGAGAGAGTGATTTGCTTGTGTTCTTTCGAGCTCTTGCGCTTGGATTGCTTTCTTCTTTCTTGATTCTTTCATTGCAATCAAACTCACTTGTAATTGAGGCAAGAGACACCAAACTTGTGGTGGTCCTTGCGGGAACTTTGTGTTCCAAGTGATTGAGAAGAGAAAGCTCACTCGATCCGCGGGATCGTTTGAGAGAGGGAAGGGTTGAAAGAGACCCGGCCTTTATGGCCTCCTCAACGGGGAGTAGGTTTGCAAGAACCGAACCTCGGTAAAACAAATCTCCGTGTCTCATTTGCTTATTCGCTTGGGATTTGTTTTGCGCCCTCTCTCGCGGACTCGTTTCTTTATTACTAACGCTAACCCGGCTTGTAGTTGTGTTTGTATTTGTAAATTTCAGTTTCGCCCTATTCACCCCCCCCTCTAGGCGACTTTCAATTGGTATCGGAGCCCGGTGCTTCATTAGAGCCTAACCGCTCGAAGTGATGTCGGGAGATCACGCCAAGAAGGAGATGGAGACCGGCGAAAAGCCCACTACAAGCCACGGGAGCACTTCATCGGAAGAGTCCCGCACCAAAAGGAGGGAGAAGAAGAAGAACTCCTCCAACAAAGGGAAGGAGAAGAAATCTTCTTCTCACCACAAAGAGAAGAAGGAAAAATCTTCTTCCCACAAGCCGCATCGGAGCGGGGACAAGCAAAAGAGGATGAGGAAAGTGGTCTACTACGAGACCGACACTTCATCAACATCGACCTCCGACTCCGATGCGTCCTCCGTAACTTCTAAACGACAAGAGCGTAAGAAGTTTAGTAAGATCCCCCTACACTATTCTCGCATTTCTAAACATGCACCTCTACTTTCCGTCCCATTAGGCAAACCACCAACTTTTGATGGTGAAGATTATGCTAGCTGGAGTGATTTAATGCGATTTCATCTAACCTCACTCCACAAAAGTATATGGGATGTTGTTGAGTTTGGTGCACAGGTACCGTCGGTAGGGGATAAAGACTATGACGAGGATGAGGTGGCCCAAATCGAGCACTTCAACTCTCAAGCAACAACAATACTCCTCGCCTCCTTGAGTAGAGAGGAGTATAACAAAGTACAAGGGTTGAAGAGTGCCAAGGAGGTTTGGGATGTGCTCAAAACCGCGCACGAGGGAGACGAGCTCACCAAGATCACCAAGCGGGAAACGATCGAGGGGGAGCTCGGTCGGTTCCGGCTTCGCAAAGGGGAGGAGCCACAACACATGTACAACCGGCTCAAGACCTTGGTGAACCAAGTGCGCAACCTCGGGAGCGTAAAGTGGGATGACCATGAAGTGGTTAAGGTTATTCTAAGATCTCTTATTTTCCTTAACCCTACTCAAGTTCAATTAATTCGTGGTAATCCTAGATATACTAAAATGACCCCCGAGGAAGTAATCGGGCATTTTGTAAGTTTTGAGTGCATGATCGAAGGCTCGAGGAAGATCAACGAGCTTGATGATCCATCTACATCCGAAGCTCAACCCGTCGCATTCAAGGCGACGGAAGAAAAGAAGGAGGAGTCTACACCAAGTAGACAACCAATCGACGCCTCCAAGCTTGACAATGAGGAGATGACGCTCATCATCAAGAGCTTCCGCCAAATCCTCAAACAAAGGAGGGGGAAAGATTACAAGTCCCGCTCCAAGAAGGTTTGCTACAAATGTGGTAAGCCCGGTCATTTTATTGCTAAATGTCCTATATCAAGTGACAGTGACCGAGGCGACGACAAGAAGGGGAGAAGAAAGGAGAAGAAGAGGTACTACAAGAAGAAGGGCGGCGATGCCCATGTTTGTCGGGAGTGGGACTCCGACGAAAGCTCAAGCGACTCCTCCGACGACGAGGACGCCGCCAACATCGCCGTCACCAAGGGACTTCTCTTCCCCAACGTCGGCCACAAGTGCCTCATGGCAAAGGACGGCAAACGGAAGAAGGTTAAATCTAACTCCTCCACTAAATATGAGTCTTCTAGTGATGATAATGCTAGTGATGAGGAGGATAATTTACGTACTCTTTTTGCCAACCTCAACATGCAACAAAAGGAAAAGCTTAATGAATTGATTAGTGCCATCCATGAAAAGAATGATCTCTTGGACACCCAAGAGGACTTCCTTATTAAAGAAAATAAGAAGCATGTTAAGGTTAAAAATGCTTATGCTCTAGAAATTGAAAAATGTCAAAAATTATCTAGTGAGCTAAGCACTTGCCATGAAACAATAGACAACCTTAGAAATGAAAATGCTAATTTGTTAACTAAGGTTGATTCTCATGTTTGCAATGTTTCAATTCCCAACCCTAGAGATAATAATGATGATTTGCTTACTAGGATTGAAGAATTGAACATTTCTCTTGCTAGCCTTAGAGTAGAAAATGAAAATTTAATTGCTAAGGCTAAAGAACTAGATGTTTGCAATGTTACAATTTCCAACCTTAGAAGTAAAAATGAAATATTGCATGCTAAGGTTGTAGAACTAAAATCTTGCAAACCATCTACATCTACCGTTGAGCACACTTCTATTTGCACTAGATGTAGAGATATTAACATTGATGCTATACATGATCACATGGCCTTAATTAAACAACAAAATGATCATATAGCTAAATTAGATGCTAAAATTGCCGAGCATAACTTAGAGAATGAAAAATTTAAATTTGCTAGAAGTATGCTCTATAATGGGAGACGCCCGGGCATTAAGGATGGTATTGGCTTCCAAAGGGGAGACAATGTCAAACTTAGTGCCCCTCCTAAAAGATTGTCCAATTTTGTTAAGGGCAAGGCTCCCATGCCTCAGTATAACGAGGGTTACATTTTATACCCTGCCGGTTATCCCGAGGACAAAATTAGGAAAATTCATTCTAGGAAGTCTCACTCTGGTTCTAACCATGCTTTTATGTATAAGAGTGAGACATCTAGCTCTAGGCAACCAACCCATGCTAAGTTGCCTAGAAAGAAAACTCCTAGTGCATCAAATGATCATAACATTTCATTTAAAACTTTTGATGCATCTTATGTTTTGACTAACAAATCCGGCAAGGTAGTTGCCAAATATGTTGGGGGCAAGCACAAGGGCTCCAAGACTTGTGTTTGGGTACCCAAAGTTCTTGTGTCTAATGTCAAAGGACCCAAAACCATTTGGGTACCTAAAGTCAAGAACTAAACTTGTTTTGTAGGTTTATGCATCCGGGGGCTCAAGTTGGATACTCGACAGCGGGTGCACAAACCACATGACAGGGGAGAAGAAGATGTTCTCCTCATATGAGAAAAACCAAGATCCCCAAAGAGCGATCACATTCGGGGATGGAAATCAAGGTTTGGTCAAAGGATTGGGTAAAATTGCTATATCTCCTGACCATTCTATTTCCAATGTTTTTCTTGTAGATTCTCTAGATTACAATTTGCTTTCTGTTTCCCAATTATGTCAAATGGGCTACAACTGCCTTTTTACTGATATTGGTGTCACTGTCTTTAGAAGAAGTGATGATTCAATAGCATTTAAAGGAGTGTTAGAGGGTTAGCTATACTTGGTAGATTTTGATAGAGCTGAACTCGACACTTGCTTAATTGCTAAGACTAACATGGGTTGGCTCTGGCACCGCCGACTAGCTCATGTTGGGATGAAGAATCTTCATAAGCTTCTAAAGGGAGAACACATTTTAGGACTAACAAATGTTCATTTTGAGAAAGACAGGATTTGTAGCGCATGCCAAGCAGGAAAGCAAGTTGGCACTCATCATCCGCATAAGAACATAATGACGACCGACAGGCCACTAGAGCTCCTACACATGGATCTATTCGGCCCGATCGCTTACATAAGCATCGGCGGGAGTAAGTACTGTCTAGTTATTGTGGATGATTATTCTCGCTTCACTTGGGTATTCTTTTTACAGGAAAAATCTCAAACCCAAGAGACCTTAAAGGGATTCTTGAGACGGGCTCAAAATGAGTTCGGCTTAAGGATCAAGAAAATAAGAAGCGACAACGGGACGGAGTTCAAGAACTCTCAAATCGAAGGCTTTCTTGAGGAGGAGGGCATCAAGCATGAGTTCTCTTCTCCCTACACGCCACAACAAAATGGTGTAGTGGAGAGGAAGAATCGAACTCTATTGGACATGGCAAGGACCATGCTTGATGAGTACAAGACTTCGGATCGGTTTTGGGCCGAGGCGGTCAACACCGCCTGCTACGCCATCAACCGGTTATATCTTCACCGAATCCTCAAGAAGACATCATACGAACTCCTAATCGGTAAAAAGCCCAATATTTCATATTTTAGAGTCTTTGGTAGCAAATGTTTTATTCTTGTTAAGAAAGGTAGAAAATCTAAATTTGCTCCTAAGACTGTAGAAGGCTTTTTACTTGGTTATGACTCAAACACAAGGGCATATAGGGTCTTTAACAAGTCCACTGGACTAGTTGAAGTCTCATGTGACGTTGTGTTTGATGAGACTAACGGCTCTCAAATAGAGCAAGTTGATCTTGATGAGATAGGTGAAGAAGAGGCTCCATGCATCGCGCTAAGGAACATGTCCATTGGGGATGTGTGTCCTAAGGAATCCGAAGAGCCTCCAAATGCACAAGATCAACCATCCTCCCCCATGCAAGCATCTCCACCAACTCAAAATGAGGAAGAGCCTCAAGTTGACGAAGAAGAAGATCAATCAAATGAGCCACCTCAAGATGATGGCAATGATCAAGGGGGAGATGCAAATGATCAAGAAAAGGAGGATGAACAAGAACCAAGACCGCCACACCCAAGAGTCCACCAAGCAATCCAACGAGATCACCCCGTCGACACCATCCTCGGCGACATTCATAAGGGGGTAACTACTCGATCTCGTGTTGCACATTTTTGTGAACATTACTCGTTTGTATCCTCTATTGAGCCACACAGGGTAGAGGAAGCACTCCAAGATTCGGATTGGGTGGTGGCGATGCAAGAGGAGCTCAACAACTTCACTAGGAATGAGGTATGGCATTTAGTTCCACGTCCTAATCAAAATGTTGTAGGAACCAAATGGGTCTTCCGCAACAAGCAAGACGAGCATGGTGTGGTGACAAGGAATAAAGCTCGACTTGTGGCCAAGGGATACTCCCAAGTCGAAGGTTTGGATTTCGGTGAAACCTATGCACCCGTAGCTAGGCTTGAGTCAATTCGTATATTATTGGCCTATGCTACTTACCATGGCTTTAAGCTTTATCAAATGGATGTGAAAAGTGCCTTCCTCAATGGACCAATCAAAGAAGAGGTCTATGTTGAGCAACCTCCCGGCTTTGAAGACAGTGAGTATCCTAACCATGTCTATAAGCTCTCCAAGGCGCTTTATGGGCTCAAGCAAGCCCCAAGAGCATGGTATGAATGCCTTAGAGATTTTCTTATTGCAAATGGATTCAAAGTCGGAAAAGCCGATCCTACACTCTTTACTAAAACTCTTGAAAATGACTTGTTTGTATGCCAAATTTATGTTGATGATATTATATTTGGGTGTACTAACGAGTCTACATGTGAAGAGTTTAGTAGGATTATGACACAGAAATTCGAGATGTCTATGATGGGGGAGTTGAAGTATTTCTTAGGATTCCAAGTAAAGCAACTCCAAGAGGGCACCTTCATTAGCCAAACGAAATACACTCAAGACATCTTAAACAAGTTTGGGATGAAGGATGCCAAGCCCATCAAGACACCCATGGGAACCAATGGGCATCTCGACCTCGACACGGGAGGTAAGTCCGTGGATCAAAAGGTATACCGGTCGATGATAGGTTCTTTACTCTATTTATGTGCATCTCGACCGGATATTATGCTTTCCGTATGCATGTGTGCAAGATTCCAAGCCGACCCTAAGGAAGCTCACCTTACGGCCGTGAAACGAATCTTGAGATATTTGGCTTATACTCCTAAGTTTGGGCTTTGGTATCCTAGGGGATCCACATTTGATTTAATTGGTTATTCGGATGCCGATTGGGCGGGGTGCAAAATCAATAGGAAGAGCACATCGGGGACTTGCCAGTTCTTGGGAAGATCCTTGGTGTCTTGGGCTTCAAAGAAGCAAAATTCGGTCGCTCTTTCTACCGCCGAGGCCGAGTACATTGCCGCAGGCCATTGTTGCGCGCAATTGCTTTGGATGAGGCAAACCCTGCGGGACTACGGTTACAAATTGACCAAAGTCCCCCTGCTATGTGATAATGAGAGTGCAATCAAAATGGCCGACAATCCCGTCGAGCATAGCCGCACTAAACACATAGCCATTCGGTATCATTTTCTTAGGGATCACCAACAAAAGGGAGATATCGAGATTTCTTACATTAATACTAAAGATCAATTAGCCGATATCTTTACCAAGCCTCTTGATGAACAATCTTTTAACAAACTTAGGCATGAGCTCAATATTCTTGATTCGCGCAATTTCTTTTGCTAGATTGCACACATAGCTCATTTATATATCTTTGATCATGTCTCTTTCATATGCTATGACTAATGTGTTTTCAAGTCTATTTCAAACCAAGTCATAGGTGTATTGAAAGGGAATTGGAGTCTTCGGCGAAGACAAAGGCTTCCACTCCGTAACTCATCCTTCGCCGTCACTCCAAGCAACTCTCCATTCTTAGGGGAGAAAAGCATGAGCATCAAAGAAAAGGACTTTGTCTTTGGGGGAGAAAGTAAGAGCCCAAAGCAAAAGGACCGGACTTCATCTTTGGTATAATCTTCACTCATTTGTTTTGACCAAAGAGGGAGAATGTAACTTCGAGGGCTCTAATGATTCCGTTTTTGGCGATTCATGCCAAAGGGGGAGAAAGTAAGAGCCCAAAGCAAAAGGACCGCACCACCACCAACTTCAAAAACTTAGTGTTGAATATTTTCAAATGGTATCCTATTGTGTTCAAAAGGGGGAGAAAATAGTATTTCAGAAATGATATATCAAAACCCTCTTGAACATTAAGAGGAGGATCTCATTTAGGGGGAGTTTTGTTTAGTCAAAGGAAAAGCGTTTGAAACAGGGGGAGAAAATTTCAAATCTTGAAAATGCTTCTCAAAATCTTATTCATTTGCCTTTGACTATTTGCAAAAGAACTTTGAAATGGATTTACAAAAGAATTTGCAAAAACAAAACATGTGGTGCAAACGTGGTCCAAAACGTTATATAAGAGAGAAACAATCCATGCATATCTTGTAAGTATTTATATTGGCTCAAATTCTAAGCAACCTTTGCACTTACATTATGCAAACTAGTTCAATTATACACTTCTATATTTGCTTTGGTTTGTGTTGGCATCAATCACCAAAAAGGGGGAGATTGAAAGGGAATTAGGCTTACACCTAGTCCCTAATTAATTTTGGTGGTTGAATTGCCCAACACAATTAATTGGACTAACTAGTTTGCCCAAGTGTATAGATTATACAGGTGTAAAAGGTTCACACTCAGCCAATAAAAAGACCAAGTTTTGGATTCAACAAAGGAGCAAAGTGGCAACCGAAGGCCCTCTGGTCTGGGAGCACCGGACTGTCCGGTGCACCACCGGACAGTGTCCGGTGCACCAGAGGACTCCAACTCGAACTCGCCACCTTCGGGAATTTCCCGAGGCACTCGCGCTATAATTCACCGGACTGTCCGGTGTACACCGGACAGTGTCCGGTGCGCCAAGGAAGATCAGCCTCAGGAAATCGCCAGTTTCGGGAAACTCCAACGGCTAGTCCGCTATAATTCACCGGACTGTCCGGTGTGCACCGGACTGTCCGGTGCAACTCCGGAGCAACGGCTATCTCCGCGCCAACGGCTACCTGCGGCGCATTAAATGCGCGCGCAGCGCGCGCAGAAGGCAGGCGCGCCCATACTGGCACACCGGACAGCAAACAGTACCTGTCCGGTGTGCACCGGACACCCAGGCGGGCCCACAAGACAGAAGCTCCAACGGTCAGAATCCAACGGCAGTGATGACGTGGCGGGGGCACCGGACATGTCCGGTGTGCACCGGACTGTCCAGTGCGCCATCGAACAGACAGCCTCCACCAACGGTCAAGTTGGTGGTTGGGGCTATAAATACCCCAACCACCCCACCATTCATTGCATCCAAGTTTTCCACTTCCCAACTACTACAAGAGCTCTAGCATTCAATTCTAGACACACCAAAGAGATCAAATCCTCTCCAAATTCCACACAACGCCATAGTGACTAGAGAGAGTGATTTGCTTGTGTTCTTTCGAGCTCTTGCGCTTGGATTGCTTTCTTCTTTCTTGATTCTTTCATTGCAATCAAACTCACTTGTAATTGAGGCAAGAGACAGCAATCTTGTGGTGGTCCTTGCGGGAACTTTGTGTTCCAAGTGATTGAGAAGAGAAAGCTCACTCGATCCGCGGGATCGTTTGAGAGAGGGAAGGGTTGAAAGAGACCCGTCCTTTGTGGCCTCCTCAACAGGGAGTAGGTTTGCAAGAACCGAACCTCGGTAAAACAAATCTCCGTGTCTCATTTGCTTATTCGCTTGGGATTTGTTTTGCGCCCTCTCTCGCGGACTCGTTTCTTTATTACTAACGCTAACCCGGCCTGTAGTTGTGTTTGTATTTGTAAATTTCAGTTTCGCCCTATTCACCCCCCCCCCCTCTAGGCGACTTTCAACTCTTGCTTGCGGTGCCGAGCCGAGGCGTTCGCCACTTGCCCACCGTAGATCATGAAGCAGTCGTGGACCACGGGGAACTCCTCTGCCTTGTGATCCTCCTTCTTGCTGTTGTTGTGGGCTCTGCCACCTTCCGCTGGTGGCCCGGCCCTGTGGAAGTAGCGCCGAAGCATGACGCACTCCTCAAGGGTGTGCTCGACGAGACCCTGATGATAGGGGCACGACTCCTTGAGCATCTTGTCGAACAGGTTGGCGCCTCCGGGAGGCTTCCGAGGGTTCCTGTGCTCGGCGGCGGCGACAAGGTCTGCGTCGGCGGCGTCGTGTTTCGCTTGCGACTTCTTCTTGCCCTTCTTCTTGGTGCCGCGCTGAGCGGACGCCTCGGGGACGTCTTCCGGCTGGCGCCCCTAAGGCTGCTTGTCCTCCCGGAAGATAGCCTCGACCGCCTCCTGACCAGAGGCGAACTTGGTGGCGATGTCCATCAGCTCGCTCGCCCTGGTGGGAGTCTTGCGACCCAGCTTGCTCACCAGGTCGCGGCAAGTGGTGTCGGCGAGGAACGCGCCGATGACATCCGAGTCGGTGATGTTGGGCAGCTCGGTGCGCTGCTTCGAAAATCGTCGGATGTAGTCCCGCAAGGACTCTCCCGGCTGTTGGCGGCGGCTTCAGAGATCCCAGGAGTTCCCAGGGCGCACGTATGTGCCCTGGAAGTTGCCGACGAAGGCTTTGACCCGGTCGTCCCAGTTGGAGATCTGCGCAGGAGGCAGATGCTCCAGCCAGGCTCGGGCGGCGTCAGAGAGGAACAGAGGAAGGTTGCAGATGATGAGGTTGTCATCGTCCGTTCCACCCAACTGGCAGGCCAGCCGGTAGTCCGCGAGCCATAGTTCTGGCTTTAACTCCCCCGAGTACTTGGTGATGGTAGTCGGGGTTCGGAACCGGGTCGGGAACGGCGCCCGTCGTATGGCCCGGCTGAAAGCTCGCGGACCGGGTGGTTCGGGCGAGGGGCTCCGATCCTCCCCGCTGTCGTAGTGTCCCCCACGCCTGGGGTGGTAGCCTCGGTGCACCTTCTCGTCGAGGTGGGCTCGACGGTCGCGGCGATGGTGCTCGTTGCCGAGGCGACCCGGGGCAGCAGGCGCGGTGTTCCGCGTTCGCCCGGTGTGGACCGAGGCTTCCCGCATGAATCGGGAAGTCGCGGCGTGATGCTCTGAGGGGTACCCCTGCCTTCGGGAGGCAGAGCTCTCGGCCCGTCGGACCGCGGCATCTTCCAGGAGATTCTTGAGCTCTCCCTGGATACGCCGCCCCTCGGTGGTGGAGGGTTCCGGCATCGCTCGGAGTAGTATCGCTGCTGCAGCCAGGTTCTGGCCGACCCCACTAGAAGCTGGAGGCAGCCTTGCCCTGGCATCGTCGGTAATGCGGTGCTGGACGTCCTGGGCCAGATGACGTGCTTCTCCGGTCGGTGCTCGGCCTGCCCACTCCTGCCCGATATTTTGCCGAAGCGGCACAAGTTGTCCTGCTTCCTCGTCGAGCCTGGCCTGCATCTCACGGATTTGCTCGAGCTGTGCGTCCTGACCCCCCGCAGGGACTGGAACCACAACTAGCTCCCAAAGGATGTCAACGCGAGGCGCAGGCCTAGGGGGATCACCGTCCTCCGGCATACCAAGATGGTTGCCTTCGTCGAGACCCCCTAGATCGACGTGGAAACATTCACGACTTGGGCCACAGTCCTCGTCGCCGAGGCTGTGGCCACTATCGGAGCAATCGGAGAGGCAGTAGTCACATGCGGTCATGAAGCCCCGCATGGCACTGGGGTCACCGAGCCCGGAGAAATCCCAACCAGAGTCGGGCTCGTCATCGTCCTTGAACCCCAGGGGCCCGTAGGTCGAGACGACCGTCAGTCGGTCCCAGGTTGACCACATATGATACCCCGGAGGGTTTGGACATGCCTTTATGAAAGCGTCCACCGAAGCGGGATCGCTTGGTGGGTCGCAACTGAATCTAAAAGGTATGGGATGGGAAACGGACGGTACCTCTTGATCGACGGGTGGTGACGGAGTCGCGTCAGGGACGGACTGCACCGTTGTCTGAGGTACGAGGCTAATGCCCAACAAGTCCTTTGCGAGCGTGCTGGCGTCGTCCATCTACTTGGGGTTGGCGTGTCGCGGGAAAACGACGCTCGTCTTCGTCTCAGACGCGAGGTCGACGCCCGACGTATCCCCTGTTGGGGCGCCGGTGCCGTCGACTCGCTCGACATCCGACGAGGTGCCGCCTCCTGCTTGGCCATGTCTGCCTCGCCTCCTCCTCTGTCGGCGGGGAAGGTGACGGGACAGACCCGGATGTTGCTCTTCCGCCACGTGGGGAAGACGTCGTTGATTCCGCCGCCGGCGGGCGGGCTGACGGCCGCCATTGTCGTTGTCGCACGGTGGAGGAAGGAGTATCATGTAGTAGCTGCCGTCGAGGGACATGAACTCAAGACTCCCGAAACGGAGCATCGTTCCGGGTTGGAGAGATTGCTGGAGACTACCCATCTGGAGCTTGACGGGAAGCTGTTCGTCAACATGCAGCAGGCCCCTACCTGGCGCGCCAACTGTTGGCGTTTCGACCCCGGGGGTCCCTGGACCGACGAGTAAATTGTCGCTGCGTGTCCCAGCCCAGATGAGTCGGCGCGAGACGGAACACAAAGGGGGGGAAAACCAGCAAGGGGAGACCGCGGCCTTCGTGTTGTCCTGCGCCCAGGGCGGATGCGCTTGCAGTAGGGGGTTACAAGCGTTCGCGAGGGAGAGAGAGAGAGAGACTGTCCGCCAGCCCATCCTCCCGCGCGACCAACCTTCTCGTACGAGAGCCCTGGGCCTTCCTTTTATAGACGTAAGGAAAGGGCCCAGGTGTACAATGGGGGGTGTAGCAATGTGCTAACGTGTCTAGCAGAGAGGAGCCAGAGCCCTAAGTACATGCCGTCGTGGCTGTCGGAGAGGTTTTGGCGCCCTGTTCATGTGATGTCGTGGCCGTCGGAGGAGCGCTTGAGCCCTGTGGAAGTACAGCTGTCGGGGTTGTCGGATCCTTGCTGACGTCTCCTTGCTTCCGTAAGGGGCTGAGAGCCGTCGTCGTCATGGAGCACGTGGGGTGCCATCATTACTTGTTTACCGGGGCGAGCCGGATGGGACGCCGGTCTTGTTCCCCGTAGCCTGAGCTAGCTAGGGGTAGGGTAATGATGGCCCCCCTGTGACGTGGTCGGTCCGAGCCCGAGGTCGGGCGAGGTGGAGGCTCCTCCGAGGTCGAGGCTGAGTCCGGGCCCGGGGGTCGGGCGAGGCGGAGACCGTCGTCCGAGGTCGAGGGTGAGTCCGAGCCCTGGGGTCGGGCGAGGCGGAGTCCGTCTTCCGAGGTCGAGGTTGAGTTTGAGCCCTGGGGTCGGGCGAGGCGGAGTCCGTCGTCTGAGGTCGAGGTTGAGTCCGAGCCCTGGGGTCGGGCGAGGCGGAGCTTCCTATGGCGCCCGAGGCTGGACTTAGCTGCTGTCAGCCTCACTCTGTCGAGTGGCACAACAGTCGGAGCAGGGCAGACGGTGCTGTTTTCCTGTCAGGTCGGTCAGTGGAGCGGCGAAGTGACTGCGGTCACTTCGGCCTTGTCGACTGAGGAGCGCGCTTCAAGATAAGGTGTCAGTCGATCCTTGCATTAAATGCTCCTGTGATACGGTCGGTTGGTGTGGCGATCTGGCCAAGGTTGCTTCTCCGCGAAGCCTGCCCGAGCTGGGCCTCGGGCGAGTCGAAGGTGCGTCCGTTGCTTGAGGGGATCCTCGGGCGAGACGTGAATCCTCCTGGGTCGGCTGCCTTTGCCCGAGGCTGGGTTCGGGCGAGGCGAGATCGTGTCCCTTGAGTGGACTGAGCCTTGACCTTAATCGCGCCCATCAGGCCTTTGCAGCTTTGTGCTGATGGGGGTTACCAGCTGAGATTAGGAGTCTTGGGGGTACCCCTAATTATGGTCCCCGACAAATAGTTTTATTGCTTAATCACTTAAACCATTAGAAAATCATATCTTTTCTACAGAGACTCCGATTTTAGTGATTCTCGAGCCTACGGTCTCGTAGCGACGCGTAGAATATTCTCACATAGTTTGTTCTCATGTTTGGTGTAATGTTATTTTTATGTACTCCTTGTCTATTTGTATGTACGCCTACGAGTAGCAGCGAGGTCACGAGAAACCCGAAGACCAACTTGGTGAAGTACCTGGAATCTTAAGTATAAGGCAAGTTGTGCCCTTGATCACTCTTCTTTACCTAATAATATTTTTGTTAATCACTGTGACATGATTAGGTTAATTTGATGGGACCTAATAGGTTACCCTAGTTTTGTTTACCTCACACCTTGCAAACAAATGAACTACTGGGTAGACTTGTTATTGCTCTACCTGGTTGTGGGATTAATGCTATATTGAATTGCGATCATGTTCCATTGTTATTGTTGGTTTAATTATTGTTCATGATAAGATTATTATGTTAAATGGAACATGGAGCGACCACCCGGGAAAATATTGCTACCACAAGGGTGGTATGGGACGCCCTTGGCTGACTAATTAGGAAAGCTACTGTAGGACTACCTTACCCAAAAGGGGCAAGGGCGATAGAGGAGTGCCAGTGTAGGGAGGTTCTTGGGTCGATCATGTTGCGATGGCTTTTCGGACAAGTGATTCCTATATCACTCTTCTCACGAAATTGTAGCGGGTTTTCTTAAGTTAGTGGAACTTTGTAAAAGCCTCGTAGTGGATCCCTAGCCATTCACCTCGGAAGTGTCTAACGACCTTGCAAACCCTGGCAATACACGACTTGTGGGTAAAGGGTGAAACCTCTATAGAGTGTAAAACTGGTATATGAGTCATGCTCACGGTCATGGGCGGCTCGAACCCTCACATAATTAATTTATGGAATTAAATTTAATCTGTCATTTGTATTGTATTGTGAGATTTATTATTAATTGTGATCTCTTATTTTATTGGGATGGTATCTACTTATACTTAGTAAATGCTAATAAAATTTTGACCAACTTGTTAAAAGCAATGCTATGCCTTAACTATTCTCTTTGGTAATCCTTACATTTCACATGAGCCCCTACGGTAAGTGGGCTCATGTATATTACTAGAACATGAGGCGCCCATACGGGCGCCCTAACGGAACAATGCAAAATTTCTATTGATATGGCCAAGGTTAGTGGACAGTCATGGGATTTTAAAATTCAATAGCAACAAATATATATATAAGTGGTAGAGACCAGATAATAGTATTTCAAAACTAATCATACGTATAGTAAGTTATAGCATAGATATATTTGAAGCAAAGAGGAAGCAAACTGAACAACATGAATTGACTATTTTAGTCAAATCAGATCAACACATACATATTGATCTCCAGCCATAGTCAAATCAGATCATACAGGGGTCAGATCGGGGCACGCGCACCCACGCAAGGTACAGCAAAGAACGGACCGGATAGGCAGATCCACAGCAAGGGAAAAAGGGGGAAGTAGGTTACTTACCCACGATGCTCGATCCAGCGCCGGAGCTTCCCAGCGTCATCGCCGATGGATGGATGCCGGAGCTTCCCAGATCAATCGCCGATGGATGGATCAGCAAGAGTACGGGATGAAGAGGAAGGAAAAGCAGCGGCTGCGCACAAGTAAGGCTGGAGCCTGGAGAGGGACCGAGACTCCGAGAGGGCGTCACCGTCAGGGCTGTTCACTGTGATTCCCCGTGTTGGGCTTCAGTTTTTATCATTACAAGAGAGAGAATGTTTACGTGGAGGGAGAGAGAAAACCAAAACAATGGTGTGCTGTGTCAGTAACAGTAGTGTGGGCCACGCGTCGACCGAGCGGAGATCATGCCAGCGCGAAGCGCGGAGGGAGATCCAATTTCTAGTGGCTTTTAACAAGAAATAATTCCCCATAACTTGTTGAGCGATGAACGTATGTGAGCTCACCCTTGACGTACTCACACCCCCAAGTCAAGAACAGGTACCGCAAGATAAGGAGCATGAATGATGCCGCGATGAGTTCGTGAGAAGTCTAGGCTGTCATCTTCCAGTCAACTTAGACAAATCATGATGACTTGATATAAAAGAAAAGGCTAAAGGCAAGGAGAGTCGGCTACGGCTGCTCCTGGTGGAAGTGTGTCTTTATTTAGTAGGGTCTTAGTATTGTCTTATTGCTTTGATTACGTCATAGTTTCCGTCTATTTGTTGAGTTGTTCTAAGCTCTATGTTTGAAGGTGAGAGACCCATGTTTTGTAATTGTCCGTCCTTGTGTTCTGTCTTGTTCAGATAGGTTTCTATATAGGAGCGCGGTTGTTGGGGTCTCTTGCCTAGCTTGTCGTTCGTTCAGAAGAGTTTTGGATGCAGTGTAAAAAATTGTTTGTTCCTATTTCTTAATGAAATGGGGGACCTCCTTTCTGATAAAAATCTCAACTCTATCGCAATTGTATTAGGGCATGTACAACCCTAAGACGTTGGAACGGTTTTCTAAGTATAAGAGACAACAACGAAATTACATGGTGCAACCCTGAGCCTCTAAATCATAAATGCAGTTAAGAGACAATCCGTATGGAGAAATGTATAGAGACGGGCTCTTTCCGTCTCTTGTATTTTTTTCAATTAACTCCCAAAGACTCCTCAAGAGACCCCTATTAAATGGGATTGTACATGCCATTAGTGCTCCCCAACACAAACCATTTAACCAACTTTGGTGGCCCTGATATAATAATGGAGCATCTTACAAAGCAACCATATAAAAACTCGGTCGGGGAGGCAAAGACTATCCTCCCGGTATTATATTAAGAAGAGACTGAAATATAGTCTCAGTCGAGAAAATCTCTGAATCCTGGCCCCCATCACTAGCGGGTTGTCACTGCGCACTCTACAACGGTCCAGCCAGAGAGTGGCGCGCAAGACGTAACCTGAAAGCGGGCGAGGCACAACGAGTGGATTTTTTAACCAAGCCGGAAATTCGCTCGGAGGGAGATCGAACACGGGACCTGTAGGTGCTAATCGGAAGCCTTAACCAGTACAAGCTTTAACCACTACGCTAGAGGCTCTTTGGCTCAAAACAACAATATCACATCGAAATTGGACACTTAGGGGTGTTCAGTTTCTAGGGACTAATTTTTAGTCCCTCCATTCTATTCTATTGTAGTCCCTAAAATACTGAATACGGAAATTAAAATATAGTATTAGTTTCTGTATTTAGTAATTTAGGGACTAAAATGAAAGAGAATAGAGGGACTGAAAATTAGTCCCTAGAAACCAAACACCTCCTTACTCTCTTTTTTCTTTCACAAATTAATTTGTAAATATCACTCTATGAGCTCAACCATCGGAGCAAGCTCAGACACACACAAAAAAAGACTAGGAGAGCCTATGTCTCTTGGAACACCGAATAGCGACCAATGCCTCTTGGAACCAAGGTTCACCAAACCGAATGCAAGACAAAACCGGTGGCCACCAATATCTGATTAATCACGATAAATCGGTGAAAACCGGCAGAAATCGACCGAAATTAAAATCAACCCAGTTTTGAATTCAAAACCGATTGATCGACCGATAAGACCCATAAATCAGATCCTGGCCTGATAAACTGGCGGCATAGATGCAGAAACTGAGCCATATGTTTTTTTTTTGCAAATAAAGTACATTGAGGTCCCATAATTTGAATAAAAGATGACTCCAAATATTATCACAAGTCCAATAACAACATTTAGCAGTTCAAATACATTACATGACATTGTTTCATAGTTCACAAACAACATCGAAGATACAAATACACCCCCGTCGAAGATCATTCCCACGGGTGTGCATTCCACTGATAATGTGTCATATTGTACTCCTTCGATGAGAGGAACATAATACCTTGGTCACGCATCAACTGTTTCTTGTACTATGCCCAAGTCTGATCGGTCCACGTAGAAGTTATACTCCACGACTCCACCAACATTTGGTAGTACTTAGGCCCCTCCCATTGGTACACCCACCTCATTGGTATTGTATCACACTATCACCTCATCAACCAGATAATTCACATAGGGAAGTAGGGGTGACCAACACCGCTACCGTCAACACCACCACCGGCATCAGCAGAAGAAGCTATCGGCAAACTCTTGGTATTGTGGACTTTTATCACCACTATCGGTCTCGTCATCGCTTGCCACTATTTGTCATTGAATTGATAAATCAACAACATGTGTGAAGAAATCGAGCCACTTGTGATTTGGTAAATAAAGTATATTGAGGTCACAAAATTTGAACAAAAGATGGCACAAATGTTATCACAAGTTGAAAGATTTGAAGTTAAAAGGAAGAAAATCATCAAAACCTAGCTACTAGAGACCATCGATTTATCTCTACGTGGGACCATTTAATCGGCTAGCAGGGACGACTAATCGATATAACGGATGAATTTTTATTTTTTTCGAAACTTGGTTGAAATTTAGTTTGAATTCCGTAGCATGTTTTCAAATTTGGTTTCAGCGAAAAGTGTTAAAACAATCCATGGTATGTATAGAGAATTGGCATCAAATTTGTTAAAAATTATAAAATAGCCTAAATTCAAATGGGTAAACCAGTGATATCTAAACCGGCCAGGGCTAGAGTTGATTTGGAGAGAATTAAATCCCTTCCTATATAATTTTGAATAGGAAGGGGTTTAATCTCGTCAATCCCTACCAATACTCCTCAAATCTAATAGGGCCTAAATCGGCCAGTTAGCCGGATTTATCAACCGGTTTGGTGAACTTTGGTTGGAACACCAAAAGCGACCAATGCAGAGCTTGTGAAGGTGCAGGTCAGTTAGTACAAATGCAAAGCATGAAACGAACACTTGAAAAAAAACATCATCCGTGACGCCTGAGACTGGAAAATGTATGGTACGAGCGATTTTTATACTATCAAGACAATGTATGAAACGAACACTTGAAAAAAAAACTACAAACCAAACATACATACACAGATTCCTGGCTTTCGAGTTTAATTGCTAAAAATCAAAGTCAGACGTTAGTTTGATGGCCCCGACGCATGTACACAGATTTTTTGTCAACCTTCAATTTCAACAATTTCTTTGAACAACAACAAAAGTAGTATCCTACACCTACCTCCTGATATTTCCAGAAAAAGTCAGATAAACAAAACGTGAGATACTAGCATGCTACAGAAACCGCTCTCAAGCTCACCCTGCAGTGTGTATAGCATTCATTGGGTGCCTCCAGCTCCTACAGACTACGGGCATTCAGCCGAGTGTGCTTCCTCCACCTCCTCAACATATGGACGCAGCCCCCAGCTCCTAACAGGCCATAGGACGCAAGGCTCAGGATGGTTGAGTTTGCAACGTGTCGATGGTGGGCGCTGCCCTGCAGATGAAAGAAACGATCTCAGCATTGTGTGAACGCTTTGCATTCGTGCACCCAAAAGAAGTTTCACATGGCGGCATACCTGTATCAAGAAAACGAAGGTGGCGGCATTTGCCAGTGACATTGAAAAGCTCATCATGCCCCCTCGCAGCTCATTTGGCAGGTACCTAGAGTGATGCCAGCACTGTAAACAGAAACTACTATAGACTGTAATTTAAGCTTGATACGTACTCGCAGCGGTAGCTTACATTGTTCGCAATCTGGCCAGTGACGGCAAAATGAAGCCCACACAGGCATGGAAGATGCAGAACACTATCACCAGTGGTGCAATCTCCTGCAGGAAAAAAAGTAACTTTGAATGGCAATCCCCAACTACAAGTTGTTGCTTTTAGAGGCATGCACGGTCATACCTGGTAATCATAAGCCACAATCGACAAAGCGAGTCCAGCACCAACGTAAGCTATTGTCAAGCTGTCCTCGTTCCGGAAGGGGGCTATGGCTCCGTAAAACCATGGAAAACCAGCACTTCCAAGCATCCTTGATGCCAAGAAACAGGGGTAGATTACTGACAGTTGAGCATACCTTCCGTCAGCCTGTGTCAGTCAACAGATCTATGAGAACGGGAGCAGAACTTCAGCCTCAGTCAGGTTTCTGAAACACTACTCATACAGAAGGCTAGCAGGAAGAAGTGAGACTCATACCACTATGGTTGGTGCCCAGAGAAACCAAAAGGCTGAGACAGCAAAATGGATGCTTGCTTGAGCTAAGACCAGGATCAGTACTCTTTTGTCTGAAACACATTAATTGCAGTCACAAATGGAACTGGAACATGCAAGCACTGAAAAGTTTAGCCTGCAACAACCACGACTCACGAGTTCATGATGAGAGAGATAGAAATGTTGTTTCCTTTTATGCATTTTTCAAATTAGAATTTAGAAACATCTCTAAAATTTGACTAGAGCAATTCTACATGTGCTAAATTTCTTTCTCAGTTGTATCTAGATATGGTAAAATTGAATATAGATGGAGTTTTATCAACAGAAATGAGAAAGAAAGCTCTGGAGCAAGCAAGATGACTCAACACTCACCTCTGAGGACATGAGCAAGAAATGATTTTTGGTAGCTCCCAATGGCAGATGCATGCTGACATGTACTTGATGCATTTCTGATATACAGAATGCCCACTACCGATAGTGTGGCTGCAAATGCATAGGGAAGCAAGAATCTACTGTCATCATCACTAACCAATACATTTGTGATTTCTTGACTTCCGACAAGGGACACCGATTCAAAGAATGTCATCAGCCAGAAGGTATCAAACAGCAGATCTTGCTTCTGGTCTTGCTGAAAATTCAGGATCAAGCGCTAAATGATTCATACAACATAGACAACACAGTAATAGCACATATGTGTTTCAAGAAATACAGAAACCTTCTCATGCTCCAGCACAAGCCACGTCTCAAAACAGAAAGAGAACACTGAAGAGGCAAAAGCCAGAATGAAATTGTTGATCCATGAACAGCGAAGCGCACTGAAACTCTTCACAACACCTACTGCAAGCTGAAGTACCCAATACAATATGCAAGCCCTTCGTGGTCCTCTATAATCATCAGTGGAAAATTTGTAAGTTATAGCTACTACTGGAAGGATAAAAGAAAACATAGACTGCATCACATAACAGTAACTGCTGCCAAGGATACGAGTAGATTATGGAACAAAAAACTACACGAAAGAGAAGAAAGACAAATCATACCAAGGTTCAGATTATACTCTGAAATTCCTACCAGCCAAATATATCATCCAAACTTCATCAAGATGCACAAGTCAAGGTTAGCAACTAACAAGTAATGCATAGAACTACAAAGTATCAACGCATTAGCTAAACTAATATTCAGCATCTTTATGTTGTAAGCAGACACAGTTTTTGGTGCCCATAGTTGTCTACTTGTCTTGGAGGCACAAAGGCCATATTACATGAAAAGTTAATAGCTAGTAAACCAGGTGGTATGTGGTATAAGAACCAGAAATTTACACCCCTGGTGGTTTCAGAAACACAGGTGCAGATGTTGCTTATTAATCATTCCCCGTCACAAAATGAAAATGGTAATCCTACTCCAGTACAAGGCTACAAGCCCGTGAATGGATTTGTAGGCTATGGTCAATCAATTTGTCGGTGTTCGGACTAACGGTCCTAACCAACTAGTAAAATGATGCTGCGTACCCAGAATCTAGATGGTGTGCGAGTTGACACAAGCGATTTATCCTGGTTCCGGCAATGCAATGCCCTACTTCCAGCAGAGGGGGGATGAAGCTTATATTACTCGCACCCGAGGTGCCTGCAATAGGGAATACAAGCACGACGGGAGAGGGGAAGTCTCTAAGTCCCTAGAACTGATTGAGGCAAGTGCCAATACCGAAAGACTGGAGGAAAACTACCAAGTGTTCGTCTGCCCCTTGGAGGAGCTACGACTACCCTATTTATACACCTAGGAGATGTACGTTGTTTGAGATGAGGGGCGTCGCATTCCCAGGGGAGATGTCTTGGCGTCCTGTGGGTGACATGACCTTGCGCTGCGTTGTTGACTTGAGCTTGTTGTTTTCCTGCTGAGAGCCGAGGCCGAGGGGTGGGCTGTACGCCCGAGCCCCCAGGGGAGGGGATGTCCATGCCGTAGTTGTTGTAACAGGGCTTCGGTATGGGTAAAAAGCCTGCTTACGGGATGCGTCAGCGTCCCTGTGCAGGGTGACGTTGGGAGTCCTTCGCTGCGGATATTGAGGTCAGAGCCCTGCTCGGGCGAGGCGGAAGTCTTCCCGAGGTGATGGTTAAGCTTTACCCTAACGTTTGCCACAGTTGGCGGAGTGGTCACCTGCGAGATTCGCGGTGGAGCAGGCAGCCAAGGCCGAGCTCGGGCGAGGCGGAGACAGCACCCGAGGGCGAGCTCATCGTTGGGCGAGACGAAGATTGCGCCGGAGGGCGAGCTCAGCGTTGGGCGAGACGGAGATTGTGCCAGAGGGTGAGCCCAACGTCGGGCGAGGCAGAGTTCTGCGCCCCAGGGCCGGTCTGCTTTTCCGTCGTATTAGGTGTCCCATCGGGGGGATGGCAGGCGTCGTGCGTGCACAGTGGCGTGTGCGTAATCATGTTGTTGTGTCCGGATGCGACTGCTGTCTTGTTGCCACTGTGCTCCTATGCCCCTGCGTGGGGTAGGTGTGCGCATTAAATGCGAGTGTCCCCTGCTGGCCTTCGGGTGTGCTTTGTCCTCTCTGCCTGAGACCGGCTCAGGCGAGACGGATAGGGCGATTGTAGATCGAGGTGACTTCGGGCGAAGCGGAAACGGGAGGCATGAGCTGCGATAGGCTCGGGCGAGACGAAGACTTGCCTGAGGCGGAAGATCCTCGGGGAGGGGTCTCGGCGCTTATGGGGAAGACTCTTGCGACGGACCTCGGGTGAGGAGATGGCTTGGCCTCTTACCTTCGGGGATTATGTATGGGCCATTAACTTTTTCTAAGCACACTTTTAGAGGTGTAATCCGGGTACCCCTAATTATCACACCCGACACAATTGGTATCCTTTCTAGTTCAAATAAAGACCTGTGAACAGAAAAAGGTATCATGTACCAAGTACTACTATTCATGAAATAGTTTCAAGCCTTCAACCTGGAAACTGAGGTTCATTAACAGGACCTTGTTAGGGCCTGTTAGCATGTAAGAGCTAATTGTTAGCTAGCTAAAATTAGCACTAGTGCATCCAAACAGAAGAGCTAAGGTGGGTTATTTTTTGGCCAAGTCTAAAAGTCTTTAACTAGTTTTTAGCTAAGTTTTAGCCCAACTAATAAATTAACTACCCCGAGCTCATTCAAATAGGCCCTCGGTCAGTTACTCTGTTTAAGCACCGGAATCAGATATCACTATATCAGATCAAATTGAAATGCACTTCTAGTCTGCTACGGGGTTTTTTTTTTGTAAAGAGACTATGCAAAATGCTATTTACATAAAATAAACTCATACTTACAGCTGACAAATTGAGCAAAAGCATCCATCCCCAAAACTTACATTTTGTCGGAGATGACGCCAGAAATGGCACCGGGGAACAGCGCAGCTGCAGTGGTAGAGGCAAGGCGCGCGGTCGTCTGCTCTCTGCCAAGCCCACACCGCACGAACTCATCCTCCCCAAACACGGAATGGATACCTTCAACCACTGACCAACAATAACAAACAACACCGCCCGATTAGGCGCGGCGCGGCAGCTCGACAAAGGCGGGAGACTGTAGGGGCGCGCTAGCTACTCACCGGACGCGAGGGAGAAGAGGACGAGGAAGGCGCGGCGGAACCGGAGGAAGGGTGCGGCTCCCACGTCGAAGGGGGACGAGGGTCCGGTGGCGTGCGCCGCAGTCCTCGGGGAAAGGTAAGGGAGGAGGAGCACCGCGGCGAGGGCGGCGGCGGAGAGGAGCGGGTAGGCGAAGGGGCTGAGTGCCCACTCCTCCCGCTCTACCACCACCCCCATCGCCGGACTCGGCCCGTATCCTCGGGATCCGTGGCTGGGTCGCAGGAGTCGGAGGCGGGTGGTGGGACCGGACGGCGAGGTAGTGGCGTCGCCGACGAGATCGACGGGGAAGGGAAGAGGAAAGGAAAGATGGGAACAGCACGACGAGAAGTTGGGCTGTTGGGCCAAGGCCGCGAAGCACGTATCTGGCCCGCTCCAAATTTCAGTGACCAAAAATGGATGTGTTTCAATTTCAATGACCAAAAATGGGAAATTTGCCAAAAAAATCCCAGTAGAAACCGATCCCGCCTAGGACCGGTAAGGGCTTGTTCGGTTAATCCCGTTAACTATAGAATGGATAGATTAGAAAAAATTAAGAAGTTTGATTTAGGCCTTGTTCAGTTATTCCCATTATATATAGATTGGATGAGATTAAAAAAAATTTAGGCCATGTTCGGTTACATCGGATTGTGGCCATGAATTATTCCAACTAATCAATACTAGTACAAATAAACTTATCATTCTAACCGGAACAGTTACAATGGAACCGTTCCGGAGTAAACGAACAGGTCCTTAAAAGAACTTTGACTTGCTTGTGATTTAAACTCACTCAATCTCACTCAATCCACATGAGTTGAGAACTAACCGAACAAGTCCTTTACTTAAGATTTAAACCTATCCAATTCTACTTAATCCACATATATTGAGAGTTAAGCGAACAAACCCTAACGAGAAATAATAGCGGAACCCGCTGGCTTTCGCTCGAAAAGTTTAACCGTGTCTGTGTCTCGCTAAAAAAAGGCATGGGTGCTCCATGGCTCTGTAGGTTACCGTGAGCCGGTCACGCGAGTCGCTTTGGTTTCGTACCCGTCTCATGATGGAGCGGGGCTTCACAAATGACGCGCGGCGGCGAGACGGAACAGTGTGAGCGTGAATGACTGGGAGGCCGTGCGGTGACACGCAGCGTGGCTGGCCTGGGCGCCTGGCCACGGACGACACGGAGCGCCCGTGAATGACTGGGAGCCAGCGCAGCGCAGCGCAGGGTGCAGTGTGCAGCCGTGCAGGTGCGGGGTGCAGCGAGCCAGCGACGCAGACAGCGCGCGCGATGTCGATGTCGAAGGCGCGGCGACACGTGCTACTGTGACGATGCAGTGGCACCGTCGCATCGAGCTGCCATGGCAACGAGGCCGGCCGCACTCGCCGCCAGTGCTCTGAGAGCACGGCAGCGTGGGCGGGCGTGCTGCGGTGCAGGCGGCGCGCGGTCACGCTCACGCACGCTCGGCGGCCGCCGGCCCAATCGGCTCCCGGCGAGGACAGAAGGCGCACCTGCACCCTGCACAGCGGTCGGCAAGGAGGCGAGTGAAAACAGAAAGGTACTGTACGCGGTACGCCTGATGAATCCTGATAAAAAAAAGGGTTAGGAGGGGTAGGTTTGACCGCGGATTTGACTGGATTGTTAATCAGGCGGCAGCATGGCTGGGTCTGGGTGCACTGCAGACTGCACGCATGGAAGGTCGAGAAAAAGAGAGAGAGAGAAAAAAAAACAATGGCGCGCGCCTGCCGGCGGCCCGGGGCGGTGTGCCGTGCGCGTGTTCGGAATCCCAACGGCAGGCAGCAAATGGGGGAGGGGCGCACGATACGTGATTCCAGTTACTATTTGCCTGCCAACCCGGCGCCACAGCCCACAGCCCACAGTGGCCGGGTAGCGGGCAGCGCGCGCGAGTTGCTTGGATTTTGAGCGCCCCGCCCGCCCGCCCGCCAACAGCCCACTGACGACCAACCACAATGACGCCTTTCTTGGAGTTGAAGGGGGTCGGGACGATCGATCGACAGTGCGGATCACGTGCAGTCCCCTGGCCCCTGGGCCCTGGGCCTCCTACTATACTAGTACTAGTACTCGAGGAGGAGGACCAGCAGCTCAGGATTACGGGATTTCGCTTTCGCGACCGCGGCCGCTGCCGGCTGGGTTTTGGTTTTGGTCCCTGTTCCGGTTTTGGACGGTGCGATAGCGAGCGGTCTACCCACAGGCCACAGCCGTGAATTCGTTTCCATGCAGCACGTAGCGTCGTAGCAGGAACAGTATCCGCGCCGTCCTGCCTCCTACTGCTACAAACAAGCCGGGTGGCGCCGTCGGCAACGGAACGGCGTGCACGAGCGCGGTAGGCCGCACGGAAAACCGAGCGAATCATTGAGCCGTCCCGTCCGTCCTAGCTGCTGCATTGCTTGCTGGACGCTGGTCCCACAACAACGTCAGAGGCCCAGAGGGCAGACGAACGCACCACGCCCGCGGAGGCGGAGGGAGGCTGACATGCCACGACACTTGACACGCCCACACTGCCCGGCAAGGCGGCAACACAATGCAGGTCTGCACACTGCGACGCGGCCACCCACTTCCGGCCCCATCTGTCAGTGCCGGACACACACACACACCGATCTCTCCCATCCCAAACTCCCAACGTCCTCCCCTAGCACGGCTTTCCACGGCCGTGTCCGTGCTGGTGCTGTGCCTGCATAAAAGCCACGGCCAGGGCAGTGTTAAGGCGTCGGAGGGCGCGAGGGGAGGCCGGGAGGGACAGCCAGCAGCCAAGCCATGGACCTCTGCCCCCCGCGCCTGCAATAATACCACCCCTCGCCGACGCCGCCACCATGGGCAAGAAGGCGTGGCTCACCGCCGTCAAGCGCGCCTTCCGCTCGCCCTCTAAGGACGACAGCAGCAGCCCCGCCAGGAAGGCGTCGCGCCTCCGCGAGGACGCCGACGGCGAAGACGACAAGGTCCAGCTTCGACTCCTCCTTCCTGCTCCTCCACGCCCTCAGACTCTCTCTCTCTCTCTCTCTCTCTCTCTCTCTCTCTCTCTCTCTCTTCCTCTCTCTCTCTCCGTTACCACTCCTCCTCACGTTCCCCGTCGTTCCACACCGCGCAGGGGAAGCGGGAGCGGCGGAGATGGCTGTTCCGGAGGTCCTCGTCCCCGTCGCCGGCCCCGGCACCACCCGCGCCGGCCCCCGCGGCCGTGACGGAGGAGCAGCGGCACGCCATCGCGCTGGCCGTGGCGACCGCGGCCACGGCCGAGGCGGCGGTGGCCACGGCGCAGGCGGCAGCCGAGGTGGTCCGCCTCACGCGCCCCGGCGGCCACGCCGCCGCCCCCAGCTTCGCGCGCCGCGACCACCACGCCGCCGTCGCCATCCAGACCGCCTTCCGCGGCTACCTCGCCCGCCGCGCGCTGCGCGCGCTCAGGGGCCTCGTCAAGCTGCAGGCGCTGGTGCGCGGCCACAACGTCCGCAAGCAAGCCAACATGACGCTGCGCTGCATGCAGGCGCTGGTGCGCGTGCAGGCCCGTGTCCGCGACCGGCGCATGCGCCTCTCCCAGGAATCCGTGCTCTCCATGTCCGGCGGCGGCGGCGGCGCCGGCGCCGCGCCGTGCGGCAGCAGTAAGTCGTCGTACAGCGTCGACACGTCCGCCTTTTGGGACCCCAAGTACGCCCACGACTACGCCGACCGTCGCTCCGTTGTAAGCTGCTAGCGACAGTAACAGAACTTCGTGCCTGCTGTTTCGCGTGCAAAAAATGTCAGCAATGTGGGTCGGTTTTGGTTGCAGGAGCGGTCGCGCGACGGCAGCAGCTTCGCCGCCGACGACTGGGACGACCGGCCGCGGACGATAGAGGAGATCCAGGCTATGCTGCAGACGAGAAAAGACGCGGCGCTCAAGCGTGAGAGGGCGCTCTCCTACGCCTTCTCACACCAGGTGAGACATGATTTTCTTTTTTTTTCGTATACGAGCAGTATTATTTCCCTCCGCAGGTGCTAGGTTGGCAGGTAGTGATACTGATAGTGATAGCAACGTCGTCGTCATCATCAGTTCATCACCCATCGTTCGTTTATGGTTGCAAACAAAACAAAGATTCGGAGGAACCCAGCGGCGCCGTCGGCGGACATGGACGTGGACGTGGACGTGGACGGGCAGCCGCGGTGGGCGGAGCGGTGGATGGCGTCGCGCGCGTCGTTCGACACCAGCCGCAGCAGCGTACGCGGGGCCGCGGCGGCGGCGCCCGGGCGCGCGTCCATGGAGCAGCACCGCGAGCCGGTGAAGACGCTGGAGATGGACACGGCGAGGCCCTTCTCGTACTCGACGCCGCGGCGTCACGCGGGGGCGTCGTCGCCGATGCACCGCGCGCAGCAGAACCAGCATCATCCGGCGGTGGCCACGCCGTCGCCTGTGAAGGCGCGGCCGCCGATCCAGGTGCGGTCGGCGAGCCCGCGCGTGGACCACCACCACCGCGGGACTGGCGGCGGTGGCGGGAGCTACACGCCGAGCCTGCTGCACTCGCAGCGGCACGCGGCGGCGGTGCCCAACTACATGGCGGCGACGGAGTCGGCCAAGGCGCGCGTGCGGTCGCAGAGCGCGCCGCGGCAGCGCCCCGCGACGCCGGAGCGGGAGCGCGACCGCGGCGCCAAGAAGCGGCTGTCGTTCCCGGCGCAGCTGCAGCACCAGGTGCTGGCGGCGGAGTACGCGCAGAGCCTGCGCAGCCCGAGCTTCAAGAGCGCGGCGGGGCGGTTCTCGTCAGAGCAGCGGTCCACCGTGTCGTCGTCGTGCGCGGACAGCCTCGGCGGCGGCTGCGGCGGGGACGTGGGGTCGCCGTCGTCGTCCGCCGCGGACCTCCGGCGCTGGCTCCGCTGAGTAGAGCTAGAGAGTAGTGGCGAGTGGCTCGTCACGTCATCAGACACGGCCACGTGCTAGCTGTATTTCTTCTTTTCTTCTTTCTCTAGGTGTAATTCATGGCAGCTTTTCTCTATTTTGTATTGAGCCGACGGATTGGAGTTTGGAGCGTGTGCTGCTGCCTGCTGGTGCATGCGCGTGGTGTGTCCAGTGTCCCAACTCCCAATCGTGAGCGGCCAGCTCCAGGTCGCAGGCAACGCAGGGCAAAAGTGAGGCAGGCAGGCTGGCCTGCAACTGGAAAGCGGGCAGGCGGGTAGTAGTAGGGTTTTGGGAGGAAGGAGCGGGAAAGGTCGTCGGGGTCGGGCGAATCCTCTTTTGCATTGCTGAATGCTGATGCCGCATCTGGGACTGGGAGGGAGCGGCCTTTCGCCGTCTTCTAGGTTGGTCATCGCTCGGTCTCGGGCGGCATGCGAGTTTGGGC
Source organism: Zea mays (assembly GCF_902167145.1). Lineage (NCBI taxonomy): Eukaryota > Viridiplantae > Streptophyta > Magnoliopsida > Poales > Poaceae > Zea > Zea mays. The sequence goes on along the minus strand of NC_050099.1, from coordinate 40,314,116 downwards.
CAGCGCCGTACCGGTACCGGCACCGCTCCCAAATTGCAGTCAAGGGCGTGAGGACGACGAGACCTGACACTGACGTCCAACAACAAACTGTGTGCTCGCACACACGAGACACGACAGGAGTACAGATACCTTCTGTTCTAGTACACATTTCCTATCCTACAGTACGTAGACGGATGTGATGGGCGGTGGCGGGAAGCTCGTCGCGGTTGCGATGCCACGTCAGGAGTACTTGCGGTTTACTAAGACGAGGCCGTGCATGCCACGTCGTACCTTATTAGCCCTGGTCCCTGGAGCTGGAGCGGCGGGTGGAGCCTCCATGGAGATGGACTGACTGAACACATGCATGTCTCCGGGGACGGGACGGCACGGCACGGCGCGCCGCGGCGACGTCGGGCCCTCCCGCGCACGCGCATGTGCCGGCCGTGGTCGTGATCGAGCGCATGATCCGGAGGCCCACCCATGGGCCATGGGGACTGGGGTTACAGCGGAGGGGCCGGCAGGCGGCCGTGGCGGGGCCGTCGCGAGCGCATCGCCCGGGTGCGCTGCATGCAGATGCAGCTGATGGTGGGCAGCAGCGCGCCACCGGGCCGGAGTGGGGACTGGGCCGTGGCCGAGTGGCCGGCTTTTTAAGCAAACATTATATGCCCAACAATCTAAACAAGTGGGTCCTCCATGGCCTCTCAGGCTGCTGCCTTCGCTGTTGTCATGTTAGCTTTCCTCTCCTGTCCAACGGGTTGAAGAGGAAGATGGAGCCATGGGATGCGGAAGAGAAACCTTTGTCTATGGTCCTAGGCTAGATGAAGATGGACACAGACAGAAGCATCCGTAACTTGTCTAGGGTTGAAATGAAAACAGACGGGAAAAAAATCATTCCCGACCCGTATCAGTTTCTATATTTGCCCCATCCGTTTTGTATTTGCAGAATAAACTGAAAACGAGAGAGTCTATTTTGTCCTTTTTTTTTGCGGGATCCTGTTTTTTCGAATTTATCCCAGATTTACCTCGTATTTAAAAATCCGGGATAAACCTAGTATATATTAGTGTACAAACTAAAGCATCATATTCTTAAGTGATTATATCATAAGTGGTCATTCTAGCCACCGGTTCTTCTTAATGACAAGTGGTTTAAAGGCTCAAACAACATCGACCGTAGCTATATGTACACCACTAGCAAGTAAAGAACAATGATGTTGTCTCTATATATCTATTTGTTTTATGTAATTGCTCTGCTAGTCAGTCATCAATATCATATGTGCTTGTATTAAATCACGAGTTTTCGCTTAATATTTTCACTACTGTTCGTTTTCGTATATCTGTTTATCCCGCTCCCGTTTTCGATCCTGATTATTCTAGACTCGTCCCGTTTTCGGTGATAAAATGTAGGAACCGAAACGGGAAAGAGGTTTTTCGTTCGCTTCTGTTCGTTTTCATCCCTAAACTTGTCAATAACTCTTGTCGTACGTGCTAAATGACAATGTTTTGGATCACTAGAGCAATTTTTTCTCACTCTACAAACTGTTTGGGCACGGGGATCTTCTCCTATGCATCATACACTTATATAAAAAAACTCTGCCGGGGAGGGAAAAGACCGCCCTCCCGTTATTCTATATAAGAAGAGACCGAAACAATGATCCTGGCCGACAAAAATCCCCGAACCCTGGCCTCCCATCACTAACAGGCCGGCGTCAACTGTCCACTCTAGCACGGCCCAACCGGAGGGTGGCGCACAGGACATCACAACTGTACCACCCTGAATTTAGGGTATAAAATTTCTTTCTTATGATCATCCAAATTCAGGTGTTACTCTTCTCTATCTCACTCTACTCTCTCTCTCTCTCTAGTTTTCTCTCTCTCTCTTTCTCTTTTAATTAGAGTTAGTTGTATTAGTGAGGGACTATTTAATTTATTTTGCCCAAAACATATGAGTCATGGAATGTTGCATCATATTTGAGCCTAAATATTCTTTGAATTGTTGCATATATTTGATTTGGTTTGAATTTGAAACTTAATTTGAATTTGAATTAAAAACCATAGAGAAAATAAATAGAAAAGGCAATAGAAATTCCAGGAAAAAGGAAAAGGCCATTTCGGCCCAAACCAGCCCATTAAGCCCAGCCCGCGCGCCCCCTGCGTCTGACAGGCGGGTCCCGCCTGTCGGCGCCAACCTGAGCGCGCTCACTCCCCCTCTCTCTCTCGCTACTCTGTGGGGCCGAGCTGTCGGCGCTGTTTCCCTCGCGCGTGCCCGCTCCCTCTCTCTCTCTATCCCGTCGTCCCCACCTGTCAGCCGTCCCTAACCTCCCGCCCACGATCTCCCCGCCATGGACGCGCCCACGCCCGCGCGTTCTCCGGCCACGTCCGAGCCCCTGTGCCCCTTTTGAGCCCCGCGCCCTGCTCGCCCACCTCCCCTCTCTCATTTGCGCCCCCTGCCCAGCTCTCTCGCCCTCTCTCTCGCTCTGCCCATGCAAATAGGGAGCTCCACCACCGCCCGCCGACGCCCACTGCCTGTTCCGTGGCCACCGTCGCGCCCGTGCCCTATCTAGTGCCACGGTGAGCTTCGCCTTACTATCAGCTGCTCGGGACATCCTTTGGTGTGCCTCTCCCTCCCTGCTGTGTCTGGTCCGCGCTCACCGAAGCGTTTTCTTGCGCAGCCGGAGTCTGCCACCGTCGCCCCGTTGAACCCCTACGCCTCCGCCGTTGCTTTGCGACGCCAGCGCCTCTTCTCGAGGTGAGCAACCTGCTCGTGCCCTTAATTTGGTCATCCTCGCTGTATAGCCCGCGCGATTGCTCGCCGGAGCAATCTAGCGCCGCCGTTAGCCCGCTCCGTCGTGGTCTGCGCCCTCTAGTGCCCCTGTGCCAGCGTGAAGGCCATGGTCGAGTCTGCCAGATTGCCCGGATTGCGCCCAGGCCAGTCCACAAGCCCTGGGAGCCTCGCCGTGGCCGACCTGCTCGTCTCCGGCGAACCCTCGTCGCGGGACCGAGCGGCGCCACCGTGTTTAGGTCCGTCCCCCAGCCGTTAGATCTCGGGCGTCCGTCTGAGATCGGGTGGTTTATGTTTCATCAATGCGGATCTGATCGCAGCCCTTCGATCTGGATCCGACCGCTCTCCCCTCTCCCCCTTACCCTCGCCCCTGCCCCTGGGCCCGGCCGATCAGCCTGCCTTGGCTCGCTGGCGCCCTAGCCCTGCTTGTCAGCCGCGCCCGCGTGCGCACCCGCGCGATCTAATCTGGGTCGTTGATCTGTGATCCGATGGCTGAGGTTACCCCGTACCCCTTCACGTGTGAGTTTTGCTTAAGAACCCCCTGGTTTTAGGAAATCAATCCGCCGTCCTCTGTTTTAGCGCACAGGTCCCTGGTTTCTTTAGAATATCCCCCTGGACTTTTATTTAATTACAGATTTAGCCCTAATTTCATATTTCAAACTTCAAAACTTGTTTATTTCATATCTTTTTCATATGAACTCCAAATTTAGTGGTTCAAATTGCAAAATGTTTACAAGATTCTTCTCTGTTTAAATAAAATATGACCAAATGTAATCTGAGTACTTTAATTTTTACACTTAGAATATAGAATTAAACTATATGTTGATTTATTTATTTAATGAAATAAACAAAAGAAGAATCCTAGGAGTAAAGTATATTTAATCTTGTGAGATTAGTGTTATGCATTTCATGGATTCATTTTTGGTTTAACCTTTAGGCCTTAATGAGATAAATAGAATTAGGTATGTAATTATGGATAACATTTAAAGGATAATCAAATTCCTAAATGAGGGTAGTTCATCTTATAATTTAATCTTTTATTTGTTTAATTATTACTTTACCTTTTTGGGCTATGTCCCAACACTTAGAGAGTAATTAATCCCCAACTAGGATTAGTCCATTTTATAACTTGACCTTATTCCCGTGTACTTAATACTATACCTTTTTGAGTTGTGTGCCAATATTTGTACATGTTTGATGTGATGTTCATTTTTACCTTCCAAATATATTGAATGTATGCTCGCTTTACTTAGACAACGAGCAACTCGTGGTTCCTGAGTGTATTGCCGAAGATCCCTCTGAGCAACAACCTGGTGAAGGCAAGTGTCCTCAGACCTATCATGTCCTACTTTACTTTATAATTCACTGCCCCGCATTACATTATTGAAACTTAAGGTTTGACTAGTCTGTATTTACCTTATCCTTGTTTACCTTTTTGGGTTAATCATGGTTAGCTTATGCTATTGCTTAAACTTAATCAATGAACATGATGTGATCTTTTATGATACAATGATGTTATCCCGATGAGGTTCTTGTGATTACTTTAGGGGGCTCAGGCTATTTCCTGAGTACCTCTCCGTAAGGACCTGTTTGGGGAGTGACAACCCGGGATAATAGTGCAACCATGAGGGTGGAATGGGACACCCTTAGCTGATTAATTAGAGAAACCAGAGGAGTAGTTGGCTTCGCCGTAGGGCCGTTAATGGGGTCCGGGCACAGTACTTGCTCTGCCGAGGCTAGTTGTAGAGGTTCTTTGATTTGGTTTTGTTAGTCACCCTTCCTCTAGGGAGATGTACTATGTTTATCAAACTGGAGAAGCCTAACGGGCGGCTATGACCTCTGGGAAATTTTTGTAAAGGCTACGTAGTGAGACCCTGTTAGGTCACCTTGGTAGTGATCAATGGGGAGGCTAGAACCCCGGGCAGAATGGGAATCATGGCTTGTGGGTAAAGTGTGTAACCTCTGCAGAGTGTTAGAAACTGGTATATCAGTCGTGCTCACGGTTATGAGCAGCCTTAGGATCCTCTTCGATTAGAAGAACTTTGGTTACTTTTATGATGATGATTAGCAATGATGGTTATAAATCTGATCTCTGGTTTTTCCTCTTGGAGGGAGTGCCTTCGGGTAATAACTGGGTTATTACTAAAATTTGGCTATACTTATAGTAATAAAACTTGACCAACTAAAAGCAACTGCTTAATCTTAACTCCACATACAACTAGTCCACTTTAGCCAAACGAGACATTTGCTGAGTACGTTGATGTGTACTCACCCTTGCTTTACAAACCATTCCACCCCAGGTTGTCCCCACTGTATTCAGGGATCAGGAGGTGGAGTTGGCACATGGATGACTTTGAGGAGTTCCAGGACTACGATGAGTTCTAGTTTACTTTAGTGGCAAACCCCCAGTCAGCTGCCTGTGTAGGCTTACATTCTACATTTCGTTACTCCGCACTTTGATGTTACTATTAAACACTATGGTTATGTATTAGACCCTGTGGATGTCTCAAACATCTTGATGTAACTAAGTACCTTTCCGTTATTTAATTCAAGCATTGTGTGATGATGTTCAACTATGTAATCGTTGTGTACGTGAGTTCTGATCCTGACACGTACATGGTTCGTATTCGGGTTACCTTCCAAAACCGGGTGTGACATAAGTGGTATCAAAGCCTTGCTGACTGTAGGACCGCTAACCTAGACTAGAATGGTTGCCCTAAGGACTATAGACCCCTACTCTTACCTTGACCTTAGTGTCTTTTCAAAAGTTGGTTATCTTGACCAACTCTATGTTATTTACTTATCTCAAAAAGTTTCGTCTCACTTTTCTTTCTGTTTACTTTCTGGTCTCATAGTTCTACTCTTACTCTTATGCTTACGATTTCTTTTGTAGATGGCTCGTATCAGGTGCACTGCACGTAAGTCTGTGATCCCCTTTTTGCCTTCTCGACTGGCAGAGCTTCCCCTGCATCGCACGGTGTCAGGTCAGTCCAGTCACCTGGAGAGACTGCATCGTCGCCTGCACGAGGAGCAGGAGCGCCGACGCCAGGAGCAGGAGCAGCAGGACTCTTCCCCCTCGCCTCAATGGGAGGTGGAGTCTGAGAGGCCGCCTTCCCCTGCACCTCAGCCAGTGATGCCCCCTGCACCACCTCAGGGCATCCTGGTTGCTGGAGGAGACCCTGACGAAGACAGAGACGACGACGTCAGTGGTAGTTCAAGCCACGGCACGGAGCGCTCGGAGGAGCCAGAGCCAGAGGGGTGGATCACTAGACCCATCACTTGTGACGCTACTCGCGGGTGTCACTTCCACGACGCTCTCGATACCCAGTTGTGTCGGGCCTTCGACTGACACACTTGGTCTATCTAGTACCGTTGTGTAGTCTGCTAGCATCGTTGCGGGTTATACCCGGACCAGTGGGAGGCTACTTGCTTGGTGCGCCGTCCGGACGATGATCTTCAGGGTCCAGAGGCCTTCTCAGAGCACTATTCTATCACTAAGAGGGACACTGCCGAGGCAGCCATGAAGGATGCAGCACGACAGTCACTTTCTCAGTATTGCTCGTTGTTCAGTGGGGTAGCTGATGGCCTTGACCTAGAGTACTACCCTCGCGTTCGACCGACAGTGCTGGAGGTGTGATTGTCTCGCCAGTTGGTGAAGGCAATCACAAGCTGAGCAGCATGGTCAACATGGCCGCCGTGCTCAACACAGAGTTGGACCACGCCCTTGACGAGTTGGGCAAGGTTCAGGTGGAGGTTGCGGAATTGCGTGCTGAATGTGCGGCACACCACTATCTTGATGGTGGTTCTCCTGCCCCTGTCGGGATTCAGCACCCTTACCGTTCACCGCCCCGTGGTCGCTTCGACTATGGTACCCTAGACTATAGGACCCGCATAGATTTAGATCCATAGATCGATGGAGTCAAAGTCTGTAATAATGCTTAGTTCAGTGTCTTAGTCTAGTCAGTCTTAGTTAGAGTTAGTTTGGTTGTCTTTTGTTGGATGCTTGTCATAATGAACATGTAATGAAGTTGGATCTTTGTAATGATTGTCACCAAGGTGTGGGTATCCCCTGCAACTTGGTGTAGTTATTAATAAAGTCAGTTATTTAGTTGGGTAATCCATTTGTTTCCACTTTCCTCTTTATCTGAGAAGTTGTCAGTGAGGATGATCAATTGTTCAGTGCTGTGAAGTTTTCCGTATATCTTTTCTTATGCTGAAAGACCGCAGAGTCGAATTTGATATGTGTGTGGTTTCTACAGATGTATGAGAACAGGCGCAGAGGTGCGAGGCGTGCTCAGCCAGAGCAGCAGGCACCCCAAGAGGAGGCAGCTCCACAGCAGCATTTGCCACCCCCACCCCCGATGACCATTGAGCAGATGTTCATAATGCAAACTCAGGCAGTTCAGGCTATTGGTCAGACCTTAGCAGCGATGCAACAAGTGCACCAGCAGCCACCCCCACCATAGCCTCTAGTGCAAGTCCAGATGCCTCAAGTGCTCAGAGACAAGCGGGTAGAGTTCATGAGGGGCCATCCCCCTATTTTTGCCCACTCTGCTGATCCCATGGACGCGGAAGATTGGCTGCGTACCGTGGAATGTGAGTTGCACACTGCCCAGTGCAATGACCGTGAAAATGTGTTGTATGGTCCCCGACAACTGAGGGGAGCAGCATAGTCTTGGTGGGAGTCTTACCTCGCCACCCATGCCAACCCTGAAGCCATTACTTAGGAGGAGTTTAGGGACAACTTCTGTCGCTACCATGTGCTCGAGGGACTGATGATAGTGAGGAAGGAGGAGTTTCTCGCCCTGAAGCAAGGTCCCATGTCCGTCAGTGAGTACAGGGATATGTTTTTGCAGTTGTCACGCTACGCCCCAGAAGACGTCAACACAGATGCCAAGAGGCAGTACCGCTTTCTGAGAGGATTGGTTGACCCCCTCCATTATCAGCTGATGAATCACACTTTCCCCACCTTCCAGCATTTGATTGATAGGGCAATCATGATAGAAAGGAAGCGTCGAGAGATGGAGGATAGGAAGCACAAGATTGGTGGACCTCAGGCCGGGAGTAGCAGTCGTCCCTGCTACTCAAGCAACTCACCACAGCAATTCAAGCAAGGTCACCAGCACCAGCATCAGCGTCAGCACCAGCATCAGTACCAGAGACAGTTTCCTCAACAGCAGCAACAACAACAGTACCGTCAGAACACTCAGCTAGGAGGAAATCAGTATCAACGTCAGAACAACCAGACAGCTTGCCTTCCTGCCCCAGCACCCAACCAGAACGGCCAAGCAGCCCCAGCGCAAGTAGGAGGTTATGCATGCTTATACTGTGGAGAACAAAATCATTGGGCGAAGGACTGTCCAAAGAAAGCAGCTCAGCAACCACCAGCAGTCAATGCCCCAGCAAGACAAGGAGCGCCACAGCAAGCACCAGGAGTTTGTGGTCAAGCCTACAACCGTGGAAAGGTGAACCACCTAGAGGTCGAAGCAATCCAGGATGCTCAGGACGTGGCAGTAGGTATGTTTCCAGTCAAATCCTACCCAGCAAAAGTATTATTTGATACTGGTGCCACGCATTCTTTTGTTTCTACATCTTGGATAGAATCACATAACATCCCCATAGAACCAATGATCCCACCTTTAAGAGTTAATTCAGTTAGGGGAAAAGTTCAGTCCGATAGGATTTATCCGAATCTAAGGATTGAAATAAGGTGGATAGACTTCCCCGCTAGCATAGTAGTAATGGGAACTCAAGGGTTAGATGTCATCCTAGGGATGAATTGGCTACATAGAAATCAAGCCACTGTCAGTTGTGACAAGAGAATAGTTAAGTTGGTGTCCCCATCCGGAAAGGAAGTAGTAACCAAGCTGTATTTACCTGAACTAGAAGAAGGAGCCTGTCACCATTTATCAGTAGATGACAAGGAGTCCAATCCGATTGAGGCAATAAGGATTGTGTCAGAATTCCCCGATGTATTCCCTGAGGAGTTGCTAGGCATGCCACCTGAAAGGAAAAGTTTAATTTACCATAGAGCTTATCCCAGGCACCGCCCCTATTTCCAAGAGAGCTTATCGAGTGTCCGGACCAGAGTTGGTGGAACTCAAGAAGCAAATTGATGAGTTGTTAGAGAAAGGCTACATCAGACCAAGTACCTCACCTTGGGCAGCCCTAGTACTATTTGTGGAGAAGAAGGATGGCACGAAGAGGATGTGCATTGATTACATAGCCCTGAATGAAGTCACTGTCAAGAACAAGTACCCTCTTCCTCAAATTGAAGACGTATTTGATCAGTTGAGAGGAGCCAGTGTGTTCTCAAAGATAGATCTGAGGTTAGGTTACCATTAGCTCAGAATACGACCTTCAGACATACCTAAGACTGCATTCATCACCAAGTATGGACTATATGAGTTCATGGTTATGTCATTCGGATTGACAAATGCGCTAGCTTACTTCATGTACCTGATGAATAGTGTGTTCATGGACTACCTCGACAAGTTCGTAGTGGTGTTCATTAATGATATTCTTATATATTCCTAGAATGAACAAGAGCATGAGGAACATTTGAGGAAGGTACTTCAGAGGCTACGAGATTGCCAGTTGTATGCCAAGCTTAGCAAGTGCGAGTTCTGGATCAGCGAAGTTCTATTCTTGGGTCATATTATAAACCGAGATGGACTAGCTATAGATCCAAAGAAGGTAGCAGCGATTCTGGACTAGAAAGTACCAAAGGATGTCCGAGGAATCAAGAGTTTCATTGGAATGGCCGGTTATTATCAGTGTTTCATTGAAGGTTTCTCCAAGATTGCCAGACCAATGACAACCTTGCTAGCAAAGAAGGTTGAGTTAAAGTGGACCCTAGCGTGCCAAGAATCATTTGAGATGTTGAAGCAGAAGTTGACAACAGCACCGGTGTTGGTTCTACTAGATGTTCACAAACCATTCTCAGTATATTGTGATGCTTCGTAAACCAGACTGGGATGTGTGTTAATGCAAGAAGGGAAAGTAGTGGCATACTCGTCTCGACAATTGAAAGTTCATGAGAAGAACTACCCCACTCATGATCTAGAGCTAGCAGCAGTGGTTCATGCACTGAAGACCTGGAGACACTATCTTTATGGGCAGAAGTGTGATATCTACACGGATCACAAGAGCCTCAAGTACATATTCACTCAGTCAGAGTTAAACATGAGGCAGCGAAGATGGCTAGAATTGATCAAAGACTATGAGCTAGAGATTCATTATCATTCAGGCAAAGCAAATGTGGTTGCAGATGCTCTTAGCAGGAAGAGTCAAGTCAATATGTTGGCCGCTCACCCGATGCCGTTTGAGCTAGCAAAGGAATTCGACAGGTTGAGTCTCAGATTTCTGAACAACACTCAAGGAGTGGCAATTGAGCTAGAGCCCACTCTGGAGCAAGACATCAGGAAAGGTCAGAAGGATGATGAGAAGATCAACGAGATCTGACAGCTAATCATCGATGGGAAAGGTCCAGATTTCCATGAGGATGCAGAAGGAGTGGTATGGTTCAAGGATAGGTTGTGCGTTCCTGATATCACATCGATTCGGGAACTGATTCTCAAGGAAGCTCATGAGACAGTGTATTCTATACACCCTGGTAGTGAGAAAATGTACCAAGACTTGAAGAAGAGATTCTGGTGGTACGGTATGAAAAGAGAGATAGCAGAGTATGTGGCTAGATGCGACAGTTGTCAGAGGATCAAGGCAGAACATCAGAGGCCTGTAGGATTGTTGCAGTCGTTGCAGTTTCCGCAGTGGAAATGGGATGAGATTGGGATGGACTTTATAGTTGGTCTGCCCCGCACTCGAGCTGGTTATGACTCCATATGGGTAGTAGTGGACCGTTTAACAAAGGCAGCCCATTTCATACCAGTCAAGACCACCTATAACAGTGCGGTGTTTGCAGAGTTATACATGTCTCGGATTGTGTACTTGTATGGTATTCCAAAGAAGATAATATCAGACAGAGGCACTCAGTTTACTTCTCATTTTTTGCAACAGCTACATGAAGCTTTGGGTACACACTTGAAGTTCAGTTTAGCTTATCACCCATAGGCAGATGGCCAGACTGAGAGAACCAACCAGATTCTTGAGGATATGTTGAGAGCTTGTGCTTTGCAAGACAAGTTAGGTTGGGACAAGAGGCTACCGTATGCAGAATTCTCCTACAACAACAGCTATCAGGCCAGTCTGAAGATGTCACCATTCGAAGCGCTCTATGGGAGGAATTGCAGAACTCCATTGCATTGGGACCAACCTGGCGAAAGGCAGGTATTCGGTCTAGAGATTTTGCTTGAAGCTAAAGAGAATATCAGGATAGTCCATGGAAATCTGAAGGCAGTGCAGTCCAGGCAGCGAAGCTATGTGGATACCAGAAGAAGGGAACTCAGTTTTGAAGTGGGAGACTATGTCTACTTGAAAGTGTCACCCATCAGAGGAACCAAAAGGTTTGGAGTCAAAGGCAAGCTAGCCCCTCGCTATATCGGACCGTATCAGATTCAGGCAAGACGTGGAGAAGTGGCTTATCAACTCAGCTCACCAGAGAACCTGTCCACAGTGCCTGATGTGTTTCACGCGTCGCAGTTGAAGAGATGTTTGAGAGTACCAGAAGAGCAGTTGCCAATGGAAGACCTTGAAGTTCAAGAGGATCTGACATACGTTGAGAAGCCAACGCAGATTCTGGAGACAGCAGATCGGGTCACCCGGAGGAACACCATCAGGATGTGCAAAGTCAAATGGGGCCATCACTCAGAAGAAGAAGCAACCTGGGAAGGAGAAGATGATCTGAGAGCCAAGTACCCTGAACTTTTTGCTAGTCAGCCTTGAATCTCGAGGTCGAGATTCTTTTAAGGGGGATAGGTCTGTAACACCCTAAATTTGGGGGTATAAAATTTCTTTCTTATGATCATCCAAATTCAGGTGTTACTCTTCTCTATCTCACTCTAGTTTCTCTCTCTCTAGTTTTCTCTCTCTCTTTCTATTTTAATTAGAGTTAGTTGTATTAGTGAGGGATTATTTAATTTATTTTGCCCAAAACATATGAGTCATGGAACGTTGCATCATATTGAGCCTAAATATTCTTTGAATTGTTGCACATATTTGATTTGGTTTGAATTTGAAACTTGATTTGAATTTGAATTGAAAACCCTAGAGAAAATAAATAGAAAAGGCAATAGAAATTCCAGGAAAAAGGAAAAGGCCATTTCGGCCCAAACTAGCCCATTAAGCCCAGCGCGCGCGTGCCCGCGTGCCCCATGCGTCTGACAGGCGGGTCTCGCCTGTCGGCGCCAACCCGAGCGCTCTCACTCCCCCTCTCTCTCTTGCTGCTCTGTGGGGAAGAGTTGTCGGCATTGTTTCCCTTGCTCGTACCCGCTCCCTCTCTCTCTATCCCGCCGTCCCCACCTGTCAGCCGTCCCTAACCTCCCGCCCACAATCTCCCCGCCGTGGACGCGCCCACGCCCGCGCGTTCTCCGGCCACGTCCAGCCCCCACGCCCCTTTTGAGCCCCGTGCCCTGCTCGCCCACCTCCCCTCTCTCATTTGCGCCCCCTGCCCAGCTCTCTTGCCCTCTCTCTTGCTCTGCCCACGCAAACAGGGAGCTCCGCCACCGCCCGTCGACGCCCACTACCTGTTCCGTGGCCGCCGTTGCGCTCGTGCCCCGTCTAGTGCCACGGTGAGCTTCGCCTTACTATCAGCTGCTCAGGACATCCTTCGGTGTGCCCTCTCCCTCCCTGCTACGTCTGGTCCACGCTCAACGGAGCATTTTCTTGCGCAGCCGGAGTCCGCCACCATTGCCCTGTTGAACTCCTGCGCCTCCGTCGTTGCTTCGCGATGCCAGCGCCTCTGCTCGAGGTGAGAAACCTACCTGTGCCCTTAATTTGGTCATCCCCGCTCTATAGCCCGCGCGATTGCTCGCCGGAGCAATCCAGCGCCACCGTTAGCCCGCTCCGCCGTGGTCTATGCCCTCTAGCGCCCCTGCGCCAGCGTGAAGACCATGGCCGAGTCCGCCAGATCACTCGGATTGCGCCTAGGCCAGTCCCCAAGCCCCAAGAGCCTCGTCGTGGCCGGCCTGCTCGTCTCCGGCGAACCCTCGCCGCGGGACTGACGACGCCACCGCGTTTAGGTCCGTCCCCCAGCCATTGGATCTCGGGCGTCCGTCCGAGATCGGGAAGTTTAGGTTTCATCAGTGCGGATCTGATCGCAGCCCTTCGATCTGGATCCAGCCGCTCTCCCCTCTCCCCCTCACCCGCGCCCCTGCCCCTGGGCCCGGCCAGTCAGCCTGCCCTGGCTCGCTGGCGCCCTGGCCACGCTTGTCTGCCACGCCCGCCCGCGCCCGCGCGATCTAATCTGGGTCGTTGATCTCTGATCCAATGGCTGAGGTTACCCCGTACCCCTTCGCGTGTGAGTTTTACTTAAGAACCCCCTTGGTTTTAGGAAATCAACCCGTCGTCCTCTGTTTTAGCGCACAGATCCCTGGTTTCTTTAGAATAGACCCCTGGACTTTTATTTAATTATAGATTTAGCCCTAATTTCATATTTCAAACTTCAAAACTTGTGTATTTCATATCTTTTTCATATGAACTCCAAATTTAGTGTTTTAAATTGCAAAATGTTCACAAGATTATTCTCTGTTTAAATAAAATATGACCAACTGTAATCTGTGTACTTTAATTTTTACACTTAGAATATAGAATTAAATATATGTTGATTTATTTATTTAATGAAATAAACAAAAGGAGAATCCTAGGAGTAAAGTATATTTAATCTTGTGAGATTAGTGTTATGCATTTCATGGATTCATTTTTGGTTTAACCTTTAGGCCTTAATGAGATAAATAGAATTAGGTATGTAATTATGGATAACATTTAAGGATAATCAAATTCCTAAATGAGGGTAGTTCATCTTATAATTTAATCTTTTATTTGTTTAATTATTACTTTACCTTTTTGGGCTATGTCCCAACACTTAGAGAGTAATTAATCCCCAACTAGGATTAGTCCATTTTATAACTTGACCTTATTCCCCTGTACTTAATACTATACCTTTTTGAGTTGTGTGCCAATGTTTGTACATGTTTGATATGATGTTCATTTTTACCTTCCAAATGTATTGAATGTATGCTCGCTTTACTTAGACAACGAGTAATCATGGTTCCTGAGTGTGTTGCCGAAGATCCCTCTAAACAACAACCTGATGAAGGCAAGTGTCCTCAGACCTATCATGTCCTACTTTACTTTATAATTCACTATCCTGCATTACATTATTGAAACTTAAGGTTTGACTAGTCTGTATTTACCTTACCCTTGTTTACCTTTTTGGGTCAATCATGGTTAGCTTATGCTATTGCTTAAACTTAATTAATGAACAAGATGTGATCTTTTATGATACGATGATGTTATCCCGATGAGGTTCTTGTGATTACTTTAGGGGCTCAGGATATTTCCCGAGTACCTGTCCGTAAGGACCTGTTTAGGGAGTGACAACCCGAGATAACAGTGCAACCATGAGGGTGGAATGGGACGCCCTTAGCTGATTAATTAGAGGAACCAGAGGAGTAGTTGGCTTCGTCGTAGGGCCGTCAATGGGGTCCGGGCACAATACTTGCTCTGCCGAGGCTGGTTGCAGAGGTTCTTTGATTTGGTTTTGTTAGTCACCCTTCCTCTGGGGAGATGTACTGTGTTTATCAAACTGGAGAAACCTAACGGGCGGCTATGGCCTCTGGGAAATCTTTGTAAAGGCTACGTAGTGAGACCCTGCTAGGTCACCTTGGTAGTGATCAATGGGGAGGCTAGAACCCCGGGCAGAATGGGAATCACGGCTTGTGGGTAAAGTGTGCAACCTCTGCAGAGTGTTAGAAACTGGTATATCAGCCATGCTCACGGTTATGAGCAGCCTTGGGATCCTCTTCGATTAGAAGAACTTTGGTTACTTTTATGATGATGATTAGCAATGATGGTTATAAATTTGATCTCTGGTTTTTCCTCTTGGAGGGAGTGCCTCTAGGTAATAACTGGGTTATTACTAAAATTTGGCTATACTTATAGTAATAAAACTTGACCAAGTAAAAGCAATTGCTTAACCTTCGGTCAAGGATTGAACTCAATCCCTCTCAAGTGACACGGTGATTGAACTCAATGATGCACAAGTGACACGGTGATTTTATCCCGTGGTTCGGCCAATGCCTACTCCACGTTGTGGTGACCTCCTTCGGTCAAGGATTGAACTTAATCCCTCTCAAGTGATCCAACGATCAAACTTGAGTACTGCGGTTTTCTTCTTTATCTCAAGTTTTCCCTTTGTGAGGAATCTCCACAAGTTGGAGTCTCTCACCCTTACAAGATTGATCAAAATCAAACCATAAGAGTATGGGAGCGAATAGAACCACACACACGAGATAAAATTGCAGCAACTCATGCACACAAAATGAGAGAGAAGAGCACAAAGATAGCACAGCAGAGTTATAGCTCAAAACAAGTGCCCAAATCTCAATCTACTAAAGCAAAGGCGTGAATTCGATGTCTCGGCGTTGTTGGATGTTCAAAGAGTGCTTGGTGTCCTGCTCCATGCGCCTAGGGATCTCTTTTATAGCCCCAAGACGGCTAGGAGCCGTTTGAGTTCCATTTGGAAGGCTCTGGTTGCTTTCTGTCCATGGGCGCACCGGACAGTGAACAGTGCACGATTCCCTTCCTTTTCTGGCGAAGCCGACTATTGTAGCCACCGACCCCGTGGCACAACGGACAGTCCGGTGCGACCTTCTGACCATTGGCTGAGCCACGTGTCACCCGCTGATCGCGCGGTCGACCATTGGCTGGGTGCGCGGCTGGCACACCGGACAGTTCGATGCATTATAGCCGCGGTGCCCTCAACATTTTCCCGAGAGCGGCCTGTTCACCGGGGCACCAGCGTGGGCACCGCACACTGTCCGGTGCACCACATGCTGGTGCAAGTCTGGCTTGCCTGAGCCAAACTTCTCCAATTCGATTTCTCTCACTTTGAGAAAGTTCCTAGCACTTAGTATATAATAATGTTAGTTCAAAAACAATTTACTAAGGCTAGAATCATACCTTGCTTTTCCATTTGCATCTTTTTAACTCTTAGTTCAATAAAGTCATAACTCTATGTGTTGGGCATTTAATTACCAAAACATAATAGAAATTGGCTAAGGGCACATTTCCCTTTCAGTATGACACTACTACAAATCATGTTATATGAGACGGTTAATTTTTAGTTATTAAGACGCTTATGAAGTGTCCAAATTTAATGGGGTCGCAAAAGATGTCTCACATTTAAGATGGTTGTAAACCTTCTCAAAAGATATTATATAAGATAATTTTTAAATTTATAATTGTCTAAAAAGATATTTGTTTAAGTCACTTTGTTCGATAAACCGTCCTAAATTATGTTTTTATTTAAGACACTTCTTCTAAACAACCATGGAGAATACGAACATTATAAGTCACAAAGCATTTATTGAACTGTCTAAAATATCCTATAATAATAGACGTTTTAAACAGAAAAAACCATCTTATTTAAGATACTGGTATTGGACGTTTTAGGAACCGTCTTATTTAGGAGACTGATATTGGACGTTTTGGGAATTTAAATGAAATGGCTTACATGACAGTACATTCTTCAATTTATAATTATTTTTGAGATACCACAGTATAATAATTTGAAGAGAAATACACACATGGCCATATAAGTAATAAAATTATAATTAATATAACATAGACAAGTGCCATTCAATATCTCATAAATAAGCATTGTCAAATAACTCATACATAAGTGTACTATACATCCAAACTAAAATACTAATTAAAAAACTTGGTCATCAACTGTTTGCGCTAACGTTGAGTCTAACTAAGTGTATACATGAATTCAAGTCTCCACAGTAGTGCAACCACCAAAATTTGAGTTCCATTATATCTTTTTCTATACAACAAATAGAAGAAGACAATAATTAGTAGTTAGACACAGCTGAACACCTCACATTGTGACATATCACGAGGGTCATATAGATATATAAAAAAGAATAAAGTAATGCTAGATTTTGTGTCTGTCAAAAGAACTTATCTTCTTAGGAACTTTGCTAGAAGTAAGTGTGTTGATAATTGGAGAGACAATCATTTTTATGAAATACTGGTATGTCCCATCTGAGGACATGCTAATTAATTCTGGCAGGGATATTTTGTATGGGGCTTTAGGCTAAGTAGCATTAGATATATTCCTATTTTTTGTGAGTTTCCTAAACTTTTAATGTAAACCTGACTACATATACCAATATGTAAAAAGTAGATTATAGCCATCAGTATAAGGTATGTCGATGTCAACATGTGCATAGAAGTATGGAACCAGTCTTTGTAAATATCCTAGAAAAGCGAAATTGAAGTTTTGAAACCATGTCATGGAATGTTTGTAGAAGGTATTACCTAGGATATAGTGCTATCTTTCAATGCTTCTAGTTTATGTGGAACTAAATCATCTTCAAAATCACTATGTCCTAGTTGAACGTATTTGCACCAACCATAAGTGTATAGATTACTTGAGTCACAAACAGTAATCGTATGGCGCCATCCACATACCAGAAGCACCATCTTCTCAACCTACAGAAGGGCAATATAAGAATTTCAGAAACTTGGAACAACAGAACAAAGATTAAAAAATAACTATCTATGGGAAGAGGACCAAAATGGCCATATCTTTGAGACAGTTCTGCTAACTTAATTAAAGCATGAGTAAGCTAAAGCTGCAGGGAAAACTGAATCTTATTTCACATCTTGTTACTGTTGAGTTATTGTTAATGATTAGGGTAAGGAACACCCTTTTCACCTACAACTGAACCATAAATCAAATATTTAAACTCTGATTCATGCTTGGATGGCAGACTTTGATCTGTGCTTGGATGATGGCGGACTAGTGCTAGGCTTTGCTTTGTTAGACTACAAAAGGTAAAATGGATGCTTATGATTTCAAAAAAAAAAATCATAGGCATAAGTTTAGACAAGAACATAGAGTTGTTTAATCAACATATCTTTGACAACTTATTCGGTTTTTATGCAGTGACGGTTACAAATTCCTGTGATTGCGAGGTATCCTGCAAGCTTATCTTTGACAACTTATTCCTATTTTTGCCACCATCTTTATGGTGTTCACTGCAGTAGCTGCAGCCAATGGGCTCCATAAGTGGGCACTAACAAAAACCAAGGTCACAACTATTTTATACGCTGTGAGTATGTCTAGAAAGCATGTATGCTTAGACCACATCACCTGCATAGCAGTGGTGCCAAGGTTTAGGAAACTCGACCTCTAGTTAACTATTCTAACCAAAACTCTTACTTGTACCTTCAAAGAATTTTTGTGTCTTGTATGAGCTATGCAATCATGACATGGCAAACGAAATCCTTGCACCTTCGCTGGTTGTCCTCTATAACCCACTCCAGCTAGCTTTTTCCACCGACCTCTCAACTATTTTTCTTGGTGCCCCAGCTTACACAGGAAGGTTTGATTCCGCTCACTGCCAATAATTATACTAAATGTTATTTATGAACATTGTTAGAGCATCTCCATTAGTTCCCAAAAAACACCCTAAACTTATATTTAGCAAGTTGCTAAATACATATAGGGAACAAGAATAATCTTGCTCTCCAATGGTTCCCAATTTTTAGTTTGTTAAATACTTTAAAAATTGCATCTCCATACTGAAATAATGCGTACTGCAAATTTAGTATTGAAAGGATGTAAACACTCGCAAGCTGCAAAGAGGATCAATTACTATATTAGCAAGTTAAACAAAAAAACACTAGAACAACAGTCAATTGTGTCGTCTGCTGACAACCGTTTGGCGTGTATTTAAAGCCTTACTTGTACTGCAAATTCAGTATTGAACACTAGCATTTCCTAAGCTTGTTGTGTTTCCTTCAAGAGGATCAGTGCTGACTTGAAACGCATACAACGATCAGCAGACACGACTGGGGCTACACAGTCAGTTTGCAAAATAGGACATAAATATATGTACCACCATATTTTCAACTAAAAAAAGAGGATAATAATTACACATTCAGTTTGCAGATCATAGAGAAAATTTGAACATATTCAGTAGAGTACGACAGATCATATATTCTTGAAACGCAACAAATTTCCAAAACTAGAATAGTAGTATTTAGGAAACAAATATTTGAACAGATCTATAAGCACAAGATTATTTAGGAAATCATTCAGTGAAATTTTTACCTTTTAGCTTATGATTTGGCTTTGATAATGGATTATTGTCCATTTGTCCTTAATGGGTGGAATCTACTGCAACTCATCTAGGGTGGTACAGATGTCTTGTAAAGTTTCTTCATATACTCCTTCACTCGACAATTGGGTAAAACTAACAGTATCTCCTTCCATTTCTGAAACAATATGCAAAAAAAATCAAAAGTTCTACATGAGAATGACAAGGACTAGGGATTGCTGAATAAAATTTCCAGGAACTACAAATATGAAGTCTTACAAATTCATTAACTAGAACCAGAGTATCACAAACATATTACTTCAACCCATCATTCTCTGCATTCAAATTTGAACTGCCATTCAAGAATAAAAACTAGGCTTTTCTAACCTACGAGTGAAGAACCTATGACTACGACTGATCTAAAATTGCTCTGAATTCCACACTCCACAGTGAGTAGTTCCTGCTCGTGCAATGAGCAATCCAGGCCAGTTTGTGAATTCCCCATCCGCCTCCTAGAGAGTGTCCTCTCCCTGGGCACCTCAACTCGACGAGCGAGACACAAACGTGGAGGCACAAAGCGTTACCTGATGAGAGGAGTAGTCGGCGGGAGTGACCAAGAAGACAATAATGGCGTCTGGAGGGGTAGGCTAGCTACAACAAGGTAGGGTTTGGCCATTTGGAGGAGGGGCGGAGATGACCCGGACACGGCCAACCGGTTTGACGGCGTCCAAATGGCCGCGGACACGCCCGAGGAAGAGGAGGCGTACGGGCCTAAAGGGCAAAGAGGTGTCTGGTCGACTAGGGGAGAGTCGCCATGCCCGGGAGGCCACCGGCACTGCCATGATGCGAGACTGCGCAGATCTATTCATGTGATGTGCCCCTCCAACTCAGCGCTATGTGACGCGGCGGCGGCTGCCACAACCAGCTATTGCTGGTGTTCCCTATCACCACCGTCGTCCACCATTGTGAACCAGAGCCACGTCACGAGGAGATGTCTGCCTTGGCATGGCCATGGATGCGAGCATGGCAACGGGCCACGACATCGGTGGCGGCATGGGAAGGAAGACTGCAGCGGCGCGATGATGAGTAGGCAGGGCCGGGCGGTCGGGCGGAGCAACAACACGCGGGCATTTCCGCGTGACACGGGGAGGAAGAGGGTGCGACGGCGGGAGGAGGCATGTTCGGGAGAGTTAGGGATAGAGAGAAACGACACCGGTACATAAGATAAGAGAGATCATAAGGAATCATTATAACATATAGATGTTGGGTTTTTAGAGTGAATCTGTGAAGTGGCAGGGTTTTGAAGTTTAATAGTATAAATGTAAAAGTATCGATATATTCAACGTGGGATTGGGATGGGTATATCTTTCTAAACCCCTTGGTACATAAATGATAGGAATTAAAGCAAAATAATAACTTAGGTCTGTTGTGTGACACATTAATGATCGAGTCACGTGTGGGTCCATTTTACTATCTATATCAAGTTACAGAGTTAAGTTTTACATTTTACATCATATATATCACCAAAATAAAGCTAAATTCGCTATTTACTATATTTTTTACAATATGTCTTATCAGAAATATCATACGAAGACAATTTTATATTTAAAAGTGTCTAGTATGCTCAGTAACATCTAAGACAATTTTTATAGAGTAGACGACTCTAATAATATTTTTATTTGAGATGGTTTCATATATAGAAGTGTCTAATACACTAACAAAAGTCTAAGACAATTCTTACAATCTTAATGACTCAAATGATATATTTATTTGAGATAGTTTTCAATAACGATCCATCTTAAATCAATATAAGAAATTTCTTATGATGTAACTGTCTCAATAAACTTCTTTATTAAAGACGGATCTTCAATAAACCATCTTACCTTACTCATCACCATATGATAAAAGACGCTTCTATAAAATGCACAGATATCCGTCTTAAAATATGTGTCTTAAATAAGCATATCTCTAGTAGTGTGGTGATAGGCACTATCCTACCAATGCAAGGGAATTATACAATATGAGACATAGTTCTCTAAGGGTCACAATTGATAAGGACTTTTGTTTCACTAGAGAGTCATTTTTGTATTTTACACAACAAAAAAGGTTTCCACCCTTGCAAGACCCAAGTAAAGTTAGTCCAATCATGTTGCATATTGCATAACCGGATCCTATCATTTTGGATGGATTGAGTTAATCCAAGTGAAACTAAGTGTCTGTCAGGCCAACCCTGGAACACCTTATAGCGGCTCACAACTTAATGATCTCTGACCCCAGGAATCACTATCAGAATTCGACTCTTTGCCGAGTGCTAAATAATTTGACGAGTGTTTTCTTTCGGGCACTCGGCAAATAAGCTCTTTGCCGAGTGTTTTTTTGGACACTAGGCAAAGAACTTATTTGCCGAGTGTTTATATTAACTAGGCAAAGATAATTTAAAAATCACATTTTGAAGCATTAAATTAATTCAAATGAAAAAGTTTTCAACTACAGATTTGTATAACTCATCAAGATGTATAATTTATATTTTGATTATTTATTCATATGACAAAACTAGTACGATGCACGTGTGTTGGGATGGTTTCCATTTATACTTAAATATAGAACAAAAATACAAAGTTATATATATTCTGTTGGTTAGGTGGGTGTGAATATAGAACAAAAATACAAAGTTATACAAACTAGTATAATGTACCATCGTTTTCACCATCGTCAGACGTCTCGTTCGTCTTCCCGGCCTTCACCTTGTTCTTCCTCCCCAACCTACTGCCCCCCGCCAACGGTCGCAGCCGCGAGCCGACCGACGCTCGTCGACGCGAGTCGGTCTTGCTCCTGGCCTTTCTCCGTGCGTGCCGCCGAGGAGGACACGGTGGCGCCTGCCACGCGTAGGTTATCTTGGCAACGAGGAGTCCAGGAATGAGATATTGGACAACCAAGCCATGTAGCGCGGCAGCAGCCGACATATGCTATGGAGTTGGTGGTGGTGTTGTGTCGCCTCGGCGGGTCCAGGGCTGGAAAGGCACTCGCATCCTCTCATCCTTCTCGGACTGACGCCTGATGCAGGTGCCTCTCGGTTTGGAGCTGCTCCGGCTAGGCTTCTTGCTCTGTTTGCATGCTCTCTTCCTATATGTATACAACGGTATACTACCTATGTCGCCTCCAGATACCCAGGTCTTCGTCGTGTCCTTCTCCAGCAATGAACATGTATGTCTGCCTCTTCCCTTCTATTACTGCTCTATGAAACCTTGGAAGTAGGGAAGGCGAGGGATGTGGTCCCTGATTTGCTGCCCATGGTACCCGTTCAATGGCTCGGCATCGACTGTCTACATGACCTTTCCCTTACCACGATGTCGACTCGGTATGCTTCTACCACTTCTATGTACCTGTCACCCATCCTTCTGTCTACATGACCTTTTTGTTGTGCTAAGGAATGAACATAATTTAGGTGCGTTAATACTTTATTTATTGTCTGCACATGGTTTGTGTTCTTCTGATGATGGCTCTTGCAAAATATGTGTTAGGATTTGGAGATCCATGCGGGCACTACCATAGGGTGCTCGTCCCTTGTGTTCTTGGCTCTTGGATGCATTAGGTCGTTTCTGATACCACATTGGTGCAATGGACTCCATGATGTTTGAGGTTGCTGAATTGGATGGAGCAGCAATGATTTGTCACGCTAACAGTAAAAAGGAATTGTTATTTGTTGGTTTTAAACGTTAGTAATTGCTACAAAGTACCATAATTTGTATGGAGCGAATCTAGTTTTTATTGATGCCTGACTTTAGCAATCACTCCATATTTTGATTTTTTTTTATAAGTTTGAGTTCATGTGACTTATTTTAAAAACTTGAGCTCACAAACTTCCTTTTATTTGGTCTCTATATGGTGGAATTATGTCATTCTATAATATATGTTCGTTCAGTCAGTCGTTGTGAACTCTCTTCTAATCGCTTCCTTCATTGGCTATGTTGTACCAAGACATATTGGACGGAGTAAACAACAACAAGTTAGTCAAATCGAAAAAAAATATTATACGGAGAGTGAAGACAATCAATAAAAAATCTTGAATTTTTTTTGGTGGATAGTTTACGTGGGTATTGTTGTGAGCCATCATAACGAACGGAAAACTTTTTATGGTAGAAATAACAACACACTTAGTTGAAACTGTAACTATACGTCGTTTGCATAAATTCTGACTAGACGAAATTTAGAGGCCTTAGTTTTGAAACTAGAGTTTCACGTTATCTAATTTACCTCTCGCTTAGGTGTGATGGTCCCTTCAATAGTTAACCATGAATGTATGGACTTCGAATATTTAACTCTACTTTTTTTAATCTCAAACTCAGCATGCTTATTTTTAGTCACACATTTTTCATCGGTTACGAGTGGGTGGATCAACGCGTAGTTTTAGGTTAGGTGGATCAACGCGTAGTTTAGGTGGATTCATGTATAGTCCACTTGGAAATGGGAAAAGGTAATTGGTACGTTCTCGTGCAACACACATGCAGGCATCTCGATTGCATAAAACTTTTTAATAGATGGACAACCTATACTGAAATTGGACTGTAAACATATGCAAAAAAAAAAAAAAACAAATACAGACTACACAACCATGCATATGGTAGCTGGATCAACTTGTACCTTGGGTGGACCAATGCTGCAGTACTTAGTTTATTTTTGTCTCTGGTCTGCAACACCCATCCAGCTGGGCGAAGACAAGGAGGTACCAGCCCCATCCCATTTGCCATCCTCATGCTGCACACCTCATCTATATATACAAAAGGAATCATATATATGGATCAAAGCTTGACCCTCTCTAACAACTCAGCTACTGCTGTTTGGCCCCCCTTTATAGAAATTTCCTTGCTTCGCCCAGGCAGCAGCACATATCACGATATGGCACATGATTTTTAGAGGTAGAGTACATTTTGCACAGAATATATATGCACTGACTTTAGCAAAAAGGAGACACAACTTTGCAAAAGACAAACATATATATAACAAAAAGGAAAGTCTTAAGGACTTAGATGATTCACATGTTTGGAAGATATATATATATATATTTATGGTGTGGTTTGGTTCGGTGTCCAGTGCCGACCCAAACGTGGTGGATGGGATCGCTGACTGGTATGCGTTTTATCTTCCAGCGCTAGAGCTCACTACCGGAAACGGGCGCTTTGCCGAGTGTCCGAAGCACTCGGCAAAGCCGTAAAAACACTCGGCAAAGGCTTTGCCGAGTGTCGCACTCGGCAAAGAAGGCTCGGCAAACAGTGCATCGGCAAAGTCTTCTTTGCCGAGTACTTTTTCTCGGGCACTCGGCAAAGAGGTTTGCCGAGTGCTAGGGAGCACTCGGCAAAGAAAAGCGGCCGTTACGGCGATGGGTTGACGGAGACGGCTTCTTTGCCGAGTGTAAAGGATGACACTCGACAAAGGAGTTAACTTTGCCGAGTGTCTGCCCAGTAGCACTCGGCAAAGAGCCCGCTAGGCAGGGTCCCCATGTCAGGTTCTTTGCCGAGTGCTCTATGCGGCACTCGGCAAAGCGTGCCTCTTTGCCGAGTGTCATCGACATAACACTCGGCAAAGTCCCTAAACCGGTGCCCAGGTCTTTGCTCTTTGCCGAGTGTTATGACCCTGACACTCGGCAAAGCACCTCTTTGCCGAGTGTTACACTCGGCAAAGTGACCAGTATGTACCTTTTTTATTTGTTTTTTGTATTCCATCCACACAAACAAAAGATATCACATATATACATCATAGATATCATCACAAACATAAATAGCCAACACAAACATAAAACCGTCACCACAAACATAAATATCCATCACAAACATAAGTGTTCAACACAAGTATCAAACACAAACATAAGTCTCAAACATCTCAAGCTCTCACATAAGTATCAAACACAAACATAAGTATTATACACAAGTTCTGAAGTCTAAACAATGAAAACACAACACTCATGGAGGTGGGCGGTTTGACTGGAGCTGCGTTAGGCTGAATCCTTCCGGAGGGTTATTGGATGCCGCCCCAGATTGGCCCTGCACAGAGAAGAGATTGCATGTGTTATACCAGATGCATTACAAACATCTAACTACAATTTTGATACTCACAGGAGTGTGGAAGAGAGCAGGGTCAACTGGAGGGAACAATGGAGGTGGCGGAGCGATGCCCTGTGCGGCGCCAAGGCTCTGCATGTACTGGAACATCTCTGCCATCCTCTGATGATCTGCCCGGCGCTCCGCCTCCCGCTCCGCCATCATCCTCGCCTCCATCTCGTGACGTTCCCTCCTCTCTTCTTCTAGTTGGGTCTGTAATATTACAAGCCAACGTTATAGTAACTCAATGAGAAGGTATATAACTCAAGGAAGGATGAGTTACAGAAGCACTAACCTTGAGTTGCTGTATGCAATGCTGTGAGCTGTCGTGCCGAGGTCGTATGGCTGGACTCGAGCCCGTGCTCCTTGCTCTCACCTGAGACAAAGTGGGAGTGGAGGACGAGTCGATTGCCTCGTCGGCAATCCAGTACCGCCCATGTCTCTTGCCTCCTCCGACCCTCATGAGCACATCGGGGTCGATCGGCTCGGTGCTCGGATCATAGTTTGGGCCATGGACCTCCTGTGCCATGGCGGTGTAGTCATGGAGGCGGCTGTAGACGGCAGGGTTGGTGTAGGCCTCGGGCCCGTCATCCGGGTTGTAGGTGATGTCGGACGTCGCCTTACCCGTATGGGCCATAGCATAGGCCGAGAAGGTGGAGCAAGGCCGGCCACCATGTGACGCCGACTGCAAAGAAAACCAAATAGTTAGAAATAATATCTAATTCAGTGCTATATATCTAAATAAAAAAGAGGGCGTACCCATGCTTCGGCATATTGGCCCAGGCTCCGGCTGCCTTGGTGGTGGGAGGGGCCTTGCATCATCAAACGTCGTTCCCGACTAGCGGTGTGCGCCTCGTCCCACTCAGCCGAACACCACCTATCCACCATCTGCTCCCAGCACAGAGGATGTGCGGCGCACCAACGTGGAATCATCTACAAAGTAAACACGTAAAGTGCATATCAGAAGATAAAATAAAATTCATGCATGGAGTACTGGTACCAAACATGCATGACTTTACCTGCAGGTACTGCTCCCTGGTCAACGACATGGTTCGGGCTTGAGGTTTGGTCACCCTCTCCCCAAGGACGGAGTCGTGGTAAGTGATGATGGCCTGGATTCGGGCCTCATAGTGCATGTCCACGACGAGCTTCTTACAGCTCGCGTATCCAGCATCGCATCTGAAGAAATCATGCATACAAAAACGATGTATCCATACATTATTTCAAGAATTTGCAACGAATGCGACATATTTTACATTATACTAAGACTTACCCACAGCTCTTGCTTCACCCGCTCCGTCTTGTTATTGAATTCTCGGACGTCCCGGTCTACTGCATCGGGGGCGACAGCGTAGTGGCCGAAGGTGAAGGCTGGGCCCGTCACTCCGGCATACTCCACAAGTCCAGGGAAGTGTTCCCTCCACAGCAGGTCGAGGATGCCATTGGGGGGCGACGATGACCCCCAGCATAATCCAAAACCGTCCAAGACCTGTCCAAATGATAAATAAAAAGTATTAGTTTATATTATGATTTTGAACACATAATATGAACAAGAATGAAGAACATAAAGTTACATACCTCTCCCCTTCCGGTCGAATCTACGGTCGCCTGTCCCGAAGTATGGGACACTGAGGGAGACTCGCGGGGCCTCGCAGGTAGATGCTCCTCGAACTTGAGCCGTCTGAACCTGAGGCGTCTTGCTGCTAGTCGTCGTCGTCCTGCTGCTGGTCATCGTCGTCCTGAGGCACCGCCTGTTGCTGGACAAGGTCGTCCTGCTGCGCTGCCTGCTCTGCCTCGTTCGTCGTCCTACTCCTCCTCCCCCTCCTCCTCCTCAGCCAATTACCGTCGACCATATTTGTCCAAAAATCTGCAATTAAGAGTAAACAAATAAGAACATATAAAAAGATATATTTAAAAATAGGTGCGAAATAAAAAGTCATATAGCATTACATCGATTAAAAATAATCTTCATATATGTCGGGGTTAGCCGGATCATAACTCTCATCATCACTATCAACCATTTCAATCTCAAACACCATCGAAAGACGCAAGTTCGTCATTAATGTCGTTGCCTTCAAGGATTACTAAGTCATTATCATTTTGCACCTCATCATCCTCCTCATCAACAACCATTTCAATATCTACATCCATTCCGATAGCTTCGGTTAAGTCTATCTCAAATCGCCCTTCTAGCCCATCTTCTTGGAAGAACTCTCCATCATATGTGTCCGGGTCTAAGTTGTAATCTTCATCGTTAGGAACAGGTAACCTCTCGTGCGGCGATACCTTATACACAACATCCCAACCCTTAAGATATTCTTTCGTTTGGCACGCATATGGGAGATAATACACTTGTGTGGCCTGTTGGGCCACGATATAGACATTATCTCCTGGTAAGGTGGAATCTTGTCGAATTTCGACTATCCCAAGATTAGAATGTGTCTGTCTCGTCACTTGAGGGTCAAACCAATGACATTTGAATATCACTGGAGTAAGAGGTTTGGAACCACAAAAATTGAGCTCATATATTTCTTCGATTCGTCCAAAATAATCGACATTGTCAAGGCCGGGCGTAAACACTCCAGAACACGTTGTTTTCCGATTGGGCCGACTTTTGTCATAGTTTGTTGTGCGAAAACTGTATCCATTGACGTCATACCCAGAATATTTCTTGACCCTATAAGCAAAGCCGTTGGCTACTTGTCTCAACTCGGCACTCATAGATGGATCTCTTTGGCCCTGCAAGTATTCGCAAGTTAAAACACGATAAATTGAGTTCAAAGACGTATCTATTTTACAAACTAAGCACGTACCTTAAGTTTGAACCAGGAAATGAAATCGGGCAACCCATTTCTCGCACCCTTTCTAAGAAGAGCGTCATATTCCTGTGGAGTGGGGTCCCTTGATCGACGCCATAATTCATGAAGGAATTGTTCCATGTATGACGTCACCTCTTCAAGGTTGGTCAATACATATAGCATGGTATGCCGCCACTCTTCATGTGTCAGGGTCTTGGTGGTCGAGCCACTTGCGCTTCCGAGTTGGCCTCGAAATATGCTAAGATTCGATTCATTGTCGCCATCATTGTAACGAGGGGGTGGATTATGCACGCTCGGCAGTTTGTCACCATAATAAGTTGTTGTGAAGTTTGAGACCTCCTCTAGAATGTATGCCTCTGCAATGGAAGCCTCGATTTTGCATTTATTTCTACATTTCTTTCGAATAGTCTTTAGACATCTCTCAACTGGATAGCACCAACGTCCCTGCACGGGCCCCCCATTCGTGCCTCATAGGGGAGATGAAGAATCAAATGCTGCATTGGATTGAAGAAGCCGGGTGGAAATATCTTCTCAAGCTTACACAGTAACACGGGTGCCAATCTTTCCAAGTCTGCAACCACGGTCCGAGATAACTCTTTTGCACAAAGCTGACGGAAGAAATAGCTCAACTCTGAAAGCGCTAGCCAGACATGCTCAAGGACATAGCCTCGAACCATCGCAGGAAGATCCATATGTGGAAGTCATGACTCTTCATCCCTAAGACTCGCATAGTAGATAAGTTCACCCCCTACTCAGGTTAGCTGCATACCCATCAGGGAACATCAACATCTTGATCCACTGAAGTACTTCCTTCCTCTAGGCCCTGCTTAGGACGAAATCGGCCTTAGGCCTTCTCCACGTCTTTCCGCCACTTGGCGGCTTCATCTCTAGGTTTGGTCTATCACATAACGCTGCTAGATCCACTCTTGCCTTCACGTTATCCTTTGACTTATCAGGAATGTCCATAATTGTTGCCCACAGTGCCTCGGCAACATTCTTTTCAGTGTGCATCACGTCAATGTTGTGTGGAAGGAGCAGGTCGTCATAATAAGGGAGCCGAGTCAAGCCAGACTTATGTGTCCACATATGCTGCTCACCATATCCCACAAAACCACCTTCTGTATTGGCCACGAGCCCATCTATCTGTTGACGAATTTTGGCACCAGTCATCGTTGCTGGTGGGCGGTCTGTCACTACGACACCTTTCGTAAAGTTCTTGATGTCTATGCAGAATGGATAGTCACCAGGGAGAAATTGTCGATGTTTATCGAAGGACGAATATTTGCCACCCTTTTTCAACCAAATGAACCTGAGAGCTTCCTTGCAAACTGGGCATGGGAACTTACCGTGAACACACCAGGCGCAGAATAGCCCATACGCCGGTAAGTCATGCATGGAGTACTGGTACCAAACATGCATTCTGAAGTTTGTCTTCGTAGCTCGGTCATACGTCCATACCCCTTCCTCCTAGGCACGTACCAATTCATCGATCAAAGGCTCCATGTACACGCCCATTTTATTCCCCGGGTGTCCAGGAATTATCAACGACACGAATATATTCTGCCTTTGAAAGCACACACCAGGGGGGAGATTGATTGGGATAACAAACACGGGCCAACATGTGTACGGGGCAGCGCTCATTCCATAGGGATTGAACCCATCTGTGGCCAACGCAACACGTACATTACGAGCCTCTTCGGCTTTCTCACGGTGAATGGCATCAAAGTGTTTCCATGCTTCACCATCGGATGCGTGCACCATCTTGTCAGGATTGTATCGTTTTCCATTTTTGTGCCATGTCATCTGTTTCACGGATTCCTCTGTCATGTACAGACGCTGTATCCTCGGTATGAACGGAAGGTGTCGTAGGATTGTCAAGGGGATGTCGAGCTGCCTCTTCTGTCCATCACCAGAGTCTACCTCCATGAACCTAGACGATGTACACTTGGGACAGTACTTTGCCTCCACGTATTCTTTCCTAATAGCACGCAGCCCTTCGGACAAGCATGAATCTGCTCATACATCATCTTGAGTGCACGAAGGAGTTTCTGTGCCTCGTACATGCTCTTTGGCAGAACGTGATCATCCGGAAGCAGGCTCCCAATAACCGTCAACAAGCCATCGAATGCGTCTCTACTCATGCTGTACTGCGACTTGAACGCCATTACACGCCCAATGGCATCCAGTTGAGAAACCTTTGTTTGGCCGTGAAGGGGCTTCTGTGCCGCGTCGAACATGTCGTAGAACGCCTTTGCAGTCGACTCTGGCTCGTCATCCATACATCCTCTCGTGTACTGTGCCTCCTGATAGTCGTTCAACATATCTGCTACCCCCGCATCCGTGTCATAATCCTCGACACGTTGTCTCAGCACCTCCTCTCTCGTACGATGCGCTTCACCATGAAATATCCACCGAGTATAGCCCGACGTAAATCCATTCTTCCAAATATGTTCTACCATGGCCTTCTTTGGTTTTCTTTTCCGGTTGGCACATTTGCTGCACGGGCATGGGACTAGACTCGCTCCTTTAGCAACTTCGCCATATGTCCGTTCAACGAAATCATCGGTCTTTCTAATCCATTCAGTGGTGACATCGTTCCTTCCTCTACGGCCCGTGTACATCCACTCACGGTTCTCCATCCTCTATCAGAAGCCTAGCAACAGAAAATTTTGGCAGCACCTCCCCTGCACGGGGAGGTTCCGAAATCCTGCAAATAAAAGTATCAGCACGATGGCTGTCTTCCACTAATAATTCAACGGCACGATGGCCGGCAATCTCTCTCTCTCTCTCTCACACACACACACACACACACACACACACACACATATATATATATATATATATATATATTCAATTCAACGGCACGATGACGAGGAATTGTAGACGTTGGCGTGGTGAGGGTCGGTGTGGTGGTGGATAGGATGGGGTAGTGTGTTGTGTGAGGGTCGGTGCGTGGTGGATTGGATGGGGGAGTGTGTTGTGCGAGTGGCGTGGTGAGGGTCGGTGACGGCGTGGTGGATAGGATGGGGTAGTGTGTTGTGTGAGGGTCGGTGCGAGTGGCGGCGTGCGGTGGTGGATTGGATGGGAGACATATACTGAGTGATCAACGCATTAATATAAACATGTGTTTATTCAAATACATAATCTATGAAACATCAATACATTAATCTATAAAACATCAATACATTAATATAAACATTAATACATAATTTAATAAAAATATACCTTGAGACGGTGGCGGGCGGGGGAGACGGTGGCGCGGGGAGGAGACGGCGGCCCGGGGAGGCTGTGGCTCGGGGAGGGTGGCAGGACGGCGGTGGGGCGGCGCGGCGAGCGGCGCTCGCGGCGGCGCACGGCGGGCGCGGCGGGGAGGCGACGGCGCAGGGAGGCGGCGGCGCAGGGAGGCGACGGCGCGGCGGCTGACAGACAGAGAGAGTGAGGAGAGAAAGAAGGAGAAAGAAGGTCGGGCGAAGTTTATTTTCCTTCTTTGCCGAGTGCCTGTGATCTGACACTCGGCAAAGATTTTTTTATTTTTAAAATAAGCTTTGTCGAGTGCCAGATCGGCGACACTCGGCAAAGGCTCCTTTGCCGAGTGTCGACCAGGTGACACTCGGCAAAGATTAATTTACACTTCTTTGCCGAGTGTCACCCAGGGGGCACTCGGCAAAGCATACTTTGCCGAGTGTCAACCAGCTGACACTCGACAAAGTACATTTGTATTTTTTTTGTTTTGGCCACCAAACTTTTTGTGGTTTGTTCCTACACTATGTAGACCTACATGTACCATTTGGGGACAATAATAATTGTGTTTGCAATATCTAGTAGATTTAGTTCGTTTATTTGAATTTCTTCGGAAAATTCAGATTTGAACTGCAGGTCACTCGAAACTTGGAAAACCGTGCATGCGAAAATGATATTCATGTTATTTAGCATAAGTTACGACCGATTCCAGGAGCGGACCGGAAACTTCGAGCAACATGCTCACTAAACATGGCCGTGAACTTGTCATCCACATGTTTAAAAATTGTATAAAACACAAACAAAATCAGAAAATCATGAAACTTGTCCACGTGTCATGATATCATATGTACAGGCTGTGATAAAAATGTTAGAATGTTTGGAGAAAGTTGTGAGACACTATGTGTAGAAACCTAAGAGAACTACACATGAAATCATAGAGTTTCAATGTGGATCTCTTAGGTTTGTACACATAGCACGTCATAGTTTTCTCGAAACTTTTTTCAAAATTTTATCACAGCCTGTACATATGATATCATGACACGTGGATAAGTTTCATGATTTTCTGACTTTGTTTGTATTTTATACAATTTTTAAACATGTGGATGGCAAGTTCACGGCCATGTTTAGTGAGCATGTTGCTCGAAGTTTCCGGTCCGCTCCTGGAATCGGTCGTAACTTATGCTAAGTAACATGAATATCATTTTTGCATTCACGGTTTTCCAAGTTTCGAGTACATGCCGTTCAAATCTGAATTTTCCGAAGAAATTCAAATAAACGAACTAAATCTACTAACGATTGAAAACTCTGTTATAATTGTCCACAAATGATACATGTAAGTTTACATAGTGTAGGAACATACCACAAAAGTTTGGGAGACAAAATCAAAAAAATAAAAATATACTTTGCCGAGTGTCTAGAGAAGACACTCGGCGAAGAGTCCTTTGCTGAGTGCCCAATATTTGGCACTCGACAAAGAAGACTCTTTGCCGAGTGCCAACCCTCGGCTCTCGGCAAAGACTGACGGTCGTCAGCTTTAGGACGGCCGCTGACGGCCCTTTGCCGAGCACCACCTTTGCCGAGTGTTTCACACTCGGCAAACGTGTCTTTGCCGAGTGGGGTCCTGTGCCGAGTGTCCAGCACTCGGTAAAGAGGCTCGTTGCCGAGAGCCTAACTTTACCGAGTGCGGCTCTCGGCAAAGCCTGTTTTGCCGAGTGTCCGATAAAAAGCACTCGACAAAGAGGCCGACACTCAGCAAAGCCTCGGATTCCGGTAGTGGCTAATGCACACCCCCAGATGTGCTCATTGTGCCACCGTTCTCGTGCATTCCGGCGGAGAGACCCCCATTGCCCCTCAATCTAGATCGGCAGTAGAGAACGCCTTAGAGGTGCCTATTGTTAGATGGATCTAGATGAATTTGAACTGATGCTCAGGTATAGATAAACTCTTGTTTATTTAGAATCATGTATATTTTTTTTGGGAGCAACTGCTCACATATTGCTCGCTGAAAAGTCTGATCGTTATTATAATACTCCCAAGTATATATAATACTGATGATGGTGTTAAATTCAAAGGTGTGATCCTTTCGCCATTTTGCTCTAAGCTAAACCTGTACACTGGCAACATGCTTTATCAAAATGCGTGTACCATGGGCAATGTGTGTGCGTCCACTGCACTCCATCGTTTTTCAAGGGATTTGTTTCTAATTTAAGATTACGTAGAGTCGTTCAACGGTAAGAAAAAAAAGGCACATGCACGATCGTCAACCTAGCTGCACCCATGCATTAACCAAACACATGCATGATTGGATTGGCTTAAGACGACTAAGCAAATAGAAAAGAGAGGAAGTCATCTCTTCTAACACATCAAAAAGCTAATGACGCGTTTGGTTGGAGAGTCAATTAAAATAGAACGGTTCCATTCTAATTTTTGAGAATGAAGCCGTTCTATTCTCTTTCGCAAGCAGAACAGAGCCACTCTATTTTTTGTTTGATCGAATAGTAGAATAGAGCGGAGCCGCTCCGTTCTTTGTTTAATTGGAGAGCCCATTATAAGTATAACGGGGAGAAGATGGAGGAGAGCGCTCGCGTCTGAGAGAACGCTCGCCTCCGACCATTTTAGTGAGACTTGACTAATCAACCAAGAGTACATAGTAGTAGTTGTTGATTAAGGTTTCGTGAGAAGAACTAGAGTTGCACATGTAGTTGGTCCATGCACTGTCAATCTTCATTTTTATCTCTTTACCAATTCCCCATGCATCCGTTTTGTGGGCTTTTAATATAACTAATCAGTGCTCCAGGTAATATGCCTCGAATAAAACCCCACTTGAACTGGTGTATAGTCCATTTCACCATCAGTTGTTTGATATGAAGCTGTAAACATCTGATCAACAAGTAGGTAGCCGGTAGCCCTGCCCTTGGTCGTCTAAAACTGATGGAATGGATAAAAATGGCTGAATTAATTCACTCTGGAGTAATTAATCCATGGCGATCATGAAGAAGTCATTGCTTGTAGCCTGGAAGAACTAGCTAGCTAGGATGACGATGAGCAGCGGTGACGCGCAGAACAAGTTCTCGCACCGTAGAGAATCTCCGTCCGTGCTGCAGAGCAGCCAAAAAAAAAAAAAACAAACGAAGCAGGTGTACTTGCCTTCTGGACCTTAGCCGCCGTCGTGTATTTAAAGACCCTCTAGCTCTACCTTGCTGCAACGCAAGCAGCTAGCTGACCAATTCGACACGAGCGGCGGTAGCTAGCTCATGGTAGTCGTCGCCATGGCAGTCATGCAAGGGCAAGCAGGAGCAACGCGTGTCGCCGTCTCCCTCGTCTTGCTCCTCCTGGCAAGCCTCACCGGCGGGAGCCCCCCGCCGGAACCGGTGTCGTGCGCGCGGGGCACGTCCGACTGCACGGTGACGAGCACGTACGGGTCGTTCCCGGACCGCGCCGTGTGCCGCGCGGCGAACGCGACGTTCCCGCGCACGGAGAAGGAGCTGGTGGCGGCGGTGGCGGCGGCCGCGGCGTCGCGGCGCAAGGTCAAGGTGGCCACCAGCCACTCGCACAGCTTCCCGAAGCTGGCGTGCCCGGGCGGCCGCGACGGCACCATCATCAGCACGGAGCGGCTGAACCGGACGGTGCGCGTGGACGCGGCGCGCCGGCTGCTGACGGTGGAGAGCGGCATGCTGCTGCGGGACCTCGTCAGGGCCGCCGCCGACGCCGGGCTGGCGCTGCCGCACTCGCCCTACTGGTACGGTCTCACCGTCGGCGGCTTGCTGGCCACGGGCGCCCACGGGAGCTCGCTGTGGGGCAAGGGCAGCGCCGTGCACGAGTACGTGGTCGCGCTCAGGATCGTCACGCCCGCGCCGGCCTCCCAGGGCTTCGCCGTCGTCAGGGAGCTCGTGGCCGGCGACCCCGACCTGGACGCCGCCAAGGTCTCGCTCGGCGTCCTCGGCGTCATATCTCAGGTGAGTCTCGATCGGTACTGGGTGATCGAAGACTAACTGCAGCTAGCATACGTATATTGCATGCGTTGACATGGAAGATGGATTTCAATTCTCCCATGCACGCACGACACGTACGAGTTGATAGATGTGCCGGTGCCGCCAATCCATGCATGCAGGTCACTTTTGAGCTGCAGCCGCAGTTCAAGCGGTCGGTGACGTTCGTGACGCGGGACGACAAGGACATGGCGGAGAAGCTGTCCGTGTGGGGCGGCCTCCACGAGTTCGGCGACGTGTCGTGGCTGCCGCGGCAGGGGAAGGCCATCTACCGCGAGGACGACCGCGTGGACGTCTCGACGCCGGGCAACGGGCTGAACAACTACATCGGCTTCCGCGCGCAGCCGACGCTTGGCCTGCTGACCGCCAGGAAAGCCGAGGAGCGGCTGGAGGAGAACGGCACCGACGTGGCGCGGTGCCTGGCGGCGCGGCTCCCCGCGGCGACGTTCGAGCTGCAGGCGTACGGGTTCACCAACGACGGCTTCTTCTTCACGGGGTACCCCGTGGTGGGGTTCCAGCACCGGATCCAGGCGTCCGGTACGTGCATCAACGGCGCCGACGACGGGCTGCTGTCCGCCTGCACGTGGGACTCCCGTGTCCGCGGGCCCTTCTTCTACCAGTCGGGCTTCAGCGTGGCCATGCCCAAGGTGCCCGCGTTCGTGGCCGACATGCAGCGGCTGCGCGACCTCAACCCGCGCGCCTTCTGCGGGATGGACGCCAAGATGGGCGTGCTGATGCGCTACGTGCGGGCGTCGTCGGCGTACCTGGGCAAGGCGGAGGACTCGCTCGACTTCGACGTCACCTACTACCGGAGCTACGACGAAGGCACACCCCGCAAGCACGCCGACGTCTTCGACGAGCTGGAGCAGATGGCGCTGCGCAAGTACGGCGCGCTCCCGCACTGGGGCAAGAACCGCAACTTCGCCTTCGACGGCGTCATCGCCAGGTACCCCGCGGCGGCGCGGTTCCTGGAGGT
This sequence comes from Zea mays, assembly GCF_902167145.1. Taxonomy (NCBI): domain Eukaryota; kingdom Viridiplantae; phylum Streptophyta; class Magnoliopsida; order Poales; family Poaceae; genus Zea; species Zea mays. The sequence continues at coordinate 40,278,007 of NC_050099.1, read as the reverse complement.
GAAGGACAGGTACGACCCGGACGGCATCTTCTCCAGCGAGTGGAGCGACCAGGTGCTCGGCATCCGGGGCAGCCCCAACGTGGTCGGCCCGGGGTGCGCCATCGAGGGGCTCTGCGTCTGCTCCGACGACCTCCACTGCGCGCCGGAGCAGGGGTACTTCTGCCGCCCCGGGAAGGTGTACACGGACGCCAGGGTATGCGCCTTGGAGCGACGACGCACACGCCTCGTCGACGAGCTGTGACGAATCTCGCAAACGACCACATTATTGCTAGCTTGTCTTGGATCTTGATCTGCCTCGGCTTTGGATTTGATTGGTGCACGTAGATCTCGTAGCTGTCAGCAAATTTGATAGGTGCATACAGTGCAGGGTCGCACACGGTATGCGTATTTACTATACTATGAAATAATATAATAATGTGGTTTGTTGGAATATCAGATCAGTTTGATCGAACGGCATCTCTCGCCTGCTCTTTTGTTATCGTTGGTGTTGTCGTTACATGCTCTGAATCTTGTTGGTTAGACTTTTAGGGCGCGAGAGAGTGCTAGTCCACTGGGCCACATTTCTCAAAGAGTGGTTAGGTGCTCCATGTTTATCCTTGTTTAGGAGCTAGCAGAGAAGAGATGACCCCATGGGCCATGGCCCATGCCATGTGTGAATGAATCGTAGAAGTGACGACTCACCCAGTGTGACGTTGACACCCAAAAGTGATTTAGGAGCCGTTCGGAACATGTGCGTGCATGATGTCTATAGTTTACTGCGCGAAAAGCTAACATTTGAGCGTACGCATGCCTTTAAAAAGGGGAGGAAAAAAAAGAAAATGTTACTGGCGTTGCCCGAGCACCATGCGCCAACCATCCAGTAAACAGTATCGTGTTGGGCCGTGAATTCTCGGCCAGGTTATAGCGATGAGCCCAACATGAATGGCGTAGTTATTGGGTCGATAGAACAAATATAAGCGTTGCCTTTTTGTTCCATGTGACGGCCCATGTCTGTGTGGAACACAAGGCATGCCCATTTGTGAGAACTTGAATATGAACTTGGACGTCTCGCTCTTTGGTGCTGTTAAGAAACCTTGGACAGCAGTACTATACAATAATAAAGATCCATGTGATCCATATGCCTGAAACTCTAGTTTCTGTCTATAAATAGAAAGTAGATCGTCATATCATGTAATCTTGGACAGTAGCACTATACAATAATAAAGAATCAGTCCCTCTCTACATTCTTGGCTCCTTATGTTCTACTAGGTGGGTGCCCGTGCGTTGCAACGGAAACATATCGTCAGCATAGAGAACGCAGCTCCCACCAATATGGTATCAAAGGTTTCGACGATCATGAGCTCTGCCGCTGCCCCCAGGCAGCAGCCGTCGCCAGCATCAGGCGACCCCCCAGCAACGTCCAGTGCGCTGGTCGCAGCCCCTGCTTCGTTAGGAGCCATGATGCTTCGTCGATACTCCCCCAAATACCCAGCCTCCTTGCCGGGCAGCGCCATTGGGGGCATGGCGGTCCCGCAACCAATGGTATGTTGTACGACGTGGTAGACGGGCTGCTCTCCCAAGAGCGCAGTAGCCTGCTGCCCCACGTCTCGGCCACAGCAACCGCATGGTCGCCCTACCATGCGCACACCCATGATGCATTTTATCATATTAATTTCGTAGTAACGTATGAGTATATACCTAGTAAAAGAAGAAACATTCACAAGGGTTGAGACCTGGTGTCAGCACATGCTATGTTTGATAGGATGTCGATCAGGGATGCCTTCTACAAGGATTTAATTATGGTGTTCATGCAGTGTGTTAGTTTGATCCGCAAATCACTCGTAGGTCATGGGATGGCATGATCGGAAGTGTGCGTGGATGAGTTGAGTCGGTTGTTGTTTTTGCTTTAAGGAGTTGAACACAGAAAAAACACTGCTCCGTTGCTTAGGTAAATTAACTTGGCTCAAACCTATCCCAGGGCCTCAACAAGTTGTCATCATTCAAGGTTCAGAGGGATTTATATCACAATTTTCTCACAATCTTTTGCTTTTCGCCCGGCATATATACAAATGTAAAGTGTGCTACACAGAATGCATCTTTTGTTGCTTCGCACAAATATGAAATCGCAAAAATATAGGAAAAATTACAAGTAGTGTTTTGTTGTATTGTGTAGATGTATGTAGGAGACAAAACTGCACTTGACAGTTCATGTAGAAGCATTTCATTCAAGTCATCAATGTAAATGATATATAAAGTTGTTATTATGAGTAAGTTAGAAAGCGCTACAACAATACGACAACCCCATGAGGCCATGATGCACAATAACAGAGATCCAATATGCATAAAACTCCCAAGTGAACAACACCTGTGATGAATCTGCTACTGACGCTAGAGCTGTCAATGCTCCCCCGTGCACCATTTGCTTGCCATTCTAGAATATGAACATGAGCAGTTAGTATTGTTTACTAACCATGATAACAAATATATTTGAAGCAACCTGAAACCTAATTCAACACAAGTAATTGTGTACCTGAAGAAGAACAAGTAATTTATTCACGATTCCATCCAGGTAAGGCGTCAAAATATCTGGTGTACAATTCTCACTAAAATTCAAAATCGTTGAAACAGCATGTGCCTATAAACAAGAAGAGCAATACAGGTCAAAATAGATTGCCAGGTCCTAAGATGTATGACATGAACATGTAATCAGGTATAGTAGAATATAGGCATACAAATTGTATAAACTTAATATCTCAATGCACACAAAAGACTTAAACAACATTCAGTTCAGAGGTCTGGCATACATAAAGTTAGTAGTTGCTTGGTAATCAAATTACTTTTTTATCGAAGAAACTTGTAAGCTCAAAGATCAAAAGGGATTTGTTTGACATTTAGATGTGCTAGCTGCCCACATATATTTATATTTAAAATATGTAAACCACACACAAACCATATTGGTCTACATCAACTTGTTTATTGATGCAACCTCAATTAAAAAATGTGATGTCGTACAATTTTTAATAATAGGCAAATATGTCGACAACCGTACATTAATCTAATCCTTTTTAGTGATATTGATAAGTCTTTGTTTTATGTTTGCAGGGATGGCATAGCGGCATGAATTGTCCTCGTAACTTAACAGATCAATTACAAAATTCCTTCGAAGAATCTTTGCATCCTACACACAAAGACATAAGAGAACAAAATGTAACATGAATTATTTCCTTTTCTTGCTAAGGTATTGACTTTTTTCATTAAGAATACATCAATGGTTGAAAGCTCTCCAGAAGAGACAACCCTAAAAAGACTCAAGACAATAATGAGATCGCTGAAGAAAAAATAAATAAATGAGCAGATTGACTACCGTACAAATGCACACTGTCGAGAGCAAAATGTTTTTCTCTAGCTAGTAGGAGTGAATAAGGTGTCAGTTTCTTCACTGAAGACACTATGATGGTTCAAAAATCACCAAAAATGATAAAGAAGGCTCCTACTTGTAAAAAAGAGCAGATATAGTACCGGAGGCTCCCACATGAGTGAGGTTAGGGAAGGGATAAATCGAGGCAAGCCTTCCTTCCGCAAATACGGAGAAGCTGCTTTGATCCCGCGATTTGGTGATTTTGTAAGACAAGTAGCAACACTATACCAAACATGTTCTTCTAAAAAAGGGTCGACCCAATGCCGAAGGCTTCAACATGAATAGAGTCTGGGGAAGGGATAAATCGAGGCAAGCCTTTCTCGCAAATAAAGAGAGGTTGTTTCGAATCCGCAACCTGGTGACTTCGTGAGACATCTCTCACCACTGCATCAATCTTGCCCTTCTGAAAGATCCCACTTGTACTTTGGATAAAGGATTTGAGTTTACTATACTAACAAAATCATCCTAAAACTTGAGCTGTTGATAGAAGGTAGATTCGGTATAGATCATTATGAGGCACTAAGGCAGTAATAGAATTAATTACAAAATTATATGTAAAAATATACTGTAAGTAAGAATATGGTATGGAATTAATGGATTAATTATGGAGGATGAGAAGTTACAAAAATATATTAAAAAATTACCTAGAGTTTGTTTTAGAAAACAGAACAATCAATGATGATCCTTGCCTATGACGACTCAATCATAACTACAATAACATGTGCGTTTCTAGATTGATTTTCCATCAAATTTAGCACAGTTCACCTAAGGAAGTTATAGATTTGGTAAACACGTGAGGAAGAAACTTATGTAATACTCTATAGACAGTACCTTTGTTTTCCGTTCTCGCTCAACTTATTGATGACATTCCCAAGAATCATTAAGCTCTTGTTAATATACTTCCCCTCATTCAAACGTACCCCTTCTGTCCCTATCTTGATGATTCTTTCTGACCCAGCAAGATCCACCAAATTCTACATGTAAAACAAAAGGGCACAATAGTTTCTACACATTTACTTTTACTACATACATGGTACATGAGTATACAGTGAAGTGTACATACCAAAACAGATACGCGGATAGCATCTCCATCGTCTGTCTGGTCCTTACCACTGCTCTCAATTACCTGACACCGATATAAACAAAACATTCTTGATTTAGTTCTCGCTTCCATTCAACTACAGAAATGAACTTAGAACAACTGCAATTACAGAACTGCTGCAGAATTCATAATTCTATACCATTCTGAAAATAGTGTGTGACCGACTGCTCCTCATGTTCATGTTGGTCCCTCCAAAATGCCTGTTCGCTGATTACAACAAAGAAATAGTGACAAACGGTGAAACCAGTTTTGCAGTTGGTGAAAAATAAAATGTAGGGACAGAAATGTGCCTTCTCCAAGCTGGAGGAGCTCAAACACTTGCTCTGCGCTGTTCACGATCTCCTCCCGCAAACCAGACACGTACACTCCACGCTATAGGCAACAATAAATTTTCACTGTTACAAAAACATGTTGATAAATCAGAGAAAAATATCCAAATGAGTACTTACATCTAAGCTCTCCCGAATCTTCAGCTTCTGGCCTTCAAGTGTCAAGAGGTCGTTAATTTCCTCGTTGTAGATCTCCATGTAGGACACCCGGATGAGGAACTCGCGTTCGTCAGCCTGACCCAAACAGACCCAAATCCAACAAATCACTCACGCGCAGCACAAACAATCGCAGCAACCAATCTAACAATGTCTTGTTCAGGGAGCAGATAATCGAGCAATCAACACACCTGGAGCACAGTGTCGAAGACGTCGCGGACCGCGCGAGGAATGATGCCCGGGTCAGCATCGGAGCCGTTCATGGTGAATGTCTTCCCACTGCTGGTCTGGTCGTAGGCGAAGGCGGTGCCGTTGAATCCGCCGACAACGGCGCCAATGAGTTCCTGGACGACCGTGCCATAGATCTGCTCGTTGTTCGTCGCATCGTCGAAGACGTGGTCTGCGGAGCCAACCAACCAAGCAGCCAAAGGAAGGAGGCACGAGCGGACGAGTTTAGGGGTTGAGAGCGACAATGAAGGAGAGGGACGTCGTAAGAGGAGCGTGATCCGTACCGAAGGTGAAGGAGGCACCGGGGACAGGGCCGGCGGCGCGGCGGAGGAGGGAAACGTGGGTGTCATCGATACGCCACTCGCGGTCGCTGCCTCCGCCGGAACTGGCTGGGGAGGTGTTAGCGGCCACCAGGTTGGGAGGGCGAAAGTGGACGGCGACGGAGATCTTCTCCATGGCACGGCAGATGTTGCTTCATTTAAAGGACGAGATTGGGAGGAGGATTTCAAATTTCGGTGTGAGCGGGGAGCGTGCCCGTGGTGACGAGCGGCTGCTGGCGGTCGTGTGGCCGGTTCGCACGGGGGGATTCGCCGAGGGGGTTGCGGGAGGGGATTCGCGGCGGGCGGGCGGTCGTGCGGCGGGATTCGCGGCGGGCGTGCGGGCTGCTTGAGGCGGAGGCGGCTGCTGGCGGTCGTGCGGTCGGTTCGCACGGGGGATTCGCCACGGGCGTTGCGAGAGGGGATTCGCGGTGGGCGGGCGGTCGTGCAGGCTGCTCGAGGCAGGGGCAGTCTACAGTATCCTCTTAATAGTTGTAGAGACTATTATTCAATTAAGGAGCCCTTGGACTACACTCGATAGCAAGGGGTTTTTAACATGTTATCACGCACGTGGCTCTACAAAGGAGATCGAGCAAATGTATTGGATCTACGTATATTATGATTTGTGCCTTGAAGTTTTTTTAATTACTATTCAAGCTAAACACCAAAAGTATGCATCCCTAGCAGATTCTATCGCTGGCACGCAGCCGATAGGATGCACATATGGTTGCTGCTGATTTGAAATCACCGACACACGTCGATCAATCACATGAGATACACACGTTTATTTTACTGCATCATCGCAAGAACAGAGAAAACAAAAACAAAAGTACGCAAGCGAGCGTCATCGCCTCGCCACAACCGTGAGCAGGCACGTGGGCGCGCAGAGCGGTCGTCGCCTCGCCACTGCCGTACGCAGAAGCACGGGCACGCAGAGCAGCCACCGCCTCGTCTCTGCTTAGGAATACGAAGCGCCTCCGTGGGTTGAAAAAAATACGCGCGCAATGAATACGAAGCACTGCATTGTACCTCTTCAGGCCCCTAAAAAGCAGTGGCTCATTCTTTCATGTAATAAAGACACATGGGAGGTGGAGTGGCTAGTCAGCAACGGTGGAGTGGCCTAGTAAGCAACGGCTCCTATCTCTAAAAAAATAAAAGAAAAGATGGGGCAGCTCATGGCCTTTAATTGGCCGTTTTTTCTTTTCATAAGAAAAAATAGAATAATTTTTTTATTATGACTCTAGAAATTTATTTCTGAAATAATATGAAACTAAACAATGGAAGGTTATATAATTATGTAATTAAATCTATATATTGCATCATTCATTTAAAATATTACTTTCTTGCAATTTTTTTCATCCTCTAAAATGATTACAAGAAGTAATCTAATTGTGCAATTTATCACATGTAGATGACCGGTATCGTGGCCGCGAATTTGAGGTGTTGCCCCCGCTTGGCCAAAACTACCTCACGTGGGCATCGGATGTGCAGATTGTGCTTGGGGGCAAGAAGCTCAAAGCTACAATCGGGATTGGCCAAAAAGATGAAGTAGCCACCGACGAGCAAAATAACCAAGCATTGCATTTTCCATGGCACCATCTCTCGCCTACACTCAAGAACGAGTACATGTCAGAGAGAAAGGCAAGTAACCTCTGGATGCATTGCAACAACGTTTTGAGAGGTTAAAGTACACAATATTGCCCCAAGCACAACAAGATTGGGCTCGCCTTAGATATGACGACTTTAAAACTATGGGAGAATATAATGCAGCACCGCACCGAATATGCACCAAATTATCTCTTTGTGGTAAGGTGATAATAGCCATTCAATCTGCCCGCAACTATCGACAAGACGCATACAAGCAGTATGGCGATCTTATCGATATGATGCAAGTAAATGAGGCACAAGATGATGCATTGAAAACGAACTTTAATGCTTATCCAAATGGAAAGGGCATTATCACTGAAGTTAATGTCGCCTCGTACAAGATAAGTGAAAGGGAAATAGGGTCAAACCTTTTCCTAAATGATTTTGGTGGTTGAATTTCCCAACACAAATAATTATACTAACTAGTTTGCTCTAGATTATAAGTTCCATAGGTGCCAAAGGTTCACAACAAACCAATACAAAGTTAAAAGAAAGGGTTCAAAACAAAGGAGCAAAGAAAACCGAAGGCTGCCCTGGTATGGCGCACCGGACAGTCCGGTATGCCACCGGACAGTGTCCGGTGCACTAGGGAGATCAACTCCAAACTTGCCACCTTCGGGTTTCTGGGATTGCCTCTCCGCTATAATTCACCGGACTGTCCGGTGTGCCAAGCGAAGTAACGGCTACTGCGCCAACGGTCGTCTGCAAAAGCAACAGTGAACAGTGCGCGACTGCGCGCGCAGAGTCAGAGCAGACGCCAGAAGGCGCACCGGACAGTGAACAGTGACTGTCCGGTGCACCACCGGACTGTCCGGTGGCCCCACTTGTCAGAGCTCCAACGGTCGAACCCTAACGGTTGGGTGACGTGGCTGGCGTACCGGACAGTGTCCGGTGGCACACCGGACTGTCCGGTGCGCCCTTCGACAGCAGCCCTCCCCAACGGCCACTTTGGTGGTTGGGGCTATAAATACCCCCAACCACCAACACTTCAAGGCATCCAAGTTTTCAGCCAACACATTCAATACAAGAGCTAGTGCATTCAATACAAGACACAATTAGAGTGAATCAAAATCTCTCCAAGTCCTAATTCCACTCAAAGCAATAGTGACTAGAAGAGAGAGTTTTGTCGTGTTCTTTTGAGCTCTTGCACTTGGATCGCTTTTCTTCTTCCCCATTTCTTATTCCCAAGATCTTTGTAATCAAAGCAAGAGACACCAATTGTGTAGTGGTCCTTGTGAGGACTAAGTGTCCCAATTGATTGAGAAGAGAAGCTCACTCGGTCTAAGTCACCGTTTGAGAGAGGGAAAGGGTTGAAAGAGACCCGGTCTTTGTGACCACCTCAACGGGGAGTAGGTTTGCAAGAATCGGACCTCGGTAAAACAAATCATCGTGTCACTCTCGCTATTTGCTTGTGATTTGTTTTTGCCATCTCTTTCGGACTCGATTATATTTCTAACGCTAACCCCAGCTTGTAGTCGTGCTTAAAGTTTATAAATTTCAGATTTGCCTATTCACCCCCCTCTAGGCGACTTTCAATTGGTATCAGAGCCCGGTACTTCATTAGAGCCTAACCGCTCGAAGTGATGTCGGGAGCTCACGCCAAGAAGAAGATGGTGACCAGCGAGAAGCCCGCCACAAGCCACGGGAAAGCTCCATCGGGAGAGTCTGGCAATAAGAAGAGAGAGGAATCACCTCCCCGCGTCAAGTCGCATCGGAGTGGCAACAAGAAGAAGAAAATGAAGAAAGTGGTCTACTACGAGACCGATTCTTCGTCGCCTTCCACCTACGGCTCTAACACGTCGTCCGTCACTTCTAAGTGCCATGAGCACAAGAAGTTTAGTAAGATCCCCTTACGCTATCCTCGCATTTCCAAACGCACTCCTTTACTTTCTATCCCACTAGGCAAACCACCAGTTTTTGATGATGAAGATTATTGTATGTGGAGTGATAAAATGAGGCACCATCTAACCTCACTCCACGCTAGTATTTGGGACACTGTTGAATTTGGTGCACAAGAACCATGCGTGGGGGATGAAGGCTAGACTCGAACGAGGTAGCCCAAATCCGGCATTTCAACTCCCAAGCCACCACTATACTCCTCGCCTCTCTAAGTCGAGAGGAGTATAATAAGGTGCAAGGATTGAAGAGTGCCAAAGAGATTTGGGACGTGCTAAAGACCGCGCATGAAGGAGACGAGGTGACCAAGATCACCAAGAGGGAAACGATCGAGGGGGAGCTCGGTCGATTCATGATTCACCAAGGGGAGGAGCCACAAGCCATGTACAACCGGCTCAAGACCTTGGTGAACCAAGTGCACAACCTCGAGAGCACAAAACGGGATGACCATGAAATGGTCAAGGTTATTCTTAGATCACTCGTTTTTCTTAACCCTACTCAAGTTCAATTAATTCGTGGTGATCCTAGATACAAACTAATGTCTCCCGAGGAAGTGATAGGAAAGTTTGTGAGCTTTGAATTGATGATCAAAGGCTCCAAACAAATCATCGAGCGAGGCGCCACCTCCACACCCGAGGTGCAACCCGTCGCCTTTAAAGCGACGGAGGAAAAGAAGGAAGAGTCTACATCAAGTAGGCTTCCCATCGACACCTCCAAGCTCGACAACGAGGAGATGGCTTTAATCATCAAAAGCTTTCGCCAAATCCTCAAGCAAAGGAGGGGAAAGATTACAAGCCTCGCTCCAAGAAAGTTTGCTACAAATGTGGTAAGCCCGATCATTTCATTGCTAAATGTCCATTATCAAGTGATAGTGATAGGGGCGACGACAAGAAGGGAAGAAGGAAGGAGAAGAAGTATTACAAGAAGAAGGGTGGTGATGCCTATGTTTGTCGGGAATGGGACTCCAACGAGAGCTCCACCGACTCCTCCTCCGACGAGGACGCCGCCAACATTGCCGTCAACAAGGGTCTCCTCTTCCCCAACGTCGGCCACAAGTGCCTCATGGCAAGGGACGACAAAAAGAAGGTAAAATCTAGAGCCTCCACTAAGTATGCAACATCTAGTGATGAGGATAACTCTAGTGATGATGAGGATAATTTGCTTGCTCTTTTTGCAAACCTCAACATGCAACAAAAGGAAAAATTAAATGAATTAATAGGAGCTATTCATGAGAAGGATGAACTCTTGGATAGCCAAGAGGACTTCCTAATTAAAGAAAATAAGAAGCATGTTAAGATTAAAAATGCTTATGCTCAGGAAGTAGAAAAATGTGAAAAATTGACTAGTGAGCTAAGCACTTGCCATGATGTAATCTCAAACCTTAGAAATAAAAATGCCAAATTAATTGCTAAGGTTGAGAAGTTAGATATTTGTGATGATTCAATTGTTAGTCTTAGAAATGATAATGCTAGTTTGATTACTAAGATTGACAAGTTGAATGCATCACTCTCTAGCCTTAAAATTGAGAATGAAAAATTAATTGCTAAGGCTAAAGATTTAAATGTTTGCAATGTTTCTATTTCCAATCTTAGAGATGAGAATGCTATTTTACATGCTAAGATTGATGAATTAAATGCTTGCAAACCCTCTACATCTACTATTAATAATGTCTCTATTTGCACTAGATGTAGAAATGTTAATGTTGATGCTATCCATGATCACATTGCTATGATTAAACAACAAAATGATCATATAGAAAAATTAGATGCTAAAATTGCCGAGCATGAATTAGAGAATAAAAAATTTAAATTTGCTAGAAGCATGCTCTATAGTGGGAGACGCCCAGGCATTAAGGATGGCATTGGCTTCCAACAGGGAGACAATGTCAAGCTTAATGCCCCTAAGAAATTGTCTAATTTTGTTAAGGGCAAAGGTCCCATGGTTCAGGATAACAAGGGTTACATTTTATACCCCGCCGGTTATCCCGAACACAAAATTAGTTGAATTCATTCTAGGAAGTCTCACTCTGGCTCTCATCATGCTTTTATGTATAAGAGTGAGGCATCTAGTTCTAGGCAATCCACTCATGTTAATTTGCCTAAGAAGAAAACTCCTATTGCATCAAATGAACCTAATATTTCATTTAAGACTTTTGATGCATCATATGTTTTAACTAACAAATCAGGCAAAGTAGTTGCCAAATATGTTGGGGCCAAACACAAGGGCTCAAAGACTTATGTTTGGGTACCCAAGGTGCTTGTTTCTAATGTCAAAGGACCCAAGACCGTTTGGGTACCTAAGAACAAGGCCTAAACTTGTTTTGTAGGTTTATGCATCCGGGGGCTCAAGTTGGATCATTGATAGCGGGTGCACAAACCACATGACTGGGGAGAAAAGGATGTTCTCCTCCTACGAGAAAAACCATGATCCCCAAAGATCTATCACATTCGGGGATGGAAATCAAGGTTTGGTCAAAGGACTTGGTAAAATTGCTATATCATCTGACCATTCTATTTCCAATGTTTTTCTTGTAGATTCTTTAGACTATAACTTGCTTTCAGTTTCTCAATTATGCAAAATGGGCTATAATTGTCTTTTTACGGATATAGGTGTTACTGTCTTTAGAAGAAGTGATGATTCAGTAGCATTTAAGGGAGTGTTAGAGGGTCAGTTATACTTAGTTGATTTTAATAGAGCTGAACTCGACACTTGCTTAATTGCTAAGACTAACATGGGTTGGCTTTGGCATCGCCGACTATCCCACGTTGGGATGAAGAATCTTCACAAACTTCTAAAGGGAGAACACATTTTGGGACTAACCAATGTTCATTTTGAGAAAGACAGGGTTTGTAGCGCATGTCAAGAAGGGAAGCAAGTTGGTGTTCATCATTGAGAGCACCTAGAGGGGGGGTGAATAGGTGATCCTGGGAAACTTAAACTTATAGCCACAAAAACTTGGTTAATCGTTAGCACAATAATTGCCAAGTGGCTAGAGAGGAGCCAAAACACAATAACCACAAGAAATCAATCACAGAGATGACACGGTGGTTATCCCGTGGTTCGGCCAAGTACAAAACTTGCCTACTCCACGTTGTGGCGTCCCAACGGACGAGAGTTGCACTCAACTCCTCTCAAGTGATCCAATGATCAACTTGAATACCACGGTGTTCTTCTTTACTTTGATCTTTTCCCGTTTGCGAGGAATCTCCACAACTTGGAGTCTCTCGCCCTTACAATTGAATTTCACAAAGAAGTACGGAGTAAGGGAGGGAAGCAACACACACAAATCCACAACAAAATGCGCACACACACGGCCAAGAATCAAGCTCAAAAGACTATCTCAAAGTTCTCACTAGAACGGAGCTCAAATCACTAGGAATGACAAATGAATGCGCAAAGACTGAGTGTGGATGATCAAGAATGCTCTTAGGTTGCTTGGTTATCTTCTCCATGCGCCTAGGGGTCCCTTTTATAGCCCCAAGGCAGCTAGGAGCCGTTGAGAGCAAATCTGGAAGGCCATCCTTGCCTTCTGTCGTCGGGTGCACCGGACAGTCCGGTGCACACCGGACACTGTCCGGTGCCCGATTTCTTTCCTTAAACAGCGCAGCCGACCGTTGCAGATCTGGGAGCCGTTGGCGCACCGGACATGTCCGGTGCACACCGGACAGTCCGGTGCCCCCTTCCGACCGTTGGCCCGGCCACGTGTCTCGCGTAGATCGCGCGGCCGACCGTTGGCTCGGCCGACCGTTGGCTCACCGGACAGTCTGGTGCACACCGGACAGTCCGGTGAATTTTAGCCGTACGCCGTCGGCGAATTCCCGAGAGCGGCTACTTCACGCCGAGTCAGCCTGGCGCACCGGACACTGTCCGGTGCACCACCGGACAGTCCGGTGTGCCAGACTGAGCTGAGTCTTGGCTGTACACAGCCAAGTCTTTTTCACCTCTTTTCTTTTCTTCTTCTTTCTGTTTCTAACACTTAGACAAGTATATTAGTAGACAAAACCAATGTACTAAGGCTTAGAAACATACCTTTACTCTTGATTTGTACTTTGTCCATCCATGAGCATAAATTCACATTTAAGCACTTGTGTTGGCACTCAATCACCAAAATACTTAGAAATGGCCCAAGGGCACATTTCCCTTTCAATCTCCCCCTTTTTGGTGATTTATGCCAACACAACATAAAGCAACTAGAACTAGTGCAATATCACTTCAAAAACTCAAATTTATTTTGATTCATTTTTGGCATATATGGATCATCCTTTGCCACCACTTGGTTTGTTTTTGCAAATCAAACTCAAATCTCTATCTCTAAGTCAAACACACATGTTGAAGCATAAAGAGAGTCATTCCAAAAGAGATTGATCAAAGATTTCAAAAACTTCCCTTTTTCCCATAATCATTACTTCTCCCCACAAGAAGCCAACTTTTGACAAAAGAGACAATGAAAGAGTTTTGACAAACCAAAAACTCTACTCTACTTTTTTTAAATCTCTCAAGTGGTAGCTGTCCATTTATTGCTTTGGCCTTTATTTTCTCCCCCTTTGGCATCAAGCACCAAAACAGGATCAATCTTGGCCCTTTAACCCCATTGCCTCACCAAAATCTTCAATTAAGAGCAAATGGCAATAAGAGTTCATGAGATGAACTTGGAATAAGTTACCCTCTCATCGGAGTGCAGTGGAAGTCTTTCATGGTCCAAGTCCACCTTTTCCCTTTCAATTTTCCTTCGAGACTAAATCAAGCAAACTCAAGCATATGGTTAGTCTCAAAGGGTCAAGTTGTAACACATCTCCCCCTAAACATGTGCATCACTTTGCAACGGACTTGTGAGGTCCAGGGAGTGTTTGTACAACTTGAGCACCACAATAAGTAACAAAACGCAGAATGAACATGATCAAAGGCATAAACACATGTATGCTAAAATTCAATCCAAGTTCCGCGAATCTAAGACATTTAGCTCACTACGCAGCCTGCAAAAGGTCTTCTCATCTAGAGGCTTGGTAAAGATATCGGCTAGCTGGTTCTCGGTGCTAACGTGAAACACTTCGATATCTCCCTTTTGCTGGTGGTCTCTCAAAAAGTGATGCCGGATGTCTATGTGCTTTGTGCGGCTGTGTTCAACAGGATTTTCCGCCATGCGGATAACACTCTCATTATCACATAGGAGTGGGACTTTGCTCAGATTGTAGCCAAAGTCCCTGAGGGTTTGCCTCATCCAAAGTAGTTGCGCGCAACACTGTCCTGCGGCAACGTACTTGGCCTCAGCGGTGGATAGGGCAACGGAAGTTTGTTTCTTAGAGTTCCATGACACCAGGGACCTTCCTAAGAATTGGCACGTCCCCGATGTACTCTTCCTATCGACCTTACATCCAGCATAGTCGGAGTCTGAATATCCAATCAAGTCAAAGGTAGACCCCTTTGGATACCAGAGCCCGAAGCAAGGCGTAGCAACCAAATATCTAAGAATTCGCTTCACCTCCACTAAGTGACACTCCTTAGGATCGGATTGAAATCTAGCACACATGCATACGCTAAGCACAATATCCGGTCTACTAGCACATAAATAAAGTAAAGACCCTATCATTGACCGGTATGCTTTTTGATCAACGGACTTACCTCCTTTGTTGAGGTCGGTGTGTCCGTCGGTTCCCATCGGAGTCTTTGCGGGCTTGGCGTCCTTCATCCCAAACCGCTTAAGCAGATCTTGCGTGTACTTCGTTTGGGAGATGAAGGTGCCGTCCTTGAGTTGCTTCACTTGGAACCCAAGGAAGTAGTTCAACTCGCCCATCATTGACATCTCGAATTTCTGTGTCATCACCCTGCTAAACTCTTCACAAGACTTTTTATTAGTAGAGCCAAATATTATGTCATCGACATAAATTTGGCACACAAACAAATCACCATCACATGTCTTAGTGAAAAGAGTTGGATCGGCTTTCCCAACCTTGAAAGCATTAGCAATTAAGAAGTCTCTAAGGCATTCATACCATGCTCTTGGGGCTTGCTTAAGTCCATAGAGCGCCTTAGAGAGCTTACACACGTGGTCGGGGTACCGTTCATCCTCGAAGCCAGGGGTTGCTCCACGTACACCTCCTCCTTGATTGGCCCGTTGAGGAAAGCGCTCTTCACATCCATTTGGAACAACCTGAAAGAATGGTGAGCGGCATATGCTAGCAAGATACGAATGGACTCTAGCCTAGCCACAGGAGCAAAAGTCTCCTCAAAGTCCAAACCTGCGACTTGGGCATAACCTTTTGCCACAAGTCGAGCCTTGTTCCTCGTCACCACTCCGTGCTCGTCTTGTTTGTTGCGGAACACCCACTTGGTTCCCACAACATTTTGCTTGGGACGAGGCACCAGTGTCCAAACTTCATTGCGCTTGAAGTTGTTGAGTTCCTCTTGCATGGCCAATACCCAATCCGGATCTAGCAAGGCCTCTTCTACCCTGAAAGGCTCAATAGAAGAGACAAAGGAGTAATGTTCACAAAAATTAACTAATTGAGATCGAGTAGTTACTCCCTTGCTAATGTCACCCAAAATTTGGTCGACGGGATGATCCCTTTGAATCACCGCTCGAACTTGGGTTGGAGGTGTCGGTTGCGCTTCTTCCTCCATCACGTGATCATCTTGTGCTCCCCCTTGATCACACGCCTCCTTTTGATGAACCTGTTCATCGTCTTGAGTTGGGGGATGCACCGTTGTTGAGGAAGAAGGTTGATCTCGTTCATCTTGTTCCTGTGGCCGAACTTCTCCAATCGCCATGGTTCGTATAGCGGCCGTCGGAACATCTTCTTCATCTACATCATCACAATCAACAACTTGCTCTCTTGGAGAGCCATTAGTCTCATCAAATACAACGTCGCTAGAGACTTCAACCAAACCCGATGATTTGTTGAAGACTCTATACGCCTTTGTATTTGAGTCATAACCTAACAAAAATCCTTCTACAGCTTTGGGAGCAAATTTAGAATTTCTACCCTTCTTCACTAGAATGAAGCACTTGCTCCCAAATACACGAAAGTAAGATACATTGGGTTTGTTACCGGTTAGTAGCTCATACGAAGTCTTCTTGAGGAGGCGATGAAGGTAGACCCTGTTGATGGCGTGGCAAGCCGTGTTCACGGCTTCCGACCAAAAGCACTCGGGGGTCTTGAATTCTCCTAGCATCGTCCTCGCCATATCAATTAGTGTCCTGTTCTTCCTCTCTACCACACCATTTTGCTGTGGTGTGTAGGGAGCGGAGAACTCGTGCTTGATCCCTTCCTCCTCAAGGAACTCCTCCACTTGAAGGTTCTTGAACTCGGACCCGTTATCGCTCCTTATCTTCTTCACCTTGAGCTCAAACTCATTTTGAGCTCTCCTGAGGAAGCGCTTGAGGGTCCCTTGGGTTTCAGACTTATCCTGCAAAAAGAACACCCAAGTGAAGCGAGAAAAGTCATCAACAATAACTAGACCATACTTACTTCCTCCTATGCTTAGATAGGCGACGGGTCCGAAGAGATCCATATGCAGCAGCTCCAGGGGTCTTGAAGTGGTCATCACATTCTTGCTGTGATGCGCTCCTCCCACTTGTTTACCTGATTGACAAGCTGCACAAGGTCTATCTTTTTCGAATTGCACGTTAGTCAAACCTATCACGTGCTCTCCCTTTAGAAGCTTGTGAAGGTTCTTCATCCCTACATGTGCTAAGCGGCGATGCCACAGCCAGCCCATGCTAGTCTTAGCTATTAAGCATGTATCTAGACCAGCCTCTTCTTTTGCAAAATCAACTAAATAAAGTTTGTCGTCTAATACACCCTTAAAAGCTAGTGAACCATCACTTCTTCTAAAGACAGACACATCTACATTTGTAAATAGACAGTTATATCCCATATTGCATAATTGACTAACCGATAGCAAATTATATCCAAGAGACTCTACTAAAAACACATTAGAGATAGAGTGCTCATTAGAAATTGCAATTTTACCTAACCCTTTTACCTTGCCTTGATTCCCATCACCGAATATAATTGAATCTTGGGAATCCTTATTCTTGACGTAGGAGGTGAACATCTTCTTCTCCCCCGTCATATGGTTTGTGCATCCGCTGTCGATAATCCAGCTTGAACCCCCGGATGCATAAACCTGCAAGGCAAATTTAGGCTTGGGACTTAGGTACCCAACTCTTGTTGGGTCCTACAAGGTTAGTCACAATTGTCTTAGGGACCCAAATGCAAGTTTTATCTCCCTTGCATTTTGCCCCTAATTTCCTAGCAATCACCTTTCTATCCTTTCTACAAATTGCAAAGGAAGTATTCAAAGCATGATATATTGTAGAAGGTTCATTAACTTTCCTAGGAACATTAACGACATTTCTCCTAGGCATATTATGAACAACATTTCTCCTACCAACATTTCTATCATGCACATAGAAAGAACTAGAGGCAAACATGTCATGAGAATCAAAATCATCATAAGCATTGTGACCTCTATAAGCATTTCTAGTTTGTCTCTTATCATGGTACATAAAAGCATGGTTCTTTTTAGCACTACTTGCCATAGGGGTCTTCCCTTTCTCCTTGGCGGAGATGGGAGCCTTATGGCTTGTTAAGTTCTTGGCTTCCCTCTTGAAGCCAAGTCCATCCTTAATTGAGGGGTGTCTACCAATCGTGTAGGCATCCCTTGCAAATTTTAGCTTATCGAAATCATTCTTGCTAGTCTTAAGTTGAGCATTAAGACTAGCCAATTCATCATTAAGTTTGGAAATTGAAACTAGGTGTTCACTACAAGCATCAATGTCAAAATCTTTACACCTATTGCAAGTTTCAACAATTTCTACACAAGATGTTGACTTACTAGCTATTTCTAACTTAGCATTCAAATCATCATTAACACTCTTTAATTTAGAGATGGATTCATGATAAGTAGATAATTCACTAGAGAGCATTTCATTTCTTTTAATTTCTAGAGCAAGAGAATTTTGTGCACTAATAAATTTATCATGCTCCTCATATAAAAGATCCTCTTGTTTTTCTAGTAATCTATTCTTGTCATTCAAAGCATCGATCAACTCATTTATCTTATTAATTTTAGATCTATCTAATCCCTTGAATAAGCATGAGTAATCTATCTCATCATCATCACTAGACTCATCCTCACTTGAAGAAGCATAAGTACTAGTATCATGAGTGCTTACTTTCTTCTCTCTTGCCATGAGGCAAGTGTGACGCTCGTTGGGGAAGAGGGATGACTTGTTGAAGGCGGTGGCGGCGAGTCCTTCATTGTCGGAGTCGGAGGAGGAGCAATCCGAATCCCACTCCTTTCCGATATGTGCTTCGCCCTTGGCCTTCTTGTAATGCTTCTTCTTCTCCCTTTTGTTCCCCTTTTCCTGGTCACTTTCATTATCGGGACAGTTAGCAATGAAATGACCAATCTTACCACATTTGAAGCACGAGTGCTTCTCCTTTGTCTTGGTCTTGCTTGGCTGTCCCTTGCGACCTTTAAGCGTCGTCTTGAAGCGCTTAATGATGAGGGACATCTCCTCATTATTTAGCCCAGCCACCTCAACTTGCGCCACCTTGCTCGGTAGCGCCTCCTTGCTCCTCGTTGCCTTGAGAGCAATGGGTTGAGGCTCGTGGATTGGACCGTTCAACGCGTCGTCGACGTATCTCGCCTCCTTGATCATCATCCGCCCGCTTACGAATTTTCCGAGTACCTCCTCGGGCGTCATCGTCGTGTACCTGGGGTTCTCACGAATATTATTTACGAGATGAGGATCAAGAACGGTAAAGGACCTTAGCATTAGGCGAACGACGTCGTGGTCCGTCCATCGCGTGCTTCCATAACTCCTTATCTTGTTGACAAGGGTCTTGAGCCGGTTGTATGTTTGGGTTGGCTCCTCCCCCCTTATCATAGCGAATCTCCCCAGTTCGCCCTCCACCAATTCCATTTTGGTGAGCATGGTGACGTCGTTGCCCTCGTGAGAGATCTTGAGGGTGTCCCATATCTGCTTGGCATTGTCCAACCCGCTCACCTTATTGTACTCTTCCCTGCACAAAGATGCTAAGAGAACAGTAGTAGCTTGTGCATTTCTATGGATTTGTTCATTTATAAGCATAGGGCTATCCGAGCTATCAAATTTCATTCCATTCTCTACAATCTCCCATATGCTTGGATGGAGAGAGAATAAGTGACTACGCATTTTGTGACTCCAAAATCCGTAGTCCTCCCCATCGAAGTGTGGAGGTTTGCCAAGAGGAATGGAAAGCAAATGCGAATTTGAACTATGTGGAATACGAGAATAATCAAATGAAAAGTTCGAATTGACCGTCTTCCTGTAGTCGTTGTCGTCGTCCTTTTGGGAAGAAGTAGACTCATCGCTGTCGTCGTAGTAGATGATCTCCTTGATGCGCCTTGTCTTCTTCTTCTTCCCTTCCTTTCGTCTATGGCCTGAGCCGGAGTCGGTAGGCTTGTCATCTTTGGGCTCGTTGACGAAGGACTCCTTCTCCTTATCGTTGATCACTATCCCCTTGCCCTTAGGATCCATCTCTTCGGGCGGTTAGTCCCTCTTCTTGAAGAGAACGGCTCCGATACCAATTGAGAGCACCTAGAGGGGGGTGAATAGGTGATCCTGGGAAACTTAAACTTATAGCCACAAAAACTTGGTTAATCGTTAGCACAATAATTGCCAAGTGGCTAGAGAGGAGCCAAAACACAATAACCACAAGAAATCAATCACAGAGATGACACGGTGGTTATCCCGTGGTTCGGCCAAGTACAAAACTTGCCTACTCCACGTTGTGGCGTCCCAACGGACGAGAGTTGCACTCAACTCCTCTCAAGTGATCCAATGATCAACTTGAATACCACGGTGTTCTTCTTTACTTTGATCTTTTCCCGTTTGCGAGGAATCTCCACAACTTGGAGTCTCTCGCCCTTACAATTGAATTTCACAAAGAAGTACGGAGTAAGGGAGGGAAGCAACACACACAAATCCACAACAAAATGCGCACACACACGGCCAAGAATCAAGCTCAAAAGACTATCTCAAAGTTCTCACTAGAACGGAGCTCAAATCACTAGGAATGACAAATGAATGCGCAAAGACTGAGTGTGGATGATCAAGAATGCTCTTAGGTTGCTTGGTTATCTTCTCCATGTGCCTAGGGGTCCCTTTTATAGCCCCAAGGCAGCTAGGAGCCGTTGAGAGCAAATCTGGAAGGCCATCCTTGCCTTCTGTCATCGGGTGCACCGGACAGTCCGGTGCACACCGGACACTGTCCGGTGCCCGATTTCTTTCCTTAAACAGCGCAGCTGACCGTTGCAGATCTGGGAGCCGTTGGCGCACCGGACATGTCCGGTGCACACCGGACAGTCCGGTGCCCCCTTCCGACCGTTGGCCCGGCCACGTGTCTCGCGCAGATCGCGCGGCCGACCGTTGGCTCGGCCGACCGTTGGCTCACCGGACAGTCCGGTGCACACCGGACAGTCCGGTGCACACCGGACAGTCCGGTGAATTTTAGCCATACGCCGTCGGCGAATTCCCGAGAGCGGCTACTTCACGCCGAGTCAGCCTGGCGCACCGGACAGTCCGGTGTGCCAGACTGAGCTGAGTCTTGGCTGTACACAGCCAAGTCTTTTTCACCTCTTTTCTTTTCTTCTTCTTTCTGTTTCTAACACTTAGACAAGTATATTAGTACACAAAACCAATGTACTAAGGCTTAGAAACATACCTTTACTCTTGATTTGTACTTTGTCCATCCATGAGCATAAATTCACATTTAAGCACTTGTGTTGGCACTCAATCACCAAAATACTTAGAAATGGCCCAAGGGCACATTTCCCTTTCAATCATCCACACAAGAACATCATGACGACCGACAGGCCGCTTGAGCTACTCCACATGGATCTATTCGGCTCGATCGCTTACATAAGCATCAGCGGGAGTAAGTATTGTCTTGTAATTATGGATGATTATTCTCGCTTCACTTGGGTGTTCTTTTTGCAGGAAAAATCACAAACCCAAGAGACCTTAAAAGGATTCTTGAGACGGGCTCAAAATGAGTTCGGCTTAAGGATCAAAAAGATTAGAAGCGATAATGGAACGGAGTTCAAGAACTCACAAATAGAAGGCTTTCTTGAGGATGAAGGCATCAAGCATGAGTTCTCTTCTCCCTACACGCCACAACAAAATGGTGTAGTGGAGAGGAAGAATAGAACTCTACTTGACATGGCGAGGACGATGCTTGATGAGTACAAGACTTTGGACCGGTTTTGGGCAGAAGCAATCAACACCGCTTGCTACGCCATCAACCGTCTCTACCTTCACCGAATCCTCAAGAAGACATCATATGAACTCCTCACCGGTAAAAAGCCCAATTTTTCATATTTTAGAGTCTTTGGTAGCAAATGCTTTATTCTTGTTAAAAGAGGTAGAAAATCTAAATTTGCTCCTAAGGCTGTAGAAGGCTTTTTACTTGGCTATGATTCAAACACAAGGGCATATAGAGTCTTTAACAAGTCCGTAGGACTAGTTGAAGTTTCTTGTGACATTGTGTTTGATGAGACTAATGGCTCTCAAGTAGAGCAAGTTGATCTTGATGAGCTAGATGATGAAGAGGCTCTGTGCGTCGCGCTAATGAACATGTCCATTGGGGATGTGTGTCCTAAGGAATCCAAAGAGCCTCCACAAGCACAAGATCAACCATCATCTTCAAATCAAGCATCTCCACCAACCTAAGATGAGGATCTAGCTCAAGAGGATGAAAATGAAGATCAAGAAGATGAGCCACCTCAAGAGGAGGACAATGATCAAGGGGGAGATGCCAATGACAAGGAAGATGATGAGGGTCCAAGACCGCCACACCCAAGAATCCACCAAGCAATTCAAAGAGATCACCCCGTGAACTCCATCCTCGGCGATATTCATAAGGGGGTAACCACTCGATCTCGTGTTGCTCTATTTTGTGAACATTACTCCTTTGTGTCCTCTATTGAGCCATACAGGGTGGAAGACGCATTAAGGGATTCGGATTGGGTGTTGGCTATGCAAGAGGAACTCAACAACTTCACGAGGAATGAGGTATGGAATTTAGTTCCACGTCCTAATCAAAATGTTGTAGGAACCAAGTGGGTCTTCCACAACAAGCAAGATGAGCATGGTGTGGTGACAAGGAACAAAGCCCGACTTGTAGCCAAAGGATATTCACAAGTCGAAGGTTTGGATTTCGGTGAAACCTATGCACCCATAGCTAGGCTTGAGTCAATTCGTATATTACTTGCCTTCCTCAATGGACCCATCAAGGAAGAGGTCTATGTTGAGCAACCTCCCGGCTTTGAAGATAGTGAGTACCCTAACCATGTGTATAAACTCTCTAAGTCGTTTTATGGGCTCAAGCAAGCCCCAAGAGCATGGTATGAATGCCTAAGAGATTTTCTTATCGCTAATGGCTTCAAGGTCGGAAAAGCCGATCCTACTCTCTTTACTAAAACAATTGCAAATGATTTGTTTGTATGCCAAATTTATGTTGATGATATCATATTTGGTTCTTCTAACAAATCTACTTATGAAGAGTTTAGTAGGATAATGGTACAAAAATTCGAGATGTCTATGATGGGGGAGTTGAAGTATTTTCTAGGATTTAAAGTCAAGCAACTCCAAGAGGGCACCTTCATTAGCCAAACGAAGTACATTCAAGACATTCTTACCAAGTTTGGGATGAAGGATGCCAAGCCCATCAAGACACCCATGGGAACCAATGGGCATCTCGACCTCGACACGGGAGGTAAATCCGTAGATCAAAAGGTACACCGATCGATGATTATGCTTTCCGTATGCATGTGTGCAAGATTCCAAGCTGATCCTAAAGAAGTTCACATTAGGACCGTAAAACGAATCTTGAGATATTTAGTTTGTACTCCTAAGTTTGGTCTTTGGTACCCCAAGGGATCCTCTTTTGATTTAATTGGATATTCAGATGCTGATTGGGTCGTGTTGGGGGCCTTCGGCTTCCAAAGGTCCTCAAAAACATGATTTAACAATGTTTCTGGAGTATAATACATGAACAGGTACCTTCGGACTCGGATTAGAACCACGATGTGAAGGAGCACAAGGAATACGAAGGTTGGCACAAAAGTCGAAGCTATGTGCAGGAAAGCTTCGGCACGATGGCAGAAAATGAAACCGACTTAAAAAGGAAAAGGCTATTCAGACCTCGATGGATTACTATAGAATCATTAGCAAATGTAAATGACATGGGTGTAATTTTACATGGGCCGCGTCCCGTGCCTATAAATAGATGAACAGTGCTCCTGTACTGTTCACGCTGACTTGGCATTTGCTTTTGTGTCACACTTGTACTTTTACCTTCCCTCAAGCCGAAGGTACATTGTAATTTAATATCATTTCTATTTTTCTATAATAATAATGAAATAAAAAGGAGTTGATAGTAATACATAATTGTTCATGTTATCTCTTATACTTTGTATGGTTCCTTCTTCATTATTATGTATTGTGCTGATGAAGGTATGTCATTCATAACCTTCGTCCGAAAATCATTATATCCTAAGGGAAATAATGCTTCGAAGGACGAAGGACGAAGGACTTTAACGTTTAACAATTTTTGTGTTGCCTTGTTCTTAACTCATAGCATTTGAGAACAAGTCCCCAACATTGGCGCCCACCTCCGGTGAACTCTTTTCGACCACCTTCGGCAAGCGTTGACCTTCGTCATGCCACCGAAGAAAGCTTCAGCAACAGGGGTTGCCGCTCTGCAACCGCTGGACCCAAACCAAGAGACCCTTTCTCTTCGAGAGGCCCGAAGCCAGAAGAAGAAGGCCACTAGTCCAACACCCCAGGAGGACGAGTTGGATCAAGAAATCAGGAATATGGAGATGCTTCATCAACAAGTACAAAGGAAGAAGGAAAAGATGGCTAGACTAGCCGACCTTCAGAGGCAGATTGACGAAGCTACTGAAGAAGTACGTCATCTCACTCAAGATGAGCAAGAGCGAAGGCCCCAACATAGGGAGCTTCATCAAGAAGGCTTCTTCAACGAGGATGAGTGGTATGAGAATTTCCATCATGGAAATTTTGCTTTTGATGATGCTTCTCCTCTGTCAGCAGAACTGCAGGCTACACCTTGGCCCCCATCTTACAAGCCACCCCAGCTCCCCATGTATGACGGGCACTCAGACCCGAAGCAGTTTCTGATGAGCTACGAAGCAACCATATCCTCATATGGAGGCAATACTGCAGTCATGGCGAAATCTTTCGTCATGGCAGTCAAGAATGTTGCACAAACCTGGTACTCCTCTCTTCGGCCAGGAACAATCACATCATGGCAGAAGCTGAAGGACATGTTGATCACCAGTTTCCAAGGGTTTCAGACGAAGCCAGTTGCCGCTCAAGCTTTGTTCCAGTGCACGCAAGATCACGAAGAATACCTCCAAGCGTATGTCCGAAGGTTCTTGTGTCTGAGGGCACAAGCGCCAATGGTGCCCAATGAGATTGTCATTGAGGCCATGATCAAGGGGCTTCGGCCGAGACCTATGACCCAATACTTCGCCAGGAAACCCCCTCAGACCCTGGAGAAATTGCTTCAAAATATGGATGAATACATCCGCGCTGATAATGACTTTCGTCAAAGAAGGGAGGAAGCCTACAGGTTCTCTGAGATGACCAGGGGCTTCGGAGGAAGAATTCACCCAAGGCATGTCAGATCAATCCACTCCTCCCAGAATGACGACAGAGGAAGCCAGCAACAGAGGCCACAGTATTCCTCGCAAGCTTTGGGGCAGCAACAAAGCTATCTTCGGCCGCCAGCTCCAAGGGGCAGAGGCACCAGGGGCTTCAGAGGAAGGTTTGGGGATCAGCCCAGGAAAATTTATTGCTTATTCTGTGGTGAGGACAAGGGCCATACTACAAGGATGTGCCATGTCACCATTCAGAAACAGAAGGAAATAGCAGAAGCTGCAGCTCAGCAGAACCAGCCGAAGCAGGTCATGCATACTGCTTCATATCACTCGCCCTACATACCAGAGTATGTGGGTAACCATCCTGCAGCGTTTGTTGCTTTGGCCAGTCAGTCATAGGCATCCTGGCCACAACCTCCACCTCCGCCACCACTACAACCTGCATATTCGCGCGGCCAACAGCCAGAAGGGAGTCAACAGAACCATCAACAAAGAGACTTCAGGGAGGAGTTCGAAGCTCGCACAGTCAACAGTACTATGCCAGAGTCGAAGCATATCTACTAAGAGATATCCTACCTCGGAATCAGTTTTTACAT
This sequence comes from Zea mays, assembly GCF_902167145.1. Classification (NCBI taxonomy): domain Eukaryota; kingdom Viridiplantae; phylum Streptophyta; class Magnoliopsida; order Poales; family Poaceae; genus Zea; species Zea mays. The sequence goes on along the minus strand of NC_050099.1, from coordinate 40,252,664 downwards.
TTATTGTCATTCTTTTTTTACTAAAGAACAATTGTTGAAAATTTAGTTTTCTTGGCGTTTTTAATTCCTTGTAATAGCTTCGTTTTTGCCATAGTGAAAATATATCTTCTCCACAGACTTACGGAGTCCAAAAAGTCGCTGAGGCACAAAAAGCCATTTCCAAGGCACAAATATCTTCGAAGCTACAAAAAGTCGTTCTACGGAACGCAGCGTAAGTTGCCGAAGCTACAAAAAGTCGTTCCTAAGGGAGCGCAGTGTAAGTTTTCTGCTCAAAAGTCGTTCCAAAGGGAATGCAGAGCCAAATACCGCCGAAATATAAGGCGAAGCGCGAAAAGTCAACGCGAATACCGCTGAAATAGAAGGCGAAGAAGTTCAAAAGACGTTCCTAAGGGAATGCAGAACATACAGCGAAAAGTCAACGCTGATACACCGAAAAATAAGCAGTGAAGTCGAAAAATAAACGGCGAAGAGATTGTGTATTCTACTATGGGAATGTGTGTGTATCTTCGGCACAAATATCATTTTGCATAGCATAACATCATCACATCATTCACATAACATAACATCATACATCATATTGCATCAATGGCACAAGAAGGGGATACAATCTTGATCTTCGGAAATTGCTTCGAAGAAGTGCCAAGGCACAAAATAAGTTTTGAAGTACAGTTTCATCAACTCTAATATGAAAGATCTATTGCTTACGAAGCGTAATGTTTTTACGGAGATTGGATGATTTTACGGAATATGGATATTCTTCACGAAGCATGAAAAGAAGGGAAGGTGTTTTTTCGCCGAAGGCTCAAAAACGGTATGTACATAAAGTTTCATGCATCGTAAAGAATCGAATTACAAATAGCCTATATATTACATTCAAAAACTATAAAATATTACATACTTTGTTCAGCAGATATTACATTAATATTCCAAATGTTTTTACAATAACAGCTATTCTTCTTTCAAAACTGATTCCGCAGCTTCGTTTAGCAGTCGAATAACAGCTTCGTCCATAATAGCTTCGACCATGCTAGTAATTTCATCTTTCTTCTTTGCTTCTGGGTTGTCCAATGACTCGAAGGGCTGTGGGGGAGGAGATAGTTCAGCTGCGATAGAAAACGTAAATAAGTTCGAAGTCACAAAATTAAAAAATCAAGCTAAAAGCTATTTAGCGATACCTATCCGTCTTTCGAGTTCCGCAGCTTTTTCAGCTGCCTTCGTTGCTTCTCTTGCATCGTGAATATGTTTTTCGCTCTTTTTTATTATCTCGTGGGCCATCCCTCGGTCGCCATTTTCCTAGATGTCAGTAAAGAATTTTCCGCCAACTAAGCTTGCTTCGGTCGAGGGGTCTTTTGTATCTTCAACAGATAAAGCAGCTTCGGTTTGCGCCAAAGATTTCACATGATCGCAACCTATCTTCTCCAAGACAGCTGCAACTCCCCTCGCGCTAGAGAAGGCGCAGACGTCCCCACAGCCACTCAAAACTTCCTCAAAAGCTTCGGCTTCGCTGCTGATCCATTCAATTGGGCCCTCAGGATCGCCTCATATGAAGTTGTCCTCGCTGGAGTATGCACCAACTTTGGTGAAGCTAGTTTTTTATTTTTCTCACGCATTCTATGGATTTTTCATAACATCTCTCTTTCGAAGAGCAAAGTTCTACAACTGTCTTCTCCCAATAATTCTTCCAGTAATCACTGGCGTCTCGGTCAGCTTTAGCAATAGCACATTTCAATTTTGCTTCAGCCAGCTGTTTCCGAAGATCTTCAATTTTACATTTCTGAGCTTCGGCTTGGGTTTTGAAAATAACTTCGTCTTCTTTTATTTTGTTCACCAATGAATTTAGGATTTTATCTTTTTCAAGACCTTCGTTCCTTAGTTCAATCACTTCGGAACGAAGGTTGTTCAGAGCTATAGTACATCCTTCGTCTTCGGTATTTTGCTGAGCCCTGAGGGTATTGCTAAGAATCAGGCCCTGCAAAAAGAAGTGTGGTATTAAGTATAAGCAAATAAAACAAATTTTTGTTTTTAAATACAAAAACTCCATTCTCATACCTTTAAACTATTATATGCTAAGCTGTCCGCCAGTTCATCTTTCGATAACACCGAAAGCCCATCTTCTAGTGTCGGAAATCCGAAGCTTTTGCCCATCTCCTGGCAGACAGAAATCTCCTTGCTGTCTGGGAGACAATACAAGAAATCTTCTCCGCTGCCGTTGAATATCAATGCCCCCTTTGGATATTTTAATTTCTGGGCGTAATATTGAGCTTCTCGCTTTTCTTCTTCAGATAACCTTTTTCCCGAAGCATGTCATACAATATAATTAGGCACTTCGGAAGATGCTTCAGGAGTAGGAGTGACAGTTTTTTCAGACAGAATTTGTTCTGCAGTTTCTTTTTCTGTTTCCTCCTCGGTTTCCAAGGATTTCTCCTTGGCGGGCTCTGAAGGCCCAGCTTCGGTCTCGGCCTGGCTCTTTCCAGCTTCGGCCTCGGCGAGTTTTGTCTCAGTTTGTGTTTTTGAAGCTTCAGCAGTTTTCCCTGGAGTAGAGCTTGAAGTCTTTATTGTCTCCAGCACATCTAATACGTTGACCATCCTTTTCCTCTTGGGGGTAACTGTAAGATCTTTTTGTGCCTTCGGCACTATCACTGCAGCCGAAGGGCTTATAACTTCTAATATATTTGTTCTCTCGACCTCTGTCTCTTCAATACTATCGGCCTTCGGCTCACCTAATTTGGCCAATGATGCCTTTGGCATTGCAGCCGGCTCTTCAGTCTTCTGCATAGACGCAGGTTCTTTGGCTTCAGTAGCCGAAGAGGTCTCACCGCCAAATTCGGGCACTGTGGGCGGTTCAATGAAGCGCGGTCGGTGAGTAAGGACCTTCACCTTTTTCCTCTTCGGCGCAGGCTCGCTTGGAGCAGCTGAAGCATCATCTTTCCCGGAAGTTGCACTTTTTCTTTTTTGCCCCCGTGACGGGTATCGGTAGTCAGGGTACATGAATTCGATGGCATCAAAAACTCTATTTAGTCTCTTCTTTTTCCGGCTTCCGAAGGCCGCAGATAATGCATTATCTTCCGCTTTGGAGTACGGCCCAAGCAGTTCATCACTTGTAGCTTCGACACACTTCAGCCAATCATCGTCTGGCTCAATAAATTGGTCTCTAAACCTGAAGGTATATTTTAGTCGAACCAAACCACCTTCGTGGGGGTTGCTGATGGTTTCTTTCGGCATCTCCCAGTTGACTACCAATGGCCATATCCTGTAGGCCACGTGCTCTTGGACTAAGTCCCTAGTCCCGATGAAAGAACAAACTATGCCAAAGGCCTTTCGGCATTCTTTGGCTGCTTCATCAATTTCTACCTTTGGTTTCCGCAGGCCGAAGCGCTGCCAGATAGGACGTATGATGATATCTTTAATATCTTCCCGTACCTTCAAATCGTTTTTCACATAGAACCATTCCTTCATCCAGTCTCCAGGCCACCTCTTCTGAAAGGTTGGCACTGGGCAGCTTGAACCTGAACGAGCGATGAAGCTATAGCAGCCAAAATTGTTATGATACTGCTCTTTACCCCAGGGCTTCGTCTCATATAAAAGTTTGTGCATACTACAAAAACTTTTTGCACTTGGCTCCAAGCCTTGACTCTTCACAGCCCATACGAAGATTCTCATTCTTATGATGGCTTCGGGAGTAATCTGGTGAAGAAAAATCTGGTATATCTTTAAAACCTCAACCACAAAGCTGCTTAGGGGGAACCGAAGCCCAGCCTTGAAGAAACTTCGGAAGATCACGACTTCATTTTCTTCGGGAGTAGGAGAAGTCTTGTCTCCGTTGTCCGCCCTCACAATAGACACATCTCGAAAATATCTTCCCCTCATATTGTCGAGATGACTCTGTTTAATAGTTGATTTTCTGAAAACTGCATGACTTGGTCGCCAGGGTCGATCTTCGGAGTCTTCCCCGCCACTTTCCATGTCATAACTGTCGTTGTCACCAATGTCTTCGGATAAGCCTTCTAAAATCTCCCTAGTAATCTTTTCTGTATTTGTCTTTGGTATTGATTCAATAAAGCCAATATTCTTCTCCTCAGAGAGCTTCTCCTCCTCACTCAGCTTCATTTCAGCAACAGATTTCTTATCTTGAGACATCTTCTCTTGGAACCGAAGCTTAGAAAACTTAAAAAACCAAGCAAGCGTTGGTGTGCAAGAGCTAAAAATTGGGCAAGCAAGAGCAGATGGCAAAAAAGCGTGCCAAATGAGCTCATGGTGTGCTCTTATTTATACGCCTAGTGCGTTGCAAGTTGGAGGGCCCTGCTTGTCATTGACTGTTGCTATTCTAGCAAAGGGAAGGTGTTTTTTCGGACCTTCGGCTTAGGGCCTTCGTCCATATCGCAATATGAATTTATCGTTCTAACATAATATTGCGAGGGGCTACTGTTGGGGGCCTTCGGCTTCCGAAGGTCCTCAAAAACATGATTTAACAATGTTTCTGCAGTATAATACATGAACAGGTACCTTCGGACTCGGATTAGAACCATGATGTGAAGGAGCACAAGGAATACGAAGGTTGGCGCAAAAGCCGAAGCTATGTGCAGGAAAGCTTCGACACGATGGCAGAAAATGAAACCGACTTAAAAAGGAAAAGGCTATTCAGACCTCAATGGATTACTATAGAATCATTAGCAAATGTAAAGGGCATGGGTGTAATTTTACATGGGCCGCGTCCCGTGCCTATAAATAGATGAACAGTGCTCCTGTACTGTTCACGCTGACTTGGCATTTGCTTTCGTGTCACGCTTGTACTTTTACCTTCCCTCAAGCCGAAGGTACATTGTAATTTAATATCATTTCTATTTTTCCATAATAATAATGAAATAAAAAGGAGTTGATAGTAATACATAATTGTTCATGCTATCTCTTATACTTTGTATGGTTCCTTCTTCATTATTATGTATTGTGCTGATGAAGGTATGTCCTTCATAACCTTCATCCGAAAATCATTATATCCCAAGGGAAATAATGCTTTGAAGGACGAAGAACTTTAACGTTTAACAATTTTTGTGTTGCCTTGTTCTTAACTCATAGCATTTGAGAACAAGTCCCCAACAGGTCGGGTGTAAGATTGATAGAAAGAGCACATCAGGGACTTATCAGTTCTTGGGAAGATCCCTGGTGTCTTGGGCTTCTAAGAAACAAAATTATGTAGCTCTTTCAACCGCCAAAGCCGAGTACATTGTCGTAGGTCATTGTTGCGCGCAATTGCTTTGGATGAGGCAAACCCTTAGGGACTATGGTTACAAACTAACCAAAGTTCCTCTCCTATGTGATAATGAGAGTGCAATCCGCATGGTGGATAATCCCGTTGAGCACAGCCGCACTAAGCACATAGCCATTCAGTATCACTTTTTGAGGGATCACCAACAAAGGGGGATATCGAGATTGCTTATGTTAGCACCAAAGAACAATTAGCCGATATCTTTACCAAACCATTAGATGAGAAAAATTTTACCAAACTTAGGCATGAGCTAAACATTCTTGATTCTAGAAACTTTGATTGATACCTTGCACACATAGCTCATTTATATACCTTTTATCATATCTCTTTTATTTGCTATGACTAATGTGTTCTTCAAGTGTATTTCATGCTAAGTCATAGATTGAAAGGAAAATGGAGTTCTTCGGCGAAGACAATGCTTCCACTCCACTCCATCGAATTATTCATCCTTAGCCGTCACTCGGCACCGCTCTCCAATTTGGTATAATCTTCACTCATATATTGTTTGCCAAAGGAGGAGAAAATTTCAAAGGGCTTATATTTCACTCACAAGTATCCGTTTTTGGTGATTCATGCCAAAGGGGGAGAAAGTATTAGCCCAAAGCAAAAGGACCGCACCACCACCAATTTCAAAATTGTGTTCTTTCAATTTGTATTAAAGAAGTTTTTCAATTGGTATCTTATTTTTGATATAATTTCAAATTGGTATGACCCCTTTCAAAATTAATATCTAAAACCCTCTTGAACACTAAGAGGAGAATTTCATTGAGGGGGAGTTTTGTTTAGTCAAAGGAAAAGCATTTGAAACAGGGGGAGAAATTTTCAAATCCTGAAAATGATTCTCAAAATCATACTCATTTACCTTTGACTATTTGCAAAAAGACTTTGAAAAGAATTTCCAAAAGAGTTTGCAAAAACAAAACAAGTGGTGCAAGCGTGGACCAAAATATTAAAATGAGGAAAGCAATCCATGCATATCATATGAATGTATAAATTGGTTTAATTCCAAGTAAGCTTTGCACTTACATTATGCAAACCAGTTCAATTCTGCACTTATATATTTGCTTTGGTTTGTGTTGGCATCAATCACCAAAAAGGGGGAGATTGAAAGGGAAATAGGGTCAAACCTTTTCCTAAATGATTTTGGTGGTTGAATTGCCCAACACAAATAATTGGACTAACTAGTTTGCTCTAGTTTATAAGTTCCACAGGTGCCAAAGGTTCACAACAAACCAATACAAAGTTAAAAGAAAGGGTTCAAAACAAAGGAGCAAAGAAAACCGAAGGCTGCCCTGGTCTGGCGCACCGGACAGTGTCCGGTGCACCACCGGACAGTGTCCGGTGCACCAGGGAGATCAACTCCGAACTTGCCAGCTTCGGGTTTCTGGGATTGCCTCTCCGCTATAATTCACCGGACTGTACGGTGTAGCACCGGACTGTCCGGTGTGCCAAGCGGAGTAACGGCTACTACGCCAACGGTCGTCTGCAAAAGCAACAGTGAACAGTGAACAGTGCGCGACTGCGCGCGCAGAGTCAGAGCAGGCGCCAGAAGGCGCACCGGACAGTGAACAGTGATTGTCCGGTGCACCACCGGACTGTCCGGTAGCCCCACTTGTCAGAGCTCCAACGGTTGAACCCTAACGGTTGCGTGACGTGGCTTGCGCACCGGACAGTGTCCGATGGCACACCGGAGTGTCCGGTGCGCCCTTCAACAGCAGCCCTCCCCAACGGCCACTTTGGTGGTTGGGGCTATAAATACCCCCAACCACCAACACTTCAAGGCATCCAAGTTTTTAGCCAACACATTCAATACAAGAGCTAGTGCATTCAATACAAGACACAATTAGAGTGAATCAAAATCTCTCCAAGTCCCAATTCCACTCAAAGCAATAGTGACTAGAAGAGAGAGTTTTGTCGTGTTCTTTTGAGCTCTTGCACTTGGATCGCTTTTCTTCTTCCCCATTTCTTGTTCCCAAGATCTTTGTAATCAAAGCAAGAGACACCAATTGTGTAGTGGTCCTTGTGGGGACTAAGTGTCCCAATTGATTGAGAAGAGAAGCTCACTCGGTCTAAGTGACCGTTTGAGAGAGGGAAAGGGTTGAAAGAGACCCGGTCTTTGTGACCACCTCAATGAGGAGTAGGTTTGCAAGAACCAAACCTCGGTAAAACAAATCATCGTGTCACTCTCGCTATTTGCTTGTGATTTGTTTTCTCCCTCTCTTTCGGACTCGATTATATTTCTAACGCTAACCCCGGCTTGTAGTCGTGCTTAAAGTTTATAAATTTTAGATTTGCCTATTCACCCCCCCTCTAGGCGACTTTCAATAAGAAAGCATATCTGAGAGCACCTAGAGGGGGGGGGGGTGAATAGGTGATCCTGTAAAACTTAGACTTATAGCCACAAAAATCTTGGTTAATCGTTAGCACAATAACTTCCAAGTGGCTAGAGAGGAGTCAAAACACAATAACCACAAGAAATCAATCACAGAGATGACACGGTGGTTATCCCGTAGTTCGGCCAAGTACAAAACTTGCCTACTCCACGTTGTGGCGTCCCAACGGACGAGAGTTGCACTCAACTCCTCTCAAGTGATCCAATGATCAACTTGAATACCACGGTGTTCTTCTTTACTTCGATCTTTTCCCGTTTGCGAGGAATCTCCACAACTTGGAGTCTCTCGCCCTTACAATTGAATTTCACAAAGAAACACGGAGTAAGGGAGGGAAGCAACCCACACAAAACCACAGCGAAATGCGCACACACACGGCCAAGAAACGAGCTCAAAAGACTATCTCAAAGTTCACACTAGAACGAGCTCGAATCACTGAGAATGACAAACGAATGCGCAAAGACTGAGTGTGGATGATCAAGAATGCTCTAAGGTTGCTTGGGGTTCTCCTCCATGCACCTAGGGGTCCCTTTTATAGCCCCAAGGCAGCTAGGAGCCGTTGAGAGCAAATCTGGAAGGCCATCCTTGCCTTCTGTCGTCGGGCGCACCGGACAGTCCGGTGCACACCGGACACTGTCCGGTGCCCGATTTCTTTCCTTAACATGCGCAGCCGACCGTTGCCGACCGTTGCAGATCTGGCGCACCGGACAATCCGGTGCACACCGGACAGTCCGGTGCTTCCTTCCGACCGTTGGCTAGACCACGTGTCGCGCGCAGATTCCGCGGCCGACCGTTGGCTCTGCCGACCGTTGGCTCACCGGACAGTCCGGTGCACACCGGACAGTCCGGTGAATTTTAGCCGTACGCCGTCGGCAAATTCCCGAGAGCGGCGTCTTCAGGTCGAGACAGCCTGGCGCACCGGACACTGTCCGGTGCACCACCGGACAGTCCGGTGCCCCAGACCGAAACAGCCTGCTGGCTGTACACAGCCAACATTCTCCTTTTCTTCTTCTCTCTGTTTCTAACACTTAGACAAATATATTAGTACTCAAAACCAATGTACTAAGGCTTAGAAACATACCTTTACTTGTGATTTGCACTTTGTTCATCCGTGGGCATAGATTCACATTTAAGCACTTGTGTTTGCACTTAATCACCAAAATACTTAGAAATGGCCCAAGGGCACATTTCCCTTTCAATCTCCCCCTTTTTGGTGATTTATGCCAACACAACATAAAGCAACTAGAACAAGTGCAAAATCACTTCAAATAGAACTCAAATCTATTTTGATTCATTTTTGGCATATATGGATCATCCTTTGCCACCACTTGGTTTGTTTTTGCAAATCAAACTCAAATCTCTATCTCTAAGTCAAACACACATGTTGAAACATAAAGAGAGTCATTCCAAAAGAGATTGATCAAAGATTTCAAAAACTCCCCCTTTTTCCCATAATTACTACTTCTCCCCACAAGAAGCCAACTTTTCACAAAAGAGACAATAAGAGAGTTTTGACAAAACAAAAGCTCTACTCTACTATTTTCAAATCTCTCACGTGGTAGCTGATCCATTTATTGCTTTGGCCTTTATTTTCTCCCCCTTTGGCATCAAGCACCAAAACGGGATCAATCTTGGCCCTTTAACCCCATTGCCTCACCAAAATCTTAAATTAAGAGCAAATGGCAATAAGAGTTCATGAGATGAACTTGGAATTTAGTTACCCTCTCATCGGAGTGCAGTGGAAGTCTTTCATGGTCCAAGTCCACCTTTTCCCTTTCAATTTTCCTTCGAGACTAAATCAAGCAACTCAAGCATATGGTTAGTCTCAAAGGGTCAAGTTGTAACATAACTCCCCCTAAATATGTGCATCACTTACACAAGGACTTGTGAGGTCCAGGGAATGTTTGTACAACTTGAGCACCACAATAAGCAACAAAATGCAGAATGAACATGATCATAGGCATAAACACATGTATGCTACAATTCAATCCAAGTTCCGCGAATCTAAGACATTTAGCTCACTTCGCAGCCTGCAAAAGGTCTTCTCATCTAGAGGCTTGGTAAAGATATCGGCTAGCTGGTTCTCGGTGCTAACATGAAACACTTCGATATCTCCCTTTTGCTGGTGGTCTCTCAAAAAGTGATGCCGGATGTCTATGTGCTTTGTGCGGCTGTGCTCAACAGGATTTTCCGCCATGCGGATAGCACTCTCATTATCACATAGGAGTGGGACTTTGCTCAGATTGTAGCCAAAGTCCCTGAGGGTTTGCCTCATCCAAAGTAGTTGCGCGCAACACTGTCCTGCGGCAACGTACTCGGCCTCAGCGGTGGATAGGGCAACGGAGGTTTGTTTCTTAGAGTTCCATGACACCAGGGACCTTCCTAAGAATTGGCACGTCCCCGATGTACTCTTCCTATCGACCTTACATCCAGCATAGTCGGAATCTGAGTATCCAACCAAGTCAAAGGTAGACCCCTTTGGATACCAGAGCCCGAAGCAAGGCGTAGCAACCAAATATCTAAGAATTCGCTTCACCGCCACTAAGTGACACTCCTTAGGATTGGATTGAAATCTAGCACACATGCATACGCTAAGCATAATATCCGGTCTACTAGCACATAAGTAAAGTAAAGAACCTATCATGGACCGGTATGCTTTTTGATCAACGGACTTACCTCCTTTGTTGAGGTCAGTGTGTCCGTCGGTTCCCATCGGAGTCTTTGCGGGCTTGGCGTCCTTCATCCCAAACCGCTTTAGCAGATCTTGTGTGTACTTCGTTTGGGAGATGAAGGTGCCGTCCTTGAGTTGCTTCACTTGGAACCCAAGGAAATAGTTCAACTCGCCCATCATCGACATCTCGAATTTCTGCGTCATCACCCTGCTAAACTCATCACATGTCTCCTGTTGATGAACCTGTTCATCGTCTTGAGTTGGGGGATGTACCAATGTTGAGGAAGAAGGCTGATCTCGTTCATCATGTTCCTGTGGCCGCACTTCTCCAATCGCCATGGTTCGTATAGCGACCGTTGGAACATCTTCTTCATCTACATCATCACAATCAAAAACTTGCTCTTTTGGAGAGCCATTAGTCTCATCAAATACAACGTCGCTAGAGACTTCAACCAAACCCGATGATTTGTTGAAGACTCTATACGCCTTTGTATTTGAGTCATAACCTAACAAAAACCCTTCTACAGCTTTGGGAGCAAACTTAGAATTTCTACCTTTCTTCACTAGAATGTAGCACTTGCTCCCAAATACACGAAAGTAAGATACATTGGGTTTGTTACCGGTTAGTAGCTCATACGACGTCTTCTTGAGGAGGCGATGAAGGTAGACCCTGTTGATGGCGTGGCAAGCCGTGTTCACGGCTTCCGTCCAAAAGCACTCGGGGGTCTTGAACTCTCCTAGCATCGTCCTCGCCATATCGATGAGCGTCCTGTTCTTCCTCTCTACCACACCATTTTGCTGTGGTGTGTAGGGAGCGGAGAACTCATGCTTGATCCCTTCTTCTTCAAGGAATTCCTCCACTTGAAGATTCTTGAACTCGGACCCATTGTCGCTCCTTATCTTCTTCACTTTGAGCTCAAACTCATTTTGAGCTCTCCTGAGGAAGCGCTTGAGAGTCCCTTGGGTTTCAGACTTATCCTGCAAAAAGAACACCCAAGTGAAGCGGGAAAAGTCATCAACAATAACCAGACCATACTTACTTCCTCCTATGCTCAGATAGGCGACAGGTCCGAAGAGATCCATATGCAACAGCTCCAGAGGTCTTGAAGTGGTCATCACATTCTTGCTGTGATGCGCTCCTCCCACCTGTTTACCTGCTTGACAAGCTGCACAAGGTCTATCTTTTTCGAATTGCACGTTAGTCAAACCTATCACGTGTTCTCCCTTTAGAAGCTTGTGAAGGTTCTTCATCCCCACATGTGCTAAGCGGCGATGCCACAGCCAGCCCATGCTAGTCTTAGCTATTAAGCATGCATCTAGACCGGCCTCTTCTTTTGCAAAATCAACTAAATAAAGTTTGTCGTCTAATACACCCTTAAAAGCTAGTGAACCATCACTTCTTCTAAAGACAGACACATCTACATTTGTAAATAGACAGTTATACCCCATGTTGCATAATTGACTAACAAATAGCAAATTATATCCCAAAGACTCAACTAAAAACACATTAGAAATTGAGTGCTCATTAGAAATTGCAATTTTACCTAACCCTTTTACCTTGCCTTGATTCCCATCACCGAATATAATTGAATCTTGGGAATCCTTATTCTTGACGTAGGAGGTGAACATCTTCTTCTCCCCCGTCATATGGTTTGTGCATCCGCTATCAATAATCCAGCTTGAACCCACGGATGCATAAACCTGCAAGGCAAATTTAGGCTTGGGACTTAGGTACCCAACTCTTGTTGGGTCCTACAAGGTTAGTGCAAATATCCTTAGGGACCCAAATGCAAGTTTTGTCTCCCTTGCATTTTGCCCCTAACTTCCTAGCAACAATTTTCTTATCCTTTCTACAAATGGCAAAAGAAGCATTCAAAGCATGATATATTGTAGAAGGCTCATTAACTTTCCTAGGAATATTAACAACATTTTTCCTAGGCATATTATGAACAACATTCCTTCTACCAACATGCATATGTGAAGAAGTAGAAGCAAACATGGCATGAGAATCAAATACATTATATGCATTACAACTCCTATAAGCATTTCTAGGTTGTCTTCTATCATAGTACATAAAGGCATGGTTCTTTTGCACACTAGTAGCCATAGGGGCCTTCCCTTTCTCCTTGGCGGAGATGGAAGCCTTATGGCTAGTTAAGTTCTTGGCTTCTCTTTTGAAGCCAAGTCCATCCTTAATTGAGGGGTGTCTACCAATAGTGTAGGCATCCCTTGCAAATTTTAGCTTATCAAATTCATTCTTGCTAGTCTTAAGTTGGGCATTAAGACTAGCCAATTCCTCATTTAATTTGGAAATTGAAGTTAAATGATTACTACACGCATCAATATCAACATCCTTACACCTAGTGCAAATTTCAACATGTTCAATACAAGAACTAGATTTGCTAGCTATTTCTAGTTTAGCATTTAAACCATTATTAACACTTTTTAAAGTAGTAATGGTTTCATGACAAGAAGATAATTCACTAGAGAGCACTTCATTTCTTTTAACTTCTAAAGCATAGGATTTTTGTGCCTCTACAAACTTATCATGTTCATCATACAACAAATCCTCTTGCTTTTCTAAAAGCCTATCCTTTTCATTCAAGGCATCAATCAATTCATTGATTTTATCTATCTTAGATCTATCTAAGCCTTTGAATAAGCATGAATAGTCTATGTCATCATCATCACTAGACTCATTATCACTAGAGGAAGCATAAGTGGAGTCTCGAGTACTTACCTTCTTCTCTCTTGCCATGAGACAAGTGTGATGCTCGTTGGGGAAGAGAGATGACTTGTTGAAGGCGGTGGCGGCGAGTCCTTCATTGTCGGAGTCGGAGGAGGAGCAATCCGAATCCCACTCCTTTCCGATATGTGCCTCGCCCTTGGCCTTCTTGTAATGCTTCCTCTTTTCCCTCTTGTCCCCTTTTTCCTGGTCACTTTCATTATCGGGACAGTTAGCAATGAAATGACCGATCTTACCACATTTGAAGCATGAGCGCTTCTCCTTTGTCTTGGTCTTGCTTGGCTGTCCCTTGCGACCTTTAAGCGCCGTCTTGAAGCGCTTAATGATGAGGGCCATCTCCTCATTATTTAGCCCGGCCGCCTCAACTTGCGCCACCTTGCTTGGTAGCGCTTCCTTGCTCCTTGTTGCCTTGAGAGCAATGGGTTGAGGCTCATGGATAGGACCGTTCAACGCGTCGTCCACGTATCTTGCCTCCTTGATCATCATTCGCCCGCTTACGAACTTCCCAAGAACTTCTTCGGGCGACATTTTGGTGTACCTGGGATTCTCACGAATATTATTCACCAAATGAGGATCAAGAACGGTAAAGGACCTTAGCATTAGGCGGACGACGTCGTGGTCCGTCCATCGCGTGCTTCCATAGCTTCTTATCTTGTTGACAAGGGTTTTGAGTCGGTTGTATGTTTGGGTTGGCTCCTCCCCCCTTATCATAGCGAATCTCCCAAGTTCGCCCTCCACCAACTCCATCTTGGTGAGCATGGTGACATCGTTGCCCTCGTGAGAGATCTTGAGGGTGTCCCATATCTGCTTGGCATTGTCCAAGCCGCTCACCTTATTGTATTCTTCCCTGCACAAAGATGCTAAGAGAACAGTAGTAGCTTGTGCATTTCTATGGATTTGTTCATTTATAAGCATAGGACTATCCGAGCTATCAAATTTCATTCCAATCTCTACAATTTCCCATATGCTTGGATGAAGAGAGAATAAGTGACTACGCATTTTGTGACTCCAAAATCCGTAGTCCTCCCCATCGAAGTGTGGAGGTTTGCCAAGAGGAATGGAAAGCAAATGCGAATTTGAATTATGTGGAATACGAGAATAGTCAAATGAAAAGTTCGAATTGACCGTCTTCCTGTAGTCGTTGTCGTCGTCCTTTTGGGAAGAGGAGGATTCGTCGCTGTCGTAGTAGACAATCTCCTTGATGCGCCTTGTCTTCTTCTTCTTCCCATCTTTTCGTCTATGGCCTGAGCCCGAGTCGTTGGACTTGTCATCCTTTGGCTCGTTGACGAAGGACTCCTTCTCCTTGTCGTTGATCACGATTCCCTTCCCTTTAGGATCCATCTCTTCGGGCGGTTAGTCCCTTTCTTGAAGAGAACGGCTCTGATACCAATTGAGAGCACCTAGAGGGGGGGGTGAATAGGTGATCCTGTAAAACTTAGACTTATAGCCACAAAAATCTTGGTTAATCGTTAGCACAATAACTTCCAAGTGGCTAGAGAGGAGTCAAAACACAATAACCACAAGAAATCAATCACAGAGATGACACGGTGGTTATCCCGTAGTTCGGCCAAGTACAAAACTTGCCTACTCCACGTTGTGGCGTCCCAACGGACGAGAGTTGCACTCAACTCCTCTCAAGTGATCCAATGATCAACTTGAATACCACGGTGTTCTTCTTTACTTCGATCTTTTCCCGTTTGCGAGGAATCTCCACAACTTGGAGTCTCTCGCCCTTACAATTGAATTTCACAAAGAAACACGGAGTAAGGGAGGGAAGCAACCCACACAAAACCACAGCGAAATGCGCACACACACGGCCAAGAAACGAGCTCAAAAGACTATCTCAAAGTTCACACTAGAACGAGCTCGAATCACTGAGAATGACAAACGAATGCGCAAAGACTGAGTGTGGATGATCAAGAATGCTCTAAGGTTGCTTGGGGTTCTCCTCCATGCGCCTAGGGGTCCCTTTTATAGCCCCAAGGCAGCTAGGAGCCGTTGAGAGCAAATCTGGAAGGCCATCCTTGCCTTCTGTCGTCGGGCGCACCGGACAGTCCGGTGCACACCGGACACTGTCCGGTGCCCGATTTCTTTCCTTAACAGGCGCAGCCGACCGTTGCCGACCGTTGCAGATTTGGCGCACCGGACAGTCCGGTGCACACCGGACAGTCCGGTGCACACCGGACAGTCCGGTGCTTCCTTCCGACCGTTGGCTAGACCACGTGTCGCGCGCAGATTCCGCGGCCGACCGTTGGCTCTGCCGACCGTTGGCTCACCGGACAGTCCGGTGCACACCGGACAGTCCGGTGAATTTTAGCCGTACGCCGTCGGCAAATTCCCGAGAGCGGCGTCTTCAGGTCGAGACAGCCTGGCGCACCGGACACTGTCCGGTGCACCACCGGACAGTCCGGTGCCCCAGACCGAAACAGCCTGCTGGCTGTACACAGCCAACATTCTCCTTTTCTTCTTCTCTCTGTTTCTAACACTTAGACAAATATATTAGTACTCAAAACCAATGTACTAAGGCTTAGAAACATACCTTTACTTGTGATTTGCACTTTGTTCATCCGTGGGCATAGATTCACATTTAAGCACTTGTGTTTGCACTTAATCACCAAAATACTTAGAAATGGCCCAAGGGCACATTTCCCTTTCAATATCCGGATAAAGAGAGGCAAGCATGGTGCTGGCAAGGGAAAGATGGAAACCACAGTTAATCCCATCAATGCTCACGGAAAGAAAACAAGCAAAGAGAAGCCACAACACAAGCCATATGGATTGCAAGATCAAACATGCTACAAATGTGGCGTGTGGGGACATTGGTCCAAAATATGCTAGTCACCAAAGCATGTCATAGAAGCATATAAGGCAAAGAACATACACAAATAGAAACCTGAGGCGCACTTCACCATGGCAACCAACAATGAAGACATGGAAGAAGACCCTACACTTGAAGCATCTGGCATGCCTCTTGATCTTGCAGGTGCTATGAAGATGATTGCCACCGAATAGAACACCTCCATAGCTCTTGTGGAGGCTAACACTGATGCCTTCCTTGATTCCATTTGAGTTCTTGCATGCACATTTATTTTTCAGAGTTCAAAAAAAACATAAATTATGGTCTGTAAGCTCTATAAGAGCATTATCTTTATTTCATGAATGTTGAACTATTTAAATTTACTATGCAATATTTCCCTCATGATAATTACTAATTGCAATAATTGTATTATGAAAGGTCTATGGAGGATATATGTATTGTCGACAGTGGCACGACAAATACCATTTTAAAGGAAATAAAATACTTTCACACGATCATGAAGAATGTTGGTAGTATTACCACAATCATCAGAAGTGATTCATGTGTAATAGGCTCAGGTAAAGCCACAATTACACTCCCGATAGGTACTCAAATCGAAATCAAAGAAGCACTATTGTACCCTGAATCAACTAGAACTCTCTTGAGTTTTAGGGACATTCGTGCAAATGGTTTTCATGTAGAAACTACAGAGGAAAATGGTAAGGAATACCTATACATTATAAAGTATGGGAGATATGATAAAGAAGTCATAGAAAAATTCCCATCGCTAGAATCAGGGTTATATTATACTAAGATTAGTGCACCTGCAGTGTACACTTCCTTAAAGACGGTTCAGTGACCGGCTGAGCTGGTGGGTCGACCGGAGTCAAAACCGGCTGAGCTGGTCCAAAAACCGCTTGAGCTGTTTTTGAATACCAGCTGAACCAGCCTGAAAACCAGTTGAACCAGTATTTTCCAGGGAGCAATTTTGGCCAAGATAGACTTAAAAATGTTGTACTACATACTTTCACTAAGGATTAACAAGGGCAAAATAGAAGTTTTGGATCAAAGATTTTGAGCTTTAGTACCAACACCAACCTTATTTTTGGATCTCCCTTGATAGTACGACGATTGCTATACTCAAGTTAAATAAAATATAATTAAGTAAACTCCTTGAGCCATTGGTGTCTCATGTGTGATTTCTCCATGGCGTTGCTTCATAAGGATCACAAACATCTTTGTCTCGCCTTTTGAAGCAAACACAAATCGAGCCTGTGACTTGAACCATTTCACCATATATGAGCTCCACTCATGGCTTCAAGTCACCTTACTAATGCATCAACATAATATAACTCTTCATAGCGGATTAGTTCATTGACTTAGTGCAAGTACTCTCTTCTTCACCTTAGCAATGATACCTCGGTCCACAAGCCGTCGCTTGGCCTTCACCTTCGGTTAGTTCCTCGAAGCTCTTTCCTTGCTATCTTCACCCTATCAAGCCATTCTTGAGTCACATCATATTGAACATCCATTGAGAGAACCATTTCTTCGATATTGTGAACCTTACTTGAATGTCATCTAGGTATAAATGCTCATATCTTATTCACTTTTGGCTTAACCAATCCTCTTAATCACTTTAACCTTTATTCTGATCTTATGTATGCAGTGATTTCTCAGGTCTTGTCCATATATTCAAACCAATATGGATACCATATTATATCCATTTGCATTGTCTCATTGGTTATTTAACCTTGTGTTGAATCTTTGTTCACTGATCATTATACACTATTCAAGTATATTCATCAAACTGAATTTCCTGTTCAACACTTAACAAACTTGTTAGACCTTTAAATGTGTTGTTATCCAAATCACCAAAAACCACAAAAGGGATGAATGCACTTTCACTAGGGCACCCTGGTCTTAGAATAATGATAATATCATCAATAACTCACAAGGACACGACATAAATGTGAAACACTTCCCAAATCAAGAAGATTTTGTGTGCCATGGATGTGCCATGGGAAAATTGATAGTGAGACCTCCCCCTTTAAAGTAAAGGATGAAATTCCTGTCTTCTTGGAACGGATCCAGGGAGACATTTGTGGTCCAATTCAACCACTTTCAAGTCCTTTTCGATATTTTATGGTCTTAATTGATGCATCCTCGAAGTGGTCGCACGTATGCTTACTATCAACTCGAAACCATGCATTTGCAAAGTTGATCTCGCATATCATCCGGATTAAAAATAGTTTCCCTGACCACCAAATAAAGTCCATCAGAATGGATAATGCTGGAGAGTTTACCTCTAAGGCATTTGATGATTATTGTACTGCATTGGGAATTGCAGTTGAGCACTCTGTGCCTCATGTTTATACTCAAAATGGACTAGCCGAAGCTTTGATTAAAAGAATTAAGCTAATTGCTCGACCACTCTTGCAGAGTTGTAACCTACCCAACACATGTTGGGGCCATGCCATCCTGCACGCAGCATCACTTATCAATTTCTGTCCATCAGCATACAACATTCACTCACCAATGCAACTAGTGCAAGGAGTCATCCCGAAAATCTCTCATCTAAGAAAATTTGGATGCATGGTATATGTATCTATACCACCTCCACAACGAAGTGCAATGGGTCCTCTCCGGAAAATAGGGATACATATTGGATATGAGAGTGCATCCATAATTAGACACCTTGACCCAATGACCGGAGAATTGCATACGACCCGATTCACCGACTGTATTTTTGACGAGGATAATTTCCCATCATTAGGGGGAGGAAAATGACCTTTGGATGAGAAATGCCGATAAATTATATGGCAATCCACGGGAATCCCCGATCATGACCCTCGCACCAAAGAAGCAAATTTAGAAGTTCAAAATATAATCGATTTGCAAAACTTAGCAAATGAATTGTCTGATCATTTTTGTGATTTGAAGAGCGTGGTTAAGTCACATGTTCCTGCACGGAATGCACCAGAGAGGGTTGAAATACCAAATAAAATTGAAGGTATAGCCGATCCTGTTAAGAGGCCTCATAACAAAAGGACATGAACTCTGGCTTCTCAAACCCCAAGTACTCGGAGACGTCCGAAGAAAAGAGGGCAAGACGACTTGCCACAGCCGATCACAAAAATGCCCCAAAGCAAGAAGGGGAGCCAGATGAGACCTAGCACCGGGAAGGAACATATGAAGATAAGCATTTCGGACTTGAACCTTTCCGTAGAAGAAATCGCCAACCCAAACATGTGCACACACAAAGGCGATGAAAAACTAAAGGAACTTGCTCCCGCAACAAGAAGTAGTAGTGAAACACAAGAAGAAATGCAATCAGCATCCCATGATGAAATAGCCATAAACTATGTATTAACTGGAGAATGCATGAACAGAGCAACAACCAACATAGACATATATTTCGCAAAGAAAGTTGCCTCAATCATTGATCATGACCCAGAACCGACATCTATCGCAGAGTGCAAGAAAAGACCGGATTGGGATAAATGGAAAAAGGCAATTACCGCGGAATTAATTTCTCTAGACAAAAGAGAGGTGTTTGGGCCCGTAAGCCGCACACCATGCCACATACACCCTGTAGGTTATAAGTGGGTATTTGTCCGAAAGAGAAATGAAAATAATGAAATATCAAGGTACAAAGCAAGGCTAGTCGCTCAAGGTTTCACTCAGCGCCCTGGAGTTGATTATGAAGAAACTTACTCTGCAGTCATGGGAGGAATTACCTTTAGATACTTGATCTCATTGGCAGTGAAATTAAATTTAAAAAATGAAACTAATGGATCTTGTGGCATCTAATATTTATGGAAACTTGGATACAGATATCTATATGAAAATACCAGAAGGAATCCTAGCCCCAAATCGAGACGAGAAAAATAGAGCATTATACAGTGTTAAACTTAAGAAATCACTGTATGGATTGAAACAATCTGGAAGAATGTGGTATAATCGCCTGAGTGAATTTCTAAGCAAGAAAGGCTACAAAAACAGCGAGGATTGTCCATGTGTCTTTATACATCGATCCTCGAATGGATTATGTATTATATCAGCATATGTTGATGACTTGAACATCATAGGAACACATGACGAAATTGAAGAAGCAAGCTCATACTTGAAGTCTGAATTTGAGATGAAAGATTTGGGTAAAACCAAATTTTGTTTAGGCTTGCAGCTTGAATATTTTGAAGGTGGAATATTAATCCACCAATCAACTTACACTCATAAAGTATTAGAAAGATTTGGTTTTGAGAAGGCATACCCTACCAAAACACCTATGATCGGAAGGTCATTACATATAGACCAAGACCCATACCGACCTAAGCAAGAGGGGGGGGTTAGTTCTTGGAGTTCAATACCCATACCTAAGTGCAATTGGAGCGCTAATGTATCTAGCAAATAGCACGAGACCAGATATTGCATTTGTCGTGAATATGTTAGCAAGATATAGTGCGGAACCCACCAAAAGGCATTGGAAAGAGATCAAGGACATCTTCCGTTACCTACAAGGAAGCAAGGATCTTGTTTTGTTTTATCGAAAAAATCAAGATCTAAATCTTATCGGGTACGCTGACGCTGGATACCTGTCTGATCCACATTCAGGCAAATCCCAAACGGGATATGTATTTCTTTGTGGAGGACTACAATTTCATGGAAGTTGTCAAAACAAACTTTGGTCTCAACTTCAACAAACCACTCGGAAATTATTGCATTATATGAAGCCTCGCGTGAATGTGCATGGCTTCAAAGAATGATCAACCATATCAAATCTGCATGTGGGTTGAATATTGAGCAAACAACCCACAATCATTTATGAAGATAATGCAGCTTGTGTCGCACAAGTTTAAAGGGGCTATGTGAAAAGCAATCTTACAAAGCGTATAAACCCCAATTTTTTCTATGCACATGAGCTACATAAGATGAATGAGATTAAAATATTGCACACTAAGTCATGTGAAAATCTCGTAGATATGTTCACAAAGTCACTCCCCACGTCATCCTTTAAAAGATGCGTCCGAGGACTTGGAATGATGAGACTTAGATAATTGCATATCTCAGGGGGAGAAACTTCGCACACACCCAAATAAATCTTAAACGTAAATTTTAAGTACCCAAATAATATAGAAGATTAAATTATTATATTGGGTGAATTGTACTATTTTTCCCTTATGTGGGTTTTCATGAAAGTTTCTCACTAAGATTTTTGATGAGACAATTTGTGCGACACAACAAGCGTAAGCTATATACTCTTTCTCCAATTTTTCCTAATGGATTTTATGCGGTTTTGGGACATATGCATCTCGTGGCATTAGACCAAGGGGGAGTGTTAAGAAACCCTTCTTGGGCTAGGAAGACCCATGTGGCCCATATGCCTGAAACCCTAGTTTATGTCAATAAATAGAGAGGAGATCCACATATCATGTAACCTTGGACAGCAGCACTATGCAGTAATAAAGAGTCAGTCCTTCTCTATACTCTTGTCTCCTTGTGTTATACTATTATTCAGTTAAGGAGCCCTTGGACTACACTCGGTAGCAAGAGGTTTTTAACAGGTATACCCGACCAAAGATCTCGCTGACTAAAACTATATTTTGCGTCGAGGGAGCTGAAAAATTGAGCTTCACATGGCTCCTCCACGCTGCGGCAGATGCATCACGCGGTCATGCTGCAGTTTACCTCAACAACACGAAGGGGTCAAAGGGGCCTCTCCGACACAGCCCAGGCCCTCGCCGCGGGGGGCGCGCACTAGAACTCTATCTAATCTAGATATAAGACCGTCTGCAAAACACTATTTTACAATATTTTGTATTGTAGATTTGTATTGTTCGTATATTAAAGTTTAAATATGGATATCTGTTCGTTTATTGAAGTTTACATATGTATATAACAATAGATAAGCTACTGGAGATAGATTTTCTAAAGGAATAGATAACCAGCTCTACAAAACTCTCTGCTAAAAAAGGTTTGAATGCATAGATACTAGGGTGGACTCTAAATGTTGTGAACGTATCTAGTGTTTAATGGGGTACAATACTCATGTGTATATTTAAACATGGGTCATTTTGTTTCTAACGACAACACCAATTTTATAAATATCACCTTCACCTCTCTCGCAGGCCAGGAGTGATTCTTTGTAAAATTAGCTCCTACCATTAGATGCAAAATAGATGTCCTAGATTTAAAATATACACGTTAGCATCGTACCTCTTGAGCTTGACCAAGAGACTGACTCGGGAACAAAACTCTGCTCTGATAAGCGAGCAAACATTTCCATGATTGTGGTTTCGGGTAATAGCAACTATAAAAATTAAGGCAAGAGCTGATGGGAAGTCAACGTTATTGACTTAGGGCTTGTTTGGGATAGCTCTTTTATGAGAATTTGGGTTCCTGGATAATTTAGCTATTATGAGAATCTGGATATCGCCGGGACTTACGCGCGATGAAGATGAGGAGGAAGAGGTCTCCATGGTTTAGGTTTAGGAAGCTGTGGATTTCCATCATTGCGACGACTCGTTAGATTCTGGATTCACATTGATTTAAGCAGTTTTTAGGGCTAGTTTGGGAACTACGTTTTCCCAAAGAAAAACTAATTTTTCTTGAAAAAATGAAAATCCCGTGAGAAATGAGGTTTCCAAACTAGCCCTTAAGGTTTTAAAAAACGGATGAAAAAACTAACTTTTCACTGCCACAAGTTGACTCTGACGGCCAGATACGGCAAGATGCCAAAAGATTTTGATTACCAAATTGTTTATGCTGTTTTGATTGGAAAAATATTTTTTATTAAAATCTAAATCAAGCGGTGCTGTGACTAATCAAACTATTAACTAAATCTTGATTAGCTTATTGTCTAACCTAGACTAAATATAAATGTATGTCTAGGATCATCGATGAAAATTGCCATTATCATCGACTCATAAATCAATCATTGACACACCAGCAATAACTTATTGTTGTCTTTAATAAAAAGACTGTAACTATTGTGTAGGCCTTGTTTGGAAGCATGTTATTAAAAAACACTTTCTATCGTGAGTTTTCAGAAACCAGTTTAAGAAAAAAAAAGTTGTGTAGGGTGTTTGAAACCGTGTTTCTAATTGTTTTTGATCCATAATTATTAGCATACTATTCCTCTATTTTAAAAAGCGATGTCAATAGATGTAAGTTCCATAAAACCAATAAGGGCATGATGTAACTAAAGAAACAAAAGCTGATTTTATCGAGGGAGTTGGTTTTTAAGAAATTGAAAATCCGGTTTCTATAAATTAGGACATAAATTGGTATATTTGAAACTACTATAGATTCTTAAAAATTGGATGCTTTAAAAGATGCTCTTAATATTATCTTATATTATAGATGTTATAGTCATTATAAAATAAATCCCAGATATGAAATTTTGAAGAAACGATCAATTAGAAACATGAATTAAATGATGTTTGATAGTTTTTCAATGTATGCTTGGTAGACTAAAAACACAAGACAGCAGAATACGTAATCACGAAAACACAATCATACATATCATATTCCTATCTCGAGGAACAAAAACAGATGACAAAAGGTTCAACAAACAATTGCTTGTCATGTTTATGTAGCGCATCAAACACAAAGTTGATGTTACTGTACGGCAGGGCATCCCTTGCATCCTTCCCTACCGTTGGATCTGAAGACGGAGCAACGAGCAGCGGTGCCGACAGGGACGCCCTACCGGCCGCTATAAAGGCTCCCCGCGAGGCTGGCGGACAGCCCTGCTGAGTCTCTCACCTGCTGGCGGAGGCGGCCCCCAAAAGCCAAATTCCCCAACCCACACCACCTCCACACTCCAGTAAGCACCCCGCCTCCCCCCTCGATCTCCCTCCTCCAATTCCTTCTGCTGCTGCGACTGAATCGAATTGCTCCACTGCTACTAATCTCTATACTACTACTGCTTGCTCCTGTTTCAATCGATCAATCATGCCGCGCGTAGGTTTTTTCCGGCGCAAAGGTAACGAGCGAACACGAGCCCCGGTTTCCCGACCCCCTCTCCCAGATCCGCAGCGCGCCCGCGCGATTCCGTCCGCCCGACGCGAGTTCCCCTGTGTATTTTTTTTGTGATGATTTTTTTGACCTCTTTGCCTGGTCTAGGGTTAGGGTTTGCTGTCGGCGATGTCGGATCGGCAGCCGTCGGAGGAGCCGGAGGAGCAGGTGGACCTGGAGGGGGACGACGACGGCATGGACGACGACGACGCCGGGTACCGTCGCCGCGGAAGCCGGGACGACTCGGAGGAGCCCGAGGAGGATGACGACAATGACGAGCGCCACGGCGACGCCGACGACGACGCCGGGATGGAGCCGGAGCCGGCCGGAAGTAAAGGCGGGGATGACACGGGCAAGGGGCCCGACGTCGCCGGTGGCGGGCCCGAGGACGAGGAGGAGAGGAGCAAGTGGGATGACATGCTCGCCCTGCCGCCCCATGGCTCTGAGGTCTTCATTGGTGGCCTGCCCCGCGACATCACGGAGGAGGACCTCCGTGAGCTGTGCGAGCCGTTGGGAGAAATATATGAGGTCAGTTTCACGCGACACACGAACCCTGCCGTTTCCTCTTACCATCAGCTTGTTACATGCATGAGGGTTGTAATGTGGGTCTCTGTGGGGGTCAATGGAATGGCAGGTGAGGTTGACCAAGGATAAGGACACAAAGGAGAACAAGGGGTTCGCCTTTGTCACCTTCATGGACAAGGAGGCTGCGCAGCGCGCCATCGAGGATGTGCAAGACAGGGAGTTCAAGGTAGCTACTAATTTTGGCGACCTTCTGAGCTGCTGATTGTTCTACCTAACACTGGGTTTCCACATTCTGTCATGTGTTCTGCGCAATGTGCTTATATCCGATGGTTTTTGGTGCTGTAGGGGAGGACTTTGCGGTGCTCTCTGTCGCAGGCAAAGCACAGGCTGTTTGTTGGGAATGTGCCCAAGGGGCTGAGCGAGGAGGAGCTTACCAACACTATCAAGGGGAAGGGTCCAGGTGTTATCAACATTGAGATGTTTAAGGTGTGCTTTGTGGTTTCGTGCTTGTTTTCGTTTGTACACCACAAGTTCCAGATTCACTAATATTGAGATGCTGTTTGCACAGGATCAGCATGACCCAAACCGTAACCGTGGCTTCCTCTTTGTTGAGTATTACAACCATGCCTGCGCAGACTATGCCAGGCAGAAACTTTCATCTCCAAACTTCAAGGTTGATGGGAGCCAGTTGACTGTTAGTTGGGCTGAACCTAAGGGTTCAACAGATGCTTCATCTGCAGCTGCTCAGGTAGACATTTGGGCTAAAAATTCAAATTCAAATTCTATTGTATTGTTATATTTCAATTTTTAGGCCTTTTGGTTTTGCAATGATAGGCTTGTGCAAGTCTGTTTCCTACCGTCCTAGATGAATTGGCAATTTGATGTAAATGAATCCCTGTTTGCCTTTTTCTTCTGTCATAATCTGTTAGGAACAGGATGTGGCCACTGAAAAATGAAAAAAACAAAAGAAGTATTAAATATTTGGGGCTTAATAGTTGTATTTGCTGATTAGTCATTTTGCACTTTGATATTTTGGTAAAAGGTTTAGTGCCTTTTCTAAATCAGGCCTGAGTTTATGGTGTTGTATGAAGAACTGAGTGCTATGTGGGCATGTTTCTAATGCCTAATCTTCTCCTAGATTGATAGCTATAAATTGGTATGATGGCATGTTCTGCCTCGGTGAACTAGTCAGCTTATCTTTGAACTGCTGTGTGTGTAATGTGGATTCTTGGGGATTGGCTATGCAAAATACTTTTGTTGATTGTTAGACTTACTTGGTAATATACATTAATTGACTTGTCATTATTTCAACATGTGCTAGCTGTATACTCATTAGATGAGTATCCTGTTTCTTTAGAGCAATCTTTGCTTCTAAATTTTTGTATGCAGAAATTGCCCTTCTCTGTTGACTGAGGATTTGAATATTTGCTACAATTACTCAGGTGAAGACTATATATGTGAAGAACCTACCTGAAAATGTTTCTAAAGAGAAGATAAAGGACCTGTTTGACAAACATGGAGAGGTCACAAAAATCGTTCTGCCTCCTGCCAAGGCTGGTCATAAGAGAGACTTTGGCTTTGTTCACTTTGCAGAAAGATCAAGTGCATTGAAGGCAGTTAAAGGAAGTGAAAAATATGAAATCGATGGTAAACTTCTCTACCTGCTATCATCCAGTTTCCTGTGAAATTCAGAGCCACAGTAGCAGCACAATCAGAATTTGTTTTTGAACAAAATTATCAGAAATTATCCGTAGTTGAATCACATAAAAATCACATCAGTTTCTATTGGTGCCGATACTGATTACTTGGGCATCTCTCTCTCGCCTTGCAGTACAATTGATTATTTTATTTAGATCTTGAGTGACATTTATTGGTATAAAAGGAGTTTTAGTTGCTAGAACTGCTTTGTCATGAATAGATCCATATTAGATGTAACCTTTGGGCTTACTTGATGCAGGTCAAGTACTGGAAGTGTCCATGGCCAAACCATTGGCAGATAAGAAACCTGATCATTCACACAGGCCTGGAGGAGGCCCTAATTATCCCCTTCCTCCCTATGGTGGTGGTGGCTACATGGGAGATCCATATGGTGCTTATGGTGGCGGCGGTCCTGCATACAACCAGGTGATCCAACCTAACCATTCAGACAATCACATGTATGCAATACTGCATTGTGTTATTTTGCTTTATTAACATAATACTTTTGGCAGCCAATGATATATGGCAGAGGACCAGCACCGGCAGGAATGAGGATGGTGCCGATGGTGCTTCCTGATGGCCGCCTTGGCTATGTCCTGTAAGACCATTCCTGCAGTTTGTGACAGCATATTCTGCCTGAAGCTCAATGTCTGCCTGAGCACATATCTGCAGTTTGTGACAGCATATTCTTCTGTCGACAGGCAACAACCTGGTGGAATGCCGCCTCCGCCCCCACCGCGGAGGGGTAGTGACCGAAGAGACAGTGGCAGAGGTGGCGAAGGGCACAGCCGGCGATATCGCCCTTACTAGCTTTTCCCTTATGGGCTCTACTCCCATCATGTGGTATGAAGCGTTTAACTTATGAGACGAGATAGGAGCCTGTGTTCTTGTCCCAGTATAAGATCTGCGATGGCACGATGCTTGTACCATCTGTTTACTTATTTTTATCATGCAGTGCATGTGACTTGAAACTGTGATGGACTTGTATTGCTTTCTGCCTTATGGCACCTGTAGTAGTGAACTGATGAAGGAAGTTCATGCGGACTCTGAAGCTTTGTTGGCTTAGAATGGTAATTTTGCTGTATTCTATTTCACAGGAGATAATCTGTCCCGACCTTAGCAATTGTCGTTCATCTTGGTGTAACTGACGCTAGAGCTGAAGCTAGCGGCTTGTTTCTGAAAACTGAAAATGGCCTCTTGTAGACTGAAGATTAGAACAAACTGGAGCCAAAAGTGGTGCATGGACGACACAGGGCCAGCTTTCAAACTTTTCTCTCTCTCTCTCTCTCTCTCTCTCTCTCTCTCTCTCTCTAAAAATGCTACTAATTCTTTTGAGCAAATTCTACGAGTACAATAGAAATACCACTTGGATTCTGTGGACCGAGCATTGTTGGCATCATTTCACTCTTTCACGAAACAAGTGCCTCGCCTCTTGAAATAGACGACTGTTCGCGAGAGAGTTGAGGGATTTCACCCGTGAACTCTTCAAAACAAGAGTAGAGTGGTTTTTTTAAAACAAAATTAGAACTAAAAACTAGAGTAGTTACTAGGTATATGTCCGTGCATTGCTATGATTTTTATATGCATTGCTACGATTTTTATATATAACATAAGATAAATTTGATTTTAATAAAGCCAGATTTTTATATGCATTGCTACGATTTTTATATATAACATAGGATAAATTTGATTTTAATAAAGCCAAAATATATATTTTCTATTGATTAGGTGAATTTGAATATGGATCAAACAACCAAGTTTCAAACACTCACTTGTATATAATTTTACCTTATTTTTACATAAAACTCTTCTATTATATTAGTATAGAGAAGAGATTATAAAAAATACGGACTGATTCTAAAGAAGTGTAGCTTTTTTTAAAAAAAATATTGACAGGGCACAATTGTTGAATTTCAACTGTTGAATTTGGTGCTTTAATATAGTAAAGACTAGCAATCATATTTATCCTCGAATTCATCAAACGAGTGTAGGGTGATTTTATCAAAATTAGAGAAATTATTAATTAAAACTGGAGTGGTTGTTAGTAATTGTATTAGGTGGTCAAAATAGCGTATTCTTTGGTAGAGAAAGTGGGTCTATTCTTGGTGGCAACATGTATGATCTAAAAACAATTATGGGATGTTTGTTTTAAGAACCAATCTATTCTAAATAAGGCGGTGCGTTAATGAGTCATTTCATAATTTTGGTAGGATTAACTCATTCCTCATATTATTAATAATTATTAGTTTATGAGGAATAAAATAACGATAGATCAACTTATTTTTCTACAAATCAAATAAGAAAGTAAGGAATGAGAAGATGATAGACTACCAAATACACTTTATGTTTGGTCGGGGAGCCAACTGGGATGTAACGGCTCTATTCCAGTTTCTAAGAATTAAGTAATAATTTCATTCTGTGTTTGGCAAGCAGAACAGAACCATTCCATTTTTTGTTTGGTTGAAGAGTAGAGAGCGGAGCCGCTCCGTTCATTGTTTGGTTGAGAGCCATATGACTGTGGTGTGGAGAAGAGGGAGGAGAGTGCTCGCGTCCGCGAGAGCGCTCGCATCCGGTCGTTTTAGTGGAGCGAGAGCGTCCCAAATATTTATCATTTATAGATTCTAGGAGCCGCTCCGCTCTCCCCGTTGAAACCAAACATAAAAAATAAGAATGGAGCCGTTCCATTCCCCTCCGCCCCTCAACCAAACACATAATTAGAGTGTCAACATACTAATATAAAATCTTGTTCACCAAATCCACGATCTACGTAAAGCCGAAGCCTTTTAGCCCTGCCAAAAGAAACAAAAAAAATCACAAAACAACCTACTCTACATAACTACATAAAAAGCTCACTGTTATAAAATTAGGCTCCTGAATCAAATAAAGTCATCTAGACATTTAGAGCCTGTTTGGTTTGTGGCTAACTATGTCATACTTTGCCTAAAGTTAATCGTTTGAATTGAAGAACTAACCTTAGACAAAAAAAATTAGATAAAATGTTGCAAGTTATGCAGCGAACCAAACAGGCCTTTACTGCCCTAGGAACTGAATAGACCAAGCGTATGGGCTGAAGACTAACAAACTAGATGGGCCAAATCGATAACGAAAGCCCAGTGAGGCAGATAAACCCAGCGCGGGGGTAAAACGAAAAACTATCTGAACCTAAGGAAAAACAGCCCAGGGCGGAAGCGAATCATGATTCATGAAGTGATCGGACGACCAGAAGTTTGACCTGAGAATAAAAAGAAAACTAGTTATGTATAATTCTACTAACTAAATCTTAGTTTTAGCAAGTCCACGAAGAAAAAAAAACTCACCTTCTCCAACTATTTCTTATATATTACTTTTTAAATATATTAAAACTTGTTACGTCACCAATTTGAGTGGAACTAGTCAATTTTTCCTTTTATTCACTACCGGACACAGTTCCTTTGCCGTGTGTCTCAGACACTCGGCAAAGGCTTTGTCGAGTGTAACACTCGGCAAAGAACGCTCGGCGAACTGTACATCGGTAGCGGTCTCTTTGCCGAGTACTTTTTGTCGGGCACTCGGCAAAGAATTTGCCGAGTGCCGTTTGACACTCGGCAAAGAAAAGTCACCGTCACGGCGCCAAGTGACGGTGACAGATCCTTTGTCGAGTGTCTTCTTTGGCACTCGGCAAAGAGGCCAATTTTGCCGAGTGCCTGCTATCATGGCCCTCGGCAAAGATGGGTCCAGTGGGCCCCACCGCCAGTCCCTGTGCCGAGAGCTCTCGTAGGCACTCGGCAAAGGAGGACTCTTTGCCGAGTGTCTAGTGGACCGGCACTCGGCAAAGAGTCCTCCAGTGGGCCCCTTTGCCAGTCCCTTTGCCGAGTGCCTTGGCAACAACACTCGGCAAAGATGGCTTTGCTGGTTCTCAGGTTTCCTTCTTTGCCGAGTGCCATGGTCAGCACTCGGCAAAGATGGCTTTACCGGTTCCCAGGTTTCCTTCTTTGCCGAGTGCCATGGTCATAGCACTCGGCAAAGTGACCCTTTGCCGGGTGTTACACTCGGCAAAGTGACCAGGATGTCCCATTTTTATTTGTTTTTGCTGTTCTATCCAAACAAACAAAAGATATATATCATTCACATCACATTATATATCAATCGCATCACAGAATGAACACATTTATCATCAACACCATATATATCACAAAGTCTCACTAATATAAGTCTCACAAATATAAGTCAGGATCATCACAAAACAGATATAAGTTTGGATCATCACTAACATCACCAAGTATCTCACAAGACAAAGTCTAACTAACATCACCAACACTCACAAATATAAGTCTGGATCATCACAAAACAGATCATCAACGAGGTGGGCATCTGGACTGGTTCGGCGAAGGGCTGGACGAAGCATGAGGGTTGTTCGATGCCGCCGATTGACCCTGCACAGAGAAGAGATTGTATGTGTGAGAACATATGAATATATATCATGCAGTACTAAAATTTTGATACTCACAGGAGTAGTAAACTCTGCAGGGTCAGCTGCAGGGAACAACGGAGGTGGTGGAGCATGACCCTGTGCGGCGCCAAGGCTCTGCATGTACGCGAACATCTCCGCCATCCTCTTCTCCAGCTCCTCACGTTGCCTCCTCTCATCATCTAGCTGAGTCTGTAATATTTCGCCCTAATGTTACGATAATGCAAAGAGAAGATATATAATAATCAATTAACGATGAATAGATAAGGAATAACCTGGAGTTGCTGGATACGATGCTGTGAGCTGTCCTGCCGAGGTCGTATGGCTGGGCTCGCGCTCGTGCTCCTTGCTCGCACCTGAGAGAGAGAGTGGGAGTGGAGGACGAGTCGATTGCCCCATCGGCAATCCAGTACCGCCCATGCCTCTTGCCTCCTCCGACCCTCATGAGGACATCTCCGTCGATGTCCTCGGTCCTCGGATCGTAATCTGGCCCATGGACCTCCTTGGCCATGGCGGTGTACTCACTGAGGCGGCTGTGGATGGCGGGGTTGGTGTACACCTCGGGCCCGTCATCCGGGTTGTAGGTGACATCGGACGTCGCCTTCCCCTTGTGGGCCATAGTATATGCCGTGAACGTGGAGCAAGGCGTGCCACCATGTGCCGCCGACTACGAGAAAACCAACGAGATGGTTAGAAATCATGTCTAATCGAAAGTTATATACCTAAATAAAAAAGAGCGCGTACCCATGCTTCCGCGTATTTGCCCAGGCTTCGGCTGCCTTGATGGTGGGAGGGACCTTGCATCATCAAACGCCGTTCCCGGCTAGCGTTGTGCGCCTCGTCCCACTCAGCCGAGCACCACCTCTGCACCATCTGCTCCCAGCACTCAGGATGCGCGGCGCACCAATGAGGAATCATCTAAAAAAATACAAGTACACGGCATATCAGAAGATAAAATTAAGCATATTTAGTACCAATAATAAAGTTTTGTATTTACCTGCAAGTACTGGTCCGGAGTCAATGACATGGTTCGGGCGTCCTTCTTGGTCACCTTCTCCCCAAGGACGGAGCCGTGGTAAGTGACGATGGCCTGGATGCGCGCCTCGTAGTGCATGTCCACGACGAGCTTCTTACAGCTCGTCGTAGCCACCACATCCGCCCTGACCTCGTATCCAGCCTCGCATCTGAAGAAATCCTACATACAAAGACGATGTATCCATACATTATTTCAAGAATATGCAACAAATGCGACTTATTAAACAATATAGTGCGAGGAAGACTTACCCACAGCTCTTGCTTCACCCGCTCCGCCTTGTTGTTGAATTGTCTGCCGTCCCGATCTACTGCATCGGGGGCGACGGCGTAGTGCTCGAAGGTGTATGCTGGGATCGTCACTCCGACGTACTCGACAAGTCCAGGGAAGTGTTCCCTGCATAGAAGGTCGAGGATGCCATTGGGGTTGCGGCCGTGACCCCCTGCAGTCTCCAAAACCATCCAAGACCTGTCCAAATGATTAAGATAAAGTATTAGTTTCTATTATTAATTTGAACATATAATATGAAAAACAGCAACAACATCTAAAGTTACCTACCTCTCTCCATCAGGTCGTATCAGCGGACGTCTGTCACGAAGTATGGGTCGCTGAGGGAGACTCGCGGGACCTCGCAGGTAGATACTCCTCGAACCTGAGGAGTCAGAACCTGAGACGTCCTGCTGAGCGGCGTCGTCGTCGTCGTCTTGCTGCGCCGCATCGTCGTCGTCCTGCTGCGCCGCATCGACAGCGGCTTGCTGCTCCACCTGCTGCTGTACGGCGTCGTCCTGCTGCGCCTCCTCCTCCGTCCTACGGGTGCTCCTCCTCCCCCTCCCCCTCCTCGTCCTCGTCCCACCGCCCACCATCTTTGTCCAACAACCTGCAATTAAGAGTAAGCAATTAAACACAGATAAAAATATGTATTTAGAAACATATGCAAAATAAATGAAATATAGCATTACATCGATTAAAAATAATCTTCATATGTGTCCGGGTTAGCCGGATCATAAGTGTCATCATCACTATCAACCATTTCATAGTCAACACCATATGAAGGCGCAATTTCGTCATTGGCATTGCATTCAAGCATTTCTAAGTCATTCTCATTTTGCCGTTGACATTCACACGTATACCCGGAGCACATAAAAGCTTTGATAATACCGTTGAAGGCGACAAAGCATTTATGGGCATATGTTTTGAGCATATAAAAGCTTTGATAATACAAGAACATATATACTAACGAAAGAACATATATGCGGGAATACAATGTCACAAAAATTATATAGTGCCACAAAAATTATACCAGCGTGGAGGCGCGGCGGCGTCGGGGCCGAGGGCGAGGGCGGCCGTGGGGGCGCGGCGGCGTGCGCGTGGCGGGGAGGCACGGCCGCGGCGAGGGGCCGGCGTGGGAAGAGACGACGGCGCGCGGCGAGGCGGCGGGCGCGGGGAGGCGCGGCGGCGAGCGAGCGGCGCGACGTCGTAATAGAGAGAGTGAGTGGAGAGAAAGGAGAGAAAGGAAGAACGAGAGCCGTTTATTTGCTTTCTTTGCCGAGTGCCCGTGATCTGGCACTCGGCAAAGATTTTTTAAAAATATTAAAATATTCTTTGCCGAGTGCCAGATCGCTGGCACTCGGCAAAGTGTCCTTTGCCGAGTGCCAGCTGGATGACACTCGGCAAAGAATCTTTTACAATCCTTTGCCGAGTGTCTCCCCGCTGGCACTCGGCAAAGCATGCTTTGCCGAGTGTCATTTGTGGACACTCGACAAATTACTTTTTTATTTTTTTATTTTCCCTACCAAATTTTTTGTGGTATGTTCCTACACTATATAGACCTACATGTACCATTTTGAGACAATTAGAAATTTGTTTTCTATAGCGAGTAGATTTAGTTTTTTTATTTGAATTTCTTCGAAAAACTCACATTTGAACTGCAGGTCACTCGAAACTTGGAAAACTGTGCATGCAAAAATAATATCCATTCTACTTAGCACAAGTTACGACCGATTTCAGGATCGGACCGGAAACTTCGAGCACCATGCTAACTCAACATGGCCGTGAACTTGCCACACAACTGTTTAAAAAATTTATAAAACACAAACAAACTTAGAAAATCATGAAACTTGTCCACATGTCATGATATCATATGTAGAGTCTGTGATAAAAAATTTAGAATGTTTGGAGAAAGTTGTGAGACATTATGTGTAGAAACCTAAGAGAATCACACATGAAATCATAGAGTTTCAATGTGGATCTCTTAGGTTTGTACACATAGTGCGTTACAGCTTTCTCGAAACTTTTTCAAATTTTTATCACAGCCTCTACATATGATATCATGACACGTGGACATGTTTCATAATTTTCTGACTTTGTTTCTGTTTTATACAATTTTTAAACACCTGGATGACAAGTTTACGGTCATGTTGAGTGAGCATGGTGCTCGAAGTTTCCGGTCCGCTCCTGAAATCGGTCGTAACTTGTGCTAAGTAGCGTGGATATCATTTTTGCATGCACGGTTTTCCAAGTTTCGAGTGACCTGCAGTTCAAATCTGAATTTTCCGAAGAAATTCAAACAAACAAACTAAATGTACTAGCTATAGAAAACACGGTTATAATTGTCCAAAAATGGTACATGTAGGTCTACATAGTGTAGGAACATACCACAAAAAGATTGGTGACCAAAATAAAAAAAATAAAAATATGCTTTGCCGAGTGTCTACATAGGACACTCGACAAAGACTCTCTTTGCCGAGTGCCAGATATTTGACACTCGGCAAAGACTGACGGCCGTCAGTTGTAGACGGCGCTAACGGCCCTTTGCCGAGAGCCATATTTGCTGAGTGCTTGACGCTCGACAAAACAGTATTTGCCGAGTGCTTGGCTGTGCCGAGTGCCCTACACTCGGTAAACAAGCTCTTTACCGAGCGCAGGACTCTGCCGAGTGCGGCTCTCGGCAAAGTCGACTTTGCCGAGTGCCCGATAAAAAGCACTCGGCAAAGGCCCGGATTCCGGTAGTGATTTTCGTATTCCTTCCACAACTCGGTCTCAAAATTATGACCTCGTTAGCCGATAGATTTAACATTATGAGTTGTGTTGACGTTTTGATTTGTTGCCGTAATTATTTATTCGTTTTTCTTCGATATGTGCATGTGTATCCGTTGCATTATTAATTGTTTAATCTCTAGCTTACGAGCTACTGTAATTGTGCATCTTCGGTAACCGGCACATGGGCTCTATTAATCTATCTTTACCGTGGTACGGGAAAAAGCGACGAAATAAAAAAAATTGCACCAGTTTTTGTGCTTCGAGAGTTGGTAAATGGTCGCCAAATGTAGGAAGGAATTGAGGTTAGATGAGAAGTGACTAAATTTAGGAAGTTTATTTAGAGAGCTGTTGGAGAAGAGTTTATGGGTTAGCTACCTAAATTATTGGTCTAAGGAGTACTTTAGAGAACTATTGAAGTTGCTCTAATCTGCAGAAATTCCATTTGAGGGTTGGTTTGGTGACAAGTGAGGCTTTGTTCGGTTATTCGTACACCACATGGATTGGAAAAAGAATTAGTAGAGATTTTGACTTGCTATGGATTTAAACCCACACATCCAATGTCAGCCAATCCATATAGATTGAGATGAAAACGAACAAACCCAATCCATGGAGAAGGAAATCCCTTCTATAGATTCTCATCTCTCGTCACCAAACCAGCCGCTGAGGGTTATATAAAACACGGTATTGCCGTCCTCCTTTCCTACATTCTGGCTCTTCTAGTAGTAGCAGTTATATGGTTCTCATTTGCTATGCATCTGATACATGGTTAAAAGAAATCGCTAGCAGTACACCTTTGAGATTATCTCGAATTTTCCTAAAAAATAGCACCTGTACCACACTTGATGTACAACACCACACATATATAGTTCAGTGCACCACACTCTCCTGTTTTTATGAATCATGTACGTAGGAGCTCTGCCATTCATGAATCAGAGGAGCAATATTATAGGGCGCCAGAATCAATCTTGGATATAGTCATGCATATGCCACCAAATCAAACAATCATGCTACTGATTACATTGAACAAGCTAGCACACACAGTGCATGGACCTTTACACTGTTCCTAGCTAGCTGATCATTAACCCGGCCCGGCCTCAACATTGTCAGCCAGAATAATAAAGTTTGGGAGGCGCTAGCTAGCATGCCGCTTTTCAGAGACTGTACTCCCATCTGAATGACTGTTCGAAACTAACTGAAAGATTAGCCCTACACTGTATGATTTGCCAGAATAACTGAAAGAGGACGCCAAGAGCTGCTAGCACAACGATTACGATCAGGGTGCACGGATAATGATTGCACTGGCTGGCTACCGACAACTAACGCGAGGGCAGGACGATGCATCAGGGATTAGGATCAGAGCACCTCGACCTGATCTCCTCGGTCATGAACGTGGTAGAGACTGACTAGAGAGCTGTAGTTTAGCTATAGCTGCATGGGCAAAAGCTAGCTAGGCGAACAGGGGAGACGGTGTCGGATCTTTTATGTGTTTGACTTATTTATTAAATAAACTCTATGTTATATAATAGTGGAGAATACCAATAATATCATATTAGAAGTCTAAGGGTCGTTGGCTTGACATATATGGTGGGAATTATTCTACTTAATTTGAGAAGTTAAGAAACGGACAAGGGCGTGCAACACGCGCGCGCGCCGCCATCGCGGGCTCGGGCCGGCCTTGGGCCGGACGTGGCGAGGCGAGGCAGGCAGGCGGCGAGCGGGCGTGTGGTACTCTTGCCCGTCGAGCGGGCGTGGTACTCCAAACAGGCACAAGCTTATCGCCAAATGTCTCTTCTATTAAGAAGACCTCCCGGCCGCGAAGCTTATCCAGCGCCGTTTAGAAAGAGCCGCTAAATTAAATTCTCTTTTAGGTGAAGGGAGTATGACCGCTTTACCAATAGTGGAGACTCAATCTGGAGACGTTTCCGCCTATATTCCTACTAATGTAATTTCAATTACAGATGGATAAATATTCTTATCCGCGGATCTATTCAATGCCAGAATTCGACGTGCTATTAATGTGGGTATTTCAGTTTCCAGAGTAGGATCCGCAGCTCAAATTAAAGCCATGAAACAAGTAGCTGGCAAATCAAACCCTCTTGCCCGTCTCTTGGCGTGCCGCATGCGAGACCCTTACCCTTCAGCTTCCCGTCTCTTGGCGTGACACAGACCTTCAGAATCACAGTCCAGCCGCAAGTGTGGATGTTTGAGCTCTGCGCGCACAGAGCGCACAGAGAGGCGAGAGGGCATGTGCCTCCGAAGCCCTTGCCGTTCGAGACCTTGCACGGGGATCAACAATTAGGTTTTTGGGAGCGTCTGCGTGACTGCCCAAAACATATTCTCTGGTTCCTGGAGTCTTCATCACGTACGGATGACAAGAGAAACAGGACAAGAATCAGGATCCTCAGAGCGCATGGGATGGTATGATCAATTCAGTTCCTTACTGTTTTACGTTCTACAGATTATATATGGTTCATATGTTCATCTCTGTTGTTTCGTATGTAGCAATAGAATTATCTCATCTGTTCTGTCATATTATAATATGTTATATCTGCTTGTTTTAATTTTACAGTCATGCTGTTTATGTTGCTATCTGATTATTTTCAGTTGTTCCATCATAATACATGTACCATGTTTATATGCGTATTATATTTATATAATTCATATGCTTTATGTTCTCATGATCCATATTGTTATGGATATATTTGAGATCACGATTTCTATGATTAATTATCTGTTATATGTCATCATCATAATGTTAATTTATGGAATTAAATTATATGGAAAATGCCTATATTTCTAACAATCCAAAAAAACCTAATGTTAGGCATTTTTCTGTCAGAGGTTTTGCTGCTGTGCTAAAGCCTGATCCTTTTGATGGTAAAAACTTCTTAATCTGGAAAGCTAAAATGGAATTGTGGCTTACTACAATATCTTGTTTTCATGTCGCTGAGGGCAAGCCTGTCAACTTACCTCTTGAGGATGAGGCTAAGTTTAAGGCTGAAGACAACCTCTTTCGAGGGGCAGTAATTAGCGCACTTGATACAAAATTCCAGAAAAGCTATATCATCCTTCCTACAGGGAAAGAGCTGTGGGATGCACTTGTTGGAAAGTTTGGAGTAACTGACGCTGGTAGCGAGCTGTATCTCATGGAGCAGCTGTATGACTACAAGATGGTTGAGAACCGATTTGTAGTGGAACATGCTCATGAGTTCCAGGCACTAGCTAAGAAACTCGAACTTTTTCCTTGTCCTTTGCCTGACAAGTTTGTGGCTGGCGGTATAATCGCCAAGTTGCCACCTTCTTGGAAGGACTTTGCTACCTCTCTCAAACATAAGAGACAAGAGTTCAATGTGGAAGAGCTCATTGGTACTCTTGATGTTGAGGAAAGGGCTAGAACAAAGGACAATGGAAAAGGTGTGGAGACCTCTACTGCTAATGTGGTGCAGAAGAGAAACTTCCGCAAGTTCAACAAGAAGAAAAACCAGAACAAACAAGAGAATACAAATAAACCTGTTCAAACAGCACAGTTTAAAAAGAAGAACAACAACAACAAGGGAAATGGAGGATGCTTTGTATGTGGTAGTGATCAACATTGGGCTAGAGAGTTCCCTGATCGCAAGTTCACACAGGACAAGAAATCAGCTAATGTTGTAACCACTGAAACTATAGATGGAACATCTGGGTATGGTAATTCTTTACCATCTATTCTTTCAGTTTGTAATTCACCTGAGTGGTGGATGGACAGTGGTGCAAACATTCATGTGTGTGCTGATGCCTCTATGTTCACTTCCTACCAGGTCGGGAGGTCTGGCGCCTTGTTAATGGGAAATGGGTCGCGTGCTCATGTTCTTGGTGTTGGTACGGTGATTCTGAAGTTTACTTCGGGAAAGACGGTGCCATTGAAGAGCGTGCGGCATGTGCCCTCTATCAAGAAGAATCTCGTTAGCGCTTCGATGCTATGTCGAGATGGATACAAAGTTGTTCTTGATTCAAATAAATGTGTTGTGTCGAAACATGGTACTTTTGTTGGTAAAGGATATGACTGCGGAGGCTTGTTCCGCTTATCACTGCATGATGTGTGTAATAAAATGGTGAATTCTGTTAATTTTTCTGATGAGTCAGATTTATGGCATTCACGTTTTTGTCTTGCAAGCTTTGGCTGTCTTATGCGGTTAGCAAATCTAAATCTAATTCCTAAATTTAACTTGGTCAAAAAGTCTAAGTGTCATGTGTGTGTTGAATCAAAACAACCCCGCAAGCCTCACAAGGCTGCTGAGGCGAAGAGTTTGGCATCTCTAGAACTTGTTCATTCTGATCTGTGCGAGATGAATGGAATTTTGACCAAATGTGGTAAAAGATACTTTCTCACTTTTATAGATGACTCCACCAGATTTTGCTATGTGTATCTCTTAAAAACAAAAGATGAAGCATTCAATTATTTTAAGACCTATAAAGCTGAAGTTGAGAACCAACTTGAGAGGAAAATAAAACGGTTAAGGTCCGATCGAGGTGGAGAATATTTCTCTAATGTGTTCGATGAGTTCTGCGTGGAACATGGTATTATTCATGAGAGGACACCGCCATTCTCACCACAATCCAATGGGATTGCTGAAAGGAAAAACCACACTCTAACAGATTTGGTGAATGCCATGTTGAGTACAGCGGGATTATCCAAGGCATGGTGGGGTGAGGCGATTTTGACGTCATGTCATGTCCTGAATAGAGTTCCAACAAAGAACAAAGAGATCACACCATTTGAGGAATGGGAAAAGAGAAGTGTCGGGTACCATAATTAGGGGTACCCCCAACACTCCTAAACTCGGCTGGTAATCACCATCAGCGCAAGTCGCAGAGACTGAAGGGCATGATTCAAGTCAAGGCTTCGTCCACTCAAGGGACGCGATCTCGCCTCGCCCGAGCCCGGCCTCGGGCAGGAACAGTAGTCCCAGACAAATTCATGCCTCTCCCAAGGGCCTCCTCAAGCAACGGGCGCACCCTCGACTCGCCCGAGGCCCAGCTCGGGCAGGCTTCGTTGTGAAGCAACCTTGGCCAAATCACCTCACCAACCGACCGTATCGTAGGCGCATTCAATGCGAGGATCGCCTGACACCTTATCCTGACACGCGTTCCTCAGTCGACAGGGCCGAAGTGACCGCAGTCACTTCGCCCTTCCACTGACCGACATGACAGGAAAACAGCGCAGCTCGCCCTTCTCCGACTGCCGTGCCACCCGCCAGGGTGAGGCTGACAATGGCTAAGTTCAGCCTCAGGCGCAACAGGAAGCTCCGCCTCGCCCGACCTTGGGCCTCGACCTCAGGAGGAGGTCTCCGCCTCGCCCGACCCCAGGGCTCGGCCCCGGCCTCGGCCTCGGAAGGTGGTCTCCGCCTCGCCCGACCCCAGGGCTCGGCCTCAACCTCGGCCTTGGAGGATGGTCTCCGCCTCGCCCGACCCCAGGGCTTGGCCTCAACCTCGGCCTCGGAGGATGGTCTCCGCCTCGCCCGACCCTAGGGCTCGGCCTCAACCTCGACCTCAGAAGGAATCGCGTCCTCACCCAACTCCGGCCTCGGCCTCAGGAGGAGTCTCCGCCTCGCCCGACCTTGGGCTCGTACCGACCATGCCACAGGGGGTACATCATTGCCCTACCCCTAGCTAGCTCAGGCTATGGGGAACAAGACCGGCGTCCCATCCAGGCTCGCCCCGGTAAACAAGTAATGATGGCACCCCACGTGCGTCCATGATGACGGTGGTTCTCAAGCCCCCTATGGAAGCAAGGAGACGTCAGCAAGATCCCAGCAGCCCCGACAGCTGTGCTTCTACAGGGCTCAAGCGCTCCTCCGACGGCCACGACACCGCGTGCACAGGGCTCTAGCACCTCTCCGACAGCCACGTTGGCATGTACACAGGGCTCTGGCTCCTCTCTGCCGGTCACGTTAGCATATAGCTACACCCCCATTGTACACCTGGACCCTCTCCTTGCATCTATAAAAGGAAGGGCCAGGGCCCTCACACGGGAGGGTGGTCGCGCGGGAGGACGGGCTGACGAACAGGCTCACGCTCTCTCTCTCTCTCCCTCGCGAACGCTTGTAATCCCTACTGCAAGCGCATCCGCCCTGGCGCAGGATAACACGAACCACGATTCTCCCCCCTTGTGTTCCATCTCGCGCCAACCCATCTGGGCTGGGGCACGCAGCGACAATTTTACTCGTCGGTCCAGTGACCCCCCGGGGTCGAAACGCCGACAGTTGGCGCGCCAGGTAGGGGGAAGCTGTGTGTTGACGAACAACTTCCCGTTGAGTTCCAGATGGGTAGTCTCCAGCAACCTCTTCAGCCCGGGACGCTGCTCCGTTTCGGGAGTCTCGAGTTCATGTCCCTCGACGGTAGCTACGACATGGTACTCCTTCCTCCGCAGCGCGACAGCGACAATGACGGCTGTCAGCCCGCCCGGCGGCAGCGGACTCAACGATGTCTTCCCCCTGTGGCGGAAGAGCAGCATCCGGGTCTGTCCCGCCACCTTCTTCGTCGCAGGGGAGGAGGCGGGGCAACCGTGGCCAAGCAGGAGGCGGCACCTCGTCGGCTGTCGAGCAAGTCGACGACGCC
This sequence comes from Zea mays, assembly GCF_902167145.1. NCBI lineage: Eukaryota > Viridiplantae > Streptophyta > Magnoliopsida > Poales > Poaceae > Zea > Zea mays. The sequence goes on along the minus strand of NC_050099.1, from coordinate 40,211,442 downwards.
GGCACCCCAGCGGGGGACATGTCGGGCGTTGACCTCGCGCCTGAGACGACGGCGAGCGTCGTTTCCCTGCAACACGCCAACCCCAAGCAGACAGATGACGCCAGCACTCTCGCGGAGGACTTGCTGGGCGTTAGCCTCGTACCTGAGATAACGGTGCGGTCCGTCCCCGACGCGGCTTCGTCACCGTCCACCGATCGAGAGGTATCGTCCGTTTTCCACCCTGTGCCTTTTAGATTCAGCTTCGATCCACCAAGCAATCCTGCTTCAGTGAGCGCTTTCATAAAGGCATATCCTAACCTTCCGGGGTACCATATGTGGTCAACCTAGGACCGACTGACGGCCGTCTCGACCTTCGGGCCCCCGGGTTCCGAGGAAGACGACGAGCCCGACTCTGGTTGGGATTTCTCCGGGCTCGGTAATCTTAGTGCCATGCGAGACTTCATGACCGCATGCGACTATTGCCTCTCCCATTGCTCCGATGATGGCCACAGCCTTGACGACGAAGGTTGCGGCCCAAGTCGCGAATGTTTCCACGTCGATCTAGGGGGTCACGACGAAGGCAACCACCTTGGTATGCCGGAGGACGATGATCCCCCTGGGCCTGCGCCTCGCGTTTACATCCTGCGGGAGCTAGATGTGGTCCCAGTCCCTGCGGGGGGTCAGGACACACAGCTCGAGCAAATCCGCGAGATGCAGGCCAAGCTCAACGAGGAAGCAGGACAACTTGTGCAGCTCCGGCAAAACATCAAGCAGGAGTGGGCAGGCCGAGCACTAGCCGGAGAAGCGCGTCATCAGGCCCGGGATGTCCAGCACCACATCGCTGACATTGCCAGGGCAAGGCTGCCCCCGGCCTCCAGCGGGGTCGGCCAGAATCTGGCTGCAGCGGCAATACTGCTCCGAGCGATGCCGGAGCCGTCCACCACCGAGGGGCGGCGTATCCAAGGAGAGCTCAAGAATCTCCTAGAGGATGCCGCGATCTGAAAGGCCGAGAGCTCTGCCTCCCGAAGGCAAGGGTGCCCCCCGGAGCATCGCACAACGACTTCCCGATTCGTGCAGGAAGCCTCGGTCCACACCGGGCGCACGCGGGACGCGACGCCTGCGGCCCCGGGTCGCCTCGACAACGAGCACCATCGTCGCGACCATCGAGCCCGCCTCGATGAGAAGGTGCGCCGAGGCTACCACCCCAGGCGTGGGGGACGCTACGATAGTGGGGAGGATCGGAGCCCCTCGCCCGAACCACCTGGTCCGCAAGCCTTCAGCCGGGCCATACGACGGGCGCCGTTCCCGCCCCGTTTCTGAGCCCCGACTATCATCACTAAGTACTCGGGGGAAACGAGGCCGGAACTGTGGCTTGCAGACTACCGGCTGGCATGCCAGCTAGGTGGAACAGACGATGACAACCTCATCATCCGCAACCTCCCCCTGTTCCTCTCCGATGCCGCCCGAGCCTGGCTGGAGCATCTGCCTCCTACACAGATTTCCTACTGGGACGACCTGGTCAAAGCCTTCGCTGGAAACTTCTAGGGCACATACGTGCGCCCTGGGAACTCTTGGGATCTCCGAAGCTGCCGCCAGCAGCCAGGGGAATCCCTGCGGGAGTACATCTAGCGGTTTTCGAAGCAGCGCACCGAGCTGCCCAACATCACTGACTCGGATGTCACTGGGGCGTTCCTCGCCGGCACCACTTGCCGCGACCTGGTGAGCAAGCTGGGTCGCAAGACCCCCACCAAGGCGAGCAAGCTGATGGACATCGCCACCAAGTTCGCCTCTGGTCAGGAGGCGGTCAAAGCCATCTTCCATAAGGACAAGCAGCCTCAGGGACGCCAGCAAGAAGACGACCCCGAGGCGTCCACCCAGTGCGGCACGAAGAAGAAGGCCAAGAAGAAGTTGCAAGCAAAACGCGACGCCACCGACGCAGATCTTGTCGCTGCCGCCGAGCACAGGAACCCTCGGAAGCCTCCCGGAGGGGTCAACCTGTTCGACAAGATGCTCAAGGAGTCGTGTCCCTATCACTAGGGTCCCGTCAAGCACACCCTTGAGGAATGCATCATGCTTCAGCGCTACTTCCATAAGGCCGGGCCCCCGGCGGAAGGTGGCAAAGGCCAAGACAACGACAAGAAGGAGGGCGACAAGGCAGAGGAGTTCCCCGAGGTCCACGGCTATTTCATGATCTACGGTGGGCTAGTGGCGAACGCCTCGGCTCGGCACCGCAAGCAGGAGCGCCGGGAGGTCTGCTCGGTGAAGGTGGCGGCGCTAGTCTACCTAGACTGGTCCGACAAGCCCATCACCTTCGACCAGGGCGACCACCCCGACTGCGTGCCAAGCCCAGGGAAGTACCCGCTCGTCGTCGACCCCGTCATCGGCAACGTCAGGCTCACCAAGGTCCTCATGGACGGAGGCAGCAGCCTCAACATCATCTACGTCGAGACCCTTGGGCTCTTGCAAATCGATCTGTCCACGATCTGGGCCGGTGCGGCGCCCTTTCATGGGATCATCCCCGGGAAGCGCGTCCAGCCCCTTAGACAACTTGATCTGCCCGTCTGCTTTGGGACTCCCTCCAACTTCCGAAAGGAAACCCTCACGTTTGAGGTGGTCGGGTTCCGAGGAACCTACCACGCGGTGCTGGGGAGACCATGCTACGCCAAGTTCATGGCCGTCCCCAACTACACCTACCTCAAGCTCAAGATGTCGGGCCCCAACGGGGTCATCACCGTCGGATCCACGTACCGACACGCGTACGAATGCGACGTGGAGTGCGTGGAGTACGCTGAGGCCCTCGCCGAGTCCGAGGCCCTCATCACCGACCTGGAGTGCCTCTCCAAGGAGGTGCCTGATGCGAAGCGCCACGCCGGCAACTTCGAGCCAGCGGAGGTGGTTAAGTCTGTCCCTCTCGACCCTAGCAACGACGCCTGCAAGCAAGTCCGGATCGACTCTGAGCTCGACCCCAAATAGGAAGCAGTGCTCGTCGACTTTCTCCGCGCGAACGCCGAGGTGTTTGCGTGGAGTCCCTCGGACATGCCTGGCATACCGAGGGATGTCGCCGAGCACTCGCTAGATATCCGAGCTGGAGCCTGACCCGTGAAGCAGCCTCTGCGCCGTTTCGACGAAGAGAAGTGCAGAGCCATAGGCGAGGAGATCCACAAACTGATGGCTGCAGGGTTCATCAAAGAGGTATTCCATCCCGAATGACTAGCCAACCCTGTGCTTGTGAAAAAGAAAGGTGGGAAATGGAGGATGTGTGTAGACTACACTGGTCTAAACAAAGCATGTCCGAAGGTTGCCTACTCTCTGCCTCGCATCGATCAAATCGTGGATTCCACTGCTGGGTGCGAAACCCTATCATTCCTCGATGCCTACTCAGGTTATCACCAAATCAAGATGAAAGAGTCCGACCAGCTCGCGACTTCTTTCATCACACCTTTTGGCATGTACTGCTATATTACTATGCCATTTGGTTTGAGGAATGCAGGTGCGACATACCAAAGGTGCATGAACCACGTGTTCAGAGAGCACATCGGCCGAACGGTCGAGCCTTACGTCGATGACATCGTAGTCAAGACGAGGAAAGCCTCCGACCTCCTCTCTAACCTTCAAACGACATTCAAGTGTCTGAGGGCGAAGGGCGTGAAACTCAATCCCGAGAAGTGTGTCTTTGGAGTCCCCCGAGGCATGCTCCTAGGGTTCATCGTCTCCGAGCGGGGCATCGAGGCCAACCCAGAGAAAATCGCGGCCATCACCAACATGGGGCCTATCAAAGACTTGAAAGGAGTATAGAGGGTCATGGGATGCCTTGTGGCTCTGAGCCGTTTCATCTCGTGCCTCGGCGAAAGAGGCCTACCCTTGTACCGCCTCTTAAGGAAGACTGAGCGCTTCACTTGGACCCCCGAGGCCGAGGAAGCCCTTGGAAACTTAAAGGCGCTCCTTACAAGCGCGCCCATCTTGGTGCCCCCCGCTGCGGGAGAAGCCCTCTTGATCTATGTAGCCGCAACCACTCAGGTGGTCAGCGCCGCGATCGTAGTCGAGAGACGAGAAGAAGGACATGCACGGCTCGTCTAGAGGCCAGTCTACTTCATCAGTGAAGTGCTATCCGAGACCAAGATCTGCTACCCGCAAATTCAGAAGCTACTGTACGCAGTAATTCTGACGCGACAAAAGTTGTGACACTACTTCGAGTCTCATCCGGTGACTGTGGTGTCATCCTTCCCCCTGGGGGAGATCATCCAGTGTCGAGAGGCCTCGGGTAGGATAGCAAAGTGGGCAGTGGAGATCATGGGCGAGACAATCTCGTTCGCTCCTCGGAAGGCCATCAAGTCCCAAGTCTTGGCGGACTTCGTGGCTGAATGGGTCGACACCCAGCTACCAACAGCTTCGATCCAACCGGAACTCTGGACCATGTATTTCGATGGGTCGCTGATGAAAACAGGAGCAGGTGCGGGCCCGCTCTTCATCTCACCCCTCGGGAAGCACCTCCGCTACGTGTTGCGCCTCCATTTCCCGGCGTCAAACAACATGGACGAGTACGAGGCTCTGGTTAACGGGTTGCGCATCGCCATCGAGCTAGGGGTTCGGCGCCTCGACGCTCGTGGCGACTTGCAGCTTGTCATTGACCAAGTCATGAAGAACTCCCACTACCGCGACCGGAAGATGGAGGCCTACTGCGATGAGGTTCGGCGCCTGGAAGACAAGTTCTATGGGCTCGAGCTCAACCACGTTGCTCGACGGTACAACGAGACTGCGGATGAGCTGGCTAAAATAGCCTCGGGGCGAACAACGGTTCCCCCAGATGTCTTCTCCAGAGACATACATCAACTCTCCGTTAAGACCGACGACACGCCTGAGGCCGAGGATGCCTCGGCCCACCCCAACGAGGCCTCGGCCCAGCCCGAGGTATCCTCGGTCGCCGAGGGTGAGGCACTGCGCGTCGAGGAAGAGCGGAATGGGGTCACGCCTAATCGAAACTGGTAGACCCAGTACCTGCAATATCTCCACCGGGGAGAGCTACCCCTCGACAAAGCCGAAGCTCGGCGACTGGCGCGGCGCGCCAAGTCGTTCGTCTTACTGGGTGATGAAAAGGAGCTCTATCACTGCAGCCCCTCAGGCATTCTCCAACGATGCATATCCATCGCCGAAGGTCAGAAGCTATTGCAAGAAATACACTCAGGGGCTTGCGGTCACCACGCAGCACCTCGGGCCCTCGTTGGGAATGCCTTCCATAAAGGCTTCTACTGGCCGACTGTGGTGGCCGACGCCACTAGGATTGTATGCTCCTGCCAGGGGTGTCAATTCTACGCGAGACAGACGCACCTGCCCACTCAGGCCCTGTAGACAATACTCATCACTTGGCCGTTTGCTGTGTGGGGTCTGGACCTTGTCGGTCCCTTGCAGAAGGCACCCGGGGGCTTCTCACACCTGTTGGTCGCCATCGACAAATTCTCCAAGTGGATCGAGGTCCGACCCCTAACCAACATTAGGTTCGAGCAGGCGGTGGCGTTCTTCACCAACATCATCCATCGCTTTGGGGTCCCGAACTCCATCATCACCAACAATGGCACCCAGTTCACTAAAAAGAAGTTCCTGGACTTCTGCGAGGACCACCACATCCGTGTGGACTGGGCCGCCGTAGCTCACCCCATGACGAATGGGCAGGTGGAGCGTGCCAATGGCATGATTCTGTAGGGACTTAAATCGAGGATCTACAACGACCTCAACAAGTTCGGCAAGCGGTGGATGAAAGAACTACCCTCGGTGGTCTGGAGTTTGAGGACGACGCCAAGCCGGGCCACGGGTTTCTCACCGTTCTTTCTAGTCTATGGGGCCGAGGCTATCTTGTCCACATACTTAGAATACGGTTCCCCGAGGACGAGGGCGTACGACGACCAAAGCAACCAGACCAGCCGAGAAGACTCATTAGACCAGCTGGAAGAGGCTCGGGACATGGCCTTACTACACTCGGCACGGTATCAGCAGTCTCTGCGACGCTACCACGCCCGAGGGGTTCGGCCCCGAGACCTCCAGGTGGGAGACTTGGTACTTCGGCTGCGGCAGGACGCCTGAGGTCGCCACAAGCTTACTCCTCCCTGGGAAGGGCCGTTCATCATCGCCAAGATTTTGAAGCCCGGAACATACAAGCTGGCCAACAATCAAGGTGAGGTCTACAGCAACGCTTGGAACATCCAACAGCTATGTCGCTTTTACCCTTAAGATGTTTTCAAGTCGTTCATAATACCTCGCTTTCTATACATACACAAATGAACTCTAACTGTCAAGGAAGGGTCAGCCTTGCCTCGGCAAAGCCCGACCCTCCCTCGTGGGCTAGAAGGGGGGAACCCCCTCTGCGTCAAAATTTTCCTCGGAAAAAGTCTTTCTGCCAGAACATCTTTCGCGCTTTTCGATTGCTTCGATAGCGGGGTCCTGAAGACGACGGAGTACACGTAAGCGGCAAGGCCGACCGAGCCGAGGGACTCCTACGCCTCCGGGATACGGATACCTCACTCATCACCTTCCGCGATAAGTAACTCACGCTCGGATAAGCGATTCTGCTGCCGAACAAGTCTTAACGCTCAAAAACTTTTCTGGCAGAACGATTTTTCGTGCCTTCTCGACTATATCAATAACAGAATCCTGCGGACGAGTAAGAGTACACGTAAGCGGCAAGGCCGACCGAGCCGAGGGACTCCTACGCCTCTGGGATACGGATACCTCACTCATCACCTTCAGCGATAAGTAACTCTCGCTCGGGTAAGTGATTCTGCTACCGACGAACAAGTCCTGATACTCGAAACAAGAGGAAAGGAAACGCAGCTTTATAACACAACAATAATATGTTTGGGCCTCGGTGGCCGCAAAAAACATACACATACTACAGACAAATTGTTCCTGCAGGTTCAGACATCGACAGAGGGAACAACAGCACCCTCGGTGTTGTTTCCACCTTCAGCGGGATCTGGCCCGACCTCGGACGGCGACACGGGCGGAAGGATCTCCACCTCGAAGGAAGACGTCAGCACCGCGCTTGGGCCATCGCAGCCAGGGTCTCCTCCAGGGTCCCGGCCCGAGCAGACGCCTCAGCTGGCCGCTCTGTAGCCTCAGCCAGCTGTCCCCCGAGGACATCAGCCCCGCTCACGGCCTCGGAAGCGTGACTCCAAAGTTGGTCCCGCTCACGGATGACCTGGCCAGGCTCCAGCCGCCGCTGCTGCACCTCCTCGGCCTGGGAAGCCACCTGCTCCTTGGTCGATGAAGCACCTTTTCGAGCCGACTCCGCCTCTGTCCATGCTGACACCGCTGCCTCCGGCTCTGGCTCATCGCAGAGCAGCCAAGGGTTCCGTAACTGAGCAAGAGAAGCCTTGAGTGGCAAGGCCGACTGAGCCGAGGGACTCCTACGCCTCCGGGATGCGGATACCTCACTCGTCACCTTCCGCGCAAAGCAACTCACACTCGGTTAAGCGGTTCAGCTAGTCGACAGGCGAGTCCCAACGCTCGAAATAAGGGGAAAACATGGCTTCACGCCCAAATACACAGATGTTTAGGCCCAGACAGCCACAATGAACATACACCGGCACCCAAGGTGCCATTACAAACGGAACTCCGGTTCCACTCCCGCGGGTATGAACAACCTCCACATTGGAGGGCCTGCGGGACGACAAACTCCGGGTGGCTCGCCGGCGACCTCTGCAGCAGCAGCGACAACGACCTCCGCCTCAGGCGGCTGAACAGCAGCAGCGATGACCTCAGGGCAAATGCTGTTGTGGGAAGGCCCTCGCCCACGTCCCCACACGAGGGGCGATGACAAGCCGTCAAAGCCAAAGAGCCGGAGGTCTGTTCGCGAGTGACCCCCCAGCCTGCACCGGCAGATCCCCACTCAAGTCCTCGCGGACGGGCAGGCACCGACCTCCGCGCGGAGGCATCGTGCCGGAGCAAGGACAAGACAATCCTAGAACACGAGCGCCGCCCTAGCGGCGTGCGACGTCTTGGACGGTCCCCCGGTGCGCACAGCGCAACAGCCGCACGTACGGTGGGCGGGCAGCCACGCTCTGCCCCAGCGGTGGGAGGTGGCACCGGAAGCAGCGCCAGAGCCAGCTGAGCCAGCGAGCCAGGCATGCTGGAGCTGACGACGCTTGCGGCCGACCGGCCCCGCGTTGTCAAAGTCCGCCCCTCCGCTAGGCCGGTGAGCGCCCTCTCCCCTGAATGCTGAAGGAAGAGGTGGCCCGCCGGCCCATGCGGGAGGTAGAACTCCGGCTCAGCTCGACCCCTGCCCTAGCAAGGATGATGAAGATCCTTGAAGCTGAGGGCGGGGCAGAGGCCGCAGCCCGGCTTGCTTCTCCCCACCATTGAACCGGTGGTCACCATCCTGCGTGACCATTGGTGAGGGAATGCAGCCAGGCTACCTGATGAAAATCCTTGAAGCCGAGCGATGGCTGAAGGGCGCCGACCTCCGCGAGGTTGCGCTTCTCCAACAACAAGACGAAGGCAACGCGGGCGCTCCCCATCCGGGGGCTCGGAAGGTGGAAGGACGCGATGCATGAGGGGAGTGCGAAGGCATGGCTACCGCCCGGGGGATCAATCCCTTTTTAAAGGCGGCTCTCCCTCAAGCGTCGGGGGCAAAGTCTTCACCAACATGCTCCAGGGTCCTCCCCCTACGACGCGGGGGCTGGGTCCCACACGTCATGCAAGCTGGCCCGGGATGGAAGAAGCCGAAACCACCGCACGCGGAGCGTGTAACCGCCCCGCGGTTACAAGCACTCCTCCATCCTCGCCGAAACCAGCGGTTGAAAGGGCGGACCGACATGCAGGTGGCGTGCAACCGCACCGCGGGGGCGCACCCCTTCGACTTCGGCGCATCCAGCATGGAGGCCCAGGCCCACACGTCATGCAACCGGCGCGCTGGTTACTACGTGCGAAAAACTGCACCGCCACTTGCGCCAATGCCGCGCCTTCTCAACTGAGGGACCAGTGCCGCGACTCGAGGCAACCCTGCGCGTGGCCCAACAGTGCCAGTCGAGCACATCGATCACGGGTCAGTCAGCCGCAGGAGGAGGCACGACGGTCGATATGGCCAAAAGTGAGCCGGCAGTAATGGCGGCAACTGACGAGCGGAAGCAGCAGTCAAATCGTCTGTGGGCTCACGTCCCCTCCTGGAGCAACAGGGGAGCCCTCTCCCACGGCGTGAAGACGACGCGCCCGTGTTCTGTTCCTCGAACGGCTCGCGCAACGACCGCCCCGCGAAACCACCCGTCCCGTCGCATTAACTCCGCGGCAGGGCAAGCGACACCTTTGACAGGCGAAGCGGGCGACGTTTCACCTCCGCCATGATGACCGCGTCAAAAAAGGTGCGCCACACCGTTTAAATTCATATCCTTTTTCTCTTCACCTTTCTCTCTCTTGCTACAGGGACCGGGAAAGGGGATATTTCGAAAGGGATCCTTCTCCGCGAAGGAAGCGGGCCCCGAGCCCTCCTACTGATCAGGGGTTCGAAGGCTGGCCCCTCGGAAGGGTTCGACAGCCGCCCCAGAGCACTCGGGCTTCAGGCTCATTACTGATCAGAGGTTCGAAGGCTGGCCCCTCAAAAGGGTTCGACAACCGCCTCAGAGTACTCGGGCTCCGTGCCCACTACTGATCAGGGGTTCGAAGGTTGGCCCCTCAAAGGGTTCGATAGCCGCCCCAGAGCACGCAGAGCGAGGGATGACTCTGGGTACGTCCGATACATGGCCAAGGCTCGGGCTACGCTCCCGAGGTACCCTAGGACATTTCCGAGACCAGCAGGAGCGATTTTGTAACGGAATCCCACCAAAGGGAGGCATCGAGCCCTCGGGCCCTATCGAACGGGACCGGGTCCGGCAAATCACCTGCAGGTACTTTTGGAGCGCGCCTCTAGGCCACTAGCCGACCCTTATCGAACGAGGCACGGGCGTCCACTCGGATCACCCGTTAGAAACTCACTGGAGACACCATGTTCGGCGCCCTCCGAGGGCAACATGGCGCTTTCCCCCCTCCTCCTTGCGGAAAGGCGACGAAGGGGCATATGATAAAAGTCGAGTCAGTCCTTGATCGTCCTCTCGCCCCGTGCAGAGGCTCGGGGGCTGCTCTCGCAAACCCGGCTACGACCAAACCGTTGACAGCGTCATCAAACTAGCCTGAAAACTCGGAACCTGACCATGCACCCGGGCTACGATTAGGTCACACGAGGGAACAACTAGACCGGCCGAGGCATCACAAAAGGCATTAAGACCTCAGAGGAGTCAAACCACTCCTCCGAGGCCTCGGGGGCTACACCCGGCAGGTGCGCTCGCGCGCACCCACCGGAACAAAGTGTAACCGAGAAAGGCTGGTCCCCTCACAAAAATGCGACAAAGCCTCCAAGCGAGTACCAAAACTCCCTTTGAGGCTCAAGGGCTACTGTCGAGTACCATAATTAGGGGTACGCCCAACACTCCTAAACTCGGCTGGTAATCACCATCAGCGCAAGCCGCAGAGACTGATGGGCATGATTCAAGTCAAGGCTTCGTCCACTCAAGGGACGCGATCTCGCCTCGCCCGAGCCCGGCCTCGGGCAGGAACACTAGTCCCAGACGAATTCACGCCTCGCCCGAGGGCCTCCTCAAGCAACGGGCGCACCCTCGACTCGCCCGAGGCCCAGCTCGGGCAGGCTTCGTTGTGAAGCAACCTTGGCCAAATCGCCTCACCAATCGACCGTATCGCAGGCGCATTCAATGCGAGGATCGCCTGACACCTTATCCTAACACGCGTTCCTCAGTCGACAGGGCCGAAGTGACCGCAGTCACTTCGCCCTTCCACTGACCGACATGACACGAAAACAGCGCCGCTCGCCCTTCTCCGACTGCCGTGCCACCCGCCAGGGTGAGGCTGACAACGGCTAAGTTCAGCCTCAGGCGCAACAGGAAGCTCTGCCTCGCCCGACCTTGGGCCTCGACCTCAGGAGGAGGTCTCCGCCTCGCCCGATCCCAGGGCTCAGCCCCGGCCTCGGCCTCGGAAGGTGGTCTCCGCCTCGCCCGACCCCAGGGCTCGGCCTCAACCTCAGCCTCGGAGGATGGTCTCCGCCTCGCCCGACCCCAGGGCTCGGCCTCAACCTCGACCTCTGAAGGAATCACGTCCTTACCCAACCCCGGCCTCGGCCTCAGGAGGAGTCTCCGCCTCGCCCAACCTTGGGCTCGGACCGACCACGACACAGGGGGTACATCATTGCCCTACCCCTAGCTAGCTCAGGCTACGGGGAACAAGACCGGCGTCCCATCCAGGCTCGCCCCGGTAAACAAGTAATGATGGCACCCCACGCGCGTCCATGACGACGACGGTTCTCAAGCCCCCTACGGAAGCAAGGAGACGTCAGCAAGGTCCCAGCAGCCCCGACAGCTGTGCTTCTACAGGGCTCAAGCGCTCCACCGATGGCCACGACACCGCGTGCACAGGGCTCTAGCACCTCTTCGACAGCCACATTGGCATGTACACAGGGCTCTGGCTCCTCTCTGCTGGACACGTTAGCATATAGCTACACCCCCATTATACACCTGGACCCTCTCCTTGCATCTATAAAAGGAAGGGCCAGGGCCCTCACACGGGAGGGTGGTCGCGCGGGAGGACGGGCTGACGAACAGGCTCACGCTCTCTCTCTCTCTCTCTCCCTCGCAAACGCTTGTAACCCCTACTGCAAGCACATCTGCCCTGGCGCAGGATAACACGAGCCACGGTTCTCCCCCCTTGTGTTCCATCTCGCGCCAACCCATCTGGGCTGGGGCACGCAGCGACAATTTTACTCGTCGGTCCAGGGACCCCCCGGGGTCTAAACGCCGACAAGAAGATTAAATCTCTCATATTTGTGCACTTGGGGTTGCTTGGCTAAAGTAAATGTGCCAATCAACAAAAAGCGTAAACTTGGGCCTAAAACTGTTGATTGTATATTCCTTGGGTACTCTTTTCACAGCACTGGATATAGGTTCTTAATTATAAAATCTGATGTGCCTGATATGTATGTTGATACTGTCATGGAATCAAGAGACGCAACATTTTTTGAGAATGAGTTTCCCATGAAGAATACACCTAGTGATACAAGTCATGAGACTATAATTCCCCATGAGCACGAACTGTCTATTCCTATAGATCATGCTGAGGATCCTCACGTTCACATCCCTGAGGAGGATGACACTATAGTCACTCGAAAGACCAAGAGACAGAGGGTTGCAAAATCCTTTGGTAATGACTTTATAGTGTACCTTGTGGAAGACACACCAACTACCATTAGTGAGGCATATTCCTCTCCTGATGCTGACTTATGGAAGGAAGCAGTAAGGAGTGAGATGGAATCTATTATGTCTAATGGAACTTGGAAGGTCGTTGACCGTCCTTATGGTTGTCAACCTATAGGCTGCAAATGGATCTTTAAGAAAAAGCTTAGGCCTGATGGTACAATTGAGAGGTACAAGGCAAGGTTTGTGGCCAAAGGATATACCCAAAAAGAGGGTGAAGATTTCTTTGATACCTACTTACCAGTGGCTCGATTGACTACAATTCGCACATTAATAGCCGTGGCAGCCTCTTATGGTCTTATCATTCATCAGATGGATGTTAAGACAGCTTTCCTAAATGGAGAGTTGAATGAGGAGATCTACATGGATCAGTCAGAAGGGTTCATTGTGGATGGTCAAGAGAACAAGGTGTGCAGGTTGACAAAATCATTGTATGGCCTAAAACAAGCACCTAAGCAATGGCATGAAAAGTTTGATAATACTCTTACAGCTGCTGGTTTTGCTGTAAATGAATCTAACACGTGTGTGTATTATCGGTATGGTGGGAGTGAGTCTGTTATACTGTGCCTTTATGTTGATGACATCTTGATCTTTGGATCAAATCTCAATGTGATTGAGGAAGTTAAAAATCTTCTATTGAGCAATTTTGAAATGAAAGATTTGGGAGAAGCTGATGTCATTCTAAACATAAAGCTTGTTAGAGAAGCTGATTGTCGGTGTTTCGACCCCGGGGGTCCCTGGACCGACGAGTAAATTATCGCCGCGTGTCCCAGCCCAGATGGGTCGGCGTGAGACGGAGCACGAAGGGGGGAAGGAGACAGGCAAAAGGGGAAACCCGCGGCCTTCGTGTTGTCCTGCGCCCAGGTCGGGTGCGCTTGCAGTAGGGGGTTACAAGCGTCCGCATGGGAGAGAGAGAGAGCCCTACGCGCCGGCCCGTCCTCCCGCGCGGCCAACCTTCTCGTACGAGAGCCCTGGACCTTCCTTTTATAGGCGTAAGGAGAGGGCCCAGGTGTACAATGGGGGATGTAGCAGTGTGCTAATGTGTCTAGAAGAGAGGAGCTAGAGCCCTTAGTACATGCCGTCGTGGCAGCCGAAGAGGTTTTGGCACCCTGTTCATGTGATGTCGTGGCCGTCGGAGGAGCGCTGGAGCCTTGCGGAAGGACAGCTGTCGGGGCTGTCGAGTCCTTGCTGACGTCTCCTTGCTTCCATAAGGGGCTGAGAGCTGCCGTCATCATGGAGCACGCGGGGCGCCATCATTATTTGTTTACCGGGGCGAGCCAGATGGGACGCCGGTCTTGTTCCCCGTAGCCTGAGCTGGCTAGGGGTAGGGTAATGATGGCCCCCCTTGTGACGTGGTCGGTCCGAGCCCTGGGTCGGGCGAGGCAGAGGCTCCTCTGAGGTCGAGGTCGAGTCTGTCTTCCGAGGTCGAGGTCGAGTCCGAGCCCCGGGTCGGGCGAGGCGGAGACCGTCGTCTGAGGCCAAGGCTGAGTCCAAGCCCTGGGCTCGGGCGAGGCAGAGTTCGTCATCTTCCAGAGCCGAGGCTGAGTTCGAGCCCTGGGGTCGGGCGAGGCGGAGTTCGTCGTCTTCCGGAGCCGAGGCTGAGCCCGAGCCCTGGGGTCGAGCAAGGCGGAGTCCATCGTCCGAGGCCGAGACGAGGGCCGAGCCCTGGGGTCGGGCGAGGCGGAGCTTCCTATGGCGCCCGAGGCCGAACTTGGCTGCTGTCAGCCTCACTCTATCGAGTGGCACAGCAGTCGGAGCGACGCAGGTGGCGCTGTCTTCTTGTTAGGTCGGTTAGTGGAGCGGCGAAGTGACTACGGTCATTTCGGCTCTGTCGACTGAAGATCGCTCGTCAGGATAAGGTGTCAGGCGATCCTTGCATTAAATGCTCCTGCGATACGGTCGGTCGGCGTGGCGATCTGGCAAGGTTGCTTCTCGGCGAAGACTGGGCCTCGGGCGAGCCGAAGGTGTGTTCGTTGCTTGAGGGGGCCCTCGGGCGAGACGTGAATCCTCCGGGGTCGGCTGCCCTTGCCCGAGGCTAGGCTCAGGCGAGGCGAGATCGTGTCCCTTGAGTGGACTGAGCCTTGACTTAATCGCACCCATCAGGCCTTTGCAGCTTTGTGCTGATGGGGGTTACCAGCTGAGATTAGGAGTCTTGGGGGTACCCCTAATTATGGTCCCCGACAGTAGCCCCCGAGCCTCGAAGGGAGTGTTGATACTCGCTTGGAGGCTTTTGTCGCACTTTTTTGCAAGGGGACCGGCCTTTCTCGGTTGCGTTTCATTCTGGTGGGTGCGCGCGAGCGCACCCGCCGGGTGTAGCCCCCGAGGCCTCGGAGGAGTGATTTGACTCCTTCGAGGTCTTAGCATGTTTCGTGATGCTTCGGCCGGTCTGGTTGTTCCCTCATGCGAACTGGTCGTAGCCTGGGTGCATAGTCGAGACCCAAGTTCTCGGGCTGGTATGTTGAAGCTGTCAACGGTTTGGCCGGAGCCGGGTTTGCGAGAGCAGCCCTCGAGCCTCCGCACAGAGCGAGAGGACAATCAAGGATAGACTCGGCTTTTTTACATACGCCCCTGCATCGTCTTTCCGCAAGGAGGAGGGGGGGAAAGCGCCATGTTGCCCTCGGAGGGCGCCAAACATGGTGTCTCCAGTGAGTTGCTAATGGGTAATCCAAGTGGACGCCCGTGCCCCATTCGTTAGGGGTCGGCTAGTGGCCCGGAGGCGCGCTCCAAAAGTACCTGCGGGTGATTTGCCAGACCCGGTCCCCTTTTGACGGGGTCTGAGGGCTCGATGCCTCCCTCTGGTGGGATTCCGTTACAAAATCATTCCCGTCGGTCTCGGAAATGTCCTAGGGTACCTCGGGAGCGTAGCCCGAGCCTTGGTTATGTATCGAACGTACCCAGGGTCATCCCTCGCTCTGAGTGCTCTGAGGAGGATGTCAGAACCCTTCGGGGGCCACCCTACGAACCCCTGATCAGTAGTGGGTGCGGAGCCCGGGTGGCCTGAGGCGGCCGTTGAACCCTTCCGAGGGGCACGCCTTTGAACCTCTGACCAGTAGTGGGCGCGGAGCCCGAGTGCTCTGAGGCGGCTGTTGAACCCTTCCGAGGGGCCAGCCTTCGAACCTCTGATCAGTAGGGGGGCTCGGGGCCCGCTTCCTTCGGGGAGAAGGATCCCTTTCGGAGTATCCCCTTTCCCGGTCCCTATGGCAAGAGAGAGAAAGAGGAAGTGGAAAAGGATACGAAATCGAATGATGTGGCACACCTTTTTTGACGCGGTCATCATGGTGGAGGTGAAGCATCGCCTGCTTCGACTGCCAAATGTGCCGCCTGTCCTGCCGCAGAGTTAATGCGACGGCACGAGTGGTTCGCGGGGCAGCCGTTGTGCGTGCGCGAGCCGTTCGGGGAACGGAACACGGGCGCGTCGTCTTCACGCCGTGGGAGAGGGCTCTCTCGCTGTCCCAGGAGGGGACGTGAGCTTGCTGACGACTTGACTGCTGCTTCCGCCCGCCTGCCACCGCCATTACTGCCGGCCCATTTCTGGCCGTATCGACCGTCGTGCCTTCTCCCGTGGCTGACTGACCCGTGACCGATGTGCTCGTTTGGCACTGTCGGGTCATGCGCTGGGTCGCCTCGAGTCGCGGCACCGGTTCCGCAGTCGAGAAGGCGCGGTACTGGCGCGAGTGGCAGTGCAGTTTCTCGTACGTAGTAACCGGCGCGTCGGTTACATGACGTGTGGGCCTGGGCCTCCTTGCTGGACGCGTTGAAGTCGAAAGGGTGCGCCCCCTTGGTGCGGCTGCATGCCGCCTGCATGGCGGTCCGCTCTTTCACCCGCTGGTCTGGGCGAAAGTGGAGAAGCGCTTGTAACCGCTGGGCAGTTACGCGCACCGCGCGCGGCGGTTTGGCTTCTTCCGCCTTGGGCCAGCTTGCATGACGCGTGGGGCCTAGCCCCCGTGTCGTAGGGGGAGGACCTTGGAGCGTGTTGGAGAAGACTCAATCCGCGACGGCTGAGGACGCAAGTGGGGAGAGTTGCCTTTAAAAGGAGGGTGACCCCCTTGGAAGGCAACCATGTCTTCGCACTCCCTTCATGCCTCGCGTCCTTCCACCTTCCGAGCCCCCGGATGGGGAGCGCCCGCAGGGACGGAACCAGAGTTCCGTTTGTAATGGCACCTTGAATGCCGGTGTCTGTTCATTGTGGCTGTCGGGGCCTGAACATGTATGCATTTTTGGCATGAAGCCGTGTTTTTTCCTCATTTCGAGCACTAGGACTCGCCTGTCGGCTAACTGAACCGCTTAACCAAGTGTGAGTTGCCTCGTGCGAAGGTGACGAGTGAGGTATCTGTATCCCGGAGGCGTAGGAGTCCCTCGGCTCGGTCGGCCTTGCCGCCCGAAGCTTCTCTTGCTTAGTTAAAGGAACCCTCGGTCGCTCTTCGATGAGCCGAAGCCGGAGGCAGCAGTGTCAGTGTGGACAGAGGCAGAGTTGGCTCGAAAAGAAGACTTCGCCAGCCGGAGCCTGGCCGGGCTGTCCACTGGCGGGACCAGCGCCGGAGTCGGGTTGTCGAGGCCATGAGCCGTCTGCTCGGGCCAGGTCCCTGGAGGAGACCCTGGCGGTGATGGCCCGGGCGTGGTGCTGACGTCGTCCTTCGGAGCGGAGATCCTTCGCTCGTGTTGCCATCCGAGGCTCGGTCGGACTTCACCGAAGGTGGAGTTGACGCCGAGGGTGCTGCTGCTCCCCCTCCATCGACGTTTGAGCCTGCAGGATCGGTTCGCCTGTAGTATGCATATGTTTTTTGCGGCCGCCGAGGCCCAAACATACTGTCGTCGCGTTGTAAAGCTGCGTTTCTTTTCCTCTTGTTTCGAGTATCTGGACTTATTTGTCGGTAACAGAATTGTTTGTCCGAGCGAGAGTTACTTTTCACGGAAGGTGATGAGTGAGGTATCCGTATCCCGGAGGCGTAGGAGTCCCTCGGCTCGGTCGGCCTTGCCGCTTACGTGTACTCTTACTCGTCCGTAGGATTCTGCTATCGATATAGTCGAGAAGGCACGAAAAATCGTTTCGGCAGAAAAGCTTCCGAGCATTAAGACTTGTTCGGTCAGTGGAATCGCTTATCCGAGCGTGAGTTACTTATCGCAGAAGGTGATGAGTGAGGTATCCGTATCCCGGAGGCGTAGGAGTCCCTCGGCTCGGTCGGCCTTGGCTGCTTACGTGAACTCCGTCGTTTTCAGGATCCCACTTTCGAAGTAGTCGAAAAGCACGAAAGACGTTCTAGCAGAAAGACTTTTTCCGAGGTAAATTTTGACGCAAAGGGGGTTCCCCCTTCTAGCTTCCGAGGGAGGGTCGGGCTTTGCTGAGGCAAGGCTGACCCTTCCTTGATGGTTAGACTTCATATGTAAACGAGGTGTATGAACGGCTTGAAAACATCTTAAGGGTAGAAGAGACGTAGCTGTCGGATGTTCCAAGCGTTGCTGTAGACCTTGCCTTGACTGTTGGCTAGCTTGTACGTCCCGGGCTTCAAAACCTTGGCGATGACGAACGGCCCTTCCCAGGGAGGCGTGAGCTTGTGCCGCCCTCGGGCGTCTTGTCGTAGTCGAAGCACCAAGTCGCCCACCTGGAGGTCTCGGGACCGAACCCCTCGGGCGTGGTAGCGTCGCAGGGACTGCTGATACCGCGCCGAGTGTAGTAAGGCCATGTCCCGAGCCTCTTCCAGCTGGTCCAGTGAGTCTTCTTGGTTTGTTCGATTGCTTTGGTCGTCGTAGGCCCTCGTCCTCGGGGAACCATATTCTAAGTCTGTGGGCAAGATGGCCTCGGTCCCATAGACTAGAAAGAACGGTGTGAAGCCCGTGGCTCAGCTCGGCGTTGTCCTCAGACTCCAGACCACCGAGGGGAGCTCCTTCATCCATCGTTTGTCGAACTTGTTGAGGTCGTTGTAGATCCTCGGCTTGAGTCCTTGCAGAATCATGTCGTTGGCACGTTCTACCTGCCCATTCGTCATGGGGTGAGCCACGGCGGCCCAGTCCACCCGGATGTGGTGATCCTCGCAGAAGTCCAGGAACTTTCTACCGATGAACTGGGTGCCGTTGTCGGTGATGATGGAGTTCGGGACCCCAAAGCGATGGATGATGTTGGTGAAGAATGCCACCGCCTGTTCGGACCCGATGCTGTTTAGGGGTCGGACCTCGATCCACTTGGAGAATTTGTCGATGGCGACCAGCAGGTGCGTGTAGCCCCCGGGTGCCTTCTACAAGGGACCGACGAGGTCCAGACCCCACACAGCAAACGACCAGGTGATGGGTATTGTCTGTAGAGCCTGAGCGGGCAGGTGGGTCTGCCTTGCGTAGAATTGACACCCTTGGCATGTGCGGACAATTCTAGTGGCGTCGGCCACCGCGGTCGGCCAGTAGAAACCTTATCGGAAAGTGTTTCCAACAAGGGCTCGAGGCGCTGCGTGATGACCGCAAGCCCCTGAGTGTATTTCTTGTAAGAGCTCCTGGCCTTTGGCGATGGATATGCATCGCTGGAGGATGCCGGAGGGGCTGCGATGGTAGAGCTCCTTCCCATCCCCCAGCAAGACGAACGACTTGGCGCGCCGCGCCAGTCGCCGAGCTTCGGCTCGGTCGAGGGGCAGCTCTCCTTGGTGGAGATATTGCAGGTACAGGGTCTGCCAATCTCGATTAGACGGGACCCCATTCCGCTCTTCCTCGACGCGTAGTGCCTCACCCTCGGGGGCCGAGGGTGCCTCGGGCTAGGCCAAGGGCGCCTCGGGCTGGGCCGAGGCCTTCTCGGGCTCGGGCGTGTCGTCGGTCTTGACTGAGGGTTGATGTAGGTCTAGGGAGAAGACGTCCGGGGGAACCGTTGTTCGCCCCGAGGCTATCTTAGCTAGCTCGTCCGCAGTCTCGTTGTATCGTCGGGCGACATGGTTGACCTCGAGCCCGTAGAACTTGTCTTCCAGGCGTCGAACCTCATCGTAGTAGGCTTCCATCTTTGGGTTGCGGCAGTGGGAGTTCTTCATGACTTGGTCGATGACAAGCTGCGAGTCACCACGGGCGTCGAGGCATCGGACCCCTAGCCCGATGGCGATGCGCAACCCGTTGACCAGAGCCTCGTACTCAGCCACGTTGTTGGACGCCAGGAAATGGAGGCGCAGCACGTAGCGGAGGTGATTCCCGAGGGGCGAGATGAAGAGCAGGCCCGCGCCTGCCCCTGTTTTCATTAGCGACCCGTCGAAAAACATGGTCCAGAGTTCCAGTTGGATCGGAGCCGCCGGGAGCTGGGTGTCGACCCATTCAGCCACGAAGTCTGCCAAGACTTGGGACTTGATGGCTTTTCAAGGGGTGAACGAGATTGTCTCGCCCATGATTTCCACCGCCCACTTTGCAATCCTTCCCGAGGCCTCTCGGCACTGGATGATCTCCCCCAGGGGGAAGGATGACACCACAGTCACCGGATGAGACTCGAAGTAGTGTCGCAACTTCCGCCGCGTCAGAATCACCGCGTACAACAGCTTCTGAATTTGGGGGTAGCAGATCTTGGTCTCGGACAGTACCTCACTGATGAAGTAGACCGGCCTCTGGACGGGCAATGCATGCCCTTCTTCTCGTCTCTCAACCACGATCGCGGCGCTGACCACCTGAGTGGTAGCGGCGACGTAGATCAAGAGGGCTTCTCCGGCAGCGGGAGGCACCAGGATGGGTGCGTTTGTAAGGAGCGCCTTCAGGTTCCCGAGGGCTTCCTCGGCCTCAGGGGTCCAAGTGAAGCACTCGGCCTTCCTTAAGAGGCGGTACAGAGGTAGGCCTCTTTCGTCGAGGCGCGAGATGAAACGGCTCAGAGCCGCAAGGCATCCCATGACCCTCTGTACACCTTTCAAGTCTTTGATGGGGCCCATGTTGGTGATGGCCGCAATTTTCTCCGGGTTGGCCTCGATGCCCCGCTCGGAGACGATGAACCCCAAGAGCATGCCTCGGGGGACTCCGAAGACACACTTCTCGGGATTGAGTTTCACGCCCTTCGCCTTGAGACACCGGAATGTCGTTTCAAGGTCGGAGAGGAGGTCGGAGGCTTTCCTCGTCTTGACTACGATGTCATCGACGTAAGCCTTGACCGTTCGACCAATGTGCTTGCCAAACACGTGGTTCATGCACCTTTGGTATGTCGCACCCGCATTCCTCAAATCAAATGGCATAGTAACGTAGCAGTACATGCCAAAAGGTGTGATGAAAGAGGTCGCGAGCTGGTCGGACTCTTTCATCCTGATTTGGTGATACCCTGAGTAGGCATCGAGGAAAGACAGGGTTTCACACCAGCAGTGGAATCCACGATATGATCGATGCGAGGCAGAGGGTAGGGAACCTTCGGACATGCTTTGTTTAGACCAGTGTAGTGTAATATCCCAGAAACATTTTTGGACCAAAAGTTGATCTACGGTGTGTGGATGTGAGAAAGGGTTGTGGGCCATTGGATGCAAAGGCAGAAGTCATCTGGGGCGTCGGTTCTTTTCTCCCACAAAACCCTAGGTGGCCACCCCTTTTCCCTCCACCCCCCTCTCTTGGCCGCCACCCTCCCCCCTTTTTTCCCTTGGTTGGCCACCCCCTCTCCTCCCATGGCAGCCGCCCACCATTTCTTCCTCCTCCCTAGATCTCCCCCTCCCCCACGCAGCAAGGATCGAGAAGAGGAGGAGCAAGAAGGATTGATGAAGAGGAAGAGAGGATCAAGGAGATGTTCTACCCCCCCATCTATTGCAGATTTTCTTGGGGAAACCCTAGGTAAGGATGGGATCCTTGTTCCTCCATATAATTATGTGCTTTTGGAGGTTGTGGATCATGTGGATTGAAGGATTAGAGGTTGGATTAGATGTGGGGTTAGGTTTTGATCTCGAATTTAATTTCTGCAGAATGGCAGATTCGACAGTTTCTGTTCATACCAGTTTTCTGTGATCTTAGTGGCCTCAAAAAAATAAAAAGTTTATATATGAGTCGTAGATAATTTGTAGATCTTTCCGTGGCCGCGAAGAACACCTCAATCGGACATCAGATCAGAAAGTTATTGCAGTTTGATTATAGCAGTTTTTCAGTCTCATAATTCTGTGCAGAATCTGTTCTCTTAAGAGTTAGGCAATTTTATCAACAGAATTAAACTATGGGTTGGTAAAAGTAGTTGTAGATAATTTCATAAACTTTCCAGATTGTTAAAGAGTGCATTCATATGATTTGTGAAACTCCAGTTATGTTTGTTTTACTGTGGCTGTTCCTGTTTGCCTGACAAAAATGAGCGGGTCTGTTCGCTGGTAGGTTTCATCAGGTAAATGGCCGAATTGGCTCTTCCAACTATGGAGACTTCTACAGAGGGATAAAAGTTCTTACTGCCAGTAGAATTCCAGGATTTTTGGTTGAGTAGTTTGTGAGATATCGAATTTTGAAGTTAATTACGCTGCTGTTTGAAACAGATTCAGTCAGTTATCTTGTTAGAGATTTTAGAACTTGTAGATGGCAGATTTTAATTATCCATTGAATACCGAAGTTGTAGAGTATTTTGTGTAGATACTCCTAGATTATTTGTTTGATATCACAACTGTTATAATTTTAAAGATACAAAATTAACAAACAGCGCTGCTGCTGTATGTCATGTGGTTCAGGGTGGGAGTCTTTCCACCAGGTCTTGGTTTCAAGTGTAGGAGCGATTTGTTGATTGTTGGCAAATGTTTGAGAAATATTTGTACTAAGTTTTATGCCCGCTAGCAGGTGGCTACACTCCAGATCATGCCTAGTACATTTCTTCTTCTTCGATGAAGGCAAGTGAATGTAGCAGTGGTTGCTTCCGTTCTGACCTGTTATTTCTATTGCCTACACTCTAATATTCAGAAGTATTGGATTCTTTCATAATTGGACTCTATGGTGATGCTTTACTTGCTTGCATTATGCTGATGCTCAATCATATATTGATGATGATGATGATTCGAGTATGACTCGTGAGATTAATTCACACCCCTGAAGGTAAATGAAGTATTATTTGAGGTTGGTATTGTATCTGAAGGTAAATAAAGTATTATTTGAGGTTGGTATTGTATCTGAAGGTAAATGAAGTATTATTTGAGGTTGTATTGTATGTGAAGGAAGTGAAGTATATTGATAAATGCAACATGCCATATACATTGCATGATTCACTTGCATCTGAAGGTTTGTCGTGACCTATGGTCCGACCGTACCGGTACAACTTAGCATCGTACGTTGCCCGAGGAGGGGTACGATGCGGCTTCATACCCTTAGAGGTATGAAGGCAGAGGACATATGCATTGCATTCATATGCATTCATTGAAGTGGTATTTGTAGATGGTGTGGTTTTATACTCTAAGAGGTATGAAGGCAGAGGACTTACACATTGCATTACTATGCATACATCGAAATGATATTTGCAGGTATTGTTGACGCAGGAAAGTGTTATACAACCTATTGTGGTTGTTCGAGGAAATGAGATGGCATTGGTTATTTTGGGACTATTGAGTTCTATATCTACAAGTATTTCTGTTCTCAATTGTGATCCCTTTAAAATGTTGATTAATTCAATTTTTTTGGTTTAAATATCTCGTCGAAACAATTCACTTGCCGAGATGTTTCATCTCACTCTTGCATTACTCAATGCAGGTACTTGATTCATGTTGGGAATAAGGGGAGTAGCAGCACGTCCACCTTCACTCTCATAATAACGCTGCCCAGGCACAACCATGATTTAATTAGAAACTTCTTGTCAAAGGATGTTTGTTTTTAACTAGTCGTGCACACTAGTTAATTCAGTTCATGACGTTATGGTTATCTTCCCATTGCTAGCAGATTATTAATGTCTAGTATGTTTTCTTATCATGATATCTGTTTATACTTTGTTGCTTCCACGTTTATGCAAATTTTCAAAGGAGATGCTGTCGACATTTTATATATGAATGTTAGTTGTGTAGTTTAGTAGCATT
Organism: Zea mays; assembly: GCF_902167145.1. Taxonomy (NCBI): domain Eukaryota; kingdom Viridiplantae; phylum Streptophyta; class Magnoliopsida; order Poales; family Poaceae; genus Zea; species Zea mays. The sequence continues at coordinate 40,188,239 of NC_050099.1, read as the reverse complement.
TCGGGGTGTTTGTGGATCCCGGGGTGTTACATGTAGTCTACACACATCCGCCATTTCCCTCCTTCCTTTCTCACAAGCACAGGGTTGGCAAGCCATTCGGGATGGAATACCTCTTTGATGAACCCTGCAGCCATCAGCTTGTGGATCTCCTCGCCTATGGCTCTGCGCTTTTCTTCGTCGAATCGGCACAGAGGCTGCTTCACGGGTCGGGCTCCAGCTTGGATATCCAGCGAGTGCTCGACGACATCCCTCGGTATGCCAGGCATGTTCGAGGGACTCCACGCGAAAACTTCGGCGTTCGCGCGGAGAAAGTCAACGAGCACAGCTTCCTATTTGGGGTCGAGCTTGGAGCCGATCCGGATCTGCATGGAGGCGTCGTTGCTGGGGTCGAGAGGGACGGACTTAACCGTCCCTGCTGGCTCGAAGTTGCCGGCATGGCGCTTCACGTCTGGCGCCTCCTTAGAGAGGCTCTCCAGGTCGGCGAGGAGGGCCTCAGATTCGGCGAGGGCCTCGGCGTACTCCATGCACTCCACGTCGCATTCGTACGTGTGTCGGTACGTGGGGCCGATGGTGATGACCCCGTTGGGGCCCGACATCTTGAGCTTGAGGTAGGTGTAGTTGGGGACGGCCATGAACTTGGCGTAGCACGACCTCCCCAGCACTGCGTGGTAGGTTCCTCGGAACCCGACCACCTCGAACGTGAGGGTTTCCCTTCTGAAGTTGGAGGGAGTCCCGAAGCAGACGGGCAGATCGAGTTGTCCGAGGGGTTGGACGCGTTTCCCGGGGATGATCCCATGAAAAGGCGCTGCGCCTGTCCGGATCGAGGACAGATCGATCCGCAGGAGCCCGAGGGTCTCGGCGTAGATGATGTTGAGGCTGCTGCCTCCGTCCATGAGGACCTTGGTGAGCCTGACGTTGCCGATGACGGGGTCGACAACGAGCGGATATTTCCCCGGGCTCGACACGCGGTCGGGGTGGTCGCCCTGGTCGAAGGTGATGGGCTTGTCGGACCAGTCTAGGTAGATTGGTGCCGCCACCTTTACCGAGCAAACCTCCCGACGCTCTTGCTTGCGGTGCCGAGCCGAAGCGTTCGCCACTTGCCCACCGTAGATCATGAAGCAGTCGTGGACCTCGGGGAACTCCTCTGCCTTGTGATCCTCCTTCTTGTCATTGTTGTGGGCCCTGCCACCTTCCGCAGGTGGCCCGGCCTTGTGAAAGTGGCGCCGAAGCATGACGCACTCCTCAAGGGTGTGCTTGACGGGCCCCTGATGATAGGGGCACGACTCCTTGAGCATCTTGTCAAAGAGATTGGCACCTCCGGGAGGTTTTCGAGGGTTCTTGTACTCAGCGGCGGTGACAAGGTCCGCGTCGGCGGCGTCGCGTTTCGCTTGCGACTTCTTCTTGCCTTTCTTCTTGGTGCCGCGTTGAGTGGACGCCTCGGGGACATCTTCCGGCTGGCGGCCCTGGGGCTGCTTGTCCTTCCGGAAGATGGCCTCAACTGCCTCCTGGCCAGAGGCGAACTTGGTGGCGATGTCCATCAGCTCGCTCGCCCTGGTGGGAGTCTTGCGACCCAGCTTGCTCACCAGGTCGCGGCAGGTGGTGCCGGCGAGGAACGCGTCGATGACGTCCGAGTCGGTGACGTTGGGCAGCTCGGTGCGCTGCTTCGAGAATCGCCGGATGTAGTCCCGGAGAGACTCTCCCGGCTGCTGGCGGCAGCTTCGGAGATCCCAGGAGTTCCCAGGGCGCACGTACGTGCCCTGGAAGTTGCTGGCGAAGGCTTGGACCAGGTCATCCCAGTTGGAGATCTGCCCCGGAGGCAGATGCTCTAGCCAGGCTCGAGCGGTGTCGGAGAGGAACAGGGGGTGGTTGTGGATGATGAGGTTATCATCGTCCGTTCCACCCAGCTGGCAGGCCAGCCGGTAGTCCTCGAGCCATAGTTCCGGCCTCGTCTCCCCCGAGTACTTTGTGATGGTAGTCGGGGTTCGGAACCGGGTCGGGAACGACGCCCGTCGTATGGCCCGGCTGAAAGCCTGCGGACCGGGTGGTTCGGGCGAGGGACTCCGATCCTCCCCGCTGTCGTAGCGTCCCCCACGCCTGGGGTGGTAGCCTCGGCGCATTCTCTCGTCGAGGTGGGCTCGACGGTTGCGGTGGTGGTGCTCGTTGCCGAGGCGACCCGGGGCCACAGGCGCTGTGTTGCGCGTGCGCCCGGTGTGGACCGAGGCTTCCCGCATGAATTGGGAAGTCGCGGCGCGATGCTCTGAGGGATACCCCTGCCTTCGGGAGGCAGAGCTTTCGGCCCGTCGGACCGCGGCATCCTCCAGGAGATTCTTGAGCTCTCCCTGGATACGCCGCCCTTCGGTGGTCGATGGTTCCGGCATCGCGCGGAGTAGTATTGCTGCCGCAGCCAGGTTCTGGTCGACCCCACTAGAAGCCAGTGGCGGCCTTGCCCTGACGTCGTCGACAATGCGGAGCTGGATGCCCTAGGGCAGATGACGTGCTTCTCCGGCCGGAGCTCGGTCTGCCCATTCCTGCCCGATGTTCCGCCGGAACTGCTCAAGAGTTCCTGCTCCCTCGTCAAGCCTGGCCTGCACCTCGTGGATTTGCTCGAGCTGTGCGTCCTGACCCCCGCAGGGACTGGGACCACAGCTAGCTCCCGAAGGATGTCAACGCGAGGCGCGGGCCTAGGGGGATCGCTGTTTCCCGGCATACCAAGATGGTCGCCTTCGCCGGGACCCCCTAGATCGACGTGGAAACATTCACGACTTGGGCCACAGTCCTTGTCGCCGAAGCTGCAGCTACCATCGAAACAATCGGAGAGGCAGTAGTCGCATGCGGTCATGAAGTCCCGCATGGCACTTGGGTTACCGAGCCCGGAGAAATCCCAACAAAAGTCGGGCTCGTCATCTTCCTCGGAATCTGAGGGTCCGTAGGTCGAGACGGCCGTCAGCCGGTCCCAGGGTGACCGCATATGATACCCCGGAGGGTTTGAACATGCCTTTATAAAAGCGTCCACCAAAGCGGGGTCGCTCGGTGGGTCGCAGCTGGATCTAAAAGGCACGAGATGGGAACCGGTCGGTACCTCTTGGTCGACAGGCGGTGGTGAAATCGCGTCAATGGCGGACTGCACCGTCATCTCAGGTACGAGGGTGACGCCCAACAAGTCCCTCGCGAGCGTGCTGGCGTCGTTCGTTCGCTTGGAGTTGGCGTGTTGCGGGGAAACGGCGCTCGTCTTCGTCTCAGACGCGAGGTCATCGCCCGACGTGTCCCCCGTTGGGGCGCCGGCGCCGTCGACTCGCTCGACAGCCGACGAGGTGCCGCCTCCTGCTTGGCCATGGTTGCCCCGCCTCCTCCTCCGTCGGCGGGGGAGGCGACGGGACAAACCTGAATGTTGTTCTTCCACCACGTGGGGAAGACGTCGTTGATTCCGCCGCCGGCGGGCGGGCTGTCGGCCACCATTGTCGCTGTCGCGCGGCGGAGGAAGGAGTATCATGTCGTAGCTGCCGTCGAGGGACATGAACTCAAGACTCCCGAAATGGAGAATCGTCCCGGGTTGGAAAGGTTGCTGGAGACTACCCATCTGGAGCTTGACGGGAAGCTGTTCGTCAACACACAGCAGGCCCCTACCTGGCGCGCCAACTGTCGGCGTTTCGACCCCGGGGGGTCCCTGGACCGACGAGTAAATTATCGCCGCGTGTCCCAGCCCAGATGGGTCGGCGTGAGACAGAGCACGAAGGGGGGAAGGAGACAGGCAAAAGGGGAAACCCGCGGCCTTCGTGTTGTCCTGCGCCCAGGTCGGGTGCGCTTGCAGTAGGGGGTTACAAGCGTCCGCGTGGGAGAGAGAGAGAGCCCTACGCGCCGGCCCGTCCTCCCGCGCGGCCAACCTTCTCGTACGAGAACCCTGGACCTTCCTTTTATAGGCGTAAGGAGAGGGCCCAGGTGTATAATGGGGGATGTAGCAGTGTGCTAACGTGTCTAGCAGAGAGGAGCTAGAGCCCTAAGTACATGCCGTCGTGGCAGCCGGAGAGGTTTTGGCACCCTGTTCATGTGATGTCGTGGCCGTCGGAGGAGCGCTGGAGCCTTGCGGAAGGACAGCTGTCGGGGCTGTCGAGTCCTTGCTGACGTCTCCTTGCTTCCGTAAGGGGCTGAGAGCCGTCGTCGTCATGGAGCACGCAGGGCGCCATCATTATTTGTTTACCGGGGCGAGCCAGATTGGACGCCGGTCTTGTTCCCTGTAGCCTGAGCTGGCTAGGGGTAGGGTAATGATGGCCCCCCTGTGACGTGGTCGGTCCGAGCCCTGGGTCGGGCGAGGCGGAGGCTCCTCCGAGGTCGAGGTCGAGTCTGTCTTCCGAGGTCGAGGTCGAGTCCGAGCCCCGGGTCGGGCGAGGCGGAGACCGTCGTCCGAGGCCAAGGCTGAGTCCGAGCCCTGGGCTCGGGCGAGGCGGAGTTCGTCGTCTTCCGGAGCCGAGGCTGAGTCCGAGCCTTGGGGTCAGGCGAGGCGGAGTTCGTCGTCTTCCAGAGCCGAGGCTGAGTCCGAGCCCTGGGGTCGGGCGAGGCGGAGTTCGTCGTCTTCCGGAGCCGAGGCTGAGCCCGAGCCCTGGGGTCGGGCGAGGCGGAGTCCATCGTTCGAGGCCGAGATGGGGGCCGAGCCCTGGGGTCGGGCGAGGCAGAGCTTCCTATGGCGCCCGAGGCCGGACTTGGCTGCTGTCAGCCTCACTCTGTCGAGTGGCACAACAGTCGGAGCGACGCAGGCGGCGCTGTCTTCTTCTCAGGTCGTTCAGTGGAGCGGCGAAGTGACTGCGGTCATTTCGGCTCTGTCGACTGAAGAGCGCTCGTCAGGATAAGGTGTCAGGCGATCCTTGCATTAAATGCTCCTGCGATACGGTCGGTCGGCGTGGCGATCTGGCCAAGGTTGCTTCTCGGCGAAGACTGGGCCTCGGGCGAGCCGAAGGTGTGTTCGTTGCTTGAGGGGGCCCTCGGGCGAGACGTGAATCCTCCGGGGTCGGCTGCCCTTGCCCGAGGCTGGGCTCGGGCGAGGCGAGATCGTGTCCCTTGAGTGGACTGAGCCTTGACTTAATCGCACCCATCAGGCCTTTGCAGCTTTGTGCTGATGGGGGTTACCAGCTGAGATTAGGAGTCTTGGGGGTACCCCTAATTATGGTCCCCGACGCTGATGGTGGGGTAACTTTGTTACAATCCCATTATGTGGAAAAGGTATTGAGTCGCTTTGGTTTTAGTGACTGTGATCCTACTCCAACACCTTATGACCCTAGCATGCTATTGAGAAAGAATCGGAGAATAGCAAGGGATCAATTGACGTACTCCCAGATCATTGGCTTGCTCATGTACCTTGCAAGTGCAACAAGGCCAGACATCTCTTATGCTGTGAGTAAGCTGAGTCGATTTGTGTCGAAACCAGGAGATGATCACTGGCGTACTCTTGAGAGAGTGTTGCGATATTTGAAAGGTACTATGACATACAGTATTCATTATACTGGAAACCCAAAAGTGCTGGAAGGCTATTGTGATGCCAACTGGATTTCTGATGCTGATGAGCTTTATGCCACAAGCGGATATGTGTTTCTGTTTGGAGGTGGCGCTGTTTCCTGGAAGTCTTGCAAGCAGACTATCTTAACGAAGTCTACAATGGAAGCAGAACTCGCGGCATTAGACACTTTTGGGGCTGAGGCCGAGTGGCTACGTGATTTCCTATTCGATTTACCTGTAGTTGAAAAACCGATACCGGCTATTTCCATGAACTGTGACAACCAAACTGTGATTATAAAGGTTAACAGTTCTAGGAATAACATGAAGTCTACAAGGTATGTTAAGAGGAGATTGAAATCTGTCAGAAAGCTGAAAAACTCCGGAGTTATAACGGTGGATTATGTCCACACATCGAATAATCTGGCAGATCAATTCACTAAGGGTCTGTCACGCAATGTGATAGAAAGTGCATCGAGAGAAATGGGTATGAGATCCATGTGAAATCTACTCTAGTGGTAACCTGCTCTATGTGATCGGAGATCCCGTGAAGTAGAGTGGAGAAACAAGCTAGGAGTAGATTGTGAGGAAAGATCCCTTCCTTAACTCATTTTTGATGCACATCTTTCCTATCTCTAAGGCAGGATGGTATTTACCTTAATGTATTCCAAGAGTCTTATAAAGGTGAGATGTTGTCCTACAGAACATCTTCTGAGGAATACACCTATATGAGTCAGACTGCTAGTCACAGTCTATGGGACTTGGGTAATCCCTAAATACTCATGAAAGGCACTGAAGTGTGACTTATATGCTTCTAAACAGCGGGAATACCCTTTTGCAGCCTAGTATCAGCAAAGGATTTGAGCGAATCTCACTTCGCACAAAACTGTCAATTCAAGGCTTAGTCCATTGTTCAGTTGTGAATGAGTGAAACTCTTATTCTAAATGGATGTTCAACTTAACAGTCTCCATCGAAACACTGGTATATCAAAGGATTGTGATTCTGATACTTCATCATTACAAACCCTAGAGTTTGGTGGGGATTATTGGATCTTTTATGGGCTTGGCCCATTTATTGAATAAACTCTATGGTGTGTAATGGTGGAGAATACCAATAGTACCATATTGGAAGTTCAAGGGTCGTTGGCTTGACTTATATGGTGGGAATTATTCCACTTAATTTGAGAAGTCAAGAAACGGACAAGGGCGTGCCAAACGCGCGCGCGCGCCGCCGCCGCCGGCCGGGCCGGGCTCGGGCCGGGCGTGGCGTGGCGAGGCAGGCAGGCGAGCGGGCGTGGTGTGGTGTGGTTGTGTTAATTTTTAGCACTCACTAACCGCGGGAGTTTCAACTCTTGAACGTCTCTTGGCGTGCCGCATGCGAGACCCTTACCCGGGCTCGGGTCGGGCGTGTCGTGTCGTGGCGTGGCGAGGCAGGCAGGCGGCGAGCGTGCGTGGTGTGGTTGTGTTAATTTTTAGCACTCACTAACCGCGGGAGTTTCAACTCTTGCCCGTCTCTTGGCGTGCCGCATGCGAGACCCTTACCCTTCAGCTGCCCGTCTCTTGGCGTGATACAACGAGACCCTTCTCCTTCAGCTTCCCTCGGCGAGAGGTTAAGTAGGGGAGAACCCCTGTCACTTGGTACACGAGAGCAGAACCTTCAGAATCACAGTCCTGCCGCAAGTGTGGGTGTTTCCATCTCGTAGCTCTGCGCGCACAGAGAGGCGAGAGGGCAGGTGCCTCCGAAGCCCTTGTCGTTCGAGACCTTGCACGAGGGATCGACAATTAGGTTTTTGGGGAGCGTTTACGCGACTGCCCAAAACATCTTCACCTCTGGTTCCTGGAGTCTTCATCACGTACGGATGACAAGAGAAGCTGGACAAGGATCAGGATCCTCAGAGCGCATGGGAGGGTATGATCAATTTAGTTCGTTACTGTTTTACGTTCTACAGATTATATATGGTTCATATGTTCATCTCTGTTGTTTCGTATGTAGCCATAGAATTATCTCATCTGTTCTGTCATATTATATTATGTTATATCTGCTTGTTTTAATTTTACAGTCATGCTGTTTATGTTACTATCTGATTATTTTCAGTTGTTCCATCATAATACATGTAATATGTTTATATGCGTATTATATTTATATAATTCATATACTTTATGTTCTCATGATCCATATTATTATGGATATATTTGAGATCACGATTTCTATAATTAATTATCTGTTATATATTATCATCATAATATTAATTTATAGAATTAAAATGATATGGAAAATGACTATATTTCTAACAGACGGTGGTTAGCTAGCACGCGCGAGCGCGTAGCACAGCAGGCCGATGGTTGGGTAGCCAGCTAGCTATAGCTATTAGCGCTAGGCTCCGACATGCACGAGCCTAGCTGTGGGTTCAGTCACCGCCTACCAGTACTTAGGGGGTGTTTGGTTGCTCCTGCTAAAGTTTAGTCCGGATCACATCAAGCGTTTGACTTTTAAATAGGAGTATGAAATATAGACCCAACCAACTGGACTAGATTCGTCTCGTCTTTTAATCTTCGGCTGACAAATTAGTTTTATAATCCGACTACATTTAATACCCGGAACGGAGGTTCAAACATTCGATGGGACAGGGGCTAAATTTTAGCGGGGTGTAACCAAACACCCCCTTATTGTTAAGTATAGGGTCGTCGCCGCCGCTGTTAGTTTGTGCTTTCCGATCCGTTTCTTCAGATAATAGTACATAGCTTCTGTTTTGTTTGGTTCACAAAATATATCATAAATACCAAATAATTTATATTTGAGTATCAGCAGTAAATTTAAATAGACCGATATCAATTCTATCTAGTGTGGTACCTTATTACGATTACAATTAAACTTAAACAAACATGATTTAAAAGTCATCAGTTACAATATAAATCACAAGAGCCATGTAATAATAAAGTATCCTGCTACAGATGCTGTTTTGGGTGATGGTGGTGTTGGTTTGTGGCTTAGGTACTGAGTGTCTGAGTGAGGGCTGCCATGCATACAGTTTATAGCTAATATAACTGTATGTGTCGTTGAACCAATTCACGTACGCGTCACCATTAAATAAACAATTATGTATATATATGTATGTATGGATGGAGGTGGTGGTGCAATTCATACGAGTACGGCTGCCGCCTTGATCTGCTCCAGCTCCAGCCGTGAGACCCTCGATCTTGTTTGATTGATTGATGAGCCAGTACTAATAATTATTGAACTTTGCCATGCATGTGCTTTATGTGCCTTAAAAGGGTAGCGATAATTAACACCGCTGGCGCTGCAGCAGCTTTATTTACCTGACTGTCGTCGTCAGCCGTGATGTCGCGGTGGACAGATCGGAATGAGCGCTTTACCGGAAACACTCGACAAAGCCTAAAAAACACTCGACAAAGTCTTTACCGAGTGTAACACTCGGCAAAGAGATCACAGTTTATCGGCAACGACTTCTTTACCGAGTACTTTTTATCGGACACTCGTCGGACGGTGGGCACGAGGACGGCTCGGTGGTGTGCAGGATGTTTAAGGAGCAGCACCACAAGGGAGTCGTATGCAGAGGTGGGGCCAGTGTTGCGCGTCATATGTGACATCTGGCAAGTCGGACGGTCCGGTCATATGACTCGAACGGTCCATGGTATAGTCCGGACGATCTGCGATAGGATTAACTCAGGCAAGAAATCTCCTTTTACCGTGTGTGCTTATTTAACTAATCATATGGATTCTGCTGGGGAACGTCTACAAACGGATCAGACCCCCTATATCTATAATCTCTACTACTTATTAAGTAAGCAATAGTAGTCTGCCATTGACTTGTTCTGCCTTTGACCTGTTCTGCCATGGCTCTGGTTCTGCCCCCACAGGGGGTACACGCAGGTGTCTAGCAAAAATTATTATGCCTGCGCGAGTTGAAACTGACCACCAGTTCAGCCACCATTTGAAACTGATCAGTTCAGCCACTGCGCCAAAGCTTATAAGCCGTTCCATGTCTCCTTTACTAGCCAATATGGTACTAAGTTTTTGCAAGACAATACAACAATACAGCAGTGCAGGCGTTTTGGGCTGCTTTTTTGGTGCGGCCCATACTCCAGTTAGGTTTGGGCGGCCCATAGTCGCGCGCACAGCAGCAGGTTCTTCCTCCCTCACCGTCCCCGAGCTACGAGCGCGAAAAAAAAGCGAGAGCGCCACGTACCTCGCCGCCGTCGTCTCCGCCGCTCTCCTCGCCACGTTGCCGCCGAGCTGCCCGAGGGGTACACCGCCAGGCGCACCCGGATCCGCGCGGTCCGAACCCGGGAGCGCGCCGCCGTGCGTTTCGGATCTGCGTAAGGCGCGCCGCCGGATCCGCCGCGCCGAAAGGGAGGGCGCCGCCGACGTCTAGCTTGGCATTGGTTTGGCTCGATCCGGAGGCGCGTAGACTGTGGGTGCGTGTCTCGACCCTGTCCTGGTCCCCGATTTTCTCTCTTTGGCGCGATCTGGGAAATGTTCTCTATAAAGTATTTTTTGGGTTTATCCGCTGCATATTATTCGATCCACCGTATGGACATAACTCTGGTCTTAGAAAAATTGGATTTTAGGCGCTTGAATCGAGTACTCATTTTGATTGATACGATTTTGAGTTTTCCCCCTTTTGCGTGAGTAATAGTGTTTCCCCTTCGAAGCTCAATAGTTGCTGGTTTATCTGTTTTTACTTCAAGTTACCTGCATCCAGTAGAAGCTTGTGGAGTATTAATCCCGCTTTGAGTGCTCGTCGAATTGTGCTCCATAACCTGTTAGCTATTGTCCTTACAGGACTGCACTGATTGATGAGACTAAAGCTTTTGCTATATGTTTTGTTTCAATAGGTGGGAGTAATCTGTATTTGTGGAGCTTTGCTTGGTGCTGAAAATTGTGCAAACATGAGATGGCTTCAGCATATAGCGTGCTGGAAGCGGGCACCGTGCAACTGAACCCATCCTTCTTGTAGCCAGATTCCTTATTCCAATGATGCAGTGGTTGGTAGGTTGCAGTAGATGACTACCGGTGATCCCTTGCTCCTGTCATCATCGGGAAGTGCAGATTCACCTTCAAAGCATCAGGCTCCAGCTCGGCCTTCGGTAGGCTCATTAGGCTGTCTCTGCGCAACTGATTCATTCTCTTCTTCACTGTACAAGGATTGTGAAACGTCTTCTGTCACAGTCATGGATGAAAGGGAGGCTCAACCAAGACATTTACATGAGTTGTCTGATGTGAGTAGGGTGGCAGAGCGCTTCCAGTCTGCTGATTCACAATTCTTCCATCGTCTCTCAGTGGAATGCTCTCAGAAGGAGAGGCAGCGGAAGGTTTCTTGGGGTGGCGCAATGGAGAGGCAGCATTCTCCATCATCCCTAGAGATTGGAATGGTATCTTCTTCGCATGAGAAGCCAAATCGCTCCCAGAGAATCAGGAACAAGAGCTCACAGTTTGAAGATCCATCTGAGCAAGAGCCAAGAAAAATTTACATTAATGATCCTAACAGGACAAATGATCGATATGAATTTACAGGGAATGAGATCAGGACAAGCAAGTATACTTAGATTACATTCTTGCCTAAGAATCTCTTCATACAGTTTAATCGGTTGGCATATGTATACTTCCTGGTTATAGCCGCTCTTAACCAGCTCCCTCCTTTAGCTGTATTAGAACATGCACTTGTATGGTGGAAGTTTGCTTCAAAAGTAAAGATATTGATATTTTGGATCTTAGACCCCTGAATACATGCACTTTTTACCTCAGTCCTATCGAAGAGCTGTGTAAGAAGTTGATTCAGCGAGTACGATGTGAATTTTTTTTTGGAAGGGGTTATCTGTGGATGTATTATGTCATTGAGTGTGCTGCTGATCTACAAGTTTTTGTTTTAATTTTCCTTTCCTTTTTAATGCAGGAAACTCGAATACAATAGTGGCTCTGGCTGGGAACAAGGCTGATTTGTTAGATAAAGGTGGGATTCTATTTCTAATGCCCCTGCAGCTTCTATAAGCAGAGGATCCAATTATTGTACTACAGCAGTGTAGCCTGTTCAGATTTGAGCTTGTTCGGCCATTAATAGTGTTTAGAAGCCTAACAGAGTGATTCTGTGTTGATGGCACACACTTGACACCTGGAGTGGTATCACCTGTAAGAAGAGGGTACCAGTTATTTTGTCGTGATCCAGCAAGTCACAATATATTCTGAAACAAAGTAGCTAGAGCAGTAGAGCACACATGTGAGTTCAAGCAAACAGAATTATCACGAGACATACCCTATGGTGGTGGGGTTGATTCAACAATAAGAATAGTATTAGATGCATGCACTAAAATGAAACTGCAATTTAAAGCTCCTTGCAAACTCTACAAATGTTCTGAAACGGTGGATAGCAAGTGCATATGCTAACTTACCAAAAGATGATAAGGAAATATTTTTCTCAAATATGCATGAGAGCAGCAAGTGCCCTCATATTGGATATGAGTGCTATTCATAACAATTATCACCAGAAACTTGACAGGTTTTCTCCTTTTAATTATTGGACCACAATGGAAAGAAGAATACTCTAGAATTTTTTTCTCCTTTGGATGGAATTAGAATATTCACACAAAAAAACTTAGAAAAGGCCTCCAAACAAATATTGCAATTAAGACGAACAAATAATGTTACCTTTTCAGCCACTTTGGTCTGCTAGGCTTCTTATTTGTTGTTGTTGGTACAGGAACAGATTGAAGAGAAGAAGAGTTCATTCTAGAATCATCAGGTTGACTAGCAGGTTTCAGCAGAAGTGACAATCCATCCAAACTTAGAATTTCAGTGCAGTTGATCGAAAACTTTGGTTCTCTCACAACATCATGTTCTGACAGGAAATCCTGGAAAGCTTCAGAGACCCGGAATTCTGGTACGTTGAGCAAGGTATCGCTGCACCAGACTGCGACGGCTCTGCCTCCTTCAGGATGGCTTTCCACCGCCGTGATGAGAAGTGGTGGCTCCCGGTGCCTCGTGTGCCTCCCGGTGGCCTTCACAACAAAACAAGGAAGCAGCTCCAACACAAGCGTGATTGTGCAAACCAAATCCTGAAGGCTGCCATGGCCATCAACAGCAATACTTTAGCAGAGATGGAGGTCCCTGAACCTTATCTTGACTCCCTACCAAAGGTATACCATGCATTCTTCCGCAATCAGAACTCATGAATGTGCAGTGTCCACAGAATTTCTTAGTGTCAGTTCTCAACATGTTGCATTAAACTTGATTTTAGAATGGACGGTCAACCTTAGGTGATATCATATACCGCTACATAACCTCTGATCAGTTCTCCCCTGAGTGCCTTCTTGATTGCCTGGATTTGTCCATGGAGTACCAGGCCCTGGAAGTCGCAAACCGTGTTGAGGCGTCAATGTATGTGTGGCGCCGAAGGGTTGCTGCCAAACCAGTAAATGGATTGGGCCGAAGCAGCATTGCTAGATAATCGTGGGGCATGGTAAAGGACATGATGGTAGACTCGGAGAAGAGAGATCTGCTGCTAGCTGAACAATCAGAGGGCCTGCTAATATGCTTGAAGCAAAGGTTTCCTGGATTGACACAGACAAGCCTGGACATGAGCAAAATTCAGTACAACAAGGTTTTTTTATCTCTTATCTGGTTCTCCCAGTATTCCATCCATAACCAAATTACAGGTAAATAACTGACGCGGCTCTTGCTGGTGAGCAATTTTTAGGATGTGGGCAAATCAATCCTTGAGAGCTATTCGAGGGTGTTAGAAAGTTTGGCTTCAAACATCGTCACCCACATCGACAATCTGCTAAACATCGACGAGCTGAACGGACACGCTGAACATTTCGCAGCAACAGGTCGTTGAACCTGGTATTGTAGACAATTTATCTATAAAAAATGTCTTATAATAACAGAGGGAGTAGTAGTTAATGGGCGATTGCTTCATCAGGATCTGCAAAGATGCTGCTTGTTGACATTTTTTAGTGGTGTGTGTTTCAGATGCAGAGTTTCGGAATACTAGGCTGGAGAGATCAGAGGCACTGAAAAATGATCTGGAATGGTTCAGGCAACAGGGCCACACAATTCCAAAACCATCGGCCCCTGGCACCACATACACTTCTCTACTGGAAGATCTGTCTGAGGAGGACCCCCAGGCCTTTATCTGCCATTTCTATAACGTGTACTTTGCTCATACTGCTGGAGGCCGAATGATTGGCAAAAAAGGTGACCCTCCCCCCTTCTGAGAAAATGACAAAATACTGAGTAGTACATGGCATCATGTCACAACATTGTTTTGGCAAGCATAATTTACACAGCATTGGCACATTCAGGTGTCTGATGCCATCAAATCCCCAAGCATGCATATGCATTCTCTATTGAATATGATTCCTTGTGCCTTTTTTCTTTGTCGATACTACAGTGCACTTCTGGTTAGGAATATGATTACCTTTCGTTGCTGATCTGGGTAGTTCAGAAGTCTGAAACTACCTGTTCCTCCATTATCTCGTATCATTTAACACAGTACCATGTGCTCCTAGTATCTTAGGTTTCCGAGAAGATTCCAAAGACCTGGAGTTCTACAAGTGGGAGGGCAATCTCTCCCAGCTGCTGCAGAACGTCCGCAACAAGCTTAACCAAGTCGCTTCGGTAAGTCCCTGGAACCAAACACAAGTACCAAAGCTTTTTAAACTGAACGGCAGATTCTCGAAGGAAAAACTAACTGTCAAATTATTTTCCATGTACTGGTTGGTTCCTTAGAGCTGGTCTCGGGAGGAGAAGGACCACTGCCTGGAGGAGACGGAGAAGTCGTTCTCTTACTCAGGAGGCCTCCTCCGCCATATATTCACCTGATCTATCATTGCCGGTTGATCCAGTCATAAACGCTGTAAATACATAGTCCTCTTGACTGTTAAAACTTTATTACTGGTGAGGGGGATCTCCTCCCCCAGGTACGGTTTACCTGCATTCAAGTTGCCCAGTGTCTTACTTGATTTCTGGTGTTTGGTGTTTCTGTGATGCAATCTGTATTCTGTAGGTCGTTTCATGACTAATAGAGTCGACCCCTTCCAATGTCGTCAATGGCAAGAGCTCTTCCAATCAACATGCCTAGCCTAGCGTATTCGTTTTGTAGTGTGCGTACGTGAGTGCTTAGTACAGTACCAAATATAAATACTTCTTTGTGTTTTCTGTATTTTATAGGTAGGTGCCCGTGCGATGCCACGGAACATAAATTGCGAACCTCCAATGGACTTCATTTGAGACAAGTGATGCCCAAGAAAATGGGGGTAAACTGACACAGCTATCACTTGCATTACTTGCCCTATGCGCGGAAGAATCTGACACAGCTATCACCCATGAAGATTTCCGGTTAACTTGTGGAACCGGACTTCATTTGAGACAAGACAACAATACCAGTGTTGAGCTTGCCACTCGGCCATGGCACACATGAGAACACGGGATGATCAAGTAAGAACTGAACAGAATGCACTAATACAAAACGCTGGCTTGCGTTCGCTTCCTTGCTCCATAGGAAGCATAGCTGATATACAAATCGAGAAGTTTTACATATAGACTTCCCAATATGTAAATGGAGAAGTTTTTATACAAATCGAGAAGTTATAAAAATCGAGAAGTTTTACCTAGGAAGCATAGCTCCACAGTAAGAACTGAACAGAATCCAGTTTTACACGAAAACACGAGAGCAGGACCTTTTTTACTCTATATGTAAAACTTCTCGATTTGTATATCAGCTATGCTTCCTGTGGAGCAAGGAAGCGAACGCAAGACAGCCTTTTGTATTAGTGCATTCTGTTCAGTTCTTACTTGATCATCCCGTGTTCTCGCGTGTGCCATGGCCGAGTGGCAAGCTCAACACTGGTATTGTTGTCTTGTCTCAAATGAAGTCCGGTTCCACAAGTTAACCGGAAATCTTCATGGGTGATAGCTGTGTCAGATTCTTCCGCGCATAGGGCAATTAATGCAAGTGATAGCTGTGTCAGTTTACCCCCATTTTCTTGGGCATCACTTGTCTCAAATAAAGTCCATTGGAGGTTTGCAATTTATGTTCCGTGGCATCGCACGAGCACCTACCTAGTACTCTATTAAGAGTCTAATGTGGGCGCCGAGCTACATCGATCATACCCCCGCCTTTGCCCCCGCGCGTGATGCCCTCTGCCCCACACCGACGCGAGTCGCGATTTTGCCGTATCCCCGTCCTTGGTGCCCCGCTCCACACTTCCTCGGTGCTCCACTCCACGCCCGTCGCGCGGTCCCAGCCCCACCCCGTCCTCCTTGCGTCCCCACCGCTACAGCCGCCAACAGCAGGACACCCCGCCATGGGGAGGCGCCGCCCTAAGAAGCACTGCCATGGGGGCGTGGATTCTGCATCACCGACCCTGACCCGTGATGGCATCGTGCTGGCCATCCTCACCGGGGATGAGGACATCGAGCCCGCAATGCCAGCCAAAGAGGCTGAAAGGGAAATGTACCCTTGGGACATTTCTATAAGATTTTGGTGATTAAGTGCTCCACAAAAATGCTTTGAGTAATATTTGTGCCAAAGACTTAAGAAGTGCAAATCAAGAGTAAAGGTATGTTTCTAAGACTTAGTACATTGTTTTGGAGACTAATGTATTGTGTCTAAGTGCTAGAAACAGGAAAAGACCAATTTGAAAAAGACTTGGCTGAGCAGCCAAGACTCTGCGCAGTCTGGGTGCACCGGACTGTCCTGTGGTGCACCAGACTGTCCTGTGGTGCACCGGACAGTGTCCGGTGCGCCAGGCTGGCTCTGGCGAACTGGCTGCTCTCGGGTTTCGTCGGCGGCGTACGACTATAAATCACCGGACTGTCCGGTGGTGCACCGGATTGTCCGGTGAGCCAACAGTCGGCCGGGCCAACGGTCGGCCGCGTAATCCGCGCGCGACGCGTGGCAGAGCCAACGGTGAGAAGGAGGCACCGGACTGTCCGGTGTGCACCGGACAGTGTCTGGTGCGCCAACGGCTCTGAGTCTCCAACGGTCGGCTTCGCCAAAGAAGGAAAGAAATCCGCACCGGACAGTGTCCGGTGGTGCACCGGACAGTGTCCGGTGGTGCATCGGACTGTCCGGTGCGCCACGCGACAGAAGGCAAGAATTGCCTTCTTGGAATGCTCTCAACGGCTCCTAGCTGCCTTGGGGCTATAAAAGGGACCCTTAGGCGCATGGAGGAGAACATCAAGCATTCTCTAAGCATTCCTAAGCACCAAGACTCAAATTCCGCACATTCGATTCTTTGTGATAGCAACTAGAGCTCCATTTGAGTAGAGAACTCTTTGGGTTGTGTTGTGAGCTCGAGTTGCGACTTGTGTGCGTGTTTGTGCTCTGATTTTGTGTCTTGTGTGCGTTGCTCATCCCAGCCTTACTTCTGTGCTTCGTTGCGAACATCAAATTGTAAGGGCGAGAGGCTCCAAGTTGTGGAGATTCCTCGCAAGTGGGATATAGTAAAGCAAAGCAAAACACCGTGGTATTCAAGTGGGTCTTTGGACCGCTTGAGAGGGGTTGATTGCAACCCTCGTCCGTTGGGACGCCACAACGTGGAGTAGGCAAGTGTTGGACTTGGCCGAACCACGGGATAAACCACTGTGCCTATCTGTGTTGATCTTCTTGTGGTTATCGTGTCTTGCAAGAACTCCTCTTCAGCCACTTGGCTTTATTGTGCTAACTCCTAATCAAGTTTTGTGGCATTAAGTTTCAAGTTTTTACAGGATCACCTATTCACCCCCCCTCTAGGTGCTCTCAATTGGTATCAGAGCCGTTCTCTTCAAGAAAGGGACTAATCGCCCGAAGAGATGGATCCTAAGGGAAAGGGGATGGTGGTCAACGACAAGGAGAAGGAGACCATCTTCAACGAGCCGAGGGACGACAAAGCAAATGACTCCAGCTCGAGTCAAAAGAAGAAGGAAGGGAAGAAGAAGAGGCGGATCAAGAAGATCGTCTACTACGACGACAGCGACGAGTCCTCTTCTTCCCAAAAGGACGACGACGACTACGAGAAAAAGAAAACGGTCAATTCAAACTTTTCTTTTGATTATTCTCGTATTCCGCAAAATACTAATGCTCATTTACTCTCCATTCCACTTGGTAAACCTCCTCACTTTGATGGAGAGGACTACGGATTTTGGAGTCACAAAATGCGTAGTCACTTGTTCTCTCTCCTTCCAAGCATATGGGAGATAATAGAGAGTGGAATGCAATTTGATAGTACTGATAGCCCCATATTTATCAATGAGCAAATTCACAAAAATGCACAAGCTACTACTGTTCTTCTAGCATCATTGTGCAGGGATGAATACCATAAGGTGAGCGGCTTGGATAACGCCAAGCAGATCTGGGACACCCTCAAGATCTCGCATGAGGGGAACGACGTCACCATGCTCACCAAGATGGAGTTGGTGGAAGGCGAACTAGGAAGGTTCGCGATGATCAGGGGAGAGGAGCCAACCCAAACGTACAACCGGCTCAAGACCCTCGTCAACAAAATAAGGAGCTATGGAAGCACGCGATGGACGGACCACGACGTCGTCCGCCTAATGCTAAGGTCCTTCACTGTCCTTGATCCACATCTTGTAAACAATATTCATGAGAATCCTAGGTACACCAAGATGACGCCCGAGGAAATACTTGGGAAGTTTGTAAGCGGGCGAATGATGATCAAGGAGGCAAGATACGTTGATGATGCGTTGAATGGCCCAATCCACGAGCCTCAAACCGTTGCTCTCAAAGCAACGAGGAGCAAGGAAGTGCTACCTAGCAAGGTGGCACAAGTTGAAGCGGTGGGGCTCAATGAGGAAGAGATGGCCCTCATCATCAAGTGTTTCAAGACGGCGCTAAGGGGTCGCAAGGAGCATCCCAACAAGAACAAGACGAAGGGGAAGCGCTCATGCTTCAAATGTGGTAAGATTGGTCATTTTATCGCTAATTGTCCCGATAATGATAGTGACCAAGAACAAGAGAAGAAGAGGGAAAAGAAGAAGGCCTACAAGAAGGCTAAGGGCGAGGCACACCTTGGCAAGGAGTGGGACTCGGATTGTTCGTCATCCGACTCCGACAACGAAGGACTCGCCGCCTCGGCCTTCAACAAATCGTCTCTCTTCTTCAACGAGCATCACACTTGCCTCATGGCAAAGGAGAAGAAGGTAAACACTCAAAAGACTACTTATGCTTCTTCTAGTGATGATGAATCTAGCGATGATGAAATAGACTACGCTAGTTTGTTCAAGGGCTTAGATAGAACTAAGATTGATAAGATCAATGAGTTGATGATGTCTTGAATGATAAGAATAGATTATTAGAAAAGCAAGAGGATCTTTTGTATGAAGAACATGATAAATTCGTAGAAGCACAAAATTCTCTTGCTTTAGAAGTTAAAAGAAATGAAATGCTTTCATGTGAATTGTCTACATGCCATGAATCTATCTCTAGCCTAAAAAGTGTTAATGATGATTTGAATGCTAAGTTAGAAATAGCTAGTAAATCAACCTCTCGTGAAGAACATGTTATGATTTGCAATAGGTGCAAAGATTTTAATGTTGATGCTTGTAGTGAACACTTAGTTTGAATTTCTAAACTAAATGATGAAGTGGCTAGTCTTAATGCTCAACTTAAGACTAGCAAAAATGACTTTGATAAACTAAAATTTGCAAGGGATGCCTATACGGTTGGTAGACACCCCTCAGTTAAGGATGGGCTTGGCTTCAAGAGGGAAGCCAAGAACTTGACAAGTCATAAGGCTTCCATCTCCGCCAAGTAGAAAGGGAAGGCCCCTATGGAAAATAGTGTTCAAAAGAACCATGCCTTCATATACCATGATAGGAGACATTCTAGGGATGTTAATTATAATAGAAGTTTTAATGCTTTTGTTTCACATGCCATGATTGCTTCAAGTTCCTCTAATGAGTATGGTAGAAATATGCCTAGGAGAAATGTCATTCATCATATGCCTAGGAGAAATGTTGCTAATGTTCCTAGGAAAATTAATGAACCTTCTACAATTTATCATGCTTGCAATGCTTCCTTTGCAATTTGTAGAAAGGATAAGAAAGTGATTGCTAGGAAATTAGGGGCCAAATGCAAGGGAGATAAAACTTGCATTTGGGTCCCTAAGACCATTGTTACTAACCTTGTAGGACCCAACAAGAGTTGGGTACCTAAGACCCAAGCCTAAATTGCCTTCCAGGTTTATGCATCCGGGGATCAAGCTGGATTATCGACAGCGGATGCACAAACCACATGACGGGGGAGAAGAAGATGTTCACCTCCTACGTCAAGAACAAGGATTCCCAAGACTCAATCATATTCGGTGACGGGAATCAAGGCAAGGTCAAAGGACTAGGGAAGATTGCTATTTCATCCGAGCACTCTATTTCTAATGTGTTTTTAGTTGAGTCGCTTGGATATAACTTATTGTCTGTGAGTCAGCTTTGTAATATGGGATATAATTGCTTATTCACAAATGTAGATGTGTCTGTCTTTAGAAGAAGTGATGGTTCATTAGCGTTTAAGGGTGTACTAGACAGCAAACTTTATTTAGTTGATTTTGCAAAAGAGGAGGTCGGTCTAGATGCATGCTTAATTGCTAAGACTAGCATGGGCTGGCTGTGGCATCGCCGTTTAGCACATGTGGGGATGAAGAACCTTCACAAGCTTCTAAAGGGAGAACACGTAATAGGTCTAACAAATGTTACTTTCGAAAAAGATAGACCTTGTGCAGCTTGTCAAGCAGGTAAACAGGTGGGAAGCTCTCATCATACCAAAAATGTGATGACCACATCAAGACCTCTGGAGTTGCTTCATATGGATCTCTTCGGACCCGTCGCCTATCTAAGCATAGGAGGAAGTAAGTATGGTCTTGTTATAGTTGATGATTTTTCCCGCTTCACTTGGGTATTCTTTTTGCAGGATAAATCTGAAACCCAAGGGACCCTCAAGCGCTTCCTAAGGAGAGCTCAAAATGAGTTTGAGCTCAAGGTGAAGAAGATAAGGAGCGACAACGGGTCCGAGTTCAAGAACCTTCAAGTGGAGGAGTACCTTGAGGAGGAAGGGATCAAGCATGAGTTCTCCGCTCCCTACACACCATAGCAAAACGGTGTGATAGAGAGGAAGAACAGGACGCTCATAGACATGGCGAGGACAATTGTCGGGGACCATAATTAGGGGTACCCTCAAGACGCCTAATTCTCAGCTGGTAACCCCCATCAGCATAAAGCTGCAAAGGCCTGATGGGTACGATTAAGTCAGAGATCAGTCCACACGAGTGACTCGATCATGCTTCACCCGAGCCTAGCCTCGGCCAAGGGCAGCCGACCTCGAGAGACTTCCGTCTCGCCCGAGGCCCCCTTTTTATGGCGGACACATCACCGGCTCGCCCGAGGCCTTGGCTTCGCTCAGAAGCAACCTTGACTAAATCGCCACACCGACTGACCAAATTGCAGGGGCATTTAACGCAAAGGTGGCCTGACACCTTTATCCTGACACGCGCCCCCGGCAGAGCCGAAGTGACCGCCGTCACTCCACCGCTCCACTAACCAGTCTGACAGAGGGACAGCGCCGCCTGCGCCACTCCGACTGCAGCACCACTCGACAGAGTGAGTCTGGCCGGCAGTCAGGTCTTGACAAAGGCGCCACGGCGAACTCCGCTCCGTCCGACCCCAGGGCTCGGACTCGGGCTAAGACCCGGAAGACGGCGAACTCCGCTCCGCCCGACCCCAGGGCTCGGACTCGGGCTAAGACCCGGAAGACGGCGAACTCCGCTCCGCCCGACCCCAGGGCTCGGACTCGGGCTAAGACCCGGAAGACGGCGAACTCCGCTCCGCCCGACCCCAGGGCTCGGACTCGGGCTAGGACCCGGAAGACGGCGAACTCCGCTCCGCCCGACCCCAGGGCTCGGACTCGGGCTAAGACCCGGAAGACGGCGAACTACCGCTCCGCCCGACCCCAGGGCTCGGACTCGGGCTGAGACCCGAAAGACGACGAAACTCCGCCTCGCCCGACCCCAGGGCTCGGACTTCGCCCTGGCCTCGGCCGAACGACTTCCGCCTCGCCCGACCCCATGGCTCGGGCTCGGCCACGGCAACAGAAGACGGACTCGACCTCGGCTTTGGAGGGACCCCCACGTCGCCCTGCCTAGGGCACAGACCGCCACGTCAACAGGAAGCGCCATCATCATCCTACCCCGAATCGACTCGGGTCACGAAGAACAAGACCGGCGCCCCATCCGGCCAGCTCCGCCAGAGGGGCAATGATGGCGCTCCACAAGCTCTATGACGACGGCGGCCCCCAGCTCTCTTACGGAAGCAGAACGACGTCAGCAGGGACTCGACCGCTCCAACAGCTGTCCCTCCTCCAGGCTCCGCCGCACCTCCGACAGCCACGACATCACACCAGCAGGGTGCCCAGATCTCTCCGGCTGCCACATTGGCATGTACCTAGGGCGCTAGCTCTCCCTCCGCTAGACACGTAGCGCTCTGCTACACCCCCCATTGTACACCTGGATCCTCTCCTTACGACTATAAAAGGAAGGACCAGGGCCTTCTCAGAGAAGGTTGGCCGCGCGGGACCGAGGACGGGACAGGCGCTCTCTTGGGGCCGCTCGCTTCCCTCACCCGCGTGGACGCTTGTAACCCCCCTACTGCAAGCGCACCCGACCTGGGCGCGGGACGAACACGAAGGCCGCGGGACTTCCACCTCTCTCACGCTCGACTCCGGCCACCTCGCCTCTCCCCCCTTCGCGCTCGCCCACGCGCTCGACCCATCTGGGCTGGGGCACGCAGCACACTCACTCGTCGGCTTAGGGACCCCCCTGTCTCGAAACGCCGACAACAATGCTTGGAGAATTCAAGACACCCGAGCGGTTTTGGTCGGAAGTCGTGAACACTACTTGCCACGCCATAAACCGGGTGTACCTTCATCGCCTCCTCAAGAAGACTTCGTATGAGCTCCTAACCGGTAACAAACCCAATGTTTCGTACTTTCGTGTATTTGGGAGCAAATGTTATATTCTAGTAAAGAAAGGTAGAAATTCTAAGTTTGCTCCCAAAGCTGTAGAAGGGTTTTTGTTAGGTTATGACTCAAATACAAAGGCGTATAGGGTCTTCAACAAATCATCGGGTTTGGTTGAAGTCTCTAGCGACGTTGTATTTGATGAGACTAATGGCTCTCCAAGAGAGCAAGTTGTTGATCTTGATGATGTAGATGAAGAAGACGTTCCAATGGCCGCAATACGCACCATGGCGATTGGAGATGTGCGACCACAGGAACAAAAGGAGCAAGAGCAACCTTCTTCCTCAACAATGGTGCATCTGATAGTCGCCTAGAGGGGGGGTGAATAGGGCGAAACTGAAATTCTCAAAAATAAACACAACTACAAGCCGGGTTAGCGTTAGAAGTATAAAAGAGTCCGTGAGAGAGGGCGCAAAACAAATCGCAAGCAAATAATGAAGTGAGACACGAGGATTTGTTTTACCGAGGTTCGGTTCTCTCAAACCTACTCCCCGTTGAGGAGGCCACAAAGGCCGGGTCTCTTTCAACCCTTCCCTCTCTCAAACGGTCCCGCGGACCGAGTGAGCTTTCTCTTCTCAAATCAAAGCCGGGAACAAAACTTCCCTGCAAGGGCCACCACACAATTGGTGCCTCTTGCCTTGATTACAATTGAGTGTTGATCACAAGAGCAAGTGAGAAAGAAAGAAAGCGATCCAAGCCCAAGAGCTCAAATGAACACGGCAAATCACTCTCACTAGTCACTTAGGGTTTGTGTGGAATTGGAGAGGATTTGATCTCTTTGGGTGTGTCTAGAATTCAATGCCTAGCTCTTGTAAGTGGTTGAGAGGTGGAAGACTTGGATGCAATGAATGGTGGGGTGGTTGGGGTATTTATAGCCCCAACCACCAAACATGACCGTTGGCTGGAGGCGTCTGCGCGATGGCGCACCGGACAGTCCGGTGCACACCGGACAGTCCGGTGCCCCTGCCACGTCATCACTACCGTTGGATTCTGACCGTTGGAGCTTCTGACTTCTGGGCCCTCCTGGGTGTCCGGTGCACACCGGACATGTACTGTTTGATGTCCGGTGCACCGGTATGGGCATGTCTGACGTCTGTGCGCGCTGCGCGCGCATTAAATGCACCGCAGGGAGCCGTTGGCGCCGAAGAGAGCCGTTGCTCCGCTGGTACACCGGACAGTCCGGTGCACACCGGACAGTCCGGTGAATTTTAGCGGAGCGGCTGCCGCGCGAACCCGAGGCTGGCGAGTTCCGGAGACCGCGCTTCCTTGGAGCACCGGACATGTCCGGTGCACACCGGACAGTCCGGTGAATTATAGCGCGCCGGCTTCCGAAAATTCCCGAGAGCGAAGAGTTGGAGTTGGAGTCCTCTGGGCGCACCGGACACTGTCCGGTGCACACCGGACAGTCCGGTGCCTTCAGCCAGAGGTGCCTTCGGTTGCCTCGTTGCTCCTTTGTTGAATCCAAAACTTGGTCTTTATATTGGCTAAGTGTGAACCTTTTGCACCTGTATAACTTGAGTACTAGAGCAAACTAGTTAGTCCAATATTTGTGTTGGGCAATTCAACCACCAAAATTATTTAGGAACTAGGGGTAAGCCTAATTCCCTTTCAATCTCCCCCTTTTTGGTGATTGATGCCAACACAAACCAAAGCAAATATAGAAGTGCATAATTGAACTAGTTTGCATAATGTAAGTGCAAAGGTTGCTTGGAATTGAGCCAATATATAATACTTACAAGATATGCATGGATTGTTTCTTTCTTATAATATTTTGGACCACGCTTGCACCACATGTTTTGTTTTTGCAAAATTCTTTTGTAAATTCCTTTCAAAGTTCTTTTTGCAAGTAGTCAAAGGTAAATGAATAAGAGTTGCAAAGCATTTTCAAGATTTGAAATTTTCTCCCCCTGTTTCAAATGCTTTTCCTTTGACTAAACAAAACTCCCCCTCAAATAAATTCTCCTCTTAGTGTTCAAGAGGGTTTTAAGATATCAAGTTTTGAAAATACTACTTGCTCCCCCTTTAGAACACAAAGAGATACCAATTTTGAGATTTTCAACCAATTGAAAAACATATTTAGGGTGGTGGTGCGGTCCTTTTGCTTTGGGCTCATATTTTCTCCCCCTTTGGCATGAATCGCCAAAAACGGAATCATTAGAGCCCTTTAATGACTATTTTCTCCCCTTTGGCAAATGGAACATAGGAGTGAGGATTATACCAAAGATGGAGAGTGAAGCGGAGTGACGGCGAAGGATGAATAGTAGAGTGGAGTGGAAGCCTTGACTTCGCCGAAGACTCCAATTCCCTTTCAATATACCTATGACTTGGTTTGAAATACACTTGAAAGCACATTAGTCATAGCATATATAAAAGGGACATGATCAAAGGTACATTTATGAGCAATGTGTGCAAATTTAGCAAAAGAAATTCCTAGAATCAAGAATATTAAGCTCATGCCTAAGTCTGGTAAAAGATTGTTCATCGAGTGGCTTGGTAAAGATATCGGCTAATTGATCTTTAGTGTTAATGTATGAAATCTCGATATCCCCCTTTTGTTGGTGATCCCTAAGAAAATGATACCGAATGGCTATGTGTTTAGTGCGGCTGTGCTCGACGGGATTGTCGGCCATTTTGATTGCACTCTCATTATCACATAGCAAAGGGACTTTGGTTAATTTGTAACCGTAGTCCCGCAGGGTTTGCCTCGTCCAAAGCAATTGCGCGCAATAATGGCCTGCGGCAATATACTCGGCTTCGGCGGTAGAAAGAGCGACCGAATTTTGCTTCTTTGAAGCCCAAGACACCAAGGATCTTCCCAAGAACTGGCAAGTCCCTGATGTGCTCTTCCTATTAATCTTGCACCCTGCCCAATCGGCATCCGAATAACAAATTAAATCAAATGTGGATCCCCGAGGGTACCAAAGCCCAAACTTAGGTGTGTAAGCCAAATATCTCAAGATTCGTTTCACGGCCGTAAGGTGTGATTCCTTAGGGTCGGCTTGGAATCTTGCACACATGCATACGGAAAGCATAATGTCCGGTCGAGATGCACATAAGTAAAGCAATGAACCAATCATCGACCGATATACCTTTTGATCTACGGACTTACCTCCCGTGTCGAGGTCGAGATGCCCATTTGTTCCCATGGGTGTCTTGATGGGCTTGGCATCCTTCATCCCAAACTTGCTTAGGATGTCTTGAGTGTACTTCGTTTGGCTGATGAAGGTGCCCTCTTGGAGTTGCTTCACTTGAAAGCCTAAGAAGTACTTCAACTCCCCCATCATAGACATCTCGAATTTCTGTGTCATGATCCTACTAAACTCTTCACATGTAGACTTGTTAGTAGACCCAAATATAATATCATCAACATAAATTTGGCATACAAACAAGTCATTTTCAAGAGTTTTAGTAAAGAGTGTAGGATCGGCTTTGCCGACTTTGAAGCCATTTGCAATGAGGAAATCTCTAAGGCATTCATACCATGCTCGTGGGGCTTGCTTGAGCCCATAAAGCGCCTTAGAGAGCCTATAAACATGATTAGGATACTCACTGTCTTCAAAGCCGGGAGGTTGCTCAACATAGACCTCCTCCTTGATTGGTCCATTGAGGAAGGCACTCTTCACGTCCATTTGATAAAGCTTGAAGCCATGGTAAGTAGCATAGGCTAATAATATGCGAATTGACTCAAGCCTAGCTACGGGTGCATAGGTTTCACCAAAATCCAAACCTTCGACTTGTGAATACCCCTTGGCCACGAGTCGAGCTTTGTTCCTTGTCACCACACCATGCTCGTCTTGCTTGTTGCGGAAGACCCACTTGGTTCCTACAACATTTTGATTAGGACGTGGAACTAAATGCCATACCTCATTCCTCGTGAAATTGTTGAGCTCCTCTTGCATCGCCATTACCCAATCCGCATCTTGGAGTGCTTCCTCTACCCTGTGTGGCTCAATAGAGGAAACAAAAGAGTAATGTTCACAAAAATGTGCAACCCGAGATCGAGTAGTTACCCCCTTATGAATGTCGCCGAGGATGGTGTCGACGGGGTGATCTCGTTGGATTGCTTGGTGGACTCTTGGGTGTGGCGGCCTTGGTTGTTCATCCTCCTTGTCTTCATCAATTGTATCTCCCCCTTGATCGTTGCCATCATTTTGAGGTGACTCATCTTCTTGATCTTCTTGTTCAACATCTTGAGCCTCGTCCTCATCTTGGGTTGGTGGAGATGCTTGCGTGGAGGAGGATGGTTGATCTTGTCCGTGTGGAGGCTCTTCGGATTCCTTAGGACACACATCCCCAATGGACATGTTCCTTAGCGCTATGCATGGAGCCTGTTCTTCACCTGTCTCATCAAGATCAACTTGCTCTACTTGAGAGCCGTTAGTCTCATCAAACACAACGTCACAAGAAACTTCAACAAGTCCTGAGGACCTGTTAAAGACTCTATATGCCCTTGTGTTTGAGTCATATCCTAGTAAAAAGCCTTCTACAGTTTTAGGTGCAAATTTAGATTTTCTACCTCTCTTAACAAGAATAAAGCATTTGCTACCAAAAACTCTAAAATATGAAACATTGGGCTTTTTACCGGTTAGGAGTTCATAGGATGTCTTCTTGAGGATTCGGTGAAGATATAGCCGGTTGATGGCGTAGCAGGCGGTGTTGACCGCCTCGGCCCAAAACCGGTCCGGTGTCTTGTACTCATCAAGCATGGTTCTTGCCATGTCCAATAGAGTTCGATTCTTCCTCTCCACTACACCATTTTGTTGTGGAGTGTAGGGAGAGGAGAACTCATGCTTGATGCCCTCCTCCTCAAGGAAGCCTTCAATTTGAGAGTTCTTGAACTCCGTCCCGTTGTCGCTTCTAATTTTCTTGATTCTTAAGTCGAACTCATTTTGAGCCCGTCTCAAGAATCCCTTTAAGGTCTCTTGGGTTTGAGATTTGTCCTGCAAAAAGAATACCCAAGTGAAGCGAGAATAATCATCCACAATAACTAGACAGTACTTACTCCCGCCGATGCTTATGTAAGCGATCGGGCCGAATAAATCCATGTGGAGGAGCTCCAGTGGCCTGTCACTTGTCATTATGTTCTTGTGTGGATGATGGGTGCCAACTTGCTTCCCGGCTTGGCATGCGCTACAAATCCTGTCTTTCTCAAAATGAACATTGGTTAGTCCCAAAATGTGTTCCCCCTTTAGAAGCTTATGAAGATTCTTCATTCCAACATGGGCTAGTCGGCGGTGCCAGAGCCAACCCAAGTTAGTCTTAGCAACTAAGCAAGTGTCAAGTTCAGCTCTATCAAAATCTACCAAGTATAGCTGACCCTCTAACACTCCCTTAAATGCTATTGAATCATCACTTCTTCTAAAGACAGTCACACCTATATCAGTAAATAGACAGTTGTAACCCATTTGACACAATTGGGATACGGAAAGCAAATTGTAATCTAATGAATCGACAAGAAAAACATTTGAAATGGAATGGTCAGGAGATATAGCAATTTTACCCAAACCTTTGACCAAACCTTGATTTCCATCCCCGAATGTGATCGCTCGTTGGGGATCTTGGTTTTTCTCATATGAGGAGAACATCCTTTTCTCCCCTGTCATGTGGTTTGTGCACCCGCTGTCGAGTATCCAACTTGAGCCCCCGGATGCATAAACCTACAAAACAAATTTAGTTCTTGACTTTAGGTACCCAAACTGTTTTGGGTCCTTTGGCATTAGAAACAAGAACTTTGGGTACCCAAACACAAGTCTTTGACCCCTTGTGTTTGCCCCCAACAAACTTGGCAACGACCTTGCCGGATTTGTTAGTCAAAACATAGGATGCATCAAAAGTCTTAAATGAAATGCTATGTTCATTTGATGCATTAGGAATTTTCTTCTTAGGCAACTTAGCACGAGTTGGTTGCCTAGAACTAGATGTCTCACCCTTATACATAAAAGCATAGTTAGGGCCAGAGTGAGACTTCCTAGAATGAATTTTCCTAATTTTGCTCTCAGGATAACCGGCAGGGTACAAAATGTAACCCTCGTTATCCTGAGGCATGGGAGCCTTGCCCTTTACAAAGTTAGATAAGTTCTTTGGAGGGGCATTAAGTTTGACATTGTCTCCCCTTTGGAAGCCAATGCCATCCTTGATGCCAGGGCGTCTCCCATTATGAAGCATGCTGCGAGCAAATTTAAATTTCTCATTCTCTAGGTTGTGCTCGGCAATTTTAGCATCTAGTTTTGCTATATGATCATTTTGTTGTTTAATTAAAGCCATATGATCATGAATAGCATCAATATCAACATTTCTACATCTAGTACAAATAGTGACATGCTCAATGGTAGATGTAGATGGTTTGCAAGAATTAAGTTCAACAATCTTAGCACGAAGTATATCATTCTTATCTCTAAGATCGGCAATTGTAACTTTGCAAACATCAAAATCTTTAGCCTTTGCAATCAAATTTTCATTCTCTAATTTAAGGCTAGCAAGAGAAATGTTTAATTCTTCAATCCTAGTAAGCAAATCATCATTATTATCTCTAGGATTGAGAATTGAAACATTACAAATATGAGAATCAACCTTAGCATTTAAACTAGCATTTTCATTTCTAAGGTTGTCAATCATCTCACGGCAAGTGCTTAGCTCACTAGACAATTTTTTACATTTTTCAACTTGTAGAGCGTAAGCATTCTTAACCTTAACATGTTTCTTGTTTTCTTTAATTAGAAAATCCTCTTGGGAATCCAAAAGGTCATCCTTTTCATGAATAGCACTAATTAATTCATTTAATTTTTCTTTTTGTTCCATGTTAAGATTGGCAAAAAGAGCATGCAAATTATCTTCCTCACTACTAGCATTATCATCACTAGAAGATTCATATTTAGTGGAGGATTTGGATTTAACCTTCTTTTTGCCGTCCTTTGCCATGAGGCACTTGTGGCCGACGTTGGGGAAGAGAAGTCCCTTGGTGACGGCGATGTTGGCGGCGTCCTCGTCGTCGGAGGAGTCGCTTGAGCTTTCGTCGGAGTCCCACTCCCGACAAACATGGGCATCGCCGCCCTTCTTCTTGTAGTACTTCTTCTTTTCTCTCCTCTTTCCCTTCTTGTCGTCGCCCCTGTCACTGTCACTAGACATAGGACATTTTGCAATAAAATGACCGGGCTTACCACATTTGTAGCATACTTTCTTGGAGCGGGATTTGTAGTCCTTCCCCCTCCGTTGTTTGAGGATTTGGCGGAAGCTCTTGATGACGAGCGCCATTTCCTCATTGTCGAGCTTGGAGGCGTCTATTGGTTGTCGACTTGGTGTAGACTCCTTCTTTTCCTCCGTTGCCTTGAATGCAACGGGTTGAGCTTCGGATGTGGTGGCTTCATCAAGCTCGTTGATCTTCCTCGAGCCTTCGATCATGCATTCAAAACTTACAAAATTCCCGATAACTTCCTCGGGGGTCATTTTAGTGTATCTAGGATTACCACGAATTAATTGAACTTGAGTAGGGTTAAGGAAAATAAGAGATCTTAGAATAACCTTAACCACCTCGTGGTCATCCCATTTTACGCTCCCGAGGTTGCGCACTTGGTTCACCAAGGTCTTGAGCCGATTGTACATGTGTTGTGGCTCCTCCCCTTTGCGAAGCCGGAACCGACCCAGCTCCCCCTCAATCGTTTCCCGCTTGGTGATCTTGGTGAGCTCATCACCTTCGTGCGCGGTTTTGAGTAAGTCCCAAATCTCCTTTGCGTTCTTCAACCCTTGAACTTTGTTATATTCCTCTCTACTCAAAGAGGCTAGGAGTATTGTCGTTGCTTGAGAGTTGAAGTGCTCGATTTGGGCCACCTCATCCTCATCATAGTCCTCATCCCCTACGGACGGTACCTGCGCACCAAACTCAACAACATCCCATATACTTTTGTGGAGCGAGGTTAGATGAAATCGCATTAAATCGCTCCACCTAGCATAATCTTCACCATCAAAAGTTGGTGGTTTGCCTAATGGGACGGAAAGTAAAGGTGTATGTTTGGAAATGCGAGGGTATCGTAGGGGGATCTTACTATACTTCTTGCGCTCTTGGCGCTTAGAAGTGACGGATGCCGCGTCGGAGCCGGAGGTAGATGTCGATGAAGTGTCGGTCTCGTAATAGACGACTTTCCTCATCCTCTTGTGTTTGTCCCCACTCCGACGTAGCTTGTGAGAAGAAGATTTCTCCTTCCTCTCCTTGTGGTGAGAAGAAGATTTCTCCTTTCTCTCCTTGTGGTGAGAAGAAGATCTCTTCTCCTTTTCTTTGTTGGAGGAGCTCTTCTTCTTCTCCTTCCTCTTGGTATGGGACTCTTCCGATGAAGTGCTCCCGTGGCTTGTAGTGGGCTTTTTGCCGGTCTCCATCTCCTTCTTGGCGTGATCTCCCGACATCACTTCGAGCGGTTAGGCTCTAATGAAGCACCGGGCTTTGATACCAATTGATAGTCGCCTAGAGGGGGGGGTGAATAGGGCGAAACTGAAATTCTCAAAAATAAACACAACTACAAGCCGGGTTAGCGTTAGAAGTATAAAAGAGTC
This sequence comes from Zea mays, assembly GCF_902167145.1. NCBI lineage: Eukaryota > Viridiplantae > Streptophyta > Magnoliopsida > Poales > Poaceae > Zea > Zea mays. Next base: position 40,157,196 of record NC_050099.1, on the reverse strand, counting down.
CGTGAGAGAGGGCGCAAAACAAATCGCAAGCAAATAATGAAGTGAGACACGAGGATTTGTTTTACCGAGGTTCGGTTCTCTCAAACCTACTCCCCGTTGAGGAGGCCACAAAGGCCAGGTCTCTTTCAACCCTTCCCTCTCTCAAACGGTCCCGCGGACCGAGTGAGCTTTCTCTTCTCAAATCAAAGCCGGGAACAAAACTTCCCCGCAAGGGCCACCACACAATTGGTGCCTCTTGCCTTGATTACAATTGAGTGTTGATCACAAGAGCAAGTGAGAAAGAAAGAAAGCGATCCAAGCCCAAGAGCTCAAATGAACACGGCAAATCACTCTCACTAGTCACTTAGGGTTTGTGTGGAATTGGAGAGGATTTGATCTCTTTGGGTGTGTCTAGAATTGAATGCCTAGCTCTTGTAAGTGGTTGAGAGGTGGAAGACTTGGATGCAATGAATGGTGGGGTGGTTGGGGTATTTATAGCCCCAACCACCAAACATGACCGTTGGCTGGAGGCGTCTGCGCGATGGCGCACCGGACAGTCCGGTGCACACCGGACAGTCCGGTGCCCCTGCCACGTCATCACTACCGTTGGATTCTGACCGTTGGAGCTTCTGACTTCTGGGCCCTCCTGGGTGTCCGGTGCACACCGGACATGTACTGTTTGATGTCCGGTGCACCGGTATGGGCATGTCTGACGTCTGTGCGCGCTGCGCGCGCATTAAATGCACCGCAGGGAGCCGTTGGCGCCGAAGAGAGCCGTTGCTCCGCTGGTACACCGGACAGTCCGGTGCACACCGGACAGTCCGGTGAATTTTAGCGGAGCGGCTGCCGCGCGAACCCGAGGCTGGCGAGTTCCGGAGACCGCGCTTCCTTGGAGCACCGGACATGTCCGGTGCACACCGGACAGTCCGGTGAATTATAGCGCGCCGGCTTCCGAAAATTCCCGAGAGCGAAGAGTTGGAGTTGGAGTCCTCTGGGCGCACCGGACACTGTCCGGTGCACACCGGACAGTCCGGTGCCTTCAGCCAGAGGTGCCTTCGGTTGCCTCGTTGCTCCTTTGTTGAATCCAAAACTTGGTCTTTATATTGGCTAAGTGTGAACCTTTTGCACCTGTATAACTTGAGTACTAGAGCAAACTAGTTAGTCCAATATTTGTGTTGGGCAATTCAACCACCAAAATTATTTAGGAACTAGGGGTAAGCCTAATTCCCTTTCAGCATCCCCCAACTCAAGACGATGAACAGGTTCATCAAGAGGAGGCGTGTGATCAAGGGGGAGCACAAGATGATCATGTAATGGAGGAAGAAGCACAACCGGCACCTCCAACTCAAGTTCGAGCGACGATTCAAAGGAATCATCCCGTCGACCAAATTTTGGGTGATATTAGCAAGGGAGTAACTACTCGCTCTAGATTAGTTAATTTTTGTGAGCATTACTCTTCTGTATCTTCTATTGAGCCTTTCAGGGTAGAAGAGGCCTTGCTAGATCCGGACTGGGTGTTGGCCATGCAGGAAGAGCTCAACAACTTCAAGAGAAATGAAGTTTGGACACTGGTGCCTCGTCCCAAGCAAAATGTTGTGGGAACCAAGTGGGTGTTCCGCAACAAACAAGACGAGCACGGGGTGGTGACAAGGAACAAGGCACGACTTGTGGCAAAAGGTTATGCCCAAGTCGCAGGTTTGGACTTTGAGGAGACTTTTGCTCCTGTGGCTAGGCTAGAGTCAATTCGCATATTGTTAGCCTATGCTGCTCATCATTCTTTCAGGTTGTTCCAAATGGATGTGAAGAGCGCTTTCCTCAACGGACCAATCAAGGAGGAGGTGTACGTGGAGCAACCCCCTGGCTTCGAGGATGAACGGTACCCCAACCACGTGTGTAAGCTCTCTAAGGCGCTCTATGGACTTAAGCAAGCCCCAAGAGCATGGTATGAATGCCTTAGAGACTTTTTAATTGCTAATGCTTTCAAGGTTGGGAAAGCCGATCCAACTTTATTCACTAAGACATGTGATGGCAATTTATTTGTGTGCCAAATTTATGTCGATGACATAATATTTGGTTCTACTAATCAAAAGTCTTGTGAAGAATTTAGCAGGGTGATGACTCAGAAATTTGAGATGTCGATGATGGGCAAGTTGAACTACTTCCTTGGGTTCCAAGTGAAGCAACTCAAGGATGGCACCTTCATCTCACAAACGAAGTATACACAAGACTTGCTCAAGAGGTTTGGGATGAAGGACGCCAAGCCCGCAAAGACTCCAATGGGAACCGATGGACATGTCGACCTCAACAAAGGAGGTAAGTTCGTTGATCAAAAGGCATACCGATCTATGATAGGGTCTTTACTTTATTTATGTGCTAGTAGACCGGATATTATGCTTAGCGTATGCATGTGTGCTAGATTTCAATCCGACCCAAGGGAGTGTCACCTTGTGGCCGTTAAGCGAATTCTTAGATATTTAGTTGCTACGCCTTGCTTCGGGATCTGGTATCCAAAGGGGTCTACCTTTGACTTGATTGGATATTCAGACTCCGATTATGCTGGATGTAAGGTCGATAGGAAGAGTACATCGGGGACGTGCCAATTCTTAGGAAGGTCCCTGGTGTCGTGGAGTTCTAAGAAACAAACTTCAGTTGCCCTATCCACCGCTGAGGCCGAGTATGTTGCCGCAGGACAGTGTTGCGCACAACTACTTTGGATGAGGCAAACCCTCAGGGACTTTGGCTACAATCTGAGCAAAGTCCCACTCCTATGTGATAATGAGAGTGCTATCCGCATGGCGGATAATCCTGTTGAACACAGCCGCACAAAGCACATAGACATCCGGCATCACTTTTTGAGAGACCACCAGCAAAAGGGAGATATCGAGGTGTTTTATGTTAGCACCGAGAGCCAGCTAGCTGATATCTTTACCAAGCCTCTAGATGAGAAGACCTTTTGCAGGCTGCGTAGTGAGCTAAATGTCTTAGATTCGCGAAACTTGGATTGATTTGTACATGTGTCTTATGCCTTGATCATGTTCCTTTATGCATTTTGTTATGTATTTGTGGTGTTCAAGTTGTACAAACACTCCCCAGACCTCACAAGTCCATTTGCAAGTGCTACACATATTTAGGGGGAGTTGTGCTACAACTTGATCCTTTGAGACTAACCATGTGCTTGAGTATGCTTAATTTAGTCTCAAAGGTGAATTGAAAGGAAAGATGGACTTGGACCATGAAAGACTTCCACTGCACTCCAATGAGAGGGTAACTTACTCCAAGTTCATCTCCGTGACTCTTATTGCCTTTTTATTCTTAATTGAAGATTTTGGTGAGGCAATGGGGTTCAAGGGCCAAGATTGATCCCGTTTTGGTGCTTGATGCCAAAGGGGGAGAAAATAAGGCCAAAGCAATAAATGGATCAGCTACCACTTGAGAATTTTGAAAATAGTAGAATAGAGCTTTTGGTTTGTCAAAAATCTCTTATTGTCTCTTTTGTCAAAAGTTGGCCTCTTGTGGGGAGAATGGTTGATTATGGAAGAAAGGGAGAGTTTTTGAAATCTTTGATCAATTTCTCTTGGAACAACTCTCTTTATGTCTCAACAAGTGTGTTTGACTTAGAGATAGGAAATTGAGTTTGATTTGCAAAAACAAAACCAAGTGGTGGCAAAGAATGATCCAAATATGCCAAATTTGAATCAAAACAAATTTGTGTTCTCATTTGAATTGATGTTGCACTCCTTTTAGTTGCTTTTTGTTGTGTTGGCATTAATCACCAAAAAGGGGGAGATTGAAAGGGAAATGTACCCTTGGGACATTTCTATAAGATTTTGGTGATTAAGTGCTCCACAAAAATGCTTTGAGTAATATTTGTGCCAAAGACTTAAGAAGTGCAAATCAAGAGTAAAGGTATGTTTCTAAGACTTAGTACATTGTTTTGGAGACTAATGTATTGTGTCTAAGTGCTAGAAACAGGAAAAGACCAATTTGGAAAAGACTTGGCTGAGCAGCCAAGACTCTGCGCAGTCTGGGTGCACCGGACTGTCTGGTGGTACACCGGACAGTGTCCAGTGGTACACAGGACAGTGTCCGGTGCGCCAGGCTGGCTCTAGCAAACTAGCTGCTCTCGGGTTTCGTCAGCGGCGTACGACTATAAATCACCGGACTGTCCGGTGGTGCATCGGACTGTCCGGTGAGCCAATAGTCGACCGGGCCAACGGTCGGCCGCGTAATCCGCATGCGACGCGTGGCAGAGCCAACGGTCAGAAGGAGGCACCGGACTGTCCGGTGCGCCAACGGCTCTGAGTCTCCAACGGTCGGCTTCGCCAAAGAAGGAAAGAAATCCGCACCGGACAGTGTCCGGTGGTGCACCGGACTGTCCGGTGCGCCAGGCGACAGAAGGCAAGAATTGCCTTCCTAGAATGCTCTCAACGGCTCCTAGCTCCCTTGGGGCTATAAAAGGGACCCCTAGGCGCATGGAGGAGAACACCAAGCATTCTCTAAGCATTCCTAAGCACCAAGACTCAAATTACGCACATTCGATTCTTTGTGATAGCAACTAGAGCTCCATTTGAGTAGAGAACTCTTTGGGTTGTGTTGTGAGCTCGAGTTGCGACTTGTGCGTGTTTGTGCTCTGATTTTGTGTCTTGTGTGCGTTGCTCATCCCAGCCTTACTTCCATGCTTCTTTGCGAACATCAAATTGTAAGGGCGAGAGGCTCCAAGTTGTGGAGATTCCTCGCAAGTGGGATATAGTAAAGCAAAGCAAAACACCGTGGTATTCAAGTGGGTCTTTGGACCGCTTGAGAGGGGTTGATTGCAACCCTCGTCCGTTGGACGCCACAACGTGGAGTAGGCAAGTGTTGGACTTGGCCGAACCACGAGATAAACCACTGTGCCTATCTGTGTTGATCTTCTTGTGGTTATCGTGTCTTGCAAGAACTCCTCTTCAGCCACTTGGCTTTATTGTGCTAACTCCTAATCAAGTTTTGTGGCATTAAGTTTCAAGTTTTTACAGGATCACCTATTCACCCCCCCTCTAGGTGCTCTCAGAGGCGAGCGGTGGGCACATGGCAGTGGCCTGAGTCCAGCCCCCAACTCCAAATCCTAAAAACCTAGCCGCCTCTCTACCCATCCTCACCCTCGTCGGCAGCGCCTCTGGCGGTGGCCGACCGCCATCCAAGTTTGAGTCCATGTTCGTCGACCTCTCGACTTCAGTGCTTCTTGTTGCGGTAGCAGATCGATGCTCCGACGATGCGGCTCCACCAGATCCGGAAGACGGAAGTAGAGAAGAGAAGCGAACCAAAGCAAGCAGGCTTCAAGAACAAGGTACTGGATCAACAACTCCCAGCTGATTCGATTCTTGAGTTTGTTCTGATCCGATCTTCCCTTCCTGCTCAGTGTTGCACTATTCAATTCCATCTCGTGTTCCTCTGTGCTGCTGCAGGGGGAGGGGGAGGGGAGGACCAAGCGAAAGGGGAATAGAGCAAGATGGGTGGCGCGCTGCTGCTTGCACTCCGCCTCGTCTCTACTGCCGCCACCCCTAATAAGGTCCACATGTTGTTCCAGTCCTGTCTCTTTAGCTGCCCTCCTTGCTTGCTATGAACTGTGAAGGAACACTGCTAAGACGATACTACACCAGCAAACTCTTCTCATGTCTGGCTTACTCTCGTTGGATTCATACTTAGTGATACGTGAATAAGCCTTTTGCCGCGGAATTGCAAACTATATGATGGCATAGGATGATCATCAACATATATGGGAGTTACAGGATGCAATGGTGCAAGAAGTGGAATTCACCTTTATATCTTGTGCCTTCTGGGCACTTGATTGGTAGGTTGGAGCGTTATTTGCTCACATGACTAACTGATCTTAGGCGGTAATTTTTCTGTTGTCATAACATATATAATATATATGGTTTAATTTATTCATGTCTAGATCATCTGTGTAGAAGACATGTTTGTAAAGTTGTTTTTGTTGTACATACATAAGGTTTAGGCATTTTTTTACCGAGTGTGCTACAAATTCCTTGAGCACTCATCTATGCAAGGCCCTAGATGAGTTATGATTTTATTTTGTTTTCTATTGATATCTGTCAATATATTTTACGGTTAGCCCTTAGGCCTGGAGTACCTTGGGCCTGTACTGAACCTTGGCTCTGATCAGAATGGAACGACAATTTCAGGGTCCAAATTCTTTGGGTTGAACATTGAAAAATCTATTTCTCTCATGCTGAATAGTGGTCTGCTTATTACATTTGGCTCACGTGCTATTATTATCAAGCTATTTTTTTATTAGGCTATTGATTCAAAATTGTAGTTTTTAAGTTTTCTTTGCTTCAATAAACCTGATTTGTGATGTATAGGCAAGCAATTCTTCTAGATTTTAGGTTGGAAGAATGTTATGTTTATTGTATTCATTTTTAGCAGTTAGAAAAGCACCGGAGAACTGATCAAGAGCTAAAGAAGGGGGTTCTGAAGCTTGAATTTTGCCTTCAAGAATCTCAGTCTCAGATGCGAAAATTAAAGAGGGTATGCTCCTTCTGGTTCCATAAGGATATCGGTTTCATTTCATGTTATAGTTTCTTGATAGCATATTCTCCTCCAGTTCCATAATTGTTGTCATTTCCTTTGTTTGTGAGCATACAACTAGAGCGAGTACATATCCATTGATTTGACCACTATTTTCTATTACAATATCCATTTATGTGCAACACAACTTTAATTCTATATGTTGGTTGCAATTCTACAACTTTAATTCTATATGTTGGTTGCAGGTCATAAAAGACCAAACAGATTGACCATATACCACTAATTATGTGTATCAGTTTATTATTTCTCTTTCTTTGATTTATTGAAAAACATATTTCAGATGCATTTGGTGCATATGTGCTTTATGCTTTTATTAACGTTTTTTCATATTTCAGAAGGGCAACTCATGTTGCTTTAGCGTGGTTAGTTGCACTTGGTTCCCCCTTCATGTTTGCTACTACCTTGGAATAGGAGTACAAGAATGATATTTTTGGCGAGCGAAGTGAGCATACTGATCTGTTCATGGTCCCTCTAATAATTGTATTGTAAGTATGTAACTAAACGCCTACGACTTCATTTTTCTCTGCCTTTTTTCTCCGCTGGTTTAGGGTCTAGGGAAAAGTGCTACTCCCTTGTATAAGCAAGCTGGTCGATGGTTTTGTTTTCCATCCTTCTTGTTTTCTTGACATCAGTTTGTTCATTGGGGAGCACATAGGTGGAATGATGATTAATGCTTCTGCATATTAATGTATTTTATCATAACATGTTGGTGCTGTAACAATGTACGAGCATACACCTAGTATATATATACACGACCAATTAGCGAATAACACAATCAAACCAATAAATCAATATTTCATTTTCTTTACTTTCTCACCCTAGGAGTAGCAGTAATCTAGCCATAGTATTAGTTTTCCTCGACCATACGCCGCGTAGGGACGTCCCAAGTGGCCTGCCGACCACGAAGCACCCTTGGAACTCTCCTCCTCGAAGAGGTCCATCTTGGGGCGGGGTGAGATGTAGTGTTCTCGCGAAGAAGAAGATGGCCCACGCCATCGTGGGTCGTTCGACGCCGTACAGGGAAGATCCTCTCATGCGGCAAAGTTACGGACTGTGCGGCCCTGTACCGTGAACCGTTGGCGCTCATGCAGAGGACACCACACCCCTAGTGTTTGGCATCGAATCGGATCCAACACATTTTTTGGCGATTCCTATGGGGACAAAATGTGTGACCTAGCAGAGATTGACCATAGATGATCAGTTCAAATGATCAATCCGATATCTTAAGCAACATCGTGAAGTCAACTATGGAGAAATTGTCGCTTGAAGATCAGTAGAGATTCGAGGACTACAAAAGACAGTTGATCGAGGGGGACGAGGAGAAGTACCTGGCCAATTTCAAGGTGGACTGACATCAGAAGATCTTTCGACAAGGGGAGTGTGACATGTCATCTCTTCGACCGGCTGCACCAGCCCCCAGTGGAAGTAAGACAGATGACATTCAATCTCTTAGAATTTATGTAGATGAATAACGAGAGCAATTTGAAAGTGCATTAATCTCTTTTGTGAGTTTTGGTGATTTGGATAACAACACATTTAAAGGTCTAACAAGTTTGCTTAAGTGTTGAACATGAAATTCAGTATGATGAACATACTTGAATAATGTATAATGATAGGTGAACAAAGATTCAACACAAGGTTAAATAACTAATGAGACAATGCAAATAGATATAATATGGTCTCTGTGTTTGTTTGAATATATATATGGACAAGACCTAAGAAATCACTACATACATATGATCAGAATAGAGGTTGAAGTGATTAAGAGGATTGGTCAAGCCAAAGTGAATAAGATATGAGGAATCGTGAATTGGCTTGACCATATTACTATTAGTCCATATATGCTTCTATGAGAATCATACTAGAGCTTGATTGATCTTAGCATTTATATCTAGAAGACATTCAAGCAAGGTTCGTAATATTGAAGAAATGATTCTCTCAATGGATGCTCAATATGATGTGACTCAAGAATGGCTTGATAAGGTGAAGATAGCAAGGAAAAGTCTTCGAGGGACTAAGCGAAGGTGAAGGCTAAGCAACGGCTTGTGGACCGAGGTACCATGTCTAAGGTGAAGAAAAGAGTACTTGCACTAAGTCGATGAACTAATTAGTTATGAAGAGTTATATTGTGTTGATGCATCAGTAAGGTGACTTGAAGCCATGATTGGAACTCATATATGGTGAAATGGTTCAAGTCACATGTCTTGGTTTGTGTTTGCTTCAAAAGGTGAGACAAAGATGTTTGTGATCCTTATGAAGCAACACCATGGAGAAATCACAGAGGAGACACAAATGACTCAAGAGTTTACTTAATTATATTTTATTTAACTTGATTATAGGAATCGTCGTACTAACAAGGTGGATCCAAAAGGAAGGTTGGTGTTTGCCAAAGCTCAAGCTTCTAAGATTCAAAAGCTATTTCGAAAACAAAATCTTTTGGACACTCTGTGAGTTCAACTGGAGTGAGATTTGAGAGACGGAGATCCTTCCTATTGAAAAGCGGTTGAGTTGAGCTTCTTCAGCTGAGTTGAACTTCTTCAGCTGAGTTGAACTTCTTCAGCTGAGTTGAGCTTTTTCAGCTGAGTTGAATTTTCTCAGTTGAGTTGAGCTTCTTTAGCAGAGTTGTGATTTTTTTAGCTGAGTTGAATTTAACTTCAACTGGGGTCCAGACAGGTTCGACCGAGGTCCAGGATAGGTTGAACCGGGGTTCAGGACAAGTTCAACCGGAGTCCAGGCAGGTTCAACCGGGATCCAGGAAAAGTTCAACCGAGGTCCAGGCAGGTTCAACCGGGGCCCGGGGCAAATTCAACCGAGGTCCAGATAAGTTCAACCGTGGTCCAGGAAAAGTTCAACCGGGGTTTTCCCTCGGACCTCACTAGTCAAAAGCGGTTGACCGGCCCTAGGGGCGGTTCAACCGGAGTCAGGGTCAGCTGACCAGTCTGACCTGCAGTCTACAAGTCTGACTGGCAGATTGACTATTAGTATGACCACCAGGAGGTTGAACCAGCCCTAGGGGTGGTTCAATCGGTGTCAGGACCTGTTGATCAGTCTGACCTGCAGTCTGTCAGTCTGACTGACTGTCAGCCTGCCCCAGGCGGTTGAACTGGCCCTAGGGCGGTTCAACCGGTCCTCCACAACAAAATCAGCCCAACAGCTAGTTTTCAAGTCCCACCTATATATACTCACTCCTACCTCACTCCCCACACAAGGGCATGACTTGAACTCCATTTCTAACTTAAGAAACAAGTCCTACTCTCTCTCACACACCTCTTGCCTCTTCCATTTCAAATCTTTGGAGAGAAATCTTTGAGTAAGGTTGAGAGCTGCGGTTTTTGTGCTTCATCTCCAAATCTTTCTTGTTCTTCTTGATTCGAGCTTTGGTACTACATCGAGTTCATTGTGGATTCATTACTCTTGGAGCTTCTAGCTCCTAGACAACTAGGTGTCTCTTGTGAGTCTCCAAATCTAGTGGAAGACCACAAGAAAGTTTGTATTACCCGCTCATTTGAGCAAAGATTAGTGTGTGGGTTTGACCTTTATGGTCGGCGAAGAGAGGATTAGGGTTGAAAGAGACCCGACCCTTTGTGGGTGCCTCAACGAGGAAGTAGGGCACCTTTTGTGGTGTGACCGAACCTCGGGATAAATCTTGTGTATCTTGTGTTCTTATTCATTGTGTTTGTTCGTATTCTTCGTTCCTCACCATTCCGTGGAAGAATTGTTCATATCTTTTTGGTGTGTGGATCTTGAGAAATGCCCTTCTCAGATCTACTACTTTGAACCCTATGGATAATCTAGGGCATCTCATTTACAAAGTTAATTGGGTGAATTTCGATATCAATTCAGTTTTATATCTCATTCTTTAGTTGAGCTCTTGCAAACCGGTTGAACCGGTTTTGACACCGGTTGAACCGGTTTTACCCAGTCCGTTTCTAGTTTTTGTTGGAAAAATTCTGCTTGTCTATTCACCCCCTCTAGGAAACTTTCACAATTGAAACAAATAATAGGTGGTATGCAAGAATATTATAAAAAATAACACATGCATTTGAAAAATCATTCATTCCCAATTTCCCGTCATATGATGTTGATGCTAGAAACACTACACAAAATTCATCGGCTACAAATTGATGTTCACAAACCTAGCCATGTTATGGTTGCCGATGAACTACTACGCCGGGCAACCATAACCTCTTCCACAGATTTAGGATAAACCCACAAACCTGCGCATGGTTGGACCGTCCGGGTCTAAGCTCGGACCGTGTGGCCCAACGACATGTTGGCCCCATCCTTCATGATGAACCATCGAGATCCACATTAGGACCACTGTATTCCTCCTAAGGGTTAAGAGACATGCTCGGACCATCCAGCTATACGCGCGGACTGTCCGCATATCATACTGGACCGTCCGATGTAGAGTACATAAAACATGATGGAGGTTCACTACTGGAAACTAGTTAAAGAACGTGGGTGGCAAACCGTTGAACTTAATGTAATAAGCCGACGAACTTATGTTAAGTTCGTCGGTTTATCGATGAATAGCCGACGTCGATTTTTGGACGAACTTAGAATATTAAGTTCGACGACCCCGATGAACTTAAGGTTAAGTTCGTGGGTATCATCAAACTTAACCTTAAGTTCATGCGTATTAAGTTCGACGGGGGCCATCGAATTTGTGTTTATAAACACTAAGTTCGTCGAGGCCACTTGGTCGTCGAACTTACTTGGCCTGTGTGGGCCTGCGTGGGCTCTCCATTAAGTTCGACGGTACCCACGAACTTAAACCTAAGTACGTGGGTACCCACAAACTTAACTCTTTTTCTAGAAAAAATAAAATTTACAGAAATGGATAGCTAGGCAAACAGAATATCACATGCAACATAGAATATCACATACAATACAGATTTCAAACACATGGATATAAGTTCATACCACAAATTCACATAAGTTCACACAAGTCCAAATACAAACTACTCCACATCAATAGTGCACATTATTAGTTCACAAGTTCAAACATTAGCTCCATCGCTCTCGATCAGGACATTGAATTGTTGTTCGTAGCTCCACCACTAGAATTGATACATCTGTTCGCTAAGTCATCATGAGGGGGAGGAGTCACTTGATGAGAGCCAGAACCCTACAAAATAAACCAAAATTCTCATAAATATACAACTGGCATTAAATCACATGTACACCAAGATATAGGAAAGCATGATAAACACAAAATGTGGCTTCCAAGAAGATCACAAAATGGCAGCCTAACAATAGTTGTATCATAAGCCTTTACCCCTACCCATAGCTCTTTCAACTCTTCAATCAATGGTTGCATGAATACATTGATCTTCTTTCCAGGATGTTTAGGCCCTGGAATAATAAGGGCAAGAAATATGAACCCTTCTTTCATGCATTTGTTGGGAGGGGGTTGTAGGGCATGATGAAAACTGGCCAACAAGAGTATAAAGTGGAACTTTTGTCGTAAGGAGTGAAACCATCAGTGGACAAGCCTAGACGTACACTCCTAGTGTCTCTTGCAAATTCTGGGTCAAAACGATCCAGAGCCTTCCAAGCATCACCATCTGATGGATGCACCATAATGTCTAGGTCTTGGCTCTCACGGTCTCCTTCCTTATGCCACAACATTAGCTTCATAGTTTCTAGGGTTAAAAATAGACGTTTAAGCCTTGGAGTGATGGGCATATATCGGAGCTGTATAACTGCTTTTGTAGAAAAAGTAGCTCCATCCTCTTTTAGTACCTCCGCATATCTTGAGTTACCACATTTCTGACAATGGGTGGCCGCTTCATATTCCTTCCAGAACAGCATGCAATTATCTTCGCACACATCAATCTTCTTATACTTCATGCCAAGATCAGACACAATCTTTTTAGACTGGTATAAGTCTTTTGGCATCTTATGGTTTGATGGGATGAGATCAATAATCAGATTGATTACATCGTTATAGCAATTATTCGAGAAGTTATACTTTGCCTTCATTGCCATAAGACGTGTAACCACCTGCAACACGGTCAGGGTGGTGACGTCATGCACTTTTTCCTCTGACGCATGAAGAAGCTTATAAAACTCCTACACTTCCTCTGGAAATTACGAGATCCACAAATTGTTTTGCAACTCTAACCCCCTTCCTTTGAGTGACCTAGAGTCACGCTATTGAATCCATCATACATCGACCTTCTTCTATTGTCATCCATTTCCAAAACTAGATAACCCAATGTATTAAAAAAATGTAAATAAACATCATTAAACAGGCGGCGACGCTAGACATAAGAAAGTACTTTAACCCACCCGAAAATGAAGTTACGCATCCGAAACTCACCCAAAATGAAGTTATGCATCACTAGACATAAGAAAGTACTTTAACCAAACATTGAACCTACCATTGCTTAATCTAAAATGAACAACCATCGATTATAACAACTACCCAAAAAATACCACATCAAATTTTAACTAACAAACTAATTCTAATACTATGCATCAATTAATCCTAAAAGAAAGAAGAAAAAATACCTTGCGGTGGTGTGGTGGTGACTGCTAGCGGCGGCCCACTGTAGAGCTTCGGCGACGGCGAGGTTGACGGCGTGGAGGGGTAGGGCGAGGAGGTCGTGGCTAGCCACTGGGTGGAGGAAGAGGGAGATGGCGAGGGTGAGCTTTGGCGGCGACGCGGTTGACAGCATGGAGGGGGAGGGCGAGGCTAGCCACATCGTGGAGGGGGAGGGAGATGGCGAGGGCGAGCTTTAGCGGCGGTGCGGTTGATGGCGTGGAGGGGGAGGGCGAGGAGGGCGACGCTGGCCATAGCATGGAGGGGGGAGGAAATGTCGAGGGCGTGAGCTTTGGCGATGCTGGCGGTGTCGCGACGTGGAGGAGAGGTCTTGGAGGCGGCGCTGCGTGGGTGAGAGTGAGAGACATGTGAGAGTGAGTTGTGTGGGGCAGGTTAGGGGTTTAGGTTTTTTGGGGTAAGTTCGACGGTTTCTCTCTGGCCCACGAACTTACGTTTAGAACGTGGGTACTCGTTCCTAATACGTCACTACACGACGGTTCACTTACAGCGACCTACGGTTGGTTGCTAAAACGGCCTTCAGCGACCTACGGTTGGTCGCTAAAAACTTTTAGCGACCCATAAGGATGGTCGCTGTAAGTGCCGTCGCTAAAGGCTTTAGCGACCGACATCTTTTTAGCGACCGACCGTCCGTTGCTAATATTGTATATTTAGCGACCAACCGTGGGTTGCTGTACTATAGATTTAGCAACCAACTGTAAGTCGTCATACTATACATTTAGCAACCAACAGAATGTCGCCCTTTTTACAGTTGTTATTAATAAAAATATGCATTTAATTAAGCACCACAAATCACAGATTTTTATACACAAATCATAAAGACATACACAGTTAATCAGTATACAACAGTCATAGATCCATCACATAAACACAAAAGCACCACAATTATATATTCACAAAAGCATCACAATTATAATATCATTCACAGCTAGATCATTTACAGATAGCTAACTAGATCATTCACAAAAGCTCCAGAGATGATCAGTCACAAAAACACCACAACGACATCACTCCAGCTTGAAGCAGTTCAAAAGCCCACAACTGCATCACTAATGTTTCATATCACTCCAGCTATTGTTCAAAAGCCCACAACTACATCACTCTAGCTGCTCCAGAGCTGATCAGTCACAAAAGCAAGACATGTGAAATTTATGTAGAAGACTTCGCAAACTGTCCATCTTCAACTGGTACTGCTATCGTTGCTTCCATATCATCCTAGCATCAATATCATCCTAGCATCAAGATTAAAACTTAGTCTAGCGTAACACAAGTCGAAAATGAAGGGAAAAAGGTAAATAGGTACTTACAATAGCTTTCTAAACAGTTTCAATAAATCTTTTTCTTGATGTAATGCATCTCCTCCAAAAAAAACAATTGCACTTGGTTATATTTTTCTTGTCGCTGAAAAGATATCAAATATATTTAGTGAGCATGTAGATTAAAACATAAGCTATAGGTTGGTTTGGAAATAATTGGGAAAACTTATAAGACATATAAAAAACTCAATAAATATCATATAATATTTTAGAGATGCTAACTAAAGATCACCGTGTGGGCCAGGGTTGTGCAAACAGCAAACTGGACCTACCTAGGGGACCAAATCAAGCATGCTTATGAAGTAAATGCTGATGCCATATACACTAACTTATGCAGACACTTGAAAAAGTGTAAGTACACATCATATATGAATGTATATCTATATTTCTTCTTTAGACGATGACCAAAGTCCCATAATGAATATTGGCGGAAGATACATGTAGTCAATGACATACCAACTATTTCTTTCTAACTTTAGAAAATAGAGGTGAAGGTACAAGTGGGGGAACATGCTTTAAAACATAATTTAATTGGTTCAATGGTAATTTGCCCAGCCTACGATCGAGCCCTTGGGTGCGGTTCAGACGCGCGGCGAAGGCTGGCGAGGAGGCCACTGGACTGGACTGGGCACCCCGTCCCCGAGCACCCCCGTATTTACATGGCCACGGCGTTGTGCTGGCCTGGGTTTAGTGGTGGCGCCATTAAGCTTTAAGACTGTCTCCAGCAACATCCTCTATATACATCCTCTATATCCGTCCTTTAGGCTAGCTCCAACAACGCACTGTAAAGCGTTCTGTACTCTAAATTTAGAGTTCAGAAGCCTCCTCTAGGCGCCCAGCAAGGTCCTCTAAATGACACTCTAAATTTTAGAGGACGCCGCACGCACCCTAGATGTGGAGACTTGGAGACGTGCGCTATCCGGGCGAGTCGTCGGGCTCGCGCGGGGGTGAAAAATCCGAGCGCGCTGTAGTCCCGTCGCTGGCGACTTCGATTCATCTCGGCGAGGGGGCCTCGCGGCGCGGCTCGTCGGCGGAGCCGGGCAAGCTGGGCTCAAAGCGGCCGTGCTCGAGCGGGTCCGGCGGCGGACCGCTCTCGGTGGTTGGAGGCAAGGAGGTGGCCCGCGAGGAGACCGAGATCCAAGGGTCCGGTGCAATCGTCGGTGTTCGTCGCCGTCGAACCGCCATCGCGAAGAAGCTGAGAAGATCCACGGCGCCGACGAAGGAAGGTGCGCAGAAACGCAAGCGCATCTCGTCGCCGCCATCTTCATCGGCTTCCACTAGCTCCGGTGCTCCACATCCGAAGAGAAAAAGGTATCCATTGCAGATCCATTGTCGTTTGTATGATTCAAGTAGTTGATTTTGTAGAACTCATCCAGATCTAGGGTTTATGGTTACGCCAACACACATTCCATGCTTGTAGGGTTCATTGACCAGTTGGTATAGTTTTGATTATTGCTATTGACAGTGACAAAAATTGAATGTGCTACAAATACTTGTTGTTGTGCGAATCGATGTGTATTCACAAATACTTGGCGACAGGTTTTGACACACTAAATCATCATCACTAGGTTTAGGGTTTCGACACACAGAATGATCAGCACTAGGTTGTGTCTTCATTATTGATTTTGACAGTCACAACATTTGAATGCGGTGTGTATTGACAAAAACATATGGACTGGTATTCACAATCCATTTGTATACACTCTCTAGCATTATAAATTATGAACTAGGCCACGGTTTACATAAAATTTTGACCTACAGATATTAACAGAACCATATCTTTTATGTAGACCATGGATTCGGAGAACGCAAAGCTCCGAAGAGCACTCGCTCATTTAATCAGAGTAGTGGAGGAGCGTTGTGCCGACATCGTCGATGTCGTCCACGGTGCCTTCCAACCAGTTAGCGAACCAGTCTTGAATGAAATGAATCGTGCATTAGTTCAGATCGAGGACCTCGCCAACGACCTTGATCAGCTTGCACTGGAAAAAGACTGGGAGATAGAGCACATGACCCCTACACCAATTGCTGAATCATCACAAACAGAGGATGAGCTTCTGATTGATTATGATTCAGAGTTAAACAATGACGATATCGTCGGCTACGACGACGGCCGTGACTACTCCACCGACGACACCTATCCCTACTAGATTAGGTGTATGTGCTAGGTTTATGTATGTCGTACTAGTCTTTTGTATGTGAACACAACTGATGTGTGCCACAAGAACCTGCTTTAGTTCATATGCTGGTTATGTTTGTCCATACCTATCTTTGGTAATGCTTAATGTTATGAACTTTGCAATATATGTAGTCCTCGCCACTACTGACTTTGTTGTGCATGAGACTGATAACAGTGTCATGGTTTGTATTCATTTCATATGGTTGCCTGAAATGTAGTACACTTATTTAGTTAAATATGTTCTATTTTTGTGCGAGTACCTTCATTGTACAGCATGGGTACCGACTGGAACCAAGTTATGGCACAATATGGAAGTTACCTCTCCGAGGATGATGCCACTCAGTTTCAGAACACTGCATTTGCTCCTACGCCTGAGATACCAGCCCAGGGATCACCAGCACCACCTCCTATGAAGAAGGCTCCTCAACGCACAAAGCTAGCAAATTTCACGTCTGAAGAGGATATGAGGGTTTGTCAAGCTTGGTTGGCTGTGAGTTGTGATCCCATTGTCAACACTGGTCAGAAGCGTCAAGGATTTTGGAATCGGATTACAGAGGCATACAACTCTCGCAGAGGATCAATGCCAGAGAGGTCTACAAAATCTCTCATGAGCAGGTGGGACAGTATCAAAACTCAATGTTCTACATTTGCTGGATACATGATGGCTGTGCTTCGACAAAACCCAAGTGGCATGACTGATGCAGATAAGGTAAGTGTATGTTGTATTATGCATATGTTCTTCATCAATGTACTTTACTACATCCCAGCGGTTTGAGTAAATGCATTATATGTTTTGCAGACATCTCTTGCGGCTACTCGGTTTGCTGCTGTTGAAAAGAAGCCCTTCCATTTCTTACATTGTTGGTCCATATTGAAGGATCAACCAAAATGGATGGACCAGCACATGGGTAACCAGATTCCTCCACCGAACCCTATTGGAACCCAATCCAATACTATTGACTTAGATGGTGGTGAAGACTCAGCTCCATCAAGTTTTACTTCGAAGAGACCGCTTGGTCGTGATTCAGCCAAGGAAAAGGCAAAGAAGCAAAGATCAGAGAACACATCATCCACTGATTCGGAGTACCTAACACGGATGGGTGAGCTTTCTTTGGAACGGTTATCTGTGTACAAATCAGTAGCTTCAACTGAGGAGAAGAAGTTGGAGTTCATGAAGAAACAGGAGAGGCAGAAACTCATATTGGAGAGGAAGAAGCTTAATCTAGAGAAGATGAAGATGGAACGACAAAAGGTGAAGGAGGAGACGGAACAGGAGGTACTGATATTGAGCATGGATTTGACAAAATGTAACCCCCTCCTTCGACAGTACTATGAGGCGAAACAACAGGAGATTCTGGCAAGGGTGACTGGAAGCTCGTCGTCAAGCAAGTGAATGTTCATGAAGACATTGTAGTGTTTGAGGAAGTAATGTTAGTTGTTTTCGAAAACAAGTTTATTTACAGCACTTGTGCACTTGACATTTTCCTGTTGTGTCATGGTTTGGAGAACAAGTTTATGTTTCTGCACTTGTCATTTTTCTGAGAATGAAGAACAAGTTTATGTTTCTGCACTTGTGCATTGTAGGGGTTGTACAATAATGTTGTTGCATACAAATAGTAGACTTGCTTCATCATATTGCAGTAGTTGCATTCCACCATTACACATAATAGCTTGGGACAAACATAACCTAGGACATTACTGCATACTACCTTCAGACAAACAGAACATACGACATTACACATGACACTACGACATTTTATTGATGGTACTAACATAAACTACATACTTAAGTAGCTCCCGATCCAAGCCGCGCCCAGTGGTGGTGGATTAGATCAACCTGCAACTGATTATATTTAACTGCATCATGTAGTTGGTCGTACCTATTGTTTATGAACTCATTGCGCTCGGACATGGAACCATGAGAGGTGTCGGCCAAAACTCCGATGTTGTCGAAGCTTGTGTTCAAAGACGAAGGACCTTCATCTTCTACGATCATGTTGTGCAAGATGATGCAAGTTTTCATGATGTCTCCAATGTGTTGTGGAGACCAACCATATGCAGGACCACGAACTATGGCCCATCGCTTCTGTAGTACTCCAAATGTTCTTTCAATGTCTTTTCTAGCGGACTCTTGAATAGTGGCAAAGTGTTGTGTCCTGACATCATACGGGTGACGGATTGTCTTGACAAACGCTGGCCAGTCCGGATAAATACCATCTGCTAGGTAATATCCCATGTTGTACGTGTGTCCATTGACAGAGAAAGTGACTGGTGGACTATCACCGGTAAGATGCGAATCAAACAGGTTAGAACGTTGAAGAACATTGATGTCGTTACAGCTACCGGGCATGCCGAAGTATGCATGCCAAATCCATAGGTCATACGAGGCAACAGCTTCGAGGATCATTGTAGGGTGTTTACCCCGACCAGTAAACATCCCCTTCCATGCAGTTGGGCAGTTACGCCACTCCCAATGCATGCAATCGACACTACCTAGCATACCGGGGAAGCCGCGTGCCTCTCCAACTTGGAGAAGCCTAGCGATATCAGCACGAGTTGGTTTCCTGAGATAGTACCCCCCAAAAGCGGTTTGGATGGCGGTGCAAAAGTGTTTCAAAGCCTCATGTGCCGTAGATTCACCAATGCGTACGTATTCGTCAACGGCATCCGCAGGAACACCATATGCAAGTATACGTACGGCAGCAACAACTTTCTGAAGGGCAGATAGACCAAGCTCACCGGCACAGTTTGGACGTTGAACGAAGTAGGGATCCACTTGTTGCACCGCAAGAACGAGCCGCTCGAACACATGACGACGCATGCGAAACCTATATTGGATAAACCTATATTTCAGTACAAGTGTGAAGTACGTACTATGGACGTGAATAGATGTGCGTAACAAAAAACATACCTCCTCCGAAATTGTGCATCCGTGTACACCGGTTGCGCGCAAAAGTAGTCGGCTCGGATTCTTGCATCACCGCTGATATGGTCACGATGGATGCGAACACGCCCGGGAATGGAACCAGCATACCGACGCTCGTTAAGTGCACGACGCCTACGATGTTGGTACGTCGCAACCTCGAGGTCATGGTCTTCATCTTCCATGTCTTGCGCCATGCGAACAAAAATATTGGAATCTATGAACGGGTTCATTGTTGTGGAGCAGTGTATGCGAAGTGTGAGTGATGTGTTGAGGTTGTGAGTATTTATTGAAGGGATACGCTTCGGAGAGAAGCCATACTCTTGTCGTGCAGCCGAAGCTAGTCGATGGCTTCTTGAATAAGTGTCGTGGCTTACGGTGGAAGCATGACATTTTATAAACAAATTTTTCGTACAATTTAAAGAATATGACACGTTTTTGAACAACAATTACAGAAATCAAAAAATGGAATGTTATTTTTTGTTACAATTCGAAAGTATGAATGAACCATTTTTTATATTATTATTTGTAAAAATATTGAATACATTTTTTTTATCATCCTTACAATTTGATGAAATGGGTACAAATCAAAGAAAACAAAAAAAGAAATGGAAAAAGGAATTCTGTTAACACTGTAGCTTTAGGGGACCGAATTTAGGGGACGTTGCTGGAGACACAGAATATATAGGGGACAGAATCTTTTAGAGTGTTCTGTAAAGTACAGGGAATATTCCTTTAGGGGACGAAATTTAGGGGACGTTGCTGGAGACAGCCTTACAGTCTTCTCTAAAAGATTCTACCCCCTATATCTATTTCCTCTCCAACAACGTCCTCTAAATCACGTCCCCTATATGTAAATACCTATATTAAAGACATTTTTATTTTTAAATTTTTGCACATACGTGTTTGTCATACTATCAAATGTATTGTACATATTTTAGTTTTACTAAAACGATTGTTTAAAGTATTCAAATAGATAGAGAACCGTTTAGAGGAACTCTATACATAGAGGATCCAGCAGCGTCCTCTAAATTTAGAGGAACGTTTAGAGGACGTTGTTGGAGGGATAGAGGACGTCCTCATCCTCTAAATTTAGGGTACAGGAGCATTTAGAGCTCCTTGTTGGAGCTAGTCTAACCCACCCAACCAAAGAGGTGGACTGTACGCACGCAGCAGTGCAGTGAGACCGCTACTGCCTCCTACGATTGTCTCATGCACCTTGTTTTCGTAGGGAGAGAATCATATTCCTACTACATGACAAAGTCCATATATATAGTTTAATTTGATTTGACAAGGACGCACTCCAACCACTCGCTTCTATTGCTACAACTGCAACCGTATTTGATTTGGGGGAGGTTCAGAACTAACTAACTACATCACTAATGCTTATGAAGTAAATGCTGATGCCATATACTCCAGCTGGGACGCAAATGACACATAGTACCTCGACGACATCAACTTGCGGATGATGATTCTGAATTTCTGATGAACCGCGTGAGTGTCTCCAGGCGTGGTGTGCACACCAAGCACGCACCGTGATTTCTTCGCAGGCACGGTGCTGTAGACGACCCCGACGGGGCCCTTGACGAGCTGCAGCGCCGCCACCGCCTCGGGGACCATCACGAACTTGCCCTTGTCGTCGCAGTACGCAAGACGGAGCGGCCGCGCCGCCGTCCCCCGCTCATGGCGCGGTCGGTGCAGGCGAGGGAAGGGAAGAGAGGTGAGGGGAGAGATAAGATGGAAGGGAGACATAGAGATCGACGGCGGCTGGGAGAAAGCCAGGAACGCGCGGCTGCTAGGTAGATGGGCCCCTAGTGGGTCTTAGGGTTAGGGAGGGTTTTCTTTTTTTATTTATTTCAAAATGCATTTTTAAATTACTCAAAAATTCATAAAAAAATTACCAAATAAATAATAAACATTTGAATAAATTATTACGAATACAAATAAATAATAAACATTTGAATAAAAATTTATTACCCTATTTAATATAAGCACAAAGAATATAGTAGCACACTATAGTCATGTCCATACATAAATAAACCATGAAATAAACATACAAGCAATATTAAAAATAAATAAATCACCACGCAATTTAGCGATCAATGTTTACTTGTTTTAATTAATTTTTAGTCACTAACATCTACATGTACGTTCAGGCTATAAGATTTGATAGTGATCCTTGCTCTATAGCGACCCACCGCTAGTCCCCGACGACATCTATAGCGACCAACCATAAGTTGTTAAAATTCTAGACTTTTAGCGACCAACCGACCGTTGCTACAAAAGGATTTAGCGACTGACTGTCGGTCCCTAACCTTTAGCAACCCACAGTTGGTACCTAATAAGGGTCGCTAAAGATCAACCGTCGTGTAGTGCGTTAAGTTCGACGGTTTTAACCAGGGCGCACGAACTTAAACTAAGAACGTGGGCACCTACGTTCTTCGCCATACCCATGAACCTAACTCAAACAAGAACGTCGGTACCCACGTTCTTAGTTTGTCCCACGAACATTTATCAGTTTTTTGTAGTGGTTATTACTAGCGATCTTTCTACCCACCTCACCAAAACTTCTCCCTAACACCATAGCTCCTCAAAAATGTGGTATGGCTCCACGTACACATGGGTATGAGCCCTTTTTGGCTCCCAGAAGGCCGGAATGATTTAATGCACAATATGGAACTCCTAGGGCTAGGATTAATGCACAATAGAACCCTAACCCATGGGCAAAAAGGACGGTATAGTAAGAGGAGAGAAATAAGGCATCCCGAGACAAACTTGGAGTTAACGTGACCCTAAAACCATCTAAAATCAGTGAGCTATAGCTCAAAAACGATGGAAACGTAAAAAGCAATCCAAGAGCATGGAACGTTAAAATCTACATAAGAAATAGGGCAAAGAAACAACATATAGCTGAGTGTTTACATTTCCATGTTTGACTAAAGGTAGCATGTGGTCATTAAAATGGGCGAGAAACAATAAGCCTTGTTTGTTTCGGATTATAATCTCTCTAGATTATATAATCCAGCGCAAATAATCCAATAGGTAAACAAACACATAGATTATGGATTCAGATTATATAATCTAAAGTCCAAATTATGATAATCTCATAATCTCCTCAAGAGTAGCTTATTTGAGATTATTTTGGCAAAAGACCCACTACCCATGGTTATGTAAATAGAAATTACAATATATACCATCCTTCTTTCCTCGCCTCAAAAAAACAAACAAGGGTATTATTGTCTTTATGAATAATCTATATTTGTATAATCTAGACTACCAAACAACTACATATAGATTATAATATATCTAGATTATAATCTAAATTATATAATTTAAATTATAATTCAGATTATATAATCTATAAGCTGAAACAAACAGGCCTATAGTCTCATCAACTATGATTAGATGTTGGGCAATGCATGGCAGACACAACTTGTCCTCTGGCCATGGGCTTTTGCCCTAACACACGTTGAGCCTAATAATGGACTCTTCTGTGGTCCTGTACTCCCGGTTGACTTGCTTGCCAGTCTAGCTTGTTGCTATACCGAGAGGACGTACTCCCGGCCTCGGTCCAAAATAAATCAACGTCTAGAGTCGTTGGACTAAGTTAATTAAATTATTTAAAATTTCAGTAAGTATTTAAAATCAACTTCTATGAGCATGGAGCCAAACATAATACACCTATGTGTCTATATATGATTGTCATGGCTCAAAGCTCCATGCAATATGCATGAACACGTCAGGAGAACTATTCCATGCAATAAAACTTGTGATTGCACCCTTTTTTATGGAAGAGGAAGTGTACATGAAATATATGTAATAGGATGATGGTGCTGATGAGGTGCACAAGCAATAATGGTCCCAAATAGTAATACTCTTTTCTCCATCGTAAGTGTAATCAACTAGCAATTGACAAATCGAAATCGGGACAGGTACTTGTATAACTGTCTCTTGACATATGTGATGGTCTGATGGAAAGATACCTGGGGGCAGCTATAGAGGCACAAGTGCACGTAGCAAGGCAGCTTTTATTGTAATTAGGGGACTGCAGCAGGTGATGGCGACCACTGATCATCCATCCATCGGACTCCTAGCTTGTGACCGAAGCTCCGTCCATTAAATCATTGAACAACGTGTGTTAGCTACTAGCTGTCGCCTGTCGGCCATCGATGGCACCAAACATTTTGGGCGCATCCATCCTGTGTACCCTAGCTACGTACCATGGCCATATACACGTCTAACTTGAGACGACGACCAATATGGACAACAAGCCGCGATTAGTTTACCACAAAAGAAAACATGATCAGAATAATAATGTCGACAACAAGCATGTACGACGTACCACAGTTTCACTACCGGAATCCAAGGCTTTGCCGAGTGTTGCAATCTTTGCCGAGTGCTTTTTGTCGGGCACTCGGCAAAGAAGGCTTTGCCGAGTGCCGCACTCGGCAAAGCTAGCCTCTCGGCAAAGAGGTTCTTTCCCGAGTGCTGGACACTCGGCACAGGACGACACTCGGCAAAGACTAGTTTGCCGAGTGTCAAACACTCGGCAAAAGGGGCTCTCGGCAAAGGGCCGTCAACGGCCGTCCTAAAGTTGACGGCCGTCAGTCTTTGCCGAGAGCCAGCGGCTGGCACTCGGCAAAGAGGATTCTTTGCCGAGTGTCACACATCTAGCACTCGGCAAAGAGCCCTTTGCCGAGAGTCTTATCCAGACACTCGGCAAAGTATATTTTTATTTTTTTGATTTTGTCTCCCAAACTTTTTGTGGTATGTTCCTACACTATGTAGACCTACATGTATCATTTGTGGACAATTATAACATAGTTTTCAATCCTTAGTAGATTTAGTTTGTTTTTTTGAAATTCTTCGGAAAATTCAAATTTGAACTGCAGGTCACTCGAAACTTGGAAAACCGTGCATGAAAAAATGATATTCATGTTACTTAGCATAAGTTACGACCGATTTCAGATGCGTACCGGAAACTTCGAGCAACATGCTCACTAAACATGGCCGTGAACTTGGCATCCACGTGTTTAAAAATTGTATAAAACACAAACAAAGTCAGAAAATCATGAAACTTGTCCCCGTGTCATGATATCATATGTATAGGCTGTGATAAAATTTTTAGAATGTTTGGAGAAAGTTGTGAGACACTATGTGTAGAAACCTAAGAGATCCACATTGAAACTCTATGATTTCATGTGTAGTCCTCTTAGGTTTCTACACATAGTGTCTCACAACGTTCTTCAAATACTCTAAAATTTTTATCACAGCCTATACATATGATATCATGACACGGGGACAAGTTTCATGATTTTCTGACTTTGTTTGTGTTTTATACAATTTTTAAACACGTGGATGCCAAGTTCACGGCCATGTTTAGTGAGCATGTTGCTCGAAGTTTTCGGTACGCATCTGAAATCGGTCGTAACTTATGCTAAGTAACATGAATATCATTTTTTCATGCACGGTTTTCCAAGTTTCGAGTGACCTGCAGTTCAAATTTGAATTTTCCGAAGAATTTCAAAAAAACAAACTAAATCTACTAAGGATTGAAAACTATGTTATAATTGTCCACAAATGATACATGTAGGTCTACATAGTGTAGGAACATACCACAAAAAGTTTGGGAGACAAAATCAAAAAAATAAAAATATACTTTGCCGAGTGTCTGGATAAGACACTCGGCAAAGATTCCTTTGCCGAGTGCCAGCTGCGTGGCTCTCGGCAAAGAATAGGGAAATAGTCTTTGCCGAGTGTCACCAAAGGGACACTCGGCAAAGACTGCTTTGCCGAGTGCCAGCGATCTGGCACTCGGCAAAGCTTATTTTAAAATTAAAAAAAAAACTTTGCCGAGTGCCAGATCACGGGCACTCGGCAAAGCGCCCTATTACAACGGCCGAACGCTCTTCTTCCTCACTCTCTCTCTCTCACTCACTCACTCAAACGCCGACGCCGACGCCGCCGCGCCATCGCCGCCGCGCGCCATCGCCGCCGCGCGCCATCGCCGCCCGCGCGCCATCGCCGCCGCGCGCCATCGCCGCCGCGCGCTCCCGCGCCGCCGCGCGCCCGTGCCCGCGCCGCCTCCGCGCGCCCTCGCCCGCGCGCGCTCCCGTGCCGCCGCCGCGCGCCCGCGCCCGCGCTCGCCCTCGCGCTCGCCGAAGCCGCGTCCGTCGTGCCCGCGCTCGCCGTGCCGTTGCCCGCGCTCGCCGTGCCGTGCCCACCGCCCCCGCCCGTGCCCCCGCCACACTCCTCGTCCGTCGTGACCCCGCCGGTTCCCCGTCGTGCCCTCGCCCGCGACCCGACGCCTCGCCCGCGACTCGACGCCTCGGCCGCGACCCGACGCCTCGCCCGCGACCCGTCGTCTCGCCCGCGACCCGTCGTCTCGCCCGCGCCCCGTCGCCTCGCCCGTGCCGAAACCTTTAAGGTGATTATTTGATTTATGTTATACGTGTATGATTTATATGAAATGATTAGTTTTAATATTAAGTTAGTTATATACGTGCATGATTAGGTTAATATGTAGTATTGTGGATTGTCGGCCATCGTGCCGTTGAATTATGCGTGGATGTCAGCCATCGTGCTGATAGTTTTATTTGCAGGATTTTGAAACCTCCCCGTGCAGGGGAGGTGCTGCCGAAATTTTCTGTTGCTAGGCTTCTGTTAGAGGATGGAGGACCGTGAGTGGATGTACACGGGACGTAGAGGAAGGAACGATGTCACCACTGAATGGATTAGAAAGACCGATGATTTCGTGGAACGGGCATATGGCGAAGCTGCTAAAGGGGCGAAGCTAGTCCCATGCCCGTGCGGCAAATGTGACAATCGGAAAAGAAAACCAAAGAAGGTCATGGTAGAACATATTTGGAAGAATGGATTTACGCCGGGCTATACTCGGTGGATATTTCATGGTGAAGCGCATCGTACGAGAGAGGAGGTGTTGAGACAACGTGTCGAGGATTATGACGCGGATGCGGGGGTAGCAGATATGTTGAACGACTATCAGGAGGCACAATACACGGGAGGATGTATGGATGACGAGCCAGAGCCGACTGCAAAGGCGTTCTACGACATGTTCGACGCGGCACAGAAACCCCTTCACGGCCAGACAAAGGTTTCTCAACTGGATGCCATTGGGCGTGTAATGGCATTCAAGTCGCAGTACAGCAT
The DNA here is from genome assembly GCF_902167145.1 of Zea mays. Taxonomy (NCBI): domain Eukaryota; kingdom Viridiplantae; phylum Streptophyta; class Magnoliopsida; order Poales; family Poaceae; genus Zea; species Zea mays. The sequence goes on along the minus strand of NC_050099.1, from coordinate 40,130,476 downwards.
GAGTAGAGACGCATTCGATGGCTTGTTGACGGTTATTGGGAGTCTGCTTCCGGATGATCACGTTATGCCAAAGAGCATGTACGAGGCACAAAAACTACTTCGTGCACTCAAGATGACGTATGAGCAGATTCATGCTTGTCCGAAGGGCTGCATGCTATTTAGGAAAGAATACGCAGAGGCAAAGTACTGTCCCAAGTGTAATTCGTCTAGGTTTATGGAGGTAGACTCTGGTGATGGACATAAGAGGCAGCTCGACATCCCCTTGACAATCCTATGACACCTTCCGTTCATACCGAGGATCCAGCGTCTTTACATGACAGAGGAATCCGCGAAACAGATGACATGGCACAAAAATGGAAAACGATACAATCCTGACAAGATGGTGCACGCATCAGATGGTGAAGCATGGAAACACTTTGATGACATTCACCGTGAGAAAGCCGAAGAGGCTCGTAATGTACGTGTTGCGTTGGCCACAGATGGGTTCAATTCCTATGGAATGAGCGCTGCCCCGTACACATGTTGGCCCGTGTTTGTTATCCCAATCAATCTCCCCCCTGGTGTGTGCTTTCAAAGGCAGAATATATTCGTGTCGTTGATAATTCTAGGACACCTGGGCAACAAAATGGGCGTGTATATGGAGCCTTTGATCGATGAATTGGTACGTGCCTGGGAGGAAGGGGTATGGACGTATGACCGAGCTACGAAGACAAACTTCAGAATGCATGTTTGGTACCAGTACTCCATGCATGACTTACCGGCGTATGGGCTATTCTGTGCCTGGTGTGTTCACGGTAAGTTCCCATGCCCAGTTTGCAAGGAAGCTCTTAGGTTTATTTGGTTGAAAAAGGGTGGCAAATATTCGTCCTTCGATAAACATCGACAATTTCTTCCTGCTGACCATCCATTCCGCCTAGACATCAAGAACTTTACGAAAGGTGTCGTAGTGACAGACCGCCCACCTGCAACGATGACTGGTGCCGAAATTCGTCAACAAATAGATGGGCTCGTGGCCAATACAGAAGGTGGTTTTGTGGGATATGGTGAGCAGCATATGTGGACACATAAGTCTGGTTTGACTCGGCTCCCCTATTATGACGACCTGCTCCTTCCACACAACATTGACGTGATGCACACTGAAAAAAATGTTGCCGAGGCACTGTGGGCAACAATTATGGACATTCCTGATAAGTCAAAGGATAATGTGAAGGCAAGAGTGGATCTGGCAGCGTTATGTGATAGACCAAAACTAGAGATGAAGCCGCCAAGTGGCGGAAAGACATGGAGAAGGCCTAAGGCCGATTTCGTCCTAAGCAGGGCCCAGAGGAAGGAAGTACTTCAGTGGATCAAGATGTTGATGTTCCCTGATGGGTATGCAGCTAACCTGAGTAGGGGGGTGAACTTATCTACTATGCGAGTCTTAGGGATGAAGAGTCATGACTTCCACATATGGATTGAACGGATTCTTCCTGCGATGGTTCGAGGCTATGTCCCTGAGCATGTCTGGCTAACGCTTTCAGAGTTGAGCTATTTCTTCCGTCAGCTTTGTGCAAAAGAGTTATCTCGGACCGTGGTTGCAGACTTGGAAAGATTGGCCCCCGTGTTACTGTGTAAGCTTGAGAAGATATTTCCACCCGGCTTCTTCAATCCAATGCAGCATTTGATTCTTCATCTCCCCTATGAGGCACGAATGGGGGGCCCCGTGCAGGGACGTTGGTGCTATCCAATCGAGAGATGTCTAAAGACTATTCGAAAGAAATGTAGAAATAAATGCAAAATCGAGGCTTCCATTGCAGAGGCATACATTCTAGAGGAGGTCTCAAACTTCACAACAACTTATTATGGTGACAAACTGCCGAGCGTGCATAATCCACCCCCTCGTTACAATGATGGCGACAATGAATCGAACCTTAGCATATTTCGAGGCCAACTCGGAAGCGCAAGTGGCTCGACCACGAAGACCCTGGCACATGAAGAGTGGCGACATATCATGCTATACGTATTGACCAACCTTGAAGAGGTGACGCCATACATGGAACAATTTCTTCATGAATTCTGGCGTCGATCAAGGGACCCCACTCCACAGGAATATGACGCTCTTCTTAGAAAGGGTGCGAGAAATGGGTTGCCCGATTTCATTTCCTGGTTCAAACGTAAGGTACGTGCTTAGTTTGTAAAAGAGATACGCCTTTGAACTCAATTTAGCGTCTTTTAACTTGCGAATACTTGCAGGGCCAAAGAGATCCGTCTATGAGTGCCGAGTTGAGACAAGTAGCCAACGGCTTTGCTTATAGGGTCAAGAAATATTCTGGGTATGACGTCAATGGATACCGTTTTCGCACAACACACTACGACCAAAGTCGGCCCAATCGGAAAACAACGTGTTCTGGAGTCTTTACGCCGGGGCTTGACAATGTCGATTATTTTGGACGAATTGAAGAAATATATGAGCTCAATTTTTATGGTTCCAAACCTCTTACTCCAGTGATATTCAAATGTCATTGGTTTGACCCTCAAGTGACGAGACGGACACATTCTAATCTTGGGATAGTCGAAATTCGACAAGATTCCACCTTAGCAGGAGACGATGTCTATATCGTGGCCCAACAGGCCACACAAGTGTATTATCTCCCATATGCGTGTCAAACGAAAGAACATCTTAAGGGTTGGGATGTTGTGTATAAGGTATCGCCGCATGGGAGGTTACCTGTTCCTAACGATGAAGATTACAACTTAGACCCGGACACATATGATGGAGAGTTCTTCCAAGAAGATGGGCTAGAAGGGCGATTTGAGATAGACTTAACAGAAGCTATCGGAATGGACGTAGATATTGAAATGGTTGTTGATGAGGAGGATGATGAGGTGCAAAATGATAATGACTTAGTAATCCTTGAAGGCAATGATGAGGTTGCGTCTTCCGATGGTGTTGAGATTGAAATGCTTGATAGTGATGATGAGAGTTTTGATCCGGCTAACCCCGACACATATGAAGATTATTTTTAATCGATGTAATGCTATATGACTTTTTATTTCGCACCTGTTTTTAAATACATCTTTTTATATGTGCTTATTTGTTTACTCTTAATTGCAGGTTGTTGGACAAATATGGTGGGCGGTTTCCTGAGGAGGAGGAGGGGGAGGAGGAGTAGGACGGCGGACGATGCAGAGCAGGCAGCGCAGCAGCACGAGGCAGAGCAGGCAGCGCAGTAGCAGGCGGCGCCTCAGGACGACGACGACCAGCAGCAGGACGACGACGACCAGCAGCAGGACGCCTCAGGTTCAGGCGGCTCTAGTTCGAGGAGCATCTACCTGCGAGGCCCCGCGAGTCTCCCGCCGCGTCCCATACTTCGGGACAGACGGCCGTTGATTCGGCCGGAAGGGGAGAGGTATGTAACTTTATGTTCTTCATTCTTGTTCATATTATGTGTTCAAAATCATAATATAAACTAATACTTTTTATTTATCACTTGGACAGGTCTTGGACGGTTTTGGATTATGCTGGGGGTCATCGTCGCCCCCCCAACAACATCCTCGGCCTGCTGTGCAGGGAACACTTCCCTGGACTTGTGGAGTACGCCGGAGTGACGGGCCCAGCCTTCACCTTCGACCACTACGCCGTCGCCCCCGATGCAGTAGACCGGGACGGCAGGGAATTCAATAACAAGGCGGAGCGGGTGAAGCAAGAGCTGTGGGTAAGTCTTAGTATAATATAAAATATGTCGCATTCGTTGCAAATTCTTGAAATAATGTATGGATACTGATAGTCACCTAGAGGGGGGGTGAATAGGGCGAAGCTGAAATTTACAAATATAAACACAACTACAAGCCGGGTTAGCGTTAGAAATATAAACGAGTCCGAGAGAGAGGGTGCAAAACAAATCCCAAGCGAATAAGCAAGTGAGACACGGAGATTTGTTTTACCGAGGTTCGGTTCTTGCAAACCTACTCCCCGTTGAGGAGGCCACAAAGGCCGGGTCTCTTTCAACCCTTCCCTCTCTCAAACGGTCCCTCGGACCGAGTGAGCTTCTCTTCTCAAATCAAAGCCGGGAACAAAACTTCCCCGCAAGGGCCACCACACAATTGGTGCCTCTTGCCTTGATTACAATGGAGTTGTGATCTCAAGAACAAGTGAGAAAGAAAAGAAGCAATCCAAGCGCAAGAGCTCAAATGAACACGGCAAATCACTCTCACTAGTCACTAGGGCTTAGTGTGGAATTGGAGAGGATTTGATCTCTTTAGTGTGTCTAGAATTGAATGCTAGAGCTCTTGTAGTAGTTGAGAAGTAGAAAACTTGGATCAAATGAATGGTGGGGTGGTTGGGGTATTTATAGCCCCAACCACCAAACTTGACCGTTGGCTGGAGGTGTCTGCGCGTAGGACTGGGCATTTTTAACCCGAAAACCGAACCCGAACCGAACCCGAACCCTAATAGACCGAATAGGTCGGTTTTCGGTTTTCGGGTTCGGGTTTCGGTTCTTAAATCTCTTCTGTTCGGGTATCGGTTGCGGGTTCGGTTTTCAGCCAGCCAAACCCGATTAGACTCAAAGAACCGATCTACAGGCGCAGTCCTAACCGCACGACCGGACGACCCAACTCACTAACGGCCCAACTCACTAACCGCACGAGTCACGACCGCAGCCCGCAGGCGCAGTCCGCACGACGCACCCCGGCACCCGCAAGCCGCAACCGCAACCCTAGCCGCACCGCCCGCAAGCACGCTGCACGCTGGTCCGCCGCCGCGCCGTGCCGCCGTCGATCCACCGTCGCTCTGCCGGACCGAGTCGCACTGGTCCGCCGCCGCGCCGTAGATCCACCGCTTCGCAGCCTCTGCGCGTCTGCAGCGCCAGGCGCCAGCCATCCACTACCACCGGCCACCGCACCTCGGCGTTCGGCGACTCGACGTCCTGCTCGGACTTCGGCGACTCGACGTCCTGCTCCTCGGTGCCTCGGTGGTGCCCACGACTCGCTGCAGACCGACCCACCAGTAAGGTACGCTAACCGAAGGCACGACGGCAACCAGCGAGGAATCTTGCAATGTAAGCTGACTTCTCATTTGCATGCAAATATGAAAGCTATTGCAAACTTGTCGTTCCAATTTGCATGCAAATATGAATGCCGCTGCAAGCTTGTTGTTTGAATAATCGAATTTCCAAATATGTATGTAGTTGCAAACTTGCTTTGCTTATTTGCAGATGTCACAAGCAGAAGAGCCAATGCCTCAACTAGCGTTGACTGAGAATGTTCGAGTGCCAGAGAACCCAGCTGAAGAGCCTGAGAAAGAGATTGCTGAAGTAGCTGCAGAGAAAGAGGTGAAGAAAAGAAAAGCTATGGCACCTAGATCAGAGGTATGGCAGAGCTTCACCAAGATCATAGACAATAATTCTAGTGTTATTAAGGAAGCTAGGTGCAACTATTGCAAGATTGTTATAAAGTGTGAGGCAAAAGTGAATGGTACATCTGCATTAGGCAAACACTTGAAGGTATGCAAAAAGAATCCTAATAAGATCAATGATGACAAACAGCCTGTTTTGCAAGCATGTAGTGAAGATGGTAGTGGGTCTAGCATCACTGCTTGGAGGTTTGATCCAGAAATGCTTAGGGTGGCTTTTACTGAAATGTTAATTACTGATGAGCTTCCATTTGCTTTTGCTGAGAGACTAGGTTTTCGGAAGTTCATGTCTAAGGCTTGCCCACGTTTTGGGGTTCCATCTAGAAGGACTGCAACTAGAGATGTAGTTAGTGCCTACAACAATGAGAAAGAGAAGCTAAAAGAATTCTTCAAGAAAAATTGTCAAAGAGTATGCTTGACCACAGATACATGGACATCTAGCCATCAACAAAGCTACATGTGTGTGACAGCTCATTTTGTTGATGAATCATGGGTACTACAGAAGAGGATTATAGGGTTTTTTATGGTGAAAGGTCACAGAGCAGATGACATAGGAAAAGACATGGAGAAGTGTCTTGCTGAGTGGGGATTAGATAAGGTGTTTACCATCACCGTTGACAATGCTTCAGCTAATAATGGCGCAGTTTCGTACATGGCAAAGGTCACTAACAAATCAAAGACTAGCATCTTGGAATCCAAGTTACTTCACATGAGGTGTGCAGCCCATATTGTGAACTTGATAGTCCAAGAGGGATTGAAAGAGCTTGACATATCTATCAAGCGTGTCCGTGCAGCTGTTAAATTCATTAAGAGCTCCCCTTCTAGGATTGCCAAATTTAAGAAGTGTGCGGAGCTAGAGAAGGTCAACACCAAGGCTTTCTTGGCACTTGATGTTGTCACACGCTGGAACTCAACATATAATATGCTCAAGGTAGCAGTAGCATACGAGAAGGTGTTTGAGAGGTATGCAGAAGATGATCCATACTATGCAATTGATTTAAATGGTGAAAAACAGCCTGGAGTGCCAGATTCTGATGATTGGGCTAGTGCAGCGAAGATGGCCGAGTTTCTTGAGCACTTCCACAAGTTGACCATTCGTGTTTCTGCCACTCTTCGCCCTACAGCTCACATATTCTTTCATGAGGTTGCTGAACTTAACATATTATTGCGGTCTTGGTGTGAAAGCAGTGATCCTTTGCGCAACGAAATGGCAAAACGAATGTTAGCGAAGTACAACAAGTATTGGGGTGATCATACAAGTTTCAATATTCTCATCTTTGTGGCTGTTGCACTTGATCCAAGGTACAAACTTTCAAATTACACCAAGATCGCAACCTTAGAAATGTTTGGTGAGGTCCATGGAGAAGTGGTTTGGATTAAAATGAACGAAACACTCACAAAGCTGTTTGAAGAGTATGGGATAATATATGCTCCAAGTGACAAGGATGGCCAGACCAAAGAAGCAAATAATGACCAAGAAGAAGAAGGTAGTAGCTTGATGCGAACATTGGTTGCCAAAAGGTTGAAGTCGAACAACTGTAGTGTTAGTGCTTCAAAATCAGAGTTGGAGAAGTACCTTGCTGAAGAGAATGAAGAACATACTACCAAGTTTAATATTATGGAGTGGTGGAAGGTGAATTCTACAAGATTTCCAATTTTAGGGCGCCTGGCTCGTGATGTTCTAGCCATCCCCATCTCTACGGTCGCATCTGAGAGTGCCTTTAGTACCGGTGGACGCATTTTAGATGATTTCAGAAGCTCTCTCACTCCATTCATGGTTGAAGCTCTTGTTTGCACTCAGGATTGGATGAGGCGTGCAAGTCCTATCACTAATGAAGAGGATACCGAGGAGTTAGCCAAACTAGAAGAAGGTACTGCATTTGGTTATTTCCTGTTCTTATAGTTATAGCTTTAATTTCATGTTCTTATAGATTTAATCTAAGTTTTTTTATTTCAGCACTTCTTGCAGAAATTAATAGTCTGAATACTGCTAAAGCTTCTAGGGACAAGGAGATTGTCAACTGTGGTTGAGTGATATAAAACTAAGGTGAGAAAAACTGAACTACAAATGTAATTACTATTGTAATGCAAGTTAGTGAAGTCTTTAATTTTACAATTGTTTATTTGCTTTGGCACTTTGCTTACGTTGATGCCTTGCACTTGCTGGACAGTGGACAGCTACTGGAGTGCCGCCGTGTGTTACCAGCTGGAGTCCAGTTGTTGATGCCTTGCTGCTTGCTGGACAGTGGACAGCTATTGGAGACTGGAGTGCTGCCGTGCTTAGTGCTTACGTTCATGGTGTGGCCGTGTGTTACCAGCTGGAGTCCAGTTATTTAAATTACATTTGTGTTACTGCTGGATTGTGATGTGTTAATGCTGGACCATCATGGAGTGTTACTACTGGACCATCATGGAGTTGAGATGACCAGATTTTTAAATTTGTTTGTGAAATGTGAATTGTGATGGATTGATGATGAATCTGTTAAGTTATTTCCTGTGGTGAGTAAACTTGCATGTAGTAGGCATTTTCTACTGTGTGAACTGTTATTTCCTGTGGTATATATTTATCAATTATCATGTCATTGTCTGTCATCTGTGCTCTGTTCGGGTTCGTGAAGAACCGAATAGACCGAACCGATTTTTATGGTCTATTCGGGTTCGGTTCCTGTAAAAAAAATTAAGATTTCGGTTCTTGATATCTAAAACCCGAATTTTTTGAAAACCGAATAGACCGAACCGAATAGACCCAAAAAACCGAATGCCCAGCCCTATCTGCGCGATGGCGCACCGGACAGTCCGGTGCACACCGGACAGTCCGGTGCCCCTGCCACGTCATCACTGCCGTTGGATTCTGACCGTTGGAGCTTCTGACTTGTGGGCCCGCCTGGGTGTCCGGTGCACACCGGACATGCACTGTTTGATGTCCGGTGCACCGGCATGGGCGATTCTGACTTCTGCGCGCGCTGTGCGCGCATTAAATGCTCCGCAGGGAGCCGTTGGCGCCGCAGGGAGCCGTTGCTCCGCTGGCACACCGGACAGTCCGGTGCACACCAGACAGTCCGGTGAATTATAGCGGAGCGGCTGCCACGCGAACCCGAGGCTGGCGAGTTCTGGAGGCCGCGCTTCCTTGGAGCACCGGACATGTCCGGTGCACACCGGACAGTCCGGTGAATTATAGCGCGCCGGCTTCCGAGAAATCCCGAAGGTGAAGAGTTTGAGTCTGAGTCCCCTGGTGCACCGGACAGGTACTGTTCACTGTCCGGTGGCGCACCGGACAGTCCGGTGCGCCAGACCAGGGGTGCCCTCGGTTGCCCCTTTGCTCCTTTATTGAATCCAAAACTTGGTCTTTTTATTGGCTGAGTGTGAACCTTTTACACCTGTATAATCTATACACTTGGGCAAACTAGTTAGTCCAAAGATTTGTGTTGGGCAATTCAACCACCAAAATTATTTAGGAACTAGGTGTAAGCCTAATTCCCTTTCAATCTCCCCCTTTTTGGTGATTGATGCCAACACAAACCAAAGCAAATAGAGATGTGCATAATTGAACTAGTTTGCATAATGTAAGTGTAAAGGTTGCTTGGAATTGAGCCAATATAACTACTTTACAGGATATGCATGGAATGTTTCTTTCTTTATTTAGCATTTTGGACCACGTTTGCACCACGAGTTTTGTTTTTGCAAATTCTTTTGTAAATCCTTTTCAAAGTTCTTTTCCCCCTGTTTCAAATGCTTTTCCTTTGACTAAACAAAACTCCCCCTAAAAGAGATCCACCTCTTAGTGTTCAAGAGGGTTTTGATATACCATTTTTGAAATACTACTTTCTCCCCCTTTTGAACACAATAGGATACCAAATGATAAATACTTTTTGGAAAGCACTAAGTTTTTGAATTTGGTGGTGGTGGTGCGGTCCTTTTGCTTTGGGCTCATTTCTCCCCCTTTTTGGCATGAATCGCCAAAAACGGAATCATTAGAGCCCTCGAAGTAATTTCTTCCCTTTGGTCATAAGTAAATGAGTTAAGATTATACCAAAGACGAAGTCCGGTCCTTTTGCTTTTGAGCTTTTACTCTCTCCCCAAGGATGAAGTCCTTTTCTTTGATGCTCATTTCTCCCCAAAGAATAGAGAGTTGCTCGGAGTGATGGCGAAGTATGAGTTACGGAGTGGAAGCCTTTTTCTTCGCCGAAGACTCCAATTCCCTTTCAATATACCTATGACTTGGTTTGAAATAGACTTGAAAACACATGAGTCATAGCATATAAAAGAGATATGATCAAAGGTATTCAAAAGAGCTATGTGTGCCAGCTAGCAAAAGAAATTTCTAGAATCAAGAATATTGAGCTCATGCCTAAGTCTGGTAAAAGATTGTTCATCAAGAGGCTTGGTAAAGATATCGGCTAATTGATCTTTAGTATTAATGTAAGAAATCTCGATATCCCCCTTTTGTTGGTGATCCCTAAGAAAATGATACCGAATGGCTATGTGCTTAGTGCGGCTGTGCTCGACGGGATTGTCGGCCATTTTGATTGCACTCTCATTATCACATAGCAAAGGGACTTTGGTTAATTTGTAACCGTAGTCCCGCAGGGTTTGCCTCATCCAAAGCAATTGCGCGCAACAATGTCCTGCGGCAATGTACTCGGCTTCGGCGGTGGAAAGAGCGACCGAATTTTGCTTCTTTGAAGCCCAAGACACCAAGGATCTTCCCAAGAACTGGCAAGTCCCCGATGTGCTCTTCCTATTAATTTTGCACCCCGCCCAATCGGCATCCGAATAACCAATCAAATCAAATGTGGATCCCCGAGGGTACCAAAGCCCAAACTTAGGTGTGTAAGCCAAATATCTCAAGATTCGTTTTACGGCCGTAAGGTGGGATTCCTTAGGGTCGGATTGGAATCTTGCACACATGCAAACGGAAAGCATAATGTCCGGTCGAGATGCACATAAATAAAGCAATGAACCAACCATCGACCGGTATACCTTTTGATCCACGGACTTACCTCCCGTGTCGAGGTCGAGATGCCCATTAGTTCCCATGGGTGTCTTGATGGGTTTGGCATCCTTCATCCCAAACTTGGTTAGAATGTCTTGAGTGTACTTCGTTTGGCTAATGAAGGTGCCCTCTTGGAGTTGCTTGACTTGGAATCCTAGAAAATACTTCAACTCCCCCATCATTGACATCTCGAATTTCTGTGTCATGATCCTACTAAACTCTTCACATGTAGACTCGTTAGTAGACCCAAATATAATATCATCAACATAAATTTGGCATACAAACAAGTCATTTTTAAGAATTTTAGTAAAGAGTGTAGGATCGGCTTTTCCGACTTTGAAGCCATTAGCAATAAGGAAATCTCTAAGGCATTCATACCATGCTCTTGGGGCTTGCTTGAGCCCATAAAGCGCCTTAGAGAGCCTATAAACATGGTTAGGATACTCACTGTCTTCAAAAGCCGGGAGGTTGCTCAACATAGACCTCTTCCTTGATCGGTCCATTGAGGAAGGCACTTTTCACGTCCATTTGATAGAGCTTAAAGCCATGGTAAGTAGCATAGGCCAATAATATGCGAATTGACTCAAGCCTAGCTACGGGTGCATAGGTTTCACCGAAATCCAAACCTTCGACTTGTGAATACCCTTTGGCCACGAGTCGAGCTTTGTTCCTTGTCACCACACCATGCTCATCTTGCTTGTTGCGGAAGACCCATTTGGTTCCTACAACATTTTGGTTAGGACGTGGAACTAAATGCCATACCTCATTTCTGGTGAAGTTGTTGAGCTCCTCTTGCATCGCCACCACCCAATCCGAGTCTTGAAGTGCTTCCTCTACCCTGTGTGGCTCAATAGAGGAAACAAAAGAGTAATGTTCACAAAAATGAGCAACCCGAGATCGAGTAGTTACCCCCTTATGAATGTCTCCGAGGATAGTGTCGACGGGGTGATCTCGTTGGATTGCTTGGTGGACTCTTGGGTGTGGCGGCCTTGGTTCTTCCTCATCCTCCTTTTCTTGATTATTTTCATCTCCCCCTTGATCATTGCCATTATCTTGAGGTGGCTCATCTTCTTGATTTTGCCCTTCATCAACTTGAGCCTCATCCTCATTTTGAGTTGGTGGAGATGTTTGCATGGAGGAGGATGGTTGATCTTGTGCATTTGGAGGCTCTTCGGATTCCTTAGGACACACATCCCCAATGGACATGTTCCTTAGCGCGATGCATGGAGCCTCTTCATTACCTATCTCATCAAGATCAACTTGCTCTACTTGAGAGCCGTCAGTTTCATCAAACACAACGTCACATGAGACTTCAACTAGTCCAGTGGACTTGTTAAAGACCCTATATGCCCTTGTGTTTGAGTCATAACCAAGTAAAAAGCCTTCTACAGTTTTAGGAGCAAATTTAGATTTTCTACCTCTTTTAATAAGAATAAAGCATTTGCTACCAAAAACTCTAAAATATGAAATGTTGGGCTTTTTACCGGTTAGGAGTTCATATGATGTCTTCCTGAGGATTCGGTGAAGATATAACCGGTTGATGGCGTAGCAGGCGGTGTTGACCGCTTCGGCCCAAAACCGGTCCGGTGTCTTGTACTCATCAAGCATGGTTCGTGCCATGTCCAATAGAGTTCGATTCTTCCTCTCCACTACACCATTTTGTTGTGGAGTGTAGGGAGAAGAGAACTCATGCTTGATGCCCTCCTCCTCAAGGAAGCCTTCGATTTGTGAGTTCTTGAACTCCGTCCCATTGTCGCTTCTTATTTTCTTGATCCTTAAGCTGAACTCATTTTGAGCCCGTCTCAAGAATCCCTTTAAAGTCTCTTGGGTTTGAGATTTTTCCTGTAAAAAGAATACCCAAGTGAAGCGAGAATAATCATCCACTATTACAAGACAATACTTACTCCCGCCGATGCTTATGTAAGCAATCGGGCCGAATAGATCCATGTGGAGTAGCTCAAGCGGCCTGTCGGTCGTCATGATGTTCTTGTGTGGATGATGGACTCCAACTTGCTTCCCTGCTTGACATGCGCTACAAATCCTGTCTTTCTCAAAATGAACATTTGTTAATCCTAAAATGTGTTCTCCCTTTAGAAGCTTATGAAGATTCTTCATCCCAACATGGGCTAGTCGGCGGTGCCAGAGCCAACCCATGTTAGTCTTAGCAATTAAGCATGTGTCGAGCTCAGCTCTATTAAAATCTACTAAGTATAGCTGACCCTCTAACACACCCTTAAATGCTATTGAATCATCACTTCTTCTAAAGACAGTGACACCTACATCAGTGAATAGACAGTTGTAGCCCATTTGACATAATTGAGAAACAGAAAGCAAGTTGTAATCTAAAGAATCTACAAGAAAAACATTGGAAATAGAATGGTCAGGAGATATAGCAATTTTACCCAATCCTTTGACCAAACCTTGATTTCCATCCCCGAATGTGATAGCTCGTTGGGGATCTTGATTTTTCTCATATGAGGAGAACATCCTTTTCTCCCCGGTCATGTGGTTTGTGCACCCGCTGTCGAGTATCCAACTTGAGCCTCCGGATGCATAAACCTACAAAACAATTTTAGTTCTTGACTTTAGGTACCCAAATGGTTTTGGGTCCTTTGGCATTAGACACAAGAACTTTGGGTACCCAAACACAAGTCCTTGACCCCTTGTGCTTGCCCCCAACATATTTGGCAACTACTTTGCCGGATTTGCTAGTAAGCACATAAGATGCATCAAAAGTTTTAAATGAAATGGCATGATCATTTGATGCATTAGGAATTTTCTTCTTAGGCAACTTAGCATGGGTTGGTTGCCTAGAACTAGATGTCTCACCCTTATACATATAAGCATGATTAGGGCCAGAGTGAGACTTCCTAGAATGAATCTTTCTAATTTTGCTCTCAGGATAGCCGGCAGGGTACAAAATGTAACCCTCGTTATCCTGAGGCATGGGAGCCTTGCCCTTAACAAAGTTAGATAAGTTCTTTGGAGGGGCATTAAGTTTGATATTGTCTCCCCTTTGGAAGCCAATGCCATCCTTGATGCCAGGGCGTCTCCCATTATAGAGCATACTTCTAGCAAATTTAAATTTTTCATTTTCTAAGTTATGCTCGGCAATTTTAGCATCTAATTTTGCTATATGATCATTTTGTTGTTTAATTAAAGCCATATGATCATGAATAGCATCAATATCAACATTTCTACATCTAGTACAAATAGTGACATGCTCAATGGTAGATGTAGATGGTTTGCAAGAATTAAGTTCAACAATCTTAGCACGAAGTATATCATTCTTATCTCTAAGATCGGCAATTGTAATTTTGCAAACATCAAAATTTTTAGCCTTAGCAATCAAATTTTCATTCTCTAATCTAAGGCTAGCAAGAGAAATGTTTAATTCTTCAATCCTAGCAAGCAAATCATCATTACTATCTCTAGAATTGGGAATTGAAACATTACAAACATGTGAATCAACCTTAGCATTTAAACTAGCATTTTCATGTCTAAGGTTGTCAATCATCTCACGGCAAGTGCTTAGCTCACTAGACAATTTTTCACATTTTTCTACTTCTAGAGCATAAGCCTTTTTAACCTTAACATGTTTCTTGTTTTCTTTAATTAGACAATCCTCTTGGGAGTCCAAAAGGTCATCCTTTTCATGAATAGCACTAACTAATTCATTTAATTTTTCTTTTTGAGCTATGTTAAGGTTGGCAAAAAGGGAACGCAAATTATCCTCCTCATCACTAGCATTATCATCACTAGAAGATTCATATTTAGTGGAGGAGTTGGTTTTAACCTTCTTCTTTTTGCCGTCCTTTGCCATGAGGCACTTGTGGCCGACGTTGGGGAAGAGGAGTCCCTTGGTGACGGCGATGTTGGCGGCGTCCTCGTCGTCGGAGGAGTCGCTTGAGCTTTCGTCGGAATCCCATTCCCGACAAACATGGGCATCGCCGCCCTTCTTCTTGTAGTACCTTTTCTTCTCCTTTCTTCTCCCCTTCTTGTCGTCGCCTCGGTCACTGTCACTAGATATAGGACATTTAGCAATAAAATGACCGGGCTTACCACACTTGTAGCAAACCTTCTTGGAGCGGGACTTGTAGTCCTTCCCCCTCCTTTGCTTTAGGATTTGGCGGAAGCTCTTGATGACGAGCGCCATTTCCTCATTGTCGAGCTTGGAGGCATCTATTGGTTGTCTACTTGGTGTAGACTCCTCCTTCTTCTCCTCCGTTGCCTTGAATGCAACGGGTTGGGCTTCGGATGGGTCGCCAAGCTCGTTGATTTTCCTCGAGCCTTCTATCATGCACTCAAAACTTACAAAATGCCCGATAACTTCCTCGGGGGTCATTTTAGTATATCTAGGATTACCACGAATCAATTGAACTTGAGTGGGATTAAGAAAAATGAGAGATCTTAAAATAACATTTACCACTTCGTGGTCGTCCCACTTCTTGCTCCCGAGGTTGCGTACTTGGTTCACCAAAGTCTTGAGCCGGTTGTACATGTGTTGTGGCTCCTCCCCTTTTTGAAGCCGGAACCGACCGAGCTCCCCCTCGATCGTTTCCCGCTTGGTGATCTTGGTGAGCTCATCTCCCTCGTGCGCAGTTTTGAGCACATCCCAAACCTCCTTGGCGCTCTTCAATCCTTGCACTTTGTTATACTCTTCTTTGCTTAAAGAGGCGAGGAGTATCGTCGTTGCTTGAGAGTTGAAGTGCTCGATTTGGGCCACCTCATCCTCATCATAGTTTTCATCCCCTACGGATGGTACCTGCGCACCAAACTCAACAACATCCCATATGCTTTTGTGGAGCGAGATTAGATGAAATCGCATTAAATCGCTCCACCTAGCGTAATCTTCACCATCAAAAGTTGGTGGTTTGCCTAGTGGGACGGAAAGTAAAGGTGTATGTTTGGAAATGCGAGGGTAGCGTAGGGGGATCTTACTATACTTCTTGCGCTCTTGGCGCTTAGAAGTGACGGAGGGCGCATCGGAGTCGGAGGTAGAAGTTGATGAAGTGTCGGTCTCGTAGTAGACCACCTTCCTCATCCTCTTGTGCTTGTCGCCTTTCCGATGCGGCTTGTGGGAAGAAGATTTTTCCTTCTTCTCTTTGTGGTGAGAAGAAGATTTCTTCTCCTTCCCTTTGTTGGAGGAGCTCTTCTTCTTCTCCCTCCTTTTGGTGCGGGACTCTTCCGATGAAGTACTTCCTTGGCTTGTAGTGGGCTTTTCGCCGGTCTCCATCTCCTTCTTGGCGTGATCTCCCGACATCACTTCGAGCGGTTAGGCTCTAATGAAGCACCGGGCTCTGATACCAATTGATAGTCGCCTAGAGGGGGGGGGTGAATAGGGCGAAGCTGAAATTTACAAATATAAACACAACTACAAGCCGGGTTAGCGTTAGAAATATAAACGAGTCCGAGAGAGAGGGTGCAAAACAAATCCCAAGCGAATAAGCAAGTGAGACACGGAGATTTGTTTTACCGAGGTTCGGTTCTTGCAAACCTACTCCCCGTTGAGGAGGCCACAAAGGCCGGGTCTCTTTCAACCCTTCCCTCTCTCAAACGGTCCCTCGGACCGAGTGAGCTTCTCTTCTCAAATCAAAGCCGGGAACAAAACTTCCCCGCAAGGGCCACCACACAATTGGTGCCTCTTGCCTTGATTACAATGGAGTTGTGATCTCAAGAACAAGTGAGAAAGAAAAGAAGCAATCCAAGCGCAAGAGCTCAAATGAACACGGCAAATCACTCTCACTAGTCACTAGGGCTTAGTGTGGAATTGGAGAGGATTTGATCTCTTTAGTGTGTCTAGAATTGAATGCTAGAGCTCTTGTAGTAGTTGAGAAGTAGAAAACTTGGATCAAATGAATGGTGGGGTGGTTGGGGTATTTATAGCCCCAACCACCAAACTTGACCGTTGGCTGGAGGTGTCTGCGCGATGGCGCACCGGACAGTCCGGTGCACACCGGACAGTCCGGTGCCCCTGCCACGTCATCACTGCCGTTGGATTCTGACCGTTGGAGCTTCTGACTTGTGGGCCCGCCTGGGTGTCCGGTGCACACCGGACATGCACTGTTTGATGTCCGGTGCACCGGCATGGGCGATTCTGACTTCTGCGCGCGCTGTGCGCGCATTAAATGCTCCGCAGGGAGCCGTTGGCGCCGCAGGGAGCCGTTGCTCCGCTGGCACACCGGACAGTCCGGTGCACACCGGACAGTCCGGTGAATTATAGCGGAGCGGCTGCCACGCGAACCCGAGGCTGGCGAGTTCTGGAGGCCGCGCTTCCTTGGAGCACCGGACATGTCCGGTGCACACCGGACAGTCCGGTGAATTATAGCGCGCCGGCTTCCGAGAAATCCCGAAGGTGAAGAGTTTGAGTCTGAGTCCCCTGGTGCACCGGACAGGTACTGTTCACTGTCCGGTGGCGCACCGGACAGTCCGGTGCGCCAGACCAGGGGTGCCCTCGGTTGCCCCTTTGCTCCTTTATTGAATCCAAAACTTGGTCTTTTTATTGGCTGAGTGTGAACCTTTTACACCTGTATAATCTATACACTTGGGCAAACTAGTTAGTCCAAAGATTTGTGTTGGGCAATTCAACCACCAAAATTATTTAGGAACTAGGTGTAAGCCTAATTCCCTTTCAGATACATCGTTTTTGTATGCAGGATTTCTTCAGATGCGATGCTGGATACGAGGCTAGGGCGGATGTGGTGGCCACCACGTGCTGTAAGAAGCTCGTCGTGGACATGCACTATGAGGCCCGCATCCAGGCCATCATCACCTACCACGGCTCCGTCCTTGGGGAGAAGGTGACCAAACCTCAAGCCCGAACCATGTCGTTGACCAGGGAGCAGTACCTGCAGGTAAAGTCATGCATGTTTGGTACCAGTACTCCATGCATGAATTTTATTTTATCTTCTGATATGCACTTTATGTGTTTACTTTGCAGGTGATTCCACATTGGTGCGCCGCACATCCTCTCTGCTGGGAGCAGATGGTGGATAGGTGGTGTTCGGCTGAGTGGGACGAGGTGCACACAGCTAGCCGGGAACGGCGTTTGCAAATGCAAGGGCCCTCGCACCACCAAGGCAGCCGGAGCCTGGGCCAATATGCCGAAGCATGGGTACGCCACCTTTTTATTTCGATATATAGCACTAAGTTAGATATTATTTCTAACTATCTCGTTGGTTTTCGTTGCATTCGGCGTCACATGGTGGCAGGCCTTGTTCCACCTTCTCGGCCTATGCTATGGCCCATAAGGGTAAGGCGACGTCCGACGTCACCTACAACCCGGATGACGGGCCCGAGGCCTACACCAACCCCGCCGTCTACAGCCGCCTCCATGACTACACCGCCATGGCGCAGGAGGTCCATGGCCCAGACTATGATCCGAGCACCGAGCCTATCGACCCCGATGTGCTCATGAGGGTCGGAGGAGGCAAGAGACATGGGCGGTACTGGATTGCCGACGGGGCAATCGACTCGTCCTCCACTCCCACTCTGTCTCAGGTGAGAGCAAGGAGCACTGGCTCGAGCCCAGCCATTCGACCTCGGCACGACAGCTCACAGCATCGCATTTCACAACTCGAGGTTAGTGCTTCTGTAACTCGTCCTTCCTTTAGTTATATACCTAGTCTTTGAGTTACTATAACGTTGGCTTGTAATATTACAGACCCAACTAGAAGAGATGGAGGCGAGGATAATGGCGGAGCGGGCGGCGGCTGATCAGAGGATGGCGGAGATGTTCCAGTACATGCAGAGCCTTGGCGCCGCACAGGGCATCGCTCCGCCACCTCCATTGTTCCCCCCAGTTGACCCTACTCTCTTCCACACTCCTGTGAGTACCAAAATTGTAGTTAGATGTTTGTAATGCATCTGGTATAACACATGCTATCTCTTCTTTGTGCAGGGCCAATCTGGGGCGGCATCCAACAACCCTCCGGAAGGGTTCAGCCCAACGCAACCCCGGCCAAACCGCCCACCTCCATGAGTCGTTGTTTTAGACTTCAGAACTTATGTATAATACTTATGTTTCGGTTTGATACTTATGTGAGAGCTTGCGACGTTTGAGACTTATGTTTGTGTTTAATACTTGTGTTGAACACTTATGTTTGTGATGGATATTTATGTTTGTGGTCACGGTTTTATGTTTGTGTTGGCTATTTATGTCTGTGATGATATCTGTGATGTATATATGTGATATATATGTGATATCTTCTGTTTGTGTGGATGGAAAACAAAAATCAAATAAAAAAGGTACATACTGGTCACTTTGCCGAGTGTTACACTCGGCAAAGAGGCTCTTTGCCGAGTGTCTGGGCCAAAACACTCGGCAAAGAGCACAGACCTGGGCACCGGCTTAGGTTCTTTGCCGAGTGTTATGTCGCTGACACTCGGCAAAGAGGTCGGCTTTGCCGAGTGACAACTGTGACACTCGGCAAAGAGCCTGACACGGGGACCCTCTCTGGCGGGCTCTTTGCCGAGTGTCCCAAACGGCACTCGGCAAAGAAGGCGGCTTTGCCGAGTGCGACCAGGAGGACACTCGGCAAAGATATCTTCGTTGCCGAGTGTCAACGGTGACACTCGGCAAAGCCGCCGTCTCCGTCAACCGGCGCCGTAACGGTCGCTTTTCTTTGCCGAGTGCTCCCTGACACTCGGCAAAGATCTTCGCCGAGTGCCCGAGAAAAAGTACTCGGCAAAGAAGTCTTTGCCGATGCACTGTTTGCCGAGCCTTCTTTGCCGAGTGTTACACTCGGCGAAGCCTTTGCCGAGTGTTTTTAAGGCTTCGCCGAGTGCTTCCGGCACTCGGCGAAGCTATTGATTCCGGTAGTGTTTGTCATGCATGCGAGCTAGATGCAAAGTTTTTTTTTGTCACACATAAGATATAATGCATGCAAGTGAAATGTGATGAATAATACTCTATCCATTCTAAATTATAAATTCGTTTGAACTTTTTTTGTGTCATAATTTTTTTTGCGAAAAAATGAAAATATCAAAGCCACATTTAAAGTATATTATATACTAAACATATATACAGTACTACACTATGGAGTATATGATATGTTTGCGATATATAGTTGGGTTTAGTTTAGAGGTTGAGGGTGTTGATGGGGGCCGGCCGGCCGAGCGGACACTGAAAGCGATGTCCCTCCGAGCCGTCAATCATGCATACTGTATATACGATCTCTCAATGCCATTTCGTCGTCTTGATTCATTATTATATTTCCGATTGATCATCTTCTTTCTGCCTGTCCGCTTATCCTTCAAGTTTGATCTACCCAAAACAATGGCGATCAGCTAGCTGGAGTAGCTATATATTATTAGCTAGCTACAAATGCAACCTCGGATACATTAGTTTGTCCATATGCATTTGTCATATGGGCATTCAATCCATGATCGTCATGCACACATCACGCACAGGGAAAGAAGTTAATAAGCTCGCTGATCATTGCGCGCGTGTCGATCAGACCCCGGCCCTTCGTTGACTATTTTTTATGAGGCCGTATCGTATGCACATAGCCCGGCCCGTGCAGCGTGCACATATGCACGCGTACAGTCCTGACTCTTCAAAGTCCTTCCAACGGCCATCGCGTTTTTACATCTTAACCCCCGTAGCAGTCCTTATAGTGCGAGTTTCTTTTACGAACCCCCCTCCCCCGCCGCACTTCTTTTGCGATCTATTGGCTTCTCGCCTTCTCGTAGAAGGATCAGGCTGTACACAACAGGAATTCAGGTAATTTCCGTCGGTCCAGAACCGACATGAATTAATGGTCGGGGTTTAGTTAATTTCCGTCGACACCTGGACGCGAACGACAATGATAAACAACATCGGTCGGAGTTGGTGCAGCGTCGGTGGCGGCGCGAGCACGTCGGAGTCGGGACTGGAGCACAGCGTGGGGGCACTAGTCGAAGTTGGGGCACCGTGGCGGTGTGGCTAGGAGAAGGCGGGGCGCGGGCGGGGCGGCGGCCGGCGGCCCGCGCCGGTGGGGGAGAGCACGGGTAGGCGGTGGGAGCTCCTGGTGGCGGGTACGGACAGCGGCAGCGGTGGGGGAGAACACGGGTTGCGGCGGTAGGAGTTGGAGAACTGAAGAAATGAAGTTTGGACTCTCGGGCGTGTACCTAAAATAAGTAACTCACGTCGGCTTGGTCCAGCGGCCGACGGGGATTATTAACTCTCGTCGGCTTGGTCAAGCGGCCGACGGGGATTATTAACTCCCGTTGGCTTGGTCAAGTGGCCGACGGGAATGGCTTTATTCCCATCGGCTTGGTCAAGATTGCTTTATTCCCATCGGCTACTGAATGGTCGACGGGGATTGTTTTATTGATGTTGGCTTGAGACAAAACCGACGAGGATTAACGTAGCCGACGGGGATTTTCAGTATTCTTGTTGTGGTAGCAATAAAAAAGGATCGGGATGCTCGTACAAGGCCAACATTGCCAATACCTATAGTTGTCGCTGCCTTCTCGCAGTTGTCCAGGCTTGCAACTTCACTCGTCGAATGTCGTCGCATCACCATCTTCGTCGGACCAAAGGACACTGTGCTATGGCAGCGCCGCCATCAACATGCCCTGGCCATGATGGCTTGATGGACCTTCTCAGTGCCATGGACGCTCGACAGGTAGCCAATCCTGGTGGCAGTGTGGATGACATAGCAGCTCAAGATGTTGTTTCCCTTGCTGATTCTTGTGCGGGATTCAATACACCTAAAAAGGATCCAATCAGTTCAACATCGGTGAGCAATTGTTCTCACTGGTCCAACCTATTCAACATTTATGAATGTCACAAAGTGCACACTTCGACTTCAATACTTGATATTTCTCATCGCAATTGTCATGGTTTATACCTTATTGCAAGGACGAGAGACTCAAACCAGTCATTGGAATGTTATTTGATACTCTTGATGAAGTGGAAGAATTCTACAAGACATATGCACATGAAAGCGAGTTTTCAGTTCGTATTGGAGCTCAAGCCAAGAAAAGCGATGTGGTTGAGAATAAGAGATTTGTGTGTTTGAGGGAAGGTTTCACAAAGAGACGTGCTAAACCAAACAGACAAAAGAAGCACTCAGAGACAAGATTGGATGCAACGCGCATATATATGTGAGGTTGAATCAGGACAGAAGGTATTATATCACTTCTTTTGTTGAGGAGCATAACCATGGTCTAGTCTCACCTAATAAAATTCCTTTTCTTCGATCCAACCGTACAATCAATCAAAGAGCCAAAACTACCTTGTTCACATGCCACAAAGCAAGTATTGGTACATCACAAGTAAAAAGAACTACAGTCATTATGGTGACTTAGTGTCATTCGATGCAACATATTGTACAAACCAATACAATATGACATTTGCACCTTTTACAGGTGTGAACCATCATATGCAAAGTGTTTGCTTTGGAGCTGCTTTCCTAGTAAATGAGAAGATTGAGTCATATGAGTGGTTGTTTTGTATTTTTCCTGTTGGCAATGGGAGGAAAAGCACCAAGGCTTATCATAACAGATGATGCAAGAAAGAAATCAAGATGCAAGAGGTATAAGCAATCATGGTTTGTATTATCTTTCTCATTTTATTTGTACATCTTACTTGACCAATTTTTTATACCTATTTTATCAGAGGTTGTGTATGATGACGAAGGCAACTTATTAGTCGAGAAGCCCATAGATGCTATTGAAGTGGAAAAAAGAAAAATAGCAATGGTGCGAAACAAGGTAGAAGATTTGATTCAAAGAGTAAAGAGTTCAAATGAGGCCATGGATTTTTTTAGTTTCAAGTGTGTTGGAAATAGAAGGTTCTTTAGCCAATTTCGTACCCACCACGGTGCCACATACATAAGAAGAATATGACAATTTCGTTGGTTGCAAAATTCTAGAAGAAATACAAATTCATCCGCCAAATGATCAATCAAAGGGGAGGAGTAAACGAATCAAGTGGGCAAAAGAATTGTCGAAGCCTCGCAAAGGAAAGAATGTGAAGAATTTGGTGAAGGAGTCACTTCAATAATTTAATTTGGTGTTGATTTGCTTTGCTATTTTGTAATCTGTTTTGAAAGTTGGCTCATTTGACTCATGTTACAGAGAAGTGAGTTCAGAACAATTGTCTCATTCAGGTTCTGAATGTTTACTCAATTTAACTCAACCATAGCTTCAGTATTGTTGCTAGGATGTTGTTTAAATAGTCATTGTCCATGACAAAGTGAAAAATAGCTTCAGTTCTTTCTGGTTTCCTTCTAGGATTGTCGAACCAGTATTGGCTCAATTCCTCAACATAATGAAAAATATATCATTCATCAACACAATGAAAATATTGGCTCAATTTTGGTTTACTAAAACAATCAGTCATCTAAACAATCACATTGTTGTTTACAATTCTAGAGTTGCTTACATGATGAATTTCTAAATTGTTTAAATAGTCATTGTCCATGACAAAGTGAAAAATAGCTTCAGTTCTTTCTGGTTTCCTTCTAGGATTGTCGAACCAGTATTGGCTCAATTCCTCAACATAATGAAAAATATATCATTCATCAACACAATGAAAATATTGGCTCAATTTTGGTTTACTAAAACAATCAGTCATCTGCACAATCACATTGTTGTTTACAATTCTAGAGTTGCTTACATGATGAATTTCTAAATTGTTTAAATAGTCATTGTCCATGACAAAGTGAAAAATAGCTTCAGTTCTTTCTGGTTTCCTTCTAGGATTGTCGAACCAGTATTGACTCAATTCCTCAACATAATGAAAAATATATCATTCATCAACACAATGAAAATATTGGCTCAATTTTGGTTTACTAAAACAATCAGTCATCTGCACAATCACATTGTTGTTTACAATTCTAGAGTTGCTTACATGATGAATTTCTAAACAAAATAAAAATAAATTAGTTCCTATCTGTTTCTCCTTTGACTTCCTTGCATGAACCCTTCCTCCAGGAGCATGAACACTCAACCTTGGCTGAACCAGTTGGTGATGTATTGCTGGACCAAAATGCTTCGCGGCGCACAGCCTTCTCTAGCTCTCGCAGGTGTCGCCAGTCCGCCACTATGGTCGCATCGACGGAGATGGACATGTGCGACACCCATGGTGGCGGCCGAGGAACACACCTCGCCGAGGTGGTCTGCGGCGTTTGGGGACGGCGGTGTGGTGGAGGCCGGCGAGCACGCACGCGGCGGCCGGCAAGCACGCAGGCGACACCCAAAATCTATACAGCTGTTGCGTGCTTCCGTCTGGCCCTTGGGGAAGAAGGGCGGCGGGGAGGTTTTCGCAAAAGAAGCTTGCACTACAAGGGGCCTGATTGGTTCAACTTTTTTCTGACCAGCTTTTCTGAAAATCTGGCTGTGGGGAAAATCTGGCTGTGGAAAGAATCTGAGTATCATTACGATTACGTGTGTAGGAAGATAAAGTTGTTCATAGGGCTCAGGATCTAGAAAGTGACGGATTCCTACTATTACAACAACTCAACCAATTATGTGTTTATGTTGATTTTGGATGGTTTTTGCCCCCAACGAATTTTATAGAAGCTGGCTGAAAAGTTGAGCGTTTGGCAGTCCGCAGCAGCTTTTGGTGGCCAGAAGCTGCTAGAAGCTGAAACAAACAGGCCCAAGGACTGCTGCGGGGGAGGGGGGTTAAAGTGTAAAAAACGAGGTGGTCGTTGGATGGATTCTCAAGAGTCAGGATTGTACGTGTGCATATGTGCACGGGCCGGCCTATGTGCATACTATACGGCCTCATTTTTTAATCATCACATTCTCCAGTGCTAGCTGGCAATGCATCAATGGCAAGAGGGAGGCTGCTTCGTACACCACCACCACCGCCACCACGTGTTCCCGTCCATGTATCGTCAATTCGTCATTCGTCGCAGAGGCAGCCAGACCTAGGCCCCAGCCATGCATTCATGTGCATGTAACTACTGATGGGTCATCGACTAGACCCATGCATGTACTAATTTTCTAAACGTATACACCCGCCTCTCTATAAACATTTATGTGCTATTTTTAATTGTTTATTAATCTGGCATACTCGGAGACACTAAACACTATATAGTTTGGAACTCTAGGATTGGAGGAGGGATGAGATGAAAAATTAGTTCATTTTCCTCTAATCCTCTCAAATCCTAGAGTGAGATTGTGTTTCCAAGCTAGCCCGATCGTATAAAGCGGGTTGCCCATAGATTCTAAGACACTTTATAAGAGAAGGACGTGGACCAAATATTAAATGTACAGTTTGTATTTGTATTATACGAGAAAGTTATTACTATATGACTAGACTTCTTAGGGGGTGTTTGGGAGTAAAGTTTTTTCAAAGTTTTGGAAGAATACTGCAGTATTCTCAAAAACTGTAGTATTATATACCAAAAGGTGTTTGGCAAGCCAGCTAAAATCTCTGTTTTCAAAACTAAAGTATTACAAATACTGCAACTCTTTTGAAGTATTCTAAACTTAGGTTTATACCTCAGTTTTCTCTGTAAAACGCAGCGCGCGCATCTCTCCCGCGTGCAAAAAAATACTTTGCTTCCAAACACCTCTATGTATTCAATACTGTGGTATTCTAAAATTGTAGTATTTTAAATTATGGTATTTGTCGGCGTTTCGAGACCGGGGGGTCCCTGGACCGACGAGTAAACTGTCGCCGCGTGCCCCAGCCCAGATGGGTCGGCGCGAGACGGAGCGCGAAGGGGGGAAAGGCGGCCGGAGAGGAGACGGGCGTGAGAGGTGGAAATCCCGCGGCCTTCGTGTTTGTCCTGCGCCCAGGTCGGGTGCGCTTGCAGTAGGGGGTTACAAGCGTTCCACGCGGGAGGGAGCGAGCGGCCTCACGCGAGCGCCTGTCCCGTCCTTTCCCCGCGCGGCCAACCCTCTCTAAGGCCCTGTTTGGCACAGCTGGTGCTTGTTGAAAAAGCAGCTTATCTGAGAAGCTGGTGAAAAGCAGCTTCTGCTTGTTGGCTGCTTTTAGTGTATTTTGAGAAGCAGCTGAACTGATAAGCTGCTGCAGAAGCTGCCTGTTTGGCAGAACCTCTGCTTAAATTTGTGAAGAAGCTGAAAATAAGCTGTGCCAAACAGGGCCTAAGAGGGCCCTGGTCCTTCCTTTTATAGGCGCAAGGAAAGGATCCAGGTGTACAGTGGGGGGTGTAGCAGTGTGCTAACGTGTCTAGCGGAGGAGAGCTAGCGCCCTAAGTACATGCCATCGTGGCAGCCGGAGAGGTTTTGGCACCCGGTTCATGTGGTGTCGTGGCCGTCGGAGGAGCGCTGGAGCCTGGCGGAAGGACAGCTGTCGGGGCTGTCGAGTCCTTGCTGACGTCCTCTTGCTTCCGTAAGGGGGCTGAGAGCCGTCGTCGTCATAGAGTGTGCGAGGCGCCATCATTACTTGTCTGGCGGAGCGAGCCAGATGGGATGCCGGTCTTGTTCCCCGTAGCCTGAGTCAGCTTGGGGTAGGGTAATGATGGCGCCTCCTGTTGACGTGGTCGGTCCGTGCCCTGGGTTGGGCGATGTGGAGGCTCCTCCGAGGTCGAGGTCGAGGTCGAGTCCGTCTTCCGAGGCCGAGGTCGAGTCCGAGCCCCTGGGTCGGGCGAGGCGGAGACCGTCGGCTGAGGCCAGGGCTGAGTCCGAGCCCTGGGGTCGGGCGAAGCGGAGTTCGTCGTCTTCCGGGACTGAGCCTGAGTCCGAGCCCTGGGGTCGAGCGAAGCGGAGTTCGTCGTCTTCCGGGACTGAGCCTGAGTCCGAGCCCTGGGTCGGGCGGAGCGGAGTTCGTCGTCTTCCGGGACTGAGCCCGAGTCCGAGCCCTGGGGTCGGGCGAAGCGGAGTTCGTCGTCTTCCGGGGCTGAGCCCGAGTCCGAGCCCTGGGGTCGGGCGGAGCGGAGTTCGTCGTCTTCCGGGGCCGAGCCCGAGTCCGAGCCCTGGGGTCGGGCGGAGCGGAGTTCGTCGTCTTCAGGGGCTGAGCCCGAGTCCAGTCCTGGGTCGGAGCGGAGTTTCCCATGGCGCATAGGGCCGGACTTGGCCGCTGTCAGCCTCACTCTGTCGAGTGGCACAACAGTCGGAGCGGCGCAGGCGGCGCTGTCCTCTTGTCAGACCGGTCAGTGGAGCGGCGAAGTGACTGCGGTCACTTCGGCTCTGTCGACCGAAGGGCGCGCGTCAGGATAAAGGTGTCAGGCCATCTTTGCATTAAATGCTCCTGCGATTTGGTCGGTTGGCGTGGCGATTTGGCCTAGTTGCTTCTTGGCGAAGACTGGGCCTCGGGCGAGCCGAAGGTGTGTCCGTTGCTGGAGGGGGGCCTTGGGCGAGACGTAGATCCTCCGGGTCGGCTGCCCTTGCCCGAGGCTGGGCTCGGGCGAGGCGTGATCGGGTCCCTCGAATGGACCGATCCTTGACTTAGTCGCACCCATCAGGCCTTTGCAGCTTTGTGCTGATGGGGGTTACCAGCTGAGAATTAGGAGCCTTAAGGGTACCCCTAATTATGGTCCCCGACAGTATTGTCATGACTAAAGTATACTATAGTATTTTAAAAACCGTGATTTCCAAAAACTTTATTCCCAAACAGGGCTTTAGTGTGCCGGCAGTCGGCAGCTGTATTACTGTCCATGTTGTAACGAACCCAGCATCATCACACACAGTCTCTCGCTGTCTCACACACCTTTCCCTATTGCTGATAATAAATAATGTCTGTTTCTCTGTCTACCTTTTATTTATGTGCTTCTCTCCCTGTTTCTCCTAGAAACCGGGCATGGATGAGGAGAGTGATTGGGGACCAAAAGGCCACCACTACGACGACGTTGCATATCTTCGCTTGCAACCACGGTACGTACGTGCGCTGGGACAGCGGCTAGTGACGCAGGCTCCACACAGCCTCTCTCTCCCCCTTGGGGCTTGTTCGGTTCTACCTCAATCCATATGGATTGACGGGGATTGAGGGAGTTTTAATCCCTAGTAAGTTAAAATCTTTCTCAATCCGTATCAATCATCTTGAATCCATATGAATTGAAAATAACCGAACAAGCCCTTGGTGGGTCGACGCACCTACACATATGCACACTAGTACACTACTGACTACTCTACCTCTGTCGCCATGCATGCCCAATTGCCCATGCATAACAATCCAGCGGTGGCGAATGAAACTATCATGCTTGGGGCCAGACGGCACCAACTCCACTCTCTCAAGGAGTATTAGTCATAAGTATGCAACAATCAAAAGAAAGCACAGGAGCTGGCTATGTTGCGCTCCAGAGCCTGCATGGTCTATATATATATATATATATATATATATATATATATATATATATATATATATATATATATATATATATATATATATATATATATATATAAGCCTTGGGCTTCTATTAGTATGGGAAGCCCCAGTCAGGTATACCCACGCGCGTCCCATCGTGTGCTGGTTCTGGCTCGGACGGATTCCAGCATAAAACATGATCTAAAACAGCGTAAACGAGTACGAAATTTAGCGTAAATCCTATATCTGTTTTGTAACAGCAAACGGGACCCAAAATTACGGCGTGAAAATCGCGTGCAGTCGATCGTGCGCGGGTTCTCGCTCGGGCGGATTCCAGTGTAAAACGTGATATAAAACAGCGTAAATGAGTATGAAATTTAGCGTAAATCCTATATCTGTTTTGTAACAGCAAACGAGGCCCAAAATTATGGCGTGAAAATCGTGTGCAGCCGATCGTGCGCGGGTTCTGCCTCGGACGGATTTCAGCGTAAATGAGTACGAAATTTAGCGTAAATCCTATATCAGTTTTGTAACAGCAATCGGAGCCCAAAATTACGACGTGAAAATCGCGTGCAGCCAATCGTGCACGGGTTCTGGCTCGAATGATTTCAGCGTAAAACGTGAGCTAAAACAGCGTAAATGAGTACGAAATTTAATGTAAAACACGCGCACAATCTCACTTCGCAAAGATTGCTGTAAAACACATCAAAAGTGTCATAAATTTGGCGTAAAACGCAGTAAGACTATTTCTTAATGTAAACATAAAACACAACAAGAAGTGTCGTAAAATTTAGTTTGAAAATGCATAAATCATGATGGTCTCAGAGGGCACTTGTTTTGTTCACAGTATATCAAAATATAAAGTACAACGATATTTTGCCAATATTGTTGCAATCATACACGATTTTTTTGACATGAAAAAAAACGAGGAGCTAGCCCTGTCTTTGGTACTTCAGACACTTGGAACCTGTTGGAGACTCGTTCTCAAGTGCTATGAATTAAGAACAAGGCAACATAAAATGTTAAATGTCAACGTCCTTCGTCCATAAAACATTATTCCCTTGAGGATAATGGGTCTTGGACGAAGGTTGATGATAGTAAAATTACGAAGTTTAGATCTTCGTACTAAGATTTCAATAGATATTGCAAGATGACATAAAATAAAAGGTACAAAAGAGATAAATAAGTCATGGACGAATTATATTATATTTTCTTAATATATCCAATCATTGAATACAATAATACCTCTGCCTTGACAAAAGGTTGAATTCCAGAATATGCGGTTGCAATTACTAGAATCCGTAAACAGTAAGGGAATACTGTTCACTATTTATAGGCACAGGGCGCAGCCTGTGAGGGATTACAAGTATGCCCCTTATAAAAGTTTACAACATTGACTCAGACCTTTATGGACTAAAAGGTCATTCTATCTTTAAGTCGGTTTGCAATACCGAAGCTTCATGAAGAGGGACCTTCGGCCATCTTTCTCAAACAGCTTCAGCCGAGGGCCGCTTCTTCCTAGAAGACCTTCGGCGACGAAGCACAGGCCCAACAGAACCCATTAGCCTTTAGCTAGGTCGTGGTCCGAAATGGAAGCATCGCTGCTCGGCTCTTATCAAAACAGGTATGTGTAAACCTGTATAAAGCATAAAGACACGTCAGAACAAACATAAGTAAATCAAACAGAAACCTAAATGATTCACCAGTTAAAAGACATGGATTTAGATGAATGATTCATCAGTTAAAAGACATGGCGTAAAACGCAGTAAAACATTTGGAAACTTTGTTTGGCATTTGATGCATAGTATCCTAGCAAATAAAATGGGCCTGAAGATGGCACCTTTACATTTTAATCCAGTGAACTCACTCATGCTCCTCCGGTTGTCGATGGAGTTGGAGTTCTGTTCACCACCATGCTCGTCGGTATGTTGCAGCATATAACATGCACTCGACAACTAAATGGCTTGCTTAATCTCAAAAAGTGAAAACCTAATAAATACTTTGCAGCTAATGCCTTTTCATGCTTATATTTTCCACTGAGCAAGTGCATGTTCTGATTATTCCACTAAGCAACTGCATGTTTTGATTATATCCATGTTTACTACCTTACAAAAACACTTCTCTGAACCTCTATTTGATGTTTTCCACGGCTTGCAACCTGATCCCTTCTAAAGCGTCTTTTTCCACAGAATAATCAGCTTCGGAACCTGATGCTGCCGAAGCTACTACCCTTATTGATCCGGTTTTAGCTTCTTCTGGAGTTATTGCTTCGTCACCGAATAATAACTTGAATGGGGTAAAGCCTGTAGACCTTGATGTTGTTGTATTATGGCTCCACACCACTTTGGTTAACTGATCTGGCCACTTTCCCCTTGGTTGATTGAAGATTGACTTCATTATTCCTGTCATTATAATACCATTGGCTCTTTCAACGAGTCCATTTGACTCCGGATGTCTGACCGATGCAAAATGGATCTTCGTACCAATTTGATCACAGAAATCCCTAAAAGCTTCGGAGTCAAACTGTGTTCCATTATCCACAGTGATAGCCTTTGGTACCCCGAAACGACAAACAATATTCTGCCAGAAAAACTTTTGGACGGTGGCCGAAGTTATTGTAGCTAAAGGCTTTGCCTCAATCCATTTAGAAAAATATTCCACCGCCACTACAACATATCTTAGGTTCCCTTGGGCCGGTGGTAATGGACCTAACAAGTCAAGGCCCCACCTTTGCAATGGCCAAATGGGTTGTATGAGCTGTGTTAAAGACGAAGGTTGTTTTTGATCTCGTGCGCATTTCGGACAACCTTCGCACTTTTGGACTAATTCCGCTGCATCCGAAGCTGCCTTCGGCCAATAAAATCCTTGGCGGAAAATTTTTCCAAGTAACGGCCTAGATCCAATGTGAGATCCACACAGGCCTGCATGTATTTCTTTCATCAACTCTATACCTTCGGTTCTGGATAAACACTTGAGTAGCGGAGCACAAACTCCATGCTTGTACAACTCTCCTTCTATCATGACATATGGACGGGCTCTTGCCTCTATCCTCCTGTTATAGGCTTCGTCATCTGAAAGGAATTTACCCTGAAGATAAGAGATGATCTCAGTCCTCCAATCTTCGCTATAAACAGGAGATATACTGAGGACTGCTCTTTCAAGAAGTTCCACCGAAGGTGCTTTTATTGTTTCGAAGAAGACATCCGAAGGTAAGGGCAGCCCCTGTGCTGCTGACTTAGCTAGCAAATCAGCATGCTCATTTTGTCCCCGAGGGATATTTTTGACAGAAAATCCCTCAAAGGAAGCTTCAACTCTCCGAACCATGTCCAGATACTTTTCAAGCTTCGGATCCTTAGCCTTGCAACTCTTGTCGATATGACCCGAAACAACTTGGGAATCAGTTTTAAGAACAGCCCTTCTGATTCCCATTGCTTTTAGCTTCCGAAGCCCCAGAAGCAGGGCTTCGTACTCGGCAATGTTGTTTGTGCAACTAAAATCAAGCTTTGCCGCATAACAAGTTTTAACTTTGGAAGGTGAAACCAACACAGCAGCCGCTCCCGCTCCGAAGGTTCCCCAGGACCCATCGCAAAACAATGTCTATGCTTCGGTGTCTTTATTTGCTTCTTCCTCCTGAGCCCCTGGCGTCCAGTCAGCAATGAAGTCCGCTAACGCCTGAGACTGAATCGAAGATCTATGAACATATTCAATACAAAATTCATTGAGCTCTGCAGCCCATTTTCCAATCCTTCCAGTAGCTTCTCGGTTCCTCATAATATCCTTCAGAGGTTGTGAAGAAGGAACAATTATGTTGTAAGCTTGAAAATAGTGCCGAAGCTTCCTGGATGCCATCAAAACAGCATATAACACCTTTTCTAATTCTGTGTAGTTTTTCTTTGATATACTAAGAACTTCAGATACAAAATATACTGGGACCTGTTTCCTGGCTTGGCCATCAAGCTTCTCCTGGACAAGTGCTGCACTTACCGCTGAGTGCGAAGCTGCCACATATAATAATAAAGGAGCCCCTGGCATAGGTGGAGTTAGTGCTGTTAGATCTATTAAATACTGCTTCAGCTCTTCGAAGGCCTTCTGCTGGATTGGTCCCCATTGAAAGACTTCGGCTGACTTCAGCACTTCGAAGAATGGTAAGTTTCTCTCTGCTGACCTGGATATGAATCTATTGAGAGATGCCAACCTTCCTATCAATCTTTGAGCCCCCTTTTTTGTAATTGGTGGCTCCATCCGAAGTATAGCTTCAATCTTACTTGGATTAGCTTCAATTCCCTTTGTTGAAACCAAGCATCCTAGAAATTTCCCCTTCTTTACTCCGAAGACGCATTTTTCTGGATTCAACTTTAAGCCAGCTTGTCTGAAACTGGCGAAGGTCTCCTGCAAGTCAGCAATATGATTCTCCTGCTTCGTGCTTTTTACAATGATGTCATCAACATAAGTTAGCACATTTCTGCCTATCTGAGATTGGAGAACCTTCGCAGTCATTCTGCTGAAACTTCCTCCAGCGTTTTTGAGCCCCTCAGGCATCCGAAGATAACAATATGTGCCACTTGGAGTTATGAAGCTAGTCTTTGGCTCATCTTCCCTCTTCATCCAGATTTGATGATACCCTGAATAACAGTCTAACAGACTCATGAGCTCTGAAGAAGCTGCTGCATCAACTAAAGAGTCTATCCTTGGCAATGGGAATTCATCCTTCGGACAAGCCTTGTTAAGGTCTGTAAAATCGATACACATTCGCCACTTGCCATTGGCCTTTTTTACCATAACAGTATTAGCTAACCATTCTGGGTACTTTACTTCTCTGATAACTCCTGCACTGAGGAGTCTTTTGACTTCGTTGCGAGCACCTTCGACCTTATCATCTGACATTTTCCGAAGCCTTTGCTTTCTGGGTCTGAAGGATGGATCGACATTGAGCGAATGCTCAATAACATCCCTATTAACTCCGCAGAGATCATTGGCTGACCATGCAAAAACATCTTTGTTGTTGAACAAAAACCTTATCAAGGTTTTCTCTTGTTCTTCGGATAACTGAGAGCCCAACAGCACCTTCTGCTCTGCTATATCCTCACATAAGAGCATGGGCTTCGGCTGATCTGCTGAAGCTGCTTTCTCCCTTCTGAATTTGTACTGTTCACAAGCTTCAGCTCCATCTATGTTATGGATTGCTTTTGAGTCAGTCCAATTGCCTTCGGCCCTTCTGGCAGCTTCCTGACTTCCATGAATAGCGATGGGTCCTTGATCCGAAGGTATCTTCATGCAAAGATAAGCAGGATGAAGAATTGCTTCGAAAGCATTGAGGGTGCCACGACCAATAATTGCATTGTAAGGGTATTCCATGTCAACAATGTCAAACACAACTTGCTCAGTTCTAGTATTGTTGATGAACTCGAAGGTCACTGACATGGTAATTTTGCCCAGTGCTACAATTTGTCTTCCTCCGAAGCCACAGAGAGGATGGGTAGCGTCATGAATCTTATCTTCTGGCTCTTCCATTTGTCTGAAGGCCTTAGCAAATATGATGTCAGCTGCACTGCCTGTGTCAACCAAGACATTGTGGACCAGAAATCCTTTGATAACACAAGAGATAACCATGGCATCGTTGTGTGGGTAATCCTTGAGCTGAAGGTCCTCTTGGGAGAAGGTAATAGGAATGTGAGACCATCTTGACTTGATGAAGGGTCCTTGCACCCCAATATGTTGTACCCTTCTCTGTGCTTCTTTCTTCTGTTTTTTGTTGGCTGGCTCTGAGGACGAACCACCTGTAATCGGGAGTACCAGCTTCGGGTCCGAAGCAGCTCCAGCTTGATCATTGAACGAAGCCATCAGCTCAAAAAGTGGAAGTGAGTTCACCGGAGGTGGGCGCCAATGTTGGAGACTCGTTCTCAAGTGCTATGAATTAAGAACAAGGCAACATAAAATGTTAAATGTCAACGTCCTTCGTCCATAAAACATTATTCCCTTGAGGATAATGGGTCTTGGACGAAGGTTGATGATAGTAAAATTACGAAGTTTAGATCTTCGTACTAAGATTTCAATAGATATTGCAAGATGACATAAAATAAAAGGTACAAAAGAGATAAATAAGTCATGGACGAATTATATTATATTTTCTTAATATATCCAATCATTGAATACAATAATACCTCTGCCTTGACAAAAGGTTGAATTCCAGAATATGCGGTTGCAATTACTAGAATCCGTAAACAGTAAGGGAATACTGTTCACTATTTATAGGCACAGGGCGCAGCCTGTGAGGGATTACAAGTATGCCCCTTATAAAAGTTTACAACATTGACTCAGACCTTTATGGACTAAAAGGTCATTCTATCTTTAAGTCGGTTTGCAATACCGAAGCTTCATGAAGAGGGACCTTCGGCCATCTTTCTCAAACAGCTTCAGCCGAGGGCCGCTTCTTCCTAGAAGACCTTCGGCGACGAAGCACAGGCCCAACAGAACCCATTAGCCTTTAGCTAGGTCGTGGTCCGAAATGGAAGCATCGCTGCTCGGCTCTTATCAAAACAGGTATGTGTAAACCTGTATAAAGCATAAAGACACGTCAGAACAAACATAAGTAAATCAAACAGAAACCTAAATGATTCACCAGTTAAAAGACATGGATTTAGATGAATGATTCATCAGTTAAAAGACATGGCGTAAAACGCAGTAAAACATTTGGAAACTTTGTTTGGCATTTGATGCATAGTATCCTAGCAAATAAAATGGGCCTGAAGATGGCACCTTTACATTTTAATCCAGTGAACTCACTCATGCTCCTCCGGTTGTCGATGGAGTTGGAGTTCTGTTCACCACCATGCTCGTCGGTATGTTGCAGCATATAACATGCACTCGACAACTAAATGGCTTGCTTAATCTCAAAAAGTGAAAACCTAATAAATACTTTGCAGCTAATGCCTTTTCATGCTTATATTTTCCACTGAGCAAGTGCATGTTCTGATTATTCCACTAAGCAACTGCATGTTTTGATTATATCCATGTTTACTACCTTACAAAAACACTTCTCTGAACCTCTATTTGTTTATTTGTCGATGCTGCTACCTGTGGTAGATATTTGTAAGCTCAGTGTTTTTTTGTACAAAGAAAACAGATGGAGCTTTAGTTCTGACAGAACCATTTTAAATCTTGACATTACTAACACCCAGATAAACTGTGCGATATTATGTCTAATTTCGCTGGAATCTAAAGTCCAAAGTAGAAGAATAACCTGCTCACTGTGGCCTTGAGGAAAATAAACAACACGACTACCAACCGTAGGCAATGAAACAAGAGGGTCGGCACATGCATGCCACAACTCAGAATTTAGGCACTTGTGCTCTTTAGTTTTTGGAAAAGCCAAAAGAATTTGAGCAGAATGAATTTACAAATTATAACACAAGTTAAATAATATAATTGTACATCTAGGAAACATCTTAGAAACAAATCCTAGTTTATGAAACAATTCTAAGACGATATTATATTATTATGAGCAGAATGTCAAAGTATTTTTAGTCTAAAACGGATATAATTTTTTAACAACAAACAAGCAAGCGCATGCAGGGAAGCACCAAATACTAGCTATATGTGCACATGTGAAATGCTATCTTGTAGAAGCAAAAACAATGTAATGCAATAAAACATGCTTTAGTGGCTTATCAAATAACTGAATTTATCCCTCATGTCCCAGCACTCAGTCTTGTTAGGCCACTGACCAAGCTGTATTTCTCATCTTCTTGAAGGTGCTGTTTACAATGACCAATTCGTCAATGCCAAGAACACCTGCAAATATTAGAAAATATTAAGAGTTGATATCATTATACATCATCAAGGTTTACCATAGAAGTGTCTACAACAATTCCAGCAAAGAAATGTTTAGTAAATTAGAATCAGGCAGTGATCATAAATAGTAGTAATTGGTAAAAGTCTATCTACTATAGCATACGCCATTGACGATCACAACAAAAATAGTATTAATAACTGAACCTGTACACATACATGTAAGATGCAAAAGTCTATTAGGTAAACCAAATGAAATATAAAGTAGACGGCTTATTAGAAGTTCTTTTATTCACAATTCATTGTTCTATCTTATTGTTCATTAAGTAAACCAAATGAAATGTAAAGTAGACGAAAAATAATAAAAAGAAAACAATTATGTGACATGTCAAATGATAATCATCAACTATCGGTAGCAAAAATCATTTGGTCATCTTACATATATTGCACGAGGAAGTAGAATATGCAGCAGCAGAGGTGAATAACTAATTTTATCTATGAGGTACCAGGGATAAGTGAATAGCCTTAAAGAAACTTATTTGTTGCGGAATCCACAGATCCAACTGTTTGATCTATAGCCAGTGGAAGTAGCTTCCAATCCCCCGCCAAAGCAACAAAATCCCAGCAGCAAAACCACGGAAGACTCCTCGGCTATAAATCCCCATCCTCGTGCGAGGAACTGAAGATATCGAGCTTACTCACTAGGGTCACAGAACTTGACCTGTGGGGCATGGGCGGTGGGGGATCCAGAACTAGGCTACCGGGGGGCGCTGCCGCGTCGAGCCAACGCCGGAGAGCCCTAGAGGTGGCGAGCAGCAGAGCAGGAGATCCGGACGCCGGTGGCCGGTGCCTAGGTAGCTGGCCGAGTCTGCGAATCACCGAGTCTGGAGAGGGCGAGGGGCGAACACTAGGCTACCGGGGGGCGCTGCCGCGTCGAGCCAACGCCGGAGAGCCCCCGAGGTGGCGAGCAGCAGAGCAGTAGATCCGGACGCCGGTGGCCGGTGCCTAGGCAGCTAGCCGAGTCTGCGAATCACCGAGTCTGGAGAGGGCGAGGGGCGAACAGATCTGGGCTAGGAGGCACCTCTGGAACGATGACAGGGAGGCGATCGCCATGGATCTCGTCTATGGGACGCTTGTCCGCCGCGCTCGCTCGTGTCGCGTAACCGCCGCCACTGAAACCCTAGTCTCATCCATCGCATGGAAGGCCAGGTAGAGCGGTTGGTTTTATACAATGGTACATGAGCGTAAACTTGTGTATAACTAAGCGTAAACATTATAGTGGGTGGACCGGATGGTCGCCTGGTCAACCGAGCAGGTGGTCGGAGCTTCCTGTAGTTAAAAAGAGCCCAGGGCTCTAAATACACAAACTATATATATATATATAGGGCAGGTATAACGGGAGCCCTGGGCTTCCAATAGTTAAAGGAAGCCCAGGCCGACCACCCCTACAAAATGGTTCAACCCAGCGCGCCCAACCAGCCTGTCGGGTGCGCCACCTGCCCCACGTCTGTTAGCGCAAAAAAAGGAATGCATGCATAAGTCAAACACGATCCAATGCATGCGCGTAAATTTAGGAAAAATATGTGTGGCGGTTTCTATTTTTAAATGTTTTATTTCCTCCATAAATTTAGGATCGCTGCAACAGCCATGCAGCTAGACACGTAAGGACCATTTTATGATATATACTAAGACTAAATATGCTACACTGTGTAGATAATTATGCAATTCGGTATACTACGTAAAAATCTATTACCAGCTGCATGCGCACGAATTTATGATGAAAATAATGTGCAATGAAAGGAAATGAATTGCATGCATAGAAACAAAAAATCGTATTTAATGTTTAATTTGCTTCATAAATATAGTATCCCTCCAACAACCATGCAGCTAAATACATTAGAACTAGTTTATGATTTATACTTATACTAATTATACTACACGGTGTAGGTATTTATACAATTTGGTACACTGCGTAAAAAAATCCAGCATGTTGTTCACTGGTGGACGCTCCAGGTTGGAGCGTAAAAACCTTAAGTTTTAAGCATAAAATCTCTCAATTATAAGCGTAAATATCTGGCCAATGTAAGAGGTTGATAGCTCTGGTAGGTTGTTATTACGATCCTATTTTTATGGCAGATTCGAAAAATATGGCAGCCGCATGCATGCAGTTTCTATTTTTATACAGATCCAAAAATTATGGCAAAATGCATGCATGAGGCAAACACGTTCCCTTTCATGCGCGTAAATTTAGGAAAGATATGTGTGGCGGTTTCTATTTTAAATGCTTTATTTCCTCCATAAATTTAGGATCGCTGCAACAGACATGACCATTTTATGATATATACTGATGCTAAATATGCTACACTGTGTAGATAATTATGCAATTCGGTATACTGCGTAAAAATCTGCTACCAGCTGCATGCACACGAATTTATGATGGAAAGAATATGCAATAAAAAGAAATGAATTGCATGCATAGAAACAAAAAATCGCATTTAATGTTTTATTTCCTTCATAAATATAGGATCCCTCCAACAGCCATGCAGCTAAACACATTAGAACTAGTTTATGATGTATACTGAAACAAATTATACTACATGGTGTAGGTATTTATGCAATTCCTTACACTGCGTAAAAAATCTGGTATGTTGTTCACTGGTGGACGCATCTCCGGGTGGAGCGTAAAAAACTTAAGTTTTGAGCATAAAATCCCTCAATTATAAGCATAATACCGAGTCAATGAGAGGTTGATAGCTTTAGTAGGTTGTTATTACGATCCTATTTTTATGACAGATCCCAAAAACATGGCAGCCGCATGCATGCGGTTTCTATTTTTATACAGATCCAAAAATTATGGCAAAATCGTGGGAGTTTCTATTGCATGCGCGCAAATTATGAACAACATAAATCAAGGAATTGCCTTTCCAGTGTGCATGCAGTAAACTGATATACGAACTCTGTGTTCAAGCATAAAATTGTATAGTTTTTGGCGTAAATAATACATGTGGTAGGCATAAAACACAATAATCGAAAAGAAAACTGCGCCGGATCGGAGGATGTCCCGCGCGATCATTGTTGCGTGCATCTCGCGCCTTCCGTGACGTCGCTCGCTCGAACATCGTGCCTCATGCGTCGTCGTCGCTACTCGCACGTCGACGGGCATCGCTTGCTCGCCGGCCTTGGAAGTGCCGCCTCCTCGGGGCTTCGGGGACGCCGCCGCTTGCCCGCACAAGGGCCTCGCTGTCGCTCGCCCTCTGGATCGGGGAACCGTCGCCACTACTCCGGATCGAGGAACCTCCGCCACCGCGCGTCGAGGTAATGGAATTGCGGCCACCGGCCTGGGAACCGCCGCCACCGCACAAGGGCACTGCCATCGCTCGCCCTCTAGATCGGGGGCCGCCGCCACCGGCCTGGGAACCGCCGCCACCGCATGTCGAGGTCGGAGA
Organism: Zea mays; assembly: GCF_902167145.1. Taxonomy (NCBI): domain Eukaryota; kingdom Viridiplantae; phylum Streptophyta; class Magnoliopsida; order Poales; family Poaceae; genus Zea; species Zea mays. The sequence goes on along the minus strand of NC_050099.1, from coordinate 40,091,648 downwards.
GCCGCGGCCACCGCAGCCACCGGTCGGGGGTCCACCGCCGCGCGCGCTATCTCGGGCAACCGCCGTCGCTAATGAATCGAGATGGGACGTGAAAAACTGATCCCTAGCACTATGGATTTTCTTTTATAGACGTCTGGATCTGGTCCGGCTCGACCGGATTGCACTGTCTGGCCTGGGCTTCCTTTAGTTATTGAAAGTCCAGGACTCCTAATATATATATATATATATATATATATATATATATATATATATATATATATATATATATATATATATATATATATATATATATATATATATATATATATATATATATATATTGCCGGGGACCATAATTAGGGGTACCCTCAAGACGCCTAATTCTCAGCTGGTAACCCCCATCAGCATAAAGCTGCAAAGGCCTGATGGGTACGATTAAGTCAGGGATCAGTCCACACGAGTGACTCGATCACGCTTCACCCGAGCCTAGCCTCGGCCAAGGGCAGCCGACCTCGAGAGACTTCCGTCTCGCCCGAGGCCCCCCTTTTTACGGCGGACACATCACCGGCTCGCCCGAGGCCTTGGCTTCGCTCAGAAGCGACCCTAACTAAATCGCCACACCGACTGACCGAGTTGCAGGAGCATTTAACGCAAAGGGTGAGTCAGACAGACAGTCAGGCCTTGCCAAAGGCGCCACGGCGAACTCCGCTCCGCCCGACCCCAGGGCTCGGACTCGGGCTAAGACCCGGAAGACGGCGAACTCCGCTCCGCCCGACCCCAGGGCTCGGACTCGGGCTAAGACCCGGAAGACGGCGAACTCCGCTCCGCCCGACCCCAGGGCTCGGACTCGGGCTAAGACCCGGAAGACGGCGAACTCCGCTCCGCCCGACCCCAGGGCTCGGACTCGGGCTAAGACCCGGAAGACGGCGAACTCCGCTCCGCCCGACCCCAGGGCTCGGACTCGGGCTAAGACCCGGAAGACGGCGAACTCCGCTCCGCCCGACCCCAGGGCTCGGACTCGGGCTAAGACCCGGAAGACGGCGAACTCCGCTCCGCCCGACCCCAGGGCTCGGACTCGGGCTAAGACCCGGAAGACGGCGAACTCCGCTCCGCCCGACCCCAGGGCTCGGACTCGGGCTAAGACCCGGAAGACGACGAAACTCCGCCTCGCCCGACCCCAGGGCTCGGACTCCGCCCTGGCCTCGGCCAAACGACCTCCGCCTCGCCCGACCCCATGGCTCGGACTCGGCCTCGGCAACAGAAGACAGACTCAACCTCGGCTTCGGAGGAGCCCCCACGTCACCCCGCCTAGGGCACAGACCTGCCACGTCAACAGGAGGCGCCATCATTATCCTACCCCGAATCGACTCGGGTCACGGAGAACAAGACCAGCATCCCATCCGGCCAGCTCCGCCAGATGGGCAATGATGGCGCTCCACAAGCTCTGTGACGACGGCGGCCCCCAGCTCTCTTACGGAAGCAGGGCGACGTCAGCTAGGACTCGACCGCTCCAACAGCTGTCCCTCCGCCAGGCTCCGTCGCACCTCCGACAGCCACGACATCACGCCAGCAAGGTGCCAAGACCTCTCCGGCTGCCACATTGGCATGTACCTAGGGCGCTAGCTATCTCTCCGCTAGACACGTAGCACTCTGCTACACCCCCCATTGTACACCTGGATCCTCTCCTTACGACTATAAAAGGGAGGACCAGGGCCTTCTTAGAGAAGGTTGGCCGCGCGGGACCGAGGACGGGACAGGCGCTCTCTTGGGGCCGCTCGCTTCCCTCACCCGCGTGGACGCTTGTAACCCCCCTACTGCAAGCGCACCCGACCTGGGCGCGGGACGAACACGAAGGCCGCGGGACTTCCACCTCTCTCACGCTCGACTCCGGCCACCTCGCCTCTCCCCCCTTCGCGCTCGCCCACGCGCTCGACCCATCTGGGCTGGGGCACGCAGCACACTCACTCGTCGGCTTTGGGACCCCCCTGTCTCGAAACGCCGACAGTTGGCGCGCCAGGTAGGGGCACGCTGCGTGCTGACGAACAGCTCCCCGTCAAGCTCCAGATGGGCAATCTCCAGCGACCTCTCCGGCCCGGGGCGGTGCTTCGTTTCGGGACTCTTGAGTTCATGTCCTTCGTCGGCAGCTATGACATGATACTTCTTCCACCGCCACGCGACAACGACAATGGCGGCCGACAATCCGCTCGCCGGCGGCGGAATCGACGACACCTTCCCCGCGTGGTGGAAGAACAACATTCGAGCTCGCTCCGTTCTCTCCCCCGCCAACGGAGGAGGAGGCGGGGCCATCAAGGCCAAGCGGGAGGCCGCGCTTCGTTGGCTGTCGAGCGAATCGACGCCCCCGACGCCCCGACGGAAGGCACGCCGGACGTCGACCTCGCGTGCAAGACGAAGGCAAGCGCCGTCCCCCCGCGACACGCTGACTCCGAGCAAGAAGACGACGCCGGCGCGCTCGCGGAAAGCCTGCAGGACGTCGCCCTCGTACCTGAGATGACGGTGCAACCAGTCCCCGATGTGACTACGTCGCTCCTCGTCGACCAAAAGGTACCGGCTAACTCCCATCTTGCGTCATTTCGACTCGGCCTCAACCCGCCAAACGACCTCGTTTTGGCGGGTGCTCTCATTGAGGCGAGTGCAACCCCACTGGGGTTTCGTATACGGTCGCCTTGGGACCGGCTGACGGACGTCTCAACCTACGGGCCCTCTGGGTCCGAGGAAGATGACGACCCCAGCGTCTGTCGGGATTTCTCCGGACTTGGCAACCCCAGTGCCATGCGGGACTTCATGACCGCATGTGACTACTGCCTATCCGACGGTTCCGACGGAAGCCGCAGCCTTGGCGACGAGAGCTGCGGCCCAAGCCGCGAATGTTTCCACATCGAGCTAGGGGATCCCTCCGAAGGCAACCGTCTCGGCATGCCGGAGGACGGTGATCTTCCTAGGCCGGTGCCTCGCGCCGACATCCCACGAGAGCTAGCTGTGGTCCCCGCTCCGGCGGGGGGTTACGACCCACAACTCGAGCAAGTCCGCGAGGCGCAGGCCAGGCTCAACGAGGGAACAGGAGCGCTTGAGCCGATCCGTCGGGACGTCGGGCAGGTTGGGCGGACCAACCCCTGGTCGGAGAAATACGTCACCTGCCCCAAGGTCTCCAGCACCGCGTCGCCAACGATGTCAGGGTCAGGCCACCGCCCGCATCCAGCGGGGTTGGTCAGAACCTGGCAGCCGCAGCGATGCTCCTCCGCGCGATGCCGAAGCCATCAACCACCGAGGGTCGGCGAATCCAGGGAGAGCTCAAGGATCTCCTGGAAGGCGCTGCGGCCCGACGGGCCGAGAGCACTGCCTCCCGAAGGCAAGGATATCCCTCGGAACCTCATGCCGCGACTTCCCGATTCATACGGGAAGCCTCGGTCTACACCGGGCGCACGCGCAACACCGCGCCTGCGGCCCCGGGCCACCTCGGCAACGAGCACCATCGACGCGACCGTCGGGCCCACCTCGACAAAAGGGTGCGCCGAGGCTACCACCCCAGGCGTGGGGGGCGCTACGACAGCAGGGAGGATCGGAGTCCCTCGCCCGAACCACCCGGTCCGCAGGCCTTCAGTCGGGCCATCCGACGGGCGCCATTCCCGACCCGGTTCCGACCCCCGACTACTATCACGAAGTACTCGGGGGAAACGAGACCGGAACTGTGGCTCGCGGACTACCGCCTTGCTTGCCAACTGGGTGGGACGGACGACGACAACCTCATCATCCGTAACCTCCCCCTGTTCCTCTCCGACACTGCTCGCGCCTGGTTGGAGCACCTGCCTCCGGGGCAGATCTCCAACTGGGACGACTTGGTCCAAGCCTTCGCTGGGAATTTCTAGGGCACGTACGTGCGCCCCGGGAATTCCTGGGACCTTCGAAGCTGCCGGCAACAGCCGGGGGAGTCGCTCCGGGACTACATCCGGCGATTCTCGAAGCAGCGCACCGAGCTGCCCAACATCACCGACTCGGATGTCATCGACGCGTTCCTCGCCGGCACCACTTGCCGCGACCTGGTGAGCAAGCTGGGTCGCAAGACCCCCACCAGGGCGAGCGAGCTGATGGACATCGCCACCAAGTTCGCCTCTGGCCAGGAGGCGGTCGAGGCTATCTTCCGAAAGGACAAGCAGCCCCAGGGCCGCCCATCGGAAGAGGCTCCCGAGGCGTCTACTCCGCGCGGCGCCAAGAAGAAAGGCAAGAAGAAGTCGCAATCGAAACGCGACGCTGCTGACGCGGACCTTGTCGCCGCCGCCGAGCACAAGAACCCTCGGAAGCCCCCCGGAGGTGCAAACCTCTTCGACAAGATGCTCAAGGAGCCGTGCCCCTACCATCAGGGGCCCGTCAAGCACACCCTCGAGGAGTGCATTATGCTTCGGCGTCACTTCCACAGGGCCGGGCCACCCGCCGAGGGTGGCAGGGCCCGCGACGACGACAACAACGAGGATCACCAAGCAGGAGGGTTCCCCGAGGTCCGCGACTGCTTCATGATCTATGGAGGACATGCGGCGAATGCCTCGGCTTGGCATCGCAAGCAAGAGCGCCGGGAGGTCTGCTCGGTGAAGGTGGCGGCGCCAGTCTACCTAGACTGGTCCGACAAGCCCATCACCTTCGACCAGGCCGACCACCCCGACCATGTGCCGAGCCCGGGGAAATACCCGCTCGTCGTCGACCCCGTTGTCGGCAATGTCAGGCTCACCAAGGTCCTGATGGATGGGGGCAGCTGCCTCAATATCATCTACGCCGAGACCCTCAAGCTCCTGCGCGTCGATCTGTCCTCCGTCCGAGCAGGCGCAGCGCCTTTCCACGGGATCATCCCTGGGAAGCGCGTCCAGCCCCTCGGGCGACTCGACCTCCCCGTCTGCTTCGGGACGCCCTCCAACTTCCGAAGGGAGACCCTGACGTTCGAGGTGGTCGGGTTCCGAGGAACCTACCACGCCGTACTAGGGAGGCCATGTTACGCGAAGTTCATGGCCGTCCCCAACTACACCTACCTGAAGCTCAAGATGCCGGGCCCCAACGGGGTCATCACCGTCGGCCCCACGTACAAACACGCGTTCGAATGCGACGTGGAGTGCGTGGAGTACGCCGAGGCCCTCATCGCCGACCTGGAGAACCTCTCCAAGGAGGTGCCAGACGTGAAGCGCCATGCCGGCAACTTCGAGCCAGCAGAGACGGTTAAGGCCGTCCGTCTTGACCCCAGTGGCGACACCACCAAGCAGGTCCGGATCGGTTCCGGGCTCGACCCCAAATAGGAAGCAGTGCTCGTCGACTTTCTCCGCGCAAACGCCGACGTCTTTGCGTGGAGTCCCTCGGACATGCCCGGCATACCGAGGGATGTCGCCGAGCACTCGCTGGATATTCGGGCCGGAGCCCGACCCGTCAGGCAGTCTCTGCGCCGATTCGACGAGGAGAAGCGCAGAGTGATTGGCGAAGAGATCCACAAGCTAATGGCAGCAGGGTTCATCAAAGAGGTATTCCATCCCGAATGGCTCGCCAACCCTGTGCTTGTGAGGAAGAAAGGGGGGAAATGGCGGATGTGTGTAGACTACACTGGTCTCAACAAAGCATGTCCGAAGGTTCCCTACCCTCTGCCCTGCATCGATCAAATCGTGGATTACACCGCTGGGTGCGAAACCCTGTCCTTCCTCGATGCCTACTCGGGGTATCACCAGATCCGGATGAAAGAGTCCGACCAGCTCGCGACTTCTTTCATCACGCCGTTCGGCATGTACTGCTATGTCACCATGCCGTTCGGTTTGAGGAATGCGGGCGCGACGTACCAGCGGTGCATGAACCATGTGTTCAGCGAACACATCGGTCGCACAGTCGAGGCCTACGTCGATGACATCGTAGTCAAGACAAGGAAGGCTTCCGACCTCCTCTCCGACCTTGAAGTGACATTCCGATGTCTCAAGGCGAAAGGAGTCAAGCTCAACCCTGAGAAGTGTGCCTTCGGGGTGCCCCGAGGCATGCTCCTAGGGTTCATCGTCTCCGAGCGAGGCATTGAAGCCAACCCGGAGAAGATCGCGGCCATCACCAGCATGGGGCCCATCAAGGACTTAAAAGGTGTACAGAGGGTCATGGGATGCCTCGCGGCCCTGAGCCGCTTCATCTCACGCCTCGGCGAAAGAGGTCTGCCTCTGTACCGCCTCTTAAGGAAGGCCGAGTGTTTCGCTTGGACCCCTGAGGCCGAGGAAGCCCTCGGCAACCTGAAGGCGCTCCTTACGAAGGCGCCTGTCTTGGTGCCCCCGGCGGATGGAGAAGCCCTCTTGGTCTACGTCGCCGCGACCACTCAGGTGGTTAGCGCCGCGATTGTGGTCGAGAGGCAAGAGGAAGGGCATGCATTGCCCGTTCAGAGGCCGGTCTACTTCGTCAGCGAAGTGCTGTCCGAGACCAAGATCCGCTACCCACAAGTTCAAAAGCTGCTATATGCTGTGATCCTGACAAGGCGGAAGCTGCGACACTACTTCGAGTCTCATCCGGTAACTGTGGTGTCATCCTTCCCCCTGGGGGAGATCATCCAGTGCCGAGAGGCCTCGGGCAGGATCGCAAAGTGGGCGGTGGAAATCATGGGCGAAACGATCTCGTTCGCCCCTCGAAAGGCCATCAAGTCCCAGGTGTTGGCGGACTTCGTGGCCGAATGGGTTGACACCCAGTTGCCGACGGCTCCGATCCAACGGGAGCTCTGGACCATGTTTTTCGACGGGTCGCTGATGAAGACAGGAGCCGGCGCGGGCCTGCTCTTCATCTCGCCCCTTGGAAAGCACCTGCGCTACGTGCTGCGCCTCCATTTCTCGGCGTCCAACAATGTGGCTGAGTACGAAGCTCTGGTCAACGGGTTGCGGATCGCCATCGAGCTAGGGGTCAGACGCCTCGACGCCCGTGGTGATTCGCAGCTCGTCATCGACCAAGTCATGAAGAACTCCCACTGCCGCGACCCGAAGATGGAGGCCTACTGCGACGAGGTTCGGCGCCTGGAAGACAAGTTCTTCGGGCTCGAGCTCAACCACATCGCTCGGCGCTACAACGAAACCGCAGACGAGCTGGCTAAAATAGCCTCGGGGCAAACGACGGTCCCCCCGGACGTCTTCTCCCGGGATCTGCATCGACCCTCTGTCAAGATCGACGACGTGCCCGAGCCCGAGGCACCCTCGGCTCAAGCCGAGGCACCCTCGGCTCAGCCCGAGGTACCCTCGGCCCCCGAGGGCGAGGCACTGGACGTCGAGGAAGAGCAGAGCGGGGCCACGCCTGATCGAGATTGGCAGGCCCCGTACGTGCAATATCTCCGTCGAGGAGAGCTACCCCCCGACCAAGTTGAGGCTCGGCGGGTAGCACGACACGCCAAGTCGTTCGTCTTGCTGGGCGATGAAGAGGAGCTCTACCATCGCAGCCCCTCGGGCATCCTCCAGCGGTGCATCTCCATCACCGAAGGTCGGGAACTGCTGCAAGAAATACACTCGGGGGCTTGTGGCCACCACGCGGCGCCCCGAGCCCTTGTCGGGAATGCTTTCCGGCAAGGCTTCTACTGGCCAACGGCGGTGGCTGACGCCACTAGAATCGTCCGCACCTGCGAAGGGTGCCAATTCTATGCGAAGCAGACCCACCTGCCCGCTCAGGCTCTGCAGACGATACCCATCACCTGGCCCTTCGCCGTATGGGGTCTGGACCTCGTCGGTCCCATGCAGAAGGCGCCCGGGGGCTACACGCACCTGCTGGTCGCAATCGACAAATTCTCCAAGTGGATCGAGGTCCGACCTCTGAACAGCATCAGGTCCGAGCAAGCGGTGGCGTTCTTCACCAACATCATCCATCGCTTCGGGGTCCCGAACTCCATCATCACCGACAACGGCACCCAGTTCACCGGCAAAAAATTCTTGGATTTTTGCGAGGATCACCATATCCGGGTGGACTGGGCCGCCGTGGCTCATCCCATGTCGAATGGGCAAGTAGAGCGTGCCAACGGCATGATTCTACAAGGGCTCAAGCCTCGGATCTACAACGACCTCAACAAATTCGGCAAGCGGTGGATGAAGGAACTCCCCTCGGTGGTCTGGAGCCTAAGGACGACGCCGAGTCGCGCCACGGGTTTCACGCCGTTTTTCCTGGTCTACGGGGCTGAAGCTATTTTGCCCACTGACCTGGAATACGGCTCCCCGAGGACGAGGGCCTACACCGATCAAAGCAACCAAGCTAGCCGAGAAGAATCGCTGGACCAGCTGGAGGAGGCTCGGGACAGGGCCTTACTACACTCGGCGCGGTATCAGCAGTCCCTGCGACGCTACCACGCCCGAGGGGTCCGGTCCCGAGACCTCCAGGTGGGCGATCTGGTGCTTCGGCTGCGGCAAGACGCCCGAGGGAGGCACAAGCTCACACCCCCCTGGGAAGGGCCATTCGTCATCGCCAAAGTTCTGAAGCCCGGAACATACAAGCTGGCCAACAATCAAGGCGAGATCTACGGCAACGCCTGGAACATCAAACAGCTACGTCGCTTCTACCCTTAAGATGTCTCCAAGTTGTTCATATACCTCGCACCTGCGCAAAGTTTAGTCATCAAGGAAGGGTCGGCCTAGCCTCGGCAAAGCCCGACCCTCCCTCGGGGGCTAAAAGGGGGGAGACCCCCTCTGCGTCGAATTTTTCCTCGAAAAAGGATCTCCTTCTAGCAGGATCACTCTCGTGCTTCTTGACTACTTCGGAAAGCGGATCCTGGAAACGACGGAGTACACGTAAGCAGCCAAGGCTGACCGAGCCGAGGGACTCCTACGCCTCCGGGATACGGATACCTCACTCATCACCTTCTGCGATAAGTAACTCACGCTCGGATAAAGCGGCTCCGTGGACCGAACAAGTCTTCACGCTCGGAAGCTCCCCTGCCGAAACAGTCCTTCAAGCTTTCTCGACTGAGTGGGGGACAGGGCCTCATGGACGGGTGAAAGTACGCGTAAGCGGCAAGGCCGACCGAGCCGAGGGATTCCCACGCCTCTGGGATACGGATACCTCACTCGTCCCTTCCGCGAGAAGCAACTCTCGCTCACACAAACATCCCTGTTACCGACAGAGTCCAGATGCTCGAAACAAGAGGAAAAAAGACGCAGCTTCGCGAGCACGGCGAGAGTGTGTTTTCTGGCCTCGGCGGCCGCAGAAGGCACACGCTACAAGACGATCCGATCCTGCAGGCTCGGGTCTTCACGCTGAAGGGAGCCGTAGCACCCTCGGCATCGACAACGTCTTCAGCAAAGTCCGACCCAGCCTCGGACGGCGACGCGGTCCGAGGAATCCTCCGGGAATCCGGCCCGAGCAGGCGGCTCGGCCGGGTACCCCTGGAGCCTCGGCCAACCGGCCTCCAAGGGCGCCAGCCCGACCCAAGGCCTCGGCTGATCGACTTTGGCGTCGGCTCCGCTGACGGACAACACGGCAAGGCTCCGGCCAACCAGGTTCCCGTTCTCGAGCCAACTCCGCCTCTGTTCATACTGATATCGCTACCCCTGGCCTCGGCTCATCGAAGGGCGGCCGAGGGGACTCTTTAACTAAGCAAGAGGGGCCCCAAACAGCAAGGCCGATCGAGCCGAGGGATTCCTACGCCTCCGGGATACGGATACCTCACTCGTCACCTTGACCCGGGGCGACTCATGCTTGGTAAAGCGGTTCAGATAATCAACAGGCGAGACTTAGCGCTCGAAAATGAGGAAAAAACACGGCTCCGTGCCGAAATTACATACATGTTCAGGCCCCGACAGCCACAATGAACAAAAAACATTGGCATTCGAAGTGCCATTACAAACGGAACTCCGGTTCCCCCTCCGCAGGTACGAACAACCCCACTCCGAGGGGGAAGGCCTGCGGAGAAACGGAAGGCCGACGAATGGCGCGCTGTCACCTGCCCCAGCAGCGGCGACGACGACGACTTCTGCTCCGGGGGGTCGAACAGCGGCAGCACTGACCCTAGGGCGGATGCTGCTGCCGGAAGGCCCCCGCCCACGACAAAACTCGTGAGGCAAGGACGAGCAGAAGGCCGTAGAGTTGGAGGTCAGTCCGTGGCCGGCCCCGGCTATCGCGCCGGCGGAAGAACCTCTTCCAGCTGCCGTGGCGGACGCCGGCGCCGCGAGCGGCTCCGAAGCCGCTCGCGTCTGAAGACCGGACACGCTGCAGCTGCCAGCGCCACGGACAACAACCGCTCCTCCCCCCCATCACTGAGTGAAGGAGCGGGCCGCCGCCCACGCGGGGGTCGACCTCAACTCGGCGCACTCCCCTCCCCAGCCCTGGTGATGAAAATCCTTGAGGCTGAGGGAGGGGCAGAGGCCGCAGCCCGGCTCGCTTTCCCCCACCATCAAGCCGGAGGTCACCATCTCGGGTGACCGCCGGTGGAGGGGTGCAGCCGGGCTGCATGATGAAAATCCTTGAAGCCGAACGATGGCTGAGAGGTACCAACTCCCACGGGGTTGCGTTCCTCCAACGAGGAGGCGGAAAGGCGGCGGGTACCCCCCATCCGGGGGCTTGGAAGATGGAAAGACACGACGCATAAGGGAGGAAGAAGACATGGTTGCCTTCTGAAAGGAGTCTCCCTCCTTTTAAAGGCAACTCTCCCTACGTGCGCCCCCAGACGCCGCGGGCTGAGTCTTCTCCAACACGCTCCAAGGCCCTCCCCTGCGACTCGGGGGCTGGGTCCCGCATGTCATGTAAACCAGCTCAGGGCAGAAGAAGCCAAACCGCCGCGCGTGGTGCGCACGACTGTCCAGCGGTTACAAACGACCCCCCACTTTTGCCCAGACCAACGGGCGGAAGGGGCGGGCAGCCATGCAGACGGCATGCAACCGCGCCAGGTGGACGCGCTTCTCCGACTTCTGACACGCCAGCTTGGAAGCCCAGGCCCACGCGTCAAGCAACCGGCGCGCCAGTTGCTGCATGCAAGCAACCGCACCGCCACTTGCGCCACCGTCACGCCTCTTCGGTTGCAGAGCCTATGCCGCGACTCGAGGCGACCCAGCAGCGCTAGCCTGGCGTGTTGGCCAAAGCGACCGAAAGTGGGCCAGCAGTAATGGCGGTGGCAGGCGGGCGGGCGCAGCAGTCACGTCGTCAGCCAGGCTCACGTCTCATCCTGGGGCAGCGAGAGGGCCTCCTCCCACGGCGTGAAGACGGTGCGCCCGTGACCCGTTCCTCAAGCGGCTCGCGCACGCGTAACAGCCACCCCGCCAACCACTCGCCCCGTCGCATTAACTCCGCGGCGGGACGCGCGACGCTTCACCTTCGCCGTAATAACTGCGTCAAAAAGAGGTACGCCACGTCGTTCGATTTCGTTTCCTTTTCCTTTTTCCTCTTTCTCTATCTCTTGCAACAGGGACCGGGAAAGGGGGATACCCCGAAAAGGATCCTTTTCCGCGAAGGAACCGGGCTCCGAGCCCCCCCCCTACTGATCAGGGGTTCGAAGACTGGCCCTCCGAAGGGTTCAACAGTCGCCTCAGATCGCGTGGGCCCGACACCCACTACTGGTCAGGGGTTCGAAGGCCAGCCCCCCGAAGGGCTCCATGGCCGCCTCAGGCTACTCGGGCTCCGCGCCCATTACTGATCAGGGTTTCGAAGGCTGGCCCCCGAAGGGTTCACAGTCGCCTCAGACACCGAGCGAGGGATGACCAGGGGTACGTTCGATACATAACCAAGGCTCGGGCTGCGCTCCCGAGGTACCCTAGGACATTTCCGAGACCAGCGGGAACGATCTTGTAACGGAATCCCATCGGAGGGAGGCATCGAGCCCTCGGACCCCGTCGCCAGGGGACCGGGTCCGGCAAATCACCCGCAGGTACTTTTGGGCGTGCCTCTGGGCCCCTAGCCGACCCCCAACGAACGGGGTACGGACGCCCACTCGGATTACCCGCTTGCAGCTCACCGGAGACACCATGTTCGGTGCCCATCGAGGGTAACATGGCGCACTCCCCCCCTCCTCCTTGCGGAAAGGCGACGTAGGGGCGTATGTAAAAAGTCGAGTCTGTCCCTGATCGTCCTCTCGCCCTGTGCAGAGGCTCGGGGCTGCTCTCGCAAAAACCGGCTCCGGCCAAACCGTTGACAGCGTCAACATACCAGCCCGAGAGCTTGGGCCCCGACCGTGCACCCGGGCTACGGCCAGTTCGCATGAGGGAACGACCAGACCAGCCGAAGCATTACGCAAGGTATTAAGACCTCGAAGGAGTGTAACCACTCCTCCGAGGCCTCGGGGGCTACACCCGGTGGGTGCGCTCACGCGCACCCACCGGAACAAAATGCAACCGAGAAAGGCTGGTCCCCTTGCAAAAAAGTGCGACGAAAGCCTCCAAGCGAGTGCTAACACTCCCTTCGAGGCTCGGGGGCTACTGTCGGGGACCATAATTAGGGGTACCCTCAAGACGCCTAATTCTCAGCTGGTAACCCCCATCAGCATAAAGCTGCAAAGGCCTGATGGGTACGATTAAGTCAGGGATCAGTCCACACGAGTGACTCGATCACGCTTCACCCGAGCCTAGCCTCGGCCAAGGGCAGCCGACCTCGAGAGACTTCCGTCTCGCCCGAGGCCCCCCTTTTTACGGCGGACACATCATCGGCTCGCCCGAGGCCTTGGCTTCGCTCAGAAGCGACCCTGACTAAATCGCCACACCGACTGACTGAGTTGCAGGAGCATTTAACGCAAAGGGTGAGTCAGACAGTCAGGCCTTGCCAAAGGCGCCACGGCGAACTCCGCTCCGCCCGACCCCAGGGCTCGGACTCGGGCTAAGACCCGGAAGACGGCGAACTCCGCTCCGCCCGACCCCAGGGCTCGGACTCGGGCTAAGACCCGGAAGACGGCGAACTCTGCTCCGCCCGACCCCAGGGCTCGGACTCGGGCTAAGACCCGGAAGACGGCGAACTCCGCTCCGCCCGACCCCAGGGCTCGGACTCGGGCTAAGACCCGGAAGACGGCGAACTCCGCTCCGCTCGACCCCAGGGCTCGGACTCGGGCTAAGACCCGGAAGACGGCGAACTCCGCTCCGCCCGACCCCAGGGCTCGGACTCGGGCTAAGACCCGGAAGACGGCGAACTCCGCTCCGCCCGACCCCAGGGCTCGGACTCGGGCTAAGACCCGGAAGACGACGAAACTCCGCCTCGCCCGACCCCAGGGCTCGGACTCCGCCCTGGCCTCGGCCAAACGACCTCCGCCTCGCCCGACCCCATGGCTCGGACTCGGCCTCGGCAACAGAAGACAGACTCAACCTCGGCTTCGGAGGAGCCCCCACGTCACCCCGCCTAGGGCACAGACCCGCCACGTCAACAGGAGGCGCCATCATTATCCTACCCCGAATCGACTCGGGTCACGGAGAACAAGACCAGCGTCCCATCCGGCCAGCTCCGCCAGATGGGCAATGATGGCGCTCCACAAGCTCTGTGACGACGGCGGCCCCCAGCTCTCTTACGGAAGCAGGGCGACGTCAGCAAGGACTCGACCGCTCCAACAGCTGTCCCTCCGCCAGGCTCCGTCGCACCTCCGACAGCCACGACATCACGCCAGCAAGGTGCCAAGACCTCTCCGGCTGCCACATTGGCATGTACCTAGGGCGCTAGCTATCTCTCCGCTAGACACGTAGCACTCTGCTACACCCCCCATTGTACACCTGGATCCTCTCCTTACGACTATAAAAGGGAGGACCAGGGCCTTCTTAGAGAAGGTTGGTCGCGCGGGACCGAGGACGGGACAGGCGCTCTCTTGGGGCCGCTCGCTTCCCTCACCCGCGTGGACGCTTGTAACCCCCCTACTGCAAGCGCACCCGACCTGGGCGCGGGACGAACACGAAGGCCGCGGGACTTCCACCTCTCTCACGCTCGACTCCGGCCACCTCGCCTCTCCCCCCTTCGCGCTCGCCCACGCGCTCGACCTATCTGGGCTGGGGCACGCAGCACACTCACTCGTCGGCTTTGGGACCCCCCTGTCTCGAAACGCCGACATATATATATATATATATATATATATATATATATATATATATATATATATATATATATATATATATATATATATATATATATATATATATATATATATACACACACACACGAGTACTGCCCGGCCGGCCGTGTCTCTCTCCGTCTCGATCGCTACCTAGTCTTGTTCATGTTTTCTCGGACACACATGACCAGGGCCGTTCCTGACTTTTGAGGGGCCCGGGACAAGATTATAAACATAGGCCCCAACACCATAAAAACTATTTTTTACTATTATATATACTCCCTCCGTTTCGTTTTAGTTGTCGTTGGATAGTACAAAATTGAACTATCCAGTGACAACTAAAAAGAAACGGAGGGAGTATCAACTAATTATACTTGATGTACCACAAAAAGACTTGAGCAGTAAAAAATATAAGTAAGATTATTACCTTAAATATATTTTAGAGATCAATTTAAAAATGTTTTCTAACATTTCTAGATGCAAAATCATCAATGATGGCTTCAATATTGACATCATCTAATAATTTCTTCTCAATACATAAAGTTGCTAGCCCGTCTAACCTTTCTTGAGACATTGCAGACCTTAAATAATTCTTCAATAACTTAAGCTTTGAGAAGCTCCTTTCAGCTGATGCCACCGTTATTGGTATAGTAAATAATATCCGATAAGCAACAAATATATTGTGATAGCAATCCATTCTCATAACAAACTCAAAAATATATTGGTATAGTAAATAATATCTGTTTCTATCATATATTCTTATTGGACTTTGTGTGCGGTGGGGCCCCTGGAAGATGGGGGCCCAGGTCGGCCGCCCCTCCCGTCCTACCTCAGGCACGGCCCTGCACATGACGCGACGACACGTACGACACGATGCATGCATGGCAATGGGTACGGTACTATATATGATGACTCAGTATTGCGTATCATGCTATACATTGCCATTTTTTCTTGGCTTAGGCTATATATAAGTTCATCACAAGTTGAACCCACGAGTGGAGTAATGCAATGCATCCACACACGTATGCTCGCCCTTGTTGCCGCCCTCCGTGGTGCGAGCGTACGTATGCGAGTTTTGAGTGGAATGTGAGGTCAAGAGGCCAGCTGGCGAGCGAGACGGTGCGGACAACCAATCATATAGTATATGCATGCATGTTCATGTACCGATATAATCACTCTACATATATTCATACCTATATATGTCGTGTCGACAATATAGTGCACATGCATGGGAGTGGAGGAGGAAGGTAGGAAAGAACGAAACCCTTTTGTTTTAGAGGTGTCAATGGGACCCGATACCCGTTAATCTATATAGAATTCATTTTATTAGGGTTAGGGTTAGGGTATATATAGAAAGATTTTAATAAAGATTTGGGTGAAATTCTTCCCCACAATGGATGGGTATGTGAGTATGGGAATGGAAAATTCATCAGTAAAATTAGGTGTGCAACCCAAAAGTCAATAAGCCCAACATCTAACTCTGCCTCTTCCAATAACCCCTTTAAGCACCTATCTAAACTTTGTTTTTGCTTGTTCTGAATGGCTAAACAATGTTTTTTCTTATTAAATGTCAGATTTATTCGTGATATATTATTGTTGGTTGTATTATGGTTGTTAATGTCATATAAAATATAACTTGATCATGTATTTCTTGTTGAGGATGTGGATTTATTGGGACCTGATACCCGAATGAGGATAGGTATGGACAATTCTTATATCCATGATGAGTATATATATGGGGATGGATATAACTTCATATAGATGGGTACGGGGTGTCCCAAGAATTACCCGTTGATACCTCTACCTTGGCATGTCCTCTCCCTTTCTCTCTCTTAATTCTACCGCTATCACTGCTCGTACCAGCAAGGATGCATGCATGCAGCCACCTTTCCTCTTTCTGTCTCTGTCAGGAGTGGGTGGCAAAACCAACCCTGCCGCTCGCAGCTCTGGGCTAGCTGCTGCAGTGCATGCACTGGCTGACGACCGCTGGAAATGAAATGATGGCAATATGATTCATAGATGGATCCATGGACAAGCCCGATCCGTCTGCTGCCAAAATGCCTATTGGGTAGCAAAAAATACCCCCCCCCCCCCCCCAACCCCCACCATGACGTACTATATATAAGCGCGCGCCTTTCCTCCCCTGCCAGTCTGCCACCAGCAATTCCCTTCTCATTCCTCATCATCGTCTTCCTCCTCTGGCCTTCCCATCTTCTTCCTCTCGTCCTCGATCGATCATCCTGCTAACTAGCTAGAGGTCTGGCACTAGCTGCTAACTAGAAAAAAGGAAGAAAGCAAGCAAGCTAAGAAGGAATTGAAGATCGTATCATCAATGAGCATCTCGGTGAACGGGCAGTCGTGCGTGCCGCCGGGGTTCCGGTTCCACCCCACGGAGGAGGAGCTGCTCAACTACTACCTCCGCAAGAAGGTGGCCTCCCAGCAGATCGACCTCGATGTCATCCGCGACGTCGACCTCAACAAGCTCGAGCCATGGGACATCCAAGGTACGGTATACTTACCACCATATACCTTCCATCTCCGAGGTCCGAGCAAAGCATCAGCTCGTGATCATAGGATCGGATCGGAGCTGGTGACCTGATGGTCATGTCACACGAGCATGAACGTGAGCTGATCATCGTACGTCCATGGCGCTGATCATCGGGGTTAGTTATCGATTCTGCGTGCATGCAGAGAGATGCAAGATCGGGTCGGGTCCCCAGAACGACTGGTACTTCTTCAGCCACAAGGACAAGAAGTACCCGACGGGGACGCGCACCAACCGCGCTACGGCCGCCGGCTTCTGGAAGGCCACCGGCCGCGACAAGGCCATCTACAGCGCCGTCAGGCGCATGGGCATGCGCAAGACGCTCGTCTTCTACCGGGGCCGCGCGCCGCACGGCCACAAGTCCGACTGGATCATGCACGAGTATCGCCTGGACGACCCTGACGCCGCCGCCGTCGCCGCCACGGTAAGCATGCCTGCACTGCATGCATGCATCCTCCGGCTCGATCAGATCAGATCTTCCATCCCCAGTTCCCCTGGTAGTGGTAGATAATATAATTGTCTGTGTCGTTACTAATCTCTGCAACAATTCACGTACGCCACCATTAATAAACAATTATATGTGTGTGGATGGAACCATGGATCGGAGGCGGTGGTGCAATCATACGAGTACGTACGGCTGCCCGCCTTGATTTGATCCAGCTCCAGACGTGAGATGAAGAAAAACCCTCTTGTTTGATTGATTGATCGATGAGGAGAGCAGTAGGAGGGACGGAGGCAGTACTAATTATTGAACTTTGCCATGTGCTAGCTTCATGTGCCTTAAAAAGGTAGCAACAAATACAATTAACACCGCTGGCGATGTCGTGTTGGACAGGTAGCCGCTGCTGCCGCGTCGTCCGACGGCGGGCAGGAGGACGGCTGGGTGGTGTGCAGGGTGTTCCAGAAGAAGCACCACCACAAAGAGTCGTCAGGCAGATGCCGCAGCAAGCGCGGCAGTAAAACCGAACACGGGCACGGCGAGGCCAAGACGGCGGCGCACCAACGCCACGGCTGCGGCCTGCAGTACTCCTCCAACGACGACACGCTGGACCATATGCTGGGCAGGCGGTCCTGCAAACAGGAGCACGAGCTGCTGCCGCTGCCGCCGCCGGCGGCTGCGCGGGCGGCGTCCAGGTACATCCGGCCCATCGAGACCGTGCTGGGCGGGCACGGGTTCATGAAGCTGCCCCCGCTCGAGAGCCCGGCGGCGGCGGAGGCGCTGACGACGCCGCACGCCGTCTCTGCAGGCGACGCCACCGCCGCCGGGGCCCTCGACGGCCTCCACCGCGCCGGGAACGGGATCACGGACTGGGTCATGATGGACCGGATGGTGGCGTTGCACCTCAACGGGCAGGCACCCGCCGCGGACCAGCTCGGCAGCTGCTTCGACGCCAGCGCGGACGGCGGCGGCCTCGCCTGCTTCTACTCCGCTGCCGCCAACAGGCTGCTCGGCGGCGGCGACGACGACCTGTGGAGCTTCACGCGATCGTCGTCGACGGAGCGGCTGGGCCATGTGTCGCTTTAGACAGACGCCCGGCCGTTCGTCGTCGATCGCCTTACTTATGTACGTACGTACGTCGTAGGGAATTAGGGATCGGGAAAGCACTGCCGCATGTGTGTGTGTGGCTCAGTGGCTGGCCACACAACCTATCTCCGCCGTCCATCTCGCTTGCGGGTCCCACACACAAAGCTCCGGTGAACTTGGGTCAGATTGATTGAACCATATATATCCTCGATGACAATCGGTTCTTCAACTTCATTAACAAACAACCCTAGTTTATTTTAAAACTAAAACACGATAAATAAAAAAGAACGGAGAGAGAGTACTATATATATATAGAACCAGTAATGCGATATGCTTGTTTGACATCCTCGGACCATAGGGACCATAGGAGTAGGAGCAAGTTTCTTCTTTCTTTCTAGGCACATAAAAACTTGCTTAGGAGGTGACAATCGGTCTTTCTTTTTTTATGGGCCGATCCACTGAATCGGGCCTTTTATTGCTTGATTTGCTTGTTGATAAGGGCATGTTTGTTTGTGATTGCAATATATCTAGATCATATAATCTAACGTATTTTGAACCAACACTTTCTCACCTACACAAACCGGTTTGGGCCGGGTTTTATTTTTATTTTGCATGGAGCATGCGAAATTGCCCTATTTTCCTTTCAAATTCGGCTCTTTTCCTTCGCTTCCACGTGATTTTTTGGGTGGTGGCCCCCTTTTGGCTGACAACGGCATCCATCCGTGTACCTTGGACTACACCGTACTCGGCAGTAATAATATTAATATATGCTGGATCGATGGTCGACGAGCGGACGACGGTGGGCCGGTGGCAGCACCGATGGATGGATCGATGGTCGTCGTCCGATCGCCTGGCGTGCCGAAAAGTCGCCAGGCTTTATGAAACAGGTCGCATCCGTATCTCCATTCCACACGCGCCCGGCCGGCCGTCGACCGTCGTGGAACAGTATGCACCTATTCATGTCGCTGACAGCGACGCCGACGAGCTGCGGCCATGGACGGATGGACAACGTTTCAACTCGTATGCATGACATGCCATGATGTACGCGCGCGGCGGCCGTACGTAAGTAGTATATATACAGTTCATTTGATTTCCATCACGAATTACAGACAGCAGCTCTGCACTCGCGCGCGCACGCACAGCAGGTAGGTTCTCACGAACTACTCCGGCGCCGGCGACCACGCCCAGCGGCCGGCGGCGCACCCGTCGAGGATGAGGCGGGCGGCGACGTCGCCTGCTGCGTCCCTGCGGACGGCGGCGGCGGTCAGCGCGCGGAACTCGCTGGCCCGCATGCGCACGGTGACCCGCTGACCGGCCGGCGGCACCTCGGGCGGCGTCCAGGGGTGCACCGCCGCCGTGCGCTGCCCCCGCCTCGTCAAGGTCGCCTGCGCCTTCCTCGTCATCCAGCGGCACCAGTCGCAGGACTTGGATGCGCAGCTCCCCATGGACACAATTAACGTAGCAGCTGCTGGTGGTGGTGATCGGTCTTGTACGTGACATGGATCTGTGTTTGTGTATATATATATATATACATAGCGTCGCATGTCCGCATGTGGATGAAGATTTGTGCGTTGTTGCTGGTCGGAAATCGTTGATCGGCACCGCCAGTCACGGAAGCAGCAAGCAGAAGCGTGCATGAGGCTGTTGGACAAGCGTCAAGAGATAGGTCATGCATGTGCAGAGACGAGAGCTGATGCTTGCAAGGAAGAATCGACACACATATCTAGGGCCAGGCCCAGGAGAAGTCAAAGCAATTCAGAGAAGCAGGATTGCTGCATGCTGTTTCTGTGGCATGTGGGTGTGCAATGCAATGGCTTCTTATTGGCTTTGGCTTGGAAGAGGAGCAAGCTGTTGTGTGCAAGCAATGCCAATGGCTTACTGGCTTTGTGGGGGATGGCTGGCTGGCTGCATGGCGACACGAGAACATGGCAGCCGGGAGCGTGGTAGACTGGTAGGGCTGGGCGACGACGCAAGAACATCGAACTACCAGCCGCCACACATAGGAAGAACAGAACAGCATGCACCACAAAAGATTAAGGAAATATAGCATCGAAGCAAGCAAAAGGTAGTCTCCGATCACCAAGTTTTAGCTTGTGTTCTTGTTTGTTGAGTAGCAACCAGACGCAGCCAATCAACTGAACACAGGTTAAAAAAGCATCAAGGTAAAAAAAAAAACCCCCACGCGCTTCCTTCTTCATTCTTCCTTCTTAGTAAGAAGCTCTCCTCTATGTGCAAGGTAAAAAAAAGAACAGCCTCGACCAACGGTGAATCAAGGAGAGAGAAAAAAAGGCCGAGCCCACAACTTAAAAACAAAAGACCCTTTTCATACATGTCTATCTCTATTACTTATATATGAGCAGTGGCATCGTCAGCACCTCATGTATGTATACCTAGTACGACATCAGGTGGCGAGGGACGCGGGGACGCACGGGCGTCTTGGACGGGCTCACCCTGAAAACACACGAGAACGACTCTGTTGTCCAACCGCCCAGAAGAGCTCCTTACTCAATGCAAAGCGTAAGAAGATCAGTCAGAGTTTTACCTTATTGGCAAGGATCCCAGTACCACACCGCTACAGTTGAGAGCAGCAGTAGCACTTTCTGCCTGGAAAAAAAAATTTGAGGCCCAGTCTTAAAACAGCTCGCAGAATAATCATGCATTTGAACGGCAGACCAAACAACTTGGAGGCACCGACCAACCAAATTCTATTCACTCCAGCCACTAACAGCTCTTCTTACAGGTAAAGCTTTATTTGAGAGAACAAATATCCCTAGCGTTCTAGTATTTGGAGGCGATGTGTGTCCTCGCCCATCAAACGATGCTAAAAGCCAGGCAACTTTTGCGCAAAAAATACTTCCCTAAAAAAAAGAAGCTGCGCAAATTTGAAGGCGAAGGTATGCTTAGCTGACCATCACGAATTCCACAAAAGCGATGCGGGTAGAATGATGGTAGTCGCCAAGCAACCTCAGCCGAAAGACCTGTTAGCAGCCATTGCGATGAGCCAACGATATATTGTGCTGGTTGAATTGCCATTTCTGCAAACCTTTAGCTGTACAGAAGGGAGATTGTGTTTGGAGTAAAGAACGACCAACCTCACCACATATGGACTCAAAGAATAATTTTAGATCTGCTTGAGTGACCTGCGTGTATTAAAACAGAACCATGACAGAATGAATACATAGTGGTAGTAGCATGAGTGTAGGTACCAAACCTTCTTGTCAATGTTTGTGCAGTAGATAGTCCTTGCACACATTTCACGTTCATCGTCAGACTGCAGAGCACAGAAAAACAACCAGCTTTCTTAGAGACCATATCAGATAGAGCATGAACATTGAGCCATGAACTTAAGACAAGCATGTCGGTTCCGGAAGGTTTGCATACCCTGGGTAGGAATGTTTCGTTGACTGGTGCAATGGCAGTTTTTGACGGCAGAACCTTGACAGGATAATATCCAAGCACGGTTCCTGACAGATTCAGAGCAGCTCTTGCACCCTCTGGGACATCGATGTTTTTCACCCGATAAACAGTAGATCCATTACATAGAGTAAGCAAACTGAAACATGGTGGGATATGGATATATTACCCTCATCAGTGAACTCTATGAAAGCAAACCTAAGGACTGAATTTGGGTCCCCACACATGCGACAGTCCACAACCTTCAGAGAGCATATACAAGATTATGCACCGTTGGATCAAAATCAAATGGGGAACTAAATACATGTAAGAGGGTTTACAACTGTCCCATAAATTTGTACCTGTCCGCAATTTATAAATAGTGCTGCGAGGTTTTCTTCAGTAACCTGAACAACAGAAGAGAAATTAGTACCAGAACTACATATGATTGTTAGTTAGCAACTCAAACATTATGTGACACTACAATATTGAATAAATAGCGCACTACAGAAGCTACCATATAGAATAACAGTTAAATAAAAATTGCCCTAATACATTACCCCCAACGTTCAACTCCGATTGGCAAAAAGGTAACACTATCATGTATGACAGAAAAGAAAGGGGCACAGCCTTACAAAGGTATGGCAACAACTACATGTTTTAAGAAAGGTTGGCTATTCACAATTACTTTGTATTTTACAAAAAAAAGCAGTATAACTAACTACATCAACAAACGCTATCTTAGTAGCCATAGAAGTGTGCCAAACTTAAATATGCGCATTGCAAAATGATTGTGTTTTGCATCTCCAACGACGACAAAGGCCTTCTGTCCCAAACTCCCAATCCAAGGTAGGGTCAGCCTCTTCATTTTCCATATATTAATGAAGAGCAGGGCATATGCCTGTTAACGCTTTACACGAGGAGCAATATGGAGGTGGAAGACTAAAGACAAGATACGGTCTTGATCATCTAAGTAGCGGTCCGAAACTCCCAATCCAAGACAGGATACGCCCCTTTGACCTAACGGCAACAAATATCAATATACTATTAGGCCTTAACAATGACTTTAGAACAACAAGAATTTGCATCAGCTACAAGCTAAAGCGCAAGCAAACATAAGAACATGCCGTAGACAGTACTGTTTCTATACGTCGCGAAGCAACAAGGGATGGTCAAACACAAGGCATGCCATGTTAGTACCAAAGGATTCTCTTCAGCATAATCACAACCAAATACAGCTTAATTATGACAATGAAGGAGACATTCACTTATACTAACCTGCACTGTATACATTTTTCAGAATTAATTTAATACTGAAATGGTGACCATGCTTCAGCAAAATTTTTGCATATGTATTGTGGAGTACATAATAACTGACAACTGTTCTGATAATGCAAACCCATTACACATTAAATACATTGTATGAACAACCAGCCCATAAATGTTAGTGAGGTATAAAATTACTATGATCTATTGCATTTGCTGCACTATAATGCCAAAGGGCAAGTAAGTTTATTTGTTCCTATAGAAACTACCATACATATGACCAAACTGCATTCTGCATGATAGAAGTGTGTTGTTCTACAAAATACATGTATCAAAGACTAAGACACTGCATCTACTTGTAGAAACTACCACACATATGACCAGATTGCATTCTGCAAGATAGAAGTGTTGCTGTTCTAGAAAGTACATGCACTAAAGACCACGACACTGCATCTACTTGCAACAGCAATACTCATACACAGCTAAGTATATAGGCATTCCTTTCCAACACGCAAATAGCAAATGTTCACTCAAAGCTTATCACTATAGGCAATGATGCCAACTACAAGTAGTCAAACAGATATAAAGTGTACAAAGACAAGCAGGAGTGTCAACAACTCAACATGAATGGCATACTTGTAAAGTCAAGGTCTGCCATAGCATCATGAAAGGAATGAAGACAGATGAGCTCAGAGTTTGACAGGAATCAACCAAACATGGTCCCCTAGGTATTTCACAAAATAGAATTTGTTCCTTGCAATCAAGAATATATACAGTTCTGAGAAAAATTAAGGAATTACGAAAGCAGAGGCACCTAGTATTTCTAGTATTAGCAATCTCTACAGCAGAGCATGGTCTAGCTACTTATTGTCCTTTCCTGGTGACACTACACAAAAGGAACCTCAAAACAGAGCACCCTTGCTATATAGGTGATCAGACATCTTAGGTAAAACCAGCAACATGATATTATAGATCCTAATCGGACATGAGATGTTATGCACAAAACACATGACCAAAAGGAGAGATGCCACACTGCCGCAGATAGAAGCACGAGGAAGGTGAAATCAAGAAAGTTGAACCGAGAGGAACAATACTAAAAGCTCGTTGCAGCATAACCAAGCACATAAAAGGCAAAACAGAACAGAGCATACAGCTTTCCAGATTCCACACGGAACAAATAAGCGAGCAGCAGCAAGATAAACTAGCAGAAAGTGGTATCTACCAAAGCAGCAGCCAAAAAAGATGGTTCATTCTCGGGGCGGCAAGGCCCATGCCTCTACTGCGTAGTGGCCGTATGCTACTTCCCAACCTGCTCCCCGTGCCATATCGCTCATGACAAAACACTATCCGATCTCGTGATCTCACCCTTTTTGCCCGAGAGGGCGCACGGACAGAACCCCAAAATCTAACCGAGTAAATCATCCCGGGTAGTGCGACGAGAAAGAAAATAACAAATTGGCATCAAAGATCGATCGATCCATCGATATCGGTGGGTAGGCCTGCTAGCGGAAGAAGGGAAAATTCCCCACCGGCGCGACTTGACACGACACGGGGTGAGGGGGAGGAAATGGATCGGGACCTGGTGATCGATGTCGGAGACGTAGACGGTGCGGCGGATGGCCTCGTCCCGCTGCGCCATGCTGGTGCGGCTGTTGGTCCGCCGCCTGCCGGGGTGGCCGTGGCCGTGGCCGCCGAACCCTCCGGCTCCGTCCTTCTTCTGCAGGCAGCAGCGAGAAGAGCGCATCACGACAATCGTCAGCAGGAGACATCGGAAATGGGAATCGATGCGAGCAGGGGGGAGGGGCAGGACCAAATCAAGGGGGACGTTCTTACCATGCCGCGTCCGGCGTGGGCGTCGGCGACCGCCGGGAAGCTGACGACGCCGCGGTGGCCCGGCGAGGCGACCGCGAAGCCGGCGTTGACCGGGTAGAAGCCGTAGGCGGCTGGGGAGAGCGGCGCGGGCGTGAGGGCCCCGTGCCCGGCCCCGGCGCCGGAGATGGGGGAGGCGAGGGAGGGAGGGACGAACTCCTCGGCCATGGGGTTGAGCTTGGAGAGGAGGTCCTCCAGATCCCGCATTTCGCGCTCCCCGGCGTCGGCGGCGGCGCCCGGCGCCTCCTCCTCGCGCGGTGGCGCGGTGTGGTCGGCAGCGGCAGCGGCAGCCGCAGCGGCAGCGGCAGTCTCGACGATGGCCATCGGAGTCTGTCGGGGAGCGGCCGGGGAGGAGGATAGCGGAGGTGAGGGGGAGGGTTCTGTGGTGGGGGTCGCAGGCGACGAGGCGGAGGCCGGCGCGATTATATGTAGAAGCAGGCAGACAGGCAGCGGAGGTGGATCGGCGCAGGGGTGGTTCGCAGGCAAGCCAGTGGGTGGGTGGGTGGTGGGTCGACTCGTCGCGGAGATGATGCCTAGCTAGACGCTCATCGGCGGGTCGGTGGCGCTGGCGCGCCTGCGACAGCAGCAGCAGGCGACGGCCAGCAAGGGGAGGGGGAGGACGGCAAGGGAGGGGGAGGATGTGCGCCTGCGCCTCTTTCGTCCTCGGTCAGACAGGCTCCCCTTTGCCTTTTTTTTTTCGGTACGCTGGTGTAGTGGTGTGATTAGAGATGCAATGCGTAAATACACACTGATTATTACTGCCTCATATATATATATATATATATATATATATATATATATATATATATATATATATATATATATATATATATATATATATATATATATATATATATATATATATATATATATATATAGGGTCACCTATATACACTGATGGATATGGATTTACCTCTATACCCATACTTATATGAATATGGGTCACCTATCGGGTCATCCGTACCCACAAAAATTAAACATCTACCAAAATTTCACATTATACAAATGTCAAGTATATCCATCTAATTATCATTACAAAAACTCTAGCAACATTTAACCATCCATTCAACACACCAAAAATAATTGGATAAAGTAGTAACACTAGAATAGTACTACATAGCACATTACATGTTTTATTACATGGTCATTAAATTGTCATTAAGACTTCTATGACATTATAGCCTAAAAGATTGTTAAATAGTAAAAAGGATGGATGACTAAAGTCTAAATTCATGCTTGGGCTAAGTTTATATTGGGTATTTTATACCCACGGGTTAACGGGTATGGGTGAAGGTGGAACGTTCTAATACCCGTTTATCCATTGGGTGAAGATTTTTGCCTAATAATAGACACACAGATAAAATATTCAGCCATATACATACTCTAATGGAGTAAATACCCATCGGGTATCGGGTCACGTGTATCTATTGCCATCTCTAGGTGTGCTGCCTCACTGTGATGTGGATGGTGCTGCGTTTGATCCTCTCCTACCGTGCGCCGGGTGGCCCGCTCGCGTTTTCGCCAAGAGACCCCTCCTTGCCTCCTAGGACCCTCATGTTTTCTAATACCATCTTCAAGAGGCTAGCTAAATGACACGATAAATAAAAAATTAGTTATTTAATATTAAATAACTTTCCACAGACTAGCCATCTGACTCGTCAATCTATCTGACTCTCCAAATTAGCTATTTCACTAGTAAAATTTAGCGAGCCACTTGACTAGCCAAACTAGATAGATAGTATGTTGAATTGAGATGCTACATATAAAATGTAATCTTTATTAAAAGACAAATAGATAGTTAAATATAGAGCAAAAAAATAAGAGTCTATTGGATATGCTCTAAGGGCCATGCGATTTATCCATTCCAGCTGAAAGGATCACGATGCCCAAGAGGGGGGTGAATTGGGCTTTTCTAAAAATCAACACTAATTAAAACCTAAGCAAGAGCTAAACAAGAGCCCAACTTCACCCCAACAACTAGCACTAAGAATATAATACTAGAAATGTAACAAAGCTAAGATAATACTTCAAATACTTGCTAAACAAATACACAATGTAAAGTGCTTGAATTAAGTGCGGAATGTAAAGCAAAGTTTAGAAGACTCCTCCAATTTTTCCCGAGGTATCGAAGAGTCGGCACTCTCCACTAGTCCTCGTTGGAGCACCCGCGCAAGGGTATCGCTCCCCCTTGGTCCTCGCAAGAACCAAGTGCTCACTACGAGATGATCCTTTGCCACTCCGGCGCGGTGGATCCCTCGAGACCGCTTACAAACTTGAGTCGGGTCACCAACAAGATCTTCACGGTGATCACCGAGCTCCCAACGCCACCAAGCCGTCTAGGTGATGCCGATCACCAAGAGTAACAAGCCGTAGACTTTCGCTTGACCAAGAGAAGCCTAATGCAAGTGGTGTGTGCTCTAGGTGGCTTTCACTAGCGCTAATGAGGAACAAGCGCGGATTATGATTCTCTAATCTCCTCACTAGGCTTTTGGTGCTTGCAATGCTCTACCAATGTGCTGGAATAAATGTGGAATGCAAGACATTGAATATGGTGGGTGGAGGGGGTATAAATAGCCCTCACCCACCAACTAGCCGTTACAGGCAATGTGCTGCGCGATGGCGCACCGGACAGTCCGGTGCGCCACCGGTGCGCCAACGGTGCGCCACCGGTGCGCCAACGGTCACTTCCAACGGCTAGTTCTGACAGCTAGCCGTTGGACTCATGGCGCACCGGACAGTGAACAGTCCACTGTCCGGTGCACACCGGACAGTCCGGTGCGGTGTCCGGTGTGCCACTAAAATTCATCTCCGAAGGCTGCGCTCTCGGGTTTCTGCGACTGGGAAGACTCTGCTGTGGACCAGCCTGGCCCCACCTGGCAGAGGGTGCACCGGACAGTCCGGTGCACACCGGACAGTCCGGTGCCCCTAAGCCAGCAACACTAAGTCTTGTTTTTCAGCTGATTTTCAAATCGGTTTTCGCTCTAACTTGTGTGTGAGTTCTAGAGTGACACCTAGCACTGTATATGAGTGTGATTGTGCACCAACACTACACTAGAATTCTCTTGGTCAAACTACTCATCGACAACCCCTCTTTATAGTACGGCTAAAAGAGAATAAAAGACCTAACTAAATCGCGAGTGTCCACATCTCCTTGACACTCGGACTCCGTAGACCTTCACCTTTTGTTCCGTCGTTTTAGCCGTCGCTTCGAGTTCTTATCTCCGGGATTGTTTTCACCGTTGTAGTACTTCTACCTGTCATGCGACCTAACTTACCATTTGTCTCTGCAAAACATACGTTAGTCACATAATATTATGTTGTCATTAATCACTAAAACCAACCAGGGGCCTAGATGCTTTCAATCTCCCCCTTTTTGGTGATTGATGACAACCCTACAAGTTTTGTGAGAGTAGTTTGTTTTGAAGATTCTGTCAATAGAAAGAATGGTTAGTTATACTCAGTAATCTTTGACAGAAAGAATGTGTACCATAATAAAAAGAGTGAGCGCATACACATCATAAGATTCTTGTTCATATAAAAGAGAAGGTAAATTAATGAAACAAGAGCTAGAAGACTAGTGATATAATATAAGGTGAAAACATAATACACACAGTCAATCATACGCAACGAGAGTATATGACGAGTTTGTGAGCCAAAAACACCAAGCTAGTACAGAGAGTAGCAGGCACATATATTACATCAAAATGACTCTGACTCTCTACTAACTCTCTAACTCCCCCTAGCTCTCACAACTCATATCTCTCCCCCTTTGGCGTCAAACACCAAAAGGGACCTGAACCTAAACGCCTGAAGCAGGAGGAGGCGGCGGAGGCGCATCCGGTCGAGGTCGAGGTAGCAGAGCAAACGCCGACGGAGGGTCAGAGTCAGTCTCGGATCCAGGATCTGCGGTAGAAGCTGGAGCTGGTACTGACTCGGACTGCGGCCGCGCAGCAGGAGCTACCAGAGCAGAAGCGGTCACAGATACTGCCACAGCGGTAGTGGTAACAGCAGATGCTGGTGGCACAGACGGCTGCGGACAGATAGAGCTGAGAACCGGAGAGGTGAATGCCAAAGTGACCGGCCGGAGCGGAGAGGTACCAGCAGGGGGTCCAGATAAGATCGAAGGCACCACTGGAGCGTGAAGCGGAGGAGGCGGAGCAGACTGAACCGGAGGTGCTGAGATACCAGAATGCTGAAGCATGAGGGCCATGAATGCCCTATTCTCTGCCCTATCCTGAAGTAGCTGCTGCTGAAACGCATCCTGCCTGTCCTGCATGGTCTGAAACATCGAGAGCATCCTCTCAGATAAACGGGCCTGCTCGGCTGCCAGGTGAGCCTGCTGCTGAGTGAGAGTCTGGAGAATCGAAGCAAGAGCAGGGTCCATAGCCTGAGGAGTAGCAGGGGCAGCACTAGAGCTCCCAGCCTCATGATCATGGGAGCGGGGAGGCATAGGAGGCGGAGGCGGAGGAGGAACCCCAAAATCATCATCATCATCATCATCATCAGCTGCTGTACCCTGAGTGTCAAACTGTCGTAGAGCTGCGTCCTCGGCCTGAGAATCAAACACAGAAGCAGAAGCTGGCACTGGAATCTCAGGAGCAGGGCGGTAAGATCCAAACACAAGGCGTGAGGCCTCAAGGGTGCTCTGAAAACGAGGTGGCTGAATCAGCTGCGCAAAGATGTGGCACAAGTAGTGAGCATAAGGTAGCTGCCGACGAGCACGAATCCCATCCAGAACGGTGTCCTCGATCTCACAGATCAGAAAGTCCACAACATCAAACTGTGAGTGGGATACCAGGGCACCAAGGAGCCAAAGCTGAATATGAGTGGTAGCCTCCCTGTAACCCATCCTCGGTAGGAGTGTCCATCTGATGAGCTCATATAAGAACTTCGCTGCTGTAGTGAAGTCTGCTGGAGAACGTCGTGACCCATCTGTGAAAGGCGGGCGGAACAGAGCCGCGACGTGAGCTGTCCCTGGAGCCACACCGCCGTGAGGGCGACGTGGAGGATCAGAAGTGCCGTAGCAGAGGCTGTGAAGGCGAGTAGTCGACTCAGGGAATCCAAAAAGCTGTCGGATCTGACTGGCAGTGATGGTGACATCCTCGCGCTCAAATCGGAACCTCATCCAGTGATGATCCGGGTCAATCCAAACAGAGGCGTAGAAGACGCGGACCCACTCCTCAACATATCTGCCGCTGATAGTCAGAAGGGTCAGGAGGCCAGGCAGATAGGTGAGATGTGCCTCAGACTCAGCACCGGCTGCAAGCAGAAAAGCTAGAAGATCCAAGAGGCGGTGCACTCGCAGCGCTATCTGAGCAGACATCTGAGCCCTGAAGAATGACTCCTGAATCCGTGTGCTGAAAAGAACACCTGCTGCTGGGTCTCTCTGAGCTGGCAGCCAAGACTCCACGGGTACGTACCTGAACCGACGTACCCGGGCTGCAGTAGCACGTTGAAGATCAAACAGACGAGGATCCAAAACCAGTGGACGGACCTCAGTCTCATCACGCTCCCGGAATCGAGGTGGAGGAACAGGAGGAGCCGAAGCGGGAGCGGGAGCAGGGGTAGCAGTGGAAGCTGGCGTAGTGGAGGTAGTGGGTATGGCTGAGGAGGTGGATGGAGCAATAGGAGTGACGGGAGCAGGCAGAGTGGGTGGCGGAGTGGAAGTGGAGGTGTGAGTGGAGGAGCGAGGCCGGGAGGTGAGACGACGAGCACGGAATGCAATCTGATCGGATGGAACATTGGGCTGATCTCCAAGTGCGGCCTGCGCAGCGGCTGCTGCAGCTGCTGCTGCTGCACGGGCCTCTCTGTCCGTACGCCGCTTCTTGCGGCCTTCCTGCTGCTCCAAATAGACAGTCTTGCCCTTCACCTGCCTGAAGGGGTGACGTGGGTCCTCGTCATCGCCACCCCCTGACGCCGACGCATTCTTCGTGCGCGGCATCCTGAACTAAAGTCTGGAAAGCTCACACGAGAGGTGACGATCCAGGCAGGACGGGAGACGGCACACGGTCACACAAGGTCACTGAAATGACAGAAGAGGTGAGCACGTATTAGTCACATAGTCATAAGCATATGAAATGTGAATAAATACATACACAGAGAGATATGGCACGAGACGGGACGTTCAAGAGGTCAAAAGACGTAAAAGCGACGTTTGACGGATAAATAGTGACATAGGAGGTTTGGAATTCGAAATGAGGCACGAAATGACATGGAATTGAGCCGAGACTTCACGAATAGGTTTATATAGGTGAATATGAGTGAAGTGTGTGATTGGTTTGAATTTAGGCGAAGAAATAGGGATTTGGGCACTCGGCTCGGAAACGATCGCTCAAAACGGGAATTTTGGTGAAATTTAAGCCTGGGATCTCGGATTGGCGTGAAATTTGGCAAGTGGGTTACTGGAAGTGTTGTGAAGGTGCCTGAAAAATTTGGGTTCAATTGGAGCATTTTTGGCTGGTTTGGGCATTTCACCGAGCACATGGTGTGCGGGGAGTTAGGGTTTTAGGAAAATGGCCATTTGAGGTGGAAATGCCCTCCCGAAGGAGCTAAAAGCAAGCAGGGATACACAATAGAGATACTTGAACTCATTTCACCAATTTGATTTGCAAGATTCATAGGAAATTGAGAGATGGTCAATGGGGGGGAAAAGAGTGCCACACTGCCTTTCAAAACCGAGAGCAGTGAGAGAGGGAGGAGGAGAGTAGGTGCTCACCGAGGGGAAGAGCTCGGGCGAGGTCGCCGGAGCCCAGCGGGGACGGTGGCCGCCGGAGGAGGAAGTTCGCCGGCGGGAGAGGAGAATCGCCAGAGAGCTGAGAGCGCGGGCGCTGGCAGAGAAGTGAGACAGAGCCTCTGGCTCGGTCGGGCTGGAGGCCTTTTTTTAAAACGCGAGATGGGCACACCGGACAGTCTACAGTGCCTGTCCGGTGCACACCGGACAGCGCACAGTAGCTGTCCGGTGAACCACCGGACAGCGCACAGGAAAAAGGATTTTTGCGCGCGGCTGCCGGTGCACCGGACATTGCACAGTGCAGTGTCCGGTGCACACCGGACTGTCCGGTGAGCCCAGACAGAGGAGAGTTTGGAAAATTTTGAATTTTTCTATCTAACTCCTAACCAAACCAAATCCCAACTTATAATCACACAAAATAACACTTGTTGGGACAGGTATTGGCACCCTCATATACTTTTCAAAATATTTTGCCATAGGCTAGATAATTTTTAGAGAAAATAGGCAAATGGTGAAATTTGCATTTGGGCTTGCACTAGGGGTTTTCAAGAGTGATTTGAGTTTTGAATACTCCCCCTAAGTGCAGTACCTCATGCACATTTCAAGAACCAATAATTGCATAGAAAGTAAGAATTTAAGTGCTAAAAGCTTAAAAACTAAGACTTGTCAGGTTTGACCCGAGTTAAGCTTTTTCACTCGCTTTGATGGCGGTTATCTCAACTAGGTTAGACAAGTCCTAGATGCAATACAAGGAATTTAAATATGCAATGCAAGTGACAACACCATTTGACATTTCACATAAAATTTCTGAGATCAAGAATATTTAGTTCATTCCTCAACATGCAAAAGCGGGTTTTATCAAGAGGCTTAGTGAAAATATCCGCTAATTGATCTTCCGACCTCACTCCTTCTAATATGATATCTCCTTTAGCAACATGATCTCTAAGGAAGTGATGACGGATATCAATGTGCTTGGTGCGAGAGTGTTGTACAGGATTATTAGCAATTTTAACAGCACTCTCATTATCACACAACAAAGGTACTTTTTCTAGAACTACGCCATAGTCTAGAAGAGTTTGTTTCATATATAAAATCTGTGTGCAACAAGCACCTGCGGCAATGTATTCCGCTTCGGCAGTTGACAAGTGTTGGGGACTTGTTCTCAAATGCTAAGAGTTAAGAACAAGGCAACATAAAAAGTGTTAAGTGTTAAAGTCCTTCGTCCTTCGAAGCATTATGTTCCTTCGGGAAATAATGAGTTTCGGACGAAGGTCATAAGAGACATACCTTCGTAAACATAACAAGTAATGACGAAGGATTCATATAAAGCATGAAATATAATATAAGCATCATCATAGAATCATTTCTATTTTATTAACATGGAAAAATAGAAATGATTTCAAATTACAAATGTACCTTCGGTCCTGAGAGAAGGTAAAAAGTACAAGCGTGACGCAAAAGCAAATGCCAAGTTAGTGTGAACAGTACGGGAGTACTGTTCATCTATTTATAGACGCGGGACGCAGCCCACGTAAAATTACATTTATGTCCATTACATTTGTCAATGACTTATGGAAATCTGACAAGGCCCACGTAGTCTTTTCATCTTTAAGTCGGTTCCCCTCTCTGCTATCGCGACGAAGCTTCCCTGCGCACAGCTTCGGCTGTGCACCATCCTTCGTGGAGCTTGGTAATCAGCCCGTCCTTCGTCTGGTTCAGGCTTCGTCCTGACCGCACTTCATGTTCGTAATTCTGAGTCCGAAGGTACCTGTTCACATAATCCACTTGGAAAACATTGTCAAATCATGTTTTTGAGGACCTTCGGAGGACGAAGGCCCCCAACAGTAGCCCCTCGCAATATTAATTTGTTAATGATAAATTCAGATTGCGATATGGACGAAGGCCTTGAGCCGAAGGTCCGAA
Organism: Zea mays; assembly: GCF_902167145.1. Taxonomy (NCBI): domain Eukaryota; kingdom Viridiplantae; phylum Streptophyta; class Magnoliopsida; order Poales; family Poaceae; genus Zea; species Zea mays. The sequence continues at coordinate 40,058,434 of NC_050099.1, read as the reverse complement.
AAAACACCTTCCCTTTGCTAGAATAGCAACTTTCACTGACAAGCGGGGTCTTTCAATTTTCAACGCCCTGGGCGTATAAATAAGATCATACCGCAAACTCATTTGGTACGCACACTTGCCATCTGCTTCGGCCCACTAAATTTTTAGCTCTTGTGCACTAAGATTTGCTGATCTTTTTGATTTTGAAGCTTCGGCCTTGAAAACAGTTTTTTTAGTGTTTCCGAAGATGTCTGAAGGTAAGAAGATCCCTGCTGATACGAAGCTGAGTCTCGACGAGGAGAAGAACTTGGGATTCCTTATAGCGATGGCGGAGACTAATACGGAGAAAATCACCAAGGAGATTCTTGAAGGTTTGTCCGAAGATACTGGTGACAGCGACAGTTATGATATAGAAAGTGGAGGGGAAGAATCCGAAGATCGACCATGGCGGCCAAGTCATTCAGTTTATGGTAAATCAACTATCAAAGAGAATCATCTTGTTAATATGAGAGGAAGGTATTTCCGGGATCTGTCCATTGTGAGGGCGGACGAAGGGGAAAAGACTTGCCCAGACCCCGAAGAAAATGAAGTCGTGGTATTCCGAAGCTTTTTGAAGGCTGGGCTGCGATTGCCCTTGAGCAGCTTCGTCGTGGAAGTGCTGAAGATCTTTGAAGTCTATCTTCACCAACTTACCCCCGAGGCAATGATAAGGCTGAATATCTTCGTGTGGGCCGTGCGAAGCCAGGGTCTGAAGCCTGATGCAAGAAGCTTCTGCAATATTCACGAATTATCATACGAGACAATACCTTGGGGTAAGGAACAGTATCACAATAACTTTGGCTGCTACAAATTTGTTTCTCGGTCTGGGTCAAGCTGCCCCGTGCCAACTTTTCGGAAAAAATGGCCCAGCGGCTGGATGACAGAGTGGTTTTATGTAAAAAATGATCTGAAAACACGAGAAGACATCAAAGGTATAATCATGCGTCCTATTTGGCAAAGCTTCGGCCTTCGGAGGCCGAAGGTTGAAATGAATGAAGCCGCCGAAGAGTGCCAAAGAGCCTTCGGCGTTGTCTGCTCTTTTATGGGAACAAGGGACTTAGTACAAGAGCATATTGCCTTCAGGGTGTGGCCGCTTGCGGAGAAATGGGAAATGCCACAAGAAACCATTAAAGAGGCCGACGAAGGTGGACTTGTCAGGTTTAAGTACACTTTTAAATTTGGAGATAAATTTATTGAGCCAGATGATGAGTGGTTGAAAAGCATTGACAATTTAAGTGATGAGCTGCTTGGGACCTACTCGAAGGCCGAAGATACTGCAATGTCAGCAGCCTTCGGAGGCCGAAAAAAGAAAAGGCTGAATCGGGTATTTGATGCCATCGGGTTTGTCTACCCTGACTATTGCTACCCCATTCGAAGGCAGAAGAGAAAAAATACAACCTCTGCACAAGAAGAAACTGCAGCTGCTCCTAGCGAGCCAGAACCAAAAAGGAAGAAGATAAAGGTTCTTACGCATCGGCCGCGTTATATTGAACCAGCTTCGGTGCCTGAGTTTACCGGAGAAACTTCTTCGGCCACCGAAGCTGAAAAACCAGCCGAGCCAACTTTGCTGCCAGAAGTCGCAGAAACAGCCGAAGTACCAACGAAGACAAAATTGGAGCAATCAAAAATTTTGTTACCGGAAACGAAAGAGAAGGCCGAAGCGCCATTCACAGAAAAAATGGAAGAGGTAAAGGAAGCAACCGAGGACTCCAAAACATCAGAAGTTTTGAGTCCTTCAGCAATTATTGGGACATCAAAAAATGAAAAAGTGCCAGCTGCAACTCCGAAGAGAAAAAGAATGGCTAATGTGCTAGATGTACTGGAAACGATCATATCTTCGAGCACACCTCCGAAGAAGGCTGCTATTACTTTTGAAACAACAGCTGAAATTTCTGGTTCTGCAGCTCCAGAGCAAGAAATTGAAGCCGAAGCTGGGCCCTCAGAGCCCACAAAGGCAAAAACCTTGGAAAGTGAGGCAGAAAAAATAACAAAGCCAACTTTTGCTGAAGAAACTGGTGTTGTTACCCCCGAAGCATCCCCCAAAATTCGTGATTATATTTTTCGTCATGCTTCGGGGAAAAAATTATCAGAAAAAGAAGAACAAGAGGCCCAACACTATGCCCAAAGGTTGAAATATCCAAAGGGGGCGTTGATATTTAATGGCAGTGGAGAAGAAGATTTCTTGTATTGCCTCCCCGACAGCAAGGAAATTTCTGTCTGTCGGGAGATGAGCAGAAGCTTCGGATTCCCAACTTTAGAAGACGGACTTTCGGTGCTGTCAAAGAACGATCTGGCTGACAGCCTAGCTTACAACAGTTTAAAGGTGCGACAAATAGAATTCTTATATTTTTGTTGAGTTCAAGATTTTTCGTTTGTTTAAAACTATTGACACAGACATATTCCTGTCTGCAGGGCCTGATACTCAGCAATGCCCTCAGAGCACAGAAAGATGCTAAGGACGAAGGGTGTACTATAGCCCTGAGCAACCTTCGTTCCGAAGTAATTGAACTGAGGAACGAAGGTCTCGAAAAAGACAAAATATTGCATTCCTTAATAAATAAAATAAAAGAAGACGAAGCTATTTTCAAAGGTCAGGCCGAAGCTCAGAAGCGTGAAATTGAAAACCTTCGTAAACAATTAGCCAGAGCTAAAGAGGAATGCATACTTGAAGAAACAAGGCGAGAACTCAGCGACCAATGGGCAAATCATTTAGAAGAAACTGTTAAAGAGCTTCGGTCAGCCAAGAAGAAATGCTTCGACAAATCTATGGAGTGTGTCAAGAAAATAAAAACTAGCTTCGCCAGCGTTGGCGCATTTTCGCAAGAAGAAAACTTTATAAGAAGTAACCCCGAAGGTCCCCTGGAATGGATCAATCATGAGGCGGAGGCCTTTGAAGAAATTTTAAATAGTCGCGGAGACATCTGTGCTTTTTCTGGTGCCAGAGGGATTGCCACTATTTTGGAGGGGAAAGGATGTGAACATGTAAAGATTTTATCGCAGTCCGAAGGCACCTTGTCCACTGAAGATATAAAAGATCCTTCAGCCGAAGCTAGCGCGGTTGGGGGAAAATTTTTCACCGACATCTGGGACAACGGTGGTAGAGAAATGGCCCAAGAAATCATTCAGAAAAGCGAGAAAGGGATTCATGAGGCTAGAAAAGTAGCCGAGGCTGCTGAGAAAAACGCAGAGCCTGAAGGGCAAATAGGTACTAACGAATGGTTTTCATTGCGTTATAACTTTTAATTTTATAGTTCGTTCGCGATCTGTAATAGTGATGTAATAATATCCCGTCCTCACTCAGATCCTACTAAAGCATCTTCGGGCCCTCAGCCTAAAGATGACGACGAAATTAAAAAGATGGCCGAAGCTATCATGGATCAGGTTGTCGATCGACTGCTGAACGAAGCTGCAGAGATAGTACTTAGGGAAGACTAAGTGCTATTGCAAAAAACATTTGATATATGATTTGTGTAATATTCTGTAATCCTGTATGTAATATACTTGTTTTATGATTCAATTCTTTACGATGCATGAAACTTTAAACACGTACCATTTTTGAGTCTTCGACGAAAAAAACACCTTCCCTTCTTTTCATGCTTCGTGAAGAAGAATTTATCATTTATCACGACAATATCCATAGTGTTCTGATAAGAAATATCCAAGCTTCGTAAAAATAATCTCCGAAGCTATACCTCGAAGATCAATATTGTTTCTCCCTGTAACTTGGCATGATTTGCCCTTTTTCAAAGCATTTTCCGAAGATCGATAACATGCCCCCTTCTTGTGCCACATGCAACATGATGTATGATGATTATGCTATGCAAAATGATGTGATGATGTTATGTTATGCAAAATGATATTTTGTGCCGAAGATGCGCACATTCCTGCAATGGGGCACAATCTTTTGTATCAATACTGACTTTTTCATTATAAGCCTCCCTTAGGAGCTTCTTCGCCTTTTACTTCAGCGGAATCAGCGTTTATTTTTCGCTGTAAGTTCTGCATCCCCTTAGGAACGTCTTTGGAACTTCTTCGCCTTTTACTTAGGCGGTATAAGCTCTGCATTCCCTTAGGAACGTCTTTGGAGCTTCTTCGCCTTTTACTTAGGCGGTATCAGCGTTGACTTTTCGCTGTATGCTCTGCATTCCTTTTGGAACGACTTTGGAGCAGAAAACTTACACTGCGCTCCCTTCGGAACGACTTTTTGTGACTTCGTCAGACTTACTCTGCGTTCCTTAGAACGACTTTTTGTTGCTTCGAAGGATTTTCGATGGTCCGAAGGTCCTTTTTATTATCACAAACCTGTGAAGAAAACATATTTTTCTTGTAGGAATCAACGAAACTAATTACATGAAACCTAAACAATGTTCTTTGTTTCACAGAAAATAAAACTGAATAGAAAAGACTGCTATCAAAGGTAGGATATGTGTCAATAAATGTGCTTCGACTCTGGCACAGTGCTGTTGACTGTGCGAGCTTCGGATTGTTCTCTGAAGTCCCTTTGGTGTGGGGCATATTGACTCCCTTCTGGCTGTTGACCCTGTTGCAGTGGAGGTGGAGGCGGAGGCTGCTGCCAGGAAGCTTGAGGTTGACTTGCCGAAGCTACAGAAGCTGCAGGGTGGTTGTCTATGTATTGTGGGATGTAAGGTGGATGATACGAAGCAGTGTGCATGACCTGCTTCGGCTGAGCTTGTTGAGATGCAGCTTCGGCTATTTCCTTTTGCTTCTGGATTGTAATATGGCACGTCCTGGTGGTATGGCCCTTGCTTTCTCCACAGAACAAGCAAAACAGTTTCCTTGGTTGATCTCCGAATCTTCCGCCGAAGCCCCTGGCGCCTCTGCCTCTTGGAGCTGGTGGCCGGAAGAAAGTTTGTTGTTGTCCCGAAGCCTGTGAGGAGCACTGCGGTCTGTTCTGCTGACTCCCCTTATCATCATTCTGAGTGGAGTTATGGATGGACCTGACATGCCTCGGATAGGATCTTCCTCCGAAGCCCCTGGTCATTTCAGAAAATCTGAAGGCCTCCTCCCTTCTTTGGCGAAAGTCATTGTCAGCACGAATGTACTCGTCCATCTTTTGGAGCAGCTTCTCCAGGGTCTGAGGAGGCTTCCTAGCAAAGTATTGAGCAGCAGGTCCAGGACGAAGCCCCTTGATCATGGCTTCGATGACAATTTCATTGGGCACCGTTGGTGCCTGCGCCCTCAAACGCAAGAACCTTCTGACATACGCCTGAAGGTATTCTTCATGATCCTGAGTGCACTGGAACAAGGCTTGAGCAGTGACCGGCTTCGTCTGAAATCCTTGAAAGCTGGTCAATAACATATCCTTCAGCTTCTGCCATGAAGTGATCGTTCCTGGCCGAAGGGAGGAATACCAGGTCTGAGCAACACTCCTGACGGCCATAACGAAAGACTTTGCCATTACTGCAGCATTGCCACCATACGAAGACACTGTTGCTTCGTAACTCATCAAGAACTGCTTCGGGTCCGAATGGCCATCGAACATGGGAAGCTGGGGTGGCTTATAGGACGGAGGCCAAGGTGTAGCCTGCAGCTCAGCGGACAGAGGAGAAGCATCGTCGAAAACAAAATTTCCATGATGGAAATTGTCATACCAGTCATCTTCATTGAAGAAGCCCTCCTGATGAAGGTCTTTTTGTTGAGGCCTTCGGTTCTGCTCATCGTGGGTAAGATGACGGACTTCTTCAGAAGCTTCGTCTATCTGCCTCTGCAGCTCAGCTAGCCTGGCCATCTTCTCCTTCTTCCTCTGCACCTGTTGATGTAGCATCTCCATGTCCCTGATCTCTTGGTCTAGTTCATCCTCCTGAATCGTCGGGCTGACAGCCTTCCTCTTCTGGTTTCGGGCCTCCCGAAGAGAGACGGTCTCCTGGTTGGGGTCCAGCGGTTGCAGTGCTGCAGCCCCAGTCGCTGAAGCTTTCTTCGGCGCCATAGCGAGGGTCTATAGCTTCCGAAGGTGTTCAAAAAACTCGAAGTGGAAGTGAGTTCACCGGAGGTGGGCGCCAATGTTGGGGACTTGTTCTCAAATGCTAAGAGTTAAGAACAAGGCAACATAAAAAGTGTTAAGTGTTAAAGTCCTTCGTCCTTCGAAGCATTATGTTCCTTCGGGAAATAATGAGTTTCGGACGAAGGTCATAAGAGACATACCTTCGTAAACATAACAAGTAATGACGAAGGATTCATATAAAGCATGAAATATAATATAAGCATCATCATAGAATCATTTCTATTTTATTAACATGGAAAAATAGAAATGATTTCAAATTACAAATGTACCTTCGGTCCTGAGAGAAGGTAAAAAGTACAAGCGTGACGCAAAAGCAAATGCCAAGTCAGTGTGAACAGTACGGGAGTACTGTTCATCTATTTATAGACGCGGGACGCAGCCCACGTAAAATTACATTTATGTCCATTACATTTGTCAATGACTTATGGAAATCTGACAAGGCCCACGTAGTCTTTTCATCTTTAAGTCGGTTCCCCTCTCTGCTATCGCGACGAAGCTTCCCTGCGCACAGCTTCGGCTGTGCACCATCCTTCGTGGAGCTTGGTAATCAGCCCGTCCTTCGTCTGGTTCAGGCTTCGTCCTGACCGCACTTCATGTTCGTAATTCTGAGTCCGAAGGTACCTGTTCACATAATCCACTTGGAAAACATTGTCAAATCATGTTTTTGAGGACCTTCGGAGGACGAAGGCCCCCAACAACAAGGCAACACTATTTTGCTTTTTGGATGTCCATGAAACCAGTGATCTACCAAGCAGATGGCATCCCCCAGAAGTACTTTTCCTATCAATTTTGCAACCGGCATAATCCGAATCGGAATAGCCAATTAAATCAAAAGTAGCTCCTTTGGGATACCACAGACCAACGCTTGTGGTGTGCTTGAGATACCTAAGAATTCTCTTAACAGCGCGAAGATGAGCTTTCTTAGGATTAGATTGAAATCTAGCACACATGCAGACACTAAACATAATATCGGGCCTAGATGCGTTAAGGTATAATAAACTACCAATCATAGAACGGTAGAGAGTTTGATTAACCGGGTTACCTCCCTCATCTAAGTCGAGATGTCCATTTGTAGGCATGGGGGTCTTGATTGGTTTGCACTTCTCCATGTTGAACCTTTTCAACAAGTCTTTGGTATACTTCTCTTGTGAGAGAAAGTTACCATCTTTCATTTGCTTGACTTGAAAGCCGAGGAAGTATGTTAGCTCACCAATCATTGACATCTCGAACTCCTTCGACATCAACTCACCAAATTCCTTGCAATGATAGTCATTTGTCGAGCCAAAGATTATATCATCAACATATACTTGACAAATGAAAATATCACCGTTATGTTTCTTTGTGAAGAGAGTTGTGTCGACGGTCCCAATCTTGAAGCCCTTTTCGATGAGGAAGTCGCGAAGACGCTCATACCAAGCCCTTGGAGCTTGCTTTAGCCCATAAAGCGCCTTGGACAACCTGTAAGCATGGTTAGGATATCTAGGGTCTTCAAATCCAGGCGGTTGCTCAACATATACAAGTTCATTTATGAAGCCATTTAAAAATGCACTTTTTACATCCATTTGATAAAGTTTTATATCATAGCATGATGCATATGCAAGAAGGATACGGATGGCTTCCAGTCGAGCAACCGGTGCAAAGGTCTCCCCAAAATCTAAGCCTTCAACTTGAGAGAATCCCTTTGCGACAAGTCTTGCCTTGTTTCTTACAATCACACCTTGATCATCTTGTTTGTTTCTGAACACCCACTTTGTTCCAATGATTCTTGCATCTTGTGGGGGCTTCTCCAGGGTCCAAACTTCGTTACGGGTGAAGTTGTTAAGTTCTTCATGCATGGCATTCACCTAGTCTGGATCCTGTAGCGCCTCATCTATACAAGTAGGCTCAACACAAGAAACAAAAGAGTGATGTTCAATAAAATTAGCATGTCTATGTGATCGAGTAATAACCCCTTGTGAAGGACTCCCGATGATTTGGTTTTGAGGATGTGCTTGAAGTAGTGATGAGTTTCTCCTGTCAACCACTTGGGAAGAAGATCCTGGAGCATCAACATCTTCGGCTTGTACCCTTGCTTGTTCATGAGAGACAAATGTATCTTCATTTGCATGCCTCTCATCTTTTTCATCATCTTGTGGTACATTTGATGAAGAAGGCTTGTCAATGATTTGCACCTCTTCTTCATCTTCTTTTGGTTTGATAGCTCCAATAGGCATGTTCTTCATTGCTTCCCTAAGTGGCTCATCACCTACATCATCAAGATTTTCAAGTGCTCCTTGGGAGCCATTAGTCTCATCAAATTCCACATCATATGTTTCTTCTACCACGCCAGTGGCATGGTTGAATACTCGATATGCTTTGGACTTTAATGAATAACCCAAAAGAAAACCAATATCACAACGTCTTTGAAACTTCCCTAGGTGATGGCGTTTCTTGTAGATGTAGCATTTGCACCCAAATACCCGGAAGAATGAGACGTCTGGCTTTTTCCCATTTAGCAGTTCATAAGGAGTCTTCGCAAGTAGCCGGTGAGGAAATAGCCTGTTTGATGCATAACAAGCAGTGTTGACAGCTTCAGCCCAAAACCTCTCCGGTGTGTTATACTCATCAATCATGGTTCTTGCAAGGGTGATCAAGGTCCTGTTTTTCCTTTCAACAACTCCATTTTGTTGAGGTGTATATGTGGCAGATACTTCATGCTTGATCCCAATTTCATCACAGTACTCATGAATGTTGGTGTTGTCAAATTCTTTGCCATTGTCACTTCTAATCTTCTTAATCTTGCAATCAAATTCATTTTGTGCTTTCTTGGCAAACTTCTTGAATATAGATGCAACTTCAGATTTGTCATGGAGAAAGAACACCCAAGTGTATCTTGAGAAGTCATCAACAATCACTAGACAGTAGAGGTTGCCACCGGCACTGACATAATTTGTAGGTCCAAATAAATCCATGTGAAGTAGTTCCAGTGGCCTTGATGTTGACATGAAAGCTTTAGTGGGATGTGTATTAGCAACCTGCTTTCCAGCTTGACATGCACTGCATGGCTTGTCTTTTTCAAATACCACATCCTTTAATCCTCTAACCATATCTTTCTTTAATACCTTCTTGAGTGTGCTCATTCCAACATGTGCAAGCCTCCTATGCCAAAGCCATCCAAGAGAAGCTTTGGTGAAGAGGCAAGTTCTTAAGTCTGCATCTTCTGAAGTGAAATCCACTAAGTAGAGGTTGTTGTATCTAAATCCCTTGAATACCATTGATTCATCATCCATTTTTGTTACAATAACCTCTGATGGAGTGAATAAGCATTGAAGTCCAAGATCACAGAGTTGTCCCACTGATAATAAATTGAAGCTCAAAGGTGCAACTAAGAGAACATTTGATATTGATAAATCATTTGAGATTGCCACCTTGCCAAGTCCTTGCACTTTTCCTTTTGAGTTGTCTCCAAATGTGATTTTATCTTGACCATCAACATTCTCATCTAGTGAGGTGAACATCCGTGGGTTGCCTGTCATATGTTGTGTGCATCCACTGTCAATAACCCAATGGCTCCCACCGGTCTTGTAGTTCACCTACATTCACAGACAATTCAAGCTTGAGTTTTGAGGGCCCTATATTGCATAGGACCAGTGACTCTCTCAATTAAGGACTTTGCCACCCAGATTTGTCTAGGTCTACTCTTATTTGGTGGACCTAGGAATGTGACCTTAATCTTTCCATTTGCAACCTTTCTTAGAACATAGTGAGCATTGAAAGCAAATGGTCTTGAGTGCTTAGGCAAGGGAGTTGGTGGTTTAGCTTTGCAGTTGTGGGCAAAATGACCTTCATTTCCACACTCAAAGCATTTGATAGGCTTGTGAGTCTGCTTTGGCTTGTATTGAGTGATAGCTTTCTTTTGCACAAAAGCATTGTATCCAATACCACTCTTGTTATTTTTCATAACAGTGTTCATAAGCAGCTCATTTTGGAGGTATTGACCCTTGTTGAACTTTTGCACACTTGTTGCAAGATGTTCATTTTCACTTTTTAGTTTCTTGACCTCATTCTTAAGCCTTTGATTATCCACTGCCAACTCATTGTTGAAATCATTGTTCTCAATAGCAACTTTTCCTCTAGTAGTTGCATCAGTCAAGTAATTCTTCAATTTTTGGTTGTCTAAAGTCAGGACTTCAACTTTTTCAGTCAATTCAGCATGTAGACTAGTTTGCTCTTCTTGAATCAAATCATCACATGAGGTTGCTACATCAAGCTTAACAACAGGGTTAATAGCCTCATGTGTTTTGCAAGATAAAAGTTCATTTTCAACAAGAAGATTGTCATGATCAAATTTAATTTGAGTATAGTCTTCCTTGATCTTTACTACTCTATTTTGCAACTCCCTATTAGCTTCATTTAATTTGTCATATTTTTCCTTAGCATCTTTTAGGGAGTTTGTGAGCTCATTTACAGTTGATGACATAGTTTTATTTTCTTCTTTTATTTCATCACTAGCCTTTATAACTATTGAGAGCACCTAGAGGGGGGGTGAATAGGTGATCCTGTAAAACTTAAACTTATAGCCACAAAAACTTGTTAAGTGTTAGCACAATTATTGCCAAGTGGCTAGAGAGGTGTCTCAACCAAAACACAATACCACAAGAGATCAAACACAGAGAGGACACAGTGGTTTATCCCGTGGTTCGGCCAAGACCAACGCTTGCCTACTCCACGTTGTGGCGTCCCAACGGACGAGGGTTGCAATCAACCCCTCTCGAGCGGTCCAAAGACCAACTTGAATACCACGGTGTTTTGCTTTGCCTTTCAATATCCCGTTTGCGAGGAATCTCCACAACTTGGAGTCTCTCGCCCTTACACTTGAGATTCACAAGGAAATACGGAGTAAGGGAGGGAATGAGCAACGCACACAAGACTCAAAATCAGAGCAACAACACGCACACAAGTCGCAACAAGAGCTCGCAACACAACTCAAAGAGTTCACAACTCAACAAGAGCTCTAGATGCTATCACAATGAACTAAATGCGCGAAATCGATGTCTTGGTGCTTAGGAATGTTGTAGGAATGCTTGGTCTTCTCCTCCATGCGCCTAGGGATCCCTTTTATAGCCCCAAGGCAGCTAGGAGCCGTTGAGAACAAATCTGGAAGGCCATCCTTGCCTTCTGTCGTCGGGCGCACCGGACAGTCCGGTGCACACCGGACACTGTCCGGTGCCCGATTTATTTCCATAAACAGCGCAGCCGACCGTTGCAGATCTGGGAGCCGTTGGCGCACCGGACATGTCCGGTGCACACCGGACAGTCCGGTGCCCCCTTCCGACCGTTGGCTCGGCCACGTGTCCCGCGCAGATTGCGCGGCCGACCGTTGGCCCAGCCGACCGTTGGCTCACCGGACAGTCCGGTGCACACCGGACAGTCCGGTGAATTTTAGCTGTACGCCGTCGGCAATTTCCCGAGAGCGGCCTCTTCGCCCGAGGCAGTCTGGCGCACCGGACACTGTCCGGTGCACCACCGGACAGTCCGGTGCCCCAGACCGAAACAGCCTTTTGGCTGTACACAGCCAACTCTTCTTCTTTCTGTTTCTAACACTTAGACAAGTATATTAGTACACAAAACCAATGTACTAAGGCTTAGAAACATACCTTTACTCAAGATTTGCACTTTGTTCATCCATGGGCATAGATTCACATTTAAGCACTTGTGTTTGCAATCAATCACCAAAATACTTAGAAATGGCCCAAGGGCTCATTTCCCTTTCAATCTCCCCCTTTTTGGTGATTTATGCCAACACAACATAAAGCAACTAGAACAAGTGCAAAATCACTTCAAATGAAATAAATTTGAGTTTTATTCAATTTTGGCATATATGGATCATGCTTTGCCACCACTTGGTTTGTTTTTGCAAATCAAACTCAAATCTCTATCTCTAAGTCAGACACACATGTTGAAGCATAAAGAGAGTCATTCCAAAAGAGATTGATCAAAGATTTCAAAAACTCCCCCTTTTTCCCATAATCAACATTTCTCCCCACAAGAAACCAACTTTTGATAAGAGAGACAATACAAGAGTTTTGACAAACCAAAAGCTCTATTCTACTATTTTCAAAATTTCAGATAATACAAGAGTTTTGACAAACCAAAAGCTCTATTCTACTATTTTCAAAATTTCTCAAGTGGTAGCTGATCCATGTATTGCTTTGGCCTTTATTTTCTCCCCCTTTGGCATCAAGCACCAAAACGGGATCAATCTTGGCCCCTTAACCCCATTGCCTCACCAAAATCTTCAATAAGAATACAAAGGCAATAAGAGTACGTGAGATGGACTTGGAATAAGTTACCCTCTCATCGGAGTGCAGTGGAAGTCTTTCATGGTCCAAGTCCACCTTTCCCTTTCAATTCTTCTCCGAGACTAAATCAAGCAAACTCAAGCATATGGTTAGTCTCAAAGGGTCAAGTTGTAACACATCTCCCCCTAAACATGTGCATCACTTTGCAACGGACTTGTGAGGTCCAGGGAGTGTTTGTACAACTTGAGCACCAGAATAAGCAACAAAATGCAAAATGAACATGATCAAAGGCATAAACACATGTATGCTACAATTCAATCCAAGTTCCGCGAATCTAAGACATTTAGCTCACTACGCAGCCTGCAAAAGGTCTTCTCATCTAGAGGCTTGGTAAAGATATCGGCTAGCTGGTTCTCGGTGCTAACATGAAACACTTCGATATCCCCCTTTTGCTGGTGGTCTCTCAAAAAAGTGATGCCGGATGTCTATGTGCTTTGTGCGGCTGTGTTCAACAGGATTTTCCGCCATGCGGATAGCACTCTCATTATCACATAGGAGTGGGACTTTGCTCAGATTGTAGCCAAAGTCCCTGAGGGTTTGCCTCATCCAAAGTAGTTGCGCGCAACACTGTCCTGCGGCAACGTACTCGGCCTCAGCGGTGGATAGGGCAACGGAGGTTTGTTTCTTAGAGTTCCATGACACCAGGGACCTTCCTAAGAATTGGCACGTCCCCGATGTACTCTTCCTATCGACCTTACATCCAGCATAGTCGGAATCTGAGTATCCAACCAAGTCAAAGGTAGACCCCTTTGGATACCAGAGCCCAAAACAAGGCGTAGCAACTAAATATCTAAGGATTCGCTTTACTGCCACTAAGTGACACTCCTTAGGATCGGATTGAAATCTAGCACACATGCATACGCTAAGCATAATATCCGGTCTACTAGCACATAAATAAAGTAATGACCCTATCATTGACCGGTATGCTTTTTGATCAACGGACTTACCTCCTTTGTTGAGGTCGGTGTGTCCGTCGGTTCCCATCGGAGTCTTTGCGGGCTTGGCGTCCTTCATCCCAAACCGCTTTAGCAGATCTTGCGTGTACTTCGTTTGGGAGATGAAGGTGCCGTCCTTGAGTTGCTTCACTTGGAACCCAAGGAAGTAGTTCAACTCGCCCATCATCGACATCTCGAATTTCTGCGTCATCACTCTGCTAAACTCTTCACAAGACTTTTGGTTAGTAGAACCAAATATTATGTCATCGACATAAATTTGGCACACAAACAAATCACCATCACATGTCTTAGTGAAAAGAGTTGGATCGGCTTTCCCAACCTTGAAAGCATTAGCAATTAAGAAATCTCTAAGGCATTCATACCATGCTCTTGGGGCTTGCTTAAGTCCATAGAGCGCCTTAGAGAGCTTACACACGTGGTCGGGGTACCGTTCATCCTCGAAGCCAGGGGGTTGCTCTACGTACACCTCCTCCTTGATTGGCCCGTTGAGGAAAGCGCTCTTCACATCCATTTGGAACAACCTGAAAGAATGGTGAGCGGCATATGCTAGCAAGATACGAATAGACTCTAGCCTAGCCACAGGAGCAAAAGTCTCCTCGAAATCCAAACCTGCGACTTGGGCATAACCTTTTGCCACAAGTCGAGCCTTGTTTCTCGTCACCACCCCGTGCTCGTCCTGTTTGTTGCGGAACACCCACTTGGTTCCCACAACATTTTGCTTCGGACGAGGCACCAGTGTCCAAACTTCATTCCTCTTGAAGTTATTGAGCTCCTCTTGCATGGCCAACACCCAGTCCGGATCTAGCAAGGCCTCCTCTACCCTGAAAAGCTCAATAGAAGAGACAAAGGAGTAATGTTCACAAAAATTAACTAATCGAGACCGAGTAGTTACTCCCTTGCTAATGTCACCCAGAATTTGGTCGACGGGATGATCCCTTTGAATCATCGCTCGAACATGGGTTGGAGGTGCCGGTTCCGCTTCTTCCTCCATCACATGATCATCTTGTGCTCCCCCTTGATCATATGCCTCCTTTTGATGAACCTGTTCATCGTCTTGAGTTGGGCGATGCACCGTTGTTGAGGAAGAAGGTTGATCTCGTTCATCTTGTTCCTGTGGCCGAACTTCTCCAATCGCCATGGTTCGTATAGCGGCCGTCGGAACATCTTCTTCATCTATATCATCACAATCAACAACTTGCTCTCTTGGAGAGCCATTAGTCTCATCAAATACAACGTCGCTAGAGACTTCAACCAAACCCGATGATTTGTTGAAGACTCTATACGCCTTTGTATTTGAGTCATAACCTAACAAAAACCCTTCTACAGCTTTGGGAGCAAACTTAGAATTTCTACCCTTCTTCACTAGAATGTAGCACTTGCTCCCAAATACACGAAAGTAAGATACATTGGGTTTGTTACCGGTTAGAAGCTCATACGAAGTCTTCTTGAGGAGGCGGTGAAGGTAGACCCTGTTGATGGCATGGCAAGCCGTGTTCACGGCTTCCGACCAAAAACGCTCGAGGGTCTTGAATTCTCCAAGCATCGTCCTCACCATGTCGATTAGCGTCCTGTTCTTCCTCTCTACCACACCATTTTGCTGTGGTGTGTAGGGAGCGGAGAACTCGTGCTTGATCCCTTCCTCTTCAAGGAACTCCTCCACTTGAAGGTTCTTGAACTCGGACCCGTTGTCGCTCCTTATCTTCTTTACCTTGAGCTCAAACTCGTTTTGAGCTCTCCTGAGGAAGCGCTTGAGGGTCCCTTGGGTTTCAGACTTATCCTGCAAAAAGAACACCCAAGTGAAGCGGGAAAAGTCATCAACAATAACTAAACCATACTTACTTCCTCCTATGCTTAGATAGGCGACGGGTCCGAAAAGGTCCATATGTAGCAGCTCCAGGGGCCTTGATGTGGTCATCACATTCTTGCTGTGATGTGCTCCTCCCACCTGTTTACCTGCTTGACATGCTGCACAAGGTCTATCTTTTTCGAATTGCACGTTAGTTAAACCTATCACGTGTTCTCCCTTTAGAAGCTTGTGAAGGTTCTTCATCCCTACATGTGCTAAGCGACGGTGCCACAGCCAGCCCATGCTAGTCTTAGCAATTAAACATGCATCTAGACCGGCTTCTTCTTTTGTAAAATCAACTAAGTAAAGTTTGCCGTCTAGTACACCCTTAAATGCTAGTGAACCATCACTTTTTCTAAAGACAGACACATCTACATTTGTAAATAGACAGTTATATCCCATATTGCATAATTGACTAACCGATAGCAAATTATATCCAAGAGACTCTACTAGAAACACATTAGAGATAGAGTGCTCATTTGAAATTGCAATTTTACCTAACCCTTTTACCTTGCCTTGATTCCCATCACCGAATATAATTGAATCTTGGGAATCCTTATTCTTGACGTAGGAGGTGAACATTTTCTTCTCCCCCGTCATATGGTTTGTGCATCCGCTGTCGATAATCCAGCTTGAACCCCCGGATGCATAAACCTGCAAGGCAAATTTAGGCTTGGGTCTTAGGTACCCAACTCATGTTGGGTCCTACAAGGTTAGTGCAAATATCCTTAGGGACCCAAATGCAAGTTTTGTCTCCCTTGCATTTTGCCCCTAACTTCCTAGCAACTATTTTCTTATCCTTTCTACAAATAGCAAAGGAAGCATTTAAAGCACAATAAATTGTAGAAGGTTCATTCACTACTTTCCTAGGAGCATGAATAATGTTCTTTCTAGGCACATGATGAATAGCATTTCTCCTAGACATATTTCTACCATGCATATAGGAAGAACTAGAAGCAAACATGGCATGAGAGTCAAAATCATCATAAGCATTATAACTCCTATAAGCATTTCTAGTTTGTCTCCTATCATGATACATAAAAGCATGGTTCTTTTGCACACTACTAGCCATAGGGGCCTTCCCTTTCTCCTTGGCGGGAATGGGAGCCTTGTGGCTTGTTAAGTTCTTGGCTTCTCTCTTGAAGCCAAGTCCATCCTTAATTGAGGGGTGTCTACCAATTGTGTAGGCATCCCTTGCAAATTTTAGTTTATCGAAATCATTCTTGCTAGTCTTAAGTTGAACATTAAGACTAGCCAATTCATCATTAAGCTTGGAAATTGAAACTAGGTGTTCACTACAAGCATCAATGTCAATATCTTTACACCTAGTACAAATTACAACATGTTCTACACAAGAATTGGATTTATTTGCTACTTCTAATTTAGCATTTAAATCATTGTTGACACCTTTCAAAGTAGAAATGGTTTCATGACAAGTAGATAGTTCAAAAGAAAGCATTTCATTTCTTTTAACTTCTAAAGCATAGGATTTTTGTGCCTCTACAAATTTATCATGTTCTTCATACAACAAATCCTCTTGTTTCTCTAAGAGTCTATCCTTCTCATTCAAGGCATCAATCAACTCATTAATTTTATCTATTTTAGTTCTATCCAAACCCTTGAACAAGCTAGAGTAGTCTATGTCATCATCATCACTAGACTCATCACTAGAAGAATCATAAGTACTAGCGTTACGAGTGATTACCTTCTTTTCCCTTGCCATAAGGCAAGTGTGATGCTCGTTTGGGAAGAGGGATGACTTGTTGAAGGCGGTGGCGGCGAGTCCTTCGTTGTCAGAGTCGGACGAGGAGCAATCTGAATCCCACTCCTTTCCAATATGTGCCTCGCCCTTTGCCTTCTTGTAATTCTTCTTCTTTTCCCTCTTGTTTCCCTGTTCCTGGTCACTATCATTATCGGGGCAGTTAGCGATAAAATGACCAATCTTACCGCACTTGAAGCATGAGCGCTTCCCCTTTGTCTTGGTCTTGCTTGGCTGCCCCTTGTGACCCTTTAGTACCATCTTGAAGCGTTTAATGATGAGAGCCATTTCTTCATCATTAAGTCCGGCCGCCTCAATTTGTGCCACCTTGCTAGGTAGCGCCTCCTTGCTTCTTGTTGCTTTGAGAGCAAAAGGTTGTGGCTCGTTGATCGGTCCATTCAAGGCGTCGTCCACGTACCTTGCTTCCTTGATCATCATTCGCCCGCTGACGAATTTTCCTAGGACTTCTTCGGGCGACATTTTGGTGTACCTGGGATTCTCACGAATATTATTCACCAAATGAGGGTCAAGAATAGTAAAGGACCTTAGTAATAGTCGGACGACGTCATGGTCCGTCCATCTCGTGCTTCCATAGCTCCTTATTTTGTTGATAAGGGTCTTGAGCCGGTTGTATGTTTGGGTTGGCTCCTCGCCCCTTATCATCGCAAACCTTCCAAGCTCGCCCTCCACCAACTCCATTTTAGTGAGCATGGTGATGTCGTTCCCTTCGTGAGAAATCTTTAGGGTGTCCCATATCTGCTTGGCATTGTCCAAGCCGCTCACTTTATTGTACTCGTCCCTGCACAAAGAGGCTAGCAACACAGTAGTAGCTTGTGCATTTTTATGAATCTGTTCATTGATAAACATAGGGCTATCCGAGCTATCAAATTGCATTCCACTCTCTACAATCTCCCATATGCTAGGATGGAGAGAGAACAAGTGAGTACGCATTTTGTGGCTCCAAAATCCGTAGTCCTCTCCATCAAAGTGAGGGGGCTTGCCAAGTGGAATGGGAAGCAAATGCGAATTTGAACTTTGCGGAATACGAGAGTAGTCAAAAGAAAAGTTCGAATTAACCGGTTTCCTTTTCTCGTAGTCGTTGTGGTCGTCGTCCTTTTGGGAAGAAGAGGATTCGTCGTTGTCGTAGTAGACGATCTCCTTGATGCGCCTTGTCTTCTTCTTCTTCCCATCTTTGCGCTTGTGGCTTGAACCCAAGTCGGTAGACTTGTCATTCTTTGGCTCGTTGAAGATAGACTCCTTCTCGTTGTTGTCGACCACCATCCCCTTTCCCTTAGGATCCATCTCTTCGGGCGATTAGTCCCTTTCTTGAAGAGAACGGCTCCGATACCAATTGAGAGCACCTAGAGGGGGGGTGAATAGGTGATCCTGTAAAACTTAAACTTATAGCCACAAAAACTTGTTAAGTGTTAGCACAATTATTGCCAAGTGGCTAGAGAGGTGTCTCAACCAAAACACAATACCACAAGAGATCAAACACAGAGAGGACACAGTGGTTTATCCCGTGGTTCGGCCAAGACCAACGCTTGCCTACTCCACGTTGTGGCGTCCCAACGGTCGAGGGTTGCAATCAACCCCTCTCGAGCGGTCCAAAGACCAACTTGAATACCACGGTGTTTTGCTTTGCCTTTCAATATCCCGTTTGCGAGGAATCTCCACAACTTGGAGTCTCTCGCCCTTACACTTGAGATTCACAAGGAAATACGGAGTAAGGGAGGGAATGAGCAACGCACACAAGACTCAAAATCAGAGCAACAACACGCACACAAGTCGCAACAAGAGCTCGCAACACAACTCAAAGAGTTCACAACTCAACAAGAGCTCTAGATGCTATCACAATGAACTAAATGCGCGAAATCGATGTCTTGGTGCTTAGGAATGTTGTAGGAATGCTTGGTCTTCTCCTCCATGCGCCTAGGGATCCCTTTTATAGCCCCAAGGCAGCTAGGAGCCGTTGAGAACAAATCTGGAAGGCCATCCTTGCCTTCTGTCGTCGGGCGCACCGGACAGTCCGGTGCACACCGGACACTGTCCGGTGCCCGATTTATTTCCATAAACAGCGCAGCCGACCGTTGCAGATCTGGGAGCCGTTGGCGCACCGGACATGTCCGGTGCACACCGGACAGTCCGGTGCCCCCTTCCGACCGTTGGCTCGGCCACGTGTCTCGCGCAGATTGCGCGGCCGACCGTTGGCCCAGCCGACCGTTGGCTCACCGGACAGTCCGGTGCACACTAGACAGTCCAGTGAATTTTAGCCGTACGCCGTCGGCAATTTCCCGAGAGCGGCCTCTTCGCCCGAGGCAGTCTGGCGCACCGGACACTGTCCAGTGCACCACCGGACAGTCCGGTGCCCCAGACCGAAACAGCCTTTTGGCTGTACACAGCCAACTCTTCTTCTTTCTGTTTCTAACACTTAGACAAGTATATTAGTACACAAAACCAATGTACTAAGGCTTAGAAACATACCTTTACTCAAGATTTGCACTTTGTTCATCCATGGGCATAGATTCACATTTAAGCACTTGTGTTTGCAATCAATCACCAAAATACTTAGAAATGGCCCAAGGGCTCATTTCCCTTTCAACTATGTCATACTTGGCATTTAAAGATTCATTTTCATTTTTCAACCTATCACATTTAGCTTTTGACTTTCTAATGATTTGAGTATATTCTTTAAGTAAGTCAGCTAACTCATCATATGAAGGTGAAGCAAATTCTTCATCACTATCACTATCACTATCATCATCAATATTAATATCATTTTGTACCTTTCGTTCACCCCTAGCCATGAGGCATAGGTGAGAAGTGGATGATGGCGATGGTGGTGGTGAAGAGAAGTCCCCGACGATGGCCGCAACTTTTTCATCATCCTCTTCTTCACTTGAAGAAGATCCACTTGATGATTCGATGTCAGTGAGCCAATCGCCAACAATATAGGCCTTTCCATTCTTCTTCTTGTGGAACCTCTTTTGCTTCCCATCCTTCCTCTTGAAGAATTTCTTTTCCTTCTTTTCATCATCGCTGTCATCTTCCTTCTTGCCCTTGAACTTGTTCTTCTTGGGCTTGTTGCATTGATGAGCAAGATGACCAAGCTCACCACAGTTGTAGCAGTCCATCTCAGAAATGGGCTTTCTTTTGTTGGAAAAGAACTTCTTCTTTCTTGAATCAAATTTGATGCCTTCTCTATTTAGCTTCTTCAACATCTTGGTGGTCTTCCTTACCATCAAGGCAATGTTTGCATCAAGGTCATCATCACTTGAGGACTCTTCCTCAACTTGTATTTTTGCTTTTCCTTTTCTTTCATGATTTGCTTTGAGAGCCAAATCCTTTCTTTTGGAAGATGATTCTTCTTTGTTGATGTGCATGTACATTTCATGGGCATTGATCTTTCCCAAAATTTGTGTAGGTGTGGTAACTGAAAGATCCATTTGATGTAGCACAGTGACAATGTGTCCATATTTGTCTATTGGGAGGACACTGAGAATCTTCCTCACAACATCCGGTTGTGAGATTTGAGTAAGCCCCAATCCATTGACTTCCTCTACAAGAATATTAAGTCGTGAGTACATAGCGTTTGCATTTTCATTAGTAAGCATTTCAAAAGAATTTAACTTTCGCATAGCTATGTGATATCTTTCCTCACGTTCACTTCTAGTTCCTTCATGTAGAGCACAAATGTCCATCCACAAATCATGAGCATTTTTATGGTTCCGAACTCTATTGAACACATCTTTGCAAAGGCCTCTAAAAAGGGTGTTTTTGGCCTTCGCATTCCATTTCTCATAATTGAACTCATCACCTACAAGATTTGTGGGATCTCTAGGTTGGGGAAATCCTTGTGTGGCGGCTTTATAGACACCAATGTCTATAGCCTCTAAGTATGCTTCCATACGAATTTTCCAATAAGGAAAATCGTCACCATCAAAAACGGGAGGAGGTCCATCCCCACCGGACATCGTAACTCTAGCGGTTAAGCTAATCTATGAGCAACAAGGCTCTGATACCAATTGAAAGGATCACGATGCCCAAGAGGGGGGGTGAATTGGGCTTTTCTAAAAATCAACACTAATTAAAACCTAAGCAAGTGCTAAACAAGAGCCCAACTTCACCCCAACAACTAGCACTAAGAATATAATACTAGAAATGTAACAAAGCTAAGATAATACTTCAAATACTTGCTAAACAAATACACAATGTAAAGTGCTTGAATTAAGTGCGGAATGTAAAGCAAAGTTTAGAAGACTCCTCCAATTTTTCCCGAGGTATCGAAGAGTCGGCACTCTCCACTAGTCCTCGTTGGAGCACCCGCGCAAGGGTATCGCTCCCCCTTGGTCCTCGCAAGAACCAAGTGCTCACTACGAGATGATCCTTTGCCACTCCGGCGCGGTGGATCCCTCGAGACCGCTTACAAACTTGAGTCGGGTCACCAACAAGATCTTCACGGTGATCACCGAGCTCCCAACGCCACCAAGCCGTCTAGGTGATGCCGATCACCAAGAGTAACAAGCCGTAGACTTTCGCTTGACCAAGAGAAGCCTAATGCAAGTGGTGTGTGCTCTAGGTGGCTTTCACTAGCGCTAATGAGGAACAAGCGCGGATTATGATTCTCTAATCTCCTCACTAGGCTTTTGGTGCTTGCAATGCTCTACCAATGTGCTGGAATAAATGTGGAATGCAAGACATTGAATATGGTGGGTGGAGGGGGTATAAATAGCCCTCACCCACCAACTAGCCGTTACAGGCAATGTGCTGCGCGATGGCGCACCGGACAGTCCGGTGCGCCACCGGTGCGCCACCGGTGCGCCAACGGTCACTTCCAACGGCTAGTTCTGACAGCTAGCCGTTGGACTCATGGCGCACCGGACAGTGAACAGTCCACTGTCCGGTGCACACCGGACAGTCCGGTGCGGTGTCCGGTGTGCCACTAAAATTCATCTCCGAAGGCTGCGCTCTCGGGTTTCTGCGACTGGGAAGACTCTGCTGTGGACCAGCCTGGCCCCACCTGGCAGAGGGTGCACCGGACAGTCCGGTGCACACCGGACAGTCCGGTGCCCCTAAGCCAGCAACACTAAGTCTTGTTTTTCAGCTGATTTTCAAATCGGTTTTCGCTCTAACTTGTGTGTGAGTTCTAGAGTGACACCTAGCACTGTATATGAGTGTGATTGTGCACCAACACTACACTAGAATTCTCTTGGTCAAACTACTCATCGACAACCCCTCTTTATAGTACGACTAAAAGAGAATAAAAGACCTAACTAAATCGCGAGTGTCCACATCTCCTTGACACTCGGACTCCGTAGACCTTCACCTTTTGTTCCGTCGTTTTAGCCGTCGCTTCGAGTTCTTATCTCCGGGATTGTTTTCACCGTTGTAGTACTTCTACCTGTCATGCGACCTAACTTACCATTTGTCTCTGCAAAACATACGTTAGTCACATAATATTACGTTGTCATTAATCACTAAAACCAACCAGGGGCCTAGATGCTTTCACCAGCTATGGTTGAAAACGGACAGGTAAAATCCTGTTATGGTTGAAAACAGACAGGTGAAATCCTGTTCCGACTCGTACCGGTTTCTATATTTGATCTGACTGTTTCCGTATTTACGAAAAATTATGGAAACGAGACAGAAACGTGAGAGGATTTATTTCGTCCATTTTTTGCGAGATCCTGTTTTTATCCAGATTGAACCCGTATTTATTCCGTATTTGATAAATATGGGACGAGCCTAATATGCATTAGTATATAAATTAAAGTCTCGTGTCTTTATGTGACAAATTATAGCACAAGTGGCCATTGTAACCATCGACTCTTTTTAATGATAAGTATTCTCAAGTCTTAAACAACATCAGATATAGCTAAATGTACAATATTAGCAACCAAACAACAATATATTGTTGCCTCTCTATAACTATTTGTTTTATGTTATTGTCCTGTCAATCAATCACTAGTCAAACATTAATACTATTTCTATTTGTATTAAATTATGAGTTTCCGTTACTATTTCTGTTTTCGTTCGTATTCGCAAATCCGTTTATCCCGCTCTCATTTCCGTTCCCTACTATTTCGGACCCGATCTCATTTCCGATGATAAAATATGGATACAGAAACACAGAAACATGAGAGAGTTTTTTTCCGTCGTTTTCATCCCTGATTCAGCCCCTGTTGCATAGTAGCAACCAGCGAGCGTATTCTATACTATACTTAAAGCACCAGTTTCAACGGTCATCTCGCGTCATCTTTTTACAAATAAACCCTCACGGTTATTTCAAATTAACCTGCTGCACGTGTGGGGGACAGATATCCCATGGGTCCACTGGAAGGCTAAAAGACCTCTGAAAGGGAATTAGACTTACACCATTTCCTAATTGATTTTGGTGGTTGAATTGCCCAACACAAATAATTGGACTAACTAGTTTGCTCTAGTCTATAAGTTCTACAGGTGCCAAAGGTTCACAATAAGCCAATAAAAAGACCAAGAAAGGGGTCAAACAAAGAGAGCAAAAGACAACCCAAAGGCACCCTGGTTTGGCGCACCGGACTGTCCGGTGTGCCACCGGACAGTGTCCGGTGCACCAGGGCACTTGAAGATGAACTCGCTACCTTCGGGAAAATTCCAAGGGCGCTCCGCTATAATTCACCGGACTGTCCGGTGAGTCACCGGACAGTGTCCGGTGTGCCAGCGGAGCAACGGCTACTTCGCGCGCAACGGTCGTCTGCAACCGCATTCAATGCACTACAGTGCGCGCTAGGGTTAGAGCACGCGCAGTTGGCGCACCGGACAGTCTACAGGACCTGTCCGGTGCACCACCAAACAGCCTAGAGGCCCCACAAGTCAGAGCTCCAACGGTCGAACCCCAACGGTCTGCTGACGTGGCTGGCGCACCGGACTGTCCGGTGCGCCATGCGACAGCACACTTCCAACGACCATTTTTGGTGGTTGGGGCTATAAATACCCCAACCACCCCACATTCAATGGCATCCAAGTTTCTACACTTCTACACCTTACAAGAGCTATAGCATTCAATACAAGACATACCAAAGAGATCAAATCCTCTCCCAACTCCACACAAAGCTTTAGTGATTAGAGAGAGAGATTTGTTGTGTTCATTTGAGCTCTTGCGCTTGGATTGCTTCTTTTCTTTCTCATTCTTCTTGTGACAAACTCAATTGTAACCAAGGCAAGAGACACCAATTGTGTGGTGGTCCTTGCGGGGACTTTGTGTCCCGTTTGAGAAGACAAGCTCACTCGGTCTAAGTGACCGTTTGAAAGAGGGAAAGGGTTGAAAGAGACCCGGTCTTTGTGGCCACCTCAACGGGGAGTAGGTTCGCAAGAACCGAACCTCGATAAAACAAATCATCGTGTCTCGCTCTTCATTTGCTCACGATTTGTTTTGCGTCCTCTCTCTCGGACTCTTTTATATTTCTAACGCTAACCCGACTTGTAGTTGTGCTTAAGTTTATAAATTTTAGATTCGCCCTATTCACCCCCCCTCTAGGCGACTTTCAATTGGTATCAGAACCCAGTGCTTCATTAGAGCCTAACCGCTCGAAGTGATGTCGGGAGCATCCGCCAAGAGGGATCTCGGGACCGGCGACAAGTCCGCAAGCTCGGGAAGAACACACTCAAGGGAGTCCGCCCACAAGCACAAGGAGGAATCCTCTTCCTCCATCAAGTCCCATCGGATGGGTGACAAGAAGAAGAAGATGAGAAAGGTGATCTACTACGAAACCGACTCTTCATCACCCTCCACCTCCGGCTCGGAATCGGCCTCCACTACTTCAAAGCGCCATGAGCGCAAGAAGTATAGTAAGATGCCCCTTCGCTATCCTCACATTTCTAGACGTACTCCATTACTCTTTGTTCCATTAGGCAAACCACCTATGTTTGAAGGTGAAGATTATTCTATGTGGAGTGATAAAATGAGGCATCATCTAACCTCACTCCACAAAAGCATATGTGATATTGTTGAATATGAGGTGCAGGTACCAAAGAAGGGAGACAAGGACTACGACTCAGAGGAGGTCGAACAAATCCAACACTTCAACTCCCAAGCCACAACTATACTCTTCGCCTCTCTAAGTCGAGAGGAGTATAATAAGGTGCAAGGGTTGAAGAGCGCAAAGGAGATTTGGGACGTGCTAAAGACCGCGCACGAAGGAGACGAGGTGACCAAGATCACCAAGCGGGAGACGATCGAGGGGGAGCTTTGTCGCTTCCGACTTCGCCAAGGGGAGGAGCCACAAGACATGTACAATCGGCTCAAAACCTTGGTAAACCAAGTGCGCAACCTCAGGAGCAAAAAATGGGATGACCACGAAATGGTTAAGGTTATTCTAAGATCACTTGTTTTCCTTAACCCTACTCAAGTTCAATTAATTCATGGCAATCCTAGATATACACTAATGACTCCCGAGGAAGTAATAGGAAATTTTGTGAGCTTTGAGTTGATGATCAAAGGCTCAAAGAAAATCGTCGAGCTAGATGGCCCCTCCACGTCCGAAGCACAACCGATCGCATTCAAGGCGACGGAGGAGAAGAAAGAGGGGTCTACATCAAGTAGACAACCCATCGACGCCTCTAAACTCGACAATGAGGAGATGGCGCTCATCATCAAGAGCTTCCGCCAAATCCTCAAGCAAAGGAGGGGGAAAGATTACAAGCCTCGCTCCAAGAAAGTTTGCTACAAGTGTGGTAAGCCTGGTCACTTCATTGCTAAATGTCCATTATCTAGTGATAGTGACAAGGGCGACGACAAGAAAGGGAGAAGAAAGGAGAAGAAGAGATACTACAAGAATAAGGGCGGCGATGCCCATGTTTGCCGGGAATGGGACTCCGACGAGAGCTCCACCGACTCCTCCTCCGATGAGGACGCCGCAAACATCGCCGTCACCAAGGGTCTTCTCTTCCCCAACGTCGGCCACAAATGTCTCATGGCAAAGGACGGTAAAAGGAAGAAGGTAAAATCAAAATCCTCCACTAAATATGCAACCTCTAGTGATGAGGAGGATAACTTGCGCATCCTTTTTGCCAACCTAAACATGCAACAAAAGGAAAAATTAAATGAATTAATTAGTGCTATCCATGAAAAGGATGAACTCTTGGACTCTCAAGAGGACTTCCTAATTAAAGAAAATAAGAAGCATGTTAAGGTTAAAAATGCTTATGCTCTAGAAGTAGAAAAATGTGAAAAACTATCTAGTGAGCTAAGCACATGCCATAATATTATTACCAACCTTAGAAATGAGAATGCTAGTTTAATTGCTAAGGTTGATTCAAATGTTTGTGATGTTTTAATTCCCAATCTTAGAGATGATAATGTTAACTTGCTTGCTAAGATTGAAGAATTGAATGTCTCTCTTGCTAGCCTTAAAATTGAAAATGAAAAATTAATTGCTAAGGCTAAAGATTTAGACATTTGCAATGCTTCCATTTCTAACCTTAGAAGTGAAAATGACATATTACATGCTAAGGTTGTTGAATTAAAATCTTGCAAACCCTCTACATCTACCGCTGAGCATGTTACTATTTGTACTAGATATAGAGATATTAACATTGACGCTATTCATGATCATATGGCTTTAATTAAACAACAAAATGATCATATAGCAAAATTAGATGCTAAAATTGCCGAGCATGACTTAGAAAATGAAAAGTTTAAATTTGCTAGAAGCATGCTCTATAGTGGGAGACGCCCTGGCATCAAGGATGGCATTGGCTTCCAAAAGGGAGACAATGTCAAACTTAATGCCCCTCCTAAAAGATTGTCTAACTTTGTTAAGGGCAAGGCTCCCATGCCTCAGGATAACGAGGGTTACATTTTGTACCCTGCCGGTTATCCCGAGAGCAAAATTAGGAGAATTCATTCTAAGAAGTCTCACTCTGGCCCTAATCATGCTTTTATGCATAAGGGTGAGACATCTAGCTCTAGGCAATCAACCCGTTCAAAATTGCCTAAGAAGAAAACTCCAACTGCATCAAATGATCATGACATTTCATTTAAAACTTTTGATGCATCTTATGTTTTAACTAACAAATCCGGCAAGATAGTTGACAAGTATGTTGGGGGCAAACACAAGGGATCAAAGACTTGTGTTTGGGTACCCAAAGTTCTTGTATCTAATGTCAAAGGACCCAAAACCATTTGGGTACCTAAAATCAAGAACTAAACTTGTTTTGTAGGTTTATGCATCCGGAGGCTTAAGTTGGATCATCGATAGCGGGTGCACAAACCATATGACAGGGGAGAAGAAAATGTTCTCCTCCTATGAGAAAAACCAAGATCCCCAAAGAGCGATTACATTCGGGGATGGAAACCAAGGTTTGGTCAAATGATTGGGTAAAATTGCTATATCTCTTGACCATTCCATTTCCAATGTTTTTCTTGTAGACTCTTTAGATTACAATTTGCTTTCTGTTTCTCAATTATGCAAAATGGGCTATAACTGTCTTTTTACAGATATAGGTGTTACTGTCTTTAGAAGAAGTGATGATTCAGTAGCATTTAAGGGAGTGTTAGAGGGTCAGCTATACTTGGTAGATTTTGATAGAGCTGAACTCAACACTTGCTTAATTGCTAAGACTAACATGGGCTGGCTCTGGCATTGCCGACTAGCACATGTTGGAATGAAGAATCTTCACAAACTTCTAAAGGGAGAACACATTTTGGGACTAACAAATGTTCATTTTGAGAAAGATAGGATTTGTAGCGCATGTCAGGCAGGGAAGCAAGTTGGTGTTCATCATCCACACAAGAACATCATGACAATTGACAGGCCACTCGAGCTCCTACACATGGACCTTTTCGGCCCGATAGCTTACATAAGCATCGGCGGGAGTAAGTACTGTCTAGTTATTGTGGATGATTATTCTCGCTTCACTTGGGTGTTCTTTTTGCAGTAAAAATCTCATACCCAAGAGACCTTAAAAGGATTCTTGAGACGGGCTCAAAACGAGTTCGGCTTAAGGATCAAGAAAATTAGAAGCGACAACGGGACGAAGTTCAATAACTCACAAATCGAAGGCTTCCTTGAGGAGGAGGGCATCAAGCATGAGTTCTCTTCTCCCTACACCCCACAACAAAATGGTGTAGTGGAGAGGAAGAATAGAACTCTATTGGACATGGCAAGGACCATGCTTGATGAGTACAAGACTTCGGATCGGTTTTGGGCCGAGGCGGTCCACACCGCCTGCTACGCCATCAACCGGTTGTATCTACACCGAATCCTCAAGAAGACATCTTATGAACTCCTAACCAGTAAAAAGCCAAATGTTTTATATTTTAGAGTCTTTGGTAGCAAATGCTTTATTCTTGTCAAAAGAGGTAGAAAATCCAAATTTGCTCCTAAGACTGTAGAAGGCTTTTTACTAGGATATGATTCAAACACAAGGGCATATAGAGTCTTTAACAAGTCCTCTGGACTAGTTGAAGTTTCCTGTGACGTTGTGTTTGATGAAACCAACGGCTCTCAAGTATAGCAAGTTGATCTTGATGAGATAGGTGATGAAGAGGCTCCGTGCGTCGCGCTAAGGAACATGTCCATCGGGGATGTGTGTCCTAAGGAATCCAAAGAGCCACCACATGCACAAGATCAACCATCTTCCTCAATGCAAGCATCTCCACCAACTCAAGATGAGGATGAGGCTCAAAATGATGTAGGAGAAGATCAAGAAGTTGAGCCACCTCAAGAGGAGAGCAATGATCAAGGGGGAGATGCCCATGATCAAGATGAGGAAGATGAACAAGTTCCAAATCCGCCACACCCAAGAGTCCACCAAGCAATCCAACGAGATCACCCCGTGAACACCATCTTCGGCGATATTCAAAAGGGGGTAACTACTCGATCTCGTGTTGCTCATTTTTGTGAACATTACTCTTTTGTTTCCTCTATTGAGCCACACAGGATAGAGGAAGCACTTCAAGATTCAGATTGGGTGGTGGCAATGCAAGAGGAGCTCAACAACTTCACTAGGAGTGAGGTATGGCATTTAGTTCCACGTCCTAACCAAAATGTTGTAGGAACCAAGTGGGTCTTCCACAACAAACAAGATGAGCATGGTGTGGTGACAAGGAACAAAGCCCGACTTGTGGCTAAGGGATATTCACAAGTCGAAGGTTTGGATTTCGGTGAAACCTATGCACCAGTAGCTAGGCTTGAATCAATTCGCATATTACTTGCCTATGCTACTTATCATGGCTTCAAGCTTTACCAAATGGACGTGAAAAGTGCCTTCCTCAATGGACCAATCAAGGAAGAGGTCTATGTTGAGCAACCTCTCGACTTTGAAGGTAGTGAGTACCCTAACCATGTTTATAAACTCTCTAAGGCGCTTTATGGGCTCAAGCAAGCCCCAAGAGCATGGTTTGAATGCCTAAGAGATTTTCTCATTACTAATGGCTTCAAAGTCAAAAAGGCTGATCCTACTTTATTTACTAAAACTCTTGACAATGATTTGTTTGTATGCCAAATTTATGTTGATGATATTATATTTGGGTCTACTAATGAATCTACATGTGAGGAATTTAGTAGGATCATGACACAGAAATTCGAGATGTCTATGATGGGAGAATTGAAGTACTTCTTGGGATTTCAAGTGAAGCAACTCCAAGAGGGCACCTTCATTAGCCAAACGAAGTATATTCAAGACATTCTAAACAAGTTTGGGATGAAGGATGCCAAGCCCATCAAGACACCCATGGGAACCAATGGGCATCTCGACCACGACATGGGAGGTAAATCCGTCGATCAAAAGGTATACCAGTCGATGATAGGCTCTTTACTCTATTTATGTGCATCTCGACCGGATATTATGCTTTCCGTATACATGTGTGCAAGATTCCAAGCCGACCCTAAGGAAGCTCACCTTACGGCCGTAAAATGAATCTTGAGATATTTAGTTCATACTCCTAAGTTTGGGCTTTGGTACCCTCGGGGATCCACATTTGATTTAATTGGTTATTCGGATGCCGATTGGGCGGGGTGTAAAATCAATATAAAGAGCACCCCGGGGACTTGCCAGTTCTTGGGAAGGTGAAAGGGAATTAGGCTTACACCTAGTTCCTAAATAATTTTGGTGGTTGAATTACCCAACACAAACAATTGGACTAACTAGTTTGCTCTAGTGTATAAGTTATACAGGTGTCAAAGGTTCACAAAAAGCCAATTAAAAAGACCAAAGTTGGGTTCAAAATAAAGGAGCAAAGGGACAACCGAAGGCACCTCTGGTCTGGGGCACCGGACTGTCCGGTGTACACCGGACAGTGTCCAGTGCACCACCGGACAGTGTCCGGTGCACCAGAGGACTCCAACTCAAACTTGCCACCTTCGGGAATTTCCAGAGGCACTCCGCTATAATTCACCGGACTGTCCGGTGTACATCGGACAGTGTCCGGTGCTCCAAGGAAGAGCGGCCTCCGGAACTCGCCAGCCTCGGGAAAACGCAGCGGCTGCTCCGCTATAATTCACCGGACATGTCCGGTGTACACCGGACTGTCCGGTGAACCAGCAGAGCAACGGCTACTTCGCGCCAACGGTAACCTGCAAGCGCATTCAATGCGCGCCAGAAGCGCGCAGTAGGCAGGCACGCCCATACTGGCACACCGGACATTGAACAGTACATGTCCGGTGTGCATCGGACATCCAGGCGGGCCCAGAAGTCAGAGCTCCAACGGTCGAATCCCAACGGCATTTGGTGACATGGCTGGTGCACCGGACATGTCCGGTGTGCACCGGACTGTCCGGTGCACCATTCGACAGTCAGCCTCCACCAAACGGCTAGTTTGGTGGTCGGGGCTATAAATACCCCAACCACCCCACCATTCATTGCATCCAAGTTTTCCAGCTTCCAACCACTATACAAGAGCTAGCATTCATTGCAAAGCACACCAAAAGAGATCAAATCCTCTCCCAACTCCACACAAATCCTTAGTGACTAGTGAGAGTGATTTGTAGTGTTCATTTGAGCTCTTGCGCTTGGATCGCTTCTTTTCTTTGGCATTCTTTCTTGTGATCAAACACTCACTTGTAATTGAGGCAAGAGACACCAATTGTGTGGTGGTCCTTGCGGGAAGTTTGATTCCCAAGTGATTTGAGAAGAGAAGCTCACTCGGTCCGAGGGACTGTTTGAGAGAGGGAAGGGTTGAAAGAGACCCGGCCTTTGTTGCCTCCTCAACGGGGAGTAGGTTTGCGAGAACCGAACCTCGGTAAAACAAATCCTTGTGTCTCACCGCTTTACTTGTTTACGATTTGTTTTACACCCTCTCGCGGACTCGGTATTATTTCTAACGCTAACCCGGCTTGTAGTTGTGTTTATATTTGTAAATTTTAGTTTCGCCCTATTCACCCCCCCCCTCTAGGCGACTATCAATTGGTATCGGAGCCCGGTGCTTCATTAGAGCCTAACCGCTCGAAGTGATGTCGGGAGATCACGCCAAGAAGGAGATGGAGACCGGCGAAAAGCCCACTACAAGCCACGGGAGCACTTCATCGGAAGAGTCCCGCACCAAGAGGAAGGAGAAGAAGGACTCCTCAAAAGGGAAGGAGAAGAAATCTTCTTCACACAAAGAGAAGAAGGAGAAGTCTTCCTCCCACAAGCCTCGTCGGAGTGGGGACAAGAAAAAGAAGATGAGGAAAGTGGTCTACTACGAGACCGATTCTTCATCGGCATCCACCTCCGGCTCCGACGCGGCATCCGTTACTTCTAAGCGCCAAGAGCGCAAGAAGTATAGTAAGATCCCCCTACGCTACCCTCGCATTTCTAAACATACACCTTTACTTTCCGTCCCATTAGGCAAACCACCAACATTTGATGGTGAAGATTATGCTAGGTGGAGTGATTTAATGCGATTTCATCTAACCTCACTCCACAAAAGTATATGGGATGTTGTTGAGTTTGGTGCACAGGTACCATCCGTAGGGGATGAAGATTATGATGAGGACGAGGTTGCCCAAATCGAGCACTTCAACTCTCAAGCAACAACAATACTCCTCGCTTCTCTAAGTAGAGAGGAGTATAACAAAGTACAAGGGTTGAAGAGCGCCAAGGAGGTTTGGGATGTGCTCAAAACCGCACACGAAGGAGATGAGCTTACAAAGATCGCCAAGCGGGAGACGATCGAGGGGGAGCTCGGTCGGTTCCGGCTTCGCAAAGGGGAGGAGCCACAAAATATGTACAACCGGCTCAAGACCTTGGTGAATCAAGTGCGCAACCTCGGGAGCAAGAAATGGGATGACCACGAAATGGTTAAGGTTATTTTAAGATCACTTATTTTTCTTAACCCTACTCAAGTTCAATTAATTCGTGGCAACCCTAGATATACACTAATGACTCCCGAGGAAGTAATCGGGAATTTTGTAAGTTTTGAGTGCATGATCGAAGGCTCGAGGAAGATCAACGAGCTTGATGATCCCTCCACGTTCGAAGCTCAACCCGTCGCATTCAAGGCGACGGAAGAAAAGAAGGAGGAGTCTACATCAAGTAGAACACCCATCGACGCCTCCAAGCTCGACAACGAGGAAATGGCGCTTGTCATCAAAAGCTTTCGCCAAATCCTCAAGCAAAGGAGGGGGAAAGACTATAAGTCCCGCTCCAAGAAGGTTTGCTACAAGTGTGGTAAGCCCGGTCACTTTATAGCTAAATGTCCATTATCAAGTGATAGTGACAGGGGCGACGACAAGAAGGGAAGAAGAAAGGAGAAGAAGAGGTACTACAAGAAGAAGGGCGGCGATGCCCATGTTTGTCGCGAGTGGGACTCCGACGAAAGCTCAAGCGACTCCTCCGACGACGAGGACGCCGCCAACATCGCCGTCACCAAGGGACTTCTCTTCCCCAACGTCGGCCACAAGTGCCTCATGGCAAAGGACGGCAAAAAGAAGAAGGTTAAATCTAAATCCTCCACTAAATATGAATCCTCTAGTGATGATAATGCTAGTGATGAGGAAGATAATTTGCGTACCCTTTTTGCCAACCTTAACATGGAACAAAAAGAAAAATTAAATGAATTAATTAGTGCTATTCATGAAAAGGATGACCTTTTGGATTCCCAAGAGGACTTCCTAATTAAGGAAAACAAGAAACATGTCAAGGTTAAAAATGCTTATGCTCTAGAAGTAGAAAAATGTGAAAAATTGTCTAGTGAGCTAAGCACTTGCCATGAGACTATAAACAACCTTAAAAATGAGAATTCTAATTTATTAGCTAAGGTTGATTCTCATATTTGTAATGTTTCAATTCCCAATCTTAGAAATGATAATGATGATTTACTTGCTAAGATTGAGGAATTGAACTTATCTCTTGTTAGCCTTAAGAATGAAAATGAAAAATTAATTGCTAAGGCTAAAGATTTTGATGTTTGCAATGCTACCATTTCCGACCTTAGAACTAAGAATGATATCTTGCATGCTAAGGTTGTAGAATTAAAATCTTGCAAACTCTCTACATCTACCGTTGAGCACACTTCTATTTGCACTAGATGTAGAGATATTGATGTTGATGCTATTCATGATCACATGACTTTAATTAAACAACAAAATGATCATATAGCAAAACTAGATGCTAAAATTGTCGAGCATAACCTAGAAAATGAAAAGTTTAAATTTGCTAGAAGTATGCTCTATAATGGGAGACGCCCTGGCATCAAGGATGGCATTGGCTTCCAAAGGGGAGACAATGTCAAACTTAATGCCCCTCCTAAGAAATTGTCCAACTTTGTTAAGAGCAAGGCTCCCATGCCTCAGGATAACGAGGGTTACATTTTATACCCCTGTCGGTTATCCCGAGGACAAAATTAGGAGAATTCATTCTAGGAAGTCTCACTCTGGCCCTAACTATGCTTTTATGTATAAGGGTGAGACATCTAGCTCTAGGCAACCAACCCGTGCTAAGTTGCCTAAGAAGAAAACTCCTAGTGCATCAAATGATCATGACATTTCTTTTAAAACTTTTGATGCATCTTATGTTTTGACTAACAAATCCAGCAAAGTAGTTGCCAAGTTTGTTGGGGGCAAACACAAGGGCTCCAAAACTTGTGTTTGGGTACCCAAAGTTCTTGTTTCTAATGCCAAAGGACCCAAAACCGTTTGGGTACCTAAAGTCAAGAACTAAAATTGTTTTGTAGGTTTATGCATCCGGGGGCTCAAGTTGGATCATCGATAGCGGGTGCACAAACCACATGACAGGGGAGAAAAGGATGTTCTCTTCCTACGAAAAAAACCAAGATCCCCAACGAGCTATCACATTCGGGGATGGAAATCAAGGTTTGGTCAAAGGTCTTGGTAAAATAGCTATATCTCCTGACCATTCTATTTCCAATGTTTTTCTTGTAGATTCATTAGATTATAATTTGCTTTCTGTATCTCAATTATGCAAAATGGGCTACAACTGTCTCTTTACTGATGTAGGTGTCACTGTCTTTAGAAGAAGTGATGATTCAATAGCATTTAAGGGTGTGTTATAGGGTCAGCTATACTTAGTAGATTTTGATAGAGCTGAACTCGACACATGCTTAATTGCTAAGACTAACATGGGTTGGCTCTGGCACCGCCGACTAGCCCATGTTGGGATGAAGAATCTTCACAAGCTTCTAAAGGGAGAGCACATTTTAGGACTAACCAATGTTCATTTTGAGAAAGACAGGATCTGTAGCGCATGCCAAGCAGGAAAGCAAGTTGGTGCCCATCATCCACACAAGAACATCATGACGACCGACAGGCCGCTTGAGCTACTCCACATGGATCTATTTGACCTGATTGCTTACATAAGCATCGGTGGGAGTAAGTATTGTCTTGTAATAGTGGATGATTATTCTCGCTTCACTTGGGTGTTCTTTTTGCAGGAAAAATCTCAAACCCAAGAGACCTTAAAGGGATTCTTGAGACGGGCTCAAAATGAGTTCGGCTTAAGGATCAAGAAAATAAGAAGCGATAACGGGACGGAGTTCAAGAACTCTCAAATTGAAAGCTTCCTTGAGGAGGAGGGAATCAAGCATGAGTTCTCTTCTCCCTACACGCCACAACAAAATGGTGTAGTGGAGAGGAAGAATCGAACTCTACTGGACATGGCAAGGATCATGCTTGATGAGTACAAGACTTCAGATCGGTTTTGGGCTGAGGCGGTCAACACCGCCTGCTACGCCATCAACCGGTTATATCTACACCGAATCCTCAAGAAGACATCTTATGAACTCCTAACCGGTAAAAAGCCCAATATTTCATATTTTAGAGTCTTCGGTAGCAAGTGTTTTATTCTTGTTAAAAGAGGTAGAAAATCTAAATTTGCTCCTAAGACTGTAGAAGGCTTTTTACTAGGATATGATTCAAACACAAGGGCATATAGAGTCTTTAACAAGTCCTCCGGACAAGTTGAAGTTTCTTGTGACGTTGTGTTTGATGAGACTAACGGCTCTCAAGTAGAGCAAGTTGATCTTGATGAGATAGGTAACGAAGAGGCTCCATGCATCGCGCTAAGGAACATGTCCATTGGGGATGTGTGTCCTAAGGAAT
Organism: Zea mays; assembly: GCF_902167145.1. NCBI lineage: Eukaryota > Viridiplantae > Streptophyta > Magnoliopsida > Poales > Poaceae > Zea > Zea mays. Next base: position 40,022,974 of record NC_050099.1, on the reverse strand, counting down.
CCGAAGAGCCTTCAAATGCACAAGATCAACCATCCTCCTCCATGCAAGCATCTCCACCGACTCAAAATGAGGATGAAGCTCAAGTTGATGAAGTAGAAGATCAATCAAATGAGCCACCTCAAGATGATGGCAATGATCAAGGGGGAGATGCAAATGAGGAAGACAAGGAGGATGAGGAACAAAGGCCGCCACACCCAAGAGTCCACCAAGCAATCCAACGAGATCACCCCGTCGACACCATCCTCGGCGACATTCATAAGGGGGTAACTACTAGATCTCGTGTTGCACATTTTTGTGAGCATTACTCTTTTGTTTCCTCTATTGAGCCACACAGGGTAGAGGAAGCACTCCAAGATTCGGATTGGGTGGTGGCAATGCAAGAGGAGCTCAACAACTTCACTAGAAATGAGGTATGGGATTTAGTTCCACGTCCTAATCAAAATGTTGTAAGAACCAAATTGGTCTTCCGCAACAAGCAAGATGAGCATGGTGTGGTGACAAGGAACAAAGCTCGACTTGTGGCCAAGGGATACTCCCAAGTCGAAGGTTTGGATTTCGGTGAAACCTATGCACCCGTAGCTAGGCTTGAGTCAATTCGTATATTATTAGCCTATGCTACTTACCATGGCTTTAAGCTTTATCAAATGGACGTGAAAAGTGCCTTCCTCAATGGACCAATCAAGGAAGAGGTCTATGTTGAGCAACCTCCCGGCTTTGAAGATAGTGAGTACCCTAACCATGTCTATAAACTCTCTAAGGCGCTTTATGGGCTCAAGCAAGCCCCAAGAGCATGGTATGAATGCCTTAGGGATTTCCTTATCACTAATGGATTCAAAGTCGGAAAGGCTGATCCTACGCTCTTTACCAAAACTCTTGAAAATGACTTGTTTGTATGCCAAATTTATGTTGATGATATGATATTTGGGTCTACTAACGAGTCTACATGTGAAGAATTTAGTAGGATCATGACACAAAAGTTCGAGATGTCCATGATGGGGGAGTTGAAGTACTTCTTGGGATTTCAAGTGAAGCAACTCCAAGAGGGCACCTTCATTAGCCAAACGAAGTATACTCAAGACATTCTAAACAAGTTTGGGATGAAGGATGCCAAGCCCATCAAGACACCCATGGGAACCAATGGGCATCTCGACCTCGACACGGGAGGTAAGTCCGTGGATCAAAAGGTATACCGGTCGATGATAGATTCTTTACTCTATTTATGTGCATCTCGACCGGATATTATGCTTTCCGTATGCATGTGTGCAAGATTCCAAGCCGACCCTAAGGAAGCTCACCTTACGGCCGTAAAACGAATCTTGAGATATTTGGCTTATACTCCTAAGTTTGGGCTTTGGTATCCTAGGGGATCCACATTTGATTTGATTGGTTATTCAGATGCTGATTGGGCGGGGTGTAAAATCAATAGGAAGAGCACATCGGGGACTTGCCAGTTCTTGGGAAGATCCTTGGTGTCTTGGGCTTCAAAGAAGCAAAATTCGGTCGCTCTTTCCACCGCCGAAGCCGAGTACATTGCCGCAGGCCATTGTTGCGCGCAATTGCTTTGGATGAGGCAAACCCTGCGGGACTACGGTTACAAATTAACCAAAGTCCCTTTGCTATGTGATAATGAGAGTGCAATCAAGATGGCGGATAATCCCGTCGAACATAGCCGCACTAAACACATAGCCATTCGATATCATTTTCTTAGGGATCACCAACAAAAGGGAGATATCGAGATTTCTTACATCAACACTAAAGATCAATTAGCCGATATCTTTACCAAGCCTCTTGATGAACAAACTTTTAACAAACTTAGGCATGAGCTCAATATTCTTGATTCGCGTAATTTCTTTTGCTAAATTGCACACATAGCTCATTTATATACCTTTGATCATGTCTCTTTCATATGCTATGACTAATGTGTTTTTCAAGTCTATTTCAAACCAAGTCATAGATGTATTGAAAGGAAATTGGAGTCTTCGGCAAAGACAAAGGCTTCCACTCCGTAACTCATCCTTCGCTGTCGCTCCGTGTCACTCTCCATCTTTGGGGGAGAGAGCAAAAGGACTTCGTCTTTGGTATAATCTTAACTCATTTATTTATGACCAAAGGGAAAGAAAGTACTTCGAGGGCTCTAATGATTCCGTTTTTGGCGATTCATGCCAAAGGGGGAGAAAGTATGAGCCCAAAGCAAAAGGACCGCACCACCACCAATTTCAAAAACTTAGTTTTTCAAAGAGTATTTTCAATTGGTATCCTATTGTGTTCAAAAGGGGGAGAAAGTAGTATTTCAAAAATGATATATCAAAACCCTCTTGAACACTAAGAGGAGGATCTCATTTAGGGGGAGTTTTATTTAGTCAAAGGAAAAGCATTTGAAACAGGGGGAGAAAATTTCAAATCTTGAAAATGCTTTGCAAAATCTTATTCATTTGCCTTTGACTATTTGCAAAAGAACTTTGATAAGGATTTACAAAAAAAAAGAGTTTGCAAAAACAAAACACGTGGTGCAAGCGTGGTCCAAAATGTTAAAAACGAAGAAACGATCCACGCATATCTTGTAGGTATTTACATTGGCTCAATTCCAAGCAACCTTTGCACTTACATTATGCAAACTAGTTCAATTATGCACTTCTATGTTTGCTTTGGTTTGTGTTGGCATCAATCACCAAAAAGGGGGAGATTGAAAGGGAATTAGGCTTACACCTAGTTCCTAAATAATTTTGGTGGTTGAATTACCCAACACAAACAATTGGACTAACTAGTTTGCTCTAGTTTATAAGTTATACAGGTGTCAAAGGTTCACAAAAAGCCAATTAAAAAGACCAAAGTTGGGTTCAAAATAAAGGAGCAAAGGGACAACCGAAGGCACCTCTGGTCTGGGGCACCGGACTGTCCGGTGTACACCGGACAGTGTCCGGTGCACCACCGGACAGTGTCCGGTGCACCAGAGGACTCCAACTCAAACTTGCCACCTTCGGGAATTTCCAGAGGCACTCCGCTATAATTCACCGGACTGTCCGGTGTACACCGGACAGTGTCCGGTGCTCCAAGGAAGAGCGGCCTCCGGAACTCGCCAGCCTCGGGAAAACGCAGCGGCTGCTCCGCTATAATTCACCGGACATGTCCGGTGTACACCGGACTGTCCGGTGAACCAGCAGAGCAACGGCTACTTCGCGCCAACGGTAACCTGCAGGCGCATTCAATGCGCGCCAGAAGCGCGCAGTAGGCAGGCACGCCCATACTGGCACACCGGACATTGAACAGTACATGTCCGGTGTGCATCGGACATCCAGGCGGGCCCAGAAGTCAGAGCTCCAACGGTCGAATCCCAACGGCATTTGGTGACGTGGCTGGCGCACCGGACATGTCCGGTGTGCACCGGACTGTCCGGTGCACCATTCGACAGTCAGCCTCCACCAAACGGCTAGTTTGGTGGTTGGGGCTATAAATACCCCAACCACCCCACCATTCATTGCATCCAAGTTTTCCAGCTTCAAACCACTATACAAGAGCTAGCATTCATTGCAAAGCACACCAAAAGAGATCAAATCCTCTCCCAACTCCACACAAATCCTTAGTGACTAGTGAGAGTGATTTGTAGTGTTCATTTGAGCTCTTGCGCTTGGATCGCTTCTTTTCTTTGGCATTCTTTCTTGTGATCAAACACTCACTTGTAATTGAGGCAAGAGACACCAATTGTGTGGTGGTCCTTGCGGGAAGTTTGATTCCCAAGTGATTTGAGAAGAGAAGCTCACTCGGTCCGAGGGACTGTTTGAGAGAGGGAAGGGTTGAAAGAGACCCGGCCTTTGTGGCCTCCTCAACGGGGAGTAGGTTTGCGAGAACCGAACCTCGGTAAAACAAATCCTTGTGTCTCACTGCTTTACTTGCTTACGATTTGTTTTACACCCTCTCGCGGACTCGGTATTATTTCTAACGCTAACCCGGCTTGTAGTTGTGTTTATATTTGTAAATTTCAGTTTCGCCCTATTCACCCCCCCCCCCTCTAGGCGACTATCAGAAGGTCTCTGGTGTCTTGGGCTTCAAAGAAGCAAAATTCCGTAGCTCTTTCTACCGCCGAAGCCGAGTATATTGCCGTAGGCCATTGTTGCACGCAATTACTTTGGATGAGGCAAACCTTTAGGGACTATGGTTACAAATTAATCAAAGTTCCTCTTCTATTTTATAATGAGAGTGCAATCCGCATGGCGGATAATCCCGTTGAACATAGCCGCACTAAACACATAGCCATTCGGTATCATTTTCTAAGGGATCACCAACAAAAAGGGGATATCGAGATTGCTTATATTAACACTAAAGAACAATTAGCCGATATCTTTACCAAGCCACTAGATGAACAAACTTTTAACAAACTTAGACATGAGCTAAGTATCCTTGATTCTAGGAATTTCTTTTGATGTTTTGCACACATAGCTCATGAATATACCTTTGATCATTTCTCTTTTATATGCTATGACTAATGTGTTTTCAAGTATATTTCAAACCAAGTCATATGTGTATTGAAAGGGATTTGGAGTCTTCGGCGAAGACAAAGGCTTCCACTCCACTCCATCAAATTACTCATCCTTCACCGTCACTCCGAGCAACTCTTCGTCTTTGGTATAATCTTCACTCATATGTTATTTACCATAGGGAGAGAAAGTAATGAGGGCTTATATTTCACTCAAGTATCCATTTTTGGCGATTCATGCCAAAGGGGGAGAAAGTATTAGCCCAAAGCAAAAGGACCGCACCACCACACCACCAATTTTCAAAAGGTTTTAAATGATGAATTTTTCAATTGACATCGTATTATATTCAAAATAGGGAGAAAGTAGCACTTTCAAAATTTGGTATCTTAAAACCCTCTTGAACATTAAGAGGAGGATTTTATTGAGGGGGAGTTTTGTTTAAGTCAAAGGAAAAGCATTTGAAACAGGGGGAGAAAATTTCAAATCTTGACAATGCTTCTCAAAATCTTATTCATTTACCTTTGACTATTTGCAAAAGGACTTTGAAAACAATTTACAAAAGGATTTGGAAAAACAAAACATGTGGTGCAAGCGTGGTCCAAAATGTTAAAGATAAACAATCCATGCATATCTTATAAGAATTTATATTGGCTCAATTCTAAGTAACCTTTGCACTTACAATTATGCAAACTAGTTCAATTATGCACTTCTATATTTGCTTTTGTTTGTGTTGGCATCAATCACCAAAAAGGGGGAGATTGAAAGGGAATTAGGCTTACACCTTTTTCCTAATTGATTTTGGTGGTTGAATTGCCCAACACAAATAATTGGACTAACTAGTTTGCTCTAGTCTATAAGTTCTACAGGTGCCAAAGGTTCACAATAAGCCAATAAAAAGACCAAGAAAGGGGTCAAACAAAGAGAGCAAAATACAACCCAAAGGCACCCTGATTTGGCGCACCGGACAGTGTCCGGTGCACCAGGGCACTTGAATATGAACTCGCTACCTTCGGGAAAATTCCAAGGGCGCTCCGCTATAATTCACCGGACTGTCCGGTGCACACCGGACCGTCCGGTGTGCCAGCGGAGCAACGACTACTTCGCGCGCAACGGTCGTTTGCAACCGCATTCAATGCGCTACAGTGCGCGCCAGGGTCAGAGCACGCGCAGTTGGCGCACCGGACAGTCTACAGGACCTGTCCGGTGGACCACCGGACAGCCCAGAGGCCCCACAAGTCAGAGCTCCAACGGTCGAACCCCAACGGTCTGCTGACGTGGCTGGCGCACCAGACATTGTCCGGTGCGCCATGCGACAGCACACTTCCAACGGCCATTTTTGGTGGTTGGGGCTATAAATACCCCAACCACCCCACATTCAATGGCATCCAAGTTTCTACACTTCTACACCTTACAAGAGCTATAGCATTCAATATAAGACACACCAAAGAGATCAAATCCTCTCCCAACTCCACACAAAGCTTTAGTGATTAGAGAGAGAGATTTGTTGTGTTCATTTGAGCTCTTGCGCTTGGATTGCTTCTTTTCTTTCTCATTCTTCTTGTGACAAACTCAATTGTAACCAAGGCAAGAGACACCAATTGTGTGGTGGTCCTTGCGGGGACTTTGTGTCCCGTTTGAGAAGACAAGCTCACTCGGTCTAAGTGACCGTTTGAAAGAGGGAAAGGGTTGAAAGAGACCCGGTCTTTGTGACCACCTCAACGGGGAGTAGGTTCGCAAGAACCGAACCTCGGTAAAACAAATCATCGTGTCTCGCTCTTTATTTGCTCATGATTTGTTTTGCGCCCTCTCTCTCGGACTCTTTTATATTTCTAACGCTAACCCGACTTGTAGTTGTGCTTAAGTTTATAAATTTCAGATTCGCCCTATTCACCCCCCCTCTAGGCGACTTTCAACCTCACGAAAGGCCTTGGGCCCAATAGTTCGTAAGGTCATTCCTTCGTGGGCCTGGGGAGGGACGTCCAGTGAAGTGGATTGACACAAGATTGGATCAACGTAAGCCTAGACGGCCCGATGAATTTGAGCAGCAATCGCAGCAATGATCCGACCTTCCCGTATAGTGTTCTCATACATCAGAACTGAATGGAGATAGATTGGCAGAATTATAGGAAGATAGGCTCAGTCGGTTCACTATTACTTAGGCTCACGCTGTTATCATATCCGCATGTAATGCCCCACGGTCGAGTATATAAGGCCTAGGGGGCATCCCCTCAAAAAGATATATCTCACGACTTAGCCAGCCACTCAGTTCTCTAACATCCTCGATACTAGAGAACTCCTTTTGTAACCCATCACACAAAGTATCCACGCCAGGACGTAGGGTATTACGCACCTCAAAGCGGCCCAAACCTGTACAAAATTGTCCACTGTCTCTCGTGCATCTGGCACGAACCATTGAGCTACAGTCGGTAACACCATCCTACTCCAAAAAGCACCTCGAGGGGCAACCCTGGGTGCACGATTGGACCCAAAACATCGACAGCTGGCGCGCCAGGTAGGGGGTGTGTCACTGATCCAAGCTAGCTCAATGGCCATCACCTTTCAGAACAAGATTGTCCTCCGCCCCGGGTCCATGTTCTGCTTCGGAACCATTTCATCCGTAGCAGACGAAGAAGGAATGCTGCATCACATCGCGGATCTGCCGGAGAAAAAGCCTTCTACAACGATCTCCGGAAAAGCCGGAGCGAAGCAGGAAAAAGCGCAACCTCCAGCGCTCCGAGCAAAGACTCCCTCCCGCAAGCCAGGAGTAGAGGGTCCATCTACCCGGAGAACTCCGCTGTCCACCTCTTCCACAAAGACATGGACACGGATCACTAGGAGAAAGGAGGCGAACAAGGTCAAGGATCATCAAACTGCTCTTCTGGTACCTCCGCCCTCAAAGGAGAACAGAAATAAGCTCGCCATTACGATGGTTCCATTCTACCCCGACATCCTCTTCATCGGGGGAAGAGTGGAATCAACTCCCATTTCTGACGATGAACCAACTGCGTCAGGAGAAGAACCTCTTCAGCGGGAATCTCGCCGATGAAGGAACGATGCCAAAATGTCCGGCGACATCACGAAGCCGGAGAGCGAGATCCTGAAAGGGAAATGTGCCCTTGGGCCATTTCTAGTATATTTTGGTGATTAAGTGTCCAACACATATTAAGTGGGTTATTATATGCCAAATGATGAATGAAGTGCAAATCAACAAAAAGGTATGTTTCTAGACTTAGTACATTTGTTTTGAGTACTAATGAAGTTATCTAAGTGCTAGAAATAGGAAAAGAAAAAGATTGGAAGAGAGTGTCTGTGTGCAGCCAAGACTTAGCACAGTCTGGCACACTGGACTGTCCGGTGGTGCACCGGACAGTGTCCGGTGCGCCAGGCTGGTCTCCGGCGAACTGGCTACTCTCGGGAAAACTTCGACGGTGTATGACTATAATTCACCGGACTGTCCGGTGGTACACCGGACTGTCCGGTGAGCCAACGGCCGCCAGCGCAACGGTCGTCCGCCAAATCCGCGGGCGACGCGTGGCCCGCTCCAACGGTCGGCAGGGGGCACCGGACTGTCCGGTGTGCACCGGACAGTGTCCGATGTGCCAACCAGCCCGAAGTTGCAATGGTCGGCTGCGCTAGGAATGGAAGGAAAACGCGCACCAGACATGAACAGTGGCTGTCCGGTGGCACACCGGACTGTCCGGTGCGCCACCCGACAGAAGGCAAGATTAGCCTTCCAAGAATGCCTCCAACGGCTCCTAGCCGCCTTGGGGCTATAAAAGGGACCCCTAGGCGCATGGAGGAGTTAACCAAGCATACTTTGAGCATTCTAAGTCTTCCACACTCCGTCTCCACGCACTTGATTGACTTTGTTAGTGATTTGAGCTCTATTCTAGTAGTGAACTCGTTGTGCTTCATTCGAGCTCAAGTCTTGGCTTGTGTGTGTGCGTATTGCTGCGGATTTGTGTGTGTTGCTTCCCACCCTTACTCTTGTGCTTTCACTTTGATATTTGTTGTAAGGGCGAGAGACTCCAACTTGTGGAGATTCCTCGCAAACGGGAAAAGAGATAAGCAAAGAAGAACATTGTGGTATTCAAGTTGATCATTGGATCACTTGAAAGGGGTCGAGTGCAACCCTCGTCCATTAGGACGCCACAGCGTGGAGGTAGGAAAGTGTTATACTTGTCGAACCACGGGATAAACTCGCGTGTCTTTTGTGATTGTTTTTCTGTGATACTTGTGTGGTCGCAAGAGCTCGCTACTTAGCCATTCTAACACTTAACCAAGTTTTGTGGCTATTAGTTGTTGAATTTTACAGGATCGCCTATTCACCCCCCTCTAGGTGCTCTCAATTGGTATCAGAGTCGTTCTCTTCACGAAAGGGACTAATCGCCCAAAGAGATGGATCCTAAGGGAAAGGGGATGGTGGTCAACGACAAGGAGAAGGAGTCCTTCCTCAACGAGCCGAGGGACGACAAGCCCACTGACTCTGGCTCAAGTCATAAGAAGAAGGACGGGAAGAAGAAGAGGCGCATCAAGAAGATCATCTACTACGACAGTGATGAGTCTTCTTCTTCCCCAAGAGATGATGACTACGACGAGAAAAAGAAACCGGTTAACTCAAAATTTTCATTTGACTATTCTCGTATTCCGTATAATTCCAATGCCCATTTGCTTTCTATTCCTCTGGGTAAACCTCCACACTTTGATGGAGAGGACTACGCTTTTTGGAGTCACAAAATGCGTAGTCACCTTTTCTCTCTTCATCCTAGTATTTGGGAGATAGTTGAGAACGGAATGCAATTTGATAGTACGGATAACCCTGTATTCATTAATGAACGAATTCATAAAAATGCACAAGCTACCACTGTTTTGTTAGCATCGTTGTGCAGGGATGAATACAACAAGGTGAGCGGCTTGGACAACGCCAAGCAAATATGGGACACCCTCAAGATTTCGCATGAGGGGAACGACGCCACCATGATCACCAATATGGAGTTGGTGGAAGGTGAGCTAGGAAGGTTCGCAATGATCAGGGGAGAGGAGCCAACGCAAACGTACAATAGGCTCAAGACCCTGGTCAACAAGATCAGGAGCTATGGAAGCACGAAGATGGACAGACCACGACGTCGTCCGACTTATGCTCAGGTCTTTTACTGTCATTGACCCTCATCTTGTGAACCTAATCTGTGAGAATCCTAGGTACACAAAAATGACGCCCGAGGAGATACTCGGAAAGTTTGTGAGCGGGTGTATGATGGTCAAGGAAGCAAGATATGTTGATGATGCATTGAACGGTTCAATGCCCATCTATGAGCCTCAACCCGTTGCACTCAAGGCAATAAGCAACAGCAGGGAGGCGCTACCTAGCAAGGTGGCACAAGTTGAGGCTGCCGGGCTAAATGAAGATGAAATGACCCTCATCATCAAGCGCTTCAAGACGGCGCTAAAAGGACGCAAGGAGCATCCCAACAAGAGCAAAGCAAAGGGAAAGCGCTCCTGTTTTAAATGTGGTAAGACTGGTCATTTCATAGCAAATTGTCCCGATAATGCTAATGACCAGGAACAAGAAAAGAGCAGGAAGAGGGAAAAGAAGAAGGCCTAGAAGAAGGCGAAGGGCAAGGCGCACCTTGGCAAAGAGTGGGATTCGGATTGCTCTTCGTCCGACTCCGACGATGAAGGACTCGCCGCCTCGGCCTTCAACAAGTCGTCTCTCTTCTCCAACGAGTGCCACACCTGCCTCATGGCAAAGGAGAAAAAGGTAAGCGCTCGAGATACCCCTAAGTATACTACTTCAAGTGATGATGACTCTAGTGATGATGAAGTAGATTACACAAGTTTATTCAAAGGTTTAGATAGAACTAAAGTAGATAAAATCAATGAATTGATTGATGCTTTAAATGAAAAGAATAGATTGTTAGAAAAGCAAGAAGATATTTTATATGAAGAGCATGACAAGTTTATTAGTGTGCAAAAATCTCTTGCTTTGGAGGTTAAAAGGAATGAAATGCTTTCTTCTGAATTATCTGCTTGTCATGAAACTGTGTCTAGGTTAAAGAGTATTAATGATGATTTAAATGCTAAGCTAGAAGTAATTAATAAATCTAGTTCTTGTGTAGAGCACGTTGTCATTTGTAATAGGTGTAAGGATTTTGATGTTGATGCATCACTACAAGAAACTAATAAATGTTCGTGGGTTAACTTAAGAACGTGGGTACCGACGTTCTTAATTGAGTTAAGTTCATGGGTTTGTTGAAGAACGTGAGTACCCACGTTCTTAGTTTAAATTCGTGCGCCCTAAATAAAACCGTCGAACTTATAGTATTAGAAACGTGGGTACCCACGTTCTTAATTTAAGTTCGTGGGCCACGTCGACACCGTCGAACTTAACCCAAACTAAAGCCCTAGCGAACCGCGTGTGCTCTTCTATCCCTCCTCCACAGCGCCGCCGCCAGCCCACGCGCCCGCCGCCACCGCTCCTCCCCCGCGCGTCGCTGCTCCTCCACGCGCCCGCCGCCACCGCTCCTCCACGCGCCCGCGCCACCGCTCCTCCACCGCGCCCGCCGCCGCTCGTACGACGCCGAAGGAAGGTAGGTGGGCCGTGAATTCATTCGATCCACTGCCATCCAGAACGAACGATAGATGCACCGACCGATTATCCTTTGCTCACACTCAAATCCTGCAGGTTCGTTCCTGAGAAGTTCGAGGAGATATTCACCAGGCACGCGAGGACTGTCCCCGACGCCCTGACCTCGGACGAGATCGACCAGCTGCTCTAGGCGAACAGAGAGCCTGGGGACTACAGCGGGTGGTACGTACGTGTAAAGCCCAAAAATGGTGGTAATTTCCCTCCCCAATGCTCGTACAGCATCAGCTCTCACTCACTCCGTTTTTTTCTGTCCTCGCTTGCGCACAAATCGAAAGGGCTGGCGCGGAAGCGGAGTGGAAGATCCTGTACAGTCTCGGCAAGAACGGGGACAGCCTCCTCCGCAAGGACGTCGCGAGGAGCGTCTACGACGGGACTCTGTTCAGCCGGCTCGCGCCTAGATGGAAATCTCCCGATAGGGAGAAGCTGATAAGCGTGGTCCGGGAGAACTGAACCGAGAGGACCGTGCCATATCTGCGTCCTCTTGTTGTGTTGCTTATTGGTAGCACAAGGCAGATCCGACTAGGATAGGATGTCGTCTTACGCTGGGCTGCTCTAATATTTTATTTTTCATCTTTTACACAGGCACAAATGAGGGACTTGTCTGGCTTTGTTGAGACTAGGCAACAGCTTTTGTCGTTAAAGCCAAATCACCACATGAACTGGATTGGTTTTGCGGTTGCTCATCATTTGAATTTTGAGTATGCCACTTTCTAGTCGATGTCGATTAGAACCAATCATATATGATTTAGCATAATATGTCTTGGAACACTACTGAATTTTTATATGCTACATATGCTATGGTGAAAGTACGGTAGCAAACTTCATCCCAAACATTGTTGAGTGTGCACTGTAAGCAATTGAAGTAGTACACGGTATAAAGTGAGAGCTGAATACAATCTTCTTGGCTCATGGGTTCCTTTATCATGTCAATTATTTGATTGCTCTTTGTCATCATTGCAAAACATACTTTGTATAATATATGGCTTTTTCATTTTTTGGCATATTGGTGTTCTTTTCTTTTAAGTGTGTAGATAGCCTAAAGGTCCATTAGTCCAGGGTTTGCACAGATGTCTCTGACTCTCTGCCTCACTTGTATATACCTCATTTCTTATAATTGAGTTGTACAGCCTGAAGATATTTTTTCTGTGATCCAAACCTGACCACTTATATTTTTGTTTGTATTCTTTTATATCAGATGTAGAAACTTGTTCATTTATTTGTGATCTATGTGCTAAAGATTATGATTAAGATAAAGCATTTACTGCATGAAAGAATTAATCACTTAACGTGGTTGTTTGACTTGGAACTGATACTGATTGTCACTTGCAGTTCTTCCAAGGCAGTAGAAGTATTGGAGGCATACGAGGGAACACTGGAAGATGATTATCCTCCAGAGAATGAGCGATACGAACACAATGAAATGTTGTTGTATAAGGTTTGTGTTTCTTGAATAGGATTGCAATTTCTTTTATTAGTATTGGATCAGAAAAAATGTTTATCATTTGGTGTCTGTTTTTGTTCACCGTATAGTATTCTGTTCAATTGCTCTACATGTACCTTCCATGTCGTGTGAAGCTTGTGGTTTGAGTTATGAAATACTCAAATAAGTGGTACCTAATTATTTTCTATTTTTGATGTCAAGTACGACCGCCACTTCGCCACCAAGTACGAGCTGGGGAAGGAGGTGGGCCGCGACCATTTCGGCCACACCTGCTCGCACGCGCCCGCAAGGGAGACATGAGAGGCCAGGTCATGGCTATCAAGGTCATCTCCAAAGCCAAGGTCTTGCTATTCGTGATCTCACAGTGCTCTTTTATTGGACGCACGACACGATCTTACCTGTTTCAATCGGCTCGGTTCCTCCACCGGATCATGAACAAACTATGTGGGATGACATAATTGCCATCCTGTTGTGATCTTTTTTAACTCTCTTTTAGTAGATCAGTATCTCTGAAGTGCCACTACCACAGGTGTTGCAATCATAAGTTCATGATTTGCTTCTTGGCTGACTTGCAGGGTGATCAGTTCCCCCCCCCCGATGGTATTGGCATTGGCATTGGCATTTCTCCGCAGGGTTAGAAGTACATTATAGAGATCTTGTTTCAGCAATGCCGCATTTAATAATGTGCCCATTTTCATGATCTGAGTGTTCAACTGTTCATCCATCTATCACCTATTTCTTGCTTTTTTGTTCTTTCTGTAAGCTATCATGGCATAGTAGTTTATGCAGCTGTAGATCACTAGCTTGGCAGCGACAGAGTTCCTTGTGAGACCTCAGAGAACCTGTTCCCGAGTATCTCCATCATATTGTTGTTCCTGCCATTAGTTTAGGTGTCCCTTGGTCCATTCTGCATCATTTTATTATATGATCATAAGTAGAAGAAACATAGGGAAAAGTGTAGGAACTAAATAAATGTCTCTTAGATTCTTGGTGCCAAAGCTGAGGACATGTTGATATTGGGGACTGCTTTCCACTGACATTGTTCTGATTATTGAATGATTTAATTTTGATCTCAGTTTTACTTGGCATCTAAAATGTTTGTGCAACAAGTTGTCGAGAAAACCTAGTGTACGATAGGCGACACAGAAGAATTCTACATGCATGGGTGCATTGATGTTTTCATGCATGTATATTGTCGTTTTTTGAGCGATACAACATTAATTAATTAATGACTATTTTGGTCTGCTATAATTTTCGCTTGTGTTACTGAAATTATTTGAGCATGAGATGTATTTATTGAATCTATTGTGTTTCTTCCTTCTATATAGTTCTTTATTTGAATTGCGTGCAATTTTATTCCTTGTTACAACATACACACATACATGGTATATACTTTTTGAGGCTAGAAGCTAACAGATGCTCAAGGGATCCTTTCAATTAAGATTAAGGTTCTCTTAGACAACCCATCAGTTAGCGCTAAATTCACTTTCCTAGCACCTAGCTCACTGCACCAGGGGAAAAATATATCTTGATCTAGATTTTATATTTAGTTTGCAAAATTCACCTCATTCCTTTGTTTTTCTCTTGCAGATGACAACGGCAATATCTATTGAGGATGTGCGCAGAGAGGTGAAAATTTTGAAGGCGTTATCTGGACATTCCAATCTTGTCAAGTTTTATGATGCTTCTGAGGACGCCCTTAATGTCTACATAATCATGGAGTATGTTTTTCTTCCTTGACTTTGCATAATATTGATCTATGTAAAAACAGTGAATATTGCATGTGTTGTTTATCTTGAAACAACATGTATGATAGTGCTCAAAAGTCGCATTGTCTACCTTAGGGTTGATGTTCTCTTGCAGCACATTAACATTATATATGGTAGCAGGCCATTCTAGGCACAAACTGAATCAGGTATTTTTCGCTTAGTGCTGAGAGCTGACCCTAATTTTGACGACTCACCATGGCAATCAGTATCGCCTGAAGCTAAAGATTTTGTCAAAAGACTTCTTAACAAGGATTACAGAAAAAGAATGACTGCTGCACAGGCACTCTGTAAGTACTCTCAATGTTTCACTATGTTTCTATTTTTTCTGCCAATTTGTTGTTCTTTCATATTTTTCTGCCAATTTGTTGTTCTTTCATATTTTTCTGCCATACTTGCTTTGCTGCATAAAACTGTAATATTATTGCTTGCTGAATTCCTAAGACAGAGTGTGCTGTTAACTCGTGAACTTGTTGGTTTGGTTATAGATTCGTGAGAAGTACCTATCATTGAAGAAAGGTACCCGACCAGACATAACAACGGCAATTGAAGATGTAAAAACCATTCTTATTCAACATTTTATAGTGTTCACACAAATAAAGGCTTCTCTAACTCCCCCTAAACTAAATAGCATTTGGTAATAACCAGGAGCTTCACAGTGCTCGATCTTCATTTGAGCAAGCCCGTTTCAACCTGGTACGATTTGCATTGTCCATTACTTTGCTCCTTAGTTTCTGAGCTTATATGCTTACCATGCCATTGTTTGCCATGTCCATGTTAATTTCTCAGGTCACTTCACTTTCCCATGTCGAGGCAACGAAGAGATATGAATTTTTGGAGGCTGTTAGTGCGACGATGGACTCACATCTTCGATATTTTAAACAAGTACCTCCTTGCATATTTTGCCTTGTGGTGTAGCTATGTTATGCATGAATGTGATTAATCCTATCAATTTCTATTTGTCAGGGATATGAACTATTGCATCAAATGGAACCATATATTAATTAGGTAACTCTTAAACTATTTCTCTTTGTATTATGGTGTTAATGTTTTGCTCTAGTAGTTACATATCTTATTTCTGCTTTTAATCCAGTAGTTGGGAGAGGTGATCTTTGCATGTGTCCAGTAGAATTTGAACCTTCTGTAAGTGATGATTTAGTACTGGAGAAGAAATCTGGAAATGGGCAGCATGATGTCAGAGGCACACATCATCACATAACCAGCATGAAACCTGAAAAACCAATTAACTTGCTTAGGAAAGTTGATGGCAATAATATGTGTGTTGACTGTGGTGCTTCAGAACCTGATTGGGTATCATTAAACCTTGGCGCACTTCTATGCATAGAGTGTTCTGGGGTGCACAGAAATCTTGGAGTGCATATATCAAAGGTATCTACAAAACCTTTAACTGTTAATTCTTTTAAATAGACTCTTGTTTCTCTTGATGGTTTTGCAATATTTATTTCTGCATTCATTTATTCTTTGAAGTCTAGAGGTTGAAACTTTAAAGTCTAGAAGTTGTTTCAGTGTGTGCATGATATCAAATAGACTTGGGCTTTGGTGCAGTGGTGCTATCACACCGATAGCTACACCTAAAGCTACAACACATGTTTTGCATAAAGAAAGTGAAACAGTTTTTTCTCGAACACACAGAACTCGCATCATTATATTAAGGAAGTGAAATATGATCGTTTTTTATAGCTTAATATCATTTTTCTATTGCTAATTTAGGATAGTTATATATTTATTTTGATAGAATTGTAGCCTAAACACATGCATCTTATTTCAGGTTAGATCTCTGACACTTGATGTTAGAGTTTGGGAGCCATCTGTAATCAATCTCTTTCAGTCATTAGGCAACATGTTTGTCAACAGTATTTGGGAAGAGACGCTGCCAGATGATAATTCAAGGTAATATTATTGTTTTGAATCTCTTTATGAAGTAATTCCATGTCTATTGCTCTCCAGGTAACAAACTCTCAACATTGTTTCTTTTGCAGTGCTGATGGATCAGACACATCACAGTACCTCTCTGTTAGCAAACCTAATCTCTTTATGAGAATTTTGGTTTATTTTGTTTGATTCCGGCTCTCATCAAGTGACTCCTCCCCCTCACGCTGACTTTGCGGACAGATGTCTCAATTCTAGTGGTGGAGCTACGAACAACAATCTGATGTCCTGATCGAGAGCGATGGAGCTAATGTTTGAACTTGTGAACTAAAAATATGAACTATGGATGTGAACTTATGTATTTGGAATTATGTGAATTTGTGAACTTATGTATTTGGACTTGTGTGAATTTGTGATATGAACATATATCCATGTGTTTGAAATCTGTATTGTATGTGATATTCTGTGTTGCATGTGATTTTATGTTTGTCTAATTTTTCATTTCTGTAATTTTTATTTTTTTTCTGGAAAAGGGATAAGAACGTGGGTACCCACGTTCTTAATGTTAAGAACGTGGGCACCGTCGAACTTAATGTGCAGCCCACGCAGACCCACGCAGGTCACATAAGTTCGACGGCCACGTGGCCCCGTCGAACTTAAGGTTAAGAACGTGGGTGCCGTCGAACTTATGGGAAAGAATTCGACGGCCCCCGTCGAACTTAAAAACACACGTTCTTAACCTTAAGTTCGACGGTACCCACGTTCTTAACATTAAGTTCGACGGTACCCACGTTCTTAACCTTAAGTTCGACGGGGCCGTCGAACTTACTTCTCTAAGTTCGTTCAAAAATCGTCGTCGGCTATATTCGTCGGTAAACCCACGTTCTTACGGTAAGTTCGACGGCTTATTACATTAAGTTCGACGGTTTTCACCCACGTTCTTTAACCAGTTTTTTGTAGTGCATGTGTTGAGCACCTTACTTTTATTACAAAATTAAATGGTGAAGTGGCAAGCCTTAATGCCCAACTTAAGACTTGCAAAAATGACTTTGATAAGTTAAAATTTGCTAGGGATGCCTACACCGTTGGTAGACATCCCTCAATTAAGGATGGATTTGGCTTTCGAAAGGAAGCCAAAAACTTAACAAGTCAAAAGGCTCCCATTTCCAACAAGGAGAAAGGGAAGGCCCCTATGGCTAGTAGTAGTCAAAAGAATCATGCTTTCATGTACCATGATAGAAAATTTTCTAGAAATTCTCATTATAATAGGAGTTATAATGCTTTTGACTCACATGCCATGATTGCTTCAAGTTCCCATTTTAATGGTAGGCCTAGGAAAATTTTGTGTCTCATGCTCCTAGGAAAATGTGTAATAAACCTACCTCTGTCTTTCATGCTTGCAACACTATGTATGTACTTTCATGTAAAAATGAAAAAGTGGTTGCTAGAAAGATGGGGTCCAAATGCAAAGGAGACAAGACTTGCATTTGGGTCCCAAAGACTATTGTAACTAACCTTGTAGGCCCCAACAAGAGTTGGGTACCTAAAACCCAAGCCTAATTTGCCTTGCAGGTTTATGCATCCGGGGGCTCAAGCTGGATTATAGACAACGGATGCACAAACCACATGGCGGGGGAGAAGAAGATGTTCACTTCCTACGTCAAGAACAAAGATTCCCAAGATTCGATCATCTTTGGAGATGGGAAGGCAAGGTTAAAGGACTAGGAAAGATAGCCATTTCATCCGAGCATTCCATATCAAATGTGTTTTTAGTTGAATCGCTTAGGTACAATTTATTATCTGTCAGTCAACTATGTAATATGGGATATAATTGTCTATTTACCAATGTAGATGTGTCTGTATTTAGAAGGAGTGATGGTTTATTAGCTTTTAAGGGTGTACTAGATGGCAAACTCTACTTAGTTGATTTTTTGAAAGAGGAGGTCGTTCTAGATGCATGCTTAATTGCTAAGACTAGCATGGGCTGGATGTGGCATCGCCGTCTAGCACATGTTGGGATGAAGAACCTTCATAAACTTCTAAAGGGAGAACATGTGTTAGGTCTAACCAATGTATTTTTCGAAAAAGATAGACCTTGTGCAGCTTGTCAAGCAGGCAAACAGGTGGGAAGTACTCATCACAGCAAGAATGTGATGACCACATCAAGACCTCTGGAGCTACTTCATATGGACCTCTTCGGACCCGTCGCCTACCTCAGCATCGGGGGAAGTAAGTATGGTCTTGTTATTGTTGATGATTTTTCCCGCTTCACTTGGGTATTCTTTTTGTAGGATAAATCAGAAACCCAAAGGACCCTAAAGCGCTTTCTAAGGAAAGCTCAAAACGAATTTGAGCTCAAGGTGAAAAAGATAAGAAGCGACAACGGGTCCGAGTTCAAGAACTTACAAGTGGAGGAGTACCTTGAGGAGGAAGGAATCAAGCACGAGTTCTCCGCTCCCTACACACCACAGCAAAATGGTGTAGTAGAGAGGAAGAACAGGACGCTTATCAGCATGGCGAGGACGATGCTTGAAGAATTCAAGACGCTCGAGCGATTTTGGTCGGAAGCCGTGAACACAGTTTGTCACGCCATAAACCGGGTCTACCTTCATCGCCTCCTCAAGAAGACCTCGTATAAACTTCTAACCGGTAACAAACCCAACGTTTCATACTTTCGTGTATTTGGGAGTAAATGTTATATTCTAATAAAGAAAGGTAGAAATTCTAAATTTGCTCTCAAGGCTGTAGAAGGGTTTTTGCTAGGTTATGACTCAAATACAAAGGCCTATAGAGTCTTCAACAAATCATCGGGTTTGGTTGAAGTCTCTAGTGACGTTGTATTTGATGAAACTAATGGCTCTCCAAGAGAGCAAGTTGATCTTGATGATGTAGATGAAGATGACGTTCCAACGGCCGCAATTCGCACCATGGCGATTGAAGATGTGCGACCACAGGAACAACAAGAGCAAGATCAACATTCTTCCTCAACGATGGTGCATCCCTCAACTCAAGATGATGAACAGGTTCCTCAAGAGGAAGCGTGTGATCAAGGGGGAGCACAAGAAGACCAAGTCATGGAGGAAGAAGCACCACAGGTCCCTCCAACCCAAGTCCGAGCGACGATTCAAAGGAATCATCCCGTCGATCAGATTCTGGGTGATATAAGCAAGGGAATAACTACTCGCTCACGTCTAGCTAATTTTTGTGAGCATTACTCGTTTGTCTCTTCTATTGAGCCTTTCAGGGTAGAAGAGGCCTTGCAAGATCCGGACTGGGTGTTGGTCATGCAGGAAGAGCTCAACAACTTCAAGAGGAATGAAGTTTGGACTCTGGTGCCACGTCCAAAGCAAAACGTTGTGGGAACCAAGTGGGTGTTCCGCAACAAGCAAGACGAGCACGGGGTGGTGACACGAAACAAGGCTCGACTTGTGGCAAAAGGTTATGCCCAAGTCGCAGGTTTGGATTTCGAGGAGACTTTTGCTCCTGTGGCTAGGTTAGAGTCTATTCGCATTCTATTAGCCTATGCCGCTCACCACTCTTTCAGGTTGTTCCAAATGGATGTGAAGAGCGCTTTCCTCAACGGGCCAATCAAGTAGGAGGTCTAAGTGGAGCAACCCCCTGGCTTTGAGGATGAATGGTACCCCGACCATGTGTGTAAGCTCTCTAAGGCGCTCTATGGACTTAAGCAAGCCCCAAGAGCATGGTATGAATGCCTTAGAGATTTCCTAATTGCTAATGCTTTCAAGGTTGGGAAAGCCGATCCAACTCTTTTCACTAAGACTTGTGATGGTGACCTATTTGTGTGCCAAATTTATGTCGATGACATAATATTTGGTTCTACTAACCAAAAGTCTTATGAGGAGTTTAGCAGGGTGATGACACAGAAATTTGAGATGTCGATGATGGGTGAGTTGAACTACTTACTTGGGTTCCAAGTGAAGCAACTCAAGGATGGCACCTTCATCTCACAAATGAAGTACACGCAAGACCTTCTCAAGCGGTTTGGGATGAAGGACGCCAAGCCCGCAAAGACACCAATGGGAACCGACGGACATGTCGACCTCAACAAAGGAGGTAAGTCCGTTGATCAAAAGGCATACCGGTCTATGATAGGATCCTTGCTTTATTTATGTGCTAGTAGACCAGATATTATGCTAAGCGTATGCATGTGTGCTAGATTTCAATCTGATCCAAGGGAGTGTCACCTTGTGGCCGTTAAGCGAATTCTTAGGTATTTAGTTGCTACGCCTTGCTTCAGGATCTAGTATCCAAAGGGGTCTACCTTTGACTTGATTGGATATTCGGACTCCGATTATGCCGGGTGCAAGGTTGATAGGAAGAGTACATCAGGGACGTGCCAATTCTTAGGAAGGTCCCTGGTGTCTTAGAGTTCGAAGAAACAAACCTCTGTTGCCCTATCCACAGCTGAGGCCGAGTATGTTGCCGCAGGCCAGCGTTGCGCGCAACTACTTTGGATGAGGCAAACCCTTCGGGACTTTGGCTACAATTTGAGCAAAGTCCCACTCCTATGTGACAATGAGAGTGCAATCCGCATGGGGGATAATCCTGTTGAACACAGCCGCACTAAGCACATAGACATCCGACATCACTTTTTGAGAGACCACCAGCAAAAGGGAGATATCGAAGTGTTCTATATTAGCACCGAGAACCAGCTAGCCGATATCTTTACCAAGCCCTTAGATGAGAAAACCTTTTGCAGGCTGTGTAGTGAGCTAAATGTCTTAGATTCACGTAACTTGGATTGATTTATAGCATACATGTGTTTTATGCCCTTGATCAAGTTACTTTATGCACTTATGAGATTTGTTGTTTACTTCTGGTGCTCAAGTTGTGCAAGGGATCCCCAGACCTCACAAGTCCATGTGTGAGTAATGCACATATTTAGGGGGGGAGAAGTGCTACAACTTGATCCTTTGAGACTAACATTTGTGTTGAGTTTACTTAATGTAGCCTCAAAGGTGAATTGAAAGGGAGGTGTGAACTTGGACCATGCAAAGACTTCCACTGCACTCTGGTATTAACTCCAAGTTCATATCTATGCTCTTATTGCATTTTTGCTCTTAATTAACAATTTTGGTGAGGCAGTGGGGTTAAAGGGCCAAGAATGATCCCGTTTTGGTGCTTAATGCCAAAGGGGGAGAAAATAAGGCCAAAGCAAATGAATCAGCTACCACTTGTGAAATTTTTAAAATGAGTAGAGTAGAACTTTTGATTTGTCAAAATACTCTTACTATCAAAATTTGGTCTCTTGTGGGGAGAATGTTTGATTATGGGAAAAAAGGGGAGTTTGTGGCTCTTAATCATTTTTACTCTTGGATTATCTCTCTTTGTGCACAAACAAGTGTGTTTGACTTAGAGATAGGAAAATGAATTTGATTTGCAAAAACAAACCAAGTGGTGGCAAAGAACGATCCAAATATGTCAAATCTTGCCAAAGACTATTTTTGTTCTCAATTGCATTGATGTTGCACTTCTATTTGTTGCTTTTTGATGTGTTGGCATAAATCACCAAAAAGGGGGAGATTGAAAGGGAAATGTGCCCTTGGGCCATTTCTAGTATATTTTGGTGATTAAGTGTCCAACACATATTAAGTGGGTTATTATATGCCAAATGATGAATGAAGTGCAAATCAACAAAAAGGTATGTTTCTAGACTTAGTACATTTGTTTTGAGTACTAATGAAGTTATCTAAGTGCTAGAAACAGGAAAAGAAAAAGATTGGAAGAGAGTGCCTGTGTGCAGCCAAGACTTAGCACAGTCTGGCACACCGGACTGTCCGGTGGTGCACCGGACAGTGTCCGGTGCGCCAGGTTGGTCTCCGGTGAACTGGCCACTCTCGGGAAAACTTTGGTGGTGTACGGCTATAATTCACCGGACTGTCCGGTGGTACACCAGTCTGTCCGGTGAGCCAACGGCCGCCAGCGCAATGGTCGGCCGCCAAATCCGCGGGCGACGCGTGGCCCGCTCCAACGATCGGGAGGGGGCACCGGACTGTCTGGTGTGCACCGGACAGTGTTCGGTGCGCCAACCAGCCCGAAGTTGCAACGGTCGGCTGCACCAGGAATGGAAGGAAATCGCGCACCAGACATGAACAGTGGTTGTCCGGTGGCACACCGGACTGTCCGGTGCGCCACCCGACAGAAGGCAAGATTAGCCTTCCAAGAATGCCTCCAACGGCTCCTAGCCGTCTTGGGGCTATAAAAGGGACCCCTAGGTGCATGGAGGAGTTAACCAAGCATACTTTGAGCATTCTAAGTCTTCCACACTCCGTCTCCGCGCACTTGATTGACTTTGTTAGCGATTTGAGCTCTGTTCTAGTAGTGAACTCGTTGTGCTTCATTCGAGCTCAAGTCTTGGCTTGTGTGTGTGCGTATGGCTGCGGATTTGTGTGTGTTTCTTCCCACCCTTACTCTTGTGCTTTCACTTTGATATTTGTTGTAAGGGCGAGAGACTCCAACTTGTGGAGATTCCTCGCAAATGGGAAAAGAGATAAGCAAAGAAGAACATCGTGGTATTCAAGTTGATCATTGGATCACTTGAAAGGGGTTGAGTGCAACCCTCGTCCATTGGGACGCCACAATGTGGAGGTAGGCAAGTGTTATACTTGTCGAACCACGGGATAAACTCGCGTGTCTTTTGTGATTGTTTTTCTGTGATACTTGTGTGGTCGCAAGAGCTCGCTACTTAGCCATTCTAACACTTAACCAAGTTTTGTGGCTATTAGTTGTTGAATTTTACAGGATCACTTATTCACCCCCCCTCTAGGTGCTCTTAGATCCGGCGCAGCCCGTGTCACGAGATGAAATCTCGGAGATGGGAGAAACTCCAGAGGAACGGGTCTTCAGGGAAAGAAGGAACTCCCGACGACGTGATCGTCGGCAAGCTCAAGAACAGGCTGAGCAGGAAGTAAGGCAGCGCCGAGAGAATCCTCTTTTCGAACGGAACCTGAATCCCGACTTCGCCCGAGCCATGAACACACTGAGCGAGGTCGGTGGAGTATTGGCTCGGATAGCCAATGGCCTCCCCCGAACTCCGGACGCCGAGGGCTATCGGCGGCTGCTCACTCGGGCAGCTAATCATCTTCTACCTCTCGCTCATCCGTCGAGTGATCTACGACACGCCATCCACAGTCGGCGGGATGCACAGAGTTCCATCAATGCTTCACGCGAACGATGACACGAGAATGAGATCCGACGCCGAGAAGAATATGATCGGGACCACGACATCCCTGCATGGAGTCAGGCCACCAGAATTGAGTCGGCAACGGCTTCGACTGGTGGCACAACTCGAGGACGGTCGAGGCACCACGACAACAACTCCCCTCCCCAGGATAGACATCACCATCGACAACAGGAGGACACGTGTGGAGTATCGGCGCTCACTCCACGCCTCAGGGCCATTCAATGGCCCCCTAACTTGAAAGTCTCCAATGTCGACAAGTATGAGCCTAAGCAGGATCCTGGAGGCTGGTTGGCCGTCTACACCACCGCCGCCCGAGCCGCTGGGGCAACCGAAGATGTGATGGCTGCCTACTTGTCCATCGTCCTCGAGCAGGATGCACTGCAATGGCTACGACACCTACCCCGACACTGCATCGACGACTGGAGCGACTTCAGTCAACGTTTCACCGCCAACTTTCAATCTCTCTCCGACAAACTGGCTCAGCCATGGGACCTCAAATCCATCAAGCGCCGAGGGGATGAGACTCTCCGGTCATACCTCAAGAGATTTTAGACCATGAGAAATCGTATCCCCGAGGTCGCGGAAGCGACAGTGATCGAGGACTTCTACCGGGGATCTATCGACTCGGCCTTCGTCAGAGCCATACTGCAAAAAAACGTCGACTACCTCTGAGCAACTGTTTCGGGAAGCCGACCTCTACATCACTGCCGACGAACGAGCTCAGGACCTCATCGGAGGAGCAAAGCCTGCACCGGCGGCACCGCGACGCGACACGAACCAACAACCCGACAAACGTTGGGAGAAGAGGCCTCATGAGGAAGTCCACGCCACCGGACCACCCACCTCTTGCGCCCGAGGAGGACCTCGCGGAGGCAAACATACACTAGACGACATCCTCGACGCCCAGTGCTCGTACCACAAAGACATGCACCACACCCTTCGGAACTGCAGAGACTTCAAGCACTCCGTGGGGAACGACCGACCATTCCAACCTCTGCCACCTCCCCCACCACGAGGAGGACCTGGAGAACCTCGACAACCTCAACAACATGAGGGGGGAGGAGGCGGAGCGTTCCCGCACGTCGATGGAGAAGTCAACGTCATCTTTGGCGGGCATGGATCGCAGGAAAGTAAGAGGCAGCAGAAGCTCAACGACCATCAAATACTGGTGGCGGCCACCGGCCCTCCCGCCCCGTATTGATGGTCCGAGCACCCGATCACCTTCACTCGAGAAGATCAGTGGCTCAACTTCGATCACCCGGGCAAGTACCCGCTCCTCATCAACCCGGTGATCCGAGAGAGCAGGGTGAAGAAGGTATTAGTGGACGGGGGAAGCAGCATCAACGTCACCTTCCCCCGATGCTTCAAGGCTTGGGAGTTCCCCTCAAAGAGCTCGACGAGTCAGACACTCCTTTCTTCGGCATCGTGCCGACTGAAGAAGAATATCCACTCGGACACATCTACATGCCAGTCACCTTCGGAACTCCGGAAAACTACAGAACCGAGTTCCTAAGGTTCGAGGTGGCGAACTTCGACTGCGGATGCAACACCATCATCGGTAGGCCTGGATTGGCGAAGTTCATGGCCATTCCACATTATACGTACATGATATTGAAGATGCAAGTACCACAAGGAATCATAACTGTGCGTGCTGACTTCCAAGGCGCCGCAGAGTGTTTTCGAGTGGCCATTCAGGCGGTCCTCACCACCAAACCATCGGCGGCTTCTTCTGCGCAGGCGAACTCAAAGCCTGAGGAAGACCTCGCGGTACCCACGAATGAAGCTCAAGTCGTGACCTTTATGCGGCCGACTGAAGAAACCAAGAGAATCAACCTCGGGTTCGCCGATGAGCGCAAGACTGCCATCATCAGTTCTAGCCTGGATGACAAATAGGAAGGCGTGCTCGTCCAGTTTCTGCAAGATAACCGAGACGTATTCGCATGGCAACCTGCGGATATACCGGGAGTCCCGAGAGAACTGGCCGAGCACAAACTGAAGGTTTACCCCTAGGCGAGGCCAATCCGACAAAAATTATGTTGTTTCACGCCCGACAAGAGAGAAGTCATCCGTGCAGAGCTGGCTCGCTTGGTTGCGGCAGGATTCATTAGAGAAGTGTTACATCCCGAGTGGTTAGCAAATCCTGTTCTTGTACTAAAAAAGAATAAAGTGGATTGGCGCATGTGCGTCGACTATACGGATCTCAACAAACACTGTCCGAAGGATCCCTTCGGACTTCCTAGAATAGACCAGGTGGTAGACTCAACCGCCTGGTGTTCTATGTTGTCTTTCTTAGATTGCTATTCCGGGTATCATCAGATCAGCTTGGCAAAAGAAGACGAGGAAAAACAGCATTCATCACCCCATTCGGGGCTTTCTGCTATACCTCCATGCCGTTTGGCCTTAAAACGCTGGAGCGACTTACCAGAAAGCCATTCAGACATGCTTAGCCAACCACTGGGGCAAGCGTGTGGAAGCTTATGTGGATGACGTTGTGATCAAGATAGAAAACTCAGAAAATTTCATTGAAGATTTATAGCTGGTCTTCAACAGTCTGCGGCGATATCGATGGAAGCTTAACCCTGAAAAGTGTGTCTTTCGAGTACCAGTAGGAAAATTGCTCGGGTTTATTGTCAGCCACTGGGGGATTGAGGCTAATCCAGAAAAGATCGAGGCTATCATGAGAATGGAGGCACCACAATCACAGAAGAAAGTACAAAGACTTACTGGATGCATGGCAGCCTTAAGCAGGTTCATATCAAGGTTGGGAGAAAAAGGCCTACCGTTCTACAAGTTGCTCAATAAGGTAGACAAGTTCCAGTGGACTTCAGAGGCTCAGGAAGCTCTAGATGCCCTGAAGAAATTCCTGACAACACCACCAGTGCTAAAGCCGCCGTGCCGAGCCACGCCGAGTCAACCGGCCGAAGATCTGCTGTTATACATCTCTTGCACGACTCACGTGGTGAGCACCGTGTTGGTAGTTGAGCAAGCGGAAGAAGGACATGCGTACCCAGTACAACATCCAGTTTATTTCATCAGTGAAGTCCTGGGTCCCTCGAAGAAGAAATATCCTCAAGTTCAAAAACTATTGTATGCAGTACTTCTAACTGCACGCAAGCTCCGTCACTACTTTTACGATCACAAAGTTATAGTAGTCACTGGATTTCCAATAGGGGATATTCTCCACAACAAAGAAGCCATCGGAATAATAACCAAGTGGGCCTGTGAGCTGGGAGCTCACGACATTGAGTTTCGACCTTGTACTGCAATCAAGACTCAAGCATTAGTTGACTTCGTATCAGAATGGACCGAGCAACAAGTGCTAGATAACCCAGAGGCTGCAGAAGTATGGCGGATGTATTTCGGTGGCTCGTTGAAGCTGTAGAGGGCAGGCGTAGGAATCCTCTTCATTGCACCTGGAGGTGAACAACTCAAATATGCTCTTCAGTTACTATTCTCAGCGTCCAACAATGCAGCAGAATATGAAACTTTGATTCATGGGCTGAACATTGCCATATCACTGGGCATCAAGAGACTGATGGTATATGGAGATTCATTGGTGGTCATAAGTCAGATAAATAAAGAGTGGGATTGCTTGAATGATTCTATGGAAAATATTGCACCACCGTCCAAAAGCTAGAAGACAAATTCGAAGGGCTGGAATTTCATCATGTGGAGAGAGATTGCAACGTGGTAGCTGATGCGTTGTCAAAACTAGGATCCAGTCGGACTCAGGTCCCGCCTGGAGTTTTCGTCCAAGAAGTACTATGCCCGAGCATTTCATTAGATTGGGCAGAAGAGTGCAATATTCTGAGCCAACCAGAGTCAAATTCTGATGACTGGAGGGAACCAATCATCAGATATATAAAGAATGAGGAGGAGCCGGATGACAAAAATGCAGCAGAGCGCATTGCGAGGCAGTCAGCTCACTATACTCTCATTGGGGAAACACTATACAGAAGGGGCACGACAGGAGTCTTCATGAAATGCATTCTTTCGGCTACTGGGAAGCAACTGCTAGATGAGGTCCATGCTGGGCAATGCGGGATACACGCAGCATCCAGGACTCTAGTTGGGAAGGTCTTCAGGTCTGGTTTCTACTAGCCAATGGCAAAAAGTTACGCAGCCGAGTTAGTCCAGAGATGTGAAGCTTGTCAATACTTATCAAAACAACAGCATCTACCAGCACAGCAACTGCAAACCATACTTGTGACATGGCCATTCACGTGCTGGGGACTGGATATGATTGGACCCTTCAAGAAAGCTCAAGGATGATACACTCATGTACTGGTTGCTATTGACAAATTCACTAAGTGGATAGAGTACAAGCCCATTGCTTCTCTAACTTCAGCTAAAGCAGTGGAATTCATACAAGACATAATATTCAGGTTCGGAATACCGAATAGCATCATAACTGACCTGGGATCCAATTTCACTAGTTCAGAGTTCTTTGATTTCTGTGAACAAAAAAGCATCCAGATCAAATATGCATCAGTGACACACCCAAGAGCCAACGGGCAGGTAGAAAGAGCCAACGAAATGATATTGGAAGCACTCAGAAAGAAAGTCTTCGACAAGAATGAAAAGTTTGCAGGAAAGTGGATCAGAGAGTTGGCATATGTGGTCTGGAGCCTGAGAACTCAACCTAGCCGAGCTTTGCATGGAAACACTCCCTTCTTTATGGTCTATGATTCAGAGGTAGTACTACCTGCTGATCTCAAGTTTGGGGCACCAAGATTGATCTTCGAAAACATAGCTGAAGCTGAGGCCACTAGACTAGAGGATGTTGATATACTGGAAGAAGAACGATTGAATATAGTGATTCAGTCAGCCAAGTACCAGCAAACTCTGAGGCGCTATCATGATAAGGCCATATGGCATCGATCCTTCACAGTGGGAGATCTTGTCCTCCGCTGAATTCTAACGGGGGAGGGACGACACAAATTATCGCCACTATGGGAAGGACCATTCATAGTAGCAGAAGTCACTCGGCCTGGATCATATCGTCTTACTCAAATGGATGGCACAGAAATAGGGAACTCATGGAATATAGAGCATCTTAGGAAGTTTTACCCCTAGCTAGAATTCAAAAGCTATTGGGATGGTACTGTATTCTGTAATTGGATAATGCACCATCAATAAAAAGTCTTCATTCTCAAAGGCACTCGAACTGTTTATTGTCAATCTACATGCTTACTCGACTCAGGGTGACCACTATACCCTACTAATGGAGCAATCGACTTAAGTTGGCGACAACTTAAGGCGGTGTGACACGCTCACGCTTACTCAACTCAGGGTGACCACTATGCCCTACTAACGGAGCAATCGACTTAAGTCGATGACGACTTAAGGCGGTGTGACATGCTCACGCTTACTTAACTCAGGGTGACCACTATGCCCTACTAACGGAGCAATCGGCTTAAGTCGGCGATGACTTAAGACGGTGTGACATGCTCATGCTTACTTAATTCAGGGTGACCACTATACCCTACTAACAGAGCAATCGACTTAAGTCGGCGATGACTTAAGGCAGTGTGACATGCTCACGCTTACTTAACCCAGGGTGACCACTAGACCCAACTAACGGGGCAGTCGGTTTAAGTCAGAAGTGACTTAAATCGGCGCGACATGCTCACGTCTACTCGATCTAGCATAAGCACGCTTGCGATTACTCGTCTTAGGGCGATCTCTACGCCTCGCGAAATAGAAAGAAGTTTCAAAACCATCACATTGCACTTACTTCTGCAAACGTAACAACTGTTGAATTCAAACAACAGAAAAATAATAATAACATTTAGTACCAAGAATACTTTCTAACAGAATATTCGAGCACATTGACCACATACACAATGCATTCAGTGTTTCTACTTGGTAATGTTTTTCTCAGGAGCAACTGATGAGGAAGAGCTACTCGAAGAATCAGGAGCAACGTTGACATCAACAATTATGTCGTCAGGAACAATCACACCCGACCTTCTCATCAAGATCCGCCCCGCGCGAATGGCTTTGTCCATAGCCTTGTCACGCTGAGCCTTCAAAGTAGTGGAAGTGTCTTCAGCAGCCTTGACAGCCAGCCGAGCAGCTTCTAGCTCCTGGACGACTAATCTTTTGGAAGCGCGTAGATCCTTGATGACAAAATCTTTGCTTGACACCAATTGCCTAAGACGAAGGATTTCATCCTGGGACTCTTGCAGCTTGTGACGGTGATTATCCAAGTTTGTCATGGTAAAGCGATGGCTCCTCTCTAAGATAGTCAAAAAATTGTTGGCGTCACGATACAACCTATCAAGGTTATCGCGAGAAGCTGCAAGGGCACATTTTCTTCCTACAGACAAGAATCAGCTCTCAAACACCCAGCGGGCAGCAAGAACACAGCAGAGAAAGTCAAAATAAACTTACTTCATTAGTCACCCTTTTAGAGTCAAGCTGAGCACTGAGAGAGGAATTCAATAAGTTGGCATCATC
The DNA here is from genome assembly GCF_902167145.1 of Zea mays. Taxonomy (NCBI): domain Eukaryota; kingdom Viridiplantae; phylum Streptophyta; class Magnoliopsida; order Poales; family Poaceae; genus Zea; species Zea mays. The sequence continues at coordinate 39,993,093 of NC_050099.1, read as the reverse complement.
TAAAGAAGCAGAAACTTGAGCCAGGTTTATCTGACCCTGAGAGTACTTCTCCTTGAGCTCAGAGTACCACCGGACCATATCTAGAAAGAAATGGTTGAAGAAATATATTCAGTAAAAAGCAGATTAATCAAATAGCCAAAGAGGAAACAGAGGCACTAACCAGCATTTGTCACCTCCAAATCAGATACCTGCCGCTGAAGCAGCATTGGATTCCAATGCGTCAGAGACAGAGCTCTTTCTGGGACAGAGGCACCCTGTGATCTCAGCTGACCAGCCATCTCGTCAACCAAAGCCTGATATTGAAAACGAATGAGTGCAAAGACAGTATTTCGCCCGGAGTATAGCCAGATCGGGAAAAAAAGCCAAATTACCTGAAGATTGGAGAAGAATGAAGGAAGCCCCAAATCATGAGAAGCCAGTTGGTGACTCGACGAAGGAATATCAATCGAAGCAATCTGAAAAGCATCATTGGGGATCAACTCAACATCACCAGCAGGAATCAAAACTCTAGCGTCAGGTGCGTCGGTCTCTAAGGTGACTTCCTGATTTGAAGCACGTGTTGCTGCCATATAATCAGAATGTGGAGGAGAAGACCCGACGTGGACATCCATGGAGGTATGAGAAGGGGAGCCCGCTCGGACACCCTCGGGGGCTGGGTCGTAGCCCACATTGCCCATCGGAGCCGGATCACCACCGACAGCACCCTCGGGGGCTGGGTTGTAGCTCGCGCTGCCCAGTCGAGCCGGATCATTATCGGCAACACCCTCGGGGGCTGGGTAACCGCTAGCACCATCCTTGGGGACCGGGTTCTCTGCAGCAGCCACCTCTAAGGCTAAAGGATTCTCAGTCACCTCCATGGGAATGGAGCAACCTAGACCAGCTTCTTGATTCTGAAAACCACACTCCAAGGTCGACGAGGCACGAGACGCTGCTCGGGATAACTCTAACCCCACATCCGGAATGTTAGTGCAAACGTCCATCATGCCACCATCTGTTGGCTCGTATAGCAGATCTTCAGGAACCATATCCTCGAGAGCCTGATCAAAATTTGCTATGGACAACTCTTGCAGACCAACAAGAGCAGACAAAGCTGGAGAAGGAACATCACTACTCTCCCCACTGACTAGGTAGCGCCGACTGTTTTTCCGAATTAAGGGGATTTCCTCATCTTCTTCCTCATCCTCGTCAACAATACGAACAACACACCCATTGGGGTCAGCTCTGGCCGGATTGCACCCATTGGGGTCAGCTCTAGCTGGATTGCACCCATTGGGGTCAGCTCTGGCTGGATTGCATCTAGTGGGTTCAGCATCATCGAGGTCACACCCATTGGGGTTAGCGTCAGCAGGGTCACACCCATTGGGATCAGCTCCAGTAAAAAGTTCCACTGGTACTTCTTCAGCAGCAGGAACAGAAGGGCCGACATCCTGATTCAAACATGACACTCGCCGAAGCCTCCTCTTTTTCTTCTTCTTCCCCTCGACAGGAGCAGTTGAGTGACTGGCCGGGCGAAGGCGCTTTGGGTGAGCACCATCAGATTTTTGAGCATTCAAGGTTTTTTCGGGCTCTGGGATAATCGCAATAGCTATGGTTTCAGTAGGGACAGAGTCAGAAGAATCCTCAGCCAACATGTCCAGCATAGCACTTATCTCTGCATCGCTTGGGTTTATAGGCATCTCAAAGTGAACTTGTCTCTCATCATTGGGGAGATCACCAAGTGAAGCAACCAGAGCCTCAACTTCTTCGGGAGAGGGTCGCACTCTAAGACCCAAGCCATTGTCACTAGCAGGAGGATTGGACACAAAATTGAAAAAAGTCTTGGAAGGTGGCAGATTCCAGGCAGAATATGCAACAGGAGCACCAATATTCGACACTTTGCCTCTGAGGATCATCTCCAGCCGGCTTACCAAATCCACAACAGGAATCCTCTTGTTGGTAACTCGGGTTGAGTCAGTGACACCACTATACAAATAAGCCGGGTACGCTCTGTCCTTCAGTGACTGAATGTTCTTAAAAACAAAGTCTGCAACTACAGCTTCAGCAGTCAGACCTCTCTCCTTCAACAAACCAATTTCGGCAAGCAGAACCCTGGCCTATGTTATCTCCAAGTCTGTGGGGGATTCAGTCCAACTTGGAGCACAAACATCTGACTGTCTCCCTGACCGAGGGGGAGGGACTTGCCATGATTCTCTACAATAAACCACTCCAAGCGCCATCCTTTGATGCTGTCCTTGAGTGGGATGTCGAGGTACTATCTTCCTCCCACGATGCATCTCCAAACTCACACCACCCACGAGCTGGTGCTGCCCCCGGCCATTCTAGGCCGACAATGATATAAGTACTTCCACAAGCCAAAATGCGGCAGAATTCTGAGGTAGGCTTCACACAAGTGAACAAAAACAGAAACTTGCAGAATAGAGTTGAGATTCAGATGAGTCAGATTCAGATGGTAGAAATCAAGGAGACCATGAAAGAAAGGAGAAATAGGAAGAGCAAGGCCGCAGATGAGAAAAGGAATGTAAATAACAGACTCGTGGGTATCCTCCGTTGGGACAGTAACCCCACGACAGATCTGCCAAGAGCAAAGCTCCTTTGGAGGAAGAACTCCGACGGAGACAAGATGGAGAAGGTCCGACTCAGAAACAACAGACATATGATTACCTGTGAAAGGTAATTGGCTGTTGGGATCGATGGGAGGAATAATCGCAGCGGTGGAATTCTGACTCTTCGCTTGGGCGCCATCTCAATCTCGTCGGCGAACTGGGCAGAAGCGAGATCACAGGGAAACAGAGAAGGTCTAGAAGCAGAAAGTAAGGCTAGGGCTCAGAATACAGAGGCATGCGACGACGCGGTACAAATGGGGTTTTCCCGGGTCAGACACCGATTCTAAAAGTGCCAGTCATCACTTGATTGTTACTTCTAAAATGCCGACGTGGCTCAATGTAACTCAACCGTTATTTCTAAAACACTGACGTCATCGGTCTTCACTCAGTTGTTACTTCTAAAACGCCGATGTGGCTCAATGTAACTCAGCCGTTATTTCTAAAACGCTGACGTCACCGGCCTTCACTCGGCTGTTACTTCTAAAACGCCGACGTGGCTCAATGTAACTTAGTCGTTATTTCTAAAACGCGGACGTCACCGGTCTTTACTCGACTGTTACCTCTAAAACACCAGCGTCGCAAAAACCATTCAGCTATTACCTCTGAAGATACTGACAGTAAATCAGCCATTTTTTCTCTAAGAATATGTAGGCGGACTTAAAAATGCGACTAAACAATTCCAAGTTGTTACTTGAGCATTACCTCTGAGAAGAACGGCTACATTAAGCACAAGTACAATCGATCGACCGACTGCAAAAGGAACGACAGAAAAACAAGAAATGCACACAGAACAAGCTGAAGTCTTCTTCATTATATAAGGAGGGGAAGTATTTTCACAAACTTAAAAACCAACTCATTATGAGTTGGTCTTCTTCCCACTATTCGATACATTACACTACTACATTACATTTCACTACACTATACTACTAACTACTACTATATTATTCTACTAATACTACTTCTACTGCTATTTATGTATACTAACATCTAAGCCAGTGGCACTTAGCCACTGGCCTTGCCGCTGCCGCTGCCGCCCTTGCTATCGCCCTTGCCGCCGCCCTTACTGCCGTCACCATCACCGTCGCCCCCGTCGTCGCCGTCGCCCTCGCCGTCGTCGTCACCGTCGTTCCCCTCCTCGGACGAGTCAGAGGAGTTCCCCTCGTCCGAGGAGACCTCCGACTCATCCGAGCCCTCGAGCCCAGCAAGCTCGACGGCCCGGATGTATGTCCACACTTCTGCAGCAATCCCCTGGGAATCGTCTGAGTCGTCAGACGATGCCGGGGGAGGGGCATGGACCGGCGATCCCTCGAACTCAGAGGAGAACTCCTCCTCCGAGTACTCGGAATCGCCGAAGTCCTCCGAGGGAGGAGTCGGCTCACGCTTCCGCTTGTCGCCGGAGTGGTGCGAGGAGCTTTCGCCTTTCTTGCTCTTGCCCATGGTGGAGTAGAAGAGAAGAGAGTAAGCAGCAAGCGGCAGAGAGATGTGTGAAGACACCAGTGAAACAAGCGCTCTATTTATAGAAGAAGAAGGCAACCGCTCATCTCCTACCACGGTCACTGAACAATCACAAATATTCAATAAGCAATCCAAATCGTCTGCAAACAAGTCAGACGGCTGTCGCCGTTTCACGTAACACGACACCCATTGAGACTCAAGTCAACTGCTTGGACGGTATGATTACACCCGCGGTCACGTCAAGTTAACTACTCAGGGGCAGTTTGCTAAACGCTCAGCGCACCAAGTCGTCCCTTGCTCACACCCATTGGGGGGACGTCCAGGAATTTTCAATATATTTTCCCAAGCAGTCACATCCACACAGTATACATAATGAATGTATCAAGACAGAAGAAATATATCGATGGAGATCGAAGGAAAGCCAAAAATAGATGATGAAGTACAAGTCTAATCAACAGAAGCATTGAAGCGCGAAGTGATATGAAGACTAGCCAAGAGCCATCTACCAGATGTCCAATCTGTCGCAGATCAAATAAATTTCAAACCTAACAGGACATGGGCAGATCGCACGCTCGATCTCAAAGGCAAGACTGTACGCTAACCTCTAAAGCATAAAGTTGATGATATAATGCTGATCTCTAAGGCATTCGACGAAGAGGAAAGGATGATTTCTAAAAACAGCATGAGATGAAGACCTTTGAATGGATTATTTTCAGTAATCCACTCAAAGCTCGGGGGCTACACCCATTGGGTGCACCTCCGATGCACCCAATAGATCATCAACCCCAAAAGACAAAATGCTGATTTCTAAAGCATGAAATAAAAATAAAACAATGCTAACTTCTAAAGCATGAGTTCTAAAAAGACTTGAGATGAAGACCTTCGAGTGGGTTATTTTCAGTAATCCACTCGAAGCTCGGGGCTACACCCAATGAATCCTAAATTCCAGAAAGCAGAATGCTGATCTCTAAAGCATAAACCTGAGACAGAGCACCGATTTCTGAGGAATAAAGCGAAGACCGATGAATAATGGCAGAAGAAAACAACAGAAGATCGTTTTTACCAAGTCACTCAGAGTTCAGAAACAATGGCTTGGCGGACCTATTTTCAATGCATTCCTTATCAAAATCAAAAACCGCAAGCTGAACCTAGGATCTTTGGGCCGGTTATTTCTAAATCAACCCAAAGATCGGGGGCTTGTGGGGGACAGATATCCCCCGGGTCCACTGGAAGGCTAAAAGACCCCACGAAAGGCCTTGGGCCCAATAGTTCGTAAGGTCATTCCTTCGTGGGCCTGGGGAGGGACGTCCAGTGAAGTGGATTGACACAAGATTGGATCAACGCAAGCCTAGACGGCCTAATGAATTTGAGCAGCAATCGCGACAATGATCCGACCTTCTCGTACAATGTCCTCATACATCGAAACTGAACGGAGATAGGTCGGCAGAATTATAGGAAGATAGGCTCAGTCGGTTCACTATTACTTAGGCTCACGCTGTTATCATATCCGCATGTAACGCCCCACGGTCGAGTATATAAGGCCTAGGGGGCATCCCCTCAAAAAGATATATCTCACAACTTAGCCAGCCACTCAGTTCTCTAACATCCTCGATACTAGAGAACTCCCTTTGTAACCCATCACACAAAGTATCCACGCCAGGACGTAGGGTATTACGCACCTCGAAGCGGCCCGAACCTGTACAAAATTGTCCACGGTCTCTCGTGCATCTGGCACGAACCATCGAGCTACAGTCGGTAACACCGTCCTACCCCAAAAAGCACCTCGAGGGACAACCCTGGGTGCGCGATCGGACCCAAAACACCGACAACACGTCTATAGATGGCCAAACAGCGGCCCGGCACGGGCCAGACACCCGCGGGCCATAACACTGGTCCAGGCACGTCATGTTGGCCTGCTGGCTGTGCCGGGCCAGCCCTTTAGCCCGTCGGACCATTTGATTAAATCAACGTAAAATTTAAAAAAGGGTGGAGGATGTGGGGTTTGAACTCATTGCTCTGATGTAAGAAGGGCGGGAGACACTGGGTAAAGCTGTCTAACCAGTAGAACATCATGTTTATATGTTTTTAATATGTATATATATGTATATATGTTTTTTATAAAATAAAAAATATATAATCGTCTTAGGCCGGATCAGCACTACGGACCGAGGCTACAGCCCAAGCACGTCACGACGTTCTTGGCTCTTGCAAGCATGAAGTCGTTTCTGAGACCACATTGGCGCAATGGACTCTATGGTGTTTGAGGTTGCTAAATTGGATGGGGCAACAATTATTTGCCACAATAACAGGAAATGAAATGTTATTTGTTGATTTTAAGCGTTAGTAATTGCTACGAAGTAGCATAATTTATATAGAGCGCATCCATATTTTATTGATGCCTGAATTTAGCAATCACTCTATATTTTGATTTATCCTTTTTATAAGTTTGAGTTCATGTGACTTATTTTAGAAACTTGAGCTCACAAACTTTTCTTATTTGGTCTATGTATGGTAGAATTATGTCATTTTATAATCTCTATTCGTTCAGTAGTCGCTGTGAACTCTTTTCTAGTCGCTCACTTCATTGACCGTGTTGTACCAAGATATATTGAATGGAGTAAATAATAACATCAGTTAGCCAAATCAAAAAATATATTATACGGAGAGCGGAGACAATCAATAAAAAATATTGAAATATTTTTACTGGATAGTTTATATAGGTATTGTTATAAGCCGTTTGCAACGCACGGGCAATCGACTAGTATTATTTAACGTGTGTGCTTTGTTTCTTTAATGTCATTTTGTCATTTTTTTTTCTCATGCGATGAACACGAAGATGACAATTCGCAAAACAAAATGATTACGATTCTTAAACCTTTAGTCGGCCGGGGCATGGCATGGCATGTCAAAAGCAAAACAAAATGGCTTATGGAAAACTGGAAGTGCCTAGTCAGTCCAACCCAAAGAGCGATGACGACGCAGGGAACAAAGCCCACGACAAGGCCCAATACGGCCCAAACTTCTGCCACTGGCAAAGCCCTACCAACCCAAGCACCTATATTATGTCCACCCACGCCGCCTCCCTCCGAAACCCTAGAAGCCTCCACCCTCCAGCGCCTCCACCTTCCTCGCCGCCTCACTCCCTCTGGTACGTGCCGTCGGCTCCACCTCTGGCTCGCGCCCTTGCTTGCCGCCGCTGCCGCCGCGATTGGCGCCTAACCTCGGTGTCGTGTTTTTCTTTTCTTAGCAGAGGTCGCAGATCCGTCCGGTTAGACGAAGCCGCCCGCACCCATGGCCTCCGGTGAGCTCGCCTGCACCTACGCCGCCCTCATCCTCAGCGACGACGGCATCGCCATCACCGTGCGTTCTCTCACGCTGCAGTGTTCTTTTAATCTCAGAGTTTTCTTTTTTTTGAGCGGTCGCGTGGTTATGTGGGGGGTGTTTCTTGTTTGCAGGCCGAGAAGATCGCCACCATCGTGAAGGCGGCCAACATCAAGGTCGAGTCCTACTGGCCGGCGCTCTTCGCTAAGCTCCTGGAGAAGCGCAGCGTTGAGGATCTAATCCTCTCCGTGGGATCTGGTATGCACCCTGTCTTGCTATCAAGATACTTTCGTGTGTTTATATGCCGGTGGATGGTGGTTATTCTTGTAGATTTACCTTATTCGGTTATGTCCCTAGTTTTTTTTACAATCTTAATTCTTAACGTCTTTAAATATTGTTCGTATTACCCAACCCTGTGATAGGGTCAGTTCTGTCCTACTTGACCGATTAGTAGTACATTATAAGATCTCACATTCATTGTAACCGAACCTTACTGTGTATTTGTACTCACTAAACTGAGTATTAAGTATCTTTCTGTTTACTTGAATTGAACCTTAGTTTTTTTTTCAATGCTAAATTTGACATGTATGTGACTCCAATCTTCATTGTGCTAGTGAAATGGAGAGGCATTGCCATGAGTACATTCAGGATGCATTTGGCCCCTTATTTTGTTCCAGAATTACCTTACATCCACTAATGAGTTCCCTGTGCATGTTTATACTGGTTTATACTGGAACTTCATGCTAGATTGTGTTAATTTGTCGCCCTTTGTGTTGTTAGTCTTGAATTTGTGCATAAGATTTTTCCAGTTCTATTCTGAAAGGACTAACAATTTGCTGTATTGAAATTCGTTTGTAGGTGGTGGCGCTGCTCCAGTTGCTGCTTCCGCCCCAGCTGGGGGTGCTGCAGCTGCTGCTGCCCCTGCTGCAGAGGAGAAGAAGGAAGAGCCCAAGGAGGAGTCTGATGACGACATGGGCTTCAGCCTGTTCGACTGAGACCCTCGCTACCCAGCCATTAGCAAATTCGCTTATGCTGTCCAAGACTTATCTTACGTTATGTCTGTAGGCTTTTGTTATTACAAGTACTCAAGTTTTGAGTTTTTGAGATGTGGCTATGACAATGTGATGAAGAACCCTAAACCATCGTATTAGAGTGAAACTTGTTTCTATATAGAGTTCCAAGTTTCTTGAACCTCAAACTTGCTCTGGTTGATGCTCTGATGTTTTCAGTCGGTGCTTTTTAATCGAAGTCAACCGATTTTCGAATTGTTTGCTGAATTGCACGGTGATCTTTTTAGCCTCACTGTCACTCACCTGTCATGGCTATCGGAAACAACGGCAACTCCTGCAGGATTGCATCAGTCTACGAAACTTGATAATGATACTGTGTGATCGTCCAATTCAATGTGTGTTTGGCAAAGTTATTTTTAAACAAAAGCATATTCATGTAGCGGTAAAACATTCTAGAAGTATAACATATGTTTTCGTTTTATCTTTGATAGAGATATTAAACCAAAGGTTATATTCACATAGCTCCTCTCTGAGTAAGATAGTTTTTTCTCATCTTATCTAGCAATATTAATATAGCAAAAACGTAGTATGCACCTAATAATACAAGCTCACACCAAGATAGAGTTGTAAATGAGGAATTTCTCACCAGGTTTGGACGCATCAATACATCGGGTATATAATTCATTCCATACTTACCCTTGTTTGGATACGAGGTCCCCAGTAGAAAGTAGATCCACATCCTCATCACATCAAGAATTCCATACGTTGAGACATTGAGTAAGCACACAAGCCATCATCTGTGAGGCATTGAGCAATCACACGAACCAGTAGTTTCCTATCGATTAGTAATTCCTAGGTCTTAACGTTGGACATCAAGAATTCCTAGGTCTTACTGTTAGTAGTAATCCTGTAGTTTGTCAATTAGGACTTACCTGCTCTTTTTCAGTTAGTCAGTTTCCTTTCGATTGTTCAATCTGAATAAGCTGGCCCGACAATTTGTGGCTGAGCGAGTTTAGCGGGCTAGAGTCGGAGTCCTAGGGGAGTGTACTAGTGCTTGCAAGACGTGGGATGGCATGACCAAGAAATGCAGCATGAAGTGCATGTAAGAGTCTAGTCTTTTATATATATATATATATATATATATATATATATATATATATATATATATATATATATATATATATATATATATATATATATATATATATATATAGTATTAGGAGCCCTGGGCTTCTATTACTGCAGTGAGCCCCGGCCACCTACCGACCAACCAGGTGTGCAGACCGCACCAGACCATTTTTGGTTTACTGTCCCCGACTGCTTACGCCAAATTAACATATGAGTTACGATGATGTGTGTTGCCATTTATGCAAATATAGTTTGTGCACGATTTAGCTTTCTGGGCCCACGAGAACTTTTATTTGATGGCCCATTTTACCCACGCATTTCTTTACCCTAACTGCTCCCATCTTTATCTCCCGAAGGCACGTAGCCGCCGCCAGTTTCTTCTTCCCCCATCTTCATCTTCCTCGCAGCGCCGGTGCTACATCTCCAGACTGCCCCTGCTCCGTGCGGACCCACTCTCCAGCGCGACTGCACGGCTGTTGTTCCCGCGGGTGGAGATGGCGGCGGTCAACCTCCTCGCTGAGTCTGCCGCGGTGCGCTTGAGGGCGCCGGCGCCACCGAGCGCGGGGGAGGAGCTTGTCTACTTCTCGATCTCATACTGAATCAAAAGCTTCAACTCGGTACGTGAGGTGATAGCTGCATACACAGCGAGGTTCTCGTTAGCAACTGAAATAATATTCTTTTGTTCATCCTTTCTAGGTTGAGTCGGAGGCGCCAAGGAGATAAAAAACTACTAGACAAGTTCATTGACCATTCAACTGGCGACCCCCTAGATTTACTTGACCAGAAAACGGTGCGGTTGGCTCTCAAATCAGCAGCAGGGAAAAAGAGGGCTGCACCCGATGACGACGACGAGAAGTTCGAGGTGGACCCTGAAGGCCGTATAATCGTGCGCGAAGAGCGGGAGAAGTGGAAAAAGAAGCCGGTCCCTCGTGACGACGAGGAGGCTGATGGAAAGAGCTCTGTCAGAAGCCAGTCCATCAAGAAGAGAAGGACATCCGGCTCTGGCTGGGCCTACACTGGTCACGAGTACACCAGCAAGAGGGCCAGTGGTGATCTGAAGAAGAAAGACAAGATGGAACCTTACGCGTACTGGCCGCTGGACCGTAAGCTTCTCAATCGCAGGTCGGACCGCAAGGTGTCTGCGCGCAAGGGTATGTCCAGTGTCATGAAGATCACCAAGAAGCTCGAAGGGAAGAGTGCAAGCGCCGCGCTTTCTGCTAAACGGTCGGGAAAAACGTGAACAGGAATAATTATCTCTTATATCATATTGTAAAATCTGAAACAGTTCTCATGTAGATGGTTAGCTTGCATTTTACGCTACAATTACCTCAGATCACTTCTTGTTGTATCTTATACCAATTTACGAAATTTCTTGATGTGTTTTATGACAACCTCATGCGCTGAGAGATACATTCGGTCTACATTCGTTATTATGAAACAGATGGACGATTTACGCTAAAATTCATACTCATTTACGTTGTTTTGGTTCACGATTTACGCTTAAATCCGTCCGAGCCAGAACCCGCGCATGACCGGTGGCGCGTGATTTTCGCGCCGTAAATTTGGTATACGAAACAGGCATATGATTTACGCTAAATTTCGTACTCATTTACGATGTTTTAGCTCACGTTTTACGCTGGAATCCGCCCGAGCAGAACCCGCGAACTGCGGATGTAAATTAAAATTTATTTCCTTCTACTAATGCTCCTCGAACCGTAACTGTCCCTTTATTTACGTGATTATGCAGCACGTCTTTCCTTATATCAAACTGGTCAAGATTTATATAATGCATGGTTTATGCTATTATGTTACACATCGTTATGCAGTCGTAAACGGTGTGCACATGGTAATATTCGTTTCCGTGAGTCAAGGTACAAAATATCCCTTCTATGCATGATTTATGCACATTACTACATATATTTATGTGTGCGTATTTGTTTTCTCCCGTAACTGCGCCTTTATTTACGCGCACGAAGAGCACGTCTTTCCTTATCTCAAAACCGGTGGGAGATTTTAAATGTTTGCATGGTTTACGCTATCATGTATCACAACGTTATGCAGTCGTAAACGTCTAGCACATGCAAATATTCGTGCGCGCGATTCCTGGCATGCAAAGATTCCATTTATGCATGAGTTATGCACATTTGTACACATATTTATGGTTGCGTAATTGCATGTCGCGTGTAAGACGGGATACGTGGTTATCCTTTGCATAAATGGTGCAGGCTGGCGTCCAGTGGGCCGAACGCGACCCGATCGGTCTCCCTGGCTGGGGCTTCGCCCACTAACGGAAGCCCAGGGCTTCCATTACCTCTTCCCTATATATATATATATATATATATATATATATATATATATATATATATATATATATAAACACGGGTCAATTTTATATAGCACCAAAATCACCTGTCTCTAGTTCTTCAGTTGATTGGAGAGTTCATGAGTGTGAGCGTCGACAGCTAAACTCGTCGGATTTGCAACATTTGGCATCAGAGCCGAGGAAAAAGACCGGGAAGATGTCTGTATCGCCGGAGCACTCGAGGACACCGCAGTTCCGACGAGGACGTTCGTCGCCGCGACGATCGCGGACTCGCGAGATTGTCATCAAGCGCATCGTGGAGCGTATCATGGCGCCTGGATCGATCACTTACCCGATTCTCACGAAGAAGAACTACAACCACTGGGCTTTGCTGATGAAGGTGAAGATGCAAGCGTGCGAACTATGGGAGGCTGTGGAGATCAGCGACGACGACGAACGCGATGATCGGATGGCGCTCGATGTCATCTACAACGTCGCGCCACCGGAGATGGTCACCATGTTGGCCATCAAACCGACGACAAAGGAAGCCTGAGAAGGCCTGAAGACGCTGTGAATCAGCGATGATCGAGTGAGGAAGTCGACGACACAGAGGCTACGCCGCGAGTACGAGATGTTGTCGTTCCGTGACGGCGAGTTGGTGGAGGCGTTCACACTTCGGCCAATCGACGTCGTCGCACAGCTCGCCATGCTGTACTTAACGGAGGAGCAGTGGGAAGTCCGGTGGAAGGAGAAACACCGAAATGACACCGACGCTTCGAAGTCCGGTAACCACAGGCGATGTCCACGTCAGGGCACGTCAAGCAATACCGGTGAGCGAACTGGTGTTGGGAAAGGCCGCGCCGTCGGCCGTGACCAGTGCCAGAGCTGCGGTAAAACTGGATTGTTCGTCCAAGCCCAACAAGAGGAAGGCCCATGTCGCGCAGGCCGAAGAGGAGGAGGGGACTCTGCACGGGTCTCCTGCGTCCAGCTTTGTCCTGTCACGAACCATGTATAGCCTGGGTTAGTACCGCCTCGCTTGTGGGAGGGGACCGTGGCCGGCTTATAAAGGCGAGCTTCCCTTCTCTCTCAGCCTGGGTTTTGAGATGTGAGTGTGGAGCTCGCTGCTGAAGGCCGGTCCACGAGCGCATGAACACTCGAACGCATGTCGAGTGTGGGTTTTTCGACAGACTGGCCTAGGTATGCTGACAAATGGCATCGAAGCCCAGGCCACCTGTTTAGTGGGATGGTGTTGAGCACCAAAATGAACCGCCGGACGGTCCGCGGTCCAAACGGTCCGCGCGTGCAGAACCGATTTGGGTTCCAAGTTTCTTGCTGTGTTTGTTGGCTAGATTCACGAAATTAGCTTGGAGAGTTTGTTTGTAACGGGTTCAGCCCCCCTCCTCTATAAATACAGAGGAATACGACCGATTTGCAATCATCAATCGAATCAATAATCAGTTTATCTCGCATTTATTTCTTGTACATTTAGGAGTAGTTCTAGTTTAGCCTTCTAATCCCCAAATTCTCTACGTCGATTATAGGAGTCTAGGTTTGTCCAACAAAACATTAAGACATCTTTCCTAGCAGTTATGCCTTCTAAATGTGAATGACACTCTTGCTTGGTCTATCCCAGTAAGCTGTTTCTTGTGTGCATAGATAGGCTTCGGAATTTGTTTGTATTCTTCCACACTTCGGATTTTCAAGGTGTCTAGTGGATATACAGAATTACAATTACTCTGCAGAGTTTTCCTTTTAGTTTGTAGTAGGTGGATCATTTGTTTGTTGCATCATTCGACTCTAAGCTTCTTAATACCTTCAGCTCTAATTCTCTTCTGTAGATCAAATCTCGTAAGGATTGAAGCATCCGTTTAATATGCTTAATTCATTTCCTTGCACGCAGGTGTCGTTGGACTGATTCAGAAGCTCTAGGTGCAAGTGATGGCACTCCACATAAAATTGCGGTCGCTCTGAGAGCACCTAGAGGGGGGGTGAATAGGTGATCCTGTAAAACTCGAAACTTAACTCACAAAACTTGATTAGGAGTTAGCACAAATAATGCCAAGTGGCTAGAGAGGAGTCTCAACAAAACACAATAACCACAAGAGATAAATCACAGAGATGGCACAGTGGTTTATCCCGTGGTTCGGCCAAGACCAACGCTTGCCTACTCTACGTTGTGGCGTCCCAACGGACGAGGGTTGCAATCAACCCCTCTCAAGCGGTCCAAAGACCCACTTGAATACCACGGTGTTTTGCTTGCTTTACTATATCCCGTTTGCGAGGAATCTCCACACTTTGGAGCCTCTCGCCCTTACACTTAGATGATCACAAAGAAGCACGGAGTAAGGGAGGGATGAGCAACTCACACAAGACACAAAGATCACAGCAAATACGCACACACAAGACCCAGACTTGAGCTCAAGAGACTATCACAAGTTTCACACTAGAATGGAGCTCAAATCACTAAGAATGTCGAACAGGTGCGCAAGAATGGAGTGTGAGTGATCAACAATGCTCAAAGGATGCTTGATATACTCCTCCATGCGCCTAGGGGTCCCTTTTATAGCCCCAAGGCAGCTAGGAGCCATTGAGAGCAATCCGGGAAGGCAAATCTTGCCTTCTGTCGCCTGGCGCACCGGACAGTCCGGTGCACCACCGGACACTGTCCGGTGTGGATTTCCTTCCTTATTTAGCGAAGCCGACCGTTGGCAGCCATGGAGCCGTTGGCGCACCGGACACTGTCCGGTGCACACCGGACAGTCCGGTGCCCCCTACTAGCCGTTGGCTCAGCCACGTGTCCCGCGCGGATCGCGCGACCGACCGTTGGCCCGGCCGACCGTTGGCTCACCGGACAGTCCAGTGCACACCGGACAGTCCGGTGAATTATAGTTGTCGGGGACCATAATTAGGGGTACCCTCAAGACGCCTAATTCTCAGCTGGTAACCCCCATCAGCATAAAGCTGCAAAGGCCTGATGGGTACGATTAAGTCAGGGATCAGTCCACACGAGTGACTCGATCACGCTTCGCCCGAGCCTAGCCTCGGCCAAGGGCAGCCGACCTCGAGAGACTTCCGTCTCGCCCGAGGCCCCCCTTTTAACGGCGGACACACCTCCGGCTCGCCCGAGGCCTTGGCTTCGCTTAGAAGCAACCCTGACTAAATCGCCGCGCCGACTGACCAGGTTGCAGGAGCATTTAACGCAAAGGTGGCCTGACACCTTTATCCTGACACGCGCCCCCCGGCAGAGCCGAAGTGACCGCCGTCACTCCACCGCTCCACTGACCAGTCTGACAGAAGGACAGCGCCGCCTGCGCCACTCCGACTGCAGTGCCACTCGATAGAGTGAGTCTGACAGGCAGTCAGGCCTTGCCAAAGGCGCCATAGGAAACTCCGCTCCGCCCGACCCCAGGGCTCGGACTCGGGCTAAGACCCGGAAGACGGCGAACTCCGCTCCGCCCGACCCCAGGGCTCGAACTCGGGCTAAGACCCGGAAGATGGCGAACTCCGCTCCGCCCGACCCCAGGGCTCGGACTCGGGCTAAGACCCGGAAGACGGCGAACTCCGCTCCGCCCGACCCCAGGGCTCGGACTCGGGCTAAGACCCGGAAGACGGCGAACTCCGCACCGCCTGACCCCAGGGCTCGGACTCGGGCTAAGACCCGGAAGACGGCGAACTCCGCTCCGCCCGACCCCAGGGCTCGGACTCGGGCTAAGACCCGGAAGACGGCGAACTCCGCACCGCCCGACCCCAGGGCTCGGACTCGGGCTAAGACCCGGAAGACGGCGAACTCCGCTCCGCCCGACCCCAGGGCTCGGACTCGGGCTCAGCCCCAGAAGACGACGAAACTACGCCTCGCCCGACCCCAGGGCTCGGACTCCGCCCTGGCCTCGGCCGAACGATCTCCGCCTCGCCCGACCCGGGGGCTCGGGCTCGGCCTCGGCCACGGAAGACAGACTCGACCTCGGCTTCGGAGGAGCCCCCACGTCGCCCGACCTAGGGCTCGGGCCCGCCACGTCAACAGGAAGCGCCATCATCATCCTACCCCGAGCCGACTCGGGTCACGAAGAACAAGACCGGCGTCCCATCTGGCCAGCTCCGCCAGATGGGCCATGATGGCGCCCCACAAGCTCTGTGACGATGGCGGCTCTCAGCTCTCTTACGGAAGCAGGGCGACGTCAGCAAGGACTCGACCGCTCCTACAGCTGTCCCTCCGCCAGGCTCCGTTGCTCCTCCGACAGCCACGACATCACGCCAGCAAGGTGCCAAGACCTCTCCGGCTGCCACATTGGCATGTACCTAGGGCACTAGCTCTCTCTCCGCTAGACACGTAGCACTCTGCTACACCCCCATTGTACACCTGGATCCTCTCCTTACAACTATAAAAGGAAGGACCAGGGCCTTCTTAGAGAAGGTTGGCCGCGCGGGGACAAGGACGAGACAGGTGCTCTCTTGGGGCCGCTCGCTTCCCGCACCCGCGTGGACGCTTGTAACCCCCCTACTGCAAGCGCACCCGACCTGGGCGAGGGACGAACACGAAGGCCGCGGGATCTCCACCTCTCTCACGCCCGTCTCTGGCCACCTCGCCTCTCCCCCCTTCGCGCTCGCCCACGCGCTCGACCCATCTGGGCTGGGGCACGCAGCGCATTCACTCGTCGGCTCGGGGACCCCCCGGTCTCGAAATGCCGACAGTTGGCGCGCCAGGTAGGGGCCTGCTGCGTGTTGACGAACAGCTTCCCGTCAAGCTCCAGATGGGCAGTCTTCAGCAACCTCTCTGGCCCGGGACGGTGCTCCATTTCGGGAGCCTTGAGTTCATGTCCTTCGACGGCAGCTACGACATGATGCTTCTCCCACCGCCGCGCGACAACGACAATGGCGGCCGACAACCCGCCCGCCGGCGGCGGAATCGGCGACATCTTCCCCGCGCGGTGGAAGAACAGCGTTCGAGCTCGTCCCGTCCTCTCCCCCGCCCACGGAGGAGGAGGCGGGGCAACCAAGGCCAAGCGGGAGGCCGCGCTTCGTCGGCTGTCGGGCGAATCGACGTCCCCAGCGCCCCGACGGAAGGCGCGCCGGGCGTCGACCTCGCGCTCGAGACGAAGGCAAGCGCCGTCACCCCGCGACACGCTGATCCCGAGCAAGTGGACGACGCCGGCACACTCGCGAGGAGCCTGCAGGACGTCGCCCTCGTACCTGAGATGACGGTGCAACCAGTCCCCGATGTGACTACTTCGCCCTGCGTCGACCAAAAGGTACCGACTAACTCCCATCTTACGTCATTTCGACTCGGCCTCAACCCGCCAAGCGACTTCGCTTTGGCGGGCGCCCTCATTGAGGCGAGTGCAACCCCACTGGGGTTTCGTATGCGGTCGCCTTGGGACCGGTTGACGGACGTCTCGACCTACGGGCCCTCCGGGTCCGAGGAAGATGACGATCCCAGCATCTGTTGGGATTTCTCTGGACTTGGCAACCCCAGTGCCATGCGGGACTTCATGACCGCATGTGACTACTGCCTCTCCGACTGTTCCGACGGAAGCCGCAGCCTCGACGACGAGGGCTGCGGCCCAAGCCGCGAATGCTTCCACGTTGAGCTGGGGGATCCCTCCGAAGGCAACCATCTTGGCATGCCGGAGGACGGTGACTTTCCTATGCCCGCGCCTCGCGCCGACATCCCGCGGGAGCTAGCTGTGGTCCCCGTTCCGGCGGGGGGTCACGACCCACAGCTCGAGCAAGTCCGCGGGGCGCAGGCCAGGCTCGACGAGGGAACAGGAGCGCTTGATACGATCCGCCGGGACGTCGGGCAGGTATGGGCGGGCCAACCCCCGGCCGGAGAAATACGTCACCTGCCCCAGGGTCTCCAGCACCGCGTCGTCAACGATGTCAGGGTCAGGCCGCCGCCCGCATCCAGCGGGGTTGGTCAGAACCTGGCAGCCGCAGCAATGCTCCTCCGCGCGATGCCGGAGCCATCAACCACCGAGGGTCGGCGAATCCAGGGAGAGCTCAAGAATCTCCTGGAAGGCGCTGCGGCCCGACGGGCCGAGAGCACTGCCTCCCGAAGGCAGGGATACCCCTCGGAACCTCATGCCGCGACTTCCCGGTTCATGCGGGAAGCCTCGGTCTACACCGGGCGCACGCGCAACACCGCGCCTGCGGCCCCGGGCCACTTCGGCAACGAACACCATCGACGTGACCGTCGGGCCCACCTCGACGAAAGGGTGCGCCGAGGCTACCACCCCAGGCGTGGGGGACGCTACGACAGCGGGGAGGATCGGAGTCCCTCGCCCGAACCACCCGGTCCGCAGGCCTTCAGTCGGGCCATCCGACGGGCGCCGTTCCCGACCCGGTTCCGACCCCCGACTACTATCACGAAGTACTCGAGGGAAGAGAGACCGGAACTGTGGCTCGCGGACTACCGCCTGGCCTGCCAACTGGGTGGAACGGACGACGACAACCTCATCATCCGTAACCTCCCCCTGTTCCTCTCCGACACTGCTCGCGCCTGGTTGGAACACCTGCCTCCGGGGCAGATCTCCAACTGGGACGACTTGGTCCAAGCCTTCGCCGGCAATTTCCAGGGCACATACATACACCCCGGGAATTCCTGGGACCTTCGAAGCTGCCGGCAACAGCCGGGAGAGTCGCTCCGGGACTACATCCGGCGATTCTCGAAGCAGCGCACTGAGCTGCCCAACATCACCGACTCGGATGTCATCGGCGCGTTCCTCGCTGGCACCACTTGCCGCGACCTAGTGAGCAAGCTGGGTCGCAAGACCCCCACCAGGGCGAGCGAGCTGATGGACATCGCCACCAAGTTCGCCTCTGGCCAGGAGGCGGTTGAGGCTATCTTCCGAAAGGACAAGCAGCCCCAGGGCCGCCCATCGGAAGAGGCTCCCGAGGCGTCTACTCCGCGCGGCGCCAAGAAGAAAGGCAAGAAGAAGTCGCAATCGAAACGCGACGCCGCTGACGCGGACCTTGTCGCCGCCGCCGAGTACAAAAACCCTCGGAAGCCCCCCGGAGGTGCTAACCTCTTCGACAAGATGCTCAAGGAGCCGTGCCCCTACCATCAGGGGCCCGTCAAGCACACCCTCGAGGAGTGCATCATGCTTCGGCGTCACTTCCACAGGGTCGGGCCACCCGCCGAGGGTGACAGGGCCCGCGACGACGACAAGAACGAAGATCACCAAGCAGGAGAGTTCCCTGAGGTCCGCGACTGCTTCATGATCTACGGAGGGCATGCGGCGAATGCCTCGGCTCGGCATCGCAAGCAAGAGCGCCGGGAGGTCTGCTCGGTGAGGGTGGCGGCGCCAGTCTACCTAGACTGGTCCGACAAGCCCATCACCTTCGACCAGGCCGACCACCCCGACCACGTGCCGAGCCCGGGGAAATACCCGCTCGTCGTCGACCCTGTCATTGGCAACGTCAGGCTCACCAAGGTCCTGATGGATGGGGGCAGCTGCCTCAACATCATCTACGCCGAGACCCTCAAGCTCCTGCGCGTCGATCTGTCCTCCGTCCGGGCAGGCGCCGCGCCCTTCCACGGGATCGTACCTGGGAAGCGCGTCCAGCCCCTCGGGCGACTCGACCTCCCCGTCTGCTTCGGAACGCCCTCCAACTTAAGAAGGGAGACCCTGACGTTCGAGGTGGTCGGGTTCCGAGGAACCTACCACGCTGTACTGGGGAGGCCATGCTACGCGAAGTTCATGGCCGTCCCCAACTACACCTACTTGAAGCTCAAGATGCCGGGCCCCAACGGGGTCATCACCGTCGGCCCCACGTACAAACACGCGTTCGAATGCGACGTGGAGTGCGTGGAGTACGCCGAGGCCCTCGCCGAGTCTGAGGCCCTCATCGCCGACCTGGAGAACCTCTCCAGGGAGGTGCCAGACGTGAAGCGTCACGCCGGCAACTTCGAGCCAGCGGAGACGGTTAAGGCCGTCCCTCTCGACCCCAACGGTGACACCTCCAAGCAGATCCGGATTGGGTCCGGGCTCGACCCCAAATAGGAAGCAGTGCTCGTCGACTTTCTCCGCGCAAACGCCGACGTCTTTGCGTGGAGTCCCTCGGACATGCCCGGCATACCGAGGGATGTCGCCGAGCACTCGCTGGATATTCGGGCCGGAGCCCGACCCGTCAGGCAGCCTCTGCGCCGATTCGACGAGGAGAAGCGCAGAGTGATAGGCGAGGAGATCCACAAGCTAATGGCGGCAGGGTTCATCAAAGAGGTATTCCATCCCGAATGGCTTGCCAACCCTGTGCTTGTGAAGAAGAAAGGGGGGAAATGGCGGATGTGTGTAGACTATACTGGTCTCAACAAAGCATGTCCGAAGGTTCCCTACCCTCTGCCTCGCATCGATCAAATCGTGGATTCCACCGCTGGGTGCGAAACCCTGTCCTTCCTCGATGCCTACTCAGGGTATCACCAGATCCGGATGAAAGAGTCCGACCAGCTCGCGACTTCTTTCATCACACCGTTCGGCATGTACTGTTATGTCACCATGCCGTTCGGTTTGAGGAATGCGGGCGCAACGTACCAACGGTGCATGAACCATGTGTTCGGCGAACACATCGGTCGCACAGTCGAGGCCTACGTCGATGACATCGTAGTCAAGACAAGGAAGGCTTCCGACCTCCTCTCCGACCTTGAGGTGACATTCCGGTGTCTCAAGGCGAAAGGAGTCAAGCTCAATCCTGAGAAGTGTGTCTTCGGGGTGCCCCGGGGCATGCTCCTGGGGTTCATCGTCTCCGAGCGAGGCATCGAAGCCAA
The DNA here is from genome assembly GCF_902167145.1 of Zea mays. Lineage (NCBI taxonomy): Eukaryota > Viridiplantae > Streptophyta > Magnoliopsida > Poales > Poaceae > Zea > Zea mays. The sequence goes on along the minus strand of NC_050099.1, from coordinate 39,972,516 downwards.
CCCGGAGAAGATCGCAGCCATCACCAGCATGGGACCCCTCAAGGACTTAAAAGGCGTACAGAGGGTCATGGGATGCCTCGCGGCCCTGAGCCGCTTCATCTCACGCCTCGGCGAAAGAGGTCTGCCTCTGTACCGCCTCTTAAGGAAGACCGAGTGTTTCGCTTGGACCCCTGAGGCCGAGGAAGCCCTCGAGAACCTGAAGGCGCTCCTTACAAAGGCGCCTGTCCTGGTGCCCCCAGCTGATGGAGAAGCCCTCTTGGTCTACGTTGCCGCCACCACTCAGGTGGTTAGCGCCGCGATTGTGGTCGAGAGGCAAGAGAAACGGCATGCGCTGCCCGTTCAGAGGCCAGTCTACTTCGTCAGTGAAGTACTGTCCGAGACCAAGATCCGCTACCCACAAGTTCAGAAGCTGCTGTATGCTGTGATCCTGACGAGGCGGAAGTTACGACACTACTTCGAGTCTCATCCTGTAACTGTGGTGTCATCCTTCCCCCTCGGGGAGATCATCCAGTGCCGAGAGGCCTCGGGCAGGATCGCAAAGTGGGCGGTGGAAATCATGGGCGAAACGATCTCGTTCGCCCCTCAGAAGGCCATCAAGTCCCAGGTGTTGGCGGACTTCGTGGCCGAATGGGTCGACACCCAGCTGCCAACGGCTCCGATCCAACCGGAGCTCTGGACCATGTTTTTCGACGGGTCGCTAATGAAGACGGGAGCCGGCGCGGGCCTGCTCTTCATCTCGCCCCTCGGAAAGCACCTGCGCTACGTGCTACGACTCCATTTTCCGGCGTCCAACAATGTGGCCGAGTACGAAGCTCTGGTCAACGGGTTGCGGATCGCCATCGAGCTAGGGGTCAGACGCCTCGACGCCCGCGGTGATTCGCAGCTCGTCATCGACCAAGTCATGAAGAACTCCCACTGCCGCGACCCGAAGATGGAGGCCTACTGCGATGAGGTTCGACGCCTGGAAGACAAGTTCTTCGGGCTCGAGCTCAACCACATCGCTCGGCTCTACAACGAGACTGCAGACGAGCTGGCTAAAATAGCCTCGGGGCGAACGACGGTCCCCCCGGACGTCTTCTCCCGGGATCTGCATCAACCCTCCGTCAAGATCGACGACGCGCCCGAGCCCGAGGCACCCTTGGCTCAGCCCGAGGCACCCTCGGCTCGGCCCGAGGCACCCTCGGCTCAGCCCGAGGAACCCTCGGCCCCCGAGGCCGAGGTACTGGACGTCGAGGAGGAGCAGAGCGGGGCCACGCCTGATCAAAATTGGCAGGCCCCGTACCTGCGATATCTCCGCCAGGGAGAGCTACCCCTCGACCAAGCCGAGGCTCGGCGGGTAGCGCGACGCGCCAAGTCATTCGTCTTGCTGGGCGACGAGGAGGAGCTCTACCACCGGAGCCCCTCGGGCATCCTCCAGCGATGCATCTCCATCGCCGAAGGTCAGGAACTCCTGCAAGAAATACACTCGGGGGCTTGCGGCCATCATGCAGCGCCTCAAGCCCTTGTCGGGAATGCCTTCCGGCAAGGTTTCTACTGGCCAACGGCGGTGGCTGACGCCACTAGAATTGTCCGCACCTGCGAAGGGTGCCAATTCTATGCGAAGCAGACCCACCTGCCCGCTCAGGCTCTGCAGACGATACCCATCACCTGGCCCTTCGCTGTATGGGGTCTGGACCTCGTCGGTCCCTTGCAGAAGGCGCCCGGGGGCTACACGCACCTGCTGGTCGCCATCGACAAATTCTCCAAGTGGATCGAGGTCCGACCCCTGAACAGCATCAGGTCCGAGCAGGCGGTGGCGTTCTTCACCAACATCATCCATCGCTTTGGGGTCCCAAACTCCATCATCACCGACAACGGTACCCAGTTCACCGGCAAAAAATTCTTGGATTTTTGCGAGGATCACCACATCCGGGTGGACTGGGCCGCCGTGGCTCATCCAATGTCGAATGGGCAAGTAGAGCGTGCCAACGGCATGATTCTACAAGGGCTCAAGCCTCGGATCTACAACGGCCTCAACAAGTTCGGCAAGCGATGGATGAAGGAACTCCCCTCGGTGGTCTGGAGCCTAAGGACGACGCCGAGTCGTGCCACGGGTTTCACGCCGTTTTTTCTGGTCTACGGGGCCGAAGCTATCTTGCCCACTGACCTGGAATACGGCTCCCCGAGGACGAGGGCCTACACCGATCAAAGCAACCAAGCTAGCCGAGAAGAATCGCTGGACCAGCTGGAGGAGGCTCGGGACAGGGCATTACTACACTCGGCGCGGTACCAGCAGTCACTGCGACGCTACCACGCCCGAGGGGTCCAGCCCCGAGACTTCCAGGTTGGCGACCTGGTGCTTCGACTGCGGCAAGACGCCCGGGGAAGGCACAAACTCTCGCCCCCCTGGGAGGGGCCATTCGTCATCGCCAAAGTTCTGAAGCCCGGAACCTACAAGCTGGCCAACAATCAAGGCGAGATCTACGGCAACGCTTGGAACATCAAACAGCTACATCGCTTCTACCCTTAAGATGTTTTCAAGTTGTTCATATACCTCGCATCCACGCAAAGTTTAGTCATCAAGGAAGGGTCAGCCTTGCCTCGGCAAAGCCCGACCCTCCCTCGGGGGCTAAAAGGGGGGAGACCCCCTCTGCGTCGAAATTTTCCTCGAAAAGGGATCTCTTTTTAGCAGAATTTCTTTCGTGCTTTTTGACTACTTCGAAAAGCGGATCCTGGAAACGACGGAGTACACGTAAGCAGCCAAGGCCGACCGAGCCGAGGGACTCCTACGCCTCCGGGATACGGATACCTCACTCATCACCTTCTGCGATAAGTAACTCGCGTTCGGATAAAGTGATTCCGCAGACCGAACAAGTCTTCACGTTCGGAAGCTCTTCTGCCGAGACGGTCCTTCAAGCCTTCTCGACTGAATCGGTGACGGGGCCTGATGGGCGGGCGAAAGTACGCGTAAGCGGCAAGGCCGACCGAGCCGAGGGACTCCCACGCCTCTGGGATACGGATACCTCACTCATCACCTTCCGCGAAAAGCAACTCTCGCCCACACAAACATCCCTGTTACCGACGGAAAGTCCAGATGCTCGAAATAAGAGGAAAAGGAGACGCGGCTTTACAACGAAGCGAAGGTGTGTTTTCTGGCCTCGGCGGTCGCAGAAGGCACACGCTACAAGACAATCTGATCCTGCAGGCTCGGGTCTTCACGCTGAAGGGGGCTGTAGCACCCTCGGCATCGACGACGCCTTCAGCAAGGTCCGACCCAGCCTCGGGCAGCGACGCGGTCCAGGGACTCCTCCGGGAATTCGGCCCGAGCAGGCGGCTCGGCCAGTTACCCCTGGGGCCTCGGCCAAGCATCTTCCAAGGGCGCCAGCCCGACCCGAGGCCTCGGGTCATCGACTCCGACGACGAGCCCCGCTAATGGGCAACCCGGCTCGGCTCCGGCCAACCAGGTTCCCATTTTCGAGCCAACTCCGCCTCTGTTCGTACTGATATCGCTACCCCTGGCCTCGGCTCATCGAAGAGCGGCCAAGGGGTCCCTTTAACTAAGCTAGAGGAGCCTCAGGCAACAAGGCCGATCGAGCCGAGGGATTCCTACGCCTCCGGGATACGGATACCTCACTCGTCACCTTGACACAGGGCGACTCACGCTTGGTGAAGCGGTTCAGATAATCAACAGGCGAGACTTAGTGCTCGAAAGTGAGGAAAAAACACGGCTCCGTGCCGAAATTACATACATGTTCAGGCCTCGACAGCCACAATGAACAAAAACACTGGCATTCGAAGTGCCATTACAAACGGAACTCCGGTTCCCCCTCCGCAGGTACGAACAACCCCACTCCGAGGGGGAAGGCCTGCGGAGCAACGGAAGGCCGACGAACGGCGCGCCGTCACCTGCTCCAGCAGCGGCGACGACGACGACTTCTGCTCCGGGGGGTCGAACAGCGGCAGCACTGACCTCAGGGAGGGTGCTGCTGCCAGGAGGCCCCCGCCCACGCCAAAACTCGTGAGGCAAGGACGGGCAGAAGGCCGTAGAGTTGGAGGTCAGTCCGTGGCCGGCCCGGGCTGTCGCGCCGGCGGAAGAACCTCTTCCAGCTGCCATGGCGGATGCCGGCGCCGCGAGCGGCTTCGAAGCTACTCGCGTCTGAAGACCGGGCACGCTGCAGCTACCAGCGCAACGGACAACAACCGCTCCTCCCCCCCATCACTGAGTGAAGGAGCGGACCACCGCCCGCGCAGGGGCTGACCCCAACTCGGCACTCTCCCCTCCCCAGCCTTGGTGATGAAAATCCTTGAGGCTGAGGGAGGGGAAGGGGCCGCAACCTGGCTCGCTTTCCCCCACCATCAAGCCGGAGGTCACCATCCTGGGTGACCACCGGTGGAGGGGTGCGACCGGGCTGTGTGATGAAAATCTTTGAAGCCGAACGATGGCTGAAAGGTACCAACTCCCACGGAGTTGCGTTCCTCCAACGAGGAGGCGGAAAGACGGCGGATACCCCCCATCCGGGGGCTTGGAAGATGGAAAGACACGACGCATAAGGGAGGAAGAAGACATGGTTGCCTTCCGAAAGGGGTCGCCCTCCTTTTAAAGGCGACTCTCCCTACGTGCGCCCCCAAACGCCACGGGCCGAGTCTTCTCCAACACGCTCCAAGGCCCTCCCCTGCGGCGCGGAGGCTGGGTCCCGCACGTCATGCAAACCGGCTCAGAAGCAGAAGAAGCCAAACCGCCGCGCGCGGTGCACGCAACCGCCCAGCGGTTACAAGCAATTCCCCACTTTCGCCCAGACCAACGGGCGGAAGGGGCGGGCAGCCATGCAGGCGGCATGCAACCGCGCTAGGTTGACGCGCTTCTCCGACTTCTGACACGCCGGCTTGGTGGCCCAGGCCCACGCGTCGCGCAACCAGCGCGCCAGTTGCTGCGTGCAAGCAACCGCACCACCACTTGTGCCACCGTCGCACCTCTTCGGTTGCGGGGCCTATGCCGCGACTCGAGGCGACCCAGCGCACGACCCAGCAGCGCCAGCCTGGCGCGACGGTCAAAGCGGCCGAAAGTGGGCCGGCAGTAATGGCGGTGGCAGGCGGGCGGGCGCAGCAGTCACGTCGTCAGCCAGGCTCACGTCCCATCCTGGGACAGCAAGAGAGCCTCCTCCCACGGCGTGAAGACGGTGCACCCGCGATCCGTTCCTCGAACGGCTCGCGCACGCGCAACGGCCGCCCCGCCAACCACTCGCCCCGTCGCAGTAACTGCGCGGCGGGACAGGCGGCGCTTCCGGCAGGAGAAGCGGACGACGCTTCGCCTTCGCCGTAATAACCGCGCCAAAAAAGGTACGCCACGACGTTCGATTTCGTATCCTTTTCCTTTTTTTCCTCTTTCTCTATCTCTTGCAACAGGGACCGGGAAAGGGGGATACCCCGAAAAGGATCCTTCCCTGTGAAGGAACCGGGCTCCGAGCCCCCCCTACTGATCAGAGGTTCGAAGGCTGGCCCTCCGAAGGGTTCAACAGTCGCCTCAGATCGCGTGGGCCCGACACCCACTACTGGTCAGGGGTTCGAAGGCCAGCCCCCCGAAGGGCTCCATGGCCGCCTCAGGCTACTCGGGCTCCGCGCCCATTACTGATCAGGGGTTCGAAGGCTGGCCCCCGAAGGGTTCACAGTCGCCTCAGACACCGAGCGAGGGATGACCAGGGGTATGTTCGATACATAACCGAGGCTCGGGCTGCGCTCCCGAGGTACCCTAGGACATTTCCGAGACCAGCGGGAACGATCTTGTAACGGAATCCCATCGGAGGGAGGCATCGAGCCCTCGGACCCCGTCGCCAGGGGACCGGGTCCGGCAAATCACCCGCAGGTACTTTTGGGCGTGCCTCTGGGCCCCTAGCCGACCCCCAACGAACGGGGCACGGACGTCCACTCGGATTACCCGCTTGCAGCTCACCGGAGACACCATGTTCGGTGCCCATCGAGGGTAACATGGCGCTCTCCCCCCCTCCTCCTTGCGGAAAGGCGACGTAGGGGCGTATGTAAAAAAAGCCGAGTCTGTCCCTGATCGTCCTCTCGCCCTGTGCGGAGGCTCGGGGGCTGCTCTCGCAAACCCGGCTCCGGCCAAACCGTTGACAGCGTCAACATACCAGCCCGAGAGCTTGGGCCCCGACCGTGCACCCGGGCTACGGCCAGTTCGCATGAGGGAACAACCAGACCAGCCGAAGCATTACGCAAGGCATTAAGACCTCGAAGGAGTGTAACCACTCCTCCGAGGCCTCGGGGGCTACACCCGGCGGGTGCGCTCGCGCGCACCCACCGGAACAAAATGCAACCGAGAAAGGCTGGTCCCCTTGCAAAAAAGTGCGACGAAAGCCTCCAAGCGAGTGCTAACACTCCCTTCGAGGCTCGGGGGCTACTGTCGGGGACCATAATTAGGGGTACCCTCAAGACGCCTAATTCTCAGCTGGTAACCCCCATCAGCATAAAGCTGCAAAGGCCTGATGGGTACGATTAAGTCAGGGATCAGTCCACACGAGTGACTCGATCACGCTTCGCCCGAGCCTAGCCTCGGCCAAGGGCAGCCGACCTCGAGAGACTTCCGTCTCGCCCGAGGCCCCCCTTTTAACGGCGGACACACCTCCGGCTCGCCCGAGGCCTTGGCTTCGCTTAGAAGCAACCCTGACTAAATCGCCGCGCCGACTGACCAGGTTGCAGGAGCATTTAACGCAAAGGTGGCCTGACACCTTTATCCTGACACGCGCCCCCCGGCAGAGCCGAAGTGACCGCCGTCACTCCACCGCTCCACTGACCAGTCTGACAGAAGGACAGCGCCGCCTGCGCCACTCCGACTGCAGTGCCACTCGACAGAGTGAGTCTGACAGGCAGTCAGGCCTTGCCAAAGGCGCCATAGGAAACTCCGCTCCGCCCGACCCCAGGGCTCGGACTCGGGCTAAGACCCGGAAGACGGCGAACTCTGCTCCGCCCAACCCCAAGGCTCGGACTCGGGCTAAGACCCGGAAGACGGCGAACTCCGCTCCGCCCGACCCCAGGGCTCGGACTCGGGCTAAGACCCGGAAGACGGCGGACTCTGCTCCGCCCGACCCCAGGGCTCGGACTCGGGCTAAGACCCGGAAGACGGCGAACTCCGCACCGCCCGACCCCAGGGCTCGGACTCGGGCTAAGACCCGGAAGACGGCGAACTCCGCTCCGCCCGACCCCAGGGCTCGGACTCGGGCTAAGACCCGGAAGACGGCGAACTCCGCACCGCCCGACCCCAGGGCTCGGACTCGGGCTAAGACCCGGAAGACGGCGAACTCCGCTCCGCCCGACCCCAGGGCTCGGACTCGGGCTCAGCCCCAGAAGACGACGAAACTACGCCTCGCCCGACCCCAGGGCTCGGACTCCGCCCTGGCCTCGGCCGAACGATCTCCGCCTCGCCCGACCCGGGGGCTCGGGCTCGGCCTCGGCCACGGAAGACAGACTCGACCTCGGCTTCGAAGGAGCCCCCACGTCGCCCGACCTAGGGCTCGGGCCCGCCACGTCAACAGGAAGCGCCATCATCATCCTACCCCGAGTCGACTCGGGTCACGAAGAACAAGACCGGCGTCCCATCTGGCCAGCTCCGCCAGATGGGCCATGATGGCGCCCCACAAGCTCTGTGACGACGGCGGCTCTCAGCTCTCTTACGGAAGCAGGGCGACGTCAGCAAGGACTCGACCGCTCCTACAGCTGTCCCTCCGCCAGGCTCCGTTGCTCCTTCGACAGCCACGACATCACGCCAGCAAGGTGCCAAGACCTCTCCGGCTACCACATTGGCATGTACCTAGGGCACTAGCTCTCTCTCCGCTAGACACGTAGCACTCTGCTACACCCCCCATTGTACACCTGGATCCTCTCCTTACAACTATAAAAGGAAGGACCAGAGCCTTCTTAGAGAAGGTTGGCCGCGCGGGGACGAGGACGAGACAGGCGCTCTCTTGGGGCCGCTCGCTTCCCTCACCCGCGTGGATGCTTGTAACCCCCCTACTGCAAGCGCACCCGACCTGGGCGCGGGACGAACACGAAGGCCGCGGGATCTCCACCTCTCTCACGCCCGTCTCCGGCCACCTCGCCTCTCCCCCCTTCGCGCTCGCCCACGCGCTCGACCCATCTGGGCTGGGGCACGCAGCGCATTCACTCGTCGGCTCGGGGACCCCCCGGTCTCGAAACGCCGACAATAGTCGTACGAAGTTAAATCCTTCCTGAGAGCAACAAGTTCGCCTGAGCCAGCCTGGCGCACCGGACACTGTCCGGTGCACCCAGACAGAGCTGGCTTTGGCAGAACAGAGCCATCTCATTTCCAATTCAATCTTTCCTGTTTCCAGCACTTAGACACAATACATTAGTCCTTAAAACAAAGTACTAAGTCTAGAAACATACCTTTTGACATGATTTGCACTTTGTCCACCACATTGCATAGATCAACACAAAAGCACTTGCGTTGGCACTCAATCACCAAAATACTTAGAAATGGCCCAAGGGCACATTTCCCTTTCAATCTCCCCCTTTTTGGTGATTTATGCCAACACAACATAAAGCAACTAGAACAAGTACAAAATCAATTCAAATAAGAACTCAAATTTATTTTGAATCAAATTTGGCATATATGGATCATTCTTTGCCACCACTTGGTTTGTTTTTGCAAATCGACCTCAATTTCTAACTCTAAGTCAAACACACCTGTAGAGACATAAAGAGAGTTGTTCCAATAGAAATTGATCACAGTATCAAAAACTCCCCCTATTTCCCATAATCCACCATTCTCCCCACAAGACTAACTTTTGATAAGAAGCAAACAAGAGTATTTTGACAAACAAAAAACTCTAACTCTGACTCTACTTTTTCAAAATTCTCAAGTGGTAGCTGATCCATTTATGGCTTTAGCCTTATTTTCTCCCCCTTTGGCATCAAGCACCAAAACGGGATCAATTTTGGCCCTTGAACCCCATTGCCTCACCAAGATCTTCAAATAAGAACACAAAGGCAATAAGAGTACATGAGATGAACTTGGAATAAGTTACGCGTTCATCGGAGTGCAGTGGAAGTCTTGCATGGTCCAGGTTCACCTTTTCCCTTCCAATCCTCCTTTTAGACTAAATTAAGCAAACTCAAGCACACAGTTAGTCTCAAAGGGTCAAGTTGTAACACATCTCCCCCTAAATATGTGCATCACTTTGCAACGGACTTGTGAGGTCCGGGGAGTGCTTGTACAACTTGAGCACCATAAATAAGCAACAAAATGCAAAAGGAACATGATCAAAGGCATAAACACATGTATGCTATAAATCAATCCAAGTTCCGCGAATCTAAGACATTTAGCTCACTACGCAACTTGCAAAAGGTCTGCTCATCTAAAGGCTTGGTAAAGATATCGGCTAGCTGGTTCTCGGAGCTAACATGAAACACTTCGATATCTCCCTTTTGCTGGTGGTCTCTCAAAAAGTGATGCCGGATGTCTATGTGCTTTGTGCGGCTGTGTTCAACAGGATTATCCACCATGCGGATAGCACTCTCATTATCACATAGGAGTGGGACTTTGCTCAAATTGTAGCCAAAGTCCCTGAGGGTTTGCCTCATCCAAAGTAGTTGCGCGCAACACTGTCCTGCGTGTAACACCCGGTTTTAAAGGACAAAGCCGGGTGCATCTCATACATGCGCCAAAGAAGACAACATATATAATAACAGAGTGTATAGAGATAAATGTCATAAACATCAGAGTATTTATTACATAGCGGAAGACTTATTACAAAATAAAGATAAATATAAAATGAACTAAGGATCGTCGGCGCCAATGTCGACTGAGAAACGCCACCTAGATCAGATCAAACTCCTTAGTGTTAGACGGCTCCTCTTCGACCACCTGTTCTTCTCCTGTGGGGGGGGGTGTGAGACAGCAAGAGTGAGCTCACATACGTTCATAGCTCAACAAGTTGTGGGGAATAATGTGGCATGAACTCACAAAGGTGGGAGTTCATGAAGTGTAAGGCTGATCAATGAAATAAAGGCTGAAGCTGAGCATTGCTTTTATAAGTTGGTCAAAATTTTATTAGCAATTACTAAGTGTAAGTAAATACCAAACCTTAATAATAATAAAGTAATAATAAAATAATCCCAAATGCGATGCAAATGTCAAATTAAATTTAAGTTCCATAATTAATCATGTGAGGGTCCGAGCCGCTCATGACCGTGAGCACGGCTAGTATACCAGTTTTACACTCTGCAGAGGTTGCGCATCTTTACCCACAAGTCATGTTACCCATCTGCCAAGAGATGGCCAATCCCATACACCTCTACCGAGGAGGCGAGGCAGGGTAACACTACGAGGCCTTTACAAAGTTCCACTAGCTTCAGAAATCCCGCTACAGTTTATAAGAAGCTCCAATGCAGGGTTCTTGCCTGACCGCCATCGCAGCAAAATCAACCCAAGGACCTCCCTACACTGACCACTCCCCTACTGCCCTTGCCCCTTTCGGGTAAGGAAGACCTCCACTAGCTTTCCTAGTTAATCAGCCAAGGGCGTCCCATTATACCCTTGTGGTAGCACTGTTTTCCCGGGTGGTCGCTCCATGTTCCCATTAACATAATGATCTTAACATGAGCAGTAATAGTAAAAAGATAATAAAAGAGTAATCATGAATAGTGTATCTTTATACCCAAATCCACATAAAGCAATAGCAGGTACTACCCAAAAGTGTTTCAGTGGTGAACAAGGTATAAAGATAACCAAAACTGGGGTAACCTATTGGGTCCCATCAAAATTAACCTATGCAGATCATTATAATTAATAAGAACATGAATGGGAAAAAGTAAGTGATCAAGGGCACAACTTGCCTTCAATGAGCTCCTGCTCAGCTACTTCTACTTGCTGAACCTCAGAATCCACAGTGGCTTGCTCGTCTACTCGCATCAACACAATACATACATAGTATAGCATAAATTAACAACACATCAAACATGTAAATAAAATATACAGTAAAAATATACACATTAAAATGAGATCATAGGAACTAGAATCACTAGATTTGGAGTTATAGGTTTCAAGTTATGAATTTCCTAAGGTTTAATGTGATTAAAATAGGATTAAATGATAAATAATTTTTCTTACTGTTTTCATGCCAAAACAGAGCCACTATATGATAGAGAACATTATTACAAAATTTTAGAAACTGGAATGGCTCAATTTGGACTAAAAATGGATTTTCTATGATTTATACAAGTTCTAGGGTTTATTTTCATATTAAAAATCCAATTTCTAATTCATTTAATTGATTTAAAACAGTTCTGGATCGGGCCTCAATTATAGGTAAGTTCAGGGGCTAACCCGCAAGATCTCCAAGACACAGCGCTCCACTGGTCTGGACTGCGGGTTGTTTTTAAATAAACAGAGGGGCTCTTATGCAAAAGTGCACCGCGAAGGGTTATGGATGTTTTCTGGCCGTCGGATCGAGCGGCAATGCGCAAGATTAGAACGGTGAGCTGATGAATCGGTATACGACAAGAGCCCCTAGATTTGAATCCGACGCTCAGGATTTAATGAAGCCCAAAGGACCGATCTCCATCCGATTCCGATCGGACGATCTACAGCCCTTCCCCCAATCGATACGCCAACACCTAATCCAGACCGCACACAAGCAGATCGACGGTCCACGGTCGTTCTTCTTCTTCCCTCTCCCAGCAACTCATCTTCCCCGACGACACCCCTCCACCGCCGACGAACACGTGACGACGGTGATGGCCAATCGGGCCCGCTACTGCACTAAACCCTAATTAAAAGGTCCTACACGTTCGTAAGGGTAAAGCGAGCCAGTTGGAAGCTATCTCACCGGTGACTAGGCGTTGGTTGAAGCTGCTCACGTACCGCGCGGGTTTGCGGCCACGAACAAGCAACGGCGAGGAATTGCCGCTGAGCCGATGATCCCCGATCTCCTTGGTTGACACCGCTGCGAGCGCAACCCCACGTCGAAGCTCCCGAGTCCAACACCGGCGTCGAGTCACCGCCCAGGCCGAGGATGGCGGGGCGGTCACCTCAAAACTATCCTAACGGGAACTCTTACACGCAGGGACTTGGCTCGGTGGTTCAGGGTATGGTCAGCGCGGTCGGGGAACCCTCCCATCATATAGGCGCAAGGACCGGTTAGTTGAGCCATCCCCGAGAGCAGCGCGCCGGGTGGTTACGGCGGCGACTGTTCCAGCGCGGAGGATTCGCAGCTCGCGGACGAATCCGACTGATGGGGTCCACTGACCAGAGACAATGCCAGGTGCCATACCGACTGAAACTGAACCACGGGACCCACCTGTCGGCGCATCGGATCCCCGCTACGGGCGAGTAGCGACTGACAGTCGGGCCCCATCCAACAGGTAATCGCGTGCAGGTGTAGTGGTTGGGCTGGCGCGCACGTGGGAAAAGTGATGGGCCAGGAATGGGGCAGTCGGCCCATGTAACTCTTTTATTCTTTTTCTTTTTATCTTTCCTTCTTACTTTCTTCATTTCTAAATTTGGTTTGAATACGAATTTTAAATTCGAACATTGTGCAAATTTTTATTCTCCAATCATATTGTGAAATGAAAATACAAATTTTGGAAATAATAGTATATTATTTATATTTTTATACCCTTTCTCTTCTCCCATTTTCGAAAACCCTAGTTTTAATTTAGGGTTTGATTTAACTTCTAGTATTTATTCTCTTATTATCCTTATTATTATTATTATTTTATTTAATGCACAAACATAAAAACTCCACATGATGCATTTTTTTATTTTGGTATCATTGGTTTTAATTAATCACTCTCAATTATATGTGTGCTCTTTTTATGATGCAAATATGGCACATAAAATGAGGAAATCCTCTATGTATTTCTTGTACACCATTTTGAGTATTACAAATCCTACCCCCCTTAAAAATAATCTCGTCCTCGAGATTTAGGAAAGTCTAGTGGAAAGATGGGAAAAATCTATGCGAAGCTCCTTTTCTCTCTCTCCCAAGTAGCTTCATCTTCTCCATGATGGTTCCATTGTACTTTACACATCTTTATAACCTTATTTCTCGGGACACTAGGACACTTCTTAAGTTAATACACATGGAATACATTATGCCCATCATATAGATTATCAGGTAGTTCAAGTTGATAGGCCATCTTTCCAACTCGCCTAAAAACTCAGAATGGTCCAATAAAGCAAGGGAACAATTTGCCCTTGACTTTAACTCTCCTCATTCCACGAAGTGGTGAAACTTTGAGGTACACATGATCTCCTTCCTCAAATTCTGGTGGTCTTCCTCTATTATCAGCGTAGCTCCTTTGCCTGGTTCGAGCTACCCTCAAATTCTCTCGAATCATACGAACTTGTTCTTCTGCCTCTAGAATAAGTTCAGGTCCAAAGAACTGTCTTCCTCTAGTCTGATCCAATGTAGAGAAATCCTGCATTTCCTGTCATACAGAGTCTCGAACGGTGACATCTTCAGACTGGTCTGGTAACTATTATTATATGAGAACTCAGCATAAGGTAGACTCTTGTCCCAACTACCACCATGCTTAAGGGCACAAGCTCTTAACATATCCTCAAGCACTTGGTTAGTCCTCTCAGTCTGCCCATCAGTCTGTGGATGGTAAGCCGAACTAAAATTCAATCTTGTATCCAAGGACTCGTGCAACTTCTTCCAATACCGAGAGGTGAACTGTGATCCTCGATCTGACACGATTTTCTTTGGCACACCATGCAGGCAGACAATCCGTGCCATGTACAACTCTGCCAACTTGGCTCCTGAATATGTGGTCTTCACTGGAATAAAGTGGGCTACTTTAGTTAGCCTGTCCACAATCACCCATATCGAATCATATCCAGCAGACGTGCGGGGTAATCCAACAATGAAGTCTATGCCAATCTCTTCCCATTTCCACTCAGGTATCTTCAGTGGATGCAGTAGTCCGGCTGGCCTCTGGTGTTCAGCCTTAACTCTTTGGCATACATCGCACATAGCCACATGTGCAGCCACATCTCTCTTTAGTCCATACCACCAATACTTTTGCTTCAAATCCTGATACATCTTAGTACTCCCAGGGTGGATAGAATAAACTGAGTCATGTGCTTCCTTCAATATAGTTTCCCGAAGACTATCAATTTCGGGAACACAGATCCGATTCTTGAACCAAATCGTGCCTTGCTTATCCTCTGTGAATTCTGGGCCTCTACCTTCTGTTATCAGATCCTTGATATCCTGGATTTTGGCATCACCAACCTGACCTTTACGAATTTCTTGCTCCAAGGTAGGTTCCAATTCAATAGTCACTCCTTCCGTATGTGTAACAATTCCCAAGTTGAGCCTCTCAAAATCTTTAGCTAATTCATCAGGTAGCTGGACAACGAAAGCGGAGTGAACATGCTCCTTCCGACTCAAGGCATCTGCAACCAAATTTGCCTTGCCTGGGTGATAGTGAATCTCCAAATCATAATCCTTAATGAGCTCCAACCAACGGCGTTGCCTAAGGTTGAGATCCTTCTGAATGAATATGTACTTCAAGCTCTTATGATCCGTGTATACTCGGCACTTAGTTCCCATGATGTAGTGTCTCCAAATCCTAAGTGCATGCACAACTGTTGCCAGCTCTAAATCATGAGTGGGGTAGTTCAATTCATGTTTCCGCAACTGACGAGACGCATAGGCGATGACATGTCCTTCTTGCATGAGCACATATCCCAATCCTTGGCCACATGCATCACAATAAATGTCAAATCCTTTCTGTAGATCTGGCATAGTCAACACTGGTGGTGACATCAATCTCTTCTTCAATTGATCAAAACTCTCTTGGCATTTCTCATCCCACTTGAATTCTCTTCTCTTCTCCATAAGTGAGGTCATGGGCTTAGCAAACTTAGAAATTCCTTCAATAAATCTCCGATAATATCCTGCGAGTCCCAAGAAACTCCGAATATCTGTAACTGTAGTGGGTATGCTCCACGCCACTATCTCCTTAACTTTAGCAGGATCCACTAATATTCCTCCATTAGAAATAATATGACCAAGAAATGGCACCTCGCCAATCCAAAACTCACACTTGCTAAACTTGGCATAAAGTTGATTATCTCGTAGCTTCTGTAGCACCAACCTTAGATGTTGTTCATGATCACTTTCATTCCTAGAATAGATCAGAATATCGTCGATAAACACCACGACGAATCTGTCCAAATACTCCATAAACACTTTGTTCATCAAATTCATGAAATAAGCCGGTGCATTGGTTAATCCAAATGACATGACAGTAAACTCATATAATCCATATCGGGTTGAGAAGGCCGTCTTAGGAATATCCGAGGGTCTAATCTTCATCTGATGGTATCCCGAGCGGAGATCAATCTTCGACACCTCTCATCTGAATAAATCCTCAATACAGGGTAATGGACACTTGTTCTTCACCGTGACATCATTGAGTGATCTATAGTCCACACACATCCGTTGCGATCCATCCTTCTTCTGTACAAATAGAACTGGCGCTCCACAAGGTGAAGAATCCGAATGAATGTACCCAGCCTCTTGTAACTCTGTTAACTGCTTCTTAAGTTCCTTTAGTTCATCTAAGGACATCCTATATGGCCGTTTAGAAATAGGGGCGGTTCCAGGTAGAAGATCAATGACAAACTCAACTTCCCTATATGGTGGCATCCCTGGTAACTCCCCTGGAAAGACATCCGAAAAATCTTTAACTGCATGGATGTTGTCACCCACAAACTTCTCATCTACTAGGAATGCTACTAGTCTGATGGTGGTAGTTACTGCAACTTCAACTTCAAAGCTTTGTCCTTTGGAACTGGTGAGTTCTACGGTTCCTTTAGCACAATGTATGAACTGCCTTTACCTTTCTTAATCCATGACATACCAAGGATCACGTCTATAGTGCTCTCTTCTAACACTATAGGGGTAGCCCATCTAGGTTAGAAACACAGGGTAAGAAAGAAAGAATTGTAGACAAGGTGAGTAATTACAAGAAATGTTACTATGGGGGATTTATTAGCTAAGTAGATTAGTGTGTTATCCACTAAAGCTAATACATTACCTTATGGTGGTACATGCTAAGATGTCCAATATATAATACTTCAATCAATCAAAGAAGCAAATCAGGCATTTATCATCAGCACAATCAACCAATCATTTTTAAGTAAAGAAAATAGTTTTAAATTTTGTCTTAGGTTCCCTATCTCTTAGAAAGATCATAGTGGATAGAGAAGGTAAGAATGATCAGAGTTGAACAATAGAAGGTAAGACAGGATCAAGATGAGATAAGTATAGAATAAGTCAGAGTAAGGTAAGTATAGAATGAATCAGAATGAGATAAGTAGGTAAGGGTTGTCCATTTCTATCTAGGTTTCGTCCTACAGTCAACATTTCCTCTGATACCACTTCTGTAACACCCGGTTTTAAAGGACAAAGCCGGGTGCATCTCATACATGCGCCAAAGAAGACAACATATATAATAACAGAGTGTATAGAGATAAATGTCATAAACATCAGAGTATTTATTACATAGCGGAAGACTTATTACAAAATAAAGATAAATATAAAATGAACTAAGGATCGTCGGCGCCAATGTCGACTGAGAAACGCCACCTAGATCAGATCAAACTCCTCAGTGTTAGACGGCTCCTCTTCGACCACCTGTTCTTCTCCTGTGGGGGGGGGGTGTGAGACAGCAAGAGTGAGCTCACATACGTTCATAGCTCAACAAGTTGTGGGGAATAATGTGGCATGAACTCACAAAGGTGGGAGTTCATGAAGTGTAAGGCTGATCAATGAAATAAAGGTTGAAGCTGAGCATTGCTTTTATAAGTTGGTCAAAATTTTATTAGCAATTACTAAGTGTAAGTAAATACCAAACCTTAATAATAATAAAGTAATAATAAAATAATCCCAAATGCGATGCAAATGTCAAATTAAATTTAAGTTCCATAATTAATCATGTGAGGGTCCGAGCCGCTCATGACCGTGAGCACGACTAGTATACCAGTTTTACACTCTGCAGAGGTTGCGCATCTTTACCCACAAGTCATGTTACCCATCTGCCAAGAGATGGCCAATCCCATACACCTCTACCGAGGAGGCGAGGCAGGGTAACACTACGAGGCCTTTACAAAGTTCCACTAGCTTCAGAAATCCCGCTACAGTTTATAGGAAGCTCCAATGCAGGGTTCTTGCCTGACCGCCATCGCAGCAAAATCAACCCAAGGACCTCCCTACACTGACCACTCCCCTACTGCCCTTGCCCCTTTCGGGTAAGGAAGACCTCCACTAGCTTTCCTAGTTAATCAGCCAAGGGCGTCCCATTATACCCTTGTGGTAGCACTGTTTTCCCGGGTGGTCGCTCCATGTTCCCATTAACATAATGATCTTAACATGAGCAGTAATAGTAAAAAGATAATAAAAGAGTAATCATGAATAGTGTATCTTTATACCCAAATCCACATAAAGCAATAGCAGGTACTACCCAAAAGTGTTTCAGTGGTGAACAAGGTATAAAGATAACCAAAACTGGGGTAACCTATTGGGTCCCATCAAAATTAACCTATGCAGATCATTATAATTAATAAGAACATGAATGGGAAAAAGTAAGTGATCAAGGGCACAACTTGCCTTCAATGAGCTCCTGCTCAGCTACTTCTACTTGCTGAACCTCAGAATCCACAGTGGCTTGCTCGTCTACTCGCATCAACACAATACATACATAGTATAGCATAAATTAACAACACATCAAACATGTAAATAAAATATACAGTAAAAATATACACATTAAAATGAGATCATAGGAACTAGAATCACTAGATTTGGAGTTATAGGTTTCAAGTTATGAATTTCCTAAGGTTTAATGTGATTAAAATAGGATTAAATGATAAATAATTTTTCTTACTGTTTTCATGCCAAAACAGAGCCACTATATGATAGAGAACATTATTACAAAATTTTAGAAACTGGAATGGCTCAATTTGGACTAAAAATGGATTTTCTATGATTTATACAAGTTCTAGGGTTTATTTTCATATTAAAAATCCAATTTCTAATTCATTTAATTGATTTAAAACAGTTCTGGATCGGGCCTCAATTATAGGTAAGTTCAGGGGCTAACCCGCAAGATCTCCAAGACACAGCGCTCCACTGGTCTGGACTGCGGGTTGTTTTTAAATAAACAGAGGGGCTCTTATGCAAAAGTGCACCGCGAAGGGTTATGGATGTTTTCTGGCCGTCGGATCGAGCGACAACGCGCAAGATTAGAACGGTGAGCTGATGAATCGGTATACGACAAGAGCCCCTAGATTTGAATCCGACGCTCAGGATTTAATGAAGCCCAAAGGACCGATCTCCATCCGATTCCGATCGGACGATCTACAGCCCTTCCCCCAATCGATACGCCAACACCTAATCCAGACCGCACACAAGCAGATCGACGGTCCACGGTCGTTCTTCTTCTTCCCTCTCCCAGCAACTCATCTTCCCCGACGACACCCCTCCACCGCCGACGAACACGTGACGACGGTGATGGCCAATCGGGCCCGCTACTGCACTAAACCCTAATTAAAAGGTCCTACACGTTCGTAAGGGTAAAGCGAGCCAGTTGGAAGCTATCTCACCGGTGACTAGGCGTTGGTTGAAGCTGCTCACGTACCGCGCGGGTTTGCGGCCACGAACAAGCAACGGCGAGGAATTGCCGCTGAGCCGATGATCCCCGATCTCCTTGGTTGACACCGCTGCGAGCGCAACCCCACGTCGAAGCTCCCGAGTCCAACACCGGCGTCGAGTCACCGCCCAGGCCGAGGATGGCGGGGCGGTCACCTCAAAACTATCCTAACGGGAACTCTTACACGCAGGGACTTGGCTCGGTGGTTCAGGGTATGGTCAGCGCGGTCGGGGAACCCTCCCATCATATAGGCGCAAGGACCGGTTAGTTGAGCCATCCCCGAGAGCAGCGCGCCGGGTGGTTACGGCGGCGACTGTTCCAGCGCGGAGGATTCGCAGCTCGCGGACGAATCCGACTGATGGGGTCCACTGACCAGAGACAATGCCAGGTGCCATACCGACTGAAACCGAACCACGGGACCCACCTGTCGGCGCATCGGATCCCCGCTACGGGCGAGTAGCGACTGACAGTCGGGCCCCATCCAACAGGTAATCGCGTGCAGGTGTAGTGGTTGGGCTGGCGCGCACGTGGGAAAAGTGATGGGCCAGGAATGGGGCAGTCGGCCCATGTAACTCTTTTATTCTTTTTCTTTTTATCTTTCCTTCTTACTTTCTTCATTTCTAAATTTGGTTTGAATACGAATTTTAAATTCGAACATTGTGCAAATTTTTATTCTCCAATCATATTGTGAAATGAAAATACAAATTTTGGAAATAATAGTATATTATTTATATTTTTATACCCTTTCTCTTCTCCCATTTTCGAAAACCCTAGTTTTAATTTAGGGTTTGATTTAACTTCTAGTATTTATTCTCTTATTATCCTTATTATTATTATTATTTTATTTAATGCACAAACATAAAAACTCCACATGATGCATTTTTTTATTTTGGTATCATTGGTTTTAATTAATCACTCTCAATTATATGTGTGCTCTTTTTATGATGCAAATATGGCACATAAAATGAGGAAATCCTCTATGTATTTCTTGTACACCATTTTGAGTATTACAAATCCTACCCCCCTTAAAAATAATCTCGTCCTCGAGATTTAGGAAAGTCTAGTGGAAAGATGGGAAAAATCTATGCGAAGCTCCTTTTCTCTCTCTCCCAAGTAGCTTCATCTTCTCCATGATGGTTCCATTGTACTTTACACATCTTTATAACCTTATTTCTCGGGACACTAGGACACTTCTTAAGTTAATACACATGGAATACATTATGCCCATCATATAGATTATCAGGTAGTTCAAGTTGATAGGCCATCTTTCCAACTCGCCTAAAAACTCAGAATGGTCCAATAAAGCAAGGGAACAATTTGCCCTTGACTTTAACTCTCCTCATTCCACGAAGTGGTGAAACTTTGAGGTACACATGATCTCCTTCCTCAAATTCTGGTGGTCTTCCTCTATTATCAGCGTAGCTCCTTTGCCTGGTTCGAGCTACCCTCAAATTCTCTCGAATCATACGAACTTGTTCTTCTGCCTCTAGAATAAGTTCAGGTCCAAAGAACTGTCTTCCTCTAGTCTGATCCAATGTAGAGAAATCCTGCATTTCCTGTCATACAGAGTCTCGAACGGTGACATCTTCAGACTGGTCTGGTAACTATTATTATATGAGAACTCAGCATAAGGTAGACTCTTGTCCCAACTACCACCATGCTTAAGGGCACAAGCTCTTAACATATCCTCAAGCACTTGGTTAGTCCTCTCAGTCTGCCCATCAGTCTGTGGATGGTAAGCCGAACTAAAATTCAATCTTGTATCCAAGGACTCGTGCAACTTCTTCCAATACCGAGAGGTGAACTGTGATCCTCGATCTGACACGATTTTCTTTGGCACACCATGCAGGCAGACAATCCGTGCCATGTACAACTCTGCCAACTTGGCTCCTGAATATGTGGTCTTCACTGGAATAAAGTGGGCTACTTTAGTTAGCCTGTCCACAATCACCCATATCGAATCTTATCCAGCAGACGTGCGGGGTAATCCAACAATGAAGTCTATGCCAATCTCTTCCCATTTCCACTCAGGTATCTTCAGTGGATGCAGTAGTCCGGCTGGCCTCTGGTGTTCAGCCTTAACTCTTTGGCATACATCGCACATAGCCACATGTGCAGCCACATCTCTCTTTAGTTCATACCACCAATACTTTTGCTTCAAATCCTGATACATCTTAGTACTCCCAGGGTGGATAGAATAAACTGAGTCATGTGCTTCCTTCAATATAGTTTCCCGAAGACTATCAATTTCGGGAACACAGATCCGATTCTTGAACCAAATCGTGCCTTGCTTATCCTCTGTGAATTCTGGGCCTCTACCTTCTGTTATCAGATCCTTGATATCCTGGATTTTGGCATCACCAACCTGACCTTTACGAATTTCTTGCTCCAAGGTAGGTTCCAATTCAATAGTCACTCCTTCCGTATGTGTAACAATTCCCAGGTTGAGCCTCTCAAAATCTTTAGCTAATTCATCAGGTAGCTGGACAACGAAAGCGGAGTGAACATGCTCCTTCCGACTCAAGGCATCTGCAACCAAATTTGCCTTGCCTGGGTGATAGTGAATCTCCAAATCATAATCCTTAATGAGCTCCAACCAACGGCGTTGCCTAAGGTTGAGATCCTTCTGAATGAATATGTACTTCAAGCTCTTATGATCCGTGTATACTCGGCACTTAGTTCCCATGATGTAGTGTCTCCAAATCCTAAGTGCATGCACAACTGTTGCCAGCTCTAAATCATGAGTGGGGTAGTTCAATTCATGTTTCCGCAACTGACGAGACGCATAGGCGATGACATGTCCTTCTTGCATGAGCACACATCCCAATCCTTGGCCACATGCATCACAATAAATGTCAAATCCTTTCTGTAGATCTGGCATAGTCAACACTGGTGGTGACATCAATCTCTTCTTCAATTGATCAAAACTCTCTTGGCATTTCTCATCCCACTTGAATTCTCTTCTCTTCTCCATAAGTGAGGTCATGGGCTTAGCAAACTTAGAAATTCCTTCAATAAATCTCCGATAATATCCTGCGAGTCCCAAGAAACTCCGAATATCTGTAACTGTAGTGGGTATGGTCCACGCCACTATCTCCTTAACTTTAGCAGGATCCACTAATATTCCTCCATTAGAAATAATATGACCAAGAAATGGCACCTCGCCAATCCAAAACTCACACTTGCTAAACTTGGCATAAAGTTGATTATCTCGTAGCTTCTGTAGCACCAACCTTAGATGTTGTTCATGATCACTTTCATTCCTAGAATAGATCAGAATATCGTCGATAAACACCACGACGAATCTGTCCAAATACTCCATAAACACTTTGTTCATCAAATTCATGAAATAAGCCGGTGCATTGGTTAATCCAAATGACATGACAGTAAACTCATATAATCCATATCGGGTTGAGAAGGCCGTCTTAGGAATATCCGAGGGTCTAATCTTCATCTGATGGTATCCCGAGCGGAGATCAATCTTCGACACCTCTCATCTGAATAAATCCTCAATACAGGGTAATGGACACTTGTTCTTCACCGTGACATCATTGAGTGATCTATAGTCCACACACATCCGTTGCGATCCATCCTTCTTCTGTACAAATAGAACTGGCGCTCCACAAGGTGAAGAATCCGAATGAATGTACCCAGCCTCTTGTAACTCTGTTAACTGCTTCTTAAGTTCCTTTAGTTCATCTAAGGACATCCTATATGGCCGTTTAGAAATAGGGGCGGTTCCAGGTAGAAGATCAATGACAAACTCAACTTCCCTATATGGTGGCATCCCTGGTAACTCCCCTGGAAAGACATCCGAAAAATCTTTAACTGCATGGATGTTGTCACCCACAAACTTCTCATCTACTAGGAATGCTACTAGTCTGATGGTGGTAGTTACTGCAACTTCAACTTCAAAGCTTTGTCCTTTGGAACTGGTGAGTTCTACGGTTCCTTTAGCACAATGTATGAACTGCCTTTACCTTTCTTAATCCATGACATACCAAGGATCACGTCTATAGTGCTCTCTTCTAACACTATAGGGGTAGCCCATCTAGGTTAGAAACACAGGGTAAGAAAGAAAGAATTGTAGACAAGGTGAGTAATTACAAGAAATGTTACTATGGGGGATTTATTAGCTAAGTAGATTAGTGTGTTATCCACTAAAGCTAATACATTACCTTATGGTGGTACATGCTAAGATGTCCAATATATAATACTTCAATCAATCAAAGAAGCAAATCAGGCATTTATCATCAGCACAATCAACCAATCATTTTTAAGTAAAGAAAATAGTTTTAAATTTTGTCTTAGGTTCCCTATCTCTTAGAAAGATCATAGTGGATAGAGAAGGTAAGAATGATCAGAGTTGAACAATAGAAGGTAAGACAGGATCAAGATGAGATAAGTATAGAATAAGTCAGAGTAAGGTAAGTATAGAATGAATCAGAATGAGATAAGTAGGTAAGGGTTGTCCATTTCTATCTAGGTTTCGTCCTACAGTCAACATTTCCTCTGATACCACTTCTGTAACACCCGGTTTTAAAGGACAAAGCCGGGTGCATCTCATACATGCGCCAAAGAAGACAACATATATAATAACAGAGTGTATAGAGATAAATGTCATAAACATCAGAGTATTTATTACATAGCGGAAGACTTATTACAAAATAAAGATAAATATAAAATGAACTAAGGATCGTCGGCGCCAATGTCGACTGAGAAACGCCACCTAGATCAGATCAAACTCCTCAGTGTTAGACGGCTCCTCTTCGACCACCTGTTCTTCTCCTGTGGGGGGGGTGTGAGACAGCAAGAGTGAGCTCACATACGTTCATAGCTCAACAAGTTGTGGGGAATAATGTGGCATGAACTCACAAAGGTGGGAGTTCATGAAGTGTAAGGCTGATCAATGAAATAAAGGTTGAAGCTGAGCATTGCTTTTATAAGTTGGTCAAAATTTTATTAGCAATTACTAAGTGTAAGTAAATACCAAACCTTAATAATAATAAAGTAATAATAAAATAATCCCAAATGCGATGCAAATGTCAAATTAAATTTAAGTTCCATAATTAATCATGTGAGGGTCCGAGCCGCTCATGACCGTGAGCACGACTAGTATACCAGTTTTACACTCTGCAGAGGTTGCGCATCTTTACCCACAAGTCATGTTACCCATCTGCCAAGAGATGGCCAATCCCATACACCTCTACCGAGGAGGCGAGGCAGGGTAACACTACGAGGCCTTTACAAAGTTCCACTAGCTTCAGAAATCCCGCTACAGTTTATAGGAAGCTCCAATGCAGGGTTCTTGCCTGACCGCCATCGCAGCAAAATCAACCCAAGGACCTCCCTACACTGACCACTCCCCTACTGCCCTTGCCCCTTTCGGGTAAGGAAGACCTCCACTAGCTTTCCTAGTTAATCAGCCAAGGGCGTCCCATTATACCCTTGTGGTAGCACTGTTTTCCCGGGTGGTCGCTCCATGTTCCCATTAACATAATGATCTTAACATGAGCAGTAATAGTAAAAAGATAATAAAAGAGTAATCATGAATAGTGTATCTTTATACCCAAATCCACATAAAGCAATAGCAGGTACTACCCAAAAGTGTTTCAGTGGTGAACAAGGTATAAAGATAACCAAAACTGGGGTAACCTATTAGGTCCCATCAAAATTAACCTATGCAGATCATTATAATTAATAAGAACATGAATGGGAAAAAGTAAGTGATCAAGGGCACAACTTGCCTTCAATGAGCTCCTGCTCAGCTACTTCTACTTGCTGAACCTCAGAATCCACAGTGGCTTGCTCGTCTACTCGCATCAACACAATACATACATAGTATAGCATAAATTAACAACACATCAAACATGTAAATAAAATATACAGTAAAAATATACACATTAAAATGAGATCATAGGAACTAGAATCACTAGATTTGGAGTTATAGGTTTCAAGTTATGAATTTCCTAAGGTTTAATGTGATTAAAATAGGATTAAATGATAAATAATTTTTCTTACTGTTTTCATGCCAAAACAGAGCCACTATATGATAGAGAACATTATTACAAAATTTTAGAAACTGGAATGGCTCAATTTGGACTAAAAATGGATTTTCTATGATTTATACAAGTTCTAGGGTTTATTTTCATATTAAAAATCCAATTTCTAATTCATTTAATTGATTTAAAACAGTTCTGGATCGGGCCTCAATTATAGGTAAGTTCAGGGGCTAACCCGCAAGATCTCCAAGACACAACGCTCCACTGGTCTGGACTGCGGGTTGTTTTTAAATAAACAGAGGGGCTCTTATGCAAAAGTGCACCGCGAAGGGTTATGGATGTTTTCTGGCCGTCGGATCGAGCGGCAACGCGCAAGATTAGAACGGTGAGCTGATGAATCGGTATACGACAAGAGCCCCTAGATTTGAATCCGACGCTCAGGATTTAATGAAGCCCAAAGGACCGATCTCCATCCGATTCCGATCGGACGATCTACAGCCCTTCCCCCAATCGATACGCCAACACCTAATCCAGACCGCACACAAGCAGATCGACGGTCCATGGTCGTTCTTCTTCTTCCCTCTCCCAGCAACTCATCTTCCCCGACGACACCCCTCCACCGCCGACGAACACGTGACGACGGTGATGGCCAATCGGGCCCGCTACTGCACTAAACCCTAATTAAAAGGTCCTACACGTTCGTAAGGGTAAAGCGAGCCAATTGGAAGCTATCTCACCGGTGACTAGGCGTTGGTTGAAGCTGCTCACGTACCGCGCGGGTTTGCGGCCACGAACAAGCAACGGCGAGGAATTGCCGCTGAGCCGATGATCCCCGATCTCCTTGGTTGACACCGCTGCGAGCGCAACCCCACGTCGAAGCTCCCGAGTCTAACACCGGCGTCGAGTCACCGCCCAGGCCGAGGATGGCGGGGCGGTCACCTCAAAACTATCCTAACGGGAACTCTTAGGGACTTGGCTCGGTGGTTCAGGGTATGGTCAGCGCGGTCGGGGAACCCTCCCATCATATAGGCGCAAGGACCGGTTAGTTGAGCCATCCCCGAGAGCAGCGCGCTGGGTGGTTACGGCGGCGACTGTTCCAGCGCGGAGGATTCGCAGCTCGCGGACGAATCCGACTGATGGGGTCCACTGACCAGAGACAATGCCAGGTGCCATACCGACTGAAACCGAACCACGGGACCCACCTGTCGGCGCATCGGATCCCCGCTACGGGCGAGTAGCGACTGACAGTCGGGCCCCATCCAACAGGTAATCGCGTGAAGGTGTAGTGGTTGGGCTGGCGCGCACGTGGGAAAAGTGATGGGCTAGGAATGGGGCAGTCGACCCATGTAACTCTTTTATTCCTTTTCTTTTTATCTTTCCTTCTTACTTTCTTCATTTCTAAATTTGGTTTGAATTCGAATTTTAAATTCGAACATTGTGCAAATTTTTATTCTCCAATCATATTGTGAAATGAAAATACAAATTTTGGAAATAATAGTATATTATTTATATTTTTATACCCTTTCTCTTCTCCCATTTTCGAAAACCCTAGTTTTAATTTAGGGTTTGATTTAACTTCTAGTATTTATTCTCTTATTATCCTTATTATTATTATTATTTTATTTAATGCACAAACATAAAAACTCCACATGATGCATTTTTTTTATTTTGGTATCATTGGTTTTAATTAATCACTCTCAATTATATGTGTGCTCTTTTTATGATGCAAATATGGCACATAAAATGAGGAAATCCTCTATGTATTTCTTGTACACCATTTTGAGTATTACACTGCGGCAACGTACTCGGCCTCAGCGGTGGATAGGGCAACAGAGGTTTGTTTCTTAGAACTCCATGACACCAGGGACCTTCCTAAGAATTGGCACGTCCCCGATGTACTCTTCCTATCGACCTTACATCCAGCGTAGTCGGAGTCTGAATATCCAATCAAGTCAAAGGTAGACCCCTTTGGATACCAGATCCCGAAACAAGGCGTAGCGACTAAATATCTAAGAATTCGCTTCACAACCACTAAGTGACACTCCTTAGGATTGGATTGAAATCTAGCACACATGCATACGCTAAGCATAATATCCGGTCTACTAGCACATAAATAAAGTAGAGACCCTATCATAGACCGATATGCTTTTTGATCAACGGACTTACCTCCTTTGTTGAGGTCGGTGTGTCCGTCAGTTCCCATCGGAGTCTTTGCGGGCTTGGCGTCCTTCATCCCAAACCTTTTGATCAAATCTTGTGTGTACTTCGTTTGGGAGATGAAGGTTCCATCCTTGAGTTGCCTCACTTGGAACCCAAGGAAGTAGCTTAACTCGCCCATCATCGACATCTCGAATTTCCGAGTCATCACCCTGCTAAACTCTTCACAAGACTTTTGGTTAGTAGAACCAAATATTATGTCATCGACATAAATTTGGCACACAAAAAGATCACCATCACAAGTCTTAGTAAAAAGAGTTGGATCGGCTTTCCCAACCTTGAAAGCATTAGCAATTAAAAAGTCTCTAAGGCATTCATACCATGCTCTTGGGGCTTGCTTAAGTCCATAGAGCGCCTTAGAGAGCTTACACACGTGGTCGGGGTACCGTTCATCCTCGAAGCCAGGGGGTTGCTCCACGTACACCTCCTCCTTGATTGGCCCGTTGAGGAAAGCGCTCTTCACATCCATTTGGAACAACCTGAAGGAATGGTGAGCGGCATATGCTAGCAAAATACGAATGGACTCTAGCCTAGCCACAGGAGCAAAAGTCTCCTCAAAGTCCAAACCTGCGACTTGGGCATAACCTTTTGCCACAAGTCGTGCCTTGTTCCTTGTCACCACTCCGTGCTCGTCTTGTTTGTTGCGGAACACCCACTTGGTTCCCACAACATTTTGCTTAGGACGAGGCACCAGTGTCCAAACTTCATTCCTCTTGAAGTTGTTGAGCTCCTCTTGCATTGCCAACACCCAGTCCGGATCTAGCAAGGCCTCTTCTACCCTGAAAGGCTCAATAGAAGAGACAAAGGAGTAATGCTCACAAAAATTAACTAATCGAGATCGAGTAGTTACTCCCTTGCTAATATCACCCAAAATTTGGTCGACGGGATGATCCCTTTGAATCATTGCTCGAACTTGGGTTGGAGGTGCCGGTTGAGCTTCTTCCTCCATTGCATGATCATCTTGTGATCCCCCTTGATCACATGCCTCCTGTTCATTGTCTTGAGTTGGGGGTTGCACCATTGTTGAGGAAGAAGGTTGATCTTGTTCATCTTGTTCTTGTGGCCGCACATCTCCAATCGCCATGGTGCGTATTGCGGTCGTTGGAACTTCTTCTTCATCTACATCATCAAAATCAACAACTTGCTCTCTTGGAGAGCCATTAGTCTCATCAAATACAACATCGCTAGAGACTTCAACCAAAACCGATGATTTGTTGAAGACTCTATACGCCTTTGTATTTGAGTCATAACCTAACAAAAACCCTTCTACAGCTTTGGGAGCAAATTTAGAAGTTCTACCTTTCTTCACAAGAATATAACACTTGCTCCCAAATACACGAAAATAAGACACAGTGGGTTTGTTACCAGTTAGCAGCTCATACGACGTCTTCTTGAGGAGGCGGTGAAGGTAGACCCTGTTGATGGCGTGGCAAGCCGTGTTCACGGCTTCCGACCAAAATCGCTCAGGGGTCTTGAACTCTCCAAGCATCGTCCTCGCCATATCAATGAGCGTCCTGTTCTTCCTCTCTACCACACCATTTTGTTGTGGTGTGTAGGGAGCGGAGAACTCGTGCTTGATCCCTTCCTCCTCAAGGAACTCCTCCACTTGAAGGTTCTTGAACTCGGACCCGTTGTCGCTCCTTATCTTTTTCACCTTGAGCTCAAACTCATTTTGAGCTCTCCTGAGGAAGCGCTTGAGGGTCCCCTGGGTTTCAGATTTATCCTGCAAAAAGAATACCCAAGTGAAGCGGGAAAAATCATCAACTATAACAAGACCATACTTACTTCCTCCTATACTTAGATAGGCGACGGGTCCGAAGAGGTCCATATGAAGCATCTCCAAGGGTCTTGTTGTGGTCATCACATTTTTGGTGTGATGAGAGCCTCCCACCTGTTTCCCTGCTTGACAAGCTGCACAAGGTCTATCTTTTTCGAATTGCACATTAGTTAAACCTATCACATGTTCTCCCTTTAGAAGCTTGTGAAGGTTCTTCATCCCCACATGTGCTAAGCGGCGATGCCACAGCCAGCCCATGCTAGTCTTAGCAATTAAGCATGCATCTAGACCGGCCTCCTCTTTTGCAAAATCAACTAAGTAAAGTTTGCCGTCTAATACACCCTTAAAAGCTAGTGAACCATCACTTCTTCTAAAGACAGACACATCTACATTTGTGAATAAATAGTTATATCCCATTTTGCATAATTGACTAATGGATAGCAAATTATATCCAAGAGACTCAACTAAAAACACATTAGAAATAGAGTGCTCATTTAATATTGCAATTTTGCCTAAGCCTTTCACCTTGCCTTGATTCCCATCACCGAATATGATTGAATCTTGGGGATCCTTGTTCTTGACATAGGAGGTGAACATCTTCTTCTCCCCAGTCATGTGGTTTGTGCATCCGCTGTCGATAATCCAGCTTGAACCCCCAGATGCATAAACCTGCAAGGCAAATTTAGGCTTGGGTCTTAGGTACCCAACTCATGTTGGGTCCTACAAGGTTAGCACAAATATCCTTAGGGACCCAAATGCAAGTTTTGTCTCCCTTGCATTTTGCCCCTAATTTTCTAGCAACTATCTTCCTATCCTTTCTACAAATAGCAAAGGAAGCATTTAAAGCATGATATATGGTAGAAGGTTCATTAATTTTCCTAGGAATATTAACACCATTTCTCCTAGGCACATTTCTACCATGCATACTGTTGGGGACTTGTTCTCAAATGCTAAGAGTTAAGAACAAGGCAACATAAAAAGTGTTAAGTGTTAAAGTCCTTCGTCCTTCGAAGCATTATGTCCCTTCGGGAAATAATGAGTTTCGGACGAAGGTCATAAGAGACATACCTTCGTAAACATAACAAGTAATGACGAAGGATTCATATAAAGCATGAAATATAATATAAGCATCATCATAGAATCATTTCTATTTTATTAACATGGAAAAATAGAAATGATTTCAAATTACAAATGTACCTTCGGTCCTGAGAGAAGGTAAAAAGTACAAGCGTGACGCAAAAGCAAATGCCCAGTCAGCGTGAACAGTACGGGGGTACTGTTCACCTATTTATAGGCACGGGATACAACCCATACAAAATTACATACATGCCCTTTACATTTGGTGATAATTCCATAGCAATCTATCGAGGTCTAAATGACCTTTTCATCTTTAAGTCGGTTCCCTTTTCTGCGAACATGCCGAAGCTTTCCTGCTTCACAGCTTCGGCACTGCCAACCTTCGTATCTTTTGAGGTTCTCCCTCTTTGATATATGTCCGAAGGTACCTGTTCACACATTACACTCTAGAAACACTGTTAAATCATGTTTTTGAGGACCTTCGGAAGCCGAAGGCCCCCAACAGTAGCCCCTCGCAATATTAATTTGTTTGAAATAATAAATTCAGATTGCGATATGAACGAAGGCTTTATGCCGAAGGTCCGAAAAAACACCTTCCCTTTGCTAGAATAGCAACATTCAATGACAAGTGGGGTCTTTCAACTTTCAACGCATCAAGCGTATAAATACGGCCATACCGCAAACTTATTTTGCACGCTTTCTGGCCAACCACTCCTGCTCACTCATCTTTTAGCTCTTGTGCACTGTGATCTGCTAAGTTTTTAGCTTTGAAGCTTCGGCTTTTAAAAACAGTTTTTTAGTGTTTCCGAAGATGTCTGAAGCTGCTAAGAAGGCTGCTGCTGAGATGAAGCTGAGTCTTGATGAAGAGAAGAACTTAGGGTTTCTTATAGCAATGTCGAAGACCAACACAGAAAAGATCACCAGGGAAATTCTGGAAGGGCTGTCTGAAGATACTGGTGACAGTGAAAGTTATGATGTGGACAGCGGTGGCGAAGACCCCGAAGATCGCCCCTGGCGACCAAGCCATTCAGTTTATGGTAAATCAACTATCAAAGAGAATCATCTTGTTAATATGAAAGGAAGGTATTTCCGGGACCTGTCCATTGTGAGGGCGGACGAAGGGGAAAAAACTTGTCCACACCCTGAAGAAAATGAAGTTGTGGTGTATCGAAGCTTTTTGAAAGCTGGATTGCGATTCCCCTTGAGCAGCTTCGTCGTGGAGGTGTTGAAAATCTTCGAAGTCTATCTTCATCAACTTACTCCCGAGGCAATTATAAGGCTAAATATCTTCGTGTGGGCCGCGAGAAGCCAAGGTCTGAAGCCTGACGCAAGAAGCTTCTGTAATGTTCATGAATTATTATATGAAACAAAGCCTTGGGGCAAAGAACAGTACCATAACAACTTTGGCTGCTACAGCTTCGTCTCTCGGTCCGGGGCAAGCTGTCCCGTACCAACCTTTCGGAAGAGATGGCCCGGGGATTGGATGACAGAATGGTTTTATGTGAAGAATGACTTATCAGCACGAGAAGACATCAAAGGTATAATTATGCGTCCTATTTGGCAAAGCTTCGGCCTTCGGAGGCCGAAGGTTGAAATGAACGAAGCCGCCGAAGAGTGCCAAAGAGCCTTCGGCGTTGTCTGCTCTTTTATAGGAACAAGGGACTTAGTACAAGAGCATATTGCCTTCAGGGTGTGGCCGCTTGCGGAGAAATGGGAAATGCCACAAGAAACCATTAAAGAGGCCGACGAAGGTGGACTTGTCAGGTTTAAGTACACTTTTAAATTTGGAGATAAATTTATTGAGCCAGATGATGAGTGGTTGAAAAGCATTGACAATTTAAGTGATGAGCTGCTTGGGACATACTCGAAGGCCGAAGATACTGCAATGTCAGCAGCCTTCGGAGGCCGAAAAAAGAAAAGGCTGAATCGGGTATTTGATGCCATCGGGTTTGTCTACCCTGACTATTGCTACCCCATTCGAAGGCAGAAGAGAAAAAATACAACCTCTGCAAAAGAAGAAACTGCAGCTGCTCCTAGCGAGCCAGAACCGAAAAGGAAGAAGATAAAGGTTCTTTCTTATCGACCGCGTTATATTGAACCAGCTTCGGTGCCTGAGTTTACCGGAGAGACTTCTTCGGCCACCGAAGCTGAAAAACCAGCCGAGCCAACTTTGCTGCCAGAAGTCACAGAAACAGCCGAAATACCAACGAAGACAAAATTGGAGCAATCAAAAATTTTGTTACCAGAAACGAAAGAGAAGGCCGAAGCGCCATTCACAGAAAAAATGGAAGAGGTAAAGGAAGCAAGCGAGGACTCCAAAACATCAGGAGTTTTGAGTCCTGTGGCAAACATTGAAACAGTAAGAAATCAAAAAGTGCCAGCAGTGACTCCGAAAAGAAGGAGAATGGCTAATGTGCTAGATGTGCTGGAAACGATCAAATCTTCAAGCACCCCTCCGAAGAAGGCTGCCGTCACTCCTGAAACAACAGTCGAAGCTTCGGGTTCTAAAGCTCCAGAGCAAGATACTGAAGCCGAAGCTGGGCCCTCAGAGCCCTCAAAGGCAAAAACCTTGGAAAGTGAGGCAGAAAAAATAACAAAGCCAACTTTTGCTGAAGGAACTGGTGTTGTTGCCCCCGAAGCATCCAAAATTCGCGATTATATTTTTCGTCATGCTTCGGGGAAAAAATTAACAGAAAAAGAAGAACAAGAGGCCCAACACTATGCCCAAAAGTTGAAATATCCAAAGGGGGCGTTGATATTTAATGGCAGTGGAGAAGAAGATTTCTTGTATTGCCTCCCCGACAGCAAGGAAATTTCTGTCTGTCGGGAGATGAGCAGAAGCTTCGGATTTCCAACTTTAGAAGACGGACTTTCGGTGCTGTCAAAGAACGATCTGGCTGACAGCCTAGCTTACAACAGTTTAAAGGTGCGACAAATGGAATTCTTATATTTTTGTTGAATTCAAAATTTTTCGTTTGTTTAAAACTATTGACACAGACATATTCCTGTCTGCAGGGCCTGATACTCAGCAATGCCCTCAGAGCACAGAAAGATGCTGAGGACGAAGGATGTACTATAGCCCTGAGCAACCTTCGTTCCGAAGTAATTGAACTGAGGAACGAAGGTCTCGAAAAAGACAAAATATTATACTCATTGATAGATAAAATAAAGGAGGACGAAGCTGCTTTCAAAAGTCAAGCTGAAGCTCAGAAACGCGAAATTGAAGACCTTCGGAAACAACTGGCCAGAGCCAAAGAAGAACGTATACTTGAAGAAACAAAGCGTGAACTCAGCGATCAATGGGCAGATCATCTAGAAGTGACTGTTGAAGAGCTTCGTTCGTCCAAAAAGAAATGCTACAATAAATCTGTAGATTGTGTTAAAAAATTAAAGGCTAGCTTCGCCAAGGTCGGCGCATTCTCAAGTGAAGAAAATTTTTTGAGGGGCAATCCCGAAAGTGTCATTGAATGGATTGACCACGAAGCTGAAGCCTTCGAAGAAATTTTAAATAGCCGAGGAGATATATGTGCCTTCTCTGGCGCCAGAGGGATTGCCACCATTTTAGAGAAGAAGGGCTGTGAGCATGTGAAAATTTTAGCACAGTCCGAAGCTGCTTTGTCCTTTGAAGACACAAAAGATCCTTCGGCCGAAGCTAGCATAATTGGTGGAAAGTTTTTTACTGATATCTGGGATAACGGTGGCCGAGAAATGGCAAGAGAAATTATTCAGAGAAGTGAAAAGGGCATCCATGATGCTAGAGAAGTGGCAGAAGTTGCCGAAGGGCAAATAGGTATTAATTAGTCGCACTTATTGTGTTGTAATTTTTATTTCAAACTTTACTCGCAGTTTGTAATAGTAATGCAAAAATATTCTGTTTCCTCAGAACCTACTGGATCGTCTATTGACCCTCACATCAAAGAGGATGACGAAATCAAACAAATGGCCGAAGCTATCATGGATAAAGTTGTTGAACAACTTCTAAATGAGGCTGCCGAAGTAGTATTAAGAGAAGACTAGATGTTATTAGAAAAAACATTTGAAGTGTGATCTATGTAATATTTTGTACATTTGAATGTAATATATAAGTCCCTTTTCATTATTCAATTCTTTACGATGCATGAAATTCTACATACATACCATTTTTGAGCCTTCGGCGAAAAAACACCTTCCCTTCTTTTCATGCTTCGTGAAGAAGACATTCTCCGAAGCTGTACAATTTCGATATTACTCTGATGAGGCTCATCCATGCTTCGTAAAAACATTCTCCGAAGCTGTATTCCGAAGATTATCATTGTATTTCCTCATGACTTTACACAATTTTCACTTTCTCAAAGCGTCCTTTCAAAGGTTGATACGGTGTCCCCTTCTTTTGCCATATGCAACATGATGTATGATGCTTATGCTATGCAAAATGGTGTGATGATGTTATGTTATGCAAATGACGTTTGTTCCGAAGATACACACAAAATATCTCTGTAAACTCTGCATTCCCTTAGGAACGTCTTTGGAGTTTCTTCGCCTTTTACTTAGGCGGTATCAGCGTTGACTTTTCGCTGTAAGCCTCCCTTAGGAGCTTCTTCGCCTTTTACTTAGGCGGTATCAGCGTTGACTTTTCGCTGTAAGCCTCCCTTAGGAGCTTCTTCGCCTTTTACTTAGGCGGTATCAGCGTTGACTTTTCGCTGTAAGCTCTGCATTCCCGTAGGAACGACTTTTGAGCAGAAAACTTACACTGCGCTCCCTTTGGAACGGCTTTTTGTGACTTCATCAACTTACTCTGCGTTCCTTAGAACGACTTTCTGTTGCTTCGAAGGATTTTTAATAATTCGAAGGTCCTCCTTGTTAGCTTCAGGGACTTAAGCCTGTGAAGAAAATGGGTTTTCCTCGTGGGAAACAACGAAATTATTACATGAAAACTAATAATGTTCTTTGTTTCACAGAAAATAAAACTGCATAGAAAAGACTGCTATCAAAGGTAGGATATGTGTCAATAAATGTGCTTCGACTCTGGCACAGTGCTGTTGACTGTGCGAGCTTCGGATTGTTCTCTGAAGTCCCTTTGGTGTGGGGCATATTGACTCCCTTCTGGCTGTTGACCCTGTTGCAGTGGAGGTGGAGGCGGAGGCTGCTGCCAGGAAGCTTGAGGTTGACTTGCCGAAGCTACAGAAGCTGCAGGGTGGTTGTCTATGTATTGTGGGATGTAAGGTGGATGATACGAAGCAGTGTGCATGACCTGCTTCGGCTGAGCTTGTTGAGATGCAGCTTCGGCTATTTCCTTTTGCTTCTGGATTGTAATATGGCACGTCCTGGTGGTATGGCCCTTGCTTTCTCCACAGAACAAGCAAAACAGTTTCCTTGGTTGATCTCCGAATCTTCCGCCGAAGCCCCTGGCGCCTCTGCCTCTTGGAGCTGGTGGCCGGAAGAAAGTTTGTTGTTGCCCCGAAGCCTGTGAGGAGCACTGCGGTCTGTTCTGCTGACTCCCCTTATCATCATTCTGAGTGGAGTTATGGATGGACCTGACATGCCTCGGATAGGATCTTCCTCCGAAGCCCCTGGTCATTTCAGAAAATCTGAAGGCCTCCTCCCTTCTTTGGCGAAAGTCATTGTCAGCACGAATGTACTCGTCCATCTTTTGGAGCAGCTTCTCCAGGGTCTGAGGAGGCTTCCTAGCAAAGTATTGAGCAGCAGGTCCAGGACGAAGCCCCTTGATCATGGCTTCGATGACAATTTCATTGGGCACCGTTGGTGCCTGCGCCCTCAAACGCAAGAACCTTCTGACATACGCCTGAAGGTATTCCTCATGATCCTGAGTGCACTGGAACAAGGCTTGAGCAGTGACCGGCTTCGTCTGAAATCCTTGAAAGCTGGTCAATAACATATCCTTCAGCTTCTGCCATGAAGTGATCGTTCCTGGCCGAAGGGAGGAATACCAGGTCTGAGCAACACTCCTGACGGCCATAACGAAAGACTTTGCCATTACTGCAGCATTGCCACCATACGAAGACACTGTTGCTTCGTAACTCATCAAGAACTGCTTCGGGTCCGAATGGCCATCGAACATGGGAAGCTGGGGTGGCTTATAGGACGGAGGCCAAGGTGTAGCCTGCAGCTCAGCGGACAGAGGAGAAGCATCGTTGAAAACAAAATTTCCATGATGGAAATTGTCATACCAGTCATCTTCATTGAAGAAGCCCTCCTGATGAAGGTCTTTTTGTTGAGGCCTTCGGTTCTGCTCATCGTGGGTAAGATGACGGACTTCTTCAGAAGCTTCGTCTATCTGCCTCTGCAGCTCAGCTAGCCTGGCCATCTTCTCCTTCTTCCTCTGCACCTGTTGATGTAGCATCTCCATGTCCCTGATCTCTTGGTCTAGTTCATCCTCCTGAATCGTCGGGCTGACAGCCTTCCTCTTCTGGTTTCGGGCCTCCCGAAGAGAGACGGTCTCCTGGTTGGGGTCCAGCGGTTGCAGTGCTGCAGCCCCAGTCGCTGAAGCTTTCTTCGGCGCCATAGCGAGGGTCTATAGCTTCCGAAGGTGTTCAAAAAAACTCGAAGTGGAAGTGAGTTCACCGGAGGTGGGCGCCAATGTTGGGGACTTGTTCTCAAATGCTAAGAGTTAAGAACAAGGCAACATAAAAAGTGTTAAGTGTTAAAGTCCTTCGTCCTTCGAAGCATTATGTCCCTTCGGGAAATAATGAGTTTCGGACGAAGGTCATAAGAGACATACCTTCGTAAACATAACAAGTAATGACGAAGGATTCATATAAAGCATGAAATATAATATAAGCATCATCATAGAATCATTTCTATTTTATTAACATGGAAAAATAGAAATGATTTCAAATTACAAATGTACCTTCGGTCCTGAGAGAAGGTAAAAAGTACAAGCGTGACGCAAAAGCAAATGCCCAGTCAGCGTGAACAGTACGGGGGTACTGTTCACCTATTTATAGGCACGGGATACAACCCATACAAAATTACATACATGCCCTTTACATTTGGTGATAATTCCATAGCAATCTATCGAGGTCTAAATGGCCTTTTCATCTTTAAGTCGGTTCCCTTTTCTGCGAACATGCCGAAGCTTTCCTGCTTCACAGCTTCGGCACTGCCAACCTTCGTATCTTTTGAGGTTCTCCCTCTTTGATATATGTCCGAAGGTACCTGTTCACACATTACACTCTAGAAACACTGTTAAATCATGTTTTTGAGGACCTTCGGAAGCCGAAGGCCCCCAACACATACAGGAAGAACTAGAAGCAAACATAGCATATGAATCATAAACATGTGAATCAAAAGCATCATAACTTCTATTTGCATTTCTAGCATGTCTCCTATCATGATACATAAAAGCACGGTTCTTTTTAGCACTACTAGCCATAGGGGCCTTCCCTTTCTCCTTGGCGGGGATGGGAGCCTTATGGCTTGTTGATTTCTTGGCTTCCCTCTTGAAACCAAGTCCATCCTTAATTGAGGGGTGTCTACCAATCGTGTAGGCATCCCTTGCAAATTTTAGCTTATCAAATTCGCTTTTGCTAGTCTTAAGTTGGGCATTAAGACTAGCCACTTCATCATTCAATTTAGAAATTGACACTAGGTGTTCACTACAAGCATCAACATTAAAATCTTTACACCTAGTGCAAACCACAACATGTTCTACACAAGATGTTGATTTATTAGCTATTTCTAACTTAGCATTCAAGTCATCGTTTATGCTTTTTAAACTAGAAATAGAGTCATGGCATGTAGACAATTCACAAGAAAGCATTTCATTCCTCTTTATTTCTAACGCAAGGGATTTTTGAGCTTCTACAAACTTATCATGTTCATCATATAAGAGATCCTCTTGCTTTTCTAGCAATATATTCTTATCATTCAAGGCATCAATCAATTCATTTATCTTATCCACCTTGGTTCTATCTAGACCCTTGAATAAACATGAATAATCTATTTCATCATCATCACTAGACTCATCCTCACTTGAAGAAGCATAAGTACTAGTGTTACGAACGCTTACCTTCTTCTCCCTTGCCATGAGGCAAGTGTGATGCTCGTTGGGAAAGAGGGATGACTTGTTGAAGGCAGTGGCGGCGAGTCCTTCGTTGTCGGAGTTGGACGACGAACAATCCGAGTCCCACTCCTTGCCAAGATGTGCCTCGCCTTTTGCCTTCTTATAGTTCTTATT
Organism: Zea mays; assembly: GCF_902167145.1. Classification (NCBI taxonomy): domain Eukaryota; kingdom Viridiplantae; phylum Streptophyta; class Magnoliopsida; order Poales; family Poaceae; genus Zea; species Zea mays. The sequence goes on along the minus strand of NC_050099.1, from coordinate 39,934,598 downwards.
CTTCTCCCTCTTGTTCTCTTGTTCCTGGTCACTATCATTGTCGGGACAGTTAGCAATAAAATGACCAACCTTACCACATTTGAAGCATGAGCGCTTCCCCTTTGTCTTGGTCTTGCTTGGCTGCCCCTTGCGACCTTTTAGCGCCGTCTTGAAGCGCTTGATGATGAGGGCCATCTCTTCATCATTGAGCCCGGCTGTCACACCCGGTTTTGGAAGGCAAACCGAATGCGAACTATGTACGTGCCAGGATCAGAACTCACGTACACAGCGATTACATAAATGAACATCATCGCACAATGCTCGAATAATAACATAAAAGAGTATTAACTTATTACATCACAGAGTCATAGACATCCACATAGTCATCGTCTTAACAGGTGAATCAAAGTGCTAGCGAAACGCAGTAAAGATAAGGCCTTCACAGGCAGCTGACTGGGGGGTTGCCGCCAACCCACACCTAGAATTCGTCGTAGTCTTGGAACTCCTGGAAGTCTCCTTCCACGGCTTCGCCTTCTCCTGAGCAGTGATTACAATGCGGACAACCTGGTGTTTTGTGGTAAAGCAAGGATGAGTACACATCAACGTACTCAGCAAATGTCCCGTTTGGCTGAAGTGGACTAGCTTTATGTGGGGTTAGGCTCAAGCAGTTGCTTTTAGTTGGTCAGGTATTTATCATTAGTAGAAGCCAGATTTTAGCATTAACCAACCCGTAAACCATTCCCTCATCGAGGAACATCATCATCATAGTCGAACCGAAAACCATAACATAATCTTTGTATCTCGAACCATCTGTATCTCTAATCAAAGAGGATCCCAAGGCTGCTCATAACCGTGAGCACGACTGATATACCAGTTTCACTACCCTCTGCAGAGGTTGCACACTTTACCCATGAGTCATGATTCCCTTTCTACCCGGGGAGAGCTAATCCCCATTGACCACTACCTAGGTGGTCCGGCAGGGCATCACTACGTAGCTTTTACAAAGATTCCCTAGAGATCATAGCTGCCCGTTAGGTTTCTCCAGTTTGATAAACACAGTACTCCTCCCCGCAGGAGAGTGACTAACAAAGAGCAAAACGAAAGAACCTCGGCACTCAGCCTTGGCAGAGCAAGCACTGTGCCTGGACCCCATCGACGGCACGACGGCTAAGCAACTACACCTCTAGTTCATCTAATTAATCAGCTAAGGGCATCCCATTTCACCCTCATGGTTGCACTGTTATCCCGGGTGGTCTCTCAACGAACAAGTCCTTACGGAGAGGTACTCAGGAAACCGCCTGAGCCCCCTAGAGTATCACAAGATCATCAACATCATCAGGATAACAGTATCATAAATAGTCACATCATGTTCATTGATTAAGTTAAGGCAATACAAGAGTGCTAACCATAACAACCCAGAAGGTCATCAAGGACAAAGTAAAGTGTAAAGCTAGTCAATCCTTAGGTTTCGAGTAAGTAATGCGGGGTAGTAAGTTATAAATGAATGGGACATAATGGGACAGAGGACACTTGCCTTCACCAAACTGCTGATCAGGGACTTCCTCTGCAACTTCCTCGGGAAACACAGACTGCTCGTTGTCTACGTAAAGTAATCATTCACACTATGCACTTGGGAAGATAACAAACAAAAGCAACATACAAAACATATGCAGCAAAGAGATCACAAGTTCATAGTAGAAAAGAGATAGGCACTCTGGTGTTCCCTAGGTCTGGGGTAGAGGACTATACAAAGTGATTCATTATCCACTAATCCGGTTTAAGTCAGTGGTGGGATTAAATCACTACATGGTTTTAAGTTCCTAAACTTAGGTGTTTAAGTCCATAAACTTAAGTACTCTAACTTTTATTAAAGTCTACCAACTTCTAATTATCTCAAATAGGGTTCCAATAGCCTTAATCCTATCCTAATGATTAATTATTAATTGGTACATGGAAACAGCAGGGAAACATTGTTTAAATAGATAGACAAAAACATCATGAGCATTTTGCAATTTGAAGCACCTAATTTGGAGTTCATATGACAAAGTTATGGATTTTACAAGTTTAGGGGTTTAAAATATACCCTAAATACCTATTTTGAATTAAATAAAAGGTCTGAGGACCTAACTGTAAGAAACCAGGGATGGCGGGTTTAAATTTCAGAAAACCGGGGGGTCTCTTTAAGAAAACGCGCGGGCGAAGGGGTATCGGGCTCCTACGGCCGTCAGATCTAAGGCGGACGGCCAGGATTAGATCCTGCGGGCGGGCGCGCGAGCGCGCGGCGGCCTGAGAGGCTGACAGACGGGGCCGGGCGGGCAGCGCGAGCACGCGGCTGACAGGCGGGGCCGGCAGGCAGAGCGAGCGCGCGGGCGGGCTGACAGGCGGGGCCGGCGGGCAGAGCGAGCGCGCGGGCGGGCTGACAGGCGGGGCCGGCGGGCAGAGCGAGCGCGCGGGCGGGCTGACAGGCGGGGCCCAAACGGCAGGGAGACGGGGTGTGGGGGAAGCGGGCCTGGGCCGCTGGATCTCCGGCGGACGGCCAGGATTAGGCTTGACCTAATTAAAACGGGACCGCCCGATCTAGGACGGACGGTGGGGATCGGGTGGCCGGCCTGGGCTTCTCCTACGGCTAGTTGGGGCGGCGGCGCTCGTCCCCGCGGCGGAGGACTCGCCGGAGACGAGGGGCGCGGGCGCTTGGCGGGTCTCTGGGGCGACCTGAGTGGTCGGGAAGGTTGGGGAGGGCACGGGGAATCCTCTGGTGGGGTCTGGGTCGGGGCAGGGGCACCGGAGGGGGGCGGTTCACGGCGGAGCAGCTCGGCGGCGGCATAAATCTACTCCGGCGAGGAATTAAACGCAGCAGAGAGCAAAACAAAGGCCGATAGGGGGCGGGAGAGGTTCTTTACCTCAAGGCGGGCTCCGGGGACTCCTCGGCGGCGGCAATGGCGCGACGGTGGCCCGGGGCGACGGTGGCGGACCTCCGCGGCTGCACGGGGAACGGCGGGTGAGCGCGGGCAGAGAGAAATAGGGAGGGGGAGAGGGAATTGGGGCGCGTCCCGGGTTGCGGACGCCGGGGCGAAGCTCACCGTGGCAACGGACACGGCGGAGCTCCAACGGCGGCCGGGAAACGAGCTCGGGACGGCGGGGATTTGTGGCGGCGGCGCTCTGGCGTGCGCGCAGCGAGGGAGAGGTGGAAGAGGGGTCTGCTGGTGCGCAAAAGAGGGAGGGGGAGAGGGCGAGTGGGGCTCTGGGCTCAAGTGGCCAGGGGTGGGGCGGTTGCGAGCTCCACGCGCGACGTGGGCGCGGAGAAGGCGGCCGCGCGCAGCTCGGGCGGCAGTTACGCGAGGACGACGGGGCTGACAAGCCGGGCCCGCGAGCAGAGAGAGAGGGGAAAGCGGGGGCGGGCACGCGGAATGCGGCCGCGCTGACAGGCGGGCCCGCCAGGGCAGAGAGAGAGCGGGGGGGGGGGGGGGGGGGAAGAGCGCGCGCGCGGGATGGGCCTAGCTGGGCCGAAAGGCTGAGGGGGCGGCGGGGTTGGGCTTCTTTCCTTTTTTCCTTTTATTCTGGAATTGTTTTCTCTTTTCTTTTTATTTTCTCTATTTGATTCAAATCCAAATAAGCCACAAATTCAAATTAGATTTTCCAAGAATTATGCACCAAGCAAAAGTGAAATCTAGGGTTCAACATGATGCAACAATTCATACTCCCTTAGGGTTTAACCTATTAAACTATAATTACAAATAAAATAAGCACTTTTCTCCTATAGAAATGAGAAAGAAAAGAATGAGGAAGGATGAGAAAAGGAAAGTAACACCTGAATTTGTGAATATGAGCAAAGAAATTTTATACCCCCAAATTCAGGGTGTTACAAACCTATCCCCCTTAAAAGAATCTCGCCCCGAGATTCAAGGTTGGTCAGCAAAGAGTTCAGGGTATTTGGCCTTCAGATCATCTTCTCGTTCCCAGGTTGCTTCTTCCTCAGAGTGGTGACCCCATCTGACTTTGCACATTCTGATGGTATTCCTCCGGGTGACTCTGTCTGCAAACTCCAGAATCTGCGTTGGCTTTTCTATGTATGTCAGATCCTCCTGGACCTCCAAACCCTCCACTGGCAACTGTTCTTCTGGTACTCGCAGACACTTCTTCAATTGCGACACATGGAACACATTGTGCACTGCTGACAAGCTCTCTGGTAGGTCAAGCTGGTAGGCCACTTCTCCACGCTTTGCTTGAATCTGATATGGTCCGACGTACCGGGGCGCTAACTTGCCTTTAACTCCGAACCTTCTGACTCCCCTGATAGGTGACACCTTCAGATAGACGTAGTCTCCCACTTCAAAACTCAGTTCCCTTCTCCTTCGGTCCGCATAGCTTCGCTGTCTTGACTGGGCTGTCTTCAGGTTCTCCCGAACCATTTTGATATTCTCTTCGGCTTCAAGCAAGATGTCGGGGCCAAACACCTGTCTCTCTCCAGGCTGGTCCCAATGCAGCGGAGTCCTACAACTCCGTCCATAGAGTGCCTGAAACGGCGACATCTTCAAGCTGGCCTGATAACTATTGTTGTAGGAGAATTCTGCATAAGGTAACCTTTTGTCCCATCCTGACTTGTCTTGCAACGCACAGGCTCTCAACATATCTTCTAGGATCTGATTAGTTCTTTCAGTCTGACCGTCAGTCTGCGGGTGATAAGCTGAGCTGAAGTTCAAATGTGTGCCCAAAGCTTCTTGTAGCTGTTGCCAAAAATGAGATGTGAACTGCGTTCCTCGATCTGACACTATCTTCTTCGGCACACCATGAAGGCAGACTATCCGTGACATGTATAACTCAGCTAACGTTGCTCCGGTGTATGTTGTCTTCACGGGTATGAAATGGGCCACCTTTGTTAAGCGGTCCACAACCACCCAGATGGAACATAGCCGGCCCGGGTACGAGGTAGGCCAACTATAAAATCCATCCCGATTTCATCCCACTTCCACTGAGGGATCCGCAATGGCTGCAACAATCCGGCAGGCCTCTGATGCTCTGCTTTGGTCCTCTGACAGCTATCGCAGATGGCGACATATTCTGCGATCTCTCTTTTCATGCCATACCACCAAAACCTCCTTTTTAAATCCTGGTACATCTTCTCGCTCCCTGGGTGTATGGAGTAGGCTGTCTCATGAGCTTCCTTGAGGATCAGTTCCCGAATAGGTTTGAGGTCGGGAACACACAATCGGTCCTTGAACCATATTACTCCCTCTTCATCCTCTCGAAAGTCTTTGCCTCTTCCTTCTAAGATCAGCTGCCAGATCTTGTTGATGTTTTCATCGTCCTTCTGCCCTTCTTTGATCTCCCGCTCTAGGGTGGGCTCTAATTCCACTGTTACTCCTTGCGTACTGTTCAGGAAACCGAGGCTCAGTCTGTCGAACTCTTTGGCTAACTCGTACGGCATCGGGTATGAGGCCAACATATTAACTTGACTCTTCCTGCTCAGAGCATCTGCAACAACATTGGCTTTGCCTGGGTGGTAATGTATCTCTAACTCATAGTCCTTGATCAATTCCAACCATCTTCGCTGCCTCATGTTTAACTCTGACTGGGTGAATATGTACTTCAGACTTTTATGATCTGTGTAGATGTCACACTTCTGCCCATACAGGTAATGTCTCCAGGTCTTTAAGGCATGAACCACTGCTGCCAACTCCAGGTCATGGGTGGGGTAATTTTTCTCATGGATCTTCAGCTGCCGAGATGAGTATGCTACAACTCTTCCTTCTTGCATTAGCACACATCCCAATCCGGTGTAAGAAGCGTCGCAATACACTAAGAATGACTTGTGAACATCAGGCAGGACTAACACAGGAGCTGTAGTCAATCTATTCTTCAGTTCTTCAAATGCTTCCTGACACTTTTGAGTCCATTTAAACTCAACTTTCTTCGCTAGTAACGCTGTCATTGGTCTAGCAATCTTTGAGAAGCCTTCAATGAAACACCTATAATATCCAGCCATTCCAATGAAGCTCTTGATCCCACGAACATCCTTCGGTGCTTTCCAGTTCAGGATATCTGCTACTTTCTTTGGATCCACTGCTAACCCATCTTGATTTATGATGTGACCCAGAAATAAGACTTCATGAATCCAGAACTCGCATTTGCCCAGCTTGGCATACAACTGATGCTCTCGAAGCCTTTGCAATACCATCTTCAAATGCTCTACATGATCTTCCTCACTTTGAGAGTATATGAGAATGTCATCGATGAACACTACCACAAACTTGTCTAGATAGTCCATGAACACGCTGTTCATCAGATACATAAAGAAGGCTGGCGCATTTGTCAATCCAAAGGACATAACTGTGAACTCATATAACCCATACTTGGTGATGAATGCTGTCTTCGGTATGTCCGAGGGTCGGATTCTGAGTTGATGGTAACCTGACCTCAGATCTATCTTCGAGAATACGCTGGCACCTCTGAGCTGGTCGAACAAATCTTCTATCCTTGGCAGGGGGTACTTGTTCTTGACAGTGACTTCATTCAAGGCTCTGTAGTCTATGCACATCCGTTTGGTACCATCTTTCTTCTCTACAAACAACACTGGAGCGGCCCAAGGCGAGGTGCTTGGCCTGATGTAACCCTTCTCTAACATCTCATCTATCTGCTTCTTGAGTTCCACCAATTCTGGTCCAGACACTCGATAGGCTCTTTTGGAGATGGGGGCGGTACCAGGGATAAGCTCTATGGCGAATTCAACCTTTCTCTCGGGTGGCATGCTCGTTAGCTCCTCGGGAAACACATCCGGAAAGTCTGACACAATCTTGATAGCCTCAAGCGGTTTGGCCTCCTTACTATCAACTGAAATCTGGTGACAGACTCCCTCTTCTGACTTAGGCATCCTTAGCTTGGCCACTACCTCTTCTCCTGTCGGGGACTTCAATGTTACGGTCCTCTTGTCACAACTAACATTTGCTTCATACTTCATTAACCAGTTCATTCCTAGAATAACATCTATCCCAGGGGTGTCTATTACTATTAAGTCACTGGGGAACCCTATCCCCCTTATTTCCACCATTATATTTGAGCATATTTTATCTGTTTGCACCTTGCCACCAACCGAATTAATCCTCATGGGCGGCATCATTGCCTCTACTGAGATGTTATGCAATTCTACCCATGTTGCAGTGACAAATGAATGAGTTGCACCAGTATCAAATAGCACTTTCGCGGGATGAGATTCGACTGAGAACATACCTACTGCCACATCTGGTGCATCCTGGATTGCTTCGGCCTCCAAGTGGTTCACCTTTCCGCGGTTGTACGCTTGGCTACGATTGCCTGCTGCTGGCTGCAGTACACCTTGCCTTGTTGGAGCATTGGGGTTGGCCTGCTGCTGAGCCATCTTCTTTGGGCACTGCATCGCCCAGTGGCCTTGATCTCCACAGTGGAAACATCCTATGCCTCCTCCTTGTGCTGGGGCTGCTTGGTTGCTCTGATTTGCTGCTGGGGCAGGAAGGCGAGGTGCCTGGTTGTTCTGCTTCTGATACTGATTACTTCCCTGCTGGCTGTGCTGGCGATACTGCTGCTGCTGCTGTGGGTACTGCCTCTGAAACTGCTGCTGATGCGGACGCTGATTCTGATTCTGATATCCCTGTGGGTGACCAGGTCTTCCTTGCTGAGATGAACTGCCTGAGAAACGTGGACGGCTGATGCCTCCGGACTGGGGTCCACTCATCTTGCGCTTCCGATCTTCCATATCCTTACGCTTCTTCTCAGTCATAACTGCCCTATCGATCAGGTGCTGGAAGGTTGGGAAGGTATGATTCATCAGCTGGTAATGCAGGGGATCCACCAAACCTCTCATGAACCTGTACTGCCTCTTAGCATCAGTGTTGACGTCTTCAGGTGCATAACGGGATAGCTGCAGAAACTTGTCTCTGTATTCACTAACGGACAGGGGTCCCTGTTTCAGAGCCAGAAACTCCTCCTTCTTCACGATCATCAGTCCCTCTGGCACATGGTACCTGCGGAAACTCTCGCTGAATTCCTCCCAGGTGATGGCTTCGGGGTCAGCATGGGTGGCGAGGTAGGACTCCCACCAGGACTGGGCTGCTCCCCTCAGCTGACGGGGGCCATACAGAACCTTCTCCCTGTCGTCACATTGGGCGGTGCGCAGCTCCCTTTCCACTGCGCGCAGCCAGTCTTCTGCATCCATGGGGTCAGCAGAATGGGCGAAGGTAGGAGGGTGCCCTCTCATGAACTCACCACGCTTATCTCGTGGCATCTGGGGCATCTGCACTTGCAATTGGGGTTGGGGTTGCTGTTGAGCCTGCTGCATGGCTGCCAGAGTCTGCCCAATGGCCTGCACTGCCTGGGTCTGCATCAAGAACATCTGCTCCACTGACATCGGGGGTGGTGGGGGAGGCTGCCTCTATTGTTCCTCCTGCTGGTCATGCTGCTCTTGCTGAGCACGCCTGTTGCATCGGCGCCTGTTGTCAGACATCTGTGGAAGACATTCATACATCAGCATTGATCTTACAATCCTTCAGCATAAGAAAAGAGAATACAGAGTTCTTCATGACACTGAGTGAACAAAGAGCTTCACTGATCCTCATTCATGATTCAACACAGCTTCTCAGATAAGAAAGGAAAGTAAGAGTAAAGGGTTTCCCAACTAAACAACTGACTTCATTAACATTACTAGCTAAGCCAAACTGCAGGGGAAACCCACATGTTGGCTACAGTCATTACAAAGATTCAAATCCAGCACAAGTTCATCATAACAAGCATGAAAGCAACTGATAAGCAAACTAAACTAAATGGAAGCAACTGATAAGCAAACTGACTACCTAAGACCGAGACATCTGACTTAAGAATTATTACAAACTCCGATGCTAACGATCTAAGGTTCTAGATCTATCCGGGTCTTACAGACAGGGGAACCATAAGTGTGGTGACCACGTGGCAGTGAGCGGTAAGGGTGCTGAGTCCCAACAGGTGCGGGAGAACCACCCTCCTGGTGATGGCGCTCTGCCAACTCAGCACGCAACTCCGCAATCTCCGTTCGAGCCCTGCTTAGCTCGTCCAGAGAGTGATCCAGCTCAGTGTTAAGCACTGCGACTAGGTTGACTGTGCTGCTCAACCTAGGATTAGCCTCACCAACAGGTGAGACAACCACACTCTCCATGCTGCCAGTAGGTCGGCGGGGGTAGTACCGAAGGTTAAGACCGTCGGCCACGCCACCGAACAAAGAACAGTACTGGGAGAGTGCCCGCCGCGCTGCATCCTGCATAGCCGCCTCTGCAGTGTCCCTCTCGGAGATGGAATAGTGCTCCGAAACGGCCTCCGCACCCCGGAGGTCATCCTCTGGACGGCGAACTAGGCAGGTAGCCTCCCAGCGGTCCGGGTACCTCCCGCGACTGTGCTGGTAGACTACACAACGATACTCGATCGACCAGGTGTGCCGGTCGAAAGCCTGGCGCAGCAAGGTGTCGAGTGCGTCGTGGAAGTGACAACCGCGAGCGGCGTCACGGGTGATGGGTCGGGCGACCCATCCTTCCGCCTCATGCGGCTCAGAGGACTCCGTGCTGTGGTCTGAGTCGTCGTCGTCGGGGTCTCCTCCAGGACCTCCTCCAGTAGCTCCTCCAACAGCCAGGGCATCCCGCGGTGGTGCAGGGGGCGCCTCCAGCTGGGCAACAGAGGAACGGGGCCTCACGGACTCCACCTCTTGCTGGGGTGGGGAGGAAGAGCCCTGCTGCTCTCTGTGCTGACGCCGACGCTCCTGCTCCTCACGCAGGCGGTGGTGTAGCCTCTCCAGGTGACTCGACTGACCGGACACGGTGCGGTGCAGAGGACGCTCCGCAAGTCGAGACGGCAGGAAAGGAATCACCGACTTACGTGCAGTGTGTCTAAGACGAGCCATCTACAAAAGACACCGTAAGCACAAGAGTAAGAACAGAACTAATATGACAAGTGAATAAACCATAGACAGAACAAGATAAAAATTTTAACAAGGTATAATATAATATATATATGTAGTAAAACATAGGGTTGGTCGAGGTGACCGACTTTTGAAGTAACAACAGAGGTCAAGGTGAGAGGGAAGGTCAATAGTCCTTAGTACGACCAGTGCTACTCTAGGTCAGCGGTCCTACAGTCAGCACGGCTTTGATACCACTTATGTCACACCCGGTTTTGGAAGGCAAACCGAATGCGAACTATGTACGTGCCAGGATCAGAACTCACGTACACAGCGATTACATAAATGAACATCATCGCACAATGCTCGAATAATAACATAAAAGAGTATTAACTTATTACATCACAGAGTCATAGACATCCACATAGTCATCGTCTTAACAGGTGAATCAAAGTGCTAGCGAAACACAGTAAAGATAAGGCCTTCACAGGCAGCTGACTGGGGGGTTGCCGCTAACCCACACCTAGAATTCGTCATAGTCTTGGAACTCCTGGAAGTCTCCTTCCACGGCTTCGCCTTCTCCTGAGCAGTGATTACAATGCGGACAACCTGGTGTTTTGTGGTAAAGCAAGGATGAGTACACATCAACGTACTCAGCAAATGTCCCGTTTGGCTGAAGTGGACTAGCTTTATGTGGGGTTAGGCTCAAGCAGTTGCTTTTAGTTGGTCAGGTATTTATCATTAGTAGAAGCCAGATTTTAGCATTAACCAACCCGTAAACCATTCCCTCATCGAGGAACATCATCATCATAGTCGAACCGAAAACCATAACATAATCCTTGTATCTCGAACCATCTGTATCTCTAATCAAAGAGGATCCCAAGGCTGCTCATAACCGTGAGCACGGCTGATATACCAGTTTCACTACCCTCTGCAGAGGTTGCACACTTTACCCATGAGTCATGATTCCCTTTCTACCCGGGGAGAGCTAATCCCCATTGACCACTACCTAGGTGGTCCGGCAGGGCATCACTACGTAGCTTTTACAAAGATTCCCTAGAGATCATAGCTGCCCGTTAGGTTTCTCCAGTTTGATAAACACAGTACTCCTCCCCGCAGGAGAGTGACTAACAAAGAGCAAAACGAAAGAACCTCGGCACTCAGCCTCGGCAGAGCAAGCACTGTGCCTGGACCCCATCGACGGCACGACGGCTAAACAACTACACCTCTAGTTCATCTAATTAATCAGCTAAGGGCATCCCATTTCACCCTCATGGTTGCACTGTTATCCCGGGTGGTCTCTCAACGAACAAGTCCTTACGGAGAGGTACTCAGGAAACAGCCTGAGCCCCCTAGAGTATCACAAGATCATCAACATCATCAGGATAACAGTATCATAAATAGTCACATCATGTTCATTGATTAAGTTAAGGCAATAGCAGAGTGCTAACCATAATAACCCAGAAGGTCATCAAGGACAAAGTAAAGTGTAAAGCTAGTCAATCCTTAGGTTTCGAGTAAGTAATGCGGGGTAGTAAGTTATAAATGAATGGGACATAATGGGACAGAGGACACTTGCCTTCACCAAACTGCTGATCAGGGACTTCCTCTGCAACTTCCTCGGGAAACACAGACTGCTCGTTGTCTACGTAAAGTAATCATTCACACTATGCACTTGGGAAGATAACAAACAAAAGCAACATACAAAACATATGCAGCAAAGAGATCACAAGTTCATAGTAGAAAAGAGATAGGCACTCTAGTGTTCCCTAGGTCTAGGGTAGAGGACTATACAAAGTGATTCATTATCCACTAATCCGGTTTAAGTCAGTGGTGGGATTAAATCACTACATGGTTTTAAGTTCCTAAACTTAGGTGTTTAAGTCCATAAACTTAAGTACTCTAACTTTTATTAAAGTCTACCAACTTCTAATTATCTCAAATAGGGTTCCAATAGCCTTAATCCTATCCTAATGATTAATTATTAATTGGTACATGGAAACAGCAGGGAAACATTGTTTAAATAGATAGACAAAAACATCATGAGCATTTTTCAATTTGAAGCACCTAATTTGGAGTTCATATGACAAAGTTATGGATTTTACAAGTTTAGGGGTTTAAAATATACCCTAAATACCTATTTTGAATTAAATAAAAGGTCTGAGGACCTAACTGTAAGAAACCAGGGACGGCGGGTTTAAATTTCAGAAAACCGGGGGTCTCTTTAAGAAAACGCGCGGGCGAAGGGGTATCGGGCTCCTACGGCCGTCAGATCTAAGGCGGACGGCCAGGATTAGATCCTGCGGGCGGGCGCGCGAGCGCGCGGCGGCCTGAGAGGCTGACAGGCGGGGCCGGGCGGGCAGCGCGAGCACGCGGCTGACAGGCGGGGCCGGCGGGCAGAGCGAGCGCGCGGGCGGGCTGACAGGCGGGGCCGGCGGGCAGAGCGAGCGCGCGGGCGGGCTGACAGGCGGGGCCGGCGGGCAGAGCGAGCGCGCGGGCGGGCTGACAGGCGGGGCCCAAACGGCAGGGAGACGGGGTGTGGGGAAGCGGGCCTGGGCCGCTGGATCTCCGGCGGACGGCCAGGATTAGGCTTGACCTAATTAAAACGGGACCGCCCGATCTGGGACGGACGGTGGGGATCGGGTGGCTGGCCTGGGCTTCTCCTACGGCTAGCTGGGGCGGCGGCGCTCGTCCCCGCGGCGGAGGACTCGCCGGAGACGAGGGGCGCGGGCGCTTGGCGGGTCTCTGGGGCGACCTGAGTGGTCGGGAAGGTTGGGGAGGGCACGGGGAATCCTCTGGTGGGGTCTGGGTCGGGGCAGGGGCACCGGAGGGGGGCGGTTCACGGTGGAGCAGCTCGGCGGCGGCATAAATCTACTCCGGCGAGGAATTAAACGCAGCAGAGAGCAAAACAAAGGCCGATAGGGGGCGGGAGAGGTTCTTTACCTCAAGGCGGGCTCCGGGGACTCCTCGGCGGCGGCAATGGCGCGACGGTGGCCCGGGGCGACGGTGGCGGACCTCCGCGGCTGCACGGGGAACGGCGGGTGAGCGCGGGCAGAGAGAAATAGGGAGGGGGAGAGGGAATTGGGGCGCGTCCCGGGTTGCGGACGCCGGGGCGAAGCTCACCGTGGCAACGGACACGGCGGAGCTCCAACGGCGGCCGGGAAACGAGCTCGGGACGGCGGGGATTTGTGGCGGCGGCGCTCTGGCGTGCGCGCAGCGAGGGAGAGGTGGAAGAGGGGTCTGCTGGTGCGCAAAAGAGGGAGGGGGAGAGGGCGAGTGGGGCTCTGGGCTCAAGTGGCCAGGGGTGGGGCGGTTGCGAGCTCCACGCGCGACGTGGGCGCGGAGAAGGCGGCCGCGCGCAGCTCGGGCGGCAGTTACGCGAGGACGACGGGGCTGACAAGCCGGGCCCGCGAGCAGAGAGAGAGGGGAAAGCGGGGGTGGGCGCGCGGAATGCGGCCGCGCTGACGGGCGGGCCCGCCAGGGCAGAGAGAGAGCGGGGGGGAAGAGCGCGCGCGCGGGATGGGCCTAGCTGGGCCGAAAGGCTGAGGGGGCGGCGGGGTTGGGCTTCTTTCCTTTTTTCCTTTTATTCTGGAATTGTTTTCTCTTTTCTTTTTATTTTCTCTATTTGATTCAAATCCAAATAAGCCACAAATTCAAATTAGATTTTCCAAGAATTATGCACCAAGCAAAAGTGAAATCTAGGGTTCAACATGATGCAACAATTCATACTCCCTTAGGGTTTAACCTATTAAACTATAATTACAAATAAAATAAGCACTTTTCTCCTATAGATATGAGAAAGAAAAGAATGAGGAAGGATGAGAAAAGGAAAGTAACACCTGAATTTGTGAATATGAGCAAAGAAATTTTATACCCCCAAATTCAGGGTGTTACACCGGCCGCCTCGACTTGTGCCACCTTGCTAGGTAGCGTTTCCTTGCTCCTCGTTGCCTTGAGAGCAATGGGTTGAGGCTCATGGATTGGACCGTTCAACGCGTCGTCGACATATCTCGCCTCCTTGATCATCATTCGCCCGCTTACCAATTTCCCAAGAACTTCTTCGGGCGACATCTTGGTGTACCTAGGATTTTCACGGATATTGTTCACCAAATGTGGATCAAGTACAGTAAAGGACCTTAGCATTAGACGAACGACGTCGTGGTCCGTCCATCGTGTGCTTCCGTAGCTCCTTATCTTGTTGATGAGGGTCTTGAGCCGGTTGTATGTTTGGGTTGGCTCCTCTCCCCTGATCACTGCGAATCTTCCAAGCTCGCCCTCCACCAACTCCATTTTGGTGAGTAAGGTGACGTCGTTCCCCTCATGTGATATCCTGAGGGTGTCCCAGATCTGCTTGGCATTGTTCAAGCCGCTCACCTTATGATACTCGTCCCTGCACAAAGAGGCTAACAACACAGTAGTAGCTTGTGCATTTCTATGAATCTGTTCATTGATAAACATAGGACTATCTGAGCTATCAAATTTCATTCCACTTTCCACAATCTCCCATATGCTCGGATGGAGAGAGAACAAGTGACTACGCATTTTGTGGCTCCAAAATCCGTAGCCCTCTCCATCAAAGTGAGGGGGTTTGCCAAGTGGAATGGAGAGCAAATGAGCATTTGTACTTTGCGGAATACGAGAGTAGTCAAAAGAAAAGTTCGAATTAATCGGTTTCCTTCTCTCGTAGTCGTTGTCGTCGTTGTCCTTTTGGGAAGAAGTGGACTCGTCGCTGTCGTCGTAGTAGACGATCTCCTTGATGCGCCTTGTCTTCTTCTTCTTCCCATCCTTTCGTTTGTGGCCCGAGCCCGAGTCGGTAGGCTTGTCATCCTTCGGCTCGTTGACGAAGGACTCCTTCTCCTTATCATTGATCACGATTCCCTTCCCCTTAGGATCCATCTCTTCGGGCGGTTAGTCCCTTTCTTGAAGAGAACGGCTCCGATACCAATTGAGAGCACCTAGAGGGGGGGGGGTGAATAGGTGATCCTGTAAAACTCGAAACTTAACTCACAAAACTTGATTAGGAGTTAGCACAAATAATGCCAAGTGGCTAGAGAGGAGTCTCAACAAAACACAATAACCACAAGAGATCAATCACAGAGATGGCACAGTGGTTTATCCCGTGGTTCGGCCAAGACCAACGCTTGCCTACTCCACGTTGTGGCGTCCCAACGGACGAGGGTTGCAATCAACCCCTCTCAAGCGGTCCAAATACCCACTTGAATACCACGATGTTTTGCTTGCTTTACTATATCCCGTTTGCGAGGAATCTCCACACTTTGGAGCCTCTCACCCTTACACTTAGATGATCACAAAGAAGCATGGAGTAAGGGAGTGATGATCAACTCACACAAGACACAAAGATCACAGCAAATACGCACACACAAGACCCAGACTTGAGCTCAAGAGACTATCACAAGTTTCACACTAGAATGGAGCTCAAATCACTAAGAATGTCGAACAAGTGCGCAAGAATGGAGTGTGAGTGATCAACAATGCTCAAAGGATGCTTGGTATACTCCTCCATGCGCCTAGGGGTCCCTTTTATAGCCCCAAGGCAGCTAGGAGCCGTTGAGAGCAATCCGGGAAGGCAAATCTTGCCTTCTGTCGCCTGGCGCATCGGACAGTCCGGTGCGGATTTCCTTCCTTATTTAGCGAAGCCGACCGTTGGCAGCCATGGAGCCGTTGGCGCACCGGACAGTCCGGTGCCCCCTACTAGCCGTTGGCTCGACCACGTGTCCCGCGCGGATCGCGCGGCCGACCGTTGGCCCGACCGACCGTTGGCTCACCGGACAGTCCGGTGCACACCGGACAGTCCGGTGAATTATAGCCGTACGACGTTAAATCCTTCCCGAGAGCAACAAGTTCGCCTGAGCCAGCCTGGCGCACCGGACACTGTCCGGTGCACCACCAGACAGTCCGGTGCACCTAGACAGAGCTGGCTTTGGCAGAACAGAGCCATCTCATTTCCAATTCAATCTTTCCTGTTTCCAGCACTTAGACACAATACATTAGTCCTTAAAACAAAGTACTAAGTCTAGAAACATACCTTTTGACATGATTTGCACTTTGTCCACCACATTGCATAGATCAACACAAAAGCACTTGCGTTGGCACTCAATCACCAAAATACTTAGAAATGGCCCAAGGGCACATTTCCCTTTCACGCTCCTGGTGAGTTATGAATCTATATGTTATCAATAATTTGTACAACTGCTATTTACACTGTTCCCATTTGGTGATTTCTGGTTCGGAGTATTTCTATGTTCTGATCTGGCAGTCGGTATATGTACCTTCATCATTTGTGTTACCTGAAATATTATTTTTACGGACCTTCAGTTAAACAAGTTTTCTTTAAAACAAAAATGTTGTCATCACCGATGTCATTTTATTTATGCTCACTTATTTTTTATTTCATACACTCACAAGTTTCATGTGCCCCTGTAACTGACAGTGGAGAGTTCGTTTGGCAGATTGTGGCCGAGAGATTCCTACCAAGCTACCAGATGGAGCAGAAGAAAAAGAAGTCGTGGGTGAACACTACGCCCGGCATGTCCTGCAGACGCCTCACATCGTTCTGATCTCGAGCGCAGACACCCACAACAGCGAGCAAGGGTAACAAAGTTCCACGTCCTACAGAGGGATGAACCTGGAGGAACCTACGACGTAGACCAGAGCTAGGCATCATCCCTCGCGCAGCAGCCGATAGCCAATGTGTCCAGAATGACATTGTTTGAGGACCTGAAGATGACCGAATTCGGATCATGAGCGCACTGCCGATAGGGCGCCCCATGTTCTAGTCATTATTTAATACAAAGAGTATGAAGCATTAATTAAGATACAAGACCTTAGATTATCCATTTGTACTAAACTGTGTCTTAGATATGTGTTATGCTTGAAGAACCGTGTCGTGGTACCTACATTGTACACCTCTTAGACATCTAATAATGTGTTTTCCCAGCTTTGCAACTTTCTCACAATTCTTGAATTTATTCTGAAACACTCTATTTTGATGACAGGTTTGCAACAAGTGAAAGATAGTGTATTGAAGCATAGGTTGAAAATAATAAACATCATGCTATTAGGTAGTGCCTCTTGTTTTGAACCGACTTTGTAAACCTTAGACCCACGGTCATTCTAACCGACCTTGAACCCACAGTGTATTTTGATTGGAAAAAATTCTTTGCATCCAGGATGAAAAGAATCTCTTTTACAGCCCTTCACAACCACCGCTTGATAGTCCATATAAATAGAAGAAAAACAAATTATTAAGGGGTTAAGTTGCAAATTTTGATATATTTTTGTGGGCCTCTAAGTGGTAGATGTGAGGGGCTGTAAAAGAAGGCGTTTGCATCGGTGATGTACAAATTTTTTTCATGATTGCTAACAATCTATATTGAAAGCACACGCGTCATTCTCACCGACCTGTGACCCATAGTTTTGAACCGACTCTGTAAACCCTCATAATAAGGGAGTGCCTGTTGTAAGCGTATTGTGGATTTCTCTTACGCGAGATCAAGAGGTAAACCAAAAAGAAATGAAAAGCAAGCATCTCGTTGTATCCCAGGCTTTAGCAGCAGGTAAATTCTATACATGCGCCCATCTGTCGTTTCTTTCTTTTGTGGCGTCACTGTCCTTCTGACGCGGATCAATCATTTTCTTTCATGTAGTTTCTTAATCTGCAGAAAGGATGCCGAAAAAATGATGGCCAGTAATAACAAGACGGTGTCGAAGCTCGTCGATGTAACACTCCAAAATCGCATTCTGAATAAAAAGAAACTCATTTCGTGATTTAATAAATGTGTTTTCAAAGATCTATTCTGCAAAAAAATTAAGTTAAACTATCTTTTAATATAGATTTTACATAAGAAATTATATTATATTAAATAAATATGTGAAGATTATAAAATTATTTTATTGTACTTCTAAAATTTGGCTGTGTCTGAATTGTTTTTTAATAATTATTATGATAGAATATCTTACATAAATTATTCTTATTGAGTTTCATTTGTTTAAATGGATAAATTAATTAATAAAAAAGGCTTTGCACTTATGTTTAGTTTTTATTTGTTGCAATTTTGTAATTGAAATAGAAAATTTAACTTAGCTCTAAATTAGACTGATATTTTAAATTTAAAATAAAAAGAAGAAAGCGTAGAAGCCCCTTGTGTAATCATAAAGGTGTTCTTGTTATAAGTTTCTTGACTATGTTACAAAATTCATATTTACTTAGTGCATAAGTTGTGACCTACCCAAAGAATGATTTTCTGCCTTCTGGGATCACAAGTCTTTATCTTTATATAGGCACTCACCCAGAAGTAAGAATGGATGGCTCAATCACCTATAATTAGAAATAAAATATGAGCTAATATAATGTATCGATGTATATTTGGTTGATTTATCTTGTTTGTTTGAATGTGGCGTCCTCTAGGCATAGTCGACTTAAATTAAGATATCATAATAAGGTATGTGAGAATACCCTTCTTCCAACTCATGTATAACTCCCAAAATTCTAATTTAAAATAAAAGTAAAAATATCTGCTAAGATTTATTTAAATTGAGTGACTTTTATATAGATTATACTTTAAAATATTATTCTCTTAAAATAAATATTTTGTTTCTGCAATGCATGCTCAACATTATTTTTGTCTGTGTGAATTTGAATTTACATTTAAAATTTTGCATTTGAATTGAAACTCTTTTCTAAAAATTCAAAAAATATATTTTTTGTATTTTCTCTAGTTTGTGTGCAGATCTCCTGACTCAATCGTTAGAACTGTCTTCGTCAAGTTCGATCAGAACTTTGTTCTGTGTAATCACTAAATCCTAACAAAAATCATAGTCGCTGATGAATAGGGTCCATTCATCAGAGTCGTATCTTGCCTAGAATCCCGTTTAATGACTATGTTTCGTAAGTTTCTGGACCCAATAAATTTTATAACCATCGCCCTTAATACGTGTATATTAATCTATACTACCTATTAAGGCTGTAAGGGGTAGGCTGCCTCCCCTGGTTCTGCCTTCAGCCAATCTGCACCGTCCATCTATATACGTCAAATCATCACCGTCCGTCTCGTCGCCTCCTCTTCAAGCCTCCTCCATCCCTCGATCGCAACTGCTCCTCTCTCCGCTCCCCTCTTCGTCGACAGCAGGCTTCATTCGCGCCGGCAACGGCTCCGGCCTTCCCACACCGCCGTCCACCTCCCCCACACCGCCGCCGCTCGCATTGTGGCGGTTTGGTTGGCCGCAGAGCCCCCGCTCTAGGTGCCTCTAGCTCCTCCTCGGTTTCGTTCTCGCCCCCGTCTCCTTCCTTTTCTTCTTCCCCAAGTTCTTCGCCCCCATCTCGTCGCTTCCATGGCCAGACCTCAACGCCTGGCGCCTCCCAGCGACCTCCGCACGTGGGGCCCAAACAGTCCTTGCGCCTCTGATGTTGATGAGCCAGCGGCTGACGACGACGTGGCCTCGTCGCTACTGGAGATGGGGGCGCTCGTGCTATCCACCGCCGACCCTCTCACCAAGGAACGACGCACCCACGTCGCCTTCTCCCGGTGGGCCGTCGGGCTCCCTGTCGGCCAGGCGACGGCCCCCTACCACCCCAAGCGCAAGGACCGCCTCGTCGAGCGCGCGCCCTACGCCCGCCCGTCGTCCCCCGCGGAGGAGCCGGAGAAGAAGACGGTCAAGCCGGCCTCGGCCTTGGCCTCCTGGCTCGGGCTCGGCAGCACGGAAGCCGACCGCCTCACCATCGCTACCTGGTCTGCCCCGCCGTCTTCCCCCAGATCGTGCGAGACCTGGGTCTACCCAGTCGCCGCTCGCCCGCTCGCCCCCTCAACCTCCAAGCCCAGGTAACCTCCGCCTCACGCTCTCCAGCTCCGCCTCATCCACTGCTAGGAAGTACACACCAGAGCGCCGCCAGAAGTTCATCGGAGGGCAACGAAGCAACCACGAGAAGATCCACACGGCCACAATGAAGGTCAACGCGGTTTCCTGCCCTTCCTCCTCCATCCCAACGCCCTGCACGCCAGGTGTTTGTGCGAATGTCTAATCCACGTTTGTGTCCGCAGATCCTGATGTACCAGCTTTGCAACAGTGTGGCCTTCGTCCACGACCCCAAGGTGCTGCACCGGGAGCTCAAGTTGCACATCCTTCTCAAGGACCACAAGACCATGGTGCTCAAGATCGTTGAATATGTTGAGGACATTTACAGATTCTACAAGAGCACTGAGGTAAAAATTCCAAGCGGTAATTTTTATCATGCTGCAATTGCTGATTCAGTGGATTGTCGAAGTGACCATTTCTGATGATTGTTGATCTGTGGCATGTTTTGCTTGTGCAGGGCACCTGCCTTCCTCTCAGCAGCTACATGAGCTCACAGGCTGAAATCAGCGAGAGAATGAGAGCTATCCTTATCGACTGGATTATCTAGGTACAGTACAGGCTTACTCTAATGCCAGAGACACTTTACTTGACCGTCTACATCATCGACCAGTACTTATCTATGGAGAGTGTACCAAGAAAGGAGCTGCAGTTCGTCGGCATAAGTGCCATGCTGATAGCAAGCAAGTACGAAGAGATATGGGCTCCACTGGTAGGCTGGCTGATTTTGTTTCTAAAACATGCTATAGTCCATTCTTCGATTAGCTTACACAACAAGCAGCGATATTTTACAGGTTAAGGACTTGATGTGCCTCTGTGACAACGCATTTACCAGAGACCAGGTTCTGACCAAGGAAAAGGCCATCCTGGACAGGCTCCATTGGAACCTGACGGTTCCAACAATGTACATGTTCATTGTTAGGTACCTGAAAGCTGCAATGTGTGACACAGAGGTATAGTTGTCCAAGTAATGTTGTTTTAGCACCACACCACACATTTAGATATTGAAATTTTCTTCGGTGCTTTTGGCGCAGCTTGAGAACATGGCATTCTTCTACTCCGAGCTGGCATTGGTCCATTACTCGATGCTGGTTTACCCTCCATCGGTGACCGCAGCCGCTGCCGTCTATGCTGCCAGGTCTACACTTGGGATGAATCCACCGTGGACTGATATTCTGGAACATCACACTGGCCTAGCTGAGCCACAGTTACTGTACGTCCTTCGATGACTATCTCTCTTGCCTTCGAAATCCAGTTCTAGCGCGAATCATTGACTGATGAAATGTCTCATCTCCCGTCCTAAAATTCACATCGGTGGAATATTCTGAAGTACACCAGAGAAATATTCTGAAATACACCAGAGTTTATAGAGGGAATTCCTTTAAGACTTTAACAGGTTACGAGGTTCCTGATAACTTTCTTGCATCGATGTTAGGGATACGATTTATACTGGTCAAATAACAAATGAATGCATTATTGAAAGAAATCCTATGCTTAATATAATATCAACAATGATAAGAAAGCTTAATATACAAATCACTAATGAATTAATGGGCGAACCTGTTTCATATGTCCTTGGATGTGGTCTCTTTTCCGAGTCTATGTCATGTTGCTTTCTGACATGCCTATTGAAAATAGGGATCCACAAATATGTTCAGGTAGTTATTGTGCAATTCTAACATGGGTACTAACCATCCTACTGAATCAGTAATCCTAATCGTTTAGATGGGCTTGAATTGTGAATTATAATGCTTTCTTTAAAAAAACATATGATAGGTGCTATCTGGAGTTAAATGGTTACGACTTTAGATAATATATTGTAATAATATAATATTTCTGCAATTATGCAGGCTATGGCAGACATTGGAAAGAAGGATGGGCTTAAGGGTTACTGGAAAGGAAACCTTCTACACGTGCTTGATGTTCCCTATCATCCATTGTTTATCTTGCTGTGCTGTGCAGATTCCTATCCATCTCCCATTAACTTGTCCAGGTCATTCGCATAATTCCTTACAGTGCAGTGCAACTCTTCCCGTATGAAGTTTACAAGGTCATAGTTACTCACGGTTACACTTAGTCATCAATTTATTTTTACATTCTTTGTGATAGTGAGTTCTTCATTTCTCTCTCTCACAAGTCAGTAAGTCACAATGTTACTGCTTTTAATTCAGAAAATTTTCCGGAGAAAGGATGGAGAGCTTTCTGTATTTGGGAGACTTGCCGCTGGTGCTTGCGCGAGCATGACATCTAACTTGACCTGCGAGGGGTAAGACAGCCCCCGGGTATTGTATTAAGAAGAAGACCTTCTCACACAGGTCAAGAAAACCCCCGAACCCCTGCCCCACCCATACACAACGACATCGAAGCCCATGTGAGAACGACCACGACCGGGGCTGAGCCTTAGACCTGTGCTTTGGTATGGGACAGACGAGGGGATTTTTTTAACCACAGCCTGAAATTCGCTCCCACGGGGAGTCAAACCCAGGACCTGAGGAGTGCTACTCAGACCAACTAACCAACTCAGCTAGAGGCCCTTTCGCCGAGCATGACATCTACACTTGTAATTTATTTTATTTGCTTACTCACTAGCAAATGTCCCTGTATTTTTGTTTTTGTTGGATATGGAATTTGAATATAGTTGGTTTCTTCTTTGGTCTATTTTTTCATGATACATATTTTTTATCGAAATCCACAGAACACCATTTTTAGCACATTCAGAACTTTCTACTTGTACTTGCTTATAGGTAACTTACCCACTGGATGTTCTCCAGCTCAGGCTAGCAGTTCAATCTGGACACAACACTTTATCTCAGGTAACCAGTCTTGTAAGTGCAAATTTCTGTACTTTTTTTTCTGGAAACTGGCATAGCCTGATGATTTTGTAGGTTGCTCTTAACATGCTGAGAGAAGAAGGGCTGGCCTCCTTCTATGGAGGCTTGGGTCCATCTCTTGTAGCAATTGCACCTTACATTGCTGTGAACTTCTGTGTTTTTGACCTGTGAGATTCCTTCTACTGCATATGAATACTATGACACGCGAAAGCTTTACACAAATCTAAATATTTACCTCACATTTTTTATATTGCATTCTCTTTTGGTGTACAAGGATGAAGAAATCTGTACCAGAGAAGTACAAGAATAGACCAGAAACATCTCTAGCAACCGCTCTTCTTTCAGCAACATTTGCAACTTTGATGTGTTATCCGCTGGACACTGTTAGGAGACAGATGCAGATGAAAGGCACACCATACAATACTGTTTTTGATGCTATTCCAGGTAGTTATGCTAGCATTGCATGAGCTAATGGCTAATACATAACATACACTTGATCTTGATAAATCTGACCTATGTTATTTGCACTTCAATGTCTTATATGCCAAATTCAACATCTACAATACCAGCTCAAACGAATATATGCAGTGTCAAGTACATTAAATCTTATTATGGAAATTGGGTATTTGTTGTCCTCATTTTCTCAGGTAGTCCACGACCTCTGTTCACGAACTCTCTAAAACAGAAGCACAATATTTCTTAGCTTAGTTCTGTATCATTGGACCCCTGAAATAAATAAGAAAACAACCACTATAAAACAGTTTGTCAGGTTCATCTCTTGTCTCCATGGTTGTGTTGCCAAACTTCTTCACCACACTATAGGAGCCGGAGGTTTGTTCAATTATATTATTGCATTGAATGGCTTCAAACTCGCCATTTTCTCTTCTCACGTGTGTATAGAACTGCCAAACTAAATGTTTGCACGTGACTTGGATGCGTAGCTTCCTATAAGTTACAACAGGAATAGTTCGTGGTCTCACCAATATATGTTATTTCTTGTAGTCGTTGATTACGCATTTCAGCGGGCAACACAACGTCAGTAAAACAATTGTTACTGGAACTGTACTCCACTGAACTTCAGCTATTCCAGGATCTGACCGTGCAAAGTTCCTGCTGGTTGGTACAATATACATCCTAGAATCCTTGTCATGTATTTTTAGAAGTTTTATTTGCTCTTTATTCTTTTCGAACATCTTATGAACAGTGGTAATAAGCTAGAGCTAAGCATATCTTTTGCAGTTTTTCATTTTGTTAGAATTATAGGGGGAATTAATGTCACTGTGATTACAAAACAGCCACAAGTCAGGCCGACTACTCATGGGACTACCCACACACAAAAGTTACAAACTGGCTGGCAGTAGAGGCACAAAGATAAATTAGTTCTAAGTCATAAGCGAAAGCAAAATAAAATAAGCAACCATGCATGTGCAGTAATGGGGCCGGTATACTCAAAGTCAATGTTTTCCTCATTGGTTAAATTGGGGCAGCATTCTCCTGGTCAGACTCAAAGTAAATGTTTTCCTCATTGGTTGGCTCTTGTTCAGGCTGAAATTCATCTTCACTAACATCTCTCATTTTGGGACAGCCTTGAACTTTTATGAAGTTTCTCATATTCCTCAACCCTACATGCCAAATCTTTTGGTTCTTTTTGGCTTTTTATTTTTTCCCATTCATCCTGTTATTGTATTGCACAAACACTTGTTAGCCTGTTTCTTTTCTTTGTATGATTCTATAAAAATACAAATGCAAATCTAAGCTTGTTGATACTTCACAAATGACAAACCTGAAATAACAAGTGATGTATATTAATAATATAACTTGGAGCTAGAATCTTAACCATACAAAATAGCTCCAAGTTCTTTCACAACCGGAATATATCTCTACTAATCCTTAAGGGTGGACGGAGGGCGTCCACCAGCCTCACCACGCCCCCGCCCGCGATGCTATGCCCCCTCTCCCGCGGCGCCGTGATGCCCGCTGCCGCACACGTCTTCCTCCTTCCTCCCTGCATCCCGCATTCCGCCCGCGAACTGCTCCCTCCCCCGCGAACTGCTCCTCGCGAACTGCTCCCTCCCCCGCGGCGCGTCTTCCTCCCCGGATCCGACATCCCCACACCAAACGCGCGCCCCCTGCCCTCGCCCTCGACGGCGCTGCCCTCTCTGATGGCGGGATCCGCGGACGCGCCCCCACCAACCCCGACCCCGAGCCAGCCCGCCACCAAACCGCGCCCGCTCCATGCGCGATGGCCACTCATCCCGTCACTGTCCCCGGCGCGACTCGGACCGAATCTTAGGCCCGCCTGCCGCCGCCGCCGGCTCCAGATGGAAACGGTAAAACCTCCCTCCCTCCTCCTCCTCCTCCTGGTCCATGTCGCTGGGTTCGGGTCCCAAGGGGCCGCACGGTTTCGCTGCCGGCGCCGATCTTAGCACCAGCGGCGTTGACCCCGCCCGATTCACCCCGGGCTGCTGCTGGGCCGCGCTACCTGCTCCTTCGTGACTAATTACTCGGAATTTCTATCCGCTTGTGGGATTCTCGAGCGGATCAGCTGAGCACATCAACTTCTCAGATGTGGAGCTCCTCGACCCCCAGAGTATACCGCAGCTGGGTTCGTATCCAAAACAAGTTCAGAGGATGGAAAGGAAGAAAAGAGTTTATGTTTATCCGGCAGAAAATTGTGAAGATACTGGTAATTTCTATTTGCATGTCTACTTTTTTGGGTCTGAAATCTCATATAACCTATAATAGTTTGGTTACATTGGTACTCTGTCTACCATCTTTTCACATAGTTAATTTGAGAAATCACTGTTTGTAGTCATTTACACCAAACTAATGACCTACTCCTGTCGTTTTTTCTTTGTTACAGAAATCTTTCCAAGCTCCAATTCCATGGTGAAGCAAGGTTTTCCAGCCACTGGCAATTATAATTTTGTATTTGATGAAACAACAGGCGAAAATCAAAGTATGTGGTGGTGGTTGTCGTAGTTATTTGAGGCGCACTTCTTTTGGATATTGGGCCTATCACTTACCTGCAAAGTTCTTAACGTTTCAGTTTCAGACGTTACATTTATTTGATGATGATTTAAAGCCATCACATTAAATTAGGCTGTCAAGTACAGCTGTAGCGGTAAAATTCCCATCCCTTGTTTCTTTCCAGTATCTAAGAATACTCTTTTGTTTGTTAGGCCCATGTACGTGGACATCAGGTAAGGAAAAACTATCGGAAGGTAGTCTGGTCTGTTGGCATCATGGAGAAAGTCATACTGAGGTGGAGGAGAAAGGGAAGGGGTCTGCGAGGTTTCCAACCTGAGAAACAACTTGAAGGTCCATCATGGCAGATCCAACCTGCAAAGGCTGAGGCTGAGGATGAATATGACTTCTTGAAGGATGGCAGGAAACAGGCTACAGGCAGGTTGGATAGAGCACTGGCTCGTGTGCGTTCCATGAATCAGTATCCTGAAGCAAGAGACCAGTACCGCAGGCTGCAAGCCTGTGTTAACAGCCTACGAGAGTCCCAGGTCCTCCCTAACATATTAGTCACCCTTTTTTCAAACCCTGGTTTGAGGAAGCTTGAGTAGTGACCATTCTAACACTGTTTGTGCTGGTTGATGTTTGGACAGGCGATGCAGGACAGGATGCTGGCTGATTCAGCTGGCACCGATGGGGGTGATTTCATGACTGAATTGGAGGAGCTATGCCGGGATGATGGCGATGCCCCGATGTCGACTATTTCTTGACATGGAGCTTACTATAGATCAGTTAGACAGTGACATGTTCTTTACCAGACTAGATGTAATTTGTTGTTACTAAATGGTCTCTACTCATCGTTGAACACCATAATATAATGATATAACAGCTAATACATGGACTTCTACAGATTATGATAATTGATCAGTATAATTTGTGGAATAATTATATTTTAAAGCAACCTGAACATAGAGTTGGCCAGTAGCTTATGTCGTAAGCAACCTGAACATAGAGTTCAACATAGAACTCTTTGTTTGACTGTAAGCATTACAGTAGATTTTTTTCTCAAATTTGTATTGCAGATTGAGATGATACACAGAGTTCAACATAGAAATCTTGGCTGCTCACTCTTTGTTGCTGCGTCTTGGCTGCTCACTTATTAAGAGCCTGAACTATGCTTACTGTTTCTTCTGTGATTATATGGACTACCATTGCTGATTCATGTGGTGGGACCGCAAAGGAACTCCTTGAGCTAGCTGGCAAGGTACGAGCGTGTTACTTTATTTAGTAGTTTTGGACTTCTGATGTTGGTTTCTAGAGGGATTATGTATTAGGGTTGTTTGCTCTATTCTGAGAATTGTAATCTGCATGACCCAATAGTCACCCCAGAAATTAGTGATTCGGGACAGTTGATGTTCTTGATATTTGGCCTACTTGTCCAATTACTTTATGTTTCTTGTGGTCCTTCCAGGGGTTTGTGCTAGAGGTTTGTTCTATGCAAAAGATGACACTGGTTGTTGGTTTTAATACTGAAATGTCATCCTAACCATTTGACTAGCTATGTCCAACACATTCTATTTTCATTTCTCTAAATGTTGGCAGCTGCTCTCCAATACGCATTACATGGTTGCCTCATGGTCTATGTAAGGAAACCTTGAACCTGAATGCGCACAACTTTAATTGCTCTACCTGTTTTTAGAGGAATCATATTTAGATGGGTTGAATATTGTCAAAATATATGTCCATATGTAAGTAATGTAGAAATCATGCCACAACATATTCCCCACAACATATAAGATAAGAGCGCCATATTTGTGAGCTAAAATAATTTTGATAGATAAGAGGGTCATATTTGTAAGATAAAATAATTTTGATAGCCACAACTTGACATCTCCTTTTTTATACTTTTCACCCTGCAATGCAAAATTGTTCTAAGGAGGCCATGGTACATCACCATATCATGTATTATCAACTTTTAGGATTTGCCTAATTCAATTAATAATGATATTGAGCCAAATTTTGGTTGTTCGAAATGTCAGACTTCAACATTTGTTAATTTTGTTGAGTTAAGTATTGATAGCACCACTAAATAAAGACTTATGCATGCACAAACGTCCCCGTTGCAACGCACGGGCATATACCTAGTAATAATACTAAGTATGATAATATATAAAATACTACAAATAAATACT
Organism: Zea mays; assembly: GCF_902167145.1. Taxonomy (NCBI): domain Eukaryota; kingdom Viridiplantae; phylum Streptophyta; class Magnoliopsida; order Poales; family Poaceae; genus Zea; species Zea mays. The sequence continues at coordinate 39,906,873 of NC_050099.1, read as the reverse complement.
TAGTACATATTATTATTATTTTTAAATATGATTAATTCTATATTAGAGCCATGGTCACGTGTGAAGACTTTGGAATTTCCCTCTGATCTATGCCTATCATTTGGTCGGTGAAAATTTTGTCTAATGTAATATCCAAATTAATCTCTAAATAATGGCCCTGTTTGGATCCTTCAAGCCCGGCTAGAGCTAGAGCTAGTTTCTAGCTCTAACTCTAGCCCAAACTAGCTCTAGCCCTCTACGTGTTTGGATCCAAGGGCTAATTTACAATAAATGCTATTTTATAATCATTTGTCTCATTTAAACCTTTCCTTATCCGGATTTAGTGTGGCAAACTCTTGTGTGGCTTCTCCCACACACAAATAACACAAATAAATTTATTTTCACAAATCAAACATCCAAATCACAATAAGTTTAATTTCTGCATACAAATGCGATGTCCCATACGGACATACAAGTCCTTAATCAATATTAAAAAAATTACACTCCATGAAACAAAGCATGAGCTAAGTCATCACGGAAGGCATTCATGTTGACATCTTCAACAAGAGGTTCGTCTTCTGGCCATGTTGATGCTGCAGAACTAGGCATTGGGTTATAATTTTCATCGGCATCACATGCTTCGAATTCTCGATCCGCAATTCTACTCTCTCGAATAAAATTGTGAAGAGCCATACATGCAACAATAATTCTAGTTTGCTTGTCCTCTGGAAATCTTTGCATGTTCAACAAAATCCTAAACTTCATCTTTAACACTCCAAAACTTCTTTCTATCACATTTCTAACTTTGGCATGTGCATGGTTGAAGACTTCTTTCATACCTTGGGGCGGTGGGCCGTTATGCCATTGCTCGACATGGTACCTTGTAAACCGGTATGGTGAAAGGTATCCCAGACGATTTGGGTAACCCGCATCAACCACATAATACTTGCCTACATATTTTGAAAGGTAAACGATGAGACTTAGATGAACTAGTTTAATTGGTTTAAAATTGTTGCAAGAAAGGTGAAGTAAGAAAACCTGGTGGTGGATGTGGAAATTTGTGGTGATGAGTAGTTATGGCATCTTTGAAAACTCTCATGTCATGTGCTGAACCAGGCCATCCCGACAACACAAAGGTAAATCTCATGTCAAAATCACAAATAGCAAGCACATTTTGACTGGTCTCATTGTGCCTGTTCAAATATGGAATCCTCTTACTCTGTACTCCTGGGTGCCCTCTGTGTCCTCGGAGCCCTCTGTGCCCTCGGTGGTGGCGGACGCGGTGCGCCTTGGCTGTTGGTGCGACGACGCGCTGTGTTGTTGAGCTATTGATGACGGACGGGTGCTGCTGCGGCCGAGTTCGCCTGCTGACGAACTGTGTTGCCTGCCGCCGAGGTGGAGCGTCGAAGAGCAGCTGCCGGGCGTAGGGTGCCGCTGCAGCTGCCCGCGCGTCTCCGCCTTCGGCACACGGTGGGCGATATGGAGGAAGCACAGAGCCGCTGGCACGACCATCGAACAGACCATCAGAGTCGGACAGGATGTTGCCGTACAGCTGAAGCCCCGGGAAACCATCAGTCTCCGGCGCCTGCGAGTTGAGGTCGAAGGCATCGCCGTCCATGGCAACGGTGAGGCTGCATATGCAGTAACAAAATGAGCCAATCATAGTAGATAAATTAGTAAATTACAATAGTCGAAAATGCATTCAATAAGAAATTAGCCAAAACAAATTCGTTGTTTTCCTGTTCTTTCCAATGTGGCCAGCCGTGCCCCTCCACTACCTTTCCATGGATCAAGAAAAGAGGGAGGAGGAGGCTGAGGGAACGGAGGGAGGCGACGACTGACCTGCTCGAGGACGGCGGCGTTTCTTCGGTTCGAGGACGGCGGCGCCGGTCCTTCCCTGTGTATCGAAGAAAAGAAACGGACCCAGGAACGTGCGGATCCCGTGCGGAAGGATAAGAGAGAAAAAAGGGTTTTGGTGGGCCTTCCAACAAACTAGCCCCAATAATCACCCCTTGGTGGGGAGAGTTTTTTGGGGTGGGCTAGTTGCAAAAAACTGGCTCTAGCCCTCCTGTTTGGCTACTTTTGGGCTAGTTTGGCACAAACTAGCCCAAACTAGCTCTAGCCCTTGGATCCAAACAGGGCCAATGATCTATGTGTTGCGTTGTTTTTTTAACAAAACACAACTAGACCATGTATGAGGGGCTAGGGCTTCGATCGTGATCTCGTATTTATCTGTTGGATGGATAAGATTAGAAACGAGCTGGATCTCATCCTACAGTTAGAATCATTGTCTCCTATCCCTACTGCCTATAAAAACGAGGCCGCCAACCAACACGGAACACGCATGCCCACATATATCACCGTGTAGCAGTCGCTCTAGCCACGCAAATGAAGCGAGAAGCATGCAACCCTCTGCCATAGTGTCGTTCAGCTAGCAACAGATCACACAGGGGTAGGAGTTAGCACAACACACGACCAGTACATATCTCATCTAGATGGCGTTCGCTAAATCTATGGAAAAGCGAGGTTGCGACCCAATTAGAGAAGTATATGGAATCTTAAGTCACAGGCAAGTTATGCCCTTGATCACTTCTATTTACCCAATAATATTCATGTTAATCATTATGATCTGCATATGTTAATTTTGATGGGACCCAATAGGTCACTCCAGTTTGACTATCTTTATACCTTGTTTACCACTGAACTTTTGGGTAGTACCTGCTATTGCTTATTGTGGTTTTGGGTGTTAAGCTACACGTTATTCATGGTCATGCTTTTCTTATCAATTTGTTATTTACTATTCTTGATAAGATCATTATGTTAATTGGAACATGGAGCGACCACCCGGGAAAACAGTGCTACCACAAGGGTGGTATGGGACGTCCTTGGCTAACTAATTAGGAAAGCTAGTGGATGACTACCTTACCCGAAAGGGGCAAGGGCAGTAGGGGAATGGTCAGTGTAGGGAGGTCGTTGTGTTGATTTTGTTGTGATGGCGGTCAGGCGTGGGATCCCTGCATTGGAGCTTCCTAAAACTGTAGCGGGTTTTCTGAAGCTAGTGGAACTTTGTAAATGCCTCCTAGTGTTACCTGTCTCGCTTCCTTGATAGAGGTGTATGAGAGTTACGATCCCTTGGCAGATGGGTAACATGACTTGTGGGTAAAGATGCGCAACATCTGCAGAGTGTAAAACTGGTATATCAGCCGTGCTCACGGTCATGAGCAGCTCGTACTCTCACATGATTAACTTATGGAATTAAACTTAATTGGTCATATGCATTGCATTGTGGGTGTTGTTATCAATTTTGATCTCTTACTTAATTGGGTTGATATCTACTTATACTTAGTAACTGCTAATAAAATTTTGTCCAACTTTAAAAGCAATTCTCAGCTTTAATCATCCTCTTTGGTAAGCCTTACACTTCACATGATCTCCCATCTTTGGTGAGTTCATGCACATTATTCCCCACAACTTGTTGAGCTATGATCTTTTGTGAGCTCATTTTTGCGATATATAAACCCACCACAGGCGAAGAGCAGGTGGTCCAAGAGGAGCCCTACAACGAGAAATATGAGCTTATCTAGGTGACGTCTCCCAGTCAGCTTGATGGCGCCAAGAAATAATATATAGTTCGTTTTATTATTATCATTTATTTTTGTAAGACTTACGCTATGTAATAATGATACTTGTGACATTTATCTCTATACATTTTGTCATTATATGTGATGTTCTTCTTTGTCGCACATGAAAGCATCTAGGCCCCTGGTTGGTTTTAGTGATTAATGACAACGTAATGTTATATGTGACTAACGTGTGTTTTGCAGAGACAAATGGTAAGTTAGGCCGCATTACAGGTAGAAGTACTACAACGGTGAAAACAATCCCGGAGATAAGAACTCGAAGTGACGGCTAAACGACGAAACAAAAAGTGAAGGACTACTGAGTCCGAGTGTCAAGGAGTTGTGGATACTCGTGATTTAGTTAGGTCTTTTATTCTCTTTTAGCCGTACTATAAAGAGGGGTTGTCGATGAGTAGTTTGACCAAGAGAATTCTAGTGTAGTGTTGGTGCACATTCACACTCACATATAGTGCTAGGTGTCACTCTAGAACTCACTCACAAGTTAGAACGAAAACCGATTTGGAAAACAGCTGAAAACAAGAAATATGGTTTGTGGCCTTGAGGCACGGGACTGTCCGGTGCGCACCGGACTGTCCGGTGCGCCCTCTGCCAGGTGGGGCCAGGCTGGCCCAGGGGAAGGCTTTCCCCGAGCAGAAAACCCGAGAGCGCCAGTTTCAGAAATGAATTTTAGTGGCGCACCGGATAGTGCACCGGACAATGATTGTTCACTGTCCAGTGTGCCATCAGCCCAACAGCTAGCTGTCAGAACTAGCCGTTGGAGTCGACCGTTGGCGCACCGGTGGCGCACCGTTGGCGCACCGGTGCGCCCATGCGCAGAAGAGTGCTGGTAACAGCTAGTTGGTGGGTGAGGGCTATTTATACCCCCTCCACCCACCATATTCAATGTCTTGCTGCCCACATTAATTCCAGCACATTGGTAGAGCATTGCAAGCACCAAAAGCCTAGTGAGGAGATTAGAGAATCTTAATCTTGCATTTGTTCCTCATTAGCGCTAGCGAGAGCCACCTAGAGCACACACCACTTGCATTAGGCTTCTCTTGGTCAAGCGAAAGTCTACGGCTTGTTACTCTTGGTGATCGGCATCACTAGACGACTTGGTGGCGTTGGGAGCTCGGTGATCACCGTGAAGATCTTGTTGGTGACCTGACTCAAGTTTGTAAGCGGTCTCGAGGGATCCACCGTGCCGGAGTGGCAATAGATCATCTCGTAGTGAGCACTTGGTTCTTGCGAGGACCAAGGGGGAGCGATACCCTTGCGCGGGTGCTCCAACAAGGACTAGTGGAGAGTGCCGACTCTTCGATACCTCGGGAAAAATTGGAGGAGTCTTTTAAACCTTGCTTTACATTTCGCACTTAATTTAAGCACTTTACATTGTGTATTTGTTTAGCAAGTATTTGAAGTATTGTCTTAGCATTGTTGTATTTCTAGTATTATTATCTTAGTGCTAGTTGTTGGGGTGAAGTTGGGCTCTTGCTTAGCTCTTGCTTAGGTTTTAATTAGTGTTGATTTTTAGAAAAGCCCAATTCACCCCCCCTCTTAGGCATCATGATCATTTCAATTGGTATCAGAGCCTTGTTGCTCTTAGATTAGCTTAACCACTAGTGTAACGATGTCCGGTGGGGATGGACCTCCTCTCGTTTTTTATGGTGACGATTTTCCATATTGGAAAATTCGTATGGAAGCATATTTAGAGGCTATAGACATTGGTGTCTACAAAGCCGCCACACAAGGATTCCCCGCACCTAGAGATCCCACAAATCTTGTAGGTTATGAGTTCAATTATGAGAAATGGAATGCTAAGGCCAAAAACACCCTTTTTAGAGGCCTTTGCAAAGATGTGTTCAATAGAGTTAGAAATCATAAAAATTCTCATGATTTATGGATGGACATTTGTGCTCTACATGAAGGAACTAGAAGTGAGCGTGAGGAGAGATATCACATTGCTATGAGAAAGTTAAATTCTTTTGAAATGCTTGCTAATGAAAATGCCAATGCTATGTACTCACGTCTCAATATTCTTGTAGAGGAAGTAAATGGATTGGGGCTTACTCAAATCTCACAACCGGATGTTATGAGGAAGATTCTCATTGTCCTCCCAATAGACAAATATGGACACATTGTCACTGTGCTACATCAAATGGATCTTTCAGTTACCACACCAACACAGATATTGGGAAAGATCAATGCTCATGAGATGTACATGCACATCAATGACAAGGAAGAGTCATCTTCGAAGAGAAAGGATTTGGCTCTCAAAGCAAATCAAGAAAGAAAAGGAAAAGCTAAAGTACAAATTGAGGAAGAATCCTCAAGTGATGATGACCTTGATGCTAACATTGCCTTGATGGTGAGGAAGACCACCAAGATGTTAAAGAAGCTCAACAGAGAAGGCATCAAATTTGATTCAAGAAAGAAGAAATTCTTTTCCAGCAAAAGAAAGCCCATTTCTGAGATGGATTGCTACAACTGTGGAGAGCTTGGTCATCTTGCTCATCAATGTAACAAGCCCAAGAAGAACAAGTGTGCAAAAGTTCAACAAGGGACAATACCTCCAAAATGAGTTGCTTATGAACACTGTCATGAAAAACAACAAAAGTGGTATTGGATACAATGCTTTTGTGCAAAAGAAAGCTACTACTCAATACAAGCCAAAGCAAACTCACAAGCCTATCAAATGCTTTGAATGTGGAAATGAAGGTCACTTTGCCCACAACTGCAAAGCCAAACCACCAACTCCCTTGCCTAAGCACTCAAGACCATTTGCTTTCAATGCTCATTATGTTCTAAAAAAAGTAGCAAATGGAAAGGTCAAAGTTACATTCCTAGGTCCACCAAGCAAGAGTAGACCTAGACAAATTTGGGTTGCAATGTCCTTGATTGAGAGAGTCACTGGTCCTATGCAATATAGGGCCCTCAAAACTCAAGCTTGATTTGTCTGTGGATGTAGGTGAACTACAAGGCCAGTGGGAGCCATTAGGTTATTGAGTGGATGCACACAACATATGACAGGCAACCCACGGATGTTCACCTCACTTGATGAGAATGTTGATGGACAAGACAAAATCACATTTGGAGACAATTCAAAAGGGAAAGGGCAAGGACTTGGCAAGGTGGCAATTTCAAATGATTTATCAATTTCAAATGTTCTCTTGGTTGCACCTTTGAGCTTCAATTTATTATTAGTGGATCAACTCTGTGATCTTGGACTTCAATGCTTATTCACTCCAACAGAGGTTATTGTATCAAAAATGGATGATGAATCAATGGTGTTCAAGGGATTTAGATACAACAATCTCTACTTAGTGGATTTTACCTCAGAAGATGCAGACTTAAGAACTTGCCTCTTCACCAAAGCTTCACTTGGATGGCTTTGGCATAGGAGGCTTGCACATGTTGGGATGAGCACACTCAAGAAGGTATTAAAGAAGTACATGGTTAGAGGATTAAAGGATGTGGTATTTGAAAAGGACAAGCCTTGTAGTGCATGTCAAGCTGGGAAGCAAGTTTCTAACACACATCCTACAAAAGCTTTCATGTCAACATCAAGGCCACTGGAACTACTTCATATGGATTTATTTGGACCTACAAATTATGTAAGTGCTGGTGGCAACCTCTACTGTCTGGTGATTGTTGATGATTTCTCAAGATACACTTGGGTGTTCTTTCTCCATGACAAATCTGAAGTTGCATCTATATTCAAGAAGTTTGCCAAGAAAGCTCAAAATGAATTTGATTGCAAGATCAAGAAGATTAGAAGTGATAATGGTAAAGAATTTGACAACACCAACATTCATGAGTACTGTGATGAAATTGGGATCAAGCATGAAGTTTCTGCAACATATACACCTCAACAAAATGGAGTTGTTGAAAGGAAAAACAGGACCTTGATCACTCTTGCAAGAACAATGATTGATGAGTATAACACACCGGAGAGGTTTTGGGCCAAAGCTGTCAACACTGCATGTTATGCATCAAACATGCTATTTCCTCACCGGCTACTTGCGAAGACTCCCTATGAACTGCTAAATGGGAAAAAGCCAGACGTCTCCTTCTTCCGGGTGTTTGGATGCAAATGCTACATCTACAAGAAACACCATCATCTAGGGAAGTTTCAAAGACGTTGTGATATCGGTTTTCTTTTGGGTTATTCATTAAAGTTCAAAGCTTATCGAGTATTCAATCATGCCACTGGCGTGGTAGAAGAAACATATGATGTGGAATTTGATGAGACTAATGGCTCCCAAGGAGCACTTGAAAATCTTGATGATGTAGGTGATGAGCCACTTAGGGAAGCAATGAAGAACATGCCAATTGGAGCTATCAAACCAAAAGAAGATGAAGAAGAGGTGCAAAAACATTGACATGCCTTCTTCATCAAATGTACCACAAGATGATGAAAAAGATGAGAGGCATGCAAATGAAGATACATTTGTCTCTCATGAATAATCAAGGGTACAAGCCGAAGTTGATGCTCCAGGATCTTCTTCCCAAGTGGTTGACAGGAGAAACTCATCACTACTTCAAGCTCATCCTCAAAACCAAATCATTGGGAGTCCTTCACAAGGGGTTATTACTCGATCACATAGACATGCTTCTTTTATTGAACATCACTCTTTTGTTTCTTGTGTTGAGCCTACATGTATAGATGAGGCGCTACAGGATCCGGACTGGGTGAACGCCATGCATGAAGAACTAAACAACTTCCCCCGTAACCAAGTTTGGACCCTGGAGAAGCCTCCACAAGGTACAAGAATCATTGGAACAAAGTGGGTGTTCAGAAACAAACAAGATGATCAAGGCGTGATTGTAAGGAACAAGGCAAGACTTGTTGCAAAGGGATTCTCTCAAGTTGAAGGCTCGACTGGAAGCCATCCGTATCCTACTTGCATATGCATCATGCTATGATATAAAACTTTATCAAATGGATGTAATAAGTGCATTTTTAAATGGCTTCATAAATGAACTTGTATATGTTGAGCAACCACCTGGATTTGAAGACCCTAGATATCCTAACCATGCTTACAGGTTGTCCAAGGCGCTATATGGGCTAAAGCAAGCTCCAAGGGCTTGGTATGAGCATCTTCGCGACTTCCTCATCGAAAAGGGCTTCAAGATCGGGACCGTCGACACAACTCTATTCACAAAGAAACATAACAGCGATATTTTCATTTGTCAAGTATATGTTGATGACATAATCTTTGGCTCGACAAATGACTATCATTGCAAGGAATTTGGTGAGTTGATGTCGAAGGAGTTCGAGATGTCAATGATTGGTGAGCTAACGTACTTCCTCGGCTTTCAAGTCAAGCAAATGAAAGATGGTAACTTTCTCTCACAAGAGAAGTATACCAAAGACTTGTTGAAAAGGTTCAACATGGAGAAGTGCAAACCAATCAAGACACCTATGCCAACTAATGGACATCTCGACCTAGATGAGGGAGGTAACCCGGTTAATCAAACTCTCTACCGTTCTATGATTGGTAGCTTATTGTATCTTACCGCATCTAGGCCCAATATCATGTTTAGTGTCTGTATGTGTGCTAGATTTCAATCTAATCCTAAGAAAGCTCATCTTCACGCTGTTAAAAGAATTATTAGGTATCTCAGGCACACCCCAAGCGTTGGTCTGTGGTATCCCAAAGGAGCTACTTTTGACTTAATTGGCTATTCCGATTCGGATTATGCAGGTTGCGAAATTGATAGAAAAAGTACTTTTGGGGGGTGCCATTTGCTTGGGAGATCACTAGTTTCATGGACATCCAAAAAGCAAAATAGTGTTGCCTTGTCAACCGCTGAAGCGGAATACATTGCCGCGGGTGCTTGTTGCACACAAATTTTATATATGAAACAAACTCTTCTAGACTATGGCGTAGTTCTAGAAAATGTACCTTTGTTGTGTGACAATGAGAGTGCTGTTAAAATTGCTAATAATCTTGTACAACACTCATGCACCAAGCACATTGATATCCGTCATCACTTCCTTAGAGATCATGTTGCTAAAGGAGACATCCTTTTAGAAGGAGTGAGGTCGGAAGATCAATTAGCGGATATTTTCACTAAGCCACTTGATAAGACCCGCTTTTGCATGTTGAGGAATGAACTAAATATACTTGATCTCCGAAATTTTATTTAAGTTGTCAAATGGTTTTGTCAAGCTTGCATTGCATATTTAACTTTCCTGTATTGCATCTAGGGCTTGTCTAACCAAGTTGAGATAACCGCCAACAAAGCGAGTGAAAAAGCTTAACTCGGATCAAACTTGACAAGTCTTAGTTTTAAGCTTTTTGCACTTAAATTCTTACTTTCTATGCAATTGTTGGTTCTTGAAATATGCATGAGGTACTGCACTTAGGGGGAGTATTCAAAACTCAAATCACTTATGAAAACCCCTAGTGCAAGGCCAAAATGCAAATTTCACCATTTGCCTATTTTCTCTAAAAATTATCTAGCCTATGGCAAAATATTTTGAAAATTATAAGAAAATATATGAGGGTGCCAATACCTGTCCCAACAAGTGTTATTTTGTGTGATTATAAGTTGGGATTTGGTTTGGTTGAAAACTAGATAGAAAAATTCAAAAATTTCAGAATTTCCCTCTGTCTGGGGTCACCGGACAGTCCGGTGTGCACCGGACACTGCACTGTGCACTGTCCGGTGCAACGGCCGCGCGCGCGCAAGAACTCCTTCTCCTGTGCGCTGTCCGGTGTGCACCGGATAGGCACTGTAGACTGTCTGATGCGCCCATAACTCGTTTTTAAAAAAATTCTTTTCCCCTGCTCGCGCCCGAGGCCAGGCATTTCTTCTCTATTCTCTGTTTCTCTCTGCTCTCTGGCGGTTTGCCACCCCTCTCCGGCGATCTTCTCACCGGTGGTTGCCCTCCGGCGACCTCACCACGGTGCTCACTTCCTCTCCCCTCTGGTGAGTAGGTCTGGCTCCCTCTCCTCTCTCTCCGTTCAAATGACCAGTGAGCACCCCTATTTCCACCCTTTGTGCCCTATTCAAATTCTTGTCAATTCCAGTGAATCCAAGTGGTGGAATGTGTTCTTTTGTGTCCCCTGAATATCCCTGCAGGTTTCTAGCTCCCTTTGGGAGGGTTTCAATCCTCAAATGGCCATATCTCCAAAAACCTAACTCACCGCATACCACGTGTTCAGTGAAATGTCCAAACCAGCCAAAAATGCTCCGATTGAACCCAAATTTTCAGGCACCTTCACAACACCTCCAGTAACATTTTCGCCAAATTTCACGCCAATCCGATATACAAGCTTCAATTTCACTCAATTCCCCGTTTCGAGCGATCGTTTCCGAATCGAGTGCCCAAATTCCATTTTCTTCGCCTAAATTCAAACCAAGCACACACTTCACTCATATTCACCCATATAAACCTATTCATGAAGTATCGGCTCAATTCCACATCATTTCATACCTCAATTCGAATTCCAAACCTCCTATGGCACTATTTCTCGTTCAAACGCCGTTTTCACGTCGTTTAACCTCTCGATCGCCATATCTCTCGTTTTCTGTGCCATATTTCTTTGTGTATGTATTTATTCACATTTCATGTACTTATGACTATGTGACTAATACGTGCTCACCTCTTCTATCATTTCAGTGACCTTGCCTGCCCGTGAGCCGTCTCCTGTCCTGCCTGGATTTTCACCTCTCGTGTGAGCTTTCCAGGTAGACATCTCCTCTTTTGATATTCTATCGGCCATTATCGACTTGTGCTTAGCTTCTCTCTCTCTCATTTGCAGTCGTCAGGTCAGGATGCCGCGCACGAAGAATGTGTCGGCGCCAGGGGGAGGCGATGATGAGGATCCTCGTTGCCCCTTCAGGCAGGTCAAGGGAAAGACCGTGTACTTGGAGCAGCAGGAAGGCTGCAAGAAGCGACGTATGGACAGAGAAGCCCGAGCAGTGGCAGCAGCCGCTGAGCAGGCCGAGCTAGGAGATCAGCCACAGACTCCTTCAGATCAGATTGCGTACCGAGTTTGTCGCCTCGCCTCCCGGCCTCGCTCCACTCCCACCACTGCTTCCACTCCACCACCCACTTTGCCTGCTCCCGTCACCCCTGCTGCGCCATCCACCACCTCCACTACACCAGCTTCCACTGCTCCTCCTCCCGCTCCCGCTTCCGCTCCTCCTATCCCACCTGCTCGCTTCCGAGAGCGCGATGAGACTGAGCTACGACCACTTGCTGCAGATCCCAGGTTATTTGATCTTCAGCGTGCTACAGCGACACAGGTACGTCGGTTCAGACACGTACCCGTGGAGACCTGGCTACCGGCTCAGAGGGACCCTGCTGTAGTCGATCTCTTCAGCACCAGGATTCAGGAGTCCTTTTTCAGGGCCTAGATGTCTGCACAGATTGCTCTACGAGTGCACCGGCTTTTGGACCTTCCCGCTTTTCTGCTAGCCGCCGGTGCTGACTCTGAGGTTCACCTCTCCTATCTGCCTAGACTTCTCACTCTTTTGACTACCAGCGGCAGATATGTTGAGGAATGTGTCCGAGTTTTCTATGCTACTGTATGGATCGACCCTGATCACCACTAGATGAGATTCCATTTTGAGTGAGAGGATGTCACTATTCATGCTAGCCAGATTCGCCAGCTATTTGGATTTCACGAGTCATCGACTCGTCTTCACAGCTTATGCTATGGCACCTCTGACCCTCCTCGTCGCCCTCATGGTGGTGTTGCTCCTGGTACTGCTCACGTCGTGGCTCTGTTCCGACCGCCCTCTCAGATGGGTCGCGACGCTCTCCGACAGACTTCACCACAACAGCAAAGTTTTTATATCAGCTTATGAGACGGACACTTCTGCCGCGGATGGGGTACAGGGAGGCTGCCACTCATATCCAGCTCTGGCTCCTTGGTGCCCTGGTCTCTCACTCAGAGTTTGATGTTGTGGATTTCCTTATTTGTGAGATCGAGGACACCGTACTGGATGGTCTGCGTGCTCGTCGACAGCTGCCTTATGCTCACTATCTGTGTCACATTTTTGCTCAGCTGATTCGGCCTCCACAGTTCCAGGGCACACTTGAGGCCTCACGCGTCCTCTTTGGGTCCTACCGTCCAGCGCCTGAGGATCCTGTGCCAGCACCTGCTCCAGTATTTGACACTCAGGCCGAGGATACTGCTCTTCATCAGTTCGAAGCTCAGGATGCAACAGTTGATGATGATGATGATGATTTTGGGATTCTGCCTCCGCCTCCTATGCCTCCATGCTCTCATGATCATGAGGTTGTGAGTTCCAGTGGTGCTGCCCCTGCTGCCCCTCCTGCCATTGACCCTGCTCTTGCCGCGATTCTCCAGACTCTCACTCAGCAGCAGGCTCACTTGGCAGCGGTCCAGCAGCAGATGTCCGAGAGAATGCTCTCGATGTTTCAGACGATTCAGGACAGGCAGGGTTCTTTGCAGCAGCAGCTTCTTCAGGACCGGGCTGAGAACCTAGCATTCATGACTCTTATGCTTCAGCACACCAGTGTGTCGATTCCCCCAGTTCAGTCAGCACCGCCTCCACCTCTTCAGGCTCTTGTTGTGCCAGCGATTCAGCTAGGACCCCCTCTTCCTATAGTTGGTCCTTCTTCCTCTCCGCTCCGGCCGGTCACCCTGGTTTCCACGTCACCGGTCTTCAGCTCTGTCTGCCCTCAGCCGCCAGTGCCACCAGCTTCTGCTGTTACCACTATTGCTGTGGCGGTGTCTGTGACCACTCCAGATCTAGCAGCTCCTGCAGCGTATCCTCAGTCCGAGTCAGTACCAGCTCCAGCTTCTACAGCAGATCCTGGATCTGAGACTGACTCTGACCCCGAGCTGGCGTTCGCTCTACTGCCACGACCGCGACCGGATGCGCCCCCGCCACCTTCTCCCTCTTCTGCTGTGTAGGTTTGGGTTCCCTTTTGGTGTTTGACGCCAAAGGGGGAGAGATATGAGTTGTGAGAGCTAGGGGGAGTTAGGGAGTTAGTAGAGAGTCATTTTGATGTAATATATGTGCTTGTTACTCTCTGTACTAGCTTCACTTTTGTATGATGCTTTTGGCTCACAAACTCTATTATATACTCTCGATGCTTATGTTGAATGTGTGTGTATTATATGCTCTAGGTGGCTGACAAAGGCTTTCCCCGAACAGAAAACCCGAGAGCGCCAGTTTCAGAAATGAATTTTAGTGATGCACCGAACAGTGCACCGGACAGTGCACCGGACTGTCTGGTGTGCACCGGACAGTGACTGTTCACTGTCCGGTGTGCTATCAGCCCAACGGCTAGCTATCAGAACTAGCCGTTGGAGTCGACCGTTGGCGCATCGGTGGCGCACCGGTGGCGCACCGGACTGTCCGGTGCGCCCATGCGCAGAAGAGTGCTGGTAACGGCTAGTTGGTGGGTGAAGGCTATTTATACCCCCTCCACCCACCATATTCAATGTCTTGTTGCCCACATTAATTCCAGCACATTGGTAGAGCATTGCAAGCACCAAAAGCATAGTGAGGAGATTAGAGAACCTTAATCCTGCATTTGTTCCTCATTAGCGCTAGCGAGAGCCACCTAGAGCACACACCACTTGCATTAGGCTTCTCTTGGTCAAGCGAAAGTCTACGACTTGTTACTCTTGGTGATCGGCATCACCTAGACGGCTTGGTGGCTTTGGGAGCTCGGTGATCACCGTGAAGACCTTGTTGGTGATCCAACTCAAGTTTGTAAGCGGTCTCGAGGGATCCACCGTGCCGGAGTGGCAAAAGATCATCTCTTAGTGAGCACTTGGTTCTTGCGAGGACCAAGGGGGAGCGATACCCTTGCGCGGGTGCTCCAACGAGGACTAGTGGAGAGTGCCGACTCTTCGATAACTCGGAAAAAATTGTAGGAGTTTTCTAAAACTTGCTTTACATTCCACACTTAATTGAAGCACTTTACATTGTGTATTTGTTTAGCAAGTATTTGAAGTATTGTCTTAGCATTGTTGTATTTCTAGTATTATTATCTTAGTGCTAGTTGTTGGGGTGAAGTTGGGCTCTTGCTTAGATTTTAATTAGTGTTGATTTTTAGAAAAGCCCAATTCACCTACGTCTTAGACATCGTGATCCTTTCAGCATATATAATATGCACCCGGCTTTATCCTTTAAATCTGGGTGTGACAGTCGAGGGCATTACGTGTAAGCTTTGCGGAGCCGACGCGGGATATACGCTGGCCGCTATGAGTTTCCACCGGGAATGGTGAGCAAACGCGCGCAGGAAGAATGAAATTGCCACAAAAAAGAAGGCCGCCAAAGCTCATTGCAAGCCGAAGCGGCGTTAGAACAGGTTTTTGTTTTCTTTTTTGCTAGCGCCTAGAACAGAAGGTTTTTCTGCTATATGCCGAAGCAGCGTTAGAAACGGTGATTCAGTCGAATAAACAGTCTTTAACCGATGTTGGAATATGGGTGTTGCTGATTTTCCCAAGTCAAGTGGATAGGTTTTCTTGAAAGCTTTCTGGCCCCCACCATGTCCAGAGAAGGCTGGTAGAACTTTCTAGTTCTCGCTGGCATCTTTTTTTGAGCACTTATCTAGACATGCACATTTGAAGCTATCAGGTTTTGATGAAATTTCCATACAGATTTCAACCACCAGTACTTAATCTTCTGGTTCCATCTACAAGTTGCTGAGAAATGGTAAAAATGAAATATATAATAAGATATGGCATGGACCATCTTTATAATTACGAAGCTAGAAATATCTGCTTTATACTGAAGGGACAAGGCAAATGCCATTATTATTATACCAATAAATGAACATACATTCCTCATTTGTGATGCTCTGTCCACTTCCATAGCAAATTGTGCCAAAGTAAGGCCCTGTTTCAATCTCACAGGATAAATTTTAGCTTCCTACTAAACTTTAGCTATATAAATTGAAGTGCTAAAGTTTAGCTCCTTAGGGTGTTTGGACTACTCTAATAAAGTTTAGCACATTGAAATAAAAAGACACATATGCCCCTAATGTGGAGAGAGAGGGAATGAGGTTGGAGGGCATGAGTGGAAAATAGGGTTCCCTGGCCCACGTTTAGCTACTTTTAACACCCCTTAAGCAGCTTATAAGATAATATGTGCTAAATTTTATCACACTACCATTAGCTCTCCTGTTTAGATTACTAAATGGCTAAAAGTAGCTAAAAAAGCTGCTAAAGTTTATCTAGTGGGATTGAAACAGGGCCTAAGTAGGCTATCTTTCACGAAGATAAAAGAGCTCTCTCCTAGAAGAAAAAAGTGATTTAAACAAAATTAGTCACATGGCGATTGGTCTAGATTCCAGATTCATAGTTGTGCCACCTGATTCAACGAGGAGAAATTCATCATTGATCTTTGCGGCAAAGTCTTCATCAACCTCCATCCTAGTGCACAACTCTAGGACGGAGTAAGACCGTGCTACTGCTGCTGCAGCTGACTCTTGATCGCTCGGCTTCATCTCCATTCCAGTTGACCTGTCAACCCTTCTCCTTTCCAAACAACTTCTCAATAAGATCACAACAAGGCTTCAGGTCGTCCTTGATCCGTATCCTAGCCAGCTTACCAAGCAGCTCATTTAAGCTTGAGCTTCTCTCTCCATCTTCTGCTTTGTGCTAAACTTCATTGGGTTTAGATGATCGTCCTAATTTGGATGAGATGGTTTGTCATCCTCATCTGCGCTTTCTTGAAGATAAAAGAGCTCTCTTGAAGATAATTGTGCCAAAGTATGCTACCTTTCTTGAAGATAAAAGAGCTCTCTCCTTGAAAAAGGTAATTTAAATAGAATTAGTCACATGGCAATTGGGCTAGATTCCATATTCATAGCTGTGCCACCTGATTCAAAGAGGTTATTTCATCATCGATCTTTGCAGCAAAGTCTTCATCAACCTCCATCTAGTGCACAACTCTGGGATAGAGCAAGGCCATGCTACTGCTGCACCTGACTCTTGATCGCTCGGCTTCACCTCCATTCCAGTTGAACTGTCAATAGAGGAACCATTCTCGGCTTCTCCTTTCCAAATAGCTGATATGCTTTGTGCTGAACTTCATTGGGTTTAGATGATCGTCCTCATTTGGATCAGATGGTTTGTCATCCTCATCGGCAATTTCTTCAGCTTCTGCTCCAAGATAGTTGAAGCCATTGGCAATTTTCATTATCCGACTTCAACCTCACATTTGCCTCCAAAACCAGCAAGTCCATCCTTCCTTCCTCTGAAGAAAAGCTGCTTCAGCTTAAGGCTCAACATCAACATCTTCCATGGGACACCATGTTTCCTCCAGTAACCCAACATTCTGTGTATACCTCTCATATGCTTCATTTTCAGCACCGAAATCTCCTTGCATATGTTCCTTTAGCTCCATAAACCTCCGCTTGTTTATAGCCACATCATCCTAGAACAGAACACAAGTCGCATGGCCGTGTGGGAACATCCAGGAACGCGCACGCCAGGTCCTGCTAAAGCGCCTGGGCTTGCTGCCTAAGGAAGGCCAGCCGTCTGATCAGGCTACTGCAAGTGCCACGCTGGAGACCTGCATCAACCTCTTCAAGGGTCCACTGTCGTCCTTGGTGCTGCAAGCGCTGATGGACCTCTGCGGAATCCTTCCACCACAGGAGCCTGCTGCGCAGGTTTAAGACATGCAGTCTGGCACGCTCTGCAGGGGCCTTAGTCTTTTGCAATGTCTATCACTTCTTCGTTCTTTTGTCCTGAATGCGTCATGGTGTATCTGCACAACCAATTTGTTCGGTGGCTGAGAATCATGGCAGCAGCCAGGGGCCTTCAATTGCTGCGATTCTGCTGGACCACTCAGCTTAGCCATCGTCGTTCGTCGTTACAAGGACCTGTCTACTATCTGCAGTGTTCTGGGAACTTCAAGTTGTCTACCAATGTCTCAACATAACTGCAAAATTTTGAGTTGGAATGTGCGGGGGCTCAATGAAGTGGCCAGGCGTGATTCTATACAAGAACTAGTTCGGGATACTGGTAGTACCATTATTTGCTTGCAGGAGACTAAACTCACTACAGTCGACGATGCAACCATCCTTCGTACCTTGGGTCCGAATTTTCTAAACAACACTGTTGTGCTGCTTGCAATTGGATCTAGGGGTGGGATTCTGCTTGCAGCTTCGAATGACTTTTTCTCACTTTCGCAAGTGTACACCACCTCACACACTGTCTCGGCCATGATCACTATGAAGGCAGACAATTCAGCTTGGTGGATCACAGGGGTTTATGGGCCACAGTCGAGCGCTGAGAAACTTGTTTTTCTTCAAGAACTAAGTGGCCTCGCAGCACAACGTTGGACAAAGTGGTTGGCGTTAGGAGATTTCAATCTCATATATCAAGCCTCGGATAAAAATAATTGTAACTTGAATCGGCGCCTCATGGGTGCGTTCAAATCAGCACTGGACAGCCTACAGATGAAGGAAATCCACCTCAATGGCCGCCGCTACACTTGGAGCAACGGGCAAGCGAATCCAACGCTAACAAGAATTGACAGATTTTTCTGTACAACGGAATGGGAGCTGCTTTTTCCTAGCTGCTATCTGCACTCCCTTCCCTCCCTCATGTCTGACCACACTCCGCTTCTCCTCCAGGGAGAATTGACAACGACACATAGCCCCTCTTTCCGCTTCGAAAATTTTTGGGTAAAGATGGAGGGATTCAAGGAGGCGGTTCAGACTGCCTGGCTGAAACCACTTCGTTCCTCATTTACACCCATGAAGCGCCTTCATATCAAACTAGTGCGTGCAACAAAGGCCATCAAACTATGGTGTAAGACCAAAGTGGGAGACACGAGATTACAACTTGCAATTTCCAAAGAATTAATCATCCGATTCGAAACTGCTCAAGAGGAGTGTGTGTTCACCCAAGAGGAACTGGATCTCTTGAAGGCACTCAAAGCCAGGGCACTGGGACTTGCTATAATTGAAAAATCGAGGATCCGTCAACGGGCTCGCCTCACTCGCATTAGGTTGGGCGACGCGAACACTAAGTTCTTCCACCTATCTGCTAGCTCCAGAGCACGTAAAAACTTCATCCATTGCCTGCAGCCCCCAATTGGAAACTTAGTAGTAGCCCATGAGGAAAAAGAAAAAATCATTTAGGAACACTTCAAATTTCACCTAGGGACAACCCCGGAGAGAGGGATCACCCTCAACTGGCCGACTCTAGCTTTAACGCAGCATGACCTCTCATCGCTAGAAGCGCCGTTCTCCCTCGAAGAAATAAAGGAAACAATCTTCTCAATGCTGAGCGACAAAGCACCAGGCCCGGACGGCTTTACAGGTTTATTCTTCAAAGTATGCTGGGATATCATCAATGAGGACGTTCTTGAGGCTTTTCACCAACTTCATAGCATGAATGGGGTGGATTTTCGTTTACTCAACTCTGCCAACATCGTGCTTATACCTAAAAAGCCGGATGCTTTGACAATGGGGGACTACCACCCCATCAGTTTGATACACAACATCACAAAAATCTTCTCCAAACTGCTTGCTAACCGGCTGGCCCCCTCCTCAACACTCTATTCTCCAAGTCCCAAAGTGCCTTCATCCAGAAAAGATGTATACAAGACAACTTTCTTTATGTGCATAACGTAGTTAGTGTAGGATTACGGGGAGGCTACACTAGCGCAAAACAAAATTTTCAACCCCATAATACCAAGAACTACTGCGGTTATAGGTCATGGAATTACCACTAGACGCGCAGAGCAGCGGAAGACGTCTCGATGTAGACGAACGCGTCGAGCAGTGCCGTGCAGTCGCCGGCGTCCTTCACGTCCTCGCACGGTTCGTCCAAGTGCTCCAGATGCAGCACCTCCGAGGTATCCACACGTATAGGGAGGAAGCGCCGCGTACCGAACTGCTAGGTTCGCGACGGCGGCTTGGCGAGGGCGAGAGGCGAGCGGCGGCTGCTGGTTTGCAGGTGGCGAATTAGGTTATCTCTTAACCGCGCCCCCGCCCCTCATTATATAGGCGTTATGGTGGGCTTCTGACGCCGAGGCCCATCATTAACCCTAAAGCCCAGTCTAATTTCGGATCTAATCCGAATTAGGCTTCCTTCCCCTTAAGTGTGTGACCCTATAGGTTCACGTACAAATAGACATAGCCCGAGTACTCTTACTTGGCCCAATAATTGACAGCGGCCTCTAGCAAGACATGTCAACTCCTATGTGTACGTAAAGATCATATCAGACGAACCATTGCGACATTACGTACATGCTGTTCCCTTTGTCTCACGATATTTGGTCTGGCTCTAAGCTGACCTCTCTTTCTTGATACTGTGAATTGGAATCCTTTCAATGGTTAACTCTTAACCCTAGCACGGCCATGCATTTCTTGATCCAATCACTCGAGGGGCCCAGAGATATCTCTCTCACAAAGAGAGGGACAAATTCCATCTTGACTGACCATGCCTCACAGCATGCTTCCTGACAAACCCAAAACTACCTTTATAACTACCCAGTTACGGGATAGCGTTTGATAGTCCCTAAGTAAGTCAATTCACATCTTGAGAACATGCGACAATCTCAGGTCTAAGGATACAGTATTCATGTTGCAAGAAGAGAACTATATTACAATATCTCACGTTGGGTCGGTCCAGCCTCATGTCATACATGCGCCCACATTATTAGTTTAACATCTCCATGTTCATGACTTGTGAAATGTAGTCATCAACTAATACATGTGCTAGTCATCGACTCTGACTAGGGACATCATTTAGAATAACCATATAAGTAAAGAATCTCACAAACAATTCACATAATTGCTAATCAATACAAGGTGCCTTCCATGGATATTCAATTAAGCAATATATATATCATGGATACAAAGAAATATGCTCATCTCTATGATTATCTCTAGGGCATATTTCTAACAGTCTCCCACTTGCACTAGAGTTAATCTAGAAGATATCTAATACCCATAGATCTCACGTGTGCCTCATGCTTAGGTTGTGGAAGAGGTTTTGTCAAAGGATCAGCAACATTCAAATCCGTATGTATTTTGCATATCTTTATCTCACCCCGCCTAATGAATTCCCGTATGAGATGAAACTTCCGCAGTACGTGTTTGTTTTTCTGGTGGTTCCTTGGCTCCTTAGCTTGGGCAATAGCCCCATTGTTGTCACAGTAGAGGTTCAATGGGCTAGATGCATTAGGAAACACACCAAGCTCGATGAGGAACTTCCTTATCCAAACACCTTCCTTCGCAGATTCAGAAGCTGCAATGTACTCGGCTTCTGTTGTAGAATCAGTCACAGTCTCCTGTTTGGAACTCTTCCAACTAACAGCACCACCATTTATTGCGAACACAAAACCTGATTGCGATTTTAACTCGTCTGGGTCAGTTTGGAAGCTAGCATCGGTGTAACCAGTTACAACTAGCTCCTCCTTACCCCCATATACCAGGAACATATCTTTAGTCCTTCTTAAGTACTTAAGAATGCCCTTTACCGCTGTCCAGTGATCCTCACTTGGATTAGCCTGGTATCTACTCGTAG
Organism: Zea mays; assembly: GCF_902167145.1. Lineage (NCBI taxonomy): Eukaryota > Viridiplantae > Streptophyta > Magnoliopsida > Poales > Poaceae > Zea > Zea mays. Next base: position 39,885,782 of record NC_050099.1, on the reverse strand, counting down.
CACTTATAGCGTATGAAACATCTGGGCGTGTACTTATCATGGCATACATGATTGATCCAATCGCTGAGGCGTATGGTACCTTACTCATGCGCTCCCGCTCATTAGCCGTCGCAGGACATTGCATCTGGCTAAGGTGTTTACCATGTGACATAGGTATGAAACCTTTCTTGGACTGTTCCATGTTGAACCGTTTCAAAACCTTGTCAATGTACGTATCTTGACTTAATCCTATAAGCCTCTTCGACCTATCTCTATAGATCCTTATGCCCAAAATATATGCTGCTTCCCCTAAGTCCTTCATAGAAAAACTCTTTTTCAGTGAAGCCTTGACGGACTCCAGCATAGGAATGTCATTCCCAATCAATAATATGTCATCCACATACAAGATCAGAAATACAACAGCGCTCCCACTTTCCTTCTTGTAAACACAAGCTTCTTCTTCATTCTGATGAAAACCAAGCCCTTTGATCACTTCATCAAAACGAATGTTCCAACTCCGAGATGCTTGCTTCAACCCATAAATGGATTTCTGAAGTTTGCATATCTTTCCAGCATTGATCGGATCGACAAAACCCTCGGGCTGTATCATATACATGTCCTCATCTAGGTTTCCATTAAGGAAAGCTGTTTTGACATCCATCTGTCAAATCTCATAATCGAAATATGCGGCAATAGCTAGAATGACGTCATAGTCAACTCCTTGAACTTGTCGAAAACCCTTTGCAACAAGTCGAGCCTTATAGATGTGAACATTTCCATCCATGTCTTTCTTCTTCTTATAGATCCATTTGCATTCTATAGGTCTAACACCATCAGGCGGGTCAACCAAGTTCCAAACTTGATTTTCTCCCATGGAATCTATCTCGGATCTCATGGCGACATGCCATTTCTCGGAATCTGGGTCCATCATCGCTTCTGAATATGTTGCAGGTTCGTCGTTGTCTAACAACAACACTTCCCCATTGCCCAACAATAGCACTTCTCCTCGTGCCTCGCGAAGCCTTGCTGACCTTCGTGGTTGTGGTGGTGATTCTCTTGCCATAGACGTCTCAACTTGTTCTGCTACATTAGCATCACTTGTTGAATCTTGTCCCACTGGCTCATCCTGAACTTCTTCAAGATACACCTTTTGTTTACTTTTCTCTCTTTTGAGAAACTCTTTCTCTAAGAACACACCGTTCCGGGCGACAAACACTTTGCCCTCTGACCGGTGGTAAAAGTAATATCCTAAAGTTTCCTTTGGATATCCCACGAACATGCACTTGTCCGATTTTGGAGTGAGTTTATCCGACTGTAGTCGCTTGACGTAAACCTCACAACCCCAAATCTTCAGAAAAGACAAGCTGGGAGTCTTCCCAGTCCACATCTCATATGGTGTCTTAACTACGGACTTAGACGGTACCCTATTTAGTGTGAAAGCTGTTGTTTCTAGAGCGTATCCCCAAAACGACAAAGGTAGGTCCGACTGGCTCATCATTGATCGAACCATATCCAATAAAGTCCGATTACGTCGCTCAGACACGCCATTCCTCTGAGGCGTTCTAGGCGGCGTAAGCTGTGGAACAATTCCACAACTCTTTAGATGATTGCTAAACTCATGACTCAAATATTCACCACCACGATCTGATCGCAGTGCTTTAATTTTCTTGCCACGCTGATTTTCTACTTCATTCTGAAACTCTTTGAACTTTTCTAAGGATTCAGACTTGTGTTTCATTAAGTAGACATACCCATATCTACTAAAATCATCAGTGAAGGTTATGAAGTATTGGAATCCTCCCCTAGCTGTCGTACTCATTGGTCCACACACATCAGTATGTATGAGTTCCAATAAATCTAACGTCCTCTCCGGTAAACCCGTGAAGGGCGCCTTGGTCATCTTACCAAGTAAGCAAGCTTCACATGTCTCGTATGATTCAAAATCAAACGAAGTTAAAAGCCCATCAGAATGAAGCTTCTTCATGCGATTCTCACTTATATGACCCAAACGACAGTGCCACATGTAGGTAGGACTTAAATCATTAGGCCGAGGCCTTTTAGCACTAATATTACAGATAGGTGCATCATCAAGATTTAAAATGAATAACCCATTCATAATGGATGCAAAAGCCACAAACATGCCATTCTTAGAGATCACACAACCATTGTTTTCACTCGCAAATGAATAACCATCCTTCATCAAACATGAAGGAGACATAATGTTTCGACTCATACTAGGAACTAGATAACAATTATTTAACTCCAAAATAAATCCTGATGGGAGGTGGAGTTGCATCGTCCCGACGGTCAACGCAGCAACTCTTGCATTATTGCCTACCCGGAAATCAACTTCTCCTCTTTTCACGCTTCTACTTCTTATCATTCCCTGCATCGAATTGCAAATATGGGCAACCGATCCGGTATCAAATACCCAAGAATTAATATAAGAATCAGCAAGAAAAATTTCTATAATGTGAATAGCAAGTGTACCTGCTGCGGCTGTACCCTTACCGCCGCGATCCTTAATAGAGGCCAAGTACTGCTTGCAATTCCTTTTCCAGTGACCAAGTTCTTTGCAATAAAAGCACTCTGCATCTGCAGCTGGTCCAGCCTTGGGCTTTTGATTGGGCTTGGATACTGTATCCTTTCCCTTGCCCTTCTTCTTTTGAGACTTACCCTTCTTCTTAAAGTTGGGTTTGTTTTGGACCGCCATCACATGGCCGCTGCCGCCAGCGCTTTTCTTTATGTCCCCCTCTGCTGTTATCAGCATGCCACATAGTTCATTGAGGCCCCTCTCCGCCCCATGCATATGGTAGTTCGTGATGAAGTTTCCATAGCTGGGGGGAAGAGATGCTAAAATGAAGTCAGTGGCCAACTCTTGGCTTATTGGGAAGCCTAGCTTCTCCAACCTCTGACTGTAACCAACCATTTTGATTACGTGTGGCCCAACTGCTGCGCCTTCTGCTAGCTTGCATTCCAGAAAGGCTTTGGACACATTGAACCTTTCAGTCCTAGCCTGAGTCTGGAACATATCCTTGAGCGCCACGATCATATCGTACACCTCATGGTTTGTCTCAAACTGCATCTGGAGCTCAGGCTCCATGCAAGCAAGCATTAGGCAACTCACTTCAAGATTAGCATCCATTGCTTTCTTGTAAGCGGTTTTAGCTGCAGCAGTTGCATTTTCACCAGGATCCTCTGGCAGTGGGGTGTCTAGAACGTCTTCCTTTTTTTCAGCCCTGAGAACAATTCTCAGGTTACGGATCCAATCCGTATAGTTTGTTCCATTTAACTTATCCTTTTCAAGAATCGATCGCAAAGTAAATGTTGGTGTGCTAGGTGCCATTTATCTACAACAAAATAATGCAAAATACTAAGACAAAAATATCCATGACAGAGTAAATCATATTAAACATTTAATAGTCTACTCCCACTAAAATCAATATCCCTCTATTGATACTTAGTGATTCAGAATCCACAACTAACAAGTCTACTAGTGAGCTTTAGCATCACCGCTAGAAGACAAGGTAGATCGGTAAGCAACTCCTTGCTAATCATATCATATATATGACTCCTGTTGTTGGGTGACATCTCTATGTCTCGGCTCCCAACCTTATGCCTCAAAGTCCTTAACCATTAAGCTGACTTTGCTTAAGTTAACCAACCCTTTCTGCAGTTCGTATCCGATACAAACCTATCTAGTCAAGGAAAACTGGTGGCACCCTAATTTCATAGACCCACCACCAATTGTACAAGACTTATGATAGTGCAAGGTTTTGAGAGGCATTAAAACTTAAACATTTATGAGGGATCGTCCTACTTATAACATCGCACGCAAGGAATTATATGCAATATAAACAAGTAGAACAATAAGAATGGCATTCACACAACAGTTGTGATTCGGTATGGCTTGCTGTCACATGGTGATCCCCATCTCCAATAATCTGTCCATCACGATGATCTCCATCTCCATGATATAGGTATGCCATCCTCCAGGTGATGAGTCCTTCAAGACCTATCTAACGTATGCTGGTAAATAAATTACATATACGCTTTGGATCATCACATGTTGACACGCAGGTCATTACATTAAATTTGGACAATACATGTGGCTCCAGCCGTATTGCCCTGGTCACGACACGCAGGTCATGAATAATTTATTAACATGCATCATATACACAATAGCCATACCGATCACAAGATGTCCTGCAAAAACAGGTTAGACAAACACGTTTCTATACGTTCGCCACTTCAGCAGATAGCCGCGGGTCTCAGGGCAGCGCCCTGAAAACCTCACAGGATTCCATGCATCGTATGTATGGAAATTCCACTGGAAATCTCATGCGGTTGATCAAATCAACCCAAATCCGAGACTTTCGACCCGAAGAAAATTACACTCATGACGTCGATCTGTTACGTCAATCTGCTGGTTGTGTGCGCAGTTAGCCCCGATGGTGATTCCAGCCGGTAGGGGCAAGTCGCGCATACAACAGAGAAGGACGAACTGATCTCTCTAGTCATATCCGATGTAATCTACTTCAACCCTTTATTACCAATTGATCTAATCAAACCGTGCATCAAGTAGATCCATCTTATGAACCTAGATCCAGACCTAAAACTACGCAGAACCTAGCTCTGATACCACTGTAGGATTACGGGGAGGCTACACTAGCGCAAAACAAAATTTTCAACCCCATAATACCAAGAACTACTGCGGTTATAGGTCATGGAATTACCACTAGACGCGCAGAGCAGCGGAAGACGTCTCGATGTAGACGAACGCGTCGAGCAGTGCCGTGCAGTCGCCGGCGTCCTTCACGTCCTCGCACGGTTCGTCCAAGTGCTCCAGATGCAGCACCTCCGAGGTATCCACACGTACAGGGAGGAAGTGACGCGTACCGAACTGCTAGGTTCGCGACGGCGGCTTGGCGAGGGCGAGAGGCGAGCGGCGGCTGCTGGTTTGCAGGTGGCGAATTAGGTTATCTCTTAACCGCGCCCCCGCCCCTCATTATATAGGCGTTATGGTGGGCTTCTGACGCCGAGGCCCATCATTAACCCTAAAGCCCAGTCTAATTTCGGATCTAATCCGAGTTAGGCTTCCTTCCCCTTAAGTGTGTGACCCTATAGGTTCACGTACAAATAGACATAGCCCGAGTACTCTTACTTGGCCCAATAATTGACAGCGGCCTCTAGCAAGACATGTCAACTCCTATGTGTACGTAAAGATCATATCAGACGAACCATTGCGACATTACGTACATGCTGTTCCCTTTGTCTCACGATATTTGGTCTGGCTCTAAGCTGACCTCTCTTTCTTGATATTGTGAATTGGAATCCTTTCAATGGTTAACTCTTAACCCTAGCACGGCCATGCATTTCTTGATCCAATCACTCGAGGGGCCCAGAGATATCTCTCTCACAAAGAGAGGGACAAATTCCATCTTGACTGACCATGCCTCACAGCATGCTTCCTGACAAACCCAAAACTACCTTTATAACTACCCAGTTACGGGATAGCGTTTGATAGTCCCTAAGTAAGTCAATTCACATCTTGAGAACATGCGACAATCTCAGGTCTAAGGATACAGTATTCATGTTGCAAGAAGAGAACTATATTACAATATCTCACGTTGGGTCGGTCCAGCCTCATGTCATACATGCGCCCACATTATTAGTTTAACATCTCCATGTTCATGACTTGTGAAATGTAGTCATCAACTAATACATGTGCTAGTCATCGACTCTAACTAGGGACATCATTTAGAATAACCATATAAGTAAAGAATCTCACAAACAATTCACATAATTGCTAATCAATACAAGGTGCCTTCCATGGATATTCAATTAAGCAATATATATATCATGGATACAAAGAAATATGCTCATCTCTATGATTATCTCTAGGGCATATTTCTAACAGTTAGAAGACTACACAAGCAAAAAACCGGCGCTCTTCCTGAAGCTTGACATCTAGAAGGCTTTCGACACAGTTAATTGGGGCTAACTCCTGGAAGTCCTCCAGACCATGGGTTTTGGCCCTCGATGGCGTGAGTGGATTTCCATCCTTTTTGGGTCCACCTCGTCTCGAGCCCTCCTCAATGGCCGACAAGGAGCAAACATCCAGCACAGGAGGGGGGTTAGGCAGGGAGACCCCCTTTCCCTTATGTTGTTCATCCTTGCCATTGATCCGCTGCAGCATATCCTGGACCTTGCAGCCAGAAATGGGATCCTTTACCCCATTCCACTAACTACAGCAAAACTGAGGACTTCTCTCTATGCCGATGATGCTGCTATCTTTATCAACCCCTCTAGAGAAGACCTCCTGGCGGTCAAAGACATCCTGCACGTTTTTGGTTGTGCCTCGGTGTCGGGTACCGTAATTAGGGGTACCCCAACACTCCTAAACACGGCTGGTAATCGCCATCAGCACAAGCTGCAGAGACTGATGGGCGCAATTCAGGCCAAGGCTTTGTATACTCAAGGGACGCGATCTCGCCTCGCCCGGGCCAAGCCTCGGGCGGGAACAGTAATCCAGGCGAATTCACGCCTCGCCCGAGGGCCTCCTCAAGCAACGAGCGCGCCCTCAACTCGTCCGAAGCCCAGCTTAGGCAGGCTTCGTTGTGAAGCAACCTTGGCCAAATCGCCTCACCAACCGACCGCATCGCAGGCGCATTCAATGCGAGGATCGCCTGACACCTTATCCTGACACACGCGCCTCAGTCGGCAAGGTCGAAGTGACCGCAGTCACTTTGCCCTTCCATTGACTGACCTGACAGGAAAACAACGCCGCTCACCCCTCTCCGACTGCTGTGCCACTCGCCAGGGTAAGGCTGACAACAGCTAAGTCCAGCCTCAGGCGCAACAGGAAGCTCCGCCTCGCCCGACCCCAGGGCTCGGCCTCACCCTCGGCCTCGGAAGGTGGTCTCTGCCTCGCCCGACCCCAGGGCTCGGCCTCAACCTCGACCACGGGAGGAATCGCGTCCTCGCCCGACCTCGGCCTCAGGAGGAGTCTCCGCCTCGCCCGACCTTGGGCTCGGACCGACCGCACCACGGAGGATACATCATTACCCTACCCCTAGCTAGCTCAGGCTACGGGGGAACAAGACCGGCGTCCCATCCAGGCTCGCCCCGGTAACAAGTAATGATGGCTCCCCGCGTGCGTCCATGACGACGGCGGTTCTCAGCCCCCTACGGAAGCAAGGAGACGTCAGCAAGGTCCCAGCAGCCCCGACAGCTGTGTTTGTATAGGGCTCAAACGCTCCTCCGACGGCCACGACACCGCATACACAGGGCTCTAGCACCTCTCCGACAGCCACGTTGGTATGTACATAGGGCTCTGGCTCCTCTCTGCCGGACACGTTAGCATATTGCTACACCCCCATTGTACACCTAGACCCTTTCCTTGCATCTATAAAAGGAAGGGCCACGGCCCTCATACGTGAGGGTGGTCGCGCGGGAGTACGGGCTGACGAACAGGCTCACTCTCTCTCTCTCTCTCTTCCTCGCGAACGCTTGTAACCCCTACTGCAAGCGCACCACCTCTGGCGCAGGATAACACGAGCTGCAGTTTTCCCCCTTGTGTTCCATCTCGCGCCAACCCATCTGGGCTGGGACACGCAGCGACAATTTTACTCATCGGTCCAGGGACCCCCCGGGGTCAAAACGCCGACAGTTGGCGCGCCAGGTAGGGGCCTACTGCGTGTTGACGAACAACTTCCCGTTGAGTTCCAGATGGGTAGTCTCCAGCAACCTCTTCAGCCCGGGACGCTGCTCCGTTTTGGGAGTCTCGAGTTCATGTCCCTCAACGGCAGCTACGACATGGTACTCCTTCCCCCGCAGCGCGGCAGCGACAACGACGGCCGTCAGCCCGCCCGGCGACGGCAGACTCGATGACGTCTTCCCCCCGTGGCGGAAGAGCAGCATCCGGGTCTGTCCCGCCGCCTTCCTCGCCGCAGGAGAAGGAGGCGGGGCAACCGTGGCCAAGCAGGAGGCGACACCTCGTTGGTTGTAGAGCGAGTCGACGACGCTGGCACCCCAGCAGGGGACATGTCGGGCGTTGACCTCGCACCTGAGACGACGGCGAGTGTCGTTTTCCCGCAACGTGCCAACCCCAAGCGGACAGATGACACCAGCACACTCGCGAAGGACTTGCTGGGCGTTAGCCTCGTACCTGAGATAACGGTGCAGTCCGTCCCCCACGCGACTTCGTCACCGTCCGTCGATCGAGAGGTACCGTCTGTTTTCCACCCTGTGCCTTTTAGATTCAGCTTCGATCCACCAAGCGATCCCGCTTCGGTGAGCGCTTTCATAAAGGCATATCCTAACCTTCCGGGGTACCATATGTTGTCAACCTGGGACCGACTGACGGCCGTCTCGACCTATGGGCCTCCGGGTTCTGAGGAAGACGACGAGCCCGACTCTGGTTGGGATTTCTCCAAGCTCGGTAATCCCAGTGCCATGCGAGACTTCATGACCGCATGTGACTACTGCCTCTCTGATTGTTCCGATGATGGCCACAGCCTTGACAACGAGGGTTGTGGCCCAAGTCGCGAATGTTTCCACGTCGATCTAGGGGGTCTCGACGAAGGCAACCACCTTGGTATGCCAGAGGATGACGACCCCCCTGGGCCTGCGCCTCGCGTTGACATCCTGCGGGAGCTAGCTGTGGTCCCAGTCCCTGCGGGGGGTCAGGACACACAACTCGAGCAAATCCACGAGATGCAGGCCAAGCTCGACGAGGAAGCAGGACAACTTGTGCAGCTCCAGCAAAACATTGAGCAGGAGTGGGCAGGCCGAGCACTCGCCGGAGAGGCGCGTCATAAGGCCCGGGACGTCCAGCGCCGTATCGCTGACGATGCCAGGGCAAGGCTGCCCCCGGCCTCTAGCGGGGTCGGCCAGAATCTGGCTGCAGCGGCAATGCTGCTCCGAGCGATGCCGGAGCCATCCACCACCGAGGGGCGGTGTATCCAGGGAGAACTCAAGAATCTCCTGGAGGATGTCGCGGTCCGACGAGCCGAGAGCTCTGCCTCCCGAAGGCAAGGGTGCCCCCCGGAGCATCGCGCAGCAACTTCCCGATTCATGCGAGAAGCATCAGTCCACACCGGGCGCACGCGGGACGCGACGCCTGTAGCCCCAGGTCGCCTCGGCAACAAGCACCATCGCCGTGACCGCCGAGCCCGCCTCGACGAGAAGGTGCACCGAGGCTACCACCCCAGGCGTGGTGGACGCTATGACATCGAGGAGGATCGGAGCCCCTCGCCCGAACCACCAGGTCTGCAAGCCTTCAGCCGGGCCATACAGCGGGCGCCGTTCCCGACCCGGTTCCGAGCCCCGACTACCATCACTAAGTACTCAGGGGAAACGAGGCCGGAACTGTGGCTTGCGGACTACCGGCTGGCCTGCCAGCTAGGTGGAACGGACGATGACAACCTCATCATCCGCAACCTCCCCCTGTTCCTCTCCGACGCCGCCCGGGCCTGGCTGGAGCATCTGCCTCCTGCACAGATTTCCAACTGGGACAACCTGGTCAAAGCCTTCGCTGGAAACTTCCAGAGCACGTATGTGCGCCCTAGGAATTCTTGGGATCTCCGAAGCTGCCGCCAGCAGCCAGGGGAATCCCTGCGAGACTACATCCGGCGGTTTTCGAAGCAGCGCACTGTCGGTGTTTTGGGTCTGACCGCACACCCGGGGTTGCCCCTCAAGGCGTTTTTAGGAGTAGGACGGTGTCGACGACTGTAGCAAAATGGTTCGTGCCAATCGCACGAGGGACAATGGACAAGACTTGCAGGTTCGGGCCACTTAGAGATGCGTAACACCCTACGTCCTGATGAGTATTCGAGTGTGGTTACAAGAGGACTCTCTGGGTTGAAGGCACAGAGAGTTTACGTGGGTGGCTAAGTAAAGTAGGGTCGATCCATCTGAAGGGGTGCCCCCTAGGCCTTATATACTCGACCGTGGGGCATTACACGTGGATATGATAACAACAAGTGGCTAAAAGATAGTGAACCTCTTGAGTTTATCCCTACGTAACCTTCGCCGACTTATCCTCGCATGGCTCCGTTGCATGGGAGCTTCAGCGCGGGAAGGTCGGGTCTCTTGTTGCATTTCATTTGTTTCGACGCCGTGGGCCGTCCGGGTTTGCACCAATCCGGTCTCACGTCTTCTCTTCTTTGTTGGTTGTCTTTCCCCAGGCCCACGAAAGAATGACCTTACGAATTATTGGGCCCTTGGGCCTTTCGTGAGGTCTTTTACTTCTTTAGTGGACCCAGGGGATATCTATCCCCCACAAGCCCCCGATCTTTGGGTTGATTTAGAGGTAATCAACTCAAAGATCCAAGGTCCAAAAAATGACTTCCTGCTGTCTTCTCTTGCTCCGATCACTCGTTCGACCAAAGTTTAGTTTTGTGCTTGTGCCTTAGAGGTCGGCATTTTGAATTGTAGGATTCTGGACTTTATTGGGTGCACCGGAGGTGCACCCAATGGGTGTAGCCCCCGACCTTTGAGTAGATTTTAGAAAATAATCTACTCGAAGGTCTTCCCCAAAGATTATCTCCATTCGCGCTCCTGCATCTCGGTTGAGGATTGGTCTTTTCAATCTTGTCCCACGCCTTAGAAGTCGGCACTATATCGGTTTAGAATGATAATCCATGGGGTGCACCGAAGGTGCACCCAATGGGTGTAGCCCCCGACCTTCAAATGGATTTTTTTTAGGATAATCCATTCGAAGGTCTTCCTTTTGCTTGTAAAAGTTTGGCATGAAGCTATTCGCATTATGCTTTGGAGGTCAGCATTATGTCATCTGGGTTTTGCTGCCGAGGTCAGCATATATTTTGTCTCTAGCAGCCGAGTTTGCAATCCATCCATATCTTGCTAGGTAATGCAATTTATTTGCTTCTGCGACTTGATTGGACGTTTGATGGACGTTCTCTGTCTAGTCCTCACATCGCTTCTGTCGGCCATCTCTTGTACTTTGCTGGCTATATTTGGCTTTCCTCTGATCCTTACTGATATCTCATTTTTGTCTTGAAGTATTTTACTGCGTGCCCTGCACGGATGTGACCGTTTTGAAAAATATACTGATAATTCCTGGGCGTCCCCCCCCCCCCAATGGGTGTGGGCAAGGGACGGCTTGGTACGCTGAGTGTTTTAGCCGGCTGCTTCTGAGTAGTAATGTGATGGGACGGCTAGTGTAATCATATCCTTTGCGCTGTTGACTGGAGTCCCAATGGGTGTGCTCCACCTGCTGCTGACCCCAATGAGGATGCTGCTTGCGCTGTTACTGTGGAAGATGAGGAGGAAGAAAATGAAGCTCCACTAACTCGGAAAAACAGTCGGCAGTTCGTTGCCAGCGGTGGAAGTAGTGGAGTTCCTTCTCCTGCTTTGTCTGCCCTTATCGGTCTGCAAGAACTGTCCATGGCCAACTTTGATCAAACTCTAGAGGATATGGTCCCGGAGAACTTGTTGTCAGAGCCTGTGGATGTTGATGCAACAGAGACTTGTGCAGCCGTGCCCGATGCTGGGTTGAGGTCATCCCATGCCTCGTCGACCTTAGAGCATGATCTCGAGGGTCGGGATGCTGATTTGGATTGTCCTGGTCCCATGGAAGTAGCTGAAGGCCCGTCAACCTTAGAGGTGGTTACGGCAGAGAGCTTGGACCCCTTGAATAGTGCCGACATGCGCCCAGCCCCCGAGGATGTCGCTAGGGAAGACTTAGCTCGGGTGAAGAGTATAAGCTACTGCCCAGCCCCCGAGGGTGTTGCCGGGGATGATCCGGCTCAAGTGGGCAGTGCCAACTGTGACCCAGCCCCCGAGGGTGTCCGAGCAAGGTCTCCTTCCTGCACTTCCATGGATGTTCATGCGGGTTCACCTCCACACTCTGGCGGCATGGTGGTGGCCCAAACTCTGGATCAGGGAGTTGCTTTAGAGGGCAGCGTCCCCACTGGTCTGGCGTTTGGTTCTGTTGAAGGCACTGAGCTTGTTTCTACTGGTCTGTTGCAAGCTGTTCCGGGTGATGGTCTGGCATCTGATTATCAGCTGATTTCTCCTGATTTGGGGATCCCTTCGTTCTTTTCCAATCTCCAGGTACTGTGCTATACTTTTAGCTTGATCTTTACGTTGCATGAATTTTTGTCATTATGTTCATCCGTTCTTCTCATCAGGCTTTGGTGGATGGGATGGCCAGCCAGCTGAGATCGCATGGTGCTTCCATCCCGGAAATGGCTTCATCTCTTGAGCGTTGGAACCCGGTGTCACTTCATCGTCGTGTATCCGAGTTGGAGGCAACTAATGCTGGTTAGTGCCCTTCTTCTTCTTCTTTGCCTTTGTTCGTGGACTGCTTTACCTTCTGACCTCATTTCGTTTGATTACCTCTTGATAGGAATGACTCGGCAGATTGCAGTCCTTGAGGAAAAACATTCCCGAGATCAAGCTGAAATGGCTCAACGGTGTGCTGACTTTGAGGATAAGTATTCTCAGAGCCAGACTGAACTGAATCAGGTCTCCGCTGCTTTGGATGACGCCAACGCTCTGAGTTCTTCTCTTCACGCTCGGCTTGACTCCGAAAAGGTAACTTACAAAACCGTGCTTCGCCTTATTACATGCTTGGATTCTGAATGAGTTGATTTTTGTTTGTAAGAAGAAAAACGCATCCTTGCTGCTTCTCGCGACAATCTGGACAGATTGTATCGAGACTCTAGCAACTCGCTAACCATCTTGGAGAGGAGCCACCGTTTTACGATGGGAGAACTGGACAATCAGCGTCGCCGGCTGCAAGAATCTGCGGACGAAGTGACCCGCCTCAAGCAACTGATATCAGCGAAGGATGCCACCATCAAGGGACTCCGAGCTTCTAAGAAATCCATTGCTCAGGAGTTAGAAACTGCTCAGCTGGCTGCTAAAGTTGCCGAGGAAACTGCTGTCACTCTTAAAGCTCAGCGTGATAAAGCCATGGACAAGGCTATTCGGGCGGGACGAATCTTGATGAGAAGACCCGGCGTAGTTGTCCCTGACGACATAAGAGCCGATGTGAATGCTGCCCCCGATTCTTCGAATCGCCCTTCTTCGTCAGTCGCTCCTGAGAAAGACATTGGAAAATAGAGAAACATTTCGCGTGCTATGAGCGCGCGGTTAGCATGATCAAGTACTCGTTAGGGGTTATCAGCTTATCATTCGAATGATATGATCACTCTCTTATTGTATTAGAATTAATTCGCAAGTTTGTGGTAACGCTGCGTGATGATTATGAAGTTTGTTTTCGGGATATGGAAGTCATCCCCTGAATTGCATGAGCGCGAGTATGCTGTACCGACTTAAGCCATCAATGACTTTTAGCCGATAACTCCGTTTGTAGGGCATAGTGTTCACCCTGAATTAAGTAAGCGTGAGCATGTTGCACCGCCTTAAGTCGTTGCCGACTTAAGTCGATTGCTCCGTTAGTAGGGCATAGTGGTCACCCCGAATTAAGTAAGCGTGAGCATGTTGCACCGCCTTAAGTCGTTGCCGACTTAAGCCGATTGCTCCGTTAGTAGGGCATAGTGGTCACCCCGAATTAAGTAAGCGTGAGCATGTTGCACCGCCTTAAGTCGTTGCCGACTTAAGTCGATTGCTCCGTTAGTAGGGTATAGTGGTCACCCCGAATTAAGTAGGCGTGAGCATGTTGCACCGCCTTAAGTCGTTGCCGACTTAAGTCGATTGCTCCATTAGTAGGGTATAGTGGTCACCCCGAATTAAGTAAGCGTGAGCATGTTGCACCGCCTTAAGTCGTTGCCGACTTAAGTCGATTGCTCCATTAGTAGGGCATAGTGGTCGCCCCGAATTAAGTAAGCGTGAGCATGTTGCACCGCCTTAAGTCGTTGCCGACTTAAGTCGATTGCTCCGTTAGTAGGGTATAGTGGTCACCCCGAATTAAGTAAGCGTGAGCATGTTGCACCGCCTTAAGTCGTTGCCGACTTAAGTCGATTGCTCCATTAGTAGGGCATAGTGGTCACCCCGAGTTAAGTAAGAATGCAAGTCAACCGTGAACGAGCCGAGTATCTTTGAAATCTCTCTTTATTGATGACGTATTTCCATTTTATAGAATACATGGTCGCCCCAGCTGTTTTGAAATACAGCTAGGGGTAAAACTTTCTGAGGTGCTCTATGTTCCAGGAGTTCCCAACTTCTGCGCCATCCATCTGGGTGAGGCGATACGATCCGGGCCGCGTGACCTCTGCTACTATGAAAGGCCCTTCCCATAAGGGTGACAACTTGTGTCGTCCCTCCCCCGTTAGAATTCGGCGGAGGACGAGGTCTCCTATCGAAAAGAAACGTTGCCGCACAGCCTTGTCGTGATAGCGCCTTAGAGTCTGCTGGTACCGTGCTGATTGGATTACTGCATTCAGTCGTTCTTCCTCAAGTACATCAATATCCTCCAGCCTGGTGGCCTCAGCTTCTGCTATGCTTTCGAAGATCAATCTTGGCGCCCCAAACTTGAGATCAGCAGGTAGCACTGCCTCCGACCCATAGACCATGAAGAAAGGAGTGTTTCCATGCAGGGCCCGGCTAGGTTGGGTTCTCAGGCTCCAAACAACATAAGGCAGTTCTCTTATCCATTTTCCTGCGAATTTTTCATTCTTATCGAAGACCCTTTTCCTGAGTGCCTCCAATATCATTCCGTTGGCTCGCTCAACCTGCCCGTTGGCTCTTGGATGTGCTACAGATGCGTACTTGATCTGAATGCTCTTTTGCTCGCAGAAGTCAAAGAATTCTGAACTGGTGAAGTTGGATCCCAAGTCAGTGATGATACTGTTTGGTATCCCGAATCTGAATATTATGCCTTGTATGAATTCCACGGCTTTAGTGGAGGTTAAAGAAGCAATGGGCTGGAACTCTATCCATTTAGTGAATTTGTCAATTGCCACCAATACATGGGTATATCCTCCTTGAGCTTTCTTGAAAGGTCCAATCATATCCAGTCCCCAGCATGCGAAAGGCCAAGTTACTGGTATGGTCTGTAGCTGCTGTGCGGGCATGTGCTGTTGCTTTGACAGGTATTGGCAAGCTTCGCATCTCTGAACTAACTCGGCTGCATCGTTCTTCGCCGTCGGCCAATAGAATCCTGACCTGAAAACCTTCCCGACTAGTGTTCTGGATGCTGCATGTACTCCACACTGCCCTGCATGGACTTCCTCCAGAAGTTGCTTCCCGGTGGACGGGAGAACGCACTTCATGAGGATGCCTGACGCGCCCCTCCTGTATAATACCTCCCCAATGAGTGTATAGTGAGCTGATTGTCTGGCAATGCGCTCTGCCGAGTTCTTGTCATCCGGTTCTTCTTCATTCTTTATATACTTAATAATCGGCCGTCTCCAGTCATCAGAGTCTGACTCGGGTTGATCTATGATGTTGCACTCTTCTGTTTGATCCATCGAGATACTCGGCTGGAGAATTTCTTGCACGAAGACCCCGGGCGGGACCTGAGTCCGACCGGATCCGAGCTTGGACAGTACATCGGCCGCCGTGTTCCGATCTCTTTCTATATGATGAAACTCCAGACCCTCGAATTTATCTTCCAGCTTTTGGACGGCGGCGCAGTATTTTCCCATTGAGTCACTTGAACAATCCCATTCCTTGTTTATCTGGCTGATGACTACCAGAGAATCTCCATATACCATCAGTCTTTTGATGCCCAGTGATATGGCGATGTTTAATCCGTGTATCAAAGCCTCATACTCAGCTGCATTGTTAGAGGCCGGGAATAGCAACTGGATAGCGTACTTGAGGTGTTCGCCTCCAGGTGCGGTGAAGAGAATCCCTGCTCCTGCTCCCTGCAGCTTCAGCGAGCCATCGAAATACATTCGCCATACTTCTGCAGTTTCTGGATTGTCTGGTACTTGCTGTTCTGTCCATTCCGATACGAAATCAACCAGCGCTTGAGTTTTGATGGCGGTGCGAGGTTGGAACTCGATATCGTGGGATCCCAACTCGCAAGCCCACTTGGCTATTCGGCCAATGGCTTCCTTGTTGTGAAGAATGTCCCCTATTGGAAAACCAGTAACTACTATGACTTTGTGGTCGTCGAAGTAGTGACGCAGCTTGCGGGCAGTTAGAAGTACTGCATATAATAGCTTCTGAACCTGCGGATACTTTTTCTTCGAGGGGCCTAGAACCTCACTGATGAAGTAAACAGGATGTTGTACTGGATAGGCATGCCCTTCTTCTACTCGCTCGACTACCAACGCGGTACTTACCACGTGAGTCGTGCAAGAGATATACAGCAACAAATCTTCAGCCGGTTGAGTCGGCGTAGCTCGCCGGGGTGGTTTCAATACTGGTGGTGTTGTCAAGAATTTCTTCAGTGCGTCTAGAGCTTCTTGTGCTTCTGAAGTCCACTGAAACTTATCCACCTTCTTGAGTAGTTTGTAAAATGGCAAACCTTTTTCTCCTAGCCTGGATATAAACCTGCTCAGAGCTGCCATACATCCAGTGAGTCGCTGAACCTTCTTTTGTGACCGAGGAGCTTCCATCTTCATAATAGCTTCAATCTTATCTGGATTAGCCTCAATTCCCCGGTGGCTGACGATAAATCCGAGCAACTTTCCTGCTGGTACTCCGAAAACACATTTTTCAGGATTGAGCTTCCATCTATATCTTCTCAGGCTGTTGAAAACCAGCTGTAAATCTTCGATGAAGTTTTCCGGATTCTCTGTTTTGATCACCACGTCATCTACGTAAGCTTCCACACGCTTGCCCCAGTGATCGGCTAAGCATGTTTGAATGGCTCTCTGATAAGTCGCTCCAGCGTTTTTGAGGCTGAACGGCATGGAGGTATAACAGAAAGCACCAAACGGGGTGATGAACGCCGTTTTTTCCTCGTCTTCTTTTGCCAAACTAATCTGATGATACCCGAAATAGCAATCTAAGAAAGACAGCACAGAACATCCAGCGGTGGAATCCACCACTTGATCTATCCTCGGGAGCCCGAAGGGATCCTTCGGACAGTGTTTGTTGAGATCAGTATAGTCGACGCACATGCGCCAATCCACTTTATTCTTTTTGAGTACAAGAACAGGGTTGGCTAACCACTCGGGATGTAATACTTCTCTAATAAATCCAGCCGCGACCAAGCGAGCTAACTCGGCACGAATGGCCTCTCTCTTGTCGGGCGTGAAACGACGTAGCTTTTGCCGGATCGGCCTCGCCTGAGGATAGACCTTCAATTTGTGCTCGGCCAGTTCTCTTGGGACTCCCGGCATATCCGCAGGTTGCCATGCGAATACGTCTCGGTTATCTTGCAGGAACTGGACGAGCGCGCTTTCCTATTTGTCATTCAAACTGGAGCTGATGATGGCCGTCTTGCGCTCATCAGCGAACCCCAGGTTGATCCGCTTGGTTTCTTCAGTCGGCCGCATAGAGGTCACGGCCTGAGCTTCGTTTGCCGGTACGGCGAGGTCTTCCTTAGGCTTAGAGTTCGCCGGCGTAGAAGGAACCGTTGACGGCTTGGTGGTGAGGGCTACTTGGATGGCCACTCGGAAACATTCTGCGGCGCCTTGGAAGTCGGCGCACACAGTTATGATTCCTTGCGGTCCTGGCATCTTCAGTATCATGTATGTATAGTGCGGAATAGCCATGAATTTGGCCAGCCCCGGCCTCCCGATGATGGCGTTGTACCCGCAGTCGAAGTTCGCCACCTCGAACCTCAGGAACTCGGTTCTGTAGTTCTCCGGAGTCCCGAAGGTGACCGGCATGTAGATGTGGCCCAGCGGGTACTCCCCTTCCGTCGGCACGATGCCGAAGAAAGGAGTGTCTGACTCGTGGAGCTCTTTGAGGTGAACTCCCAAGCCTTAGAGCGTACGGGGGAAGGTGACGTTGATGCTGCTCCCCCCGTCCACTAGTACCTTCTTTACCCGGCTCTCTCGGATCACCGGATCGACGAGGAGCGGGTATTTGCCTGGATGGTCAAAGTTGAGCCATTGATCCTCCCGAGTGAAAGTGATCGGGTGCTCCGACCACCGGTATGGGGCGGGAGGGCCGGTGGTCGCCACCAGTATCTGGCGGTCGTTGAGCTTTTGTTGTCTTTTGTTCTCCTGCGACCCATGTCCACCGAAGATGACGTTGACCTCCCTGTCAACGCGTGGGAAAGCTCCTCCTCCCCCTCCTCCTGCTGATGGGGCTGTCGTGGTTCATCTGGTCCTCCCCTCGGCGGAGGAGGCGGTAGAGGTTGGAAGGGTCGGCCGTGCCCGACGGAGTGCTTGAAATCCCGGCAGTTACGGAGAGTATGGCGCATGTCCTTGTGGTACGGGCACTGGGCGTCGAGGATGTCGTCCAGCGTGCGTTCGCCTCCACGAGGCCCTCCTCGGGCGCGAGAGGCGGGTGGTCCAGCGGCGTGTACTTCTTCACGAGGCCTCTTCTCCCAGCGTTTGTCGGGTGGCTGGTTCGCGTCGCGTCGTGGTGCTGCCGGTGCAGGCTTTGCTCCTCCGATGAGATCCTGGGCCCGCTCGTCGGCGGTGATGTAGAGGTCGGCTTCCCGGAACAGCTCCTCGGAGGTAGTCGGCGCCTTTTGTAGTATGGCTCGGACGAAAGCCGAGTCATTGGATCCTCTGTAGAAGTCCTCGATCACGGCCGCCTCCGTGACCTCGGGGATGCGGTTTCTCATGGTCTGGAACCTTTTGAGGTATGACTGGAGAGTCTCGTCCCCTCGGCGCTTGATGGATTTGAGGTCCCATGGTTGCGCTGGCTTGTCGGAGAGGGACTGGAAGTTGGCGATGAAGCGTCGACTGAAGTCTCCCCAGTCATCGATGCAGTGTCGGGGTAGATGTCGTAGCCACTGCAGCGCATCTTGCCCAAGGACGATGGGCAGATACGCAGTCATGACGTCTTCGGATGCTCCGGCAGCCCGAGCAGCGGTGGTGTAGACGGCTAACCAACCCCCTGGATCCTGCTTAGGTTCATATTTGTCGACATTGGATACCTTGAAGTTGGGAGGCCATTGGATGGCCCTAAGGCGCGGAGTAAGAGCGGATACTCCGCACGTGTCCTCCTGTCGTCGGGGATGTCGTCTGTCCCGGGGAGGGGAGTGGTGGCGGTGGTTCCTCGACCGTCCCCGGGTGGTACCGCCAGTTGAAGCTGTTGCCGACTCAGTCCTGGTGGCCTGGCTTTGAGTCGGGAAGCCATGATCTCGGTCATATTCCTCCCGACGGCGAATTTCGTTTTCATGCCGCCGTTCGCGCGAAGCATTGATAGAGCTTCGCGCGTCTCGACGACTGTTGATGGCGTGTCGCAGATCGTTTGGCGGGTGAGCGAGCGACAGAAGATGGTTGGCCGCCTGAGTGAACAGGCGTCGGTATCCCTCGGCGTCGGGAGTCCGAGGAAGTCCGTCAGCTATCCGAGCTAGTACGCCTCCGACTTCGCTCGGCGTGTTCATAGCTCGGGCAAAGTCGGGGTTCAGGTTGCGCCCGAAGAGCGGATTCTCCCGGTGTTGCCTTGCGTCTTGCTCGGCTTGCTCCTGAATCCGTTGGCGATCACGTCGTCGGGAGTTCCTTCGTTCCCTGAAGACACGTTCTTCCGGGGTTTCTCCTACCTCCGAGACCTCGTCTCGCGAGACAGGCTGCTCCGGATCCCGTTCCCCGGCCGTGTGATGTCGTCGAACGTTCCTGCGTCGGTTCCTCCGTCGGCGGGATTCTCGTTGAGGTGGTTCTTCTCCAGGCGCGGTCGGTTCGTCGTCTGAGATGGCGGGCGACTCCACTCTCCCGATGAAGAGGATGTCGGGGTAGAATGGTACTGCTGTCGTGGCGACTTTCTTTCCGTTCTCCTTTGAGGCCGGAGGAACGGGAAGAACGACTTGCCTTTCCCTGGTCTCCTTCTTTCTCGCGACCCGCGTCCATTCTTTCGTCGGGGAAGTAGACAGCGGAGTCTTCCGAGTCAGCGAGCTACTAGCTCCAGCCTTCCCGGAGATGATCTTTTTCCGAAGAGCCGGAGGTGGCGTTTTTCCAGCATTTTCGGAGTTTGTTGGAGGAAACTTCTTTTCCGGTAGATCCGCGATGCGGTGTAGAATTCCCTCTTCATCCGCTACAGATGAGATTGTCCCGAAGCAGAATACAGATCCGGGACGCACGGTGATCTTGCTGTGGAAGGTGACGGCCATTGAGCTAGCTTGGATCGTCGACACACCCCCTACCTGGCGCGCCAGCTGTCGGTGTTTTGGGTCCGACCGCACACCCGGGGTTGCCCCTCAAGGCGTTTTTAGGAGTAGGACGGTGTCGACGACTGTAGCAAAATGGTTCGTGCCAATCGCACGAGGGACAATGGACAAGACTTGCAGGTTCGGGCCGCTTAGAGATGCGTAACACCCTACGTCCTGATGAGTATTCGAGTGTGGTTACAAGAGGACTCTCTGGGTTGAAGGCACAGAGAGTTTACGTGGGTGGCTAAGTAAAGTAGGGTCGATCCATCTGAAGGGGTGCCCCCTAGGCCTTATATACTCGACCGTGGGGCAGTACACGTGGATATGATAACAACAAGTGGCTAAAAGATAGTGAACCTCTTGAGTTTATCCCTACGTAACCTTCGCCGACTTATCCTCGCATGGCTCCGTTGCATGGGAGCTTCAGCGCGGGAAGGTCGGGTCTCTTGTTGCAATTCATTTGTTTCGACGCCGTGGGCCGTCCGGGTTTGCACCAATCCGGTCTCACGTCTTCTCTTCTTTGTTGGTTGTCTTTCCCCAGGCCCACGAAAGAATGACCTTACGAATTATTGGGCCCTTGGGCCTTTCGTGAGGTCTTTTACTTCTTTAGTGGACCCAGGGGATATCTATCCCCCACACGCACCGAGCTGCCCAACATCACCGACTCGGATGTCATCGGGGCGTTCCTCGCCGGCACCACTTGCCGCGACCTGGTGAGCAAACTAGGTCGCAAGACTCCCACCAAGGCGAGCGAGTTGATGGACATCGCCACCAAGTTCGCCTCTGGTCAGGAGGCGGTCGAGGCCATCTTCCGGAAGGACAAGCAGCCTCAGGGACGCCAGTAGGAAGACGTCCCTGAGGCGTCTGCCCAGCGCGGCACGAAGAAGAAGGCCAAGAAGAAGTCGCAAGCGAAGCGCGACGCCGCCGACGCAGATCTTGTCGCTGCCGCCGAGCACAGGAACCCTCGGAAGCGTCCCGGAGGGGCCAGCCTGTTCGACAAGATGCTCAAGGAGTCGTGCCCCTATCATCAGGGTCCCGTCAAGCACACCCTTGAGGAATGCGTCATGCTTCGGCGCTACTTCCATAAGGCCGGGCCGCCGGTGGAAGGTGGCAAAGGCCATGACAACGACAAGAAGGAGGGCAACAAGGCAGAGGAGTTCCCCGAGGTCCACAACTGTTTCATGATCTACGACGGGCAAGTGGCGAATGCCTCGGCTCGGCACCGCAAGCAGGAGCGCCAAGAGGTCTGCTCGGTAAAGGTGGCGGCGCCAGTCTACCTAGAATGGTCCAACAAGCCCATCACCTTCGACCAAGGCGACCACCCGACTGCATGTCGAGCCCAAGAAAGTACCCGCTCATTGTCGACCCCATCATCGGCAACGTCAGGCTCACCAAGGTCCTCATGGACGGAGGCAGTAGCCTCAACATCATCTACGCCGAGACCCTCGGGCTCTTGGAAATTGATCTGTCCACGATCCGGGCCGGTGCGGCGTCCTTTCACGGGATCATCCCCGGGAAGCGTGTCTAGCCCCTTGGACAACTCGATCTTCCTGTCTGCTTTGGGACTCCCTCCAACTTCCAAAAGGAAACCCTCACATTCGAGGTGGTCGGGTTTCGAGAAACCTACCACGCGGTGCTGGGGAGGCCGTGCTACGCCAAGTTCATGGCCATCCCCAACTACACCTACCTCAAGCTCAAGATGCCCGGCCCCAACGTGGTCATCACCGTCGGATCCACGTACCGACACGCGTACGAATGTGACGTGGAGTGCGTGGAGTACGCTGAGGCCCTCGCCGAGTTCAAGGCCCTCATCGCCGACCTGGAGTGCCTCTCCAAGGAGGTGCCAGATGCAAAGCGCCATGCCGGCAACTTCGAGCCAGCAGAGGCGGTTAAGTCCGTCCCTCTCGACCCCAGTAACGACGCCTGCAAGCAAGTCCGGATCGGCTCCGAGCTTGACCCCAAATAGGAAGCAGTGCTCGTCGACTTTCTCCGCGCAAATGTCGAGGTTTTTGCGTGGAGTACCTCGGACATGCCTGGCATACCGAGGGATGTCGCCGAGCACTTGCTGGATATCCGAGCTGGAGTCCGACCCGTGAAGCAGCCTCTGCACCGTTTCGACGAAGAAAAGCGCGGAGCCATAGGTGAGGAGATCCACAAGCTGATGGCTGCAGGGTTCATCAAAGAGGTATTCCATCCCGAATGGTTAGCCAACCTTGTGCTTGTGAAAAAGAAAGGTGGGAAATGGAGGATGTGTGTAGACTACACTGGTCTAAACAAAGCATGTCCGAAGGTTCCCTACCCTCTGCCTCGCATCGACCAAATCATGGATTCCACTGCTGGGTGCGAAACCCTGTCATTCCTTGATGCCTACTCAGGTTATCACCAAATCAAGATGAAAGAGTCCGACCAGCTCGCGACTTCTTTCATCACACCTTTTGGCATGTACTGCTATATTACTATGCCATTTGGTTTGAGGAATGCAGGTGCGACATACCAAAGGTGCATGAACCACGTGTTCGGAGAGCACATCAGCCGAACGGTCGAGGCTTACGTCGATGACATCGTAGCCAAGACAAAGAAAGCCTCCGACCTTCTCTCTGACCTTGAAACGACATTCAAGTGTCTGAGGGCGAAGGGCGTGAAACTCAACCCCGAGAAGTGTGTCTTTGGAGTCCCCCGAGGCATGCTCCTGGGGTTCATCGTCTCCGAGCAGGGCATCGAGGCCAACTCGGAGAAAATCGCAGCCATCACCAACATGGGGCCTATTAAAGACTTGAAAGGAGTACAAAGGGTCATGGGATGCCTTGCGGCCCTGAGACGCTTCATCTCGCGCCTCGGCGAAAAAGGCCTACCCTTGTACCGCCTCTTAAGGAAGACCGAGCGCTTCACTTGGACCCCCGAGGCCGAGGTAGCCCTCGGAAACTTAAAGGCTCTCCTTACAAATGCGCCCATCTTGGTGCCCCCCGCTGCGGGAGAAGCCCTCTTGATCTACGTAGCCGCAACCACTCAGGTGGTCAGCGCTACGATCGTAGTCGAGAGACGAGAAGAAGGGCATGCACTGCTCGTCCAGAGGCCGGTCTACTTCATCAGCGAAGTGCTATCCGAGACCAAGATCCACTACCCGCAAATTCAAAAGCTACTGTACGCAGTAATTCTGACGCGGCAAAAGTTGCAACACTATTTCGAGTCTCATCCGGTGACTGTGGTGTCATCCTTCCCCCTGGGGGAGATCATCCAGTGTCGAGAGGCCTCGGGTAGGATAGTAAAGTGGGAGGTGGAGATCATGGGCGAGACAATCTCGTTCGCTCCTCGGAAGGCCATAAAGTCCCAAGTCTTGGCAGACTTCGTGGCTGAATGGGTCGACACCTAGCTACCAACAGCTCCGATCCAACCGGAACTCTGGACCATGTACTTTGATGGGTCGCTGATGAAAACAGGAGCAGGTGCGGGCCTGCTCTTCATCTCACCCCTCGGGAAGCACCTCCGCTACGTGTTGCGCCTCCATTTCCCGACGTCAAACAACGTAGCCGAGTACGAGGCTCTAGTTAATGGGTTGCGCATCGCCATCGAGCTAGGGGTTTGGCGCCTCGATGCTCATGGCGACTCGTAGCTTGTCATTGACCAAGTCATGAAGAACTCTCACTGCCGCGACCGGAAGATGGAGGCCTACTACGACGAGGTTCGGCGCCTGGAAGACAAGTTCTACGGGCTCGAGCTCAACCACGTCGCTCGACAGTACAACGAGATTGTGGATGAGCTGGCTAAAATAGCCTCGGGGCGGACAACAGTTCCCTCGGACGTCTTCTCCAGAGACATACATCAACCCCCCGTCAAGACTGACGACACGCCCGAGCCCGAGGAAGCCTCGGCCCAGCCCGAGGAGGCCTCGGCCGCCGAGGGTGAGGCACTGCGTGTCGAGGGAGAGCGGAATGGGGTCACGCCTAATCGAAACTGGCAGACCCCGTACCTGCAATATCTCCACCGAGGAGAGCTACCCCTCAACAAAGCCGAAGCTCGGCGACTAGCGCGGCGCGCCAAGTCGTTCGTCTTACTGGGAGATGAAAAGGAGCTCTACCACCGCAGCCCCTCAGGCATTCTCCAACGATGCATATCCGTCGCTGAAGGACAGGAGCTATTGCAAGAGATACACTCGGGGGCTTGCGGTCACCACGCAGCACCTCGAGCCCTCGTCGGGAACGCCTTCCGACAAGGCTTCTACTGGCCGACCGCGGTGGCCGACGCCACTAGGATTGTATGCTCCTGCCAGGGGTGTCAATTCTACGCGAGACAGACGCACCTGCCCGCTCAGGCCCTGCAGACAATACCCATCACCTGGCCGTTTGCTGTATGGGGTCTGGACCTCGTCGGTCCCTTGCAGAAGGCACCCAGGGGCTTCTCACACCTGCTGGTCGACATCGAAAAATTCTCCAAGTGGATCGAGGTCCGACCCCTAACAAGCATCAGGTCCGAGCAGGCGGCGGCATTCTTCACCAACATCATCCACCGCTTCGGGGTCCCGAACTCCATCATCACCGACAATGGCACCCAGTTCACTGGGAAGAAGTTCCTGGACTTCTGCGAGGATCACCACATCCGTGTGGACTGGGCCGCCGTAGCTCACCCCATGACGAATGGGCAGGTGGAGCGTGCCAACGGTATGCTTCTGCAGGGACTTAAACTGAGGATCTACAATGACCTCAACAAGTTCGGCAAGCGATGGATGAAGGAACTACCCTCGATGGTATGGAGTCTGAGGACGACGCCAAGCCGAGCCACGGGTTTCTCGCCATTCTTTCTAGTCTATGGGGCCGAGGCTATCCTGCCCACAGACTTAGAATACGGTTCCCCGAGGACGAGGGCGTATGATGACCAAAGCAACTAGACCCACCGAGAAGACTCAATGGACCAACTGGAAGAGGCTCGGGACGTGGCCTTACTACACTCGGCGCGGTATCAGCAGTCTTTGCGACGCTGCCACGCCCGGGGGGTTCGGCCCCGAGACTTCCAGGTGGGAGACTTGGTACTTCGGCTGCGGCAGGACGCCCGAGGGCGCCACAAGCTTACTCCTCCCTGGGAAGGGCCGTTCATCATCGCCAAGATTTTGAAGCCCGGAACATACAAGCTGGCCAACAATCAAGGCGAGGTCTACAACAACGCTTGGAACATCCGACAGCTACGTCGCTTTTTCCCTTAAGATGTTTTCAAGTCGTTCATATACCTCGTTTTCTATACATACATAAATAAAGTCTAACCGTCAAGGAAGGGTCAGCCTTGCCTCATTAAAGCCTGACCCTCCCTCTGGGGCTAGAAGGGGGGAACCCCCTCTGCGTCAAAATTTTTCTCGGAAAAAGTCTTTCTACCAGAACATCTTTCGCACTTTTCGACTGCTTCGATAGCGGGGTCCTGAAAACGACGGAGTACACGTAAGCGGCAAGGCCAACCAAGCTGAGGGATTCCTACGCCTCCGAGATACGGATACCTCACTCATCACCTTCCGCGATAAGTAATTCACGCTCGGATAAGTGATTCTGCTACCGAACAAGTCTTAACGCTTGAAAACTTTTCTGCCAGAATGATTTTCGTGCCTTCTCGACTATATCGATGACAGAATCCTATGAACGAGTAAGAGTGCACGTAAGCGGTGAGGCCGACCGAGCCGAGGGACTCCTACGCCTTCGGGATACGGATACTTCACTCATCACCGCCCGTGAAAAGTAACTCTCGCACAGATAAATGATTCTGCTACCGACGAACAAGTCCTGATACTCGAAATAAGAGGAAAGGAAACGCAGCTTTATAACACGACAATAATATGTTTGGGCCTCGGCGGCCGCAAAAAACATACGCACACTACAGACAAACTGTTCCTGCAGGTTCAGACATCGACAGAGGGAGCACCAACACCCTCGGCGTCGTCTCCACCTTCGGCGAAATCTGGCCCGGCCTCGGACGGCGACACGGGCGGAAGGATCTCCACCTCGAAGGAGGACGCCGGCACCGCGCTTGGGCCATCGCAGCCAAGGTCTCCGCAAGGGTCCCGGCCTGAGCAGGCACCTCGACCAGTCGCTCCGTAGCCTCAGCCAGCTGTCCCCCGAGGACATAGGCCTGGCTCATGGCCTCGGCAGCGTGACTCCGGGGTTGGTCCCGCTAGCGGACGACCTGGCCAAGCTCCAGCCGCCGTTGCTGCACCTCCTCGGCCAAGGAGGCCACGGCTCCCGGGCCGACGAAGCTTCTTCTCGAGCCGACTCCGCCTCTGTCCACGTTGACACCGCTGCCTCCGGCTCCGGCTCATCGTAGAGCAGCCGAGGGTTCTATAACTGAGCAAGGGAAGCCTTAAGCGGCAAGGCCGACCGAGCCGAGGGACTCCTACGCCTCCGGGATACGGATACCTCACTCATCACCTTCCGCACAGGGCAACTCACGCTCGGTTAAGCGGTTCAGCTAACCGACAGGCGAGTCCTAGTGCTCGAAATGAGGAAGAAACACGGTATTGCGCTAAAAATACCCAGATGTTCAGGCCTCGACAGCCACAATGAACAAACACCGGCACTCAAGGTGCCATTACAAACGGAACTCCGGTTCCACTCCCGCGGGTATGAACAACCTCCACATCGGAGGGCCTGCGGGACGACAAACTCCGGGTGGCTCGCCGCCGACCACTGCAGCAGCAGCGACAACGACCTCCGCCTCGGGCGGCTAAACAACAGCAGCGATGAGCTCAGGGCAAATGCTGCTGCATGAAGGCCCTCGCCCACGTCCCCACACGAGGGGCGAGGACAAGCCGTCAAAGCCAAAGAGCCGGAGGTCTGTCCACGGGTGGCGCCGACGATCTCGTCGGCAGAGAAACCTCCTCTAGCGACCATCACCTCCAGCACCGACGACAGCGGACACCTACGCGCCGGCGCTACGCCAATGAAATGGCGGCCGCCCCAGCATGCACCGGTAGATCCCTACTCAAGTCCTCGCGGACGGGCAGGCACTGACCTCCGCGCGGAGGCGTCATGCCGGAGTGAGGACAAGACAATCCGAGAACACGAACGTCACCCTAGCGGCGTGCGACGTCTTGGACGGTTCCCCGGTGCGCACGGCACAACAGTCGCCCGTACGGTGGGCAGACAGCCACGCTCCGCCCCAGCGATGGGAGGTGGCACCGGAAGCAGCACCAGAGCCAGCTGAGCCAGCGAGCCAGGCATGCTGGAGCTGACGACGCTTGCGGCCGGCCGGCCCCGCATTGTCGAAGTCCGCCCCCTCCGCTAGGCCGGTGAGCGCCCTCTCCCCTGAATGCTGAAGGAAGAGGTGGTCCACCGGCCCATGCGGGAGGTAGGGCTCCGGCTCAGCTCGCCCCCCGCCACAGCAAGGATGATGAAGATCCTTGAAGCTGAGGGCGGGGCAGAGGCCGCAGCCCGACTTGCTTCTCCCCACCATCGAACTGGTGGTCACCGTCCTGGGTGACCATTGGTGAGGGAATGCAGCCGGGCTGCCTGATGAAAATCCTTGAAGCCGAGCGATGGCTGAAGGGTGCCCACCTCCGTGAGGTTGCGCTCCTCCAACAACAAGACGAAGGCAACGCGGGCGCTCCCCATCCGGGGGCTCGGAAGGTGGAAGGGCGCGATGCATGAGGGGAATGCGAAGGCATGGCTTCCACCCGGGGGATCGATCCCTTTTTAAAGGCGGCTCTCCCCACTCGCGTCCTCAGGCGTCGCGGACTAAGTCTTCACCGACGTGCTCCAGGGTCCTCCCCCTACGACACGGGGGCTGGGTCCCACACGTCATGCAAGCTGACCCGGAACAGAAGAAGCCAAATCGCCGCACGCGGAGCGTGTAACTGCCCCGCGGTTACAAGCACTCGTCCATCCTCGCCGAAACCAGCGGTCGAAAGGGCGGACCGCCATGCAGGTGGCGTGCAATCGCACCACGGGGACGCACCCCTTCGACTTCAATGCATCCAGCATGGAGGCCCAGGCCCACACGTCATGTAACCGGCGCGCCGGTTACTACGTGCGAGAAACTGCACTGCCACTTGCGCCAATGCCGCGCCTTCTCGACCGCGGAACCAGTGCCGTGACTCGAGGCAACCCTGCGCATCGCCCAACAGTGCTAATCGATCACATCGGTCACGGGTTAGTCAGCCGCAGGAGGAGGCGCGACGATCGATATGGCCAAAAGTGGGCCGACAGTAATGGCGGCAGCAGGCGAGCGGAAGCAGCAGTCAAATCGTCTGCAGGCTCACGTCCCCTTCTGGAGCAGCAGGGGAGCCCTCTCCCACGGCGTGAAGATGACGCGCCCGTGTTCTGTCCCTCGAATGGCTCGCGCAACGACCGCCCCGCGAACCACCCGTCCCGTCGCATTAACTCCTCGGCAGGGCAAGTGCCACCATTGGCAGGCGAAGCAGGCGTCGTTTCACCTCCGCCATGATGACCGCATCAAAAAAGGTGCGCCACATCGTTTAAATTCATATCCTTTTCTTCTTCCCCTTTCTCTCTCTTGCTACAGGGACCGGGAAAGGGGATATTTCGAAAGGGATCCTTCTCCACGAAGGAAGCGGGCCCCGAGCCCTCCTACTGATCAGGGGTTCGAAGGCTGGCCCCTCGGAAGGGTTCGACAGCCACCCCAGAGAACTCGGGCTTCAGGCTCATTACTAATCAGAGGTTCGAAGGCTAGCCCCTCGGAAGGGTTCGACAGCCGCCTCAGAGCACTCGGGCTCCACGCCCACTACTGATCAGGGGTTCGAAGGCTGGCCCCTCGGAAGGGTTCGACAGCCGCCCCAGAGCACGCTGAGCGAGGGATGACTCTGGGTACGTCCGATACATGGCCGAGGCTCGGGCTACGCTCCCGAGGTACCCTAGGACATTTCCGAGACCAGCAGGAGCGATTTTGTAACGGAATCCCATCGGAGGGAGACATCGAGCCCTCGGACCCTATCGAACGGGACCGGGTCTGGCAAATCACCTGCAGGTACTTTTGGAGCGCGCCTCTGGGCCACTAGCCGACCCTTATCGAACGGGGCACGGGCGTCCACTTGGATCACCCGTTAGCAACTCACTGGAGACACCATGTTCGGCGCCCTCCGAGGGCAACATGGCGCTTCCCCCCCTTCCTCCTTGCGGAAAGGCGACGAAGGGGCGTATGATAAAAGTCGAGACAATCCTTGATCATCCTCTCGCTCCGTGCAGAGGCTCAGGGGCTGCTCCCGCAAACCCGGCTACGGCCAAACCGTTGACAGCGTCAACAAACCAGCCTAAAAACACGGAACCTGACCATGCACCCGGGCTACGATCAGATCGCATGAGGGAACAACCAGACCGGCCGAGGCGTCACGGAAGGCATTAAGACCTCAAAGGAGTCAAACCACTCCTCCAAGGCCTCGGGGGCTACACCCGGCGGGTGCGCTCACGCGCACCCACCGGAACAAAGTGTAACCGAGAAGGGCCGGTCCCCTCGCAAAAAAGTGAGGCAAAGCCTCCAAGCGAGTACCAACACTCCCTTTGAGGCTCGGGGGCTACTGTCGGGTACCGTAATTAGGGGTACCCCCAACACTCCTAAACACGGCTGGTAATCGCCATCAGCACAAGCTGCAGAGGCTGATGGGCGCAATTCAGGCCAAGGCTTCGTATACTCAAGGGACGCGATCTCGCCTCGCTCGAGCCTAGCCTCGGGCGGGAACAGTAATCCAGGCGAATTAACGCCTCGCCCGAGGGCCTCCTCAAGCAACGGGCGTGCCCTCAACTTGCCCGAAGCCCAGCTCGGGCAGGCTTCGTTGTGAAGCAACCTTGGCCAAATCGCGTCACCAACCGACTGCATCGCAGGCGCATTCAATGCGAGGATCGCCTGACACCTTATCCTGACACACGCGCCTCAGTCGGCAAGGTCGAAGTGACCGCAGTCACTTTGCCCTTCCACTGACCGACCTGACAGGAAAACAACGCCGCTCGCCCCTCTCCGACTGCTGTGCCACTCGCAAGGGTAAGGCTGACAACAGCTAAGTCCAGCCTCAAGCGCAACAGGAAGCTCCGCCTCGCCCGACCCCAGGGCTCGGCCTCACCCTCGGCCTCGGAAGGTGGTCTCTGCCTCGCCCGACCCCAGGGTTCGGCCTCAACCTCGACCTCGGGAGGAATCGTGTCCTCGCCCGACCTCGGCCTCAGGAGGAGTCTCCGCCTCGCCCGACCTTGGGCTCGGACCGACCGCGCCAAGGAGGATACATCATTACCCTACCCCTAGCTAGCTCAGGCTACGGGGGAACAAGACCGACGTCCCATCCAGGCTCGCCCCGGTAACAAGTAATGATGGCTCCCCGCGTGCGTCCATGACGACGGCGGTTCTCAGCCCCCTACGGAAGCAAGGAGTCGTCAGCAAGGTCCCAGCAGCCCCGACAGCTGTGCTTCTACAGGGCTCAAACGCTCCTCCGACGGCCACGACACCGCGTACACAGGGCTCTAGCACCTCTCCGACAACCACGTTGGCATGTACATAGGGCTCTGGCTCCTCTCTGCCAGACACGTTAGCATATTGCTACACCCTCATTGTACACCTGGACCCTTTCCTTGCATCTATAAAAGGAAGGGTCAGGGCCCTCATACGTGAGGGTGGTCGCGCGGGAGGACGGGTTGACGAACATGCTCGCTCTCTCTCTCTCTCTCTCTCTCTCTCTCCCTCGCGAACGCTTGTAACCCCTACTGCAAGCGCACCCCCTCTAGCGCAGGATAACACGAGCCGCGGTTTTCCCCCCTTGTGTTCTATCTCGCGCCAACCCATCTCGGCTGGGACACGCATCGACAATTTTACTCGTCGGTCCAGGGACCCCCCGGGGTCGAAACGCCGACACTCGGGCTTGGTCACCAACCTTGAGAAGAGCTCTATCCACATGATAAGATGTGATAACATAGACCTAGACCACGTGCTCTAGCCGTTCCAAGGGACCAGGGGGACCTTCCCGTGTCGTTACCTAGGCCTCCAACTTCACACCCGGGCGCTCTAGAAAATTCATGTCCAACCTCTGATCGAGAAAATCCAGAACCGTCTGGCCGAATGGAAAGGAAGCATGCTCAATCGGGCTGGTCGTCTCACGCTTATGTCTTTCGTCCTGTCCGCTATGCTCACATACCGCTTGTCGGTCTTTCCCCTCGCGACATGGGCCCGTAAATGCATCGATAGGATCCGCCGCTCCTTCCTCTGGAGAGGAAAGGCTGAATCAAATGGAGGCCATTGTCTTGTGGCTTGGCCACTAGTCAGCAAGCCCAAAACCCTAGGCGGTCTGGGCATCCTCAACCTCGACAAATTCAGCTGTGCCCTCCGGCTAAGATGGCTTTGGAAGAGCTGGACGACAGAGGATCACCCTTGGAAAGGGTTTGATGTGCCTTGTAACCTTGCGGACAGGTTCCTCTTTAGCGCCTCCACCATCGTCACCGTTGGAGATGGCAAGACAGCCAAATTCTTGCATGACAGTTGGCTTGATGGCATGGCGCCAAGAAACCTAGCACCACACCTCTTCGAGCTAGTCTCAAGAAAGAACAAGTCAGTTGCCATTGAGATCAATGACGGGAATTGGATCAGGTCGTTGAGAGGCAAGATTACCTCCACGGTGCAGTTCGAGGAATTCGTCTCCCTCTGGTTTAGACTCCATGATTTCCACCTCCAACCACAGGTGCCAGACTCCATTGCCTGGAAATGGAACCCCGACGGTGTCTTCACGGTAAAATCAGCCTACAATGCACAATTTATTGGATCGTACAGCCACATTAATTCTGATTTTGTTTGGCGGGCACGGGCAGAGCAAAAGTGCAAGATTTTTGCTTGGATTCTTCTACAGGACAAGCTCCTCACTGCTAACAATCTGGCCACTCGGGGTTGGCCGCACCAACCAAACTGCTCCATCTGTAATGGTCCCTTGGAGACTGGCCCCCACCTCTATTTGCATTGCCTTTTTGCCCGGGCGGTGTGGCGTCAGATTCTAGTTTGGGAGGGCTTGAGCCTCCTGGCCCAGGCTGACCCTACTCACTTCTCCAGCATAAAAGACTGGTGGGAAGCTACATCCCCTGCTCCCAAAGAACCAAAAGCGTGACTTCAACGGCCTCATGATATACACCATGTGGAACATCTGGAAGGAGAGAAACCGGAGGATATTTGAAAACAGCGCCCTCACCCCTATCCAATTAGCCTTGAAGATTAAAGAGGACGTGTGCACTTTCAAGAGAGCCATGTTCCTCCAGTATTAGGGTTGCTGCAGTGGTTTCGCGGATTTGTGCGGGTCTGTTGGGAGCGCTCCTCACGTTGTGTTTGCTAGTCTGTCTTATCTCGGTCCTCGGACCTGTACAGTGTTTTTTTGAACTATCTCCTTTTAATGATTAGGCAGAGCTCCTGCCATTTTATTCAAAAAAAGTATGGTTGAAAAACAAAGAGCGCGTGAAGCAGCCAATAAGCTTTTTCATAAGTGGCTTCTTGGTTTGGAGAGATTTCAGAAAATGCTGGGGAAGCTTTTTTGCAAGACAACCAGCCTTGATGTTGAACTGTAAAAACACAAGCAAGCATTAACATCTGTAGTTGCACTAGCTAGGGCTTTATATTCTGCCTCTATAGTAGATTTAGAGACATTAGCATGCTTTCGTGCACTCTAGTGTATCAGATTTTGATCCTAAGAATACAGCAAAACCTCCACTTGAGCGACAGTCATCTAGACATCCTGCCCAATTAACATCTGGAAAAAAACATTCACAAGTAAAGAGCACGATTTGCCAATCTTAAGGCCTTGCTTAGTTGTGTGTTTGACTGTTGTCCATGCTCAATAGTTGGTGTATGCAAGAACTGATAAACCTTGTGTTAGGATCGCAGGTGAGAAAAAGGAGACACAAAGTTTAATGTGGAAAAAACTCCCCCAATGTGGAGGAGAAAAAAACCACGGGAAAACAGATCTATTATGTGTTGTTCAAGTACAGGGTACAAGGGGGGCCTATTTATATAGGCAAAAGAGATAGAGATAGGGTCACATGATCTTATCCAACAAGATAGAGATAGGGTCACATGATCTTATCCAACAAATCTCCCCTTGACGCTAAATCTATAAAACTGTTTCCCAAAACACCACTAGGATGCTAAATTTGAATATCAACCAAGTCTAAGGAATCATTAGACTTGGAACTGGAGCACGTCTTCGTATCATCAAAATAACCTCCCTTCTGGAACACAATAGAAACAGCTTCAGCATCAACTGTTGAACATTGCAAGTAATAGAGATTATTCAAACGGTTGCCCTTCAAGATAATACGGTTGCCACGAGAAACCTTAAGAACACCATCAATAGCAGCAAAATTGAATCTCATTGCTTCTAAAGTGCTCAAAGAAATAAGATTTCTCTTCAATTTTGGAACAAAACGGACATCGATAAGTTTCTTAATACTGCCATCATAAACTTGGATATAAATAGAGCCGATTCCAATAATCTCACATGTGGATCCATCTCCAATAACAACCTCACCAGCACGAGACTGAACATAATCAGAAAACCAATCTCTATGCGAACAAATATGAAAAGTGCAAGCGGAATCAAGAATCCAAGAAGAGCACTTTTCAACAGAGGCAACAAATAAAACTTCTCCACTATCCAAAGTTTCAAGAAAACTGGCTTCAACAGAAGACTTATCCAATCCTTTTTTCTTTCTCTCCTCTTTATTTCTCACCTTAGGACACTGAGAAATATGATGAGTATTTTTTCTGCAATAACAACAATAAAGGTTGGATTTATGATCTCCAGATCCCTGAACAATTAAACCTTCACCTTTGGGTTCAGAATCAACATCAAATTTTTCCTTGGATAATAAATTTGACTTAACATTCTCAAATGTCAGTGAAGTATGATTTCCATAGAGCATAATTTCCTTAAAATTCTTAAAAGAGGGGGGCAACGAGACTACCAACAAAATTGCCTTATCTTCATCATCTATATTCACATCAACGCTCTCAAGGTCCACAATAATTGAATTAAATTCATTAAGATGTGACTGAATAGATGTACCTTCCGCCATACGAATAGTATAAATGCGCTCTTTGAGACGAAGCTTATTAGCAAGACTCTTGGTCATATATAGCTCCTCCAATTTGTTCCACAATTCTGCCGCAGATTTTGCATTCATTACTTCACGCAGAACATCAGGAGATAAACTGAGCTGTAAAGCGGACAAAGCCTTTTCATCAAGATCTTCCCATTTATCATCAGTCATATCAGCAGGTCGCGGTTGTAATGCCTTTCGCACACATAACTTAGTAATAACAGCCTTTATCTGAATCTGCCAAATAACAAAACTGATCTTGCCATCAAACTTCGGAATATCAAGTTTAGTCGACATTATAATCCGAAATAAAAATCCAAGATGAAATAGAAATTCCTGTGCAATTTAAGTGCACGCAGCGAGGAATAAAAATTCAATTACTTCCTTAATGTCCTGGCCGTGACCACAAGTGCTTCTGTGCACTTCACTTGGGAGGCCTTCACGTGGCTGCTTGATTTCAGAATTCTGACTCGAGCCCGAAGAACTTGTCTTCCAGGTGCCGAACCTCATCGCAGTAGGCCTCCATCTTCGGGTCGCGGCAGTGGGAGTTCTTCATGACTTGGTCGATGACGAGCTGCGAATCACCGCGGGCGTCGAGGCGTCTGACCCCTAGCTCGATGGCAATCCGCAACCCGTTGACCAGAGCTTCGTACTCGGCCACATTGTTGGACGCCGAGAAATGGAGGCGCAGCACGTAGCGCAGGTGCTTTCTGAGGGGCGAGATCAGTAGCGCGTGGGCCCCGAGGGTTAGACAAAAAATTTGCGGAGGTTGTCAATGTTCTAGGAGTGCTCTAAGTCTTTGCCGGAGGGCGGTTCTAGCCTGTACGCGCTGGGGGATACCTTCGTCTTGACGATGAATGGACCCTCCCATTTCGGCTCCAGCTTGCCCCGTGATTCTGTCCGGGTGGTCCGGACGAGTACGAGGTCTCCTTTGTTGAACTCTCTTGGGACGACCGTGTTGTCGCGCCAGGCCTTGGTTTGAGCTTGGTATTTGTTGAGGGCCTGCAGGGCAAGGACGCGATCTCCATCAATGAGGTCTTTAGACGTTGGTTCGTCGACATCAGGGACCGCTGATGCGCTTGTTCGGGGCGACCCATGCTTTATCTCCTGCGGCGTCATGGCCTCCGATCCATATAATAGACGAAAAGGTGTGAATCTGGTTGCCCACCATTCGGTTGTGTTTAGGTCCCAGACCACTTCAGGTAGTTGGTCGGCCCATTTACCCTTTCTGTTGTCGATAAGTCTTTTCTTGATGGCAGTGAAAATCTTACTGTTGGCGCGCTCGACGATGTCGTTGGATTGCGGGTGATATACCGAGGCGAAGGCAGGCTTGGTGCCGATGGAGAGGCAGAAATCCCTGAAGTCCTGGTTGTCAAACTGTTTGTCGTTGTCGACTGTGAGCTCAGACGGGACTCTGAATCGGCAAACAATGTTTTGCCAGAAGAACTTTTGGGCGGTCTTCGACGTTATTGTGGATACTGCCCTGGCCTCGATCCACTTGGTGAAGTACTCGACGACGATGAAGGTGAATTTCAGGTTCCCTTGAGCCGTAGGTAATGGTCCGACAATATCCAGCCCCCAGCGTTGAAGTGGCCATATGTGGGCGATCAGTTTGGTGAACCGCGAAGGGTTGCTCGAGCGGGGAGAAAACTTATGGCATGCTTCGCAAGACCTCGTGACTCGATTTGTGGCGCAGATTATCGCGGGCCAGTAAAATCCTTGATGGATCACCTTGGCAGCGAGGGCCCTAGGCCCTGAGTGGGAGCCGCAAGTTCCGCTGTGGACTTCGTGAAGGATTTGAATGCCTTCGGTTTCGGTCACACATTTTAGCATGGGCTGACTGATCCCCTTCTTGTATAGCTGGCCCCCGACTAGTACGAAGTCCTGGCTTCGGTGCTGGAGGCATTTGGCCTCATTGATGTCACTTGGGTGGTAATATCCTTGCAGAAACAGGGTTATTGGGGCCCGCCAATCTTCAGTCATGATGAGGTTGACGATGCGATGGCCTTCAGCGTCGTTGGTTACTTGTAAGCCCTCTGGGTTGCGGACGGCTGGTGTGCCGACGACGTGATAGAACACGTCTGAGGGCAAGGTCTCGCCTCTGGCCGCTGCCTTAGCCAACGCGTCGGCCTCTTCGTTCCTGGCGCGGTCCACATGTTGTAGGGTGAAGCCTTTGAACCGTCTCTCGAGACTATGAACGGCCGTAAGATACTGCATGAGTGCGGGGTCTTTTGCTGAATATTCTTTTTCGACCTGGCCGACAACTACTTTGCAATCTTTCTTGACTATGCAGGTGGTGACACCGAGCACTCTCAGCTTGCGAAGGCCCAGGATGACAACTTCGTATTCTGCTATGTTGTTGGTGCATCTGTCGGACTCCAAAGCGAAGCTAAGGCATGCTGCGTATCTGTGCTTGACGCCTGTGGGTGACGTGATAATTTCAGTTGTGCCTGCCCCTGCATGGCACCATGAGCCATCGCAGTGGATGGTCCACACCTTTTCTGGAGACTCTTCTTGCTGCCGTGTCGGGCCTGTCCAGTCGACGATGAAGTCTGCCAGGACCTGTGACTTGATTGCTGTCCTGGGTTCGAAGGTGATGTGGCACTTGGAGAGTTCGGCTGCCCATTTGGCGATTCGGACGAGCACCTCCGGGTTTCTAAACAGTTCTCCCAGTCCCCTGTCCGAGGTGACACGCACCTTGAACGCCTAGAAGTAGTGGCACAACTTGCGCGATGCCATGACGACTGCGTAAGATATTTTTCCAATTCAGTCATGTTACATTTGGAGGTCGTGAGGACTTCGGAGAAGTAGTAGACTGGATACTGCCGGGTCGTGCCCTCTCTGTCTTGCTCTTGGACTAGCGCTACGCTTATTGCATATGGCAAGGCTGCGATGTATAGTAGCAGAGGCAGCGAGGGGTTGAGACTGGTGAGAATTGCCAAGTCTGACAGATGTTGCTTTAGTGATGCGAAGGCTGCCACCTGCTCTGGTCCCCACGCGAAGTCTTTCGCACCACGCAGTGTCTTGAGGAAGGGTAGACTCCGCTCTGCGGACTTGGAGATGAATCTGTTGAGGGCGGCAAATCTGCCGGTCAGACGCTGGACATCCCTGGTTGACTGCGGGGGTGTCATGTTGATGATCGCTTGAATCTTGGTCGGGTTGGCCTCGATCCCGCGGTGCGACACCAGGTAGCCCAGTATCTTCCCCTGGCAAACTCCAAAGACGCACTGAAATTCGCCTAGATGGGGGTGAATAGGGCGAATCTAAAATTTATAAACTTAAGCACAACTACAAGCCGAGTTAGCGTTAGAATTATGAACGAGTCCGAGAGAGAGGGCGAAAAACAAACCGCAAGCAAATAAAGAGTAAGACACAAGGATTTGTTTTACCGAGGTTCGGTTCTTGCAAACCTACTCCCCGTTGAGGTGGTCACAAAGACCGGGTCTCTTTCAACCCTTTCCCTCTCTCAAACGGTCACTTAGACCGAGTGAGCTTCTCTTCTCAATCAAACGGGACACAAAGTCCCCGCAAGGACCACCACACAATTGGTGTCTCTTGCCTCGGTTACAATTGAGTTGATCTCAAGAAAGAATGAGAAAAAGAAGCAATCCAAGCACAAGAGCTCAAATGGACACAAGTCACTCTCTCACTAGTCACCATTTGATTTGGAATGAACTAAGGACTTGGGAGAGGAATTGATCTCTTTGGTGTGTCTTGTATTGAATGCTATAGCTCTTGTAAGGTGTAGGAAGTTGGAAAACTTGGATGCAATGAATGGTGGGGTGGTTGGAGTATTTATAGCCCCAACCACCAAAAGTGGCCGTTGGGAGGCTGTCTGTCGCATGGTGCACCGGACAGTCCGGTGCGCCATCGGACACTGTCCGGTGCGCCAGCCACGTCAGCCGGCCGTTGGGTTCTGACCGTTGGAGCTCTGACAGGTGGGGCCTCTGGGTTGTCCGGTGGTGCACCGGACAGGTCCTGTAGACTGTTCGGTGCCCCTTCTGCGCGTGCTCTGACTCTGGCGTGCACTGTAGCGCATTTAATGCGGTTGCAGTCGCCCGTTAGCGCGAAGTAGCCGTTGCTCCGCTGGCACACCGGACAGTTCGGTGTGTGTAACACCCTGTTTTAAAGAACAAAGCCGGGTGCATCTCATACATGCGCCAAAGAAGACAACATATATAATAACAGAGTGTATAGAGATAAATGTCATGAAACATCAGAGTATTTATTACATAGCGGAAGACTTATTACAAAATAAAGATAAATATAAAACGAACTAAGGATCGTCGGCGCCAATGTCGACTGAGAAACGCCACCTAGATCAGATCAAACTCCTCGATACTTGGCTCCACCTGAACCACCTGTTCTTCTCCTGTGGGGGGGGTGTGAGACAGCAAGAGTGAGCTCACATACGTTCATAGCTCAACAAGTCGTGGGGAATAATGTGGCATGAACTCACCAAAGGTGGGAGTTCATGTAGTGTAAGGCTGATCAATGAAATAAAGGCTGAGGCTGAGCATTGCTTTTATAAGTTGGTCAAAATTTTATTAGCAATTACTAAGTGTAAGTAAATACCAAACCTTAATAATAATAAACAAAAGTAATAGTAAAATAATCCCAAATGCGATGCAAATGTCCAATTAAATTTAAGTTCCATAAATTAATCATGTGAGGGTCCGAGCCGCTCATGACCGTGAGCACGACTAGTATACTAGTTTTACACTCTGCAGAGGTTGCGCATCTTTACCCACAAGTCATGTTACTCATCTGCCAAGAGATGGCCAATCCCATACACCTCTACCGAGGAGGCGAGGCAGAGTAACACTACGAGGCCTTTACAAAGTTCCACTAGCTTTAGAAATCCCGCTACAGTTTATAGGAAGCTCCAGTGCAGGGTTCTTGCCTGACCGCCATCGCAGCAAAATCAACCCAAGGACCTCCCTACACTGACCACTCCCCTACTACCCTTGCCCCTTTCGGGTAAGGAAGACCTCCACTAGCTTTCCTAGTTAATCAGCCAAGGGCGTCCCATTATACCCTTGTGGTAGCACTGTTTTCCCGGGTGGTCGCTCCATGTTCCCATTAATTTAATTATCTTAACATGAATAGTAATAATAACAAGATAATAACATATTAATCATGAGTAGTGTATCTCCATACCCAGTCCACATAAAGCAATAGCAAGTACTACCCAAAAATGTTTCAGTGGTGAACAAGGTATAAAGATAACCAAAACTGGGGTAACCTAAAGGATCCCATCAAAATTAACCTATGCAGATCATTAAAATTAATAAGAACATGGCTGGGAAAGTAAGTGATCAAGGGCACAACTTGCCTTCCACGAGCTCCTGCTCAGCTATCTCAACTTGTTGAA
Source organism: Zea mays (assembly GCF_902167145.1). Taxonomy (NCBI): domain Eukaryota; kingdom Viridiplantae; phylum Streptophyta; class Magnoliopsida; order Poales; family Poaceae; genus Zea; species Zea mays. Next base: position 39,846,232 of record NC_050099.1, on the reverse strand, counting down.
CCCTAGAATCCTCTGTTGCTTGCTCGTCTACTCGCATCAACACAATACATACATAGCATAGCATAAATTAACATCACATCAAACATGCAAATAAAATATACAGTAATAAACTAGACATTAAAATGGAATCATAGGAATTGGAATCACTAAATTTGGAGTTATAGTATTCAAGTTATGAATTTCCTAAGGTTTAATGTGATTAAAATAGGATTAGATGAGAAATAAATTTTCTAAATGTTTTCATGTCAAAACAGAGATACTAAATGATAGAGAACATTATTACAAAATTTTAGAAACTGGAATGGTTCAATTTGGAGTTAACATGAATTTTCTATGAATTATACAAATTCTGGCATTTAATTAATACTAAAAATCCATTTTTAAATTCATTTTTCTGGTTTTATTTGTTCTCTGGACTAGGCGTCGAATTCCAGAAAGCGCAAGGGTCTCTGTGAAAGAATTCTAAGACTCAGTAAATAGCTACATAGGACTGCGGGTTCTAAATCCTAAAAACATAAGGTTTCTTTTGTAAAGTGTACCCGCGAAGGGGTATCGAGCGTTTCTGGCCGTCCGATCTAAAATCAGAGGCCACGATTACATCGCGCGTATCGCTTAACATCCCATCCCGGTGACCGCTCGATCGAGCATCAACGGCAGAGGAAAAATCAAGTCCCAGCCACCCGATCCGAATCCAACGATGCACGATCAATCGGCCGAAACGCTATGCTCAATCTGATCGTGCCCGCTCCTACCTCATCCAACGGCACAGATTCTTCTCCCACCCTACGACCACTAGGGCGGCGGCGCAGCACAGCCCCACGGCGGAGACGCCATGACCGGAGTAGCGCCCACACCAATCCCGCCGCCATCCAGAAATTAACTTGCGCTACACTGTCCTAAGATCAAGGAGAACATGAAGGAGGTGAGGAATACCGGAAATCGGGCGCGCAGACGGGTTGTTCTCGCGTTGGGGCGGCTCGGCGGTACTCTATCAACTCCGGCGAGTAATTCCGTCAAGGACCGAGGCTTTCCGGCCCCAATCCGCCACGGTCACGATCCACAGGCCCAGGCGGATCGCCCCAACCTATCGCAGAGGGTATACAAGGCGGGTTGGCGAGATTCACCGGCGGCGGAACCTTCGCCCAATGGTGGCGTCAGCCTTTTGTGGACGATGCGGCGCGGTCTGGGTGATGGGATAGAGCAGGGGAGGAGGAGATCGTGGGCGCGCCCGGCTTTTATCTCCCTCGACTAGCTCAACGACTATCGCGGTAATCATGGCGAGGATGACGGGGATGCGGCGATGGCGCTGTTGCTCTCGCACGCGAAATCCGCGGAGGAGAAGAACCCGACAGCGCGGTCCCGCGTGTCAGCGATGGAGCGAAGGAGGCGGCCGCGCGAGCAAGTAGCGGGCGAGGCTGATCGAGGGGCCCCACTTGTCGGCGCGGTCGAGCGCTCCCCCGATGGGCTAGTGCGGTGTGTTGTTCTGCTGGGCCAAAACGAGTAGAGGCCGGCCCATGAGGCTTTTTATCCTTTTTCTTTTATTTTTCTTCCTATTTCCTTCATTTCTAAGGTTTAGTTTGAATTTGGATTTTGAATTTGAACATTGTGCAGATTTTTTTTATCCTCCAATCATATTGTGAAATGAAAATACAAATTTTTGGAAATAATAGTATATCATTTATATTTTTATATCATTTCTCTTCTCCTTTTCAAAACCCAAATTTTAATTTAGGGTTTTATTTAACTTCTAGTATTTATTATCTTATTATCCTTATTATTATTTTTATTATTATTTTATTTAATGCACAAACATAAAAACTCCACATGATGCATTTTTTTCATTTGTTTGAATTAAACTCTAAATTTTTAGATATGCCCTTTTTATGATGCAAATGAAGCACATAGAATGAGGAGATCTCTCTACATTTCTTGGTATACAATTTGAGTATTACAGTGTGACACCGGATAGTCCGGTGAATTATAGCGGAGCGGCCTCCCATTTTCCCGAAGGTAGCGAGTTCAGTGTCAAGTTCCCTAGTGCACCGGACACTGTCCGGTGGCACACCGGACAGTCCGGTGCGCCAGACCAGGGTGCCTTTGGGATGTCTTTATCTCTCTTTATTTGAACCCATCTTTGGTCTTTTTATTGGCTTGTTGTGAACCTTTGGCACCTGTAAAACTTATAGACTAGAGCAAACTAGTTAGTCCAATTATTTGTGTTGGGCGATTCAACCACCAAAATCAATTAGGAAAAAAGTGTAAGCCTAATTCCCTTTCAATCTCCCCCTTTTTGGTGATTGATGCCAACACAAACCAAAGCAAATATAGAAGTGCATAATTGAACTAGTTTGCATAATGTAAGTGCAAAGGATACTAAAATTGAACCAATAAATTCTCATAAGATGCGCATGGATTGATTTCTTTATTTTGGACCATGATTGCACCACATGTTTTGTTTTTGCAAATTCTTTTGTAAATTCTTTTTCAAAATCCTTTTTGCATATAGTCAAAAGTAGATGAATAAGATTTTGAGAAGCATTTTCAAGATTTGAAATTTTCTCCCCCTGTTTCAAATGCTTTTCCTTTGACTACACAAAACTCCCCCTCAATTAAATCCTCCTCTTAGTGTTCAAGAGGGTTTTAGATATTAGTTTTGAAAAGGGGTTGTACCAATTTGAAATTCTAATAAGATACCGATTGAAAAATCATCAATTGAAAAATCTTTTCTTAACTCAAATTTTTGAAAATTGGTGGTGGTGCGGTCCTTTTGCTTTGGGCTAATACTTTCTTCCCCCTTAGGCATGAATCGCCAAAAACGGATACTTGAGTGAAATATAAGCCCTTTGAACTAATTTCTCCCCCTTTGGCGAACAAAATATGAGTGAAGATTATACCAAAGACGGAGAGTGACGCGGAGCGACGACGAAGGATGAGTGATTCAATGGAGTGGAGTGGAAGCCTTTGTCTTCGCCGAAGACTTCAATTCCCTTTCAATCTATGACTTGGTTTGAAATACACTTGAAAACACATTAGTCATAGCATATAAAATAGATACAATCAAAGGTATATTAATGAGCTATGTGTGCAAGACATCAAAAGAAATTCCGAGAATCAAGAATATTTAGCTCATGCCTAAGTTTGTTAAATGTTTGTTCATCTAGTGGCTTGGTAAAGATATCGGCTAATTGTTCTTTGGTGTTAATATATGCAATTTCGATATCCCCCTTTTGTTGGTGATCCCTTAGAAAATGATACCGAATGGCTATGTGTTTAGTGCGGCTATGTTCAACGGGATTATCTGCCATGCAGATTGCACTCTCATTATCACATAGAAGAGGAACTTTGGTTAATTTGTAACCATAGTCCCTAAGGGTTCGCCTCATCCAAAGCAATTGCGCGCAACAATGGCCTGCGACAATATACTCGGCTTCGGCGGTAGAAAGAGCTACGGAATTTTGCTTCTTTGAAGCCTGTTGGGGACTTGTTCTCAAATGCTATGAATTAAGAACAAGGCAACATAAAATGTTAAATATTAATGCCCTTCGTCCGCTGAAGCATTATCTCCCCAAGGATTTAATGAACTTCGGACGAAAACCATGAGTAGAATATCACGAAGGTTACACCTTCGTGATTAAACTTACAAGATAATACAAAGTAATATGAAATGTAAAATATTAAAGATAAATACATCGGAAATAAATGACATCCTTCGCTTATTTTATTATATGAATCTAAAATGTTAAAACATAATATTTAGGTACATTTATACCTCTGCCTTGACAAATAATAATTCCCGAGTGATGCGTTTGCAATTCCAGGAATGTGTGAACAGTAAAGGAATATTGTTCACTATTTATAGGCACAGGACACAGCCTGTGAGGAATTACAATCATGCCCCTCATAAAAGTTTACAACAATGACTCAGACCCTTATGGACTAAAAGGTCATTCTATCTTTAAGTCAGTTCGACCCTCCATCTTCGGATATGCTATAATACCGAAGCTTCATGATCAGTACCTTCGGCATCACGTACGAGCAGCTTCAGCCGAAGCTGTTTCTTTCCGCAGGACCTTCGGCGACGAAGCATGGTCCCAACAGTAGCCCCTTCGCGGTGCTAGATCGTTTTTCGTAACGAGCTTGATCCGTGAAAAAAGTCTCTTAGGCTTCAGGAAGCCGAAGGTCCAAAAAACACCTTCCCTGAGCTCGTTGTCGAGAAACGATACAGTTTCCGAGCGCGGAACGGTCCCACCATGCAGGTTCACTTTTTGGTTTTTGCGGCCCACCGTGCAGTGGATGCGAGTGACTGTTTTCTCGGTGTAAAAATCCTGACGATTCATCTTCTTACCTATAGCACTATATAAACAGACAGGTAGGTGTGAAGTTACCACAGCATTCATTGCTATTGCACTGTTTTGCTGCAAAAAATTTAACCATAGCCGAAGCTTGACTTTCGCATTCAAACGAAGCTCCAGTTTAGCCTCTGCTTCGTCAGAAGAAGAGCTTCGGAAAAAAGGTTATTAATTTCCGAGGAATTTTTAAGAAATTCAAAATCAAATGGCCAGAGTGCGCTCTACTGCTAGAGTTGAGCGTGATGGAGATGAGGCCGAAGTTGCTGAAACTGTTCCGATTTCTGAAGCGATGAGGCGCTCCGGGCTAGTTACAACAGAGGACACACCTGCTGCCGAAGCAACACAAGCTGATGTTGGAGAAGTTGGTTCTGAGGATGAGCTCAGCTGCAGGGTACCAACTAAACCTAGTCATTTGGACTTTGGAAAGTCCACCATCTCTGAAGCTGACCTTCCAAAAATGGTGAAGCTGGGCTACTTCAGCGAAGCAAAAAAGGAGCTGGTTCGTTTTGGCGGAGAGGAAACTACTCCGAAGCCGGAAAAGAATGAGGTAGTAGTGTTCAAAAGCTTCTTTAAAGCAGGATTAAGATTTCCTTTGAATGGGATGATTGCTGACGTTTTGAAGAAATTTGGGGTTTACCTTCATCAGCTGACCCCTAATGCCATTGTTAGATTAAGTGTTTATATTTGGGCCCTTCGTAGTCAAGGAGTGGAACCGTTCAGCAAAGGTTTCTGTCGAGTCCATGAACTACACTATCAGACTAAAGCCAGAGGAGATGGTCTTCATGAGAATTTTGGATGTTACAACTTTGCTTATCGCAAGACTACGAAGTTTCCAGTGATAAGCTACCGAAGCAAATGGCCAGCCGGATGGAAATCTGAGTGGTTTTATGTTAAAGTTGATAAAGATGAAGATAAATTGGTCCAGAGTCCAATAGAGCTAACCTTCGGAGAAACGAGGCCCCAATGCAACATGATAAGAGGGAGCCAAATTGCTATGGCTGAATTTCGCGTGATTTCAGATCACATTGGCACTAGAGACTTGGTGCAGGAATTTCTGGCTTTTAAAGTGTTCCCAACAATGAGGGATTGGGAGATGCCGAAGCTGGAGGGAGAAAAGAAAAAGGGAGAACTTATTCGATTGCCTTATTATTACAAGTTTAAGAAACACTTTAAAAAACCCTGCCAGGAGTGGTTGGACACAATCGAGATTATGTGCAACGATATCCTCGGAAATTATTCTAAGAAAGAAGATCAGTTGATGACAGCAGCCTTCGGCAGTCGCCCCAAACGAAGGTTGAATCGGGTGCTAGATGCCTTAAACTTTGACTATCCTGATTATGAGCAACTGGGCGGAGATGCCGAAGGCCTGAAGAGAAAAAGAATTGCCAGCGCCCTTGACAAAGAAAGCACCAAATTGGCCAGAAAGGAACAAGAAATTTCTAAAAAACTGAGCCCATAGCCGAAGGTAACTGCTCCAAAGAAAAGAAAAGTTGTATCTCCAAAACCTGCATCTCCAAAACCAAAGACATTGGTCCGAGAAGAGGAATCTCCTGCGACACCTTCTGCTGCCGAAGTAGAAGAGATTCTGAAGGTAATGACTGAACCTTTGCCTGTCAAGCTAAGCCCATTGGCGCCAGATCTGACGAAGTTTGTTCAGAAGGACAAAGAAGCTTCGACAGCAGAAAGTCCTGCAAAGCCGAAAAAACGAAGAATTATCCAAGTGGCAGATGTTATTCATCAGACACCGCCCCCGACAACGGTGTCAAAAATTGTCATTGCCGAGACCACCGGAGCCGAGACCGCCGCAGCCGAAGCTACCGGAGCCGAAACCACTGAAGCTGAAACCACCGGAGCCGAAGCTACCGGAGCCGAAGCCACCGGAGCCGAAGCTGGGACCACCAAAGATTCTAACCTGGAAACCACACTTGACGTTATTGACAATATACTTACGAAAATGGCTGAAGAAGAAGCTGCTGTGGCTGCTGTGAACACGGCTACTGAAAAAGGAAAAGAGCAGGTTGAAGACATTTTGGAGGAAGGAAATTTTAACTTTCAAGATTTGCTTGGACAAGAGTTAACATGCGCTGAAAAAGAAGAGCTAAAGAAATATGCCATATCCTGCGGATATAAACCAGGGTCTCTGCTATTTGGTGGGGTCAACGAAGGGAAGCTAAGATGCCTTCGGAATCGCACCGAGGCCAAAGTTGTTAGGACCTTCTCCAAAAGCGTTGGCCTGCCGAAGATAGAAGCGGACCTTTGCAGGTACCAGCGACAACATATCGCCGGTAGCTTGCTCTATGCTAATTTTAAGGTAAAAATATTATTGTTATTGTATTATTATTATTATTTAGGTCGTTTTCTGACGAAGGTTGTTTTGGCAGAGTATATTACTAAGTAAAGTGCTAAAAATGCAACAAGATCTTGAAGAGGAGAAAAACAAAGCTATCATCAAAGATTTGGAAGACAAAGTTGAAAATTATGAAGCTGCTCTGAAGAAGAAAGACTTCGTCATTCAAGACCTTGAAATCATAGCTAAAGAACACGAAGCTGCCTTAGAAAAAAAAGACTTCGTGATTCATTCTATGGAAGGCTCACTGGCCGAGGTCCAGGCCGAAAATGACAGGTTAAACAATGAATTACTCAAAAAGTCGGAAAAATATGAGCAGGAAAAGAACAACCTCGAAACAAGTCTCAAGACTGAGATCGAAAAGAATTCAAATCTGCAAAAGTCATTAAAGGAGCTTCAGGAGAAATGCCTAAATTTCAGTAGCCGATGCGTGCAACGGCTGAAGGGTGTGTTTCGCTCTATCGGAGCCAGCTCTGAAAAATTTACACCTTCAGCTGAAAACCTGCCCAACACCTTGGAATACATTGAAGGCGAGGTTGATGCACTTGACGAAGTTATTGCTGGGCATGCTGACTTCTGCGCCCTGGTAGCTTCTCGAGGCACAACTACCGCTTTCCTGAAGGCTGGCTGTACGCACGGAAAAATTGTAAATAGACCAAACTTCAGCTTGTCAGTAGCAGATTTGGTTGATATCCCAAGCCTAGCCCAAAGCATCGGAAACAGATTTATGACCCAGATTTGGGTAAATGGCGGGCGAAAAATGGCTGGTGACGAAGCTCGGAGCCACCTTAAGCCGGTGAGAAACTTATATCTGTTACTTTTACCTTCTCTTTAAATTTGCACCTTTCTTATTCTGCTTTTTTAATATGTGCAGGATGACGAAGCTGAAGAATGACGGGCTGAGGCTTAACAGTTGCTATAAAAGACTTTCCTGCAAAAAATTCTGGAGAAATATTTGTAATATAATTGTGGAAAAAACTTTATGTAAATTTGTACATACCTTGTAATATATCTTGTCTCCTTTATCCGTGTACAATCTGCTTTGCTGTGAACGAAACTTCACTTTTGAGCCGAAGGCGAAAAACACCTTCCCTTCTTTTCGTACACAACGAAGCATGAAAATTTCCTCTTTCTTCGAAGTTTTTTCTCATAGTCGAAGCATCTGCCTTTTGTGGTATGATGATGATGATTCTATATATGTCTAAATGAATGTTTATGAATGCAAATGTCATGATGTAATGTGTCGTGCAAATGAATATCGGAATATATTCCAAACCATAATCATAGCCTTCATTCCCTTGGGAATGACTCAAATCCTTTTGCCGTTTATTTTTCGGCTTCACCATTTACTTTTCGGTGTATCAGCGCTGACTTTTCGCTGTAAGCCTCCCTTAGGAGCTTCTTCGCCTTTTACTTTCAGCGGAATCAGCGTTTATTTTTCGCTGTAAGCCTCCCTTAGGAGCTTCTTCGCCTTTTACTTTCGGCGGAATCAGTGTTTATTTTTCGCTGTAAGCTCTGCATTCCCTTAGGAACGACTTTTGAGCTTCTCCCTGTTTTCTTTTCTTTTTCCTTTGCATTTAAATTTACATTTTTTGGGGGATATCACTCTTATAGAATTGAAATAAGGAAAATAAAAATTACATGTTGTGGCCCCATTAAAAACCTTTCTCCCCCTTTGGAAAGGAAAAGGGTGCCACAAAAAAGAATAGAAAAAATTACATCAAGCTAAACATAATATCGCCGAAGCTCATCTGCATTCCACGATCTAGGAATATCGTTGCCGTCCATATCCTTCAATTTGTATGAACCGGGTCTTGACGAAGATACTACCAAAAAAGGTCCTTCCCACTTCAGCTGTAATTTGCCTACTGTCTCAGGGTTGGCCACTCTTCGAAGCACCAAGTGTCCTGGTTCAATGTTCTTTAGCTTAACCTTTCTATCACGCCATTTTATTGTTTCAGCTTGATATTTGTTGATGTTTTCCACAGCTTGAAGCCTGATCCCCTCTATAGCATCTTTTTCCACAGAGTAATCAGCTTCAGCTTCGCCTTCTGCTGAAGCTACTATTCTTATTGATCCTTCTTTGGCCTCTTCCGGAGTTACTGCTTCGTCACCAAACAATAGTTTGAATGGTGTAAAGCCTGTTGATCTTGATACTGTTGTATTGTGGCTCCACACCACTTTGATTAATTCATCTGGCCACTTTCCCCTGGGCTGATTGAAGATTAACTTCATTATTCCTGTCATTATGATGCCATTAGCTCTTTCAACAAGTCCATTTGACTCCGGATGTCGAACGGATGCGAAATGGATCTTCGTGCCAATTTGATCGCAAAATTCTCTGAAAGCTTCGGAATCAAACTGTGTCCCATTATCCACAGTAATGGCCTTCGGCACTCCGAAGCGACAAACAATATTTTGCCAGAAGAACTTTTGAATAGTGACCGAAGTTATTGTGGCTAAAGGCTTTGCCTCAATCCACTTAGAAAAATATTCCACTGCCACTACAACATATCTTAAGTTGCCTTGTGCTGGTGGTAATGGACCTAACAAATCAAGGCCCCACCTTTGCAACGGCCAAGTGGGTTGTATTAACCGAGTTAAAGACGAAGGTTGTTTTTGATCTCTTGCACATTTCTGACAACCTTCGCACTTTTGGACTAATTCCGCTGCATCTGAAGCTGCCTTTGGCCAATAAAATCCTTGACGAAAAACTTTTCCAAGCAAAGGGCTAGATCCAATGTGAGATCCACATAGGCCTGCGTGTATTTCCTTCATCAATTCTATACCTTCGGCTCTGGATAAACACTTGAGTAACAGAGAACAGACCCCACGTTTGTATAGTTCCCCTTCTATTATAACATATGGTCGAGCTCTTGCCTCTATCCTCCTGTTATAAGCTTCATCATCTGAAAGAAAGTTACCCTAGAGAAAAGAGATGATCTCAATTCTCCAGTCCTCACTATAAACAGGGGATATGTTGAGGACTGCTCTTTCAAGAAGCTCAACCGAAGGTGCTTTTATTGTTTCGAAAAATACTTCCGAAGGTAATGACAGCCCCTGTGCTGCTGACTTAGCTAATAAATCAGCATATTCATTGTCTCCACGAGGAATATTTTTAACAGAAAACCCTTCGAAGGAAGCCTCAATCCTTCGAACCATGTCTAAATATTTTTCAAGCTTCGGATCTCTTGCTTTATAACTTTTGTCAATATGACCAGAAATAACCTGGGAATCAGTTTTAAGAACCGCCCTTCTGATTCCCATTGCCTTTAGCTTCCGAAGACCAAGTAGTAAAGCTTCGTACTCAGCAATGTTATTTGTGCAATTGAAATCAAGTCTTGTTGCATAACAAGTTTTAACTTTGGAAGGTGCAACCAACACAGCAGCTGCTCCTACTCCGAAGGTTCCCCAAGATCCATCGCAAAATACTGTCCAAACTTTAGCATCTTTATTCGTTTCTTCTTCTTGAGCCCCTGGCGTCCAGTCAACAATGAAGTCTGCTAATGCTTGAGATTGAATTGAAGATCTATGCACATAATCAATACAAAATTCATTGAGTTCCGCAGCCCATTTCTAACCCTTCCAGTAGCTTCTCTATTTCTCATAATATCCTTCAACGGTTGTGAAGAAGGAACAACTATATTGTATGCCTGAAAATAGTGTCGAAGCTTCCTGGAGGCCATTAAGACAGCATACATCACCTTCTCCATCTCTGTATATTTTTTCTTTGATAAACTAAGAACTTCGGATACAAAGTATATTGGGGCTTGCTTTTTGACTTGGCCTTCAAGCTTCTCCTGGACGAGTGCTGCACTTACCGCTGAGTGCGAAGCTGCCACATATAACAACAGAGGAGCCCGTGGTGTTGGTGGAGTTAGTGTTGTTAGGTCTATCAAATATTGCTTCAGCTCTTCGAAGGCTCTCTGCTGAACTGGTCCCCATTGAAAAACTTCGGCTGACTTCAGCACTTCAAAAAATGGTAAATTTCTCTCTGCTGATCTAGATATAAATCTGTTGAGAGATGCCAGTCTTCCTGTCAATCTTTGAGCCCCCTTCTTTGTACTTGGTGGTTCCATTCGAAGGATAGCTTCGATTTTATTTGGATTAGCTTCCATCCCTTTTGTTGAAACTAGACAGCCAAGAAATTTCCCTTTCTTCACTCCGAAGACACATTTTTCTGGATTCAACTTTAAACCAGCCTGTCTAAAATTAGCGAAGGTCTCCTACAGATCAGCAATGTGATTATCTTGCTTCGTGCTTTTTACAATGATATCATCAACATAAGTTAACACATTTCTGCCTATCTGAGAATGAAGAACCTTGACTGTCATTCTATTGAAGCTTCCTCCAGCATTCTTGAGCCCCTCAGGCATCCGAAGGTAACAATATGTTCCACTAGGGGTTATAAAGCTGGTTTTTGGCTCATCCTCCTTCTTCATCCAAATTTGATGATAGCCTGAATAACAATCCAGCAGACTCATAAGCTCTGATGAAGCTGCTGCATCAACTAGAGAATCTATCCTGGGCAATGGAAACTCGTCCTTCGGACAGGCCTTGTTGAGATCAGTAAAATCGATACACATTCTCCATTTACCATTGGCCTTTTTTACCATAACAGTATTAGCCAGCCATTCTGGGTATTTTACCTCTCTGATAACTCCGGCACTGAGGAGCCTTTTCACTTCATTCCGAGCACCTTCGGCCTTGTCATCAGACATCTTCCGAAGCCTCTGCTTTCTGGGTCTAAAGGATGGGTCAACATTGAGCGAATGTTCAATAACATCCCTGTTAACTCCGCAAAGATCATTAGCTGACCATGCAAAAACATCTTTGTTGTTGAACAGAAACCTTATCAAGGTTTTCTCCTATTCTTCAGACAATTGGGATCCCAATAGCACCTTCTGCTCTGCTATGTCCTCACACAAAAGCATGGGCTTCGGCTGATCGGCCGAAGCAGCTTTCTCCCTTCTAAACTTGTACTGCTCACAAGCTTCAGCTCCATCTATGTTATGGATTGCTTTTGAATCTGTCCAGTTTCCTTCGGCCCTTCTGGCAGCTTCCTGACTTCCATGAATGACAATAGGTCCTTGATCCGAAGGTATCTTCATGCAAAGGTATGCTAGATGAAGAATTGCTTCGAAGGCATTGAGAGTACCACGACCAATGATTGCATTGTAAGAGTATTCCATGTCAACAATATCGAACACAACTTGTTCAGTCCTTGTGTTATTGATAAATCCGAAAGTTACTGGCATTGTGATTTTTCCAAGTGCTACAATCTGTCTTCCTCCGAAGCCACAAAGGGGATGTGTGGCATCATGGATCTTGTCTTCGGGCTCTTGCATTTGTCTGAAGGCCTTAGCAAATATGATATCAGCTGCACTGCCTGTATCAACCAAAACATTATGGACCAGAAACCCTTTGATCACACAAGAGATAACCATAGCATCATTGTGTGGGTAATCCTTGAGCTGAAGATCCTCTTGAGAGAAGGTAATTGGAATGTGAGACCATTTTGACTTGATGAAGGGTCCTTGTACCCCTACATGTTGTACTCTTCTCTGCGCCTCCTTCTTCTGTTTCTTGTTAGCCGGCTCTGAGCATGAACCGCCTGTTATCGGGAGAATCAGCTTCGGAGCCGAAGCAGTTCCAGCTTGGTTCTTGAACGAAGCCATTGTCTCAGGAAAGTGGAAATGAGTTCACCGGAGGTGGGCGTCAATGTTGGGGACTTGTTCTCAAATGCTATGAATTAAGAACAAGGCAACATAAAATGTTAAATATTAATGCCCTTCGTCCGCTGAAGCATTATCTCACCAAGGATTTAATGAACTTCAGACGAAGACCATGACTAGAATATCACGAAGGTTACACCTTCGTGATTAAACTTACAAGATAATACAAAGTAATATGAAATGTAAAATATTAAAGATAAATACATCGGAAATAAATGACATCCTTCGCTTATTTTATTATATGAATCTAAAATGTTAAAACATAATATTTAGGTATATTTATACCTCTGCCTTGACAAATAATAATTCCCGAGTGATGCGTTTGCAATTACAGGAATGCGTGAACAGTAAAGGAATACTGTTCACTATTTGTAGGCACAGGACACAGCCTGTGAGGAATTACAATCATGCCCCTCATAAAAGTTTACAACAATGACTCAGACCCTTATGGACTAAAAGGTCATTCTATCTTTAAGTCGGTTCGACCCTCCATCTTCGGATATGCTATAATACCGAAGCTTCATGATCAGTACCTTCGGCATCACGTACGAGCAGCTTCAGCCGAAGCTGTTTCTTTCCGCAGGACCTTCGACGACGAAGCATGGTCCCAACAAAGCCCAAGACACCAGAGATCTTTCCAAGAACTGGCAAGTCCCCGATGTGCTCTTTCTATTAATTTTACAACCCGCCCAATCGGCATCCGAATAACCAATTAAATCAAATGTGGATCCCCGAGGGTACCAAAGCCCAAACTTAGGAGTATAAACTAAATATCTCAAGATTCGTTTTACGGCCGTAAGGTGAGCTTCCTTAGGGTCGGCTTAGAATCTTGCACACATGCATACGGAAAGCATTATATCTGGTCGTGAAGCACATAAATAGAGTAAAGAACCTATCATCGACCGGTATTGTTGGGGGCCTCCGGCTTACGAAGGTCCTCAAAAACAGGATTTAACAGTATTTCTGGAGTTTAATGTGTGAACAGGCATCTTCGGACTCAAGTCGGTATCACAGCAGACCAGAATAATACGAAGGTTGATACAGCACCGAAGGTGTGAGCAGGAAAGCTTCGGCATGATAGCAACAAAATGAAACCGACTTAAAGATGAAAAGGCTATTCAGACCTCGATAGATTACAATAGAATTATTATCAAATGTAAAGGGCATGAATGTAATTTTGCATAGGTTGTGTCCTGTGCCTATAAATAGGTGAACAGTACCCCCGTACTGTTCACGCTGATTTGGCATTCGCTTTTGCGTCACGCTTGTACTTTCATCTCCTTCAAGTTGAAGGTACATTTGTAATTCGACGTTATTTCTGTTTCTAAATAATAATAGTATACAATTGTTTATGCTATCTTTTATATTCCTTATAATTCATCCTTCGTCACTGTAAAGTGTATTTATGAAGGTGTGCCCTTCATAAACTTCGTCCGAAAAGCATTATATCCTGAGGGGAATAATGCTTCGAAGGACGAAGGACTTTACCGATTAATATTTTCTATGTTGCCTTGTTCTTAACTCATAGCATTTGAGAACAAGTCCCCAACATTGGCGCCCACCTCCGGTGAACTCACTTCCACACTCAGTTTTCTGAACACCTTCGGCGATCATAAACCTTCGTTATGGCGCCGAAGAAAGCTTCAGCAACTGGCACTGCAGCTCTTCAACCGCTGGACCACAATCAGGAGACTGTCTCTCTTCGGGAGGCCCGAAGCCAGAAAAGGAAGGCTATCAGCCCGACACCACCAGAGGACGAGATAGATCAAGAAATCAGAGACATGGAGATGCTTCATCAACAGGTGCAGAGGAAGAAAGAAAAGATGGCCAGGCTAGCTGAACTGCAAAGGCAGATAGACGAAGCCTCTGAAGAAGTTCGTCATCTTGCTCAGGATGAGCAGCACCGAAGGCCTCAGCACCAAGACCTTCATCAGGAGGGTTTCCTCAACGAAGATGACTGGTATGATAATTTCCATCATAGGAATTTTGTTTTCGATGATGCTTCTCCTCTGTCCGCTGAGCTGCAGGCTACACCTTGGCCCCCGTCCTACAAACCGCCTCAGCTTCCCGTATTCGATGGCCACTCAGACCCGAAGCAGTTTTTGATGAGCTACGAAGCAACAGTGTCTTCGTATGGTGGCAATGCTGCAGTCATGGCCAAATCTTTTGTTATGGCTGTCAGGAGTGTTGCTCAAACCTGGTATTCCTCCCTTCGAGCAGGAACGATCACTTCATGGCAGAAGCTGAAGGACTTGTTGTTAACTAGCTTCCAAGGGTTTCAGACGAAGCCGGTCACTGCTCAAGCTCTATTCCAGTGCACCCAGGATCACGAAGAATACCTTCAGGCGTACGTCCGGAGGTTCTTGCGTCTGAGGGCACAGGCACCAACGGTGCCCAATGAAATTGTCATTGAGGCCATGATCAAGGGGCTTCGGCCAGGACCGTCAGCTCAGTACTTCGCTAGGAAGCCCCCTCAAACTTTGGAGAAGCTGCTCCAGAAGATGGACGAGTACATTCGGGCCGATAATGATTTTCGCCAAAGAAGGGAGGAGGCTTTCAGGTTTTCTGAAATGACCAGGGGCTTCGGAGGAAGGTTCTATCTGAGGCATGTTAGATCAATTCACAACTCTACCCAAAATGATGATCGAGGGAGCCAACAGCAAAGGCCACAGTGTTCCTCACAGGCTTCGGGGCAACAGCAAGGCCCCTTCCGACCACCAGCCCCAAGAGGCAGAGGCGCCAGGGGCTTCGGCGGAAGATTCGGAGATCAACCAAGAAGAATCTTTTGCTTGTTTTGCGGTGAGAACAAAGGCCATACCACCAGGATGTGCCATGTTACCATCCAGAAGCAAAAGGAAATAGCCGAAGCCGCAACACAGCAAGCTCAGCCGAAGCAGGTCATGCATACTGCTTCGTATCATTCACCTTATATCCCAGAATATGTGGGCAACCACCCTGCAGTTTCTGTTGCTTCGGCGAGTCAACCTCAAGCTTCCTGGCAACAGCCTCCGCCTCCACCTCCGCTGCAACAAGGCCAGCAGCCAGAAGGGAGCCAGTATGCTCCACACCAAAGGGACTTCAGAGAGCAGTCCGAAGCTCGTACAGTCAACAGCACTGTGCCAGAGTCAAAGCACATCTATTGACAAATATCCTACCTTAGTAGCAGTCTTTCTTATTCAGTCTTCTTTTCTGTGTAATAAAGGACATTGTTTAGATTTCATGTAAATAGTTTCGTTGTTTGCCACAAGGAAAATATATTTTCTTCACAGGCCTAAGTTGTTGAAGTTTAAAGATTTATGATAACAAAGAGGACCTTCGGATTATCGAAAATTCTTCGAAGCAACAAAAAGTCGTTCTAAGGAACGCAGAGTAAGTTTGCCGAAGTCACAAAAAGCCGCTCCAGAGGGAGCGCAGTGTAAGTTTTCTGCTCCAAAGTCGTTCCAAAGGGAATGCAGAGCATACAGCGAAAAGTCAACGCTGATACCGCCTAAGTAAAAGGCGAAGCGCGAAAAGTCAACGTGAATACCGCTGAAAGTAAAAGGCGAAGAAGCTTTTAAGGGAGGCTTACAGCGAAAAATAAACGCTGATTCCGCTGAAGTAAAAGGCGAAGAAGCTCCTAAGGGAGGCTTATAAAAGATTATGTGTTTTATTGCAGGGATGCGTGTGCATCTTCGGAATAAACATCACCTCACATAACATAACATCATCGCATCATTTCGCATAGCATAAGCATCATACATCATGTTGCATATGGCACAAGAGGTGGACACAATATTAATCTACAGAAGAACGTTTTGAAAAAAGGGAAAAATCATAATGTCACAAGGAGATACATTATTGATCTTCGGAGGTGTAGCTTCGGAAAATATCTTCACGAAGCCTGGATATTATTCATCAGAACACTGGATATTGTTGTGACAAAGAAAAATTCTTCTTCACGAAGCATGAAAAGAAGGGAAGGTGTTTTTTCGTCAAAGACTCAAAAGCGGTACGTGTAAAGTTTCATGCATCGTAAAGAATTGAGCAATAAAAACAGGTATATTACATTCAGGGTTACAAAATGTTACAATATATTACATTTCAGAAGTTTTTACAATAATACTTAATCTTCTCTCAAAACGACTTCTGCAGCCTCGTTCAGGAGCCGATTGACGACTTCGTCCATAATAGCTTCAGCCATCTTTTTAATCTCATCGTCTCCTTTCGGCTGAGGGCCCGAAGACGCTTTAGCAGGATCTGAAGTAGGACAGGATACGGCTACATTGCTATTACAAATTGCAAACGAATCTTAAAACCTAAAATTACAACACAATAAAAACTATTAGTTAATACCTAATTGACCTTCGGGCTCTGCGCTCTTCTCAGCAGCCTCAGCTACTTCTCTAGCATCGTGAATGCCCTTTTCGCTTTTTCGAATAATTTCTCGGGCCATTTCTCGGCCACCATTATCCCAGATATCGGTGAAAATTTTTCCACCAACCATGCTAGCTTCGGCCGATGGATCCCTTGCATCTTCGAAGGACAAAGCACCTTCGGATTGCGCTAAAATCTTTACATGTTCGCAGCCCTTTTTCTCTAAAATGGTGGCAATTCCTCTGGCACCCGAGAAAGCACATATATCTCCACGGCTATTTAAAATTTCCTCGAAGGCCTCAGCTTCGTGATCGATCCATTCGATGGGACCTTCGGGATTGCCTCTTGTAAAGTTTTCTTCGCTTGAGAACGCGCCGACCCTGGCGAAGCTAGTTTTTAACTTCTTAACACACTCTATAGATTTGTTATAGCATCTCTTCTTGGACGAACGAAGCTCTTCAACAGTTCCTTCTAAGTGATCTGCCCATTGGTCGCTGAGTTCCCGCTTCGTTTCTTCAAGTATGCATTCTTCCTTGGCTCGGGCCAGTTGTTTCCGAAGATCTTCAATTTCGCGCTTTTGAGCCTCAGTCTGACCTTTAAAAGCAGCTTCGTCTTCCTTTATTTTATTTATCAATGAATGTAATATTTTATCTTTTTCGAGACCTTCGTTCCTCAGTTCAATTACTTCGGAACGAAGGTTGCTCAGGGCTATAGTACACCCTTCGTCTTCAGCATCTTTCTGTGCCCTGAGGGCATTGCTAAGTATCAGGCCCTGCAAAGAGAAATATGTGTGTGTCAATAGATTTAAGTAAATGAAAAATTTTGGTCCCAGCAAAAAATTACAAAGATTCCATTTGTTGTACCTTTAAGCTATTATATGCCAGGCTGTCGGCCAAATCATTTTTCGATAGCACTGAGAGCCCGTCTTCCAGTGTTGGGAATCCGAAGCTCTTGCTCATCTCCCGGCAGACAGAAATCTCTTTGCTGTCAGGGAGACAATACAAAAAGTCTTCTTCTCCACTGCCATTGAATATTAATGCCCCCTTTGGATACTTCAGTTTTTGGGCGTAAAGTTGGGCCTCTTGTTTTTCTTTTTCTGATAATTGTTTCCCCGAAGCATGGCGAACAATATAATCAAGGACTTTGGGGGATGCTTCGGGGGCAGCAGCACTGATTTCTTCAACAAAAGTTGGCTCTGTTATTTTTTCTTCCTCGATTTCCAGGGATTTTATCTTGGGTTCTGAGGACCCAGCTTCGGCTTCAGTTTCTTGCTCTGGAGCTTTAGTATCAGAGACTTCAGTTTTTTCTTCGGGGATGACAACAGTCTTCTTCGGAGGTGTGCTTGAAGATTTAATTGTCTCCAGAACATCTAGCACATTTACCATTCTCTTCCTTTTCGGAGTCACTGCTGGCACCTTTTGGTTTTTTACTGTCTCAATATTTGCTGCAGGACTCAAAACTTCTGATGTCTTTGATCCCTCAGTTGCTTCTTTTACTTCTTCCATTTTTTCTGTGGATGGCGCTTCGGCCTTCTCTTTCGTTTCTGGTAACAAAATCTCCGGTTCTTCCAATTCTATCCTTGTTGGCGCTTCGGCCGTTTCTGCGACTTCTGGCAGCAAGGTTGGCTTGGTTGGTCTTTCAGCTTCGGTGGCCGAAGAGGTTTCCCCGGTAAACTCAGGCACCGAAGCTGGTTCAATATAGCGCGGCCGATGTGTGAGGACCTTTATCCTCTTTCTTTTCTGTTCTGGCTCGCTAGGAGCAGTTGCAGCTTCTTCTTTCGCAGAGGTTGTGTTTTTTCTTTTCTGCCCTCGAATGGGATAACGATAGTCAGGGTAGACGAACCCGATTGCATCAAACACCCGATTCAGCCTCTTCTTTTTTCGGCCTCCGAAGGCTGCTGACAGTGCAGTATCTTCGGCCTTCGAATAAGCCCCAAGCAGTTCATCACTTAAATTTTCAATGCTTTTTAACCAGTCATCATCTGGCTCAACGAATTTATCTCCAAACTTAAAAGTGTACTTCAACCTCATAAGTCCACCTTCGTCGGCCTCTTTTATGGTTTCTTGCGGCATTTCCCATTTCTCCGCAAGTGGCCATACCCTGAAGGCAATATGCTCTTGTACCAAATCTCTCGTTCCAATAAAAGAACAGATAACGCCGAAGGCTCTCTGGCATTCTTCGGCAGCTTCATTCATTTCAACCTTCGGCCTCCGAAGGCCGAAGCTTTGCCAAATAGGACGCATAATTATACCTTTGATATCTTCTCGTACTGACAGGTCATTCTTCACATAAAACCATTCTGTCATCCAGTCGCCGGGCCATCTCTTCCGAAAGGTTGGCACGGGACAGCTTGACCCGGATCGAGAAACGAAACTGTAGCAGCCAAAATTATTGTGATACTGTTCCTTACCCCAAGGTTTTGTTTCGTATGATAATTCGTGTATATTGCAGAAGCTTTTTGCATCAGGCTTCAGACCTTGGCTTCTCACGGCCCACACGAAGATATTCAGCCTTATGATTGCCTCGGGGGTAAGTTGGTGAAGATAGACTTCGAAGATTTTCAGCACCTCCACGACGAAGCTGCTCAAGGGAAATCGCAGCCCAGCTTTCAAAAAGCTTCGGTACACTACGACTTCATTCTCTTCAGGGTGTGGACAAGTCTTCTCCCCTTCGTCGGCCCTCACAACGGACAAATCCCGGAAATACCTTCCTCTCATGTTGACAAGATGATTCTCTTTGATAGTTGATTTACCATAAACTGAATGGCTTGGTCGCCAGGGACGATCTTCGGAGTCTTCACCACCGCTGTCCACATCATAACTGTCGTTGTCACCAGTATCCTCAGACAAACCTTCTAGAATCTCCTTGGTGATTTTTTCTGTGTTGGTCTTCGACATCGCTATAAGAAACCCCAAGTTTTTCTCTTCGTCAAGACTCAGCTTCATCTCAGCAGCAGCCTTCTTATCTTCAGACATCTTCGGAAACACTAAAAAATTGTTTTCAAAGCCGAAGCTTCAAAACTAAAAGCTCAGCAAATCTTAGTGCACAAAAGCTAAAAATTGAGTGAGCGAGAGCAGATGGCAAGAGAGCGTGCCAAATGAGTTTGCGGTATGACCGTATTTATACGCCCAGTGCGTTGAAAATTGAAAGACCCCGCTTGTCAGTGAATGTTGCTATTCTAGCAAAGGGAAGGTGTTTTTTTCGGACCTTCGGCGTAAAGCCTTCGTCCATGTCGCAATCTAAATTTATTATTTTAAACAAATTAATATTGCGAGGGGCTACTGTTGGGGGCCTTCGGCTTACGAAGGTCCTCAAAAACAGGATTTAACAGTATTTCTGGAGTTTAATGTGTGAACAGGCATCTTCGGACTCAAGTCGGTATCACAGCAGACCAGAATAATACGAAGGTTGATACAGCGCCGAAGGTGTGAGCAGGAAAGCTTCGGCATGATAGCAACAAAATGAAACCGACTTAAAGATGAAAAGGCTATTCAGACCTCGATAGATTACAATAGAATTATTATCAAATGTAAAGGGCATGAATGTAATTTTGCATAGGCTGTGTCCTGTGCCTATAAATAGGTGAACAGTACCCCCGTACTGTTCACGCTGATTTGGCATTCGCTTTTGCGTCACGCTTGTACTTTCATCTCCTTCAAGTTGAAGGTACATTTGTAATTCGACGTTATTTCTGTTTCTAAATAATAATAGTATACAATTGTTTATGCTATCTTTTATATTCCTTATAATTCATCCTTCATCACTGTAAAGTGTATTTATGAAGGTGTGCCCTTCATAACCTTCGTCCGAAAAGCATTATATCCTGAGGGGAATAATGCTTCGAAGGACGAAGGACTTTACCGATTAATATTTTCTATGTTGCCTTGTTCTTAACTCATAGCATTTGAGAACAAGTCCCCAACAGGTATAACTTTTGATCTACGGATTTACCTCCCGTGTTGAGGTCGAGATGCCCATTGGTTCCCATGGGTGTCTTGATGGACTTGGCATCCTTCATCCCAAACTTGTTTAGAATTTCTTGAATATACTTCGTTTGGCTAATGAAGGTGCCCTCTTGGAGTTGCTTTATTTGAAATCCTAAGAAGTACTTCAACTCCCCCATCATAGACATCTCGAATTTCTGTGTCATGATCCTACTAAATTCCTCACATGTAGATTCGTTAGTAGACCCAAATATAATATCATCAACATAAATTTGGCATACAAACAAATCATTTGCAAGTGTTTTAGTAAATAAATTAGGATCGGCCTTTCCGACCTTGAAGCCATTAGTGATAAGAAAATCTCTTAGGCATTCATACCATGCTCTTGGGGCTTGCTTGAGCCCATAAAGCGCCTTAGAGAGTTTATATACATGGTTAGGGTACTCACTATCTTCAAAGCCGGGAGGTTGCTCAACATAGACCTCTTCCTTGATTGGTCCATTAAGGAAGGCACTTTTCACGTCCATTTTATAAAGCTTAAAGCCATGGTAAGTAGCATAGGCAAGTAAAATGTGAATTGATTCTAGCCTAGCTACGGGTGCATAGGTTTCACCGAAATCCAAACCTTCGACTTGTGAATACCCCTTGGCCACAAGTCGGGCTTTGTTCCTTGTCACCACACCATGCTCATCTTGCTTGTTGCGGAAAACCCACTTGGTTCCTACAACATTTTGGTTAGGACGTGGAACCAAATGCCATACCTCATTCCTAGTGAAGTTGTTGAGCTCCTCTTGCATCGCCACCACCCAATCCGAATCTTGAAGTGCTTCCTCTATCTTGTGTGGCTCAATAGAGGAAACAAAAGAGTAATGTTCACAAAAATGAGCAACACGAGATCGAGTAGTTACCCCCTTTTGAATATCGCCGAGGATGGTGTTCACGGGGTGATCTCATTGGATTGCTTGGTGGACTCTTGGGTGTGGCGGTCTTGGAACTTGTTCATCTTCCTCATCTTGATCATGAGCATCTCCCCCTTGATCATTGCTCTCCTCTTGAGGTGGCTCAACATCTTGATCTTCTCCTTTATTATTTTGAGCCTCATTCTCATCTTGAGTTGGTGGAGATGCTTGTATGGAGGAAGATGGTTGATCTTGTGCATTTGGAGGCTCTTCCGATTCCTTAGGACACACATCCCCAATGGACATATTCCTTAGCGCGACGCACGGAGCCTCTACATCACCTACCTCATCAAGATCAACTTGCTCTATTTGAGAGTCGTTAGTCTCATCAAACACAATGTCACAAGAAACTTCAACCAGTCCAGAGGACTTGTTAAAGACTCTATATGCCCTTGTGTTTGAATCATATCCTAGTAAAAAGCCTTCTACAGCCTTAGGAGCAAATTTGGATTTTCTACCTCTTTTAACAAGAATAAAGCATTTGCTACCAAAGACTCTAAAATATGAAACATTGGGCTTTTTACCGGTTAGGAGTTCATACGATATCTTCTTGAGGATTCGGTGTAGATATAACCGGTTGATGGCGTAGCAAGCAGTGTTGACCGCCTCGGCCCAAAACCGATCCGAAGTCTTGTACTCATCAAGCATGGTTCTTGCCATGTCCAATAGAGTTCTATTCTTCCTCTCCACTACACCATTTTGTTGTGTCGTGTAGGGAGAAGAGAACTCATGCTTGATGCCCTCCTCATCAAGGAAGCCTTCGATTTGTGAGTTCTTGAACTCCGTCCCGTTGTCGCTTCTAATCTTTTTGATCCTTAAGCCAAACTCATTTTGAGCCCGTCTCAAGAATCCCTTCAAAGTTTCTTGGGTGAGAGATTTTTCCTACAAAAAGAATACCTAAGTGAAGCGAGAATAATCATCCACAATAACTAGACAGTACTTACTCCCGTCGATGCTTATGTAAGCTATCGGGCCGAATAGGTCCATGTGTAGGAGCTCGAGTGGCCTGTCAGTCGTCATGATGTTCTTGTGTGGATGATGAACACCAACTTGCTTCCCTGCCTGACATGCGCTACAAATCCTGTCTTTCTCAAAATGAACATTTGTTAGTCCCAAAATGTGTTCTCCCTTTAGAAGCTTGTGAAGATTCTTCATTCCAACATGTGCTAGTCGGCGATGCCAGAGCCAGCCATGTTAGTCTTAGCAATTAAGCAAGTGTCGAGTTCAGCTCTATCAAAATCTACTAAGTATAGCTGACCCTCTAACACTCCCTTAAATGCTACTGAATCATCACTTCTTCTAAAGACAGTAACACCTGTATCCGTAAAAAGACAATTGTAACCCATTTTACACAATTGCGAAACTGAAAGCAAGTTATAATCTAAAGAATCTACAAGAAAAACATTGGAAATAGAGTGGTCAGGTGATATAGCAATTTTACCCAATCCTTTGACCAAACCTTGATTTCCATCCCCGAATGTGATAGCTCGTTGGGGATCTTGGTTTTTCTCGTAGGAGGAGAACATCTTCTTCTCCCCTGTCATGTGGTTTGTGCACCCGCTATCGATGATCCAACTTGAGCCCCCGGATGCATAAACCTACAAAACAAATTTAGTTCTTGATTTTAGGTACCCAAACAGTTTTGGGTCCTTTGACATTAGATACAAGAACTTTGGGTACCCAAACACAAGTCTTTGATCCCTTGTGTTTGCCCCCAACATACTTGGCAACTACTTTGCCGGATTTGTTAGTCAAAACATAAGATGCATCAAAAGTTTTAAATGAAATGTTAGAATCATTTGATGCAATAGGAGTTTTCTTCTTAGGCAATTTAGCACGGTTGATTGCCTAGAGCTAGATGTCTCACCCTTATACATAAAAGCATGATTAGGGTCAGAGTGAGACTTCCTAGAGTGAGTTCTCCTAGTCTTGTGCTCGGGATAACCGGCAGGGTACAAAATGTAACCCTCGTTATCCTGAGGCATGGGAGCCCTGCCCTTAACAAAGTTTGACAATCTTTTAGGAGGGGCATTAAGTTTGACATTGTCCCCCTTTTGGAAGCCAATGCCATCCTTGATGCCAGGGTGTCTCCCACTATAGAGCATGCTTCTAGCAAATTTAAAATTTTCATTTTCTAAGTCATGCTCATTAATTTTAGCATTAAGTTGAGCTATGTGATCATTTTGTTTCTTAATTAAAGCTAGGTGATCATGACTAGCATCAACATTAATGTCTCTACATCTAGTACAAATGGAAACATGCTCAACGGTAGATGTAGAGGGTTTGCAAGATTTTAATTCAACAATCTTAGCATGTAATATATCATTTTCACTTCTAAGGTTAGAAATGGTAACATTGCAAACATCTAAGTCTTTAGCCTTAGCAATTAATTTTTCATTCTCATTTCTAAGGCTAGCAAGAGAGACATTCAATTCTTCAATCTTAGCAAGTAAACTAACATTATCATTTCTAAGATTGGGAATTGAATCATCACAAACATTTGAATCAACCTTAGCAATTAATTTAGCATTCTCATTTCTAAGGTTGGTAACAATATCATGGCACGTGCTTAGCTCACTAGATAGTTTTTTCACATTTCTCTACTTCTAGAGCGTAAGCATTTTTAACCTTAACATGCTTCTTGTTTTCTTTAATTAGGAAGTCCTCTTGAGAGTCCAAGAGTTCATCCTTCTCATGAATAGCACTAATTAATTCATTTAATTTTTCCTTTTGTTGCATGTTAGGTTGGCAAAAAGTGTGCGCAAGTTATCCTCCTCATTTTCACTAGAATTATCTTCATCACTAGAGGAAGCATATTTAGTCGAGGATCTTGATTTTACCTTCTTCCTTTTGTCGTCCTTTGCCATGAGGCACTTGTGGCCGACGTTGGGGAAAAGGAGCCCTTTGGTGACGGCGATGTTGGCGGCGTCCTCGTCGGAGGAGGAGTCGGTGGAGCTCTCGTCGGAGTCCCATTCGCGGCACACATGGGCATCGCCGCCCCTCTTCTTGTGGTACCTCTTCTTTTCTCTCCTCTTTCCCTTCTTGTCGTTATCCCTGTCACTGTCACTTGATAATGGACATTTTGCAATAAAGTGATCGGGCTTACCACACTTGTAGCACACTTTCTTGGAGCGGGACTTGTAGTCCTTCCCTCTCCTTTGCTTGAGGATTTGGCGGAAGCTCTTGATGATGAGCGTCATTTCCTCGTTGTCGAGCTTGGAGGCGTCGATGGGGAGTCTACTTGATGTAGACTCTTCTTTCTTCTCCTCTGTTGCTTTGAAGGCAACGGGTTGCACCTCAGGTGTGGAGGTGGCGCCTCGCTCGATGATTTGTATGGAGCCTTTGATCATCAACTCAAATTTTATTAGCAGTTACTAAGTGTAAGTAAATACCAAACCTTAAATAAAGTAATAGAACAAAATTAATAATAAACCCATGCATATGCAAATGACAAAATTGAATTTAAGTTCCATAATTTAATCATCAGAGAGTTCTGAGCCGCTCATGACCGTGAGCTCGGCAAGTATACCAGTTTTACACTCTGCAGAGGTTGTACCCTTTACCCACAAGTCATGTTACACATCTGCCAAGGGATCGCGACTTCCCATACACCTCTACCAAGGAGGCGAGGCAGGGTAACACTACGAGGCCTTTACAAAGTTCCACTAGCTTCAGAAAACCCGCTACAGTTTATAGGAAGCTCCAATGCAGGGTTCTTGCCTGACCGCCATCGCAGCAAAATCAACCAAGGACCTCCCTACACTGACCACTCCCCTACTGCCCTTGCCCCTTTCGGGTAAGGTAGTCCTCCACTAGCTTTCCTAATTAATCAGCCAAGGGCGTCCATAAACCCTTGTGGTGGCACATGTTTCTCAAGTTAAGCTCTATGTTCCAATTAACATTAATGATCTTGACATGAACATAAATAGAATAACAAAATAACTAGAACATAGATATGATAAATAATTATCCCAAATCCATGTAAAGCAATAGCAAACTACCCAAGTGATTCAGGGGTAAACAAGGTAATGAGATAAACAATCTAGGGTAACCTATTGGGTCCCATCAAAATTAACCTATGCATGAATAAGTGATATTAAGAACATTATTGGGTAAAAAGTGGTCAAGGGCACAACTTGCCTGGCACTTGAGATTCCAGTTACCAACTTGCTTTTCAGATGACACGTGTCTCGCGCTAGTCATAGCAATACAAACAAACATGGTATAGATAAAATTAACATCACACTAAACATAAGTACAAACTGAGTAATAATGATCTACGCGTTACTACGAGACTAACGCAACTTGAACGGATCAAATCAGAGTTAAAACGAAGAAGATACGAATTTCCTAAGGTTTTATGTATTTGATACAAGATTAATTAAGAAATAAATTTTAATACCATTTTTATGTTAAAACAGAGACACAGGGTGATAAATAACATTATTACAAAACTATAGGAACTAAAATGGGTCAATTTAGACAAAATATGAATTTTCTAGGGATTAACTAAGATTCTGTAATTATTTGTGTGCTAACAAATCATTTTCTGATGGAATTTCTGAATTCCCTATGATTCTGGACTGCGCGCATAAAAACAGAGAAACCTAGGGGTCTCTGCGCAAGAAACACCAGACACAGCGCCAAAGCCATGTACGGCGGGTTAAATTTTATGAAGCACAGGGGCTCTTTTGTGAAAACACGCGGCCGAAGGGGTATGGGTTAAACGGAGCCGTTGGATCGACAGCCAACGCATAGGATTAGATCAGTCCGAGTGTAAATCCCGCTTTCACTCCTGACCGCTCGATCACTAATCTACGGTCCTGATTTAAGAAACGACACAGCATAACCTGATATCTAATCGTGGCCACACACTTGGGATCAACGGTTAGGGGCTCATCCACTTCATCATTCTATAGCCACCGCTGATCACCAGATCAATGGACTCCATGCGTCTTCCTGCTCCCGACCGCATGACAGGGCGGCGGAAGGAGAGCTCCGCCCCGCGACGACCGGACACGGTGCCGCAGCGCCATCAATGCGCAACCCCGACGAGCACCGCCCATGCAGCCACAGCGAAGCACGGATCGAATTGCCTAATCGTGAAGGTGACGTCGCTCTACACGGTTGGGAACATACCGGCGCCCAGGTTCGAACAGGTTATCCCTGGGTGGAGCGACGGACGCCTTGTGGTTCAGTGGTGACGACGGTGCGCCGGCCCGCCGTTCTTGCGAAGCACCGGATGAATCCCCCCTGGGCAGAGCGGCGATTCACCCAGGACCGCCCCCCTGACTCCGCCCGACTGCTCTCCTCCACCCACGGCGGCGATCCCACGGCACTCACTCTCGGCCTTCTCTTTTTTTCTGCGTTCCCACTACCGGAATCCGAGGCTTTGCCGAGTGTTGTATTCTTTGCCGAGTGCCTTTTGTCGGGCACTCGGCAAAGAAGGCTTCGCCGAGTGCCGCACTCGGTAAAGTTAGGCTCTCGGCAAAGAGCCCCTTTACCGAGTGCTGAACACTCGGCACAGGACGGCACTCGGCAAAGCCAAGTTTGCCGAGTGTCAAACACTCGGCAAAGGGCCGTCAGCGGCCGTCCCAAAGTTGACGGCCGTCAGTCTTTGCCGAGAGCCAACGGCTGGCACTCGGCAAAGAGGCTTCTTTGCCGAGTGCCACATAGTAGACACTCGGCAAAGCACTCTTTGCCGAGTGTCATCTCTAGACACTCGACAAAGTATATTTTCATTTTTTTAATTTTGTCTCTCAAACTTTTTGTGGTATGTTCCTACACTATGTAGACCTACATGTATCATTTGTGGACAATTATAACATAGTTTCAATCGTTAGTAGATTTAGTTCGTTTATTTGAATTTCTTCGGAAAATTCAAATTTGAACTACAGGTCACTCAAAACTTGGAAAACCGTGCATGAAAAAATGATATTCATGTTACTTAGCATAAGTTACGACCGATTGCAGAAGCGTTCGAGCAACATGCTCACTAAACATGGCTGTGAACTTGGCATCCACATGTTTAAAAATTGTATAAAACACAAACAAAGTCAGAAAATCATGAAACTTGTCCACGTGTCATGATATCATATGTACAGGCTGTGATAAAAATTTTAGAATGTTTGGAGAAAGTTGTGAGACACTATGTGTAGAAACCTAAGAGATCCACATTGAAACTCTTTGATTTCATGTGTAGTCCTCTAGGTTTCTACACATAGTGTCTCACAACTTTCTCCAAACATTCTAAAATTTTTATCACAGCCTGTACATATGATATCATGACACGTGGACAAGTTTCATGATTTTCTGACTTTGTTTGTGTTTTATACAATTTTTAAACATGTGGATGCCAAGTTCACGGCCATGTTTAGTGAGCATGTTGCTCGAAGTTTCCGGTACGCTTCTGCAATCGGTCGTAACTTATGCTAAGTAACATGAATATCATTTTTTCATGCACGGTTTTCCAAGTTTTGAGTGACCTGCAGTTCAAATTTGAATTTTCCGAAGAAATTCAAATAAACGAACTAAATCTACTAACGATTGAAACTATGTTATAATTGTCCACAAATGATACATGTAGGTCTACATAGTGTAGGAACATACCACAAAAAGTTTGGGAGACAAAATAAAAAAATGAAAATATACTTTGCCGAGTGTCAAGAGGTGACACTCGGCAAAGAGTGCTTTGCCGAGTGTCCAAAGGGTGACACTCGACAAAGTGTAATGACAGAATCTTTGCCGAGTGTCCCCCGGATGACACTCGGAAAAGACGCCTTTGCCGAGTGCCGCATCTAGGGCACTTGGCAAAGTGTATTTTAAAATTTTAAAAAAATCTTTGCCGAGTGCCAGATCGCGGGCACTCGGCAAAGACCGTTTAAAAACCGCCAGTTAACCCTTTCTTCCTCACTCTCTCACTCTCACTCTCTCACACCGTCGCCGCCGCCGCGCCCTCGCCGCCCGGTTCGCCGCCGCGCCCTCGCCGCCCGGTTCGCCGCCGCCACGCCGCCGAGCCCCCCACTGCGTCGCCGCCGAGCCCCCCACCGCGCCGCCGCGCGCGCGCTGCTTGCCGCGCCCCTTGCCCTCGCCCTCGCCGCGCCGGGGCCGCCCGCCGTGCCCGCGCCCCTCGCCGCGCCCGCCCGGTTCGCCGCCGTCGCGCCCTCCACGCCCTCGCAAGCCCGTCGTCGCGCCCTCCACGCCGTAGCGACCTCCACGCTGTCACGCCCGTTCGCCGTCGTGCACCGTCCACGCCGAGCAACTAGGTATAAACTCATTTTGAGATTTTAGTTGCTAAATTTTGTCAAATAAATGTTTGATTGTTGTGAAATAGAGTTAGTTTTTTTGTGTGTGATTGTGTATTGTGAAATAGAGTTAGGTTTTTAGTGGTCACTTTGCTTGCATTAGGTAAGTCTTTTAATTGCACAAAATATGTTTATGTGGTTATTTAGGCATTAATGTATATGTGTGGATATGTATATGTGTGGATGTCAGCCATCGTGCTGCTACTTATATTTACAGGCTTTGAAAACCTCCCCGTGCAGGGGAGGTGCTGCCGGATTTTTTTGTTGATAGGCTTTGGTTAAATATGCTATAGGATGGAGGACCGTGAGTGGATGTACACGAGCCATAGAGGAAGGAACGATGTCACCACTGAATGGATTAGGAAGACCGATGATTTCGTGGAACGGGCATATGGCGAAGCTGCTAAAGGAGCGAGTCTAGTCCCATGCCCGTGCAGCAAATGTGACAACCGGAAAAGAAAACCAAAGAAGACCATGATAGAACATATTTGGAAGAATGGATTTATGCGGGGCTATACTCGGTGGATATTTCATGGTGAAGCGCATCGTACGAGAGAGGAGGTGCTGAGACAACGTGTCGAGGATTATGACGCGGATGCGGGGGTAGCGGATATGTTGAACGACTATCAGGAGGCACAGTACACGGGAGGATGTATGGATGACGAGCCAGAGCCGACTGCAAAGGCGTTCTACGACATGTTCGACGCGGCACAGAAGCCCCTTCACGGCCAGACAAAGGTTTCTCAACTGGATGTCATTGGGCGTGTAATGGCGTTCAAGTCACAGTACAGCATGAGTAGAGACGCATTCGATGGCTTGTTGACGGTTATTGGGAGTCTGCTTCCGGATGACCACGTTCTGCCAAAGAGCATGTACGAGGCACAGAAACTACTTCGTGCACTCAAGATGACGTATGAGCAGATTCATGCTTGTCCGAAGGGCTGCGTGCTATTTAGGAAAGAATACGCGGAGGCAAAGTACTGTCCCAAGTGTAATTCGTCTAGGTTTATGGAGGTAGACTCTGGTGATGGACAGAAGAGGCAGCTCGACATCCCCTTGACAATCCTACGACACCTTCCGTTCATACCGAGGATCCAGCGTCTGTACATGACAGAGGAATCCGCGAAACAGATGACATGGCACAAAAATGGAAAACGATACAATCCTGACAAGATGGTGCACGCATCAAATGGTGAAGCATGGAAACACTTTGATGACATTCACCGTGAGAAAGCCGAAGAGGCTCGTAATGTACGTGTTGCGTTGGCCACAGATGGGTTCAATCCCTATGGAATGAGCGCTGCCCCGTACACATGTTGGCCCGTGTTTGTTATCCCAATCAATCTCCCCCCTGGTGTGTGCTTTCAAAGGCAGAATATATTCATGTCGTTGATAATTCCCGGACACCCGGGGAACAAAATGGGTGTGTACATGGAGCCTTTGATCGATGAATTGGTACGTGCCTGGGAGGAAGGGGTATGGATGTATGACCGAGCTACGAAGACAAACTTCAGAATGCATGTTTGGTACCAGTACTCCATGCATGACTTACCGGCCTATGGGCTATTCTGTGCCTGGTGTGTTCACGGTAAGTTCCCATGCCCAGTTTGCAAGGAAGCTCTCAGGTTCATTTGGTTGAAAAAGGGTGGCAAATATTCGTCCTTCGATAAACATCGATAATTTCTTCCTGCTGACCATCCATTCCGCCTAGACATCAAGAACTTTACGAAAGGTGTCGTAGTGACAGACCGCCCACCTGCAACGATGACTGGTGCCGAAATTCGTCAACAGATAGATGGGCTCGTGGCCAATACAGAAGGTGGTTTTGTGGGATATGGTGAGCAGCATATGTGGACACATAAGTCTGGCTTGACTCGGCTCCCCTATTATGACGACCTGCTCCTTCCACACAACATTGACGTGATGCACACTGAAAAGAATGTTGCCGAGGCACTGTGGGCAACAATTATGGACATTCCTGATAAGTCAAAGGATAATGTGAAGGCAAGAGTGGATCTGGCAGCGTTATGTGATAGACCAAAACTAGAGATGAAGCCGCCAAGTGGCGGAAAGACGTGGAGAAGGCCTAAGGCCGAGTTCGTCCTAAGCAGGGCCCAGAGGAAGGAAGTACTTCAGTGGATCAAGATGTTGATGTTCCCTGATGGGTATGCATCTAACCTGAGTAGGGGGGTGAACTTATCTACTATGCGAGTCTTAGGGATGAAGAGTCATTACTTCCACATATGGATTGAACGGATTCTTCCTGCGATGATTCGAGGCTATGTCCCTGAGCATGTCTGGCTAGCGCTTTCAGAGTTGAGCTATTTCTTCCATCAGCTTTGTGCAAAAGAGTTATCTCGGACCGTTGTTGCAGACTTGGAAAGATTGCCCCCGTGTTACTGTGTAAGCTTGAGAAGATATTTCCACCCGGCTTCTTCAATCCAATGCAGCATTTGATTCTTCATCTCCCCTATGAGGCACGAATGGGGGGCCCCGTGCAGGGACGTTGGTGCTATCCAATCGAGAGATGTCTAAAGACTATTCGAAAGAAATGTAGAAATAAATGCAAAATCAAGGCTTCCATTGCAGAGGCATACATTCTAGAGGAGGTCTCAAACTTCACAACAACTTATTATGGTGACAAACTGCCGAGCGTGCATAATCCACCCCCTCGTTACAATGATGGCGACAATGAATCGAACCTTAGCATATTTCGAGGCCAACTCGGAAGCGCAAGTGGCTCGACCACCAAGACCCTGACACATGAAGAGTGGCGGCATATCATGCTATACGTATTGACCAACCTTGAAGAGGTGACGCCATACATGGAACAATTTCTTCATGAATTCTGGCGTCGATCAAGGGATCCCACTCCACAGGAATATGACGCTCTTCTTAGAAAGGGTGCGAGAAATGGGTTGCCCGATTTCATTTCCTGGTTCAAACGTAAGGTACGTGCTTAGTTTGTAAAAGAGATACGTCTTTGAACTCAATTTAGCGTCTTTTAACTTACGAATACTTGCAGGGCCAAAGAGATCCGTCTATGAGTGCCGAGTTGAGACAAGTAGCCAACGACTTTGCTTATAGGGTCAAGAAATATTCTGGGTATGACATCAATGGATACCGTTTTCGCACAACACACTACGACAAAAGTCGGCCCAATCGGAAAACAACGTGTTCTGGAGTCTTTACGCCGGGCCTTGACAATGTCGATTATTTTGGACGAATTGAAGAAATATATGAGCTCAATTTTTATGGTTCCAAACCTCTTACTCTAATGATATTCAAATGTCATTGGTTTGACCCTCAAGTGACGAGACAGACACATTCTAATCTTGGGATAGTCGAAATTCGACAAGATTCCACCTTAGCAGGAGACGATGTCTATATCGTGGCCCAACAGGCCACACAAGTGTATTATCTCCCATATGCGTGTCAAACGAAAGAACATCTTAAGGGTTGGGATGTTGTGTATAAGGTATCGCCGCACGGGAGGTTACCTGTTCCTAACGATGAAGATTACAACTTAGACCCGGACACATATGATGGAGAGTTCTTCCAAGAAGATGGGCTAGAAGGGTGATTTGAGATAGACTTAACTGAAGCTATCGGAATGGACGTAGATATTGAAATGGTTGTAGAAGAGGAGGAGGATGAGGTGCAAAATGATAATGACTTAGTAATCCTTGAAGGCAATGATGAGGTTGCGTCTTCCGATGGTGTTGAGATTGAAATGCTTGATAGTGATGATGAGAGTTATGATCCGGCTAACCCCGACACATATGAAGATTATTTTTAATCGATGTAATGTTATATGACTTTTTATTTCACACCTGTTTTTAAATACATCTTTTTATATGTGCTTATTTGTTTACTCTTAATTGCAGGTTGTTGGACAAATATGGTGGGTGGTTTCCTGAGGAGGAGGAGGGGGAGGAGGAGTAGGACGGCGGACGATGCAGAGCAGGCAGCGCAACAGGACGAGGCAGAGCAGGCAGCGCAGCAGCAGGCGACGCCTCAGGATGACGACGACCAGCAGCAGGACGCCTCAGGTTCAGGCGGCTCTAGTTCGAGGAGCATCTACCTGCGAGGCCCCGCGAGTCTCCCGCCGCGTCCCATACTTTGGGACAGACGGCCGCTGATTCGGCCGGAAGGGGAGAGGTATGTAACTTTATGTTCTTCATTCTTGTTCATATTATGTGTTCAAAATCATAATATAAACTAATACTTTTTATTTATCACTTGGACAGGTCTTGGACGGTTTTGGATTATGCTGGGGGTCATCGTCGCCCCCCCCCAACAACATCCTCGGCCTGCTGTGCAGGGAACACTTCCCTGGACTTGTGGAGTACGCCGGAGTGACGGGCCCAGCCTTCACCTTCGACCACTACGCCGTCGCCCCCGATGCAGTAGACCGGGACAGCACGGAATTCAATAACAAGGCGGAGCGGGTGAAGCAAGAGCTGTGGGTAAGTCTTAGTATAATGTAAAATATGTCGCATTCGTTGCAAATTCTTGAAATAATGTATGGATACATCGTTTTTGTATGCAGGATTTCTTCAGATGCGATGCTGGATACGAGGCTAGGGCGGATGTGGTGGCCACCACGAGCTGTAAGAAGCTCGTTGTGGACATGCACTATGAGGCCCGCATCCAGGCCATCATCACCTACCACGGCTCCGTCCTTGGGGAGAAGGTGACCAAACCTCAAGCCCGAACCATGTCGTTGACCAGGGAGCAGTACTTGCAGGTAAAGTCATGCATGTTTGGTACCAGTACTCAATGCATGAATTTTATTTTATCTTTTGATATGCACTTTATGTGTTTACTTTGCAGGTGATTCCACATTGGTGCGCCGCACATCCTCTGTGCTGGGAGCAGATGGTGGATAGGTGGTGTTCGGCTGAGTGGGACGAGGCGCACACAGCTAGCCGGGAACGGCGTTCGATGATGCAAGGCCCCTCCCACCACTAAGGCAGCCGGAGCCTGGGCCAATATGCCGAAGCATGGGTACGCCACCTTTTTTATTTAGATATATAGCACTAAGTTAGATATTATTTCTAACTAACTCGTTGGTTTTCGTTGCAGTCGGCGTCACATGGTGGCAGGCCTTGCTCCACCTTCTCGGCCTATGCTATGGCCCATAAGGGTAAGGCGACGTCCGACGTCACCTACAACCCGGATGACGGGCCCGAGGCCTACACCAACCCCGCCGTCTACAGCCGCCTCCATGACTACACCGCCATGGCGCAGGAGGTCCATGGCCCAGACTATGATCCGAGCACCGAGCTGATCGACCTCGATGTGCTCATGAGGGTCGGAGGAGGCAAGAGACATGGGCGGTACTGGATTGCCGACGGGGCAATCGACTCGTCCTCCACTCCCACTCTGTCTCAGGTGAGAGCAAGGAGCACGGGCTCGAGTCCAGCCATTCGACCTCGGCACGACAGCTCACAGCATCGCATACAGCAACTCGAGGTTAGTGCTTCTGTAACTCGTCCTTCCTTGAGTTATATACCTATTCTTTGAGTTACTATAACGTTGGCTTGTAATATTACAGACCCAACTAGAAGAAGAGAGGAGGGAACGTCACGAGATGGAGGCGAGGATGATGGCGGAGCGGGAGGCAGAGCGCCGGGCAGATCATCAGAGGATGGCGGAGATGTTCTAGTACATGCAGAGCCTTGGCGCCGCACAGGGCATCGCTCCACCACCTCCATTGTTCCCTCCAGTTGACCCTGCTCTCTTCCACACTCCTGTGAGTATCAAAATTGTAGTTAGATGTTTGTAATGCATCTGGTATAACACATGCAATCTCTTCTCTGTGCAGGGCCAATCTGGAGCGGCATCCAACAACCCTCCGGAAGGGTTCAGCCCAACGCAGCCCCGGTCAAACCGCCCACCTCCATGAGTGTTGTGTTTTCATTGTTTTAGACTTCACAACTTATGTATAGCACTTATGTTTGTGTTTGAGACTTATGTGAGACCTTGCGACGTTTGAGACTTATGTTTGTGTTTGATACTTGTGTTGAACACTTATGTTTGTGATGGATATTTATGTTTGTGGTGACGGTTTTATGTTTGTGTTGGCTATTTATGTATGTGATGTATATATGTGATATATATGTGATATCTTCTGTTTGTGTGGATGGAATACAAAAAACAAATAAAAAAGGTATATACTGGCCACTTTGCCGAGTGTAACACT
The DNA here is from genome assembly GCF_902167145.1 of Zea mays. Lineage (NCBI taxonomy): Eukaryota > Viridiplantae > Streptophyta > Magnoliopsida > Poales > Poaceae > Zea > Zea mays. The sequence goes on along the minus strand of NC_050099.1, from coordinate 39,811,033 downwards.
CGGCAAAGAGGCGCTTTGCCGAGTGTCAGGGTCATAACACTCGGCAAAGAGCACAGACCTGGGCACCGGCTTAGGTTCTTTGCCGAGTGTTATGTCGCTGGCACTCGGCAAAGAGGTCGGCTTTGCCGAGTGCCGCACAGAACACTCGGCAAAGAGCCTGACATGGGGACCCTCTCTGGCGGGCTCTTTGCCGAGTGTCCCAATTGGCACTCGGCAAAGTCGGCGGCTTTGCCGAGTGCTGCCTGGAAGACACTCGGCAAAGATAGCTTCTTTGCCGAGTGTCACCGGGGACACTCGGCAAAGCCGCCGTCTCCGTCACCCGGCGCCGTAACGGCCGCTTTTCTTTGCCGAGTGCTCGCTGGCACTCGGAAAAGAGGTTTGCCGATTGCCCGAGAAAAAGCACTCGGCAAAGAAGGCTTTGCCGATGCACTGTTTGCCGAGCCTTCTTTGTCGAGTGTAACACTCGGCAAAGGCTTTGCCGAGTGTTTTTAAGGCTTCGCCGAGTGCTTCAGGCACTCGGCGAAGCGATTGATTCCGGTAGTGTCCCCATGGTGGCGCCTTCGAGTGCTAATCAGATGAGCGAGGGAGAATAAAGGTTGACGAGTGCGTTTATAGAGGCATGGGAGAAGAAGTCTGTGCCGAGAAGGTCGGTAGATCGGCGACGTAGAATCAGGTGTTTCTGTTACGGTGCCCACGATCCCGGCGAGGAAGACGGATGCCGGCCTGACCAGGTGCCCCACCATGCAGTCCCACGCGCACGCAACCAGGGGGACTGGCCATGCGGCCCACGCGGCAGTGCCCAAACGCGCTGACGCACAGAGGCTGACCGAGGGAACGTGGGCTGACCGCAGGACCCGTTCATCAGTGGGCGCGATGCGTGCGTAAGAGGAAGAGCAGATGCGAAGGAAACCAAGGGTGGCGGCTAGGGTTTGGGCAAGCGCACGCGTTAATGGGCCAGGCGATGGGCCAGCGATTGAAGCTAGGGTGGCCGGTTGAGGGAGGAGGCCCAACAGAAAACTGTTTCCTTTAACTTTTCTTTTCTGTTTTGTTTGCTCTTTTATTTCAAATCTGAAATTCGAATTTCAAATTTTTTTGTATCAAATTTGTACTCCAATTAAATATTAAATTTTAAACATGCCATCATGGAATGAGTGTATTTATTCATAAATTTATTTTGTAATTTATAGTATTTCTTCTTCTAAAATCCAAATTCTAATTTATGTTTTAATCCAGATCTTCGACTCTTTATTATATTTTTATTGGTATTATTGTTATCATTGTTAGATGCACAAACAAATAAAACCCCACTTGATGCAACTTTTCTTTATTTAGTATTCTTATTGGTAGTCAGGGTTAATCCCAGGATTTGTTGTATGCAAAAATGAGAATAACAACACAAGTGGTCAAATGGTCTTTTTATATCCCTCATCTCATTATTTGGGTATTACATTTTGTGGAGTGAGGTTAGGTGATATCTCATCATATCACTCCACCTAGAATAATCTTCACCGTCAAATGTCGGTGGTTTGCCTAATGGGATGGAAAGTAATGGAGTATGCTTAGAAATGCGAGGATAACATAGGGGGATCTTACTATACTTCTTTCACTCTTGGCGCTTAGAAGTGACGGACGCGGCGTCGGATCCAGATGTAGAGGGCGAGGAAGAATCGGTCTCGTAGTAGACCACTTTCCTCATTTTTTTCTTCTTCTCGTCACTCTTGTGCGATCGAATGCGTGAAGGGGATCCATCCTTCTTGTTGTTGGCGGACTCCCTTGATGGAGCCTTCCCGTGGCTTGTAGCGGACTTCTCACCGCCGATCACCATCTTCTTGGCGTGATCTCCCGACATCACTTCGAGCGGTTAAGCTCTAATGAAGCACCGACTTTGATACCAATTGAAAGTCGCCTAGAGGGGGTGAATAGGGCGAATCTGAAATTTATAAACTTAAGCACAACTACAAGCCGGGTTAGCGTTAGAATTATGAACGAGTCCGAGAGAGAGGGCGAAAAACAAATCGCAAGCAAATAAAGAGTAAGACACAAGGATTTGTTTTACCGAGGTTCGGTTCTTGCAAACCTACTCCCTGTTGAGGTGGTCACAAAGACCGGGTCTCTTTCAACCCTTTCCCTCTCTCAAACGGTCACTTAGACCGAGTGAGCTTCTCTTCTCAATCAAACGGGACACAAAGTCCCCGCAAGGACCACCACACAATTGGTGTCTCTTGCCTCGGTTACAATTGAGTTGATCTCAAGAAAGAATGAGAAAAAGAAGCAATCCAAGCGCAAGAGCTCAAATGGACACAAGTCACTCTCTCACTAGTTACCATTTGATTTGGAATGAACTAAGGACTTGGGAGAGGAATTGATCTCTTTGGTGTGTCTTGTATTGAATGCTATAGCTCTTGTAAGGTGTAGGAAGTTGGAAAACATGGATGCAATGAATGGTGGGGTGGTTGGGGTATTTATAACCCCAACCACCAAAAGTGGTCGTTGGGAGGCTGTCTGTCGCATGGCGCATCAGACAGTCCGATGCGCCACCGGACACTGTCCGGTGCGCCAGCCACGTCAGCCGGTCGTTGGGTTCTGACCGTTGGAGCTCTGACTGGTGGGGCCTCTAGGCTGTCCGGTGGTGCACCGGACAGGTCCTGTAGACTGTCTGGTGCCCCTTCTGCGCGTGCTCTGACTCTGGCGCGCACTGTAGCGCATTTAATGTGGTTGCAGTCGACCGTTGGCGCAAAGTTGTCGTTGCTCCGCTGGCACACCGGACAGTCCGGTGTGACACCGGACAGTCCGATGAATTATAGCGGAGCGGCCTCCCATTTTCCCGAAGGTAGCGAGTTCAGCGTCAAGTTCCCTGGTGCACCGGACACTGTCCGGTGGCACACCGGACAGTCCAGTGCGCCAGACCAGGGTGCCTTTGGGATGTCTTTATCTCTCTTTATTTGAACCCATCTTTGGTCTTTTTATTGGCTTGTTGTGAACCTTTGGCACCTGTAAAACTTATAGACTAGAGCAAACTAGTTAGTCCAATTATTTGTGTTGGGCAATTCAACCACCAAAATCAATTAGGAAAAAGGTGTAAGCCTAATTCCCTTTCACGCACTTCTCGGGGTTGAGGCGAAGTCGTGCGTCCCGCATGTTTGCGAACGTCTCTGCGAGGTCAGCCAGGTGATCTTCTTTATTTTTGCTTGCGACGACGATGTCGTCCACGTACGTGAAAATGTTGCGGCCCACTTGGCTCTCGAGTACCATCTTGGTGAGGCGAGAGAAGGTTGATCCGGCGTTCTTGAGTCCCTCTAGCATCTTGATGAAGCAGTACGTGCCGAAGGGGGCGATGAAGCTGGTGCTGGCCTTGTCTTCCTCCTTCATGTGTATCTGGTGGTAGCCGGAGAAGCAGTCGAGAAGTGACATGACTTCGCATCCGGCTGCACTATCGACTATCTTGTCGATCCGTGGTAGCGGGAAATTGTCCTTGGGACAGGCCTTATTGAGGTTAGTGAAGTCGATGCACATGCGCCACTTGCCGCTTTTCTTTTGTACCATGACTACGTTGGCAAGCCACATAGGGTAGGTGATGGGTTTGATGAAATTGGCCTCCAGCAGGCGGTGCACTTCGGCTTTGGCGGCTTTCGTCTTTTCGTCGTACATTTTGCGCAGCCGCTGCTTTTTTGGGTGCACCGAAGGGTCGATGCCCAGACTGTGCTCGATGACGGTGCGGCTGACTCTGACCAGGTCGAGGGCGGACCAGGCGAAGACGTCCTTATTTCTGGAGAGACAGGAGATGAGTTTCTCCTTGTCTTGCGAAGTCAGGTCTTCGCTTATTACGACCGTTTGCTTGGGTGTCGCTGGGTCGAGGGGAACTGTCTTCGTTCCGTCGTTGCTCTGCAGCTGCGCTTTCACTTTTTCGTCGGTGGCTGGGCGGGTTGCCTCGGAGACTTCGCGTTGTGTTGTAAGGCAGTGTACATTCCGTTGACCTAGAATGAAGTCTCTTTCAATGTTGCACGCAGTCTGCTGGTTACCGTAAACCATTATCACGCCTTGCGGACCCGGAATTTTCATGCAGAGGTACAGTCCGTGGATGGCCGCTTCAAATTTATTGATAGAGCCCCGACCCATTATAGCGTTGTAGGGATAGACCATGTCGACGATGTCGAAGGTGACCTGTTTCGCTTCGCGCATTGGGTGCTACGCCAAATGACAGGGGTAGTTCTATCTTGCCCACAGGAAAAGTGCCCTTGCCGCCAAAGCCATATAGGGGGTTGTACGAAGGCTTGAGTAAACTGTGGCTGATGCCCATGCGGTCGAAGGCGTGCAGGAAGATGATGTCCGCTTGGCTGCCGTTGTCGACTAGGACTTTTGTAACGCCCTGAATTTGGGGGTAGAATTTTTTATTCTTTTCTCTCACCAAATTCGGGCGTTGCTCTTTTTTCTCTTCTTGTTTCGCTCCTCCTTCCCAATTTCAAACCAGTATGGTGACAGGTGTCTGTGTCATGTATGAACAAAACCTAAGTGTCATGAGTGTTGCATCATGCCGAAGCGCACTTCTTTGTCTGATGTCGCGTGTTCGTCTCGTTCCGTTTTAGATTTCGGTTGGCGATTGATTTCCTTTAATGGTCGTGCATGTCGTGGGTTTCGATCCGCGAAGTGGCCCGGCCCAACCCAGCCCAGCCCAGCCCGGCCCGCGCGCCCCTGGCGCCCCTGCCCTCTCCCTGTGCGCCCCCCTCCTCCTCTCCCTCTCTCATTTGGATTTCCCGCACTGCAACCTTCCTCTCCCTCTCCCACCTCTCTCTCCCTGTGGTGCCCTAGGGATTGGAGACGGCGATCACCGGAATTTGGACCCTGAGGTGAGCTCCCCTCCCTTCTTCTCTCTCTCCCTCTCCCTCTTCTTCTCTCCCCCTGCGCGCGCCCCCTCTTCTCTCCCCCTGCGCGCGCCCCCTCTTCTCTCCCCTGCGCGCGTGCGTCCCTGCGCGGCGGCGTGCCCCTGCTCCCCCGTGGCAGCGCCCGCCCCTCCCCTTCCCCGCGGCGGCACGGCCCCGGCGCGGCGTCCGGCCCCCGGCGCGGCGTCCGGCCCCCGGCGCGGCGGACCCGGTCCCGGCGCGGCCTCCCCGGCACCCGGCACGGCGTCCCGACCCCTCGGCGCGGTCCCCTGCCCCCGGCGCGGCCCCTGCCCCGGCGCGCAGCCCTCTGCGCGTGGCCCTCGCCCCCTGTGCGCGCCGTCCCGGCCCCGGCGCGACTCGCGTGGCCTCCTTTACCCCCCTAACGCGTTCCCGCGTGCGCAAACCCACGTGCGCGGTGATTATTTTTGGGTTTGTAGTTAATTTCAAACTCCGTAAGTTAGCGTGCTGCGTCGCGCGCTTCGTCGCGTGACGAATTTGTCTAATTTCAGATCCTATTAATGTGTTGCGTCGCGCGACGATCCATTTTAATTTTAGGTTGTTTAATGTGTGACGTCGCGCATGTAGTCACGCGACGTTCCACTTTAAACTCAGTTCAGTTGACGTATGTCGTCGTGCGTTTCGTCGCGCGAAGCTTAACGTCTCTTTATAATTAATGCAAGTGTCTCGTTGTGCGCTCTGTCGCGCGACGAGTCGTCGATTTCTTAATTCAATTTAAAGTGTTATGTCGCGCGTCTCGCCGCGCGACAATCCTGTTAATTCAATTTAATGATTAGACATGAAACATGACTTTACTTTATGCTAAATGTAGTGTCCACATTAATGCCCTTCAATTGAACGAGTGGTTTAATTTATAATAATGTAACGTGATCGTTTCTCGACTGTCTTTTCCTCTTTCTCTCTTAACCGTAATTGCGAGCTCGCGTGTAACATCTGTTTACTTACTGCATTCTACTGTATGGTGTAATGTTCTTTGTATTAAATGTGTGGATGTATGTATGTTTGCGCTCGCAAAGAGAACCATCTGGTTGAAGAGCTCGAGGAACTCGCAGGAGAAGCCCCTGAGCAGCAGTCGGTTGTTGGAGGCAAGTGTCCCTTGACCTATCTCTGTCCTATACATTATTTAATTCACCTCCCGCATTACACAGTTATACCTAAGGATTGACTAGCTTTTGTTATCCATGTCCTTGTTTACCTATTTGGGTTGGATTATTATTGTTTAGCTTTATGCTAATGATCAACGCTAATCAATGAACATGATGAGAATTATCAATGATACACTGTTTTCCCCTCTTTTATTATGATGTTATACTTGTGTCCTTCAAGGGGGCTCGAGCGGTTTCTCGAGTGCCTCTCCGTAAGGACCTGTTCGTTGGATGACCACCCGGGAAAACGGTGCAACCATGAGGGTGGAATGGGGTGCCCTTAGCTGAATAATTAGAGGATCCAGGGTGTAGTTCGCTTAGCCATCGTGCCGTCAATGGGGCTCGGTGTATGCGGCTCGCTCTGCCAAGCTGGGGTTTGACCCTTGGGGAGGAGTGCGGTGCATTTAGGAAACCTAACGGGCGGCTACAGCCCGAGGAATCTTTGTAAAGGCTACGTAGTGATGCCCTGCTAGACCACCTAGGTAGTGGTCAATGGGGAGTAGCTCTCTCCAGGCAGAAAGGGAATCACGGCTTGTGGGTAAAGTGCACAACCTCTGCAGAGTGTTTGAAAACTGATATATCAGCCGTGCTCGCGGTTATGAGCGGCCAAGGGAGCTCCAGTGATTAGTGGTACTTGATCAGAGATGTTCGGTTTGTAGGTGGCAATGAGATTGATGGTTCTTGGTTTTGACTCTGGTAATGGTAAGTGGTACTCTTTCCATTTGGAAAGGAGTACGTTTGGGTTAATAACGTGGGTTAATTCTAAAACTTGGCTTTCTCTACTAGTAATAATAATCTGACCAACTAAAAGCAACTGCTTGACTTACCCCCACATAAAGCTAGTCCACTACAGCCAAACAGGATACTTGCTGAGTGTGTTGATGTGTACTCACCCTTGCTCTACACACCAAACCACCCCCCCATCCCCAGGTTGCCAGCATTGCAACCACTGCTCAGGAGAAGATGAAGCCGTGGAAGGAGACTTCCAGGAGTTCCAAGACTACGATGAGTTCTAGGCATGGGTTAGCGGCAACCCCCAGTCGGCTGCCTGTGTAGGCCGTGTGTATCTATGTTTCTTTCCGCACTTTGATTTATTGTAAAGACTATGTGGATGTCTCAGACATATGATGTAATCGACTATTATTTCCCTTTTAATACTATTTGAGCATTGTGTGATGATGTCCATGTTATGTAACTGTTGTGTACGTGAATTGCTGATCCTGGCACGTACATGGTTCGCATTCGGTTTGCCTTCTAAAACCGGGTGTGACATAGGTGGTATCAGAGCCGTGCTGACTGTAGGACCGCTAACCTAGAGTAGAATGGTCGTTCTAAGGATTATAGACCTATGTCCCTGCCTTGACTTTGGTATCCCTTCAAAAGTTGGTCATATCGACCAAACCTATGTTCTACTATATATTATACCTTGCTAAAAATTGTGTTTTATTCTAATCCTTCATTTATTTATGGTTCATTACTTGCTGGTCATATTAGTTCTGTTCTCACTCTTATGCTTGCGGTGTCTTTTATAGATGGCTCGTCTTAGACACACCGCACAGAAGTCTGTCATCCCCTTCTTACCCTCTCGTCTCGCGGAGCGTTCGCTTCGTCGTCCCGTGGCCAACTTGGAGAGGCTGCACCACCGCCTGCATGAGGAGCAGGAGCGTCGACGACAGGAGCAGGAGCAGCAGGGCTCTTCTTTCTCGCTCCAGCAGGAGATAGAGTCTGTGAGGAGCTGCTCCCCCTGGAGGCGCCCCCTGCACCACCACTGGGCGCCCCAGCCTCTGGAGCAGCTGCTGGAGGAGACCCAGACGACGGAGGTGGCGACAGCAGCTCGAACCACGACACCGACTTTTCTGCTGACCAGGAACCGGAAGGATGGGTTGCTCGACCCATCACTCGCGACACTGCTCGCGGGTGTCACTTCCACGATGCGCTCGACACCCTGCTACGTCAGGCACTTGACCGGCATACTTGGTCCATCGAGTATCATTGTGTGGTCTACCAGCATAGTCACGGGGTCTACCCGGGCCGCTGGGAGGCGACCTGCTTGGTGCGCCGTCCGGAGAACAGTCTCTGGGGTGCGGAGGTCTGCTCAGAGCACTATTCCATCTTTTAGCGGGACTCAGCTGAGGCGGCCATGCAAGATGCCGCACGGCGTGCGCTTTCGCACTACTGCACAGTGCTCGATGGGGTAGCTGACGGTCTCAACCTGAAGTATTACCCCCGCCGTCCATCTGGCAGCACAGGAGGCGTGATTGTTTCACCTGTCGGTGAGGACAATCCTAGGTTGAGCAGCACAGTCAACCTAGCCACCGTGCTAAACACGGAGCTGGACCATGCACTAGACGAGCTGAGTAGGGCTCGTGCTGAGATCGCCCAGCTGCGGGCTGAGCGCGCGGAGCATCGTCACCTGGACGATGGTTCCCCCGCTCCCGTCGGGACTCAGCACCCGTACCGCTCACCTCGGCGTGGACACCAGTCTTATGGCAATCCCAACTGTAATACCAAGATAGACTTAGAATCATAGATCGTCAGAGTCGGATCTTGTAATTAATACGAAAATATACATACGTAGAAGCTATAGTCTTAGTGTTAGTCTCGCTCTTAGTTAGTCTTAGTTAGACAGGGTAGTTTGCTTATCCTGTGCATTTATGTTTGTCATGATGAATTATGTTTGCTTTGGATCTTTGTAATGACTGTCACCAGAGTGTGGGTATCCCCTGCATTTTGGTTTACCTGTTATGTTAATGGAGTTAGTTATCTAGTTGGGAAGCCTTTGATTCCACTTTCCTCTTTATCTGAGAAGCTGTGTTGGTCTGTGTTGGAGATCAGTGAAGATGCTCGTCTGTTCAGTGTTGTGGAGAATTCTATACTCTTTTCTTATGCTGCAAGATTTGCAAGACCAGTTCTGATGTGTGGTTGCATTCTGCAGATGTCAGAAAACAGTCGCAGAGGAGGAAGGCGTGCTTAGCAGGAGCAAGCAGCTCAGCAGGAATAGGTACCTCAGCAACAGCAGCTGCCGCCCCCGCCCCCGATGTCCATCGAGCATATGTTCCTGATGCAGACTCAGGCAGTTCAAGCCATTGGTCAGACTCTGGCCGCCATTCAACAGCAGCAGCAACAGCCACCCCCTCAACCTCAGCCTCAGATGCCCAGAGACAAGCGTGCTGAATTCATGAGAGGTCATCCCCCAATGTTTGCTCACTCTTCTGACCCCATGGATGCTGAAGACTGGCTGCACACTATGGAGCGGGAGTTGCATATCGCTCAGTACGATGACAGGGAGAAAGTCCTGTATGGTCCCCGTCTGTTGAGAGGAGCAGCTCAGTCATAGTGGGAGTCTTATCTCGCCACCCATGCCAACCCCGACACCATCACCTAGGAAGAATTCAGAGGTAGCTTTCGTCAGTACCATGTTCCTGCAGGTCTGATGACCGTGAAGAAGGAGGAGTTCCTGGCCCTCAAGCAAGGGTCATCGTCTATCAGTGAGTACCGTGATAGGTTTCTACAGCTGTCTCGCTATGCTACTGAAGATGTCAACACTGACGCCAAGCGACAGTACCGTTTCCTAAGAGGCTTGGTTGACCCTCTGTAGTATCAGCTGATGAATCATACCTTCCCGACGTTCCAGCACCTGATTGATAGAGCAATCATGACAGAGAGGAAGCGCAAGGAAATGGAGGATCGCAAGCGCAATCGTCCTCGTTTCTCAGGCAATCAACCTCAGCAGTTCAGGCAGAACCAGCGTCCACCTCCGCAGCAGCAATTCCAAAGGCAGTATCCTCAGCACCAGTATCAGAATCGCCAGAACAATCAGTCAGGAGGAGGTCAGTTTCAGAGGTAGAATCAGCAGGCACCTCGTCTTCCTGCCCCAGCAAACCAGCAGAACAATCAGGCAGCACCAGCTCAGGTTGGAAACAGAGCATGTTTCCACTGTGGAGAGAAAGGCCATTGGGTGATGCAATGTCTGAAGAAGGCAGCTCAGCAGCAGTCAGGCCCCAATGCCCCAGCAAAGCAGAATGTGTCTCAGCCTGGAGCAGGCAACCGCTCTCAGCCGCGCTATAACCATGGGAGACTGAACCACTTGGAGGCTGAAGCAGTTCAGGAGATCCCCGGCATGATAGTAGGTATGTTCCCAGTCGACTCCCATATTGCAGAAGTGTTATTTGATACTAGAGCAACGCATTCATTCATTACTGCATCATGGGTAGAAGCACATAATCTTCCAATAACTACCATGTCAACCCCCATTCAAATTGACTCAGCCGGTGGTAGAATTCGAGCCGATAGCATTTGTTTGAATGTAAGTGTGGAAATAAGGGGGATAGCGTTTCCCGCTAACCTCATAGTAATGGGTACTCAGGGAATAGATGTCATCCTAGGGATGAATTGGCTAGATAAGTATCAGGCAGTTATCAGTTGTGATAAGAGGACAATCAAGTTGGTGTCCCCACTAGGAGAGGAAGTGGTGACCGAGTTAGTCCCGCCTGAATCAAAGAAAGGAAGTTGTTATCAGATGGCTGTTGATAGCAGTGAAGCAAACCCAATTGAGAGTATCAAGGTTGTGTTTGAGTTCCCAGATGTGTTTCCAAAGGACTTACCAGGTATGCCACCAGAGCGGAAAGTTGAATTTTCCATAGAGCTTCTTCCTGGAACCGCCCCCATCTTTAAGAGAGCTTATAGAGTATCTGGACCAGAGTTGGTTGAACTCAAAAAGCAAATTGATGAGCTGTTAGAGAAAGGTTACATCCGGCCAAGCACCTCGCCTTGGGCCGCCCCTATCTTGTTCGTGGAGAAGAAAGATGGCACCAGAAGGATGTGTATCGATTATCGAGCTCTGAATGAGGTCACCATCAAGAACAAGTACCCCTTGCCCAGAATAGAAGATCTGTTCGACCAGTTGAGAGGAGCCAGCGTGTTCTCCAAGATAGATCTGAGGTCAGGTTATCATCAGCTCAGGATCCGACCTTCGGACATTCCGAAGACGGCATTCATTACCAAGTATGGGTTGTATGAGTTCACTGTGATGTCTTTCGGTCTAACCAATGCACCGGCCTTCTTCATGAACTTGATGAACAGTGTATTCATGGATTATCTTGATAAGTTTGTGGTGGTATTTATTGATGACATTCTGATATATTCACTGAGCGAAGAAGAACATGCAAGTCATTTGAGGATGGTATTGCAGATATTGCGAGAGCACCAGTTGTATGCAAAGTTAAGCAAGTGTGAGTTCTAGATCAGTGAAGTCCTGTTCTTGGGTCACATAATCAACAAAGAAGGATTGGCTGTGGATCCAAAGAAGGTGGCAGACATTCTGAACTGGAAAGTGCCAACAGATGCTCGAGGAATCAAGAGCTTTATTGGGATGACCGGATATTATCGGTGATTCATTGAAGGGTTTTCGAAGATTGCGAAACCAATGACATTCTTGCTAGGCAACAAGGTTGAGTTCAAGTGGACCCAGAAATGCCAGGAGGCCTTCGAAACGCTGAAAGAGAAGTTGACTACAGCGCCTGTCTTAGTCTTGCCTGATGTGCACAAGCCCTTCTCGGTGTATTGCGATGCTTGTTACACCGGTTTGGGATGTGTGTTGATGCAAGAGGGAAGAGTTGTGGCTTACTCATCCCGACAGCTGAAGGTTCATGAGAAGAATTACCCAATCCATGATCTAGAGTTGGCAGCAGTGGTTCACGCATTGAAGACATGGAGGCACTATCTGTATGGACAGAAATGTGATGTCTACACAGACCACAAGAGTATGAAGTACATATTCACTCAGTCAGAGCTAAATATGAGGCAGCGAAGATGGCTAGAGTTGATCAAAGACTATGAGTTGGAGATTCATTACCATCCAGGCAAAGCGAAAATAGTAGCAGATGCTTTGAGTAGGAAGAGTCAAGTCAATCTGATGGTCGCTTGTCCGATGCCTTATGAGTTGGCCAAAGAGTTTGACAGGTTGAGTCTCGGATTTCTGAACAACACACGAGGAGTCAATGTTGAGTTGGAACCTACCTTGGAGCGGGAAATCAAAGAAGCACAGAAGAATGATGAGAAGATCGGTGAGATCCGGCGACTGATTCTAGATGGTAGAGGCAAAGATTTCCGGAAAGATGCAGAAGGTGTGATATGGTTTAAAGACCGCTTGTGTGTTCCCAATGTCCAGTCTATTTGGGAATTGATTCTCAAGGAAGCTCATGAGACAGCCTATTCGATTCACCCTGGCAGTGAGAAGATGTATCAGGATCTGAAGAAGAAATTCTGGTGGTACGGAATGAAGAGAGAAATTGCAGAGCATGTGGCTATGTGTGATAGTTGTCGACGGATCAAGGCAGAGCACCAGAGACCAGCTGGATTGTTGCAACTGTTGCAAATCCCTCAGTGGAAATGGGATGAAATCGGTATGGACTTCATAGTCGGATTGCCTCGCACCCGAGCCGGCTACGATTCCATTTGGGTAGTAGTGGACCGCTTGACCAAGTCAGCCCAATTCATACCAGTCAAGACCAATTACAACAGTGCAGTATTGGCAGAGTTGTACATGTCTCGGATCGTTTGTCTTCATGGTGTGCCAAAGAAGATAGTGTCAGACAGAGGAACGCAGTTCACCTCTCATTTCTGGCAGCAGTTGCATGAAGCTTTGGGTACACATCTGAATTTCAGTTCAGCCTATCATCCGCAGACATACGGTCAGACTGAAAGGACCAATCAAATCCTTGAAGACATGTTGAGAGCCTGTGCGTTGCAGGATCAGTCCGGATGGGACAAGAGATTGCCTTATGCAGAGTTCTCCTATAACAACAGTTACCAGGCCAGCTTGAAGATGTCACCATTTCAGGCGCTTTATGGAAGGAGCTGTAGAACTCCGTTGCAATGGGATCAGCCTGGAGAAAAGCAAGTGTTCGGGCCAGACATTCTGCTTGAAGCTGAAGAGAACATCAAGATGGTCCGAGAAAATTTGAAGATAGCGCAATCGAGACAGCGAAGCTATGCAGACACCAGAAGAAGAGATCTGAGTTTTGAGGTTAGAGACTTTGTCTATCTGAAAGTGTCACCGATCAGAGGAGTCAGAAGATTCGGAGTCAAAGGCAAGCTAGCACCCCGCTACATTGGTCCGTATCAGATTCTCGCAAGGCGTGGAGAAGTGGCCTATCAGCTCAGCCTGCCAGAAAATTTGTCTGTTGTGCATGATGTCTTTCATGTGTCTCAGTTGAAGAAGTGCTTGCGTGTGCCAGAAGAGCAGTTGCCAGTGGAAGGTCTGGAATTCCAGGAGGACTTGACCTACACGGAGAAACCAGCACAGATCCTTGAGACTGTAGATAGAGTCACCCAAAGGAAGACCATCAGAATGTGCAAAGTCAGATGGAATCATCACTGTGAGGAAGAAGCAACCTGGGAGTGTGAAGATGATCTGATGGCTAAATACCCTGAGCTCTTTGCTAGCCAACCCTGAATCTCGAGGGCGAGATTCTTTTAAGGGGGATAGGTTTGTAACGCCCTGAATTTGGGGGTAGAATTTTTTCTTCTTTTCTCTCACCAAATTTGGGCGTTACTCTTTTTTCCTCTTCCTGTTTCGCTCCTCCTTCCCAAATTCAAACCAGTATGGTGACAGGTGTCCGTGTCGTGTATGAACAAAACCTAAGTGTCATGAGTGTTGCATCATGTCGAAGCGCACTTCTTTGTCTGATGTCGCGTGTTCGTCTCGTCCCGTTTCGGATTTTGGTTGGCGATTGATTTCCTTTAATGGTCGTGCGTGTCGTGGGTTTCGATCCGCGAAGTGGCCCGGCCCAACCCAGCCCAGCCTGCGCGCCCCTGGCGCCCCTGCCCTCTCCCTGTGCGCCCCCCTCCTCCTCTCCCTCTCTCATTTGGATTTCCCGCGCAGCAACCTCCCTCTCCCTCTCCCACCTCTCTCTCTCCGTGGTGCCCTAGGGATTGGAGACGGCGATCACCGAAATTTGGACCCCGAGGTGAGCTCCCCTCCCCTCCCTTCTCCTCTCTCTCCCTCTCCCTCCTCTTCTCTCCCCCTGCGCGTGCCCCCTCTTCTCTCCCCTGCGCGCGCGTCCCTGCGCAGCGGTGCGCCCCTGCTCCCCCGCGGCAGCGCCCGCCCCTCCCCTTCCCCCCGCGGCGGCCCGGCCCCGGCGCGGCCTCCCCGGCCCCCGACGCAGCGTCCGGCCCTCGGCGCGGTCCCCTACCCCCGGCGCGGCCCCTGCCCCGGCGCGCAGCCCCCTGCGCGCGGCCTTCGGTCCCTGCGCGCGGCGTCCCGGCCCCGGCGCGACTCTTGTGGCCTCGTTTACCCCCCTAACGCGTTCCCGCGTGCGCAAACCCACGTGCGCGGTGATTTTTTTTGGGTTTGTAGTTAATTTCAAACTCCGTAAGTTAGCGTTCTATGTCGCGTGCTACGTCGCGCGCTTCGTCGCGCGACGAATTTGTCTAATTTTAGATCCTATTAATGTGCTGCGTCGCGCGCTTCGTCGCGCGACGATCCATTTTAATTTCAGGTTGTTTAATGTGTGACATCGCGCGTGTAGTCACGCGACGTTCCACTTTAAACTCAGTTCAGTTGATGTATGCCGTCGTGCGTTTCGTCGCGCGAAACTTAATGTCTCTTTATAATTAATGCAAGTGTGTCGTTGTGCGCTCTGTCGTGCGACGAGTCATCGATTTCTTAATTCAATTTAAAGTGTTATGTCGCACGTCTCGCCGCGCGACAATCCTGTTAATTCAATTTAATGATTAGACATAAAACATGACTTTACTTTATGCTAAACGTAGTGTCCACATTAATGCCCTTCAATTGAATGAGTGGTTTAATTTATAATAATGTAACGTGATCGTTTCTCGACTGTCTTTTCCTCTTTCTCTCTTAACCGTAATTGCGAGCCCGCGTGGAACGTCAGTTTACTTAATGCATTCTATTGTATGGTGTAATGTTCTTTGTATTAAATGTGTGGATGTATGTATGTTTGCGCTCGCATAGAGAACGCTCTGGTTGAAGAGCCCGAGGAACTCGCAAGGAGAAGCCCCTAAGCAGCAGTCGGTTGGTGGAGGCAAGTGTCCCTTGACCTATCTCTGTCCTATACATTCTTTAATTCACCTCCCGCATTACACAGTTATACCTAAGGATTGACTAGCTTTTGTTATCCATATCCTTGTTTACCTATTTGGGTTGGATTATTATTGTTTAGCTTTATGCTAATGCTCAACGCTAATCAATGAACATGATGAGAATTATCAATGATACGCTGTTTTCCCCTCTTTTATTATGATGTTATACTTGTGTCCTTCAAGGGGGCTCGAGCGGTTTCTCGAGTGCCTCTCCGTAAGGACCTGTTCGTTGGATGACCGCCCGGGAAAACAGTGCAACCATGAGGGTGGAATGGGGTGCCCTTAGCTGAATAATTAGAGGATCCGGGGTGTAGTTCGCTTAGCCATCGTGCCGTCAATGGGGCTCGGTGTATGCGGCTCGCTCTGCCAAGCTTGGGTTTGCCCCTTGGGGAGGAGTGTGGTGCATTTAGGAAACCTAACGGGCGGCTACAGCCCCGGGGAATCTTTGTAAAGGCTACGTAGTGATGCCCTCCTGGATCACCTAGGTAGTTGTCAATGGGGAGTAGCTCTCTCCGGGCAGAAAGGGAATCACGGCTTGTGGGTAAAGTGCACAACCTCTGCAGAGTGTTTGAAAACTAATATATCAGCCGTGCTCGCGGTTATGAGCGGCCAAGGGAGCTCCAGTGATTAGTGGTACTTGATCAGAGATGTTCGGTTTGTAGGTGGCAATGAGATTGATGGTTCTTGGTTTTGACTCTGGTAATGGTAAGTGGTACTCTTTCCGTTTGGAAAGGAGTACGTTTGGGTTAATAACGTGGGTTAATTGTAAAACTTGGATTTCTCTACTAGTAATAATAATCTGACCAATTAAAAGCAACTGCTTGACTTACCCCCACATAAAGCTAGTCCACTACAGCCAAACATGATACTTGCTGAGTATGTTGATGTGTACTCACCCTTGATCTACACACCAAACCCCCCCCATCCCCAGGTTGCCAGCATTGCAACCACTGCTCAGGAGAAGATGAAGCCGTGGAAGGAGACTTCCAGGAGTTCCAAGACTACGACGAGTTCTAGGCGTGGGTTAGCGGCAACCCCCAGTCGGCTGCCTGTGTAGGCCGTGTGTATCTACGTTTCTTTCCGCACTTTGATTTATTGTAAAGACTATGTGGATGTCTCAGACATATGATGTAATCGACTATTATTTCCCTTTTAATACTATTTGAGCACTTTGTGATGATGTCCATGTTATGTAACTGCTGTGTACGTGAATTGCTGATCCTGGAACGTACATGATTCGCATTCGGTTTGCCTTCTAAAACCGGGTGTGACAACTTTGTGCAGGTCCCAGCCTGCCACGCTGTAGTTGATCACCATAGCGTCGATGTGGGGCGCGCTGCGTAGATCAACATCTCTGGCGTCGAAGGTTAGTGGCACATGTGACCACTTCGTTTGTACGACTGGGCCGGTGAGGGTGACGTGGTTGACACTTCGGTAATGATCCCTCTTTTACTGCTTCGTCTCGAAGTCGACGCTGGACCCTCTGGTGATCATGTGGATGACTCTGCGATATGGCTGATCGGCAAAGTCTTCTTGTTTTGGTGCTTGGGGGTGATTTTGGTGGTGTGGATTCGGTTGATGCGGAGGCGGGAGCGAGGGTGGTACAATTTGTACCTCCTGATGGTGCTGATATGCGTTGGGTGGATGTTGGGCGTGGTCGCCGTTGTATGGTTGTGGGTGGTGGTGGTGATATGTGTGCGCGACAACTCTCTGATTGTCGGCTGGTTGCGCTCGAGACATCATGTCCCTGGTGGCCTTTGTTTCCGGGCAATCCCTTGTTGGGTGTGCGCAATCCTCGCCATGGAACAGGCAGTAATATATGCGCGGTTGCTGCGCCCGTCCCCGGCCCGGCCTCGCGCGCCATTTCCGCGGCCCTAGGGGGATATTCCTGGCAGCGAGCGGCCTCACCGGCGGGGTGCTGGTTGGCTATGTTGTGCACCTGCTGCTGACTGTGGCTGTCCCGTCCGGAGTCTGACTGCGAAGGCCTTGTCCAGGTTCGGCTGGACTGCCACTACTAGAAATATGCTTATTTAAGACATACATCTTAAGACAAATATCAGTGCATTTTATAGAAGCGTCTTTTATCATATGGTGCTGAGTAAGGTAAGACGGTTTGTTGGATATCCGTCTTAACTGAAGAAGGTTTTTGAGACAGATATATGGGAGGAAATTTCTTATATTGATTTAATACAGTTTGATTTTGAAAACCGTCTTAAATAAATATAGCTTTTGAGGCATTAAGTTTACAAGAATTGTCTTATATTTTGGTTAGTATATTAGACACTTATATGTATGAAACCATCTCAAATAAAGATATTATTAGAGTCATCTAGACTATTCAAACTGCCTTAGATGTTAGTGAGTATACTAGAAACTTGTAAACATAATATCGTTTTCTTATGATATTTCTGATAAGACATATTGTGAAAAAAACGTAGTAAATAGTAAATTTTGCTTAAAGTGACTCCAAATAAAACTATACGTTTGAAATATGGATATTTTTTTATTTTCTCATTAACAATATATTCATATTTATAATATCGTCTATTTGTACGGTATAAGTAACCTAATAAGAAGTGGTTAATGTCATGGATATTTCTCTTTCTATGCGTTTTGCACATATATACAATATTTCTTAATGATATCTCAAAACCGCCCTTGTATCGTAGTGGTTAAAGACTGAGACTGCTCTTGGTAAGATCTTGGGTTTGATTATTCCAATCGCCTTCAATTTACTGAGTTTTTTTTGCAGGTGCCCACGCGGAGTCGCGGAGTCCGAGCGTAGCGTGGAGTCCTTCCGTGCGTTGGCCCACGCGGAGTCCGAGCGTCCAGCCCACGGTCTGCTCGGCGGCTAGGACGGAACTATAAATACATGTAAAACTTTCCTTTAATAATGCGGAGGGTCCTTGGGCTTCCTCTGAGACTCGATCTTGCGCTGATGGAGCTCTTCGGATCTAGCGTATTTCTCGAACGGCTGATAGAGCTCTTGGAGATTTTTTAGTGGGTCCCTGATGCAGTGACTGTATAGGACGCCAGCCTGAAGGCCACTGATGGCGTAGTGTATGGCGATGTGGTCGTCGACCGAAGGCAATTGTGACTTGAGAGTCAGGAACTTGCGGTAGTACTCCCGTAGGGTTTCCTTCTCTTGCTGTTTGCAGAGTGATAGCTCGGCCAAAGCATCGGTGTCGGGTCGGTATCCTTGGAAGTTGAGCAGAAACTTGTCCCGGAGTCCTTTCCAGGAGTCGATGGACAATGGGGGCAACCTGGTGTACCAGGTCAAGGCCGGACCCTCGAGGGCGATGATGAAAGACTTGGCCATTGTGGCGTTGTCCCCTCTGGATGATGCGACGACGATTTGGTAGCTCATGATATATTGTGCTGGGTCGGTGCAGCCGTTGTACTTGGGTAGGTCCCTGCCCTGAAGTTGGCGGGCCACGGTGACACTTGGAGTTGCAGAGCCAGGGGGCTTCGCTTATCAAGGTAGTTGATGCCTTGGAAAGCTACGGCGTGCGGGATGAAGGGCCCGCGCTGGGGTATGAATAAGTCTCCGGCTCGCACGCGCTATTGGAGGGCGGGCCGTGCTGCAGATCGTGCTGGCCTTCGCTCTGCATGAGCGCAATCTCTTGCTCGAGTTCCCGGGCTCTCTGCTCCTCGTCTCGTATCATCTGGCGCACCTTGGCTTGCGCGGTGACACGTTGGCGCTTGGCCTCGAGGATGTCTTTCTGTTTTTGGAGGTTGCGGTTCTTGATGCGCAGGGCCCATAGTTGTAGCTGTTCTTCAGCTGAGACGCCGATGACTTCGCTGTCCTCTGTTGCGTCTTCGCCCTCTGGTGGAGCGAAGCCTGGGGGTGGTGCTTGTGGTTCTCCGGAGCTACAGGTGCGTAGGGTGCATTCGAGAGTGGGTTGTTCGTGGCGCTGTCTCTTGTTGAGAACTTCGTCTTCGCAGGCTTCTTGGGGGTGTTGTCTGCGAGGGCCTTGCCTTTTTTCTCGGCTAGCAGCGCTGCCTTCGCTGCTTCGGCGACGGATGGGGCTGCCTTCGAACTAGCTCTCTTGGGTGCCATCGCGGGTAGTTTGTTCGTAGCACGAACGATGTGCGCCAAATGTAGGAACTTGCTCTCCTGGGCAAGTAGATCCAACGGGGAAGTGGAAAGAGTGCAAGCAAAGTTTAATGTGGGATGGTAATTGCTCTGTTAATCTGGCCTCTCAAGGGCACTGTACGGGGGTATTTATAGGTACCCGAGTGTCCAACGTCCCAAGACAAGGATGTTTATGCCCTCGGATACCCGGACTATCCCTATAATATTCTCATAAAAGGAGGTTACAGACCGTTATTACAGAAAAGCTATTACAGATGAGGCCCGTAATATGCTTGTCCACGCGGGGCCCGTTACAGACTTACAGTGGGCCAAATTCCGCGTGGGCCTCCGGGCGAGACGAGGACGCGGGACTAACAGACTACGTCGGAGTCTGAATCTGGCCTTCGTCTTGCGATGGAGATGACAAAGGGCAACTGCGCCGACCATCTCGCCTTCGTTGGTGCAGCGAAACGACGAAGGCTTCGCGTGAAGGGTAGCGTCTTCGCCTTCGCCTCAACAGACTCCATCCTCAATTATATTTCATAAGAATAGATCTACTTCGTTATTCAGCTTCCAAAGGAGGATGACTGCTGTCAAGTACCTGAATACACGTAGACCTGGTTTGATAGACTGAAAAAATGAGTTGACATACCAACTTAAAGTAGTCTACACAAACCTGGGGCACACAACTAACAGGATTGAACATGGGGATTTCGTGTCATGACAGAGAAGAGACTCACCCACCGTATCTCGGCGGAAGGTGCCACCTTTCAGCTCCAGAACGCCCAAGGAGACCGTAGATCTATGAGAAGTCTGGTGCGCATGCCAATCATGAGATCTAAGGCGCAGGCATGGCACGCGCTGTCTCTGATCCGGGAGGAGATGAGGAACGCCGCCGCCTTCGTCTTTGCTCTCTGTGGCACAGAAACATGGCACGCCCTGACTCTGGCTCTGGCGCTGGCTCTGGCTCTGACTCTGACTCTTGCTCTGGTCGGGGAAGAGGAACCCCCGTCGCCATTTTCGTCTTTGCGCGGTTAGGGGGAAGAAGTATCTATCTTGTTGTCGTTCCTGTTTCGCTTGCTAGGATGACGTAGCATACAGACACGTGGGCCCGTCACCGTCTCACGGTACGTCGGTCTCAGGTTTGGGCTTCCCTGCTCCTTTTGTCTACATCCGTAATGGGCCCACGGATCCACGTCAATCTGGCCCTGGGCCGGCAAATATTTGGCTATACGAAAGCCGAAGCCGCCGGCGCATGCGCTGCGCCACCACCTTCCTCGCTCGGTCCAGCGCGAGCTTGAGCTCCAGCTCGAACACTCCTCGTTCACGATGGACGCGACCCACTGCGGCAGACAGGTCCATGCCCGTCAGCAGCTCCAGGACGATAACGCCCAGGCTTTGATTTCAGAGTTGTTATTTTATTAGGTGGTTAATTACAAACAAACCGCTCCTAATTTGTTGGATGGTAGTTTCGCGCGGTTGTTTGGGCGAACCAGCTACCTGGCTCCGATTCGAGCGGAGGAGCCAGATAGCCTCTCATCTCATCGCCCAGGCTCATGATTATATTATATTATATATAAGCGAGCCAGATAGCCTCTCATCTCATCCCGTGCTATCTCATCTCATCTCGTAGCACAGGCACAGCACCTCTGCGTCTCAAGATTAGAGATCGATTAGCAGGGCGAGACGGCGAGTTGATAGTGCTTATTATTCGATTCGACGACCCAATCTGATCTAGCTGGTGACCACCTACCACCATCATGTGCATCATGTTGATGAACGACGGCCACAGCGGCAGGGCTAGCATCCAGCCACCGCCGCAGGTCCTCGCCTCTGTTCCCTTGCTCGTCTACGAGTACGAGGATGCTGCCGCTGTTGATCCAGCAGACGACTCTGCTCCTACCGCCTTCAAGATGCTCATGTATAGCCTGCCTGAGCGGAGCATCGTCTACACGCACGACAATAGGCCTCCCATGATGATGGAGGGCAACTTCTGCTTCACCACGCCTCAAGGATGGCTGGTCATCCTTGGACAAGAGTCGGAGGCCTCTATGTGGCATCCGCTCACCGGGGAGACCATCACCCTGCCACCCATACACGACATCCCCGTCACCTGTAAGTGCCTCCTCACCCACAGCTCCGTCGCCCACCCGGACTGCGCCGTCGTTCTCCTCGACGTCACCGACCCTCTCATGTGGTTCTGCCGTGTCAATGGAGAGGCTGATCGGAGGAGGTGGGGGCAGCACGCCTACGACATTGGTGACTACTTCTTCCCCGAGGAGTTCCGCACCCCCACTACGCCCACCAAGAACGTCATCCATGACGTCGCCGCGCTCGGAGGGAAGCTGTACTTTCGCTTCACGGAATCAGATCAGCACAAGATGGGCGTCGTCGACTTGGACTTCCCGTCTGATCCTGGCCATCCTCCCACCGCAGTGTTCGATGAGTTTGATGTCTGTGCAGAGTTCGACCTCGTTCCCGAGGGCATTTGCGCTGCTTGCATCCACTTGGTAGAGTCCATGGGCGAGCTTTTGGCTATCTGCTACTACTACGTGGATTTCGATCCCACCAATATTAGCTCAGCTCGTATCTTCAAGATGGAGAAAACCTACGACGACGAGGACGAGGAACTTGTGGCCTGGCGCCCGGTGGATGATGTTGGGGACAGGGCTTTCCTATTGACAGGCACCAACATGGCAACTTGGTGCTATGCAAGCACCAATAATCTTAGAGGGAACACCTTCTACTTTCTGGCCCACTTAGTATCTGGTCACAGGGATCTATGCATCTATGATGTCCAGAAGCAGACTATGGAGGTTGTCCAGGTTCATGATTATGAAGATATGGAGATCGTGCGCACAATGCCATACTGGATTAATGTACCTCCATGTTAGTATTAGCCCATTAGATTATATTTTATTTTAATTACTATAGCTTGCTCCTACTATTACATAGTACCTTTTTATTTAGTATACCTTGCTGCTACTACTTAGTATATTTGATTCAATAAAAATGTAATTTGCTCCGATTTTTAGCACTGTTCGTGTATGGATGGCTGAGTTGGATGTATGGATGACCCGAATATATGGTTGACATTATTACTTCTAAAATATTGTTGAATGGATGTTCACAATAAAATTTTCTTATGATTCAATGTATTAATATGTCTAATACCGCTTGAATCCAATAAAGATACAATTCGTCCTGGAATTGGCGTGTTTCAAATCAGATTAGTAAAAGGGTGCTCTGAAATCATGCATTCTCCTCTAGAACGAGCAACTAAGGTTCGGTCAGGCACCTAAAAGTGAATCCATACCCATACCCAAGAAAGATTCAATATAGAAAAATACAATCCTTTTCTTTTCTGTATCTCATACCAAAACATAATCAAATATATTTTTTCTTATCTTTTTATCGTTCCTGTCAATGTCACCATGTTTTTTTACGTCATGAACCCCCCATCATATCCCATATAGAAAAACACAATCAAATTACACGCAACTATACCATTCATAAATGTGCCTTGAAATAAAATTCTCATCATGTTTTTTTCCTATGTCATAAAAAAGCCCATCATATTCAATATAGAAAACACAAAGTCCATGCAAGTATAACTTTTCCAAGTGTGAGTTGAAACAAAATTCTCGATGCTTAGAAGTTCACATACTGTATATTGCTAAGATATATTTTTCCTCGCGAGGTCATCCGATTTCCATTCCACAAAAAGGAAGTACAAGAGAGTTTTAGAACGGCAAAAGAAGAGGAGGTTTAAACAGAAATGCTATCCTATTACATCAACTAATGCTCTGCGGCGTCACAGTCCAGTCGTCGACAACATTAAAATAGAGAAAAGCGGCAGATAAGTTTAAACCTGAAACAACCTCGATATGCCTCCTAGCGATCCACTCATGTTGGTTGATTCTTGTCCTCCTCCAGTAGGTTGCCACTAGTCTTCTCCTACTGCACATTCTCTTCATGTTGTAGTGCTACCAGTATTTCCTGTTCTACCTTCAATAAACGCTTCACGCTCCATTTCTTTGAAGAGACATGTACAATATCTTATCAAAGCACATGCCAGACGAAGAATCGCAATAGAATTTGACACTTCTTTTCACACCACACCATTTTTAACACTAGGACACCAACTTCAAGTGTTCATCTTCCACAGAGCTTATACATAGATTAGGCACTTACATGTAACCAAATGGTGTGTCCATTGGTATGGATGCGTCGTACAATTGTCTCCTAGGATTAGATACTCATTCGTTGCACCCCTTCCCGTGTATAAATATGTACAAAGATCAATAGAAATGACACTTTTTCCATTCTCTACTTTTCACTTTACATTCTAGCTTTCTACACGTTATCATGCACGTAATTGAACACCAAAAGTGGCGACGGTATCATGCAGAGTTCGACCTCATTCCCGAGGGCATTTGTGCTGCCTCCATCCACTTGGTAGAGTCCATGGACGAGCTTTTGGCTATCTGCTACTTATACATGGATTTCGATCCTACCAACATTAGCTCAGCTCGTATCTTCAAGATGGAGAAAACTTGTGGTGACGAGGAACTTGTGGCCTGGCACCTGGTGGATGATGTTGGGGACAGGGTTTTCCTCTTGACGGGCACCAACATGGCAACTTGGTGCTATGCATGCACCAATAACCCAAGAGGGAGCACCCTCTACTTTCTGGTCCACTTAGTAGCTGGTCATAGGGATCTATGCATCTATGATGTCCAGAAGCAGACTATGGAGGTTGGTCAGGTTCACGACCACGAAGATCTGGAGATCATGCACACACAGTCATACTGGATTAATGTACCTCCGTGTTAGCCTTAGCTCATTGCATTTTATTTAATATAGCTTGCTGCTACTATTACTTAGTATATTGATTCAATAAAAAATGTAATTTGCTCCGGTTTTTGGCACTGTTCGTATATGGATGGCTGAGTTGGATGTATCATGTATGGATGACCTGAATGTATGGTTGAGATTATTACTTCTAAAATATTGTTGAATGGATGTTCACAATAAAATTTGTTATGAGTCAATGTATTAATATGCTAATATTGCTTGAATCCAGTAAAGATACAATTGGTCCTGCATTGGCATGTTTGAAATCATATTAGTAAAAGGGTGCTCCGAAATCATACATTCTCCTCTACGGTCAGGCACCTAAAAGTGAAACCATACCCATATGCAAGATAGATTCAATATAGAAAAATATAATCGTTTTCTTTTTCCTGTCTCATACCAAAACATAATCAAATCAATTTTTCTTATCCTTTTATCTTTTCTGGCAATGTCATCATGTTTTTTACGTCATGAACCCCCCCCCCCCCCCCCCAATAATATCCCATATAGAAAAACACAATTAAATTGCATGCAACTATACCATTGACAAATGTGCGTTGAAACAAAATTCTCATCATGTTTCTTTCCTACGTCATAAAAAAGCCCATCAATTCAATATAGAAAAACAACGTCCATGCAAGTATAATTTTTTTGCCACACTAGCTACCATGCCATCTTATTTATGACGAACATATTCGTCACAAAACTACCACGTGACAATGATATAATGCTATACTCTATGATGATTTGGGCCTTGTTTATGACGATTAAGAGTGTCATAGATTTTATGATCAATACATTTTTCGTCACTACATTTTAACATTTTTTCTCTTTCGTGACAAAAATTCCTTTAACACATACCTTATGTGACGATGATATTTTCGTCATCAAGTCGTCACACAACAAAGATTATGATAAAAAAATCTTATTTATGATGCAATGAGAATGTCATAGAACATATCGGATGTGTTTGGCAGCACTCTCCGCCAGCTCTGCTCCACTTCGCTCCTTGCTTCCGGCTGCTCTCACTCCTACCTCCTCCCATCTACTTTGTCAGTGCATGGAGTGGGTATTGTTATGACAAAGGGCATGTTTGGTATATCTTTTTTCTGAAGTGCTTTTCTAAAAATCTGAATTCTTGAATAATCTAGCTGTCACAAGAATCTAGACATCACAGGCCTTCGTGTGGAGGAAGATGAAAGAGTTCATATGATTTTAGGAAGCGGAATCGACGAATTCCTTCCTCTGAAACGACTCAGCACATGAAGTGTTCTTAGATAAATAGGCTGAGAAGCAAAACGTTTGGCTACCAGTAACTGATTCTGACATCAAGAATCCGGACAGAAACCGAAATAAACAGGCTCATAGGCCGCAACATGGCTTTTAAATACTGTTGATCATGTCAGGGGTGTCCAACGGAAAGGTCCTGCCCTGGATGATGTCACACGAACACTGCTGCAGGCACAAGCTACACAGCCACGTACATGTATACGAAGCAACTGACAGATCTAGGGGTGCGCTTTTGACATCATACATTTAGGAGTCCCTCTGCCCGACAGCCCAAGGCTAAAAGCTTCTCGCATAGCAGGTGTTAATGGAGGCAAGCAATCAACTGCCTTCGCCAAGTAGCAAAAGTTTAACAGCAGGGCAGTTCTATGTAAACAAAAAGGGTCCATGGCATCCTCCAGAGGAGGGACATTCACCATCTCTAGTTCACTCCAAACTCTTAAAACGGTACATAAAAATGATTTCCAACAATGCCCTCGGCTTCAAGCGCCGTACGCTGAGCTCCTCGCTTAGGCCACCAGAGTGCTTGCAGTGGTTGACTCGCTGCAGTAGAGCAAGAGTTGTCAGCTACATTACAAGTAAAAGCATCAAAATAGCAAGCCACTTGACAGAAACGCAGGCGCACACAACATAACACAAGAAGTCAAGAACTATGCAGGGATTAACCCATGCAGTGTATTAATACAACTTAATGCTGATGGCAGCTCATTTGGTCACACGGGCCAGATTTTCATAACATTGCTATTGCGTGCCAAAGGCAACAAACACACTGCACACTAGTAATACCCTGCATGGCAAGCCTCCATATTCCAGCTGTGCATCGGATATGGAGTATGCAGGCGAAACTAAGTGATTGAAGCCTCTACTTTTAGTCCAAAATGGAATATGGGCATACCGAAACATCATCAACATAGCAAGTCCACAAACTCATGGAGCTGGGGATACATCTTATGCACTCTATGAAATTGCACCAAGATGGACATACTACAGCTAGCTATATGGAACAATACCGTGCAAAATATAGCTCACAGATGCATTTCATATAAGAGTGTTCTTTATCAAACACTACCTAATTCTAGCAGCTTCACAATTACTTCCAGCACCAAAAGACCATGGCTCAAATCATCTATAATTTTAACCAGCCTTATAATATCAAGCTTCACACACGGAATTGTAGTGATTACATGATTAGGTAGCAAACAATCAGTAGCATCTGAATACAATCAACAATACACTGACATTAAAAAATTACTACAATACTACACATCTCCTCTGTAGAGATCACCAGACACAGCAGATCAACAATTAACAAGTTAACCAAGCTAATGCCACTTACTTCAGTAGTCATGCTAGTACAAACAAGAACAAACTACAATGCATGGGTTTGAGTGACTTACTACTTCCACGTGGGTGGAAGCTTCTTTGTGCGCTTGTAGTAGCGGGCAAGGCGGTGGATCCTGCTCTCGACAAGAATGAGCCTGAATTTAGAGTCTTTGTCCTTCCTGTTCCTCTCAAGGTGCTTCCTTATCGCCACCGCCTTCTTGATGAGGAAGTACAGGTCCTCCGGGATTTCGGGTGCCAGCCCTACACGAGCACATGAAACATGAATACAGTACAAATCACAAAATGCCAACAAGCCGAGGTGGAGCTTCATTAGGGCCATGGCCCCTCCTAGTTTTGCAATTCTATAAAGGATGCTTCAGTATCTTGGTATATTTTCCTGATGAAGCTTTAGATTTGCTAGCCTCACACTCCATGTACATCAGGCTCCGCCACTGGCAACATGTGAATCGAGCGATAGGGATGTAAATGTAATTCTCACCATGGGCCTTGAGGATGCGGAGGATTTTGCTGCCGGTGACACTCTTGACAAGGGGGATACCGTGCTGGTCACGGAGCAGGACGCCGATCTGCGACGGCATCTGTCCCTTCTTCGCTGCCTTTGTGATCATCTCCTCCACCTACCAGGCGACAACACACGTCAACGAACCAAATCCGCATTCCCAACAATAACGAACCAGACGACGGCCGAATGGAATGGAGTCGAAGGAGAGGAGAAGGCTCTCACGTCGGAGGCGGCGGTCTTCAGCCAGGTAGGAGGCGTCCTCTTGTACGGCAGCGCCGACGACGAGATACCCTTCCTGCGTCACGGAGCCACGCAGCCGCCATCAGCACACAGATTCACCACACTAGAAGCAATACCACCAGTGCTACGAGGAAGAGGACAGGAGGGTTACCCGCGGCTGTGCATACGCCCCATGGCGGCGTTAGAGTGTACTATTCGGACGACGGCGAGCTGGCGCTTGCAGCAGCGGCGGCGGCGCGAATAGGAAAGAGACGCGAGTGCGATAGGAGGGAGACGGATTAGGGTTTTCGATACTATTCAACTTATCTGAGAGATTTTCATCTCGACCCTTATGAATACTATTATTGACAGATATCATGGCAAAAACCGCTTCTACCCTTCTAGGCCGTGACCGTGAGATAGCAATTTTACTTATAGATCCGAAACCCGACCGGTGCACGGGTGAAGATTTTGACCCGTGGTTGCACCGCATCGACCTAAAGTTTTACGGGGTTAACCCATGATGACTCACATACACCCAAAATTTAATTTATTCTTTATTTTATAAAAAAATAATATACAATAGCAGTTATTTGAATAAGTAAATTGGCTAATAATTAATGAAATGTTTTATTCATGCTCAACATGAGAAGACTTAAAATTTGTAGATTTAACTCACTTATTGTTGTTACTTAATTACTTATAGCTAATTTATTGTTTCTAAGTAAAAAACAAATGGGTGACCTCAAAACCACCCGAAACACGATGAGTTCATATGCGGGTTTGGAATTGCACCCGCATGTGCGATAGCAGGCGGTTTCATGTAGACTTCTCAGGTATGATTGCAAACAGGTTTTTGGTCCACCCGACCCAAACCCCACTCGTTATCACCCAGTCGGGAAAATGATCATCGTGGGCCCCGGGGCCCACTAGTCAGTAGAAGTGCGTGGGAAAGGTCCACCCTGAAAAGGACCCGCCTCGTATAAAACCCATGGCACCGAGCCAAGGATCGGGCGAGGCAGAGACACAAAGGGGGTCGGCGGATCTAGAGGAAGCCACTCGGGTGGATTCCATGCCGGACCAGGACTAACCCGATGTGCTGCATTAGCTGCGCCTAGCGCCGAGCCACAGAGGGTGAGTCGGACCACTTCCCACTCATAACCTATGGGCTCCTAGGCCTGTGGCCCATTCATGACCTATTGACCTAGGTCTAAGTGTCATGGCCGCCTACAGGCCCCGCAACATGATGAGTCGCGCCGAGACCTAGGCTACGACGGGCAGGGGTCGGTGCGGCACAGAGATGGTGAAAGGGTGGGCCATTTCCAATTATTTTGGTGATTAAATGCTCAACACATTACTCAGAACTAAAACTCCTCTTATGAGCATGAGCACAAGTGTTTATAAAGCAAATTGAAACAATCAAGTCCAAAAGATTAAGGAAAATAAGAAAGCACTTTTGGGCTTGAAATTGGACATATTGCAAACCTCTATGAATAAAAAAGATAAAGGTATGTTTCTAGCACTTAGTCATTTGTTTTAGGTGCTAACAATGTTCATCTAAGTATTAGGGAACTTCTCAAGTCGAGCCAACATATAGTAAAGAATTTTGGCTAAGTATGGCCAGTCTCGGCCTCACAGGACAGTCACCCGAGACGCGCTCGGGCGAATCATGACTGCGCTCGGACGAGTCGGAGATGCGCTCGGGCGAGTCGTGACTGCGCTCGAACAAGTCGGAGATGCGCTCGAGCGAACCGTGACTACATCTCCCGCCAAGGTCGATCTCGGGCGAATCGGAACCGTGTCTCCCGCCGAGGTTGGCTTC
Organism: Zea mays; assembly: GCF_902167145.1. Classification (NCBI taxonomy): domain Eukaryota; kingdom Viridiplantae; phylum Streptophyta; class Magnoliopsida; order Poales; family Poaceae; genus Zea; species Zea mays. Next base: position 39,781,779 of record NC_050099.1, on the reverse strand, counting down.
GGTCGAATCGGAATTGCGTCTCTCGCCGAGATTGGTCTCGGGCGAATCAAAACTATGTCTCCTGTCATGGTTGGTTTCGGGGCGAATCGAAACTGCGTATCCCGCCCGAAGTTGACCTCGGGCGAATCGTGACTGCCTCGGGCAAGTCGTGACTACCTCGGGGTGAGTCGTGAATGCCTCTAGAGAGTTGTGGCCTCGGGTGAGGTGTGGTCTCGGGCGAGCTATGGCCTCGGGCGAGTCGGTGTGCCAGACGATCGAAGGCGTACAACGATCGGCTCGGCGGATGAAGGAAACAGATCATTGATTGTTCAATCCTATGCACATAGACAAAGAAGCCAGATTGCTTCCCTAATGAAGAACCAATGGCTGCTAGGCTCCCTAGGGCTATAAAAGGACCCCCTTGACGCCATAGAGCGGTACCCCATGCAACACAACATAACATCATAAGAGCATACAATAAACTCTGAGACTCTGATCATGTTTTGGTTCATTCAAGAGAGATTTGAGCACGTTTTGAGTTGAAACTCTATCGGTTTTCATTCGTGCGCTCTTTTTCTCACTTGTGTGCGTGGTTTTGCTGCATTTGTGCTCTTGTGTGTATTGCTACTCTCTCCCTTACTCTTGTTCTTGATTGTGATCATACTGTGTAAGGTGTGAGAGACTCCAACTTGTAGAGATTCCTCACAAACGGGAATATAGTATAAGGAAGACAATCGTGATACTCAAGTTTGGTCTCTAGATCACTTAGAGGGCTTGAGTGCAACCCTCGTCCAATAGGACGCCACAACGTGGAGGTAGGCATCAGTGGAACCACTGGATAAATCGCTGTGTCTCATTGTCTACTTTCTTTCATTGTGATTTTGTTTTTCCGAGCTCTCCAATTCACTTTCATTATTGCTCTAGTTTCAATACACATCTTGCGAGAGCAATTAAGTGAAGAAATCCTCCTTCTATTCTCCATTGAACTTGGTTGTAGATTTCACTAACCCCATCTATAGACAAAGTTTATCGTTAGTTAAGTTTTCGCAGGATCACATATTCACCCCCCCCCCCCCCGCTCTAGGTGCTCTCAGACGGCATTGATGGTGCTGAGACTCTTCGCCACCCACGTCGACCACCATAAAGAGGACAATCAGGGAAACCTGGATGGCTATGACATGTATGGACAAACGCAACCTTACCACAGGTATTGAAAGTCGCCTAGAGGGGGTGAATAGGCGAAACCTGAAATTTACAAACTTTAAACACACACTAAGGCCGGGGTTAGCGTTAGAATTAAATCGGAGTGCGGAAGATAGTTCTCCTTGCTTAGAGTTGCTCAATCAATGCGGATAACGTTTGGGAGCAAACTCAAATCAATATGAGCAAGGGAACTTTAGAGAGAGGAATGAGGGGAAACAAATCAAGTGAAGATCAATGCAAGTGAACACGGTGATTTGTTTACCGAGGTTCGGTTCCAAAGAACCTAGTCCTCGTTGAGGAGGCCACAAAGCCGGGTCTATTCCAACCCTTTCCCTCTCTTAATCGGTTACACAGACCGGTCGAGGCTTCTCCTTAATCAATTGGGTCACTAAGACCCTGTAAGGATCACCACACACTTAGGTGTCTCTTGTTAGCTTTACAAAGCACTTAGAGAATGAGAATAAGAAAGGAGAAAGCAATCCAAGCAACAAGAGCAACAAAAGAACACAAAACACCCTCTCTCAAGTCACTAATGAATTGAGTTGATTTGGAGGCTTGGAGAGGATTTGGTCTATTGAATGTGTCTTGGAGTGAATGCTATTGCTCTTGTATTGAATGTGAAGTTCATAATTCTTGGATGGTTTGAATGGAGGTGGCTGGGGGTATTTATAGCCTCCAACCACTACCTAGCTGTTGGCTGAATTTGCTGTCGATAGGCACACCGGACAGTCCGGTGGTGCACCGGACAGGACACTGTTCAGTGTCTGGTGCGTGCCACGTCAGCGACTTGTTGGGGTTTGGAGCGGTTGACCGTTGGAGTCCTTTGTACTGTAGCTGCACCGGTGGAGATATAAACAGTTGATGGAGTACCAGGTGGTGTTAATCGCCTCCACCCAAAACCGATCCGGGTGTCTTGTATTCATCAAGCATGGTCCTTGCCATGTCTAATAGAGTTCTATTCTTCCTCTCCATTACACCATTTTGTTGAGGTGTGTAGGGAGAAGAAAACTCATGCTTGATGCCCTCCTCCTCAAGAAATCCTTCAATTTGAGAGTTCTTGAACTCTTTTCGATTGTCGCTTCTAATCTTTTTGATTCTCAATCCGAACTCATTTTGAGCTCGTCTCAAGAATCTCTTTAGGGTCTCTTGGGTTTGAGATTTTTCCTGCAAAAAGAATACCCAAGTGAAGCGAGAATAATCATCCACAATTATAAGACAATACTTACTCCCGCCGATGCTTATATAAGCGCTCGGACCGAATAGGTCCATGTGGAGTAGCTCAAGCGGCCTGTGGGTCGTTATGATGTTCTTGTGTGGATGATGAACTTCAGCTTGCTTTCCTGCTTGACATGCGCTACAAATTCTGTCTTTCTCAAAATGAACATTTGTTAGTCCTAAAATGTGCTCTCTGTTTAGAAGTTTGTGAAGATTCTTCATCCCAACATGAGCAAGTCGACGATGCCAGAGCCAACCCATATTAGTCTTAGCAATTAAGCAAGTGTCTAGTTTAGCATTGTTATCATTAAAATCGACTAAATATAGCTGACCATTTAACACTCCCTTAAATGCTACCGAATCATCACTTCTTCTAAAGACAGTAACACCAATATCAGTAAAAAGACAGTTGTCGGCGTTTCGACCCCGGGGGGGTCCCTGGACCGATGAGTAAATTGTCGCCGCGTGCCCCAGCCCAGATGGGTCGGCGCGAGACGGAGCGCGAAGGGGGGAGACAGGCGTAAAAGGGGAAACCCACGGCCTTCGTGTTTGTCCCGCGCCCAGGTCGGGTGCGCTTGCAGTAGGGGGTTACAAGCATCCACGCGGGAGGGAGCGAGAGGCTTACGCGAGCGCTGTCCCGTCCTTCCCCGCGCGGCCAACCCTCTGTAAGAGGGCCCTGGACCTTCCTTTTATAGGCGTAAGGAGAGGATCCATGTGTACAATGAGAGGTGTAGCAGTGTGCTAACGTGTCTAGCAGAGAAGAGCTAGTGCCCTAAGTACATGCCGTCGTGGCAGCCGGAGAGGTTTTGGCACCCAGTTCATGTGGTGTCGTGGTGTAACACCCAGTTTGTAACATATAATAAATGAGGAGAAATTAATTCCTTTATCTATATGTGTGTGTTATTTCTACTCACCATCACATGTGGACACCTCACTTATATAAATGAATAAGTAACAAAAGGCACTCAAACAAATTATGCATCATGCTGGCATCTTCTTTTATGTGCATTTTGGTGACAATATAAAAATAATATGACAGGAAATATATTAAAGTTCAAAAAAGTGGAATGTAATATCTAAAAGAAATTTTGGGAATATGAGAAAAGAGAAGAAAAGTACTATAAATATAAACATATATAAGTTTAATTAGATAATTGTACTTGAGAATAATAGATTGTGAACCTACATTTTTGGTTCATGAGTAAACTTCACCATAACACTTGAAATTCAAAATTTGAAGGCATAAACTTTGGGAAGAAAAGAAAAAAAAGAAAAGAAACCTAACTGGGCCTAATCTCTCTAATCTGGCCCATCTCTCCACTTTCCCCTACGCGCGGTCAGCCCAACTCCGCTGCCCTGAGGAGCCCAAATGGCACATCTGCGCCTTGCCACTGCCCGGTGGACCTGACCCTCAGCGATTTCGGTCGCACCTCCATTTCTTGCGTGGCTCAGTCTCACTGGCCGGTGGGGCTGCCTTGTCGGGCCGTCGGCTACCTCGCGAATGTCGCGAGTCTTCCTCGCTGAACTGAAACCCGCCGTTCATGCGTGGATATCACGGCCGGATCCCGGGGCCATTCCGCCCGCCGAACCCGCGGCAACTAGCTCCGCTTCTTGCTCCGTAATGGACGCTGCGAGTTCGCCGTTGGGACTAAGCCCACGTAGGTCCGCACACTTACCAATGGTGCTCGTCGACCGATCGGGTCTGCAGGTGGAGATCTCTGGTCAACAGAAGCCGCAGCCATTGAACCACCTCCGCGGCAATCGGGGGCAGTTGCAACCACCCCACCGCCTCGGCCTCCTACCCTCTCCCCTTCTTATCCCCTCAGCTGCGACTCCAAATCGAAGGAACTATTGCCGACAGGGGATATCAAGCACGGCGATGCTCGGGGTGCCGCTGTGGGGGAATCCTCAACGTAGTCGTCGTCTGCGCCTTCGGTGGTGTCGTGGGTCTTCCTTAAGCCGTGGAGAGGGCAATCGTGTCCGTGTTTCACGAGTTCGGCCACCAGCGTCGTCAGAATCCTTCACCGCCGCCGCAGATCCGCCCCGTGCCGCTGCCGGTCACCCTGCGACTCTAATCACCGGTGAGAACCTAACTAGCATGTCCTGATTGTCCTTCTCATAGCGTTGCGAGGCTTAGATTATGGGTTAGCGCATGCAAACGCCGATGGACTATACGCCGGCCATGCCGCCGCCGCACTGGCTGGCGCTGCCGCCGTGTAGGGCGCCGTGGGAAGGAGGACTCGTGGACGGTAGATGCACGGATCTACGGCCCTGATCGCACCAAGTCTGGAAGGAAATCAGAACCATTGGATTAACAGTATCCGGTTCGGATCCGTGTTAGGAGATTTTGAATCCGGATCATCGAAACTCAATCGGACGGCTCGGGGTTATAGGGGAATCATCGTCGATCGATATAATCTGGACCGCACTCTTTAGATCTAACGGCCCAGATACAACCATACCCCTTCGCGGGTACATTTTTCTAAAGAGACCCTAGAAAACCTTTCTATCAACCCGCGGTCCACTGGGTTGTTCTCTGTGTCTCAAGAATTATTACACTAGAGCCCTTGACCTTTCTGATTATTGAGGCGCAATCCAGGGAGAGGAAAATCAGATTAAATAAATTAGAAAATGTATTTTTAATACAAAAACAACTCCTAGAACTTATTTATTCCATAGAAAATTCATTTGAACTCCAAATTACTTCATTCCAGTTCCTAAAATTTTGTAACTTTATTCTTTAGCACTTAGTGTCTCTGTTTTGTCATGACAACAGTAAGAAAATTAATCTCACACTTAATCCTATTTTAAACACATAAAACCTTTGAAAATTCATAACTTAAATTCTATAACTCCAAAAATTATGATTTCTGTTCCTAGGATTTTATTTTAATGTGTAAATTATTACTGTGTATTTTATGTATAAGTTTGGTGTATTGTTAATTTCTCTATATGCACTGTGCTTGTTTGTATTGTGGCGAGTAGAAGAGCCCGTGACCGAGGATCCTGGTGAGCAGCAGGTTGAAGTAGCTGAGCAGGAGCTCATTGAAGGCAAGTTGTGCCCTTGACCACTTTTTACCCAACAATGTTCTTTAATATCACTTATCCATGCATAGGTTAATTTTGATGGGACCCAATAGGTCACCCTAGATTGTTTATCTCAGTACCTTGTTTACCCCTGAATCACTTGGGTAGTTTGCTATTGCTTTATATGGTTTTGGGATAATCATTTATTACCTCTATGTTCCAATACTTTTTGTTATTCTATTTATGTTCATGTTGAGATCATTAATGTTAATTGGAACATAGAGCTTAACTTGAGAACCACGTGCCACCACAAGGGTTTAATGGGACGCCCTTGGCTGATTAATTAGGAAAGCTAGTGGAAGACTACCTTACCCGAAAGGGGCAAGGGCAGTAGGGGAGTGGTCAGTGTAGGGAGGTCCCTGGTTGATTTTGCTGCGATGGCGGTCAGCCAGGAACCCTGCATTGGAACTTCCTATAAACTGTAGCGGGTTTTTGGAAGCTAGTGGAACTTTGTAAAGGCCTCGTAGTGTTGCCCTGCCGCGCTTCCTAGGTAGAGGTGTATGGGATTCGCGACCCCTTGGCAGATGGGTAGCATGACTTGTGGGTAAAGGGTACAACCTCTGCAGAGTGTAAAACTGGTATACTAGCCGAGCTCACGGTCATGAGCAGCTCAGGACTCTCTGATGTTTAAATTATGGAACTTAAATTCAATTTTGTCATTTGCATTGCATGGGTTTATTATTAATTTGTTCTATTACTTTATTTAAGGTTTGGTATTTACTTACACTTAGTAATTGCTAATAAAATTTTGATCAACTACTTAAAAGCAATGCTCAGCTTTAACTATTCTCTTTGATAAGCCTTACACTCCATGAGCTCCCACCTTTGGTGAGTTCATGTCACATTATTCCCCACGACTTGTTGAGCGACGAACGTATGTGAGCTCACCCTTGCTGTCTCACACCCCCTCACAGGAGAAGAGCAGGTGGTTCAGGAGGAGCCACAAGGCGAGGAGTTTGATCTGATCTAGGTGGCGTTTCTCAGTTGACATTTGGCGCCAACGATCCTTAGTTCGTTTTACTTTTACCTTTTATTTTGTAATAAGTCTTCCGCTATGTAATAAGTACTCTGATGTTTTATGACATTTATCTCTATACACTCTGTTATTATATATGTTGTCTTCTTGGCGCATGTATGAGATGCACCTGGCTTTGTTCCTTAAAACCGGGTGTGACAGAAGTGGTATCAGAGGAAATGTTGACTATAGGACGAAACCTAGATAGAAATGGACAACCCTTATCTACTTACCTTACTCTGATTCATTCTATACTTACCTTATCTTGATCCTATCTCACCTTTTGCTGTCATACTCTGATTACTCTTATCTTTTCAACTCTAAGACAAGATGGATTTCACACCTTGGAATCCTACATTTATGACCTTCTTAAGAGATAGGACACCTAAGACAAAAAAATTTCTTTATAAAAAATGTTGGTTGATTGTTCTGATGAGAAAATGCTTGATTTGCTTCTTTGATTGATTGAAACATTACAGACGGGCATCTTAGCATGTACCATCATAAGGTAATGTATTAGCTTTAGTGGATAACACACTAATATACTTAGCTAATAAATCCCCCGCAGTAACATTCCTCGTAATTGCTCGCCTTATCTACAATTCTTCCTTTCTTACCCTATATTTCTAACCCAGATGGGCTACCCCTATAGTGTTAGAAGAGAGCACTATAGGCGTGATCCTTGGTATTTCATGGTTAAGAAAGGCAAAGGCAGTTTATACACTATGCTAAAGGAACCATAGAACTCACAAGCCTTAAAGGAGAAAGATTTCAAGTTCTAATTGCAGTAACCACCTCATCCAAACGTGCGATGTTCTTCATACCTGAGGGGTTTGATGGTGACAACATCCGTGTGGATAGAGATTTTCCGGATGTCTTTCAGAGGAGTTACCAGGGATGTCACCAGATAGGGAAGTTGAGTTTGTTATTGATCTCTTACCTAGAACTGCCCCTACTTTCAAACGGCCATACAGGATGTCTGAAGAAGAGTTAAAGGGACTGAAGAAGCAGTTAACGGAATTACAAGAGGTTGGGTACATTCGTTCGAATTCTTCACCTTAGGGAGCGCCAGTTCTATTTGAACAGAAGAAAGATGGATCGCAAGGGATGTATGTGGATTATAGGACCCTTAATGATGTTACAGTGAAGAACAAGTATCCGTTGCCCCGTATTGAGGATCTATTTGATCAGATGAGAGGTGCAAGAGTATTTTCGAAGATTGATCTCCGATCGGGATACCATCAGATGAGGATTAGACCATCGGATATTCCCAAGACGGCTTTCTCGACTCGATATGGATTATATGAGTTTACTGTTATGTCGTTTGGATTAACCAATGCACCAGCGTATTTTATGAACTTAATGAACAAGGTGTTTATGGAGTACTTGGACAGATTCGTCGTGGTGTTCATCGACGACATTCTTATTTATTCACAGAGTGAAAGTGATCATGAACAACATCTAAGGTTGGTGCTACAGAAGCTACGAGATAACCAGCTATATGCCAAGTTCAGCAAGTGCGAGTTTTGGATTGGCGAGGTGCCATTTCTTGGTCATATTATTTCTAATGGAGGAATTTCAGTGGATCCTGCTAAAGTCATGGAGATAGTGGCGTGGAGCATACCCACTACAGTTACTGAGGTCAAGAGTTTTTTTGGGACTTGCAGGATACTATCGGAGATTTATTGAAGGATTTCCTAAGATTGCCAAACCTATGACTTCGCTTTTGGAGAAAGGAAGAGAATTTAAGTGGGACGAGAAGTGCCAAGACAGCTTTGATCAACTGAAGTTGAGATTGATGTCACACCAGTATTGGTTATGCCAGACCTACAGAAAGGATTTGATATCTATTGCGATGCCTGTGGCCAAGGCTTGGGATGTGTGCTCATGCAAGAAGGACATGTGATTGCTTACGCGTCTCGTCAGTTAAGGAAACATGGATTGAATTACCCCACTCATGACTTGGAATTGGCAGCCGTTGTGCATGCGCTTAAGATATGGGTGCATTATATCATGGGAACCAAGAGCCAAGTGTACACGGATCATTAAAGTTTGAAGTATATATTCACTCAGAAGGATCTCAACCTTAGGCAACACCGCTGGTTGGAGCTTATTAAGGATTATGATTTGGAGATTCACTATCACCCAGGCAAGGCAAATTTGGTTGCAGATGCCTTGAGTTGAAAGGAGCATGTTCATTCAGCTGTTGTTGCCCAGCTACCCGATGAGATTGTTGAGGATTTCAGGAGACTTAACCTGGGATAGTTGCTCATACTGAAGGAGTTACTATTGATGTGGAACCTACTTTGGAGCAAGAGATCCGCAAAGGACAAATTGGTGATGCTAAAATAAAAGAGATCAAGGATCTGATTACTGAAGGTCGAGTTCCGGAATTTACGGAAGATGAGCAAGGCACCATATGGTTCAAGGACAGGATGTGTGTTCCTAATATTAAAAGCCTTCGAGAGACTATTTTAAAGGAGGCCCATGACTCAGATTATTCTAATCATTCTGGAAGTAGCAAGATGTATTAGGAATTGAAGCGGAAGTATTGGTGGTATGGATTGAAGGTAGATGTGGCTACACATGTGGTTATGTGCGATGTATGTCAAAGAGTTAAGGCTGAACACCAGAGGCCAGTTGGACTACTGCACCCACTGAAGATACCTGAGTGGAAGTGGGAAGAGATTGATATGGATTTTATTACTGGATTGCCTCGCACCCGGAAAGGATATGATGCTATATGGGTGATTGTGGATAGATTGACTAAAGTGGCTCACTTTATTCCTGTCAAGACTACTTATAAAGGTTCTCAGCTAGCAGAGTTATATATGATTCGGATTGTATGTTTACGTGGAGTACCAAAGAAAATCGTGTCTGATCGAGGTTCGCAGTTTACCTCAAGATTTTGGAGAAGCTTTCATGAGAACATGAGTACGAAGTTGAATTTCAGTACAACTTATCACCCTCAGACTGATGGACAGACTGAAAGGACAAATCAAGTATTGGAAGATATGTTGAGAGCATGTGCCCTTCAGCATGGAGGAAGTTGGGATAAGAGTCTACCTTATACTGAGTTCTCTTATAATAATAGCTATCAGGCCAGTCTGAAGATGTCACCTTTTAAAGCTTTATATGGGAGGAAGTGCAGGACTCCTTTGTATTGGGATCAAACTGGAGAAAGACAATTCTTTGGGCCTGAACTGATTCAAGAGGCAGAAGAACAAGTCCGTATAATCCGAGAGAATTTGAGAGTGGCTCAAACCAGGCAAAAGAGCTATGCTGATAATAGAAGAAGACCACTTGAATTTGAGGAAGGTGATTGTGTGTACCCCAAGGTATCACCACTTCGCGGAATGAGGAGATTCAAAGTTAAGGGCAAATTGTCCCCTCGCTATATTGGACCATTCTTGATCTTTAGGCGAATTGGGGAGATGGCATACCAACTCGAGTTACCGGATAGTCTATCGGATGTGCATAACGTGTTCCACGTATCTCAACTAAAGAAGTGTCTCCGTGTCCCTGAGGAACAGTTACCGATGGAAGAGCTTAGTGTTCAGGGTGATTTGACTTACACGGAGTACCCGATCAAGATTTTGGATACCTTGACTCGAGTTACGAGAAATAAGGTGATAAAGATATGCAAAGTGCAATGGAGTCACCACGGTGAAGATGAAGCAACTTGGGAAAGAGAAGAAGAGCTTCGCATAGATTTTCCCCACCTTTTCCCTAGATCTTCTTAAATCTCGAGGACGAGATTCTTTTAAGGGGGGTAGGATTTGTAACACCCAGTTTGTAACATATAATAAATGAGGAGAAATTAATTCCTTTATCTATATGTGTGTGTTATTTCTACTCACCATCACATGTGGACACCTCACTTATATAAATGAATAAGTAACAAAAGGCACTCAAACAAATTATGCATCATGCTGGCATCTTCTTTTATGTGCATTTTGGTGACAATATAAAAATAATATGACAGGAAATATATTAAAGTTCAAAAAAGTGGAATGTAATATCTAAAAGAAATTTTGGGAATATGAGAAAAGAGAAGAAAAGTACTATAAATATAAATATATATAAGTTTAATTAGATAATTGTACTTGAGAATAATAGATTGTGAACCTACATTTTTGGTTCATGAGTAAACTTCACCATAACACTTGAAATTCAAAATTTGAAGGCATAAACTTTGGGAAGAAAAGAAAAAAAAGAAAAGAAACCTAACTGGGCCTAATCTCTCTAATCTGGCCCATCTCTCCACTTTCCCCTACGCGCGGTCAGCCCAACTCCGCTGCCCTGAGGAGCCCAAATGGCACATCTGCGCCTTGCCACTGCCCGGTGGACCTGACCCTCAGCGATTTCGGTCGCACCTCCATTTCTTGCGTGGCTCAGTCTCACTGGCCGGTGGGGCTGCCTTGTCGGGCCGTCGGCTACCTCGCGAATGTCGCGAGTCTTCCTCGCTGAACTGAAACCCGCCGTTCATGCGTGGATATCACGGCCGGATCCCGGGGCCATTCCGCCCGCCGAACCCGCGGCAACTAGCTCCGCTTCTTGCTCCGTAATGGACGCTGCGAGTTCGCCGTTGGGACTAAGCCCACGTAGGTCCGCACACTTACCAATGGTGCTCGTCGACCGATCGGGTCTGCAGGTGGAGATCTCCGGTCAACAGAAGCCGCAGCCATTGAACCACCTCCACGGCAATCGGGGGCAGTTGCAACCACCCCACTGCCTCGGCCTCCTACCCTCTCCCCTTCTTATCCCCTCAGCTGCGACTCCAAATCGAAGGAACTATTGCCGACAGGGGATATCAAGCACGGCGATGCTCGGGGTGCCGCTGTGGGGGAATCCTCAACGTAGTCGTCGTCTGCGCCTTCGGTGGTGTCGTGGGTCTTCCTTAGGCCGTGGAGAGGGCAATCGTGTCCGTGTTTCACGAGTTCGGCCACCAGCGTCGTCAGAATCCTTCACCGCCGCCGCAGATCCGCCCCGTGCCGCTGCCGGTCACCCTGCGACTCTAATCACCGGTGAGAACCTAACTAGCATGTCCTGATTGTCCTTCTCATAGCGTTGCGAGGCTTAGATTATGGGTTAGCGCATGCAAACGCCGATGGACTATACGCCGGCCATGCCGCCGCCGCACTGGCTGGCGCTGCCGCCGTGTAGGGCGCCGTGGGAAGGAGGACTCGTGGACGGTAGATGCACGGATCTACGGCCCTGATCGCACCAAGTCTGGAAGGAAATCAGAACCATTGGATTAACAGTATCCGGTTCGGATCCGTGTTAGGAGATTTTGAATCCGGATCATCGAAACTCAATCGGACGGCTCGGGGTTATAGGGGAATCATCGTCGATCGATATAATCTGGACCGCACTCTTTAGATCTAACGGCCCAGATACAACCATACCCCTTCGCGGGTACATTTTTCTAAAGAGACCCTAGAAAACCTTTCTATCAACCCGCGGTCCACTGGGTTGTTCTCTGTGTCTCAAGAATTATTACACTAGAGCCCTTGACCTTTCTGATTATTGAGGCGCAATCCAGGGAGAGGAAAATCAGATTAAATAAATTAGAAAATGTATTTTTAATACAAAAACAACTCCTAGAACTTATTTATTCCATAGAAAATTCATTTGAACTCCAAATTACTTCATTCCAGTTCCTAAAATTTGTAACTTTATTCTTTAGCACTTAGTGTCTCTGTTTTGTCATGACAACAGTAAGAAAATTAATCTCACACTTAATCCTATTTTAAACACATAAAACCTTTGAAAATTCATAACTTAAATTCTATAACTCCAAAAATTATGATTTCTGTTCCTAGGATTTTATTTTAATGTGTAGATTATTACTGTGTATTTTATGTATAAGTTTGGTGTATTGTTAATTTCTCTATATGCACTATGCTTGTTTGTATTGTGGCGAGTAGAAGAGCCCGTGACTGAGGATCCTGGTGAGCAGCAGGTTGAAGTAGCTGAGCAGGAGCTCATTGAAGGCAAGTTGTGCCCTTGACCACTTTTTACCCAACAATGTTCTTTAATATCACTTATCCATGCATAGGTTAATTTTGATGGGACCCAATAGGTCACCCTAGATTGTTTATCTCAGTACCTTGTTTACCCCTGAGTCACTTGGGTAGTTTGCTATTGCTTTATATGGTTTTGGGATAATCATTTATTACCTCTATGTTCCAATACTTTTTGTTATTCTATTTATGTTCATGTTGAGATCATTAATGTTAATTGGAACATAGAGCTTAACTTGAGAACCACGTGCCACCACAAGGGTTTAATGGGACGCCCTTGGCTGATTAATTAGGAAAGCTAGTGGAAGACTACCTTACCCGAAAGGGGCAAGGGCAGTAGGGGAGTGGTCAGTGTAGGGAGGTCCCTGGTTGATTTTGCTGCGATGGCGGTCAGCCAGGAACCCTGCATTGGAACTTCCTATAAACTGTAGCGGGTTTTTGGAAGCTAGTGGAACTTTGTAAAGGCCTCGTAGTGTTGCCCTGCCGCGCTTCCTAGGTAGAGGTGTATGGGATTCGCGACCCCTTGGCAGATGGGTAGCATGACTTGTGGGTAAAGGGTACAACCTCTGCAGAGTGTAAAACTGGTATACTAGCCGAGCTCACGGTCATGAGCAGCTCAGGACTCTCTGATGTTTAAATTATGGAACTTAAATTCAATTTTGTCATTTGCATTGCATGGGTTTATTATTAATTTGTTCTATTACTTTATTTAAGGTTTGATATTTACTTACACTTAGTAATTGCTAATAAAATTTTGATCAACTACTTAAAAGCAATGCTCAGCTTTAACTATTCTCTTTGATAAGCCTTACACTCCATGAGCTCCCACCTTTGGTGAGTTCATGTCACATTATTCCCCACGACTTGTTGAGCGACGAACGTATGTGAGCTCACCCTTGCTGTCTCACACCCCCCCACAGGAGAAGAGCAGGTGGTTCAGGAGGAGCCACAAGGCGAGGAGTTTGATCTGATCTAGGTGGCGTTTCTCAGTTGACATTTGGCGCCAACGATCCTTAGTTCGTTTTACTTTTACCTTTTATTTTGTAATAAGTCTTCCGCTATGTAATAAGTACTCTGATGTTTTATGACATTTATCTCTATACACTCTGTTATTATATATGTTGTCTTCTTGGCGCATGTATGAGATGCACCTGGCTTTGTTCCTTAAAACCGGGTGTGACACGTGGCCGTCGGAGGAGCGCTGGAGCATGGCGGAAGGACAGCTGTCGGGGCTGTCGAGTCCATGCTGACGTCTTCTTGCTTCCGTAAGGGGGCTGAGAGCTGCCGTCGTCATGGAGCATGCGGGGCGCCATCATTACTTGTTTACCGGGGCGAGCCAGATGGGACGCCGGTCTTGTTCCCCGTAGCCTGAGTTAGCTTGAGGTAGGGTAATGATGGTGCCTCCTGTGACGTGGTTGGTCCGAGCCCTGGGTTGGGCGAGGTGGAGGCTCCTCCGAGGTCGAGGTCGAGTCTGTCTTCCGAGGCCGAGGTCGAGTCCGAGCCCCTGGGTCGGGCGAGGCGGAGACCGTCGGCTGAGGCCAAGGCTGAGTCCGAGCCCTGGGGTCGGGCGAGGCGGAGTTCGTCGTCTTCCGGGGCTGAGCCCGAGTCCGAGCCCTGGGATCGGGCGAGGCGGAGTTCATCGTCTTCCGAGGCTGAGCCCGAGTCCGAGCCCTAGGGTCGGGCGAGGCGGAGTTCGTCGTCTTCCGGGGCCGAGCCCGAGCCCTGGGATCGGGCGAGGCGGAGTTCGTCGTCTTCCGGGGCTGAGCCCGAGTCCGAGCCCTGGGGTCGAGCGATGCGGAGTTCGTCGTCTTCCGGGGCTGAGCCCGAGTCCGAGCCCTGGGGTCGGGTGATGCGGAGTTTCCTATGGCGCCTGAGGCCGGACTTGGCTGCTATCAGCCTCACTCTATCGAGTGGCACAGCAGTCGGAGCGGCGCAGGCGACGCTGTCCTCTTGTCAGGCCGGTCAGTGGAGCGGCGAAGTGACTGCGATCACTTCGGCTCTGTCGACTGAAGGGCGCGCGTCAGGATAAGGTGTCAGGCCACCTTTGCATTAAATGCTCCTGCGATACGGTCGATCGGCGTGGCGACTTGGCCAAGGTTGCTTCTTGGCGAAGACTGGGCCTCGGGCGAGACGTAAATCCTCCGGGGTCGGCTACCCTCGCCCGAGGCTGGGCTCGGGCGAGGTGAGATCGTGTCCCTTGAGTGGACCGAGCCTTGACTTAATCGCACCCATCAGGCCTTTGCAGCTTTGTGCTGATGGGGGTTACCAGCTGAGATTAGGAGTCTTGAGGGTACCCCTAATTATGGTCCCCGACAGTAGCCCCCGAGCCTCGAAGGGAGTGTTAATACTCGCTTGGAGGCTTTTGTCGCACTTTTTTGCAAGGGGACCGGCCTTTCTCGGTTGCATTTTGTTCCGGTGGGTGCGCGCGAGCGCACCCGCCGGGTGTAGCCCCCGAGGCCTCGGAGGAGTGGTTTGACTCTTTCGAGGTCTTAATGCGTTTCGCGATGCTTCGGCCGGTCTGGTTGTTCCCTTATGCGAGCTGGCCGTAGCCCGGGTGCACGGTCGGGTCCCAAGTTCTCGGGCTGGTATGTTGATGCTGTCAACGGTTTGGCCGGAGCCGGGTTTTGCGAGAGCAGCCCCCGAGCCTCCGCACAGAGCGAGAGGACGGTCAAGGACAAACTCGACTTTTTTACATACGCCCCTGCATCGCCTTTCCGCAAGGAGGAGGGGGGGAGCGCCATGTTGCCCTTGGAGGGCGCCGAACATGGTGTCTCCAGTGAGCTGCTAACGGGTAATCCGAGTGGACGCCCGTGCCCCATTTGTTAGGGGTCGGCTAGAGGCCCGGAGGCGCGCTCCAAAAGTACCTGCGGGTGATTTGCCGGACCCGGTCCCCTTTTGACGGGGTCCGAGGGCTCGATGCCTCCCTCTGATGGGATTCCGTTACAAGATCGTTCCCGCTGGTCTCGAAAATGTCCTAGGGTACCTCGGGAGCGTAGCTCGAGCCTTGGTTATGTATCGAACGTACCCAGGGTCATCCCTCGCTCTGCGTCTGAGGCAGCTGTGAACCCTTCGAGGGCCAGCCTACGAACCCCTGATCAGTAGTGGGCGCGGAGCCCGAGTGGCCTGAGGCGGCCGTTGAACCCTTCCGAGGGGCCGGCCTTCGAACCTCTGACCAGTAGTGGGCGCGGAGCCCAAGCGCTCTGAGGTGGCTGTTGAACCCCTCCGAGGGGCCACCCTTCGAACCTCTGATCAGTAGGGGGGCTCGGGGCCCGTTTCCTTCGCGGAGGAGGATCCCTTTCGGGGTATCCCCTTTCCCGGTCCCTGTTGTAAGAGAAAGAAAGAGGAAAAGGAAAAGGATACGAAATCGAATGACGTGGCGCACCTTTTTTGACGCGGTCATTATGGCGAAGGCGAAGCGTCGCTCGCTTCTCCTGCCAAAGGTGCCGCCTGTCCCGCCGCAAAGTTAATGCGATGGGACGAGTGGTTCGCGGGGCAGCCGTTGCGCGTGCACGAGTCGTTCGAGGAACGGGACACGGGTGCGCCGTCTTCCCGCCGTGGGAGAGGGCTCTCCCGCTGTCCCAGGAGGGGACGTGAGCTTGGCTGTCGACTTGACCGCTGCCTTCGCTCACCTACCACCGCCATTACTGTCGGCCCATTTCTGGCCGTATCGACCATCGCGCCTTCTCCCGCGGTTGACTGGCTCGTGACCGATGTGCCTGGTTGGCACTGTTGGGTCATGCGTAGGGTTGCCTCGAGTCGTGATACTGGTTCCGCAGTCGAGGAGGCGCGATAGTGGCGCGAGTGGCGGTGCAGTTTCTTGCACGTAGCAACCGGCGCGCTGGTTATATGACGTGTGGGCCTGAGCCTCCATGCTGGACGCGTAAAAGTCGAAAAGGTGCGCCCCTTTGGTGCGGTTGCATGCCGCCTGCATGGCGGTCCGCCCTTTCACCCGCTGGTCTGGGCGAAAGTGGAGGATTGCTCGTAACCGCTGGGCAGTTGCGCGTACCGCGCGCGCGGCGGTTTGGCTTCTTCTGCCCCTGACCAGCTTTCATGACGCATGGGACCCAGCCCCCGTGTCGTAGGGGGAGGACCTTGGAGCGTATTGGAGAAGACTTAGCCCGCGATGGCTGAGGACGCAAGTGGGGAGAGTTGCCTTTAAAAGGAGGGTGACCCCCTTGAAAGGCAACCATGTCTTCGCGCTCCCCTTATGCATCGCGTCTTTCCACCTTCCGAGCCCCCGGATGGGGGACACTCGCAGTCTTTCCACCTTCCGAGCCCCCGGATGAGCGTGTCGGAGGAACGCAACTTCGCGGAAGTTGGTACCTTTTAGCCATCGTTCGGCTTCAAGGATTTTCATCAGGCAGCCCGACCGCATCCCCTCACCGGTGGTCACCCAAGACGGTGACCACCAGCTCCTGGGTGGGGAGAAGCAAGCCGCGCTGCGGCCTCTGCCCCTCCCTCAGCTTCAAGGATGTTCATCATCAGTGCTGGGGAGGGGAGTGCGCCGAGTTGGGGTCGGTCTCCGCGCGGGCAGCGGCCCGCTCCTTCCCTCAGTGATCGGGGGGAAGGGCGTTCGCCGTTCGTGGCGCTGGCAGCTGCCGCGTGTCCGGCTCTCCGGTCCGGGCGGCTTCAGCGCTGCTCCCGGTGCCACCTTCCGCCGCGGCAGCCGGAAGAGGTTTCTCCGCCGACGAGATAGTCGGTGCCGCCCGCGGACTGACCTCCAACTCTACGGCCTTCTGCTCGTCCTCGCCCCTCGAGTGGGGATGTGGGCGAGGGCTTTATGGCAGCAACATCCGCCCTGAGGTCATCGCTGCTGCTGTTTGGCCGCTCGGAGCAGAAGTCGTCGTCGCCGCTGCTGGAGCGGGCGGCGGCGAGCCATCCGTCGGCCTTCTGTTGCTTCGCAGGCCCTCCAATCGTGGGGGGTTGTTCGTACCTGCGGAGGCGGAACCGGAGTTCCGTTTGTAATGGCACCTTGAGTGCCGGTGTCTGTTCATTGTGGCTGTCGGGGCCTGAACATGTATGTATTTTGGCATGGAGCCGTGTTTTTTCCTCATTTCGAGCACTAAGACTCACCTATCGGCTAACTGAACCGCTTAACCAAGTGTGAGTTGCCTCGTGCGAAGGTGACGAGTGAGGTATCCGTATCCCGGATGCGTAGGAGTCCCTCGGCTCGGTCGGCCTTGCTGCCCGAGGCTTCTCTTGCTTAGTTAAAGGAACCCTCGGCCGCTCTTCGATGAGCCGAAGCCGGAGGTAGCAGTGTCTGCGTGGACAGAGGCAGAGTTGGCTCGAAAAGAAGACTTCGTCGGCCGGAGCCTGGCCGGGTCGTCCGCTGGCGGGACCGACGCCGGAGTCGAGTTGCCGAGGCCACGAGCCGGGCTGATGTCCTCGGGGGACAGCTGGCTGAGGCTTCGAGGTGGCCGGCCGAGCTGTCTGCTCAAGCCGGATTCCTGGATAAGACCCCACCGGCGATGGTCCAGGCGCGGTGCTGATGTCGTCCTTCGGAGTGGAGATCCTCCGACCGCGTCGCCGTCCGAGGCTAGGTCGGACTTCGCCGAAGGTGTAGTTGACGCCAAGGGTGCCGCTGCTCCCTTCGACTGTCAAGGTCCGAGCCTACAGGATCGGTTTATCTTGTAGTGTGCATATGTTTTCTGCGGCCGCCGAGGCCCAAACACACTGTCGTCGTGTTGTAAAGCTGCGTTTCTTTTCCTCTTGTTTCGAGTATCTGGACTTATTTGTCGGTAACAGAATTGTTTGTCCAAGCGAGAGTTACTTTTCACGGAAGGTGATGAGTGAGGTATCCGTATCCCGGAGGCGTAGGAGTCCCTCGGCTCGGTCGGCCTTGCCGCTTACGTGTACTCTTACTCGTCCGTAGGGTTCTGCCATCGATATAGTCGAGAAGGCCCGAAAAATCGTTTCGGCAGAAGAGTTTTCGAGCGTGAAGACTTGTTCGGTCCGCGGAATCACCTATCCGAGCGTGAGTTACTTACCGCAGAAGGTGATGAGTGAGGTATCCGTATCCCGGAGGCGTGGGAGTCCCTCGGCTCGGTCATCCTTGGCTGCTTACGTGTACTCCGTCGTTTTCAGGATCCCACTTTCGAAGTAGTCGAAAAGCACGAAAGACATTCTGGCAGAAAAGATCTTTTTCCGAGGAAAATTTTGACGCAGAGGGGGTTCCCCCCTTCTAGCCCCCGAGGGAGGGTCGGGCTTTGCCGAGGCAAGGCTGACCCTTCCTTGATGGTTAGACTTCGTGTGTGAACGAGGTGTATGAACGACTTGAAAGCATCTTAAGGGTAGAAGCGACGTAGCTGTCGGATGTTCCAAGCGTTGCTGTAGACCTCGCCTTGACTGTTGGCCAGCTTGTACGTCCCAGGCTTCAGAACTTTGGCGATGACGAACGGCCCTTCCCAGGGAGGCGTGAGCTTGTGCCGCCCTCGGGCGTCTTGTCGCAGCCGAAGCACCAAGTTGCCCACCTAGAGGTCTCGGGACCGAACCCCTCGGGCGTGGTAGCGTCGCAGGGACTGCTGATACCGCGCCGAGTGTAGCAGGGCCATGTCCCGAGCCTCTTCCAGCTGGTCCAGTGAGTCTTCTCGGTTAGCTTGATTGCTTTGGTCGTCGTAGGCCCTCGTCCTCGGGGAACCGTATTCTAAGTCTGTGGGCAAGATGGCCTCGGCCCCATAGACTAGAAAGAACGGTGTGAAGCACGTGGCTCGGCTCGGCGTTGTCCTCAGACTCCAGACCACCGAGGGGAGCTCCTTCATCCATCGCTTGCCGAACTTGTTGAGGTCGTGGTAGATCCGCGGCTTGAGTCCTTGCAGGATCATGCCATTGGCACGCTCTACTTGCCCATTCGTCATGGGGTGAGCCACGGCGGCCCAGTCCACCCGGATGTGGTGATCCTCGCAGAAGTCCAGGAACTTTCTGCCGGTGAACTGGGTGCCGTTGTCGGTGATGATGGAGTTCGGGACCCAAAGCGATGGATGATGTTGGTGAAGAACGCCACCGCCTGTTCGGACCTGATGCTGTTTAGGGGTCGGACCTCGATCCACTTGGAGAATTTGTCGATGGCGACCAGTAGGTGCGTGTAGCCCCCGGGTGCCTTCTGCAAGGGGCCGACGAGGTCCAGACCCCACACAGCAAACGACCAGGTGATGGGTATGGTCTGCAGAGCCTGAGCGGGCAGGTGGGTCTGCCTTGCGTAGAATTGACACCCCTGGCAGGTGCAGACAATTCTAGTGGCGTCGGCCACCGTGGTCGGCTAGTAGAAACCTTGTCGGAAGGCGTTTCCAACAAGGGCTCGGGGCGCCGCGTGATGCCCGCAAGCCCCCGAGTATATTTCTTGTAAGAGCTCCTGGCCTTCGGCGATGGATATGCATCGCTGGAGGATGCCTGAGGGGCTGCGGTGGTAGAGCTCCTTCCCGTCCCCCAGCAAGACGAACGACTTGGCGCGCCGCGCCAACCGCCAAGCTTTGGCTCGGTCAAGGGGTAGCTCTCCTCGGTGGAGATATTGCAGGTATGGGGTCTGCCAGTTTCGATTAGGCGTGACCCCGCTCCACTCCTCCTCGACGCGCAGTGCCTCACCTTCGGGGCCGAGGGTGCCTCGGGCTGGGCCGAGGCCTTCTCGGGCTCGGGCGTGTCGTCGGTCTTGACGGAGGGTTGATGCAGGTCTCGGGAGAAGACGTCCGGGGGAACCATTGTTCGCCCCGAGGCTATCTTAGCCAGCTCGTTTGCAGTCTCATTGTAGCGTCGGCCGATGTGGTTGAGCTCGAGCCCGTAGAACTTGTCCTCCAGGCGCCGAACCTCATCGCAGTAGGCTTCCATCTTCGGGTCGCGGCAGTGGGAGTTCTTCATGACTTGGTCAATGATGAGCTGCGAGTCACCGCGAGCGTCGAGGCGTCGGACCCCTAGCTCGATGGCGATGCGCAACCCGTTGACTAGAGCCTCGTACTCGGCCACATTGTTGGACGCCGGGAAGTGGAGGCGTAGCACGTAGCGTAGGTGCTTCCGGAGGGGCGAGATGAAGAGCAGGCCCGCGCCTGCCCCTGTCTTCATCAGCGACCCATCGAAAGACATGGTCCAGAGTTCCGGTTGGATCGGAGCTGTTGGGAGCTGGGTATCGACCCATTCAGCCACAAAGTCCGCCAAGACTTGGGACTTGATGGCCTTACGAGGGGCGAACGAGATTGTCTCGCCCATGATTTCCACCGCCCACTTTGCAATCCTACTCGAGGCCTCTCGGCACTGGATGATCTCCCCCAGGGGGAAAGATGACACCACAGTCACCGGATGAGACTCGAAGTAGTGTCGCAACTTCCGCCGCGTCAGGATCACCGCGTACAACAACTTCTGAATTTGTGGGTAGCGGATCTTGGTCTCGGACAGTACCTCACTGACGAAGTAGACTGGCCTCTGGACGGGCAATGCATGTCCCTCTTCTCGTCTCTCAACCACGATCGCGGCGCTGACCACCTGAGTGGTAGCGGTGGCGTAGATCAAGAGGGCTTCTTCGGCCGCGGGGGGCACCAAGATGGGCGCGTTCGTGAGGAGCGCCTTCAGGTTCCCGAGGGCTTCCTCGGCCTCAGGGATCCAAGTGAAGCACTCGGCCTTCCTTAAGAGGCGGTACAGAGGCAGGCCTCTTTCGCTGAGGCGTGAGATGAAACGGCTAAGAGCCGCAAGGCATCCCGTGACCCTCTGTACGCCTTTCAAGTCCTTGATGGGCCCCATGTTGGTGATGGCCGTGATTTTCTCTGGGTTGGCCTCGATGCCCCGCTCGGAGACGATGAACCCCAAGAGCATGCCTCGGGGGACCCCGAAGACGCACTTCTCAGGATTGAGTTTTACGCCTTTCGCCTTGAGACATCAGAATGTCACTTCAAGGTCGGAAAGGAGGTCAGAGGCTTTCCTCGTCTTGACTATGATGTCATCGACGTAAGCCTCGATCGTTCGACTAATGTGTTCGCCGAACACGTGGTTCATGCACCTTTGGTATGTCGCACCCGCATTCCTCAAACCAAACGGCATGGTAACATAGCAGTACATGCCGAAAGGTGTGATGAAAGAAGTCGCGAGCTGGTCGGACTCTTTCATCCTAATTTGGTGATACCCTGAGTAGGCATCGAGGAAAGACAGGGTTTCGCACCCAGCAGTGGAATCCACGATTTGATCGATGCGAGGCAGAGGGTAGGGAACTTTCGGACATGCTTTGTTTAGACCAGTGTAGTCTACACACATCTGCCATTTCCCTCCTTTCTTTCTCACAAGCACAGGGTTGGCAAGCCACTCGGGATGGAATACCTCTTTGATGAACCCTGCCGCCATTAGCTTGTGGATCTCCTCGCCTATGGCTCTGCGCTTTTCTTCGTCGAATCGGCGCAGAGACTGCTTCACGGGTCGGGCTCCAGCTCGGATATCCAGCGAGTGCTCGGCGACATCCCTCGGTATGCCGGGCATGTCCGAGGGACTCCACGCGAAAACGTTGGTGTTTGCGCGGAGAAAGTCGACGAGCACTGCTTCCTATTTGGGGTCAAGTTCGGAGCCGATCCGGATCAACTTGGAGGCGTCGTTGCTGGTGTCGAGAGGGACGGACTTAACCGTCTCCGCTGGCTCGAAGTTGCCGGCGTGGCGCTTCATGTCTGACGCCTCCTTGGAGAGGCTCTCCAGGTCGGCGATGAGGGCCTCGGATTCGGCGAGGGCCTCGACGTACTCCACGCACTCCACGTCGCATTCGTACGCGTGTCGGTACGTGGGGCCGACGATGATGACCCCGTTGGGGCCCGACATCTTGAGCTTGAGGTAGGTGTAGTTGGGGACGGCCATGAACTTGGCGTAGCATGGCCTCCCCAGCACTGCATGGTAGGTTCCTCGAAACCCGACCACCTCGAACGTGAGGGTCTCCCTTCGGAAGTTGGAGGGTGTCCAAAGCAGACGGGTAGATCGAGTTGTCCGAGGGGCTGGACGCGCTTCCCGGGGATGATCCCGTGAAAAGGCACAGCGCCTGCCCGGACCGAGGACAGATCGATCCGCAGGAGCTTGAGGGTCTCGGCGTAGATGATGTTGAGGCTGCTGCCTTCGTCCATGAGGACCTTGGTGAGCCTGACGTTGCCGATGACGGGGTCGACAACGAGCGGGTATTTCCCCGGGCTCGGCACGCGGTCGGGATGGTCGCCCTGGTCGAAGGTGATGGGCTTGTCGGACCAGTCTAGGTAGACTGGCACCGCCACCTTTACCGAGCAGACCTCCTGACGCTCTTGCTTGCGGTGCCGAGCCGAAGCGTTCGCCACTTGCCCACCATAGATCATGAAGCAGTCGTGGACCTCGGGGAACTCTCCTGCCTTGTGATCCTCCTTATCATCGTCGCGGGCCCTGCCACCTTCCGCAGGTGGCCCGGCCTTGTGAAAGTGGCGCCGAAGCATGGTGCACTCCTCAAGGGTGTGCTTGACGGGCCCCTGATGATAGGGGCACGGTTCCTTGAGCATCTTGTCGAAGAGATTGGCACCTCCGGGAGGTTTCCGAGGGTTCTTGTACTCGGCGGCGGCGACAAGGTCCGCGTCAGCGGCGTCGCGTTTTGCTTGCGACTTCTTCTTGCCTTTCTTCTTGGTGCCGCGCTGAGTTGACGCCTCGGGGACATCTTCCGGTGGGCGGCCCTGGGGCTGCTTGTCCTTCCGGAAGATGGCCTCAACCGCCTCCTGGCCAGAGGCGAACTTGGTGGCGATGTCCATCAGCTCGCTCGCCCTGGTGGGGGTCTTGCGGCCCAGCTTGCTCACTAGGTCGCGGCAGGTGGTGCCGGCGAGGAACGCGCCGATGACATCCGAGTCGGTGACGTTGGGCAGCTCGGTGCGCTGCTTCGAGAATCGCCGGATGTAGTCCTGGAGAGACTCCCCCGGCTGCTGGCGGCAGCTTCGAAGATCCCAGGAGTTCCCAGGGCGCACGTACGTGCCCTGGAAGTTGCCGGCGAAGGCTTGGACCAGGTCGTCCCAGTTGGAGATCTGCTCCGGAGGCAGGTGCCCCAGCCAGGCTCGAGCGGTGTCGGAGAGGAACAGGGGGAGGTTGCGGATGATGAGGTTGTCATCGTCTGTTCCACCCAGGTGGCAGGCCAGCCGGTAGTCCGCGAGCCACAGTTCCGGCCTCGTCTCCCCCGAGTACTTTGTGATAGTAGTCGGGGTTCGGAACTGGGTCGAGAACAGCGCCCGTCGTATGGCCCGGCTGAAAGCCTGCGGACCGGGTGGTTCGGGCGAGGGACTCCGATCCTCCCCACTGTCGTAGCGTCCCCCATGCCTGGGGTGGTAGCCTCGGCGCACCCTCTCGTCGAGGTGGGTTCGACGGTTGCGGTGAGGGTGTTTGTTGCCGAGGCGACCCGGGGCCGCAGGCGCTGTGTTGCGCGTGCGCCCGATGTGGACCGAGGCTTCCCGCATGAATCGGAAAGTCGCGACGCGATGTTCCGAGGGGTACCCCTGCCTTCAGGAGGCAGAGCTTTCGGCCCGTCGGACCGCGGCATCCTCCAGGAGATTCTTGAGCTCTCCCTGGATACGCCGCCCCTCGGTGGTTGATGGCTCCGACATCACGTGGAGAAGTATTGCCGCTGCAGCCAGGTTCTGGCCGACCCCACTGGAAGTCGGTGGCGGCCTTGCCCTGACGTCATCGGCGATGCGGTGCTGGATGCCCTAGGGTAGATGAAGCGCTTCTCCGGCCGGAGGTTGGCCTGCCCATTCCTGTCCGATGTCCCGGCGGAATGGCTCAAGTGTTCCTGCCCCCCGTCGAGCCTGGCCAACATCTCGCGAATTTGCTCGAGCTGTGCGTCCTGACCCCCCGCAGGGACTGGGACCACGACTAGCTCCCGAAGGATGTCAACGCGAGGCGCAGGCCTAGGGGGATCACCGTTTTCCGGTATACCAGGATGGTTGCCTTCGCCAGGACCCCCTAGATCGATGTGGAAACATTCACGACTTGGGCCGCAGTCCTCGTCGCCAAGGCTGCGGCTACCGTCGGAACAGTCGGAAAGGCAGTAGTCGCATGCGGTCATGAAGTCCCGCATGGCACTGGGGTTACCAAGTCCAGAGAAATCCCAACAGAAGTCGGGCTCGTCATCTTCCTCGGAACCCGAGGGCTCGTAGGTCGAGTCGGCTGTCAGCCGGTCACAGGGTGACCGCATACCGTACCTCGGAGGGTTTGGACTCGCCTCTACGAAAGCGTCCACCAAAGCGAAGTCGCTTGGTGGGTCGAGGCTGAATCCAAAAGGCACGAGATGGGAATCGGTCGGTACCTCTTGGTCGACGGGCGGTGACGAAGTCACGTCAGGGGTAGACCGCACCGTCGTCTCAGGTACGAGGGTGACGCCCAGCAAGTCCTTTGCGAGCGTGCTGGCGTCGTCCGTCCGCTTGGAGTTGGCGTGTTGTGGGGAGACGGCGCTCGTCTTCGTCTCAGACGCGAAGTCGATGCCCGTCGTGTCCCCCGTTGGGGCGCCGACACCGTCGACTCGCTCGAAAGCCGACGAGGTGCCGCCTCCTGCTTGGCCTTGGTTGCCCCGCCTCCCCCTTCGTCGGCGGGGGAGGCGACAGGACAAACCCGAAAGTCGTTCTTCCGCCACGTGGGGAAGACGTCGTCGATTCCGCCGTCGGCGAGCGGGTTGTCGGCCGCCATTGTCGCCGTCGCGCGGTGGAGGAAGGAGTATCATGTCGTAGCTGTCGTCGAGGGACATGAACTCAAGACTCCCGAAACGGAGCACCGTCCCGGGCTGGAAAGGTTGCTGGAGACTACCCATCTGGAGCTTGACGGGAAGCTGTTCGTCAACACGCAACAGGCCCCTACCTGGCACGCCAACTATCGGCGTTTCGACCCCGGGGGGTCCCTGGACCGACGAGTAAATTGTCGCCGCGTGCCCCAGCCCAGATGGGTCGGCGCGAGACGGAGCGCGAAGGGGGGAGACAGGCGTAAAAGGGGAAACCCACGGCCTTCGTGTTTGTCCCGCGCCTAGGTCGGGTGCGCTTGCAGTAGGGGGTTACAAGCGTCAACGCGGGAGGGAGCGAGAGGCTTACGCGAGCGCCGTCCCGTCCTTCCCTGCGCGGCCAACCCTATGTAAGAGGGCCCTGGACCTTCCTTTTATAGGCGTAAGGAGAGGATCCAGGTGTACAATGGGAGGTGTAGCAGTGTGCTAACGTGTCTAGCAGAGAAGAGCTAGTGCCCTAAGTACATGCCGTCGTGGCAGCCGGAGAGGTTTTGGCACCCAGTTCGTGTGGTGTCGTGGCCGTCGGAGGAGCGCTGGAGCCTAGCGGAAGGACAGCTATCGGGGCTGTCGAGTCCTTGCTGACGTCTCCTTGCTTCCGTAAGGGGGCTGAGAGCTGCCGTCGTCATGGAGCATGCGGGGCGCCATCATTACTTGTTTACCGGGGCGAGCCAGATGGGACGCCGGTCTTGTTCCCCGTAGCCTGAGTTAGCTTGGGGTAGGGTAATGATGGCGCCTCCTGTGACGTGGTCGGTCCGAGCCCTGGGTTGGGCGAGGTGGAGGCTCCTCCGAGGTCGAGGTCGAGTCTGTCTTCCGAGGCCGATGTTGAGTCCGAGCCCCTGGGTCGGGTGAGGCGGAGACCGTCGGCTGAGGCCAAGGCTGAGTCCGAGCCCTGGGGTCGGGCGAGGCGGAGTTCGTCGTCTTCCGGGGCTGAGCCCGAGTCCGAGCCCTAGGATCGGACGAGGCGGAGTTCATTGTCTTCCGGGGCTGAGCCCGAGTCCGAGCCCTAGGGTCGGGCGAGGCGGAGTTCGTCGTCTTCTGGGGCCGAGCCCGAGCCCTGGGATCGGGCGAGGCGGAGTTCGTCGTTTTCTGGGGCTGAGCCCGAGTCCGAGCCCTGGGGTTGGGCGATGCGGAGTTCGTCGTCTTCCGGGGCTGAGCCCGAGTCCGAGCCCTGGGGTCGTGCGATGCGGAGTTTCCTATGGCGCCTGAGGCCGGACTTGGCTGCTGTCAGCCTCACTCTGTCGAGTGGCACAACAGTCGAAGCGGCACAGGCGGCGCTGTCCTCTTGTCAGGCCGGTCAGTGGAGCGGCGAAGTGACTGCGGTCACTTCGGCTCTGTCGACTGAAGGGCGCGTGTCAGGATAAGGTGTCAGGCCACCTTTGCATTAAATGCTCCTGCTGTTGGCGTTTCGACCCCGGGGGGTCCCTGGACCGACGAGTAAATTGTCGCCGCGTGCCCCAGCCCAGATGGGTCGGCGCGAGACGGAGCGCGAAGGGGGGAAGAAGCCGGAGAGAGACAGGCATAAAAGGGGAAACCCACGGCCTTCGTGTTTGTCCCGCGCCCAGGTCAGGTGCGCTTGCAGTAGGGGGTTACAAGCGTCCGCGAGGGAGGGAGCGAGAGGCCTGTGCGCGCGCTGTCCCGTCCTTCCCCGCGCGGCCAACCCTCTGTAAGAGGGCCTGGACCTTCCTTTTATAGGCGTAAGGAGAGGATCCAGGTGTACAATGGGAGGTGTAGCAGTGTGCTAACGTGTCTAGCAGAGAAGAGCTAGTGCCCTAAGTACATGCCGTCGTGGCAGCCGGAGAGGTTTTGGCACCCAGTTCGTGTGGTGTCGTGGCCATCGGAGGAGCGCTGGAGCCTGGCGGAAGGACAGCTGTCGGGGCTGTCGAGTCCTTGCTGACGTCTCCTTGCTTCCGTAAGGGGGCTGAGAGCTGCCGTCGTCATGGAGCATGCGGGGCGCCATCATTACTTGTTTACCGGGGCGAGCCAGATGGGACGCCGGTCTTGTTCCCCATAGCCTGAGTTAGCTTGGGGTAGGGTAATGATGGCGCCTCCTGTGACGTGGTCGGTCCGAGCCCTGGGTTGGGCGAGGTGGAGGCTCCTCTGAGGTCGAGGTCAAGTCTGTCTTCCGAGGCCGAGGTCGAGTCCGAGCCCCTGGGTCGGGCGAGGCGGAGACCGTCGGCTGAGTCCAAGCCCTGGGGTCGGGCGAGGCGGAGTTCGTCGTCTTCCGGGGCTGAGCCCGAGTCCGAGCCCTGGGATCGGGCGAGGCGGAGTTCGTCGTCTTCCGGGGCTGAGCCCGAGTCCGAGCCCTGGGGTCGGGCGAGGCGGAGTTCGTCGTCTTCCGGGGCCGAGGCCGAGTCCGAGCCCTGGGATCGGGTGAGGCGGAGTTCGTCGTCTTCCGGGGCTGAGCCCGAGTCCGAGCCCTGGGGTCAGGCGATGCGGAGTTCGTCGTCTTCCGGGGATGAGCCCGAGTCCGAGCCCTGGGGTCGGGCGATGTGGAGTTTCCTATGGCGCCTGAGGCCGGACTTGGCTGCTGTCAGCCTCACTCTGTCGATTGGCACAGCAGTCGGAGCGGCGCAGGCGGCGCTGTCCTCTTGTCAGGCCGGTCAGTGGAGCGGCGAAGTGACTGCGGTCACTTCGGCTCTGTCGACTGAAGGGCGCGCGTTAGGATAAGGTGTCAGGCCACCTTTGCATTAAATGCTCCTGCGATACGGTCGGTCGACGTGGCGACTTGGCCATGGTTGCTTCTTGGCGAAGACTGGGCCTCGGGCGAGCCGAAGGTGTGTCCGTTGCTGGAGGGGGTCCTCGGGCGAGACGTAAATCCTCCGGGGTCGGCTGCCCTCGCCCGAGGCTGGGCTCGGGCGAGGCGAGATCGTGTCCCTTGAGTGGACCGAGCCTTGACTTAATCGCACCCATCAGGCCTTTGCAGCTTTGTGCTGATGGGGGTTACCAGCTGAGATTAGGAGTCTTGAGGGTACCCCTAATTATGGTCCCCGACAACAGTTGTAGCCCATTTTACATAATTAAGAAACAGAAAGCAAATTGTAATCTAAAGAATCTACAAGAAAACATTGGAAATGGAGTGGTCGGAAGATATAGCAATTTTACCCAAACCTTTAACCAAACCTTGATTTCCATCCCCGAATGTGATAGCTCTTTGGGGATCATCATTTTTCTAATATGAGGAGAACATCCTTTTCTCTCATGTCATATGGTTTATGCACCCGCTATCGATTATCCAACTCAATCCACCGGATGCATAAACCTACAAAACAAATTTAGGCCTTATTCTTAGGTACCCAAACGGTCTTGGGTCCTTTCACATTAGAAACAAGCACCTTGGATACCCAAACACAAGTCTTTGGACTCTTGTGTTTGCCCCCAACATATTTGGCAACTACTTTGCCTGTTTTGTTAGTAGGCACATAAGAAGCATCAAAAGTCTTAAATGAAATGTTATGCTCATTTGATGTACCAGCAATTTTCTTCTTAGGCATTTTGATGTTAGTTGAATGTCTAGAGCTAGAAGCCTCATTCTTATACATAAAAGCATGATGAGAAACATTATGAGGTTTTCTAGCATGGGTTTTCCTAATTTTGTGCTCAGGATAGTTCTCAGGATATAAAATGTAACCCTCTCTATCTTGAACCATGGGAGCCTTACCCTTAACAAAACTAGAGAGTTTGTTCTTGGGGGCATTAAGCTTGATGTTGCTTTGGCTCCCTTGTTGGAAGCCAATGCCATCTTTAATGTCAGGGCGTCTCCCATTATAGAGCATGCTTCGAGCAAATTTAAATTTTTCATTCTCTAACTCATGCTTAGTAATTTTAGCATTTAATTTTGCTATGTGATCATTTTGTTCTTTAATCATAGTAATTTGATCATTCATAGCATCAACATTAACATCTCTACATCTAGTGCAAATGGTAACATGCTCGACAGTAGATGTAGATGGTTTGCAAACATTCAATTCTTCAATCTTAGCAATTAAACTGGCATTCTCATCTCTAAGACAGGAAATTAAATCATTGCAAATGTTAAGCTTTTTAGATAATTTTTCACATTTTTTACCTCTAGAGCATAAGCATTTTTTAGTTTAACAATTTTTTTATTTTCCTTAACGAGCAAGTCCTCTTGGCATTCCAAGAGATCATCCTTCTCGTTAATTGATTCTATTAATTCATTAATCTTTTTCTTTTGATCTTTAGTAAGGTTAGCAAAAAGAGAAGTTAAATCATCTTCATTATCACTAGAGCTACCCTCATCATCAGATATAGTGTATTTGGGAGTATCTCTAGAGTGTACCTTCTTCTTTTTGTCGTCCTTAGCCATTAGGCACTTGTGGCCGACGTTGGGAAAGAGGAATCCCTTGTTGACGGTGATGTTGGCGGCGTCCTCGTCGGAGGAGTTGGTGGAGCCCTCATCGGAGTCCCATTCCCGCCCCATATGTGCCTCGTCACCCTTCTTCTTATAATATCTTTTCTTCTCCATCTTTTTCTTCCCCTTCTAACCGTCGTCCCTATCACTGTCACTTGTATATGGACATTTAGCTATAAAGTGACCGGACTTACCACACCTATAGCACACCCTTTTGGAACGGGGCTTGTACTCCTTCCCCTTCCTTTGTTTGAGGATTTGTCGAAAGCTCTTAATGATAAGAGCCATCTCCTCGTTGTAGAGCTTGGAGGCGTCGATTGGGAGTCTACTTGGTGTAGACTCTTCCTTCTTCTCTTTCGTTGCCTTGAATGCAACGGGTTGCACCTCGGGTGTAGAGGTGGCGCCTTGCTCCAAGTTGACAATGTGTTTGGACTCTTTGACCATTAGTTCAAAGCTCACAAACTTGCCAATTACCTCCTCGGGAGACATCTGTTTATATCTAGGGTCTCCATGGATTAGTTGCACTTGAGTAGGATTACGAAAAACAAGTGATCTAAGAATAACCTTGACCATCTCATGGTCATCCCACTTGGTGCTCCCGAGGTTGCGCACTTGATTGACCATTGTCTTGAGCCGGTTGTACATTGCTTGCGGCTCCTCTCCTTTGTTGAGGATGAATCGACCAAGCTCTCCCTCGATCGTCTCGCGCTTGGTGATCTTGGTCACCTCGTCCCCTTCATACACCGTTTTGAGACAAGAAGAATATAAGTTGCTTGGAAACTAAAATGCCTAATTTGGGTGGCCTCATCCGAGTCGTAGTCCCATCGCCCACCTGTGGTGCCTGCGCTCCAAACTCAACAATATCTCAAATGCTTTCGTGGAGTGAGGTTAGATGTTGCCTCATTTTATCACTCCACATGCAATAATCTTCAGCATCAAAATATGGTGGTTTGCCTAGGGGTACCGAAAGTAGTGGAGCGCGTTTAGGAATGCGAGGATAGAGAAGAGGCATCTTACTATACTTCTTACGCTCGTGGCACTTCGAAGTTGTAGACTCGGCGCCGGATGTGGAAGGTGATGAAGAGTCAGTCTCGTAGTAGATCACCTTCTTCATTTTCTTTTTCATCTTGTCACCCTTCCTATGTGACTTTATGGAGGAAGAAGATTATTCCTTGTATTTGTTCCTGGACTCCCTTGACAAAGTCTTTCCCGAGCCTATGGCCTTGTCGCTTGTGACAATCTCCCTCTTGGCGTGATCTCTAGACATCACTTCGAGTTTGTTAGACTCTTAATGAAGCACTGACTTTGATACCAATTGAAAGTCGCCTAGAGGGTGTGAATAGGCGAAACCTGAAATTTACAAACTTTAAACACACACTAAGACCGGGGTTAGCGTTAGAATTAAATTGGAGTGCGGAAGATAGTTCTCCTTGCTTAGAGTTGCTCAATCAATGCGGATAATGTTTGGGAGCAAACTCAAATCAATATGAGCAAGGGAACTTTAGAGATAAGAATGAGGGGAAACAAATCAAGTGAAGATCAATGCAAGGGAATGTTGGGGCGAAGGCGAACACGCTACCCTTCGCTCAATGCCTTCGTCGCCTCATCACTCCGACGAAGACTACATCCACAGAACATGCCCGAAACAAGCCGAAGGCATCGATTGGATGAAGACCGGTGCGGACCCCCTTCGTCCTCTCCGTTGCAAGACGAAGGCTTTGTCGAAGTCTACGAGTCTCACACGTCGTCACCGCCCCGGGAGGCCCATGCGGGATTCGGCCCACGGTAACAGGCCCCGCAAGGATAAGCGCATTACGGGCCACGTTTGTAATAATCTTTACTGTAATGACTGTCTGTAACCTCCCCTCATGGGAATATTCTGGGGATAAACTGGGTAATCGAGGGCATAAACGTCTTTGACAAGGGACGAGTGGCCACTCGAGTGCCTATAAATACCCACATACAGTGCCCTTACAGGGGGAGATTAACAAAGCTTTTGCCATCCCACGACAAACTTTGCAAATACTCTTTCCACTTTCATGTTGGATCAACTTGCCCAGGAGAGCAAGTGCCAACATTTGGCGCCCACCGTTCGTGCTACGAAAAATAACCCGTGATAGCCTCCAAGCGAGCTAGTTCGAAGGCAGCCCCATCCATCGACGAAGCAGCGAAGGCAGCGCTACTGGCGGAGAAAAAAGGCAAGGCCCTCGCGGACAACACCCCCTAAGAGGCCTTCGAAGATGAAGCTGTCAGCAAAAGACAGCGCCAAGACCATCCCACCCCCGAAGGCACCCTACGCACCTACAGCTCCGGAGGCGTACTGCAAGCACCACCACCAGGCTTCCCTCCATCAGAGGGCAAAGACGCAATAGAAGATGGTGAAGTTATCGACATCTTAGTCGAAGAACAGCTACAGCTACGGGCCCTGCACATCAAGAACCACAACCTCCAAAAGTAGAAAGAAATCCTCGAGGCCAAGCACTAACGTGTCACCGTGCAGGCCAAGGTGCGCCATATGATACAAGACGAGGAGCAGAGAGCTCGGGAGCTAGAGCAAGAAATCGCGCTCATGCAGGACGAGGGCCAGTACAATCTGCAGCATGGACTACCCCTCCAGAAGTGCATCCAAGCCGGAGATCTATTCATACCACAGTGTGGCCCCTTCATTCCGCACGCCACAACTTTCCAAGGGATCAACTACCTCGATGAGCGAAGCCCCTTGGCTCCGCAACTCCAAGCATCGCCTTGGCCCGCCAACTTTAGGGCTGGCACCTACCCCAAATACAACGGCAGTACTGATCCGGCTCAATACATCATGAGCTACCAGGTTGCCGTCGCATCGTTTGGAGGGGACGACGCCACAATGGCCAAATCTTTCATCATCGCGCTCGAAGGCCCGACCTTGACTTGGTACACCAGGTTACCGCCACTGTCCATTGACTCCTGGAAAGGACTCCGCGATAAGTTCCTACTCAACTTTCAAGGGTACCGACCTGACACCGATGCCCTAGCCGAGTTATCCCTCTACAAGCAGCAAGAGAAGGAAACCCTTCGCGAGTACTACAAAAAATTCCTGACGCTCAAGCCACAACTGCCATTAGTCGACGACCACATCGCGATCCATTACGCCATCAGTGGCCTTCGGGCTGGCGTCCTATACAGTCACTACATCAGGGACCCACCCAAAAATCTACAAGAGCTATATCAACTATTCGAGAAGTATGCCAGGTCCAAAGAGCTGCGTCAACAAAAGGCTGAATCTCAGAGGAAGCCTAAGGACCCTCAGCAGTCCAGCAGAACCTGGACTAGGCCTTCGCAGCCAGACTCTAGACGGGATAGCCGCAGTCACTAACAGGTGCACAATATAGCCAATCAGCACCCAGCCAGAGAAACTACTCGCCGTCAGGAATACCCTCCCCAAGGCCGCGACAATGGCACCAGAGGGAGAGGCCAAGGACGGACGCAACAGTCACGCAGATTCTACTGTCTGTTTCATGGCAAGGACTGCGCGCACCCAACAAGGGATTGTCCAGAAACAAAGGCCACTAGGGACAGAATGTCCAGAGCACAGCCAACCGACAACCAGAGGGTCGTCGCGCACACATACCACCACCACCAACAACCCTACAACAATGAGCAAGTCCAGCATCCACCCAACCACGCGTACCAGCACCGTCAAGAAGTGCAGGTTCTACCACCATCGCCTTCGCATCACCCAAATCCACAACACTATAACCACCCCCAAGCACCCAAGCAGGAAGACTTCGCCAAACAACCATATCGCGGAGTCATCCACATGATCACCGGAGGGTCCAGCGTGGACTTCAAAACGAAGCGGCAGAAAAGGGACCACTACCGAAGTGTGAACCACATTGCCCTCACTGCCCAGTGGTACAAACAAGGTGGTCTCATGTACCACTCACCTTCGACGCCAGAGACGTTGATTTGCGCAGCGCCCCTCACGTCGACGCCATGGTGATCAACTACACTGTAGCATGCTGGGACCTACATAAAGTCCTGGTCGACAACGGCAGTCAAGCTGATATCATCTTCCTGCACGCCTTCGATCGCATGGGCATAAGCCACAGCTTACTCAAACCTTCGGACAACCCCCTATATGGCTTCAGCAGCAAGGGCACCTTCCCCATCGGCAAGATAGAGCTACCCCTATCATTTGGTGTAGCACCCAATGCACGAAGTGAGCAAGTCTCTTTCGACATCATCGACATGGTATACCCATACAACACCATAATGGGCCGGGGCTCCATCAACAAGTTTGAAGCGACTAACTATGGGAGCAAACTCAAAATGATGTGAGCAAGAGAACTTTAGAGAGAGGGGAGGGGAGAAACAAATCGAATGGTGAAGATTAATACAAGTGGACACGACAATTTGTTTCCCGAGGTTCAGTTTCAAAGAACCTACTCCCCGTTGAGGAGGCCACAAAGGCCGGGTCTATTTCAACCCTTTCCCTCCCTCAATCGGTCACTTAGACCGGTCGAGTGCTTTTTCTCAATCTCACGGGTCACTAACACCCCGCAAGGATCACCACACAATTAGGTGTCTCTTACAAACTTTATAAAACACTTAGATAGTTTAGAGAGAGATGAAGAAAGCACGATTAAGAAAACCAAGCAACAAGATCAACGAATGAAACACGAATCACACTCTCTCAAGTCACTAATCACTAATGACCACTTGTCTCAATTATGGAACTTGGAGAGATTAGAAGCTTTGAAAGTGTCTTGGAATGGTTTGCTAGCTGTTGTATTGAATGTGTACGAGTGGAGTGCTTGCTTGTGGTGAATGGAGGTGGTTGGGGTTGTATTTATAGCCTCCAACCACTTCCTAGCTGTTGCTCCTTTTCTGTCGAACGTGGAGGGTCCGCGCCCCTAGTCCGGACGGTCCGCCCCTTCACATCAATGGCTGAAATCGCAACGGTCAGCAGTAACGGCTATATCAACATCTATAGTGCATTTAATGCGTCATCAGATGTCAGATAAAGCAGTCACGGACGGTCCGGCCGTGCACCCCGGACGGTCCGCGAGGACGCTAGAAATGCATTTTACTGAACCCGTCACCTTCGGGTTTATCTGTTTTTTCAACGACTGGACGGTCCGCGCTTGAGGCCGAACGGTTCGCGCTTGGTCTCGGACGGTGCTCGCTTCTCCTTCGAACGGTCCTTAGTGCTAACTTGGTGTTTTTGCGGTGTTCCTGTCCAAGGCTCACCCTGGTGTCATGGACGGTCTGCCGCAAGGGCCCGGATGGTCCACACATAGGTGTATTCCAGACAGTCGACTTAGAGTAGTTGTAGATGAACTTATCCACCTGACAAATGATCAACTGACCAAACTAGTTAGTCCATAAGGTTTGTGATGGTCATCAAACACCAAAATCGATTATAGGAAATGTTGAGGCCATTTCCCTTTCAATCTCCCCCTTTTTGGTGTTTGATGCCAACACAAACCAAAGTAAATACAAAGTGTAGAAATGTAACCAGTTTGCATTTTGATAGATGTGCATAAGTTACTTTGAAATGAAAGCATTTCTAAGCATATATGTTTGATTTGATATTTTTAACATTTCGGACCACATTTGCACCACTCAGCTAGTTTTTGCAAATCTTTTGTAAACGTCTTTTTCAAATTATTTTGCAAATAGCCAATGGTAAGAATATGATTTCAAAACGCATTTTCAAGATTTTGAAAATTTCTCCCTGTTTCAAATGCTTTTCCTTTGGCTAAATAAAAGCTCCTCCTAAAGAAGTTCTCCCCTTAGCTGTCAAGAGGGTTTTGTAATTTGAATAATTCCTCCCCTTTTTTGAAACAATTTTTGAAAAACATGGTGGTGGTGCAGTTCTTTTGCTTTGGGCCTATTAATTTCTCCCCCTTTGGCATTAATCGCCAAAAACGAAGAAACTTGAGAGGCCTGTGATTCTCTCCCCCTTTTGTAAAAGGATATGAATGAAAGTTTATAGGAGAGCAAAGGATAAATGATACTGATAGAGTCATAGTGGAAGCCTTGCCTTTGCCGAATACTCCATTTCCCTTTCAATCTAAGACTAAGGATAGAAATATACTTGGAAAGCACATTAGTCTTAGCTTTGGCACAAGAAGAATAAGAAATATGCATTTGTACTAAGTGAAAGAGATATGATCAAAGGTATAAGAATGAGCAATGTGTGCAAGATTTCAATCAAAGTTTCGAGAATCGAGGATATTGAGTTCATTCCTAAGCTTGTAAAAGTCTTTTCATCCAGAGGCTTAGTGAAGATATCGGCTAATTGGTTGTGGGTGCTAACATAAGCAATTTCGATATCCTCCTTTTGTTGGAGATCTCTCAAAAAGTGGTATCGGATGTCTATGTGCTTAGTGCGGTTGTGTTCAATGGGATTATCCGCCATGCGGATTGCACTCTCATTATCACATTGGAGAGGGACTTTGCTCAACTTATAGCCATAGTCCCTAAGGGTTTGCCTAATACAAAGTAATTGTGCACAACAGTGTCCTGCATCAATATACTCGGCTTCGGTGGTGGATAGAGCTACTGAGTTTTGTTTCTTTGAAGCCCAAGATACCATGGATCTTCCTCGAAACTGACAAGTCCCTGATGTGCTCTTTCTATCAATTTTACATCCGGCATAATCGGCATCAGAATACCCAATTAGATCAAAGATAGATCCCTTGGCGTACCATAGCCCAGACTTAGGAGTGTAAACTAAATATCTCATGATTCTTTTCACGACCCTAAGGTGAGCTTCCTTAGGATTTGCCTGGAACCTTGCACATATGCATACGGAAAGCATAATATCCGGTCGTGAAGCACATAAATAGAGTAAAAATTCTATCATCGACCAGTATACCTTTTGATCTATGGATTTACCTCCTGTGTCGAGGTCGAGGTGCCCATTTGTTCCCATGGGAGTCTTGATGGGTTTGGCATTCTTCATTCCAAACTTCTTGAGTATATCTTGAATATACTTAGTTTTGTAGATGAAGGTGCCCTCTTGGAGTTGCTTGATTTGAAATCCAAGGAAATACTTCAACTCCCCCATCACGGACATCCCTTTGTGTAGGGGCACCAACGAGGATTAGTCGGGACCTTGCGTGGTTCCGGATACCTCGGTAAAAATATCGGTGTCATCCACGAGAGTTTGCATCTCTACCTTGTTCTTTAGCTTTCGCATCTACATTAAGCATTTAAGTTTCAATCTTGTATTCATACCTATATTGTTTAGGATTGAAACTTAGTCATTGTGGTAGAGATAGCAACACTTAGACAAAACCTAGTTTACACATTCTAGTTTGGTTATTTGTATAGGTTTTGCTCTGGAGATTTATTTGTAGCCTAGTTTAGAGAAAGTTTTAGAAGTCCTAATTCACCCCCTCTTAGGCGTCACATGTTTCCTTCAATCATGACCCAATCTTTCTTTTAATTCATAGTGATGTTTTATTTATCACCTTATCCTCCTTTTAGACAAATATTTGGAAATTCCCCTTCACAATTACCCAAAATAAAAAGAGGGGGCGTATGCCCATTTATCTCCATAAGGATACTATTGTATCCAATCTTCTTTCAATTCATGCCCTCGTTTTGCCATCAGTAATTGTGACCGTCGCCCGTATGGCATGACTTAGAAGTGGGTTAATATGTTAAAGAGAATTTTTTCTTCAAATCCAATCAAAAGACCGAGACTAGAAGTCGGTTAATATATGGGACATACACATTAGAAGTGAGTTGGGTCAACATTGGGACATGCACCGAGATTAGAAATGGGTTAATATAACAACAAATGACATCTAAGGTTGTATCTAGCATTGTCCTATAATTTCATCTTCTAAAAGAATATTCATTTTTCTTTACAGTACACTCTAAAAGATTATGTCCTCTATATCACATATCCTCACTTTATCCAGCAATGTTCTCTAAATTTCATCATCTATATCTTACCAACTATGCTTCACTAACCGTATTAACAGAAATTTCTTCAAGAATATTTTTCTACTAAAATAAAAAAATCATTTACAGAAACAAATTGTTTACTCGTTTACAAAATTTGTTTCATCATTACCATTTGTAAACATAAACATGCCTCATACATGACCAATTCATCACCATCACTTCTACATATAGATAGATAATTTCACTTGCTCTTGACAATACAATTTGGTAACTTGCTCTACTTGTTTTCTAGCAAGACATGCCATAATTTAAGTACAAGTAGCAGAGAGAGGCTCGCTGACCTTGGGAGTGATGGATCGGAAGGTGTGAAAGTTGCCGAAGCGAGAAGTGTAGGAGAAGGCCCCTGCTGGCCCCAGCCGGAGGAGGTAACGCCACCACAGGAGACAGATCCAACCCTAGGCGGTGTTGCTGGACGTTGCTCGGTAGACGAGGTGTTAGACTTTGTTCATTTACACCAATCCAGCTCTAAATTATTATGGATTGGAATTAAATCTATGTCACAATCCATGTCCCAAAATAATCCAAGACTACTTAATTTTTTTTGTTCGGTTAAATCCATCATGGAATATAACCCAAGGGTTTGAAAATTTTTTAAACTATGGAAGACATAGATTCTATCCATATCTCATTAGGTATGGAACAAATCCATGAAGATATTGCACAAGTTTACATTAGAATTTATGGATCAAAAGAATAACTAGCTTTGAGAGACACATGGATTAGTTGATGGATTTAATCCCACCATGATATTGGGTGTGAGATATGGATTCATCCAATCCATACCCGGATTAAACCCATGGTGAGATTTTACCCCATGTAACCGAACAATGCCTTAATAGCGAGGCTGCCTAATCCCTTCCCCATCGAAGCAATACCGCTACGACCCTGCTACCCAGCACGACCGACAGTGACTTGGGGACGAAGTCAAGCTGTTGGATAGGAAGCACACCGATAGAGATGGCAATGGGCCTCGACCCCGATTCCTCACGGGGAATTCCTTCATTAGAGAACGGGGATGAGTAAGTTTCTTTCCCCACGAGGATTTAAATGGAGAAAATTCTTCCCTCGATGGGTAAACGGGGACACAGACGAGGACGGGGAAGCATTCCCCATCCCCGTTCCCCGCAGGGACTTGTTAGACTTTGACATGATGTTGTTTTTGTGTACTAGTTAACGATAAAAATAAATAATTATATTGTCAAAAGATCACTCATTATAACAAATGTGTTTATTTTTATGTACACATAATGATTTTTATATATGACAATATGTATATGTGATAATGTTTTATATTAATAACAAAGGACATATGTTCTAATCCCTACTACTATTAAGAATGAAAGGTGGGGCACCTGGTGCTACCACGACTTTACCCACGCTAATACACTGGGCCCGCCTCACGTGCCCGTCGCCTCGGCGTCGTGCCCTGTTGGCCCTATGGACGGGCGCAGTCACCACCAGATGTAACACCCTGAATTTGGGGTATAAAATTTCTTTCTAATTATCACCCAAATTCATGTGTTAAAATATTCTTTGAAGTGTTGCAAAAGTTTGAATTTATTTGAATTTTTAAACCTAATTTGAATTTGGAATTGAAAACTCTAGAGAAAAGAAATAGAAAAGGAATTAGAAAATCCAGAGAAAAAGAAAAAGGGAAAGTAGCCCAGCAGCCTAGCCGGCCCAGCTCGGCCCAGCCAGGCCGCGCGCCCGCGCGCCTGTGCCGCCTGACAGGCGGACCCCACCTGTCAGCGACAACTCTCTCTCTCGCTCTCTCTCTCTCTCTCTCGCTCTCTGCCCACTCGGGCCAACCTATTGGCGCCGATTTCTTCACCCGCACGCTTCTCCTCTCTCTGCCTCGTGGGCCCGGTTCGCCAGTTCCTGAGTCGTTGCCCTGAGCGCCCCTTTCCTCTCTCTTTGCGCCGTGGAGCCTCCTAGTCAGATCCGCCCTCCTCGCACCCGCCGTGGACCGGCGAGTGCGCACTCGCGCATGTCGCCGGATTTCTCGGCCACGACACCCACCCACGCGCCCAGCTCCCTTCTTAGAGCCTTGCCAGCGCCCGCACTCGCTCCCCCGCCTCATTTCGCACAGCTTTGCCCTCTCTCGCGCTCTGCCCTCGCCGCCAGACGCCGCCGGAGACCCGGTCCCGCTTCCCCGGCCATCTAGCTCGCCGGAGACCGTGCCAAGCCTCCCCGAGCTCCGCCCCAAGGTGAGACACCTTTGCCTGTGCTTAATTTCCCTAGTTTTGCTCTATGCTCGGCCAATTTTGGCATCGCTGGTGCTCGGCCGTGGTGGTCCGCCATGCTCGCGCGGTGGCCGGCCGATTTAGTCCGGCCTAGCTCCTCGGTGTAGGTTTCCGTGTCACCTCTGCCTCTGCTGAAGCTAGCCCAGGCCTTAGAGCGCCTTAAGCCCCCTCCCCGTGGCCGGAATGCCTCAGCGGAGTTGCTCCGGTCCGCCCGAGACCTTCTCCCCACCGTTCTTCCCCCTTTGTCCGCAGATTCATGGCCTCTTCCCCGCCATTGAGTTTGTCGTGGTGTTCTCTCCCTCTCTGCCCAATCCCGGCAACCCCGGAGCCACTCTAGCACGCGCCTGCCCCAACTCCGGCTACCTCACCGCCGCGGAGAGGAGCAGCATCGCCCGCAGCTGTTCGTCCTCCCTGGTCTGATCTCCCCCGTCCGATCTTAATCGCATGACCTAGATCACGGATACCGCTTCGCGCACGCGCGCCCTGTGCCCTTGGCCCGCCTGTCAGCGCCCATGTCCCCTGGCGCTGGGCCCGCTCGGTCAGTGCGCCCTCCCCCCTGTCGCTGACATCCCCTGGCCCGCCTGTCAGCACTCGCCCGCTCGCGCGCGCACGCCCTCGGCCACAGATCTAATCTCAGCCGTTTATTTTAGATCTAACGGTTGAGGGAGCCTGATACCCCTTCGCGTGGTTGTTTTGCGTAAGAAACCCTTGGTTTGTTGGAAATAAACCCGCTGTCCCTGGTTTTCGCGCGCAGACCCCTGTATTCTTGCAGATTGAACCCTAGACTTTTAAATATTCACAAAATTAGACCTAATTTCATATTTTGAATTCCCAAACTTGTTTATTTCATATCTTTTGCATATGAACTCCAAATTTAGTGATTCAAATTGCAAAATGTTCATAGTATTATTCTCTGTAGAAATAAATTAGTTCCATTTACACTCTATGGTTCTTAATTTTATGGAGAACTATTAACTAGTATATGTATAGATGTGGTGTACTTAATAAAATTAAAAGGGAAAACCCTAGAGATTAAAACATGCTTAATTTTATGAGATTAATAATGTGTATTACATGAATTCATCTCTGTTCTAATTTTTAGGTCACAATAAAATAAATTGAACTATGTTATGTATTTGTGAGTAACACTTAGAGAAATAATAATCTATTTCCAAATGAAGTTAGTTGATGTCATAGTTTATGTTATACTTTGAACTCATTATCCCTTATGTAGTATGGTGCCTTTGAGATGTATTCCTATGTTTGTACATGTTTGGTGTGCTGTTCATTTGTACTTTCCAAATGTATTGAATGCATGCTCGCTTTATTTAGACAACGAGCAGTCCGAGGTTCCTGAGTGTGTTGTTGGAGACCTCCCTGAGCAACAACCTGGTGAAGGCAAGTGTCCTCTGACCTATTATGTCCTACATACTTTATGATTCACTGTCTCGCATTACATTATCTAAACCTAAGGATTGACTAGCTTTGTATGTACCTTATCCTTGTTTACCTTTTGGGTTATCATGGTTAGCATTTTGCTATTGCCTTAACTTTAATCAATGAACATGATGTGAACATTTATGATACGACACTGTTATCTTGATTATGTTGATGATCTTGTGATACTCTAGGGGGCTCATGCCTTTTTCCTGAGTACCTCTCCGTAAGGATCTGTTCGTGGAGTGACCACCCGGGATAACAGTGCAACCATGAGGGTGGAATGGGACACCCTTAGCTGATTAATTAGATGAACCTGGGGGTGTGGTTAGCTTTGCCGGAGGGCCGTCAATGGGGGTCGGGGCATAGTGCTCGCTCTGCTAAGGTGGGGTGTAGAGGTTCATTCGATTTGGTTTTGTTAGTCACCCACCTTGGGGAGGTGTACTGCGTTTGTACGACTGGCGAAACCTAACGAGTAGCTATGCACCAGGGGAGTCTTTGTAAAGGCTACGTAGTGTATCCCTGGCCATTCACCTTGGTAGTGAAGATCGGGTCTGTACAACCCAGGCTGGAAAGGGATCACGACTCGTGGGTAAAGTGTGCAACCTCTGCAGAGTGTTAGAAACTGGTATATCAACCGAGCTCACGGTTAAGAGCAGCCTTGGGATCCTCTTTGATTAGAAGAACTTTGGATACTTTTATGATGATGGTTAACAATGGTGTTATAAGTCCGATCTCTGGTATTTCCTCTTTTGATGGAGTACTTTTGGGTAATAACTGGGTTTATTACTAAAACTTGGCTCTACTAATAATAATAAACACTTGACCAATTAAAAGCAACTGCTTAACATCAACCCCACATACAGCTAGTCCTCTTTGGACAAACGGGACATTTGTTGAGTACGTTGATGTGTACTCACCCTTGCTTTACACACCACCCCACCCCAGGTTGTCCCCATTGTACTCAGTGCTCAAGAGGTGATGCTGGCAACATGGAGGACTTCGAGGAGTTCCAGGATTACGACGAGTTCTAGTTTACTTAGTGGCAAACCCCCAGTCAGCTGCCTGTGTAGGCTTATCATCTACGTTTCGTTTCTCCGCACTTTGATATTTATGCTAAAGACAATGGTTATGTAATAGACTCTATGGATGTCTTGTACATCTTGATGTAATTAAAGTATCTTTCCGCTATTTATTTCGAGCATTGTGTGATGATGTCCAATTATGTAATCGCTGTGTACATGAGTTTCTGATCCTGGCACGTACATGGTTCGCATTCGGTTTGCCTTCCAAAACCGGGTGTGACACCAGACCACATGTAACTTAGTGTTTAGAAATAAACAATAAATAATTATATAAAAATAGTGCAAAGCGAGCATTTGAACACACACTCTCTACTCTAGAAATTTGGGTTAACCACCAGCCTATACGTATCTTAGTGTTTAGAAATAAATAATAATTATATTTAAAT
Source organism: Zea mays (assembly GCF_902167145.1). NCBI lineage: Eukaryota > Viridiplantae > Streptophyta > Magnoliopsida > Poales > Poaceae > Zea > Zea mays. Next base: position 39,739,051 of record NC_050099.1, on the reverse strand, counting down.
AAATATCTCAATACCTATTTATATGATATATTTAGGGTCCATAGCAAAAGCACGGACAACTGACTAGTTATAATTTAAGTGGGGACAGGGATCCTCTTCGGAGATTTATCCCCGCGAGAAACGGGGATGAGAAATAAATGTCCCCCGCGAGCGTTCGTGGGATCCCCGTAAGATTTTTTTCTGCGGGGATGGGGTGGAGAGCTTGTCCGCTAGATTTGATGATTGGTGAAAAGTAAAACTAGTGTGCGAGAATGAACAGTGAACGAAATCCATGTGTTCTTCATTCTTTATTGCAACGGTATTTATACAAGTAAAGGAGACACTGAGAGGATGAGGCCAATGGGTCACGTCTGTACAACTGGTGCACATCCTTTGGCCATGTTCTACGTGGAGATCATGCAAGGGGCACGTCCCTTGGAGAACGTCGGTTAGAAGCAGTCAACAACTGCTTATCTTTCATAAAACTCCCCCTTAAGCAGTTGTCCATTATGTATATCCTCCCTTGAAACCTATAAGTAAAAAGGTGGTTTGCAATAATATACTGTGTAACACTCCAAAAAATCCAGTGGGAAAAATTTGGAGAAAATCAACAGTATATCATATGTCTTTGGTGTCTCTATCGAAAAACCCTGATGGGAAAAATCAAGAGACTGACATATGCTTGTGTTGACATTGCCTCATTAAAAACCTAAAATTAGAAAACATGATAGTAAAACTCATATAGGAAAAGAGTACAATGTGATATTAATATTAGGTTGATCAAAGAGATACCCCCTGATGCAAGCAAATCTCTAAGTCGAAGCATACCAATACCCTTAAAACATATCCGAAATATGGAATAAGGTAGCGACTTAGTGAATAAGTTTGCAGGATTGTCACAAGACTTAGTTTGCATGACCTTAATCTCACCACTCTGTTGAAGTTGATGAGGATAGAATAACTTGGGGGAGATATGTTTGGTAACATTGCTCTTGATATAACCTTCTTGCATCAGAGCAACACAAGCTGCATTATCTTCATAGATAATGGTCGGTGATTCAGTGGAATGAATCCCATATGATGATTGAATGTGATTAATCACGCTTTGAAGCCACACACATTCACGTGAGGCTTCATACAAGGCAATAATCTCTGAGTGATTAGTGGATGTTGTTACTAGAGTTTGCTTGGATGACTTCCAAGAAATAGCAGTTCCACCATTCAGAAATATAAACCCAGTTTGAGACCTTCCATTGTGGGGGTCTGAAAGATAACTAGCATCTATGTACCCTACAAGGCTAGGATCTTGATTTCTTCCGTAGAATAGACCGAATCTGCCGTGCCATGGAGGTATCGAAGAATATTTTTGATTCCAGTCCAATGACGTTTGGTAGGGGATGCACTATATCTAGCAAGTAAATTTACAGCAAATGCAATATCGGGTCTTGTATTGTTTGCTAGGTACATAAGTGCTCCAATTGCACTAAGATATGGGTACTCAGGACCCAAAATATCTTCTCCTTCGTCTCGTGGTCTAAAAGGATCCTTATCCCTTTCTAGGGTACGGACGATCATACCAGTCTTAGACGGATATGCTTTATCCATATTGAATTTACTCAATACTTTCTGCACATAAGCAGACTGATGAATGAGAATGCCCGTGGGAAGGTGCTCAAGTTGGAAACCCAAGCAAAATTTGGTTTTTACCCAAATCCTTCATCTCGAATTCTGTCTTTAAAAGATTGCATGTGTCATCAATATCACATTTAAGGTCGATGATGTTCAAGTCATCCACATATACTGATATGATGCAGAAACCTATAGAAGATTTCTTTATAAAGACACGTGAACAATCATCACTGTTAGAATAACCCTTATTCATAAGGAATTCCTTCAGTCGGTTGTACCACATTCTCCCTGACTGTTTTAAGCCATATAGAGATTTGCTGAGTTTGACACAAAACATGTTACGATTTTTGCCATTCTTCGGTATAGGTATTCCATCAGGAACTTTCATGTATATGTCTGAATCTAGTGACCCATAAAGATATGCGGTCACGACATCCATCAACTGCAGAAATAGACGTTTTGTACTGCCAATGAAATTAAATACCGGAAGGTTATTCCATTCATAACAGGAGAATATGTCTCATTGTAGTCAATTCCTGGTCTCTGGGTAAACCCTTGAGCAATTAATCTCGCTTTATATCTCACAACCTCATTGTTCTCATTCCGTTTTCGGGTGAAAACCCATTTGAATCCAACAGGATGGATTCTAGGTGTAGGTATCACAGAGGTGAATACATGTCTTTTTGCTAGTGAGGATAATTCAGAGTTAATTGCTTCCTTCCATTTGGTCCAGTCCGAGCGTTGTTTACACTCTGCCATAGATTTAGGGTCTAGGTCAGATAGAAGGTTACTAACTATGATTGATGAGAAACATGAATTGACGACCGTATTTTTACGATCACACAATCCTCCAGAACTAGTATAATTAATGGAAATCTCCTATACCCCATGAAAGTCTTCTTGATTTACAGGAAGAGTAGATACAGGGTGTTCTGATGTACCAGCAACATCTGAATTGTGCACATGAGTGCTGGTTTGTGGATGTACAGTATCCAGTTGGTGTCCATCAACTGGTGGTTGACTTTTGTTTACTGATTTGGAGGATCGAATGTTCCTCTCTTTCCTTTGACGCTTAGTAGAAGCATTATCCTGCTTAGCAGCCCTCCCCCTCTTCGGTTGAGAAGATGGTTGAATGGTTTTTCTTGGTACCTCCACTCGACTGGGCGCATTAACAGCAGGTGTTGGGGGCCTTCCTCTTCCGAAGGTCCTCAAAAACACGACTAACATGTTTTCCAATATAGTATACTGTCAAAGGAAGCTTTGACCTTAAGATGAAGGTGTACATGGTATGCAAAGCATGATCGGGAATAAGGATGAATCAGCTCCGAAGCTGTGGCTGGAGAAGCTTCGTCTTAGCACAAGGACGGTGGTGGAGAATGAAACCGACCTAAAAGAGAAAAGACTACCTAGTCCTCGACAACTTACCTTTTGCCTAACAGTAAATGTTAGGGACATGAATGTAATTTTGCTCAGGCTACATCCTGTGCCTATAAATAGATGAACAGTAACACCGTACTGTTCACGTTGACTTGTAATCACTCTCGGATTAAAGATGACTTGTAATCACTCTCGGATTTCTACCTTCTGTCAAGCCGAAGGTACAAATGTAACTTAAATATCATTGATGTTTGTTCATGATTATATAATGACAATGTGAATAATCTGATGATTAAAGATGATTATTCATGCCCTTTCTGCGTTTCATATGTCCATGTTTGTATCTTAGCATATTGAAATGATGAAGGTACGTCCTTCATGACCTTCGTCTGAAGATCATTATATCCGAAAGGAAATAATGTTCCGAAGGACGAAGGTCTTTAATCATTAACATTTGTGTTGCCTTGTTCTTGATCTATAGCTTTTGAGAACAAGTGACCAACATTGGCGCCCACCTCCGGTGAACTCACTCGACCACCTTCGGCAAGCTTTGACCTTCGTCATGCCGTCGAAGAAGACAGCAGGGCTAGGGGCTGCACTACAGCCACTGGACATTAATCAGGAAACGTTACGTGAAGCTAGGAGCCAGAAGAGGAAGGCTACTAGCCCAACACCTCAGGAGGAGGAGTTGGACCAAGAAATCAGGGACCTTGAAGCCATCCATCAACAGGTTCAGAAGAAGAAAGAAAAGATGATTTGTCTTGCCGATCTTCAGAGGAAGATTGATGAGGCCGCTGAGGAAATGCGTCATCTCACCCAGGATGACCAAGACCAAAGGCCGTAACATAGAGAGCTTCGTCAAGACAATTCATACAATGATGATGAATGGTATGATGACTTCCATCATGGCAATTTTGCTTTTGATGATGCTTCTCCTCTGGCAGCAGAGTTGCAGGCTACCCCATGGCTCCCATCTGTGGCGCAACCACCCGAATTATTCCAGCTTAAGTGCCTAAGTCACGCCTCAGGGGCCGTAACACACTTAAATCGGAATAACCCATCAGTCCCTCAGATCTAGTCTGATAGAGCCACTTAACCAGGATCAGATTCCACAATCTCACTCGAAGGTGAGTCACAGAAGAAATACAATAAAACAGGAAACCTCAAATTAAGTGCTGAATTATTACATAGATCAGAGTTTTGAGTAGCAAATAAGAGTTCACAAAATAAAGTGCAGCGGATAATCGATGTCGTCGGTATCGAGGAATTGGGCAAGGCCTAGCCCACTACTCCTCGTGCTCCTCTCCTGCCGGAGCAACATCCCACTCGACCGTCCAACCCGGTGGCAGGGTGGTAGGCCAAGTTACACCATCAACCATTTCCTGAATGGTACCTGCAAAAATTATGCCACAAGCAAGGCTGAGTATACTAATACTCAGCTAGACTTAACCGGTGTGAGGAGTCTACTCCTCTACCTCTAGACTATGCAGCTGTTTGGCTGAGGGGTTTGGTTTGCCAAAAGCACTAGCTGTTTCTAAAATCAATTTTTTAGCTTTACAATTTCTATCATCATTAACTTAGCTAGATTTGCTCCTTCTAAGCATACATGGTGACAAGCATTTAGTTCAATCAACAAGTTATCTCATGTAACCTCATTTCACTTCTTACTCGATGCAGTACAAGGGGTCAAGCAGTCTCATTAGCTGCGAGAAGCAGACGATTCGAATCGAGTTTTAACCTTGCAAGGTAAACCTAAACACACGGCATGTCAGGGTACTCCGACCCCACACATGACAACCGTCCCCATCGATTCCCCGTTCACGTCCAGGCCTCACCGCCTTGGCATACAATGCTCCACTGACCCCGGCTGCCGCTGTGCAGTGACCGCACTTGTACCCACCATAGCTAGCATGGGAGACCCAGTCTCAGGTCGCATGAGGGATAAAGTCCGCGCCCGGCTTCAATCAGGTACTAGGTTTACCGGCTACCATTTTTCCCGGCATGTGCTTAGTACGTTCAAAAGCTTGACTCAGGTATCCACACATTAATCCTTAATTCCTTTTTCCCGTCTCATGGACAAGGCATCCTCCCTGGATCCAAGTCCATAGACTAACATATATCCCGTTATCAAGATGAATACAATCAATTCCTGACCTCGCGCGAGTGCTAGAAAAATCACTCGACTTCTACCGAGATCCTGATTAGCAAGCAGCTACTCGACCTAGCATACTAGTATTCATCTCAAAAAGGAATCCTAAGTTCATGCAACTAGAGGTTTCAAGCAACTCCTACACTTAAGTGCACATTACAATCCTACAAGCATTAAGTGTAATAAAATAGCATATAATAATACGGTTATGCATAAAACCGGGGCTTGCCTTCAATTGCTGGGGCTGCGGGAAGATCCTCAATAGCAGCCTCGGAAGCCTACTCCTGGTCCTCCTCTTGGACAGGTCCTTGCTCGGGGATGAGCACGTACTCTCCGTCGGCAAGATTACAATCTAATGAATGCAATGCGTAAGATATATGCATGATATGATATGTGCTTTTAGAAATTACAACTTGGGAGGTGTATGATCTTCTTGAGTTAAACAAAGTTAACCTTACTTATGTAAGACCCTTGGGTGGTATACTTGGTAAATTAGGTTAACTTTATCTAAGGTAAGTGGTGGTTTATTTTTTGGGGTTCCACTGAATTCGTTTTAAACCTTAGTGAGCATTGATAAGTACTCAAGTTAGACTTATTGGGGTGAGGTTTATTTCTTCTTTCCTTTTCTTTTATTCTCTTAAATGTTTTGGAGTGGGTTTGAACTACAAGTTGCTTTTATAAAATTCTGCAAAAATTATAGTGGCTTGGCACTGGTGTATGTTTCTCTGTCTCAAAATTTGGGGATCAGAAAGTGAATAGTTTTCTCTGGACAAAAATTATTAAATTCTAAGGCAGAAGGGGTGCTTTGAACTATAACTATTATTTAACAGTGAGTAATTTTCTAAAACTTATTTTTGCTGGCTTTTAGGTGTTATAACATGACTTGATACAAATTTCTAGCCATTAATACCTTTTAGTTATTTTACTAGGGTTTTCTCAAGTTTCTAGCCAAATAGGTGCTTTCTACTACCACTATATTTGAAAAATATCAAACAACAGAGTTCTTATTTTTCTTAGTTATTGTTTTGCGCAATAGCAATCATTCTGAAGTTTGGCATCTTTTTGCTTAAGGGAAGGGGTGGTATGCATTATTTGAATTAAGTAGCCTTTCTCATAAATCCTTAGCAATAGGTATGAGTTTGCTCCTTTTTCATGGGTTTGCATTTTTCTCTGGTGGTTTATCTCATTATGGACTTAGCAAATTTTTGGTTGCCCATTATTGCATCATTAGGGGTTGTTCATGATTTATTTAGAAAATGCCTCATTATCACTTTATATTTATTTTCCTTACTTAAAATGTTGTGCTGAGGTGTTCTTTATTTTTGTAGTGGGGCTCTGGTGGTTGTAAGTCCACTGGATTTTTATTATCCATTTTGGGTATAGTTTTGTAACTCTAATAATTGATTTTCAGTTCAAATAAGGCTAAATAAAGCATTCTAATTTAAAACTGATCTGGACTAATGGTCTCTCTATTTTTCGCAGGTTCTCTGTTACATAAGCAAATTAGGAAAAATAATTTTAATCACTGTTCATTAATTTCTAATGCCTTTCTGATTTTTTCTAAGTTTTGGGCAAAATAGCTTTAAATGAATATCTACATCATATTTTTCAATGCTGGGGTTCCTACTATTTTTAAACAGTGTCTAAATGAGGTTTGAATACCTACAAATTTTCTTAGGTTCAGTACAGAAGAAAAACTAATTTTCCTTAATTAAACAAGGTTTGGTAAGTTTCTGTTTTTAATTTTAAACTCAAAAATTCAGAACAGAAAGCATAGGGTTTATCATTTTTAAATGATAGTTCATAATATTCAGGAGCTAGCAAAATTAGTTTGACAACTTTTTATTAAGAATTCATCAAGTTATGGGTTTTCTAAGTTCTCTGGTTATTTAAAAAGATTAACAAAATTGATTTAATGGAAAACCACTTTGCACTGGGGTCCCTGGCGGGTATTTTAAGTTTTCTTCGCGGATCAGTCCCTAGGCTACTATTCACATGGGTCACTGACGTTACGGAAAACCCCTCGGGTTCTTCAAATCCTAACCCGAGGTCCTTCTCCTAACTTAAACAGTAACCGCGGCGGAAGAAAGGGCGGAGGGGCTTACCGGCGGCGAGATTGCTCCGGTGAAGTGGTCGAGGACGTAGGGGAGGTCTCGAGGATCACAACGGTGTGCGGGTCGCCATCGGGGATGGTCGGAGTTGGCCGGTCCACGTGCGCAGGCGGGGATGCTCGTCGGCGGCGAGGAGTCCGGCCTGCTCACGGCGAGATAGTTCAATTGGACGGGTCAGAGAGGTTCACGGGATGCCAGAGAAGATATGGGTGCAAGGAATTGGACGGAGACTCACTGGTTAGCTCTGTCCACGCGCGGCGGCGAAGGACCGAAGTCCGGTGAGGTCGATCTCGGGCCTCCGGTGAAGTCCGGCCTGGTCCGAGGGCTTGGAAAGCTTCACGGGCCACTGGCGGAGCTAGCCGAAGCACTGGCTCGACTTGGGGGTGGCTAGAGTGGGCTGGCCACGATGGCCGAAGCTCTAGCGGCAATGGCGGGCGGAATTGAGCTTGCCGGAGCTAAGGAGAGGTGGCTGGCCGGTGAAAGTGAGCGCGGGGTGAAGTGAGGTGCACCCGGGGAGGTTTTATAGGCGCAGGCGAGCACGGCCGAGGGCGGGGCTCTGACATGCGCTCGGGGCGTGCGCGGCGAACGCCAGTGCGCGCTCTGGCGCCTGGCACAGCGTCGAGCACGAGACAGCGCAAAGAGAGGTCAAGTTCAAACGCGGATTGGGCCCAAATCTTTGAGATTAAGGCCACGATCCCGTTGAGAGATCTCTTCCTCTCAGGTCCCTTTGTCGTTTGTGTGTGGAGGCTAGCAAGTTTCGCTGACTGGATTAAGAGATAGAGAGGGGAGAAATCCTGTTTGTCTCACTGCCACACACAGGGAGAAAATCTCTGGTTTGACGTGTCCGAGGCACGCGCCCCAATGCCATCTCCTGGCACATGACAGAGGGGTTAATTAGGCACATTTTTGTCAATGGGGCCATTAGGATTCGAGTTAGGGATCAAGGTGAACATCCTTGATCTTTGGCTCAAGGTCTGAATTTCAGAATTCTGAAATTCAGAATTCCCATTAAGTCCCCACATGAGAAGCTTGATTTGGGGTTTTATTTGAGTTATTTTGGCTAAGCTTTCTCAACCTTACTTGTTGCTTATTAAATATACTTCAATTTTTATAATTGGCTCAAGTCATAATTTTAATTTTTTCATACCCTTTTCCTTATTTTCTTGAATTTTGCTCATGGGGCTCACTTAGGGTTTTTATTAGGGTTACAACATTCTTACCTTTTGAAAGATCCATTTGTTTTGATCATGATACTTTTAAGTATATGCTTGGTGAATTCTTTATTCTTAAGTTAATTTGATGCTCATGCTTACTTTGGTTCTCATAAAATGATGGTTCTTGGTTTGGCATTTTAAGAGAAACCCTAGGTGACACTGGGGTGTCACAGCCTTCCCCCCTTAAAGGAATCCCGTCCCGAGATTCGGGCCAGAGTCCTTCCGGGGTGAAGCGAAGGGTGAGACTTATAGGAAATGGGTGATTATTGTTATTATTAGGGAAAAACTGCTCTTCGAATGTTATTCTCTTTGCAACTTTAGAAGGAAGCCCTTTTTAAGTTTTACTTCATAGTTACTTCATTCTGAATTAAGATCATATTTTTGAAAATTAGATTCGAAGGGCAGGAGGAGGGGTTGGGTGTGATTATGTACCAGCTTCCTTAGGTAGGCAATCGGGGAAGTTGGATCTCAGGAATTCCTCGGTTTCCCAAGTAGCTTCCTCCTTCGAGTGATTACTCCACTGGACCTTGTACATCTTGATCGATTTAGCCCGAGTTGATCTTTCTTTGCAATCCAGAATCTTGGAGGGGTACTCTTGGTACGATAGATCTGGCTCTATCTCCAATTCTGGCTCTGCTACGATCTCGGTCGGCAATCGAACACACTTCTTCAGCTGAGATACATGGAATACACTGTGAATGGCAGACATTTTTAAAGGTAACTTCAGCTTGTATGCCACGGGTCCACATGCTTCTATGATCTCATAAGGTCCAATGTAACGAGGGGCTAGCTTGCCTTTGATCCCAAACCTCTGCACTCCCTTGGTGGGTGATACCTTAAGGTATACAAAACTTCCCACTTCGAACTGGAGAGGTTTCCTTCTTCTATCATGGTAACTCTTCTGCCTAGCCTGAGCAGCTTCTAGATTCTTCCTGATTAGTTTGACCTTCCTTTCGGCTTCAGTCACTAAGTCAGGTCCAAAAACTTCTCTTTCTCTAGGTTGAGACCAATTGAGTGGTGTCCTGCACCTTCTTCCATAGAGAGCTTCAAAAGGTGCCATCTTTAGGCTGGATTGATAACTACTGTTATAAGCAAACTCTGCCAAGGAGAGGTGCTTATCCCAGTTCTTGCCACAATCGATTGCACAAGCTCTCAGCATATCCTCCAGGATTTGGTTTACCCTTTCCGTCTGACCATCAGTCTGTGGGTGGTAAGCTGAACTCCTGATTAGCTTGGTTCCCAAAGACTCTTGCAATTGTTCCCAAAATTTGGCAACAAATTGGGCTCCTCGGTCAGAAACAATGGTCCGAGGTAATCCGTGCAAACACACGATCCGATCAATATACAATTCTGCATACTTCTGAGCCTTATCAGTGGTGTGCACAGGAAGAAAATGTGCCACTTTCGTCAATCGGTCCACAATAACCCAAATTGAATCATGATGACGAGAGGTGTTGGGCAGACCCACAATGAAATCCATGCTGATGTCATCCCACTTCCACGAAGGTATGGACAGGGGTTGCAAAGCTCCAGCTGACTTCAAGCGGCTTGCCTTTATCCTCTGACAGGTGTCACATTCTGATACATACTGGGCTATCTCCCTCTTCATTCTGGTCCACCAGTACAAAGGCTTCAGATCATGGTACATCTTGGTGCTTCCCGGATGCACAGAGAATTTGGAGAGATGAGCCTCATCCAAGATTTTCCTCTTGAGGTCCTGGTCCTTAGGAATCACCAATCTGCTTTTGAACCATAACACACCCTTTTCATCCTGGCAGAAACAATTATACTTCTCAACCTTCTGATGGAGATTCTTCTTGATAATTTGCACTCCCTTGTCATTGAGCTGGGCCATGATAATCTGGTCTTGTAAAGCTGGCTCAACAGAAATGTGAGACAAGGAACCAGAAGGAATCACTTCAATTTGCATCTTGCTCAACTCATCACACAAGGTGTTAATGCGAGAATCCATCAGAATACAATTGCATTGCATCTTCCAACTCAAGGCATCTGCTACCACATTAGCTTTTCCTGGGTGATAATGTACCTCCAGGTCATAATCCTTGATCAGCTCTAGCCATCTTCTCTGCCTCATGTTGAGATTAGCCTGAGTAAAAATGTACTTAAGGCTCTTATGATCAGTGAAGATGTTGCAGTGGGTTCCCATTAAATAATGCCTCCACATCTTTAATGCATGAACCACTGCTGCCAACTCGAGGTCATGAGTGGGATAGTTTTGCTCATGAGGCCTGAGTGCTCTTGAGGCATAAGCAATGACTCGGTTGTCTTGCATCAAGACACAACCTAGCCCGGTGCCAGAGGCATCGCAATATACATCAAAAGGCTTGCTGTTGTCAGGTTGTGCCAATACTGGTGTTGTGGTCAGATGCTGCCTTAATGCATGGAAGGCATCTTCGCACTTCTGACTCCAAACAAATTTGACTTCTTTCTTCAGCAACTCAGTTATAGGCTTCGCAATTCGAGAGAAGTCCGTAATAAATCTTCGGTAATAACCAGCTAATCCCAGAAAACTCCGAATCTGACGGACAGTTGTTGGTGGCTTCCAGTTCATCACCTCTTGCACTTTATCAGGATCAACAGCTATTCCAGCCTAAGAGATAGTGTGACCCAAGAATTTGATTTCCTTTAGCCAAAAATCACACTTGGATAACTTGGCATAAAGGTGGTGCTCTCGCAGACGTTGAAGCACTACATGCAAATGCCCGACATGTTCTTCTTTGTTCTTTGAGTACACCAAAATGTCATCGATGAAAACCACCACGAACTTGTCCAATTCCGGCATGAAAACAGAATTCATCAGATACATGAAATATGCTGGTGCATTTGTCAGCCCGAATGACATCACCAAGAATTCATATAGCCCATATCTGGTTGAGAATGTCGTCTTCGGAATATCACTTGCTCGTATCTTGATCTGATGGTAGCCAGAGCGAAGGTCTATCTTGGAAAACACCTTGGCTCCGACCAACTGGTCAGAAAGAACATCAATACGAGGCAAAGGATACTTGTTCTTGATAGTTACCGCATTAAGAGGGCGGTAATCTATACACAGCCTCAAGCTTTCATCCTTCTTCACAAACAGTGCTGGACATCCCCAAGGCGAAGTACTTGGGCGAATAAATCCCTTATCCAGCAACTCTTGCAATTGCTTCTTCAATTCTGCCAACTCAGTGGGTGGCATTCAGTAGGGCCTCTTGGAAATTGGGGCCATTCTCGGTTGCAACTCGATGGCGAATTCAATATCCCGGTCTGGTGGCATTCCTGGCAATTCATCAGGAAAGACATCTGCATACTCACAGACCACGGAGATCTTCTTCAGAGGTAACTCTATCATAGAGAAAGCACATGACTGAGTAGAACCTTGACTAGGCAGAATTAAGGTGAAGTTCCCGCAGAACGGAGAATTAACTTCCACGGTACGGCTGGCTACATCAAGCACAACTTGGTGTAAGGTCATCCAATTTGCTCCTAGAATAATGTCCACATTTTCCAATCCCAACACAAGAAGAGTGGTTTTGATAATGTGGCTTCCCAGTTGAATAGGCACACTTTGGTTTAATTTATTAGTTGCAATTTTACCCCCAGGTGTGACTATCATGAATGACCCTTTAGAGTGAGAGAATGGCAGTTCACATTTAGCACTGAACTTTTGGCTAATGAAACTATGAGATGCACCAGAATCAAACAGAATTAAAGCAGGTTGATTATAAATTGAAAAGATACCGGTCATGATAGGAGCTCCTTCAGGTACTTCCTTCAGAGTAGTGAAGTTGAGCTTCCCTTGCCTGACTTGCACCTTCTGCTTTCTTCCCTTGTCTTGATTTGGTGCTGGCATCTGCCTCTGCTGGTTCCTGGGACAATTCTTGGCATAGTGGCCCACATTGCCACAAGTGAAACACTTGTTCCCATTGCCCTGGCGGAACTGCTGCTGCTGCGGAGGCTGATTGTTCCTTGGGGCGGGAGCTGGAAAGCGGTTGGGTGCCGGCTGCTGCTGCTGCTGAGGTGGCCTGATCACCCATCTGCCTGCCTGCTGTTGAAAACCCCTGCTCTGATTGTGAGAAACAATCCGGAACCTCTGAGCCTGAGCGAATGGTGCTGCCATTGGTGCCTTTCTCTTCTTCTCTGCCCGGTGAGCAACAATGCAATCCTCCTGGGAGATGGCCATGTTGACCAACTCATTGAAGCTATCAGCCCAGATAGTGTTGAGTCGTTCCCGCAGCTTGGTATTGAGACCCCTGCGGAAGCGATCCCTCTTCTTTTCATCAGAATCAGCATGATACCCTGCATACTGGCATAAGTCATTGAAGGCTTGCGCATACTGCAGTACCGTGCGGGTTCCTTGATTAAGGGCCAGAAATTCATTCAACTTCCGATCAAGAATGCCAGCTGGGATGTGGTGTCCTCTGAAGGAAGTCTTGAATTCCTCCCAAGATACTTCACGATCAGCTGGGAGCATAGCACGGAAGTGATCCCACCAAGTCCGAGCAGGGCCGCGAAGCTGCTGTGCGGCGAAGCGAGCCTTGGCCTCATCAGGGCTTTCTCCCGTGAGGATGGGAAACTTGGATTCAAAGACGCGAAGCCATACATTGGCGTCCAACGGATCCTCTGCCTTGGTGAACAAGGGTGGTTGTGTGCTCAGAAACTCCTGGTAAGTTGCCATAGCCGGAGGTCGCTGATGCTGGCCTCCACCATGCTGCTGAGGGTGGGGCTGGCGCTGCAAGAGCTATCGCAGAATCTCATTCTGCTGGGCCATCAGCTCCTGCACTGTGGGAGCTGGAGGAGGTGGCGGGGGAACCTGCTCGTTATGCCCGCGACGCTGCCTAGCTGCCATCTGAAAACAGAGATTGCCGCCATTGTTATCCCAACTCACAGTTTCGAACGACAAGATATCATCTCATATGGAAGGAAAAATGCCATAATCATAATATTAGGTTCGAAATGAAGATAACATGGTGACAAATATCCCACAGATTTCAAAAGTTCACAGGGTTACATCAATCAGGGGAAAGTACCCATAAGCCTAGTCCAAAATCTGACATTAACTAAGCTCGCATAGGTTTCTATCCGCCTAAAAGTGTCGAAGTGACTGCTTAACCCTGAGCGGTGGAAGCGACACTAGATACGGGTGAAGGAGGCATCGCGGAGGTAGTCCCATTGGCACCAGGGGCTGGTCCTAGCTCCTCGGGAGCCTGTTCTCCCTCGCTTCCGGCTTCATTGGCCTCCATCTCCAGGTGGTGCATGTCCAAGTGGTCATTCGCTTCTTCGAGTTCCCTCTGCACATCATGAAGCTGGTTCTCCAAGACATCAATAGTGTTGTCTCGGATCTCCACCTGCTGCTCCAAGGTGGTAATGCGCTGGCTCAGCCTCTCCACCTGCAGATCCTTCTCTACCAACTCGGTGGATAGATCGACCACAAAATCTTCTCGACTGTCGAGAGTGAGCTTGGCAGTTTGAGCGGTGTTAGCAAGGAGTGCCATAGCATTGCTCTGAAGGGCCTGAAGGCGGTACAGCGCACTCATGCACTGAACGGTGATCCTCCCAACCAAGTCAGGATACATCGCCCACACATCCTTCACATGGCTCACGCGGTTACACCACATGGGATCATCCTTCTTCTCAGCAGGGAAGAGTCCCAAAGGGTGCATCACCATCTCCAGGGGATGGTAGCCACAGAAAGTCGTCAGAGTCTTCATGGCTGCTGCTTCAACGGTGTCGTCCGTCCTGAGTCCAGTCATCTCAGAATCAAGAGAATGCCAACCCGGCTGAAGGGGATGAGCCTCCAAGGTCAGCCAGACCCGACAACGAGGTACCCGATGCTCCTCATACAACTACACTGTGTACAAAGGGGGCGTAGGGTAACCAGCGGAGTTAAGCACTTCCCACAAGATGGAAGGAAAACCATTGCGAGAAAAGAAATCAGAACTGAAACGAGAGTCTCCTCCACTGGCGGGGGTGGGTGAATTCATCTGCGGAAGGGAATCAAAGGTAAAGATTATGGTGGAAGGAAAAAGAAAAAGAGAGCTCGGACGGTTTTAAAGAAAGTGGGTTAGCTCAAAATTTTTAATTCCTCTTTGTGTTTTATAATGCATGCATGCCGGAAGTAACGTTGCCTCTCAAAAGAAAATAGGGTGCTTTTTAGGGCATCCTTAAAAATATAAGTACTAGCCCACAGGGCCTAATTAGTTAGCCACCTATTTCTCCCTCTATGCCTAAGGCCTTTCGTCCTAGGTCTAGCGGTCTAGTCCTGACGACCCATAGCAGTTTCTAGGTAAGTTTTGAAAATTGGTATTCATGGTTTATTGTCCTTCTCTGTGGTGGAATTTGCTCCGATACCAGCTGTGGCGGAACCGCCCGAATTATTCCAGCTTAATTGCCTAAGTCATGCCTCAGGGGCCGTAACACACTTAAATCAGAATAACCCGTCAGTCCCTCAGATCTAGTCTGATAGAGCCACTTAACCAGGATCAAATTCCACAATCTCACTCGAAGGTGAGTCACAGAAGAAATATAATAAAACAGGAAACCTCAAATTAAGTGCTGAATTATTACATAGATCGGAGTTTTGAGTAGCAAATAAGAGTTCACAAAATAAAGTGCAGCGGATAATCGATGTCGTCGGTATCGAGGAATTGGGCAAGGCCTAGCCCACTACTCCTCGTGCTCCTCTCCTGCCGGAGCAACATCCCACTCGACCGTCCAACCCGGTGGCAGGGTAGTAGGCCAAGTCACACCATCAACCATTTCCTGAATGGTACCTGCAAAAATTATGCCACAAGCAAGGCTGAGTATACTAATACTCAGCTAGACTTAACCGGTGTGAGGAGTCTACTCCTCTACCTCTAGACTATGCAGCTGTTTGGCTGAGGGGTTTGGTTTGCCAAAAGCACTAGCTGTTTCTAAAATCAATTTTTTTAGCTTTTCAATTTCTATCATCATTAACTTAGCTAGATTTGCTCCTTCTAAGCATACATGGTGACAAGCATTTAGTTCAATCAACAAGTTATCTCATGTAACCTCATTTCACTTCTTACTCGATGCAGTACAAGGGGTCAAGCAGTCTCATTAGCTGCGAGAAGCAGACGATTTGAATCGAGTTTTAACCTTGCAAGGTAAACCTAAACACACGGCATGTCAGGGTACTCCGACCCCACACATGACAACTGTCCCCATTGATTCCCCGTTCGCGTCCAGGCCTCACCGCCTTGGCATACAATGCTCCACTGACCCCGGCTGCCGCCGTGCAGTGACCGCACTTGTACCCACCATAGCTAGCATGGGAGACCCAGTCTCAGGTCGCATGAGGGATAAAGTCCGCGCCCGACTTCAATCAGGTACTAGGTTTACCGGTTACCATTTTTCCCGGCATGTGCTTAGTACGTTTAAAAGCTTGACTCAGGTATCCACACATTAATCCTTAATTCCTTTTCCCGTCTCATGGACAAGGCATCCTCCCTGGATCCAAGTCCATAGACTAACATTTATCCCGTTATCAAGATGAATACAATCAATTTCTGACCTCGCGCGAGTGCTAGAAAAATCACTCGACTTCTGCCGAGATCCTGATTAGCAAGCAGCTACTCGACCTAGCATACTAGTATTCATCTCAAAAAGGAATCCTAAGTTCATGCAACTAGAGGTTTCAAGCAACTCCTACACTTAAGTGCACATTACAATCCTACAAGCATTAAGTGTAGTAAAATAGCATATAATAGTACGGTTATGCATAAAACCGGGGCTTGCCTTCAATTGCTGGGGCTGCGGGAAGATCCTCAATAGCAGCCTCGGAAGCCTGCTCCTGGTCCTCCTCTTGGACAGGTCCTTGCTCGGGGATGAGCACGTACTCTCCGTCGGCAAGATTACAATCTAATGAATGCAATGCGTAAGATATATGCATGATATGATATGTGTTTTTAGAAATTACAACTTGGGAGGTGTATGATCTTCTTGAGTTAAACAAAGTTAACCTTACTTATGTAAGACCCTTGGGTGGTATACTTGGTAAATTGGGTTAACTTTATCTAAGGTAAGTGGTGGTTTATTTTTTTGGGGTTCCACTGAATTCGTTTTAAACCTTAGTAAGCATTGATAAGTACTCAAGTTAGACTTATTGGGGTGAGGTTTATTTCTTCTTTCCTTTTCTTTTATTCTCTTAAATGTTTTGGAGTGGGTTTGAACTACAAGTTGCTTTTATAAAATTCTAAAAATTCTGCAAAAACTATAGTGGCTTGGCACTGGTGTATGTTTCTCTGTCTCAAAATTTGGGGATCAGAAAGTGAATAGTTTTCTCTGGACAAAAATTATTAAATTCTAGGGCAGAAGGGATGCTTTGAACTACAACTATTATTTAACAGTGGGTAATTTTCTAAAACTTATTTTTGCTGGCTTTTAGGTGTTATAACATGACTTGATCCAAATTTCTAGCCATTAATACCTTTTAGTTATTTTACTAGGGTTTTCTCAAGTTTCTAGCCAAATAGGTGCTTTCTACTACCACTATATTTGAAAAATATCAAACAACAGAGTTCTTATTTTTCTTAGTTATTGTTTTGCGCAAGAGCAATCATTCTGAAGTTTGGCATCTTTTTGCTTAAGGGAAGGGGTGGTATGCATTATTTGAATTAAGTGGCCTTTCTCATAAATCCTTAGCAATAGGTATGAGTTTGCTCCTTTTTCATGGGTTTGCATTTTTCTCTGGTGGTTTATCTCATTATGGACTTAGCAAATTTTTGGTTGCCCATTATTGCATCATTAGGGGTTGTTCATGATTT
This sequence comes from Zea mays, assembly GCF_902167145.1. Taxonomy (NCBI): domain Eukaryota; kingdom Viridiplantae; phylum Streptophyta; class Magnoliopsida; order Poales; family Poaceae; genus Zea; species Zea mays. Next base: position 39,721,803 of record NC_050099.1, on the reverse strand, counting down.
ATTTAGAAAATGCCTCATTATCACTTTATATTTATTTTCCTTACTTAAAATGTTGTGCTGAGGTGTTCTTTATTTTTGTAGTGGGGCTCTGGTGGTTGTAAGTCCACTGGATTTTTATTGTCCATTTTGGGTATAGTTTTGTAACTCTAATAATTGATTTCCAGTTCAAATAAGGCTAAATAAAGCATTCTAATTTAAAACTGATCTGAACTAATGGTCTCTCTATTTTTCCCAGGTTCTCTGTTACATAAGCAAACTAGGAAAAATAATTTTAATCACTGTTCATTAATTTCTAATGCCTTTCTGATTTTTTCTAAGTTTTGGGCAAAATAGCTTTAAATGAATATCTACATCATATTTTTCAATGCTGGGGTTCCTACTATTTTTAAACAGTGTCTAAATGAGGTTTAAATACCTACAAATTTTCTTAGGTTCAGTACAGAAGAAAAACTAATTTTCCTTAATTAAAGAAGGTTTGGTAAGTTTCTGTTTTTAATTTTAAACTCAAAAATTCAGAACAGAAAGCATAAGGTTTATCATTTTTAAATGATAGTTCAAAATATTCAGGAGCTAGCAAAATTAGTTTGACAACTTTTTATTAAGAATTCATCAAGTTATGGGTTTTCTAAGTTCTCTGGTTATTTAAAAAGATTAACATAATTGATTTAATGGAAAACCACTTTGCACTGGGGTCCATGGCGGGTATTTTAAGTTTTCTTCGCGGATCAGTCCCTAGGCTACTATTCACATGGGTCACTGACGTTACGGAAAACCCCTCGGGTTCTTCAAATCCTTACCCGAGGTCCTTCTCCTAACTTAAACAGTAACCGCGGCGGAAGAAAGGGCGGAGGGGCTTACCGGCGTCGAGATTGCTCCGGTGAGTGCTCGAGGACGTAGGGGAGGTCTCGGGGATCAAAACGGTGTGCGGGTCGCCGTCGGGGATGGTCGGAGTTGGCTGGTCCACGTGCGCAGGCGGGGATGCTCGTCGGCGGTGAGGAGTCCGGCCTGCTCACGGCGAGATAGTTCAATTGGACGGGTCAGAGAGGTTCACGGGATGCCAGAGAAGATATGGGTGCAAGGAATTGGACGGAGACTCACTGGTTAGCTCTGTCCACGCGCGGCGGCGAAGGACCGAAGTCCGGTGAGGTCGATCTTGGGCTTCCGGTGAAGTCTGGCCTGGTCCGAAGGCTTGGAAAGCTTCACGGGCCACTGGCGGAGCTAGCCGAAGCACTGGCTTGACTTGGGGGTGGCTGGAGTGGGCTGGCCACAATGGCCGAAGCTCTGGCGGCAATGGCGAGCGGAATTGAGCTCGCCGGAGCTAAGGAGAGGTGGCTGGCCGGTGAAGGTGAGCGCGGGGTGAAGTGAGGCGCGCCCGGGGAGGCTTTATAGGCGCGAGCGAGCACGACCGAGGGCGGGGCTCTGACATGCGCTCGGGGCATGCGCGGCGAACGCCAGTGCGCGCTCTGGCGCCTGGCACAGCGTCGAGCACGAGGCAGCGCAGAGAGAGGTCAAGTTCAAACGCGGATTGGGCCCAAATCTTTGAGATTAAGGCCACGATCCCGTTGAGAGATCTCTTCCTCTCAGGTCCCTTTGTCGTTTGTGTGTGGAGGCTAGCAAGTTTCGCTGACTAGATTAAGAGATAGAGAGGGGAGAAATCCTGTTTGTCTCACTGCCACACACAGGGAGAAAATCTCTGGTTTGACGTGTCCGAGGCACGCGTCCCAATGACATCTCCTGGCACATGACAGAGGGGTTAATTAGGCACATTTTTGTCAATGGGGCCATTAGGATTCGAGTTAGGGATTAAGGTGAACATCCTTGATCTTTGGCTTAAGGTCTGAATTTCAGAATTCTGAAATTCAGAATTCCCATTAAGTCCCCACATGAGAAGCTTGATTTGGGGTTTTATTTGAGTTATTTTGGCTAAGCTTTCTCAACCTTTCTTGTTGCTTATTAAATATACTTCAATTTTTATAATTGGCTCAAGTCATAATTTTAAATTTTTCATACCCTTTTCCTTATTTTCTTGAATTTTGCTCATGGGGCTCACTTAGGGTTTTTATTAGGGTTATAACATTCTTACCTTTTGAAAGACCCATTTGTTTTGATCATGATACTTTTAAATATATGCTTGGTGAATTCTTTATTCTTAAGTTAATTTGATGCTCATGCTTACTTTGGTTCTCATAAAATGATGGTTCTTGGTTTGGCATTTTAAGTGAAACCCTAGGTGACACTGGGGTGTCACACCATCATACAAGCCACCTCAGCTTCCTACGTATGACGGGCACTCAGACCCGAAGCAGTTCCTAATGAGCTACGAGGCAACCATATCTTCATATGGGAGCAATACGACAGTCATTGCGAAATCCTTCGTCATGGCAGTCAAAAGTGTTGCACAAACCTGGTACTCTTCTCTCCGGCCAGGGACAATCACATCATGGCAGAACCTTAAGGATATGTTAATCACTAGTTTCCAAGGCTTTCAAACGAAGCCAGTCACTGCTTAGGCTTTGTTTCAGTGCACGCAAGACCATGAGGAGTACCTTCAGGCGTATGTCTGAAGGTTCCTGCGTCTAAGAGCACAAGCGCCTACAGTGCCCAATGAAATTTTCATTGAGGCCATGGTCAAGGGGCTTCGGCCAGGACCTATGGCTCAGTATTTTGCTAGGAAACCCCCACAAACTCTGGAGAAGCTTCTTCAGAAGATGGATGAGTATATCCGGGCTGATAATGATTTCCGCCAAAGAAGGGAAGAAGCATACAGGTTTTCTGAAATGACCATGGGCTTCAGAGGAAGAATTCACCCTAGGCACTTCAGATCGATCCATAATTCCAGCCCAAGTGATGATAGAGGAAGTCAACCTCAAAGGCAACAACACAGCTCTCAGTCTTCAGGGCCACAACAAAGCTCCTTCAGGCCACCAGCTCCAAGGGGCAGAGGCGGTAGAGGCTTCGGAGGAAGATACGGAGATCAGCCCATAAGGCTATATTGCTTATTCTGTGGTGAAGACAAGGGCCGCACCACAAGAAAATGCCAAGTCACGATTCAGAAGCAAAAGGAGATTGCCGAAGCTGAGGCGCGGCAAAATCAGCCGAAGCAGGTCCTACATACTGCTTCATGCTACTCTCCCTATGTCCTAGAGTACGTAGGTAATCAACAGCCTACAGCCTCTATCGCTTCGGCAAGTCACTCTTAGGCTTCCTAGGCCCAGCTCCCACTACGACCGCCACTACCACCTACTCTGACCCGAAGCCAGCAGCCAGAAGGGCACTAGCACGCACAACAGCAGCACGATTTTCGGGAGGAGTCCGAAGCTCGCACAGTCAACAGCACTGTGCCTGAATCCAAGCACATCTACTAAAGAATATCCTACCCTTGATGTATCTTTATCTTTTCTGTCATCTTATTTTTCTTGTATGAAAAACAAGTCATGAAGGACTTAATTTTGGTCTCATGTAATAATTGTGCTCGTATCATTAATTAAAATGTTTCTTCCTAATAGACTTCCGAAGCTACAAAGGTCGTTCATAAGGGAGCAGAGTAACTTCCGAAGCTACAAAAGTTGTTCCTAAGGGAGCGTAGAGTAAGTTCTGAAGCTACAAAAAGTCGTTTCTAAGGGAGCGCAGAGTAAGTTCCGAGGCTCCAAAGTCGTTCCTAAGGGAATGCAGAGCCAAATACCACCGAAATAAAAGGTGAAGAAGCTCCAAAGTCGTTCCTAAGGGGATGCAGAGCTTAAATACCACCGAAATATAAGGTGAAGAAGCTCAAAAGTCGTTCCTAAGGGGATGTAGAGCTTAAATACCACCGAAATAGAAGGTGAAGAAGCTTCAAAGTCGTTCCTAAGGGGATGCAGAGCTTAAAGACTCCAAAGACATCCCTAAGGGGATGCAGAGTCTTGGGTATTCCAGTGTGGGCGTGTGTGTGTGTTCGGCATAACCATCATATTGCATCATATCATCGCACCATTCCGCATAACATTACATCATACATCAAATCGCATCAACAGCAAAGATTGGGTACGAAGCAGGTCTTCGGCAATAATTTGTTGCATGAAAATGTGCTGAGGCACGAAGCAAACCTTCGGCCAATACAATTTTATCACACAATAGATTCGCCATAAAAAGGGGCTTCTTTCTTTACGAAGCATGAAAAGAAGAGAAGGTGTTTTTCGGCGAAGGCTCAAAAACAGTATGTGCGTAAATTTCATGCATCGCAAAGAAATATATTACATTAATTTACATGTCTGATTAATTGTTTCATACACCAAATGTTACATCGTATCATTACAATAAAAGCCTAATCTTTTTTAAGAATTTTCTCGGTGGCTTCATTCAGCAGTCTATCGACGACTTCGTCGACGATGGAGTTAGCGACACTCATTACATCCAGCGCTTCTTTCATGATAGGATCGACCAGGGGTCGTACGACTCGGGCAGCGGTGAGAGTTCAGCTGTAGCAGGAAAACTGTTAGTTCGAAGCCAGAAAATAAACACCGAAGCTAAAATTCAAAAATAATACCTATACGCCTTGCGCGCTCGGCAGCTTCTTCGGCTCGTTTAGCTTCTTCTCGAGCATCGTGGGTTTCTTTTTCATTTTTCTTTATGATTTCATTGGCCAATTCTCGGCCACCGTTTACCCAAACATTAGAGTAAAACTTTCCGCCCACTAATTAGCTTCGGTCGAAGGGTCTTTCGTGTCGTCTGTGGAGAAGGCAGCTTCGGTCTGGGCTGCAGCCTTAACATGGTCACAACCAGCCTTCTCTAGAATTGCTGCAACCCCCAAGCGTCAGTGAAGGCACAAATGTCCCCGCGATCATTGAGGATCTCTTCAAAAGCTTCGACTTCTCCGCTTATCCAATCAATAACACCCTCGGGGTCACCTTGAATGAAATTCTCTTCGGAAGAATATGCACCCACCTTGGCAAAGATAGTTTTCAATTTCCTTACGCAATCCAAGGATTTTTCAAAACATCTCTCCTTGGATTCGTGAAGCTCCACAACATTTTTCTCTAGCCTAGTGTTCGACCATTCACTTATTTCCTGTTTCGCTTTTGCCAGTTCAAAATTTTCATTAGCTTCGGCAAGTTTTCTCCGAAGGTCGTCAACTTCGGCTTTCTGAGCTTCGGATTGAGCGTTAAATTTTCCTTCGTCTTGCTTCACTTTGTCCACCAATGAAAGCAGAATTTTATCTTTTTCGATGGCTTCATTTCTCAGCTTGATAACTTCTGACCGAAGGTTACCGAGGGCTATCTGACAGCTTTCATCTTCAGTATTCTTCTGCGCCCTCAAAGCGTTGCTAAGAATTAAGCCCTACAAAAAGATAGAACCAGCACGAGAATACAAGACAAGATAATCTATTTTTAAGTTCATCACTTTCGTACCTTCAGACTGTTGTACGCAAGGCTGTCAGCGAGATCATCTTTTGGCATGGTGGAGAGGCCAGCTTCAAGCTTCGGAAATCCCATATTTTTGGCCATCTCTCGGCAGACGGATATTTCCTTGTTGTCTAGGAGACAGTATAGGAAATCATCTTCGTCCGTACCATTGTACACCAAGGCCCCCTTCAGGTATTTCAATTCCCGGGTGTATTGTTTGGCTTCCATGATTTCTTCTTCAGATAACTTTTTTCCCGAAGCATGTTGAATAATAAAATCAAGATCTTCAGACGGTGCTTCGGGAATAGGAGATCTAGCTTTTTCAGGAGCATCCTTCTTCTCTAGAGCCATGCTAGTATCTGGAGATTCTTGCTCAGCCCTCTGCTCAGTTGCACCAGGCTCTGCCTCGACGGGCACTGAGGGCCCGACTTCGGTTTCAACACGAGTCGTAGCAATTTCGGCAACCTTTTTCGCAGGAGCAGGAGTCAATGCCCTTGTTATCTCCATGACAGTGTCTAGCACGCTAGCCATTCTTCTCCTCTTGGGGGTTGTTGCGGGAGCCTTTGCAAACTTCGGCAATTCTGCCTCTGCTGGTGGGCTCAAGATTTTTGGTAGCTCTGGCTCTGTCTCTTTGGCCGCTTTCTCTTTGGTTTCGGCATCGTGTTCTGGCGTTTCGGCTGAACCGACTTCATGAACCTTTGACAATTTAGTTAGGTCTTCCCCAAGGATGGTGGGAGCAGGTTGCTCTACTTTGGCAGCGAAAGATGTCCCTTCACCAAGCTTCGGCACTGTGGTTGTCTCAATGTATCTCGGTCGGTGTGTTAAGACCTTAATCTTTTTGCCCTTCGGCATAACAGAGATGACCGAAGCGGCAGTTTTCCTCTTCTTTCCCTGCTTTTGTGAGGGATAGCAATAATCAGGGTATAGGAAACCGATGACGTCAAAAACTTTATTCAATCTTTTCTGGCTCGGCCTTCGAAGGCCAATGTCATTGCATCATCTTTGGCCCTTGTGTAGGCCCCAAGCAATTAGTGGTAGCCTCAATACTGCTTAACCATTCATCGTTTGGCTCATCAAACTCGCCTATATATCTGAAAGTATATTTTAAATAGACCAAGCCGCCCTGACTAGACCCAACAACAGCCTCCTTTGGCATCTCCCATTCATTCACAAGCGACCATACTCTGTAGGCGATGTGTTCTTGAACCAGGTCTCTTGTGCCAATAAAAGTACACACAGTGTTGAAGCTTCTCTAGCATGCCTCTATATCGTTCCCAAGAGCGGTGGCTGGCCTTTGATGCCGAAGCGGGCCCAGATGGGGCGTTGAATAATTCCTTTTATATCTTCCCTCTCAATTAAATTATTCTTAACATAGAACCACTCCTCCATCCAGACCCTGGGCCACCTTTTTCGGAATGTTGGAACCGGGTAACTTACATCGGGATGGGGCACAAAGCCATAACAACCAAAGTTGTTGTGATACTGCTCCTTGCCAGTAGCCTTCGTCTCGTACAACAGCTCGTGCATGTTGCAGAAGCATTTTGCGCTTGGCTCCAGCCCCTGGCTTCTCACGGCCCAAATAAAAACCCCCATCCTAATAATGGCTTCGGGGGTAATTTGATGCAGGAAAAATTTGAAGGTCTTCAGCACTTCAACCAGGAATTTGCTTAATGGGAACTGAAGCCCTGCCTTCATAAAACTCCTGTAAACAACCACCTCATCCTCTTCGGGAGCAGGTGCAACGCTATCTCCATCAGCTCTCACAATTGAAATATCTCGGAAATATCTCCCTTTCATAGTGTCAATTTGACTCTGCTTAATGGATGATTTTCCGAAGATAGTGTGACTTGGTCGCCAGGGCCAATTTTCCGCATCTTCGTCTTCACTTTCCATATCAAAGCTCCCACTATCGTCAGAATCTTCAGACAAATCAGCTAGTATCTCGTTGGTAATCTTCTCTGTGTTTGTTTTTCCATGACCTCATAAAAACCAGCCAAGGCAGGATCAGCAACCTTCTTCTCGTCAGCCATTTGGTGGGAAATTGAACAAATGCCGAAGCTCACAAAACAATTGAAATCTGACAGCAAGAAAATTAAAACTTGAGAAAACAGCACAAGCAATTGAAATGACACAACAGATGTTGTCGCTGTGGGTTTCTATTTATATGCCTAGTGCATTGCAACTTGGCGGGCCCCATTTGTCAATGACTTTCGCTATTCTAGCGAAGGGAAGGTGTTTTTCGGACCTTCGGCTAAAGGCCTTCGTTCACGTCGCAGTCTGAATTTGTTAGATACGAGAACAAATTAATACTGTGAGGGGCTACTGTTGGGGGCCTTCGTCTTTCGAAGGTCCTAAAAAACACGACTAACATGTTTTCCAGTATAGTATACTGTCACAGGAAGCTTCGACCTTAAGATGAAGGTGTACATGGTATGCAAAGCGTGATCGGGAATAAGGATGAATCAGCTCCAAAGCTATGGCTAGAGAAGCTTCGTCTTAGCACAAGGACGGTGGTGGAGAATGAAACCGACCTAAAAGAGAAAAGATTACCTAGTCCTTGACAACTTACCTTTTGCATAACAGTAAATGTCAGAGACATGAATGTAATTTTGCTCAGGCTGCATCCTGTGCCTATAAATAGATAAACAGTAACACCGTACTATTCACGCTGACTTGTGATCACTCGCACGTCACTCTCGGATTTCTACCTTCTGTCAAGCCGAAGGTACAAATGTAACTTAAATATCATTGATGTTTGTTCATGATTATATAATGACAATGTGAATAATATGATGATTAAAGATGATTATTCATGCCCTTTCTGCGTTTCATATGTCCATGTTTGTATCTTAGCATATTGAAATGATGAAGGTACGTCCTTCATGACCTTCGTCTGAAGATTATTATATCCAAAAGGAAATAATGTTCTGAAGGACGAAGGTCTTTAATCATTAACATTTGTGTTGCCTTGTTCTTGATCTATAGCTTTTGAGAACAAGTGACCAACAACAGGATTCAAGGATTTTGTGACACCATTATAGTCAGTAAACGCATCAGGCAGATTATTAGCAAAATGTTGCAATTCTATAATTTTCTGAACTTGAAGTTTAGATTCCTGGGTTCGAGGATCTGAGGACAGGATGGATTTGTCATCCCAATTGATTTCCTGGCATTCGTTAGGAAACTTGAATTCTCCCCCTAATGCCGAGAAATGGTTCTCATTAAAGATGCAATCAACGAAACGAGTTGTGTACAAATCCTCTGTAAGGGGCTCTAGGTATTTGATGATCGATGGGGATTGATATCCCACATAGATACCCAATTTCCTATAAGGTCCCATAGTTGTTCGCTCAGGCGGTGGTACAGGGGTGTAGACCGCACATCCAAATTTCCGCATATGGGATATATTTGGAGGATTTTGTCGTACTAGGTGTAACGGAGATGTGGTACGATATGCAGTTGGGTGAAGTTGAATAAGATCAGCAGCGTGTAAAACGGCATGACCCCAACAATAAGTAGGTAAATTGCATTCATGAAGTAAAGTTCTTGCGATAAGTTTGATCCTCTTAATAAGAGATTCAGCTAAACCATTTTGAGTATGTACATAAGGCACAAAATGTTCAATGTGTATGCCTTGGGCCATACAATAATCATTGAATGCTCTAGAAGAGAATTCAGCTGCATTATCTAGGCGGATTTTTTGGATTTGATGTTCAGGATAATGTGCTTTCAATCGAATGACTTGCGTCATGATTTTAGCAAAAGCATGGTTACGTGTAGACAGAAGGCACACGTGTGACCATCGTGTAGATGCGTCTATTAATACCATGAAGTATCTGAACGATCTAGATAATGGTTGTATGGGCCCACAAATGTCACCTTGAATTCGTTCAAGGAACTTGAGTGGTTCAGCATGAATCTTAAGAGGAGATGGTCTTAAGATTAGCTTTCCCGTTGCACATGATGTACATATAAAATCAGATGGTTTAGGGAATTTAGCAGACTTTAAATCATGACCAATGCAATTACTTGTGATTTTCTGCATCATCCCTATTCCAGGGTGACCAAGACGTGCATGCCAGGTCTTGAATGAATCAAAATTATGAAAAATCACTTCGTACATAACATGAGGTACTGGTTTTATGTATGTGTAGTACAATCCGGATGGAAGTGAAGGTATTCTTTCCAGAATGTTAGCGCCATATTCAGAAGGTTTGGAAATGAAGAGAAATTCTTCATTATTTTCTGTATGAGGAGAAATATGTAAACCACTTTTCCGAATATCTCGAAAACTCAGAAGGGTACGAGTTGAATCGGGATACAATAAAGCATTCTCGATAGTTACTTGTGTACCCATAAGGAGCGTAATAGTCGCTCGTCCAGAGCCAACTTTTTTCGCATCGTGCCCAGCGATTGTCAAAACATTTCCTGGCCTCCTTGTGAGAGTTTGGAAATATTTTGTTTCCCGAAGAATAGAGTTGGTGGTACCACTATCTACAATGCATAAATCTTCCTCCATTGGATTGACTTCCGCATAATCTATATAATCAAGAATTGCGAGAACTCAATTAATTATACATATAAGTACATACTTAATTATACAGTAGAGTATGGAATATACACACAAATACCAAGGTCTAGGTACTTATTACAACACACTTGTTGCACACACTCATAGACTACAGATAGATGATATCTGGTGGAGCATAAGGATCCTAGTTGAGGTCTCCAAACACATCACTCGAAGCATATTCGATGATGGCATTGTCCAAGTCCATGTATTCGGTGTCGGTCAGAAGTGGAGGATTGGTCGTGCTTGGTTCCATTGTCGCCATGCTTGAGCAACTAGCTCCATCCTTCAAGTTAGGTGGGGTGGTGAAGTGAGCTTCATATCCCTGTCCTTCAGCATTTTAGCCCTTAAGAGATTGCTGGTACAGTGCCACTAAATGACGAGGAATGCGACACTTTTTAGTAGGATGGTTGAAGCATCCACACTTCTTACACTTCTCTTGCTTGGAAGCGGGGGTGTCTTTCCTCGGAGCCTTTGTATTTTGCTTATCCGGATGCTTGTTGCGTTTGCGCTTCTTTGAATTATCAGATTTCTTGGGATGTGTTGGTCCTTGCTCTCGGATGCTACTCACCAAGAACAAAGCAACACAATTGTTAACGATTAGAGACTTTCGTCCTTCGAAGCAGGATATAATGATCTTCAGACGAAGGTCATGAAGGGCATACCTTCATCATTTCAGTAAGCAAGGATGCAAATAGAGACATATGAAACACAGAAAATATGAACAATTATTTCCCAAATTATTGAACTATTTATATTCTTATTTTATAAACATGAATAAGCATCAATAACATTTATGTTGCATTTGTACCTTCAGCTTGACAGAAGGTGAAAAAAAGGGAGTGACGCGAGGGTGATTACAAGTCAGCGTGAACTGTACGGTGTTACTGTTCATCTATTTATAGTCACAGGACGCAGCCTGGACAAAATTACATTCATGCCATTGACATTCACTGTTGACCGTAAGGCAATCTATTGAGGACAAAGGAGTCTTTTCTCCTTTAGGTCGGTTTCTCCTTTCACCATCGTCGTCTTGCCAAGCTGAAGCTCCTTCAGCCGCAGCTTCAGAGCTAGCTTGTCCTTCCTTCAGACCACACCTTCATACTAGGCGCACCTTTACCTCAAAGCCGAAGCCTCCTGTAATGGTCTGATACTAAAAAATATGTTAGTTAAGTTTTTGAGGACCTTCAGAAGAGGAAGGCCCCCAATAGTAGCCCCTCGCAGTATTAATTTGTTTTTGCATTTAACAAATTCAAACTGCGACGTGAGTGAAGGCCTTTAGCCGAAGGTCCGAAAAAACACCTTCCCTTCGCTAGAATAGCGAAAGTCAATGACATGTAGGGCTCGCCAAGTTGCAACGCACTGGCATATAAATAGGAACCCGCAGCGACATCATTTGTTGCACCATCTCAATTGCTTGTGCTATTTTTCAAGCTTGAAATTTCTTGCTCTTTCAGATTTCGCTTGATTTGTGAGCTTCGTCATTTACGCAAGTGCTCGTTAGATGTCTGAAGAGAAGAAGATGTCTGAGGAGAAGAAGATTGTGGACCCTGCTCTAGCTGGGTTTTACGAGGCTATTGAAAAGACAAACATAGAAAAGATTACGAATGAAATATTAGCTGGGTTATCTGAGGATTCTGATGATAGCGAGAACTTTGATGTGGAAAGTGGGAACGAAGATGCCGAAGATCGGCCCTGGCGGCCGAGTCATACTATCTTCGGAAAGTCGTCCATCAAACAGAGTCAGATTGATGCTATGAAGGGAAGATATTTTTGTGATATGTCTATTGTGAGATCTACAGGGGCAGCGCCGCCCCTGCACCCGAGGAGGATGAAGTTGTTGTTTACAGGAGCTTCATGAAGGCAGGACTACGATTTCCATTGAGCAAATTCCTGGTTGAAGTGTTAAAGACCTTTGAAATCTTTCTTCATCAGATTACTCCCGAAGCTATAATCAGGATGGGTATTTTTGTTTGGGCCGTGAGAAGCCAAGGGCTAGAGCCAAGCGCAAAGTGCTTCTGCAACATGCACGAGCTGCTGTATGAGACGAAGGCCACTAGTAAGGAGCAGTATCACAATAATTTTGGTTGTTATGGCTTCGTTCCTTGTTCTGATGTAAGTTATCCAGTTCCAATGTTTCGGAAAAGGTGGCCAGGGGCCTGGATGGAGGAATGGTTTTATGTAAAGAATAATCTGATTGAAAGGGAAGACATAAAGGGGATTATCCAATGCCCTATCTGGTCTCGCTTCGGCATCAGAAGGCCGTCTATTGCGCTTGGGAACGATATCGAAGCATGCCAGAAAGCTTTCAACAATGTTTGTGCCTTTATTGGCACAAGAGACCTAGTCCAGGAGCACATAGCCTACAGAGTATGGCCTCTTGTGAACGACTGGGAGATGCCGAAGGAGACTGCTGCCGGGTCCAGTCAAGGTGGTTTGGTTTATTTGAAATACACCTTCAGATACAGAGATCAATTTGACGAGCCGAATGATGACTGGCTGACCTGCGTTGAGGCGATTAGTGATGAGTTGCTTGGGACGTACACGAGAGCCGAAGATGATGCCATGACCTTAGCCTTCGAAGGAAGAGGCAAGAAAAGGTTAAACAGAGTTTTTGATGTTATTGGCTTCATGTACCTAGACTATAGTTATCCCTCGCAAAAGCAGGGAAAGAAAAGGAAGACTGCTACTTCGGCCATTTCTGCTGCGCCGAAGGGCAAAAAGATCAAGGTTTTAACGCACTGGCCTAGATATATTGAAATGGCCACGGTGCCAAAACTTGGTGAAGGGACAGCTTCCACTGCTGAGCCAGGGCGGCCTGCTCATGCTGGCTCCAAGAAAGAATTGGCTAAAGTGCCAAAGGTTTCTGCTACCGAGTCAGCCGAAGCGCCGAAACATGCTGCCGAAGCCAAAGGAAAGGCAGCCCAGGGGCCAGAGCGAGAGCAAACGACTAGGCTACCAAAAATCTTGAGTCCGCCACTGGAGCCAGAATGTAACACCCTGATTTTGGGGGTATAAAATTTCTTTCTAATTATCACCCAAAAATCATGTGTTACTCTTCCTTTTCTCACTCTAGGCTTTCTCTCTCTAGAACCTCTCTCCCTTTTTCCTTTTTGATTAGAAATAGCTTAAACTAGTGGAGATTAATTATTTATTTTTGTCAAAACCTTATGAGTCATGACATGTTGCATCATGCTGAGCTTAAAATATTCTTTGAAGTGTTGCACAAGTTTGAATTTATTTGAATTTGAAACCTAGTTTGAATTTGGATTTGAAAACCCTATAGAAAAAGAAATAGAAAAGGAATTAGAAAATCCAGAGAAAAAGAAAAGAAGAAAGCAGCCCAGTCGGTCCACTAAGCCCAGCCAGGCCGCGCGCCCGCTCTGCCTGACAGGCGGACCCCACCTGTCAGCGGCAGTTCTCCCTCGCGTGCACCCTCCCTCTCTCGCTCGCTGCCCAGTGGGGCCAACCTATCAGTGCCACTTTCCTTCACCCGTTCGCTCTCTCTCTGTCTCGTGGGCCCGGTTCGCCAGTCGTTGAGCCGTTGCCCCCGTGCGTCCCCTTTTCTCTCTCTGCGCCGTGGGCCTACCTTGTCAGTTCCGCCTTCCCCGCGCCCGCCGTGGACCGGCGCGTGCGCACTCGCGCACATCGCCGGGTTTCTCGGCCCCGACACCCGCCCACGCGCCCAACTCCCTTCTTAGAGCCCCGCCCGTGCCCCGCGCACACCCCTCGCCTCATTTCGCTCAGCTTCACCCTCTCTCGCGCTCTGCTCACGCCGCCAGCCGCCGTCGGAGACCCGCGCCCACGTTCTCGGCCATCCAGCTCGCCAAAGATCGCTCCAAGCCTCCCCGAGCTCCGCCCCGAGGTGACACACTCGTCCTCGTGCCCAATTTCCTCTATTATGCCCTGTGTTCGGCTAATTTCACCTTCGCCAGTGCTCGGCCGCAGCGGTCCGCCGTGCTCGCGTGGTGGCCGGCCGATTTAGCCCAGTCTAGTTCACCGGAGTAGGTCCCTGTGTCACCCCTGCCTCTTCTGAAGTTAGCCAAGGCCTTAGCGCGCCTTAAGTCCCCTCCCCATTGCCGGAATTGCTCATCGGAGTTTCTCCGGCCCGCTCGAGACTCTCTCACCGCCGTTCTCCCCTCTCTGCCTGTGGATTCATGGCCTCTTCCCTGCCATTGAGTTCGCTGTGGCGCCCTCTTCCCCTCTACCCAACTCCGGCGACCCCGAAGCCACCCTAGCTCGTGCCGGCCTCAATTCCGGCGACTTCACTATCGCGGAGAGGAGCGGCGCCGCCCTCAGCCGTATGTTTCCTCGGTCTGATCCCCTCCGTCCGATTCAGATCGAAAGGCTCGGACCACGGGTACCGCTTCGCGCACGCTCGCCTGATGCCCTGACCCGCCTGTCAAAGCTGCTTGCAGCCGCTCATCCTTCCCGGTCTGATTTCCCCCGTCCGATCTTGATCGAACGGCTCGGAGCCCCTCGGACCCCCCCCCGTCCGATCTTGATCAAACGGCTCGGACCCCCTCGGACCCCTGCAGCCGTCTGTTTCCCCTCTGGCACTGGGCCCGCTTGGTCAGCGCGCTCTCCCCCTCTGTCGCTAACACTCCCTGTCCCGCCTGTCAGCGCTCGCCCACCCGCGCGTGCGCCCTCGGCCGCAGATCTAATCTCGGCCGTCGATTTCTGATCTGACGGTTAGATTCACCCGATACCCCTTCGTGCGGTAATTTTCTTAAAGAGACCCACGGTTTATTGGAAATCAACCCGCCGTCCCTGGTTTTCGCGCGCAGACCCCTGTAATCTTGCAGATTTAGCCCTGGACTTTTAAATATTCACAGAATTAGCCCTAATTTCATATTTTGAATTCCCAAATTTGTTTATTTCATAACTTTTGCATATGTGCTCCAAATTTAGTGATTCAAATTGCAAAATGCTCATAGAATTATTCTCTGTTTAAACAAAATGGTTTCATTTACTGTCTGTACATTCTATTTTTATGATTGAATATGAACTAATATAGATGTAGTTTTATTTATTTAATAAAAGGAGAACCTTAGAGATTTAATCATGTTTAAACTTGTGAGATTAATGATAGGTATTGCATGAGTTCATCTCTGTTTTAAATTATAGGTCACAATAAAATAAATTGATCTATGATTATGTACTTGTAAATAACACTTAGGGAAATAATAATCTATTGTCAAATAAAGTTAATCTATGCCATAGTTTATGTTATACCCTGAATTCATTATCCCTTATGTAGTATTGTGTCTTTTTAAGATGTGTTCCAATGTTTGTACATGTTTGGTGTGATGTTCATTTGTACTTTCCAAATGTATTGAATGCATGCTCGCTTTATTTAGACAACGAGCAGTCCGAGGTTCCTGAGTGTGTTGTTGGAGACCTCCCTGAGCAATCACCTGGTGAAGGCAAGTGTCCTCTGACCCATTATGTCCTACATACTATATGATTCATTGTCCCACATTATTTTATGAAACCTAAGGATTGACTAGTCTGTATTCACTTATCCTTGTTTACCTTTTGGGTTATCATGGTTTGCATGTTGCTACTGCCCTAACTTAATCAATGAACATGATGTGAACATTTATGATACGATAATGTTATCCTGATATCGTGGATGATCTTGTGATACCTTAGGGGGCTCAGGCCTTTTTCCTGAGTACCTCTCCGTAAGGACCTGTTCATGGAGTGACCACCCGGGATAACAGTACAACCATGAGGGTGGAATGGGATGCCCTTACTTGATTAATTAGATGAACCTGGGGGTGTAGTTGGCTTTGCCGGATGGCCGTCAATGGGGGCCGGGGCGTAGTGCTCGCTCTGCCAAGGTTGGGGTGCAGAGGTTCTTTCGATTTGGTTTTGTTAGTCACCCACCTTGGGGAGGTGTACTGCGTTTGTACGACTGGCGAAACCTAATGAGCAGTTATGCACCAGGGGAGTCTTTGTAAAGGCTACGTAGTGTATCCCTGGCCATTCACCTTGGTAGTGAAGATCGGGTCTGTACAACCTAGGCTGGAAAGGGATCATGACTTGTGGGTAAAGTGTACAACCTCTGCAGAGTGTTAAAAACTGGTATATCAGTCGAGCTCACGGTTAAGAGCAGCCTTGGGATCCTCTTTGATAAGAAGAACTTTGGATACTTTTATGATGATGACTAATAATGATGTTATAAAATCTAATCTTAGGTATTTCCTCGTTTGAGGAGGTACTTCTGGGTAATAAATGGGTTTATTACTAAAACTTGGCTATACTAATAATAATAAATACTTGACCAACTAAAAGCAACTACTTAACCTCAAACTCCATATACAGCTAGTCCACTTTAGCCAAATGGGACATTTGCTGAGTACGTTGATGTGTACTCACCCTTGCTTTACACACCACTTCACCCCAGGTTGTCCCCAGTGTGCCCAATGCTCAGGAGGTGATGCTGGCAACATGGATGACTTCGAGGAGTTCTAGGAATATGACGAGTTCTAGTTCTTTCTTAGTGGCAAACCCCCAGTCAGCTGCCTGTGTAGGCTTAGCATCTACGTTTCGTATTTCCGCACTTTGATAATTATGTTGAACAATGGTTCTGTATTAGAATTTGTGGATGTCTTGGACATCTTGATGTAATAAAGTACCTTTCCGCTATTTATTTCGAGCATTATGTGATGATGTCCAATTATGTAATTGTTGTGTACGTGAGTTTCTGATCCTGGCACGTACATAGTTCGCATTCAGTTTACCTTCCAAAACTGAGTGTGACATAAGTGGTATCAAAGCTCTTGCTGACTGTAGGACCGCTAACCTAGACTAGAATGGTCACCCTAAGGACTATAGACCCTTACTCTTACCTTGATCTTAGAGTCTTTTCAAAAGTTGGTCATCTTGACCAACTCTATGTTATCTACTTACCTCAAAAAGTTTTGTCTCACTTTTCTTTCTGTTTACTTTCTGGTCTTATAGTTCTACTCTTACTCTTGTGCTTACGATGTCTTCTATAGATGGCTCGTATCAGGTGCACTGCACATAAGTCTTTGATACCCTTTTTGCCTTCTCGCCTGGCGAAGCGTCCCCTGCGTCGCACGGTGCCAGGTCAGTCCAGTCACCTGGAGAGACTGCATCGTCGCCTGCACAAGGAGCAGGAGCGCGGACGCCAGGAGCAGGAGCAGGAGCAGCAGGACTCTTCCCCCTTGCCTCAGCAGGAGGTGGAGTCTGAGAGGCCTCCTTCCCCTGCACCTCAGCTAGAGATGCCCCCTGCACCACCTCAGGGCATCACGTCTGCTGTAGGAGACCCTGATGGAGACGGAGATGAAGACGACGACGACGCCGATGGCGGTTCGAGCCACGACACGGAGCTTTCGGAGGAGCCAGAGCCGGAGGGATGGATCGCTAGACCCATCACTCGTGACGTCGCTCGCGGGTGTCACTTCCACGACACTCTCGATACCCTGCTGCGTCGGGCCTTCGACTGACACACATGGTCTATCGAGTATCGTTGTGTAGTCTACCAGCATCGTCACGGGCTATACCCGGACCAGTGGGAGGCTACTTGCTTGGTGCGCCGTCCGGACGATGATCTCCGGGGTGCAGAGGCCTTCTCAGATCACTATTCTATTACTGAGAGGGACATTGTCGAGGCAGCCATGCAAGATGCAGCACGACGGGCACTTTCTCAGTATTGCTCGTTGTTCAGCGGGGTAGCTGATGACCTTGACCTGAAGTACTGAAATGGAAATGTGCCCTTGGGCCATTTCTATAATGTTTTGGTGATTAAATGTCCAACACATAAGTGAGTAAGACATTATGTGCCAAACAAGCAAAAGGTGCAAATCATGTAACAAGGTACGTTTCTAGACTTAGTACATTGTTTTGAGTACTAACATATTTTGTCTAAGTGCTAGAAATAGAGAAAAGAAGAAAAGAAAAGAGATGCAAAAGACTTGGCTTGGTACAACCAAAGTCCAGCTCGACTTTGTGACACCCCAGAGTCACCTAGGGTTTCTCTCAAGTGCTAACCCAAGAACCATCATCTTATGGAACCAAAATTGAGCATGAACATCAAATTGACTTAAGAATAAAGGATCCAATAAGCTTATACTTAAAAGTATCATGTTCAAAACAAATGGGTTTTTCAAAAAGGCAAAATGTGCGACCCCAATAAAAACCCTAATTGAGCCCTATAAACAAAATTCAAGAGAAAGGGCAAAAGAGTATGAAGAATATAGAATCATGGCTTGGGCCAATTATAAACATTAAAGTATACTAAATAAGCAACAACAAAGATTATGGAAGCTTGGCCAAAACATTTTAAATAAAACCCTAAACAAGCCTCTCAAGTGGGATTTCATTAGGGAATTCTGAAATTCAGAATTCTGAATTTCAGACCTTTAGCCAAAGATCAAGCGTGTTCACCTTGATCCCTAACTCAAATCCTAATGGCCCCATTGACAAAAACATGCATAACTAACCTCTCTGTCTTGTGCCAGAAGATGGCATCGGGATGTGTGCCTTGGACACGTCAAACCAGAGATCTTCTCACTGTGTGCGACGGTGAGACAAACCAGATTTCTCCCCTCTCTATCTCTTAATCCAGTCAGCCAAACCTACTAGCCTCCACACACAAACGACAAAGGAACCTGAGAGGAAGAGATCTCTCAACGGGATCATGGCCATAATCTCAAAGATTTGGGGCCAATCCGCGCTTGAACTCGACCTCTCTCTGCGCTGCCTCGTGCTCGACGCTGTGCCAGACGCCAGAGCGCGCACTGGCGTTCGCCGCGCATGCCCCGAGCGCTTGTCAGAGCCCCGCCCTCGGCCGTGCTTGCCCGCACCTATAAAGCCTCGTCGGGCGCGCCTCACTTCGCCCCGCGCTCACCATCGCCGGCCAGACACCCCTCCTTAGCTCCGGCGAGCTCCTTTCCGCCCGCCATTGCCACCAGAGCTTCGGCCACCGTGGCTAGCCCACTCTAGTCACCCCCAAGTCGTGCCAACGCTTCGGTTAGCTCCGCCATTGGCCTGTGAAGCTTTCCGAGCCCTCGGACCTGACAGAACTTCACCGGAAGGCGAAGATCGACCTCACCGGACTTCGGCCGCCCGCCTACGCGCGTAGACTGGGCACTCCGGTGAGCCATTCCTCAATTCCTCGCGCACACACCTTCCTTGATCCCTGGTGAAGCTCTCTGACCCGTTTGATTGGTCAATTGTGCCCTGGATAGGCCGGACACCTCGCCGCCGACGAGATCCCCCACCTGCGCACGCGGACCGGCCAACTCCGACCATCCCCGACGGTGACCCGCACATCGCCGTGACCCTCAGAACCTCCCCTACACCCTCGGCCACCTCACCAGAGCAGTCTCGTCGCCGGTAAGCCCCTCCGCCCTTTCTTCCGCCGCGGATACTGTTTAATTTGGGGGAAGGACCTCGGGTTAGGATTAGAAGAATCCAGGGGGTTTTCTAAGATGTCAGTGACTCAATTGAATAGTAGCCCAGGGACTAGTCTGTAAGGAAAACTTAAAACACCAGCCAGGGACCTCGTTGCAAAGTAGTTTTCCATTTAATCATTTCTGTTTAATCTTTTTAATGAACAGAGAACTTAGAAAATTCATAACTTGATGAATACTTAACCAAAAGTTGTCAAACCAATTATGCTAAATTCTAAATATTATGAACTATCAATTAAAAATACTGAACTCTATGCTTTTTGTTCTAATTTTTAGAGTTTAAAATTAAATACAGAAACTGACCAAACCTTGTTTAATTAAGGAAAATTAGTTATGCTCCTGTGCTGAACCTAAGAAAATTTGTAGATGTTCAAACCCCATTTAAACACTGTTTAAAAATAGTGAGAACCCCAGTATTGAAAAATTTAGTGTAGATATCCATTAAAAGCCATTTCTGCCCAAACCTTAGGAAAATCAGAGAGGCCTTAAAAATTAATGACCAGTGGATGAAATTATTTTTTCCTAGTTTGCTTAAGTAACAAAGAACCTAGGAAAAATACAGGAACCTCTAGTCCAGATCAGATTCAAAGTGAAATGTTTTAATTAGCATTATTCCAACTAGAAATCATTAATTAGAATTACAAAACCAGACCCAAAATTGATAATAAAAATCCAGTGGACTTGTAACCACCAAAACCCCACTGCAAAAATAATAAACACCCCAGCCCATCATTTTAAGTAAGGTAAATAAATAGAACATGATAATGAGCCATAGTTCAATTTAATTATGAGTAACCCACAATAATGCAGTAATGGGCAAATAAAATTTTGCTAGGTCAATAATGAGATAGGCCACCAGAGAAAAATACAAACCCATTGGAAAGATGCAAAATAATACCTATTGCCAATATTTTGTAAGAAAGGCCATTTAATCCAATTAATGCATACCACCCTTTCCCTTAAGCAAAAAGATGCCAAACTTCAGAATGATTTCTCTTGCGCAAAGAAGAAGCTAGGAAAAATCAGAAATCTGTTGTTTGATATTTTTCAAATATAGTGGTAGTAGAAAGCACCCCTTTGGCTAGAAACTTTAGAAAATCCTAGTAAAATAACTAATAAGTATTAATGGCTAGAAATTTGTATCAAGTCATGTTATAGCATCTAAATGCCAGCAAAAATAAGTCCTAGAGAATTACCTACTATTAAATGATAGTTGTAGTTCAAATCACCCCTTCTGCCCTAAAATTTGGCAATTTTGTCCAGAGAAAACTATTCACTTTTTGAACCCCAAATTTTGAGACAGAGAATTATACACCAGTAATAAGCCACTATAATTTTTACAGAAGTTTTGGAAATTTATTAAGGTGACTTGTAGTTCAAACCCACTCCAAAAACTTAAAGAGAATAAAGAAAGAGAAAGGAGAAATAAACCTCACTCCAATAAGTCCAACTTGAGTTCTTGACAATTCTCACTAAAGACCTTAAAAAGAATTCAGTGGAACCCCAAAAATAAACCTACCACTTAACTTAGCTAAGTTTGATCCAATTTACCAAGTATACCACCAAAAGTCTCGTATAAGCAAGACTTAGCTCTATCTAACTCGAGTAGATCATACACCATCAAAAGTTTAAATTACTAAAGCACATATCATATCATGCATATATCTTATGCATTGCATTCATTAGATTGTAATCTCACCGACGGAGAGTACGTGCTCATCCCCGAGCAAGGAACTGTCTAAGAGGAGGACCAGGAGCAAGCTCCCGAGGCTGCTATCGAGGATCTCCCCGCAGCCCCAGCTATTGAAGGCAAGCCCCGATTTATATGCTTAACCGTATTATTATATGCTACTTTACTACACTTAATGCTTGTAGGATTGTAATGTGCACTTAAGTGTAGGAGTTGCTTGAAACCTCTAGTTGCATGAACTTAGGATTCCTTTTTGAGATGAATACTAGTATGCTAGGTCGAGTAGCTGCTTGCTAATCAGGATCTCGGTAGAAGTCGAGTGACTTTTCTAGCACTCGCGCGAGGTCAGGAATTGATTGTATTCATCTTGATAACGGGATCTATGTTAGTCTATGGACTTGGATCCAGGGAGGATGCCTTGTCCATGAGACGAGAAAAAGGAATTAAGGATTAATGTGTGCATACCTGAGTCAAGCTTTTGAACGTACTAAGCACATGTCGGGAAATATGGTAACCGGTAAACCTAGTACCTGAGTGAAGCCGGGCGCGGACTTTATCCCTCATGCGACCTGAGACTGGGTCTCCCATGCTAGCTATGGTGGGTACAAGTGTGGTCACTGCCCGGCGGTAGCCGGGGTCAGTGGAGCATTGTATGCCAAGGCGGTGAGGCCTGGACGTGAACAGATCGATGGGGACGGTTGGCATGTGTGGGGACGGAGTACCCTGACATGGCGTGTGTTTAGGTTTACCTTGCAAGGATAAAAACTCGATTCGAATCATCTGCTTCTCGCAGCTAATGAGACTGCTTGACCCCTTGTACTACATCGAGTAAGAAGTGAAATGAGGTTACATGAGACAATTTGTTGATTGAACTAAATGCTTGTCACCATGTATGCTTAGAAGGAGCAAACCTAGCTAAGATAATGATGCTAGAATTTGAAAAGTTAAAAATTGATTTTAGAAACAGCTAGTGCTTTTGGCAAACCAAACCCCTCAGCCAATCAGCTGCATAGTCTAGAGGTAGAGGAGTAGATTCCTCACACCGGTTAAGTCTAGCTGAGTATTAGTATACTCAGCCTTGCTTGTGGCATAATTTTTGCAGGTACGATTCAGGATATGGTTGATGGTGTGACTTGGCCTACCACCCTGCCACCGGGTTGGATGGTCAAGTGGGATGTTGCTTCGGCAGGAGAGGAGCACGAGGAGTAGTGGGCTAGGCCTTGCCCATTTCCTCGATACCGACGACATCGATTATCCGATGCATTTTATTTCGTGAACTCTTATTTGCTACTCAAAAAACTCCGATCTATGTAATAATTCAGTACTTAATTTGAGGTTTCCTGTTTTATTGTATTTCTTCTATGACTCACCTTCGAGTGAGATTGTGGAATTTGATCCTGGATAAGTGGCTCTATTAGACTAGATCTGAGGGACTGACGGGTTATTCCGATTTAAGTGTGTTGCAGCCCCTGAGGCGTGACTTAGGCACTTAAGCTGGAATAATTCGGGCGGTTCCGCCATAGCTGGTATCGGAGCAAATTCCACCACAGAAAAGGACAATAAACCATGAATCCCATTTTCAAAATTTAAAACTTGCCTAGAAACTGCTACGGATCGTCAGGACTAGACCGCTAGACCTAGGGTGAAAGGCCTTAAGCATAGAGGGAGAAATAGGTGGCTAATTAAGTAGGCCCCGTGGGCCAGTACTTAGACTTTTAAGGATGCCCTAAGAGCACCCTATTATTTGGAGAGGAGACGTTACTTCCAGCATGCATGCATTATGAACACAAAAGGGAATTAAAACTTGAGCTAACCCACTTCCTTTAAAAAAACCATCCGGGCTCTTTTTTTCCTTCCACCACAATCTTTACCTTTGATACCCTTCCGCAGATGAATTCACCCACCCCCGCCAGTGGAGGAGACACCCGTTTCAGTTATGACTTCCTTTCTCACGATGGCTTTCCTTCCATCTTGTGGGAAGTACTCAACTCTGCCGGTTACCCTACGCCCCCTTTGTACACGGTGCAACTGTATGAGGAGCATCGCGTACCTCGTTGTCGGGTCTGGCTGACTTTGGAGGCTCATCCCCTTCAGCCAGGTTGGCGTTCTCTTTATTCCGAGACAGTTGGATTCAGGACGGACGACACCACTGAAGCGGCAGCCATGAAGACTCTGACGACTTTCTGTGGCTACCATCCCCTGGAGATGGTGATGCACCCCTTGGGACTCTTCCCTGCTGAGAAGAAGGATGACCCCATGTGGTGTAACCGTGTGAGCCATGTGAAGGATGTGTGGGCAATGTATCCTGACTTGGTTGGGAGGGTCACCGTTCAGTGCATGAGTGCGTTGTACTGCCTTCAGGCCCTTCAGAGCGACGCTATGGCACACCTTGCTAACATCGCTCAAACCACCAAGCTCACTCTCGATAGCCGAGAAGATTTTGTGGTCGATTTATCCTCCGAGTTGGTGGAGAAGGATCTGCAGGTGGAAAGGCTGAGCCAGCGCATTACCACCTTGGAGCAGCAGGTGGAGATCCGAGACAACACTATTGATGTCTTGGAGAACCAGCTCCACGATGTGCAGAGGGAACTCGAAGAAGCGAATGACCACCTGGACATGCACCACTTGGAGATGGAGGCCAATGAAGCCGGAAGCGAGGGAGAAGAGGCTCCCGAGGAGCTAGGACCAACCCCTGGTGCCAATGGGACTACCTCCGCAATGCCTCCCTCACACGTATCCAGTGTCGCTTCCACCGCTCAGGGTTGATCAGTCACTTCGACACTTTTAGGCGGATAGAAACCTATGCGAGCTTAGTTAATGTCAGATTTTGGACTAGGCTTACGGGTACTTTCCCCTGATTGATGTAACCCTGTGAACTTTTGAAATCTGTGGGATGTTTGTAACCACGTTATCTTCATTTCGAACCTAATATTATGATTATGGCATTTTTCCTTCCATATGAGATAATATCTTGTCGTTCGAAATTGTGAGTTGGGATAACAATGGCGACAATCTCTGTTTTCAGATGGCTAGGCAGCGTCGCGGGCATAACGAGCAGGTTCCCCCGCCACCTCCTCTAGCTCCCACAGTGCAGGAGCTGATGGCCCAGCAGAATGAGATTCTGCGATAGCTCTTGCAGCGCCAGCCCCACCCTCAGCAGCATGGTGGAGGCCAGCATCAGCGACCTCCGGCAGCGGCAACCTACTAGGAGTTCCTGAGCACGCAGCCACCCTTGTTCACCAAGGCAGAGGATCCGTTGGACGCCGACGTGTGGCTCCGCGTTGTTGATTCCAAGTTTTCCCTCCTCACGGGAGACTGCCCTGATGAAGCCAAGGCTCGCTTCGCCGCGCAGCAGCTTCGCGGCCCTGCTCGGACTTGGTGGGACCACTTCCGTGCTATGCTCCCCGCTGATCATGAAGTGTCTTGGGAGGAATTCAAGACTGCTTTCAGAGGGCACCACATCCCAGCTAGCATTCTTGATCGCAAGCTGAATGAGTTTCTGGCGCTTAATCAAGGAACCCGCACGGTACTGCAGTATGCGCAGGCCTTCAACGACCTATGCTAGTATGCAGGTTACCATGCTGATTCTTATGAGAAGAAGAGAGACCGCTTTCGCAGGGGTCTTAACACCAAGCTGTGGGAACGACTCAACACTGTCCGGGCTGAGAGCTTCAATGAGTTGGTCAACCTGGCCATCTCCCAGGATGATTGCATTGTAGCTCACCGGGCAGAGAAGAAGAGAAAGGCACCAATGGCAGCACCATCCGCTCAGGCCCAGAGGTTCAGGATTGTTTCTCACAATCAGAGCAGGGGTTTTCAGCAGCAGGCAGGCAGATGGGTGATCAGGCCACCTCAGCAGCAGCAGCCGGCACCCAACCGCTTTCCAGCTCCCGCTCCAAGGAACAATCAGCCTCCACAGCAACAGCAGTTCCGCTAGGGCAATGGGAACAAATGTTTCACTTGTGGCAATGTGGGACACTATGCCAAGAATTGTCCCAGGAACCAGCAAAGGCAGATGTCAGCACCAAGTCAAGACAAGGGAAGAAAGCAGAAGGTACAAGTCAGGCAAGGGAAGCTCAACTTCACTACTCTGGAGGAAGTACCTGAGGGAGCTCCTATCATGACCGGTATCTTTTCAGTTTATAATCAACCTGCTTTAATTCTGTTTGATTCTGGTGCATCTCATAGTTTCATTAGCCAAAAGTTCAGTGCTAAATGTGAACTGCCATTCTCTCATTCAAAAGGGTCGTTTATAATAGTCACACCTGGGGGTAAAATTTCAACTAATCAATTAAACCAAAGTGTGCCTATTCAACTGGGAAGCCACATTGTCAAAACCACCCTTCTTGTTTTGGGGTTGGAAAATGTGGACATTATTCTGGGAGCTAATTGGATGACCCTGCACCAAGTTGTGCTTGATGTAGCCAGCCGTACCGTGGAAATCAATTCTCCATTCTGTGGGAACTTCACCTTAATTCTGCCCAGTCAAGGTTCTACTCAGTCATGTGCTTTCTCTATGACGGAGTTACCTCTGAAGAAAATCCCAGTGGTCTGTGAGTATGCAGATGTCTTTCCTGATGAATTGCCAGGAATGCCACCCGACCGGGATATTGAATATGCCATCAAGTTGCAACCGGGAACGGCACCAATGTCCAAGAGGCCCTACCGAATGCCACCCGCTGAGTTGGCAGAATTGAAGAAGCAATTGCAGGAGTTGCTGGATAAGGGATTTATTCGCCCAAGTACTTTGCCTTGGGGATGTCCAGCACTGTTTGTGAAGAAGAAGGATGAAAGCTTGAGGCTGTGTATAGATTACCACCCTCTTAATGCAGTAACTATCAAGAACAAGTATCCTTTACCTCGTATTGATGTTCTTTTTGACCAGTTGGTCGGGGCCAAGGTGTTTTCCAAGATAGACCTTCGCTCCGGCTACCATCAGATCAAGATACGAGCAAGCGATATTCCGAAGACGGCATTCTCAACTAGATATGGGTTATATGAATTCTTGGTGATGTCTTTCGGGCTGACTAATGCACCAACATATTTCATGTATCTGATGAATTCTATTTTCATGCCTGAATTGGACAAATTTGTAGTGGTGTTCATCGATGATATCTTGGTGTACTCTAAGAACGAAGAAGAACATGTCGGGCATTTGCATGTAGTACTTCAACGTCTGCGAGAGCACCACCTTTATGCCAAGTTGTCAAAGTGTGATTTTTGGCTAAAGGAAATCAAATTCTTGGGTCACACTATCTCTCAGGCAGGAATAGCTGTTAATCCTGATAAGGTGCAAGAGGTGATGAACTAGAAGCCACCAACGACTGTCCGTCAGATTCGGAGTTTTCTAGGATTAACTGGTTATTACTGAAGATTTATTCCGGATTTCTCTCGAATTGCGAAGCCTATAACTGAGCTGCTGAAGAAAGAAGCCAAGTTTGTTTGGAGTCAGAAGTGCGAAGATGCCTTCCATGCATTAAGGAAGCATCTGACCACATCACCAGTATTAGCGCAACCCGACAACAGCAAGCCTTTTGATGTGTATTGTGATGCCTCTGGCACTGGACTAGGTTGTGTCTTAATGCAAGACAATCGAGTCATTGCTTATGCCTCAAGAGCACTCAGGCCTCATGAGCAAAATTATCCCACTCATGACCTCGAGTTGGCAGCAGTGGTTCATGCATTAAAAATGTGGAGGCACTATTTAATGGGAACCCACTGCAACATCTTCACTGATCATAAGAGCCTTAAGTACATATTTACTCAGGCTGATCTCAACATGAGGCAGAGAAGATGGCTAGAGCTGATCAAGGATTATGACCTGGAGGTACATTATCACCCAGGGAAAGCCAATGTGGTAGCAGATGCCTTGAGTCAGAAGTTGCAATGCAATTGTATTCTGATGGATTCTCGCATCAACACCTTGTGTGATGAGTTGAGCAAGATGCAAATAGAAGTGATTCCTTCTGGTGCTTTGTCTCACATTTCTGTCGAGCCAGCTTTGCAAGACCAGATCATCATAGCCCAGCTCAGTGACAAGGGAGTGCAGATTATCAAGGAGAATCTCCATCAGAAGGTTGAGAAGTATAAGTGTTTCCGCCATGATGAAAAGGGTGTATTATGGTTCAAAAGCAGATTGGTGATTCCTAAAAACAAGGACCTCAAGAAGAAAATCTTGGACGAGGCTCATCTCTCCAAATTCTCTATGCATCCAGGAAGCACCAAAATGTACCATGATCTGAAGCCTTTGTATTGGTGGACCAGAATGAAGAGGGAGATAGCCCAGTATGTATCGGAATGTGACACCTGTCAGAGGATAAAGGCAAGCCACTTGAAATCAGCTGGAGCTTTGCAACCCCTATCTATACCTTCGTGGAAATGGGATGACATCAGCATGGATTTCATTGTGGGTCTGCCCAACACCTCTCGTCATCATGATTCGATTTGGGTTATTGTGGGCCGACTGATGAAAGTGGCACATTTTCTCCCTGTGCACACCACTGATAAGGCTCAAAAGTATGCAGAGTTGTACATTGACCGGATCATGTGTTTGCACGGATTACCTCGGACCATTGTTTCTGACCGAGGAGCCCAATTTGTTGCCAGATTTTGGGAACAGTTGCAGGAGTCTTAGGGAACCAAGCTAATCAGAAGTTCAGCTTACCACCCACAAACTGATGGTCAGACGGAAAGGGTAAACCAAATTCTGGAGGATATGCTGAGAGCTTGTGCAATCGATTGTGGCAAGAACTAGGATAAGCACCTCTCCTTGGTAGAGTTTGCTTATAACAACAGTTATCAATCCAGCCTAATGATGGCACCTTTCGAAGCTCTCTATGGAAGAAGGTGCAGGACACCACTCAATTGGTCTCAGCCTGGAGAAAGAGAAGTTTTCGGACCTGACTTAGTGACTAAAGCCGAAAGGAAGGTCAAACTAATCAGGAAAAATCTAGAAGCTGCTCAGGCCAGGCAGAAGAGTTACCATGATAAAAGAAGGAAACCTCTCTAGTTCAAGGTGGAAGATTTCGTGTATCTCAAGGTATCACCCACCAAGGGAGTGCAGAGGTTTGGAATCAAAGGCAAGCTAGCCCCTCGTTACATTGGACCTTACGAGATCATAGAAGCCTATGGACCCGTGGCATATAAGCTGAAGTTACCTTCAAAAATGTCTGCCATTCACAGTGTGTTCCATGTATCTCAGCTGAAAAAGTGTGTTCGATTGCCGACCGAGATCATAGCAGAGCCAGAATTGGAGATAGAGCTAGATCTATCGTACCAAGAGTACCCTTCCAAGATTCTGGATTGCAAAGAAAGATCAACTCGGGCTAAATCGATCAAAATGTACAAGGTCCAGTGGAATAATCACTCAGAGGAAGAAGCTACTTGGGAGACTGAGGAATTCTTGAGATCCAACTTTCCCGATTGCCTACCTAAGGAAACTGGTATGTAATCACACCCAACCCCTCCTCCTGCCCTTCGAATCTAAAATTCAGAAATATGATCTTAAATCAGAATGAAGTAATCATGGAACAAAATTTAAAAAGGACTTCCTTCTGAAGTTGCAAAGAGAATGACATTCGAAGAGCAGTTTGCCCTAATAATAACAATAAGCACCCACTTCCTATAAGTCTCACCCTTCGCTTCACCCCGGGAGGACTCTGACCCGAATCTCGGGACGAGATTCCTTTAAGGGGGGAAGGCTGTGACACCCCAGAGTCACCTAGGGTTTCTCTCAAGTGCTAACCTAAGAACCATCATCTTATGTGAACCAAAATTGAGCATGAACATCAAATTGACTTAAGAACAAAGGATCCACTAAGCTTATACTTAAAAGTATCATGTTCAAAACAAATGGATTTTTCAAAAAGGCAAAATGTGCAACCCCAATAAAAACCCTAATTGAGCCCTATAAACAAAATTCAAGAGAAAGGGCAAAAGAGTATGAAGAATATAGAATCATGGCTTGGGCCAATTATAAATATTAAAGTATACTAAATAAGCAACAACAAAGATTATGGAAGCTTGGCCAAAACAATTTAAATAAAACCCTAAACAAGCCTCTCAAGTGGGATTTCATTAGGGAATTCTGAAATTCAGAATTCTGAATTTCAGACCTTGAGCCAAAGATCAAGCGTGTTCACCTTGATCCCTAACTCAAATCCTAATGGCCCCATTGACAAAAACGTGCATAACTAACCTCTCTGTCTTGTGCTAGAAGATGGCATCGGGACGCGTGCATTGGACACGTCAAACTAGAGATCTTCTACCTGTGTGCGGCAGTGGGAGAAAGCAGATTTCTCCCCTCTCTATCTCTTAATCCAGTCAGCCAAACCTGCTAGCCTCCACACACAAACGACAAAGGAACCTGAGAGGAAGAGATCTCTCAACGGGATCATGGCTATAATCTCAAAGATTTGGGGACAATCCGCGCTTGAACTCGACCTCTCTCTGCGCTGCCTCGTGCTCGACGTTGTGCCAGACGCCAGAGCGCGCACTGGCATTCGCTGTGCACGCCTCGAGCGCTTGTCAGAGCCCCGCCCTCGGCCGTGCTCGCCCGCGCCTATAAAGCCTCCTCGGGCGCGCCTCACTTCGCCCCACGCTCACCATCACCGGCCAGACACCCCTCCTTAGCTCTGGCGAGCTCCTTTCCGCCCGCCATTGCCGCCAGAGCTTCGGCCACCGTGGCCAGCCCACTCCAGTCACCCCCAAGTCGCGCTAGCGCTTCGGTTAGCTCCGCCATTGGCCTGTGAAGCTTTCCAAGCCCTCGGACCTGGCAGAACTTCACCGGAAGGCGAAGATCGACCTCACCGGACTTCGGCCACCCGCCTGCGCGCGTAGACTAGGCACTCCGGTGAGCCATTCTTCAATTCCTCGTGCACACACCTTCCTTGATCCCTGGTGAAGCTCTCTGACCCGTTTGATTGGTCAATTGTGCTCTAGATAGGCCGGACTCCTCGCCGCCGACGAGCTCCCCCGCCTGCGCACGCGGACCGGCCAACTCCGACCATCCCCGACGGTGACCCGCACATCGCCGTGACCCTCAGAACCTCCCCTACACCCTCGGCAACCTCACCGGAGCAGTCTCGCCGCCGGTAAGCCCCTCCACCCTTTCTTCCGCCGCGGGTATTGTTTAATTTGGGGGAAGGACCTCGGGTTAGGATTAGAAGAATCCAGGGGGTTTTCTGAGATATCAGTGACTCAATTGAATAGTAGCCCAGGGACTAGTCTGTAAGGAAAACTTAAAACACCCGCCAGGGACCCGTTGCAAAGTAGTTTTCCATTTAATCATTTCTGTTTAATCTTTTTAATGAACAGAGAACTTAGAAAATTCATAACTTGATGAATACTTAACCAAAAGTTGTCAAACCAATTTTTCTAAATTCTAAATATTATGAACTATCAATTAAAAATATTGAACCCTATGCTTTCTGTTCTAATTTTTAGAGTTTAAAATTAAATACAGAAACTGACCAAACCTTGTTTAATTAAGGAAAATTAGTTATGCTCCTGTGCTGAACCTAAGAAAATTTGTAGATATTCAAACCTCATTTAAACACTGTTTAAAAATAGTGAGAACCCCAGTATTGAAAATTTTAGTGTAGATATCCATTAAAAGCCATTTCTGCCCAAACCTTAGGAAAATCAGAAAGACCTTAGAAATTAATGACCAGTGGATGAAATTATTTTTTAGTTTGCTTAAGTAGTAAAGAATTTAGGAAAAATACAGGAACATCTAGTCCAGATCAGATTCAAAGTGAAATGTTTTAATTAACATTATTCCAACTAGAAATCAATTATTAGAGTTACAAAACCAGACCCAAAATTGATAATAAAAATCCAGTGGACTTGTAACCACCAAAACCCCACTGCAAAAATAATAAACACCCCAGCCCATCATTTGAAGTAAGGTAAATAAATAGAACATGATAATGAACCATAGTTCAATTAAATTATGAGTAACCCACAATAATGTAATAATGGGCAAATAAAATTTTGCTAGGTCAATAATGAGATAGGCCACCAGAGAAAAATACAAACCCATTGGAAAGATGCAAAATAATACCTTGCCAATATTTTGTAAGAAAGGTCATTTAATCCAATTAATGCATACCACCCCTTCCCTTAAGCAAAAAGATGCCAAACTTCAGAATGATTGCTCTTGCGCAAAGAAGAAGCTAGGAAAATTCAGAAATCTGTTGTTTGATATTTTTCAAATATAGTGGTAGTAGAAAGCACCCCTTTGGCTAGAAACTTTAGAAAATCCTAGTAAAATAACTAATAAGTATTAATGGCTAGAAATTTGTAGCAAATCATGTTATAGCATCTAAATGCCTGCAAAAATAAGTCCTAGAGAATTACCTACTATTAAATGATAGTTGTAGTTCAAATCACCCCTTCTGCCCTAAAATTTGGCAATTTTGTCCAGAGAAAACTATTCACTTTTTGAACCCCAAATTTTGAGACAGAGAATTATACACTAGTAATAAGCCACTGTAATTGTTACAGAATTTTTGGAAATTTATTAAGGTGACTTGTAGTTCAAACCCACTCCAAAAACTTAAAGAGAATAAAGAAAGAGAAAGGAGAAATAACCCTCACTCCAATAAGTCCAACTTGAGTTCTTGACAATTCTCACTAAAGACCTTAAAAAGAATTCAGTGGAACCCCAAAAATAAACCTACCACTTAACTTAGCTAAATTTGATCCAATTTACCAAGTATACCACCAAAAGTCTTGTATAAGCAAGACTTAGCTCTATCTAACTCGAGTAGATCATACACCATCAAAAGTTTAAATTACTAAAGCACATATCATATCATGCATATATCTTACGCATTGCATTCATTAGATTGTAACCTCACCGACGGAGAGTACGTGCTCATCCCCGAGCAAGGAACTGTCCAAGAGGAGGACCAAGAGCAAGCTCCCGAGGCTGCTATCGAGGATCTCCCCGCAGCTCCAGCTATTGAAGGCAAGCCCTGGTTTATATGCATAACTGTATTATTATATACTACTTTACTACACTTAATGCTTGTAGGATTGTAATGTGCACTTAAGTGTAGGAGTTGCTTGAAACCTCTAGTTGCATGAACTTAGGATTCCTTTTTGAGATGAATACTAGTATGCTAGGTCGAGTAGTTGCTTGCTAATCAGGATCTCGGATAAGTGGCTCTATCAGACTAGATCTGAGGGACTGACGGGTTATTCCGATTTAAGTGTGTTGTGGCCCTTGAGGCGTGACTTAGGCACTTAAGCTGGAATAATTCGGGCGGTTCCACCACAGGCTTGGCTCACCGGACTGTCCAGTGGTACACCGGACAATGTCCGGTGCGCCAGGCCAGCCTCCGGTGAACAGGCCACTCTCGGGAAAAATCGGCGGTGTACGGTTATAATTCACCGGACTGTCCGGTGGTGCACCGGACTACCCGATGAGCCAACGGCCGCCAGCGCAACGGTCGGCCGCGCAATCCTCCGGCGACGCGTGGCCCGCGCCAACGATCGGCAGGGGGCACCGGACTATCCGGTGTGCACCGGACAATGTCCGGTGCGCCAACTGCCGCGAATCTGCAACGATCGTCTGCGCCAAAATAAGAAGGAGATCGTGCACCGGACTTGAACAGTGGCTGTCCGGTGGTGCACCGGACTGTCTAGTGCGCCACCCGATAGAAGGCAACTTTGGCCTTCCTTGTTGGCCTCCAATGGCTCCTAGCTGCCTTGGGGCTATAAAAGGGACCCCTAGGCGCATGGAGGAGTTATCCAAGCATTCAAGAAACATTCTAAGCCTCCAAGACTTCAACTTTGCGCATTTGATTCTTTGAGATAGTGACTTGAGCTCCATTTGAGTTGTGAACTCCGTGGGTTGTGTTTTGAGCTCAAGTTGTGACTTGTGTGCGTGATTGTGCTGTGATTTGAGTCTTGTGTGTGTTGCTCTTCTCTCTCTTACTTCCATGCTTCTTTTGTGATCATCATTGTAAGGGCGAGAGGCTCCAAGTTGTGGAGATTCCTCGCAAACGGGAGAAAGTTGAAGAAAGGAAAAATCGTGGTATTCAAGTTGATCATTGGATCACTTGAAAGGGGTTGAGTGCAACCCTCGTCCATTAGGACGCCACAACGTGGAAGTAGGCAAGTATTACTTGGCCGAACCACGGGATAAAAATCGCGTGTCTCTTGTGTGCTTTACCTTTGATTATCTGTGTTCAAGAACTCGCTTCAAGCACTTAGCCGTTCTAACTTTCATAATCATGTTTTGTGGCTATTAGTGTTGAATTTTACAGGATCACCTATTCACCCCCCCCCCCTCTAGGTGCTCTCAATTGGTATCAGAGACGTTCTCTTCATTTAAGGGACTAATCGCCCGAAGAGATGGATCCTAAGGGAAAGGGGATGGTGGTCAACGACAAGGAGGAGTCCCTCTTCAACGAGCCTAGAGATGACAAGCCAATCGACTCAGGCTCGAGTCATAAGAAAAGAGATGGAAAGAAGAAGAGGCGCATCAAGAAGATCATCTACTACGATAGTGATGCCTCGTCTTCTTCACCACACGATGACGACGACTCCTCTTCAAAGAAGAAAACGGTTAATCAAAATTATTCATTTGATTATTCTCGTATTCCGTTCAATTCCAATGCTCATTTGCTTTCAATTCCACTTGGTAAACCACCACACTTTGATGGAGAGGACTACTCTTTTTGGAGTCACAAAATGCGTAGTCACTTATTTTCTCTCCATCCTAGTATTTGGGAGATAGTTGAAAATGGAATGCATTTCGACAGTACCGATAACCCTGTGTTTATTAATGAGCAAATTCATAAGAATGCACAAGCTACCACTGTTTTGCTAACATCTTTGTGCAGGGATGAATACAATAAGGTGAGCGGCTTGGACAACGCCAAGCAAATCTAGGATACCCTCAAGATATCACATGAGGGAAACGATGCCACCATGATCACCAAGATGGAGTTGGTGGAAGGCGAGCTGGGAAGGTTCGCGATGATCAGGGGAGAGGAGCCAACACAAACATACAACATGCTCAAGACCCTGGTCAACAAAATTAGAAGCTATGGAAGTACAAGATGGACGGACCACGACATCGTTCGTCTAATGCTAAGGTCATTTACCGTAATTGACCCCCATCTTGTCAACCTTATTCGTGAGAATCCCAGGTACACCAAGATGACGCCCGAGGAGATTCTTGGGAAGTTTGTGAGCGGGCGCATGATGGTGAAGGAGGCTCGATATGTGGACGATGCACTAAACGGTCCACTACCCGTCTACGAGCCTCAACCTGTGGCTCTTAAGGCTACTAGCAGTAGGGAGACGCTACCAAGCAAGGTGGCACAAGTGGAGGCCATGGGCCTCAACGAAGATGAAATGGTGCTTATCATCAAGCGCGTCAAGACTGCTAGGGGTGGGCGTTCGGGTTACCCGAAAATTTCGGGTCGGGTAATTCGGGTTTTTAAAATTCCGGGTTTTGAGAATCGATACCCAAAATTATAATGGGTTTTTGCAATACCCGAAAATTCGGGTACCCGAAATTTTGGGTTCGGGTTCGGGTATTCCCAAACTACCCGAACTATTAGGTCGGCTTCATAAAAACACATACACCCTATCAAATTAGTTTAAAAATATAGTTTGAATAATGATATACATGGACATATAAAACACAAGCAATCTACAATAACAAGTTATGCACACATACACATAATTATAAATGTACAAATTAATAATTAAGCATGACTTGAGTACATGACACATGAAAGTTCGGGTAATTCGGGTATTTCAGGTACCCGATTGTGATACCCGAATTACCCGAACTAAATTTGGGTTTTGCAAGTTGCTACCCGAAATTCCCAAACAAAATTCGGGTTTCGGGTATTTCGGGTTCGGGTTCAGATATTTCGGGTTCGGGTTTCGGATTATGGGTTTTTTGCCCAGCCCTAAAGACCGCATTGAAAGGACGCAAGGAGTACCCCAATAAAAACAAAGCAAAGGGAAAGCACTCCTGCTTCAAATGCGGTAAGACTGGTCATTTCATAGCACAATGCCCTGATAATAATGATGACCAGGAACAAGAAAAGCATGGGAAGATGGAAAAGAAGAAGGTTTACAAGAAGGCAAAGGGCGAGGCGCACCTTGGCAAAGAGTGGGATTCAGACTGCTCTTCATCTGACTCCGACGATGAAGGACTGGCAGCCTCGGCCTTCAACAAGTCTTCACTCTTCCCCAACGAACGACACACTTGCCTCATGGCCAAGGAAAAGAAGGTAAGTGTTCGTGATACCCCCAAATACACTACTCCTAGTGATGATGATTCTAGTGATGATGAAGTAGATTATACTGATTTATTTAAGGGTTTAGATAGAACTAAAGTAGATAAAATCAATGAGTTAATTGATGCTCTAAATGAAAAGGATAGATTGTTGGAAAAGCAAGAAGATATTTTATATGAGGAGCATGATAAGTTTGTTAGTGTGCAAAAATCTCTTGCTTTAGAAATTAAAAGGAATGAAATGCTATCTTCTGAATTATCTACTTGCCATGAAACTGTGTCTAGTTTAAAGAGTGTTAATGATGATTTAAATGCTAAACTAGAAGAAGCAAATAAATCTAGTTCATATGTAGAGCATGTTAGTATTTGTAATAGATGTAAGGATTTTGATGTTGATGCTTGTGATGAACACCTTATGTCTATTACCAAATTAAATGATGAGGTGGCAAGTCTTAATGCTCAACTTAAGACTTGCAAAATTAATTTCGATCAATTAAAATTTGCTAGGGATGCCTACACCGTGGGTAGACACCTCTCTATTAAGGATGGACTTGGTTTTCGAAAGGAAACCAAGAACTTAACAAGCCAAAAGGCTCCCATTCTCGCCAAGGAGAAAGGGAAGGCCCCTATGGCTAGTAGCACTCAAAGGAATCATGATTTCATTTATAATGATAGAAAGTTTTCTAGGAATGCTCATTATAATAGGAATTATGATCATGCCTTTAATTCACATGCTATGATTGCCTCTAGCTCTACTTTTGTGCATGGTAGGCCTAGGAAAAGCAATGTTGTGCATCATGTGCCTAGGGAAGTGTGTAATGAATCTACCATTATTTACCATGCTTGTAATACTTCATTTGCGCTTTTATGTAAGAATGCAAAAGTAGTGGCTAGGAAATTGGGATCCAAATGCAAGGGAGACAAGACTTGCATTTGGGTTCCAAAGGCTATTGTGAGTAACCTTGTAGGACCCAACAAGAGTTGGGTACCTAAAACCCAAGTGTAAATTGCCTTGCAGGTTTATGCATCCGGGGGCTCAAGCTGGATTATCGACAGCGGATGCACAAACCACATGATGGGGGAGAAGAAGATGTTCACCTCCTATGTCAAGAACAAGGATTCCTAGGATACGATTATTTTTGGAGATGGGAACCAAGGCAAGGTTAAAGGTTTGGGAAAGATAGCCATCACAAGCGAGCACTCTTGTCGGCGTTTCGAGACCGGGGGGTCCCTGGGCCGACGAGTGAATGTCGCCGCGTGCCCCAGCCCAGATGGGTCGAGCGCGAGGGCGAGCGCGAAGGGGGGAGAGCGAGGCGGCCGGAGACCGGTGTGAGAGAGGTGGGAATCCCGCGGCCTTCGTGTTCGTCCCGCGCCCAGGTCGGGTGCGCTTGCAGTAGGGGGTTACAAGCATCCACGCGGGAGAGGGAGCGAACGGCCCCAGGCGAGCACCTGTCTCGTCCTCGTCCCCGTGCGGCCAACCTTCTCTAAGAGGGCCCTGGTCCTTCCTTTTATAGGCGTAAGGAGGGGATCCAGGTGTACAATGGGGGTGTAGCAGAGTGCTACGTGTCTAGCAGAGGAGAGCTAGCGCCCTAAGTACATGCCGTTGTGGCAGCCGGAGAGATTTTGGCACCCAGCTGGTGTGATGTCGTGGCCGTCGGAGGAGCGATGGAGCCTGGCGGAGGGACAGCTGTCGGAGCGGTTGAGTCCTTGCTGACGTCCTCCTGCTTCCGTAAGGGGGCCGAGAGCCGCCGTCGTCACAGAGTATGGGGGGCGTCATCATTGCCTATCTGGCGGAGCGAGCCAGATGGGACGCCGGTCTTGTTTCCTGCGGCCCGAGTCAGCTCGGGGTAGGGCGATGATGGCGCCTCCTGTCGACGTGGCTGGTCTGCGCCCTAGGTTGGGCGATGTGGAAGCTCCTCCGAGGCCGAGGTCGAGTCTGTCTTCTGTGGCCGAGGTCGAGTCCGAGCCCCTGGGTCGGGCGAGGCGGAGGCCATCGGCTGAGGCCAGAGCGAAGTCCGAGCCCTGGGGTCGGGCGAAGCGGAGTTCGTCGTCTTTTGGGGCTGAGCCCGAGTCTGAGCCCTGGGTCGGGCGGAGCGGAGTTCGCCGTCTTCCGGGACTTAGCCCGAGTCCGAGCCCTGGGTCGGGCGGAGCGGAGTTCGTCGTCTTCTGGGACTTAGCCTGAGTCCGAGCCCTGGGTCGGGCGGAGCGGAGTTCGTCGTCTTCCGGGACTTAGCCCGATTTCGAGCCCTGGGTCGGGCGGAGCGGAGTTCGTCGTCTTCCAGGACTTAGCCCGAGTCCGAGCCCTGGGTCGGGCAGAGCGGAGTTCGTCGTCTTCCGGGACTTAGCCCGAGTCCGAGCCCTGGGTCAGGCGGAGCGGAGTTCGTCGTCTTCCGGGACTTAGCCCGAGTCCGAGCCCTGGGTCTGGCGGAGCGGAGCTTCCTATGGTGCCTTCGGCCGGGCCTGACTGCCTGTCAGTCTCACTCTGTCAAGTGGCACCGCAGTCGAAGTGGCGCAGGCGGTGCTGTCCTTCTGTCAGGCTGGTCAGTGGAGCGGCGAAGTGACGGCGGTCACTTCGGCTCTGCCGGCTGGGGGGCGCGCGTCAGGATAATGGTGTCAGGCCACCTTTGCATTAAATGCTCCTGCGATTTGGTCGGTTGGTGCGGCGATTTGGTCAGGGTTGCTTCTTAGCGAAGGCAGGGCCTCGGGCGAGCCGGAAATATATTCGCCGTTGGAGGGGGGCCTCGGGCGAGACGGAAATCCTCCGGGGTCGGCTGCCCTTGTCTGAGGCTAGGCTCGGGCGAGGCGTGATCGAGTCGCTCGAATGGACTGATCCCTGACTTAGTCGCACCCATCAGGCCTTTGCAGCTTTATGCTGATGGGGGTTACCAGCTGAGAATTAGGAGCCTTGAGGGTACCCCTAATTATGGTCCCCGACAGTAGCCCCCGAGCCTCGAAGGGAGTGTTAGCACTCGCTTGGAGGCTTTTGTCGCACTTTTTTGCAAGGGGACCAGCCTTTCTCGGTTGCATTTTATTCCGGTGGGTGCGCGCAAGCGCACCCGCCGGGTGTAGCCCCCGAGGCCTCGGAGGAGTGGTTTTACTCCTTCGAGGTCTTAATGCCTTGCGTAATGCTTTGGCTGGTTTGGTTGTTCCCTCATGCGAGCTGGCCGTAGCCCGGGTGTACGGTCGGGTCCCAAGTTCTCGGGCTGGTATGTTGACGCTGTTAACGGTTTGGCCGGAGCCGGGTTTGCGAGAGCAGCCCCCGAGCCTCTGCACAGGGCGAGAGGGCGATCAGGGAAGACTCGGCTTTTTTCATACGCCCCTGCGTCGCCTTTCCGCAAGGAGGAGGGGGGAAAGCGCCATGTTGCCCTCGATGGGCGCCGAACATGGTGTCTCCGGTGAGCTGCAAGCGGGTAATCCGAGTGGACGTCTGTGCCCCGTTCGTTAGGGGTCGGCTAGGGGCCCAGAGGCACGCCCAAAAGTACCTGCGGGTGATCTGCCGGACCCGGTCCCCTGGCGACGGGGTCCGAGGGCTCGATGCCTCCCTCTGATGGGATTCCGTTACAAGATCGCTCCCGCTGGTCTCAGAAATGTCCTAGGGTACCTCGGGAGCGCAGCCCGAGCCTTGGTTATGTATCGAACGTACCCATGGTCATCCCTCGCTCGGCGTCTGAGGCGGCTGTGAACCCTTCGGGGGCCAGCCTTCGAACCCCTGATCAGTAATGGGCGCGGAGCCCGAGTAGCCTGAGGCGGCCATGGAACCCTTCTGAGGGGCCGACCTTCGAACCTCTGACCAGTAGTGGGTGTAGGGCCCACGCGATCTGAGGCGGCTGTCGAACCCTTTCGGGGGGGGCAGCCTTCGAACCTCTGATCAGTAGGGTGGCTCGGAGCCTGGTTCCTTCACAGGGAAGGATCCTTTTCGGGGTATCCCCCTTTCCCGGTCCCTGTTGCAAGAGAGAGAAAGAGGAAAAAAGGAAAAGGATACGAAATCGAACGACGCGGCGTACCTTTTTTGGCGCGGTTATTACGGCGAAGGCGAAGCGTTGCCTGCTTCTCCTGCCAGAGGCGCCGCCTGTCCCGCCACGGAGTTAATGCGACGGGGCGAGTGGTTGGCGAGGCGGCCGTTGCGCGTGCGCGAGCCGTTCGAGGAACGGCTGTTTCGCTTTGCGTTTTTGAATCCTGCGTCCGGTCCGGGCGGAACGTTTGAACCGGTCTCGCCTTGGCCTTTATATACCCGGGGGAGGGTCTGGTGACGGTTCTTCGCTCCGCCTCCTGCCTCCCTCTTAGGTTTTCGCAACCCGAGAGACTTGGCCAGAGAAGAGGAAACCGCCCTCCCTGCCCCTTGCGCCGCCACTTCTTCCGCTCGGTGATGGCTGACCGGGTGACCATCATCTTGCCGCGCGACCCATGGCCTTTTTCCACGATGACGGCGAGTGATCTGGAGGATCTTGTTGGCGAGGGTTTACTTCGTCCTCTCACCGATAGGCAGCGACCGGAATGGATCCCTCCTGTGGGCGGAGTCGCTCCGTCCCCACCGCCGGGGTACGTCGTGAGCTTCGTCTCCTTCCATGAGTGGGGATTTGGTGTGCCGGCGAGCCGCTTCATGCGGGCGATCCTGTACCACTACGGGGTGGAGTTGCACAACCTCAGCCCCAACTCCATCTCGCAGGTCGCCATCTTCGTAGCGGTGTGCGAGGGGTACTTGGGGATCGCCCCCCATTGGGATTTGTGGACCCATCTCTTTTTCGCGGAGCTTTTTGCCTCGCCGACGGGGGAGAGGAAGGTCCGCGCAGCGGTGCGGGCCGGTGGCTGCACCCTCCTGCTGAGGCAGTCGCGGGCGTCGCAGTATATTCCCGCCATCCTTGCGTCCTCGAACAAGGGGTGGCAGCGCCGGTGGTTCTACCTTCGGAATGACGGCGAGTTGCTCCCGCCATTCTCCCAACGAGTAGTCACCACCGCCACCGATGCTTGGCGCCACGGGACCCCGCACGAAAGACAAAAGAACCTCGAACCCCTTCTCCAGGCCTTGAGGCGTTGCGGAAGGGGGGACTCACCGCTGCGGGAGTGATTGCCGCCATCCACCGTTGGAGGGTGCTTCCCTTGGTGGAGCGACGGCTGTCGCTTTGGGAGATGACCCCGGAGGCTGACTTGGAGGGCTCGCGGATGTCCTCTGATCCTCTTCCCTTCGACGCCCTCCACGGGCGGGTGTCCGTCGCATTGGGGAAGCCGGACCCCCACGCCTTCTCCCAGCTTTTGATGTGCCCCGACCGAGGGTGCGTGACTTTGGTGAGTGTCCGCTCCTTCCTTCTTCTTACGTCGGGTTGCTCCTAGTTCTTATGATTGGGGTTTTCCCCCTTCTTCAGGAGGTGGGGTGGCACAAGCCTTCCCTGCCACGGGTCCCGCAGGATGCGGTGGACCGAGCAGCGCGGCGGGTCGCCGCGGAGGAGAAGAAGAAGAAGAAGTACGCGGAGAAGGCCCAGGCCCGCAAGCGGAGGCGAGCTCGAGACGCCTTGGAAAAGCTCCGTCGCCGGCAGGAGAGGGAGGGGCTCCCGAGGGAGCCGTCGCCGGAAACGCCCGACGACGACGACGATGATGAAGATGATGACGAGGAGGACGACATGGCCGCCCGCCTTGGCCTCAGCCCCGGCTTGGGGTTTGGCCAGGAGCCGTCAATCCAGCCCCCGAGCGGGCTGATGCCGTCAGTCCCCGAAGTCGAGACGTCGGGGTCCCGGCCCGAGGGGCGGGGGCAACCCGAGAGGGTACCTGACCCCTCGGCTGGAGGAGCTGAGGCGACCCCGGGGGCCCAGGCCAGGGCGTCTGCTCCCCGAGAGCCGCCGCTCGCGCCGGCAGTGCAGGGGGGCGACCCTCAGGTCGCCGTGACAGTGCCCGGGCAATCCGCCCCCCGGGCGTCCAGGGCGTTCAAAGCAAGGGTGGCGCCGAAGTTGCCGGCGAAGCGGACCTCGGCGGCGGTTCCGGGGGTCGAGATCCAAGAGACTTCCCCCCAGGCACGGTGGATCATGGCCCGGAGCGGGTAAGTATCTCGGAATGTCTTCGTCCTGGCTTTTCATTCATATGTCCCGGCCGTGATTTTTCTTTTTCCCTCAGCAAGCGAAGCCATGGCCTGACCGACCTGGCACCCCGGAAGGCCCTTAAGACGACGTCGGCCTGTGCGGCCAGCGCCGCTCCGGGCCTTGCCGTTCAGCCGACCTTCTCGCAAGGTGCTCCGCCGCAAGGGGCCCAGGCGGCACCAGTCACCGTGGAGCGGGTTCCCGAGGCTGGCTCTTCTGCTGAGGTGGCCATTGTGATCGGGGAGGCGGCTGACGCGGACGTGGCCCCGGGCCCACCGGACGTGCCGGCCATGCCGGCGCCTGCCGCTACTGAAGTCACCGCCATCCCAGTTGGGGGGCGACCGGTCGCCGCCGACGTTGAGACGGCTGAGGCGTCGGCGCTCGGTGCCTCGGAAGAGGGGGGCGTGGAGACGCGATCCGTCCCGCCGGGCGGCAACCTCGTCGCTGTGCGGCGGAGCTCCGAGGGCCGGCGCCAGCTGCTCCGGTTCCAGACCCGTGAGGCTTCGAATCCCGTCTTCGTTCTCGACGATGAACGGGAGGACCAGTCCTGGGATGAGCTCCGCGAGTGTGCCGAAGCAACAGTGGGGTCGCTCCGGTCGTCGCTGGAGGTTTTCTGCAGGGACGTCCCCAAAATCCTCCAGGTAACGGTTTCAAGCATACCTTTTTTCTTTTGTGACCAAGGCGTCTTTCGTGACGCCCCGCCTCCTTCCCTCAGGATCTGACGGATCGGAGCGCCGCCAAGTCGTCGTTCATCCGCCGCGAGGTCGACGTCTGGGGCTCGCTGCGATCCCTGAGGACCTCGCTCGCCGGGGCTACTGCGTGCCTTTCTCAGCAGGGTGCCGAGGTAGCGGACCTTCAGTTGCTCTGCACCGATCTGAGAGCCGAGGCGGCAGCGGCGCGCGCGGAGGCAGCCACGGCGCGCGCTGAGGCGCAACGACAGCAGTCGGAGCTCGACCAGGTCGTCAAGGAGCGGGACCAATCTCGGGGCCGGGCTGCCGAGGCCGAAGGCCGGGCCGAAACCATTGCGGCCGACTTAGCCGTAGCCTAGGTTGCAGCCTCGGAGCAGCGTGCCCGAGCCGGAGGTGCGCCTTGGCCATCCTTGGTTTTCGTTCCTGCTTGTTTCCTCTGCTTGTGTTTGAGATCTTTCTTCTGGATGTTCGCAGAGCTCGAGTCCGCCCTTGATGAGTCCGCCAAGGCGCTTGCCGAGGCGCTTGCCGGGGCGGCCGAGCAGAGGGAGGCC
Organism: Zea mays; assembly: GCF_902167145.1. Classification (NCBI taxonomy): domain Eukaryota; kingdom Viridiplantae; phylum Streptophyta; class Magnoliopsida; order Poales; family Poaceae; genus Zea; species Zea mays. The sequence continues at coordinate 39,679,145 of NC_050099.1, read as the reverse complement.
GACCATGCGGCCATGTCCGAGGCCGTCTCGGACGTTTACCGGGTCCTTGGCTCCATCGACGTCCCCTCAGGAAGCTCCCCTCAAAGTCGCCTTCAAGCCTTGGGCGATCATGTGCGCGGCAGACTCCGCGAGGCGCTACACCACGGCGTTAGGCGGGCCTTCACCGTGCTTGCTTCCCACTACGTTGTGGACCTGGAGCGGGTTAGTGAGGGGTATTGTCTTCCCGACGAAGATGAAGCTGCCCTGGCAGAAGTCCAGCGGCTCGATGCGGTCGCCGCGGGTCCGAGCGCAGTGTTAGCGACCACCTTTGAGGCGGAGATCCTCCCACCTGCGCTGTCGCCGGAAGTCGAGATGGACTTTGCCGAAGGCGGGGACAGAGCTGAAGGCGCGGCTCCTTCCCAAGGCGACGCCTAACTCTGTTGGAACAGTTTCTGTTGGATGCGCGTGTGTCTTTCTGCGGCCGCTGAGGCCTGAACACTTTGTTACCGTTGCATGAAGTCGTACTCCTCTTCCTTTTATTTTGCGTGTCCGGCTTTGCCTGTTAGTAACAGGGTGGCTTCCCGAGTAGGGGTCACTTTTCGTGGCGGGTGACGAGTGAGGTGTCCCTAACCCGGAGGCATAGGAGTCCCTCGGCTCAGTCGGCCTTGCCACTTACATGCACCCACGTTCGCTCCTTGGGGCCCTGCTTCTGACATAGCCGGGGGGACGCAAAAGCCTTTTTGATCGAAAATTTTGGATGAGGAGAGGTTTCCCAATCTTGACGCAGAGGGGTTCCCCCCTTTTTAGCCCCCGAGGGAGGGTCGGGCTCTACCGAGGCGAGGCTGGCCCTTCCTCGACGACTAAGACTTGTGTGGGAGCGAGGTATACGAACAACTTGAAAACATCTTAAGGGTAGAAGCGACGTAGCTGTCGGATGTTCCAAGCGTTGCCGTAGACCTCGCATTGACTACTGGCCGGCTTGTACGTTCCGGGCTTCAGAACTTTGGCGATGACAAGCGGCCTTTCCCGGAGGTGCGTGTAGCCCCCGGGTGCCCCCAACAAGGGCTCGGGGTGCTGTGTGATGGTCGCGATCTTCTCCGGGTTGGCTTCGATGCCCCGCTTGGAGACGATGAACCCCAAGACCATGCCCTGGGGCACCCCGAAGACCCACCTTTCGGGGTTGAGCTTGACGCTTTTCGCCTCTTCGATGGACTTCACCGCCATTAGCTTGCGGATCTCCTCGCCTATCGCTCTGCGCTTCTCCTCGTCGAATCGGCGCAGAGGCTACTTGACGGGTCGGGCTCCGGCCCGAATATCCAGCGAGTGCTCGGCGACATCCCTCGGTATGCCGGGCATGTCTGAGGGACTCCACGCGAAGACGTCGGCGTTCGCGCAGAGGAAGCCGACGAGCACTGCTTCCTATTTGGGATCGAGCCCGGAGCCGATCTGGATCTGCTTGGAGGCGTCGCCGCTGGGGTCGAGGGGGATGGCCTTAACCGTCTCCACTGGCTCGAAGTTGCCGGCATGACGTTTCACGTCTGGCACCTCCTTGGAGAGGCTTTCCAGGTCGGCGATGAGGGCCTCGGACTCGGCGAGGGCCTCGGCGTACTCCACGCACTCCACGTCGCATTCGAACGCGTGCTTGTACGTGGGACCGATGGTGATGACCCCGTTGGGGCCCGGCATCTTGAGCTTCAGGTAGGTGTAGTGGGGACGGCCATGAACTTCGCGTAGCATGGCCTTCCCAGTACCGCGTGGTAGGTTCCTCGGAACCCGACCACCTCGAACGTCAGGGTTTCCCTTCGGAAGTTGGAGGGCGTTCCGAAGCAGACGGGGAGGTCGAGTTGTCCGAGGGGCTGGACGCGCTTCCCAGGAATGATCCCATGGAAGGGCGCAGCGCCTGCTCGGACGGAGGACAGATCGACACGCAGGAGCCCAAGGGTCTCGGCGTAGATGATGTTGAGGCTGCTGCCTCCGTCCATGAGGACCTTGGTGAGCCTGACGTCGCCGATGACGGGGTCGACGACGAGCGGGTATTTCCCCGGGCTCGGCACATGGTCGGGGTGGTCGGCTTGGTCGAAGGTGATGGGCTTGTCGGACCAGTCTAGGTAGACTGGCGCCGCCACCTTCACCGCGCAGACCTCCCGGCGCTCTTGCTTGCGGTGCCGAGCCGAGGCATTCGCCGCTTGCCCACCGTAGATCATGAAGCAGTCGCGGACCTCGGGGAACTCTCCTGCTTGGTGATCTTCCTTCTTGCCGTCGTCGCGGGCCCTGCCACCCTCCGCGGGTGGCCCGACCCTGTGGAAGTGGCACCGAAGCATGACGCACTCCTCAAGGGTGTGCTTGACGGGCCCCTGGTGATAGGGGCACGGCTCCTTGAGCATCTTGTCGAAGAGGTTGGCACCTCCGGGGGGTTTCCGAGGGTTCTTGTACTCGGTGGCGGCGACAAGGTCCGCGTCGGCGGCGTCGCGTTTCGCTTGCGACTTCTTCTTGCCTTTCTTCTTGGCGCCGCGCTGAGTTGACGCCTCGGGAGCATCTTCCGACGGGCGGCCCTGGGGCTTCTTGTCCTTTCGGAAGATGGCCTCGACCGCCTCCTGGCCGGAGGCGAACTTGGTGGCGATGTCCATCAGCTCGCTCGCCCTGGTGGGGGTCTTGCGACCCAACTTGCTCACCAGGTCGCGGCAGGTGGTGCCGGCGAGGAACGCGTCGATGACATCCGAGTCGGTGATGTTGGGCAGCTCGGTGCGCTGCTTCGAGAATCGCCGGATGTAATCCCGGAGGGACTCTCTCGGCTGCTGTTGGCAGCTTCGGAGATCCCAGGAATTCCCGGGGCGCACGTACGTGCCCTGGAAATTTCCGGCGAAGGCTTGAACTAGGTTGTCCCAGTTGGAGATCTGCCCCGGAGGCAGGTGCTCCAACCAGGCGCGAGCGGTGTCGGAGAGGAACAGGGGGAGGTTGCGGATGATGTGGTTGTCATCGTCCGTTCCACCCAGTTGGCAGGCCAAACGGTAGTCCGCGAGCCACAGTTCCGGTCTCGTCTCCCCCGAGTACTTTGTGATAGTAGTCGGGGGTCGGAACCGGGTCGGGAACGGTGCCCGTCGGATGGCCCGACTGAAGGCCTGCGGACCGGGCGGTTCGGGCGAGGGACTCCGATCCTCCCCGCTGTCGTAGCGTCCCCCACGTCTGGGGTGGTAGCCTCGGCGCACCCTCTCGTCGAGGTGGGCCTGACAGTCGCGGTGATGGTGCTCGTTGCCGAGGTGGCCCGGGGCCACAGTCGCGGTGTTGCGCGTGCGTCCGGTGTAGACCGAGGCTTCCCGCATGAATCGGGAAGTCGCGGCATGAGGTTCTGAGGGGTATCCCTGCCTTTGGGAGGCAGAGCTCTCGGCCCGTCGGACCGCGGCGCCTTCCAGGAGATTCTTGAGTTCCCCCTGGATTCGCCGGCCCTCGGTGGTTGATGGCTCCGGCATCGCGCGGAGAAGCATCGCTGCTGCAGCCAGGTTCCGGCCGACCCCACTAGATGCGGGTGGCGGCCTGTCCCTGACGTCGTTGGCGACGCGGTGCTGGAAGCCCTGGGGCGGATGACATATTTCTCCGGCCGGGGGTTGGCCCGCCCATGCCTGCCTGACGTCCCGGCGGATCGGCTCAAGCGCTCCTGCTCCCTCGTCGAGCCTGGCCTGCACCCCGCGGATTTGCTCGAGCTGTGGGTCATGGCCCCCCGCCTGAACGGGGACCACAGCTAGCTCCCGTGGGATGTCAACGCGGGGCGCCGGCCTAGGGAGGTCATCGTCCTCCAGCATGCCGAGATGATTGCCTTCGGAGGGACCCCCTAGATCGACGTGGAAACATTCGCGGCTTGGGCCGCAACCCTCGTCGCCGAGGCTGCGGCTACCGTCGGAACGGTCGGAGAGGCAGTAGTCACATGCGGTCATGAAGTCCCGCATGGCACTGGGGTTGCCAAGTCCAGAGAAATCCCAACAGATGCTGGGCTCGTCGTCTTCCTCGGACCCAGAGGGCCCGTAGGTCGAGACGTCCGTCAGCCGGTCCCAAGGCGACCGCATGCGAAACCCTAGAGGGTTTGGACTTGCCTCTACGAGAGCGCCCGCCAAAGCATGGTCGCTAGGCGGGTTGAGGCTGAATCCAAATGATGTGGGATGGGAATCGGTCGGTACCTCTTGGTCGACGAGCGGCGATAAAGTCACGTCGGGGGCTGACTGCACCGTCGTCTCAGGTACGAGGGTGACATCCAGCAAGCTCTCCGCGAGCGCGCTGGCGTCGTCCGCTTGCTCGGGATTGGCGTGTCGCGGGGAGACGGCGCTCGTCTTCGTCTCAAGCGCGAAGTCGATACCCGGTGCACCCCTCGTTGGGGTGCCGGGACTGTCGACTCGCTCGACAGTCGACGAGGCGCTGCCTCCTGCTTGGCCTTGGTCGCCCTGCCTTCCCCTCCGTCGGCGGGGGAAAGGGCAGGATGAGCTCGAAGGTTGTTCTTCCACCACGCGGGGAAGACGTCGTCGATTCCGCCGCCGGTGGGCGGGCTGTCGGCCGCCATTGTCGTTGTCGCGCGGCGGTGGAAGGAGTATCATGTCGTAGCTGCCGTCGAGGGACATGAACTCAAGACTCCCGAAACGGAGCACCGTCCCGGGTTGGAGAGGTTGCTGGAGACTGTCCATCTGGAGCTTGACGGGAAGCTGTTCGTCAATATGCAGCAGGCCCCTACCTGGCGCGCCAACTGTCGGCGTTTCGAGACCGGGGGGTCCCTGGGCCGACGAGTGAATGTCGCCGCGTGCCCCAGCCCAGATGGGTCGAGCGCGAGGGCGAGCGCGAAGGGGGGAGAGCGAGGCGGCCGGAGACCGGCGTGAGAGAGGTGGGAATCCCGCGGCCTTCGTGTTCGTCCCGCGCCCAGGTCGGGTGCGCTTGCAGTAGGGGGTTACAAGCGTCCACGCGGGAGAGGGAGCGAGCGGCCCCAGGCGAGCGCCTGTCTCGTCCTCGTCCCCGCGCGGCCAACCTTCTCTAAGAGGGCCCTGGTCCTTCCTTTTATAGGCGTAAGGAGGGGATCCAGGTGTACAATGGGGGGTGTAGTAGAGTGCTACGTGTCTAGCGGAGGAGAGCTAGCGCCCTAAGTACATGCCGTTGTGGCAGCCGGAGAGATTTTGGCACCCAGCTGGTGTGATGTCATGGCCGTCGGAGGAGCGATGGAGCCTGGCGGAGGGACAGCTGTCGGAGCGGTTGAGTCCTTGCTGACGTCCTCCTGCTTCCGTAAGGGGGCCGAGAGCCGCCGTCGTCACAGAGTATGGGGGGCGTCATCATTGCCTATCTGGCGGAGCGAGCCAAATGGGACGCCGGTCTTGTTTCCTGCGGCCCGAGTCAGCTCGGGGTAGGGCGATGATGGCGCCTCCTGTCGACGTGGCTGGTCTGCGCCCTAGGTTGGGCGATGTGGAAGCTCCTCCGAAGCCGAGGTCGAGTCTGTCTACCGTGGCCGAGGTCGAGTCCGAGCCCCTAGGTCGGGCGAGGCGGAGGCCGTCGGCTGAGGCCAGAGCGGAGTCCGAGCCCTGGGGTCGGGCGAAGCGGAGTTCGTCGTCTTCTGGGGCTGAGCCCGAGTCCGAGCCCTGGGTCGGGCGAAGCGAAGTTCGCCGTCTTCCGGGACTTAGCCCGAGTCCGAGCCCTAGGTCGGGCGGAGCGGAGTTCGTCGTCTTCCGAGACTTAGCCCGAGTCCGAGCCCTGGGTCGGGCGGAGCGGAGTTCGTCGTCTTCCGGGACTTAGCCCGAGTCCGAGCCCTGGGTCGGGCGGAGCGGAGTTCGTCGTCTTCCGGGACTTAGCCCGAGTCCGAGCCCTGGGTCGGGCGGAGCGGAGTTCGTCGTCTTCCGGGACTTAGCCCGAGTCTGAGCCCTGGGTCGGGCGGAGCGGAGTTCGTCGTCTTCCGGGACTTAGCCCGAGTCCGAGCCCTGGGTCGGGCGGAGCGGAGCTTCCTATGGTGCCTTCGGCCGGGCCTGACTGCTTGTCAGTCCCACTCTGTCAAGTGGCACCGCAGTCGAAGTGGCGCAGGCGGTGTTGTCCTTCTGTCAGGCCGGTCAGTGGAGCGGCAAAGTGACGGCGGTCACTTCGGCTCTGCCGGCTGGGGGGCGCGCGTCAGGATAAAGGTGTCAGGCCACCTTTGCATTAAATGCTCCTGCGATTTGGTCGGTTGGTGCGGCGATTTGGTCAGGGTTGCTTCTTAGCGAAGGCAGGGCCTCGGGCGAGCCGGAAATATATTCGCCGTTGGAGGGGGGCCTCGGGCGAGACGGAAATCCTCCGGGGTCGGCTGCCCTTGTCCGAGGCTAGGCTCGGGCGAGGCGTGATCGAGTCGCTCGAATGGACTGATCCCTGACTTAGTCGCACCCATCAGGCCTTTGCAGCTTTATGCTGATGGGGGTTACCAGCTGAGAATTAGGAGCCTTGAGGGTACCCCTAATTATGGTCCCCGACAACTCTATTTCAAATGTATTCTTAGTAGAGTCATTAGGGTATAATCTCCTGTCTGGAAGTCAATTGTGCCACATGGGCTACAATTGTTTGTTTACAAATGTTGATGTTTCTGTCTTTAGAAAGAGTGATGGTTCATTAGCTTTTAAGGGTGTATTAGACGGCAAACTCTACTTAGTTGATTTTTCAAAAGAGGAGGCCGATCTAGATGCATGCTTAATAGCTAAAACTAGTATGGGCTGGTTGTGGCATCGCCGTCTAGCACATGTTGGGATGAAGAATCTTTATAAACTTCTAAAGGGAGAACATGTGTTAGGACTAGGGCTGGGCATTCGGTTTTTTCTAAACTTTGGTTCGGTTTTTTAGTTTTAAAAATCTTCGGTTTTTCAAACATTAGAAACCGATCGGTTTTCTAGAAAATGAAAAACCGAGAAGTTCGGTTTCGGTTTTTTACTTCGGTTTTTTGGTAAAAACCGAATACCAAACTTATAATCAAGACAATACATACAACAAGTTTACATGATAGATTACACATAATTTTTAAAAGTAAAAATTATATAAGTACAAATATTTAGATATACATCATACATCACATACAAATAAGTGAATAACAATTTAATTGTATCATACATTTAGTTCACATAATTGAATAGTCAAATTTAAGAATTGATAAAGTTTGGTATTCGGTTTTTTCGGTTCGGTATACGGTGAAAACCGATTACGATACCGAAAACCGAACTTCTTAGATACAAAAAACCGAAACCGAACCGAACTACCAAAAAACCGAAATTTCGGTTCGGTTCGGTACGGTTCGGTTCGGTTTTTGGTTTATGGTAAAAATGTGCCCACCCCTAGTTAGGACTAACAAATGTCTGCTTCAAAAAAGATAGACCTTGTGCAGCTTGTCAGGCAGGGAAACGGGTGGGAAGCACTCATTACAGCAAGAATGTGATGACTACATCAAGACCACTTGAGCTTCTACACATGGACCTCTTTGGACCCGTCGCCTACCTCAACATCGGGGGAAGTAAGTATGGTCTTGTAATTGTAGATGACTTTTCCCGCTTCACTTGGGTGTTCTTTTTGCAGGATAAATCAGAAACCCAAGGGACCCTAAAGCGCTTTCTAAGGAGGGCTCAAAATGAATTTGAGCTCAAGGTGAAAAAGATAAGGAGCGACAACGGGTCCGAGTTCAAGAACTTACAAGTTGAGGAGTATCTTGAGGAGGAAGGGGTCAAGCATGAGTTCTCCGCTCCCTACACACCACAGCAAAATGGTGTGCTAGAGAGGAAGAATAGGACACTTATCGACATGGCAAGGACGATGCTTGGAGAGTTCAAGACGCTCGAGCGGTTTTGGTCGAAAGCTGTGAACACAGCGTGCCACGCCATAAACTGGCTCTATCTACATTATCTCCTCAAGAAGACCTCCTACGAACTCCTTACCGATAACAAACCCAATGTTTCTTACTTTCGTGTATTTGGGAGCAAATGCTACATTTTGGTGAAGAAAGGTAGACATTCCAAATTTGCTCCGAAAGCTGTAGAAGGGTTTTTACTAGGGTATGACTCAAATACAAAGGCGTATAGAGTCTTCAACAAATCATCAGGTTTGGTTGAAGTCTCTAGCGACGTTGTATTTGATGAGACTAATGGCTCTCCAAGAGAGCAAGTTGATCTTGATGATGTAGATGAAGATGATGTTCCAACGGCCGCAATACGCACCATGGCGATTAGAGATGTGCGACCACAGGAACAACAAGAGCAAGATCAACCTTCTTCCTCAACAATGGTGCATCCCCCTACTCAAGATGATGGACAGGTTCCTCAAGAAGAGGCGTGTGATCAAGGGGGAGCACAAGAAGAACAAGTTATGGAGGAAGAAGCACCACTGGCCCCTCTAACTCAAGTCCGAGCGACGATCCAAAGGAATCACCCCGTTGACCAAATTATGGGTGACATAAGCAAGGGAGTAACTACTCGCTCAAGATTAGCTAACTTTTGTGAGCATTACTCGTTTGTCTCTTCTATTGAGCCTTTCAGGGTAGAAGAGGCCTTGCAAGATCCGGACTGGGTGTTGGCCATGCAGGAAGAGCTCAACAACTTCAAGAGAAATGAAGTGTGGAGCCTAGTGCCACGTCCAAAGCAAAATGTAGTGGGAACCAAGTGGGTGTTCCGCAACAAACAAGACGAGCACGGGGTGGTGACAAGAAACAAGGCTCAACTTGTGGCAAAAGGTTAAGTCGCAGGTTTGGATTTCGAGGAGACTTTTGCTCCTGTGGCTAGGCTAGAGTCTATTAGAATATTATTAGCCTATGCCGCTCACCACTCTTTTAGGCTGTTTCAAATGGATGTGAAGAGCGCTTTCCTCAACGGGCCAATAAAGGAGGAGGTGTACGTGGAACAACCCCCTGGCTTTGAGGATGACAGGTACCCCGACCATGTGTGTAAGCTCTCTAAGGCGCTCTATGGACTTAAGCAAGCCCCAAGAGCATGGTATGAATGCCTTAGAGATTTGTTAATTGCTAATTCTTTCAAGGTTGGGAAAGCCGATCCCACTCTTTTCACTAAGACTTGTGACGGTGATCTTTTTGTGTGCCAAATTTATGTCGATGACATAATATTTGGTTCTACTAACCAAAAGTCTTGTGAGGAGTTTAGCAGGGTGATGACTCAAAAGTTTGAGATGTCGATGATGGGCGAGTTGAACTACTTCCTTGGGTTCCAAGTGAAGCAACTCAAGGACGTCACCTTCATCTCCCAAACGAAGTACACTCAAGATCTTCTCAAGCGGTTTGGGATGAAGGACGCCAAGCCCGCGAAGACACCTATGGGAACCGACGGACATGTCGGCCTCAAAAAAGGAGGTAAGTCCGTTGATCAAAAGGCATACCGGTCTATGATAGGGTCATTGCTTTATTTATGTGCTAGTAGACCGGATATTATGCTTAGCGTATGCATGTGTGCTAGATTTCAATCCGACCCAAGGGAATGTCACCTTGTGGTCGTTAAGCGAATTCTTAGATATTTAGTTGCTACGCCTTGCTTCAGGATCTGGTATCCAAAGGGGTCTACCTTTGAGTTGATTGGATACTCAGACTCCGATTATGCTGGATGCAAGGTTGATAGGAAGAGTACATCAGGGACGTGCCAATTCCTAGGAAGGTCCCTGGTGTCTTGGAGTTCAAAGAAACAAACCTCTATTGCCCTATCCACCGCTGAGGCCGAGTATGTTGCCGCAGGACAATGTTGCGCGCAACTACTTTGGATGAGGCAAACCCTCCGGGACTTTAGCTACAATCTGAGCAAAGTCCCACTCCTATGTGACAATGAGAGTGCAATCCGCATGGCGGATAATCCTGTTGAACACAGCCGCACTAAGCACATAGACATCTGGCATCACTTTCTGAGAGACCACCAGCAAAAGGGAGATATCGAGGTGTTCCATATTAGCACCGAGAACTAGCTAGCCGATATCTTTACCAAGCCTTTAGATGAGAAAACCTTTTGCAGGTTGCGTAGTGAGCTAAATGTCTTAGATTCGCGTAACTTGGATTGATCTATAGCATACATGTGTTTTATGCCTTTGATCATGTTACTTTATGCATTTATGAAATTTGTTGCTTATTTATGGTGCCCAAGTTGTGCAAGGGATCCCCGGACCTCACAAGTCCATGTGTGAATGATCCACATATTTAGGGGGAGAAGTGCTACAACTTGACCCTTTGAGACTAACCCTTGTGTTTGAGTTACCTGATGTAGTCTCAAAGGTGCATTGAAAGGGAAAAGGTGAACTTGGAGCATGCAAAGACTTCCACTGCACTCCGGTATTAGTGTACTCACCTCCAAGTTCATTCTTATGATCTTATTGCCTTTTTGCTCTTAATTGACAATTTTGGTGAGGCAATGGGGTTAAAGGGACAAAAATGATCCCGTTTTGGTGCTTGATGCCAAAGGGGGAGAAATTAAGGCCAAAGCAAATGGATCAGCTACCACTTGAGAATTTTGAAAATAGTAGAGTTAGAATTTTTGATTTGTCCAAAATACTCTTATTGCAAAATTTGGTCTCTTGTGGGGGAGAATTTATGATTATGGGATAAAGGGGGAGTTTTTGGCACTTGATCAATTTTTCCATTGGAATATCTCTCTGTGTGTCTAAACAAGTGTGTTTGACTTAGAGATAGGAAAATGAATTTAATTTGCAAAAACAAACCAAGTGGTGGCAAAGAATGATCCAAATATGCCAAATTAGAATAAAAAACAATTCGGTCTTCAATTTGAATCGATGTTGCATGTTTTGCATTGCTTTTTGATGTGTTGGCATAAATCACCAAAAAGGGGGAGATTGAAAGGGAAATGTGCCCTTGGGCCATTTCTATAATGTTTTGGTGATTAAATGTACAACACATAAGTGAGTAAGACATTATGTGCCAAACAAGCAAAAAGTGCAAATCATGTAGGTACGTTTCTAGACTTAGTACATTGTTTTGAGTACTAACATATTTTGTCTAAGTGCTAGAAACAGAGAAAAGAAGAAAAGAAAAGAGATGCAAAAGACTTGGCTTGGTACAGCCAAAGTCCAGCTCGGCTTGGCTCACCGGACTGTCCGGTGGTGCACCGAACAGTGTCCGGTGCACCAGGCCAGCCTCCGGTGAACAGGCCACTCTCGAGAAAAATCAGCGGCGTACGACTATAATTCACCAGACTGTCCGGTGAGCCAACGGCCGCCAGTGCAACGGTCGGTCACGCAATCCGTGCCAACGGTCGGCAGGGAGCACCGGACAATGTCCGGTGCGCCAACTGTCGCGAATCTACAACGATCGTCTGTGCCAAAATAGGAAGGAGATCACGCACCGGACATGAACAGTGGTTGTCCGGTGGTGCATCGGACTGTCCGGTGCGCCACCCGACAGAAGGCAACTTTGGCCTTCCTTGTTGGCCTCCAACGGCTCCTAGCTGCCTTGGGGCTATAAAAGGGACCCCTAGGCGCATGGAGGAGTTATCCAAGCATTCAAGAAACATTCTAAGCCTCCAAGACTTCAACTTTGCGCATTTGATTCTTTGAGATAGTGACTTGAGCTCCATTTGAGTTGTGAACTCCATGGGTTGTGTTTTGAGCTCAAGTTGTGACTTGTGTGCGTGATTGTGCTGTGATTTGAGTCTTGTGTGTGTTGCTCTTCCCTCCCTTACTTCCGTGCTTCTTTTGTGATCATCATTGTAAGGGCGAGAGGCTCCAAGTTGTGGAGATTTCTCGCAAACGGGAGAAAGTCAAAGAAAGGAAAAATTGTGGTATTCAAGTTGATCATTGGATCACTTGAAAGGGGTTGAGTGCAACCCTCGTCCATTGGGACGCCACAACATGGAAGTAGGCAAGTATTACTTGGCCGAACCACGGGATAAAAATCACGTGTCTCTTGTGTGCTTTACCTTTGATTACCTGTGTTTAAGAACTCGCTTCAAGCATTTAGCCGTTCTAACTTTCATAATCAAGTTTTGTGGCTATTAGTGTTGAAGTTTACAGGATCACCTATTCACCCCCCCCCCCCTCTAGGTGCTCTCAAGTACTACCCACGCCGTTCGACCGACAGTGCTGGAGGTGTGATTGTCTCGCCAGTTGGTGAGAGCAATCCCAGGCTAAACAACATGGTCAACTTGGTCGCCATGCTCAACACAGAATTGGACCACGCCCTTGACGAGTTGGGTAAGGTTCGGGCGGAGGTTGCGGAATTGCGTGCTGAGTGCATAGCACGCCACTATCTGGATGGTGGTTCTCTCGCCTTTGTCGGGATTCAGCACCCTTACCGTTCGCCGCCCCATGGTCGCTTCGACTATGGTACCCCAGACTGCAGGACCCGAATAGATTTGGATCCCTAGATCGACAAAGTCGGAGTCTGTAATAATGCTTAGTTCAGTGTCTTTGTCTAGTCAGTAGTAGTTAGTGTTAGTTTGCTTATTTTATGTTGGATGCTTGTTATGATGGACATGTACTGAAGTTGGATCTTTGTAATGATTATCACCAAGTTGTGGGTATCCCCTGCAACTTGGTGTAGTTATTAATAAAGTCGGTTATTTAGTTGGGTAATCCATTTATTTCCACTTTCCTCTTTATCTGAGAAGTTGTCAGTGAAGATGGTCAATTCTTCAGTTCTATGAAGATCTTCTATACATCTTTTCTTATGCTGAAAGACTGCAGAGTCAGATTTGATATATGTATGAGATTTCTACAAATGTCTAAGAACAGGCGCAACGGTGTGAGGCGTGCTCAGCCTGAACAGCAGGCACCCCAAGAGGAGGCAGCTCCGCAGCAGCAGTTGCCACCGCCACCACCGATGACTATCGAGCAGATGTTCTTGATGCAAACTCAAGCAGCCCAGGCCATTGGTCAGACATTAGCAGCCATGCAGAAGGTGCAGCAGCAGCCACCACCGCCTCAGCCTCCAGTGCAAGTCCAGATGCCTCAAGTGCCCAGAGACAAGCGGGCATAGTTCATGAGGGGTCATCCCCCTGTCTTTGCCCACTCTGCTGATCCCATGGACGCTGAAGATTGGCTGCGTACCGTGGAGCGTGAGTTGCACACTGCCCAGTGCAACGATCGTGAGAAGGTGTTGTATGGTCCCCGACATCTGAGGGGAGCAACACAGTCTTGGTGGGAGTCCTACCTCGCCACCCATGCCAACCCTGAAGCCATCACTTGGGAGGAGTTCAGGGATAACTTCCGTCGCTACCATGTGCCCGAGGGACTGATGATAGTGAGGAAGGAGTTTCTCACCCTGAAGCAAGGTCCCCTGTCTGTCAGTGAGTACAGGGACAACTTTCTGCAGCTGTCGCGTTATGCCCCAGAGGATGTCAACACAGATGCCAAGAGACAGTATCGCTTCTTAATAGGATTGATCGATCCCCTCCACTATCAGCTGATGAACTACACCTTCCCTACCTTCCAGCATCTGATAGACAGAGCAATCATGACAGAAAGGAAGCATTGGGAGATGGAGGACATGAAACGTAAGATTGGTGGACCTCAGGTTGGGAGTAGCAGCCGTCCTCGCTACTCAGGAAACCCACCTCAGCCATTCAAGCAAGGTCACCAGCACCAGCATCAGCGTCAGAACCAGCAGCAGCAGTACCGTCAGAACAACCAGCAAGGAGGAAATCAATACCAGCGTCAGAGCAACCAGGCAGCCCGTCTTCCTGCCCCAGCAACCAACTAGAGCAATCAAGCAGTGCCAGCTCAAGGAGGAAGTCGTGCATGTTTCCACTGTGGTGAACAAGGCCATTGGGCGAATCATTGCCCAAAGAAAGCATCTCAGCAGCAGCCTGCTCCCAATGCCCTAGTCAGACAGAATGCAATGCAGCCAGGAGGCAACAACTGTGGGCAACCTCATGCCCAGTATGGAAAGGTGAACCACTTGGAGGCCGACACAGTCTAGGAGACTCCAGGAGTGGCACTAGGTACATTTTCAGTCGAGTACCATTCTGCAAATGTCTTATTTGATACTGGAGCAACGCATTCTTTTGTGATTGTATCATGGGTAGAATCACATAATATACCAGTAGCACCCATGTATCCACCTATGAGAGTTAGTTCAGTTGGTGGAAGGACCCAAACTGATAGATTTTGCCCTAGTGCAAAGGTTCAAATAAGAGGGATAGAGTTCCCCGCCGATTTGATAGTTATGGGTAACCAGGATACAACTATAGATGTCATCCTAGGGATGAATTGGTTAACCAAGTATCAAGCCAGTCTTAGTTGTGATAAGAGAACAGTGAAGTTAGTGTCCCTATCAGGAGAAGAAGTGTTAGTGGAATTGGTCTTGTCAGGACCAAGGAAAGGGAGTTGTCACCAAGTCACCGCTCATATTGAGGAGATTAAACCATAAGAGGCTATCACTATAGTATCAGATTTCCCAGATGTGTTTCCCGAGGAGTTACCAGGTATGCCACCTGAAAGGAAGGTTGAATTTGCCATAGAGCTTATTCCAGGCACCGCCCCTATTTCTAAGAGAGCCTATCGAGTGTCCAGACCAGAGTTGGTGGAACTCAAGAAGCAGATTGATGAGTTGTCGGAGAAAGGTTACATCAGACCGAGTACCTCGCCTTGGGCAGCCCCGGTGCTATTTGTGGAGAAAAAGGATGGAACAAAGAGGATGTGCATTGACTACATATCCTTGAATGAGGTTACTATCAAGAACAAGTACCTCCTGCCTAGAATTGAAGATTTATTCGATCAGTTGAGAGGAGCTAGTGTGTTCTCAAAGATAGATCTGAGGTCAGGCTACCATCAGCTTAGAATCTGACCCTCAGACATACCGAAGACAGCCTTCATCACTAAGTATGGACTATATGAGTTCACGGTTATGTCATTCGGTTTGACGAATGCGCCAGCCTACTTCATGTACTTGATGAACAGCGTGTTCATGGATTACCTCGACAAGTTTGTGGTGGTGTTCATTGATGATATTCTTATATATTCCCAGAATGAGCAAGAGCATGAGGAGCATTTGAGGAAAGTACTTCAGAGGTTACGAGATTGTCAGCTGTATGCCAAGCTTAGCAAGTGCGAGTTCTGGATTAGTGAAGTCCTATTCTTGGGTCACATTATAAACCGAGAAGGATTGGTTGTAGATCCGAAGAAGGTAACAACTATCTTGGACTAGAAAGCACCAAAAGATGTCCAAGGAATCAAGAGCTTCATCGGAATAGTCGGTTATTATCGGTGTTTCATTGAAGGTTTCTCCAAGATTGCCAGGCCAATGACAGCCTTGTTGGCAAAGAAGGTTGAGTTCAAGTGGACCCCAGCATGCCAGAAGTCCTTTGAGACATTGAAGAAGAAGTTGACAATGGCATCAGTACTGATTTTGCCAGATGTTCACAAGCCGTTCTCAGTGTATTGCGATGCTTCGTATACCGGACTGGGATGTGTGTTGATGCAGGAAGGGAGAGTAGTGGCATACTCGTCCCGACATTTGAAGATTCATGAGAAAACTTATCCTACTCATGATCTGGAATTAGCAGTCGTGGTTCATGCATTGAAGACTTGGAGGCATAATCTTTATGGACAGAAGTGTGATATCTACACGGATCACAAGAGTCTCAAATATATATTCACTCAGTCAGAGCTAAACATGAGACAACGAAGATGGCTAGAATTGATCAAAGATTATGAACTGGAGATTCATTATCACCCCGACAAAGCAAATATGGTTGCAGATGCTCTTAGTAGAAAGAGTCAAGTCGATATGTTGGCCGCATACCTGATGTCGTATGAGCTAGCGAAGGAGTTCGACAGATTGAGTCTCGGATTTCTGAACAACACCCAAGTAGTGGCAATTGAGTTGGAACCCACTCTAGAGCAAGATATCAGAAAAGGTTAGAAGGATGATGAGAAGATCAACGAGATCCGGTAGTTGATCATGGATGGAAAAGGCAAGGATTTCCATGAAGATGCAGAAGGAGTGGTATGGTTCAAGGATAGATTGTGTGTTCCCGACATCAAATCGATCCAGGAACTAACTCTCAAGGAAGCCCATGAGACAGCATACTCTATACACCATGGTAGTGAGAAGATGTACTAAGACCTAAAGAAAAGATTCTGGTGGTACGGTATGAAAAGAGAAATAGCAGAGTATGTGGTTGTATGTGACAGTTGTCAGAGGATTAAAGCAGAACATCAGAGACCTGCAGGTTTGTTGCAACCGTTGCAGATTCCTCAATGGAAATGGGATGATATCGGAATGGATTTCATAGTCGGTTTGCCCCGCACTCGTACTGGTTATGATTCCATCTGGGTAGTAGTGGACCGTTTGACAAAGGCAGCCCATTTCATACCAGTCAAGACCACCTACAACAGTGCGGTGTTAGCCGAACTATACATGGCTCGGATTGTGTGCTTGCATGGCGTTTCGAAGAAGATAGTATCAGATAGAGGCACCCAATTCACCTCTCATTTTTTGCAGCAGTTGCATGAAGCTTTGGGAACACACTTGAAGTTCAGCTCAGCTTACCACCCACAGACAGATGGTCAAACAGAGAGAACCAATCAGATTCTGGAGGATATGTTGAGGGCTTGTGCTTTGCAAGATAAGATAGGTTGGGACAAGAGATTACCATATGCAGAATTCTCTTACAACAATAGCTACCAACCCAGTCTGAAGATGTCACCATTTGAAGCGCTCTATGGGAGGAATTGTAGAACTCCATTGCATTGGGATCAACCTGGTGAAAGACAGGTGTTCGGTCCAGATATTTTGCTTGAAGCCGAAGAGAACATCAGAATGGTCTGAGAGAATTTAAAGGCAGCACAGTCCAGACAGCGAAGTTATGCCGACACCCGAAGAAGAGAACTCAGTTTTGAAGTGGGAGACTATGTCTACTTAAAGGTGTCACCCATCAGAGGAACCAAAAGGTTTGGAGTCAAAGGCAAGCTAGCACCCCGATATATTGGGCCATATCAGATTCAAGCAAGACGTGGAGAAGTGGCTTATCAACTCAGCTTACCGGAGAATCTGTCCACTGTGCATGATGTGTTCCATGTGTCACAGTTGAAGAAATGCTTGAGAGTGCTAGAAGAGCAGTTGCCAGCAGAGGATCTTGAAGTTCAAGAAGATCTGACTTATATTAAGAAGCCAACTCAAATTCTGGAGACAGCAGATCGGGTCACTCAGAGAAGTACCATCAGGATGTGCAAAGTCAAATGGGGTCACCACTCAGAAGAAGAAGCAACCTCGGAAAGAGAAGATGATTTGAAAGCCAAGTACCATGAGCTCTTTTCTAGCCAGCCCTGAATCTCGAGGGCGAGATTCTTTTAAGGGGGATAGGTCTGTAACACCCTGATTTTTGGGGTATAAAAATTCTTTCTAATTATCACCCAAAAATCATGTGTTACTCTTCCTTTTCTCACTCTAGGCTTTCTCTCTCTCTAGATCCTCTCTCCCTTTTTCCTTTTTGATTAGAAATAGCTTAAACTAGTGGAGATTAATTATTTATTTTTGTCAAAACCTTATGAGTCATGACATGTTGCATCATGCTGAGCTTAAAATATTCTTTGAAGTGTTGCACAAGTTTGAATTTATTTGAATTTGGATTTGAAAACCCTATAGAAAAGGAATTAGAAAATCCAGAGAAAAAGAAAAGGAGAAAGCAGCCCAGCCGGCCCACTAAGCCCAGCCAGGCCGTGCGCCCGTGCGCCCGCGCCGCCTGACAGGCGGACCCCGCCTGTCAGCGGCAGTTCTCCCTCGCGCGCGCCCTCCCTCTCTCGCTCGCTGCCCAGTGGGGCCAACCTGTCGGCGCCAGTTTCCTTCGCCCGTTCGCTCTCTCTCTCTGTCTCGCGGGCCCGGTTCACCAGTCACCGAGTCGTTGCCCCCGTGTGTCCCCTTTTCTCTCTCTGCGTCGTGGGCCTACCTTGTAAGTTCCGTCTTCCCCGCGCCCGCCGTGGACCGGCGCGTGCGCACTCGTGCACGTCGCCAGGTTTCTCGGTCACGACGCTCGCCCACACGCCCAGCTCCCTTCTTAGAGCCCCGCCCGTGCCCCGCGCACACCCCTCGCCTCATCTCGCTCAGCTTCACCCTCTCTCGCGCTCTGCTCACGCTGCCAGCCGCCGCCAGAGACCCGCGCCCGCGTTCCCGGCCATCCAGCTCACCGGAGACCACTCCAAGCCTCCCCAAGCTCTGCCCCGAGGTGAGACACCCGTCCCCGTGCCCAATTTCCTCTATTGCGCCCTGTGTTCGGCCAATTTCACCTTCGCCGGTGCTCGGCCGCAGTGGTCTGCCGTGCTCACGCAGTGGCTGGTCGATTTAGCCCAGTCTAGTTCACCGGAGTAGGTCCCTGTGTCGCCCCTGCCTCTACTGAAGTTAGCCAAGGCCTTAGCGCGCCTTAAGTCCCCTCCCCGTGGTCAGAATCACTCACCGGAATTTCTCCATCCCGCCCGAGACTCTCTCACTGTCGTTCTCCCCTCTCTCCCCGTGGATTCATGGCCTCTTCCCCGCCATTGAGTTCACTGTGGAGCCCTCTTCCCCTCTACCCAACTCCGGCGACCTCGGAGCCACCCTAGCTCGCGCCAGCCTCAACTCCAGCGACTTCACCACCGCGGAGAAGAGCGGCGCCGCCCGCAGCCGTTTGTTTCCCCGGTCTGATCCTCTCCGTCTGATTCAGATCGAACGGCTCGGACCGCGGGTACTGCTTCGCGCACGCGCGCCTGACGCCCTGGCTCGCCTGTCAGCGCCGCCCTCAGCCGCTCATCCTTCCCGGTCTGATTTCCCCCGTCCGATCTTGATCGAACGGCTCAGACCCCCTCGGACCCCCTCGGTCCGATCTTGATCGAACGGCTTAGACCCCCTCGGACCCCTGCAGCCGTCTGTTTCCCCTCTGGCGCTGGGCCCACTCGGTCAGCGTGCTCTCCCTCTCTGTCGTTGACACTCCCTGTCCCGCCTGTCAGCGCTCGCCCGCCCGCGCGCGCGCCCTCAGCCGCAGATCTAATCTCGGCGGTCGATTTCTAATCTGACGGTTAGTTTCACACTATACCCCTTCGCGCGGTAATTTTTTTAAAGAGACCCTCGGTTTATTGGAAATCAACCCGTCGTCCCTGGTTTTCGCGCGCAGACCCCTGTAATCTTGCAGATTTAGCCCTGGACTTTTAAATATTCACAGAATTAGCCCTACTTTCATATTTTGAATTCTCAAACTTGTTTATTTCATAACTTTTGCATATGAACTCCAAATTTAGTGCTTCAAATTGCAAAATGCTCATAGAATTATTCTCTGTTTAAATAAAATGGTTTCATTTACTATCTACACATTCTAATTTTTATGATTGAATATGAACTAATATAGATGTAGTTTTATTTATTTAATAAAAGGAGAACCTTAGAGATTTAATCATGTTTAAACTTGTGATATTAATGATAGGTATTGCATGAGTTCATCTCTGTTTTAAATTATAGGTCACAATAAAATAAATTGATCTATGATTATGTACTTGTAAATTACACTTAGGGAAATAATAATATGTTGTCAAATAAAGTAAATCTATGTCATAGTTTATGTTATACCCTGAATTCATTATCGCTTATGTAGTATTGTGTCTTTTTAAGATGTGTTCCAATGTTTGTACATGTGGCAGAACCTCCCAAGTTATTTGGCCCACATGCACCTGCCCTTGTCTCAAAGACCTCAGACGGCTATGCATGTGCACCAGATAACTTAACAGGATCCATCCGAGTGTCCCAAGGACCCCGGATAAAACACTTACAACCAAGATCGCAAGATTAAGTAAACACAAATCACACACCAACATATTGCAACGGAATTTCTTTATTACAAAAGGTTACAAGTTACAACAAATTTACATTATGTTTATCGGAGTGGTTACAAAGTGATTCAAAGAAATAAACTTTGAAATGTTATAAATTACTTATAAGTATGAAATATATGCTAGCTTAAGTGACCATCCTCAATAAGAAGTATAGAAGAAGTACTTAGACTTATAAGAAGGTTGATCCCACTGGCACTTAGCACCATCCACAGCAACACACTTCTATTTTCGGTTCTTCCTAATGCTTGGGAACCACCTTTGCACAAAAGTAGCAAAGCTCCGTAGGCTCTTCACCTAAAACAACATGGGACAAAGCCCTGAGTACGAAGTGTACTTTTACAAGTCTTACCCGACTAAGGAAAAAGGCTCTCAAGGATATACTAGATTTAGGAATCAAGGAGAGGCTCTTAGCAAGAATCAACTTAGATACTTTTGCAAAAATAGCTTACTAAAGTGAGTCCTTACTTTCAATATTTTAACGCCAGATTAAATATTAATAGACTCTGGTTGCACCTAGTCTAATTTCACCATCTCATCAGTACAACATCATTTTTATTCATAATGTTTACATCCTGACTTAGGTTGCAGGGCAGCGATCAAGTCTCCACTGTCCGGGGATATAACGGCAATCCGAATCGATTTACTCAGCTGAGGATCTCTAACCACACGACATATGTAGCACTTAACCCTTGCATATGTCAATCGTTCCCCCAGATCCTCCACAACGTGAACCGGTCCGCGCTACCCGGGAGCACAGTACTCCTACATCCAGCCTCCAGCCAGGAGGGTACACGCTACTCCCACCATCTCCCACGCCTAGTGCGTGGTTGTCTTTTCACGTATGGAATAGCCGGGTTCAAGCTTACCCTGTCCCATATCCAGGGCATGTGGCCAGTTAAGATAGTCCTTGATCATACAGGCCTACATACGCATCCAATCCTTAATTAACCTGGGTGGAGCATCACCTGTTCCTAGCCCAAGTCTCGAGTTAAGTACTTCCATCCTTAGGGGTGTTTGTGTTCCTTAGGATGAAAAGAGCATTATAGGGAACTTTGCAGTAAGATCCCACCATGCTCCCAATGAAAATATTCTTGCCGGTAGAAGTCATCCTTCCTCAGGATTAACCTGAGCTAGGCATAAGTGCAAAGGACAAACTCTATTTACTTATAAGCAGGGCTAAGCATTTTTTTTGTAAATCACATTTTGATACTTCACCAGAAGTATCTATAAAAGGAATGGATTTCAAGGTAGCCAATGCATCAAAGGATTTTCAAGAAACTCCTATAAACCTAATGCACATTCACTAGACTTAAAGTGTGTAAAAATAATTTAAAAACACAAGGAAGGGGTTGCATGCACCGGGGCTTGCTTGGAATAAACACTAGGTTACTGTTTGTTAGACGACAATCACTTGACAATCAGCCTTTGTTCTGACACTTGTTTCATCTGCCCTTCAGGTTGGTCCGACTGACAACATCGTTGTACGAAGAAGACCACTCCTTGCACCATCTTGAGGTCAACTTAGTTCTGGTTCTCCGCATCACGTAGTTAATTCACGTACCTGAATGAAATGCATTATGCACATGAATGCATAGCACTGACTTCACTGCACAACTACAATTCCTCGCATGAAATGCCGATAACGCCTACCGGCAAAGCACTAAAATTACTAAGCAAATAAATCTAGCTTACCAGCATCAAACGTGACTCAATACTTGTGAGAATGTTGATAAATTCAGGTTCGGGCTTGTCGTCGAACATCTGATAGGTGTTGAGATCTTCCGCCCCCCATGACCCGGATGGGGCTAATCACGAGGAGGCGAAGCACGGCGAGGCGCGTATCGGAAGAGCTATTGGGATTAAAGACGACGACACGTGTCATGACAAGGCGACATATGGGGGAAAATAGGAATGGGCGACGATGAGAGAACAGCACGGCTGCATGGGACTTGGCAATAATGGTGAGCTGGAGCGTTGGTCAGCTTGGTAGACACGACCAATAAAATTGACGAGCACACGCGGGGCGAGCAGCTGAGTGACGATGGCAGAGCTTGCTGGTTTGACACGGAAAGGGCCAACAAGGTCGACAGCCAGTGCGACTAGATAATGGAGCGTAGTCCAGCACCATATTGACGACGGCCACCAGAAGGGTAGAGACGAGGTCGAGCAAGGGAGAACGGATTTAACGGCTCGACGGCATACGCGAGCATGCGCGAAACCCGATGGATGAGAGCGGGTGCACCGTAGAGACGACGAGTAGGCACGCGAGCGTCGATGCAAGCCGAGGGTAAGCACGAGCACCGGGACCAGGCAACAGGGGCCCGTGCGACATTAAGGAGATGGGCTAGGCAGCGGCCACGGAGGCGAGCGCGGCAGGGAACAAGGCAAGGTCGCGGTCGGGTGAACTTTATTGCGCGGACTGCTTTGCGGTCAGGACGGCTGCCGCTATGCACACGACGTCGCCACGCCACGACACCACCACGACGAGGAACAGAGGCACGCACAGGGAAGTCGGCGCTAAGGACGGCGACCAAGCATAGGGAGGTGGAGGAGCTGAGAACCGACGTCGAGGGGATGGGGGCTCTGGGCAGATCCCAGGGCGCGGCTTGAGATGGAGGCCGAGCCGAGGGAGCGCGGCGCGCAGGGAGATGCTCCATGGTGAGGGGATTTAGCCGGCAAAGGGAGCTGGGCACGAGCGCCAGGAAGGAAATGGGCTAGAGCAGCGAGCTGCAGAGAAGAAGACGCGCTAGGGAAGAGGAGGAGCGGTCGAGCTAGGAGCAGGGTGGAAGCAGGGGCTGGGACGTGGCATGGGGAAACAAAGATCCACGACGAGCTTGAGGGCGAGCACCATGGGAAGCAGGGGAGAGAAGGGTCCACGCGGCATGGCGAGGGAGGAGCTCGGCCGAGCGCCATGGGGGCGAGCCGAGGGGGCGAGCCGCGCGCGACCAGTGAAACTCGAGCAGGGGCCAAGAGCGCGCCATAGGGAAAAGGGCGAAGAGCTAGGCGCGACGCTAGGCACAGGCACGCGCAGGGGACTTCGGCTAGCGAGCTAGAACAAGCGCGGCGTGCTGGGGAAGAAGAAGTGGAAGGAGCAGAGGGAGCAGGAAAGGACCGCGACGCGAGCAGGGAGTCACAGCACCGGAGGAGCAGCGGCTGGACGCCATGAAAGGACCCGCGCGCAGGGGTGCTCCAGAGCTGGAGCATGGGAGCGCGGCGTGAGAGAGATTGAGGAAAGAGAGAGTTGCGCGCAGAGAACCCAGCGCGACAGGAAGAAGATGACCGCGCGGACGGGATAAAGACGACGCGCAGGCGGAGGAAAAAATCAGGGCGCGCTAGAAAAAAAATCTAAGGTTAGGGGCGGCGGCAGATAGATTTGGGAGATATTTTCTTTTCTTTTTTAAATTTCTTTAAAGAATTTCGCAGATATTTATGAATCCAGATTTTTGCGATATATATAAAATGGGTCGACGACACCTGTGACACGGTTTGGTTTAATTCGAAACTTGATATATTTGATCTGCGGTCAGAACACATAATTCCATGGTCACGATAATTTACCAGAGAATCGAAGCTCAATTATAAATTCTCGAACGCGCTGTCTCGGTTGATGGGTGGGAACAAAATTATTTGCCCGAAAACCTTAGTCGTCGAATTCAAATTAATTTGCTCGGGATAAAATCGTAAGAATAGATCGAGCTTCCGAATTCGTATTCACGCGAGCGATGAATTTCAAATAATCATCGGATGCACCGATTATCGGAACAACGATGTTTCGAACATCACGAAAATTTAGGAAGAGCCCGGATAGATAAAAATAAAAACGATGTCGAACTCGCGACGGACAAAATAGATGCGATATTAAAATCGCGCTAGACGAAGATGTTTAAAATTTAATATCTGTTTTATCTACTCATATTACATGCTTAAATCCATACTCGTTGTCGAGCAGAATATAAACATCAGGGGTGTTACAGTACATGTTTGGTGTGATGTTCATTTGTACTTTCCAAATGTATTGAATGCATGCTCGCTTTATTTAGACAACGAGCAGTCCGAGGTTCTTGAGTGTGTTGTTGGAGACCTCCCTGAGCAATCACCTGGTGAAGGCAAGTGTCCTCTGACCTATTATGTCCTACATACTTTATGATTCACCGTCCCGCATTACTTTATGAAACCTAAGAATTGACTAGTCTGTATTTACTTATCCTTGTTTACCTTTTGGGTTATCATGGTTAGCATGTTGCTATTGCCTTAACTTAATCAATGAACATGATGTGAACATTTATGATACGATATTGTTATCCTGATATCGTGGATGATCTTGTGATACCTTAGGGGGCTCAGGCCTTTTTCCTGAGTACCTGTTCGTGGAGTGACCACCCGGGATAACAGTACAATCATGAGGGTGGAATGGGATGCCCTTAGTTGATTAATTAGATGAACCTGGGGGTGTAGTTGGCTTTGCCGGATGGCCGTCAATGGTGGTCGGGGCGTAGTGCTCGCTCTGCCAAGGTTGGGGTGCAGAGGTTCTTTCGATTTGGTTTTGTTAGTCACCCACCTTGGGGAGGTGTACTGCGTTTGTACGACTGGCGAAACCTAATGAGCAGTTATGCATCAAGGGAGTCTTTGTAAAGGCTACGTAGTGTATCCCTGGCCATTCACCTTGGTAGTGAAGATCGGGTCTGTACAACCCAGGTTGGAAAGGGATCATGACTTGTGGGTAAAGTGTACAACCTCTGCGGAGTGTTAAAAACTGGTATATCAGCCGAGCTCACGGTTAAGAGCAGCCTTGGGATCCTCTTTGATTAGAAGAACTTTGGATACTTTTATGATGATGACTAATAATGATGTTATAAAATCAGATCTCAGGTATTTCCTCGTTTGAGGAGGTACTTATGGGTAATAAATGGGTTTATTACTAAAACTTGGCTCTACTAATAATAAAAAAAACTTGACCAACTAAAAGCAACTGCTTAACCTCAAACTCCATATACAGCTAGTCCACTTTAGCCAAACGGGACATTTGCTGAGTACGTTGATGTGTACTCACCCTTGCTTTACACACCACCTCACCCTAGGTTGTCCCCAGTGTGCCCAATGCTTAGGAGGTGATGCTAGCAACATGGATGACTTCGAGGAGTTCCAGGAATATGATGAGTTCTAGTTCTTTCTTAGTGGCAAACCCCCTGTCAGCTGCCTGTGTAGGCTTAGCATCTACGTTTCGTATTTCCGCACTTTGATAATTATGTTGAACAATGGTTATGTATTAGAATCTGTGGATGTCTTGGACATCTTGATGTAATAAAGTACCTTTCTGGTATTTATTTCGAGCATTGTGTGATGATGTGCAATTATGTAATCGCTGTGTACGTGAGTTTCTGATCCTGGCACGTACATAGTTCGCATTCGGTTTACCTTCCAAAACCGGGTGTGACACAGAATTGCCGAAAGTATCGAAGGCTCCTGCAATAACTCCTAAGAGGAGAAGGATGGCTAGCGTGCTGGACGCCGTCCTGGAGTCAACAAGGGCATCAACTCTTGCTCCTGCAAAGGAGACTGCTGAAGCTGCTACAGCTCGTGCTGAACCCGAAGTTGGGCCCTCAGTGCCCATTGAATCAGAGCCTGCTGGGACTAGGCGGAGTGTTGAACAAGGACCTTCAAACGTCGGTCTTGTTCTGGAAAAAGAAGACACACGTAAAAAGATTGAATCTCCTACTCCCGAAGCACCTTCTGAAGAACTTGACTATATTATTCGACATGCTTTGGGTAAAAGGTTGTCTCAAACGGAAATTGCGGAAGCCAAACACTACGCCCGGGAACTAAAGTATCCGAAGGGGGCCTTGGTGTATAATGGTACCGACGAAGATGACTTTTTGTACTGCCTCCCGAACAACAAGGAAATATCTGTTTCCCGGGATATTGCAAAAAATATAGGTTTCCCGAAGCTTGAAGTTGGCCTTTCTGCTATGTCGAAGGATGACCTCGCCGACAGCCTAGCGTATAATAGTTTGAAGGTACGGGAGTTATGGACTTATAAGCATATTATATTTTGTGTCTTTTATTGTTGTGCTGATCCCTTGTTTTTGTAGGGTTTAATTCTGAGCAACGCCTTAAGAGCACAGAAAAATGCCGAAGATGAAAGTTGCCAGATAGCTCTTGGTAACCTTCGGTCTGAGGTTATCAAACTGAGGAATGAAGCTGCAGAGAAGGACAAAATTTTGCTTTCCTTAGTAGACAAAGTCAAGGCTAGTGAAGCCAATCTTGCCGCGCAGTCTGAAACTCATAGAGCCGAAATTGAAAATTTAAAGAAAAAGCTTGCCAAGAAGAGCGAAGATTTCGAAGTGGCTAAGGCGAAGCAGGAAATAAGCGAGTGGACTAGCGCAAGGTTGCAAAAGAACGTAGATGAGCTTCGGGAATCAAAGGAAAGATATTACGAAAAATCCTTGGATTGTGCCAAGAAGCTAAAAGATAGTTTTGCAAAGGTGGGTGCTTACTCATCCGAGCAAAAATTTATTAGAGGCGATCCTGAAGGAATCGTCGAATGGATCGGTGAAGAAGCCAAAGCTTTTGAAGAGATCCTTAGTGATCATGGTGATTTCTGCGCCTTTGCCGATGCTAGAGGGGTTGCAGCAATTTTGGAAAAATCTTGCTGCAAACACATTAAAACTGCAACCCAGACGGAGGCTGTCTTTACCGTGGAGAACACAAAGGATCCTTCGGTCGAAGCGACTCTGATGGGAGCAAAATTTTACTCCAACGTTTGGATGAAAGGCGGCCGAGAACTAGCTGATGAGGCAATAAAGAAGAATGAGAAAGAAACTTATGAGGCTCGAGAAGAAACCAGGCGAGCCGAAGAAGCTGCCGAGCGTGCAAGGCGCTTAGGTATTTTAACTGTTTCAAAGTTTTAGTATTTTTTCTGGTTTCAGATTAACAACTTATTACTTTTATTGTAGCTGAACTTTCTCCGCCACTTGAGCCCTATGATCCCGAAGTTGATCCAGCAATGAAGGCGGCACTGGAAACGATAAGAATTACCGAAGAAGCTGTTGACGAAGCTGTCAACAAACTTCTAAACAAAGCTGCTGAGAAGATTTTGAAGGAAGACTAGACTTTTGTGTAGCTAGAAAACTCAACATTTGTGTGATATAATATGTCTACGAGTTGAACATTGTATAACTATGTGTACATTATGTAATATATTTCTTTGCGATGCATGAAATTTGCGTACATACCATTTTTGAGCCTTCGGCGAAAAAACACCTTCCCTTCTTTTCATGCTTCGTAAAGAAAAAAGCCCTTCTATAGTAAAGTTGTTGTATGATATTGTTGTCGACAACAATTTCCCTAGTAAGATTGTAATTGGCGAAGGTTTTCTTTGTGCTTCGACATACTTTCATTCATCATGTAACTGCTGAAGGTTTGCTTCGTGTTCAATTCTTGGTGTTTGTAGGATCTAGGACACCGGCTAGAGGGGGGGTGAATAGACGGTTTTGACTAAAAACAATAATACTAAGTAAATTTAATCAATACAACAAGAGGAATAAATTTACTAGTGTCAATAAGTAAACAATGTATGAAAGACAACTACGGAGATTGAATACTTGAAGAACAATAAGCAAAACACTAATCAATTGCAAGGCAATAAGTAATGCTAGAAGGAATAGACACCGAAATTTATCCCGTGGTATCGGTGATTTGCCGATCACCCCTAATCCACGTTGAGGTGGACTTCAAGCTCTCACTTGCTCCTCTATCAAGACACGACTTGATCTTTGAGCCAAGTGGACAAGAAATCACTCAATACCTCGATTCCACTAATGTCACCTTTGCCGCTCCGGCGAGGTAGGCGCGAACCCCTCACAATCAACACCGCGGCTTCACCACAATCTTCTTGGAGAGCTCGACGGAGACAATCACCCGAGCCGTCTAGGAGGCGGCAACCTCCAAGAGTAACAAGCCAACGACGCTTGCTCGGTGTACCACCTAGTGCCTCAAGAATCACCAAATGATGCAAATGCACTAGGAACCCTCAATCTCTCACTAGAATGCAATCTCAAGCAAAGAGTGTGAGAGAGTGAGTTGGAGGATCACAAATGAGCTCAATATATGCAAGGAATGGCCAAGAGAGGTCTCACACACGAGCTACCCTTCTATTTATAGTCCCCCATCAAAAACCAACCGTTATGAGCAAAAGAGGGCAGTTCTGCGCACACGCGGACCGTCCGCGCCCTAGGGCCGGACGGTCCGCCGTACACCATAACGGCTATAATGACCGTTGAAACATGTCAGAGCAGACTCAAAAAGGTGGGTCCGGACAGTCCGCCCATCAAGGCCGGACCGTCCGCGACCTGGCAATTTCAAACACCCGAGCCTCGGATCAAACGGAGTTAACACACGCGGACCGTCCGGCTATAAATCCCGGACCGTCCGCGACCTGAGACAGTACTGTCCGGACTGGTCCCCCGGACCGTCCGTAGTACAAATCTATAAAAACGCACAGTCCCTGTCCAAAAATGAGTTAGACACATGCGGACCGTCCGCGCCTCACAGGCGGACCGTCCGGCTATAATTCAGGGACTGACCCGAAGCCACCTTCCTCTGGTCAGGACTGCGGACGGTCCGGCCCTAAGGCCCGGACGGTCCGCAGTGCAAAAAGAACACAGAGCCAACACAAATGGTCAAACCTCGGACCCTCTGGAGGATCGCGGACGGTCCGCCCCCAAGGGCCGGACAGTCCGCGTGACCAAGACTTCTCAAATCTCAAACATCCTTTTGAATGAACTTATAACTCACTAAATGAGAAGCGCTGTTAGTCCTTATGCAAATGCAACTACTTGATGCTTTATGAGGCACTAAGTTTTACACAGATCTAAGTCATTGACCCCTCTTAATAGTACGGCTATCTAGCCTACTAATCCGGTCAGGTATCTTCTCTAAACTCCTCAAGACCGGCAAAAGTAAAACCTATATTATACCTTTGCCTTCATCTGATCCACAACCAATGCGTATGACTCTTCAACATTTCATTTCTATGTGGTCCAACCCTGCATTCTTATTTCTCCAAGAATCGTTAGTCCACAAGTAGTTGTCATTAATTACCAAAACATTATCAAAGGGGCCTAGATGATTCACAATCTCCCCCTTTTTGGTAATTGATGACAACACCACATAGTATATTAAAGAGAAGTTTAGTTTCTCCAAATCTCTCTCATACCAAAGGTATATGATAGATTTTGGAGATGAGTTTCATAGGACTTATCTTGATTTGAAGTTCTGTCCAAAAGATAGATAAATCCCAATAAAAACTCAGTATGCAAGAAAGGCTCCCCCTAAGTGTGTGCAGGATTATTTGAAGTTGAAGATATAACACACATAATATATTTGAGCTTGATGGAGACTTTCCTACAATCATGGTTATCGAGGCATACAAGAGATGATTCGTAGAATGAGCGCAGTAATTATAATCACATCTCGATTAACCACACACAGAGTAATTTGAACTAAAACATAGTTCATCCCACAGAATATTACAGATAATAGTCCACAGACATACGACATAGAGTTAATAGATCAAACCAAGTTCCAAATGCATAAGACATAAACTAAAGCGGCATGAAAAAATAAAATGCATGTGCATGATCTTAATGTCCACATAGAACCACCAACTCCCCCTCAAGGAGACGCCTGACAACTATCACTTCTTCTCTCCCCCTTTGGCATCAATTGCCACAAAGGAGAGGCCTTACTGATCACTCGGCGGAGGATGCATGTTGTAATAATGAGTGCTGAAGGTGTCAAACAGGGAGGAGAACTGGCCAAAGTCCTGCTGGAGCTGCTGCTGCCTCTGACTTATATCATGCAGGTTGTCAGTTGTAGAAAGATTGTCAAACTGACTGGAGAGAGCACCCATGTTATCTTGAAAACTTTGTTGCATATTATTCAGCCTTGACATGATGGGATCAGTGACATTAGTGTGAATTTGATCACGAAAGTCAGAAAATTCAGAGTTGAGCGCATCCCAGTTGCTGTCAAAGCGAGACTGCATGTCATCAAGGCGGTGATCCACATGTGACATCAGGCCATCAAAGCGAGCATCAATATGAGTCTCCAGCCCTTGCTGCATATTGTGAAAATAAGGATCAAAATATCCTGGAGCAGGCTCCCAATAGTGCTGAGGCTGAGGAGGAGGTGGAGGAGGAGGCATCTGCTGTTCCTCAACATTAGGAGCTGCTCCACCCGCATAACCAGGGTCTTCCTCATCATCTGGGAATGGAGTGAGTGGCCTGGTGAGGAACCCTATCTCATTCTTAAAAGGCCTGAATGGAGTGTGAACAATCTCACATGGGCCCTCAAATCTTGTCTTGGATTTTATGAGAGCCATAATGTAGGGAGCATAAGCCAAGTTTTGATTCTTGTCCATCTTTAAATCATTAAGCTGCCTCATCATGAAAAGAACAATGTTCATGACTTCACCATTCATGATGTGCTGGATTATGTTCCAGAACTTATCTCGAATTTTGCTCTTATCACCACTCTTGGGAAGAATGGTGACTCTGGCAATCTTGTTGATGACAGCAGGATGATGTCTGAGGCCTGCTGTTTCTCCAAACCTCCTGGGTATACCGAGCCTGGCTGGCTCATAAAACTGCACAAAATCCTCAAAATTATCTTCAGTATAAAGATCCACCCCAGCAGAAATGGTGCCATAGTTCAGACTGTTGGCGGCGGCAAAGTCAGCAAAAGAAGCAGAATACCGCTTGAAGCCAGTCATCCATGTGATAGATTCTTCTGCAATATCAATCTCTGAGGTAGCCAAGAATTGCTTAACTGCCATTTCATTGAAATCAGTGCGCTGCCCCATAAACTGATATAACCCACATGTTTCAAATTTGGGAATGAGACCCTCCATGACTGATTGACTGAGCAAGAAGGACCAATCAATCACCTGATGCTTATGAAAATTGGTATCCACCAGGGTCCCCCAAAAGACATCAAACTGCAGCTGAGTGTGGAAAAACTGAATATTTGTATCTGATGGCAGAGCATACTGGTTCACAGTCCGTCTAGAGCAGTATTCAGCCATAGAAAATCTCCGCTTGGGGTAAGTCCATCCTTGGATATCAATGGGATAATCAGGGTGAACATGAAGAAAATCTTCAGCATCCATGGATTCAGTGCCCCCAGCTGAGGATTGCGCCTCTGAATCAGTGGTCGGTGTATAGTCATCATCATTGCCACGAGGGCGCTTGGATTTAAAGCGACCTGCAAGTTTCTTGCGGAGACCACCAAAACCACTGCAACAAGGTGACAGACATCCAGAGATAAATAATTGATACCAATCGCCACTTATAAAAAGAAATGGAATGGTAATGCTCTGCCAGGGTCCGGACGGTCCGCGCTAGGGGCCGGACGGTCCGCGCCAGAGGCCCGGACGGTCCGCGTCCACCGGGCGGACGGTCCGCGACCGACCAGGGCGACTCCAAGAACCCTAGCCGCCACAAGAGTTCAATTTGATGTTTTTGCAAATAATACCCAGCAAAACAAGTTCAAAATTTTGCATAGCATTGATATTGAGGAGAACTATCAATCCCACCAATCAGATTTTGAAATCCACTGCTCAATTTCAGATCAGAGAAGAAACCCAAATAATCTCAAAGTTGACGAAATTTGATTAAATCCACAAGATTTGAAGATACCGTGATGAAGACATGTTGAGGGAATGTTGCTGCAAGCTGTCGGACTGTCTGCACGCAACTTCACTTCACGGTCCGCGCACACTCGACACAAGAGAGGATATAGCGAGTGGAGAGCAAGAGAGAACAACCGAATAGGCACAACTGGCAAGTCTGCGGGCTCTGTTCCTTTTTCTGCCCTGTCGCGGACGGTCCGCGCGGGGGCGGCGGACGGTCCACGCCCTGATGACCTCAGACAGTCTGTGAGGCTGCTCGGACTGTCCATTGCCTGATGCTGCGGACGGTCCGCGGTCCATGGGCGGACGGTCCGCGGCCTGATACTCATTTTGCCAATCTCGGCCCACTTTCTGATTTTGAATTCCGAATCCGAATTGGTGCTCATATATGGACATTTTGACCAATCCAAGAGTTGGTATGCATGCATATACATATGATGTAATGGAGTAATGCAAGATTTTTGAATTAAACTATCTAGAGCAATTAGAAATGAAAAATGCACAAATAATACCAAATAAATAGCATAAAGAGCATACTTAGACCCGAGATGCAAGACGACACATGTGTGATCAACTTCAAGTCACATTTGAGATATCGATCACATTCATTTCACTTCTTAGAGAACAAAATCTTGTTTCATCCAATGGTTTTGTAAAAATGTCTGCTAATTGATCATCGGTGCCAATGGAATAAATAGAGATATCTCCCTTGCCAACATGATCTCTTAAGAAGTGATGCCGTATATCAATATGCTTGGTTCTTGAGTGTTGGACCGGATTGGTAGCCAATTTTACCGCACTCTCATTATCACACATGAGAGGCACGTTCTTGAAAATAATTCCATAGTCCAATAAGGTTTGTTTCATCCATAATAGTTGAGCACAACAATTTCCGGCCGAT
This sequence comes from Zea mays, assembly GCF_902167145.1. Classification (NCBI taxonomy): domain Eukaryota; kingdom Viridiplantae; phylum Streptophyta; class Magnoliopsida; order Poales; family Poaceae; genus Zea; species Zea mays. The sequence continues at coordinate 39,646,815 of NC_050099.1, read as the reverse complement.
ATATATTCCGCCTCGGCGGTAGATAGAGCAACCGAATTTTGTTTCTTAGAAGACCATGAAACAAGAGATCTACCAAGAAATTGACAACAACCGGAGGTGCTTTTTCTATCAACTTTGCACCCCGCATAGTCCGAATCCGAATATCCAATTAATTCAAATTGAGCACCTTTGGGATACCATAGACCAATATTGGGAGTATACTTCAAATATCTTAGAATTCTTTTAGCGGCCTTCAAGTGAATCTCTCTAGGAGAAGCTTGAAATCGAGCACACATGCATACACTAAACATAACATCGGGCCTAGATGCGGTAATATAAAGCAAACTACCAATTATTGAACGATAAAGTTTTTGATCAACTATAGTACCTCCTTCATCTAAGTCTAGATGACCATTTGTTGCCATTGGAGTCTTGATAGGCTTAGCATTTTCTAAACCAAACTTCTTGAGCATGTCCTTCAAATATTTTGATTGACTTATAAAAATTCCATCTTTCAATTGTTTGATTTGAAGGCCAAGAAAGAAGCTCAATTCTCCTATCATAGACATTTCAAATTCTTTTGACATCATTTTTCCGAACTCCTCACAAAATAATTCATTAGTAGATCCAAAAATAATATCATCAACATAGATTTGACAAACAAATAAATCTTTGCCAATTCTTTTAGTGAATAGAGTAGTGTCAACCTTCCCAATTTTGAAGTCTTTGGAAAGCAAGAAATCCCTAAGCCTTTCATACCAAGCGCGAGGAGCTTGCTTAAGCCCATAGAGAGCTTTAGAAAGCTTGAACACATGGTTAGGTCTTTTGGGGTCCTCAAAACCGGGAGGTTGTTCAACATACACTAGTTCACTAATCTTACCATTTAGGAAGGCGCTCTTTACATCCATTTGGTAGAGCTTGATATTGTGTGCACAAGCATAAGCAAGTAGAATCCGGATTGCTTCTAATCTTGCTACGGGAGCAAATGTCTCCCCAAAATCCAATCCTTCAATTTGAGTATATCCTTGTGCAACTAATCTTGCCTTGTTTCTTACTACCACACCATCTTCATTGTGCTTGTTGCGAAATACCCATTTTGTACCAATAACATTGTGGTTCTTTGGTCTCTCAACAAGCTCCCAAACTTCATTTCGAGCGAAGTTATTTAATTCTTCATGCATTGCATTCACCCAATCAACATCAAGTAGAGCTTCATCTACACGGTTAGGTTCCACACAAGATACAAAAGAGAAATGTTCACAAAACGAAGCTATGCGAGAGCGAGTTTGAACACCCTTACTAATATCACCCACAATTTGATCAACCGGGTGATCCTTCACAATGGAATGATGAATTCTTGATACCGTTTGATAATTGCTTGTTGAAGCATTAGGAGGAATTGGAGGTCTTGAAGTACCTTGATCATGAGTATCAATGGTTTCATTGAGTTGTTGGCTTTGGTGATCTTCCTCATTTATAGTTGAAGATGAGGGAATGACAACCACACTATTTTCATCATCATCTTCTTTTGGTTTTATTTCACCAATGGCCATTGTTTTCATTGCATTTATCAATTGAGTTCCCCCAACATCATCGAGATTTTCACTCTCATCTTGAGACCCATTTGTTTCATCGAATTCAACATCATATGCTTCCTCAATAATACCATGAGTTTTGTTGAAGACTCTATAAGCCTTACTATTTGATGAATATCCAAGAAGAAAACCCTCATCACATTACTTCTCAAATTTAGAAAGCCGGCTTCCCTTTCTTAAAATATAACATTTGCAACCGAATACCCTAAAATATGAGATATTTGGCTTTCTACCAATGAGCAATTCATATGGAGTTTTCTTCAAGAGCTTGTGACAATATAGTCTATTTGATGAATGACAAGCGGTATTTATTGCCTCGGCCCAATAAGAATCCGATATATTATATTCCGCTAACATAGACCTTGCCATATCAATAAGAGTTCTATTCTTTCTTTCAACAATATCGTTTTGTTCCGGGGTATATTTGGAAGAGAATTCATGTTTGATACCCTTGTCATCACAATATTGATCAATTCTTGCATTTTTGAATTCCGACCCATTATCACTTCTAACCTTTTTGATGTCGAAATCAAATTGATTTTGAGCCAATATAGCAAATGACTTGAATGTTTCAAACACATTGGATTTGTCTCGTAGAAAATAAACCCAAGTGAATCTTGAATAGTCATCCACAATCACAAGACAATAAGAATTACCACCAATACTTACAAAAGATGTGGGCCCAAATAAATCCATGTGAAGTAATTCCAAAGGTCGATGAGTGGACATTTGACTTTTATTTGGATGAGTATTTGCCACTTGCTTACCGGCTTGACAAGAGCTACACAATTTGTTCTTTTCAAACTTCACATCTTTTAAGCCTCGAACTAAGTCATGCTTGGTTAACCGATTGAGTTGCTTCATCCCAACATGACCAAGTCTTCTATGCCATAACCAACCTAGTGAAGCTTTTGAAAATAAGCAAGTTGTGAGCTTTGCCTCATTAGATGAGAAATCAACAAGATAAAGATTTTCATGTCTAAAACCTTTAAATTTAAGATTGCTACCATCAACACTAGAGATAATAACATTTTCAACCGTGAAATTGCAACAAAATCCTAAATCACATAATTGAGCTACGGAAAGTAAATTAAAATTCAAAGACTCAACCAATAGCACATTTGATATAGAATGATCATTTGAAATAGCAATTTTACCCAAACCTTTAACCTTTCCTTTACGATTATCTCCAAATGTGATACTATCATAATTTGAGCAATCTTCATCACTCATTTGGGTAAACATCTTCATATCCCCGGTCATGTGTTGAGTACATCCACTATCCAACACCCAATGATTCCCTCCCGCCTTGTAGTTTACCTACAAAAGGAAATCAATCTCTTTTAGGTACCCAAACTTGCTTGGGTCCTTGGATGTTAGTGACCAAGGTCTTTGGCACCCAAATAGCTTTCTTTTTGTTTCCAACAATTGAAGTACCAACAAATTTAGCATGAACACCTTTTGCATTATGAGAAAGAACATAACAATGCTCAAAACAAGTGGAGGATACATGTTTGAACTTGGGACAATTTTTCTTAACATGTCCCTTTTTGTGACACTTGTGACACACTTTGTCACATTCTTTCACAAACAATGTCTTTTGCTTTACAAAAGCATTCTTTCCTTTCTTGGGAACATATCCAAGACCTTCACGGTTAAGAGAGCATCGTTGACTTCCCAATATGAAATCCAAATTCTTCTTACCACCATATGCCTTTTCTAGGTCATGAGTTAGAGTACTTATTCTATCCACTAACACTTCATTCTCAACAATAATTTTTGATTCATCAAGAGCAATATTATCATTGAGAGAAATTTTGCATTTATCACAAATAGAGTTAGTAGGTAGTGGTTCACTTGTAAGACTATCAAGTAAGTCACAAGTGACTCCAACATCCTTAGTGACCACCTCAACTTCATGCACAATAGATGATTTTTGAGCATCCGCAAGCTTCTCACAATTTTCTTTGAGGTCATTGTGAGAGGTCTTGAGCTCCTCAAAAGACACTTGGAGGTTTTTATACAATTCCTTCAAGGCCTTAAATTTTTCTTTTTCTTTGTGCATGTAGTCATCGGCCTCACCTAACATTCTAACAAGATCATCATATGAATAGCCATCATCATCAACATCATCGATATCATCATCATCATTTATATCATTTAAATCGGTGATGATTTTTACCTTAGCATCTCCCTTTGCCATGAGACAATGGGGGGATGAGAAGAGTGAGGGAGCTTCCTTGATGGCAATTCCGGCATTAAGCTTGGATGAGGTGTCATCATCATCATCATCCGAGCTATCATCCGAGTCCCATTCAACTAAGTAGGCTTTGCCATCTTTCTTCTTGTTATAGTATTTCTTTTTCTTCTTGTCACTTTCATCTTTGCCCTTCTTCTTCTTGCTTGGACAATTCATGGCAATGTGACCGGGTTCCCCACACTCAAAACATTTTCTATCATTGAAAGCATTTCTTCTAGATGTTTGACCTCTTCTAGGTTGACCTCTTTTCATCTTCATGAATTTATTGAATTTCCTTACAAATAAAGCCATGTCACCATCACTCTCGCTTTCATTTTCTTCATCATTGCTATCTTCCTTTTCAATTGCCTTTGAGGCCTTGGCTTTGAGAGCAATAGATTCATTTTTCACCTTCTTTGCCAAACTTAAAGCATCGGCTTGTGACTTCTTAAATATATCTTGAGTGAGAATTTCTCCCAATACTTCGGTTGGAGAGGTTGTAGATAGATCACTCCTTACTAGCATTGTCACAATAGTCTCATATTTCTCCGGAAGTGATCTAAGGAACTTGTGTGTGAAATCCACATCCGGTACATTAAAACCAAGTCCTTTGAGTTCATTTACAATCTCATTCAATCGATTGAACATATCGGATACACTCTCATCTTCTTTCATAATAAATTGCTCAAACTTCCCTTTGCACACATATAGTTTGGCACTCTTCACAATTGTAGTTCCTTCATGAATTTCCATTAGTTTTACCCAAATCTCATGAGCGGTTGTGAGATTCTTGATACGATTGAACTCATTTATATCAAGAGCATCATAAAAGACATTCATGGCTTGATCATTTGTGAGGATATTCTCATTATCACTAACGGATGGTTCATCTTCCTTCAATACAACGAATCCATCTCTAACAATTGGCCAAATTTTTCCACCCATTGCTCTAAGATGCATTGACATTCTTATTTTCCAATAATCATAATTGTTTCCATCAAAGTGCGGTGGCTTCCCAATGTGCACATTGTTGTTACTAGCCATTTTGTCCCACTCCGGGATGATTAGATCCACAAACAATGGAGTCCTCGGCTCCGATACCACTTGTAGGATCTAGGACACCGGCTAGAGGGGGGGTGAATAGACGGTTTTGACTAAAAACAATAATACTAAGTAAATTTAATCAATACAACAAGAGGAATAAATTTACTAGTGTCAATAAGTAAACAATGTATGAAAGACAACTACGGAGATTGAATACTTGAAGAACAATAAGCAAAACACTAATCAATTGCAAGGCAATAAGTAATGCTAGAAGGAATAGACACCGAAATTTATCCCGTGGTATCGGTGATTTGCCGATCACCCCTAATCCACGTTGAGGTGGACTTCAAGCTCTCACTTGCTCCTCTATCAAGACACGACTTGATCTTTGAGCCAAGTGGACAAGAAATCACTCAATACCTCGATTCCACTAATGTCACCTTTGCCGCTCCGGCGAGGTAGGCGCGAACCCCTCACAATCAACACCGCGGCTTCACCACAATCTTCTTGGAGAGCTCGACGGAGACAATCACCCGAGCCGTCTAGGAGGCGGCAACCTCCAAGAGTAACAAGCCAACGACGCTTGCTCGGTGTACCACCTAGTGCCTCAAGAATCACCAAATGATGCAAATGCACTAGGAACCCTCAATCTCTCACTAGAATGCAATCTCAAGCAAAGAGTGTGAGAGAGTGAGTTGGAGGATCACAAATGAGCTCAATGTATGCAAGGAATGGCCAAGAGAGGTCTCACACACGAGCTACCCTTCTATTTATAGTCCCCCATCAAAAACCAACCGTTATGAGCAAAAGAGGGCAGTTCTGCGCACACGCGGACCGTCCGCGCCCTAGGGCCGGACGGTCCGCCGTACACCATAACGGCTATAATGACCGTTGAAACATGTCAGAGCAGACTCAAAAAGGTGGGTCCGGACAGTCCGCCCATCAAGGCCGGACCGTCCGCGACCTGGCAATTTCAAACACCCGAGCCTCGGATCAAACGGAGTTAACACACGCGGACCGTCCGGCTATAAATCCCGGACCGTCCGCGACCTGAGACAGTACTGTCCGGACTGGTCCCCCGGACCGTCCGTAGTACAAATCTATAAAAACGCACAGTCCCTGTCCAAAAATGAGTTAGACACATGCGGACCGTCCGCGCCTCACAGGCGGACCGTCCGGCTATAATTCAGGGACTGACCCGAAGCCACCTTCCTCTGGTCAGGACTGCGGACGGTCCGGCCCTAAGGCCCGGACGGTCCGCAGTGCAAAAAGAACATAGAGCCAACACAAATGGTCAAACCTCGGACCCTCTGGAGGATCGCGGACGGTCCGCCCCCAAGGGCCGGACAGTCCGCGTGACCAAGACTTCTCAAATCTCAAACATCCTTTTGAATGAACTTATAACTCACTAAATGAGAAGCGCTGTTAGTCCTTATGCAAATGCAACTACTTGATGCTTTATGAGGCACTAAGTTTTACACAGATCTAAGTCATTGACCCCTCTTAATAGTATGGCTATCTAGCCTACTAATCCGGTCAGGTATCTTCTCTAAACTCCTCAAGACCGGCAAAAGTAAAACCTATATTATACCTTTGCCTTCATCTGATCCACAACCAATGCGTATGACTCTTCAACATTTCATTTCTATGTGGTCCAACCCTGCATTCTTATTTCTCCAAGAATCGTTAGTCCACAAGTAGTTGTCATTAATTACCAAAACATTATCAAAGGGGCCTAGATGATTCACAGTGTTGATGCGACATGATGTATGATGTAATGCTATGCGGAATGATGCGATGATATAATGCATCATGATGTTTATGCCAAAGACATATCCGTACGGAAAACACTCTCAGACTCTACATCCCCATAAGGACGTCTTTGGAGTCTCTTCACCTTATATTTCGGTGGCATTTAAGCTCTGCATCCCCTTAGGAACGACTTTGGAGCTTCTTCACCTTCTATTTCGGTGGCATTTAAGCTCTGCATCCCTTTAGGGACGACTTTGGAGCTTCTTCACCTTCTACTTCGGTGGCATTTAAGCTCTGCATCCCCTTAGGGACGACTTTGGAGCTTCTTCACCTTCTATTTTGGTGGTATTTTGGCTCTGCATTCCCTTAGGAACGACTTTTGAGCTTCGGAACTTACTCTGTGCTCCCTTAGGAACAACTTTTGTAGCTTCGGAACTTACTCTGCGCTTCCTTAGGAACGACTTTTGTAGCTTTGGAACTTACTCTGCGCTCCCTTAGGGACGAATTTTCTAGCTTCGAAATCTTGTTAAGAGGAAGTATTCCACTCGATGATATGAGTACAATATTATTACATGAAAACGGAATTTAATCCTTCGTGAATTGTTTTTCATATAAGAAAGATAAAACGGTAGATGTGTTTGGATTCAGGCATAGTGCTATTGACTATGCGAGCTTCGGACTCCTCCCGAAAATCGTGTTGTTGTTGAGCGTGTTGGTGCCCTTCTGGCTATTGGCTTCGGGCCAGAGTAGGTGCTAGTGGTGGTGGTGGTGGGAGTTGGGCCCAGGAAGCTTGAGAGTGGCTCGTCAAAGCAACAGAGGTCGTAGGCTATTGATTACCTACGTACTCGGGGACGTAGGGAGAGTAGCATCAAGTAGTATGTAAGACTTGCTTCAGCTGATTCTGTCGTGCTTTAGCTTTGGCAAGCTCTTTCTGCTTCTGAATCGTGACCTGGCACGTTCTTATGGTGTGGCCCTTGTCTTCGCTGCAAAACAGACAAAACAGTCTCCTGGGCTGGTCTCCGTATCTTCCTCTGAAGCTTCTGCCCCCTCTGCCTCTTGGAGCTGGTGGCCTGAAGGAACCCTGTTGCGGCCCTGATGATTGGGAGCTATGATGTTGCCTTTGGGGTTGACTTCCCCTTTCATCACTTGGGCTGACGTTATGGATTGACCTGACATGCCTGGGGTGGGATCTTCCTCCGAAGCCCCTGGCCATCTCAGAGTACTTGTAAGCTTCTTCCCTTCTTTGCCGGAAATCATTATCAGCTCTTATGTATTTATCCATTTTCTGGAGAAGCTTCTCCAAGGTTTGGGGCGGCTTCCTTGTGAAATATTGTGTCATTGGTCCTGGTCTGAGCCCCTTGATCATGGCCTCAATGACAATCTCATTGGGCATTATAGGCGCCTCAGCTCTCAGTCGGAGAAACCTTCGAACATACGCCTGGAGGTACTCTTCCTGATCCTGTGTGCACTGGAATAGAGCTTAGCGGTGAGTGGCTTCGTTTGAAAGCCCTAGAAGCTAGTGACCAGCATGTCCTTTAGCTTCTGCCAGGATGTGATTGTCCCTGGCCGAAGAGAAGAGTATCAAGTTTGCGCTACGCTTTTGACTGCCATGACGAAGGATTTCGTCATGACTACAGTATTGCCCCATATGAAGATATGGTTGCTTCGTAGCTCATCAGGAACTGCTTCAGGTCTGAGTGCCCATCATACATAGGAAGCTAAGGTGGCTTGTATGATGGGGGCCATGGGGTAGCCTGTAATTCTGCTGCCAAGGGAGAAGCATCATCAAAAGCAAAATTGCCATGGTGAAAATCACCATACCATTCATCATCATTGTATGAATTTTCTTGACGAAGCTCCCTGTATTGGGGCCTTCGATCTTGGTCATCCTGGGTGAGATGACGCATTTCTTCGACGGTCGCATCAATCTTCCTCTAGAAATCAGCGAGCTGAAGCATTTTCTCTCTCTTCCTTTGGACCTATTGATGGATAGCTTCGAGATCCCTGATTTCTTGGTCCAGTTCCTCCTCCTGAGGTGTTGGGCTGGTAGCCTTCCTCTTCAGGCTCCTAGCTTTGCGTAGCGTTTCTTGAGTAACGTCCAGTGGCTGCAGTGCAGCCCCTGGCGCTGCTGTCTTCTTCGGTGGCATGACGAAGGTCGATGCTTGCCGAAGGTGGTCGAATGAGTTCACCGGAGGTGGGCGCCAATGTTGGTCCTTGCTCTCGGATGCTACACACCAAGAACAAAGCAACACAATTGTTAACGATTAGGGACTTTCGTCCTTCGAAGCATTATATCCCTTGGGGATATAATGATCTTCAGACGAAGGTCATGAAGGGCATACCTTCATCATTTCAGTAAGCAAGGATGCAAACAGAGACATATGAAACACAGAAAATATGAACAATTATTTCCCAAATTATTGAACTATTTCTATTCTTATTTTATAAACATGAATAAGCATCAATAACATTTATGTTGCATTTGTACCTTCAGCTTGACAGAAGGTGAAAAATGGGAGTGACGCGATGGTGATTACAAGTCAGCGTGAACAGTACGGTGTTACTGTTCATCTATTTATAGGAACAGGACGCAGCCTGGACAAAATTACATTCATCCTGGACAAAATTACATTCATGCCCTTGACATTTACTGTTAACCGTAAGGCAATCTATTGAGGACTAAGCAGTCTTTTCTCCTTTAGGTCGGTTTCTCCTTTCAACATCGTCGTCTTGCCAAACCAAAGCTCCTTCAGCCACAACATTGTCCTTCCTTCAGACCACACCTTCATACTAGACACACCTTTACCTCAAAGCTGAAGCCTCCTGTAACGGTCTGATACTAAAAAATATGTTAGATTAAGTTTTTGAGGACCTTCGGAAGAGGAAGGCCCCCAATTGGATGGTTTTTGGGGCCATCCTTTTTCTTCCCATTCTTCACAGCATGATGTATTTCAGGCATAGGAGCAGCTCCAACACGACGTTGCTTATGATTTTTCATCGTAAGCTCATCATGCTTTTCTGCCTGAAGTAGATAATGTATGAGTTCAGAGTAAGTCTGATAATGGCGAGCACGGTATTGATGCTACAGGACTCTATCAAATGGGATCATAGTTTGAAGTGTTTTTTCAATCTTATCCGCATCTGATGGTTCCTTGCCGCATCTTATGAACAGCATGGTTGTAATCACCAATAGACTTATAGTCTTGCAGACGAATATGGGTCCATTCATGATTCGCCTCTGGTAAGATTACAGCCTTTTGCTGCTCATAGCTGTTTTTAAGAGATAACCATAATACATTTGGCTCTTCTTCCATCACATATTCTGCTTTTAGATCAGGATGGAGGTGATGTCTTATAATGTACAAAGCATTGTACTTATAAGCATCATGTAGTGGTTCAACCCTCTCGTTGGGAGGGAGTAATGCACTCAAAATATTCTTTGAGACTAAGCTTATCTTGATATCCAACGCCCAGGTAGGATAGTTGTGACCATCAAGAGCAAGTTCTTTGAACTCGCGGGCCATGATCCTACACAAGCAACCAGAGAATTTCATTAAAAATCATCATGGGTGTGTTGTAATATGTGTGGTGTTCACAACATATATGTATTCTTGCTTGTATTGGATTTAAGAGAAAAAACCCAATTGAGATGAATAATATGCAATATAATGTGATATCGCATAGATGAATGATAGTTTAAGGTCTCAATTGCAAAGTGATGCAAGAGATCAAAAAATTCATTATGATGTTAATGATGTACTATATAAAATATTCAGATGAAATTAAGTACTAGTAGTAACTTAATAAGATGAATATATGAGTAGCATCAATTGCGTATGGAATTGAATAAATAAATATTCTTGCTCCTATTAAGTTTTGAATAACTTAATTGAGATGAATATTAATTATTCTATATATTTATCAAAAATTAATTCTGCTCGTATTAAACCACTATGGGTATAATTGAGATGAATATTATTTTTTTAGTTTGCATTTTTAAGGAATGCAAAATAAAACACATGGCAATAAATATCATATTTAAAGAAAATATTTATTGACATCATTTCCAAGTACTAAAACTTTGAAAAAATTCCTGACTCAAGCTGCTACTGAGAGGTTTAAGAACTGAGTCTTAAATTTCTAAACATCTGTAATGAAAGCAATCTAAATTTTCTAGAATTTAGAAAACTAAAAATAGCTAAAATAAAATAAAAATAGCTAACAAGGCGTGGGTAGGTGTGGCGCTATGGGCAAGCTGGTCGGCCCAAACATAGGTGTGCGCGGCCTCTTTAAGGGGTGGCAACCCTAACTGCCCCCATCAGCCATCGCTGCCGAGGAGCTTGCCGCCAAGGGCTGCATCGGCCGCACCAGGTGCCGAGACCGCGCCGTCCTTGCCGGGGGCGGGGGCGTGAGCCCGCACCACCCAGGCCGGGGCCAAGCCCGCACCGGCCATGCCGGGGATGGGTGCCGAGGCCGCGTCGTCTTCGCTGGGCGCTGGGTGAGGCTGATCCGCATAGGCTGGAGGCCAAGCCCGCGCCATTCATGCCGAGAGTGGGGGGCGAGCCCGCACCGCCTAGGTCGGGGCTGAGCCCGCACCAGCCATGCCGAGGGTGAGGGGGCGAGCCCGCGCCGCCTAGGCCGGGGCCATCCTCACGGGTGCCGGGCGAGGCCGAGGCCGCACAGAGCCCCTTGTCGGGGCCGCGCGACGTCAAGGTGCCCGCTGAGGCCGCGCATCAGGAGAGACGGTGAGCGTGAGCGCTCGCGAACGTCGTCGTCGGACGGTCTTGCTGTCGCAGACCACGACCGCGGCGCGCGCGGCCGTGGGGAAAGGTGGTGCGCCAGCCGACGGACCACACTGTTGCCGCTCGGGCTCAAGAGCGTCGGTGGTGAGACCGTTCCCGATGGGCCGACGTCGGGAGTCGGAGTAGGCAGCCGCTGCTGCACCCCGTCGCCGAGGACTAAGGCGATCCTCTCATCGTCGGAGGAGGAAGAGATGTCGTCGATGGCAACGGTCACAGTAGACGTTGATGCGATCTGGCCGACGGGGCGACCGCGAGGGTCGGTTGATTTCCGCGCAGTCAACCGTGTCCAAGCACGAGGGCGCGCTGGAGAGGCAACTTGAATGAGCAGTCCGCTCGATCGAACAGCGGTAGCGGTGGTGTGTGCACCCGACGGAGAAACCCACGGTTGGCGAGCAGGACACGGCCCCCATCCATGGAGGGGGCAGTACCGCATCGGACGGAGCGGTTGCTGGGTCTCGGACTCACGCAACCGCTCTGCAACCCGCTCCGGCGAAGGCGATGGAGGATGCATCCATCGGTCTTGACGTGGCGCTGGCGGTTGCTGCGACGGTGCTGCGGCGTTGCTGGGTCCAGCGCCAGGATCACCACCGGTCTGGCGGACATGCTTAGGGTCAAGTGTGGCTCGGGCATCCTTCTTGTGGCGCTTCTTGGCATAGCGGCGTCCATGTCGATGCGCAGCACGTAGAAGGCGACGTGCGACAAGGTCAGCACCTCACCGGCGACGATGGCCACCGTTCAAAAACCGAAGGATGAAGGTAAGAAGGGCAACAAAAAGATCTTTGTAGATCATCGCGTACCCGATGATTGTTTTGCTTCTATGGAGAACTTTCTTGCCTCCGGTTGTCTTCTCTGGCCTTTGCTCTTTTTGTGAAAGCAAGTGCTGATGACGTGATGAAAAGTAAAACTGGTGTGCGAGAATGAACAGTGAACAAAATCCATGTGTTCTTTATTCTTTATTGCAACGGTATTTATACAAGTGAAGGAGACACTGAGAGGAGGAGGCCAATGGGTCAGTTGACCATGTTCTACGTGGAGATCGTGCAAGGGGCACGTCCCTTGGAGAACGTCGGTTGGAAGCAATCAGCAGCTGCTTATCTTTCATAACAATGACAAATACACGCTATGTATAGCGCCATCTCTGTGACACGCGGGCTACGCTGGCTATCCCCACCGAGATGGGAGCGCTGGAAGACAACTACCACAACGCAGAACTCTCCAATTGTTCGCTAGATTTGATGACAAATACACGAGCGAACCTTTTAGCTAGGGATGGCAACATGCACATTTTACCCGCGTGCCCGCGGGTAAAAACCCTATAGGGTGCGGGTTTGGGTGTGAGTTTGTACCCGTGGGTACGGGTTTGATTCTCAACCCGACGGATTTTTTCTCGTGGGTATGAAAATGTTATACCCGTGCCCGCAAACCCGCATACCCGTGTGTGTGTATAATATGACGACTTTCTCTGTGGCTTCATGGCCCCGTGCACACAACCCCCTCGTCACGGCCTCAGCGTGAAACAGGAAGCGTCCGCCCAGTCCCCTCCTCACGGCCTTTGGTAGCTAGCTAATGGGCCTTGGCCCTTGGCAACAGCAAACACATTTCCACTGTGCCCTGCTATTAAAACAGTTTGCGTCGAGCGCCCATGCCTGCGTATGTGTGGTGTGCATTGTGTGTCTGTGTAGACTGTAGAGCACATGCATCTCAATTTAGTGCCACCCCGAAAGCTTTGAGCGAGCGGCGCCAATCAAATGATATAAAAGAAGACTACATGTGTCAAGAAACTCGTAGAACTTTTGGCTAAGATCAGTACAGGTTTTTATCAGTTTAATAAATATTTATTATATGATTGTGCCCGCGGGTGCCATAAACCCGCGGGTAGCGGGTTTGGGTAACATACACTACCCGTCGCGGGTAGCGGGTACAAGTTTAACATTAATCTCGCGGGTACGGGTTTGTAATCTCTGTACCCGCGGGTTTTAAACCTGTCGCCATCCCTACTTTTAGCGTCCATTACACGCTATAGTTTAGCAGATCTTGTAGCGTCGATTGTTGGAGGCAAAGGAGGCCATCGTCCAATAAATTTAGAATATAACCCTTTAAGGCTACTTTAGTAACCTCAAATCCCCTTCGAGATTGGAGGGAATTGAGATAAAAATAAACTAATTTTCCCTCCAATCCCCTTCAATCTTGAAGGATTTGAGTTTTCAAACTAGCCCTTAGAAGGTGTTGAAAATGGTTTCTAAGGCTATCTCTAGCATCTCTGCTATCTCACCTTCTATTTTTACACGATCGTATACACAATGATCAGAATGTTGCTAAACCAATTTGAACTCAGCTGCATTCATATTCGTCGAACTCAGCTGCATTCATATTCGTCGACACCATATGAACTTAGCTGCATTTGTATCGTGATGGGATTCTTTTCTAGGGAGATCTGTGGAATAAGGGCATCCCGGCTCAGCAATATCCGGAATTATTTTCTTTTGCCTGCAACAGCAAACTCTCTATCAAAGAAGCTAAGCAAAAAGATAATTCCTTTGAGATTTTTCAGCTTCCTCTGTCTGTGCAAGCCTACGAACAGTATCTTGAATTAAATGAGGCTTGGGAACAAATCACGGTGACCAACGCAAAGGACACTTGGAAGCTCATTTGGGATCTGAAATTTTCTCTACGAAAAACACTTATAGGCATTTGATGGGTCAGTCTCAAGTTCATGAGATTTTCATATCGCTTTGGAAAAATAAATGTCAACCAAAAGATAAAGTCTTTTATTGGCTATGGTTAAAAAACAGACTCAACACAAGGAATATGCTAAGGAGGAAAAACATGACACTTGAGTCTTACACCTGCGAGAACTACATCTGGCAGAAGGAGGAAACTCTTTATCATCTCTTCCTCAGGTGCAACTGCTGGAATTCAATCGGTTTGATACCCCCTAGAATTGCTAATCCAGAGGAGGCTGCGGCAAATCTAAAACAGCAACTCAATGTTCCCTTCTATATGGAGATCATTATTCTCATGACCTAAAGCATTTAGAAGTATCGTAATACTTGGCTTTTTCAGAACAAAGATCCAACGGTGCAACAATGCAAGCATGAGTTTGCAAAAGAATTACTCCTAGTCACTCATAGAGCTCTAGATAGATTCGATTCTGCCATCCCGACATGGCTTCAGCAATGGCAGTAGAACCTTCTGTAATCCGTCTATTTGTTTGTTCTAAACAATGTTTTCTTTCTAGTTTAAATAAAATTTTCAGTAAGCCCCCTCCTGTTCTCTAAAAAAAGGCCGAGCAGCCATGTCCATGACAAATTAGCGTAAATTTGAGCGTGCGTCAGGCATAGGGTTTCTGACGATTAAAACACCGTTTACAAATGCGTGCAGATTGGTCTTATGCATATATTTCGAGAAAAAACACATCTGGTATGTGCGATCAAAGTGGACATTTTAGTCATATAATAACCAAAAAAACCATGCCACGTATGAACAAGCAACAATAATAAGTGATGGTGAAGTAAAAGCTCACCCTAGGCTTCAAAACATATGCATGTTACGTTTAACAGACAATTCAAAACCCCAAAATGGTTTACGGGATTCTCAAGGTAAACATAAAAAAAGATGAGGTCCGTTGTCCATTTAACCGGATCGAGACATAAGAAGCATTACACAAATTCATATCTAGAACAAGCTGTCGGAGGATACCACACTTAGGCCACCAGAGTGCTCGCTGTGGTTGACTCACTGCACAAAAACAAGGAAACAAGGTCAGTCATATATGCAACAAGATCCAAAAGCAATTAAAATTCAAACAGACAACAGTTGAGGTGCAGTATGTGTGTAATCAATATTTAGTAAATAACAGTTCGATAACTGAATTAATCAGAATGGGATGTTTCACTCTATTCACAGAGCATAGCAAATTTAGCCTCACAGTCTAAGTTTACAGTTTAGTCCAAGTTAATACAAATGTAGCTCTGCAAAACCAGTAATCTTTACTCAACTCAACATCTGTACTTGTATACATCATACCACTAATGATTTTACAACAAACCCTCATCAACACATGTTATATTCCAGGGACAAGGACACTACCTGCTAATAGTATTTTAAGGAAAGTCAATTGTACTTTGTCGATGTTAAGTATTCAGAATGAATACAAGCAGTGTACCGGTGTAATAGACAGCAAAACTGTGTCAGTCCCCACTAATGTTAAGTATTCAGAATGAATACAAGCAGTGTACCAGTGTAATAGACAACAAAAATGTGTCAATCCCCACTAACACATAAGCACACTTCAACATGTCTAAGCTAGCATTAAAGTCAAATAGTATGTATTTTGACAATTTATCTGGTGCTCACAAAGACTACAATCAGAACAACAGTGAAATAGTAAACACGATTGCCTAAACCTCCGCCCTTGTAGATACAACAGAGCCCATGATATGCATATCTAGCTTCAGTTGATTAGAATAAAAGCATACCACACACAACTAATGTGTCTAGAACAGCTCCTATGTAGTATTGGTGCACATTGACTCTCACATCAAACACATGATACAAATCACCAAGATAACTGACAGTTCGCAACTCCATGGTTGAGGCAAGGAATGGGTTCTGGTTGACTTACTACTTCCAGGTGGGTGGAAGCTTCTTTGTGCGCTTGTAGTAGCGGGCAAGGCGGTGGATCCTGCTCTCCACAAGAATGAGCCTGAATTTAGAGTCTTTGTCCTTCCTGTTCCTCTCAAGGTGCTTCCTTATCGCCACCGCCTTCTTGATGAGGAAGTACAGGTCCTCGGGGATTTCTGGTGCCAGCCCTACACGTGCACATGAAACATGATTACAGTACAAATCACAAAATACCGACAAGCCGAGGTGGAGCTTCATTAGGGCCATGACCCCTCCTGGTTTTGCAATTCTATAAAGGATGCTTCCGTATCTTGGTATATTTTCCTGATGAAGGTTTAGATTTGCCAGCCTCACACTCACTGTACCTCAGGCTTCGCCACTGGCAACATGTGAATCGAGCGATAGGGATGTAGTTCTCACCATGGGCCTTGAGGATGCGGAGGATCTTGCTGCCGGTGACGCTCTTGACAAGGGGGATACCGTGCTGGTCACGGAGCAGGACGCCGATCTGCGACGGCATCTGTCCCTTCTTCGCTGCCTTTGTGATCATCTCCTCCACCTACCAGGCGATGAACACACGTCAGCGAACCAAATCCGCAATCCCAACAATAGCGGAACCAGACGACGGCCGAATGCAATGGAGTCGAAGGAGAGGAGAAGGCTCTCACGTCGGAGGCAGCGGTCTTGAGCCAGGTAGGAGGCGTCCTCTTGTAGGGAAGCGCCGACGATGAGATACCCTTCCTGCGTCACGGAGCCACGCAGCCGCCATCAGCACACAGATTCACCACACTAGAAGCAATAGCACCAGTGTTACGAGGACGAGGACGGGAGGGTTACCCGCGGCTGTGCATACGCCCCATGGCGGCGGATTGGTGTCTACCTCAGGCGACGGCGGGGCGGGGGCTTGATGCGGCGGCGGCGGCGGCGGAGGAGCGAGGGCGAGAGGAAGCGCGTAGCAGCCTAGGGTTTGGAGGCGCTACTTATAGTGCGCGGCGGCGCTGAGGATTTTCGCTAGGGCTCCGACGTTTCGTGCTGGGCCGCTTGTTGGGCTTCGCCCATGGGCTCGGGACGTTTCGGCCCGGTACACGTTTACTGAAGCTTTTTCTGATGGAATTTCATTATTTTGTTTTGTGGTATAAGATAAAACATCTCAGAAATTGGCTTGTTTCTGCTTTAGGATTTGGACTTGTGATATATGTTTTGGAAATGTTCTGGAACAAGAATTTGCGTGTTGTTTTTTTCCATTAGTGGGCTCTTTGGTTCAACCAGCAAAAGATGAGCGCGACGGATGAGTATCTTTCAGATAAGATCAATAAGGTCGCTCAAAATCACTGTGGAAAACGCACAAGCTTTTATGTAATACTCCTTCTGTTCTAATTTATAATTCGTTTGATTTTTTACAAAGTTTGACCATCTCATTTTATTCATTTTTTTGCAAAAAAAATTTAAAGCTAGGCTTTAATTATATTATAGAGTAGACGATATCATAGTAAAAAATAATAATTATTATGAATTTTTTTAATAAGACGAACCCGTCAAACGAACTATAAATTAGAACAGATGGAGTATCTGAAACATTTCTTTCAGAGCATTGCTGAGCAAAGGGAAACTCAAATATTCGACCGATTCAAAAACAGTGATACAGAGAGTGTTCATGGTAACCTTTTAGCGAAGGTGCAAAAGCTTTTTTCATTATTGTAACATGTTATCTAAAAGCTTTTCACAGGGAAACCATGGGAGTAAGGTATTTGCAATAAAAGGCTACCCTAAACTTGAGAGAGTACGTGAAACAGCGTGCATTATTTCTCCATTGGTAAACTGGCATTGTCTAGATTAGGGCTGGTCATTCGGTCGGGTAATTTGGTTCGGTCTATTCGGGTTTGTGAAATTTCGGGTTGTGAAAAATGAAAACCGAAATTTTCAAAAAAAAATAGAAATCAAACCTGAATAGACTCACAATTTCGGTTCGGTCTATTCGGTCCACCGAATCGACCCAAATTGTAGAGAGATTAGTATGTTTTGTTAAAATATATATAACGAATAATTAATTAAAAGTACTATTATTACAACAAGTGACTATAAAAATTAGCATACAAAGATATATATACTATCTTTAAGATGATATCATTATTTTTAGCTAATAAGTTCATAAATCATATAATAATAACATTACATATTAAGAGCTTTTTAATATCTCGGGTTATTCGGTCTATTCGGGTTTTAAAGGTTAGGAACCGAACTCGAACTCATACCCCGAAATATAGCACATATGATAGTAGACGCGGCCCGATCTTCAGTGAGATACGATAACTCGATTGAGTGGAGATCTCGACGTTGATGATCCAAGGCTACGAGCGAACGGTTCCTCGCAATCACTACACCACGGCTCCGTTGGTTATCACCCGTGACACACGAATGACCTCACCACGAAGGCTTATCCCTGCAAGCGTAATAAAAAACACAAGCAAGAACAGGAAAGAAACGCAACCAAAATTGTATTGATTACGGGATGGGGTCTCACAAACCGATGACAGCGATATTGTTTGATGACAAAATTGATCTAAGCAAAACTCAAACCTAAATATGGCGGCGACTGCTGAATAAATAGAGTATTAGTGCGTGCGTGACCTCTAGACTCGCCCCTAATGGGCTCCGACGCGATACACGGCCCAACAGGCGATGTCGCAGCACCAAAACAGAATCTGAACGCTGACTTGTTTCGACGATTCCTGTTGACTCCGGATGAATTTTAGGGTGGAACCAGTTGGATTGGTTAGATAATCTCCTTATCTTTCCAACCATATCAAGTTCGTCGCAATCGGAGTCCGGATGCATCCTGGGCGTCCATTTAGTGCAGACTGGTCCTGGAACCCGAGATGGAGTCGCAGCCGAGTCGGACTTGATCTCCTTCTTGTTGTGGCCGCCCTTGCTGCTGCTCCTCAACACCTTGTCCTTTCTCAAGTCCTTGTTGGTCCTCTCCAAGGTACCTAATCATCAAAACATCTATGACCCCAAGCGTAAGCTCTGAAACACAATTGACTAGGGTAGAACGTACCTGGAGATTTAGCTGTCGTGCACGAGATCGTTTTATCGGTCCATTCATTGTATATATAGAAGTGATGTCCTCATCATCCTTCTCCTCTTGAATTGGAGTCGTTCTCAACTCGATCTCATCTTCGTCACCCATATATGGCTTTGTCGGGGACCATAATTAGGGGTACTCTCAAGACGCCTAATTCTCAGCTGGTAACCCCCATCAGCATAAAGCTGCAGAGGCCTGATGGGTGCGATTAAGTCAGGGATCAGTCCATACGAGCGACTCGATCACGCCTCGCCCGAGCCTAGCCTCGGGCAAGGGCAGCCGACCCCGAGGGGTTTCCGTCTCGCCCGAGGCCCCCCCTTTTAACGGCGGACACATCTCCGGCTCGCCCGAGGCCTTGCCTTCGCTAAGAAGCAGCCCTGACTAAATCGCCACGCCGACCGACCGAGTTGCAGGAGCATTTAACGCAAAGGTGGCCTGACACCTTTATCCTGACACGCGCCCTCCGGCAGAGCCGAAGTGACCGCCGTCACTTCGCCGCTCCACTGACTGGTCTGACAGAAGGACAGCGTCGCCTGCGCCACTCCGACTGCAGTGCCACTTGACAGAGTGAGACTGACAGGCAGTCAGGCCTTGCCAAAGGCGCCATAGGAAGCTCCGCCCGACCCAGGGCTCGGACTCGGGCTCAGCCCCGGAAGACGGCGAACTCCGCTCCGCCCAACCCAGGGCTCGGACTCGGGCTAAAGCCCCGAAAGACGGCGAACTCCGCTCCGCCCGACCTAGGGCTCGGACTCGGGCTAAAGCCCCGGAAGACGGCGAACTCCGCTTCGCCCGACCTAGGGCTCGGACTCGGGCTAAAGCCCCGAAAGACGGCGAACTCCGCTCCGCCCGACCCAGGGCTCGGACTCGGGCTAAGGCCCCGGAAGACGGCGAACTCCGCTCCGCCCGACCCAGGGCTCGGACACGGGCTAAGACCTCGGAAGACGGCGAACTCCGCTCCGCCCGACCCAGGGCTCGGACTCGGGCTCAGCCCCAGAAGACGACGAACTCCGCTTCGCCTGACCCCAGGGCTCGGACTCCGCCCTGGCCTCTGCCGAACAACCTCCGCCTCGCCCGACCCAGGAGCTCGGGCTCGGCCTCGGCCATGGAAGACAGACTCGACCTCGTCTTCGGAGGAGCCTCCACGTCGCCCGACCTAGGGCACAGGCCCGCCACGTCCACAGGAAGCGCCATCATCACTCTACCCCGAGCCGACTCGGGCCACAGAGAACAAGACCGGTGTCCCATCTGGCTAGCTCCGCCAGATAGGCAATGATGGTGCCCCGCTAGCCCTGTGACGACGGCGGCTCTCAGCTCCCTTACGGAAGCAGGGGGACGTCAGCAAGGACTCAACCGCTCCGACAGCTGTCCCTCCGCCAGGCTCCATTGCTCCTCCGACAGCCACGACATCACACCAGCAGGGTGCCAAGATCTCTCCGGCTGCCACATTGGCATGTACTTAGGGCGCTAGCTCTCCCCCACTAGACACGTAGCACTCTGCTACACCCCCATTGTACACCTGGATCCTCTCCTTACGCCTATAAAAGGAAGGACCGGGGCCTTCTTAGAGAAGGTTGGCCGCGCGGGGACGAGGACGGGGCAGGCGCTCTCTTGGGGCCGCTCGCTTCCCTCACCCGCGTGGACGCTTGTAAACCCCCTACTGCAAGCGCACCCGACTTGGGCGCGGGACGAACACGAAGGCCGCGGGATTTCCACCTCTCTCACGCCCGTCTCTGGCCACCTCGCTTCGCCCCTTCGCGCTCGCCCACGCGCTCGACCCATCTGGGCTGGGGCACGCGGCACACTCACTCGTCGGCCTTAGGGACCCCCGGTCTCGAGACGCCGACAGTTGGCGCGCCAGGTAGGGGCACGCTGCGTGTTGACGAGCAGTTTCCCGTCAAGCTCCAGATGGGCAGTCTCCAACAACCTCTCCAACCCGAGACGGTGCTCCGTTTCGGGAGTCTTGAGTTCATGTCCCTCGACGGCAGCTACGACATGATACTCCTTCCACCGCCGCGCGACGACGACAATGGCGGCCGACAACCCGCCCGCCGACGGCGGAATCGACGACATCTTCCCCGCATGGTGGAAGAACGACATTCGAGCTCGCCCCGTCCTCTCCCCCGCCAACAGAGGAGGAGGCGGGGCAACCAAGGCCAAGCGGGAGGCCGCGCTTCGTCGGCTGTCGAGCGAATCGACGTCCCCAGCGCCCCAACGGGGGGCGCGTCGGGCGTCGACTTCGCGTTTGAGACGAAGGCAAGAGCCGTCCCCCCGCGACACGCCAATCCCGAGCAAGTGGACGACGCCAGCGCGCTCGCGGAGGGCCTGCAGGACGTCGCCCTCGTACCTAAGACGACAGCGCAATCAATCCCCGACGTGACTATGTCGCTCCTCGTCGATCAAAAGGTACTGACTGATTCCCATCATATCCTACGTCATTTCGACTCGGCCTCAACCCGCCTAGCGACCTCGCTTTGGCGGGCGCTCTCGTTGAGGCGAGTGCAACCCCTCTGGGGTTTCGTATGCGGTCGCCTTGGGACCGATTGACGGACGTCTCGACCTACGGACCCTCTGGGTCCGAGGAAGATGACGATCCCATCATCTGTCGGGATTTCTCTGGGTTTGGCAACCCTAGTGCCATGCGGGACTTTATGACCGCATGTGACTACTGCCTCTCCGACTGTTCCGACGGTAGCCGCAGCCTTGACGACGAGGACTGCGGCCCGAGCCGCGAATGTTTCCACGTCGAGCTAGGGGATCCCTCCAAAGGCAACCACCTCGGCATGCCAGAGGACGGTGATCTCCCTAGGCCGGTGCCTCGCACCGACATCCCGCGGGAGCTAGCTGTGGTCACCGTTCTGGCGGGGGGTCACAACCCACAGCTCGAGCAAGTCCGCGGGGCGCAGGCCAGGCTCGACGAGGGAGCAGGAGCGCTCGAGTCGATCCGCCGGGACGTCGGACAGGTATGGGCGGGCCAGCCCTCGGCCGAAGAAATACGTCACCTGCCCCAGGGTTTCCAGCACCGCGTCGCCAACGACGTCAGGGTCAGGCCGCCACCCGCATCCAGCGAGGTCGGTCAGAACCTGGCAGCCGCGGCGATGCTCCTCCGCGCGATGCCGGAGCCGTCAACCACCGAGGGTCGGCGAATCCAGGGAGAGCTCAAGAATCTTCTGGAAGGCGCTGCGGCCCGACGGGCCGAGAGCTCTGCCTCCCGAAGGCAGGGATACCCCTCGGAACCTCATGCCGCGACTTCCCGATTCATGCGGGAAGCCTCGGTCTACACCGGGCGCACGCGCAACACCGCGCCTGCGGCCCCGGGCCACCTCAGTAACGAGCACCATCGTCGCGACCGTCAGGCTCACCTCGACGAAAGGGTGCGCCGAGGCTACCACCCCAGGCGTGGGGGACGCTACGACAGCGGGGAGGATCGGAGTCCCTCGCCCGAACCACCCGGTCCGCAGGCCTTCAGTCAGGCCATCCGACGGGCGCCGTTCCCGGCCCGGTTCTGACCCCCGACTACTATCACGAAGTACTCGGGGGAAACGAGACCGGAACTGTGGCTTGCAGACTACCGCCTGGCCTGCCAACTGGGTGGAACGGACGACGACAACCTCATCATCCGCAACCTCCCCCTGTTCCTCTCCGACACTGCTCGCGCCTGGTTGGAGCACCTGCCTCCGGGGCAGATCTCCAACTGGGATGATTTGGTCCAAGCCTTCACCGGCAATTTCCAGGGCACGTACGTGTGCCCCGGGAATTCCTGGGACCTCCGGAGCTGCCGGCAACAGCCGGGAGAGTCTCTTCGGGACTACATCCGGCGATTCTCGAAGCAGCGCACCGAGCTGCCCAACATCACCGACTCAGATGTCATCGGCGCGTTCCTTGCCAGCACCACCTGCCGCGACCTGGTGAGCAAGTTGGGTCGCAAGACCCCCACCAGGGCGAGCGAGCTGATGGACATCGCCACCAAGTTCGCCTCTGGCCAGGAGGCGGTCGAGGCCATCTTCCGAAAGGACAAGCAGCCCCAGGGCCGCCCGTCGGAAGAGGCCCCCGAGGCGTCTACTCCGCGTGGCGCCAAAAAGAAAGGCAAGAAGAAGTCGCAAGCGAAACGCGACGCCGCCGACGCGGACCTTGTCGCCGCCGCCGAGTACAAGAACCCTCGGAAGCCCCCCGGAGGTGCTAAACTCTTCGACAAGATGCTCAAGGAGTCGTGCCCCTACCATCAGGGGCCCGTCAAGCACACCCTCGAGGAGTGCGTCATGCTTCGGCGCCACTTCCACAAGGACGGGCCTCCCGCAGAGGGTGGCAGGGCCCGCGACGACGACAAAAGGGAAGACCACCAAGCAGGAGAGTTCCCTGAGGTCCGCGACTGCTTCATGATCTACGGAGGGCATGCGGCGAATGCCTCGGCTCGGCATCGCAAGCAAGAGCGCCGGGAGGTCTGCTCGGTGAAGGTGGCGGCGCCAGTCTACCTGGACTAGTCCGACAAGCCCATCACCTTCGACCAAGCTGACCACCCCGACCACGTGCCGAGCCCGGGGAAATACCCGCTCGTCGTCGACCCCATCGTCGGCGACGTCAGGCTCACCAAGGTCCTGATGGATGGGGGCAGCTGCCTCAACATCATCTACGCCGAGACCCTCAGGCTCCTGCGCGTCGATCTGTCCTCCGTCCGAGCAGGCGCTGCGCCCTTCCACGGGATCATTCCTGGGAAGCGCGTCCAGCCCCTCGGACGGCTCGACCTTCCCGTCTGCTTCGGAACGCCCTCCAACTTCCGAAGGGAGATTTTGACGTTCGAGGTGGTCGGGTTCCGAGGAACCTACCACGCGGTGCTGGGGAGGCCATGCTACGCGAAGTTCATGGCCGTCCCCAACTACACCTACCTGAAGCTTAAGATGCCGGGCCCCAACGGGGTCATCACCGTCGGCCCCACGTACAAACACACGTTCGAATGCGATGTGGAGTGCGTGGAGTACGCCGAGGCCCTCGCCGAGTCCGAGGCCCTCATCGCCGACATGGAGAACCTCTCCAAAGAGGTGCCGGACGTGAAGCGACATGCCGGCAACTTCGAGCCAGCGGAGACGGTTAAGGCCGTCCCTCTCGACCCCAGTGGCGACACCTCCAAGCAGATCCGGATCGGTTCCGGGCTCGACCCCAAATATGAAGCAGTGCTCGTCGACTTTCTCCGCGCAAACGCCGACGTCTTTGCGTGGAGTCCCTCGGACATGCCCGGCATACCGAGGGATGTCGCCGAGCACTCGCTGGATATTCGGGCCGGAGCCCGACCCGTTAGGCAGCCTCTGCGCCGATTCGACGAGGAGAAGCGCAGAGTGATAGGCGAGGAGATCCACAAGCTAATGGCAGCAGGGTTCATCAAAGAGGTATTCCCGAATGGCTTGCCAACCCTGTGCTTGTGAGAAAGAAAGGGGGGAAATGGCGGATGTGTGTAGACTACACTGGTCTCAACAAAGCATGTCCGAAGGTTCCCTACCCTCTACCTCGCATCGATCAAATCGTGGATTCCACTGCTGGGTGCGAAACCCTATCCTTCCTCGATGCCTACTCAGGGTATCACCAAATCCGGATGAAAGAGTCCGACCAGCTCGCGACTTCTTTCATCACGCCCTTCGGCATGTACTGCTATGTCACCATGCCGTTCGGTTTGAGGAATGTGGGCGCGACGTACCAGCGGTGCATGAACCATGTGTTCGGTGAACACATCGGTCGCACAGTCGAGGCCTACGTCGATGACATCGTAGTCAAGACAAGGAAGGCTTCCAACCTCCTCTCCGACCTTGAAGTGACATTCCGGTGTCTCAAAGCGAAAGGCGTCAAGCTCAATCCCGAGAAGTGTGTCTTCGGGGTGCCCCGAGGCATGCTCTTGGGGTTCATCGTCTCCGAGCGGGGCATCGAAGCCAACCCGGAGAAGATCGCAACCATCACCAACATGGGGCCCATCAAGGACTTAAAAGGTGTACAGAGGGTCATGGGATGTCTCGCGGCCCTGAGCCGGTTCATCTCACGCCTCGGCGAAAGAGGTCTGCCTCTGTACCGCCTGTTAAGGAAGGCCGAGTGCTTCACTTGGACCCCTGAGGCCGAGGAAGCTCTCGGGGACCTGAAGGCGCTCCTCACCAAGGCGCCTATCTTGGTACCCCCAGCTGATGGAGAAGCCCTCTTAGTCTACGTCGCCGCGACCACTCAGGTGGTTAGCGCCGCGATTGTGGTCGAGAGGCAAGAAGAGGGGCATGCATTGCCCGTTCAGAGGCCAGTTTACTTCGTCAGCGAGGTACTGTCCGAAACCAAGATCCGCTACCCACAAGTACAGAAGCTGTTGTACGCAGTGATCCTGACGAGACGGAAGTTGCGACACTACTTCGAGTCTCACCCGGTAACTGTGGTGTCATCCTTCCCCCTGGGGGAGATCATCCAGTGTCGAGAGGCCTCGGGCAGGATCGCAAAGTGGGCGGTGGAAATCATGGGCGAGACCATCTCGTTCGCGCCCCGGAAGGCCATCAAGTCCCAGGTATTGGCGGACTTCGTAGCCGAATGGGTCGACACCCAGCTGCCGACGGCTCCGATCCAACCGGAGCTCTGGACCATGTTTTTCGACGGGTCGCTGATGAAGATGGGAGCCGGCGCGGGCCTGCTCTTCATCTCGCCCCTAGGGAAACACCTACGCTACGTGCTACGCCTCCATTTCCCGGCGTCCAACAATGTGGCTGAGTACGAAGCTCTGATCAACGGATTGCGAATCGCCATCGAGCTAGGGGTCCGACGCCTCGACGCTCGCGGCGACTCGCAGCTCGTCATCGACCAAGTCATGAAGAACTCCCACTGCCGCGACCCGAAGATGGAGGCCTACTGCGATGAGGTTCGGTGTCTGGAAGACAAGTTCTACGGGCTCGAGCTTAACCACATCGCTCGGCGCTACAACGAGACTGCGGACGAGCTGGCAAAAATAGCCTCGGGGCGAACAACGGTTCCCCCGGACGTCTTCTCCCGGGATCTGCATCAGCCCTCCGTCAAGATCAACGACACGCCCGAGCCCGAGGCACCCTCGGTCCAGCCCGAGGTACCCTCGGCCCCCGAGGGCGAGGCGCTGCACATCGAGGAGGAGCGGAGCGGGGCCACGCTTGATCGAGATTGGCAGACCCCGTACCTGCAATATCTCCGCCAAGGGGAGCTGCCCCTCGATCGAGCCGAGGCTCGGCGGATAGCGCGACGCGCCAAGTCGTTCGTCCTACTGGGCGATGGGAAGGAGCTCTACCACCGCAGTCCCTCGGGCATCCTCCAGCGATGCATCTCCATCGCCGAAGGTCAGGAACTCCTGCAAGAGATACACTCGGGGGCTTGCGGCCATCACGCAGCGCCCCGAGCCCTCGTCGGGAATGCTTTCCGGCAAGGCTTCTACTGGCCAACGGCGGTGGCCGACGCTACTAGAATTGTCCGCACCTGCGAAGGGTGTCAATTCTATGCGAAGCAGACCCACCTGCCCGCTCAGGCCCTGCAGACGATACCCATCACCTGGCCCTTTGCTGTGTGGGGTCTGGACCTCGTCAGTCCCTTGCAGAAGGCGCCCGGGGGCTACACGCACCTCCTGGTCACCATCGACAAGTTCTCCAAGTGGATCGAGGTCCGACCCCTGAACAGCATCAGGTCCGAGCAGGCGGTGGCGTTCTTCACCAACATCATCCATCGCTTCGGGATCCCCAACTCCATCATCACCGACAACGGCACCCAGTTCACCGGCAGAAAATTCTTGGATTTTTGCGAGGATCACCACATCCAGGTGGACTGGGCCGCCGTGGCTCATCCCATGTCGAATGGGCAAGTAGAGCGTGCCAACGGCATGATTCTACAAGGGCTCAAGCCTCGGATTTACAGCGACCTCAACAAGTTCGGCAAGCGATGGATGAAGGAACTCCCCTCGGTGGTCTGGAGCCTGAGGACAACGCCGAGCCGAGCCACGGGTTTCACGCCGTTCTTCCTGGTCTACGGGGCCGAGGCCGTCTTGCCCACTGACCTGGAATACGGCTCCCCGAGGACGAGGGCCTACGACGATCAAAGCAATCAAGCTAGCCGAGAAGACTCGCTGGACCAGCTGGAAGAGGCTCGGGATAGGGCCTTACTACACTCGACGCGGTATCAGCAATCCCTACGACGCTACCACGCCCGAGGGGTCCGACCTCGAGACCTCCAGGTGGGCGACCTGGTGCTTCGGCTGCGGCAAGACACCCGAGGGAGGCACAAGCTCACGCCCCCCTGGGAGGGGCCATTCGTCATTGCCAAAGTTCTGAAGCCCGGAACGTACAAGCTGGCCAACAGTCAAGGCGAGGTCTACGGCAATGCTTGGAACATCCAACAGCTACGTCGCTTCTACCCTTAAGATGTTTCCAAGTTGTTCATATACCTCGCACCCACGCAAAGTTTAGTCAACAAGGAAGGGTCGGCCTCGCCTCGGCAAAGCCTGACCCTCCCTCGGGGGCTAAAAGGGGGGAAACCCCCTCTGCGTCAAAATTTTCCTCGAAAAAAGATCTCTTTTACCAGAATATCTTTCGTGCTTTTTGACTACTTCGAAAAGTGGGTCCTGGAAACGACGGAGTACACGTAAGCAGCCAAGGCTGACCGAGCCGAGGGACTCCTACGCCTCCGGGATACGGATACCTCACTCATCACCTTCTGCGATAAGTAACTCACGTTCGGATAAAGTGGCTCCGCGGATCGAACAAGTCTTTACGTTCGTAAGCCCTTCTGCCGAAGCGATCCTTCGAGCCTTCTCGACCGAGTCGGTGACAGGGCCTCATGGACGGGTGAAAGTACGCGTAAGCGGCAAGGCCGACCGAGCCGAGGGACTCCCATGCCTCCGGGATACGGATACCTCACTCATCACCTTCCGCGAGAAGCAACTCTCGCTCGCACAAACATCCCTGTTACCGACAAAAAGTCCAGATACTCGAAACAAGAGGAAAAGAGACGCAGCTTTACAACGCAGCGAGGGTGTGCGTTCTGGCCTCGGCGGCCGCACAAGGCACACGCTACAAGACAATCTGATCCTGCAGGCTCGGGTCTTGACGCTGGAAGGGGACAGCAACACCCTCGGCATCGACGACACCTTCGGCGAGGCCCGACCTAGCCTCGGACGGCGACGCGGTCCGAGGATCTCCGCTCCGAAAGACGACGTCATCACCACGCCCGGGCAATCGCTGCCAGGGACTTCTCCGGGAATCCGGCCCGAGCAGGCGGCTCGGCCGGTTACCCCTGGGGCCTCGGCCAACCGTCTTCCAAGGGCGCCAGCCCGGTCCGAGGCCTCAGCTGATCAACTCCGACGTCGGTCCCGCCAACGGACAACCCGGCTAGGCTCCGGCCAACCAGGTTTCATTTTCGAGCCGACTCCGCCTCTGTTCATACTGATATCGCTACCCCTGGCCTCGGCTCGTCGAAGAGCGGCCGAGGGGTCTCTTTAACTAAGCTAGAGGAGCCTCGGACAGCAAGGCCGACCGAGCCGAGGGACTCCTACGCCTCCGGGATACGGATACCTCACTCGTCACCTTGACACGGGGCGACTCATGCTTGGTGAAGCGATTCAGATAATCAACAGACGAGTCTTAGCGCTCAAAAATGAGGAAAAAACACGGCTCCGTGCCGACGTTACATACATGTTCAGGCCCCGAAAGCCGTGATGAACAAAAAACCCTGGCATTCGGAGTGCCATTACAAACGGAACTCCGGTTCCGTCTCCACGGGTATGGACGACCCCCACGCCGGGGAAGCCCGTGGAGCGACAAGCTCTGGCGAATCACCAGCAAAACGCGGGTCGCCCCCAAGCGTACCGGCAGATCCTCGCTGCCGTCCTCGCCGCGAATGCGAGGAAGAGGGCGAAATGTTGCATCCTAGCTGGGCAGCAACAGTTCGCCTTCCCCGGCATGGCTGGAGGACGTCTCCGCCGTAGGGCTAGAGGGCGATTGCCACCACCAGAAGCTGGAAGAAGAGGTGGTCCGCCGACCCGCGCAGAAGGTGGAGCCCCGGCTCGTCTCGCTCCCCGCCCCAGCGAGGGTGACGAACACCCTCAACACTGAGGGCGGGACCGGGATCACAGCCCGGTTTGCCTCTCCCCATCCAGGAGCTGGAGGTCACCGTCTTGGGTGACCACCAGCGGAGAGGGGCAACCGGGCTGAGTGATGAAAATCCTTGAAGCCGAACGATGGCTGAAAGGTACCAACTCCCACGGAGTTGCGTTCCTCCAACGATGAGGCGAAAAGACGGCGGGTTCCCCCCATCCGGGGGCTTGGAAGGCGAAAAGGCGCGGCGCATAAGGGAGCAAGGAGATATGGTCGCCTTACGAAAAGGGTCGCCCTCCTTTTAAAAGCAACTCTCCCTACGTGCGCCCCCAACCGTCACGGGCGGAGTCTTCTCCAACACGCTCCAAAGCCCTCCCCTGTGGCGCGGGGGCTGGATCCCGCATGTCATGCAGACCGACTCCGAGCAGAAGAAGCCAAACCGTCGCGCGTGGTGCACGCAACCGCCCAGCGGTTACAAGTGACCCTCCACTTATGCCCAGACCAACGGGCGAAAGGGGCGGACAGCCATGCAGGCGGCGTGCAACCGCGCCAAGTGGACGCACTTCTCCAACTCCCGACACACCAGCATGGAGGCCCAGGCCCACGCGTCGCGCAACCGGCGCGGCGGATGCTGCATGCAAACAACCGCACCGCCTGCGCCACCACCGCGCCTCCTCGATTGCAGAACCAATACCGCGACTCGAGGCGACCCAGCGCGCGACCCGGCAGCACCAGCCTGACGCGGCGGCCAACGCGGCCAAAAGCGGGCCGGCAGTAATGACGGTGGCAGGCGCGCGGGAGCAGCGGTCACGTCGTCAGCCAAGCTCACGTCCCATCCGGGGGCAGCAAGAGAACCCCCTCTCACGGCGTGAAGACAACGCGCCCATGATCCGTTCCTCGAACGGCTCGCGCACGCGCAACGGCTGCCCCGCCAACTACTCGCCCCGTCGCACTAACTCCGCGGCTGGACAGGTGGCGTTTCTGGCAGGAGCAGTGGGCGACGCTTCACCTTCGCCGTAACAACCGCGCCAAAAAAAGGTACGCCGCGTCGTTCGGTTTCGTATCCTTTTCCCTTTTTCCTCTTTTCTCTATCTCTTGCGACAGGGACCGGGAAAGGGGGATACCTCGAAAGGGATCCTTCCCCGTGAAGGAACCAGGCTCCGAGCCTCCTTACTGATCAGAGGTTCGAAGGCTGGCCCCCCGAAGGGTTCAACAGCCGCCTCAGATCGCGTGGGCCCGACACCCACTACTGGTCAGAGGTTCGAAGGCCGACCCCCCGAAGGGTTCCACGGACGCCTCAGGCTACTCGGGCTCCGCGCCCATTACTGATCAGGGGTTCGAAGGCTGGCCCCCGAAGGGTTCACAGTCGCCTCAGACGCCGAGCGAGGGATGACCAGGGGTACGTTCGAT
This sequence comes from Zea mays, assembly GCF_902167145.1. Lineage (NCBI taxonomy): Eukaryota > Viridiplantae > Streptophyta > Magnoliopsida > Poales > Poaceae > Zea > Zea mays. The sequence goes on along the minus strand of NC_050099.1, from coordinate 39,616,234 downwards.
ACATAACCAAGGCTCGGGCTGCGCTCCCGAGGTACCCTATGACATTTCCGAGACCAGCGGGAGCGATCTTGTAACGGAATCCCATCGGAGGGAGGCATCGAGCCCTCGGACCCCGTCGCCAGGGGACCGGGTCCGGCAGATCACCCGCAGGTACTTTTGGGCGTGCCTCTGGGCCCCTAGCCGACCCCCAACGAACGGGGCATGGACGTTCACTCGGATTACCCGCTTGCAGCTCACCGGAGACACCATGTTCGGTGCCCATCGAGGGTAACATGGCGCTCTCCCCCCCTCCTCCTTGCGGAAAGGCGACGTAGGGGCGTATGTAAAAAAGCCGAGTCTGTCCCTGATCGCCCTCTCGCTCTGTGCAGAAGCTCGGGGGCTGCTCTCGCAAACCCGGCTCCGGCCAAACCGTTGACAGCGTCAACATACCAGCCCGAGAACTTGGGCCCCGACCGTGCACCCGGGCTACGGCCTGCTCGCATGAGGGAACAACCAGACCAGCCGAAGCATTACGCAAGGCATTAAGACCTCGAAGGAGTGAAACCACTCCTCCGAGGCCTCGGGGGCTACACCCGGCGGGTGCGCTCGCGCGCACCCACCGGAACAAAATGCAACCGAGAAAGGCTGGTCCCCTTGCAAAAAAAGTGCGACGAAAGCCTCCAAGCGAGTGCTAACACTCCCTTCGAGGCTCGGGGGCTACTGTCGGGGACCATAATTAGGGGTACCCTCAAGACGCCTAATTCTCAGCTGGTAACCCCCATCAGCATAAAGCTGCAGAGGCCTGATGGGTGCGATTAAGTCAGGGATCAGTCCATACGAGCGACTCGATCACGCCTCGCCCGAGCCTAGCCTCGGGCAAGGGCAGCCGACCCTGAGGGGTTTCCGTTTCGCCCGAGGCCCCTCCTTTTAACGGCGGACACATCTCCGGCTCGCCCGAGGCCTTGCCTTCGCTAAGAAGCAGCCCTGACTAAATCGCCGCACCGACCGACCGAGTTGCAGGAGCATTTAACGCAAAGGTGGCCTGACACCTTTATCCTGACACGCGCCCTCCGGCAGAGCCGAAGTGACCGCCGTCACTTCGCCGCTCCACTGACTGGTCTGACAGAAGGACAGCGCCGCCTGCGCCACTCCGACTGCAGTGCCACTTGACAGAGTGAGACTGACAGGTAGTCAGGCCTTGCCAAAGGCGCCATAGGAAGCTCCGCCCGACCCAGGGCTCGGACTCGGGCTTAGCCCCGGAAGACGGCGAACTCCGCTCCGCTCGACCCAGGGCTCGGACTCGGGCTAAAGCCCCGGAAGACGGCGAACTCCGCTCCGCCCGACCCAGGGCTCGGACTCGGGCTAAAGCCCCGGAAGACGACGAACTCCGCTCCGCCCGACCCAGGGCTCGGACTCGGGCTAAAGCCCCGGAAGACGGCGAACTCCGCTCCGCCCGACCCAGGGCTCGGACTCGGGCTAAGGCCCCGGAAGACGGCGAACTCCGCTCCGCCCGACCCAGGGCTCGGACACGGGCTAAGACCCCGGAAGACGGCGAACTCCGCTCCGCCCGACCCAGGGCTCGGACTCGGGCTCAGCCCCAGAAGACGACGAACTCTGCTTCGCCCGACCCCAGGGCTCGGACTCCGCCCTGGCCTCTGCCGAACAACCTCCGCCTCGCCCGACCCAGGAGCTCGGGCTCGGCCTCGGCCATGGAAGACAGACTCGACCTCGGCTTCGGAGGAGCCTCCACGTCGCCCGACCTAGGGCACAGGCCCGCCACGTCCACAGGAAGCGCCATCATCACTCTACCCCGAGCCGACTCGGGCCACAGAGAACAAGACCGGTGTCCCATCTGGCTAGCTCCGCCAGATAGGCAATGATGGCGCCCCGCTAGCCCTGTGACGACGGCGGCTCTCAGCTCCCTTACGGAAGCAGGGGGACGTCAGCAAGGACTCAACCGCTCCGACAGCTGTCCCTCCGCCAGGCTCCATTGCTCCTCCGACAGCCACGACATCACACCAGCAGGGTGCCAAGATCTCTCCGGCTGCCACATTGGCATGTACTTAGGGCGCTAGCTCTCCCCCGCTAGACACGTAGCACTCTGCTACACCCCCATTGTACACCTGGATCCTCTCCTTACGCCTATAAAAGGAAGGACCAGGGCCTTCTTAGAGAAGGTTGGCCGCGCGGGGACGAGGACGGGGCAGGCGCTCTCTTGGGGCCGCTCGCTTCCCTCACCCGCGTGGACGCTTGTAACCCCCTACTGCAAGCGCACCCGACCTGGGCGCGGGACGAACACGAAGGCCGCAGGATTTCCACCTCTCTCACGCCCGTCTCCGGCCACCTCGCTTCCCCCCTACGCGCTCGCCCACGCGCTCGACCCATCTGGGCTGGGGCACGCGGCACACTCACTCATCGGCCTTAGGGACCCCCCGGTCTCGAGACGCCGACAGGCTTCAAATCTGAAATGTTAAAGATGGAACTAACCCGAAAATCTGGAGGCAACTCAGGTGGTAATCCAAGGGGTATCTCAGAGGGAAACACATCCATATACTCTTGCAAAAGGTTAGCAATAGCCAGTGGCAAAGCAATATACATATCATCAATGGAATAGAAAACATTTTTTGCACACTAAGGCATAACAAAGTCTAATAGAGGCATGTAACTCATCAAGATCAGATTTAGTGGCTAGCAAAGTAGGAGTTTTTAACTTAATAGGTTGCTGATTTTCAAAGTTCAAAACACCTTTTTGCTTAGCATTAGTCTTTTTCTCATGTTCAAAGTGGACCATTTCAGTGGGAGTCATAGGAAGCAACACAATTTTCTTTCCCTTATGCATGAAAGTATATTTATTAGATCTACCATGGTGAATAGCATCAATATCAAACTCCCAAGGACGTCCCAGTAAAAGAGAGCAAGCATCCATACTTACCACATCGAAATCAGCAAAGTCATGGTAAGAGCCAATAGAAAAATGCACCCTTGCTGTTTTTGTTACCTTGAACTTACCGCTGTTGTTAAACCATTGAATGTGATAAGGGTGGGGATGTTGTCGTGTGGTCAAGCCAAGCTTCTTGACCACCTCAACGTTCACCAAGTTGTTGCAGCTACCACCGTCAATGATGGTATGTACACGGCAGTCCTTGATGATGAGGAACATGTTGAAGAGGTTGTGGCGCTGTCTGTTGTCGTCGTCACTAGCCCTGGTACTCAAAGCTCGTTGCACAATCAAGGCCTTATAGGTCTCGGTCGCTGTTGTATCAAGAACCTCTTCATCACCATCATAAGTCTCTGCAATGTTAGCTCCAACAGTATCTTCATCTTCAACATCAGAAGCACTAACATACCCACCATCACCAGTAGCAATGTATGCCCGTTTGCTGGGGCAATCTCGCTGAATATGGCTAAGTCCCTGGCAGCGGAGGCACTTGATGTCGGAGGAGCGGCCTGTGGAAGAGGTGGTTGTAGCAGGTTTTGCTGCAACACCCGAAGGCACCAAGGACTTATTGTTGTCGTGTCCCTGTGATGCCGAAGGTGTGGTGCTGCGTGTGCCACTGGGGGAGGAAGATGTGGACGTCCATAAGCCCGAAGAGGATGACGCCTTGGCTGGCGCCGGTGGCTGGCGTGGCGCAAAAGTGTTGCTCCTACGCTGTTGACGACCCTTCAATTCTTTTTCTGCCAACATAGAAAGATGGAACAAGCGTTGTATAGAATGATATTCTTTATAATCAACAATATCCTGAATCTCCCGCCTCAATCCCCCGTAAAACCTAACCATTTGATCCTCTAGATCATCAACTACCCCACATCGTAGCATGCCTTTCTGAAGCTCCTGGTAGTATTCTTGTACCGACATGTCTCCCTGATCTAAGCGTTGCAATTTTTCGAAGATCACGTCTATAAGAAGGGGGAACAAAGCGAGCTCGCATCTCCTCTTTTAACACATTCCATGTTTGTGGTGCAACACGTGTGTTAACAAGTTTATTCCACCAAATGATAGCAAAATCTCTAAATTCACTAGTGGCTTGTCTAACCCTATGCTGCTCAGGAACAAGATCGGAATTAAATTTTTGTTCTCCCGTCATCTCCGAATCTAAGTAAGCTTCAGCATCATAAGAACCCATGAACGGTGGAATAGAGAACTTAATCTTAGCAAATGGATCATGGTATGGTTCAGGATTATGATGACGACGTCTACCATTACCTCCCATACCTTGTCGATTACGTGCGAGGCGTTGTCGCAGCGGTGCATAAACATCATCGTCGTCGTTGTCGTCGTCCACAGGAGAGTGAGCTGGGGCTGGAGTTGGTGGTGAGGGACGAGCCTCCAGTACGTCCATGCGTGTAACAAGTTCAGCAACTCTTCGATCAAGCTGCTCATAGGATGTCGCCGCAGAGTCCTGGTATTTTTTAAAAGCTTCAGTCATCGCGCGCATCATCTCCTTCAATTCCATCTGAGAGATACACTCATCGTCGTTAAGCTTAGGCCCCTTGTCCTTGTCCATTTGGTTCTTTGGTCCTGTCATTGTTAGCACAAAACAGAGACAAAAAGGCAACAAACAATGTGAACCCTACAACTATCTCTCAGGGTGGTGGTGGTGGAATACAAATTATGAAGCGTCTTACCCCACTCTTACAACGTTCTTACCAGCACTACAGGTGGCAAACAGTGACCGATGTGACTGTCCAACGAGCATGAGTGATTGCAAAGGAGTACCTGTTCTGCTCGAGAGAAAGCTGGAGTTCTGGGAAGGCTGACTATATATATATATATATATATATATATATATATATATATATATATATATATATATGGCACACAAGTCAGTAACAGATACCAATGCTGAATAAGTGTTACAAGTACTCGTCCTAATTGCTGGCCTAGAAAATATAATAGAACAGTTGGACCAAGGTACAAGAAAGGAGGTACAAGTATATGGGTGCAGCAAGAAAACAGGCTTAGGGCAAAATAATTACAAAGGTGTACAGAACACTGGCGTGGTTATGTGTTACCCTTCTTTTTTGCGGTTTTTTCAAAAAAAATTATATTTTTTATTTTGTAGCAGCACATAAGAAGATAACACACCAAGTTTCAGATTTTTTTATGCAATGACGCGTCCTCTGGAATTTCTGCAAGTTTGCCCTAAAATCGGAATAAATGTTTGGAAAATGAGAAGTCCTATTTCCAAGCCGAATTTGGGAATTTTAAAAACAACGAATCCATCAAAGCCAAAAAGAATCGGATGCCAAATTTAATTCTGTGCGATTTGAAAAAAATGGGCCCGATTCGAGTTCCGAGGCGAAAGTTATGGTCGTTTTAAGTTTGGACTCTGAATCAGGGTTTCTGGCGAGGTGTTGGAAGGGTGGGGGGTTCATTTTTTTTTGGATAGGGTCGGTTTTAGAGATAGGACCTATTTTGTGGATAGGGTCAGTTGTAGAGATAGTATCTATTTTGTGGATATGGTCGATTTTAGATATAAAATTTGTTTTGTGGGTATGGTCGGTTTAGATACAGGATCTGTTTTGTGGATAGGGTCGGTTTTAGAGAAATGATATGTCTTGTGGATAGAGTCGGTTTTAGAGATAGGATCTATTTTGTAGATATGGTCGGTTTTGTAGGATGGAAGCGGGTGGACACAATCAAACTGAACCAAAACAAATCTAAACCAGCAATCAAACTCAACCTAGAACACGAACTCAGAACTACAGACTCTAAAACTGAATTGTGCAAAGGCTAAGACGATGGTTTTAGGTCGCAATAAACTGATCGTAATTATTATTTTTTGGCTTTTTTATGGACTATGGGACAAAACAAAACTAATCTAAAGGTAGGATTATACCTCACGGGCAACATGTAAATCTGATACCAATTGATAGTAGTCACTGCCCGATCTTCCGTGAGATACGATAACTTGATTGAGTGGAGATCTCGACGTTGATGACTAAGGCTCCGAGCGAACGGTTCCTCGCAATCACTACACCACGGCTCCGTTAGTTATCACCCGTGACACACGAATGACCTCGCCACGAAGGCTTATCCCTGCAAGCGCAATCAAGAACACAAGCAAGAACAGAAAAGAAAAGCAACCAAAATTGTATTGATTATGGGATGGGGTCTCACAAACCGATGACGACGATACTGTTCGATGACAGAATTGATCTAAGAAAAATCCAAACCTAAATGTGGCGGCGGCTGCTGAATAAATAGAGTATTAGGGCGTGCGTGACCCCTGGACTCGCTCTAATGGGCTCCGACGCGATACACGGCCCAACGGCCCAACAGACGGTGTCGCAGCACTAAAACAGAATCTGAACGCTGACTTGTTTTGACGATTCTCGTTGACTCCGGATGAATTTTAGGGTGGAACCAGTTGGGTTGGTTAGATAATCTCCTTATCTTTCCAACCGTATCAAGTCCGTCGCAATCGGAGTCCGGATGCATTCTGGGCGTCCATTTTAGTGCAGACTGGTCCTGGAACCCGAGATGGAGTCGTAGCCGAGTCGGACTTGATCTCCTTCCTGTTGTGGCCGCCCTTGCTGCTCCTCCTCAACACCTTGGCCTTTCCCAAGTCCTTACTGGTCCTCTCCAAGGTACCTAATCATCGAAACATCCATGGCCCCAAGCGTAAGCTCTGAAACACAATTGACTAGGGTAGAACGTACCTGAAGATTTAGCTATCGTGCACGAGATCGTGTTATCGGTCTATTCATTGTATGTATAGAAGTGATGTCCTCATCAACATATAGGAACCGAACCTGAACCCGAAAACCCGAATAGATCGACAATTCGATCTATTCGGGTTCGGTTTTCGGTTTTAAAATGCCCACCCCTAGTCTAGATCAATGTAACAACATAGGCTACCTAGAGGGCATTTTAAATTATGAATTAAGAAAAAAGTGAGATCATATGAATTAACAACACGGACATCAAAGCCTGGTTTTAACTTGTAATGAATGGGGGCTTAGTGTGGTGTTTCATGGCAACAAGGAAGAGTTTCTTAGGAAGATGAACGTAAGGTTATCTACAATCATACTACTCTGAATTTTTAATCTAAAAATAATATTATATCCTTGTCAACTAAATTCTTTACATTATATCACAGTACTCCGCAGTCATGTTTCAAGTTCGTTGTAACTTTAATCTGTCTGTGACTGCGGCATGCGGCTTCTACAAAATTTTGTCTTTATAGCTTAAAGTTGCAGAGCAATCGAACATACATGATCGATCTCAACCTTATACCAACTATCATATATAATATTATTTCTTTTCAATTTTCTTTATTTTCTTACTCAACTATCTCCTGTTTATTGTACTGATGTTGTACGACGAGCAGGAGGGTTGTAAACTCTGAAATAGCGTTTCTTCTGCTTGCTCTAGTTCTGCAGTACTACCTCCGTTCACAAAGATATAACACCGTTGTTTTTTTTTCGAAAATTTTGACCACTCGTCTTATTCAAAATATTTATTAAAAAATTATAAAAATTTAAGTCAAACACAAGCTATAAAAAAATAAATAATAACTAATTATTTATGAACCGAGAGAGTAGTATTTACGGTACGCCACTGAAGTAACTGCATGATTATAGCATTTGCTCTAGCGTTTGTCATTGCGGCTAGCGTTTATAGCATTTGCTTTAGTTGCATTATTTTTAGATGTCCCTTAAAACTAATTTTTAGGAGTAATTTTCTGGAGAGCTCTTAGAGATACTCAAAGAGAACTACCATCCAGAAAATCACTATACATGCTTAGAGACGGAACAACAACAATGCAGCATGTGGCCAAAATCTTATTATCAGAATGCTGCATTCTCCATGTGACTGCATTCTCCATGTGACCATGTATAAAATTATGAAGTTTTTTTTTTTTAAAAAAAAAACTCCTATATAGCTTTTACCAAAAAAGTGTTTCAATACAAGCATGGAGAATGTGAATTGAGCTTAGATAAAAACTAAAACTGCATGAAGTCACGATTAGTTAATATTTGATTGATAATGGAGGAATATATGCCTATGAGACACTAGTTCATGGAAAGGTGGTAACCCTAACAGTTGACACACACACAAAAAAAACTTTTCAGCAAAACTGAAACGTGTGATGGCGGCCATTGGCCAATTCATGTATATGGAAGCAGCTGCTTATCAGCAACATGCTCTGAAAAGAAGCAAATCACTATTGCTGGCTCTTTTATGAATCAAATTACAAGTAGCAGTGACATGGACCAAGAGAAGGAAGTAAATGTGGAGCAACAAGGAATAATCCAATCCAATGAGACTGCTGGACAATTGGACTAGTCGATTGACTAAACCACAGGTCCAAAATCGCTATCTTCACAAGCGAGCAAGTTTTTGGACAATCCCATTGCATGAAATTGAAATGGGAAGACTGGCAATCAACACAACACGGGTAGGCAACAAACATTAGAAATCCTAAAGCAGGCCAATGAAATTTCCAGATTCCAATACAACCTATGACCCAAACAAAAGTAGCACTAGATCAGCATGAATACATAAGCCAGTGCAGATCATAGCAGAGATTCGTTACCAGGCAAGCCAAAATCAGTGACAAAGGAGGCAGACCCACACTTTACATTACAGGTAGCTAAGCAAAAGCACCATCAGCCAGATCTACTAATAATTAATCGTTGATTGGTTGATAATCACACAGCAACCATTATCCGTTTTATCCGAACAGTCTCGGAACGAAGAGGAGGCCAGATTGAATTCAAATGAGCCAGCCATAGAAGGGAAACAAAATGAAATCACGGGGATGGAAGACGAAGTTATTACAGACGAAGAGCGCGCGAGGGTGGATCGGCGGAATGGAGACTCGGAGGGGACGGGATCATTTGGCGACGATGCGGCGGATGAAGTCGTCGTAGCGGATGGTGCCGTCGGGCGCGACGTCGACCTCGCGGATCCACTCGTCGAACTCGTGCACCTCGAGCTTCTCTCCGATGGAGGTGAGGACGTGGCGGAGGTCGGCGACGGCGACGGTGCCGGAGCCGTCCTTGTCGAGGACGCGGAAGGCGTCGCGGAGCGGGCGGTCGAAGGGCTCGGGCCTGAGGTGGGCGCGCATGAGGCCGAGGAAGCGCGGGAAGTCGAAGGGCGCCGTGAGCTTCTCCTGCGCGGCGATGTCCCGGAGCTGCGCCTGGGTTGGGTTCCCGCCGAGGGAGCGCATGAGGACGCCCAGCTCCGTGGGAGCGATGCGGCCGTCCCCGTCCGTGTCGAACAGCGTGAAGGCCTCCCGCATCGAGGCGATCTGCTCCTCTGTCAGGTCCTTGCCGCCCATCGCCGCCGCTGGGGTCGTCGGATCGGGGAGCCTGAAGGGGGAAGGAGAAAAGGAGAGGAGAGGCGTGTGGCCGTGTGGGCAAGGGCAACTGATTTGGGTGGTCTGGTGGTCGCCGGTGTGGGCGGGTGTCGGGAACAGAACACACCACACACCTTGTCCCGTCTTGTCTCGTCTGGGTGGGCTCGTGGTGGACTTGGGAGGTGCTGGACGAGGCCCACGAAAGGCGAGCCTTTTCATTTTTACATTTTTTTTTAAAAAGTAAAATTTTTAAAACTAGAGAAAATTGGATTCATGCCCTCAAAAGAACCAAATTTGAGATATATATCATTAAAAGAATTTACTTCAGATATATACCATTGAAAGGTGTAAGTTTTTAGCTGCTTAGCTGTGAACTCCACGTTAACTGAGAGTATGACGTCGGGGAGGTAGGTCTGGGAGGTTGGGAAGCACGCCCGTCCAGGTGACCACCGAGGAGATAGGGCAGCACTGTCATTTCCTATATATAAAAGCTGGTAGAAAACGTGGCTTCCTAACCTATCCACATCGTTGGAAATGTCCGTAGTCATTCATTCGTGGATGCTCACATTCGTCGCGTGCTCTCTCGTGCGTCCGTCGTTTTCATCGCCTCTGGACACTTCCACCTTCTACCGCACCGTCATGTATTGTGAAGCTTCCAGCAGGTGCTCCACCCCTCCCCTCTCTGATAAACGCTGTCGCCCGCCATTCCCCCATCCATCCATTTCATCTAAACGCTGCCGACAGGGTGTTGTTCTTGGCCAGGAGCCCTATGCTCCCTGCACTTTCCTGCCATGGCACGCTAGAGATCCATCCCCCTCCCATCCACGTGAACCAATGCGAGGAGACCATCCCCTCTTTCTCAAACGCCCCCCCTCCCGCTGTTGGGGCACCCCCCGACCTAGGGCTCACGGGCGAGCGCCCCTAGCGACCCGAGACACCTCCCTCTCTCCATGTGGCCTGACTGTGATTTGGGCGTGGCTTGCAGCCCTCCTTGCCGGTGACCCGAGGCTTGCGTGCAAGCGCCGAACGGATGAATCAAGTGTAGGGCCTTCGCCACCATGTCATAAAATCAGTTAACTATTTTTCCACTTAGTCTACTTGCTTCATCTCGATTTTCCATATTTCTGATATGCTTATGTTTGCTGAGTCTTTCTGTAGAAATCTTTATGAGACTATTGAAAGGTATCGTAAATCACTTAAGAAAAGACAATCTGGTGAGTATTCTTTATTTCGGAAGTACAATATTATTTTATTAATTGCGTTGACTAGAATCCTTATGAGCTTCAATATCTTGCATATGTTTTGCAGTTGCACACATCAATGCATGCCGATATTCTTCATGAAAAGCATTTGCAATAAAATTTTAGTTGATGTAGATTTATTCTTATGAGTTATGACATTCCAGTTTGTTCTTTCTATACAAAGCAAATCTTCCTCCAATATTCCAAGCGTAATACAAAAAATTCTTAGCAGCTTAACAAAATGAAAAAAGTGCAGTAGCTAAATTGTATATTTTCCTGGCAATGTATTTCCTACCAAGTAGGTTTACAAGGTTTATTGCTTTAGTTATAATTTTGAAAACTTAATCTGAGGAATGGATCCTGTGTGCTAGAGAAGTATTTTTTTAAGGAATGGATCCTCAACGAAATGGACACCCTTACAATAGGTGACCTTTTTTAGCAATTTCTTTTTCTAAATTACAATGTTTAGCTGTCTATGTGAAATGTTAGCAAAGGTTATGTTGTATCCTTATTGGTTTAAATGTTTCTCCTTAATAACCAATCCTTACTTTGGAAACATATTATTCTCTTTGAATTTCACTATGTGTTCATTGATCACCACCTTGCAGGATGACAAGGATGAGTACAACGAAAATAGGAGATCTGATGGAAAATGGGGTGATTCAAGAAGTCGACTAAATGGAAGTTACTCCGATCATCAAAGTAATAATGGTACCTACTTGCTTACTAGAGAAAAGCTTCGAGTGTTTCCTCAGAGTGTTTTGGAATCCTTGATTGGATATGTCGCTATATGATGAAGAACATCTCATCTGTTGCAATGTTCCACTTCCACGGTCTTCTCCCTGTTAGCTCTCACGTCCCTTTCTCATTCCCCTTCATGAAGAGCTACCATCCCTCTGCATCGCCTCTTTGTTGAGTCTGGTTGGTCGAAAGGATTATGAAAGTTGAATGTGCTCAGGAGTCAGGATATCTAATTGTTTCTTCAGGTAAGTATTCTTGGAGACCATATTGTCTATTAGTTTATTCCCTAGTGTGTGGGTTCGAATATGGTGGAAGCTGGACCTGTATTGGTAGCCCTCATGGTTCTCTTGCAGTAGATAATGCAGATTTCATATTTTTCCATAATTGTTATTACCTAAGCACCAAAGCTGCCCTCCCATTTAGCGGCATTAGATTCTCATTCATGCAAGAGATGACCCTCAGTGACCAATTGAAACGGCTATCCTATCATAGATTAATTGATCCAGGTTGCATACATGGAGTTCCTTCATGGTTCAAGCAATTAAATAGCCATAAAGTTAGCAAAAAGAATATGGTTTTCCTATCCCTGCATCCTGGTATGCTTCCTGTCAGACTTTCAAAATTTTCACTACTACAGTACTACTACATCCTAGATTACAAGACGTTTCATTTTTTCAAGATACATAGCATTTGCTATGCACATAGATATACAATACGTCTACATATATAGTTAAAGCAATGCATCTAGAAAATTCAATTTGTTTTATGATTTGGAATGGAGGAAGTAACAGTTTGCAGTATGAATTCACATGGACCACATGATAATTACATGAGGAGATTTATCTCTGACCTCGCTCTCCTAGGGGAGGAGCCGGGAGAGAGAGGGGGATCTCCACTCATCAGCCTGACACTCGCTCCAAACGCTCGGTGTCGGATCCTCCGTGCTCCTGCACCACCCTCCCCTCGGCAGCGTTCCTCCTCCTCCACCCACCCACCCACCCACCCACCCAGTGGAATGGGAAGAGATCCACCCGAGAGTTGGTGGATTGGTTTCTTCCTCTATTAGTAAGTGATTCCTGGTCGGCCTTTGACTGGATGGATTAGTTTTGGTTCCTTTGTTGCCAGGCGAACCAAATCTTGCTCCTCGGACTTTCCAGCACTATATCCTACACGTGCTGCTCTATTTAAGTACCTTAAGATGACCACAATATTTTTATGGACTACTGAGCCCTTTCTCTGCTTTTAAGAATTGGTTGTCTTCATGTGTCATTAGTGGTTTTGAGTCCAACCTTAAAGTAATTGTCGCTTCAAAATATCCATCTAGCATTTTGTGAAAGCACTCACTCTGTTCAACAAGCATCAAATTGGAAAATGACACATCATATTACAGCAGTAATTTCAGTATTTGATACAAGGATCTCCCTCAAATTTGCTGATATAGCTAAGAAGATAATGCTGGTAGGTAATAGTTTCTTTTATTTTCAGTATTTCTGGTGGACTTTGAATGGTAGAGCATCCAAATTTTCCCCTCTTTTGTTGCAGATCCTAATCTTTCGTAGCCATGATGGTAGATAATAGTTTCTTTTATTTTTATAATTTCTGTTGAACTTTGAATGGTGGTTCATGCAGTTTCCCCCTTTTGTTGTAGACCCTAATCTTTTGTAGCCATGATGGTTTATTTTTTCTAGGGTATGTTTTGTTATAGGGTACTAGGTCACCAGATGTTGCAACTTGCAAGTGATAATTGTATTCTTAAATGTCATCCCTTTCTGCCCATTGATTATGTCTTATTGTTTTCATTCAAAGAGAGCTGCAGCTGCCCATTAATCGATATGTTGTCCTCTCCTCCATATGTTTAGTTTTGAATATGGAGGACACCAATTCTACTACATGTGGTGCACCTAAAGAGAGTCAAAATTATATTGAAACAGGTTTGTAAAATTACCTGAACGTCAGCAGATTACTTCTTAGGCATGACAAAAGTGGAAATTATATTCTGGATGGCAATACATTGTGAACACATAGGTGTGATCAAGCAAAATGTGAGTTGATGGTTTTAATGTATACTGCTCAATGCTGATCATTCTAATTGTCTTAGATATCATCGTTATGTTATCTTAATACCTTTGTATATATTATCTTTATTTTTTATATATTCATTTTGATATGATGTTAACAAAACAGCACGCGCAGAGCGCGCGTCAAACACTAGTGGAGCATACCATTACCATCAGGGAGTTCGAGACCAGGGAAGTGCGGAGGTGGCCGCAAGCGCTTGCCGCTCGCTCGCCACTGCCTCATTTGGCATGGCCACATGCTTAAAGAACCACACGACACCCACAACTTTTCAAAACGTATGTCTGATCCATATTAATATTTAATAATAGTCAATGTTATAGGTTCACTTTAATGTTATGTTGTACTAGTACTTTAGTACAATGCCAAGAGTTCAAGGAACAGTTCAATCAACTTAAATAGGTGAATCATTAGTGCATCTATTGAGAAGCTGAGAAAAGGATGAAGTACTGTCACACGCACGCGCCGCCGGCCGTGGCCGTGGTAGATCGGACCTTGGTACAAATATTTCTCTCTAACGGTTGGACATTTTGCCTAGAGTGATGACCCCGTCCATTACTATCGTACGTTACTGGTCGTTTCATGTATTATGGCTAGTAACGGACGAGTTGTAATGGCTGTCAGCTATTAACGGCCATCACTGATGGCGTCAGTTTCTGGCTGGCTGTAACAATAGCTCTGATGGCGACTGTTACTGTCCTTTGGCCTCCCTATGTGTATAACTGTATATATATGGAGGAGGTGAGGCTGCTTCTGGTTACAACAGAACACGTACAAACATTCTCAGACACGTTGCGTACAACCCATCCCTGTCCCACCTTATGCGAGCACAGAGAGTGTGGGATAGCAGGCCTCTGAAATCGCCATCCGCAGAGCTACACTTGCACGGGTGTGCGGACGATCAGGTTTTTGGGGAGCGTACTCGTGATTGCTCGCTTCGTCCACTCGACCAGCACTGATCAAGTTCCTCGTCGCCGGTGTCGTTCGAGGGATTGCACTGCGTACATCTGCCTGCGTCGACTATGTACGACTACATCGAACATACACATGAGATGTCTCGTATGAATGGAGCCACTGATGCCTTGAGCATCGGTCCCTCCGCAGGGTACAATCTATTCTTTGTATTTATGTATATTTTACTGTTGTTTACTGCTAATGTGAGTAGTGATACACATATGCACATACATGTCATCACATACATCACCGTGGTTTTCTGGATTAAATTAAAACTGAAAATGCATATTTCTGTAACAATCCAAAAACCTGATATTAGGCATTTTTCTGTTAGCGGTTTTGCTGCTGCGTTAAAACCAAATGAACCTTTTGATGGGACATTTTATAAGAGGTGGCATAGTAAGATGATACTGTGGTTGGCTGCAATGAACTGCTATCATGCCGCATAGGGGAAACCTGAATAGTTCACTTATGAGGAGGAGAGAATGTTCGACATTGTCGATAACCTGTTTCGAGGCGCCATGATTGGCGCTTTTGCCAACAAGTATGTTGATTCTTATCTAACGTGCACATCTGCAAAAGAGATATGGGATGCATTAGATGAGAAGTTCGGTGTTTCTGATGCTGGTAGCGAGTTGTATATCATGGAGCAGCTGTTTGATTACAAGATGGTTGAGAACCGTCCTATAGTCGAATAGGCTCATGAAATACAGGCGCTGGCTAAGGAACTCGAACAGTTCCCATGTGTCTTGCCAAAAAAGTTTGTGGCTGGCGGTATTATCGCTAAGCTGCCACCTTCTTGGATGGATTTTGCTACCACTCTAAAACATAAGAGGCAAGATTTTAGCGTGGATGGGTTTATTGGGTCTCTTGATGTTGAGGAGAGGGCGAGAGCAAAAGACACTCGAGGAAAAGGAGTTGAGACTCCTACTGCCAATGTGGTACAAAAGAAGAACTCCAATGCATCACATAATAATAAAAGGAAGAACAAGCAACAGAATGTCACGAAGCCCAAATAGACAACCTCGTTTAAAAGGAAGAACAAAGGAGCTGGTTGCTTTGTTTGCGGGATTACTGATCACTGGGCAAGCGCGTGTCCAGACCGCAAATTTAATCAAGAGAAAAAACCAGCTCAAGAGAAGAAAACAGTAAACGTGGTTGTTAGCGAGACCGCAGAAGGAACATCAAGGTATGTGAAAGTCGCCTAGAGGGGGGGGGGGTGAATAGGCAAATCTGAAATTTATAAAGTTTAAGCACAACTACAAGCTGGGGTTAGCGTTAGAAATATATTCGAGTTCGAAAGAGAGGGGGGAAACAAATCACAAGCAAATAAGAGCAGATGACACGGTGATTTGTTTTACCGAGGTTCGCTTCTTGCAAACCTACTCCCCGTTGAGGTGGTCACAAAGACCGGGTCTCTTTCAACCTTCTCCCTCTTTCAAATGGTCACCTAGACCGAGTGAGCTTTTCTCTTCAATCAAACGGGACACTTAGTCCACTACAAGGACCACCACAACTTGCTGTCTCTTGCTTTGATTACAATTGAGTTGAGAACAAGAAAGGAGGAAGAAGAAAAGCGATCCAAGCGCAAGAGCTCAAAAGAACACGACAAAAACTCTCTCTTCTAGTCACTAATGCTTTGAGTGGAGTTTGGGACTTGGAGACATTTTGATTCACTCTATTTGTGTCTTGTATTGAATGCACTAGCTCTTGTATTGAATGTGTTGGCTGAAAACTTGGATGCCTTGAAGTGTTGGTGGTTGGGGGTATTTATAGCCCCAACCACCAAAGTGGTCGTTGGGGAAGGCTGCTGTCGAAGGGCGCACCGGACAGTCCGGTGCGCCAGCCACGTCACCCAACCGTTAGGGTTCGACCATTGGAGCTCTGACAAGTGGGGCCACCGAACAGTCCGGTGGTGCACCAGACAGTCACTGTTCACTGTCCGGTGCGCCATCTGTGCCTGCTCAGACTTCTGCGTGCGCAGTCCGCGCACTGTAGCTCACTGTTCACCTTTTGCAGACGACCGTTGGCGTTGTAGCCATTACTCCACTTGGCACACCGGACAGTCCGGTGCTACACCGGACAGTCCAGTGAATTATAGCGGTGAGGCAATCCCAGAAACCCGAAGCTAGCAAGTTGGGAGTCGATCTCCCTGGTGCACCGGACACTGTCCGGTGGCACACGGGACAGTCTAGTGCGCCAGACCAGGGCTGCCTTCAGTTGTCTTTTGCTCTTTTTATTTGAACCCTTTCTTGGACTTTTTATTGGTTTGTGTTGAACCTTTGGCACCTGTAGAACTTATAATCTAGAGCAAACTAATTAGTCCAATTTATTTGTGTTGGGCAATTCAACCACCAAAATCATTTAGGAAAAGATTTGACCCTATTTCCCTTTCAATCTCCCCCTTTTTGGTGATTGATGCCAACACAAACTAAAGCAAATATATAAGTGCAGAATTGAACTAGTTTGCATAAGGTAAGTGCAAAGGTTACTTGGAATTAAACCAATTTATACATTCATAGGATATGCATGGATTGCTTTATTTCTTTTAACATTTTGGACCACGCTTGCACCACTAGTTTTGTTTTTGCAAATTCTTGGAAAACTCTTTTCAAAATCCTTTTGCAAATAGTCAAAGGTATATGAATGAGATTTCGAGAAGCATTTTCAAGATTTGAAATTTTCTCCCCCTGTTTCAAATGCTTTCCCTTGACTTAACAAAACTCCCCCTCAATGAAATTCTCCTCTTAGTGTTCAAGAGGGTTTTACCAATTGAGATAGAATTTTCAAAGATACCAATTGAAAAACATTTAAAGAACTTAAACTTGTTTCAAATTTTATTGAAATTAGCGTGGTGGTGCGGTCCTTTTGCTTTGGGCTAATACTTTCTCCCCCTTTGCAATGAATCGCCAAAAACGGATACTTGTGAGTGAAATATAAGCCCTTTCATTACTTTCTATCCCTTTGGCAAACAATATATGAGTGAAGATTATACCAAATTGGAGAGCGGTGCGGAGTGACGGCGAAGGATAGATAATTTGATGGAGTGGAGTGGAAGCCTTGTCTTCGCCGAAGAACTCCATTTCCCTTTCAATCTATGACTTAACATGAAATACACTTGAAAACCACATTAGTCATAGCACATGAAAGAGATATGATCAAAGGTATATAAATGAGCTATGTGTGCAAAATATCAATCAAAATTCCTAGAATCAAGAATGTTTAGCTCATGCCTAAGTTTGGTAAAAGTTTTCTCATCTAATGGCTTGGTAAAGATATCGGCTAATTGTTCTTTGGTGCTAACATACGCAATCTCGATATCCCCCTTTGTTGGTGATCCCTCAAAAAGTGATACCGAATGGCTATGTGCTTAGTGCGGCTATGCTCAACGGGATTATCCGTCATGCGGATTGCACTCTCATTATCACATAGGAGAGGAACTTTGGTTAATTTGTAACCATAGTCCCATCCAAAGCAATTGCGCGCAACAATGGCCTGCGGCAATGTACTCAGCTTCGGCGGTAGAAAGAGCTACATAATTTTGTTTCTTTGAAGCCCAAGACACCAGAGATCTTCCCAAGAATTGGCAAGACCCTGATGTGCTCTTTCTATCAATTTTACACCCTGCCCAATCAGCATCTGAATAACCTATTAAATCAAAAGTGGATCCCTTGGGGTACCAAATACCAAACTTAGGTGTATGAACTAAATATCTCAAGATTCGTTTCACGGCCTGAGAGCACCTAGAGGGGGGGGGTGAATAGGTGATCCTGTAATACTTCAAAATCTTAAGCCACAAAACTTGATTAATTATTAGCACAGTAATTTGCCAAGTGGCTAGAGAAGGATCTCAACACAACACAATAACCAAGAGATATCAATCACAGAGATGGCACAGTGGTTATCCTGTGGTTCGGCCAAGACCAACGCTTGCCTACTCCACGTTGTGGCGTCCCAACGGACGAGGGTTGCAATCAACCCCTCTCAAGCGGTCCAAAGACCAACTTGAATACCACGGTGTTGCTTTGCTTTTCTTAATCCCACTTGCGAGGAATCTCCACAGCTTGGAGCCTCTCGCCCTTTCAAAAGATGTTCACAAAGAATCACGGAGCAAGGGAGGGATCAACAACTCACACACGACACAAAGATCACAGCGAATACGCACACACAAAACCAAGACTTGAGCTCAAGTGACTAGCACACTAGAACGGAGCTCAAATCACTAGAATGTCGAACAAGTGCGCAAGAATGTAGTGTGAGTGATCAACAATGCTCAAGGGATGCTTGGTGTTCTCCTCCATGCGCCTAGGGGTCCCTTTTATAGCCCCAAGGTAGCTAGGAGCCGTTGAGCACAAATCTGGAAAGCCATTCTTGCCTTCTGTCATCGGGTGCACCGAACAGTCCGGTGCACACCGGACACTGTCCGGTGCCCGATTTCCTTCCTAAAATGGCGCGGCCGACCGTTGCAGATCTGGGAGCCGTTGGCGCACCGGACATGTCCGGTGCACACCGGACAGTCCGGTGCCCCCTCCCGACCGTTGGCCCGGCCACGTGTCGCGCGCAGATTCCGCGGCCGACCGTTGGCCCGGCCGACCGTTGGCTCACCGGACAGTCCGGTGAATTTTAGCCGTACGCCGTCGGCGAATTCCCGAGAGCGGCCACTTCACGCCGAGTCAGCCTGGCGCACCGGACACTGTCCGGTGCACCACCGGACAGTCCGGTGTGCTAGACTGAGCTGAGTCTTGGCTGTACACAGCCAAGCCTTTTTCACCTCTTTTCTTTTCTTCTTCTTTCTGTTTCTAACACTTAGACAAGTATATTAGTACACAAAACCAATGTACTAAGGCTTAGAAACATACCTTTACTCTTGATTTGCACTTTGTCCATCCATGAGCATAAATTCACATTTAAGCACTTATGTTGGCACTCAATCACCAAAATACTTAGAAATGGCCCAAGGGCACATTTCCCTTTCAATCTCCCCCTTTTTGGTGATTTATGCCAACACAACATAAAGCAACTAGAACAAGTGCAATATCACTTCAAATAAAACTCAAATTTATTTTGATTCAATTTTGGCATATATGGATCATCCTTTGCCACCACTTGGTTTGTTTTTGCAAATCAAACTCAAATCTCTATCTCTAAGTCAAACACACATGTTGAAGCATAAATAGAGTCATTCCAAAAGAGATTGGTCAAAGATTTCAAAAACTCCGCCTATTTCCCATAATCAACACTTCTCCCCACAAGAGGCCAACTTTTGACAAAAGAGACAATGCAAGAGTTTTGACAAAACAAAAAGCTCTATTTTACTATTTTCAAAATTTCTCAAGTGGTAGCTGATCCATTTATTGCTTTGGCCTTTATTTTCTCCCCCTTTGGCATCAAGCACCAAAACGGGATCAATCTTGGCCCGATAACCCCATTGCCTCACCAAAATCTTCAATTAAGAGCAAATGGCAATAAGAGTTCATGAGATGAACTTGGAATAAGTTACCCTCTCATCGGAGTGCAGTGGAAGTCTTTCATGGTCCAAGTCCACCTTTTCCCTTTCAATCCTCCTTCGAGACTAAATCATCAAACTCAAGCACATGGTTAGTCTCAAAGGGTCAAGTTGTAACACATCTCCCCCTAAACATGTGCATCACTTTGCAACGGACTTGTGAGGTCCAGGGAGTGTTTGTACAACTTGAGCACCACAATAAGCAACAAAATGCAGAAGGAACATGATCAAAGGCATAAACACAAGTATGCTATAAATCAATCCAAGTTCCGCGAATCTAAGACATTTAGCTCACTACGCAACCTGCAAAAGGTCTTCTCATCTAGAGGCTTGGTAAAGATATCGGCTAGCTGGTTCTCGGTGCTAACATGAAACACTTCAATATCTCCCTTTTGCTGGTGGTCTCTCAAAAAGTGATGCCGGATGTCTATGTGCTTTGTGCGGCTGTGCTCAACAGGATTTTCCGCCATGCGGATAGCACTCTCATTATCACATAGGAGTGGGACTTTGCTCAGATTGTAGCCAAAGTCCCAGAGGGTTTGCCTCATCCAAAGCAGTTGCACGCAACACTGTCCTGCGGCAACGTACTTGGCCTCAGCGGTGGATAGGGCAACGGAGGTTTGTTTCTTAGAGTTCCATGACACCAGGGACCTTCCTAAGAATTGGCATGTCCCCGATGTACTCTTCCTATCGACCTTACATCCAGCATAGTCGGAGTCTGAGTATCCAACCAAGTCAAAGGTAGACCCCTTTGGATACCAGAGCCCGAAGCAAGGCGTAGCAACCAAATATCTAAGAATTCGCTTCACCGCCACTAAGTGACACTCCTTAGGATCGGATTGAAATCTAGCACACATGCATACGCTAAGCATGATATCCGGTCTACTAGCACATAAATAAAGTAAAGACCCTATCATTGACCGGTATGCTTTTTGATCAACGGACTTACCTCCTTTGTTGAGATCGGTGTGTCCGTCGGTTCCCATCGGAGTCTTTGCGGGCTTGGCGTCCTTCATCCCAAACCACTTTAGCAGATCTTGCGTGTACTTCGTTTGGGAGATGAAAGTGCCGTCCTTGAGTTGCTTCACTTGGAACCCAAGGAAGTAGTTCAACTCGCCCATCATCGACATCTCGAATTTCTGCGTCATTACCCTGCTAAACTCTTCACAAGACTTTTGGTTAGTAGAACCAAATATTATGTCATCGACATAAATTTGGCACACAAAAAGATCACCGTCACAAGTCTTAGTGAAAAGAGTTGGATCGGCTTTCCCAACCTTGAAAGCATTAGCAATTAAAAAGTCTCTAAGGCATTCATACCATGCTCTTGGGGCTTGCTTAAGTCCATAGAGCGCCTTAGAGAGCTTACACACGTGGTCGGGGTACCGTTCATCCTCGAAGCCAGGGGGTTGCTCCACGTACACCTCCTCCTTGATTGGCCCGTTGAGGAAAGCGCTCTTCACATCCATTTGGAACAACCTGAAAGAATGGTGAGCGGCATATGCTAGCAAGATACGAATTGATTCTAGCCTAGCCACAGGAGCAAACGTCTCCTCAAAGTCCAAACCTGCGACTTGGGCATAACCTTTTGCCACAAGTCGAGCCTTGTTCCTCGTCACCACCCCGTGCTCATCCTGTTTGTTGCGGAACACCCACTTGGTTCCCACAACATTTTGCTTGGGACGAGGCACCAGTGTCCAAACTTCATTGCGCTTGAAGTTGTTGAGTTCCTCCTGCATGGCCAATACCCAATCCGGATCTAGCAAGGCCTCCTCTACCCTGAAAGGCTCAAAAGAAGAGACAAAGGAGTAATGCTCACAAAAATTAACTAATCGAGATCGAGTAGTTACTCCCTTGCTAATGTCACCCAAAATTTGGTCGACGGGATGATCCCTTTGAATCACCGCTCGAACTTGGGTTGAAGGTGCCGGTTGCGCTTCTTCCTCCATCACGTGATCATCTTGTGCTCCCCCTTGATCACACGCCTCCTTTTGATGAACCTGTTCATCGTCTTGAGGTGGAGGATGCACCGTTGTTGAGGAAGAAGGTTGATCTCGTTCATCTTGTTCCTGTGGCCGCACTTCTCCAATCGCCATGGTTCGTATAGCGACCGTCGAAACATCTTCTTCATCTACATCATCACAATCAACAACTTGCTCTCTTGGAGAGCCATTAGTCTCATCAAATACAACATCGCTAGAGACTTCAACCAAACCCGATGATTTGTTGAAGACTCTATACGCCTTTGTATTTGAGTCATAACCTAACAAAAACCCTTCTACAGCTTTGGGAGCAAATTTAGAATTTCTACCCTTCTTCACTAGAATGTAGCACCTGCTCCCAAATACACGAAAGTAAGATACATTGGGTTTGTTACCGGTTAGTAGCTCATACGAAGTCTTCTTGAGGAGACGATGAAGGTAGACCCGGTTGATGGCGTGGCAAGCCGTGTTCACGGCTTCCGACCAAAAACGCTCGGGGGTCTTGAATTCTCCAAGCATCGTCCTTGCCATATCGATTAACGTCCTGTTCTTCCTCTCTACCACACCATTTTGCTGTGGTGTGTAGGGAGCGGAGAACTCGTGCTTGATCCCTTCCTCCTCAAGGAACTCCTCCACTTGAAGGTTCTTGAACTCGGACCCGTTGTCGCTCCTTATCTTCTTCACCTTGAGCTCAAACTCATTTTGAGCTCTCCTTAGGAAGCGCTTGAGGGTCCCTTGGGTTTCAG
Source organism: Zea mays (assembly GCF_902167145.1). Taxonomy (NCBI): domain Eukaryota; kingdom Viridiplantae; phylum Streptophyta; class Magnoliopsida; order Poales; family Poaceae; genus Zea; species Zea mays. Next base: position 39,593,701 of record NC_050099.1, on the reverse strand, counting down.
ACTTATCTTGCAAAAAGAACACCCAAGTGAAGTGGGAAAAGTCATCAACAATAACTAGACCATACTTACTTCCTCTTATGCTCAGATAGGCGACGGGTCCGAAGAGGTCCATATGTAGCAGCTCCAGGGGTCTTGATGTTGTCATCACATTTTTGGTGTGATGAGAGCCTCCCACTTGTTTCCCTGCTTGACAAGCTGCACAAGGTCTATCTTTTTCGAAATGAACATTGGTTAGACCTATCACATGTTCTCCCTTTAGAAGCTTGTGGAGGTTCTTCATCCCCACATGTGCTAAGCGGCGATGCCACAGCCAGCCCATGCAAGTCTTAGCCATTAAGCATGCATCTAGACCGGCCTCTTCTTTTGCAAAATCAACTAGGTAAAGCTTGCCGTCTAGTACACCCTTAAAAGCTAGTGAACCATCACATCTTCTAAAGACAGACACATCTATATTTGTAAACAAACAGTTATATCCCATATTGCATAATTGACTAACAGATAGCAAATTATATCCAAGAGACTCTACTAAAAACACATTAGAGATAGAGTGCTCATTTGAGATTGCAATTTTACCTAACCCTTTTACCTTGCCTTGATTCCCATCACCGAATATTATTGAATCTTGGGAATCTTTGTTTTTGACGTAGGAGGTGAACATCTTCTTCTCCCCCGTCATATGGTTTGTGCATCCGCTGTCAATAATCCAGCTTGAACCCCCGGATGCATAAACCTGCAAGGCAAATTTAGGCTTGGGTCTTAGGTACCCAACTCATGTTGGGTCCTGCAAGGTTAGCACAAATATCCTTAGGGACCCAAATGCAAGTTTTGTCTCCCTTGCATCTTGCCCCTAATTTTCTAGCAACTATCTTTCTATCCTTTCTACAAATAGCAAAAGAAGTATTTAAAGCATGATATATTGTAGAGGGTTCATTTACTTTCCTAGGAACATTAACAACATTTCTCCTAGGCAAATTATGAACAACATTTCTCCTACCAATATTTCTATCATGCATATAAGAAGGACTAGAAGCAAACATGGCATGAGAATCAAAGGCATTATATGCATTACAACTTCTATAAGCATTTCTAGATTGTCTCCTATCATGGTACATAAAAGCATGGTTCTTTTGCACACTACTAGCCATAGGGGCCTTTCCTTTCTCCTTGGCGGAGATGGGGGCCTTATGGCTTGTCAAGTTCTTGGCTTCCCTCTTGTAGCCAAGTCCATCCTTAATTGAGGGGTGTCTACCGATCGTGTAGGCATCCCTTGCAAATTTTAGCTTGTCAAATTCATTCTTGCTAGTCTTAAGTTGGGCATTAAGACTAGCTAATTCCTCATTTAATTTAGAAATTGAAACTAAATGATCACTACAAGCATCAATGTCAAAATCTTTACACCTATTACAAGTTTCAACAATTTCTACACAAGAATTAGATTTACTAGCTACTTCTAGTTTAGCATTTAAATCATCATTAAAACTTTTTAACTTAGCAATAGTTTCATGACAAGAAGATAATTCACTAGAGAGCATTTCATTCCTCTTAATTTCTAGAGCAAGAGATTTCTGAGCTTCTACAAATTTATCATGTTCTTCATACAACAAATCCTCTTGCTTTTCTAACAGTATATTCCTATCATTCAAGGCATCAATCAATTCATTAATTTTGTCTACCTTAGTTCTATCTAATCCCTTGAATAAGCATGAGTAATCTATCTCATCATCATCACTAGACTCATCCTCACTTGAAGAAGCATAAGTACTAGTATTAGGAGTGCTTACTTTCTTCTCCCTTGCCATGAGGCAAGTGTGACGCTCGTTGGGGAAGAGGGATGACTTGTTGAAGGCAGTGGCGGCGAGTCCCTCATTATCAGAGTCGGACGAGGAGCAGTCCGAATCCCACTCCTTGCCAAGATGAGCCTCGCCCTTTGCCTTCTTATAGTTCTTCTTTTTCTCCCTCTTGTTCCCTTGATCCTGATCACTATCATTGTCGGGACAGTTAGCAATAAAATGACCAAGCTTACCGCATTTGAAGCATGAGCGCTTCCCCTTGGCTTTGGTCTTGCTTGGTTGTCCCTTGCGACCTTTAAGCACCGTCTTGAATCTTTTGATGATGAGAGCCATCTCTTCATCATTAAGTCCGGCCGCCTCAATCTGTGCCACCTTGCTTGGTAGCGCCTCCTTGCTTCGTGTTGCCTTGAGAGCAAGGGGTTGCGGCTCGTTGACCGGACCATTCAAGGCGTCGTCCACGTACCTCGCCTCCTTGATCATCATTCGCCCGCTAACAAATTTCCCAAGAACTTCTTCGGGCGACATCTTGGTGTACCTGGGATTTTCACGAATATTGTTCACCAAATGAGGATCAAGAACGGAAATGACCTTAGCATTAGGCGGACGACGTCGTGGTCCATCCATCGCGTGCTCCCGTAGCTCCTTATTTTGTTGATAAGGGTCTTGAGCCGGTTGTATGTTTGTGTCGGCTCCTCGCCCCTTATCATCGCGGACCGTCCAAGCTCGCCTTCCACCAACTCCATTTTGGTGAGCAAGGTGACGTCGTTTCCCTCATGAGAGATCTTGAGGGTGTCCCAGATCTGCTTAGCATTGTCCAAGCCGCTCACCTTGTGATACTCGTCCCTGCACAAAGAGGCTAGCAACACAGTAGTAGCTTGTGCATTTTTATGAATCTGTTCATTAATAAACACAGGGCTATCCGAGCTATCAAATTTCATTCCACTTTCCACAATCTCCCAAATGCTTGGATGGAGAGAAAACAGGTGAGTACGCATATTGTGGCTCCAAAATTCGTAGTCCTCTCCATCAAAGTGAGGGGGCTTGCCAAGTGGAATGGGGAGCAATTGAGCATTTGAACTGTGCGGGATGCGTGAATAATCGAAAGAAAAGTTTGAGTTAACCGTCTTTCGTCTATCGTGGTCATCGTCGTTCTTTTGGGAGGAGGAAGATTCGTCGCTATCGTAGTAGACAATTTCCTTGATGCGCCTTGTCTTCTTCTTCCTCCCGTCTTTTCTTTTGTGGCCCGAGCCTGAGTCGGTGAGCTTGTCATCATTGGGCTCGTTGACGAAGGTCTCCTTCTCCTTGTCGTTGATCACCATCCCCTTGCCCTTAGGATCCATCTCTTCGGGCGGTTAGTCCCTTTCTTGAAGAGAACGGCTCCGATACCAATTGAGAGCACCTAGAGGGGGGGTGAATAGGTGATCCTGTAATACCTCAAAATCTTAAGCCACAAAACTTGATTAATTGTTAGCACAGTAATTTGCCAAGTGGCTAGAGAAGGATCTCAACACAACACAATAACCAAGAGATATCAATCACAGAGATGGCACGGTGGTTATCCCGTGGTTCGGCCAAGACCAACGCTTGCCTACTCCACGTTGTGGCGTCCCAACGGACGAGGGTTGCAATCAACCCCTCTCAAGCGGTCCAAAGACCAACTTGAATACCACGGTGTTGCTTTGCTTTTCTTAATCCCACTTGCGAGGAATCTCCACAGCTTGGAGCCTCTCGCCCTTTCAAAAGATGTTCACAAAGAATCACGGAGCAAGGGAGGGATCAGCAACTCACACACGACACAAAGATCACAGCGAATACGCACACACAAAACCAAGACTTGAGCTCAAGTGACTAGCACACTAGAACGGAGCTCAAATCACTAGAATGTCGAACAAGTGCGCAAGAATGTAGTGTGAGTGATCAACAATGCTCAAGGGATGCTTGGTGTTCTCCTCCATGCGCCTAGGGGTCCCTTTTATAGCCCCAAGGTAGCTAGGAGCCGTTGAGCACAAATCTGGAAAGCCATTCTTGCCTTCTGTCATCGGGTGCACCGGACAGTCCGGTGCACACCGGACACTGTCCGGTGCCCGATTTCCTTCCTAAAATGGCGCGGCCGACCGTTGCAGATCTGGGAGCCGTTGGCGCACCGGACATGTCCGGTGCACACCGGACAGTCCGGTGCCCCCTCCCGACTGTTGGCCCGGCCACGTGTCGCGCGCAGATTCCGCGGCCGACCGTTGGCTCACCGGACAGTCCGGTGCACACCGGACAGTCCGGTGAATTTTAGCCGTACGCCGTCGGTGAATTCCCGAGAGCGGCCACTTCACGCCGAGTCAGCCTGGCACACCGGACACTGTCCGGTGCACCATCAGACAGTCCGGTGTGCTAGACTGAGCTGAGTCTTGGTTGTACACAGCCAAGCCTTTTTCACCTCTTTTCTTTTCTTCTTCTTTCTGTTTCTAACACTTAGACAAGTATATTAGTACACAAAACCAATGTACTAAGGCTTAGAAACATACCTTTACTCTTGATTTGCACTTTGTCCATCCATGAGCATAAATTCACATTTAAGCACTTGTGTTGGCACTCAATCACCAAAATACTTAGAAATGGCCCAAGGGCACATTTCCCTTTCACGGCCCTAAGGTGAACTTCCTTAGGATCGACTTTAAAACTTGCACACATGCATACGGAAAGCATAATATTCGGTCGAGATGCACATAAATAGAGTAAAGATCCTATCATCGACCGGTATACCTTTTGATCTACGGATTTACCTCCCGTGTCGAGGTCGAGATGCCCATTGGTTCCCAAGGGTGTCTTGATGGGCTTGGCATCCTTCATCCCAAACTTGATGAGTATATCTTGAATGTACTTCGTTTGGCTAATGAAGGTGCCCTCTTGGAGTTGCTTGACTTGAAATCCTAAGAAATACTTCAACTCTATCATCATAGACATCTCGAATTTTTGAACCATTATCCTACTAAACTCTTCACAAGTGGATTTGTTAGTAGACCCAAATATGATATCATCAACATAAATTTGGCATACAAACAAATCATTTGCAATAGTTTTAGTAAAGAGAGTAGGATCGGCTTTTCCGACTTTGAAGCCATTAGCGATAAGAAAATCTCTTAGGCATTCATACCATGCTCTTGGGGCTTGCTTGAGCCCATTAAGCGCCTTAGAGAGTTTATAGACGTGGTTAGGGTACTCACTATCTTCAAAGCCGGGAGGTTGCTCAACATAGACCTCCTCCTTGATTGGTCCATTGAGGAAGGCACTTTTCACGTCCATTTGATAGAGCTTGAAGCCATGGTAAGTAGCATAGGCAAGTAATATACGAATTGACTCAAGCCTAGCTACGGGTGCATAAGTTTCACCGAAATCCAAACCTTCGACTTGTGAATATCCCTTGGCCACAAGTCGGGCTTTATTCCTTGTCACTACACCATGCTCATCTTGCTTGTTGCGGAAGACCCACTTGGTTCCTACAATGTTTTGATTAGGACGTGGAACTAAATGCCATACCTCATTCCTCGTGAAATTGTTGAGTTCCTCTTGCATAGCCAACACCCAATCCGAATCCCTTAATGCATCTTCCACCCTGTATGGCTCAATAGAAGACACAAAGGAGTAATGTTCACAAAAATGAGCAACACGAGATCGAGTGGTTACTGAAAGTCGCCTAGAGGGGGGGGGGTGAATAGGGCGAAACTGAAATTCTCAAAAATAATCACAACTACAAGCCGGGTTAGCGTTAGAAATATAATAGAGTCCGTGAGAGAGGGTGCAAAACAAATCGCAAGCGAAATGAAGTGAGACACACAGATTTGTTTTACTGAGGTTCGGTTCTCTCAAACCTACTCCCCGTTGAGGAGGCCACAAAGGCCGGGTCTCTTTCAACCCTTCCCTCTCTCAAACGGTCCCTCGGACCGAGTGAGCTGCTCTTTCTCAAATCACTTGGGAATCAAAACTTCCCGCAAGGACCACCACACGATTGGTGTCTCTTGCCTCAATTACAAGTGAGTGTTTGATCACAAGAAAGAATGCCAAAGAAAAAGAAGCGATCCAAGCGCAAGAGCTCAAATGAACACTACAAATCACTCTCTCTAGTCACTAGGGCTTTGTGTGGAGTTGGGAGAGGATTTGATCTCTTTTCGGTGTGCTTTGTAATGAATGCTAGCTCTTGTATAGTGGTTGGAAGCTGGAAAACTTGGATACAATGAATGGTGGGTGGTTGGGGGTATTTATAGCCCCAACCACCAAACTAGCCGTTTGGTGAGGCTGTCTGTTCGATGGCGCACCGGACAGTCCGGTGCGCACCAGACATGTCTGGTGCGACAGCCACGTCACCAAAAGTCGTTGGGGTCGACCGTTGGAGCTCTGTCTTCTGGGCCCGCCTGGATGTCCGGTGGCGCACCGGACATGCACTGTAGATTGTCCGGTGCACCAGCATGGGCGTGCTTGACCTCTGCGCGCGCAGCGCGCGCATTTAATGCGTCGCAGGTAGCCGTTGGCGCCGAAATAGCCGTTGCCCCGCTGTTACACCGGACAGTCCGGTGTACACCAGACAGTCCGGTGAATTATAGCAGAGCAGCTTCAATAAATTCCCGAGGCTGGCGAGTTCCGGAGGCCGCTCTTCCTTGGAGCACCGGACATGTCCGGTGTACACCGGACAGTCCGGTGAATTATAGCGGAGTCGCCTCTGGAATTTCCCGAAGGTGACGAGTTTGAAGTTTGCGTCCTCTGGTGCACCGGACATGTCCGGTGGCACACCGGACAGTCCGGTGCGCCAGACCAGAGGTGCCTTCAGTTGTTCCTTGCTCCTTTGTTTGAACCCAATACTTGGTCTTTTTATTGGCTAAGTGTGAACCTTTGGCACCTGTATAACTTATGCACTAGAGCAAACTAGTTAGTCCAAATATTTGTGTTGGGCAATACAACCACCAAAATTAATTAGGGACTAGGTGTAAGCCTAATTCCCTTTCAATCTCCCCCTTTTTGGTGATTGATGCCAACACAAACCAAAGCAAATATAAAAGTGCATAATTGAACTAGTTTGCAAAATGTACGTGCAAAGGTTGCTTGGAATTGAGCCAATAAATGTTACTTACTAGATATGTATGGATTGTTTCTTTATTTTTAACATTTTGGACCACGCTTGCACCACATGTTTTGTTTTTGCAAATTCTTTTTGTAAATCCTTTTCAAAGTCTTTTTGCAACATAGTCAAAGGTAGATGAATAAGATTTTTGCAAAGCATTTTCAAGTTTAAAAATTTTTCTCCCCTTGTTTCAAATGCTTTTCCTTTGACTAAACAAAACTCCCCCTAAATGAGATCCTCCTCTTAGTGTTCAAGAGGGTTTTGATATATCATTTTTGAAATACTACTTCCTCCCCCTTTAGAACATAATAGGATACTAATTTGAAATTGACCAATTGAAAATCTCCAAATTTTTAAAGTTAGGTGGTGGTGCGGTCCTTTTGCTTTGAGCTCATATTTTCTCCCCCTTTGGCATGAATCGCCAAAAACAGAATCATTAGAGCCCAACGAAGTATTTTCTCCTCCTTTGGTCATAAAATAAATGAGTGAAGATTATACCAAAGTTGGAGAGTGATGCGGAGCGACGGCGAAGGATGAGTAGTAGAGTGGAGTGGAAGCCTTTGTCTTCGCCGAAGACTCCAATTCCCTTTCAATATACCTATGACTTGGTTTGAAATACACTTGAAAACACATTAGTCATAGCATATAAAAGAGACATGATCAAAGGTATACTTGTGTGCTATGTGTGCAAATTAGCAAAAGAAATTCCTAGAATCAAGAATATTAAGCTCATGCCTAAGTCTGGTAAAAGATTGTTCATCAAGTGGCTTGGTAAAAATATCGGCTAATTGATCTTTAGTGTTGATGTATGAAATCTCGATATCCCCCTTTTGTTGGTGATCCCGAAGAAAATGATACCGAATGGCTATGTGTTTAGTGCGGCTATGCTCAACGGGATTATCCGCCATGCGGATTGCACTCTCATTATCACATAGAAGAGGAACTTTGGTTAGTTTGTAACCGTAGTCCCGCAGGGTTTGCCTCATCCAAAGCAATTGCGCGCAACAATGGCCTGCGGCAATATACTCGGCTTCGGCGGTAGAAAGAGCGACCGAATTTTGCTTCTTTGAAGCCCAAGACACCAAGGATCTTCCCAAGAACTGGCAAGTCCCCGATGTGCTCTTTCTATTAATCTTGCACCCCGCCCAATCGGCATCCGAATAACCAATCAAATCAAATGTGGATCCCCGAGAGTACCAAAGCCCAAACTTAGGTGTATAAGCCAAATATCTCAAGATTCGTTTTACGGCCGTAAGGTGTGATTCCTTAGGGTCGGCTTGGAATCTTGCACACATGCATACGAAAAGCATAATGTCCGGTCGAGATGCACATAAGTAAAGCAATGAACCAATCATCGACCGGTATACCTTTTGATCCACGGACTTACCTCCCGTGTCGAGGTCGAGATGCCCATTAGTTCCCATGGGTGTCTTGATGGGCTTGGAATCCTTCATTCCAAACTTGGTTAGAATGTCTTGTGTATACTTTGTTTGACAAATGAAGGTGCCCTCTTGGAGTTGCTTGACTTGGAATCCTAGAAAATACTTCAACTCCCCCATCATAGACATCTCGAATTTTTGTGTCATGATCCTACTAAATTCTTCACAAGTAGATTCGTTAGTAGACCCAAATATGATATCATCAACATAAATTTGGCATACAAACAAATCATTGTCAAGAGTCTTAGTGAATAAAGTAGGATCGACCTTGCCGACTTTGAAGCCATTAGCAATAAGGAAATCTCTAAGGCATTCATACCATGCTCTTGGGGCTTGCTTTAGCCCATAAAGCGCCTTAGAGAGCCTATAGACATGGTTAGGGTACTCACTATCTTCAAAGCCGGGAGGTTGCTCAACATAGACCTCCTCCTTGATTGGTCCGTTGAGGAAGGCACTCTTTACGTCCATTTGGTAAAGCTTGAAGCCATGGTAAGTAGCATAGGCCAATAATATACGAATTGACTCAAGCCTAGCTACGGGTGCATAGGTTTCACCGAAATCCAAACGTTCGACTTGTGAATACCCTTTGGCCACGAGTCGAGCTTTGTTCCTTGTCACCACACCATGCTCATCTTGCTTGTTGCGGAAGACCCACTTGGTTCCTACAACATTTTGGGCAGGACGTGGAACTAAATGCCATACCTCATTCCTCGTGAAGTTGTTGAGCTCCTCTTGCATCGCCATCACCCAATCCGAATCTTGAAGTGCTTCCTCTACCCTGTGTGGCTCAATAGAGGAAACAAAAGAGTAATGCTCACAAAAATGTGCAACACGAGATCGAGTAGTTACCCCCTTATGAATGTCGCCGAGGATGGTGTCGACAGGGTGATCTCGTTGTATTGCTTGGTGGACTCTTGGGTGTGGCGGCCTTGGTCTTTCATCCTCCTTGTCTTCATCAATTGCATCTCCCCCTGGATTATTGCCGTCATCTTGAGGAGGCTCATCTCTTTGATCTTCTCCTTCATCAACTTGAGCCTCATCCTCATTTTGGGTTGGTGGAGATGCTTGCGTGGAGGAGGATGGTTGATCTTGTGCATGTGGAGGCTCTTTGGATTCCTTAGGACACACATCCCCAATGGACATGTTCCTTAGCGCGATGCACGGAGCCTGTTCTTCACCTATCTCATCAAGATCAACTTGCTCTACTTGAGAGCCGTTAGTCTCATCAAACACAACGTCACAAGAAACTTCAACAAGTCCTGAGGACTTGTTAAAGACTCTATATGCCCTTGTGTTTGAGTCATATCCTAGTAAAAAGCCTTCTACAGTTTTAGGAGCAAATTTAGATTTTCTACCTCTCTTAACAAGAATAAAACATTTGCTACCAAAAACTCTAAAATATGAAATATTTGGCTTTTTACCGGTTAGGAGTTCATAGGATGTCTTCTTGAGGATTTGATGTAGATATAACCGATTGATGGCGTAGCAGGCGGTGTTGACCGCCTCGGCCCAAAACCGATCCGGTGTCTTGTACTCATCAAGCATGGTTCTTGCCATGTCCAATAGAGTTCGATTCTTCCTCTCCACTACACCATTTTGTTGTGGTGTGTAGGGAGAAGAGAATTCATGCTTGATGCCCTCTTCCTCAAGAAAGCCTTCAATTTGCGAGTTCTTGAACTTCGTCCCGTTGTCGCTTCTAATTTTCTTGATCCTTAAGCCGAACTCATTTTGAGCCCGTCTCAAGAATCCCTTTAAGGTCTCTTGGGTATGAGACTTTTCCTGCAAAAAGAACACCCAAGTGAAGCGAGAATAATCATCCACAATAACTAGACAGTACTTACTCCCGCCGATGCTGATGTAAGCTATCGGACCGAATAGGTCCATGTGTAGGAGCTCCAGTGGCCTGTCACTAGTCATGATGTTCTTGTGTGGATGATGAGTGCCAACTTGCTTCCCGGCTTGGCATGCGCTACAAATCCTGTCTTTCTCAAAATGAACATTTGTTAGTCCCAAAATGTGCTCTCCCTTTAGAAGCTTATGAAGATTCTTCATCCCAACGTGGGCTAGTCGGCGATGCCAGAGCCAACCCATGTTAGTCTTAGCAATTAAGCATGTGTCGAGTTCAGCTCTATCAAAATCTACCAAGTATAGCTGACCCTCTAACACACCCTTAAATGCCATTGAATCATCACTTCTTCTAAAGACAGTGACACCTACATCAGTAAAGAGACAGTTGTAGCCCATTTGACATAATTGAGATACGGAAAGCAAATTGTAATCTAAAGAATCTACAAGAAAAACATTGGAAATAGTATGGTCAGGTGATATAGCAATTTTACCCAATCCTTTGACCAAACCTTGATTTCCATCCCCGAATGTGATAGCTCGTTGGGGATCTTGGTTTTTCTCATATGAGGAGAACATCTTTTTCTCCCCTGTCATGTGGTTTGTGCACCCGCTGTCGAGTATCCAACTTGAGCCCCCGGATGCATAAACCTACAAAACAATTTTAGTTCTTGACTTTAGGTACCCAAACGGTTTTGGGTCCTTTGGCATTAGAAGCAAGAACTTTGGGTACCCAAACACAAGTCTTGGAGCCCTTGTGTTTGCCCCCAACAAACTTGGCAACTACCTTGCCGGATTTGTTAGTAAGCACATAAGATGCATCAAAAGTCTTAAATGAAATGCTATGTTCATTTGATGCACTAGGAGTTTTCTTTCTAGGCAACTTAGCACGAGTTGGTTGCCTAGAGCTAGATGTCTCACCCTTATACATAAAAGCATGATTAGAGCCAGAGTGAGACTTCCTAGAATGAGTTCTCCTAATTTTGCTCTCGGGATAACCGGCAGGGTACCAAATGTAACCCTCGTTATCCTGAAGCATGGGAGCCTTGCCCTTAACAAAGTTAGACAAGTTCTTAGGAGGGGCATTAAGTTTGACATTGTCTCCCCTTTGGAAGCCAATGCCATCCTTGATGCCAGGGCGTCTCCCATTATAGAGCATACTTCTAGCAAATTTAAATTTTTCATTTTCTAAGTTATGCTCGGCAATTTTTGCATCTAATAATGCTATATGATCATTTTGTTGTTTAATTAAAGCCATGTGATCATGAATAGCATTGATATCAACATCTCTACATCTAGTACAAATAGAAGTGTGCTCAACGGTAGATGTAGAGGGTTTGCAAGATTTTAGTTCTACAACCTTAGCATGCAACAAATCATTCTTAGTTCTAAGGTCGGAAATAGTAGTATTGCAAACATCAAAATCTTTAGCTTTAGCAATCAAAATTTCATTTTCTTCCCTAAGGCTAGCAAGAGAATCATTTAATTCCTTAATCTTAGCAAGCAAATCATCATTATCATTTCTAAGATTGGGAATTGAGACATCACATACATGAGAATTAACCTTAGCAATTAATCTAGCATTTTCATTTCTAAGGTTGTCAATAGTCTCATGGCAAGTGCTTAGCTCACTAGACAATTTTTCACATTTTTCAACTTGTAGAGCATAAGCATTTTTAACTTTAACATGCTTTTTATTTTCCTTGATTAGGAAGTCCTCTTGGGAGTCCAAGAGATCATCCTTCTCATGGATGGCACTAATTAATTCATTTAATTTTTCTTTTTGTTGCATGTTTAGGTCGGCAAAAAGGGTACGCAAATTATTTTCCTCATCACTAGCATTATCATCACTAGAGGATTCATATTTAGTGGAGGATTTAGATTTAACCTTCTTCCTTTTGCCGTCCTTTGCCATGAGGCACTTGTGGCCGACGTTTGGGAAGAGGAGTCCCTTGGTGACGACGATGTTGGCGGCGTCCTCGTCGGAGGAGGACTCGGTGGAGCTCTCGTCGGAGTCCCACTCCCGGCAAACATGGGCATCGCCGCCCTTCTTCTTGTAGTACTTCTTCTTTTCTCTCCTCTTTCCCTTCTTGTCGTCGCCCCTGTCACTAGATATAGGACATTTTGCAATAAAATGACCGGGCTTACCACATTTGTAGCACACTTTCTTGGAGCGGGGTTTGTAGTCCTTCCCCCTCCGTTGCTTGAGGATTTGGCGAAAGCTTTTAATGATTAAAGCCATCTCCTCATTGTCGAGCTTGGAGGCGTCAATTGGCTGTCTACTTGGTGTAGACTCCTCCTTCTTTTCCTCCGTTGCCTTAAAAGCCACCGGTTGTGCTTCGGACGTGGAGGGTTCGTCAAGCTCGTTGATTTTCTTTGATCCTTTAATCATGCATTCAAAGCTCACAAAATTCCCGATCACTTCCTCGGGGGTCATTAGTGGGTATCTAGGATTACCACGAATTAATTGAACTTGAGTGGGGTTAAGGAAAATGAGAGATCTTAGAATAACCTTAACCACCTCGTGGTCGTCCCACTTTTTGCTCCCGAGGTTGCGCACTTGGTTCACCAAGGTTTTGAGCCGGTTGTACATATCTTGTGGCTCTTCCCCTTGGCAAAGACGGAAGCGACCGAGCTCCCCCTCGATCGTTTCCCGCTTGGTGATCTTGGTGAGTTCATCACCCTCGTGCGCAGTCTTGAGTAGGTCCCAAATCTCCTTTGCATTCTTCAACCCTTGCACCTTGTTGTATTCCTCCTTGCTTAGAGAGGCGAGGAGTATGGTTGTAGCTTGGGAGTTGAAGTGCTCGATTTGGGCCACTTCGTCCGTATCATAATCCTCATCCCCTATGGATGGTACCTGTGCTCCAAACTCAACAACATTCCATATACTTTTGTGGAGTGAGGTTAGATGAAATTTCATTAAATCACTCCACCTAGCATAATCCTCGCCATCAAAGGTTGGCGGTTTGCCTAATGGAACGGAAAGTAATGGAGTATGTCTAGATGTACGGGGATAGTGTAAGGGGATCTTACTAAACTTCTTGCGCTCTTGGCGCTTAGAAGTTACGGACGGCCATCGGAGTCGGAGGTCGATGTTGATGAAGTGTCGGTCTCGTAGTAGACCACTTTCCTCATCCTCTTGTGCTTGTCGCCTTTCCGATGCGACTTGTGAGAAGAAGATTTTTCCTTCTTCTCTTTGTGGTGAGAAGAGGAAGATCTTTTCTCCTTCCGTTTGGAGGAGTCCTTCTTCTTCTCCTTCCTCTTGGTGCGGGACTCTTCCGATGAAGTGCTCCCTTGGCTCGTAGTGGGCTTGTCGCCGGTCTCCATCTCCCTCTTGGTGTGATCTCCCGACATCACTTCGAGCGGTTAGGCTCTAATGAAGAACCTGGCTTTGATACCAATTGAAAGTCGCCTAGAGGGGGGGGGGTGAATAGGGCGAAACTGAAATTCTCAAAAATAATCACAACTACAAGCCGGGTTAGCGTTAGAAATATAATAGAGTCCGCGAGAGAGGGTGCAAAACAAATCGCAAGCGAAATGAAGTGAGACACACAGATTTGTTTTACCGAGGTTCGGTTCTCTCAAACCTACTCTCCGTTGAGGAGGCCACAAAGGCCGGGTCTCTTTCAACCCTTCCCTCTCTCAAACGGTCCCTCGGACCGAGTGAGCTGCTCTGTCTCAAATCACTTGGGAATCAAAACTTCCCGCAAGGACCACCACACGATTGGTGTCTCTTGCCTCAATTACAAGTGAGTGTTTGATCACAAGAAAGAATGCCAAAGAAAAAGAAGCGATCCAAGCGCAAGAGCTCAAATGAACACTACAAATCACTCTCTCTAGTCACTAGGGCTTTGTGTGGAGTTGGGAGAGGATTTGATCTCTTTTCGGTGTGCTTTGTAATGAATGCTAGCTCTTGTATAGTGGTTGGAAGCTGGAAAACTTGGATACAATGAATGGTGGGTGGTTGGGGGTATTTATAGCCCAACCACCAAACTAGCCGTTTGGTGAGGCTGTCTGTTCGATGGCGCACCGGACAGTCCGGTGCGCACCAGACATGTCTGGTGCGACAGCCACATCACCAAAAGTCGTTGGGGTCGACCGTTGGAGCTCTGTCTTCTGGGCCCGCCTGGATGTCCGGTGGCGCACCGGACATGCACTGTAGATTGTCCGGTGCACCAGCATGGGCGTGCCTGACCTCTACGCGCGCAGCGCGCGCATTTAATGCGTCGCAGGTAGCCGTTGGCGCCGAAATAGCCGTTGCCCCGCTGTTACACCGGACAGTCCGGTGTACACCGGACAGTCCGGTGTACACCGGACAGTCCGGTGAATTATAGCGGAGCAGCTTCAATAAATTCCCGAGGCTGGCGAGTTCCGGAGGCCGCTCTTCCTTGGAGCACCGGACATGTCCGGTGTACACCGGACAGTCCGGTGAATTATAGCGGAGTCGCCTCTGGAATTTCCCGAAGGTGACGAGTTTGAAGTTTGCGTCCTCTGGTGCACCGGACATGTCCGGTGGCACACCAGACAGTCCGGTGCGCCAGACCAGAGGTGCCTTCAGTTGTTCCTTGCTCCTTTGTTTGAACCCAATACTTGGTCTTTTTATTGGCTAAGTGTGAACCTTTGGCACCTGTATAACTTATGCACTAGAGCAAACTAGTTAGTCCAAATATTTATGTTGGGCAATACAACCACCAAAATTAATTAGGGACTAGGTGTAAGCCTAATTCCCTTTCAGTTACCCCCTTATGAATATCGCCGAGGATGGTGTTCACAGGGTGATCTTGTTGTATTGCTCGATGGACTCTTGGGTGTGCCGGTCTTGGACCCTCATCATCTTTCTTGTCTTGATCATTAGCATCTCCCCCTTCATCATTGTCCTCCTCTTGAGGTGGCTCCTCTTGATCTTCATTTTCATCATCTTGAGCTTGATCCTCATCTTGGGTTGGTGGAGATGCTTGATTGGAGGAAGATGGTTGATCTTGTGCTTATGGAGGCTCTTCGAATTCCTTAGGACACACATCCTCAATGGACATGTTCCTTAGCGTGACGCACGGAGCCTCTTCATCATCTAGCTCATCAAGATCAACTTGCTCTACTTGAGAGCCATTAGTCTCATCAAACACAATGTTACAAGAAACTTCAACTAGTCCGGTGGACTTGTTAAAGACTCTATATGCCCTTGTGTTTGAATCATAACCAAGTAAAAAGCCTTCTACAGCCTTAGGAGTAAATTTAGATTTTCTACCTCTTTTAACAAGAATAAAGCATTTTGAAAGGGAAATAGGCTTACACCTTTTCCTAATTGATTTTGGTGGTTGAATTGCCCAACACAAATAATTGGACTAACTAGTTTGCTCTAGATTATGAGTTCTACAGGTGCCAAAGGTTCACAACAAACCAATAAAAAGACCGAGAAAGGATTCAAATATTGAGAGCAAAAGACAGCCGAAGTGTGCCCTGGTCTGGCGCACCGGACTGTCCGGTGTGCCACCGAACAGTGTCCGGTGCACCACCGGACAGTGTCCGGTGCACCAGGGACTCCAACTCCGAACTGCTCACCTTCGGGAATTCTGGGAGCCACTCCGCTATAATTCAACGGATTGTCCGGTGTAGCACCGGACAGTGTCCGGTGGCGCACCGGATTGTCCGGTGTGCCAGCGGAGCAACGACTACTTCATCGCCAACGGTCGCCTGCAACAGCATTAAATGCGCTACAGTACGCGCAGAAGTCAGGCACGCGCCAGAAGGCGCACCGGATAGTCTACAGGACCTGTCCGGTGGCCCAGAAGACAGAAGCTCCAACGGTCAGAATCCAATGACTGGGTGACATGGCAGGCGCACCGGACAGTGTCCGGTGGCGCACCGGACTGTCCGGTGCGCCATGCGACAGCAGCCTTCACCAAACAGCTAGTTTGGTGGTTGGGGCTATAAATACCCCCAACCACCCACCATTCATGGCATCCAAGTTTTCACACTTCCTACACCTTACAAGAGCTATAGCATTCAATACAAGACACACCAAAGAGATCAAATTCTCTCCCAAGTCCAAAGATCATTCCCAATCAAATAGTGACTAGTGAGAGAGTGACTTGTGTTCATTTGAGCTCTTGCGCTTGGATTGCTTCTTTTCTTCATTCCTTCTTGTGATCAACTCAATTGTAACCGAGGCAAGAGACACCAATTGTGTGGTGTTCCTTGCGGGGACTTAGTGTCCCGTTTGATTGAGAAGAGAAGCTCATTCGGTCTAAGTGACCGTTTGAGAGAGGGAAAGGGTTGAAAGAGACCCGGTCTTTGTGACCACCTCAACGGGGAGTAGGTTTGCAAGAACCGAACCTCGGTAAAATAAATCCTTGTGTCTCACTCTTTATTTGCTTGCGATTTGTTTTTTGCCCTCTCTCTCGGACTCGTTCATATTTCTAACGCTAACTCATCTTGTATTTGTGCTTAAGTTTATAAATTTCAGATTCGCCCTATTCACCCCCTCTAGGCGACTTTCAATTGGTATCAGAGCCTGGTGCTTCATTAGAGCCTAACCGCTCGAAGTGATGTCGGGAGCATCCGCCAAGAGGGAGATCGGGACCGGCGACAAGTTCGCAAGCTCGGGGAGAACACACTCAAGGGAGTCCGCCCACAAGCACAAGGAGAAATCTTCTTCCTCCATCAAGTCCCAACGGAAGGGTGACAAGAAGAAGGAGATGAATAAGGTGGTCTACTACGAGACCGACTCTTCGTCACCCTCCACCTCCGGCTTGGAATCGGCATCCACAACTTCTAAACACCATGAGCGCAAGAACTATAGTAAGATGCCCCTTTGCTATCCTCGTATTTCAAAACGCACTCCATTACTTTCCGTTCCATTAGGCAAACCACCTATGCTTGAAGGTGAAGATTATTCTATGTGGAGTGATAAAATGAGGCATCACCTAACCTCACTCCACAAAAGCATATGTGACATTGTTGAGTATGGAGCGCAGGTACCAAAGAAGGGAGACAAGGATTACGACTCGGAGGAGGTCGAACAAATCCAACACTTCAACTCCCAAGCCACTACTATACTCCTCGCCTCTCTAAGTCGAGAGGAGTATAATAAGGTGCAAGGGTTGAAGAGCGCAAAGGAAATTTGGGACGTGCTTAAGACAGCGCACGAAGGAGACGAGGTGACAAAGATCACCAAGCGGGAAACGATCGAGGGGGAGCTCGGTCGCTTCATGCTTCACCAAGGGGAGGAGCCACAAGCAATGTACAACCGGCTCAAGACCTTGGTGAACCAAGTGCACAACCTCGGGAGCACCAAATGGGATGACCATGAAATGGTCAAGGTTATTCTTAGATCACTCGTTTTCCTTAACCCTATGCAAGTTCAATTAATTCGTGGTGATCCTAGATACACACTAATGTCTCCCGAGGAAGTAATAGGAAAATTTGTGAGCTTTGAGTTGATGATCAAAGGCTCCAAGAAAATCATTGAGCAAGGCGCCTCCTCCACACCCGATGTACAACCCGTTGCATTCAAGGAAACAAAGGAGAAGAAAGAAGACTCTACACCTAGTAGGGTCCCCATCGACGCCTCCAAGCTCGACAATGAGGAGATGGCGCTCATCATCAAGAGCTTTCGCCAAATCCTTAAGCAAAGGAGGGGGAAGGACTACAAGCCCCGCTCCATGAAAGTGTGCTACAAGTGTGGTAAGCCCGGCCATTTCATTGCTAAATGTCCATTATCAAGTGATAGTGACAGGGGCGATGACAAGAAGGGAAAGAGAAGAGAAAAGAAGAGGTACTACAAGAAGAAGGGCGGCGATGCCCACGTTTGCCGGGAGTGGGACTCCGACGAGAGCTCCACCGACTCCTCCTCCGACGAGGATGCCGCCAACATCGCCGTCACCAAAGGGCTCCTCTTCCCCAACGTCGGCCACAAGTGCCTCATGGCAAAGGACGGCAAAAGGAAGAAGGTAAAATCAAAATCCTCCACTAAATATGCAACCTCTAGTGATGAGGATAATTCTAGTGATGAGGAGGATAATTTGCTCACTCTTTTTGCCAACCTAAACATGCAACAAAAAGAAAAGTTGAATGAATTAGTTAGTGCTATTCATGAAAAGGATGAACTCTTGGACACCCAAGAGGACTTCCTAATTAAGGAAAACAAGAAGCATGTTAAGGTTAAAAATGCTTATGCTCTAGAAGTAAAAAAATGTGAAAAATTATCTAGTTAGCTAAGCACTTGCCATGATGTCATTGCCAACCTTAGAAATGAGAATGCTAGATTAATTGCTAAGGTTGATTCAAATGTATGTGATGATTCAATTTCCAATCTTAGAGATGATAATGCTAGTTTACTTGCTAAGATTGAAAAATTGAATGCTTCTCTTGCTAGCCTTAGGATTGAAAATGAGAAATTGATTGCTAAGGCTAAAGACTTAGATGTTTGCAATGCTTCCATTTCCAATCTTAGAAGCGAAAATGACATTTTACATGCTAAGATTGTTGAACTAAAATCTTGCAAACCCTCTACATCTACCATTGAGCATGTTACAATTTGCACTAGATGTAGAGATGTTAACATTGATGCTATTCATGATCACATGGCCTTGATTAAACAACAAAATGATCATATAGCAAAATTAGATGCTAAAATTGCCGAGCATGAGCTAGATAATGAAAAATTTTAATTTGCTCGTAGTATGCTTTATAGTGGGAGACGCCCTGGCATCAAGGATGGCATTGGCTTCCAAAAGGGAGACAATGTCAAACTTAATGCCCCTCCTAAAAGATTGTCTAACTTTGTTAAGGGCAAGGCTCCCATGCCTCAGGATAACGAAGGTTACATGTTGTACCCTGCCGGTTATCCCGAGCACAAAATTAGGAGAATTCACTCTAGGAAGTCTCACTCTGGCCCTAATCATGCTTTTATGTATAAGGGTGAGACATCTAGTTCTAGGCAATCCACTCATGCTAAATTGCCTAAGAAGAAAACTCCTATTGCATCAAATGAACCTAGCATCTCATTTAAAACTTTTGATGCATCCTATGTTTTAACTAACAAATCCGGCAAAGTAGTTGTCAAGTATGTTGGGGGCAAACACAAGGGGTCAAAGACTTGTGTTTGGGTACCCAAAGTTCTTGTATCTAATGTCAAAGGACCCAAAACCGTTTGGGTACCTAAAATCAAGAACTAAAATTGTTTTGTAGATTTATGCATCCGGGGGCTCAAGTTGGATCATCGATAGCGGGTGCACAAACCATATGATAGGGGAGAAGAAGATGTTCTCCTCCTACGAGAGAAACCAAGATCCCCAACGAGCTATCACATTCAGAGATTGTTGGGACTATGCTTCGCCGCCGAAGGTCTTGAAGGAAGAAGCAGCTTTCGGCTGAAGCTGTTCGTATGAGATGACCGAAGGTTCCTACTCATGAAGCTTCGGTATTACAAACCGACTTAAAAGTAGAATGACCCTCCAGTCCATAAGTGCTTAGGTCGCTGTTGTAATCCTTTATAAGGGGCATTATTGTAATTTCTCACAGGCTGTGTCCTGTGCCTATAAATAGTGAACAGTATTCTCTTACTGTTCACGGATTCCGGTTTTCCTGCAATCGCATCATTCGAGAACCAATCTTTGTCAAGACAGAGGTATAATTGTATTTAATAATTAAATATATTGAGTAAATATGATATGGTTTATTTATGATTCATTTACCTTTGAATACTCTTTATTTTATGTTACCTTATACAATTTATTAAAACACAATTACGAAGACTTAACCTTCGTAACTGTACTGTCATCAACCTTCATCCAAGGTTCATTATCCTTAAGGGAATAATGCTTCGTGGATGAAGGACATTAACATTTAACATTTTATGTTGCCTTGTTCTTAATCCATAGCATTTGAGAACAAGTCCCCAACATTGGCGCCCACCTCCGGTGAACTCACTTCCACTTTTTTGAGCTGATGGCTTCGTTCAATGATCGAGCTGGAGCTGCTTCGGACCCGAAGCTGGTGCTCCCGATTACAGGTGGTTCGTGCTCAGAACCAGCCAACAAAAAGCAGAAGAAAGAGGCGCAGAGAAGGGTACAACATGTTGGAGTGCAAGGACCCTTTATCAAGTCTAGGTGGTCTCACATCCCAATCACCTTCTCCCAGGAGGACCTTCAGCTCAAGGGTTTTCCTCATAACGATGCTATGGTTATTTCTTGCGTTATCAAAGGGTTTCTGGTCCACAATGTCTTGATTGATACAGGCAGTGCAGCTGATATCATATTTGCTAAGGCCTTCAGACAAATGCAAGAGTCAGAAGATAAGATTCATGATGCTACACATCCTCTCTGTGGCTTCGGAGGAAGACAAATTGTAGCACTGGGCAAGATCACCATGCTAGTGACCTTCGGATTCATCAACAACACTAGAACTGAGCAAGTTGTGTTTGACATTGTTGACATGGAGTACCCTTACAATGCAATTATTGGTCGTGGCACCCTTAATGCTTTCGAAGCAATTCTTCATCCTGCTTACCTTTGCATGAAGATACCTTCGGATCAAGGACCCATCGCTATTCATGGAAGTCAGGAAGCTGCCAGAAGGGCCGAAGGAAACTGGACTGACTCAAAAGCAATCCATAACATAGATGGAGCTGAAGCTTGTGAACAGTACAAATTCAGAAGGGAGAAAGCAGCTTCAGCAGATCAGCCGAAGCCCATGCTCTTATGTGAGGACATAGCAGAGCAGAAGGTGCTGTTGGGCTCTCAATTATCCGAAGAACAGGAGAAAACCTTGATAAGGTTTTTGTTCAACAACAAAGATGTTTTTGCATGGTCAGCCAATGATCTCTGCGGAGTTAATAGGGATGTTATTGAACACTCTCTCAATGTTGACCCATCCTTCAGACCCAGAAAGCAGAGGCTTCGGAAAATGTCTGATGATAAGGCCGAAGGTGCTCGTAATGAGGTCAAAAGACTCCTCGGTGCAGGAGTTATCAGAGAAGTAAAGTACCCAGAATGGCTAGCTAACACTGTTATGGTAAAAAAGGCCAATGGCAAATGGCGAATGTGTATCGATTTTACAGATCTCAACAAGGCTTGTCCGAAGGACGAATTCCCATTGCCAAGGATAGACTCCTTAGTTGATGCAGCAGCTTCGTCAGAGCTTATGAGTCTTCTCGATTGTTATTCAGGCTATCATCAAATTTGGATGAAGAAGGAGGATGAGCCAAAGACCAGTTTCATAACCCCTAGTGGAACATATTGTTACCTTCGGATGCCTGAGGGGCTCAAGAATGCTGGAGGAAGTTTCAGCAGAATGACTGCGAAGGTTCTCCAATCTCAGATAGGCAGAAATGTGCTAACTTATGTTGATGATATCATTATAAAAAGCACGAAGCAGGAAAATCACATTGCTGATTTGCAAGAGACCTTCGCCAGTTTTAGGCAAGCTGGCCTAAAGTTGAATCCAGAAAAATGTGTCTTCGGAGTCAAGAAGGGGAAATTTCTTGGATGCTTGGTTTCAACAAAGGGAATTGAAGCTAATCCAAGTAAAATTGAAGCTATACTTCGAATGGAACCACCAACTACAAAAAAGGGGGCGCAAAGATTGACAGGGAGGCTGGCATCTCTTAATAGATTTATATCCAGATCAGCAGAAAGAAATTTACCATTCTTCGAAGTACTGAAATCAGCCGAAGTCTTTCAATGGGGACCAAGCCAACAAAAAGCCTTCGAGGACCTGAAGCAATATTTGATAGATTTAACAACCTTAACTCCACCAACGCCAGGGGCTCCGTTGTTGTTATATGTGGCAGCTTCGCATTCAGCGGTAAGTGCAGCACTTGTCCAGGAGAAGCTTGACGGCCAGGTCAGGAAGCAGGTCCCAGTGTATTTTGTATCTGAAGTTCTTAGTATATCAAAGAAAAACTATACAGAGTTAGAGGAGGTGTTATATGCTGTTTTGATGGCATCCAGGAAGCTTCGGCATTACTTTCAAGCATACAATATTATTGTTCCTTCTTCGCAGCCGTTGAAGGATATTATGAGAAATAGAGAAGCTACTGGGCGGATTGGAAAATGGGCTGCAGAGCTCAATGAATTTTGCATTGATTATGTGCATAGATCTTCGATCCAGTCCCAAGCATTGGCAGATTTTATCGCCGATTGGACGCCAGGGGCTCAGGATGAAGAAACAAATAAAGATGCCGAAGTATGGACAGTGTTTTGCGATGGGTCTTGGGGAACCTTCGGGGCAGGAGCAGCTGCAGTGTTGGTCTCGCCATCCAAAGTTAAAACTTGTTATGCGGCAAGACTCGATTTCAGTTGTACAAACAATATTACTGAGTACGAAGCCCTGCTTTTGGGTCTTCGGAAGCTAAAAGCAATGGGAATCAGAAGGGCCATTCTTAAAACTGATTCCCAAGTTGTTTCGGGTCATATCGACAAGAGTTGCAAGGCTAAAGATCCGAAGCTTGAGAAATATCTAGACATGGTTCGAAGAGTCGAAGTTTCCTTCGAAGGATTTTCTGTCAAAAATATTCCTCGAGGACAAAATGAGCATGCTGATTTGCTAGCCAAGTCAGCAGCACAGGGGCTGCCATTACCTTCGGATGTGTTCTTCGAAACAATAAAAACACCTTCAGTGGAACTTCTTGAAAGAGCAGTCCTCAATATATCTCCTGTTTATAGCGAAGATTGGAGAACTGAGATCATCTCTTACCTTCAGGGTAAATTCCTTTCAGATGACGAAACTTATAACAGGAGGATAGAGGCAAGAGCTCGTCCATATGTCATGATAGAAGGGGAGTTGTACAAGCATGGAGTTTGTGCTCCGCTACTCAAGTGTTTATCTAGAACCGAAGGCATAGAGTTGATGAAAGAAATACATGCAGGCCTGTGTGGATCTCACATTGGATCTAGGCCGTTACTTGGAAAAGTTTTCCGCCAAGGGTTTTATTGGCCGAAGGCAGCTTCGGATGCAGCGGAATTAGTTCAAAAGTGCGAAGGTTGTTAGAAATGTGCAAGAGATAAAAAACAACCTTCGTCCTTAACACAGCTCATACAACCCATCTGGCCATTGCAAAGGTGGGGCCTTGACTTGTTAGGTCCATTACCACCGGCCCAAGGGAACTTAAGATATGTTGTAGTGGCTGTGGAATATTTTTCTAAATGGATCGAGGCAAAGCCTTTAGCCACAATAACTTCGGCTACCATCCAAAAGTTTTTCTGGCAGAATATTGTTTGTCGTTTCGGGGTACCAAAGGCCATCACTGTAGATAATGGAACACAGTTCGACTCCGAAGCTTTCAGAGATTTCTGTGATCAAATTGGTACGAAGATCCATTTTGCATCAGTCAGGCATCCGGAGTCAAATGGACTCGTTGAAAGAGCCAATGGCATTATAATGACAGGAATAATGAAGTTAATCTTCAATCAACCCAGGGGAAAGTGGCCAGATCAGTTAACCAAAGTGGTGTGGAGCCACAACACAACAACATCAAGGTCAACAGGCTTTACTCCATTCAAGTTATTATTCGGTGACGAAGCAATAACTCCGGAGGAAGCTAAAACTGGATCAATAAGAGTAGTAGCTTCGGCAGAATCAGGTTCTGAAGACGCTTATTCTGTGGAAAAAGATGCTTTAGAAGGGATCAGGCTTCAAGCTGTGGAGAATATCAATAAATATCAAGCCGAAACAATCAAATGGCGTGATAGAAAGGTTCGGCTAAAGAATATTGAGCCAGGACATTTGGTGCTTCGGAGAGTGGCCAACCCAGACACAGTGGGCAAGTTGCAGTTGAAATGGGAGGGACCTTTTTTGGTAGTATCTTCGTCAAGACCCGGTTCATACAGATTGAAGGATATGGACGACAACGACATTCCCAGATCTTGGAATGCGGATGAGCTTCGGCGATATTATGTATAATTTGATGTAATTTTTTACATTTTTTATTTTTTCTTTCATGGCACCCTTTTTCCTTTCCGAAGGGGGAGAAAGGTTTTTAATGGGGCCATCATATGTAATTTCCTTTTTTAGTTCTATAAGAGCAAAATCCCCCAAGGAATGTAAATGTAAAAGCTGAGAACGCACCGTCGAGTGCCGAAAAGTAAAAAGCGAAGAAGCTCCAAAGTCGTTCCTAAGGGAATGCAGAGCTTACAGCGAAAAGTCAACGCTGATTCCGCCGAAAGTAAAAGGCGAAGAAGCTCCAAAGTCGTTCCTAAGAGAATGCAGAGCTTACAGCGAAAAGTCAACGCTGATTCCGCCGAAAGTAAAAGGCGAAGAAGCTCCAAAGTCGTTCCTAAGGGAATGCAGAGCTTACAGCGAAAAGTTAGCGCTGATATGTGACTGTTTCTAAGGGAATAATGGCTGTGATTATGGCTTCGGATATGTATTTGGACATTCATTTGCACATCACATTACATCATAGCATTTGCATTCATAAACATTCATCCAGGCATATGTAGGATAATCATCATCATAGCATAAGTGGTTGCTTCGGCAAAAAGAAAAAAAAAGAGAGAGAAGAGCTTCTTCGTGTACGAAAAGAAGAGCTTCGGAAGAAAGGGAAATGTTATGTTCTATGCTTCGCTGTGTACGAAAAGAAGGGAAGGTGTTTTTTCGCCTTCGGCTCAAAAAAGATAATTTCGTCCACAACAAAGCATTTCTCATACATTAATGGAAGGATAAGAGCATAATACAAGGTATGAACAGAAATTCATTAAAGACAAGTTTAGTTACATTTACAAAAGTTATCTCAAAAGTTTCCTGAGTCTGTCTACAGTCTACTCTTATTTAATCTTCGAGGGATTTCAGCTTCGGCGTCATTCTTTTTAATCATCGGCTTCAGCTTCGTCATCCTACATGAATTAAGTTGTTGTAAGTCAAAATCGAACTTGAAGGAAGAGGTAAGCACAAGGTATGATTTCTTACTGGCTCAAGATGACTCCGAGCTTCGTCTCCAGCCTTTTCTCGCTCGCCTTTTGTCCATATCATTTTTACAAATCTATTGGAAATGCTTCGGGCGAGATCAGGAATGTCATCTAGAATTGATGGCGATAAAGTGAAATTGGGCCTATTGACAATCTTTCCATGATTGCAGCCAGCTTTTAGGAAAGCTGCAGCAGTGCCCCGAGAAGCTACCCAGGCGCAGAAGTCACCATGCCCGGCTATAACTTCGTCAAGCTCATCAATTTCACCCTCAATATGTTCGAAGGTCTTTGGTAAATCTTCAGCTGACGGGGTGAACTTCTCACTGCTAGCTCCGACTGAATGGAAAATTTTTCTCAACCGTTGAATACATTTGTTGCTAAATTCTAAACATTTGTCCTGAAGGTCCGCCAGCAGTTCTTTCAAAACTGAATTTTGTTGGACTTCGGCTTCAAGTTTTGCATTAAGTTCTTGCTTTTCTCGTTCAAACTGTTCAGATTGGCAGAGAAGCTTCGTGTTCAGTTCTGTTATTTTAGCTTCGGCCTCTGCCAGTAAGCCTTTAATTGCTTGAAGCTCGAAGTTTTTCTTTTCAATATCAGCTGATTGCTCTTTTATCTTGCCTTCTAAATTTTCAATTATAACTTCGTGTTTCTTGTCTTCCAGATCTTGCTGCATTTTCAAAGCTTTGCTTAACAGCATACTCTGCACGAAAACAACCTTCGTTAGACATGTCTTCATTATCCAAAACAATAAAAGTCAGGGGAAAAATAGTTCACCTTGAAATTGGAATAGAATAAACTACCAATGATATGTTGTCGTCGGTAACGGCTAATATCCGTTTCTAGCTTCGGAAAACCGATACTCTTTGACAAAGTACCGATAACCTTAGCACCAGTTTGATTCCGGATACAGTCCAATTTTTCATCATCAATACCTCCGAAGAGGAGTGCTCCTGGTTTATATCCGCAAGATTTGGCATACTCTTTAAGCTCTTCTATTTCGGTTTTTGACAATTTTTCTCCAACTAAATTTTGGAACATGAAGGCTTCGTCCTCTGAAGCTTCGTCAGCAATTTCCTTTCCTTTCCCCGACGCTGCGGCCACGGCCTCTTCGGCGGCAGTAGTAGCTTCTTCTGCGGCCATGTCTAGCAGCATTTTGTCGATATGTTCAATTGTGCTTTCCAAGTTCAAATCTTCAATTGACGTAGCTTCGGCAGCCGCAACCTCCGAAGGTGTGATTTCAATATTTGTCATTCCCTCAGCCGCTGGTATCTTCTGAGCTGAAGCTCTCGGTGGCGTCTTGTCAATGACCTCTGTCACACCGATGATTCTTTGTCTCTTTGCTTTAGTCGTTTTCTTCGTTTTTTCGGGCTCCTTTTCCTTCTGAAAAAACTTTGTCAGTTGAGGCCCCAATGGACTTAGCTTCACAGGCAGGGATTCAGTCATTACCTTCAAAATGTCCTCCACGTCAGTGGCAGAGTGTGATGCGGGGGTTTCTTCTTCATCGGATATTTTTTGCTTCGGAGAAGACGCTTTCCTCTTCTTCGGGATTTTCTTTTTTGATAGTTCTTTCTCATCTTCATTTAAGGCTTCGGTTATCCTTTTCCTTTTCCGGCCTCTGACACCTTTATTCAGATTTTCGTAGTCAGGGTATTCAAAACCCAAGGCGTCCAGCACTCGATTTAGTCTTCGCTTCGGACGGGTGCCGAAGGCTGCGGTCATCAACTGATCTTCTTTTTTGGAATAATTGCCGAGTATTTCATTGCACATTACTTCAATTGTATCCAGCCACTCTTGGCAAGGTGTTTTAAAGTATTTCTTAAACTTGAAATAGTAAGGTAACCGCACAAGTTCTCCTTCTTTTTTCTCCCCCTCTAGCTTCGGCATTTCCCATTCCTTTAAACTAGGAAAAACCCTGAAAGCTAAGAACTCCTGAACCAGGTCTCTTGTACTGATATGCTCTACAATAACTCTGAATTCATCCAACGCTTGTTGAGTTGGGCCTTCTGGTGTCATGTTGCAGCGAGGTCTGGTTTCTCCGAAGATAAGTTCAAGCGGACTCTGCACAAGCTTCTCCTTGTCGTCATCAACCTTGACATAGAACCACTCCGACTTCCAGCCTGCTGCCCATTTGCTTCGGTAGCTGATTACAGGAAATTTTGTGGTTTTCCGATAAGCAAAATTATAGCAACCAAAATTGTCATGCAACCCATCTTTTCTAGCCTTCGTCTGATAGTGCAGCTCGTGAACTCGGCAAAAGCTGTCCGCAAACGGCTCCACTGCCTGGCTTCGGAGGGCCCAGATATAA
Organism: Zea mays; assembly: GCF_902167145.1. Lineage (NCBI taxonomy): Eukaryota > Viridiplantae > Streptophyta > Magnoliopsida > Poales > Poaceae > Zea > Zea mays. Next base: position 39,566,312 of record NC_050099.1, on the reverse strand, counting down.
ACACTAAGCCTAACGATAGCGTTAGGAGTCAACTAATGAAAGTAGATACCAAATCTCTTCAGTACCTCTGCAATAATCCCATGTAGGGGGAATCTTAATCCAGCCTTTAGAAAACTCTTGAAAATGACTATTTCATCCTTCTCCGGCTTTGGGGTAGTTTCTTCTCCCCCGAAGCGTAATAACTTCTTCTGATTTTCACTGAAAAAACCCGACTTTACCATCTTGGAGAGATCAGCCTTCGAAACAGTAGACTTTCCGAAGTCCAAGTGGCTGGGCTTGCTTGGCATGGCAATACGATAATCATCTTCGGGATCAGTTTCCTCAATATCTTCTTCTTCTGCTTCGGCAGTTGCTTGTTCTGCTTGTTCTGCATCATCACTGGGGATTTTTCCGAAGTTACCAGCCCGGATCGTTGCATCGCTTCGGAGATAGGAACAGTCTCTGAACCTTCAGCTTCGCCTCCCTCACGCTCAACCCTAGCGGTAGAGCGCACTCTGGCCATTTAATTCTGAATTTGTGGCAATTGAATACTTTTTCTTCCGAAGTTTTTCGTTTGACGAAGCAGGCTTCAGGCTGGAGCTTCATTCGTTCCGAGAGTCAAGCTTCGGCTATGGTTAAAAATTTTGGCAGCAAAACAGTGCAAATAGCAATGAATGCTGTGGTAACTTCACACCTACTCGTCTGTTTATATAGTGCTGCAGGTAAGAAGGCGAAACGCCAGGATTTTTACACCAGGCGGACAGCCGCTTGCACTCCCTGCGTGGTGGACCGCAGAGACCAAACAGTAACTCTGCAAGGTGGGACCGTTACGCGCTGGGAAACTAAATCGTTTCTCGACAACGAGCTCAGGGAAGGTGTTTTTTGGACCTTCGGCTTCCCGAAGCTTAAGAGACTTTTTTCACGGATCAAGCTCGTTATGAAAAACGATCTAGTACCGCGAAAGGGGCTACTGTTGGGACTATGCTTCGCCGCCGAAGGTCTTGAAGGAAGAAGCAGCTTTCGGCTGAAGTTGTTCGTATGAGATGACCGAAGGTTCCTACTCATGAAGCTTCGGTATTACAAACCGACTTAAAAGTAGAATGACCCTCCAGTCCATAAGTGCTTAGGTCGCTGTTGTAATCCTTTATAAGGGGCATTATTGTAATTTCTCACAGGCTGTGTCCTGTGCCTATAAATAGTGAACAATATTCTCTTACTGTTCACGGATTCCGGTTTTCCTGCAATCGCATCATTCGAGAACCAATCTTTGTCAAGACAGAGGTATAATTGTATTCAATAATTAAATATATTGAGTAAATATGATATGGTTTATTTATGATTCATTTACCTTTGAATACTCTTTATTTTATGTTACCTTATACAATTTATTAAAACACAATTACGAAGACTTAACCTTCGTAACTGTACTGTCATCAACCTTCATCCAAGGTTCATTATCCTTAAGGGAATAATGCTTCGTGGATGAAGGACATTAACATTTAACATTTTATGTTGCCTTGTTCTTAATCCATAGCATTTGAGAACAAGTCCCCAACAGAGATGGAAATCAAGGGTTGGTCAAAGGATTGAGTAAAATTGATATATCACCTGACCACTCTATTTCCAATGTTTTTCTTGTAGATTCTTTAGATTATAACTTGCTTTCAGTTTCACAATTATGTAAAATGGGTTACAACTGTCTTTTTACGGATATAGGTGTTACTATTTTTAGAAGAAGTAATGATTCAGTAGCATTTAAGGGAGTGTTAGAGGGTCAGCTATACTTAGTAGATTTTGATAGAGCTGAACTCGACACTTGCTTAATTGCTAAGACTAACATGGGCTGGCTCTGGCATTGCCGACTAGCACATGTTGGGATGAAGAATCTTCACAAGCTTCTAAAGGGAGAGCACATTTTGGGACTAACAAATATTCATTTTGAGAAAGACAGGGTTTGTAGTGCATGTCAAGCAGGAAAGCAAGTTGGTATTCATCATCCACACAAGAACATCATGACGACCGACAGGTCGTTTGAGCTACTCCACATGGATCTATTCGGCCCGATAGCTTACATAAGCATCGGCGGGAGTAAGTATTGTCTTGTAATTGTGGATGATTATTCTCGCTTCACTTGGGTATTCTTTTTGCAGGAAAATCTCACACCCAAGAAACTCTGAAAGGATCCTTGAGACGAGCTCAAAATGAGTTCGGCTTGAGGATCAAGAAGATAAGAAGCGACAACGGGACGGAGTTCAAGAACTCACAAATCGAACGCTTCCTTGAGGAGGAGGGCATCAAGCATGAGTTCTCTTCTCCCTACACACCACAACAAAATGGTGTAGTGGAGAGGAAGAATAGAACTCTATTGGACATGGCAAGGACCATGCTTGATGAGTACAAGACTTCAGATCGGTTTTGGGTCGAGGCGATCAACATCACCTGCTACGCCATCAACCAGTTATATCTACACCGAATCCTCAAGAAGACATCATACGAACTCCTAACCGGTAAAAAGCCCAATGTTTCATATTTTAGAGTCTTTGGTAGCAAATGCTTTATTCTTGTTAAAAGAGGTAGAAAATCCAAATTTGCTCCTAAGGCTGTAGAAGCTTTTTACTAGGATATGATTCAAACACAAGGGCATATAGAGTCTTTAACAAGTCCTCTGGACTAGTTGAAGTTTCTTGTGACATTGTGTTTGATGAGACTAACGGCTCTCAAGTAGAGCAAGTTGATCTTGATGAGCTAGATGATGAAGAGGCTCCGTGCGTCGCGCTAAGGAACATGTCCATTGGGGATGTGTGTCCTAAGGAATCCGTAGAGCCTCCACAAGCACAAGATCAACCATCCTCCTCCATGCAAGCATCTCCACCAACCCAAGATGAGGATGAGGCTCAAGATGATGAAGGAGAAGATCAAGAGAATGAGCCACCTCAAGAGGAGGGCAATGATCAAGGGGGAGATGCCCATGATCAAGACAAGGAAGATGAACAAGTTCCAAGACCACCACACCCAAGAGTCCACCAAGCAAATCAACGAGATCACCCCGTGAACACCATCCTCGGTGATATTCAAAAGGGGGTAACTACTAGATCTCATGTTGCTCATTTTTGTGAACATTACTCTTTTGTTTCCTCTATTGAGCCACATAAGGTAGAGGAAGCACTTCAAGATTCGGATTGGGTGGTGGCGATGCAAGAGGAGCTCAACAACTTCACTAGGAATGAGGTATGTCATTTAGTTCCACGTCCTAACCAAAATATTGTAGGAACCAAGTGGGTTTTCCGAAACAAGCAAGATGAGCATGGTGTGGTGACAAGGAACAAAGCCCGACTTATGGCCAAGGGATATTCACAAGTCGAAGGTTTGGATTTCGGTGAAACCTATGCACCCGTAGCTAGGCTAGAATCAATTTGTATATTACTTGCCTATGCTACTTACCATGGCTTCAAGCTTTACCAAATGGACGTGAAAAGTGCCTTTCTCAATGGACCAATCAAGGAGGAGGTCTATGTTGAGCAACCTCCCGACTTTGAAGATAGTGAGTACCCTAACCATGTTTACAAACTCTCTAAGGCGCTTTATAGGCTCAAACAACCCCCAAGAGCATGGTATGAATGCCTAAGAGATTTTCTTATCACTAATGGCTTCAAAGTCAAAAAAGCCGATCCTACTCTCTTTACTAAAACACTTGCAAATGATTTGTTTGTATGCCAAATCTATGTTGATGATATCATATTTGGGTCTACTAACGAATCTACATGTGAATAGTTCAGTAGGATCATGACACAAAAATTCGAGATGTCTATGATGGGGGAGTTGAAGTACTTCTTAGGATTTCAAGTGAAGCAACTCCAAGAGGGCACCTTCATTAGCCAAACGAAGTATATTCAAGACATTCTCATCAAGTTTGGGATGAAGGATGCCAAGCCCATCAAGACACCCATGGGAACAAATGGGCATCTCGACCTCGACACGGGAGGTAAATCCGTAGATCAAAAGGTATACCGGTCGATGATAGGTTCCTTACTCTACTTATGTGCATCTCGACCGGACATTATGCTTTCCGTATGCATGTGTGCAAGATTCCAAGCCGATCCTAAGGAAGTTCACCTTAGGGCCGTAAAACGAATCTTGAGATATTTAGTTTATACTCCTAAGTTTGGCCTTTGGTATCCCAGGGGATCCACATTTGATTTAATTGGTTATTCCGATGCTGATTGGGTAGGGTGTAAAATTAATAGAAAGAGCACATCTGGGACTTGCCAGTTCTTGGGAAGGTCTCTGGTGTCTTGGGCTTCAAAGAAGAAAAATCCCGTAGCTCTTTCTACTGCCGAAGCCGAGTATATTGCCACAGGCCATTGTTGCGCGCAATTGCTTTGGATGAGGCAAACCCTTAGGGACTATGGTTACAAATTAACCAAAGTTCTTCTTCTATGTGATAATGAGAGTGCAATCCGCATGGCGGATAATCCCGTTGAGCATAGCCGCACTAAACACATAGCCATTCGGTATCATTTCTTAAGGGATCACCAACAAAAGGGGGATATCGAGATTGCATATATTAACACCAAAGAACAATTAGCCGATATCTTTACCAAGCCATTAGACGAACAAACATTTACCAAACTTAGGCATGAGCTAAATATTCTTGATTCTAGAAATTTTTATTGATGTTTTGCACACATAGCTCATTGATATACCTTTGATCATATCTCTTTCATGTGCTATGACTAATGAGTTTTCAAGATGTATTTCAAACTAAGTCATAGATTGAAAGGGAAAAGGAGTCTTCGGCGAAGACAAAGGCTTCCACTCCACTCTATCAAATTACTCATCCTTCGCCGTCGCTCCGCGCCACTCTCCAACTTTGGTATAATCTTCACTCATATGTTATTTACCATAAGGAGAGAAAGTAATGAGGGCTTATATTTCACTCAAGTATCCGTTTTTGGCGATTCATGCTAAAGGGAGAGAAAGTATTAGCCCAAAGCAAAAGGACCGCACCACCACCAATCTCAAAATTTTTGAGTTAAGAAAAGAGTTTTTCAATTTGGTATCTTATTTTTTATAAAACTTCAAATTGGTACAACCCTTTCAAAACTAATATCTAAAACCCTCTTGAACACTAAGAGGAGGATTTTATTGAGGGGGAGTTTTGTTTAGTCAAAGGAAAAACATTTGAAACAGGGGGAGAAAATTTCAAATCTTGAAAATGCTTCTCAAAATCCTACTCATTTACCTTTGACTATTTGCAAAATGACTTTGAAAAAGAATTTGCAAAAACAAAACATGTGGTGCAAGTGTGGTCCAAAATATTAAAAATGAAGAAATCAATCCATGCACATCTTATGAAAATATATTGGTTCAATTCTAAGTAACCTTTGCACTTACATTATGCAAACTAGTTCAATTATGCACTTCTATATTTTGCTTTGGTTTGTGTTGGCATCAATCACCAAAAAGGAGGAGATTGAAAGGGAAATAGGCTTACACCTTTTCCTAATTGATTTTGGTGGTTGAATTGCCCAACACAAATAATTGGACTAACTAGTTTGCTCTAGATTATGAGTTCTACAGGTGCCAAAGGTTCACAACAAAACAATAAAAAGACCGAGAAAGGATTCAAATATTGAGAGCAAAAGACAGCCAAAGTGTGCTCTAGATTATGAGTTCTACAGGAAACGCCTAAATTTTCGTGGGCCGGGATATTTTTGTCGGCCAGCCCACGAAAATACAGAAGAAATTTTCGTCGGTCACTAGGCCGACGAAAATAAGGCGTATTTTTGTGGGCCCACCAATATTTTCGTCGGCACGCCCACGAAAATACGGAAATTATTTTCGTCGGTCACTAGGCCGACGAAAATAAGTGCTATTTTCGTGGGCCGAGGCCAAACCGACGAAAATACGTCATTGACCGACCACTATTTTCGTCGGCCTCAGTGAGGCCGACGAAAATAGTGGACCTACATCGTCGGCCTCGGCCTTCTCTCGCTCATTTCAAACTGTATCAAACCGCCGCCCGCCCGACCTCGCCTCGCCGCGCCGCCGCACGCCACCCGCCGCCCACGCCGCCGCCCGCAGAGCAGCGCCGCCCCACAGCAGCGCCCGCGCCGCCGCACGCCCGCGCCGCCGCCGAGCCCCAAGCCGCACAGCCGCGCCCGCGCCCCTGCACGGCGCCACCGAGCCCCATGCCGCCACACCGCCGAGCCCCACGCCCACTGCCCGCTCCTCGCCCCTGCACGCCTGCCGAGCCCCACGTCGCCTCACGCCGCACGCGGCCCGCGCGCCCTCGCCCGCCCGTGAAGAAGAGAGCCCGCCATCTGCGAAGGGAGCCCGTGGCCGCCGTCGCGAAGAAGAGAGCCCGCCGTCCGTCCGTCCACGCCGCGCCCGCCGTTCGTCCACGCCGCGCCCGCCGTCCGTCGACGCCGCCCTCGTTCCTCGCGGTGAGCCTCCCCGTCTATAAGATTGTTTGTAAGATTGTTATCACACCACATTTGATGCTCATGGCGGCCGTGGCGTGTCGTGCGCGTGCCATGCCCGTGCCGTGCGCGTGCCGTGGCGGCCGTGACGAGCCTCTGTCTTATGGTTGTGCCATTGGCGTATAGGGCACTTCTTAGAGATATTTTATAATGTTTAGAGTTTAGTTTTAATCGTTAACCGTAGCGAACCGTATGCGTCACCCGTTCGGAAACGGCAAACGTCACATTGGCTTGTGAGGTTCGCTGTTCCGGAATTGTCCACGTATTTTGGACAGCCTGCGAGTGTAAGCCGATGTTTGTGATTTGTGACATGTGCCTTACGATTGACGCGAAATTTTGGTTGTGTAACCCAGTTGTTCTCCAACACACCATGTTCAGGCGTGTGCTTGGAGAGCAGCGGGGTTATGCTGCCGAAATTTCGCGGCAATCGTAGGCTACACGTCACAAATCACAAGCATCGGCCTACACTCTTGGGTGGGTTTAGGGCCTTTACCTAATAGGGAGTTCACCTAAGCCACAGACGATCGTTGATGTTCTTTGTCTTTTGTTTAGCCTTTGAAATGGACGGTGATCGGAGGGTGATGTATGACGGGTGGAGAAAGGATGGGGCACATTCGAATAAATGGATGGGTGTAACAAAGGCTTTTCTTGAGCACGCTTTCAAAGATGCAACTGGTCGTCTAGTGAAGTGTCCTTGCAATCGCTGCGAGAACAAGTGGCCTCAGAAGAAGGAAGAAATGGAGAAACACCTTTGCAAAAGTGGGTTTATGCCGAACTACCTTGTATGGTACCGGCATGGAGAGTCTATTAGACACGTTGACGCGGAGGTGGAACTTGATGACGGTCATGATAGGATGTACGACATGTTGCATGATCTTGGTAGGGATGTTGAAATGAACGCTGAGGAGCCGGGGCAGCTTCCACGCGATGCTCAGGAATTCTTCCGGCTACTCGCCACGGGAGAAGAGAGACTGCACGAGCACACTCAGATGTCAGTTCTTAGGACTCTCACAAGACTAATGGTGATAAAGTCGAAGCACAACATTTCAAACAGTGCTTACAACGACATCGTCCAACTGATGGGCGAGGTTCTCCTAGAGAATCATAAGTTGCCAAAGAATATGTACTTCGCAAAGAAGATGTTGGCTGGTCTTGGGATGACATATGAGAAGATTGACGTGTGTCCCAACAGTTGCATGCTATTCTTTGAGGAGGATGACAAGCTGGACCGTTGTAAGCATTGCGAAGCTTCTAGATATGTCGAGGTGACAAATGATGAGGGTGAATTGGTAGTTACGAAGGTCGCAGCTAAGCAACTTCGTCGGTTGCCCATCATTCCTCGGCTGTCAAGGTTGTTCCTCAACAAGGAAATAACTCTGCATATGATGTGGCCAAAGAATGGGGTACGTCTCGTCACTGATCCAGACATAATGGTCTATCCGTCGGACGGTGATGCGTGGAAGGCATTTGACGAGTTTGATCCTGAATTTGCAAACGACCCTAGGAGTGTACGGCTTGGTCTATCGACGGGCGGATTCACACCTTTCAATAGCAGTGCAAGCCCTTACTCGTGTTGGCCTGTCTTCATTGTGCCATATAATCTTCCTCCTGAGTTGGTCAATAAAGAAGAGTTCATGTTCCTTGCACTAGTCATCCCAGGCCCCAAGCATCCAGGGCCAAAGCAATATGTTTGTTCGCCCTTTAATTGAAGAGCTGAAACAATTGTGGAGAGGTGTGAAGGCTTATGACAGCCATACTGAAAAGGAGTTTACCAGGCGCGCTGCTTATTTGTGGTCAGTGCATGATCTGCTGGCGTATGGAGATTGGTCTGGATGGTGTGTTCATGGTCGGTTGTGCTGTCCCATATGTATTAATGATACAGATGCATTCAGATTGAAGCATGGTGGGAAAGTGTCATTCTTTGATGCTCATCGACGTTGGACTCCATTCAAGCATGATTTCAGGAGTTCGCTTACTGCATTCAGAAGTGGAGCCAAAATCAGAAATGGGCCACCAAAGAGGCAAACTACACCGCAGATAATGGCATGGCATGCTTGTCTGAAGCAAGGAGAAAATGATAGGTTCCAAGGCTACGGGGAGGACCACAACTGGACCCATATTTCATCAATATGGGAGCTTCCGTATGCAAAAGCCTTGATCATGCCGCACAACATAGACTTGATGCACCAAGAGCGTAACGTTGCTGAAAGCATCATAAGCACATGTTTCGATGTGACTGATAAAACGAAAGATAATATGAAGGCAAGAAAAGACATGGCTGAAATTTGTAAGAGGCCGATGCTCGAGTTGAAAGTAAGCGATAAAGGGCATGAGAGTAGGCCGCGAGCTGATTACTGCCTCAAGTCGGATGAAAGGAAAGAAATATTTAAGTGGTTGAAGAATCTGAAATTTCCAGATCGATATGCGGCAAATCTGAAACGGGCAGTCAATCTGAAGACCGGTAAATTGATCGGTTTGAAAAGCCATGACTACCATATTATTATGGAGAGGCTGATGCCCGTGATGTTTCGAGGCTATTTTAAGGATGAGCTTTGGAGCATATTTGCAGAGCTGAGTTACTTCTATAGGGAAGTATGCGCAAAGACGGTATCGAAGAGGTTGATGCAGAAATTTGAGAAAGAAATTCCAATTCTTATTTGTAAATTTGAAAAGGTTTTCCCGCCAGGATTCTTCAATGTGATGCAACATCTAATTGTGCATTTGCCTTGGGAAGCTTTGGTAGGCGGACCAGTGCAATTCAGGTGGATGTATCCTATAGAAAGGGCGTTGAAAAAGCTCAGGGCGTCTGTTCGCAACAAGGCTAGAGTCGAAGGGTGTATTGCGGAGGCTTTTGCCCTTAAGGAGATATCTCAATTCTCAACCAGGTATTTCGCTCGAGCCAACAATGTGTTTGCGCCTTCAATGCGACTTCATGTCGAAAATGAATCACCCCAAAGCACCCTTCAAATTTTTGCGAATCTGGGTAAAGCAGTTGGAAAAGGGAGTGTACATCACATTGAAGCATCAGATTTGAACACGCTAATGCTATATATGTATAGCAATATTGACAGCACACAGGAGGCGTTCGAGTAAGTTTTCCTCATAGTTACGTCCATTTTCTCATCTCATAATTTCTATAGTGTGTAATCTCCATGTTTCTAATATGTCCAGCATGTTTGATGAAGAATGTTGGAAATCTACTAATAAACCTACGACCATCCAATTAGAAAATCTTCGACGTGATGGGTTGAAAGGTGGCCCAAACTTCGTGCAGTGGTTTCGTAATTATGTTAGTAATTGTCGTTCTCTCATTGTCCATACTTAATCTTTGAATTTTGGACTTGGAAGATATAACACATATACTAATTCCTTGTATAGGTTTCCAAAAACTCTGTGCACCCGGACTTGCAACAAATGGCACATACCTCTGTGTCCGTTCGGAACTATACTCGCTATGATGTAAATGGATATCGCTTCCGAACCGCGAAATTAGAGAAGAGTCGACCATTGGCAGCCACCACCAATAGTGGTGTGTTGGCAAGTTCATATGTTGACGATGACAAAGTAGTGGACTATTACGGTGTTCTTCAAAACATTGTAGAGTTGATTTTCGATGGCCCCAAGGAACTTAAAGTCGTGTTTTTGAATGCGACTGGTTTGATGCTCATAGTGGGACTCGTGTCGACAAGTATGGTAATGTCGAGGTGAAGCATAGCTCTAGGATTCCAAGCAGTATGAGCGATGTTGTCCTTGCAAATCAGGCAAAACAGGTGTACTACCTGCCATATCCTCACCCAAGCCTTAGGGCTTGGTGGGTTGCAATCAAAGTCAACCCACAAGTCATCGCTCCAGAGAGTGCTGACTACGTGAGTACGACCAGGGACAACGATGATGCTGTTTTTCAACCAGAAGCGGCGTCGAATCAAGGCATAGCTCACCGATTCCATGTGACCAATGGAGAAGGCCTTGAAAATCTCCGTTGCAATTCAAGCGACTTAATTGAAGAACCTAGGTCAAAGCGCAAATGACCCGTCGTCGTTAGAAGATCAGTAAGGATCCAACGAAATCAAGAGCGTATGAATAAACAACGAGCCGAAGAAGCATCATCAGATGCGGATGACTTTTGATTAGTATGTTTCTTTTAGTTAATCAATTAAGCTATGTATTCCAATTTTCACATTATTAATTTTCATATTATTTGTTTCATATACTGTCGTTTGACATTAATTTATCTACAGTTGAACATGTTCAAGCATAGGAGATCGAGGAGGAGTGGGGGCAGCGCGGCCGGCGAGGACAGCTCGGGCAGTGGGCTTTTTCAGGGCACCTCACAGAGCCGACAGAGGCAGCAGCAACTTCTCGACTGTTTAGATGAAGTGCATGGTGAGGAGGGTGAGCAGGAGGCTCCTCAGCAGGATGCTCATGTGCAGGGTGAGGAGGGTGAGCAAGATGAGGAGGGTGAGCAGGATGAGGAGGTTGACCCTATGGGGGCAGGCAGCGCGGGCGACATGTCAGATGGTTCTACGTCCTTCAGGTATTATTATGCATATTAGTTTAATTGATATTAGTTTTAAATCATTTCATCATATTGAATTTACTTGTATACTTATGTATAAGAAGAGCAATGCGCTTGGTCCGAGACCTACCGAGAGGAGGCTCATCCGGCCGCATGGAGAATGGTGGGGCTTATTTCTGTTGTGTTAATTTGTTAATATGAACATGATTGCACTGGTTTACTTGTTTTATTAATGTTTGTAGGTCATGGGAAGACTTGACTTGGGACGGTACAGGCAGACGTCCCAAGGTGAACGCGGTGTTGGGTAGCCTCTGTCGCTTCTACTACCCTGGCATGGTGGAGCTTAATGGCGAGAGGTTCGCGGCTATGCAGTGGGCCGACTGGGGTCTGAAGGACTATGTCCAGCCAGGGGAAAGCAGTAGCGGAGGGGGAAGTTCGGAACAAAAACGAAGGACTTATCAGGTGGCTGTGTGGGACGAGTTCTGGGTGAGTTTACTTTCGTATATAAGCAATTCACTGAATTATTGCTTCTCCTAATCTTACTTTAACTTAACTTCTTCATTGATATGTAGGGGAGGTTCCAATTGCCGGATGACATCGAGGACGATCAGGCTCAGTGGGCACGTGTGAAGAGGCACTTTCGGAAGTACGCTGATAAGGTCATCAAGGATGCCATGTACAATGCTCGCATCGCGGCCGTCAACTACTACTACAAGAAGATAAAGGGGCAGAAAATGAGCAAAGCATTAGGGGCCAATGAGATCTACCTCACAGAGGAGCAGTATCTGGAGAGCGTTGTAGATTGGCTGGCGAAGGACATGGAAGCCTGGAGGTGGTTGGCTAAGAGATGGGCGTCGCCTGAGTGGATTGCAGAGTCCAACAAGCACCGTGCCAACCGTGGCACTGAAGGACCGGGGCACAGGTACGGCGCCGATGGACACCTTGGTACCGCACGCCGCATGGTAAGTATATAAATCAAACTTGTATGTTACATCTATTACAATTCTATGGTTTAACTCTTCTTTTTCATGCAGGAAGCTGAAAGTGGAGTTGCTCCAAGTTTTATGAAGGTTTACGTCCGTGGTCACCGTGGCCCTGATCCGGCGAACCCTGATGAGCTATGCAGCGAGGTGACAAGGGAGAAAATGGTAAACAAGTTTGTATTTAAGAATTAAATTGCATGTTTTGTGTCTAACTCCAACTCTAACTTTCTTTGCAGAATGCATATGGGGAGGAAATGACTCAACGCCATGGGCCTGATTTCGACTGGATGCATTCAGACTTAGATGCCTCGGCGTTGTACCACAGTGGTGGGGGTAGAAAGCATGGCAGGTGAGGTGGTTGTCTTTGATTCGACAATTTCATTAACAATAATGTGTCCACTTAATGGCTCAACTATGTGTATCATGCAGGTTTGCCTTTGGCACCGGCGTTGTGGAGTACAACAGGACAATAGGTCAAGGGAAGACATCGTCTTCGGCAGGGAGTTCTCGCTCCTCCAAGTCTGCTCGAGAGGCTCAGCTGGAGGAGGAGACTCGGGCAGCACAAGAGCAGGCTCGAGCAGCACAGGAGCAGGCTCGAGCAGCGCAGGAGCAGGTCGGACAGCTGACGCAGTATATGACTTCTTATTTTCAGGTAATTCGTCTATCTCATCACGTGTCATTGACTTCAAAGTATAATGTTGCGATTCTAACGTTTCATCCATTTGCAGGAAATGACTACTCGACTCGGCCCTGATATGAACTTGCCCGCTTTTCGCCCTCCCCAGGTAACACTATTTGAACATTTCAATTCCATAGCAACTCTTTTTTTATTATAAAAAATGGCTCGCAGGCACAAGGATGGGGACAGTGGCCAATACAAGCTCCAGCGTCGCAGCCACAGTGGACCGGTGTGGGGTGGACATAGGCACCACCAGGCACTTGGACGCCTCCACCACCCCAAGGATCGCAGCCATTTCAAGCGTGGATGGCACCGCCACCGACGGGGTGGGTGCCACCACCTCAGGGGTGGCCAGGACAACAGTACCCGTGGATGCATGCACAGCCTTCTCATCACCATGGATCACAGGTGACGTTCCATGTTTAGTTTTTTGCAAATAGTGACCAAACATAGCAAAACACAACCTTATTTGAATGATTGATGAATTGCAGGGTTCAGCGTCACATGCTCATGGATCGGAGGGTGCTATCAACGTCCAGGACTTCCTCATCCATGGTTCTGGAGGGAGTGGCCACCTTCCTGGTGGCGGAGGAGGGAGTGGCCAAAACTCCCACAGCTCGTCGGAGTGAGTAGTGAGTGTGTTTTATGAATTGTGTATTTGAATGGACTATGGACTTATGGACTATGGACTTATTTGAATGGACTATGGACTTATGGACTATTTATATATATGTGAATGTGTTTTGTGAATTGTCTATTTTGCTTGTGAATCTGTATATGTGAATTGTGATATTGTGAATTGTGTATTTTGCTGTCAATTAAAAGGTGCAGAAAAATCTGTTTTGGGGGGTATCATGAATTTTCGTCGGCCTGGTTGGAGGCCGACGAAAATACATGCCCAACTATTTTCGTCGGCCACCGATAGACCGACGAAAATAAACGCCAGCTATTTTCGTGGGCCACTGAGAGGCCGACGAAAATCGCGTTCGTATTTTCGTCGGCTACCGAGAGGCCGACGAAAATAGTGAGCCGTCTAACTATTTTCGTCGGCCTTGGAGAAGCCGACGAATATAGGTTGTTTTCGTCGGTACCTACGAAAATAGTTGCCTATTTTCGTCGAACTTATTTTCGGGGGCTATTTTCGTCGGCCTGCCAACGAAAATAGGCTATTTTCGTCGGTTTAGGCTTATTTTCGTGGGTTTTTTGGCCCACGAAAATAGGTACCGTTTGAGAGAGGGAAAGAGTTGAAAGAGACCCGGTCTTTGTGACCACCTCAACGGGGAGTAGGTTTGCAAGAACCGAACCTCGGTAAAAGAAATCCTTGTGTCTCACTCTTTATTTGCTTGCGATTTGTTTTTCGCCCTCTCTCGGACTCGTTCATATTTCTAATGCTAACTCGGCTTGTAGTTGTGTTTAAGTTTATAAATTTCAGATTCGCCCTATTCACCCCCCTCTAGGAGACTTTCACATTTGCTACCAAAGACTCTAAAATATGAAACATTGGGCTTTTTACCGGTTAGGAGTTCATATGATGTCTTCTTGAGGATTCGATGAAGGTAGAGACGGTTGATGGCGTAGCAAGCAGTGTTGATTGCTTCCGCCCAAAACCGATCCGAAGTCTTGTACTCATCAAGCATGGTCCTCACCATGTCAAGTAGAATTCTATTCTTCCTCTCCACTACACCATTTTGTTGTGGAGTGTAGGGAGAAGAGAACTCATGCTTGGTCCCGTTGTCGCTTCTTATTTTCTTGATCCTTAAACCGAACTCATTTTGAGCTCGTCTTAAGAATCCCTTTAGGGTCTCTTGGGTTTGTGATTTTTCCTGCAAAAAGAACACCCAAGTGAAGCAAGAATAATCATCCACAATAACTAGACAGTACTTACTCCCGCCGATGCTTATGTAAGCTATCGGGTCGAATAGGTCCATGTGGAGCAGCTCAAGTGGCCTGTCAGTCGTCATGATGTTCTTGTGTGGATGATGAACACCAACTTGCTTCCCTACTTGACATGCGCTACAAATCCTGCCTTTCTCAAAATGAACATTGGTTAGTCCCAAAATGTGCTCTCCCTTTAGAAGCTTATGAAGATTCTTCATTCCAACGTGGGCTAGTCGGCGATGCCAAAGCCAACCCATATTAGTCTTAGCAATTAAGCAAGTATCGAGTTCAGCTCTATTAAAATCAACTAAGTATAGCTGACCCTCTAATACTCCCTTAAATGCTACTGAATCATCACTTCTTCTAAAGACAGTAACACCTATATCCGTAAAAAGACAATTGTAGCCCATTTTACATAATTGAGAAACGGAAAACAAGTTGTAATCTAAAGAATCTATAAGGAAAACATTGGAAATAGAATGGTCCGGTGATATAGCAATTTTACCAAGTCCTTTGACCAAACCTTGATTTCCATCCCCGAATGTGATATCTCTTTGGGGATCATGGTTTTTCTCCTAGGAGGAGAACATCCTTTTCTCCCTAGTCATGTGGTTTGTGCACCCGCTATCAATGATCCAACTTGAGCCCTCGGATGCATAAACCTACAAAACAAGTTTAGGCCTTGTTCTTAGGTACCCAAACGGTCTTGGGTCCTTTGTCATTAGAAACAAGCACCTTGGGTACCAAACACAAGTTTTTGACCCCTTGTGTTTGGCCCCAACATATTTGGCAACTACTTCGCCTGATTTGTTAGTTAAAACATATGAAGCATCAAAAGTCTTAAATGAAATAATAGGCTCATTTGATGCAATAGGAGATTTCTTTTTAGGCAATTTAACATGGGTTGATTGCCTAGAGCTAGATGCCTCACTCTTATACATGAAAGCATGATGAGAGCCAGAGTGAGACTTCCTAGAATGAATTCTCCTAATTTTGTGTTCGGGATAACCAGCAGGATATAAAATGTAACCCTCGTTATCCTGAACCATGGGAGCTTTACCCTTAACAAAGTTACATAATTTCTTAGGGGCATTAAGCTTGACATTGTCTCCCTGTTGGAAGCCAATGCCATCCTTAATGCCAGGGCGTCTCCCACTATAGAGCATGCTTTTAGCAAATTTAAATTTCTCATTTTCTAAGTCATGCTCATTAATCTTAGCACTAAGTTGAGCTATGTGATCATTTTGTTGTTTAATTAAAGCTAGGTGATCATGGATAGCATCAACATTAATGTCTCTACATCTAGTGCAAATAGTAACATGCTCAACGATAGATGTAGAGGGTTTGCAAACATTTAGTTCATCAATCTTAGCATGTAAAATAACATTCTGTTTTCTAAGATTGGAAATAGAAACATTGCAAACATTTAAATATTTAGCCTTAGCAATTAATTTTTCATTCTCAATTTTAAGGCTAGAGAGAGATGCATTCAACTTGTCAATCTTAGTAATCAAACTAGCATTATCATTTCTAAGATTAACAATTGAATCATCACAAACATCTAACTTTTCAACCTTAGCAATTAATTTAGCATTCTCATCTCGAAGGTTGGAAATAATATCATGGCAAGTGCTTAGCTCACTACTTAATTTTTCACATTTTTCTACTTCCTGAGCATAAGCATTTTTAACCTTAACATGCTTCTTATTTTCTTTAATTAGGAAGTCCTCTTGGATATCCAATAGTTCATCCTTCTCATGAATAACTCCTATGAATTCATTTAACATCTTTTTTTGGTGCATGTTGAGGTTGACAAAAAGGGCAAGCAAATTATCCTCATCATCACTAGAGTTCTCCTCATCACTAGATGTTGCATATTTAGTGGAGGCTCTAGATTTTACCTTCTTTTTGCCGTCTTTTGCCATGAGGCACTTGTAGCCAACGTTGGGGAAGAGAAGGCTCTTATTGACGGTAATGTTTGTGGCGTCCTCATCGGAGGAGGAGTCGGTGGAGCTCTCATCGGGGTCCCACTCCTGGCAAACATGGGCATCGCCGCCCTTCTTCTTGTAATATTTCTTCTTTTCTCTCCTCTTTCCCTTCTTGTCATCGCCCCTGTCACTATCACTAGATAATGGATATTTAGCAATAAAATGACCGGGCTTACCACATTTGTAGCACACCTTCTTGGAACGGGGCTTGTAATCTCTTCCCTTCCTTTGCTTGAGGATTTGGCGAAAGCTTTTGATGATTAAAGCCATCTCCTCATTGTCGAGCTTGGAGGCATCGATGGGAAGCCTACTTGACGTAGACTCTTCCTTCTTCTCCTCCGTCGCTTTGAAGGCAACGGGTTGCACCTTAGGTGTGGAGGTCGCGCCTCGCTCGATGATTTGTTTGGAGCCTTTGATCATTAATTCAAAGCTCACAAATTTTCCTATAACCTCCTCAGGAGACATTAGCTTGTATCTAGGATCACCACGAATTAATTGAACTTGTGTAGGATTAAGAAAAACGAGTGATCTTAGAATAACCTTGACCATTTCATGGTCATCCCATTTTGTGCTCTCGAGGTTGCGCACTTGGTTCACCAAGGTCTTGAGCCGGTTGTACATAGCTTGTGGCTCCTCCCCTTGGTTGAGCATGAAGCGACCGAGCTCCCCCTCGATCGTTTCCCTCTTGGTGATCTTGGTCACCTCGTCTCCTTCGTGCGCGGTCTTGAGCACGTCCCAAATTTCTTTGGCACTTTTCAACCCTTGCACCTTATTATACTCCTCTCGACTTAGAGAGGCGAGGAGTATAGTAGTGGCTTGGGAGTTGAAGTGCCGGATTTGGGCTACCTTGTCCGAGTCATAGCCTTCATCCCCCACGGATGGTTCCAGCGCTCCAAATTCAACAATGTCCCAAATGCTAGCATGGAGTGAGGTTAGATGGTGCCTCATTTTATCACTCCACATACTATAATCTTCACCGTAAAAAACCAGTGGTTTGCCTAGTCGGACGGAAAGTAAAGGAGTGCGTTTGGAAATGCGAGGATAGTGTAAGGGGATCTTACTAAACTTCTTGCGCTCATGGTGCTTAGAAGTGACAGACGGCGCGTCGGAGCCGGAGGTGGAAGGCGACGAAGAATCGGTCTCGTAGTAGACTACTTTCTTCATTTTCTTCTTCTTGTCGCCACTCCGGTGTGACTTGACGCAGGGAGGTGATTCCTCCCTCTTCTTGTTGCTGGACTCTCCCGATGGAGCCTTCCCGTAGCTTGTGGCGGGCTTCTCGCTGGTCACCATCTCCTTCTTGGCGTGAGCTCCCGACATCACTTCGAGCGGTTAGGCTCTAATGAAGTACCGGGCTCTGATACCAATTGAAAGTCGCCTAGAGGGGGGGTGAATAGGAAAATCTGAAATTTATAAAGTTTAAGCACAACTACAAGCCGGGGTTAGCGTTAGAAATATATTCGAGTCCGAAAGAGAGGGGGAAAACAAATCACAAGCAAATAAGAGCGGATGACACAATGATTTGTTTTACCGAGGTTTGGTTCTTGCAAACCTACTCCCCGTTGAGGTGGTCACAAAGACCGAGTCTCTTTCAACCCTTTCCCTATTTCAAACGATCACCTAGACCGAGTGAGCTTTTCTCTTCAATCAAACGAGACACTTAGTCCACTACAAGGACCACCACAACTTGGTGTCTCTTGCTTTGATTACAATTGAGTTGAGAACAAGAAAGGAGGAAGAAGAAAAGTGATCCAAGTGCAAGAGCTCAAAAGAACACGACAAAAACTCTCTCTTCTAGTCAATAATGCTTAGAGTGGAGTTTGGGACTTGGAGAGATTTTGATTCACTCTATTTGTGTCTTGTATTGAATGCACTAGCTCTTGTATTTAATGTGTTGGCTGAAAACTTGGATGCCTTGAAGTGTTGGTGGTTGGGGGTATTTATAGCCCCAATCACCAAAGTGGCCGTTGGGGAAGGCTGCTGTTGAAGGGCGCACCGGACAGTCCGGTGCACCACCGAACACTGTCCAGTGCGCCAGCCACGTCACCCAACCGTTAGGATTCGACCGTTGGAGCTCTGACAAGTGAGGCCACCGGACAGTCCGGTGTTGCACCGGACAGTCACTGTTCACTGTCCGGTGCGCCTTCTGTGCCTGCTCTGACTTCTGTGCGCGCAGTCCGTGCACTGTAGCTCACTATTCACCTTTTGCAGACGACCGTTGGCGCTGTAGCCGTTACTCCGCTTGGCACACCGGACAGTCCGGTGAATTATAGCGGAGAGGCAATCCCAGAAACCCGAAGCTAGAAAGTTG
Source organism: Zea mays (assembly GCF_902167145.1). Taxonomy (NCBI): domain Eukaryota; kingdom Viridiplantae; phylum Streptophyta; class Magnoliopsida; order Poales; family Poaceae; genus Zea; species Zea mays. The sequence goes on along the minus strand of NC_050099.1, from coordinate 39,547,499 downwards.
GGAGTCGATCTCCCTGGTGCACCGTACACTGTCCGGTGGCACACCGGACAGTCCGGTGCGCCAGACCAAGGCTGCCTTTGGTTGTCTTTTGCTCTTTTTATTTGAACCCTTTCTTGGACTTTTTATTGGTTTGTGTTGAACCTTTGGCACCTGTAGAACTTATAATCTAGAGCAAACTAATTAGTCCAATTTATTTGTGTTGGGCAATTCAACCACCAAAATCATTTAGGAAAAGGTTTGACCCTATTTCCCTTTCAGTATGGTATTTTTTACCTACTGTTCTTTCAGTGTGTAAATCCCCTAAGTGGTGGGCTGACACTGGTTCTAACATTCATGTGTGTGCTGATATTTCTTTGTTTTCTTCTTATCAGTGCAAAGAGGATGCAGCCTTGCTGATGTGGAACAGATGACATGCGCGTGTTCTTGGTGTGGGTACAGTCATTCTGAAGTTTACTTCAGGAAAGACGGTGCTATTGAAGAACGTGTAGCATGTCCCCTCCATCAAAAAGAATCTTGTTAGTGGCTTGTTGCTATGTCGAGATGGCTATAAATTTGTGTTTGAGTCCAATAAATGTATATTGTCAAAGTATGGGACATTTGTTGGAAAAGGTTATGATAGTAGAGGCTTGTTCCGCTTATCTTTGCATGATGTGTGTAATAAGTCTGTGAACAATGTGATTTCGAACAAGTCGTATATTTGGCATTCACGACTTTGTCACATCAATTTTGGTCGTGTATCGCGATTAGCAAATTTAAATCTAATCCCAAAATTTGATTTAGCCAAAGGTTCTAAGTGTCAGGTGTGTGTGCAATCTAAGCAACCTCGCAAGCCTCATAAGGCTGCAGAGGCGAGGAACTTGGCACCACTAGACTTAATACATTTCGATTTATGTGAGATGAACGGAATATTGACTAAGGGAGGCAAACGATATTTTATTACTTTTATCGATGATTCTACTAGGTTTTGTTATGTGTATCTCTTAAAGTTAAAAGACGAAGCTTTGCATTATTTTAAGACCTACAAAGCTGAAGTGGAAAATCAACTCGAGAGGTAAATTAAACGGTTAAGGTCTGATCGTGGTGGAGAATATTTTTCAGGTGATTTTTCTGATTTTTGTGTGGAACATGGTATTATTCATGAGAGGACACCGCCATACTCACCACAATCTAATGGGGTTGCTGAGAGAAAGAACCGTACTCTAACTGATTTGGTTAACGCCATGTTAGAGACTTCGGGACTATCTAAGGAATGGTGGGGTGAGGCGATCTTAACACTGTATCATGTCCTGAATAAAGTTCCCATAAAGAACAAAGAAATCACACCATTTGAGGATTGGGAAAAGAGGAAAGTAAATATCTCCTATTTGCGCACCTAGGGTTGTTTGGCCAAAGTGAAAGTGCCAATTAACAAGAAGCGCAAATTAAGACCGAAAACTGTTGATTGTATTTTCCTTGGGTATGCTTTTCACAACATTGGATATATGTTCTTAATTATAAACTCAGGAGTACCATACATGTTGGTAGATACTATTATGGAGTACAGAGATGCTACGTTTTTGTCACACCCGGATTTAAAGGATAAAGCCGGGTACGTCTCATATGTGCGCCAAGGAAGAACATCACATATAATGACAAAGTGTATAGAGATAAATGTCATAAATATCATAAATGTCATTATTACATAGCGGAAGTCTTACAAAAATAAATGATAATAATAAAGCGAACTAAATATTATTTTCCTAGTTCCACAAAGCTGACTGGGAGACGACACCTAGATCAACTCGTATGCTTCATTGTAGGGCGGCTCCTCTTCGACCACCTGCTCTTCACCTGTGGGGGGTTATATATTGCAAGAGTGAGCTCACAAAAGATCATAGCTCAACAAGTTGTGGGGAATAATGTGCATGAACTCACCAAAGGTGGGAGTTCATGTGAAGTGTAAGGCTGATCAATAAATAAGGGTTAAAGTTGAGCATTGCTTTTATAAGTTGGTCAAAATTTTATTAGCAGTTACTAAATGTAAGTAAATACCAAACCAAAGTAATAGTAGATCAAAATAATAATAAATCCCAATGCGATGCAAATGACAAATTGAATTTAATTCCATAAATTAATCATGTGAGGGTCCGAGCCGCTCATGACCGTGAGCACGGCTGATATACCAGTTTTACACTCTGCAGAGGTTGCGCATCTTTACCCACAAGTCATGTTACCCATTTGCCAAGGGGTCGTGACTTCCCATACACCTCTACTAAGGAAGCGAGGTAGGGTAACACTACGAGACCTTTACAAAGTTTCACTAGCTTTAGAAAACCCGCTACAGTTTCTAGGAAGCTCTAATGCAGGGATCCCTCGCCTGACTGCCATCGCAGCAAAATCAACCCAAGGACCTCCCTACACTGACCACTCCCCTACTGCCCTTTTTCCCTTTCGGGTAAGGTAGTCCTCCACTAGCTTTCCTAATTAGTCAGCCAAGGGCGTTCCATACCACCCTTGTGGTAGCACTATTTTCTCGGGTGGTCGCTCCATGTTCCAATTAACATAATAATCTTATCATGAACAGTAAATAACAAACTGATAATAGAAGTATGATCATGAATAATGTGTATCACAATACCCAAAACCACATAAAGAAATAGCAGGTACTACCTAAAAATTCAGTGGTAAACAAGGTATAAAGATAGCCAAACTAGGGTGACCTATCGGGTCCCATCAAAATTAACCTATGTAGATCATTATGATTAATAAGAACATTATTAGGTAAAAAGAAGTGATCAAGTGTACAACTTGCTTTCAACGAGCTCCTGCTCAGCAGTCTCCACCTGTTGAACACACGGATCCTCTGTAGCTGGCTCGTCTACTCGCAACAGTACAAAAAACATGGTATTGCAGAAATTAACATCACACCAAATAGTAGAACAGAATGCATGATAATATTCTACATGTCGTAACGAGATCGTAGGAACAAGAATAACTAAATTCAGAGTTACGGTTATCGAGTTATGAATTTTAGAAGTTATTCAGTACCTAGTATAGAATAATTCAAATGAATAATTTTAATCCAAGTTTCATGGCTAAACAGAGTTACTAGATGATAGACAATATTAAAACAAAATTAATGTCACTGGAATGGATCAATTTGGAGTTACAACGAATTAAATATGAATTTCACAAGTTTCTGGAATTATTTTTGTATCAGAAATCAATTTCCATAATTACTTATCTAATTTCCCTGGTCTCTGGACTGCACACCAAAAACAGAGAAATCCAGGGGCTAATTCACAATTTTTCCAAAGACTCAGGTGACTCATGAAAGTCGCCTAGAGGGGGGTGAATAGGCGTAATCCGAAATTTAGAACTTTAAACACACATTACAAGTCGGGGTTAGCGTTAGAACAAAAATCAAGTCTGGGAGAAAGGGGAAAACAAATCAAACGAAAATCAAATGAATGAACACGGTGATTTGTTTTACCGAGGTTCGGTTCCAAAGAACCTAGTCCCCGTTGAGGAGGTCACAAAGACCGGGTCTGTTCTAACACTTTCCCTCTCTCAAACGGTCACTTAGACCAAGTGAGCCTTTCCCTTAAACAATCGGGTCACTAAGACCCCGCAAGGACCACCACACTCTTAGGTGTCTCTTGCTTTGATTACAAGTCACTTGAGAATAAGAATGATAAAGAAGAAAGGCAATCCAAGAGGCAAGAGCTCAAAAGAAGACGAAATCACTCTCACAAGTAACTAAGTATTTGAGATGAATTTGGGAATTGGAGAGGCTTTGATCTTTTGAATTGTGTCTAGGAGTGAATGCTAGAGCTCTTGTATTGAATGTGATGTTTAGAAATCTTGGATGCTTGGAGTTGTGGTGGTTGGGGGGTATTTATAGCCCTCAACCACCAAAGTAGCCGTTGGGGAGACTGCTCGCGATGGGCGCACCGGACAGTCCGGTGCGCCACCGGACAGGTCCTGTTCACTGTCTGGTGAGCCGCCACGTCACCCAACCGTTGGGGTTCGGAGCGAAGTCGACTGTTGGAGCTTTGTCTCCTTGCGGAATCGGACAATCCGGTGCCCTATGACTTCGCGGCTCTGACTTCTGCCGCGCACTGTAGCTACACTGTTCATCCGTCAGAGTCGACCGTTGCGCGCTGGATAGTCGTTGCCTGCTAGCACACCGGACAGTCCGGTAGCACACCGGACAGTCCGGTGAATTATAGCGGGGCGCGCCTGCGTTTTCCCGAGAGTGGCTGGTTTGACCCTGTACGGTCCTGGCACACCGGACAGTCCGGTGCGCTAGACCACAACACACTCAAGTCCTTTTTGCTCATTTTGAATTGGGTCCCTAACTTGAATATTTATTGTTTTGTATTGAACCTTATGCACCTGTAATACATCAATTCTAGAGCAAACTAGTTAGTCCATATGTTTGTGTTGGACATTCAACCATCAAAAATAATTGTAGGAAAAGGTTAACCCTATTTCCCTTTCAATCTCCCCCTTTTTGGTGATTGATGCCAACACAAACCAAAGCAAATATATAAAGTGCAGAAATGAACTAGTTTGCATATGGTAAGTGCATAGGTTACTTGGAATTAAACCGATTGAATATTTCACTAGATATGAATGGATTGTTTTTCTTTTCTTTAACATTTTGGACCACATTTGCACCACTTGTCTTGTTTTTGCAAATCCTTTTTGAAAATCTTTTCAAAATCTTTTGCAAATAGTAAAAGGTATATGAATAAGATTGCAAGAAGCATTTTTAAGATTTTGAATTTTCTCCCCTGTTTCAAATGCTTTTCCTTTGACTAAACAAAACTCCCCCTGAATGAAATTCTCCTCTTAGCTTTCAAGAGGGTTTAAAATATATACCAATTTAAAGATGAACTTCTAAAGATACCAATTAAAGGGGTTTTCATCATAGATACCAATGTGAAAAATATCAATTTAAAACTTTATACTAATTGAAATTTTGCTTTCTCAAGACAAGTGAAGCATGGATACCAATTGAGAAATTGCCAAATATCAATTAAAGCTTTATTTCGAAAATTTTTAAATTATGGTGGTGCGGTCCTTTTGCTTTGGGCTTAATATTTTCTCCCCTTTGGCATTAATCGCCAAAAAGGAGACATTGAGAGCCCTTTAATACTTTCTCCCCATTGGTACAAGTAAATAAGAGTGAAGGATTATACCAATTGAGAGTGTGCAGAGAAACGACAAAGGCAAAATGATACCGTGTAGAGTTGAGTGGAAGCCTTGTTTTCGTCGAATACTCCATTTCCCTTTCAATCTACGACTTAGTATAGAAATATACTTGAAAACACATTAGTCGTAGCCTTGGTACATAAATAATAAGAATTATGCATTTGTACCAAATGAAAGAGATATGATCAAAGGTATGTAAATGAGCTATGTGTGCAATGTTTCAATCAAAGTTCCGAGAATCAAGAATATTTAGCTCATTCCTAAGTTTGCTAAAGGTTTTCTCATCTAATGGCTTGGTAAAGATATCGGCTAGTTGATTCTTGGTGTTTACATAAGCTATTTCGATATCCCCCTTTTGTTGGTGATCTCTCAGAAAGTGACACCGAATGTCTATGTGCTTAGTGCGGCTGTGTTCAACGGGATTATTCACCATGCGGATTGCACTCTCATTATCACATAGGAGAGGGACTTTGCTCAATTTGTAGCCATAGTCCCTGAGGGTTTGCCTCATCTAAAGTAATTGCGCACAACAATGGCCTGCGGCAATGTACTCGGCTTCGGCGGTGGAAAGAGCAATAGAGTTTTGTTTCTTTGAAGCCCATGACACCAGAGATCTCCCCAGAAACTGACAAGTCCCTGATGTGCTCTTCCTATCAATTTTACACCCTGCCCAATCGGCATCGGAATATCCTATTAAATAAAATATGGATCCCTTGGGGTATCAAAGCCCAAACTTAGGAGTGTACACTAAATACCTCATGATTCTCTTTACGACCCTAAGGTGAACTTCCTTAGGATCAGCTTGGAACCTTGCACGCATGCATACAGAAAGCATAATATCCGATCGAGATGCACATAAATAGAGTAAAGATCCTATCATCGACCGGTATACCTTTTGACCTACGGATTTACCTCCCATGTCGAGGTCGAGATGCCCATTGGTTCCCATGGGTGTCTTGATGGGTTTGCCATCCTTCATCCTAAACTTCTTAAGTATATCTTGAATGTACTTTGTTTGGCTGATGAAGGTGCCATCTTGGAGTTGCTTAATTTGAAATCCAAGAAAATACTTCAAATCCCCCATCATCGACATCTCGAATTTCTGTATCATGATCCTACTAAACTCTTCACAAGTTGATTTGTTAGTAGACCCAAATATGATATCATCAACATAAATTTGGCATATAAACAAATCTTTTGCAACAGTTTTAGTAAAGAGAGTAGGATCGACTTTTCTGACTTTAAAGCCATTAGTGATTAGAAAATCTCACATGCATTCATACCATGCTCTTGGGGCTTGCTTGAGCCCGTTGAAAGTCGCCTAGAGGGGGGGTGAATAGGGCGAATCTGAAATTTATAAACTTAAGCACAACTACAAGCCGAGTTAGCATTAGAAATAGAAATGAGTCCGAGAGAGAGGACACAAAACAAATCGTGAGCGAATAAAGAGCGAGACACGATGATTTGTTTTACCGAGGTTCGGTTCTTGCAAACCTACTCCCTGTTGAGGTGGTCACGAAGACCGGGTCTCTTTCAACCCTTTCCCTCTCTCAAACGGTCACTTAGACCGAGTGAGCTTCTCTTCTCAATCAAACGGAACACGAAGTTCCCGCAAGGACCACCACACAATTGGTGTCTCTTGCCTTGGTTACAATTGAGTTTGATCACAAGAAGAATGAGAAAGAAAAGAAGCAATCCAAGCGCAAGAGCTCAAATGAACACAAATGTCGCTCTCTCTAGTCACTATTTGATTTGAAGTGATTCCGGACTTGGGAGAGGATTTGATCTCTTTGGAGTGTCTAGAATTGAATGCTATAGCTCTTGTAATGTGTTGAAGGTGGAAAACTTGGATGCCATTGAATGTGGGGTGGTTGGGGTATTTATAGCCCCAACCACCAAAAAATGGTCGTTGGAAGTGTGCTGTCGCATGGCGCACCGGACAGTCCGGTGCGCCAGCCACGTCAGCAGACCATTGGGGTTCGACCGTTGGAGCTCTGACTTGTGGGCCCTCTGGGCTATCCGGTGGTGCACCGGACAGGTCCTGTAGACTGTCCGGTGCGCCTCCCACGCATGCTCTGACCTCTGCGCGCACTGTAGCGCATTGAATGCGGTTGCAGTCGACTGTTGCACACGAAGTAGTCGTTGCTCCGCTGGCACACCGGACAGTCCGGTGTGCACCGGACACTGTCCGGTGACTCACCGGACAGTCCGGTGAATTATAGCGGAGCGCCCTTGGAAATTCCCGAAGGTAGCAAGTTCAGCGTTGAGTGCCCTGACACACCGGACACTGTCCGGTGGCACACCGGACAGTCCGGTGCGCCAGACTAGGGTGCCTTTCGGGTTATCCTTTGCTCTCTTGTTGGAACCCTTTTCTTGGTCTTTTTATTGGCTTATTGTGAACCTTTGGCACCTGAAGAACTTATAGACTAGAGCAAACTAGTTAGTCCAATTATTTGTGTTGGGCAATTCAACCACCAAAATCAATTAGGAAATAGGTGTAAGCCTAATTCCCTTCCAATCTCCCCCTTTTTGGTGATTGATGCCTGTTGGGGCCATGCTTCGTTGCGCCGAAGGTCTTGCATGAAGAAGCAGCTTCGGCTGAAATCGTCCCCAGGAAATGGCCGAAGGTTCCTTTTTATAGAGCTTCGGCGTTACAAACCGACATAAAGATAGAATGACCTTTTTATCCATAGAGGTCTAAGATAATGTTGTAAACTTTTGTAAAGGGCATAATTGTAATTCGTCACAGGCTGCGTCCTGTGTCTATAAATAGATGAACAGTACCCCCGTACTGGACACACGAACCTGTCATTTGCCTTCACATCACACTTGTATTCTTCAAGACCGAAGGTACATTTGTAATTTGGAGTCATTTACATTCGTTTATAATAATAAAAATGGAGATGATTTTATGATAACATTTAAGTATTTTCGTATCTCATGATTTATATGAATGTTTCGTTCCTCATTGTCACGCTTACGAAGCTACGTCCTTCGTAACCTTCGTCCGAGATGCTTTATATCCCAAAGGGATATAATGTTATGGAGGACGAAGGACTTTTACATTTAACATTTTCTATGTTGCCTTGTTCTTAATTCTTAGCATTTGAGAACAAGTCCCCAACATTGGCGCCCACCTCCGGTGAACTCACTTCCACTTTTTGAGCTGATGGCTTCGTTCAACAACCGAGCTGGAGCTGCTTCGGACCCGAAGTTGGTGCTACCGATCACAGGTGGCTCGTCCTCAGAGCCAGCTAACAAGAAACAGAAGAAGGAAGCACAGAGGAGGGTACAGCATGTTGGGGTGCAAGGACCCTTCATCAAGACAAGATGGTCTCACATTCCTATTACCTTCTCCCAAGAGGACCTTCAGCTCAAAGATTACCCACACAACGATGCCATGGTTATCTCTTGTGTTATCAAAGGATTTCTGGTCCACAATGTCTTGGTTGACACAGGCAGTGCAGCTGACATCATATTTGCTAAAGCCTTCAGACAAATGCAAGAGCCAGAAGATAAGATTCATGATACTACACATCCTCTCTGTGGCTTCGGAGGAAGACAGATTGTAGCACTGGGCAAGATCACCATGTCAGTGACCTTCGGATTCATCAACAACACCAGAACTGAGCAAGTTGTGTTTGACATTGTTGACATGGAATATCCTTACAATGCAATTGTTGGTCGTGGTACTCTTAATGCCTTCGAAGCAATCCTTCATCCTGCTTATCTTTGCATGAAGATACCTTCGGAACAGGGACCCATTGCTATCCATGGAAGTCAGGAAGCCGCAAGAAGGGCCGAAGGTAACTGGACTGACTCCAAAGCAATCCACAATATAGATGGAGCCGAAGCTTGTGAACAGTACAAATTTAGAAGGGAGAAGGCAGCTTCAGCAGATCAGCCGAAGCCCATGCTATTGTGTGAGGACATAGCAGAGCAGAAGGTGCTGTTGGGCTCGCAATTATCTGAAGACCAGGAGAAAACCTTGATAAGGTTTTTATTCAACAACAAAGATGTTTTTGCATGGTCGGCTAATGATCTCTGTGGAGTAAATCGGGATGTTATTGAACATTCGCTCAATGTTGACCCATCCTTCAGACCCCGAAAGCAGAGGCTTCGGAAAATGTCTGATGACAAGGCCGAAGGGGCTCGCAATGAAGTAAAAAGACTCCTCAGTGCAGGAGTTATCAGAGAAGTGAAGTATCCAGAGTGGCTAGCTAACACTGTTATGGTGAAGAAGGCCAATGGCAAGTGGAGAATGTGTATCGATTTCACAGATCTCAACAAGGCTTGTCCGAAGGACGAATTCCCGTTGCCAAGGATAGACTCTCTAGTCGATGCAGCAGCTTCTTCAGAGCTCATGAGTCTCTTGGACTGTTACTCAGGATATCATCAAATCTGGATGAAAAAGGAAGATGAGCCGAAAACTAGCTTCATAACTCCAAGTGGCACGTATTGCTATCTTCGGATGCCTGAAGGGCTCAAAAACGCTGGAGGAAGTTTCAGCAAAATGACTGCGAAGGTTCTTCAGTCTCAAATAGGCAGAAATGTGTTGACCTATGTTGATGACATTATCGTCAAAAGCACGAAGCAGGAAAATCATATTGCTGATCTGCAGGAGACCTTCGCCAGCTTCAGACAAGCTGGTTTGAAGCTGAATCCAGAGAAATGTGTCTTCGGAGTAAAGAAGGGTAAATTTCTTGGATGCTTGGTTTCAACAAAGGGAATCGAAGCTAATCCAAATAAAATCGAAGCTATACTTTGAATGGAGCCACCAACTACAAGAAAAGGGGCCCAAAGATTGACAGGAAGGCTGGCATCTCTCAACAGATTTATATCCAGATCAGCAGAAAGAAACTTACCATTTTTCGAGGTGCTGAAGTCAGCCGAAGTCTTTCAATGGGGCCCAAGTCAACAAAAAGCCTTCGAAGAGTTGAAGCAATACTTGATAGATCTCACAACATTAACTCCACCAACGCCAGGGGCTCCTCTGTTGTTATATGTGGCAGCTTCGCACTCAGCAGTAAGTGCGGCACTTGTCCAGGAGAAGCTTGATGGCCAGCTCAAGAAGCAAGTCCCAGTGTATTTTGTATCTGAGGTCCTTAGTGTCTCAAAGAAAAATTATACAGAGCTGGAGAAGGTATTATATGCCGTTTTAATGGCATCCAGGAAGCTTCGGCATTATTTTCAGGCATACAATATCATTGTTCCTTCTTCGCAGCCGTTGAAGGATATAATGAGAAATAGAGAAGCTACTGGACGGATTGGGAAATGGGCTGCAGAGCTCAACGAATTTTACATTGATTATGTGCATAGATCTTCGATCCAGTCTCAAGCATTGGCAGATTTCATTGCCGACTGGACGCCAGGGGCTCAGGATGAAGAAGCAAATAAAGATGCCGAGGTGTGGACAGTATTTTGTGATGGATCTTGGGGAATCTTCGGAGCAGGTGCAGCTGCTGTGTTGGTTTCACCATCCAAGGTCAAAACTTGTTATGCAGCAAGACTTGATTTCAGCTGCACAAACAATATTGCTGAGTACGAAGCCCTGCTTCTGGGCCTTCGGAAATTAAAGGCAATGGGAATCAGAAGGGCAATTCTTAAAACTGATTCCCAGGTGGTTTCGGGTCATGTTGACAAAAGTTGCAAGGCTAAAGATCCGAAGCTTGAAAAATACCTAGATACGGTCCGAAGGATCGAAGCATCCTTCGAAGGATTCTCTGTCAAGAATATCCCTCGAGGACAAAATGAGCATGCTGATTTGCTAGCTAAGTCTGCGGCACAGGGGCTGCCGTTACCTTCGGATGTGTTCTTCGAAACAATAAAGGCACCTTCGGTGGAGCTCCTTGAAAGAGCAGTCCTCAACATATCTCCTGTTTACAGCGAAGATTGGAGAACTGAAATAATCTCTTACCTTCAGGGTAAGTTCCTTTCAGATGACGAAGCTTACAATAAAAGAGTAGAGGCAAGAGCTCGTCCATATGTCATGATAGAAGGGGAATTATACAAACATGGAGTTTGCGCTCCGCTGCTCAAGTGCTTATCTAGAGCCGAAGGTATAGAGTTGATGAAAGAGATACATGCAGGCCTGTGTGGATCCCACATCGGATCCAGGCCGTTACTTGGAAAAGTGTTCCGCCAAGGTTTTTATTGGCCGAAGGCAGCTTCGGATGCAGCGGAGTTAGTCCAAAAGTGCGAAGGTTGTCAAAAATGTGCAAGAGATCAAAAGCAACCTTCGTCTTTGACACAGCTGATACAACCCATCTGGCCATTGCAAAGATGGGGCCTTGACTTGTTGGGTCCATTACCACCGGCCCAAGGGAATCTAAAATATGTTGTAGTAGCTGTGGAGTATTTTTCCAAATGGATTGAGGCGAGGCCATTAGCTACAATAACTTCGGCCACTGTCCAAAAGTTTTTCTGGCAGAACATTGTCTGTCGCTTCGGAGTACCGAAGGCCATCACTGTAGACAATGGAACGCAGTTTGACTCCGAAGCTTTCAGAAACTTTTGTGATCAAATTGGAACGAAGATCCATTTTGCATCAGTCAGGCATCCGGAGTCGAATGGGCTTGTTGAAAGGGCCAACGGCATTATAATGACAGGAATAATGAAGCTAATCTTCAATCAACCAAGGGGAAAGTGGCCAGACCAGTTAACCAAAGTGGTGTGGAGCCACAATACAACAGCATCAAGATCTACAGGCTTTACCCCATTCAAGTTATTATTCGGAGACGAAGCAATAACCCCGGAAGAAGCCAAAGCTGGATCAATAAGAGTAGTAGCTTCGGCAGAATCAGGTCCCGAAGATGCTTGCCTTGTGGAAAAGGATGCTTTAGAAGGGATCAGGCTTCAGGCCGTGGAGAATATCAATAAATATCAGGCTGAAACAGTTAAATGGCGAGATAGAAAAGTCCGGTTAAAAAATATTGAGCCAGGACACTTGGTGCTTCGGAGAGTGGCTAACCCAGATACAGTGGGTAAGCTACAGTTGAAATGGGAAGGACCATTCTTAGTAGTATCTTCGTCAAGGCCTGGATCGTACAGATTGAAGGACATGGATGGCAACGAAATTCCAAGGTCTTGGAATGCGGATGAGCTTCGGCGATACTATGTATAACATGATGTAATTTTTTATGTTTTTTCTTTTCTTTTTCATGGCACCCTTTTCCTTTCCGAAGGGGGAGAAAGGTTTTTAATGGGGCCATCATGTGTAATTTCCTTTTTTAGTCTTATAAGAGCAAAATCCCCCAAAAAATGTAAATGTAACAGCTGAGAACGCACCATCGAGTGCAGGAACTGAAAAAGAAAAAAGAGAAGAAGCTCCAAAGACGTCCCTAAGGGGATGCAGAGCTCTCAGCGAAAAGTCAACGCTGGTACCGTCTAAGTAAAAGACGAAGAAGCTCCAAAGACGTTCCTAAGGGAATGCAGAGCTTATACCGCCTAAGTAAAAGGCGAAGAAACTCCAAAGACGTTCCTAAGGGAATGCAGAGTTTATACCGTCTAAGTAAAAGACGAGGAAGCTCCAAAGTCGTTCCTAAGGGAATGCAGAGCTGATGTGTGGTTGATTCCAAGGAAATAATGGTTGAGTGTGGCTTCGGTTATATGTTTTGGACATTCATTCGCACATCACATTACATCATAGCATTTGCATTCATAAGCATTCATTCATGGCATCTGTGTTACTAAGTGGTTGCTTCGGCAAAAAGGAGAAGTATTCTTTTATGTTTTGGAGTGTACAAAAAAGAAAAGCTTCGGCAGAAAGAAGAAGTAGTCTTTTATGTTTTGTACAAAAAAGAAAAGCTTCGGCAGAAAGAAGAAGTAGTCTTTTATGTTTTGTACAAAAAAGAAAAGCTTCGGCAGAAAGAAGAAGCAGTCTTTAATGCTTTGTTGTGTACGAAAAGAAGGGAAGGTGTTTTTCGCCTTCGGCTCAAAATATTGATTTCGTCCACATCAAAGCGTCTTAATAAAAGGGTAAGGATATATTACAAGGTATGTACAAAGTTCCTTGAGAACGGTTTAATTGTATTTACAACAAGTTGTTACAAATTTTCTAGCCTACTACTACTAATCTTCTTCAGGCTCCCGCTTCGGCGGCATATTCTTTAATCACCTTCAGCTTCGTCATCCTACATGAATCCAGGTATCCAGAGTAAAAATCAAGTATGAAGGAGAAGGTAAGTACAAAGTAGGATTTCTTACTGGTTCAAGATGACTTCGAGCTTCGTCTCCAGCCTTCTCCCGCCCGCCTTTTGTCCATATCATTTTTATAAATCTATTTGAGATACTTCGGGCGAGGTCAGGTATATCGTCCAGGATTGATGGAGACAGGGTGAAGTTGGGCCTGTTGACGATCTTTCCATGCTCGCAGCCAGCCTTCAGGAATGCTGCAGCAGTACCCCGAGAAGCTACCCAGGCACAGAAGTCACCGTGCCCAGCTATAACTTCGTCAAGTTCTTCAATTTCAGCTTCGATATGATCGAAGGCTTTTGGTAAATCTTCATCCGAAGGGGTAAATTTCCCGCTGCTGGCTCCAACTGAGTAAAAGATCTTCTTTAGTTGTTGGATACAATTGTTGCTAAAATTCAAACATTTATCCTGAAGGCTTGTTAATGATTTCTTCAAATTTGAGTTGGCTTGGACTTCGGCTTCAAGTTTAGAATTAAGCTCTAGCTTTTCTTGTTCAAACTGTTTTGATTGACCGATAAGCTTCGAATTCAATTCTGATATTTTAGCTTCGGTCTCTGCCAGCAAGCCTTCGGTTGATTGAAGTTCGAAGTCTTTCTTTTCAATGATGACTGATTGTTCTTTTATTTTGCTCTCTAAATTTCCAATTATAGCTTCGTGTTTTTTGTCCTCTAAATCCTGCTGCATCTTCAGAGCTTTGCTCAGTAGCATGCTCTGCACAAAAACAGTTTTCGTTAGTAACATTTTCATTATCCAAAGCAATAACGAACAGAGAAAAGATTGTTTACCTTGAAATTGGAATAAAATAAGCTGCCGACGATATGCTGTCGTCGGTAGCGGCTGATATCTATCTCTAGCTTCGGAAAACCGATACTCTTTGACAGAGTACCGATGACCTTAGCTCCGGTTTGGTCTCGAATGCAGCCTAATTTTTCATCGTCCACACCTCCGAATAGAAGAGCTCCTGGCCTGTATCCGCAAGATTTGGCATAGTCTTTTAGCTCTTCTATTTCGTCCTCCGAAAGTTTTTGCCCAATTAAATTCTGAAATGTGTAGGCTTCGTCGTCCGAAGCGACTTCGGCTATTTCTTTCCCCTTCTCAGGGACTGCGGCCATGACTTTTTTAGCAGCAGCGGCAGCTTCTTCTGCAGCCATGTCTTCTAAAATTTTGTCGATATTCTCAATGGTAGTCTCTAAGTTCACATCTTCGGCTGTAGCGGCTTCGGTAGCCGCGACTTCCGAAGGTGCGACTTCGACGTTTGTTGTGTCTTCAGCAGCTGCTGTTTTCTGAATTGATGCTCTCGGTGGCGTCTTGTCAATAACTTCTGTTACGGCAATAATTCTTTGCCTTTTTGCTTTGGTTATCTTCGTTTTTTCCGGCTCCGCCACCTTTTGAAAAAGCTTCGTCAGTCGAGGCCCTAATGGACTTAGCTTCGTGGGCATGGGTTCAGTCATTACCTTTAGAATTTCCTCCACGTCGCTGGTAGAAGGTGGTGTGGGGGTCCCCTCTCCTTCGGATAGTTTTCGCTTTGGAGTTGATATTTTTCTCTTGACAATTTTCTTCTTTTTTGGTGGTTGTTCTTCATCCTTGTTTAAAGCTTCGGCCTCTCTTTTTCTTCTCTGGCCCTCAGCATCCTTGTTCAGCTGCGCATAGTCAGGATATTCGAAGCCCAGTGCATCAAGCACTCGGTTCAGCCTTCGCTTCGGACGGGTACCGAAGGCTGCTGTCATCAGTTGATCTTCTTTTTTCGAATAATTTCCAAGAATTTCATTACACATCACCTCAACTGTGTCCAGCCACTCTTGGCAGGGCTTCTTAAAATATTTCTTGAATTTGAAGTGGTAAGGAAGCCGGACAAGATCCCCTTCCTTCTTCTCCCCCTTTAACTTTGGCATTTCCCATTTTTTCAGAGTAGGGAAGACTTTGAATGCTAAGAATTCTTGAACCAGATTCCTGGTACCAATATGCTCTGCAATGATTCTGAATTCATCCATTGCCCGTTGAGTTTGACCCTCTGGTGTCATGTTGCAGTGGGGTCGGGTTTCTCCGAAAGTTAGCTCGAGTGGACTTTGCACAAGCTTCTCCTTGTCCTCATCAACCTTGACATAGAACCATTCTGATTTCCAGCCTGCCGGCCATTTGCTTCGGTAGCTAATTACAGGAAACTTTGCGGTTTTCCGGTAGGCAAAATTGTAGCAACCGAAGTTTTCATGAAGCCCATCTTTTCTGGCCTTTGTTTGATAATGCAATTCATGAACTCGACAGAAACTGTCAGCAAAAGGCTCCACTGCTTGGCTTCGGAGGGCCCAAATATAAACGCTAAGCCTAACGATAGCGTTAGGAGTTAACTGGTGAAGGTAGATGCCAAACCTCTTCAATATCTCCGCAACAATCTCGTGAACAGGGAATCTTAGCCCAGCCTTTAAAAAGCTTTTGAAGATGACAACCTCGTCCTTCTCTGGCTTCGGGGTGGTCTCTTCTCCCCCGAAGCGAAGTAGCTTCTTCTGATCTTCACTGAAAAAACCTGCTTTCACCATCTTGGCGAGATCAACCTTTGAAACAGTCGATTTTCCGAAGTCTAGGTGGCTGGGTTTGCTGGGCATGGCAATACGGTAGTCATCTTCGGAGTCGGTTTCTTCAATGTTCCCTTCTCCTTCGGCAGCTGTCGGGTTTGCTCCGGCAGCAGCTATTTCTTCCGTAGTCACCAGTCCGGAGCGCTGCATCGCTTCGGAGATGGGCACAGTCTCCGAAGCTTCAGTTTCGTCCCCCTCACGCTCAACCCTAGCTGTAGAGCGAACTCTGGCCATTTAATTATGAACTTGTGAAACTTTAATACTTTTTTCTCCGAAGCAGGCTTCAAGATGGAGCTTCGTTCAAACCTGACAAACAAGCTTCGGTGATGGTTAAAAATTTTGGCAGCAAAACAGTGCAAATAGCAGTAAATGCTGTGGTAACTTCACACCTACTCGTCTGTTTATATAGTGCTGCAGGTAAGAAGGCGAAGCGGCAGGGTTTTTACACCAGGCGGGCAGTAACTTGTACTCGCTGCGCAGTGGACCACAAAGACCAAACAGTGACTCTGCAAGGTGGGACCGACACGATCTCGGGAAATGAATCGTTTCTCGGCAACGAGCTCAGGGAAGGTGTTTTTTGGACCTTCGGCTTCCCGAAGCTTGAGAGGATTTTTTCACGGTTCAAGCTCGTTACGAAAAACGATCTAGCGCCACGAAAGGGGCTACTGTTGGGGCCATGCTTCGTTGCGCCGAAGGTCTTGCGTGAAGAAGCAGCTTCGGCTGAAATCGTCCCCAGGAAATGGCCGAAGGTTCCTTTTTATAGAGCTTCGGCGTTACAAACCGACATAAAGATAGAATGACCTTTTTATCCATAGAGGTCTAAGATAATGTTGTAAACTTTTGTAAAGGGCATAATTGTAATTCGTCACAGGCTGCGTCCTGTGTCTATAAATAGATGAACAGTACCCCCGTACTGGACACACGAACCTGTCATTTGCCTTCACATCACACTTGTATTCTTCAAGACCGAAGGTACATTTGTAATTTGGAGTCATTTACATTCGTTTATAATAATAAAAATGGAGATGATTTTATGATAACATTTAAGTATTTTCGTATCTCATGATTTATATGAATGTTTCGTTCCTCATTGTCACGCTTACGAAGCTACGTCCTTCGTAACCTTCGTCCGAGATGCTTTATATCCCAAAGGGATATAATGTTATGGAGGACGAAGGACTTTTACATTTAACATTTTCTATGTTGCCTTGTTCTTAATTCTTAGCATTTGAGAACAAGTCCCCAACAATGCCAACACAAACCAAAGCAAGTATGGAATTGCATAATTGAACTAGTTTACATAAAGTAAGCGCAAAGGTTACTTAGAATTGAGCCAATATAAATTCTCATAAGATACGCATGGATTGTTTCTTTATATTCTCAATATTTTGGACCATGCTTGCACCACATGTTTTGTTTTTGCAAATACTTTTGTAAATTGTTTTCAAAGTTCTTTTGCAAATAGTCAAAGGTAAATGAGTAAGATTTTGAGAAGCATTTTTAAGATTTGAAATTTTCTCCCCCTGTATCAAATGCTTTTCCTTTGACTAAACAAAACTCCCCCTTGATGAAATCCTCCTCTTAGTGTTCAGGAGGGTTTTAAGATACTAATTTTGAAAATACTACTTTCTCCCCCTTTTTAACATAATAAGATACCAATTTGAAAACATCATTTTTTTGTAAAATTAGGTGGTGGTGCGGTCCTTTTGCTTTGGGCTAATACTTTCTCCCCCTTTGGCATGAATCGCCAAAAACGGATACTTTGAGTGAAATATAAGCCCTTTTGTTAACTACTTTCTCCCCTTTGCTAATCAAAATAGGAGTGAAGATTATACCAAATACAGAGAGTTGCTCGGAGCGACGGCGAAGGATGAGTTGATGGAGTGGAGTGGAAGCCTTTGTCTTCGCCGAAGACTCCAATTCCCTTTCAATACACCTATGACTTGGTTTGAAATTTACTTGAAAACATTTTAGTCATAGCATATAAAAGAGACATGATCAAAGGTATATTAATGAGCTATGTATGCAAGACATCAAAAGAAATTTCTAGAATCAAGAATATTTAGCTCATGCCTAAGTTTGTTAAAGGTTTGTTCATCTAGTGGCTTGGTAAAGATATCGGCTAATTGTTCCTTAGTGTTAATATATGCAATCTCGATATCTCCCTTTTGTTGGTGATCCCTTAAGAAATGATACCGAATGGCTATGTGTTTAGTGCGGCTATGCTCAACGGGATTATCCGCCATGCGGATTGCACTCTCATTATCACATAGAAGGGAAACTTTGGTTAATTTGTAACCATAGTCCCTAAGGGTTTGCCTCATCCAAAGTAGTTGCGCGCAACAATGACCTGCGGCAATATACTCGGCTTCGGCGGTAGAAAGAGCTACGGAATTTTGCTTCTTTGAAGCCCAAGACACCAGGGATCTTCCCAAGAACTGGCAAGTCCCCGATGTGCTCTTTCTATTAATCTTACACCCCGCCCAATCGGCATCCGAATAACCATTTAAATCAAAAGTGGATCCCCTAGGATACCAAAGCCCAAACTTAGGAGTATGAACTAAATATCTCAAGATTCGTTTTACGGCCGTAAGGTGAGCTTCCTTAGGGTCGGCTTGGAATCTTGCACACATGCATACTGAAAGCATAATATCCGGTCGAGATGCACATAAATAGAGTAAAGAACCTATCATCGACCGGTATACCTTTTGATCTACGGATTTACCTCCCGTGTCAAGGTCGAGATGCCCATTGGTTCTTATGGGAGTCTTGTTGGGCTTGGCATCCTTCATTCCAAACTTGTTTAGAATGTCTTGAATATACTTCGTTTGGCTAATGAAGGTGCCTTCTTGGAGTTGCTTCACTTGAAATCCCAAGAAGTACTTCAACTCCCCCATCATCGACATCTCGAATTTTTTTGTCATGATCCTACTAAATTCCTCACATGTAGATTCGTTAGTAGACCCAAATATAATGTCATCAACATAAATTTGGCATACAAACAAATCATTGTCAAGAGTTTTAGTGAATAGAGTAGGATCGGCCTTTCCGACTTTGAAGCCATTAGTGATAAGGAAATCTCTTAGGCATTCATACCATGCTCTTGGGGCTTGCTTGAGCCCATAAAACGCCTTAGAGAGTTTGTACACATGATTAGGATACTCACTATCTTCAAAGCCGGGAGGTTGCTCAACATAGACCTCTTCTTTGATTGGTCCATTGAGGAAGGCACTTTTCACGTCCATTTGATAAAGCTTAAAGCCATGGTAAGTAGCATAGGCAAGTAATATGCGAATTGACTCAAGCCTGGCTACGGGTGCATAGGTTTCACCGAAATCCAAACCTTCGACTTGTGAGTATCCCTTGGCCACAAGTCGGGCTTTGTTCCTTGTCACCACACCATGCTCATCTTGCTTGTTGCGGAAGACCCACTTGGTTCCTACAACATTTTGATTTGGACGTGGAACTAAATGCCATACCTCATTCCTAGTGAAGTTGTTGAGCTCCTCTTTCATCACCACCACCCAATCCGAATCTTGTAGTGCTTCCTCTACCCTGTGTGGCTCAATAGAGGAAACAAAAGAGTAATGCTCACAAAAATGTGCAACACGAGATCTAGTGGTTACCCCCTTATGAATGTCGCCGAGGATGGTGTCGACGGGGTGATCTCGTTGGATTACTTGGTGGACTCTTGGGTGTGGCGGCCTTGGAACTTGTTCATCTTCCTCATCTTGATCATGAGCATCTCCCCCTTGATCATTGCTCTCCTCTTGAGGTGGCTCAATATCTTGATCTTCTCCTTCATCATTATGAGCCCCATCCTCATCTTGAGTTGGTGGAGATGCTTGTGTGGAGGAAGATGGTTGATCTTGTGCATGTGGTGGCTCTTCGGATTCCTTAGGACACACATCCCCAATGGACATGTTCCTTAGCGCGACGCACGGAGCCTCTTCATCACCTATCTCATCAAGATCAACTTGCTCTACTTGAGAGCCGTTAGTCTCATCAAACACAACGTCACAAGAAACTTCAACTAGTCCTGAGGACTTGTTAAAGACTCTATATGCCCTTGTGTTTGAATCATATCCTAGTAAAAAGCCTTCTACAGTCTTAGGAGCAAATTTAGATTTTCTACCTCTTTTAACAAGAATAAAGCATTTGCTACCAAAGACTCTAAAATATGAAATATTGGGCTTTTTACCGGTTAGGAGTTCATATGATGTCTTCTTGAGGATTCGGTGTAGATATAACCGGTTGATGGCGTAGCAAGCGGTGTTGACCGCCTCGGCCCAAAACCGATCCGAAGTCTTGTACTCATCAAGCATGGTTCTTTCCATTTCCAATAGATTTCTATTCTTCCTCTCCACTACACCATTTTGTTGTGGGGTGTAGGGAGAAGAAAACTCATGCTTGATGCCCTCCTCCTCAAGAAAGCCTTCGATTTGTGAGTTCTTGAACTCCGTCTCGTTATCGCTTCTAATTTTCTTGATCCTTAAGCCGAACTCGTTTTGAGCCCGTCTCAAGAATCCCTTTAAGATCTCTTGGGTTTGAGATTTTTCCTGCAAAAAGAACACCCAAGTGAAGCGAGAATAATCATCCACAATAACTAGACAGTACTTACTCCCGCCGATGCTTATATAAGCAATCAGGCCAAATAGGTCCATGTGAAGGAGCTCAAGTGGTTTGTCAGTCGTCATGATGTTCTTATGTGGATGATGAACACCAACTTGCTTCCCTACCTGACATGCGCTACAAATCCTGTCTTTCTCAAAATGAACATCTGTTAGTCCTAAAATGTGTTCTCCCTTTAGAAGTTTGTGAAGATTCTTCATTCCAACATGTGCTAGTCGGCGATGCCAGAGCCAGCCCATGTTAGTCTTAGCAATTAAGCAAGTGTCAAGTTCAGCTCTATCAAAATCTACTAAGTATAGCTGACCCTCTAACACTCCCTTAAATGCTATTGAATCATCACTTCTTCTAAAGGCAGTAACACCTACATCTATGAAGAGACAGTTGTAGCCCATTTTGCACAATTGAGATACAGAAAGCAAATTGTAATCTAAAGAATCTACAAGAAAAACATTGGAAATGGAATGGTCAGGTGATATAGCAATTTTACCCAATCCTTTGACCAAACCTTGATTTCCATCCCCGAATGTGATAGCTCGTTGGGGATCTTGGTTTTTCTCGTAGGAGGAGAACATCTTCTTCTCCCCTGTCATGTGGTTTGTGCACCCGCTATCGATGATCCAACTTGAGCCCTCAGATGCATAAACCTACAAAACAAGTTTAGTTCTTGATTTTAGGTACCCAAACGGTTTTGAGTCCTTTGACATTAGATACAAGAACTTTGGGTACCCAAACACAAGTCTTGGAGCCCTTGTGTTTGTCCCCAACATATTTGGCAACTACCTTGCCAGATTTGTTAGTTAAAACATAGCATGCATCAAGAGTTTTAAATGAAATATTATGATCATTTGATGCAATAGGAGTTTTCTTTCTAGGCAATTTAGCACGGGTTGATTGCCTAGAGCTAGATGTCTCACCCTTATACATAAAAGCATGATTAGGGCCAGAGTGAGACTTCCTAGAATGAATTCTCCTAATTTTGCTCTCGGGATAACCGATAGAGTACAAAATGTAACCCTCGTTATCCTGAGGCATGGGAGCCTTGCCCTTAACAAAGTTAGACAATCTTTTAGGAGGGGCATTAAGTTTGACATTGTCCCCCTTTTGGAAGCCAATGCCATCCTTGATGCCAGGGCGTCTCCCACTATAGAGCATGCTTCTAGCAAATTTAAAATTTTCATTTTCTAAGTCATGCTCATTGATCTTAGCATTAAGTTGAGCTATGTGATCATTTTGTTCTTTAAAGCTAGGTGATCATGAATAGCATCAACATTAATGTCTCTACATCTAGTACAAATGGAAGTATGCTCAATGGTAGATGTAGAGGGTTTGCAGGATTTTAATTCAACAACCTTAGCATGTAATATATTGTTTTCACTTCTAAGGTTAGAAATAGTAACATTGCAAACATTTAATTCTTTAGCCTTAGTAATTAATTTTTCATTTTCAATCCTAAGGCTAGCAAGTGAATCATTCAACTTTTCAATCTTAGCAAGCAAATTAGCATTATCATCTTTAAGATTGGAAAGTGAAGCATGACAAATATTTGAATCAACCTTAGCAACTAAACTAGCATTCTCATTCCTAAGGTTGACAATAGTATCATGGCAAGTGCTTAGCTCACTAGATAATTTTTCACATTTTTCTACTTCTAGAGCGTAAGCATTTTTAACCTTAACATGCTTCTTATTTTCTTTAATTAGAAAGTCCTCTTGAGTGTCCAAGAGTTCATCCTTCTCATGAATAGCACTAATTAATTCATTCAATTTTTCCTTTTGTTGCATGTTAAGATTGGCAAAAAGGATGCACAAATTATCTTCCTCATCATTAGCATTATCCTCATCACTAGAGGTTTCATATTTAGTGGAGGATTTTGATTTTACCTTCTTCCTTTTGCCGTTTTTTGCCATGAGGCACTTGTGGCCGACGTTGGGGAAGAGGAGTCCCTTGGTGACGGTGATGTTGGCGGCGTCCTCGTCGGAGGAGGAGTCACTAGAGCTCTCGTCGGAGTCCCATTCGCGACACACATGGGCATCGCCGCCCCTCTTCTTGTGGTACCTCTTCTTTTCTCTCCTCTTGCCCTTCTTGTTGTTATCCCTGTCACTGTCACTGGATAGCGTACATTTAGCAATGAAATGACCGGGCTTACCACATTTGTAGCACACCTTCTTGGAACGGGGTTTGTAATCTTTCCCCTTCCTTTGCTTGAGGATTTGGCGGAAGCTCTTGATGATGAGCGCCATTTCCTCGTTGTCGAGCTTGGAGGCGTCGATGGGTGTTCTACTTGATGTAGATTCCTCCTTCTTTTCTTCCGTCGCTTTGAATGCGACCGGTTGTGCTTCGGACGTGGAGGGGCCATCTAGCTCGTTGATTTTATTTGAGCCTTTGATCATCAACTCAAAGCTCACAAAGTTTCCTATCAATTCCTCGGGAGTCATTAGTGTATATCTAGGATTACCACGAATTAATTGAACTTGAGTAGGGTTAAGGAAAACAAGTGATCTAAGAATAACCTTAACCACTTCGTGGTCATCCCATTTCTTGCTCCCGAGGTTGCGCACTTGATTCACCAAGGTTTTGAGCTGGTTGTACATGTCTTGTGGCTCCTCCCCTTGGCGAAGCCGGAAGCGACCGAGCTCCCCCTCGATCGTCTCCCACTTGGTGATCTTGGTCACCTCGTCTCCTTCGTGCGCGGTCTTTAGCACGTCCCAAATCTCCTTTGCGCTCTTCAACCCTTGCACCTTATTATACTCCTCTCGACTTAGAGAGGCGAGGAGTATAGTGGTGGCTTAGGAGTTGAAGTGCACAATTTGGGCCACTTCGTCCTCATCATAGTCTTCATCCCTACGGATGGTACCTATACACCAAACTCAACAACATCCCATATACTTTTGTGGAGTGAGGTTAGGTGATATCGCATCATATCACTCC
The DNA here is from genome assembly GCF_902167145.1 of Zea mays. Lineage (NCBI taxonomy): Eukaryota > Viridiplantae > Streptophyta > Magnoliopsida > Poales > Poaceae > Zea > Zea mays. The sequence goes on along the minus strand of NC_050099.1, from coordinate 39,523,977 downwards.
ACCTAGCATAATCTTCACCATCAAACGTTGGTGGTTTGCCTAATGGGACGGAAAGTAAAGGCGTATGTTTAGGAATGCGAGGATAGCATAGGGGGATCTTACTAAACTTCTTGCGCTCATGGCGCTTAGAAGTTACGGATGGCGTGTCGGAGCCGGAGGTGGATGGCGATGAGGTGTCGGTCTCGTAATAGACTACCTTCCTCATCTTCTTCTTCTTCTTGTCACCGCTCCGACGCGACTTGTGTGAAGGGGATTCCTTTTCCTTCCCCTTCCCTTTGTTGTAGGACTCTCCCGATGGAGCCTTCCCGTGGCTTGTAATGGGCTTCTCGCCGGTCCCCATCTCTTTCTTGGCGTGATCTCCCGACATCACTTTGAGCGGTTAGGCTCTAATGAAGCACCAGGCTCTGATACCAATTGAAAGTCGCCTAGAGGGGGGTGAATAGGGCGAATCTGAAATTTATAAACTTAAGCACAACTACAAGTCGGGTTAGCGTTAGAAATAGAAACGAGTCCGAGAGAGAGGGCGCAAAACAAATCGTGAGCGAATAAAGAGCGAGACACGAAGATTTGTTTTACCGAGGTTCGATTCTTGCAAACATACTCCCCGTTGAGGTGGTCACGAAGACCGGGTCTCTTTCAACCCTTTCCCTCTCTCAAACGGTCACTTAGACCGAGTGAGCTTCTCTTCTCAATCAAACAGAACACGAAGTTCCCGCAAGGACCACCACACAATTGGTGTCTCTTGCCTTGGTTACAATTGAGTTTGATCACAAGAAGAATGAGAAAGAAAAGAAGCAATCCAAGCGCAAGAGCTCAAATGAACACAAATGTCGCTCTCTCTAGTCACTATTTGATTTGAAGTGATTCCGTACTTGGGAGAGGATTTGATATCTTTGGAGTGTCTAGAATTGAATGCTATAGCTCTTGTAATGTGTTGAAGGTGGAAAACTTGGATGCCATTGAATGTGGGGTGGTTGGGGTATTTATAGCCCCAACCACCAAAAAACGGCCGTTGGAAGTGTGCTGTCGCATGGCGCGCCGGACAGTCCGGTGCGCCACCGGACACTGTCCGGTGCGCCAGCCACGTCAGCAGACCGTTGGGGTTCGACCGTTGGAGCTCTGACTTATGGGCCATCTAGGCTGTCCGGTGGTGCACCGGATAGGTCCTATAGACTGTCCGGTGCGCCTCCCGCGCGTGCTCTGACCTCTGCACGCACTGTAGCGCATTGAATGCGGTTGCAGTCGACCGTTGCGCGCGAAGTAGACGTTGCTCCGCTGGCACACCGGACAGTCCGGTGAATTATAGCGGAGCGCCCTTGGAAATTCCCGAAGGTAGCAAGTTCAGCGTTGAGTGCCCTGGCACACCAGACAGTCCGGTGCGCCAGACCAGGGTGCCTTTCGGGTTATTCTTTGCTCTCTTGTTGGAACCCTTTTCTTGGTCTTTTTATTGGCTTATTGTGAACCTTTGGCACCTGAAGAACTTATAGACTAGAGCAAACTAGTTAGTCCAATTATTTGTGTTGGGCAATTCAACCACCAAAATCAATTAGGAAATAGGTGTAAGCCTAATTCCCTTTCACCCGTAGAGCGCCTTTGAGAGTTTATAAATATGGTTAGGGTACTCACTATCTGTCACACCCGATTTTGGAAGGTAAACCGAATACAAACCATGTACGTGCCAGGATCAGAAACTCACGTACACAGCGATTACATAATTGGACATCATTACACAATGCTCGAAATAAATAGCGAAAAGATACTTTATTACATCAAGATGTCCAAGACATCCACAAAGTCTAATGCATAACCATTGTTCAACATAATTATCAAAGTGCGGAAAATACGAAACGTAGATGCTAAGCCTACACAGGCAGCTGACTGGGGGTTTGCCACTAAGAAAGAACTAGAACTAGTCATATTCCTAGAACTCCTCGAAGTCATCCATGTTGCCAGCATCACCTCCTAAGCATTGGGTACACTGGGGACAACCTGGGGTGGGGGTGGTGTGTAAAGCAAGGGTGAGTACACATTAATGTACTCAGCAAATGTCTCGTTTGGCTAAAGTGGACTAGATGTATATGAAGTTTGAGGTTAAGCAGTTGCTTTTAGTTGGTCAAGTATTTATTACTATTAGTAGAGCCAAGTTTTAGTAATAAACCCATTTATTACCCAGAAGTACCTCCTCAAACGAAGAAATACCAGAGATAAGATTTTATAACATCATTATTGATCATCAACATAAAAGTATCCAAAGTTCTTCTAATCAAAGAGGATCCCCAGGCTGCTCTTAACCGTGAGCTCGCCTGATATACCAGTTTTTAACACTCTGCAGAGGTTGTACACTTTACCCACAAGTCGTGATCCCTTTCCAACCTAGGTTGTACAGACCCGATCTTCACTACCAAGGTGAATGACTAGAGATACACTATGTAGCCTTTACAAAGACTCCCCTAGTGCATAGCTGCTCGTTAGGTTTCGCTAGTTGTACAAACACAGTACACCTCCCCAAGGTGGGTGACTAACAAAACCAAATCGAAAGAACCTCTGCACCCCAACCTTGGCAGAGCGAGCACTACGCCCCGGCCCCCATTGACGGCCCTCCAACAAAGCCAACTACACCCCTAGGTTCATCTAATTAATCAGCTAAGGGCGTCCCATTCCACCCTCATGGTTGTACTGTTATCCCGGGTGGTCACTCCATGAATAGGTCCTTACGGAGAGGTACTCAAGAAAAAGGCCTGAGCCCCCTAAGGTATCACAAGATCATCCACAATATCAGGATAACAGTATCGTATCATAAATGTTCACATCATGTTCATTGATTAAGTTAAGGCAATAGCAACATGCTAACCATGGTAACCCAAAAGGTAAACAAGGATAAGTGAATACAGACTAGTCAATCCTTAGGTTTCATAAAGTAATGCGGGACAGTGAATCATAAAGTATGTAGGATATAATGGGTCAGAGGACACTTGCCTTCACCAGGTTGTTGCTCAGGGAGGTCTCCAATAATACACTCAGGAACCTCGGACTGCTCGTTGTCTAAATAAAGCGAGCATGCATTCAATACATTTGGAAAGTGCAAATGAACATCACACCAAACATGTACAATTATTGGAACACATCTTAAAAAGACATAATACTACATAAGGGATAATGAATTCAAAGTATAACTTAAACTATGGCATACATTAACTTTATTTGAAAATAGATTATTATTTCCCTAAGTGTTATTTACAAGTACATAATCATAGAACAATTTATTTTATTGTGACCTATAATTTAAAACAGAGATGAACTCATGTAATACCTATCATTAATCTCACAAGTTTAAACATGATTAAATCTCTAAGGTTCTCCTTTTATTAAATAAATAAAACTACATCTATATTAGTTCATATTCAATCATAAAAATTAGAATGTGCTGACAGTAAGTGAAACCAATTTATTTAAACAAAGAATTATTCTATGAGCATTTTGCAATTTGAATCACTAAATTTGGAGTTCATATGCAAAAGTTATGAAATAAACAAGTTTGGGAATTCAAAATATGAAATTAGGGCTAATTCTGTGAATATTTAAAAGTCCAGGGCTAAATCAGCAAGATTACAGGGGTCTGCGCGCGAAAACTAGGGACGACGGGTTGATTTCCAATAAACCGAGGGTCTCTTTAAGAAAATTACCGCGCGAAGGGGTATCGGGTGAATCTAACTGTCAGATCAGAAATCGACGGCCGAGATTGGATCTGTGGCCGAAGGCGCGCGCGCGAGCGGGCGAGCGCTGATAGGCGGGCCAGGGAGTGTCAGCGACAGGGGGAGAGCACGCTGACCGAGCGGGCCCAGCGCCAGAGGGGAAACCGACGGCTGTAGGGGTCCGAGCCGTTCGATCAAGATCGGACGCGGGGAGGTCCGAGGGGATCCGAGGGGGTCCGAGCCATTCGATCAAGATCGGATGGGGGGAGGTCTGAGGGGACCTGAGGGGGTCCGAGCCGTTCGATCAAGATCGGACGGGGGAAATCAGACCAGGGGAAACAGACGTGCGTGAAGTGGCGCCGCTCCTCTCCGCGGCGGTGAGGTCGTCGGAGTTGAGGCAGGCGCGAGATAGGGTGGCTCCGGGGTCGCCGGAGTTGGGTAGAGGGGAAGAGGGCACCACAGTGAACTCAATGGCGAGGAAGAGGCCATGAATCCACGGGCAGAGAGGGGAGAACGACGGTGAGAGAGTCTCGGGCAGCCCGGAGAAACTCCGGTGAGCGATTCCGGCCACGGGGAGGGGACTTAAGGCACGCTAAGGCCTTGACTAACTTTAGAAGAGGTAGGGGTGACACAGGGACCTACTATGGTGAACTAGACTGGGCTAAATCGGCCAGCCACTGCGCGAGCATGGCGGACCGCCGTGGCCGAGCACCGGCGAAGGTGAAATTGGCCTAGCACAGGGTGCAATAGAGGAAATTGGGCACAGGGACGGGTGTCTCACCTCGGGGCGGAGCTCCGGGAGGCTTGGAGCGGTCTCCGGCGAGTTGGATGGCCGAGAACGCGGGCGTGGGTCTCCGGCGGCGGCTGGCGGCGTGGGCAGAGCGCGAGAGAGGGTGAAGTCGAGCGAAGTGAGGCGAGGGATGTGCGCGGGGCACTGGTGGGGCTCTAAAAAGGGGAGCTGGGCGCGTGGGCGGGCGTCGTGGCCGAGAAACCCGACTACGTGTGTGAGTGCGCACGCGTCGGTCCACGACGGGCGCGGGGAAGGCGGAACTGACAGGGTAGGCCCACGGTGTAGAGAGAGAAAAGGGGACGCATGAGGGCAACAACTCGGCACTGGCGAACCGGGCCCGCGAGACAGATAGAGAGAGAGCGAACGGGCGAAGGAAACTGGCACCGACAGGTCGGCCCCACTGGGCAGCGAGCGAGTGAGGGAGGGCGCGCACGAGGGAGAACCGCCGCAGACAGGCGAGGTCCGCCTGTCAGGTGGCGCGGGCGCGCGGCCTGGCTGGGCTTAGTGGGCCGACTGGGCTGCTTTCTCCTTTTATTTTTCTTTGGTATTTCTAATTCCTTTTCTATTTCATTTTCTATAGGGTTTTCAAATCCAAATTCAAACTAGGTTTCAAATTCAAATAAATTCAAACTTGTGCAACACTTCAAAGAATATTTTAAGCTCAGCATGATGCAACATGTCATGACTCATAAGGTTTTGACAAAAATAAATAGTTAATGTCCACTAGTTTAAGCCATTTCTAACCAAAAGGAAAAAGATAGAAAGAATCTAGAGAGAGAGAAAGCCTAGAGTGAGAAAAGGAGGAGTAACACATGATTTTGGGTGATAATTAGAAAGAAATTTTATACACCCAAAATAAGGGTGTTACAGACCTATCCCCCTTAAAAGAATCTCGCCCTCGAGATTCGGGGCTGGCTAGAAAAGAGCTCAGGGTACTTGGCTTTCAATTCATCCTCTCTTTCCCAGGTTGCTTCTTCTTCTGAGTGGTGACCCCATTTGACTTTGCACATCCTGATGGTACTTCTCCGAGTAACTCGATCTGTTGTCTCCAGAATTTGAGTTGGGTTCTCAATATACGTCAGATCTTCTTGAACTTCAAGATCCTCTGCTGGCAACTGCTCTTCTGGCACTCTCAAGCATTTCTTCAACTGAGACACATGGAACACATCGTGCATAGCTGACAGATTCTCCGGTAAGCTGAGTTGATAAGCCACTTCTCCACGTCTTGCTTGAATCTGATACAGCCCAATATATCGGGGTGCTAGCTTGCCTTTGACTCCAAACCTTTTGGTTCCTCTGATGGGTGACACCTTTAAGTAGACATAGTCTCCCACTTCAAAACTGAGTTCCCTTCTTCTGGTATAAACATAGCTTCGTTATCTGGACTGCGCTGCCTTTAAATTCTCTCGGACCATTCTGATGTTCCCTTCGGCTTCAAGCAAAATATCTGGACCGAACACCTATCTTTCACCAGGTTGATCCCAATGCAATGGAGTTCTGCAATTCCTCCCATAGAGTGCTTCAAATGGTGACATCTTCAGACTGGCTTGGTAGCTGTTGTTGTAAGAGAATTCTGCATATGGTAATCTCTTGTCCCAAACTATCTTGTCTTGCAAAGCACAAGCCCTCAACATATCCTCCAGAATCTGATTGGTTCTCTCTGTTTGACCATCTGTCTGCGGGTGGTAAGCTGAGCTGAACTTCAAGTGTGTACCCAAAGCTTCATGCAACTGCTGCAAAAAAATGAGAGGTGAACTGGGTGCCTCTATCTGATACTATCTTCTTTGGAACGCCATGCAAACACATAATCCGAGACATGTATAGTTCGGCTAACACCGCACTATTGTAGGTGGTCTTGACTGGTTTGAAATGGGCCGCCTTTGTCAAACGGTCCACTACTACCCAGATGGAGTCATAACCAGTACGAGTGCGGGGCAAACCGACTATAAAGTCCATTCCGATCTCATCCCATTTCCACTGAGGAATCTGCAACGGTTGCAACAAACCTGCAGGTCTCTGATGTTATGCTTTAGTCCTCTGACAACTGTCACATACAACCACATACTCTGCTATTTCTCTTTTCATACCGTACCACCAGAATCTTTTCTTCAGGTCTTGGTACATCTTCTCACTACCGGGGTGTATAGAGTATGCTGTCTCATGAGCTTCCTTGAGAATCAGTTCTCGGATCGATTTGATATCGGGAACACACAATCTGTCCTTGAACCATACCACTCCTTCTTCATCTTCATGGAAATCCTTGCCTTTTCCATCTATGATCAACTGCCGGATCTTGTTGATCTTCTCATCATCCTTCTGACCTTTTCTGATATCTTGCTCTAGAGTGGGTTCCAACTCAATTGTCACTCCTTGAGTGTTGTTCAGAAATCCGAGACTCAATATGTCGAACTCCTTCGCTAGCTCATACAACATCGGGTGAGCGGCCAACATATTGACTTGACTCTTTCTACTAAGAGCATCTGCAACCACATTTGCTTTGTCGGGGTGATAATGAATCTCCAGTTCGTAATCTTTCATCAATTATAGCCATCTTCGCTGTCTCATGTTTAACTCTGACTGAGTGAATATGTACTTGAGGCTCTTGTGGTCCGTGTAGATATCACACTTCTGCCCATAAAGATAATGCCTCCAAGTCTTCAATGCATGAACCATGACCGCTAATTCCAGATCATGAGTAGGATAATTCTTCTAATGAATCTTCAATAGTCAGGACGAGTATGCCACTACTCTCCCTTCCTGCATCAACACACATCCCAGTCCGGTATATGAAGCATCACAATACACTGAGAACGGCTTGTGAACATCTGGCAGAATCAGTACTGGTGTCGTTGTTAACTTCTCCTTCAATGTCTCAAAGGACTTCTGGCATGCTGGGGTCCACTTGAACTCAACCTTCTTTGCCAACAATGCTATCATTGGTCTGGCAATCTTGGAGAAACCTTCAATGAAACGCCGATAATAACTGGCCATTCTGATGAAACTCTTGATTCCTCAAACATCTTTTGGTGCTTTCCAGTCCAAGATAGTTGTTACCTTCTTCGGATCTACAGCCAATCCTTCTCGGTTTATAATGTGACCCAAGAATAGGACTTCACTGATCCAGAACTCGCACTTGCTAAGCTTGGCATACAGCTGACAATCTCATAGCCTCTGGAGTACTTTCCTCAAATGCTCCTCTTGTTCTTGTTCATTCTGAGAATATATAAGAATATCATCAATGAACACCACCACGAACTTGTCAAGGTAGTCCATGAACACGCTGTTCATCAAGTACATGAAGTAGACTGGCGCATTCGTCAAACCGAATGACATAACCGTGAACTCATATAGTCCATACTTAGTGATGAATGTTGTCTTTGGTATATCCGAAGGTCGGATTCTGTGCTGATGATAGCCTGACCTCAGATCTATTTTTGAAAACACACTGGCTCCCCTCAACTGATCGAATAAGTCTTCAATTCTGGGCAGGGGGTACTTGTTCTTGATAGTAACCTCATTCAAGGATCTGTAGTCAATGCACATCCTCTTTGTTCCATCCTTTTTCTCCACAAATAGCACTGGGGCAGCCCAAGGCAAGATACTCGGTCTGATGTAGCCTTTTTCTAACAACTCATCAACCTGCTTCTTGAGTTCCACCAATTCTAGTCCGGACACTCGATAGGCTCTCTTGAAAATAGGGGCGGTGCTTGGAATAAGCTCTATGGCAAATTCAACCTTCCATTCAGGTGGCATACATGGTAACTCCTCGGGAAACACATCTAGGAAATCTGATACTACACTGATAGCCTCTGATGGTTTAATCTCCTCAATACGGGCGGTGACTTGGTGACAACTCCCTTTCCTTGGTCCTGACAAGACCAACTCTACTAACACTTCTTCTCCTAATAGGGATACTAACTTCACCGTTCTCTTATCACAACTAAGACTGGCTTGATACTTGGTTAGCCAATTCATCCCTAGGATGATGTTTATAATTGTATCTTGGTTACCCATAACTATCAAATCGGCGAGAAACTCTATCCCCCTTATTTGAACATTTGCACTAGGGCAAAATCTATCAGTTTGGGTCCTTCCACCAACTAAACTAACCCTCATAGGTGGATACATGGGTGCTACCGGTATATTATGTGATTCTACCCATGACGCAGTCACAAAAGAATGCATTGCTCTAGTATCAAATAAGACATTTGTAGAATGGTACTCGACTGAAAACGTACCTAGTGCCACTCCTGGAGTCTCCTGGACTGTGTCGGCCTCCAAGTGGTTCACCTTTCCATACTGGGCATGAGGTTGCCCACGGTTGTTGCCTCCTTGCTGCATTGCATTCTGTCTGACTGTGGCATTGGGAGCTAGTTGCTGTTGAGCTGCTTTCTTTGGGCAATGATTCGCCCAATGGCCGTGTTCACCATAGTGGAAACATGCACGACTTCCTCCTTGAGATGGCACTGCTTGATTGCTCTAGTTGGTTGTTGGGGCAGGAAGACGGGCTGCCTGGTTGCTCTGACGCTTGTATTGATTTCCTCCTTGCTGGTTGTTCTGACGGTACTACTACTACTGAGGAAACTACCTTTGGTACTGTTGTGACTGGTTCTGACGCTGATGCTGGTGCTGGTGCTGGTGACCTTTCTTGAATTGCTAAGGTGGGTTGCCTGAGTAGCGAGGACGACTGCTACTCTCGGCCTGAGATCCACCAACCTTTCGTTTCCTGTCCTCCATCTCCCGACGCTTCCTTTCTGTCATGATTGCTCTGTCTATCAGATGCTGGAAGGTAGGGAAGGTGTGGTTCATCAGCTGATAGTGGAGGGGATCAACCAATCCTCTCAAGAAGCGGTACTGTCTCTTGGCATCCGTGTTGACATCCTCTGGGCATAACGCGGCAGCTGCAGAAACTTGTCCCTGTACTCACTGACGGACATGGGACCTTGCTTCAGGGCGAGAAACTCCTCCTTCCTCACTATCATCAGTCCCTCGGGCACATGGTAGCCACAGAAGTTGTCCCTAAACTCCTCCCAAGTGATGGCTTCAGGGTTGGCATGGGTGGCGAGGTAGGACTCCCACCAAGACTATGTTGCTCCCCTTAGCTATCGGGGACCATACAACACCTTCTCATAATCGTTGCACTGGGCAGTGTACAACTCACGCTCCATGGTACGCAGCCAATCTTCAGCGTCCATGGGATCAGCAGAGTGGGAAAAGACTGGGGGATGGCCCCTCATGAACTCTGCCCGCTTGTCTCTGGGCACTTGAGGCATCTGGACTTGCACTGGAGGCTGAGGCGGTGGTGGCTACTGCTGCACCTGCTGCATCACTGCTAATGTCTGACCAATTGCCTGAACTGCCTAGGTCTGCATCAAGAACATCTGCTCAATGGTCATCGATAGTGGTGGTGACAAATGCTGCTGCGGAGCTGCCTCTTCCTGGGGTGCCTGCTGTTCAGGCTGAGCACGCCTCGCACCTCTATGCCTATTCTCAGACATCTGTAGAAATCACACACATATTTCAAATCTGACTCTGCAGTCTTTCAGCATAAGAAAAGATGTATAGAAAATCTCAATAGAACTGAACAATTGACCATCTTCACTGACAGCTTCTCAGATAAAGAGGAAAGTGGAAATAAATGGATTACCCAACTAAATAACTGAATTTTATTAATAACTACACCAAGTTGCAGGGGATACCCACAGCTTGGTGACAATCATTACAAAGATCCAACTTCAGTACATGTCCATCATAACAAGCATCCAACATAAAATAAGCAAACTAACTCTAACTAGACTGACTAGACTGAGACACTGAACTAAGCATTATTACAGACTCTGACTCTGTCGATCTAGGGATCCAAATCTATCCGGGTCCTGCAGTCTGGGGTACCATAGTCGAAGCGACCACGGGGCGGTGAACGGTAAGGGTGCTGAATCCCGACACGGGCGGGAGAACCACCATCCAGATAGTGGCGTGTTGCACACTCAGCACGCAATTCCGCAACCTCTGCCCGAACCTTGCCCAACTCGTCAAGGGCATGGTCCAACTCTGTGTTGAGTATGACGGCCAAGTTGACCATGTTGTTCATCCTGGGATTGCCCTCACCAACTGGTGAGGCAATCACGCCTCTAGCACTGCCGGTCGAACGACGAGGGTAGTACTTCAGGTCGAGGCCATCAGCTACCCCGCTGAACAACGAGCAATACTGAGAAAGTGCCCGTTGTGCTGCATCTTGCATGGCTGCCTCGGCAATATCCCTCTCAGTAATAGAATAGTGCTCTAAGAAGGCCTCTGCACCCCGGAGATCATCGTCTGGACGGCGCACCAAGCAAGTAGCCTCCCACTGGTCCGGGTATAGCCCACGATGATGCTGGTAGACTACACAATAATACTCGATAGATCATGTGTGTCGGTCGAAGGCCCGACACAGCAAGGTATCGAGAGCGTCGTGGAAGTGACACCCGCGAGCAGCGTCACGAGTGATGGGTCTAGCTCCTCCGAGAGCTCCGTGCCGTGGCTCGAACTGCCACCGGCGTCGTCGTCTCTGTCTCCATCAGGGTCTCCTCCAGCAGCCGGGATACCCTGAGGTGGTGCAGGGGGTATCTCTGGCTGAGGTGCAGGGGAAGGCGGCCTCTCAGACTCCACCTCCTGCTGAGGCAAGGGGGAAGAGTCATGCTGCTCCTAGTCCTGCTCCTGGCGTCGCCGCTCCTGCTCCTTATGCATGCGATGATGCAGTCTCTCCAGCTGACTGGACTGACCTGGCACCGTGCGACGCAGGGGACTCTCCGCTAGGCAAGAAGGCAAAAGGGGATCACAGACTTACGTGCAGTGCACCTGATACGAGCCATCTACAGAAGACATCGTAAGCACAAGAGTAAGAGTAGAACTATGAGACCAGAAAGTAAACAGAAAGAAAAGTGAGACAAAACTTTTTGAGATAAGTAGATAACATAGAGTTGGTCAAGATGACCAACTTTTGAAAGAACTCTAAAGATCAAGGTAAGAGTAGGGGTCTATAGTCCTTAGGTCGACCATTCTAGTCTAGGTTAGCGGTCCTACAGTCAGCAAGGCTTTGATAAAACTTATGTCACACCCGATTTTGGAAGGTAAACCGAATGCGAACCATGTACGTGCTAGGATCAGAAACTCACGTACACAGTGATTACATAATTGGACATCATTACACAATGCTCGGAATAAATAGCGGAAAGATACTTTATTACATCAAGATGTCCAAGACATCCATAGAGTCTAATACATAACCATTGTTCAACATAATTATCAAAGTGCGGAAAATACGAAACATAGATGCTAAGCCTACATAGGCAACTGACTGGGAGTTTGCCACTAAGAAAGAACTAGAACTCGTCATATTCCTGGAACTCCTCGAAGTCATCCATGTTGCCAGCATCACCTCCTGAGCATTCGGTACACTAGGGACAACCTGGGGTGGGGGTGGTGTGTAAAGCAAGGGTGAGTACACATCAACGTACTCAGCAAATGTCCCGTTTGGCTAAAGTGGACTAGCTGTATATGGAGTTTGAGGTTAAGCAGTTGCTTTTAGTTGGTCAAGTATTTATTACTATTAGTAGAGCCAAGTTTTAGTAATAAACTCATTTATTACCCAGAAGTACCTCCTCAAACGAGGAAATAACAGAGATAAGATTTTATAACATCATTATTGATCATCAACATAAAAGTATCCAAAGTTCTTCTAATCAAAGAGGATCCCCAGGCTGCTCTTAACCGTGAGCTCGGCTGATATACCAGTTTTTAACACTCCCCAGGTTCATCTAATTAATCAGCTAAGGGCGTCCCATTCCACCCTCATGGTTGTACTGTTATCCCGGGTGGTCACTCCATGAATAGGTCCTTACGGAGAGGTACTCAGGAAAAAGGCCTGAGCCCCCTAAGGTATCACAAGATCATCCACAATATCAGGATAACAGTATCGTATCATAAATGTTCACATCATGTTCATTGATTAAGTTAAGGCAATAGCAACATGCTAACCTTGGTAACCCAAAAGGTAAACAAGGATAAGTGAATACAGACTAGTCAATCCTTAGGTTTCATAAAGTAATGTGAGACAGTGAATCATAAAGTATGTAGGACATAATGGGTCAGATGACACTTGCCTTCACCAGGTTGTTGCTCAGGGAGGTCTCCAACAATACACTCAGGAACCTCGGACTGCTCGTTGTCTAAATAAAGCGAGCATGCATTCAATACATTTGGAAAGTGAAAATGAACATCACACCTGTTGGGGACTTGTTCTCAAATGCTATGAGTTAAGAACAAGGCAACACAGAAAATGTTAATCGGTAAAGTCCTTCGTCCTTCGAAACATTATTTCCCTTAGGATATAATGATTTTCAGACGAAGGTTATGAAGGGCGTACCTTCATAAACACAGCATACAATGACGAAGAATGAATCATAAGGAGTATGAAGGATAATATAGACAATTATATATTATTATCAACTTATTTTTGCATTATTATTATGAAGAAACAGAAATGACATTGAATTACAAATGTACCTTCAGCTTGGAAGGGGATGAAAGTACAGGTGTGACACAAAAGCAAATGCCAAATCAGCGTGAACAGTACGGGGGTACTGTTCACCTATTTATAGGCACGGGACACAGCCCATACAAAATTACATTCATGCCCTTTACATTTGATAATAATTCTATAGTAATCCACCAAGGTCTGAATAGCCTTTTCATCTTTAAGTCGGTTTTATTTTCTGCTACCACGCCGAAGCTTTCCCGCTCACATCTTCGGCGCTGTATCAACCTTCGTATTATTTTGGGCTTCTCCTACTGTGATACCGACTCGAGTCCGAAGATACCTGTTCACACATTATACTCCAGAAATACTGTTAAATCCTGTTTTTGAGGACCTTCGTAAGCCGAAGGTCCCCAACAGTAGCCCCTCGCAATATTAATTTGTTTAAAATAATAAATTTAGATTGCGACATGGACGAAGGCTTTAAGCCGAAGGTCCGAAAAAACACCTTCCCTTTGCTAGAATAGCAACATTCACTGACAGGCGGGGTCTTTCAATTTTCAACGCACTAGGCGTATAAATAAGATCATACCGCAAGCTCATTTGGCACGCTCTCTTGCCATCAGCTCCCGCTCACTCAATTTTTAGCTCTTGCGCACCAAGATTTGCTTAGCTTTTTAAGCTTTGAAGCTTCGGCATTGAAAACAGTTTTTTAGTGTTTCCGAAGATGTCTGAAGATAAGAAGGCTGCTGCTGAGATGAAGCTGAGTCTCGATGAAGAGAAGAATCTGGGGTTTCTTATAGCAATGTCGAAGACCAATATAGAAAAAATCACCAAAGAGATTTTAGAAGGTTTGTCTAAAGATACTGATGACAGCGACAGTTATGATGTGGATAGTGGTGGTGAAGACTCCGAAGATCGCCCTTGGCGACCAAGCCATGCGGTTTTCGGCAAATCAAGTATCAAAGAAAATCATCTTGTCAACATGAGAGGAAGGTATTTCCGGGACTTGTCCGTTGTTAGAGCCGATGAAGGAGAAAAGACTTGTCCGAACCCTGAAGAAAATGAAGTCGTAGTGTACCGAAGCTTTTTGAAAGCTGGACTTAGATTTCCCCTGAGCAACTTTGTCGTAGAGGTGCTGAAAATATTCGAAGTATATCTTCACCAACTTACCCCCGAAGCAATCATAAGGCTGAATATCTTCGTGTGGGCCGTGAGAAGCCAAGGTCTGGAGCCTGATGCGAAAAGTTTCTGCAATATACACGAATTATCATACGAGACAAAACCTTGGGGTAAGGAACAGTATCACAATAATTTTGGCTGCTACAGTTTCGTTTCTCGGTCTGGGTCAAGCTGTCTCGTGCCAACCTTTCGGAAGAGATGGCCCGGCGACTGGATGACAGAATGGTTTTATGTGAAGAATGACCTGACAGTACGGGAAGATATCAAAGGTATAATTATGCGCCCTATTTGGCAAAGCTTCGGCCTGCGGAGGCCGAAGGTTGAAATGAATGGAGCTGCCGAAGAATGCCAGAGAGCCTTCGGTGTTATTTGTTCTTTTATTGGAACAAGAGATTTGGTACAAGAGCATATTGCCTTCAGAGTATGGCCGCTCGCGGAAAAATGGGAAATGTCGCAAGAAACCATAAAGGAGGCTGACGAAGGTGGACTTATCAGGCTGAAGTATACTTTCAAGTTCGGAGATAAATTCGTTGAGCCAGATGATGACTGGCTAAAAAGTATTGAAAATTTAAGTGATGAACTGCTTGGGGCTTACTCGAAGGCCAAAGATACTGCACTGTCAGCAGCCTTCGGAGGCCGAAAAAAGAAAAGACTGAACCGGGTGTTTGATGCAATCGGGTTCGTCTACCCTGACTATCGATATCCCATTCGAGGGCAGAAAAGAAAAAGCACAACCTCTGCAAAAGAAGAAGCTGCAGCTGCTCCTAGTGAGCCAGCACCGAAAAGAAAAAGGATAAAGGTCCTCACACATCGGCCATGCTATATTGAACCAGCTTCGGTGCCTGAGTTCACCGGAGAGACCTCTTCGGCCACCGAAGCTGCAAAGCCAACCAAGCCAGCCTTGCTGCCAGAAGTCGCAGAAATGGCCGAAGCGCCAACAAGAATAGAATTGGAAGAACCAAAGATTTTGTTACCAGAAACCAAAGAGATGGCCGAAGCGCCATCGACAGAAAAAATGGAAGAAGTAAAAGGACCAACTGAGGAATCAAAAATATCAGAAGTTTTAAGTCCTTCAGCAAATGTTGAGACAATAAAAAATCAAAAGGTGCCTGCGATGACTCCGAAAAGAAAGAGAATGGTCAATGTGCTAGATGTTCTGGAAACAATTAAATCCTTAAGCACACCTCCGAAGAAGACTGTTGCCACTGCCGAAGCGAAAACTGAAATTTCTGATACCAAGGCTCCATAGCAAGAAACTGAAGCTGAAGCTGGGCTCTCAGAGCCCACGAAGGTAAAATCCTTGGAAACCGAGGAAGAAAAAATAACGGAGCCAATTCTTGTTGAAGAAATCAGTGCTATTGCCCCCGAAGCATCCCCCAAAGTCCTTGATTATATTGTTCGTCATGCTTCGGGGAAAAATTATCAGAAAAAGAAAAGCAAGAGGCCCAGCTTTACGCCCAAAAACTGAAGTATCCGAAGGGGGCGTTAATATTCAATGGCAGTGGAGAAGAAGACTTTTTGTATTGTCTCCCTGACAACAAGGAGATTTCTGTCTGTCGGGAGATGAGCAAGAGCTTCGGATTCCCAACACTAGAAGACGGGCTCTCGGTGTTGTCGAAAAACGAACTGGCCGACAGCCTGGCATACAATAGCTTAAAGGTACAAAAAATGAGATCTTTGTATTTTTTGTTGAAACCAAAATTTTCGTTTGCTTAAATCTATTGACGCACACACATTTTTCTTTGCAGGGCCTTATACTTAGCAATGCCCTCAGGGCCCAAAAAGATGCCGAAGACGAAGGATGCGCTATAGCCCTGAGCAACCTTCGTTCCGAAGTAATTGAACTGAGGAACGAAGGTCTCGAAAAAGATAAAATATTACATTCATTGATAAATAGAATAAAAGAAGACGAAGCTACTTTTAAAGGTCAAGCTGAGGCTCAGAAGCGTGAAATTGAAGATCTTCGAAAACAACTGGCCAGAGCCAAAGAGGAACGCCTACTTGAAGAAACGAAGCGAGAACTTAGCGACCAATGGGCAAATCATTTAGAGGGAACTGTTGAAGAGCTTCGTTCGTCCAAGAAAAGATGCTATAACAAATCTATGGAGTGTGTTAATAAGTTGAAAGCTAGCTTCGCCAGCGTCGGCGCATTCTCGAGCGAAGAAAGCTTTACAAGAGGCAACCCCGAAGGTCCCATCGAATGGATTAATCACGAAGCTGAGGCCTTCGAGGAAATTTTAAATAACCGCGGAGACATATGTGCTTTCTCGGGTGCCAGGGGAATTGCCACCATTTTGGAGAAAAAGGGTTGTGAGCATGTAAAGATTTTAGCGCAATCCGAAGACACCTTGTCCTTCGAAGATGCAAGAGATCCTTCAGCCGAAGCTAGCAGGGTTGGTGGAAAATTTTTCACCGATGTCTGGGATAATGGTGGCCGAGAAATGGCCCGAGAAATTATCCAAAAAAGCGAAAAGGGCATTCACGATGCTAGAAAAGTAGCTGAGGCTGCTGAAAAAAGCGCAGAGCCCGAAGGACAAATAGGTATTAACTAATGGTTTTTATTGTGTTGTAATTTTTTTGTTTTAAACTTCGTTCGCAATTTGTAATAGCAATGTAGCCGTACCCTGTCCTCCTTCAGATCCTACTAAAGCGTCTCCGGGCCCTCACCCGAAAGGAGACGACGAAATTAAAAAGATGGCTGAAGCTATCATGGATGAAGTTGTTAATCGGCTCCTGAACGAGGCTGCAGAAGTTGTTCTGAGAGAAGATTAAGTACTATTGTAAAAACTGCTGAAATGTAACATGTGTAACATCTTGTAACCCTGAACATAATATACCTGCTTTTATTGTTCAATTCTTTACGATGCATGAAATTTTACATACGTACCGTTTTTGAGTCTTTGACGAAAAAACACCTTCCCTTCTTTTCATGCTTCGTGAAGAAGAATTTTTATTTGTCACAACAATATCCGTAGTGTTCTGATGAATAATATCCAAGCTTCGTGAAGATATTTTCCGAAGCTACACTTCCGAAGCATGATTTCCCCTTTTTCAAAACATTCTTCTGAAGATCGATATTGTGTCCCCCTCTTGTGCCATATGCAGCATGATGTATGATGCTTATGCTATGCGAAATGATGCGATGATGTTATGTTATGTAAAATGGTGTTTATTCCGAAGATACACACACATCCCTGCGATAAATCACATAATCTTTTTGAATCAGTGTTGACTTTTTGCTATAAGCCTCCCTTAGGAGCTTCTTCGCCTTTTACTTCAGCGGAATCAGCGTTTATTTTTCGCTGTAAGCCTCCCTTAGGAGCTTCTTCGCCTTTTACTTTCAGCGGTATTCGCGTTGACTTTTCGCGCTTCGCCTTTTACTTAGGCGGTATCAGCGTTGACTTTTCGCTGTAAGCTCTGCATTCCCTTTGGAACGACTTTGGAGCAAAAAACTTACACTGCGCTCCCTTTGGAACGGCTTTTTGTGACTTCGGCAAACTTACTCTGCGTTCCTTAGAACGACTTTTTGTTGCTTCGAAGAATTTTTGATAATTCGAAGGTCCTCCTTGTTAACGCAAATCTTTAAGCTTCAACAACTTAAGCCTGTGGAGAAAATATATTTTCCTTGTGGCAAACAACGAAACTATTACATGAAATCTAAATAATGTCCTTTATTACACAGAAAATAAAACTGAATGAAAAAGACTGCTATCAAGGTAGGATATTTGTCAATAGATGTGCTTTGACTCTGGCACAGTGCTGTTGACTGTGCGAGCTTCGGACTGTTCTCTGAAGTCCCTTTGGTGTGGAGCATATTGGCTCCCTTCTGGCTGCTGGCCTTGTTGCAGCGGTGGTGGAGGCGGAGGCTGTTGCCAGGAAGCTTGAGGTTGACTCGCCGAAGCAACAGAAACTGCAGGGTGGTTGCCTACATATTCTGGGATGTAAGGCGAATGATACGAAGCAGTGTGCATGACCTGCTTCGGCTGAGCCTGTTGTGCTGCAGCTTCGGCTATTTCCTTTTGCTTCTGGATGGTAACATGGCACATCCTGGTGGTATGGCCTTTGTTCTCACCACAGAACAAGCAAAAAATTCGTCTTGGTTGATCACCAAATCTTCCGCCGAAGCCCCTGGCGCCTCTGCCTCTCGGAGCTGGTGGTCGGAAGGAGCCTTGCTGTTGCCCCGAAGCCTGTGAGGAGCACTGTGGCCTTTGCTGCTGGCTCCCCCTATCATCATTTTGAGTAGAGTTGTGAATTGATCTAACGTGCCTCGGATAGAACCTCCCTCCGAAGCCCCTGGTCATTTCAGAAAACCTGAAAGCCTCCTCCCTTCTTTGACGAAAATCAGTATCGGCTCGAATATACTCGTCCATCTTTTGGAGCAGCTTCTCCAAAGTTTGAGGAGGCTTCCTAGCAAAGTACTGAGCTGAAGGTCCTGGCCGAAGCCCTTTGATCATGGCCTCAATGACAATTTCGTTGGGCACTGTTGGTGCCTGTGCCCTCAGACGCAAGAACCTCCGGACGTACGCCTGAAGGTATTCTTCGTGATCCTGGGTACACTGGAATAGAGCTTGAGCAGTGACCGGCTTCGTCTGAAACCCTTGAAAGCTGGTTAACAACAAATCCTTCAGCTTTTGCCATGAAGTGATCGTTCCTGGTCGAAGGGAAGAATACCAGGTTTGAGCAACACTCCTGACAGCCATAACAAAAGATTTGGCCATGACTGCAGCATTGCCACCATACGAAGATACTGTTGCTTCGCAGCTCATCAAAAACTGCTTCGGGTCTGAGTGGCCATCGAATATGGGAAGCTGAGGCGGCTTGTAGGTCGGAGGCCAAGGTGTAGCCTGCAGCTCAGCGGACAGAGGAGAAGCATCATCAAAAACAAAATTCCCATGATGGAAATTGTCATACCAGTCATCTTCGTTGAGGAAACCCTCCTGATGAAAGTCTTGGTGCTGAGGCCTTCGGTGTTGCTCATCCTGAGTAAGATGACGAACTTCTTCAGAGGCTTCGTCTATCTGCCTTTGCAGTTCAGCTAGCCTGGCCATCTTTTCCTTCTTCCTCTGTACCTGTTGATGAAGCATCTCCATGTCTCTGATTTCTTGATCTATCTCATCCTCTGGCGGTGTCGGGCTAACAGCCTTCCTTTTCTGACTTCGGGCCTCCCGAAGGGAGACTGTCTCCTGATTATGGTCCAGCGGTTGCAGAGCTGCAGCCCCAGTTGCTGAAGCTTTCTTCGGCGCCATAGCGAAGGTTTATGATCGCCGAAGGTGTTCAAAAACTCAAAGAGTGGAAGTGAGTTCACCGGAGGTGGGCGCCAATGTTGGGGACTTGTTCTCAAATGCTATGAGTTAAGAACAAGGCAACACAGAAAATGTTAATCGGTAAAGTCCTTCGTCCTTCGAAACATTATTTCCCTTAGGATATAATGATTTTCAGACGAAGGTTATGAAGGGCGTACCTTCATAAACACAGCATACAATGACGAAGAATGAATCATAAGGAGTATGAAGGATAATATAGACAATTATATATTATTATCAACTTATTTTTGCATTATTATTATGAAGAAACAGAAATGACATTGAATTACAAATGTACCTTCAGCTTGGAAGGGGATGAAAGTACAGGTGTGACACAAAAGCAAATGCCAAATCAGCGTGAACAGTACGGGGGTACTGTTCACCTATTTATAGGCACGGGACACAGCCCATACAAAATTACATTCATGCCCTTTACATTTGATAATAATTCTATAGTAATCCACCGAGGTCTGAATAGCCTTTTCATCTTTAAGTCGGTTTCATTTTCTGCTACCACGCCGCAGCTTTCCCGCTCACATCTTCGGCGCTGTATCAACCTTCGTATTATTTTGGGCTTCTCCTACTGTGATACCGACTCGAGTCCGAAGATACCTGTTCACACATTATACTCCAGAAATACTGTTAAATCCTGTTTTTGAGGACCTTCGTAAGCCGAAGGTCCCCAACAACACCAAACATGTACAAACATTGGAACACATCTTAAAAAGACATAATACTACATAAGGGATAATGAATTCAAAGTATAACATAAACTATGGCATACATTAACTTTATTTGAAAATAGATTATTATTTCCCTAAGTGTTATTTACAAGTACATAATCATAGATCAATTTATTTTATTGTGACCTATAATTTAAAACAGAGATGAACTCATGCAATACCTATCATTAATCTCACAAGTTTAAACAGGATTAAATCTCTAAGGTTCTCCTTTTATTAAATAAAAAACTACATCTATATTAGTTCATATTCAATCATAAAAATTAGAATGTGCAGACAGTAAGTGAAACCATTTTATTTAAATAGAGAATAATTCTATGAGCATTTTGCAATTTGAATCACTAAATTTGGAGTTCATATGCAAAAGTTATGAAATAAACAAGTTTGGGAATTCAAAATATGAAATTAGGGCTAATTCTGTGAATATTTAAAAGTCTAGGGCTAAATCTGCAGGATTACTGGGGTCTGCGCGCGAAAACTAGGGACGATGGGTTGATTTCCAATAAACCGAGGGTCTCTTTAAGAAAATTACCGCGCGAAGGGGTATCGGGTGAATCTAACCGTCAGATCAGAAATCGATGGCCGAGATTAGATCTGCGACCGAGGGCGCGCACGCGAGCGGGCGAGCGCTGACAGGCGGGCCAGGGAGTGTCAGCACAGGGGGGAGAGCGCGCTGACCGAGCGGGCCCAGCACTAGAGGGGAAACGGACGGCTGCAGGGGTCCGAGGGGGTCCGAGCCGTTCGATCAAGATCGGACGAGGGGGAGGTCCGAGGGGATCCGAGGAGGTCCAAGCCGTTCGATCAAGATCGGACGGGGGGAGGTCCGAGGGGATCCGAGGGGGTCTGAGCCGTTCGATCAAGATCGGACGGGGGAAATCAGACCGGGGAAACAGACGTGCGCGAAGCGGCGCCGCTCCTCTCCGCGGCGGTGAGGTCACCAGAGTTGAGGCAGGCGCGAGCTAGGGTGGCTCCGGGTTCGCCGGAGTTGGGTAGAGGGGAAGAGGGCGCCATGGCGAACTCAATGGTGGGGAAGAGGCCATGAATCCACGAGCAGAGAGGGGAGAACGACGGTAAGAGAGTCTCGGGCGGGCCGGAGAAACTCCGGTGAGCGATTCCGGCCACAGGGAGGAGACTTAAGGCGCGCTAAGGCCTTGGCTAACTTCAGCAGAGGTAGGGGCGACACAGGGACCTACTCCGGTGAACTAAACTGGGCTAAATCAGCCGGCCACCGCGCGAGCACGGTGGACTGCCGCGGCCGAGCACCGGCGAAGGTGAAATTGGCCTAGCACAGGGCGCAATAGAGGAAATTGGGCACGGGGACAGGTGTCTCACCTCGGGGCGGAGCTCGGGGAGGCTTGGAGTGGTCTCCAGCGAACTGGATGGCCGGGAACGCAGGCGTGGGTCTCCGGCGGCGGCTGGCGGCATGGGCAGAGCGTGAGAGAGGGTGAAGTCGAGCGAAGTGAGGCGAGGGGTGTGCGCGGGGCACTGCCGGGGATCTAAAAAGGGGAGCTGGGCACGTGGACGGGCGTCGTGGCCAAAAACCCCGGCAACGTGCGCGAGTGCGCATGCGCCGGTCCACGGCGGGCGCGGGGAAGGCGGAACTGATAGGGCAGGCCCACGGCGCAGAGAGAGAAAAGGGGACGCACGGGGGCAACGGCTCGGCACTGGTGAACCAGGCCCACGAGACAGAGAGGGAGAGCGAACAAGCGAAGGAAACTGGCGCTGACAGGTCGGCCCGACTGGGTAGCGAGCGAGCGAGAGAGGGTGCACACGAGGGAGAACCGCCGCTGACAGGCGGGGTCCGTCTGTCAGGCAGCGCGGGCGCGCGGCCTGGCTGGGCTTAGTGGGCCGACTGGGCTGCTTTCTCCTTTTCTTTTTCTCTGGATTTTCTAATTCCTTTTCTATTTCTTTTTCTATAGGGTTTTCAAATTCAAATTCAAACTAGGTTTCAAATTCAAATAAATTCAAACTTGTGCAACACTTCAAAGAATATTTTAAGCTCAGCATGATGCAACATGTCATGACCTATGAGGTTTTGACAAAAATAAATAGTTAATCTCCACTAGTTTAAGCCATTTCTAACCGAAAGCAGAAAGAGAGAAAGAATCTAGAGAGAGAGAAAGCCTAGAGTGAGAAAAGGAGGAGTAACACATTATTTTGGGTGATAATTAGAAAGAAATTTTATACCCCCAAAATCAGGGTGTTACACTATCTTCAAAGCCGGGAGGTTGCTCAATATAGACTTCTTCCTTGATAGGTCCATTGAGGAAGGTACTTTTCACGTCCATTTGATAAATCTTAAAGCCATGGTAAGTAGCATAGGCAAGTAATATACAAATTGATTCAAGCCTAGCTACGGGTGCATAAGTTTCATCAAAGTCCAAACCTTTGACTTGTGAATAACCTTTGGCCACAAGTCGGGCTTTGTTTCTTGTCACCACACCATGCTCATCTTGCTTGTTGCGGAATACCCATTTGGTACCTACAACATTTTGATTAGGACGTGGAACCAAATGCCATACCTCATTCCTCGTGAAGTTGTTGAGCTCCTCTTGCATTGCTAGCACCCATTCCAGATATCTTAATGCATCCTCTATCCTATATGGCTCAATAGAGGAAACAAAAGAATAATGCTCACAGAAATGTGCAACTCGAGATCTAGTGGTTACCCCCTTATGGATGTCACCAAGGATGGAGTTGACGGGGTGATCTCATTGAATTGCTTGGTGGACTCTTGGGTGTGGCGGTCTTTGACCCTGTATTTCTTGTTCATCTTCCTTGTCTTTATCATCATCTCCCCATTGATGATTGTCCTTCTCTTGAGGTGGCTCATCCTCTTGATCTTCATCTTCATCATTTTGAGCCTGATCCTTGTCTTGAGTTGGTGGAGATGCTTGGTTGGAAGATGACGGTTGATCTTGTGCTTGTGGAGGCTCTTCGGATTCCTTAGGACACACATCCCCAATGGACATGTTCCTTAGCGCGACGCATGGTGCCTCTTCATCATCTAACTCATCAAGATCAACTTGCTCCACTTGGGAGCCATTAGTCTCATAAAACACAATGTCACAAGAAACCTCAACTAATCCAGTGGATTTGTTCAGAACTTTATATGCCCTTGTGTTTGAGTCATATCCTAGTAAAAATCCTTCTACAGCCTTAGGAGCAAATTTAGATTTTCTACCGCTTTTAATAAGAATAAAACATTTGCTTCCAAAAACTCTAAAATATGAAACATTGGGCTTTTACCAGTGAGGAGTTCATATGATGTCTTCTTGAGGATTCGATGAAGATACAACCAGTTGATGGAGTAGCAGGCAGTGTTAATCGCCTCGGCCCAAAACCGGTCTGGTATCTTGTATTCATCAAGCATGGTTCTTGCCATATCCAGTAGAGTTTGATTCTTCCTCTCCACTACACCATTTTGTTGAGGTGTGTAGGGAGAAGAGAACTCATGCTTGATGCCCTCCTCCTCAAGAAATCCTTAAATTTGTGAATTCTTGAACTCCGTCCCATTATCGCTTCTTATCTTTTTTTATCCTTAACACGAACTTGTTTTGAGCCCGTCTTAAGAATCCTTTTAAGGTCTCTTGGGTTTGAGATTTTCCTGCAAAAAGAACATCCAAGTGAAGCGAGAATAATCATCCACAATAACTAGACAGTACTTACTCCCACCGATGCTTATGTAAGCGATCGGGCCGAATAAATCCATGTGGAGTAGCTCGAGTGGCCTATCCGTTGTCATAATGTTCTTGTGTGGATGATGGACTCCAACTTGCATAAGCATCGCAACATGGGTAAGTCGGCGATGCTAACCCTGTCTTCCTCAAAATGAACATTTGTTAGTCCTAAAATGTGTTCTCCCTTTAGAAGCTTGTGAAGATTCTTCATCCCAACATGGGCAAGTCGGTGATGCTAGATTAGTCTTAGCAATTAAGCAAGTGTCTAGTTCAGCTTGACTAAAATCAACTAAGTATAGCTGACCCTCTAGCACTCCCTTAAAAGCTATTGAATCATCACTTCTTCTAAAGACAGTAACACCTATATCAGTAAAAAGACAGTTGTAGCCTATTTTACATAATTGAGAAACAGAAAGCAAATTGTATGTGACACCCCAGGTGTCAGTTTCGTGTTATGTCGGGAGATTTATCCCAATCTCGGATGCTCAGTGAAAATTTCTATTTCTTGCTCGCGTATGTCTCTGATTATCTAGACTATTCATTCACATTTCACTTAATTCGGAGTTATTCAGTCTCACAAAAGGTCGAGTTTGGAGCCTGTTAAAAACTTTTATTCTCGGTGCGAATGCAAACTCGTTAATCAGTCCCGATTTATAAATCTCGTCTAAAGCTCATTTACTCGGACTCTCAATGGCTGTTCTTCAAACTGTGTCCGAATCCAATTTCTCGATGTTCGATCTATATATCCAAATATTTTATCCAGGTCCATACCCTCAAGCGGAATCTCCAATGCGTTGTCCTCTAATAAATTCTTATTTGACTCGGCTTAATACATCTGTGTCCGAACCGAATTCGAAAATCAATATCGGCTACGATTTTTATTAATCCGACTCGCTTTATCTCGATGCTGAATCCGAAGCCGATCGATCTCGATTCATTTTATTTCTACTTGTGCGTGAGAATTTAATTTTCCAAGCGACACCCTAATAAAATGTCTCGGTTCATTTTATTCTGTGGCCTCTCGTTCATTCGTACGTTAGTTCGCTCCATTCCCTGCGTCAGTCTCAGCCAACGAGTGAGTGTTGCGCAAATCGGCCAACAGCTGACCACCTCCCTCCTAACCAATCGGCGTCGCCACCCTCCTCAGCCAGTCGTTGGGCACATGCTCTTGGCCAATGCCTGGCACCAGCCAACCAGCAGCAGCCGGCCAAAGCCACCAATGCCGCACGTGATCGTCGCCTTTAAACAGCAGAAGCGCTCACCCCCGCGCTGCCTTCCTTCTCTCTCGTGGGCGCGTAGGAACTCTATGGCTGGCCACCAAATTCTGCGCCAATAGCCCGTGCCGCCCAATAAGACCAATGCGTGGTCGCCGAGTTCCTGCGCCAATGGGTGATGTCGTTCCTCCCAGCCAATCACCATGTTGCAGCCATTCTTTAAACGTCGCTCCCTCTCTTCTCCTTCCAGCCGACGCGCACACTCTCCTTGTCTTCTCTCCCACACGGCAGCACAACCAGAAATTCTTCCTCCCCTGTTGTCCATGGCGAGCAGCAGGCAGGGAGCTCAGCTCCTCCTCTCCTCCCATGGCGTCCCCTTTCTGGCAGCTCGCCTCCCTGCTGGATCTCGTCCTAGTGGCCGTGACGAGCTCCTTTCCTCCAAGCCGGCCTGTAGTGAGCTCCCTTGGCCCGAGCTCGAACAGTCGGTCCTCTTCCTCAACGCCGGCACCCAGTCAAGCTCCGACCGCTGTCTGCTAGTACCGCGCGCGAGCACCAACCCTGGACGCCAGGCTGCAGGCCATAGCTCCTGTGCGCTTGTCCGCAGCCAGGTTCGTGTAGCCACCGTGGAGCTCGATCAACCTTCTTCCCCACCGTGCTGCGCCAGATCCGAGCTCCCCTAGTGCAGGCACCCCTTCCCCCATCAGATCCATGGTGCCACATCTCCCAGCTGGCCTCCTCTGCTTAGCTCCACCCCTTCCTTTCCCTAGGCGCGGACGAGCTCCTCTCTGCCCCTTCGACTTCCATGGCCGCTGGCCCTTGTGAGCTCCCTGCTCCCTTCCATGGCGCACCATGGCTCCTCCTCATGGCACCCCCACTCCCTGTAGGCAAGCTGCAGCCCCTCCAGGTCCTTCCATGGCCCCCAGTTCGCATGCACGGCCGGGATCCATCGGTTCCTGTGTTCCCCATGGCTGAGCTCGCCCCATGGCCAGGAGCTCGACACCGGCCTCCTTCCTGTGTCCCTTGCCGCAGGAGCAGTAGCTCTTCCTCCCCATGCCTGTGCCATTCCTTGCTCTTGTCGTGGCCGAGCTCACCCCTGCCAGGAGCTCGCCCCATTTCTCCCTGGCCGAATGCTTCCCCCTGCTGCTAGCTCTGCACCCATGGCAAGCAGCCCTCCCGGCAGCAAGCTCCTCTGTCGGCGCCGGCCCACAGCAGCAGGAAGCCTCCCATGGTGTTTGTTTCCCCAACGTTTGCCCCGTCAACAGCCGCGACGCCAGTTCGCGCAGCCACGTGGACCTCCTTTGCGTCGTGCCCTCAGCGTGCTCGACATAATGCCGCAGCAAGCAGCAACAGCGACGCCCTTCGCTGCGTCGCGCTCACCAAGTCGGGCCTCACGCCGTCGATCTACACAACGCCTGCGAGTCGTTGTCGGAACCCGTGGTGAGACCCGTTGTCCCGTGCTTTTCGTGTTCGATTAAAAGGCCGCACCAATGAATCACACAATAAATTGTGCCGTGCTCGCAGCCCTTGTCGACGTCACGCCTCGCGCATCGCTCGTCGGCAAGAGCCCAAACTAATGGCATGCATGCGCGACACGAGTCGGCCAGGTTGTTCGCCTTGAATGATTAACGATTTGTTTTATTTACATATTTGGTCGATGATGTGCATGTGGTTATATGTGTGTGAAAGTATAATTGTATGAATGGACGTGTATAGAGAAGAAAATGAAATCGAAAAGAACTCGAGTATTTTTATTTTGATAGGAGAATATGCGATGAGTTGTTTGATGCGAAAACTAAGTTACAAAATGCGGATTATGTTTTGGGAAATGCGTCGATATGTGTTTATGTGAAAAGTATAATTGTTTTATACAATGTGATGGAATTCGTGATTATATCGGGAGTATATTTATTAATGTGACGAGTAGTTTAGAAAATGCTAGTGCGTGGAGGATGAATTATTAAGACATGAGTGTCAGAGTTCATATATTAGTGTTACGCTACGATGATCGAATTGTCTCGAGTGCACGTCACTATATGGTTGTATGCGAGACGAGGTAATGCGCATGATGAGTTTAGTAAAATCCATCGGTGTCACTAGTGTTAAGTTGAGGTTTATTTGCGCATGGAAAGTAATAATGTGTTTAATAATTAGAACTCTTAGTCGATAGTAGAAATTATTTTGGTTTATATAGACAGGTGGTGACATGCCAAGTAGTCATCGCTTTCTCTATATTCATAAGTCAAGTCGAGACGATGCGTATTATGCGTTCGATAAATTAGGCTTCGCATATAGTGTATGATTGTGCTCACGATTTCGAGCGGACACTCCAAGTAAGTCAAGTAGGTTTGTGATACAAGTGTGTAATGGACTTAGTGTTTTAGGATAATTATTGAAATACTCGGTTCGTATGATAAACATGTATGCTTTCATGATTTGGGAAGTAAATGCATGGTGATTGCGATTTGGAGATTAGTGGTTTACAATTCGTATAGATTGGTCGATGTGCGAAAATACTTGTGAGTATGTGTCTTTATAAAAATGTTGTAATGTATGTAGTGACACGTAAACCGACGTGTATGTTATTTAGCGGGCTATGTTGTTGCTCTAGTTAGCCGATATGTCAGATGGTTTGGTTAAGCACGTAATCGCGATAAATTGCTTGTTATAATCTAAATGCGTATGGTTATGGTCGTGGATGAAAAGTAGTAATATTCATGTGATGTTTAAGTTAAATTGCAAATTAGTGTGTGAAAGGCGCATCGATAAACATATATGTACCGGGTAAGATTATTGTGGTAGGTGCGTTGTAAATTATGTATGGTAATTCTAGCGCACAAAATAACGTGTATAAAATTAGTAAGTTTACTTGTTGGTCCTAAATTTGAGTGTTCTAACTCTAACAGATGGTAAAATATTAGAATGGTTCAAGTCTCTAGAGCACGGCAATTTTTGAAGTGAATAGGAGCTGAATTTTATTGGTTGCTGTTTTGGGCTGCACGCACTATTTTTGTCGTGCTGTTTATTTAGTAAACTAAATCATGTTTTCTGTAGAAAAGCCATATAGAAAAGTTGTAGATAACTTTATTATCTTACTTGTGTTAAAATTTGACAGTCATATGTCTGATCGTTTAGAAGTTGTGCTTTTCACAAATTCAGTGACTGAATTTGTCCACTTTCTGTACAAATTTCAGAAATTGAATTGTTTGATTAAGTTAATTTTACAATCTGCTCATGGTCGTTATAAGAAAGTTGTATATGCTTTTCTTATCTTCCTTGTGTTAAAATTTCATAACCATAGACCAGATAGATCAATAGTTATGAATTTTACAAAACGGTTGTTGTGTTCTGTCCACTGACAGAACAGATTTCGAAAACTGAATTGTTTGATTCAGTTCAACATAGAATCGCTTCTTGGTGATTATAAAAGTTATGTAGTATTTTTACTAAGCTTTCCAAAAAGTCTTGGATCACTCTTTTTGGTGATCTGAAGATTAAGTTATGGATGTTTAAAGTGTGAAGACTGAATCTGTCCAGTTCTGGATAGCAAAGCCTTCTAATGTCTTTTTATCCTAAATTGCATAATGAATCACATTGAGATGTTTATAAATGTTTTGCTGGAAATTTCATTATCTTTCTAGAAAATCTGAGATCACCTGAATTGGATGCATAAATCTCTAGTTATGGATTTTTAGAGTCACAAGTCTGAATCTGTCCAAATCTAGACAAAGCTGTTGTGTTTACACAATTCAACCTTGCTAAGAGCCTAATCATGCTGAGGTAAAAATACCAAAGTTGTAAAACACTTTTTAAGCTTTCCATAAAGTTCTAGTTTGATAATTTTGAACTAATATTGAAGAGTTATGATTAAAACGGGCAACGACTGTGTTGCTGTCCAAAAATCTGCAAGTGCACATTTGAGTGTTTGGTTCACCTTTTTTGCTAAAAATATTTGGTTAGCACCTAATTAGTGTGGACTTGCCATGGCTAAGTTTGAGATAACATATATGTCCTGTTTTATATGTTTCTTTCTCTAGTTGATTGTGATGTCGTATTGTGTTGCGTAAGTATCTAAAATGTTGTCGTCTTTTTGATGGTGTTAATGATGAACGCCGATAACGTACGACTAGCTAGCGCTTGCGTATAGTTGTTGTAGTGTCTTACTAATTAATGTTTAGTTCGCTACCGTCTATTTTGGGATTGTCTTGTGATATATTTCATCATATTCATGCATATGCATCTTGCATCTCATTTAGGACCGAGAGATGATGATCGTGCAAGTGATGTGGTGCCAACCACAAGATGCAGTTGGTGGACGACCCAAAGAAGGATGAACTTAACCAGTGGATGCTCGCCAAGCGAGTATCCCCCAGCAAACACTATCTAAGTGTTAAATTCCAGGCAAGCCCTGGTTATATGCATAACCATTTATATATGCTATTTTACTACACTTAATGTTTGTAGGTTTGTAATGTGCACTTAAGTGTAGGAGTTGGTTGAAACCCTAGTTGCATGAACTCAGGATTCCTTTGAGATGGATACTAGTATGCTAGGTCGAGTAGCTGCTATGCTAAATCAGGATCTCGGTAGAAGTCGAGTGATTTTTCTAGCACTCGCGCGAGGTCAGGAATTGGTTGTATCCATTTTGATAACAGAATGATGATGGTCTGTGGACACGGATCCATGGGGATGCGTTGTCTATGAGACGAAATTGGAATAAGGATTAACATGCGGATACCTGTGTCAAGCGTTTGAACGTACTAAACACATGTCAGGAAATATGGTAACCGGTAAACCTAGTACCTGAGTGAAGCCGTGCGCGGACTTTACCCCTCACTTGTCCTGAGACTGGGTCTCCCATTCTAGATATGGTGGGTACAAGTGCGGTCACTGCACGGCGGCAGCCGGGGTCAGTGGAGCATTATATGCCAAAGCGGTGAGGCCTGGCCGATAACGGGGAATCGATGGGGATGATTGATATGTGTGGGGACGGAGTGCCCCTACATGTCGTGTGTCTAGGTTTACCTTGCAAGGTTAAAACTCGATTCGAATCGTCTGCTTCTCGCAGCTAATGAGACTGCTTGATCCATTGTACTGCATTGAGTAATAAGTGGAAATGAGATACTGGCAAAAGATGTTGATTGATATAATGCTTGATACCATGTATGAATAGACAGGTTCTCATCTAGTCTAAAATTATTATTCTAGAACTTGAAAAGCTAAAACTTGATTTTAGACTCAGCTAGTGCTTTTGGCAGACCAAACCCCTCAGCCAAACAGCTTCATGGTCTAGAGGTAGAGGAGTAGACTCCTCACACCGGGTAAGTCTAGTTGAGTATTAGTATACTCAGCCTTGCTTGTGGCATAATTTTTGCAGGTACCTCCTTGATTTTGGTTGATGGTGTGACTTGGCCTCCATCCCTGCCACCGGGATAGATGGTCGAGAGGGATTACTGCTTCCGCAGGAGAGAACCAGGAGGAGTAGCGTGGCCAGGCTTCGCCATGTTACTCGGTTTTCTCCGTTAGTTATTTACGCTGCATTAAAACTTATTGTTATTATTTCTAAAACTCTGATAATGTAATCATTAATGATATTTTCTTAATTTATGGTATTATGCTTTATTGTATTTCTCTGTGCCTCACCTTCTAGTGAGCTAGTGGTATTCGATCCTGGATAAGTAGCTTTATCGGACTAGATCCGAGGGACTGACGGGTTATTACGATTTAAGTGTGTTGCTGCCTCTAAGCGTGCGACTTGGGCACCTAAGCTGGAATAATTCGGGTGGTTCCGCCACATTGTAATCTAAAGAATCTACAAGAAAAACATTGGAAATAGAATGGTCAGGTGATATAGCAATTTTACTCAATCCTTTGACCAAACCTTGATTTCCATCCCCGAACGTGATAGCTCTTTGGGGATCTTCATTTTTCTCGTAGGAGAACATTCTTTGCTCCCTTGTCATGTGGTTTGTGCACCCGCTATCGATTATCCAACTTGAACCACCGGGTGCATAAACCTACAAAACAATTTTAGGTCTTGTTCTTAGGTACCCAAACAGTCTTGGGTCCTTTGATGTTAGAAACAAGCACCTTGGGTACCCAAACACAAGTCTTTGGACTCTTGTGTTTGCCCCCAACATATTTGGCAACTACTTTGCCTGATTTGTTAGTAAGCACATATGATGCATCAAAAGTCTTAAATGAAATGTTATGCTCATTTGATGCAGCATGAGTTTTCTTTTTAGGCATTTTAACATGTGTAGAATGCCTAGAGCTAGAAGCCTCATTTTTATACATAAATGCATGATGAGAAATAGTGTGAGGTTGTCTAGCATGAATTCTCCTAATCTTATGTTCGGGATAGTTTACAGGATATAAAATGTATCCCTCTCTATCCTGAACCATGGGAGCTTTGCCCTTAACAAAGTTAGACAATTTTTAGGGGCATTAAGCTTGACATTGCTCCCCTGTTGGAAACCAATGCCATCCTTAATGCCAGGGTGTCTCCCATTATAGAGCATGCTTCTAGCAAATTTAAATTTCTCATTTTCAAGTTCATGCTCGGTAATTTTAGCATCTAATTTAGCTATATGATCATTTTGTTTCTTAATCATGGAAAGGTGACCATCTATAGCTTCAACATTAACATCTCTACATCTAGTACAAATAGAAACATGATCAACAGTAGATGTAGAGGGTTTGCAAACATTTAATTCCTCTATCTTAGCACTTAATCTAGCATTCTCATCTCTAAGACAGGAAATAGAATCATTGCAAACATTTAATTCTTTAACCTTAGAAATTAAGCTAGCATTTTCATTTCTAAGGCTAGAAATTGAGTCATGGCAAATGCTAAGCTCCTTAGATAAATTTTCATTTCTCTACTTCCTGAGCATAAACATTTTTCAATTTAACATGTTTTTTGTTTTCTTTAATAAGGAAGTCCTCTTGGCTATCCAAGAGTTCATCCTTCTCATGAATAGCTTCTATTAATTCATTTAAGTTTTTCTTTTGTTCCATGCTGAGGTTGGTAAAAAGAGTAAGTAAATCATCTTCATTTTCACTAGAGCTACCCTTATCACTAGATGTTGTATATTTGGGGGTGGCTCTAGAGTGTACCTTCTTTTTCTTGCCGTCCTTAGCCATGAAACATTTGTGACCGACATTGGGGAAGAGGAGGCCCTTCTTGACGGCGATGTTGGCGGCGTCCTTGTCGGAGGAGGAGTCGGTGGAGCTCTCGTCGGAGTCCCATTCCCGACATACATGGGCATCGCCGCCCTTCTTCTTGTAGTATCTCTTTTTCTCCTTCTTCTTCCCCTTCTTGCTGTCGTCCCTGTCACTTTCACTTGACATTGGACATTTAGCAATGAAATGACTGGGCTTACCACATTTGTAGCACACCCTTTTGGAGCGGGGTTTGTAGTCCTTTCCCCTCCTTTGCTTCAGGATTTGGCAGAAGCTCTTGATGATGAGTGCCATCTCCTCGTTGTTGAGCTTGGAGGCATCGATTGGAAGCCTACTTGGTGTAGACTCCCTCTTTTCTTCTTCCATCACTTTGAATGCGACGGGTTGCACCTCGAGTGTGAAGGTGGCGCCTTGCTCCAAGTTGACGAAGTGTTTGGAGTCTTTGATCATTAGCTCAAAGCTCACAAACTTGCCAATAACCTCCTCGGGAGTCATTAGTTTATATCTAGGATCCCCACAAATTAATTGAACTTGAGTAGGATTGCGAAAAACAAGGGATCTTAGAATAACCTTGACCATTTCATGGTCATCCCATTTGATGCTCCCAAGGTTGCGCACTTGGTTCACCATTGCCTTGAGCCGATTATACATCGCTTGCGGCTCTTCTCCTTTGTTGAGGACAAATCGACCGAGCTCCCCCTCGATCGCCTTGCGCTTGGTGATCTTGGTCACCTCGTCCCCTTCGTGCGCCGTTTTGAGGACGTCCCAAATTTCTTTGGCGTTCTTTAACCCTTGCACCTTGTTATACTCTTCTCGACACAAAGAGGAGAGGAGTATAGACGTGGCTTGGGAGTTAAAGTGTCTAATTTGGGTGACCTCGTCCGAGTCATAGTCCTTGTCCCCCACCTGTGGTACCTGCGCTCCAAATTCAACTATGTCCCATATGCTTTCGTGGAGTGAGGTTAGATGATGCCTCATTTTATCACTCCACATACAATAATCTTCACCATCAAAATATGGTAGTTTGCCTAAGGGAACGGAAAGTAATGGAGCATGCTTTGAAATACGAGGATGACGTAGGGGCATCTTACTATACTTCTTGCGCTCATGGCACTTAGAAGTGACGGACGAGTCGGAGTTTGATGTGGAGGGTGACGAAGAGTCAGTCTCGTAGTAGACGACCTTCTTCATCTTCTTCTTCTTGTCACCTCTCCGATGTGACTTGGTGGACGAAGAGGATTCCTCCTTATTCTTGTTGCCGGACTCTCTTGAAAGAGTTCTCCCCGAGCTTGCGGGCTTGTCGCCGGTCATGATCTCCCTCTTAGCGTGATCTCCAGACATCACTTCGAGTTGTTAGACTCTAATGAAGCACCGAGCTCCGATACCAATTGAAAGTCGCCTAGAGGAGGGGTGAATAGGCGTAATCTAAAATTTAGAACTTTAAACGCACACTGCAAGCCGGGTTAGCGTTAGAACTAAAATCAAGTCCGGGAGAGAGGGGAATACAAATCAAACGGAAATCAAGCGAATGAACACGGTGATTTGTTTTACCAAGGTTCGGTTCCAAAGAACCTAGTCCCCGTTGAGGAGGTCATAAAGACTGGGTCTATTCCAACCCTTTCCCTCTCTCAAACGGTCACATAGACCAAGTGAGCCTTTCCCTTAATCAATCGAGTCACTAAGGACCACCACACTCTTAGGTGTCTCTTGCTTTGATTACAAGTCACTTGAGAATAAGAATGAGAAAGAAGAAAGGCAATCCAAGAGGCAAGAGTTCAAAAGAACACGAAATCACTCTCTCACAAGTCACTAAGTATTTGAGATGAATTTGGGACTTGGAGAGGCTTTGATCTTTTGAATTGTGTCTAGGAGTGAATGCTAGAGCTCTTGTATTGAATGTGATGTTCAGAAATCTTGGATGCTTGGAGTTGTGGTGGTTGGGGGTATTTATAGCCCTCAACCACCAAAGTAGTTGTTGGGGAGGCTGTTGGCGATGGGCGCACCGGACAGTCCGGTGCGCCACCGGATAGGTCATCTTCAATGTCTGGTGAGCCGCCACGTCACCCAACCGTTAGGGTTCGGAGCGAAGTCGACCGTTGGATTTTTGTCTCCTTGCGGCACCGGACAGTCTGGTGCAACACCGGACAGTCTGGTGCCCTCTGACATCGTGGCTCTGACTTCTGTCGCGCACTATAGCTGCACTATTCATCCGTCAGAGTCGACCGTTGCGCGCTGGATAGCTGTTGCCTGCTGGCACACCGGACAGTCCGGTAAATTATAGCGGGGCACGCCTGCGTTTTCCCGAGAGTGGATGGTTTGACCCTGTACGGTCCTGGTGCACTGGACACTATCCGGTGGCACACCGAACAGTCCGGTGCACCAGACCACAGCACACTCAAGTCCTTTTTGCTCCTCTTGAATTGGGTCCCTAACTTGAATATTTATTGGTTTGTATTGAACCTTATGCACCTGTAATACATCAATTCTAGAGCAAACTAATTAGTCCATATGTTTGTGTTGGACATTCAACCATCAAAAATAATTGTAGGAAAAGGTTAACCCTATTTCCCTTTAAACTCACCCAGTGGACTGTGGGTTGATTTTCATTTTAGTCAGGGACTCATTAGCAAAACGCTTCCGTGAAGGGGTACGAGGCTGCCTGGGCCGTCAGATTAGATTTGGACGGTCGCGAGCAGACCAAACCGGTATCGAATCGGAGCCGTAGGTGGTTAGATTGATGGGCTAGATGACATGGCCTGAGATCTAATCGTGTCCCCTGGATTCTGATCGGACGATCCCCCAATGGTTTTGGCTGAGTCGCTACGCTTGAGCTGATCCTGACCGCATATTGCCGAATTGACGGCCCACAGGTCATCACTCCGACCCGATACACCTCACAGCGGTGCCCCCAGTTCACGCGGCGGAGCTTCATCGGTGTACAACTCCCCGGTGAACTAGGGCCACATTCCCAACCCCGATAGATACTATGCGAAGATATGGCGGTGGCGGATACTATAGGAAACCTCGTACCTGTTTTCCGGTGACAAGGAGCCCTGGTGACGCCTAGGGGCGGCAAGATCACCGTTACAACGTCCGGTGACAAATTGGGCTTGACCCAGATGAACTTTCCTCCCTCCCAAGGTCGCGTACCCACTGGCACAATCTGGTGATACCTCGAAACAGCGCCAAGGGCTGGTGGACGTCTACCGCGAGGTGGACGATGGCGGCGGCGGCGGACCTTCCCTGAACTATCATATCGGATAACGACGCTCAACCAGCTCGATTTGGATCACCAAAAGGGGAGAGGCTAGAGGCGGCCCTAGGAATAAATAGGCTCAGGACAAATCCGGTCCGCAGATGGAGGGGATTTAGCGCTAGGTTGTTGGAGTTTTCCCGGTCGCCGTAACAGTGTTGTGCGCCTAGGTGAGGATGAATCCGACCGGAGGGCCCCACCTGGCGGCGACCACGTGGAGCACCCATGGCACGGAGGCTGACGAGGCAGGCCCGTTTGTCGGCGCGTACACCCCCGATCGGGCCGCGCGGTCAAGTAGAGCAAAATGGGCCGGTTTGAAGGTCCTAGCCAATGAAGCATTTTTCAATTTTTTTTTCTTTTTTCTTTCCTATTTCCTTTCTTCTTATTTCTAAATTCAAAACTTCAATTCCCATTTAAATTCAAACTTCATGGTAAATTTGTCTTCACATTAAATGTCCAACTTAAACATAGTATGGGATGAATTGATTTATTTTTAAAAATTTATTTTGTGATGACTAGTGCTTCTCTTTTCTTCTTTTCCATTTCCATTCCAACTTCTAATTTAGGGTTTACTTCAAATCCTCATCTCATTATTATTATATTTTTATTCATATTGTTGTTATTTTTATTAAGTACACAACTAAAGAAAACTCCAACATGATGCATGGATTATTTGGATTTTAATAAGGGATTATTCCCTCTTAACTATGATTAGGCACATGTCTCAAGGACTAGATGGTAAACCATGGGAGAAGATCCACATTTTTTATGTTTTATAATTTGGGTATTACAAATCCAAATTAAGACGAATTTCCCATGTCTCTAGTGATGAACCAATGATACCCCATGAGCATTTTATTCCGGTAGAACACACTAAGAAATCCCATATACATAATCATGTGCAAGATGATAATGGATCAACTCGAAAGAGTAAGAGACCAAGGATTGCAAAGTCCTTCGGTGATGATTACATTGTATATCTCGTGGATGACACCCCGAGTACCATTGAAGAGGCATATTCCTCTCCTGATGCTGGCTTTTGGAAGGAAGCAATAAGGAGTGAGATGAATTCTATTATGTCTAATGCAACTTGGGAGGTTGTTGAGCGTCCTTATGGGTGTAAGCCCATTAGGAGTAAATGGGTGTTCAAGAAAAAGCTTAGGCTTGATGGTACTATTGAAAGGTACAAGGCAAGGCTTGTAATTAAAGGCTATTCAGAGAAGGAAGGTGACGATTTCTTTGATACTTATTCACCTGTGGCTCGATTGACCACAACTCGTGTGCTACTTTCTCTAGCTGCCTCTCATGGTCTTCTCGTCCATCAAATGGATGTTAAGACAACATTCATAAATGGGGAGCTAGATGAGGAAATCTACATGGAGCAGCCAACTGGATTTGTAGCAAACGGTCAAGAAGGCATGGTGTGTAAGTTATTGAAATCTTTATATGGCCTAAAACAAACACCTAAGCAATGACATGAAAAGTTCGATAGAACTTTAACATCTGTCGGCTTTGTTGTGAGCGAAGTAGACAAATGTGTATACTATCGGTATGATGGGGGCGAGAGAGTAATTTTATGCCTATATGTTGATGACATTCTAATCTTGGGGACGAGTCTTGATGTGATTAAAGAGACAAAAGACTTTCTAGCCAACAATTTTGAAATGAAAGATTTGGGAGAAGCTGATGTTATTCTTAACATTAAGCTACTGAGAGAAGGCAATGGTGGGGTCACACTTGTGCAATCACATTATGTGGAAAAGGTTTTGAGTTGCTTTGGCTATAGCGAATGTGAACCTGCTCCAACACCTTATGATCATATTAAGCTTTTGAAGAAAAATTGAAGGATAGCTAGGGATCAATTGAGATATTCCCAAATAATTGGTTCACTCATGTACTTAGCTAGCGCTACGAGGCCTAACATCTCGTTTGCTGTGAGCAAACTTAGTCGGGTTGTTTCAAATCCGGGAGATGATCACTGGCGTTCTCCTGAGAGAGTTATGCGCTATCTAAAAGGTACTATGAGTTTAGGCATCCATTATACCGGGTACCCGACAGTACTGGAGGGCTATTGTGATGCAAATTGGATATCTGATGCTGATGAGATATATGCCACAAGTGGATATGTGTTTTCACTTGGAGGTGGCACTGTTTCATGGAAGTCTTGCAAGCAGACCATCTTAACGAGGTCGACTATAGAAGCATAACTCACAACATTAGATACTGCTTCAGTTGAGACTGAGTGGCTTCATGAACTCCTTATGGATTTACCGGTGGTTGAAAAACATGTGCCGGCTATTTCTATGAACTGTGATAATCAAGATAAACAATTCTAAGGATAATATGAAGTCGACAAGGCACATAAATAGGTGTTTAAGATCTGTCAGGAAATTGAGAAACTCCAGAGTAATAGCGTTGGACTATGTCCATATGTCTAAAAATCTGGCAGATCAATTTACTAAGGGGCTATCACGTAGTGTGATGGATAGTGCATCGAGTGAGATGGCCCTAAGACCCACCTAAAGTTTATCATAGTGGTAACCTGTTCTATGTGATCGGAGATCCCGTGAATTAGAATGGTGAAACAAGCTAGTGGTAGACTGAGAGGAAAGACCCTTAATAAGGTTCATTTCATATGCACATTTTTCCTTACTGTAAGGTAGGTTGGTGTTTACACCTTAATATGTTCCAAATGGCTTTGTGAAGCAAATATGTTGTCCTACAGAACATCTTTAAAGGAACATACCAATATGGGTTAACTGCTAGTCACATTTTATGAGATCTGGGTGGTCTCTATATACCCATGAAAGGCTATAGAGTTTGATTTATATGCTCCAACCAGAGGGAATGTGCTCGGCATCTAGTACTGGTAAAGAGTTTAGATGAAACTTAGTCCACGCAAAACTGTCAATTCAAGGCCTAGTCCATTGTGCAGTTGTGGTCAAGTGTAATCTAGATTCTAGGTGGATGTTCAACTTAACAGTCTCTATCGAAACACCAGTATATCAAACGTTTGAGATGATGAGAGCATTTTAGTGTGACTTAGAATTTGGTGGAAATTGTTGAATTAATGTGGGTCTGACCCATATTAATATTCAATAATAGTCAATGCTATAGGCTCACTTTAATGCTACGTTGTACTAGTACTTTAGTACCAGACCGGAAGTTGAAGGGACAATTCAATCAACTTAAATAGGTGGACCATTAGTACACACACGCGCGCCCGCCGGCCGGGCCGGGCCGAGGCCGAGGCCGTGGCTGTGGTAGATCGAACCTTGGTCCGAATATTCCTTCCTAACGGTTGCACATTTTGCCTAGAGTGATGACCGTCCATTACTGTTGTACGTTATTGGTTGTTTCCTGTGTTATGTCTAGTAACGGACGAGTTGTAATGGCTGTCAACTATTAACGGTCGTCACTGATGGCGTCAGTTTCTGGATGGCTGTAACGGCAGCTCTGATGGCGATCGTTACTATTCGTTGGCCTCCCTCTGCGCGTGTATATATATGGAGAAGGTGAGACTGCTTTTGGTTATGAGAGAACACACGTACAAACATTCTCAGATGTGTTGCGTACAGCCCATCCCTGTCCCACCTCTGCGAGCATAGAGAGTGTCGGAGAACAGGCCTCCGAAATCGTCGTCCTCGGAGCTACACTTGCACGGGTGTGTGGACGATCGGGTTTTTGGAGAGCGTAATCACGACTGGTCGCTTCGTCCGCTCGAACAAGACTAATTAAGTTCCTCGTCGTCGGCGCCGTTCGAGGGACTGCACTACGTACATCTGTCTGCATCGACTACGTACGACTATATCAAACATACACACGAGATATCTCGTGTGAATGGAGCCTTGAGCATTGATATCCCCGCAAGGTACAACATGTTCTTTGTATTTATGCATATACATATATATATATATATATATATATATATATATATATATATATATATATATATATATATATATATATATATATATATAGTATATCTATTAAGAGCCCTGGGCTCTATATAACTATGGATAGCCCCGACCATCAACTACGCAAATCCGTTTAAGCCCACGTCCGCTCACTTTTTATGCAAGAGAACTGATTTAGCGTAAACGAAAAACCACTTTAGCGTAAACAGAGCACCACCCCCGAACCCACATTCCAGAAAAACCGGGTAAGGCCCACTTTCCACGCAGTCAACTACTTCTATACCCTAACCCCGTCGCGGTTAATTTTCTGTGGCCGACTCGCCGTCAACTCACCGCCATCAAAACCGGCATGCAGCCATTAGAAGAGATGCTTCCTCTTCCCCGAGACCTATTCGACATTAGGTATTCAGGTATGGATCCGGCATAATTTCATAGATCTGCAGGTTCTTAGTGATTTCCATGCATCCTGACGTCTCCTCCCTCATCTACCTCCTCTCACCTCGCGCTCGTTGCCTCGACTAGTTCGGTTCTTGGGAGAGCCAGTCTGCTGCTGCTTGCGGTGACTGGCACCAGCGCGCAAGGCTTCCTAGAGACCATCTACCTGCGCCGTTCCGATGGGTTGCTTCGGGTGCTTCGCGCCGGAGGCGGACGAGGACCTTAGGCCCTCCAAGCACGACGATTCGTCAGGTTCGTTCTCGGTTTTCCGTCCGTGGCACGTCTCGTGGCTTGGGTTGTTGTGCTTGATTCTTGCTGGGAAAGGAAACAGGGGCTGATGCGAGGAGGAAGGTCGCGCCGGATGTGGCCAGCGGCTACGCGCACAGCTTCACCTTCAAGGATCTGCTTGTGGCAACTGGCTACTTCAACGAGGCCAATTTCATAGGAGAAGGTGGATTCGGGAAGGTGTACAAGGGCAAGATCAACGGACAGGTGAGCAAGACCTCTGCTTTTTTTCCTCGACAGTTTTCGTGGCTGAAGATTTGACAGTACCGTGACAGACGCCTCCCTATGCATTTTTTCTCTTTGGTGTGCAAATGGTGGCAGTGAAGCAGCTCGCTCGAGACGCTCGAGACGGAGTTCTTGGTCGAGGTGCTCATGCTGACGGTGCTCAACCATCGCAACCTTGTCAGCTTGGTCGGGTTCTACGCGTGGACGAGAGGCTGTTGCCTGCTGGTCTATGAGTACATGCCGTTCGGAAGCCTGGAGAGCCATCTGTTTGGTAAGCTCTTCATTCTTTAGCCTTCTGTGGTTCTTCGTTGGGTGTAGCTACTAATTGCAGACATCAATTGAAATGCTCGCCCACCTTTTTCGCCTTGGATTTATGACAGTTCTTTGCATTTACCCTTTTGATTTGTGATAGCAAGTTGCGAAAGTGTTTAAGGGGAAAAGATCTGGGGGCAACTAATTGGACATTTCATAACTCTTTTTGGAGATTGCATAATGTAATGTACAACCTTGTCTCCATTATGCGTGCGCGCATATACATTGCGACCTCTACATTTTGCATTTGAGTGAAGTGATCTCTGGCAAATTAAATAACTACAATTTAGACGACACTGTTTGTTGCTATATCATGCATATAGTAATAATTTTTGAGCTATTGTATTCTTCATCCATGACACCATGACAATTTTTTATTCTTAGGTTGGAATAGCAATCCTATTTGAGGAATGATCTTGCTTTTTTTGCTGATGACTAGCTCCAATTTTTTCCCACTGCAGACAATCCTAAGGTCTAAGGATACAGCCGGGTGGCGTTATGGATTCACGGCCTTATTTCTTTCTGTGAGATCTTTAGAATTCTTTCAGGGAATGGAATGCATATGGAGCTTTTCTTCCATGTTAAATGGCAGTGACTCTGTCATATCTTTCTACCATCCACTATTTGTGGACCCATCTATACACTAAACACACTTAAATGTTTTCTAGACCGCGGAGCACGCACAATTTACTAGTTAAGATATAGTTTAGTTTCACAACAATGGCCGATATAGCAGAAGCCAAGTGTTATGATGATTTGTTTTTTCAATTCTATGTTGTGTTATTGGTTCAGCATGCACATATATTGACATGATTTATGGCATGGCATCTGCCATCTTTGTTATATTTATGACATCGTTCTTGATTGATGTGTGCGACATGAATGATGGATCTTTTTAACATCTTGACCATCATTGTGTAACTCATTATTGTCTTTTGTATATCATTTATGAGTTCACGGATATGAAATGACAGGTTTCTTATATTTAGATCTGAACCATGCGTTGCCTTTTGAGTTGTTACATAATAAATGGTCCAGTCGATGCGTTTTACGTTCAAAAACTTCTACACGACATGCACAGAAACTAACGCTAAACATGCGCGATTTAAACGTTGTAATTCGTTACGAAACAGATCAACGATATATGCTAACATTCAAACCCATTTACGTTGTTTTGGATCACATTTTACGCGAAAATCTGACCGAGACAGAACCCGCGCATGTTCGGACGCGCGTGATTTTTACGCCGTAATTTTTGGGCCACATTCGTCATTACGAAACAAATCTACGATTTACGCTTAAATATGTACCCATTTACGCTGTTTTGGTTCACGTTTTACGTAAAAATCTGTCCGATCCAGAACCCGCGCACGATCGGATGCACCCGATTTTTACGCCGTAATTTTTGGGCCACATTCGTCGTTTCGAAACAAATCTATGATTTACGCTTAAATTTGTACCCATTTACGTTGTTTTGGTTCACGTTTTACGTAAAAAAACTGTCCGATCCAGAACCCGCGCACGATCGAAAGCACGCGATTTTTACGTCGTAATGTTCGGGCCCCATTCGTCGTTATTAGGCCCCAGCTAGGTATACCTCTGCGTGAGTCAGAACCGTGCACGATCAGATGCACGCCTAATTGCGCAGAGGTATACCGGGCCCCATTCTACGATTTACGGTCTATTAAGTTTGTTCCTGCATGCACGGAGATATTATCGAAGTCGTGATAACAACCCGAGAGAATTTATATCGGTTTGTTGAAACAGTTTTGTATTTACTCAAATATATGTACCCGGTTACGCAATTTTATATACATATTTATGCCTTGCGTTTCTGCTTACGTGCATGCCATGCAATATTTTTGGGAACCTTCAGTTATGGTTCGCGATTTTATCGCGTATACCTTTTACGCTAAAATACAAACGCGTTACATTTTGTTGACTTATGATTTACGCTGTGGTTCGACCAGACTAGAAAACCGACGAGCAAACCTGCACGCTACCCAGATCCATCAAATTGGCTGAAGCTTCCCAGTCCTAATAGAAGGCATGGGCTATATATATATATATATATATATATATATATATATATATATATATAATGGAAGCCCAGGGCTTCCATTACTAGAGAGAGCCCCGGCCCCCGGCCAGGCTAGGTGTGCGGGCGCGGGACGACGTGGCAGGTGGGAGTACCGCGTGCATGCACCGAGTTAAGGTGGCGCGATTATGCATACGGAATTTGAAGGAAACAGATGCGTAAATTGTAACGTGGGGGGCTCGGGTACGGAGACGTGGGTCACGCTT
Organism: Zea mays; assembly: GCF_902167145.1. Taxonomy (NCBI): domain Eukaryota; kingdom Viridiplantae; phylum Streptophyta; class Magnoliopsida; order Poales; family Poaceae; genus Zea; species Zea mays. Next base: position 39,480,945 of record NC_050099.1, on the reverse strand, counting down.
TTATGCTTGCGTATTTTACCGTTATTAGCTGCGTAAATTGGTATAGTTGGACGTGATCGGGAGGTGGCGCGACTTTTATGCTTGTTTAAATTACTAAGTACAAATGAATAATCATCTAACGCGACGTGTGTGGTCAGATCGGGTAGTGGGGGTGACGCGCGCTTCATCCAAGAACGTGGGGCGGTTGCACGTTGGGGTGAGCCATATTTATGGAAATGTGACACAATAGGCATGTAATCGTAACGGATCGTTCACGTAAATCTAGCGACATGCAAACTGCGCAGTAAATCTCGGGATATTGGATCATGCCATGAATATAGGCCATGACGGTTTAGGCGAGTATAGGAGAATAGCTGCAAAAAACGGTAGACACACAGTCGCCGCCGCTTTTGCTCAAAGATCTGGGAGAGTTAGGGCATACACAATGGAGACGGCCAGGGGATCGGAGCAGTATGGAGAAGATACAGCGACGACGACACCCTGTATGACCGATGGCCGGCATGCTGTAACTCCACCGGCTGCGTTACCGGCGCCAGGAATTCTTGAAGACAGCAACACAGTTCATCCAAGTTTGGTGGGAACAACTCAGCGGATACCCATGCGTACAATTGGTGAACATGAGCAGGACACACCACACATTCTCCAAAGCCATGTAAGTTCAAAGGAATACCCATGTATTTGTTATAAATTTCAGTGCAAGTTATGATTTAACCGAATACACATGTATATTAGTTATACAGTTCGTGCAATTTATGAAGAACTAGAAATTCACCATGCTATAAGCTTATTTTTTTATATATGTGCACTGCATGATGACTCCATTAATTGAATAGGACGATAGTATAGATCAACAATTGGTACCAAAGGTCGGTATGACATTTAGGAATGTGGACGAGGCGTACAAATTCTATAGCAGATATGCATATGAAGTTGGATTTCCATTGAAGAGATATAGGGAGAGAAAAAATTGCAAGTGGTTGAATTGTTCAATGGAAGGCAAGCGTGCCGAAAGAGGATATGGTAATCCAAAAGTGTGAAATACAATTTCCAAGCGAACACAATGCAGAGCTGGAATGAAACTTAAAAAAATATATGACGATGCCAAAGAGAATATCATTTCAGTGCGGATTGATCTTATTCATTTGGAACATAATCATGAGTTCTTCAGGAAGGATACAGAAAAGAATCAGTTACAGTGCAACAAGACACATGATCCAGAATACATGGAGTTCCTTAGTGCGATGCAAGAAAGCAGGATTCCGCAACACTGTATAATGGATTTTGTTTCAGAAATGCATGGTGGACCAGAGAATGTACCGTTAACTACACAAGACATGATCAACCTGTAAGTTATGTTGTTATTTACACTGATATAATGACATAATGACGTTGTGTACGTATGGACTAAGGCATATTGTTTAATGTTCACAGGAAGAAAGCGCGACAAAGAGAAAGAAATGCCAATGATGTGTCTAAGCTCCTATCTTTTTTTGCATTGTGTAAAAAAGATAACCCACAGTTTTTCTCTGACTTCCAGCTAGACCAAGAAGGAAAGATTTTGAGCATTTTTTGGTCCCATGCTAGCCAGCAAGCAGATTACATTGACTTTGGAGATGCAGTTACCTTTGATACAACTCATAAGACAAATCTATATGACAAACCCCTGGGAATGTTTGTTGGTTGTAACCACCATCTGCAGTGCGCCGTATTTGGTTTCACATTGTTGGGTGACGAAACTGTAGACACATTCGAGTGGGTTTTCAATGCATTCAAAACGTGCATGGGAGCTGAAGGACCACGAGTAATGCTTACAGGTATGATTAATAAGCTTAACAATTATTACGTTCTACTATGAATGTATTGAATGCAATTATAGTTGGTAATGTGTTGCATAATGTTGTGAAAATTTATGATTTTAGATCAAGATCCAGCAATGCCAGTTGCACTAGGCAAGGTATTTCCAAACACAATCCATCGGTTGTGTTTGTGGCATGTTCAAAACAGGTATATGCCGTATTTAAACGAGTTGTACGCTAGATTTGAGGAAGAGGATTTCAAAACAAGGTTCCAATCTATAATACATCATCCTTTAACTGTAACTGAGTTTGAGACTGCCTGGGCAATGCTGATTGATGATTTCGGTCTACATGATAACATCAGTCTTTCCAGAATGTATGAAATTCGTAAAGATTGGATACCAGCTTTTTTTAAACATGATTATTGTGGGTTAATGGTCTCTACACAACGTAGCGAGAGCATGAACAAACTCGTAAAAAGTGCTCATGTCGATGCAAACACGCCACTACATCAATTCGCCAAGCAAATGTTGAAGCTTCTGCACAGTAGGAAGATGAAAGAGGCAAAAGAGGCACTAGGATGCATGGTGAGTACATAGAATATTATTATATCAAAATATGTAACGTACAATATTATAACGTATAATTATGTCTACTGTAGGGCCAAAAGGAAACAAATACATTGTATATGTTTGAGATACGTGTAGCGAGGACATACACAAGGGCTGTAATGAATAAGTTTCACAAGTCTTTGAAATATGCTACTGCATACAAGATATCACATGATCCAGATGGTGGTGTGAATGAATGGGTGGTTCAGCATACTTCAAGGTCAAATAAGATTGTGTGGGGGCAACACCAATTCAAAGTAATGGCTGATGTAGATGCTGGAAAGTATGAATGTGAATGCAAGCATTGGGAGCATACAGGTATGTCATATTGGGTAATTGTTGTATAAAAATGTTTATTTATAATGAGTGAACATAAACGAAGACATTTTTACATGCTTTGTTGTAGGTCTGCTTTGTGTGCATCTTTTACGAACATTTATGCATCTTCAAATTGATCGAATACCTTCGGAATACATCCTTCAGAGATACACCTACTCTGCTATACAAGATGTGACTTTTTCAAGGGATGATAAGAATTTGAAGGGTAAAGACGGTGAGACTAAATCATATAGGCAAAAGATGTTGCTTAAAAAGTCAATGAAAGTAGTACATCATGCAAGTCTTTCAAAGGTTGGATATGATAGAGCCCTGGAGATGATGGATGAACTGCTTTTGCTACTTTCACGGTTGGAGCCAGATATTGAAGGTGATGATAGTACTAGTGATGGCGAAGGAATACAGGTATTTAATATATTAATTGTAATAGCCATGTATTTTAATTGATATACTAAGTTTTAAGTTTTGGTGAATGGGAAATATGAGAAACTTGCCTGATACAGGGCGACAGGAATGATGTAAGAGACATGATGGGAGATAATCTAACGACAAGAAGGGCGCAGGCTGGTGTATGTGTAATATGTTATATGATGTTTACTATGCATAATGGTGTGTACTGTTTGTCATAAACACAACTATTTACTGTCAATTGTATTATTTGATAGGTAATTCAATTGGTGCCTACTTTACAAGAAGGTGGTGTGAGCGATACCCAATGTGCTATGCCACAACAAATATTGGAACAGGTAATACATGATTATAAAAGAGGAAAAGTTGTTGTAATACAAAATAGTAACGATTGGACCTTGATGCTGATTATGAATGATTATGAATGGTATATGTGTGCAGCACGATTATGGACAATTGACCACTAGCACACCACTGATTGATGTGAGTGGTACAGATTTGACGATTAAAAAGGTAATGGTGCTATTAAAAACGCATGTGCATGGATATTATTTAAAATTACATACAAATAATTGGATTTAAGTACTAATATTTAAAAATATCATATTTTTTTCTTAATTGTAGAAGCTAGATTTTAATGTGAGTGGAGTAAGCTTGAGAAGACCAGATAACGCGAAGCCAAAGGGCAGAACAATCAGTGATAACGAAAAAAGAGTTATTAAGTTGGGGGCAAAAGGAGACAAGAAAAAGAACAGAAAGTGTCAAAGGTGTGGAATTGCTGATGGTCACAATAGTCGCACTTGTCTATCTGTGGAGGAGAATAGGCTTCGGTTGGCCAGCCTTACTGGTCGAAAGAGAGGGCGGCCCATAGGTTCTAGGAACAAGGGTTCATCTAGCGCTCCAAACTGGAATGAGGCATGCACTTCAAAAAAACATCAAGGAGGTGTCACAGACAATGATTCATCTAGTGGGGAGTAGATGATTTCATATTTTATGACAAATGTAATGTAGTGCCATACTTGTTATTACAACTATGGGTGAATTTATAAATGCTGGAACCAGTCGATATTCACAAAGTATAAGTAATAATGATGTACTGCATGTATTGAAATGTTGTGTAAACTGTATACGAAATATGCGTAAATGTGTTATGAAAACAGCGTAATTCGACGCTCTACAAATCTTGGTGGCAAAAACTGGCTAAAAATGTCTTTGTGAAGAAAACAAACGACACAATAAATTGTGATTTAATGTAGTAACATAATTTTTATTACACATGTGTGCGAGTAGACAAATCTGATACCAGTAGTTATTGACAAAAGAATAAGGCTGTACAGATTTGCGTAATTGAGCTAACAAAACAGCGTAATTCGTCTGTAATTAAAATTATTGTAAACTGGGTACAAATTTGCGTAAATGAACTAACAAAACAGCATAATTCGTATTAAACATAAGAATTCGTGACACATACTGGTAAATAATAGATTTGTGAAGAAATCAGAGAATAACAATAACTAGTGAGTAAATCACTGATAGAAATATGAGCAAACAGTCGAAGTTTGAACTGAATAGCGCATTATACCAGAGATGTTTCATAACTTGTTTAATACACATAGGTCAAATTTTTATCTAAGAACTGCATTAAACATGAGTGTCTTGATAGCTTGGGTGAAAAACATAGAAAGTTTCAATACGGTTACATAGACATGCAACAGGTAGTTTGGCTTCACAACATTTTGTTCCGTAACAAGGAAGCCACAAAATGTTTGTTCCATATCAAACGGTTGCGATTCACAAAATGTTGATCTAGCGACACAGCTAGCGTCCAAACTTGAATCTTTGAATTTCTGGAGGCAACGGGAGGCACTTGTTCTTGCTATGGAAGGTGAGGTAATATAGAGCCAGAGATCGTAGGTCACCAGAGTTTTCCTGCATAATACACATTATCCCGAGGTGAATAAGTTATATCTGAAATGTTGAATGTATAAATACAAACTGCATAATCATAAAATGACTTACTCGTTGTATAAATTGCTTGATAGAACCATCCATATAGTCATAGTACTGGATGTATCTCATGACAAAGAAGCCACAGTCATTAGATCCAGCTATCATGGTGGGACACATAGGTGGCATGTCAATTGGGAAATTTCCAAATTTAGGGATGCGTGAATTGGGCCGGACTTGTTGCAAAGATTTGTTCAATCTGTTCATTATAACCCTAGCCCATGGTAGTTTCCTGGTGCCTATGTCCTTTTGGGAGTAATGAAACATCTTCCATGAAGTACCACCCAACTCCGGACCATATGGATTTGAATCTAAAATGTGAATACATCGAAACTGGATATTGATGACATACAATGTCCAATGTCCCATATGAAGAATAGGGACCATAATCTGTCAAATATCAGGAGTTAGATAAACAAAATAATAACATTAGTGTGTAGCTGAGCGATGAATATAATTGCATAACAGGAAAGCGTTGATACAAAGATAAATAATTATACTGTTTTGTAGTCAACAAAATTGTCCAGTTGGGGCAGGGTCTTGTCCAGATAAGCATCAAGGACAGTTTGATCAAAAATCTGAGGAGAATTACTGTAGCGTTCATGCTCCTCAAAGTTGAGGAGAGTCTGCATAATCATAATTACTGTGTCATATAAAACTGTATGTAAACAATTGCAAAAATAGGTAGGTATTAATGAATTGTACATACACCAACATTGACATCCAGTACAAGTCTGTTTTTGTTGATGGACGAGCAATTATTGATTTCGTCATGGCGAAAACACATGATGAAACACTGCATGAACACATTATCTAGACACATCCCATCTGCAAATGATTGTTGTATATCGAGACAATTTCCAATACATTCATCGAATTCTATGATCTTCCTATATAATAATGAAAAATGATATGTTATTCATTATATATGTAAGCAACAACCTACATGTTATTTTGACTTAAAAGTTAAAGAAAAACCTGTTTGGGTCAGGTTTTGAGGAGCACAAAAAATCACGAAGCGACCGAGCACAGTCCAATTCTGTTAAACGTGGCAGAGAGTGGTCATGTGTAGTGTGCAAGCTATGTGTTTCCTCACCATCTGCAACCTGAAACACAATGCAGGTAGAGAGTATAGTAAATTATGAATGAGTTATGAGAAGCAAGCATGCAATAAATGTATAACTGGATTACTTACATGACCACTAGGTGTCTGATCAAAAAGGGGGCCCGTGTAAGTTGGAGTGTCATGAGATGCACCAATGTCTCCTCCCTGACCCAAAGAAACAATGATACTACGTTTTAAGCCTCAATCATGTGTCAATTAAATTTAATCCATAATTGAGATTACAATGGAGAAAACAAAGCTGAAACATATACATGTTTTTGCGGTGTGGCGTCAAACATCGGCAAGTGGGAAGACGGATATGAGCTCATAGGATTGCAGTCTGGTACATGTCGATGAGACATGTTTATGTCGCTCGGTATATTATTGCCAACATTAAAACAGAAATCTTGTATACATTATTATGGTTTTGTGTAATATTTTGGATGAAAATTGGAAATTAACATGTAATGTAACCATAATCAGACTGCATAAAATACCTGGTTTTCCGCATTTGGGGTTATGTTCGTCTCCAAATCGTCAGGGCAGCCCTCAAATGCACGACGCATTTGTTGTTGCTTTTCGTGTATTTCTTCAAACTGGGTACCTATCAACTCCGTATTCGGTTGTGAATATGGCATAGTCAGGTCCTGGGTATTCTGGGTACCCTCATGGATGTGTGCCTCTGTAATTAAAAAGTTGTAGTATTCAAACAGCAAGAACTGATAAATGCATAGAGTTAAGTACATGAATTGAATAAATGACAATGAGGGAAGGTAATCTGACGACATATGCTGAGATATATCTGGAGGTTTATCTGTTTGAGGCGCTTCCGCAACATTGTCTGGGTCGCCAGACTCCGCGCGAAGGACATCATCAATTAACTCAGCAAATGTGTCCGCTAGTTCATACCGCTTCACAACCATCTTGGTAAGAGTACTTTTTATGATGGAACACGCTTTGCCAACTTCAGAATCATACTCAACAAACTTTTCAATGAATTTTGGTCGGTCACGTGGTTGGAGCTGCTTTATCTTACTTGAAAGCATATCCTTGATCAATGGGAGCTGGATATGAATAGTATGATGACCACAAAAGGATCGGGACGAGGGACATCAAAAATGTTTGTCTTGTCCCTATGCTGTGATGTAATGAATGATAATGCATCATAATTAATTCTTAGAAACATATGGATATAATATTACATAAAACATCTGTAATGTACATATGGTATTTATGGACACATATGGCATGTATGTTTTGCCATAGACTGACCTCTGATTGAAACTGCACGCTAGGGACAGCAGAATAGCAAGTTTCAGAAAAGCTTCGGAACTGAAAAAAAAACATTTGTAATATAATTAAATACATGAAAGATAACCATAAATAAATTGTGTTACCCACTGAAAAATGAAGTATATGGTGTCTATTACGAGTTTATTCAGAATGGTACGAAAACTAATAGAGATACTACATGCATAAACATTCACATAATAACAGAAAAGGCATATTTATGCAGGGTAATGCATTCCTATTGTTTTATGTACAGATGACATACCTCACAATGGCCAAAAGGTTCACCGCTTTGGCGTGGCTTCCTCTTATCAGCTTTTGTCAGAGCTTGGATAATGTTTTTATCAAAGAATTTTATGCGGGGTGTGCCACGTTTATTGGGGGGCTGCAGCATCATGCAAGTGGTCCAAATAGTACAACTACAAAAAAACAATAACTAATTTATACTATCATGGATGGTAATTGAGCAAGTAAAATAGATTCCATTCGATATGAAAAAAATGAACAGTCCAATGTTATTTACTTACTAGTATGACAACTGAGCATCCATATATCGTCGTGGACACATTAGAAGTGCTTCTTGTATGCCACTTTTGTGCAGCTTCACATAGGTCGTTAAAAATTAAGTGGCACCAGTCTGTTTCATGGAAACGATCCATTTCTTCCGTCAATAACACTTCATGGTTAGATATGCCCCAGCTGGAAGTGGGGAACAACAATCTATTGAACAATATCAAAAAGAAGCATCTGATAGAGAGGTCATCATCATTTCCTTTTCTCAATCGGTCCCGAAGAGATGCAACAACGAACTCATCCTTGGACAATCCAAGTTCAGCCCTCAAGTTATTGCCCGCCACTGCTTCATCGATTCCTAGTGGCTTACCACCGCCAGCATTCGGAAGGCCTAGTATAAGGTGGACAGTTTCTTTCGTAATCTTTAGTTCCTTGCCAACTCCAGGGCAAATAGTCATATCCTTGTGGTCCAACTTATCCATCAACCAACGAAGATGAGAACGGCTACCCAGTGCATCAAGTGTCATGTCAAGAATATTGGAAAATCCTTTTCTAGCAACGGCTTGTCGTTGCCTCTCATTCAATATCTTAATAGTTATAATCACATCCTGAGGGTTGCATCTAACATTGAGTTTCTGAAATAATGTATGATAAATGTTATGAAAACAATGAAATAAATGTGGCATGAGCCATAAAATTAGCACTCATAATGTAAGGGATGCAACTAAAATAACATAATACCTAGTTAAATAAACTAAACTGCATTATCTGTAGACAATAAAAAAGTGTCCAAAGGTTGTAAAATAAATATGATATTGTAAATGCAATTCAGAACTTGGAACCTAACGTGAAAATTCGACTAGATTCATCCTTACTGTATACTACTAAATAATATCTAATATGTTGTATCAGGTCATGATTATTGAATACTAATTAGTATTTAATATATATGAAAACATAAGTATAACATATAACCTGCCGTGGAGTTTCTACTACTTTCGGCCTCTTTGTGCATGTCTTCCGTAAGATATTCATATGACTTCCAGCAGCATTACGCTTCTTTGTAGGTGTCATGAAGTCATCGTCGTCATTGCCCGATCCAGTTTGTTCATTGGCTTCATAAATAACAGATGGTTTCTCGACAGGTGCAGGACGCTGATCAGAATGCTTTGTGTTTGGAGGAACTCCAATAGAGGCCGGTCGTGGTATCTCAACACTAAAGAATTCTTGGCTTGACTCAATGGTTATGCGTTTGGGATTAGCGGGAGGACGATCAACGGACTTCATTTTTTGGGGTAGAACACACTAAATAAATGAAAAAGAACATCAGGAAATAATACTATACCATACATAATAATTGAATAAATATAACATTATGAAACTGTTGGGGTATGTATAGTGTGTGTATTGTGCATAACAACAGATGTAGACAACGTAAATGAGAAGAAGGAATGCATAACAACAGATATGTGAAAACTCACATTTAAATAAAACAGTACATAGTGTGCATAAATAAATTATGCAATATAATTCATAAAATTATATGTAGTATAACTATCAGAAACAACAATAATAACACAGTACAATAACATCACTAATCTATTGATTGCTATTGTAAAAAAATATTATGTTTATAAACAACACTCAGTACCTATATAAAAATGAACAGAATGTAACAAATATGCAATTGAAAAAATTGGAAGGCATTATCGGATACTACATATAATGAGGTGATTCAATTAATTTCGAATCAATTGAAGGGATGTAGAAGGGGCGGGGCGAACCTGATGGACATTAGCGACTGAACTATGTAAAAGAATGGGGGGAACTCGAAAGAATGAGAGGGGAAACGAACCAGGGAAGGAGAACGACGGCGGTGAATCGATGAACCGCGGAGATTACGGCGGTGGAAGAGGTGGGGGCGGTCGTCGATGGCGATCGCAGGAGCGAATGACGGCGACGGGGAGGAACTGATTATTTTAGGGTTTGGGTGGACCCGAGCTGAATTAATTGAAAGGGGTCTGTTGTGTGTGGCTCGTTGACCATATTAGCTCGGTGGGCCCACGGGGGAGCGGCGAGGGACTGTGGGTCCACTAGTCAGCGCACAGTCAGTGTGAAGGTTTGGTTACTGCGTGATCATAATAAGCATAAATAGCTGTGCAAAGTATCGTAAAAAGTTTACAAAAAATAATTAATCAAGACCCACGCCAAAGTACGTAATATAATAAATCCCAAATGATATGTAGTTGTTAACATCGAAGTATACAATCATAAATCCCAAATACTACACCACACCGACCAAGTCGCATCGACGTGTCAATTTATGAAACCGTTGGAATCATAATATGCAAGTATAAACGCGGTCAACTCCAACGCGGGTCGTGACCACGACTCCGGAAAACCCACGCGGAACATACGCACTCACCGTGGCAGTTACGTGTTTATGCATACGTAATTTGAGTGAAACGGATGCATAAATGGTAATAGAGGGTGCGCACGTACGACCCACCTTCACTCGATGCATGTGCGCGGTACTCGGACCACCTGCCACGTCGACCCGCGCCCGGCACACCTAGACTGGCAGAGGCTCCCTGCATTGATGGAAGCCCAGGGCTCCTAATACTATATATATATATATATATATCGTCACGTACGTTACTGTGATTTTTTATATTAAATTAAAACTGAAAATAATTATTTCTTCGACAGTTTAGTTTGTGAAGTCTTGCGCTCGTGGAGGTGGCCGGAAGCGCTCGCTCGCCGCTGCCTCATTGGGCATGCATGACCACACGCTTGAATTGATTGCTTGAAGAACCACAACTACTTCCAGTCGCCTCGCCTGCTGATGGCAGGTTTCCCTGTAGCTCGCGTGCCACCAGCTCTCGTCAGGCACGATTAGGTACATCAATGGTACCAGGAGCAGCAGCTGGAGCCTCCAGCAGACTTGTCCTCTCCCTTCCTTGGCTCGCTGAGTTGTTACAGGTCGAAATCAAAGTAATCGTATAACTGGAAGTTCATACATATGTTGATTCGGTATTAAAAGAATAAAACTAACGGTCAAACTAACGGGACTAAACGGAATGGTAGGCTTCTATATTATCTCACTCTTTTACTAGTATATATATCCAAAGTGAATTCTTTTGATGGGAACAGTGGTCGCTGTTGACGTTGTTTCTAAACCATAGGTAATTTTTTTAAAAAAAATAGATTGCTAGAAAAATTTTGATTGCAACTACAGTGAAGAGATGTAGTCAAATGTGCGACAATTTCTAAGTGGGGAGGTTGTTTTCAACAGATCGTTTGTCTATATAGACATACAAAACACTGTTTTGTATTATGAAGTTCAATGTTTACACATTTGAATACGGGGATGAGGATAAATAAATTGTTTAAGATAGCCTAAGCAATCGAAAGTGGTTCGAGCAAAATTTGACAGGCATCGGGTTCAGATTGTTGCGACAAGCTAAAGCAGAAAGCGTGCAGGGATGGATAGTTGGAGCCCAATCCTACTCCGTACTACCGTAGTAGTGTTTCGACGTGGATTTTCACAACAACAAGGATAATGCTTGCTAGATCATACATAGTACTATATAATTACCTAGCTCCACTATTGAAACTATTGAACCCTAGTTTGGGTACTCTAGTAATGAGAGAAATTGGAGTGGATTAGGATGTCGTATCGTGGGAGTTTTTAATCTATTGAAGATTTAAACACTCTTCAATTCCTCTAAACCACTTCAATCCAAGAGTACCTAAACTAGGCCTGAATGAATGTGTACGAAATGGTGACGCCTAAGAGGGGGATAAATTAGAACTTCTAAAAACTATCTCTAAACTAGACCACAATTAAATCCCTATAGCAAAACCTATGTAAATAAACAATCTAGAATGTGCAAACTAGATTTTCTCTAAGTGTTGCTATCTCTACCGCAAAACCTAAGTTCCTATCCTAAATACTCTAAATAGAAAGGAGAGATTGAAACTTAAGTACTTAATGTAAATGCGAAAGGTAAAGAGAAAGGGTAGAGATGCAAACTCCCGTGGTTGACGCCTGTATTTTTACCATGGTATCCGAAACCACACAAAGTTCCAACTAATCCTCGTTGGTGCCCCTACGCAAAGGGTAGCCCACGTGAAGGCCAAGCACCTTGGTCGAGTAACTCGTAGAGAGATGCGGGCCTTCTCCATGCGCAAATGGTGCTCCGCCTCCGGCTCCTCTCGAACACTCCCCGTCGTCTCCACTATCGAGCTTCCGGCCGAAACACCCTGGACCTCGTTCCCTCCGGTACACGGTGGCAGTCGTGACATAAACTCGGTTGTCACGGTCTCGCAAGACTCTCGCCTCACTCGATACAATTACAACGGCTCACACAAGAGCTGAGAGGTTTTGTGGGTTTTTCTAAACTCACTCAACTAACTATGACTCACCCAGAGCACCAGAGCAAACACATAAGCGGTCTAACTAACCTAAGCACTTCGCAAATCACCAACGCTAATCACCGAGTGATTCTATTAAGCACATGGGTGTTTGAGCACTTGGAAATGTCTATAACATGTGTTGGTATGTTGCTTGGTCTTCCACACCTTCAAATGGCTGGTTGGAGGGTATAAATAGCCTCCCTTCAATTATAGTCGTTGGACAGAAAAGTTGATGCTTCTGTCGTCGGGCGCACCGGACAGTCCGGTGTGCCCTGGCCACATCAGCCGACCATTGAGGTCTATAGCAGTCGATCGTTGAAAAAGTCGCAACCGATCGTTGGCCAGACTGTCCGGTGCACCACCAGAGCGTTGGCTAACTGCCCTCTTCTTGGATTTTTTACTATTTCCTTGGGATTCTTTTGGTCTTGAGTCTTGGACTTCTACGCATCTTTTAGGTCTTCTTTTGAGGTGTTGCATCGTCAAAGCCTCAGTCCAATCCTCTTCGCATCCTATGAACTACAAACATAAAAACTATCAAACTCATTAGTTCATGGATTATGTTGATTATCAAACACCAAAATCAATTAATCCAAGGGGTTGAGGTCCAATTTCCTTACAAAATGGCAATGTTTTTGCTTCACAAAGTCCATTTGTGACCCATGATTCATCCCATATAGGAGACAGGAGATGGGTGTCAGCGATCCAGTGCAAGATGGTGGCTGGAATTAAGGTGTCGCGAAGGAACGGAATAGAAACATAATGAATTAAGCTAATAGACAACCCCTTCTGTATTGTTGTTTACACGTATTTATACATCAACCAATATGTCTCAATTAGACCACACATTAACTGGATAACGGCCACTGGACCTAGACACACGATGGCCCAACTCCAGCACAATGTTTATATCCTTCACGACACCTTCGTTTCTGCCACCATCTTTCACTATATCGTTGACATTTCCTCGTTCTTTAGAGATCGCTTGACCTAAAGCATTAGCATTTAGAAACTAACGATGTAAAGCAACCTCATCTTCTTAGGTGTTAAGAGCATCATCACATCCTCACCAACAAACCAACACTTGGTCAACTTGATTACAACCACGCGCAATGGAGTGGCGCTTTAAGACTTGAGCAAGATAGCGAACAGATGTTATGACATCAAGAAGCGAAGAATTGACCACACACTGGGGTTTAGTAGATTGTTTGAGTTGGGAGACATGGAAAACCAAGTGGATAGAAGCACTTCCCCGTGACTTGAACTTCTAAGCAACAACACCAACAATGGGCAACACTTCAAAAGGCCCAAAATACTTGTAGGACAACTTGTGATTAACACGAGTAGCCATCTAAGTCTGAATATAAGGTCGAAGTTTCAAATAAACCATGTCACCCACCTAATTTTTTTGTCTAAGCGCTTCTTATCCACTTGATGCTTCATTCTTTGTTGTGCTCTAAGGAGATTGTGTTTGATCATACGAAGCATTAGTTCATGTTGAGACGACCAAGCATTCAAATCAACATGGGACACCGAATCGTCCACAACCAACCCAAAATGTAGGGGTGGGCACATTTTTACCAGAAATCGAAAACCGAACCGAACCGAAATTTCGGTTTTTTCGATAGTTCGGTTCGGTTTCGGTTTTTGTATCTCAAAAGTTCGGTTTTCGGTATCGTAATCAGTTTTCACCGTATACCAAACCAAAATACCAAAAAACCGAATTACCTAACTTTATCAATTCTAAAATTGGGCTATTCGATTATGTGAACTAAATGTGTGAAACAATTAAATTGTTATTCACTTATTTATATGTGATGTATGATGTATCTCTAAATATTTGTACATATATAATTTTGACTTTTTAAAATTATGTGTAATCTATCATATAAATTTTTTGTATGTGTTGTCTTGAGTATAAGTTTGGTATTCGGTTTTTACCGAAAAACCAAAGTAAAAAACCGAAATCGAACTTCTCGATTTTTCATTTTCAAGAAAACCGATCGGTTTCTAATGTCTAGAAAACCGAAGTTTTTTAAAACCGAAAAACCGAACCGAAGTTTCAAAAAAATCAAATGCCCAACCCTACCAAAATGATGGGGTGCACGACCATAGAGCACCTCAAATGGTGTAATGCCCAAGGAAGAGTGAAAGGAAGAATTATACCAATACTCTGCCACTGACATCCATGATGACCACCGGACTGTGCCACGTGGACCACCGACCGTTGGATTTTGAATCTGACTATTGAGTCCTGGAGGTCTGGTGTGCCATTAGCCTGAGCCCTAAAAATATCATATCTGCATAACTGAAAGGGAAATAGGCTTACACCTTTTCCTTATTGATTTTGGTGGTTGAATTGCCCAACACAAATAATTGAACTAACTAGTTTGCTCTAGATTATAAGTTTTACAAGTGCCAAAGGTTCACAACAAACCAATAAAAAGATCAAGAAAGGGTTCAAACAAAGAGAGCAAAAGACAACCGAAGTGTGCCCTGGTCTGGCGCACCGGACTGTCCGGTGTGCCACCGGACAGTGTCCGGTGCACCAGGAAATTCCAGTCTGAACTCGCCACCTTCGGGAATTCTGGGAGCCGCTCCGCTATAATTCACCGGACTGTCCGGTGTCGCACCGGACTGTACGGTGCACCAGCGGAGTAACGGCTACACAGCGCCAACGGTCGTCTGCAACAACAGTTAATGCGCTACAGTGCGCGCAGAAGTCAGAGCAGAGCCAGAAGGCGCACCGGACAGTGAACAGTGACTGTCCGGTGCACCACCGGACTGTCCGGTGGCCCAGATGTTAGAAGCTCCTACAGTCAGAATCCAACGGCCAGGTGACGTGGCTGGCACACCGGACTATCCGGTGCGCCATGCGACAGCAGCCTCCACCAACGGCTCCTTTGGTGGTTGGGGCTATAAATACCCCCAACTACCCACCATTCATTGCATCCAAGTTTTCAGCCTTCACACCTCATACAAGAGCTATAGCATTCAATACAAGACACAAACAAGAGATCAAATCCTCTCCCAAGTCCAAAGAAAATTCCAATCAAATAGTGACTAGTGAGAGAGAGATACTTGTGTTCATTTGAGCTCTTGCGCTTGGATTGCTTTTCTTCTTCATTCTTTCTTGATTCCAACTCAATTGTAATCGAGGCAAGAGACACCAATTGTGTGGTGGTCCTTGTGGGGACTTAGTGTCCCGTTTGATTGAGAAGAGAAGCTCACTCGGTCTAAGTGACCGTTTGATAGAGGGAAAGAGTTGAAAGAGACCCGGTCTTTGTGACCACCTCAACGGGGAGTAGGTTTGCAAGAACCGAACCTCGGTAAAACAAATCACCGTGTCTCACTCTTCATTTTCTCATGATTTGTTTTCGCCCTCTCTTTCGGACTCATTTATATTTCTAACGCTAACTCTGGCTTGTAGTTGTGCTTAAAGTTTGTAAATTTCAGATTCGCCCTATTCACCCCCCCCCCCCTCTAGGCGACTTTCAATTGGTATCAAAGCCTGGTGCTTCATTAGAGCCTAACCGCTCGAAGTGATGTCGGGAAATCACGCCAAGAAGGAGATGGTGATCGGCGAGAAGCCCGCCACAAGCCATGGGAAGGCTCCGTCCGGGGAGTCCGGCAACAAGGTGAAGGGATCCCCTTCACACGGCAAGTCGCGTCGGAGCGGCGAGAAGAAAAAGAAGATGAAGAAAGTGGTCTACTACGAGACCGACTCTTCATCGACATCCACCTCCAGCTCCGACACGTCGTCCGTCACTTCTAAGCGCCATGAGCGCAAGAAGTTTAGTAAGATCCCCCTACGCTACTCTCGCACTCCTAAACATACTCCATTACTTTCGGTCCCGTTAGGCAAACCACCAACATTTGACGGTGAAGATTATTCTACGTGGAGTGATATGATGAGATATCACCTAACCTCACTCCACAAAAGCATATGGGATGTTGTTGAGTTTGGAGTACAGGTACCATCCGTAGGGGATGAAGATTATGATGAGGACGAGGTGGCCCAAATCGAGCACTTCAACTCTCAAGCAACTACTATACTCCTCACCTCTCTAAGTCGAGAGGAGTATAATAAGGTGCAAGGGTTGAAGAGCACCAAAGAGATTTGGGACGTACTCAAGACCGCACACGAAGGAGATGAGGTGACCAAAATCACCAAGCGGGAAACGATCGAGGGGGAGCTCGGTCGCTTCATGCTCAACCAAGGAGAAGACCCGCAAGCCATGTACAACCGGCTAAAAACCTTGGTGAACCAAGTGCGCAACCTCGGGAGCTCCAAGTGGGATGACCATGAAATGGTCAAGGTTATTCTAAGATCACTTGTATTTCTTAACCCTACTCAAGTACAATTAATTCGTGGTGATCCTAGATATAAGATAATGTCTCTCGAGGAAGTTATAGGAAAATTTGTGAGCTTTGAATTGATGATCAAAGGCTCCAAGAAGATCATCGAGCAAGGCACCTCCTCCACACCCGATGTACAACCCGTTGCATTCAAGGCAACGGAGGAGAAGAAAGAAGACTCTACACCGAGTAGGGTCCCCATCGACGCCTCCAAGCTCGATAATGAGGAGATGGCGCTCATCATCAAGAGCTTCCGCCAAATCCTCAAGCAAAGGAGGAGGAAGGACTACAAGCCCCGCTCCAAGAAAGTTTGCTACAAGTGTGGTAAGCCCGGTCATTTATTGCGAAATGTCCATTATCAAGTGATAGTGTCAGGGGCGACGACAAGAAGGGAAAGAGAAGAGAAAAGAAGAGGTACTACAAGAAGAAGGGCGGTGATGCCCATGTTTGACGGGAGTGGGACTCCGATGAGAGCTCCACCGACTCCTCCTCCGACGAAGACGCCGCAAACATCGCCGTCACCAAGGGCCTTATCTTCCCCAACGTCGGCCACAAGTGCCTCATGGCAAAGGACGGCAAGAAAAAGAAGGTAAAATCAAGATCCTCCACTAAGTATGCAACCTCTAGCGATGAGGAAAATTCTAGTGATGATGAGGATAACTTGCTTACTCTTTTTGCCAATCTTAACATGCAATAAAAAGAGAAATTGAATGAATTAATTAGTGCCATTCATGAGAAGGATGAACTCTTGGACACCCAAGAGGACTTCCTAATTAAAGAAAACAAAAGGCATGTTAAGGTTAAAATGCTTATGCTCTAGAGGTAGAAAAATGTGAAAAATTATCTAGTGAGCTAAGCACTTGCCATGATGTTATTTCCAACCTTAGAAATGAAAATGCCAAATTAATTGCTAAGGTTGAAAAATCAAATGTTTGTGACGATTCAATTGACAATCTTAGAAATGATAATGCTAGTTCAATTGCTAAGATTGAAAAATTGAATGCCTCTCTTGCTAGCCTTAGAATGAGAATGAAAAATTAATTGCTAAGGCTAAGGAATTAGATGTTTGCAATGTTTCTATTTCCAATCTTAGAGATGAGAATGACATTCTACATGCTAAGATTGTTGAACTAAATTCTTGCAAACCCTCTACATCTACCGTGGAACATGTTACTATTTGCACTAGATGTAGAGATGTTAACATTGATGCTATTCATGATCACATTGCTATGATTAAACAACAAAATGATCATATAGCAAAATTAGATGCTAAAATTGTCGAGCATGAGTTAGAAAATGAAAAATTTAAATTTGCTCGTAGTATGCTCTATAATGGGAGATGCCCTGGCATTAAGGATGGCATTGGCTTCCAACAGGAAAGCAATGTCAAACTCAATGCCCCTTTTAAAAGATTATCTAACTTTGTTAAGGGCAAGGCTCCCATGCCTCAGGATAACGAGGGTTACATTTTGTACCCTACCGGTTATCCCGAGCACAAAATTAGGAGAATTCACTCTAGAAAGTCTCACTCTGGCTCTCATCATGCTTTTATGTATAAGAGTGAGGCATCTAGCTCTAGGCAATCAACCTGTGCTAAATTGCCTAAGAAGAAAACTCCTATTGCATCAAATGATCATAACATTTTCATTTAAGACTTTTGATGCTTCCTATGTGCTAACTAACAAATCAGGCAAAATAGTTGCCAAATATGTTGGGGGCAAACACAAGGGGTCAAAGACTTGTGTTTGGGTACCCAAGGTGCTTGTTTCTAATGTGAAAGGACCCAAGACCGTTTGGGTACCTAAGAACAAGGCCTAAACTTGTTTTGTAGGTTTATGCATCTGGGGGCTCAAGTTGGATCATCGATAGCGGGTGCACAAACCACATGACAGGGGAGAAGAAGATGTTCTCCTCCTACGAGAAAAACCAAGATCCCCAACGAGCTATCACATTCGAGGATGGAAATCAAGGTTTGATCAAAGGATTGGGTAAAATTGCTATATCACCTGACCATTCTATTTCCAATGTTTTTCTTGTAGATTCTTTATATTACAATTTGCTTTATGTTTCTCAATTATGCAAAATGGGCTACAATTGTCTTTTTACAGATATAGGTGTTACTGTCTTTAGAAGAAGTGATGATTCAGTAGCATTTAAGGGAGTGTTAGAGGGTCAGCTATACTTAGTAGAATTTGATAGAGTTGAACTCGACACTTGCTTAATTGCTAAGACTAACATGGGTTGGCTCTGGCACCGCCAACTAGCCCATGTTGGGATGAAGAATCTTCATAAGCTTCTAAAGAGAGAGCACATTTTGGGACTAACCAATGTTCATTTTGAGAAAGACAGGGTTTGTAGCGCATGCCAAGCAGGGAAGCAAATTGGTGTTCATCATCCACACAAGAACATAATGACTACCGACAGGCTGCTTGAGCTACTCCACATGGACCTATTCGACCCGATAGCTTACATAAGCATCGGCGGGAGTAAGTATTGTCTTGTTATTGTGGATGATTATTCTCGCTTCACTTGGGTGTTCTTTTTGCAGGAAAAATCTCAAACCCAAGAAACTTTAAAGGGATTCTTAAGACGAGCTCAAAATGAGTTCGACTTAAGGATCAAAAAGATTAGAAGCGACAACGGGACGGAGTTCAAGAACTCTCAAATTGAAGGCTTCCTTGAGGAGGAGGGCATCAAGCATGAGTTCTCTTCTCCCTACACGCCACAACAAAATGGTGTAGTGGAGAGGAAGAATAGAACTCTATTGGACATGGCAAGGACCATGCTTGATGAATACAAGACTTCGGATCAGTTTTGGGCCGAGGCGGTCAACACCGCTTGCTACGCCATCAACCGGTTATATCTACACCGAATCCTCAAGAAGACATCATACGAACTCCTAACCAGTAAAAAGCCCAATGTTTCATATTTTAGAGTCTTTGGTAGCAAATGCTTTATCCTTGTTAAAAGAGGTAGAAAATCTAAATTTGCTCCTAAGGCTATAGAAGGCTTTTTACTAGGATATGATTCAAACACAAGGGCATATAGAGTCTTTAACAAGTCCATTGGACTAGTTGAAGTTTCTTGTGACATTGTGTTTGATCAGACTAACGGCTCTCAAGTAGAGCAAGTTGATCTTGATGAGCTAGATGATGAAGAGGCTTCGTGCGTCGCGCTAAGGAACATGTCCATTGGGGATGTGTGTCCTAAGGAATCCGAAGAGCCTCCACATGCACAAGGTCAACCATCTTCCTCCATGCAAGCATCTCCACCAACCCAAGATGAGGATCAAGCTCAAGATGAAGAAGATGAGGATCAAGAAGATGAGCCACCTCAAGAAGAGGGCAATGATCAAGGGGGAGATGCCCATGATCAAGACAAGGAAGATGATGACGGTCCAAGGCCGCCACACCCACGAGTCCACCAAGCAATTCAACGAGATCACCCTGTGAACTCCATCCTCGGCGACATTCATAAGGGGGTAACAACTCAATCTCGTGTTGCTCATTTTTGTGAACATTACTCTTTTGTTTCCTCTATTGAGCCACACAGGGTAGAGGAAGCGCTTCAAGATTCGGATTGGGTGTTGGCGATGCAAGAGGAGCTCAACAACTTCACAAGGAATGAGGTATGGCATTTAGTTCCATGTCCTAACCAAAATGTTGTAGGAACCAAGTGGGTCTTCCGCAACAAACAAGATGAGCATGGTGTGGTGACAAGGAACAAAGCACGACTTGTGGCCAAAGGGTATTCACAAGTCGAAGGTTTGGATTTTGGTGAAACCTATGCACCCATAGCTAGGCTTGAGTCAATTCATATATTACTTGCCTATGCTACTTACCATGGCTTTAAGCTCTATCAAATGGACGTGAAAAGTGTCTTCCTCAATGGACCAATCAAGGAAGAGGTCTATGTTGAGCAACCTCCTGGCTTTGAGGATAGTGAGTACCCTAACCATGTTTATAAACTCTCTAAGGCGCTTTATGGGCTCAAGCAAGCCCTAAGAGCATGGTATGAATGCCTAAGAGATTTTCTTATCACTAATGGCTTCAAAGTTGGAAAAGCCGATCCTACTCTCTTTACTAAAACACTTGCAAATGATTTGTATGCCAAATTTATGTTGATGATATCATATTTGGATCTACTAACGAATCTACATGTGAAGAGTTTAGTAGGATCATGACTTAAAAATTCGAAATGTCTATGATGGGGGAGTTGAAGTATTTTCTAGGCTTTCAAGTCAAGCAACTCCAAGAGGGCACCTTCATTAGCCAAACGAAGTACATTCAAGACATTCTTACCAAGTTTGGGATGAAGGATGCCAAGCCCATCAAGACACCCATGGGAACCAATGGGCATCTCGACCTCAACACGGGAGGTAAATCTGTAGATCAAAAGGTATACCGGTCGATGATAGGTTCTCTACTTTATTTATGTGCATCTCGACCGGATATAATGCTTTCCGTATGCATGTGTGCAAGATTTCAAGCCGATCCTAAGGAAGTTCACCTTAGGGCCGTAAAACGAATCTTGAGATATTTAGTTATACTCCTAAGTTTGGCCTTTGGTACCCCAGGGGATCCACATTTGATTTAATTGGTTATTCTGATGTTGATGGGGCAAGGTGTAAAATTAATAGAAAGAGCACATCAGGGACTTGACAGTTCTTGGGAAGATCTCTGGTGTCTTGGGCTTCAAAGAAGCAAAATTCTGTAGCTCTTTCTACCGCCGAAGCCGAGTACATTGCCGCAGGCCATTGTTGCGCGCAATTACTTTGGATGAGGCAAACCCTTAGGGACTATGGTTACAAATTAACTAAAGTTCCTCTTCTATGTGATATTGAGAGTGCAATCCGCATGGCGGATAATCCCGTTGAGCATAGCCGCACTAAACACATAGCCATTCGGTATCATTTTTTTAAGGGATCACCAACAAAAGGGGGATATCGAGATTGCATATATTAACACCAAAGAACAATTAGCCGATATCTTCACCAAGCCACTAGATGAACAAACATTTACCAAACTTAGGCATGAGCTAAATATTCTTGATTCTAGGAATTTTGATTGATATTTTGCACACATAGCTCATTTATATACCTTTGATCATCTCTCTTTCATGTGCTATGACTAATGTGGTTTTAAGTGCATTTCATGCTAAGTCATAGATTGAAAGGGAATTGGAATCTTCGGCGAAGACAAAGGCTTCCACTCCACTCCATCGACTCATTCATCCTTCGCCGTCGCTCCACACCGCTCTCCAATTTGGTATAATCTTCACTCATATTTTGTTTGCCAAAGGGGGAGAAAGTAGTTAAAAGGGCTTGTATTTCACTCACAAGTATCCGTTTTTGGCGATTCATGCCAAAGGGGAAAAGTATGAGCCCAAAGCAAAAGGACTGCATCACCACCAATTTCAAAAATGTAGTCTTTCAAATTTGAGTTAAGAAAAGATTTTTCAATTGGTATCTTATTTTTGATATAATTTCAAATTGGTATACCCTCTTCAAAAATAATATCTAAAATCCTCTTGAATACTAAGAGGAGGATTTCATTAATGGAGAGTTTTGTTTAGTCAAAGGAAAAGCATTTGAAACAGGGGGAGAAAATTTCAAATCTTGAAAATGCTTCTCAAAATCTCATTCATATACATTTGACTATTTGCAAAAGGTTTTTGAAAAAGAATTTCCAAAACATTGCAAAAACAAAACAAGTGGTGCAAACGTGGTCCAAAATTTTAAATAAGAAGAAAATCATTCCATGCATATCTAGTAGAAATAATTATTGGTTTCATTCCAAGCAACCTTTGCACTTACATTATGCAAACTAGTTCAATTCTGCACTTTTATATTTGCTTTGGTTTGTGTTGGCATCAATCACTAAAAAGGGGGAGATTGAAAGGGAAATAGGCTTACTGAGAGAACCTAGAGGGGGGGTGAATAGGTGATCCTGTAGAACTTCAAAAACTTAAGCCACAAAACTTGGTTAATTGTTAGCACAGTAATTTGCCAAGTGGCTAGAGAAGGATCTCAACACAACACAATAACCAAGAGATATCAATCACAGAGATGGCACAGTGGTTATCCCGTGGTTCGGCCAAGACCAACGCTTGCCTACTCCACGTTGTGGCGTCCCAACGGACGAGGGTTGCAATCAACCCCTCTCAAGCGGTCCAAAGACCAACTTGAATACCACGGTGTTGCTTTGCTTTTCTTAATCCCGCTTGCGAGGAATCTCCACAGCTTGGAGCCTCTCGCCCTTACAAGATATGTTCACAAAGAATCACGGAGCAAGGGAGGGATTAGCAACTCACACACGACGCAAAGATCACAGCGAATACGCACACACAAAAACCAGACTTGAGCTCAAGAGACTAGCACACTAGAACGGAGCTCAAATCACTAGAATGTCGAACAAGTGCGCAAGAATGAAGTGTGAGTGATCAATAATGCTCAAAGGATGCTTGGTGTTTTCCTCCATGCGCCTAGGGGTCTCTTTTATAGCCCCAAGGCAGCTAGGAGCCGTTGAGCACAAATCTGGAAAGCCATTCTTGCCTTCTGTCGTCGGGGGCACCGGACAGTCCGGTGCACACCGGACACTGTCCAGTGCCCGATTTCCTTCCTTAAATAGCGAAGCCGACCGTTGGCGGCCTAAGAGCCGTTGGCGCACCGGACATGTCCGGTGCACACCGGACAGTCCGGTGCCATCTTCTAGCCGTTGGCTCGGCCACGTGTCCCGGCGCAGATTGCGCGGCCGACCGTTGGCCCGGCCGACCGTTGGCTCACCGGACAGTCCGGTGCACACCGGACAGTCCGGTGAATTTTAGCCGTACGTCGCCGGTGAATTCCCGAGAGCGGCCAGTTCGCTCGAGCCAGCCTGGCGCACCGGACACTGTCCGGTGCACCACCGGACAGTCCGGTGCTCCCAGACTCAGCAGATTCTTGGCTGCTCGAGCCAAGACATTTTCAATTGGATTTTTCCTGTTTCCAGCACTTAGACACAATACATTAGTCCATAAAACAATGTACTAAGTCTGAGAAACATACCTTTATCCTTGATTTGTACTTTGTCCACCTTTTTACACTTAGGCACTTGTGTTGGACACTAAATCACCAAAACACTTAGGAATGGCCCAAGGGCACATTTCCCTTTCAATCTCCCCCTTTTTGGTGATTTATGCCAACACAACATAAAGCAAGTAGAACAAGTACAAAATCAATTCAAATTAGAACTCAAAATTGTTTTGATTCAATTTAGACATATATGGATCATTCTATGCCACCACTTGGTTTGTTTTTGCAAATCAAACTCAAATTTCTATCTCTAAGTCAAACACACATGTTAAGACATAAAGAGAGTCATTCCAAGAGAAATTGATTCAAGATTTCAAAAACTCCCCCTTTTTCCCATAATTAATACTTCTCCCCACAAGAAGCCAACTTTTGACAAGAGAGACAACAAAAGAGTTTTGACAAACCAAAAGTTCTATTCTACTATATTCAAAATCTCTCAAGTGGTAGCTGATCCATTTATCGCTTTGGCCTTTATTTTCTCCCCCTTTGGCATCAAGCACCAAAACGGGATCAATCTTGGCCCTTTAACCCCATTGCCTCACCAAAATCTTCAACTAAGAGCAAATAGGCAATAAGAGTATAAAGATAAACTTGGAAAAGTTACTCTTTTCATCGAAGTGCAGTGGAAGTCTCGCATGGTCCAAGTCCACCTTTTCCCTTTCAATTTTCCTTGGAGACTAAAACAACCAAACTCAAGTACATGGTTAGTCTCAAAGGGTCAAGTTGTAGCACAGCTCCCCCTAAATATGTGCATCACTTGCAAACAGGACTTGTGAGGTCCAGGGAGTGTTTGTACAACTTGAGCACCACAATAAGCAACAAAATGCAGAATGAACATGATCAAAGGCATAAACACATGTATGCTACATTTCAATCCAAGTTCCGCGAATCTAAGATATTGAGCTCACTACGCAGCCTGCAAAAGGTCTTCTCATCTAGAGGCTTGGTAAAGATATCGGCTAGCTGGTTCTCGGTGCTAACATGAAACACTTCGATATCTCCCTTTTGCTGGTGGTCTCTCAAAAAGTGATGCCGGATGTCAATGTGCTTTGTGCGGCTGTGCTCAACAGGATTCTCCGCTATTCGGATAGCACTCTCATTATCACATAGGAGTGGGACTTTGCTCAGATTGTAGCCAAAGTCCCTGAGGGTTTGCCTCATCCAAAGTAGTTGCGCACAACACTGTCCCGCAGCAACGTACTCGGCCTCAGCGGTGGATAGGGCAACGGAGGTTTGTTTCTTAGAGTTCCATGACACCAGGGACCTTCCTAAGAATTGGCATGTCCCCGATGTACTCTTCCTATCGACCTTACATCCAGCATAGTCGGAATCTAAGTACCCAATCAAGTCAAAGTTAGACCCCCTTGGATACCAGATCCCGAAGCAAGGCGTAGCGGCTAAATATCGAAGAATTCGCTTCACAGCCACTAAGTGACACTCCTTAGGATCGGATTGAAATCTAGCACACATGCATACGCTAAGCATAATATCCGGTCTACTAGCACATAAGTAAAGCAGAGAACCTATCATGGACCGGTATGCTTTTTGATCAACGGACTTACCTCCTTTGTTGAGGTCGGTGTGTCCGTCGGTTCCCATCGGCGTCTTTGCGGGCTTAGCGTCCTTCATCCCAAACCGCTTTAGCAAATCTTGCGTGTACTTCGTTTGAGAGATGAAGGTGCCATCCTTGAGTTGCTTCACTTGGAACCCAAGGAAGTAGTTCAACTCGCCCATCATCGACATCTCGAATTTCTGCGTCATCACCCTGCTAAACTCTTCACAAGACTTTTGATTAGTAGAACCAAATATTATGTCGTCGACATAAATTTGGCACACAAAAAGATCACCATCGCAAGTCTTAGTAAAAAGAGTTGGATCGGCTTTCCCAACCTTGAAAGCATTAGCAATTAAAAAGTCTCTAAGGCATTCATACCATGCTCTTGGGGCTTGCTTAAGTCCATAGAGCGCCTTAGAGAGCTTACACACATGGTCGGGGTACCGTTCATCCTCGAAGCCAGGGGGTTGCTCCACGTACACCTCTTCCTTGATCGGCCCATTGAGAAAAGTGCTCTTCACATCCATTTGGTACAACCTGAAAGAATGGTGAGCGGCATATGCTAGCAAGATGCGAATTGACTCTAGCCTAGCCACAGGAGCAAAAGTCTCCTCAAAGTCCAAACCTGCGACTTGGGCATAACCTTTTGCCACAAGCCGAGCCTTGTTCCTCGTCACCACCCCGTGCTCGTCCTGTTTGTTGCGGAACACCCACTTGGTTCCCACAACATTTTGCTTGGGACGAGGCACCAGTGTCCAAACTTCATTGCGCTTGAAGTTGTTGAGTTCCTCCTGCATGGCCAACACCCAGTCCGGATCTAGCAAGGCCTCTTCTACCCTGAAAGGCTCAATAGAAGAGACAAAAGAGTAATGCTCACAAAAATTAACTAATCTCGAGCGAGTAGTTACTCCCTTGCTAATATCACCCAAAATTTGGTCGACGGGATGATCCCTTTGGATCGTCGCTCGAACTTGGGTTGGAGGTGCCTGAGGTGCTTCTTCCTCTTCAACTTGAACATCCTGTGCTCCCCCTTGATCATGCGCCTCCACTTGAGGTACCTGTTCGTTGCCTTGGGTTGGGGGATGCACCATAGTTGAGGAAGACGGTTGATCTTGCTCCAAATGTTCCTGAGGCCGTACATCTCCAATCGCCATGGTGCGTATCGCGGCCGTTGGAACGTCTTCTTCATCTACATCATCAAGATCAACAGCTTGCTCTCTTGGAGAGCCATTAGTCTCATCAAATACAACGTCGCTAGAGACTTCAACCAAACCCGATGATTTGTTGAAGACCCTATACGCCTTTGTATTTGAATCATAACCTAATAAAAACCTGATAGTCGCCTAGAGGGGGGGTGAATAGGGCGAAACTGAAATTTACAAATATAAACACAACTACAAGCCGGGGTTAGCGTTAGTAATAATAAATGAGTCCGCAAGAGAGGGCGCAAAACAAATCCCAAGCGAATAAGCAAGTGAGACACGGAGATTTGTTTTACCGAGGTTCGGTTCTTGCAAACCTACTCCCCGTTGAGGAGGCCACAAAGGCCGGGTCTCTTTCAACCCTTCCCTCTCTCAAACGGTCCCTCGGACCGAGTGAGCTTCTCTTCTCTAATCAAAGCCGGGAACAAAACTTCCCCGCAAGGGCCACCACACAATTGGTGCCTCTTGCCTTGATTACAATGGAGTTGTGATCTCAAGAACAAGTGAGAAAGAAAAGAAGCAATCCAAGCGCAAGAGCTCAAATGAACACGGCAAATCACTCTCACTAGTCACTAGGGTTTTGTGTGGAATTTGAGAGGATTTGATCTCTTTGAATGTGTCTAGAATTGAATGCCTAGCTCTTGTAAGTGGTTGAGAAGTGGAAAACTTGGATACCATGAATGGAGGGGTGGTTGGGGTATTTATAGCCCCAACCACCAAACTTGACCGTTGGCTGGAGGCGTCTGCGCGATGGCGCACCGGACAGTCCGGTGCACACCGGACAGTCCGGTGCCCCTGCCACGTCATCACTGCCGTTGGATTCTGACCGTTGGAGCTCCTGACATGTGGGCCCGCCTGGGTGTCCGGTGCACACCGGACAGGTACTGTTTGATGTCCGGTGTGCCAGCATGGGCGATTCTGACTTCTGCGCGCGCAGACGGCGCATTGAATGCGCGGCAGAGAGCCGTTGGCGCGGAGACGACCGTTGTCCCGGAGTTGCACCGGACAGTCCGGTGTACACCGGACAGTCCGGTGAATTATAGCGGACGAGCCGTTGGCTTTTCCCGAAGCTGGCGAGTTCCTGAGGCCGACCTCCTTTGGCGCACCGGACACTGTCCGGTGTACACCGGACAGTCCGGTGAATTTTAGCCGAGTCGCCCCTGGAATTCCCGAAGGTGAAGAGTTTGAGTCTGAGTCCCCTGGTGCACCGGACAGGTACTGTGCACTGTCCGGTGGCACACCGGACAGTCCGGTGCGCCAGACCAGGGGTGCCTTCGGTTGCCCCTTTGCTCCTTTATTGAATCCAAAACTTGGTCTTTTTATTGGCTGAGTGTGAACCTTTTACACCTGTATAATCTATACACTTGGGCAAACTAGTTAGTCCAAAGATTTGTGTTGGGCAATTCAACCACCAAAATTATTTAGGAACTAGGTGTAAGCCTAATTCCCTTTCAATCTCCCCCTTTTTGGTGATTGATGCCAACACAAACCAAAGCAAATATAGAAGTGCATAATTGAACTAGTTTGTATAATGTAAGTGTAAAGGTTGCTTGGAATTGAGCCAATAAAACTACTTACAAGATATGCATGGAATGTTTCTTTCTTATTTAGCATTTTGGACCACGTTTGCACCACATGTTTTGTTTTTGCAAATTCTTTTGTAAATCCATTTCAAAAGATCTTTTGCAAATAGTCAAAGGTAAATGAAAAAGAGTTTGCAAAGCATTTTCAAGATTTGAAATTTTCTCCCCCTGAATCAAATGCTTTTCCTTTGACTAAACAAAAACTCCCCCTAAAAGAGATCCACCTCTTAGTGTTCAAGAGGGTTTTGATATATCATTTTGAAATACTACTTGCTCCCCCTTTGAACACAATAGGATACCAATTGATAAATACTTCTTTGAAAACACTAAGTTTTTGAAATTGGTGGTGGTGCGGTCCTTTTGCTTTGGGCTCATTTCTCCCCCTTTTTGGCATGAATCGCCAAAAACGGAACCATTAGAGCCCTCGAAGTAAGTTCTTCCTCTTTGGTCATAAATGAATGAGTTAAGATTATACCAAAGACGAAGTCCGGTCCTTTTGCTTTTGAGCTTTTACTCTCTCCCCCAAGGATGAAGTCCTTTTCTTTGATGCTCATTTCTCCCCAAGGAATAGAGAGTTGCTCGGAGTGATGGCGAAGCATGAGTTACGGAGTGGAAGCCTTTGTCTTCGCCGAAGACTCCAATTCCCTTTCAATATACCTATGACTTGGTTTGAAATAGACTTGAAAACATATTAGTCATAGTACATAAAAGAGATATAATCAAAGGTATTCAAAAGAGCTATGTGTGCAAGCTAGCAAAAGAAATTTCTAGAATCAAGAATATTGAGCTCATGCCTAAGTTTGGTAAAAGATTGTTCATCAAGAGGCTTGGTAAAGATATCGGCTAATTGATCTTTAGTGTTAATGTAAGAAATCTCGATATCTCCCTTTTGTTGGTGATCCCTAAGAAAATGATACCGAATGGCTATGTGCTTAGTGCGGCTGTGCTCGACGGGATTGTCGGCCATTTTGATTGCACTCTCATTATCACATAGCAAAGGGACTTTGGTTAATTTGTAACCGTAGTCCCGCAGGGTTTGCCTCATCCAAAGCAATTGCGCGCAACAATGTCCTGCGGCAATGTACTCGGCTTCGGCGGTGGAAAGAGCGACCGAATTTTGCTTCTTTGAAGCCCAAGACACCAAGGATCTTCCCAAGAACTGGCAAGTCCCCGATGTGCTCTTCCTATTAATTTTGCACCCCGCCCAATCGGCATCCGAATAACCAATCAAATCAAATGTGGATCCCCGAGGGTACCAAAGCCCAAACTTAGGTGTGTAAGCCAAATATCTCAAGATTCGTTTTACGGCCGTAAGGTGTGATTCCTTACGGTCGGATTGAAATCTTGCACACATGCAAACGGAAAGCATAATGTCCGGTCGAGATGCACATAAATAAAGCAATGAACCAATCATCGACCGGTATACCTTTTGATCCACGGACTTACCTCCCGTGTCGAGGTCGAGATGCCCATTAGTTCCCATGGGTGTCTTGATGGGTTTGGCATCCTTCATCCCAAACTTGGTTAGAATGTCTTGAGTGTACTTCGTTTGGCTAATGAAGGTGCCCTCTTGGAGTTGCTTGACTTGGAATCCTAGAAAATACTTCAACTCCCCCATCATCGACATCTCGAATTTCTGTGTCATGATCCTACTAAACTCTTCACATGTAGACTCGTTAGTAGACCCAAATATAATATCATCAACATAAATTTGGCATACAAACAAGTTATTTTCAAGAGTTTTAGTAAAGAGTGTAGGATCGGCTTTTCCGACTTTGAAGCCATTAGCAATAAGGAAATCTCTAAGGCATTCATACCATGCTCTTGGGGCTTGCTTGAGCCCATAAAGCGCCTTAGAGAGCCTATAAACATGGTTAGGATACTCACTGTCTTCAAAGCCGGGAGGTTGCTCAACATAGACCTCTTCCTTGATCGGTCCATTGAGGAAGGCACTTTTCACGTCCATTTGATAGAGCTTAAAGCCATGGTAAGTAGCATAGGCCAATAATATGCGAATTGACTCAAGCCTAGCTACGGGTGCATAGGTTTCACCGAAATCCAAACCTTCGACTTGTGAATACCCTTTGGCCACGAGTCGAGCTTTGTTCCTTGTCACCACACCATGCTCATCTTGCTTGTTGCGGAAGACCCATTTGGTTCCTACAACATTTTGGTTAGGACGTGGAACTAAATGCCATACCTCATTTCTGGTGAAGTTGTTGAGCTCCTCTTGCATCGCCACCACCCAATCCGAGTCTTGAAGTGCTTCCTCTACCCTGTGTGGCTCAATAGAGGAAACAAAAGAGTAATGTTCACAAAAATGAGCAACCCGAGATCGAGTAGTTACCCCCTTATGAATGTCTCCGAGGATAGTGTCGACGGGGTGATCTCGTTGGATTGCTTGGTGGACTCTTGGGTGTGGCGGCCTTGGTTCTTCCTCATCCTCCTTTTCTTGATTATTTTCATCTCCCCCTTGATCATTGCCATTATCTTGAGGTGGCTCATCTTCTTGATTTTGCCCTTCATCAACTTGAGCCTCATCCTCATTTTGAGTTGGTGGAGATGCTTGCATGGAGGAGGATGGTTGATCTTGTGCATTTGGAGGCTCTTCGGATTCCTTAGGACACACATCCCCAATGGACATGTTCCTTAGCGCGATGCATGGAGCCTCTTCATTACCTATCTCATCAAGATCAACTTGCTCTACTTGAGAGCCGTCAGTTTCATCAAACACAACGTCACATGAGACTTCAACTAGTCCAGTGGACTTGTTAAAGACCCTATATGCCCTTGTGTTTGAGTCATAACCAAGTAAAAAGCCTTCTACAGTTTTAGGAGCAAATTTAGATTTTCTACCTCTTTTAATAAGAATAAAGCATTTGCTACCAAAAACTCTAAAATATGAAATGTTGGGCTTTTTACCGGTTAGGAGTTCATATGATGTTTTCCTGAGGATTCGGTGAAGATATAACCGGTTGATGGCGTAGCAGGCGGTGTTGACCGCTTCGGCCCAAAACCGGTCCGGTGTCTTGTACTCATCAAGCATGGTTCGTGCCATGTCCAATAGAGTTCGATTCTTCCTCTCCACTACACCATTTTGTTGTGGAGTGTAGGGAGAAGAGAACTCATGCTTGATGCCCTCCTCCTCAAGGAAGCCTTCGATTTGTGAGTTCTTGAACTCCGTCCCATTGTCGCTTCTTATTTTCTTGATTCTTAAGCTGAACTCATTTTGAGCCCGTCTCAAGAATCCCTTTAAAGTCTCTTGGGTTTGAGATTTTTCCTGTAAAAAGAATACCCAAGTGAAGCGAGAATAATCATCCACTATTACAAGACAATACTTACTCCCGCCGATGCTTATGTAAGCAATCGGGCCGAATAGATCCATGTGGAGTAGCTCAAGCGGCCTGTCGGTCGTCATGATGTTCTTGTGTGGATGATGGACTCCAACTTGCTTCCCTGCTTGACATGCGCTACAAATCCTGTCTTTCTCAAAATGAACATTTGTTAATCCTAAGATGTGTTCTCCCTTTAGAAGCTTATGAAGATTCTTCATCCCAACATGGGCTAGTCGGCGGTGCCAGAGCCAACCCATGTTAGTCTTAGCAATTAAGCATGTGTCGAGCTCAGCTCTATTAAAATCTACTAAGTATAGCTGACCCTCTAACACACCCTTAAATGCTATTGAATCATCACTTCTTCTAAAGACAGTGACACCTACATCAGTGAATAGACAGTTGTAGCCCATTTGACATAATTGAGAAACAGAAAGCAAGTTGTAATCTAAAGAATCTACAAGAAAAACATTGGAAATAGAATGGTCAGGAGATATAGCAATTTTACCCAATCCTTTGACCAAACCTTGATTTCCATCCCCGAATGTGATAGCTCGTTGGGGATCTTGATTTTTCTCATATGAGGAGAACATCCTTTTCTCCCCGGTCATGTGGTTTGTGCACCCGCTGTCGAGTATCCAACTTGAGCCTCCGGATGCATAAACCTACAAAACAATTTTAGTTCTTGACTTTAGGTACCCAAATGGTTTTGGGTCCTTTGGCATTAGACACAAGAACTTTGGGTACCCAAACACAAGTCTTTGACCCCTTGTGCTTGCCCCCAACATATTTGGCAACTACTTTGCCGGATTTGCTAGTAAGCACATAAGATGCATCAAAAGTTTTAAATGAAATGGCATGATCATTTGATGCATTAGGAATTTTCTTCTTAGGCAACTTAGCATGGGTTGGTTGCCTAGAACTAGATGTCTCACCCTTATACATATAAGCATGATTAGGGCCAGAGTGAGACTTCCTAGAATGAATCTTTCTAATTTTGCTCTCAGGATAGCCGGCAGGGTACAAAATGTAACCCTCGTTATCCTGAGGCATGGGAGCCTTGCCCTTAACAAAGTTAGACAAATTTTTAGGAGGGGCATTAAGTTTGACATTGTCTCCCCTTTGGAAGCCAATGTCATCCTTAATGCCAGGGCGTCTCCCATTATAAAGCATGCTACGAGCAAATTTAAATTTCTCATTCTCTAGGTTGTGCTCGGCAATTTTAGCGTCTAATTTTGCTATATGATCATTTTGTTGTTTAATTAAAGCCATATGATCAAGAATAGCATTAACATCAATATCTCTACATCTAGTGCAAATAGAAACATGCTCAACATTAGATGTAGAGGGTTTGCAAGATTTAAGTTCTACAACCTTAGCATGCAACATTTCATTCTTAGTTCTAAGGTCGGAAATGGTAGTATTGCAAACATCAAAATCTCTAGCCTTAGCAATCAAATTTTCATTCTCTAATCTAAGACTAGTAAGAGAAATGTTTAATTCTTCAATCCTAGCAAGCAAATCATCATTATTATTTCTAGGATTGGGAATTGAAACATTACAAACATGAGTATCAACCTTAGCACTTAAAATAGCATTTTCATTTCTAAGGTTGTCAATCATCTCATGACAAGTGCTTAGCTCACTAGATAATTTTTCACATTTCTCAATTTCAAGAGCATAAGCCTTTTTAACCTTAACATGTTTCTTGTTTTCTTTAATTAGACAATCCTCTTGGGAGTCCAAAAGGTCATCCTTTTCATGAATAGCACTAATCAATTCATTTAATTTTTCTTTTTGCTCCATGTTAAGATTGGCAAAGAGAATACGCAAATTATCCTCCTCATCACTAGCATTATCATCACTAGACGATTCATATTTAGTGGAGGAGTTGGATTTAACCTTCTTCTTTTTGCCGTCCTTTGCCATGAGGCACTTGTGGCCGACGTTGGGGAAGAGAAGTCCCTTGGTGACGGCGATGTTGGCGGCGTCCTCGTCGTCGGAGGAGTCGCTTGAGCTCTCGTCGGAGTCCCACTCGCGACAAACATGGGCATCGCCGCCCTTCTTCCTGTAGTACCTCTTCTTCTCCTTTCTTCTCCCCTTCTTGTCGTCGCCTCGGTCACTGTCACTAGACATAGGACATTTAGCAATAAAATGACCGGGCTTACCACATTTGTAGCAAACCTTCTTGGAGCGGGACTTGTAGTCTTTCCCCCTCCTTTGTTTGAGGATTTGGCGGAAGCTCTTGATGACGAGCGCCATCTCCTCATTGTCAAGCTTGGAGGCGTCTATTGGTTGTCGACTTGGTGTAGACTCCTCCTTCTTTTCTTCCGTCGCCTTGAATGCAACGGGATGAGCTTCGGATGAGTCGCCAAGCTCGTTGATTTTCCTCGAGCCTTCTATCATGCACTCAAAACTTACAAAATGCCCGATAACTTCCTCGGGGGTCATTTTAGTATATCTAGGATTACCACGAATCAATTGAACTTGAGTGGGATTTAGAAAAATGAGAGATCTTAAAATAACATTTACCACTTCGTGGTCGTCCCACTTCTTGCTCCCGAGGTTGCGCACTTGGTTTACCAAAGTCTTGAGTCGGTTGTACATGTGTTGTGGCTCCTCCCCTTTGTGAAGCCGGAACCGACCGAGCTCCCCCTCGATCGTTTCCCGCTTGGTGATCTTGGTGAGCTCGTCTCCCTCGTGCGCGGTTTTGAGTACATCCCAAACTTCCTTGGCGTTCTTCAACCCTTGTACTTTGTTATATTCCTCTTTACTTAGTGAGGCGAGGAGAATTGTTGTGGCTTGTGAGTTGAAGTGCTCGATTTGGGCTACCTCATCCTCATCATAGTTCTCATCCCCTACGGATGGTACCTGCGCACCAAACTCAACAACATCCCATATGCTTTTGTGGAGCGAGATTAGATGAAATCGCATTAAATCGCTCCACCTAGCGTAATCTTCACCATCAAAAGTTGGTGGTTTGCCTAGTGGGACGGAAAGTAAAGGTGTATGTTTGGAAATGCGAGGGTAGCGTAGGGGGATCTTACTATACTTCTTGCGCTCTTGGCGCTTAGAAGTGACGGAGGGCGCATCGGAGTCGGAGGTAGAAGTTGATGAAGTGTCGGTCTCGTAGTAGACCACCTTCCTCATCCTCTTGTGCTTGTCGCCTTTCCGATGCGGCTTGTGGGAAGAAGATTTTTCCTTCTTCTCTTTGTGGTGAGAAGAAGATTTCTTCTCCTTCCCTTTGTTGGAGGAGCTCTTCTTCTTCTCCCTCCTTTTGGTGCGGGACTCTTCCGATGAAGTACTTCCTTGGCTTGTAGTGGGCTTTTCGCCGGTCTCCATCTCCTTCTTGGCGTGATCTCCCGACATCACTTCGAGCGGTTAGGCTCTAATGAAGCACCGGGCTCTGATACCAATTGATAGTCGCCTAGAGGGGGGGTGAATAGGGTGAAACTGAAATTTACAAATATAAACACAACTACAAGCCGGGGTTAGCGTTAGTAATAATAAATGAGTCCGCAAGAGAGGGCGCAAAACAAATCCCAAGCGAATAAGCAAGTGAGACACGGAGATTTGTTTTACCGAGGTTGGGTTCTTGCAAACCTACTCCCCGTTGAGGAGGCCACAAAGGCCGGGTCTCTTTCAACCCTTCCCTCTCTCAAACGGTCCCTCGGACCGAGTGAGCTTCTCTTCTCTAATCAAAGCCGGGAACAAAACTTCCCCGCAAGGGCCACCACACAATTGGTGCCTCTTGCCTTGATTACAATGGAGTTGTGATCTCAAGAACAAGTGAGAAAGAAAAGAAGCAATCCAAGCGCAAGAGCTCAAATGAACACGGCAAATCACTCTCACTAGTCACTAGGGTTTTGTGTGGAATTTGAGAGGATTTGATCTCTTTGAATGTGTCTAGAATTGAATGCCTAGCTCTTGTAAGTGGTTGAGAAGTGGAAAACTTGGATACCATGAATGGAGGGGTGGTTGGGGTATTTATAGCCCCAACCACCAAACTTGACCGTTGGCTGGAGGCGTCTGCGCGATGGCGCACCGGACAGTCCGGTGCACACCGGACAGTCCGGTGCCCCTGCCACGTCATCACTGCCGTTGGATTCTGACCGTTGGAGCTCCTGACATGTGGGCCCGCCTGGGTGTCCGGTGCACACCGGACAGGTACTGTTTGATGTCCGGTGTGCCAGCATGGGCGATTCTGACTTCTGCGCGCGCAGACGGCGCATTGAATGCGCGGCAGAGAGCCGTTGGCGCGGAGACGACCGTTGTCCCGGAGTTGCACCGGACAGTCCGGTGTACACCGGACAGTCCGGTGAATTATAGCGGACGAGCCGTTGGCTTTTCCCGAAGCTGGCGAGTTCCTGAGGCCGACCTCCTTTGGCGCACCGGACACTGTCCGGTGTACACCGGACAGTCCGGTGAATTTTAGCCGAGTCGCCCCTGGAATTCCCGAAGGTGAAGAGTTTGAGTCTGAGTCCCCTGGTGCACCGGACAGGTACTGTGCACTGTCCGGTGGCACACCGGACAGTCCGGTGCGCCAGACCAGGGGTGCCTTCGGTTGCCCCTTTGCTCCTTTATTGAATCCAAAACTTGGTCTTTTTATTGGCTGAGTGTGAACCTTTTACACCTGTATAATCTATACACTTGGGCAAACTAGTTAGTCCAAAGATTTGTGTTGGGCAATTCAACCACCAAAATTATTTAGGAACTAGGTGTAAGCCTAATTCCCTTTCAAAACCCTTCTACGGCTTTGGGAGCAAACTTAGAATTTCTACCCTTCTTCACTAGAATGTAGCATTTACTCCCAAATACACGAAAATATGATACATTAGGTTTGTTACCGGTTAGCAGCTCATATGACGTCTTCTTGAGGAGGCAGTGAAGGTAGACCCTGTTGATGGCGTGGCAAGCCGTTTTCACGGCTTCCGACCAAAAGCACTCGGGGGTCTTGAATTCTCCAAGCATAGTCCTCGCCATATCTATGAGTGTCCTGTTCTTCCTCTCTACCACACCATTTTGCTGAGGTGTGTAAGGAGCGGAGAACTCGTGCTTGATCCCCTCCTCCTCAAGGAACTCCTCCACTTGAAGATTCTTGAATTCGGACCCGTTGTCGCTCCTTATCTTCTTTACCTTGAGCTCAAACTCATTTTGAGCTCTCCTTAGGAAGCGCTTGAGGGTCCCTTGGGTTTCAGACTTATCCTGCAAAAAGAACACCCAAGTGAAGCGGGAAAAGTCATCAACAATAACTAGACCATACTTACTTCCTCCTATGCTCAGATAGGCGACGGGTCCGAAGAGGTCCATATGCATCAGCTCCAGAGGTCTTGACGTGGTCATCACATTCTTGCTGTGATGTGCTCCTCCCACTTGTTTACCTGCTTGACAAGCTGCACAAGGTCTATCTTTTTCGAAATGAACATTGGTTAGACCTATCACGTGTTCTCCCTTTAGAAGTTTGTGGAGGTTCTTCATCCCCACATGTGCTAGGCGGCGATGCCACAACCAGCCCATGCAAGTCTTAGCCATTAAGCATGCATCTAGACCGGCCTCTTCTTTTGCAAAATCAACTAAGTAAAGTTTGCCGTCTAGTACACCCTTAAAAGCTAGTGAACCATCACATCTTCTAAAGACAGACACATCTACATTTGTAAATAGACAGTTATATCCCATATTGCATAATTGACTAACAGATAGCAAATTATATCCAAGAGACTCTACTAAAAACACATTAGAGATAGAGTGCTCATTTGAGATTGCAATTTTACCTAACCCTTTTACCTTGCCTTGATTCCCATCACCGAATATTATTGAATCTTGGGAATCTTTATTCTTGACGTAGGAGGTGAACATCTTCTTCTCCCCCGTCATATGGTTTGTGCATCCGCTGTCGATAATCCAGCTTGAACCCCCGGATGCATAAACCTGCAAGGCAAATTTAGGCTTGGGTCTTAGGTACCCAACTCATGTTGGGTCCTGCAAGGTTAGCACAAATATCCTTAGGGACCCAAATGCAAGTTTTGTCTCCCTTGCATCTTGCCCCTAATTTTCTAGCAACTATCTTCCTATCCTTTCTATAAATAGCAAATGAAGCATTTAAAGCATGATATATTGTAGAAGGTTCATTAACTTTCCTAGGAACATTAACAACATTTCTCCTAGACATATTATGAACATCATTTCTCCTACCAACATTTCTATCATGCACATAAGAAGAACTAGTAGCAAACATGGCATGAGAATCAAAGGCATTATATGCATTACAACTCCTATAACCATTTCTAGATTGTCTCCTATCATAGTACATAAAGGCATGGTTCTTTTGCACACTACTAGCCATAGGGGCCTTCCCTTTCTCCTTGGCGGAGATGGGAGCCTTATGGCTTGTCAAGTTCTTGGCTTCCCTCTTGTAGCCAAGTCCATCCTTAATTGAGGGATGTCTACCAATCGTGTAGGCATCCCTTGCAAATTTTAGCTTGTCAAATTCATTCTTGCTAGTTTTAAGTTGGGCATTAAGACTAGCTAATTCCTCATTTAATTTGGAAATTGAAACTAAATGATCACTACAAGCATCAATGTCAAAATCTTTACACCTATTACAAGTTTCAACAATTTCTACACACGAATTAGATTTATTAGCTACTTCTAGTTTAGCATGTAAATCATCATTAAAACTTTTTAACGTAGCAATAGTTTCATGACAAGAAGATAATTCACTAGAGAGCATTTCATTCCTCTTAATTTCTAGAGCAAGAGATTTCTGTGCTTCTACAAATTTATCATGTTCTTCATACAACAAATCCTCTTGTTTTTCTAAAAGCATATTCTTGTCATTCAAGGCATCAATTAATTCATTAATTTTTTCTACCTTGGTTCTATCTAATCCCTTGAATAAGCATGAGTAATCTATCTCATCATCATCACTAGACTCATCCTCACTTGAAGAAGCATAAGTACTAGTATGAGTGCTTACTTTCTTCTCTCTTGCCATGAGGCAAGTGTGACGCTCGTTGGGGAAGAGGAATGACTTGTTGAAGGCGGTGGCGGCGAGTCCTTCATTGTTAGAGTCGGAGGAGGAACAATCCGAATCCCACTCCTTTCCGATATGTGCCTCGCCCTTGGCCTTCTTGTAATGCTTCTTCTTCTCCCTCTTGTTCCCTTGGTCCTGATCACTATCATTGTCGGGACAGTTAGCGATAAAATGACCAAGCTTACCGCATTTGAAGCATGAGCGCTTCCCCTTGGCTTTGGTCTTGCTTGGCTGCCCCTTGCGACCTTTAAGCGCCGTCTTGAAGCGCTTAATGATGAGGGCCATCTCCTCATCATTGAGCCCGGCCGCCTCAACTTGCGCCACCTTGCTTGGTAGCGCCTCCTTGCTCCTTGTTGCCTTGAGAGCAATGGGTTGAGGCTCATGAATAGGACCGTTCAACGCGTCGTCCACGTATCTTGCCTCCTTGATCATCATTCGCCCGCTTACAAACTTCCCAAGAACTTCTTCGGGCGACATCTTGGTGTACCTGGGATTTTCACGTATATTGTTCACCAAATGAGGATCAAGAACGGTAAATGACCTTAGCATTAGGCGGACGACGTCGTGGTCCGTCCATCGCGTGCTCCCGTAGCTCCTTATTTTGTTGATGAGGGTCTTGAGCCGGTTGTATGTTTGGGTTGGCTCCTCGCCCCTTATCATCGCGAACCGTCCAAGCTCGCCCTCCACCAACTCCATTTTGGTGAGCAAGGTGACGTCGTTCCCCTCATGAGAGATCTTGAGGGTGTCCCAGATCTGCTTGGCATTGTCCAAGCCGCTCACCTTGTGATACTCGTCCCTGCACAAAGAGGCTAGCAACACAGTAGTAGCTTGTGCATTTTTATGAATCTGTTCATTAATAAACACAGGGCTATCCGAGCTATCAAATTTCATTCCACTTTCCACAATCTCCCAAATGCTTGGATGGAGAGAAAACAGGTGAGTACGCATTTTGTGGCTCCAAAATCCGTAGTCCTCTCCATCAAAGTGAGAGGGCTTGCCAAGTGGAATGGAGAGCAATTGAGCATTTGAGCTATGCGGGATGCGCGAATAATCGAAAGAAAAGTTTGAGTTAACCGTCTTTCGTCTATCGTAGTCGTCGTCGTCCTTTTGGGAGGAGGAAGATTCGTCGCTGTCGTAGTAGACAATTTCCTTGATGCGCCTTGTCTTCTTCTTCCTCCCGTCTTTTCTTTTGTGGCCCGAGCCTGAGTCGGTGGGCCTGTCATCATTGGGCTCGTTGACGAAGGACTCCTTCTCCTTGTCGTTGATCACCATCCCCTTGCCTTTAGGATCCATCTCTTCGGGCGGTTAGTCCCTTTCTTGAAGAGAACGGCTCCGATACCAATTGAGAGAACCTAGAGGGGGGTGAATAGGTGATCCTGTAGAACTTCAAAAACTTAAGCCACAAAACTTGGTTAATTGTTAGCACAGTAATTTGCCAAGTGGCTAGAGAAGGATCTCAACACAACACAATAACCAAGAGATATCAATCACAGAGATGGCACAGTGGTTATCCCGTGGTTCGGCCAAGACCAACGCTTGCCTACTCCACGTTGTGGCGTCCCAACGGACGAGGGTTGCAATCAACCCCTCTCAAGCGGTCCAAAGACCAACTTGAATACCACGGTGTTGCTTTGCTTTTCTTAATCCCGCTTGCGAGGAATCTCCACAGCTTGGAGCCTCTCGCCCTTACAAGAGATGTTCACAAAGAATCACGGAGCAAGGGAGGGATTAGCAACTCACACACGACGCAAAGATCACAGCGAATACGCACACACAAAAACCAGACTTGAGCTCAAGAGACTAGCACACTAGAACGGAGCTCAAATCACTAGAATGTCGAACAAGTGCGCAAGAATGAAGTGTGAGTGATCAATAATGCTCAAAGGATGCTTGGTGTTTTCCTCCATGCGCCTAGGGGTCTCTTTTATAGCCCCAAGGCAGCTAGGAGCCGTTGAGCACAAATCTGGAAAGCCATTCTTGCCTTCTGTCGTCGGGGGCACCGGACAGTCCGGTGCACACCGGACACTGTCCGGTGCCCGATTTCCTTCCTTAAATAGCAAAGCCGACCGTTGGCGGCCTAAGAGCCGTTGGCGCACCGGACATGTCCGGTGCACACCGGACAGTCCGGTGCCATCTTCTAGCCGTTGGCTCGGCCACGTGTCCCGCGCAGATTGCGCGGCCAACCGTTGGCCCGGCCGACCGTTGGCTCACCGGACAGTCCGGTGCACACCGGACAGTCCGGTGAATTTTAGCCGTACGTCGCCGGTGAATTCCCGAGAGCGGCCAGTTCGCTCGAGCCAGCCTGGCGCACCGGACACTGTCCGGTGCACCACCGGACAGTCCGGTGCTCCCAGACTCAGCAGATTCTTGGCTGCTCGAGCCAAGACATTTTCAATTGGATTTTTCCTGTTTCCAGCACTTAGACACAATACATTAGTCCATAAAACAATGTACTAAGTCTGAGAAACATACCTTTATCCTTGATTTGTACTTTGTCCACCTTTTTACACTTAGGCACTTGTGTTGGACACTAAATCACCAAAACACTTAGGAATGGCCCAAGGGCACATTTCCCTTTCACTTACACCTTTTCCTAATTGATTTTGGTGGTTGAATTGCCCAACACAAATAATTGAACTAACTAGTTTGCTCTAGATTATAAGTTTTACAGGTGCCAAAGGTTCACAACAAACCAATAAAAAGACCAAGAAAGGGTTCAAACAAAGAGAGCAAAAGACAACCGAAGTGTGCCCTGGTCTGGCGCACCGGACTGTCCGGTGCACCACCGGACAGTGTCCGGTGCACCAGGGAATTCCAGTCTGAACTCGCCACCTTCGGGAATTCTGGGAGCCGCTCCGCTATAATTCACCGGACAGTCTGGTGTAGCACCGGACTGTCTGGTGCACCAGCGGAGTAACGGCTACACAACGTCAACGGTCGTCTACAACAGCAGTTAATGTGCTACAGTGCGCGCAGAAGTCAGAGCAGAGCCAGAAGGCGCACGGACAGTGAACCGTGACTGTCCGGTGCACCACCGAACTGTTCGGTGGCCCAGATGTCAGAAGCTCCAACGGTCAGAATCCAACGGACGGGTGACGTGGCTGGCGCACCGGACTGTCCGGTGCGCCATGCGACAGCAGCCTCAACCAACGGCTCCTTTGGTGGTTGGGGCTATAAATACCCCCAACCACCCACCATTCATTGCATCCAAGTTTTCAGCCTTCACACCTCATACAAGAGCTATAGCATTCAATACAAGACACAAACAAGAGATCAAATCCTCTCCCAAGTCCAAAGAAAATTCCA
Organism: Zea mays; assembly: GCF_902167145.1. Lineage (NCBI taxonomy): Eukaryota > Viridiplantae > Streptophyta > Magnoliopsida > Poales > Poaceae > Zea > Zea mays. The sequence continues at coordinate 39,439,021 of NC_050099.1, read as the reverse complement.
ATCAAATAGTGACTAGTGAGAGAGAGATACTTGTGTTCATTTGAGCTCTTGCGCTTGGATTGCTTTTTTCTTCATTCTTTCTTGATTCCAACTCAATTGTAACCGAGGCAAGAGACACCAGTTGTGTGGTGGTCCTTGTGGGGACATAGTGTCCCGTTTGATTGAGAAGAGAAGCTCACTCGGTCTAAGTGACCGTTTGAGAGAGGGAAAGGGTTGAAAGAGACCCGGTCTTTGTGACCACCTCAACGAGGAGTAGGTTTGCAAGAACCGAACCTCGGTAAAACAAATCACCGTGTCTCACTCTTCATTTGCTCGTGATTTATTTTCGCCCTCTCTTTCGGACTCGTTTATATTTCTAACGCTAACCTCGGCTTGTAATTGTGCTTAAAGTTTGTAAATTTCAGATTCGCCCTATTCACCCCCATCTAGGCGACTTTCAGTAACCAGTTCAATGCACACCATACCTCGATCCAGTGCACCAAGCCACTGTAGCCCAAAACAACCTCTCTGCGTACTGAGTTCGGTGCCTACTCATCAACCAAACTTAGTCTAGTTTTGGGCACAACTTCTTTGTCTTCACTTGACTCATCTCTTGGGCACTTGCATGACTTAGACATATGTTTCTTAAGTTATTCCAAACATTCTAAGTCATCTCATAGGCTTCGACTTATCCTCTAAGTTGCTTGACCTTCACATTTGCTTAGTCTCTCGAAGCTCTTTCCTTACGTGTCTTCACCCTATCAAATTGCCTCCAAGTCACATCATACTGAAAACCAACTTAATCAGTGCCCATCCATCTCTTACCATTTTCACTTCATGATAGATCATTCATCCTTGTATGACTTCTCTTGAGCTTGACTATTTCTTCAACTAAATGCAAGTACTTGCTTCTTCTATCTTAAGCAATCCTTGTATATGAGATATCCCATATCAAATCTTGTCTCTTAATTATTTTCAATCATGATTGCTTCATTTATAGTGAAACACTTAGCAAACTCATCAATCCTATTTCAGGCATGTTTGATTTCCTACATAAAGCGCAAGAATTTGCTTAACCTTAGTCGCTTGAATTAAATAACTAAGTATAAATATAAAAGTTGTGTACGTTGTTGCGCTTAAGTAGCAAACCAAACAGCCCCCTAAATACATTATCATTTAAATCATCAAAACCTATTGAAAGACTAGACACTTGCGTGCTAATCCAAACGCGCGGGTGAAGGATCCAAACGCGCGGGGCAGGCGGGGTTGCATGTGAATCCAAACGCGGGACAGTCTTTCTTGCAACGCGTGGGTGAAGAAGGAGCGACGCACGACTGCTGCTTTATTTTTAGTAAAGATTTGCATGCATTCCCGGTGCGCCCCTACCCATCGTTCCCTGCACGGCTGCACTCATCGTCCTCCCGAGCGAGCCCCGAGCCCCGGCCCCGCCGCCCATGTCGCGTGAGGCGCCGCCCGGTCCGCAACTGCTTGCGGAGGTCACCGTCAACAAGAGCATCTTCTGCTTCCCGCTCAACGACTCAGTCGCCACCTCCTCTGGCGTCTTCGCCGGCGACGACCCGCTCAAGTTCTACTTCCCGCTCCTCCTCTACCATGTCTGCGCCGTCTTCGCGCTCTCCCGCGCCGTGCACGCCCTGCTCGGCCGCGCCAACGTGCCCCTCGTCATCTCCCAGATCGTGGCCGGCGCGCTGCTCGGCCCGTCGCTCCTGGGCCGGGTGCTCCCGAACGCCAGCGCGCCCTTCGCGACGCCGGAGGGGTGGCTGCAGCTCAACACGGTCGGCGCGTACGCCTTCACACTGCAGATCTTTGTTATCGGCGTGAAGACGGACCTGGGGATGATCGTCAAGTCCGGGAAGAAGGCCGTGGCCATCGCCTTCTTCGGCGCCATCGGGCCGCACATGGCCATGTACGCCGCCGCCGCCGCGCTCGGGGCGCGCGTGCCGGCGCCGTGGAAGGCCAACTTCATGCTCACCAACCTCAACGTGTGGTGGTCGCTCTCGGCCTTCATCGTCGTCTGCTCCACGCTGGGCGACCTCAACCTCCTCTCCTCCAAGCTGGGGCGCCTCGCTATGTCCGCGGCGCTCATCGGCGACTTCGCCAACACCATCTTTGTCGCGGGCATCACGTCCTACCTCCTCGCGTCCAGCCCCTTGGAGAGGGTCCAGCGGATCGGCTTCCTGTCGCTCGTCATCTTCGCCATCTTCATAGGCTTCCTGACCTACGTGGCGCGCCCGGCCATCCTGCGCCTCATGCGCGACGTCCCCGAGGGAGGCCTCCTCTCCGAGGCGCGCCTCGTCGCCGTGCTGCTCATCACCATCGTCTGCAGCTTCGCCAGCGAGGTCCTGGGCCTGCACGCCACCTACGGGCCCTTCATGCTGGGTCTCATGCTCCCCGGCGGCGCCCCGCTCGGGGTCACCCTCGAGGAGCGCCTCGACCGCCTCGTCGCCGGGGTGCTCATGCCGCTGCTCTTCGCGCAGGGCGGCCTCAGGCTGGACGTCTTCAAGATCACCGACGCCTCCACGTGCCTCCTCCTCGAGATCTTCCTCCTCGTCGGCGTCGCCGCCAAGCAGGCGGCCTGCATGCTGCCCTGCATCTACTGCGGGATGTCGCCCCGGGAGGCCTTCATCGTCGGCCTCATGATGAACTTCAAGGGCATCACCGAGGTCGCCTACGCCTCGGCGTTCGTGGACTCGGACATCTTCGACGAGCAGGTGTACGCCGCCTTCATGCTCAACATCCTGCTGCTGGGCGCCGCCACGTCGTCGCTGGTCAAGCACCTGTACCACCCGGAGGAGAAGTACGTGGCGTACCGGCGGCGCACGGTGCAGCACAAGAAGCTGGGCGACGAGCTGCGGATGCTGGCGTGCGTGCACTCGCAGGCGGACGTGGCGCCCATGCTGGCGCTGCTGGACGCCGCCAGCCCGTCGCCCGTGTCGCCCGTCTCCGTCTACCTCCTCCACCTCACGCCGCTCGTGGGGCTCACCAGCTCCGTGCTCCGCGCCTTCAAGTACGGCGACCGGAACTGCGTGCCGTCTGGGGGCACCGACTCGGGGCGCATCGTCAACGCCTTCCAGTACTTCGTGCAGCAGCGGCCCGTGGGGTCCGCGTCGCTGCTCCCCTACGTCTGCATCGCGCCCTACGCCACCATGCACGACGACGTCTGCGCCGTGGCGCTCGAGAAGCGCGCCATGCTCATCGTCGTGCCCTTCCACCAGCGCCTCGCCATCGACGGCTCCGTCGAGAACACGACGGCCAGCGCCGGCTCCGTCCAGGCCGCCAACGTCAACGTGCTCCACTACTCCCCCTGCTCCGTCGCCATCCTCGTCGACCGGGGCAGCCTCTCCGTCGCATCGTCCGCCGTGGCCGGGGGCCCCGCGGCCACAGCCGACGCCGACGGCTTCCCTCACCGCGTCGCGCTCTACTTCCTCGGCGGGCCGGACGACCGGGAGGCGCTCGCGCTCGCCACGCACATGGCCGAGGACGCGCCCATCGGCCTCACCGTCTTCCGGTTCCTGCCGCCGCCGGAGTGGCGCAAGGGCGGCGACCCCGAGGAGGACCGGCTCGACGAGGAGGCGCTGCAGGAGTACGTCCGCCGTTGGGTCGACGGCCACCGCGTCGCCTACAGCGAGAACCTGGTCTGTAGCTCCGACGAGATGGTGGACACCATCCGGAAGTCTAGCCCGGCGTCGGACCTGCTGATCGTCGGCCGGCGAGCGGACGGCCCCAAGTCACCGCTAACGGTCGGCATATCGGACTGGAGCGAGCACCTGGAGCTCGGCGTCCTCGGGGACCTGCTCACGTCCACGGATTTCGGATGCCGGGTCTCAACGTTGGTGGTGCAACAGCAGACCAGGGCAGCCGCCGGTGAGATCAGCCGGTCGCCGGAGAAGAACGCGGCGAAGCCACCTGAATCTGACGGCCACGTTTGATGACACAACTATATATACGTATATATGCACCTTTGTTTGTTTAGCTGCTGCTATCTAGATGTAACCGTAATGAATGTACTTTGCATAGCTTATTGGCAGCTAGAATGAGAAAAACTACAAGCATACAGACCCTGAGGCTCACAGTTTATTCATGAAGGTTTAACAGGCTACATCACCAACACGTGATGGGTAAGATCAGGATGGTTCATTTTCTTCAGATTTCACCAAAAACCAGTAAATTTCCCAAGAAATAATCCTCCCTATCCAAACAGATTTTAGTTGCATCTCAGGCAGCACTAAACTACAGTGATTGGAGTACTCGGATAGAGCTGCTGAAACTAAGGAAAGCTCTCGACTATTAAAACTGTCTCAAGTTACAGTAGTTTTTCAAAAGCTGAGTTTGGGTTTCAACATTTTTCTGCATAATAGTGCAAGTCACCGGTACTGAGCACTGTGATCCAGCATATGCCACAGAGGAACTCATGTGCGGGGTGCACGGCCCATGGAAGAGCCATTCTGAAAATTCGTGCCACGGTATAGTTCTGGGGCTGGAAGTGCAGGCATTTGATTCACATCTCGGAAGTCAGAGCGAACATTTCCTGCATAATTTGCAACTGAGTAAGATCTCAAAACTCTAGGAACCAAGCTTGAATATGTAAATCAGGCTACCACCACAAATTATTAGCAAGCGGCACGCAAGAGAGTGTGACTAACAGATCTTGAAAGCCAACTGAAGGCATACACTAAGAGCTAGTTTGACAACTCCAATTTTCCTTGGAAAAATGAACTAATTTCCCTTATGCCCCGTTTGGATCATTGGAACTGAATTCCATTCTAATAATAGTAATTTTGGCATATATCAATTAAGCTAATTCGGTTTTAAGCAAAATATATTTGTATACTATTATTAGCAAGATGTCGGAGATATTTATATGCTACATTTTTAAGCTAGAGGAGTGAGACGAAGAGTGTCACGTAAGTTACAGAGTAGAAACAAATTATACTAATGTATAAAATCATTTCTCATCCTCCACCCCATAAATTTGATATAGGACTATATCCGAACTTTGGAAAGTGGTGGAATGTCAAATTCCAAACTAAATAAGTTACTTTATCGAGTGAATTCCAATTCCTCTAAAATGAAGGGATCCAAACGCCCCGTTAGGAAAATGGGAACTAACTTTTGGAAAAACGAGATTGTCAAACTAGCCCTAAAACACAACATGTATTTCTACATTTGTGCTGCTGACTGCAGGGGGTTTTTTTCATGGTCTTGTTAGCGTGGTTAACTGTTATGCCACATATACTTTATACTCTGTAGTGTGTTAAAATGCATGCCTAGGAGTGGGTGCATGCAGCCATACATACAGCGCTTTATCTTTTTTGTCAAAAATGTCAATAACCCAAAGATCTTGTCCACAACAGAACTTCATATGTGATTATACAGTTCGAAAAAATTACCTTTACCACAGGATATCTAAACCACTACACAATTCAATATTCATACCCCATCTACAGTAGCTGATATTGCTCTAGGGATTGAATTACTGTCGTGAAGCATTTGCGTAAAGAACTCAAGATACCATCGCTAGTACAAAGAAAGAAATATTATGGTCAATCCCTTGATTTCATAAAAAGAAATCTGCCTCTATACCATCCTTCTCTTCTCTATGATTGGGCAAAAAGGAAATGTTTTGAGTGCATGCACGCATGAGAGAGAGAGAGAGAGAGAGGGGAGGCGGCGCTATAGGCTATACCATTGCCAAGCATGTTCATTCTAGGATCCCAGCCAGGCATATTCTCCCTGGTATTTCTTTGCCATGATTCCTCAAATCCACCAAGCTCATCTGAATGGAAAAGGGAAAACAGCATCAGAATCGGTTTAGAAGGTGGAAGGAAAACAATAAGTCACCAGGAATGAAAAAAAAAACTAAACCTTCATTCAAGTTGTGTAAAGTTTGAAGGGTGTTCACACGCCCATCAGAATTAAGATTTCTTGTTAACGAGTGACCCTGCAGCGTGCCAACCCCAGATAGTAAGTAGCTCCAATCACAACATCAGTGCGATTGGATGAGAGAAAGCAAGAGATCTGCAAGGAATATCAATACCTTAATGCCAATGCCACGTGAAATCCTGTGAGTGGCTTTACCAGTAGTTGTGTCAGCCTCTTTATTTTCTTCCAGCGTAAACTAGTGCATTAACAAATATGATCACCATTACACATTTGGATCCTACAAATATACAGATGAAAAAAATAGCATTCATGAGATATACTTACTCCATCTGCACCAGTCCTCCTAGTTGTTGAAGATGTATAACATGCTCCATTTGGACCACCATATGTAACAGTTGAACTCTGAAACATAAATGTCTGAGGCTGTGGACGTGATGTGTTAACTCTGCTGAACTCCCTCCCAAATTGTCCATGCTTAGGTCTTTTATTATCTGCTAAAAAATGTGTATGCATTAGTAGCCTCCACTTGTAATGTGAATTCTTTACACCATACACTGAGAGGATATTCTAAAAATATACTCTGCTAAACAGAATAAAATAGCATGTTAGCCTGTCACCGTAAATGTAAATTCAAATGATTGCTTAATGCAAACATGAACAATGAATAGTAAGATGCCCAATAGGATACATGAACTGACCTTCTTCATCATCTGGGTCCTCCACATATGGCTCTTTGCTTTCCCTTTGATGCTTCCTAAAGTTACCATTCTTCTTCTCGCCTTCTTCATCATCATCTACATCATCCTCATCATCTGAAGATAACTCCTTGATAATTGGCCCTTTAGGCCTGCTTGGTTCAGGGGCCTGCTGAATGAAACCACTGCCATTGCTGATACCTTGACCGAGATGTGTCTGGCTTCCAAACATGCCTCCATTGAGATTGCCATGGGGCGCAAACATACTTGGTCCAAGCAAGCTAGGTTGCACCATGCTGCCGAAGGGGTTCATGAAGCTAGGTTGCATCATGCCGCTGAAAGGGGCTGAGAAACTAGTCTGCATCATGCTACCAAAGGGGTTTGTGAAGAAAGGGTCGTCAAAGGGATTTGCGCCACCAAAAAAACCAGGCATAAGGCTCCCTGGTTGTCCAAAGCCACCGGAACCACCAGAAGGGTCCCCGAAACCGAATAAGCCCTGCCTCCCACCTCTTCCCCCTTGCATCTTCTGTTACAGCACCTTACCTAATACAGGCAACATGTGTTAAACAATCGTGTGTCGTGTAGACAGTAAGATAACAGTCGCATAACTCCAGCCTGAGCTCCAGCTCAAAAATCATCAATTCACATGGACAAGTGGCAGCATGGTCCAAATAGGTAAATATATAGCAAACCATAGTGTTAATAACTGAAAATTGCAACATCACACAATCAACTGGAGTCCAGATACTCCTTGTCCCAAGACCAACCTTCATGAATTAGGGGATGAAACATGGCGCCCAAAAACTCATTGGCAGCAATGACATTAACTCTACAATATCATATCTGCAGTAAACCAGTGCTGGAAGAGTGGCAGCTATCCATTTCGAGGAAGCAGACCTACAGCCGGAGGCGGAGCTTAATTAAGAGCAAGCTGCCCAACGTAATTTTCACTGTCTATCTATACGGTAATTTTTGGTACTGTTTATCAATGTTTAGTGATCAATTACTTAGGCTTTCTTCCCCACCACCAAAATGCCCATACAGCAGCTAAGCTAGACAGGCGAAACTATCCCTCCCTCGTCAACCCAGTGCCGGTGAAACGCAGAGCAGAGAACACATGACTTCGTACGCATCCAACATCGCCTTCGGACACCCTACGACCACGCATAAATAAAGTAATTCCCCCGACATGCGCTAGTAGTCTACTACCAGTGCCATCACCCAGACATCATAGGAAATCACACAGTATGTGCCTCGGGCATCAGACGACAAGCAGATACCATGACAAACCTCTGCTTTCCGCAAGGACAGCACTAGCCGTACGCAGTTGGTTTTCTCTACCCGAAAAAAAACAAAATCGAAATGATCACAGAGCCAGAGAAGCGGACGGACCCAGCGTCGCTCGGCACGTCGGACTCGAAACGGACGATCCCTCACTACAGAAAAACGTCGCGCAGATCACCGAGACTTGCACGAACAAGCAACCGAAATCATGGGGCAAATCGCATAGACGGGGCCGGGGAAATCAAAGAGACAGACCTGAAATCTCTGGGGCGCGCGAAGGGATCCGTCCGATCGGACCAGACGGTAGCTCTCAAGGTCTGGGGAATGGCGAACGCGAGCAAGGCAGCGGTTGGGCGAGGCAAAGGTGTGCCCGTGTGGAGCAGCGGTGGAGGTGGAGCCGTGGAGGCGGAGATGAAGGAACCGGAAGGGAGAGTTCCAGAAGGCTAGAAGTGGGCGCCGGCCCATTGAGCCCCAGTTATGCTAGACCCGCATGTATTGGCCCACACTTTGTGGATCAGGTTACTTACATTCACGGCTAAGCCCATGCGGCCCGGTTCTTCTTCTGGTTTCCACTGTTGCGACTGTTGAGAACTACGTTACCACGGATCACCAGATCCGCTCCCTTCTCTCCCGCCAGCAGTAGAGGCGCAAGAAGATGTAGAGAACCCGTCTCCCTTCCCATAAGCACGACAGAGGAAACACACGAGACACTGGATATATGGTTGGGCCTCTGGCCTCTTTCTGATCTCTGTATTATGAGGGGGTGTACAGGTTCCTTATATAGAGATGTGAGACCCATCAGGGGCAAAGTCGGTATTTGCCCACATAACCCTAACTAGGGTTACTTAACACTCCCCCTTGGACGAATACCGCGACCAACACATGCCTCGTTAAAACTCCGAAAAACCCAGTGGAAAAAATGTGGAGAAAGAGTGCATGGTGATACAAATTGCATTTGCACTTTGTTGCCTCGTTAAAAACCTCATGTGAGAAACTTCAAGAAAACTCACCAAGGGAAAAAGAGTACAACAACTGTCACCGGGACAGATTTCGATCATTTGGGATCTAGATTCTATCGAATCTTCTACAAGGGCTAACTTTAGAAATATGCTCCCCCTGATCCTTGCAAAACCATATCAATAAGGCAAAACATCTTCTTCTAGAAGTATATGCACATAAAGATTTAGCAAACGGATTGCATATCCTTGCAAGGACTATTTCAGGAACTTTACCTCTACTCACTTCTAGGATATACGAGGTAAGTGCACGTATCAATATAAATAAGCCACTTTGATTGATGGTGTTCGATCGACTAGATCTATATATATGATAGAAAGTTCCATAAAGGTTCACATATTGATCATCAAGCTCACGCCTTCAGGGCATAGAATATGACAATTATTGTCTCACGGTTGTGATCAATATAAGCATTCGCTCCCCCTGACGATGACATCTGTTAAAGTCGTTATCCCTCATAATTCAAGCATATTCTTCAAGATATATATCTCATTGTTCATCTGGAATAACGAGAATGGATGAGGTTGGGGTGCTATCATTTTCTATCTTACACCACAATTTATACATAGTTGTGCAAAGCCAATAACATGTCCTTCAATAGGACTTAGGGGATAATATAGTTGCAATAGTACATATTCTAAATATGACACATCGCTCGAGGCGTTCATCCATTGCAACATCTATGATGGTGTCACAAAAGTCCATCTAAGATCGTAATCCATGAGGGATTTTTCATCGATCAGATACATCGTTATAGTCTGTCATTCTGGCACAATGGGGATATTTTGCCAGTAACACCTAAACCTTATAAGTTTCTGCCATCAGGGCTTTAGAGGATACCGTAATTCCACATCTAGTAGAAATTACCATGAGTAAAACTCATGGAATGCACATGTGCTTATTCGATGAACTTCAAGTCCTTTGGTACCTCATCTTATTCCTTTTCGGGTCTGTATGGGTCTTTATCCCTTTATAGGGATTATCAAACTTTGGTGTTCAACACAGACTTTGTTTCTTCTGGATAGGTTCCATCTGAGAACGATAGTCTCAACTAGGAGATATTCTCCCTACATAGGAGAGTGATCATTCATCAGGAATGTATTATTCGGTATGAGATTTATATGTTGCATATTTATAATTCAAATATATGAGTCCTCCTAGGATCTCATGACGGATCTTTAGAATCCTATTAACTGCATATTTTAATTCATGCCATTTGCCAGATATATTATATAGCGGAATAGTGTTTATTCAACACATACGTGGGATGGGTCTCTCACAAGACCACTTGAACCATCGCATGCCCCACACATTATTTCAATAGTGCCCATAAATGTCCGAACTTCAAGCTCGCGACTTTCATTTTGCGATTATTGGTTCAACCTCGATTGCATTTATCAATGACCCGATAAGAGAGCTTAAAGCACTCATGCCTAGGACTTTGTTTTGGATCCATTTGCAATCTAGAGGGGCAAGATAGGTGTCGACATATTTGTCTCTCACATTTAATAATGATCTCCGATTCCCAAAATGAAAAATTCATTGTTCTGTATTCCTAGCACAATGATATTGCGCGCATTGCTAGGAATTCCATCATCAAGATGAACCTCTTCGTGAGGCAAATCACCAGCAGGGTGAGTTCATCGGAGGAGAGTTATTTATAGACCACGTGAATCTGCAATCAGAACATATGCTTTGACTAAGGCTAATGGATCATATTCGCAGGCGTCTCCAAGAATAGATCAAATACCAATAAGTCAAATGTGGATATGATATTAATCCCGGGTATATCCACATCTACATCAAGTAGAAGCATTCAAACCAATATGGTTACTCCTCAACGATTTCTGGCAAACTCCTTATACACAAGAGTATACACCGAACGACAGGTTCAGTTTGACTTTTGTGCGTTTAATAGAATATTGAGGCATTACACTATATGGGCATTCCTTCCCCTAATGCCGAGATGTTCTAAAAGCATACAGATAAAATCCCCAACCACAATCATCCAGTTGTGGCCAATGTATGCTATTGTGGTGATTTATTTGGGAAATATTACGCACATTACAGATAGGAGTTTTATGCAGTGAGCTTTGGACTTAGATTAACGTAGTGGCATGAATACTACATATTTGTCCTTCACATGAAGGGTTAGTCTCAACATCCAGCGAGACACGCAACAACAAGTTGCTTCATGGTTACAATTCTGCAAACTTATTGTTATTATTACCAAATGCACAGTCAATCATTAAGATTTAGACTAACATGCACAACACTATTTTATCCATAAGGCTTCTTCAGGGGCTCATGAATACCATTCGTCATTTGGAGCCATTAGTTGACTTCAGATCAACAAGTAAAATGACCATCAGGGTCTAACGCTCACAAATACATTCACTGGTTGCATTGTGCTTTGAGGCACATAGGAAAATGTGTGTTTATATTGGTAGTAAAATGCACGACATCATGCCAATGCTGCCAAGCAGAGACTTTTATATGCAGAGATGTGTAGTCCAGCTCGTTTTATTATTGCCCATGGTTTACCCAATTACTCATATCGTTCTGAAATTGGGTATCGATTTATGCAACATTTTTAGGTATTATAATTTTGAGAGAGAATTTATAACAATAGTTATTAATTTGTGGTATTGTCAGCAGGGCAAACATTTCTCCTCATATTATATACCGAATTGTTCTATATAGCATTATTTCGATCTCTTCATTGTTCAGCAAAAAGAGAAGCTTTGGAATAGAACAGACAAGGCCAAGAATCAATTTTATCTGGGAAAAATCACCATATAACTAGCTTTTGATGAAGCAAATGATGATAACTGCTTGGCAAGAGCGAAACAATACTGGTATCCGCCTAGGATCCATCTTCAACAACAGATAGTACTGCTCTCGTACGAAGAAATTATCAGGAGTAGAGAGGATACAACAGGTCTCTACAAGATCTTCATATTTCTATCACAAATTATCATCACTAGTAGTCTAGTGGTCAAGACATATGGCTCTTCTGGCTCCGAGGACCAAGAATATGTTAATGTCTAATTTAGCTACAAGCTTTGTGGTGATGTGGGATTTCGTAGTTATTTGTCTACTCTTCTCACTTCTGGTAGATCGGAGGTAGATAATGGTAAGCATGCCAAAGGGTAGAATTCAGTGTAGTTCGGCTACATAAACCCTAGGTATGTGTCCATTCAGGACCGACCTTTACCATTTAGTTTACAGTGTATACCAAACTTGTCAAAGGACTATCCCGAGTCAATTCAGTGACTATAAGTATTTACAATTCCGAGAGATGTATGCGACACAAGCATAGAGGTTCTAGATAGAACGAGTAAAGTGGTTCGACGAGAACACACTATGGTTTTCACACCAACATAGTGAAATTTTTTCAGAATAACCTCTCGGTATACTCGCAACATCGTGTTGCTAGCGGTTACATATCCTTTTATCTCATAGTTTGTTTCATGTCATCCAGCGACAAAGAGAGCAATGTGCTAACATCTGGTTGAGCAATGTATGACTGAGATTTCTGATCTTAAATTATTTGGTAAGGTCTTTTTTCTTATTAATATAATCCCAATTTGTGATGTCTTTTATGCCGAAAAGGCTTTCATGCATTATATTATATACCTTCGGGTTACTTCGAGTAAAACTTTATGCACGAGGATAGAGCGGAAAATTAACTTATCTGTGTTTTATAGATATTTCAATTTAATTTCCCAGATTTTCAAGCACTATATAGCTTGATATAGTTGTTATGGCCACTTGGCGATATATAAATATATAACGCCACACAACACAGTTAAATAAAAAATAGAGCCAAACAAAATTGTTTATGAAGGTTGTGCATAATGTGACTTTAGGGGCTTGAACAACCCACCACAATCCATATGACTACAAGCTCTAGCGTCTGGTGTCAACACATGTACGGCCATCAGGGGGCTACGACAACACAACAAGCCTTCATAATAAGCGCAACAGACACAATTATGGCTCGGTAATCGGGGTACACGATAAGTCCATGCAACATGCGCAACAGGCGCAATTGTGGCTCGATGATCACGACAGACGGACAGTGCCTACAGGGCATGCGAAAAATATGTGACTCGGTGATGACGGTCCGACTCAACCGGAGCGGTCCGACAAAACTAGAGTGCGACATAGCAATCACATGACGCAGCCAAGTTCGTATGACACAAATACTGCATCATGTTGCCAGGGCGCAGCCAATGCTCAGCCAATGCCTTAACTCAACCGATTAATAACGTAGTCTGATCGACGTGTCCGAATACCCACTGTACAATTTAATCGCTCGACGTGAGCCTAAAAGCTCAACATAATATAAATATTTAGAGCGATTTAAGTATGTACAGATAGTACAATGTAGCCTTAACATGCATTTTAATGACTTTCTACTGTATATCCAACACGAGAATAGAGCAGAAAGATAATAAGCTTATCATGTGCAAGAAGGCATTTTTCTATGTTTAGGCATGCATTATTCTATTCATTATTTTCGACAGAAGAATAGAATAAAATAAATATACATAACATGCCTACATTTTAAAACGTGCGCACAAACTAATGAATAAATTCATCAAAAAATTATTTAAGTGCAACAATTATAACATGAATTAATGTAGAAATTAATTCTACATAATACGGTCAATCAGTAAAAATCTCTTTTTTTGTTTGTTTTTCTACTTAATTATTCGTGCCAAAGAATAAATAATAGAGATAAAGAAACATGTTTAGCCGCCACTTGCATGCAATGCTAAAGGCGTGACTTTTTCTTAGCCGCATGCATGCAGTGGAGTGCCCTCATCGTGCTCCTTTCTTTTAGCGGCACTACATGCGCATGCAGACTAGATAGCAGAGAAACCAAAGTGCAAGCGAACAACTCGGTCAATGAGGTGCCCACACCATTTGCGGATCGTGGCGCTAGAAACCAGCGGCATAGACGGACCCACCTGGTCGCCATTCTCTGGCTAGCCACACGCATGTGCACATCGCTTTGGCCAGCGTGTTTCTCTTCCGTGTGCGTGTCTTTCTTCCAATTCACAGATACTGGCACGAGCGCATCACCACGACGGCGAGGCAAGATCGTGGCGCATGGGTACAGATCAAGAATAGTAAATATACCGCGCTCGGTTGAACAGAGGAATTGAAGCCTGTCGCGTAGGACAGTTCGGCTAGGCCGGGGACCTGCCGGCGTGGTGGAGAGTCGATGCAGATCAGGTCCGCAGCAACGTCGAGGTAGAGCGTGCTGATAACGTGTTGAGAACTACGTTACCACGGATCACCAGATCCGCTCCCTTCCCTCCCGCCAGCAGTAGAGGCGCAAGAAGACGTAGAGAACTCGTCTCCCTTCCCATAAGCACGACAGAGGAAACACACGAGACAGTGGATATATGGTTCTCGTCTCCCTTCCCATAAGCACGACAGAGGAAACACACGAGACAGTGGATATATGGTTGGTCCTCTGGCCTCTTTCTGATCTCTGTATTATGAGGGGGTGTACAGGTTCCTTATATAGAGATGTGAGACCCCTCAGGGGCAAAGTCGGTATTTGCCCACATAACCCTAACTAGGGTTACTTAACAGCGACTACCTTCGTCCACTCTGAAGGGCTTCACTTTTTCACTTTAAGAATTGTGACTTCAGTTTTTCAGATTCACCACGAAATAGCTTCAACAAATTGATTAAGTGGAGTCTAAGTGTATTTGGCTTGCATATAGACTTCAGCTTCTATCTATACTACTTATTAAGAAGGTAAGAGTAGTCTGTCGTTCTGCCCTCCCGCGTTCTGCCGTTCTGCCCTCTCCTGTTCTGCGCGCAGAAAAAATAAATCAAACCGTGGCTGCTTAGGGATCGAACCTTGGATCTATTGAGCAGAATGCCTAACCTTCCACCATCTAGCCAACATGACTCATGTTGAATTGAGTACAACTTCAACTAAGACGTCTTTTGTGTTTAACCTGCCGTCCACTCTGTATGCTCACTAAGTCTAGAAAAACATTTATAGCTTGGCCCCTGATCTTTCTGGAATTTGGGACGCAGTCCAGGAAATAAAGAAAATAAGGAAAAAGAGTTTAGGAATTGATTTTTAGTTTAAAAATAATTGCAGAAACCCATTTAATTCATGGAAATTTCATATTAAATCTAAATGAGTTCATTCCAATTTCTATAATTCTATAATATTATTTTTTATCACATAATACCTCTGTTTTATCATGAAAACAACAATACAATTGATTTCCTAATTAATCCTATATCAAATACATAGAAACTTTGGAAATTCGTAACTTCCCCATTTTAATTCCAAATTGAACCGTTCCAGTTGTGTTAGTCTCGTATGAATATTTACTACGCAGTAACAACATTGATTATACCATGTTTCATACTTTTATAATTAGATATTTATTTATCCTATGTTAATTGGGTTAATCTATGTCTATTGGATTAATTTATTTAATATATTAATATAGTATTCTAACTTTATGGTTATACGATGTTTGACCATTAGTCTTGCAAACACACACACTTACCTTTTTGTTTAAGCAAAAGCGTATGGTGGTACGTGTTCGATGACTAACGATGTACGAGGGAATTTCTTCTGGTATGTGTGAAACGTGCTCTCCAATAATGAGACCATGCAAATCGTGACATATATCAAAGTCTGCATGATACTGATGGTTGCAATGTAGTGGTGAAACAGATAGATTATAAATAACAAAATTTATGTATGGTCAGAATCACAAATTGATTATGAAACATTTTCTCATAACGGTATAACACATATTTTGTATATAAGTTATCGTAGTATACTGGTATTATATATTCCCGTTGCAACGCACGGACATTCAGCTATGATTGATATAGGCATATAGAAACAGTAATCTCTACTAACTATTAAGAACTTACTGTAGACTGCCCCTGCCTCCCTACGCCCACCCACCCGCACGCCACAAACCTGCAAACCCCGCCGCGACCAAGGCGAACCGTCCTCCCGCCCGCACACCGCAAGCCCGCAAATCCCGCCGCGACCATGGCGAACCGCCCTCCCGCCCGCCCTACCGCCCGCACGCCACAATCCCGCCCGCCCGACGCATGCCGCACGCCCACCTAGCGCGACCCGTGGAACCCTGCAGCCACCCCCGAACCAGCCCAAAGCGAGACCAGAGGGGCACAAGCACCACCGCCTTGATCCCGCCCGCTCCTCCTGAAAGGGAAATGTGCCCTTGGGCCATTTCTAAGTATTTTGGTGGTTGAGTGCAAACACAAGTGCTTAAATGTGAAAATATGCTCATTGATGAACAAAGTGCAAATCACAAGTAAAGGTATGTTTCTAAGCCTTAGTACATTAGTTTTGTGTACTAACATCTTGTCTAAGTGTTAGAAACAGGAGAAAGAAGAAAAGAAAAGAAGTGGAGAGTGGCTGTGTACAGCCAAAGGCTGCTTCGGACTGGGGCACCGGACTGTCCGGTGCGCCAGACCACCACAGAGCAAACCAGCCGCTCTCGGGTTTTTCTCCGGCGACTTCGGCTAAAATTCACCGGACTGTCCGGTGTACACCGGACTGTCCGGTGAGCCAACGGTCGGCCGGGCCAACGGTCGGCCGCGCGATCGGCGCGCGACACGTGGCCGAGCCAACGGTCGGAAGGTACACCGGACTGTCCGGTGTGCACCGGACATGTCCGGTGCGCCAACGGTGCGCAGATCTGACTCTGACAGCAACGGTCGGATGCGCTGTTTAAGGAAACAAATCGGGCACCGGACAGTGTCCGGTGTGCACCGGACTGTCCGGTGCGCCACGAGACAGAAGGCAAAGATGGCCTTCCAGATTTGTTCCCAACGGCTCCTAGCTGCGTTGGGGCTATAAAAGGGACCCCTTGGCGCATGGAGGAGTACACCAAGCATTCCTACAACCTTTCTAAGCACCAAGACATTGATCTAGCGCATTCGATTCATTGTGATAGCATATAGAGCTCTTGTGGAGTTGTGTACTTTTTGAGTTGTGTTGCGAGCTCTTATTGCTGCTTGTGTGCGTGTTGCTCTGATCTTTTGAAGTCTTGTGTGCGTTGCTCATTCCCTCCCTTGCTCCGTGATTCTCTGTGAACATCTTTTGTAAGGGCGAGAGGCTCCAAGTTGTGGAGATTCCTCGCAAACGGGATTGAGAAAAGAAAAGCAAGAACACCGTGGTATTCAAGTTGATCATTGGATCACTTGAGAGGAGTTGAGTGCAACTCTCGTCCGTTGGGACGCCACAACGTGGAGTAGGCAAGTTTTGTACTTGGCCGAACCACGGGATAACCACCGTGTCATCTCTGTGATTGATTTCTTGTGGTTATTGTGTTTTGACTCCTCTCTAGCCACTTGGCCATAATTGTGCTAACACTTAACAAGTTTTTGTGGCTTAAGTTTTGAAGTTTTACAGGATCACCTATTCACCCCCCCCCCTCTAGGTGCTCTCAATTGGTATCAGAGCCATTCTCTTCAAGAAAGGGATTAACCGCCCGAAGAGATGGATCCTAAGGGGAAGGGAATTGTGATCAACGACAAGGAGAAGGAGTCCTTCGTCAACGAGCCAAGGGATGACAAGTCCAATGACTCGGGCTCGGGCCACAAGCGAAAAGATGGGAAGAAGAAGAAGACAAGACGCATCAAGGAGATCGTCTACTACGACAGCGATGAGTCCTCTTCTTCCCAAAAGGACGACGACCACGACAAACAAAAGACGGTTAACTCAAACTTTTCTTTTGATTATTCGCGCATTCCATATAGCTCAAATGCTCATTTGCTCCCCATTCCACTTGGCAAGCCTCCTCACTTTGATGGAGAGGACTACGGATTTTGGAGTCACAAAATGCGTACTCACCTATTTTCTCTCCATCCAAGCATTTGGGAGATTGTGGAAAATGGAATGAAATTTGATAGCTCGGATAGCCCTTCATTTATTAATGAGCAAATCCATAAGAATGCACAAGCTACCACTGTTCTTCTAGCTTCATTGTGCAGGGACGAATATAACAAAGTGAGCGGCTTGGATAACGCCAAGCAGATCTGGGACACCCTCAAGATCTCTCATGAAGGAAATGACGTTACCTTGCTCACCAAAACGGAGTTGGTGGAAGGCGAGCTTGGACGGTTCGCGATGATAAGGGGCGAGGAGCCAACTCAGACATACAACCGGCTCAAGACCCTTATCAACAAAATAAGGAGCTACGGAAGCACGCGATGGACGGACCACGACATCGTCCGACTAATGCTCAGGTCCTTTACCGTTCTTGATCCTCATTTGGTGAATAATATTCGTGAGAATCCCAGGTACACCAAAATGTCGCCCGAAGAAGTCCTAGGAAAATTCGTCAGCGGGCGAATGATGATCAAGGAGGCAAGGTATGTGGACGACGCCTTGAATGGACCGATCAACGAGCCGCAACCTTTTGCTCTCAAAGCCACAAGGAGCAAGGAGACGCTACCCAGCAAGGTGGCGCAAATTGAGGCGGTCGGTCTTAATGATGAAGAAATGGCCCTCATTATCAAGAGATTCAAGACGGTGCTAAAGGGTCGCAATGGACAGCCGAGCAAGACTAAGACCAAGGGGAAGCGATCATGCTTCAAATGCGGTAAGCTTGGTCATTTTATTGCTAACTGTCCTGATAATGAAAGTGACCAGGAAAAGGGGAACAAAAGGGAGAAGAAGAAGCACTACAAGAAAGCCAAGGGCGAGGCGCATATAGGCAAGGAGTGGGATTCGGATTGCTCCTCCTCCGACTCCGACAATGAGGGACTCGCCGCCACCGCCTTCAACAAATCGGCCCTCTTCCCCAACGAGCGTCACACGTGTCTCATGGCTAAGGAAAAGAAAGTAAGTACTCGAAACTCTACTTATGCTTCTTCTAGTGGTGATGATTCTAGTGACGATGATGAAATAGACTATTCTAGTTTATTTAAAGGTCTAGATAGAATTACGATTGGCAAAATTAATGAATTAATTGATGCATTGAATGAGAAGGATAAACTCTTAGAGAAACAAGAGGATTTATTGTATGAAGAGCATGATAAATTTTTAGAAGCTCAAAAATCTCATGCTCTAGAAGTTAAAAGAAATGAAATGCTTACTTGTGAATTATCTTCATGCCATGAGACAATTTCAAAATTAAAGAGCATTAACGATGAGTTGAATGCTAAGATAGAAATAGCTAGTAAATCAACAACTTGTGTAGAAAATGTTGTTATTTGCAATAGATGTAAAGACTTTGATATTGATGCTTGTAGTGAACACATAGCTTCTATTGCAAAGTTAAATAATGAAGTGGCTAGTCTTAATGCCCAACTTAAGACTAGCAAAAGTGATTTTGAAAAACTAAAATTTGCTAGGGATGCCTACACGGTTGGTAGACACCCCTCAATTAAGGATGGACTTGGCTTCAAGAGGGAAGTCAAGAACTTAACAAGCCATAAGGCTCCCATTTCCGCCAAGGAGAAAGGGAAGGCCCCTATGGCTACTAGTGCTAAAAGGAACCATGCCTTTTTGTATCATGATAAAAGACAAACTAGAAATAGAAGTTATGATGCTTTTGATTCATATGTTTATGATTCTCATGCCATGTTTGCTCCTAGTTCTTCTTATGTGTATGATAAAAATATTACTAGGAGAAATGTTGTTCCTAAAAGAAATGTTGCAAATGTTCATAGAAAAGTAGTGAATGAACCCTCTACAATTTATTGTGCTTTGAATGCTTCATTTGCAATTTGTAGAAAGGATAGAAAAGTAATTGCTAGGAAGTTAGGGGCAAAATGCAAAGGTGATAAAACTTGCATTTGGGTCCCTAAGGAAATTGTGACTAACCTTGTAGGACCCAACAAGAGTTGGGTACCTAAGTCCCAAGCCTAAATTTGCCTTGCAGGTTTATGCATCTGGGGGTTCAAGCTGGATTATCGACAGCGGATGCACAAACCATATGACGGGGGAGAAGAAGATGTTCACTTCCTACGTCAAGAATAAGGATTCCCAAGATTCAATTATATTCGGTGATGGGAATCAAGGCAAGGTAAAAGGTTTAGGTAAAATTGCAATTTCTAATGAGCATTCTATCTCTAATGTATTTTTAGTAGAGAGTCTTGGATATAATTTACTATCTGTTAGTCAATTATGTCATATGGGATATAACTGTCTATTTACAAATGTAGATGTGTCTGTCTTTAGAAGAAGTGATGGTTCACTAGCTTTTAAGGGTGTATTAGACGGCAAACTTTATTTAGTTGATTTTGCAAAAGAAGAGGCCGGTCTAGATGCATGCTTAATAGCTAAGACTAGCATGGGCTGGCTGTGGCATCGCCGCTTAGCACATGTGGGGATGAAGAACCTTCACAAGCTTCTAAAGGGAGAACACGTGATAGGTCTAACTAATGTTCAATTCGAAAAAGATAGACCTTGTGCAGCTTGTCAAGCAGGGAAACAGGTGGGAGTCTCTCATCACACCAAAAATGTGATGACGACATCAAGACCCTTGGAGATGCTGCATATGGACCTTTTTGGACCCGTCGCCTATCTGAGCATAGGAGGAAGTAAGTATGGTTTAGTTATTGTCGATGACTTTTCCCGCTTCACTTGGGTATTCTTTTTGCAGGATAAGTCTGAAACCCAAGGAACCCTCAAGCGCTTCCTCAGGAGAGCTCAAAATGAGTTTGAACTCAAGGTGAAGAAGATAAGGAGCGACAACGGGTCCGAATTTAAGAACCTTCAGGTGGAGGAATTTCTTGAGGAGGAAGGGATCAAGCACGAGTTCTCCGCTCCCTACACACCACAGCAAAATGGTGTGGTAGAGAGGAAGAACAGGACGCTAATCGACATGGCGAGGACTATGCTTGGAGAGTTCAAGACCCCCGAGCGTTTTTGGTCGGAAGCCGTGAACACGGCTTGCCACGCCATCAACAGGGTCTACCTTCATCGCCTCCTCAAGAAGACGTCGTATGAGCTACTAACCGGTAACAAACCCAATGTATCCTACTTTCGTGTATTTGGGAGCAAGTGCTACATTCTAGTGAAGAAGGGTAGAAATTCTAAATTTGCTCCCAAAGCAGTAGAAGGGTTTTTATTAGGTTATGACTCAAATACAAAGGCGTATAGAGTCTTCAACAAATCATCGGGTTTGGTTGAAGTCTCTAGCGACGTTGTATTTGATGAGACTAATGGCTCTCCAAGAGAGCAAGTTGTTGATTGTGATGATGTAGATGAAGAAGATGTTCCGACGGCCGCTATACGAACCATGGCGATTGGAGAAGTGCGGCCACAGGAACAAGATGAAAGAGATCAACCTTCTTCCTCAACTATGGTGCATTCCCCAACCGAAGGTGACGTACAGGTACCTCAAGTGGAGGCTATTGATCAAGGGGGAGCACAAGATGATCAAGTGATGGAGGAAGAAGCGCAACTGGCACCTCCAACCCAAGTTCGAGCGATGATCCAAAGGGATCATCCCGTCGACCAAATTCTGGGTGACATTAGCAAGGGAGTAACTACTCGGTCTCGATTGGTTAATTTTTGTGAGCATTACTCCTTTGTCTCTTCTATTGAGCCTTTCAGGGTAGAGGAGGCCTTGCTAGATCCGGACTGGGTGTTGGCCATGCAAGAGGAACTCAACAACTTCAAGCGCAATGAAGTTTGGACACTGGTGCCTCGTCCGAAGCAAAATGTTGTGGGAACCAAGTGGGTGTTCCGCAACAAACAGGACGAGCACGGGGTGGTGACGAGGAACAAGGCTCGACTTGTGGCAAAAGGTTATGCCCAAGTCGCAGGTCTGGACTTTGAGGAGACTTTCGCTCCTGTGGCTAGGCTAGAGTCAATTCGTATCTTGCTAGCATATGTCGCTCACCATTCTTTCAGGTTGTACCAAATGGATGTGAAGAGCGCTTTCCTCAATGGGCCAATCAAGGAGGAGGTGTACGTGGAGCAACCCCCTGGCTTCGAGGATGAACGGTACCCCGACCACGTGTGTAAGCTCTCTAAGGCGCTCTATGGACTTAAGCAAGCCCCAAGAGCATGGTATGAATGCCTTAGAGACTTTCTAATTGTTAATGCTTTCAAGGTTGGGAAAGCCGATCCAACTCTTTTTACAAAGACATGTGATGGTGATTTGTTTGTGTGCCAAATTTATGTCGATGACATAATATTTGGTTCTACTAACCAAAATCTTGTGAAGAGTTTAGCAGGGTGATGACGCAGAAATTCGAGATGTCGATGATGGGCGAGTTAAACTACTTCCTTGGGTTCCAAGTGAAGCAACTCAAGGACGGCACCTTCATCTCTCAAACAAAGTACACGCAAGATCTGCTGAAGCGGTTTGGGATGAAGGACGCCAAGCCCGCAAAGACTCCGATGGGAACCGACGGACACACTGACCTCAACAAAGGAGGTAAGTCCGTTGATCAAAAAGCATACCGGTCCATGATAGGTTCTTTGCTTTATTTATGTGCTAGTAGACCGGATATTATGCTTAGCGTATGCATGTGTGCTAGATTTCAATCCGATCCTAAGGAATGTCACTTAGTGGCGGTGAAGCGAATTCTTAGATATTTGGTTGCTACGCCTTGCTTCGGGCTCTGGTATCCAAAGGGGTCTACCTTTGACTTAGTTGGATACTCAGACTCCGACTATGCTGGATGTAAGGTCGATAGGAAGAGTACATCGGGGACGTGCCAGTTCTTAGGAAGGTCCCTGGTGTCATGGAATTCTAAGAAACAAACTTCCGTTGCCCTATCCACCGCTGAGGCCGAGTATGTTGCCGCAGGACAGTGTTGCGCGCAACTACTTTGGATGAGGCAAACCCTCCGGGACTTTGGCTACAATCTGAGCAAAGTCCCACTCCTATGTGATAATGAGAGTGCTATCCGCATGGCGGAAAATCCTGTTGAACACAGCCGCACAAAGCACATAGACATCCGGCATCACTTTTTGAGAGACCACCAGCAAAAGGGAGATATCGAAGTGTTTCATGTTAGCACCGAGAACCAGCTAGCCGATATCTTTACCAAGCCTCTAGATGAGAAGACCTTTTGCAGGCTGCGTAGTGAGCTAAATGTCTTAGATTCGCGGAACTTGGATTGAATTGTAGCATACATGTATTTATGCTTTTGATCATGTTCCTTTTTGCATTTTGTTGCTTATTGTGGCGCTCAAGTTGTACAAACACTCCCTGGACCTCACAAGTCCGTTGCAAAGTGATGCACATGTTTAGGGGGAGATGTGTTACAACTTGACCCTTTGAGACTAACCATGTGCTTGAGTTTGATGATTTAGTCTCGAAGGAGGATTGAAAGGGAAAAGGTGGACTTGGATTCCAAGTCCATCTCATGACCTCTTATTGCCATTTGCTCTTATTTGAAGACTTTGGTGAGGCAATGGGGTTAAAAGGCCAAGATTGATCCCGTTTTGGTGCTTGATGCCAAAGGGGGAGAAAATAAAGGCCAAAGTGATAAATGGATCAGCTACCACTTGAGAGATTTTGAAAATAGTAGAATAGAGTTTTTGTTTTGTCAAAAGCTTTTATTGTCTCTTATTGTCTCTATTTTCAAAAGTTGGCTTCTTGTGGGGAAAAGTGTTGATTATGGGAAATAGGGGGAGTTTTTTGAAATCCTTGATTAATCTCTTTTGGAATGACTCTCTTTATACTTCAACATGTGTGTTTGACTTAGAGATAGAGATTTGAATTTGATTTGCAAAAACAAACCAAGTGGTGGCAAAAGATGATCCATATATGCCAAAATTGAATAAAACTCAAAGTCAGTTTTTATTTGAAGTGATTTTGCACTTGTTCTAGTTGCTTTATGTTGTGTTGGCATAAATCACCAAAAAGGGGGAGATTGAAAGGGAAATGTGCCCTTGGGCCATTTCTAAGTATTTTGGTGGTTGAGTGCAAACACAAGTGCTTAAATGTGAAAATATGCTCATTGATGAACAAAGTGCAAATCACAAGTAAAGGTATGTTTCTAAGCCTTAGTACATTAGTTTTGTGTACTAACATCTTGTCTAAGTGTTAGAAACAGGAGAAAGAAGAAAAGAAAAGAAGTGGAGAGTGGCTGTGTACAGCCAAAGGCTGCTTCGGACTGGGGCATCGGACTGTCCGGTGTGCACCGGACAGTGTCCGGTGCGCCAGACCACCACAGAGCAAACCAGCCGCTCTCGGGTTTTTCTCCGGCGACTTCGGCTAAAATTCACCGGACTGTCCGGTGTACACCGGACTGTCCGGTGAGCCAACGGTCGGCCGGGCCAACGGTCGGCCGCGCGATCGGCGCGCGACACGTGGCCGAGCCAACGGTCGGAAGGTACACCGGACTGTCCGGTGTGCACCGGACATGTCCGGTGCGCCAACGGTGCGCAGATCTGACTCTGACAGCAACGGTCGGATGCGCTGTTTAAGGAAACAAATCGGGCACCGGACAGTGTCCGGTGTGCACCGGACTGTCCGGTGCGCCACGAGACAGAAGGCAAAGATGGCCTTCCAGATTTGTTCCCAACGGCTCCTAGCTGCCTTGGGGCTATAAAAGGGACCCCTTGGCGCATGGAGGAGTACACCAAGCATTCCTACAACCTTTCTAAGCACCAAGACATTGATCTAGCGCATTCGATTCATTGTGATAGCATATAGAGCTCTTGTGGAGTTGTGTACTTTTTGAGTTGTGTTGCGAGCTCTTATTGCTGCTTGTGTGCGTGTTGCTCTGATCTTTTGAAGTCTTGTGTGCGTTGCTCATTCCCTCCCTTGCTCCGTGATTCTCTGTGAACATCTTTTGTAAGGGCGAGAGGCTCCAAGTTGTGGAGATTCCTCGCAAACGGGATTGAGAAAAGAAAAGCAAGAACACCGTGGTATTCAAGTTGATCATTGGATCACTTGAGAGGAGTTGAGTGCAACTCTCGTCCGTTGGGACGCCACAACGTGGAGTAGGCAAGTTTTGTACTTGGCCGAACCACGGGATAACCACCGTGTCATCTCTGTGATTGATTTCTTGTGGTTATTGTGTTTTGACTCCTCTCTAGCCACTTGGCCATAATTGTGCTAACACTTAACAAGTTTTTGTGGCTTAAGTTTTGAAGTTTTACAGGATCACCTATTCACCCCCCCCCCTCTAGGTGCTCTCACCTCCCCAGATCTCCTCGTCATTGTCGCCGCCATGCCCGGATTCGCGCCCTGCTCGCTCAGATCCGACCGCGACTTTGATTTCCCAACCGACGCAGGAGCGGTGGGTCTGACCGACCGCGATCCGTCTTCTCATGGGCGCTTGCTGGTGTGGTTTGCTGATCAAAATGGGGATGGTGGCGGGCTCGCACAACCGCAACGAGTTTGTCAAGATCCGCCATGACGGCGATGCGCCGGGCCCGGTACATCCAGCCAATCCAGTGCCGCCCTCGCTGCCTGCTTCAGATTCAGTTTCTAGCGGCTCATGTCGTGCGCGCGCGTCTGTCGCTGGATCTGGGCCGAGGTGTTAGTCTTTAGTCTAACGCTTGGGGTTCGCCCCTCAAATGTGGTCGCTTCTGCGTGTCTCTGCTCGTAGATTTTGCCTGTCCATTTCAGCGATGCTTCCGTTACGTCGTGTAAGTCACCAGATCAGACATGTCCTCCTGGCAATTTCTGAACTGTTCGTGCTCGGTCCAATTCTTCGAACAGTTGCCACATCGGCAATAGGTAATGATATACTTTTCATGTTTCGCTGTCTTGGAGATTCAGTGAAATGGAGCCTCAAATTGTTTAGATCCCTGTGTTTACCCATGCCTCAACAATTCCTTGTCATAATTACCATGGACCGACAGTGAATTAGATCCTTCTTTGCCCTACTGCAGCGTGCCTTTGTTGATGACTACTACACCATTGAATTAGCTCATCTTATGTAAATTCGAAATTACCTTCCTGGCATTTTGATCTTAGCCTCAACTTCAAGACTAATAGACACTTGATCGCAGGTTGATTTTTACAGTCTGTTGCTCTCCAGTAAAGTGCATGAGTCACTGAGGTGTCCTTTAATGCTGAATTTCTGATTGCATGTGTGCTGACTTTGTCGTTATCTCGCTAATGCAGGCTAAGTGAAAGGGAATTAGGCTTACACCTAGTTCCTAAATAATTTTGGTGGTTGAAATGCCCAACACAAATCTTTGGACTAACTAGTTTGCCCAAGTGTATAGATTATACAGGTGTAAAAGGTTCACACTCAGCCAATAAAAAGACCAAGTTTTGGATTCAACAAAGGAGCAAAGGGGCAACCAAAGGCACCCCTGGTCTGGCGCACCGGACTGTCCGGTGTGCCACCGGACATGTCCGGTGCACCAGGGGGACTCAGACTCAAACTCGCCACCTTCGGGAATTTCCAGAGGCGACTCGGCTATAATTCACCGGACTGTCCGGTGTACACCGGACAGTGTCCGGTGCGCCAAGGGAGGTCAGCCTCAGGAACTCGCCAGCTTCGGGAAAAGCCAACGGCTCGTCCACTATAATTCACCGGACTGTCCGGTGTGCACCGGACTGTCCGGTGCGCCTCCGAAGCAACGGTCATCTCTGCGCCAACGGCTCTCTGCCGCGCATTTAATGCGCCCTCTGCGCGCGCAGAAGTCAGAATCGCCCATGCTGGCACACCGGACATCAAACAGTACCTGTCCGGTGTGCACCGGACACCCAGGCGGGCCCACAAGTCAGAAGCTCCAACGGTCAGAATCCAACGGCAGTGATGACGTGGCAGGGGGCACCGGACTGTCCGGTGTGCACCGGACTGTCCGGTGCGCCATCGAACAGACAGGATTCCCAACGGCCACATTTGGTGGTTGGGGCTATAAATACCCCAACCACCCCACCATTCATTGTATCCAAGTTTTCCACTTCTCAACTACTACAAGAGCTCTAGCATTCAATTCTAGACACACTAAAGAGATCAAATCCTCTCCAATTCCACACAAAACCCTAGTGACTAGTGAGAGTGATTTGCCGTGTTCATTTGAGCTCTTGCGCTTGGATTGCTTCTTTTCTTTCTCACTTGTTCTTGAGATCACAACTCCATTGTAATCAAGGCAAGAGGCACCAATTGTGTGGTGGCCCTTGCGGGGAAGTTTTGTTCCCGGCTTTGATTTGAGAAGAGAAGCTCACTCGGTCCGAGGGACCGTTTGAGAGAGGGAAGGGTTGAAAGAGACCCGGCCTTTGTGGCCTCCTCAACGGGGAGTAGGTTTGCAAGAACCGAACCTCGGTAAAACAAATCTCCGTGTCTCACTCGCTTATTCGCTTGGGATTTGTTTTGCGCCCTCTCTCGCGGACTCGTTTATATTTCTAACGCTAACCCGGCTTGTAGTTGTGTTTATATTTGTAAATTTCAGTTTCGCCCTATTCACCCCCCCTCTAGGCGACTATCAATTGGTATCAAAGCCCGGTGCTTCATTAGAGCCTAACCGCTCGAAGTGATGTCGGGAGATCACGCCAAGAAGGAGATAGAGACCGGCGAAAAGCCCACTACAAGCCAAGGGAGCACTTCATCGGAAGAGTCCCGCACCAAGAGGAAGGAGAAGAAGAAGATCTCCTCCAACAAAGGGAAGGAGAAGAAATCTTCTTCTCATCACAAAGAGAAGAAAGAAAAATCTTCTTCCCACAAGCCGCATCGGAGCGGTGACAAGCACAAGAGAATGAGGAAGGTGGTCTACTACGAGACCGACACTTCATCACCTTCCACCTCCGGCTCCGACGCGGCATCCGTCACTTCTAAGCGCCAAGAGCGCAAGAAGTATAGTAAGATTCCCCTACGCTACCCTCGCATTTCAAAGCATACATCTTTACTTTCCGTCCCATTAGGCAAACCACCAACTTTTGATGGTGAAGATTATGCTAGGTGGAGCGATTTAATGCGATTTCATCTAACCTCGCTCCACAAAAGTATATGGGATGTTGTTGAGTTTGGTGCGCAGGTACCGTCAGTAGGGGATCAAGACTATGATGAGGATGAGGTGGCCCAAATCGAGCACTTCAACTCACAAGCCACAACAATACTCCTCGCCTCACTAAGTAAAGAGGAATATAACAAAGTACAAGGGTTGAAGAACGCCAAGGAGGTTTGGGATGTACTCAAAACCGCGCACGAGGGAGACGAGCTCACCAAGATCACCAAGCGGGAAACGATCGAGGGGGAGCTCGGTCGGTTCCGGCTTCACAAAGGGGAGGAGCCACAACACATGTACAACCGGCTCAAGACTTTGGTAAACCAAGTGCGCAACCTCGGGAGCAAGAAGTGGGACGACCACGAAGTGGTAAATGTTATTTTAAGATCTCTCATTTTTCTAAATCCCACTCAAGTTCAATTGATTCGTGGTAATCCTAGATATACTAAAATGACCCCCGAGGAAGTTATCGGGCATTTTGTAAGTTTTGAGTGCATGATAGAAGGCTCGAGGAAAATCAACGAGCTTGGAGACTCATCCGAAGCCCAACCCGTTGCATTCAAGGCAACGGAGGAAAAGAAGGAGGAGTCTACACCAAGTAGACAACCAATAGACGCCTCCAAGCTCGACAATGAGGAAATGGCGCTCGTCATCAAGAGCTTCCGCCAAATCCTAAAGCAAAGGAGGGGGAAAGACTACAAGTCCCGCTCCAAGAAGGTTTGCTACAAGTGTGGTAAGCCCGGTCATTTTATTGCTAAATGTCCTATATCAAGTGACAGTGACCGAGGCGACGACAAGAAGGGGAGAAGAAAGGAGAAGAAGAGGTACTACAAGAAGAAGGGCGGCGATGCCCATGTTTGTCGCGAGTGGGACTCCGACGAAAGCTCAAGCGACTCCTCCGACGACGAGGACGCCGCCAACATCGCCGTCACCAAGGGACTCCTCTTCCCCAACGTCGGCCACAAGTGCCTCATGGCAAAGGACGGCAAAAAGAAGGTTAAATCTAAATCCTCCACTAAATATGAATCCTCTAGTGATGACAATGCTAGTGATGAGGAAGATAATTTGCGTTCCCTTTTTGCCAACCTTAACATAGCTCAAAAGGAAAAATTGAATGAATTGGTTAGTGCTATTCATGAAAAGGATGACCTTTTGGATTCCCAAGAGGATTGTCTAATTAAAGAAAACAAAAAACATGTTAAGGTTAAAAAGGCTTATGCTCTTGAAATTGAGAAATGTGAAAAATTATCTAGTGAGCTAAGCACTTGTCGTGAGATGATTGACAACCTTAGAAATGAAAATGCTATTTTAAATGCTAAGGTTGATTCACATGTTTGTAATGTTTCAATTCCCAATCTTAGAGATGATAATGTTGACTTGCTTGCTAAGATTGATGAATTAAATGTATCTCTTGCTAGCCTTAGATTAGAGAATGAAAATTTAATTGCTAAGGCTAAAGATTTTGATGTTTGCAAAGTTACAATTTCCAATCTTAAAGATAAAAATGATATTCTTCATGCTAAGATTGTGGAACTTGATTCTTGCAAACCCTCTACATCTACCATTGAGCATGTCACTATTTGTGCTAGATGTAGAGATATTGATGTTAATGCTATTCATGATCACATAATCTTAATTAAGCAACAAAATGATCATATAGCTAAACTTGATGCTAAAATTGTCGAGCACAACTTAGAAAATGAGAAATTTAAATTTGCTCGTAGCATGCTTTATAATGGGAGACGCCCTGGCATTAAGGATGGCATTGGCTTCCAAAGGGGAGACAATGTCAAAATTAGTGCCCCTCCTAAAAGATTGTCAAATTTTGTTAAGGGCAAGGCTCCCATGCCTCAGGATAACGAGGGTTACATTTTATACCCTGCCGGTTATCCCGAGGACAAAATTAGGAAAATTCATTCTAGGAAGTCTCACTCTGGCCCTAATCATGCTTTTATGTATAAGGGTGAGACATCTAGCTCTAGGCAACCAACCTGTGCCAAGTTGCCTAGAAAGAAAACTCCTAATGCATCAAATGATCATGCCATTTCATTTAAAACTTTTGATGCTTCTTATGTGCTTACTAACAAATCCGGCAAAGTAGTTGCCAAGTTTGTTGGGGGCAAACACAAGGGTTCCAAGACTTGTGTTTGGGTGCCCAAAGTTCTTGTGTCTAATGCCAAAGGACCCAAAACCGTTTGGGTACCTAAAATCAAGAACTAAAATTGTTTTGTAGGTTTATGCATCCGGGGGCTCAAGTTGGATACTCGACAGCGGGTGCACAAACCACATGACCGGGGAGAAAAGGATGTTCTCCTCATATGAGAAAAACCAAGATCCCCAACGAGCTATCACATTCGGGGATGGAAATCAAGGCTTGGTTAAAGGACTTGGTAAAATTGCTATATCTCCTGACCATTCTATTTCCAATGTTTTTCTTGTTGATTCTTTAGATTACAACTTGCTTTCTGTTTCCCAATTATGTCAAATGGGCTACAACTGTTTTTTTACTGATATGGGTGTCACTGTCTTTAGAAGAAGTGATGATTCAATAGCATTTAAGGGAGTGTTAGAGGGTCAGCTATACTTGGTAGATTTTGATAGAGCTGAACTCGACACTTGCTTAATTGCTAAGACTAACATGGGTTGGCTCTGGCACCGCCGACTAGCCCATGTTGGGATGAAGAATCTTCACAAGCTTCTAAAGGGAGAACACATTTTAGGATTAACAAACGTTCATTTTGAGAAAGACAGGATTTGTAGCGCATGCCAAGCAGGGAAGCAAGTTGGCACTCATCATCCGCATAAAAACATAATGACGACCGACAGGCCACTGGAGCTCCTACACATGGATCTATTCGGCCCGATCGCTTACATAAGCATCGGCGGGAGTAAGTACTGTCTAGTTATTGTGGATGATTATTCTCGCTTCACTTGGGTATTCTTTTTACAGGAAAAATCTCAAACCCAAGAGACCTTAAAAGGATTCTTGAGACGGGCTCAAAATGAGTTCGGCTTAAGGATCAAGAAAATAAGAAGCGACAACGGAACGGAGTTCAAGAACTCACGTATTGAAGGCTTCCTTGAGGAGGAGGGCATCAAGCATGAGTTCTCTTCTCCCTACACGCCACAACAAAATGGTGTAGTGGAGAGGAAAAATAGAACTCTATTGGACATGGCAAGGACCATGCTTGATGAGTACAAGACTCCGGATCGGTTTTGGGCCGAGGCGGTCAACACCGCCTGCTACGCCATCAACCGATTGTATCTACACCGAATTCTCAAGAAGACATCATATGAACTCCTCACCGGTAAAAAGCCTAACATTTCATATTTTAGAGTTTTTGGTAGCAAATGCTTTATTCTTGTTAAAAGAGGTAGAAAATCTAAATTTGCTCCTAAAACTGTAGAAGGCTTTTTACTTGGTTATGACTCAAACACAAGGGCATATAGGGTCTTTAACAAGTCCACTGGACTAGTTGAAGTCTCATGTGACGTTGTGTTTGATGAAACTAACGGCTCTCAAGTAGAGCAAGTTGATCTTGATGAGATAGGTGATGAAGAGGCTCCATGCATCGCATTAAGGAACATGTCCATTGGGGATGTGTGTCCTAAGGAATCCGAAGAGCCTCCAAATGCACAAGATCAACCATCCTCCTCCATGCAAGCATCTCCACCAACTCAAGATGAGGAAGAGGCTCAAGTCGATAAAGAAGAAGATCAATCAAATGAGCCACCTCAAGATGATGGCAATGATCAAGGGGGAGATGAAAATAATCAAGAAAAGGAGGATGAGCAAGAACCAAGGCCGCCACACCCAAGAGTCCACCAAGCAATCCAACGAGATCACCCCGTCGACACCATCCTCGGCGACATTCATAAGGGGGTAACCACTCGATCTCGTGTTGCACATTTTTGTGAACATTACTCTTTTGTTTCCTCTATTGAGCCACATAGGATAGAGGAAGCACTTCAAGATTCGGATTGGGTGGTGGCAATGCAAGAGGAGCTCAACAATTTCACGAGGAACGAGGTATGGCATTTGGTTCCACGTCCTAACCAAAATGTTGTAGGAACCAAATGGGTCTTCCGCAACAAGCAAGATGAGCATGGTGTGGTGACAAGGAACAAAGCTCGACTTGTGGCCAAAGGATACTCCCAAGTCGAAGGCTTGGATTTCGGTGAAACCTATGCACCCGTAGCTAGGCTTGAGTCAATTCGCATATTATTAGCCTATGCTACTTACCATGGCTTTAAGCTTTATCAAATGGACGTGAAAAGTGCCTTCCTCAATGGACCAATCAAGGAAGAAGTCTATGTTGAGCAACCTCCCGGCTTTGAAGACAGTGAGTACCCTAACCATGTCTATAGGCTCTCTAAGGCGCTTTACGGGCTCAAGCAAGCCCCAAGAGCATGGTATGAATGCCTTAGAGATTTCCTTATTGCTAATGGCTTCAAAGTCGGCAAGGCCGATCCTACACTCTTTACTAAAACTCTTGAAAATGACTTGTTTGTATGCCAAATTTATGTTGATGATATTATATTTGGGTCTACTAACGAGTCTACATGTGAAGAGTTTAGTAGGATCATGACACAGAAATTCGAGATGTCGATGATGGGGGAGTTGAAGTATTTTCTAGGATTCCAAGTCAAGCAACTCCAAGAAGGCACCTTCATTAGCCAAACGAAGTACACTCAAGACATTCTAACCAAGTTTGGAATGAAGGATGCCAAGCCCATCAAGACTCCCATGGGAACCAATGGGCATCTCGACCTCGACACGGGAGGTAAGTCCATGGATCAAAGGGTATACCGGTCGATGATTGGTTCATTGCTTTATTTATGTGCATCTCGACCGGACATTATGCTTTCCGTATGCATGTGTGCAAGATTCCAAGCCGACCCTAAGGAAGCTCACCTTACGGCCGTAAAACGAATCTTGAGATATCTGGCTTATACTCCTAAGTTTGGGCTTTGGTACCCTCGGGGATCCACTTTTGATTTGATTGGTTATTCGGATGCCGATTGGGCAGGGTGTAAGATTAATAGGAAGAGCACATCGGGGACTTGCCAGTTCTTGGGAAGATCCTTGGTGTCTTGGGCTTCAAAGAAGCAAAATTCGGTCGCTCTTTCCACCGCCGAAGCCGAGTACATTGCCGCAGGCCATTGTTGCGCGCAATTGCTTTGGATGAGGCAAACCTTGCGGGACTACGGTTACAAATTAACCAAAGTTCCTTTACTATGTGATAATGAGAGTGCAATCAAAATGGCCGACAACCCCGTCGAGCATAGCCGCACTAAGCACATAGCCATTCGGTATCATTTTCTTAGGGATCACCAACAAAAGGGAGATATCGAGATTTCTTACATTAACACTAAAGATCAATTAGCCGATATCTTTACCAAGCCTCTTGATGAACAAACTTTTACCAGACTTAGGCATGAGCTCAATATTCTTGATTCTAGAAATTTCTTTTGCTAGCTTGCACACATAGCTCATTTGAATACCTTTGATTATATCTCTTTTATATGCTATGACTAATGTGTCTTCAAGTCTATTTCACACCAAGTCATAGGTATATTGAAAGGGAATTGGAGTCTTCGGCAAAGACAAAGGCTTCCACTCCGTAACTCATACTTCGCCATCACTCCAAGCATCTCTCTATTCTTTGGGGAGAAATGAGAATTCAAAGCAAAAGGACTTCGTCTTTGGTATAGTCTTAACTCATTTACTTATGACCAAAGGGGAAGATAGTACCCAGGGCTCTAATGATTCCGTTTTTGGCGATTCATGCCAAAAAGGGGGAGAAATGAGCCCAAAGCAAAAGGACCGCACCACCACCAATTTCAAAAACTTAGTACTTTCCAAAAGTATTTTTCAATTGGTATCCTATTGTGTTCAAAAGGGGAAGAAAGTAGTATTTCAAAATGATATATCAAAACCCTCTTGAACACTAAGAGGAGTATCCCATTTAGGGGGAGTTTTGTTTAGTCAAAGGAAACGCATTTGAAACAGGGGGAGAAAATTTCAAATCTTGAAAATGCTTTGCAAAAACTTATTCATTTACCTTTGACTATTTGCAAAAAAAAACCTTGAAATGGATTTACAAAAAGAATTTGCAAAAACAAAACATGTGGTGCAAACGTGGTCCAAAATGCTAAATAAAGAAAGAATCATTCCATGCATATCCTGTAAGTAGTTATATTGGCTCAAGTCCAAGCAACCTTTACACTTACGTTATGAAAACTAGTTCAATTATGCACTTCTATATTTGCTTTGGTTTGTGTTGGCATCAATCACCAAAAAGGGGGAGATTGAAAGGGAATTAGGCTTACACCTAGTTCCTAAATAATTTTGGTGGTTGAAATGCCCAACACAAATCTTTGGACTAACTAGTTTGCCCAAGTGTATAGATTATACAGGTGTAAAAGGTTCACACTCAGCCAATAAAAAGACCAAGTTTTGGATTCAACAAAGGAGCAAAGGGGCAACCAAAGGCACCCCTGGTCTGGCGCACCGGACTGTCCGGTGTGCCACCGGACATGTCCGGTGCACCAGGGGGACTCAGACTCAAACTCGCCACCTTCGGGAATTTCCAGAGGCGACTCAGCTATAATTCACCGGACTGTCCGGTGTACACCGGACAGTGTCCGGTGCGCCAAGGGAGGTCAGCCTCAGGAACTCGCCAGCTTCGGGAAAAGCCAACGGCTCGTCCACTATAATTCACCGGACTGTCCGGTGTGCACCGGACTGTCCGGTGCGCCTCCGAAGCAACGGTCATCTCTGCGCCAACGGCTCTCTGCCGCGCATTTAATGCGCCCTCTGCGCGCGCAGAAGTCAGAATCGCCCATGCTGGCACACCGGACATCAAACAGTACCTGTCCGGTGTGCACCGGACACCCAGGCGGGCCCACAAGTCAGAAGCTCCAACGGTCAGAATCCAACGGCAGTGATGACGTGGCAGGGGGCACCGGACTGTCCGGTGTGCACCGGACTGTCCGGTGCGCCATCGAACAGACAGGATTCCCAACGGCCACATTTGGTGGTTGGGGCTATAAATACCCCAACCACCCCACCATTCATTGTATCCAAGTTTTCCACTTCTCAACTACTACAAGAGCTCTAGCATTCAATTCTAGACACACTAAAGAGATCAAATCCTCTCCAATTCCACACAAAACCCTAGTGACTAGTGAGAGTGATTTGCCGTGTTCATTTGAGCTCTTGCGCTTGGATTGCTTCTTTTCTTTCTCACTTGTTCTTGAGATCACAACTCCATTGTAATCAAGGCAAGAGGCACCAATTGTGTGGTGGCCCTTGCGGGGAAGTTTTGTTCCCGGCTTTGATTTGAGAAGAGAAGCTCACTCGGTCCGAGGGACCGTTTGAGAGAGGGAAGGGTTGAAAGAGACCCGGCCTTTGTGGCCTCCTCAACGGGGAGTAGGTTTGCAAGAACCGAACCTCGGTAAAACAAATCTCCGTGTCTCACTCGCTTATTCGCTTGGGATTTGTTTTGCGCCCTCTCTCGCGGACTCGTTTATATTTCTAACGCTAACCCGGCTTGTAGTTGTGTTTATATTTGTAAATTTCAGTTTCGCCCTATTCACCCCCCCTCTAGGCGACTATCACTAAGCCCACAAAGAGTGCGAATGGGCATGTCTGCCAGATTTGTGGTGACTCTATAGGTGTTTCAGCCACTAGCGATGTCTTTGTTGCCTACAATGAGTGTGCCTTCCCTATCTGCCGCCCATGCTATGAGTATGAGCGCGAGGGGAACCAATGCTGCCCCCAGTGCAAGACTAGATACAAGAGACAAAAGTGTTGGTTTCCTGACAACTTCTTTGAGTGTGTGTAACTTGTATGAAGCTAGCATGACGGAGTTCACATCACATGCTTACTTTACGTGAATAAAAGGTTCCAGGCTTGCAGCATAGTGGATATGCCTTATGATAATGACATTCGACAGCCTAGATTAAGCCATCTACTTCATTTTATTCTCTATAACAGTAATTAACGAAATCTTCTTACTTCCTCTGCACCTACAACTACGACGGTAAGCAACCACGCCCCTCGTTCCAAGATGAATCTGACACGCAATATTGTGCTCATGGTCGTCATGCGTCGTTTTTTCTGTTTCGTAGGGGACTACAAGGACAAGGATGGTGTCAAGGGCCTGTGCGTCGTGGGCGCCATCAACAACTGTACCTCCCAGCTCCCCACCTATGGGAGATCTTCTCCCCCATAATGTAATGTCGCTACTCTGCTACTCGTATGTGCATGCTCCAATTCTGCAAAGTTTTGGACAATTTGTCATTAACAGTCATGAACGTTGCTTTTCTGCAGCGCAGATAATATAACACAAGCGCTCATGTTCCTCTCGCACTTCATCAGAGACATACACTAGGTAGTACAAACCGAAGGTTTGATGTGCTCTATTTGGTGTGTTTGATCAGATCAACAATGTGGCTGATCGCTCATGCTACTGACTGCTAACACAACTACTACCTGTACTCCATAGCCACTTCACTCCGACAAAGGAGGGAACACCGTCGACTTCCACTGGTACGCAAGGAAGACTGTTTTACACTATGTACGTACGTCAAATACTGGACATCATCAGTCATGATCTTGAAATCTATAGGAACCTGGATGCTAGGGCATGCTCTATTTTGTTCACTAATTGCCCGGTTTGGAACGCCAGCATCATCTAGCCGACTAAAGACGACTTCTATGGAGACAGCGTAGCCGGTTACATCGACACACTGAAGAAAAACATAATGATATGGAACTAGGATAAGAGTTTTCTATAGATAGAGAGAAAGAGAGAAGCTAAATGTTAATTATTCAGACCTTTATTCGCTCGGTAGCACAAAGAATGGTCGGAGAAGTGTCCAGCTGGGAAGCATGCGGCAAGAACCAGACTGTATGTCCAGATATGTATATATGCTTTGCTTCACATTCAGATTTTTTGTGCTTGGGCATTTAATTGATCTTTGTATGTTGTTGCATCGAGTGTTTTTTCGTTGATTAATACGGTAATTTTCATAATTTTCTTTATGTTTCAAATCATTCGTAAAGTAAGATTACTCTCTGAGTTTTTGACTGGTTATAAATAAATAGGAACAATTGGATCCATACCATTAAAAGATCCAAACTTTAGATATATACCATGGACCCCACATGTCATTGACTCATGTGGACCCACATGTAAGTGAGATAGTAATGGTATGGATCCAAAATGGTGATCTTTTAATGGTATGGATCCAAATTTCCCAAATAAATATCGCAAGATATACGTCTGAGAACATCATTGCATCATGCCACTGGGCATACAAGGGTGTTGAGGAAGACTCAACCCTAGAAGGTACTACTAATACTAGCACATTACTTTTTTTAATTAAGGTAATGCCTACATTCCTGTTCTGTAGTATGCACACCGGATTTGTATTATTGTCGTACTATTGATGCATGATTTTAACTTGAGGGGCAAGAATATGCTAATTAATTTGTGTTTATGTTCTTGGTGCAGATCCCTATTTCTTATAAATCTTATCTCTACTATTCCATTCACCTCTCTCTCCTCTCCCACATTTAAACGGTAAAAATCTAAAATTATGCAAAAATAAAGATTAATAATTTGTGAGTCATGGCAACGCACGAGCACCTGACTATGTTTGGTTAATGCATGTTTGATTTCTGTTGACGAGTGTTTCAAACAACAGCTGTAGATTTGGGGCAGTCAACTTGTGTAGGCATTGGTGGTGACCCGTTCAATATCACATATACACATTTTGAGATTAAGGCCTCATATTTTAAGCAAAAGCCTTCCTTTTTTAAATATATTATGAAATATCTTGTCATGGATTTTGTACTTTGCTCTGTGGAATTAATCCCTTGTCTGGCATTATCTGGTACTTGAATACTTAAAGTGTATTTTTTATTCCAAATGCTACATACATATGTTTTTCAGTCAACACAACTCCATCTCATTTTGTAGTTTTCTTAGTGTTCAATACTATTTGGATTCTATTAAGTCAGAAATAGCAAAGATAACATAGAAATGTGGACTTCCAAATGCAGAAGCAATTGGAAAATTGTACATCTTATGCAACTTGATCGAACTGTTATATTTTAGATCTTTTGTTTAGCATTTTTTAATCCACATGTATTTCTCTATCATATAAAACTCTATATTGATTCTTTAAAATAATTTATATGAATTTGATAATGTTTGTCACAACTCACACGAATTCTGTATACCATAATGAATTGATGGTTGAGAGACTATGCACGAGGCATGCAAATTAACAAGACTCATACAAGCGTCGAACAGTGTGCTGATGATGATCAGAGACACAAGGGCAGCACATGATCAAGTCTTAACATGTTTGGCTTCCGAACAGGCTTTTCTCTAGATCCCTAAGGAAGAAGA
Organism: Zea mays; assembly: GCF_902167145.1. NCBI lineage: Eukaryota > Viridiplantae > Streptophyta > Magnoliopsida > Poales > Poaceae > Zea > Zea mays. The sequence continues at coordinate 39,400,802 of NC_050099.1, read as the reverse complement.
AGATCCGGTCAGATATATGTCGATGCCCATCCCAACGTACATAAGCTATCAATGGTATTATATGTTCCCGTTGCAACGCACGGGCACACAACTAGTAATACTATTAATTTATGTGAGTGGAGAAATGTAATCAATGACATGATGAGTAATTTTTATGCAACTTTATGAGGACGTATGAAAATATTGTTTTTAGTCATTCTTAGTGTTTTTAAAAGCAACCTTTGAGAAGCTTCAAAAAATTTATGAAATTGGTCAATAGTTTAAAAAAAAATTAAACTCGTGGAGCTGGACTTGTTTGGATAGACTATTTGGATAGAAGAAGCTAAAATATATTTAAAATTTTTGAAGTGAAACTCTTCCAAACAGGACCTTAGTTCCTTTAGAATTTAGACTCTAGACTATACAGAGTTTTTTCTTCTTGCTACGTATCTATGCACGATTTTATATTAGCAAAGACTATGTTTTAAAAATGTAAAGCGATTTATATCTCCGAACCATTCTCGTTTAATCGACCGTTAATCGCGTTTGAAAGGGGGCATTTTACCTGTGCTTAAGCGTTAAGCGGTTCTTCGGAGATAAATGGTACAATATCTGTGCGTTGCGACAACACACTAAAATAAATCTTATATTTTATCTTAACAAAAAGGTCTAAAATGTATAAGTTAGAAATGAGTCTGACATTTTTTTATATATCGCTTGGTTGCTCATTCTTTAGCTAGTGAGGTGGTACTACATAAAAATATTACGTTGTGTGTGGCTTTCTCTCAGTGTTAGGCTTGAGTGGTCACAGCTCATCTGTAGAGTAGCGATCTATCTATGGAGTAACAGACCACTAATAAAAATTTAGGTTTTCACGGCTATCTATGGAGTAACAACCATCTGATAGAGTATATGGAATAAGCCTACATGTTTTATACCTGACATTTGAAACTAGTGCTTTGTAGCAGTAGAGTCCCTCCGGCCTCTACCCTCCACCCTCCTACTCGTTCCAGGCTTTCAGCAGAAGCAGAAGCAGGCCGGGGAAGCGAGAGCAAATCTTGGTCGGCAGCAGCTTTGGCACCCACCCGCTCTGCTCTGCACACGTAAAAAAAAGGAGCTGAGGTACCTTCAGTCCAATTCAAAAGCAGTGGGAATATGCCCGCCATACCAAGCATCCGAGCGAGGAGCAAAGCAACGGAGAGCCCCATCATATCATACTATAAGATTAAATCTCCGATTAATCATGCATAAGCTAAAGCAAAAAAGTGATCCGAGATGTGGCCTTCTTCGCCAGCTCCAGTATCGTATACGGTCTCGCGCTGGGGTGCTTGGTCGATAAATACATACAGGAGAGGAAGGTACGGTATCTCCGTTCCTTAATTGCTAAGATAAATATCTAAAGTGTGGGGAAAAAAATTCCAAAGTCTCCAGGTAAGCAACAAACGCATAATGGTTGTTCAGCTCCAACCACGGATTAACTTCTCGGCCCGCGAACTACCGAAATCCGGTAAAAAAGAATTCCTTCTCGTTACAAACCGAGATAGCAAAACTGGTACGATTTCTTGTGTATTTTGGTTTTAGATTTGAAAATATAAAAGTCAAACTTTAGTCAATAAAACACTTTTTTTTTGGAAATAACATAACAAGAATGTAATCACTGGCTCCAACTCACGCCGCTCAGGGATGTGGCTAGGTTTTGGAATTCACACTTGCTTTTGAGGTGGGGCTTTGGAGGTTCCTCAAACACTCTATCTTTGACATAAGTTTGGGGTGGTGGTATGATTTTGATTCAACTTGGAGTAGTGGAAGATTTCACAATTGGTTCCAAGCTACTACGCTCATCAAGCTTGACACATAGCTTACCTCTTGCATCATGGTTCGAAGAGATGAACAAACCTTGAGCTCCAAAAGACCAACGAAACTCTAGGAACAGAGGAAACACGTGTTTCCTCCAAAAATGCTCGAAAGGACTTAAAAAAGTGTTTGTTCGTGTCTGAAATTTTCGTAACTAGTACCTCTCTGTTTTTTTATTTATTATGGTTTAGTTCAAAAATGAACTAGCATGATAAATATTCGAGAACAAAGGTAATACTCTTTATGCCCCCTAAGACATGTCCAGTGTCGTCCTAGCGAGGATGCAAAATGTTTTCAAGAAAAAAACTCTTGCTTTAGAGTATATCCGAGAGAGGATCTAAATATAATGTAGCCCTATTTTAAATATAAGACTTAGGTGGTATTTGTTTGGGATTACGATCTGCTCAGATTAATGAACTATAATCTGAGCAATTATAATCCCAAAACAAAGACCCCTTTAGAACTATAAAATACCTTTCCAACAACGGTTCTATTTTATAAAAAAAACATGAAACTGTTATAGAGTTTGGTCTCTCGGGTCTTAGATATAGTACACTTATATTGAAGCTCTATCCTATTTTCCGTTTAATCTCCAACCATTCATTTTCTAATAATATGATTTATTTCCTAAGTAGTATTATTTAAGACTTAACAGTTGAGGTAGAAATTTCTTTTGAGGCCCTAAACACGGTACTATTCCAATTTTCAGGACTCCACTTTAAAGTTTATTGTTAGAGATGCTCTTACATTTGAAGCCTGAATGAAATCCCTTTTTTGGATCAGATCGACAGAAAGTACCAAAAGACAAGTTAAGACGTCGTCCCTTATCCGGTCCACGCGTGCAAGCGAACGAACGCCATGAAGCTGGGGGAAACCAACAAAACAGCTGATGGGCTTCTTCTGCTTTTGTTGTCTTGTATTGTATAGGGTTAGCATCTACGACACCAAGCTGTCTGTGCGTGGTTGCCGCCACTTGTTAGTTTCCTTCCTGATGGAGGGGGTCCCCTCAGTTAGCCATGGAGCATGCATTTCCACCTAAACTCGCGACTAAGCTGGTGCTAATCACTTTCCCCCACCTTTTTTTTTTCTCTCCAAACCGCAGGAGAAAGTGAACAAGCTATCCACTTGCCCACCATCACATCCTCAAAGTACATCATGCCTTAGCCTACTTTTTAGGTTTTGCCTGCTTGCTTGTTTGCCTGTCTTCCCACAAGTAAACATTTGGTTGCATACAGGGTGGTGGAGTGCCCATGATCCCTCCTGCACGCATGCATTTTTTCTTTCATTTTTTTTTCTTCTAAAATTCCTCCTCAATTGCTGGTTAAACTCATAGATAGATGCATAATAGTCTGGCTGCAGCTACAATCTATAAAGACAAAATATTGTAAAAGTCATAGTCGCAGCCAGATTAAAATCGTAGCAAGCCACAGCGAACATGCCTGAGAAAGGGTTGGAGCAAAGCTTGCCATTAGCCCTATCTCAATCAGCTAATCCGGTTATCTTACACGTTGTTCTGCTTTCGTCTACTGTTGGACATTGACTCCTCTGTGTCTGTGTGTGTGGCTATAGCTTGATTGTTCGCAATCCGTTAGCCATTATAAACACATTCCATCCAAATCCGCGCCCCCCAATAAATCTTTTTCTTTAGCTTAGTAAATCAATTTCCTTGTGCTTACTTGCCTTGGAAGAAAATGAAAGGCTAGATTGATATATTACGCTGGCAGATACAGTAAGTAGTAGGAAGCAATGCAGAAAAAAAATATATAATATATTGTTGAGGTTCGATGAGCTGTCCGTGGCTGGCTGGCCTTTTGCGGACGTCTGCTATTGGCCCTGTTTGGGACAGCTGCTGCTTGTTGAAAAAGCAGCTTATCTGATAAGCTGGTAAAAAGCAGCTTCTGCTTGTTGTCTGCTTTTAGTTCATTTTGAGAAGCAGCTGAACTGATAAGCTGCTACAGAAGCTGTCTGTTTGGCAGGACTTCAGCTTAAATTTGTGAAGAAGCTGAAAATAAGCTGTGCCAAACAGGGCCATTGTGTGTTCATAGATAATCAGTGTGGCTGTTGAGTTTTAAGATGGCAAAGTAGTAGTAATAAATAAATCGTTTCGTTGTCCCGGCACTTTGTGTTTATTTAAGCTCAACTGCTCGTCAGCTTTCGGCCCGTGCGTAGTGTGGTCCCATGTAATTCACTCAAATTTGAACACGAAGGATCAGAAAACAAACAGTTTCCCCCTTTGGACCACTCAGCGTGTTTGATCTGTTGGTGAGTGAAACCTAGCTCGCATCTCAGAAGAACCAAGATGCCACTGAAAAATATACTCATTCCTTGTATGCCACTGGCCCCACATGTCATAGACACCAAAAAATATACCTATATGCCACTCAGTGGCACACAAGGGATGAGTATAAAATCTGATGGCATACCAGGAATTTTCTCAAGAACCAACCAGGCTCCCGTAGGACAGGCTCCAGAGATGTTGTAGTTTGGGAACATGACTAGGTGTGCGATGGATGAGGCAAGCATATTCTGAAAAACTGAACATGTCCGTGTCCAACCATACGACTATTCGAAATATAACATAGATCAGTCACACCAACAAAAGGCCGTGAATAGGCCTCGTCATAGGCATAAGGCGGCCAAGCGTCCCCGAGCAAGACAGAGAGAAGGAACTTAGAGGCCAACCACCCATATCTATCCTAACAAAGTGTTTTTTATGTATTATATAATTTTTATTTGCTTGATTATATACTGTGGTGTTTTTTGTTTCACTAAAATATTACGTTTCATTTCAAATTAATGATTGTAAAAGAGATGAAATGATTGCAGGCTGACGGTAAAGACTATATATTTGGTAGATAAACATCGATGACAGTCAATGACGCGATCAATAAACCGCAAAGATCGGATGCATTGGATCTAGACTTAGGGGAGAAATTTTTATCTGGTTATTTTGTATTTGTCTAAGGATTAATTTGGTGAGACATGAGGATGACGACAATTATAGCTAGCTAATAGTAGCTTTGTTAAAGATCCAGTTACTTGCTGTAGCCTGTAGGGTGGGGACTTTGGCGCATCCACCCTTTTATTTTATTTTCCGTGCTTTTTGTCCTGTATATGCTTGGATAATAATGGATGAAAGCGGGAGAGGACATGAATCAAGGCTGCACGCGACACAGTATTTTATTTTATTGGCTGCAGCACCATTTATCGGTTTCGACGATTCAAATTTGTCCACAGATAATAAAAAAAGGTAGGGCCTGGGCCTGGCCGTGCCGGGCCGCGGTTGGCCAACTCCCTTTTTTGAAGAAAAAAAAACTAAAAAAGATGTACCGAGAACACGTTAGAATTTCTCCCCGTTGGATCGGAGCCGTTCCCATCCATCTGCACAGTGCCTGTCCTGCGTCTGACGTGTCACTGTTCGCTTTGACACGCTTGACCCGCGGGCTCGGGAAGCACAGCAGGCAGCTGCCGCCCGGCGCCATGGCAATATGGCATGCGACAAACCGACGACCAGTCAACCCTAAAGTGGCCCTGTGGCAGAACCGTAAATCCACCTCTCCATCGCCCGTATGTATACAGCGCTTAATAACTACTAGTAATTAATTAGCCCGCGTGACGCCAAGCGCCTTTTCCGTTCCCGGTTCTGCCCACCGGGTTCAGTTCACGGCTTCACGCCACGGCACGGCGCCAAGCAACGGGCATCTCCCTCGGTTCCCGCATTAAAAACCACCACGGGAAGAGCACGTGGGCCCCTCCCCGCTCTTAAACCGCGACAATTTCGGCCCCCGTTTCTTTACTGCGCCCGCGCGGGCGCGCCCGGGCGGATAAATAATTTAATATTTCCTCGATAACCTAATTTATTTCTCTTTTTTTAATCCCGCAATTCCCCCGGCGGCATCCTCGCCTTTTTTGCTTTTATTAGTTTTGGCTTTTTATTTCACTGGCGCCCCATTTCCGCCGCCCCTCTTCTGCTGCCTCTCGCCTCGCGACCTCCGCTTCGTCCTCCTCCCGCAGCTGCTCCTGTTTTTGTTTTTGTCGATTTTTGTCGCTGGAGCGAGGATTTTTTGAGGAATATTTCGGGATTTTGGGGCTATTTTTCGGGGACTTTTTTTTTGGGGGGAGGGAGGATTTTCGTTATTTTCTTTTTTTTTGAGGCGCCGCCCTGAACTAAACGGGGGAGATGGGGAGAGCGTGCGTGAGCTCCAATGGCGACTGCTCGTGTCGGGAGGCTTAGTAGGACGACTACGAGCAGGCGGGCGCGTGCGGGGTGCTGCGTGCATGGAGGCCAAGCCGGGGGAAGCCAGTGTTGGGCATGCGCCTGCGCCTATGGCGGCGGCAGCACCGGTTATGGCGGCGCCACCACTAGAGGAGACTGTGAGCTTCCAGCAGCCGCTGCCGGCGCCGGCCGCGGCGGCGGAGAGGGGCAGCTCGAGCGCCGTCCTGGTGCCGCCTCTTGCTACGGCGGCGGGAGGCGGCGCGATGGCGCTCGTGCCGGTGCTGATGAAGGTGCCGAAGAAGCGAGGGAGGCCGCGCAAGTACGGGCCGGACGGGAGCCTGATCCGCCCGCTCAACGCCACGCCGATCTCGGCGTCCGCGCCCTTGCCGGCCGCCGTGGCGCCTGGGCACTACACGCCGGCCTCCGCGGTGGGCGCCGCCATGAAGCGTGGCAGGGGACGGCCCCTTGACTTCGCCGCCGCCGCCGCCAAGCAGCACCAGCAGCATCACCACCAGCTCTACCAGCATCAGCAGCAGCAGTTCGGCTTCCACTTCGACTCCATTGGTAGGACTGTAGGAGTACTCCCAAATCTCTCGCTCGTATTCATCCCCCATTCCCCCTCTGTTTTTTTTGTCTCTCTTTATATATAGATTAATTAAACCCAAAAATCTGTTAATCTTTTTGGGATAATCCACATCCTATTCTAGAGATAAGGATTCGATTTTTCTCCCGACAAATTCCTCGACTAGAGGAGAATGGATGGATGAGCGGCGGGGGAGGAGCCAATGACAGGGGTAGTAATTGGATGGCGGCGTCACCGGCTCACTCCTTGTCCGGACACTGTCTGTCTGTCCCTCTCTTATCCGAATATTTCCTGTCTCCTCCACTCTACGCAGACGCAGCTCGTGCTGCACAACATGATCAGATGCTAGTTCGCACGGTCAGGTATCTCAGGCAGGCTCATGCGGCTGGTTGGTGCACTGTGCGAGCCAAGATTCATGGCTCGGTTGAGGGGCAAAGTGGGGGCCAGATGGAGGCATATCCTCTGCCTGCAGTCCATCCTACCCCGTTTTGTTGGTTGCTTTTAGGGTTTCTTGGTGTTCTGTGGTGGGGTTCCCCCGTTGTGGGGATTGCCTGCCATGGTGGTGCTGCCCTGCTTGTGCTTAACTGTTCTGTTCTGGAATAAAATATTGAAGATACAGATCATTTGAAAATCCTTCTTGTTAGGTTCTACCACGGTGCCTGCCTTTTTGTCATTCCTTGTCTCCCTGGTAGTAGGTCTGAAGGTGATCGTCTGATGGATATAGTTCAGACATACGGAGTATCTGTTTTTTTTTTCGAGGTACGTGGTGAAAATAGTATGACTTGGGACTGAAAAATGTATAGTGAATGCTTCGGGTACTAGAACACGGTGGTAAAAGTTGGTATGGCTGGATTGAACATTTACAGTGTATGAAGAATTTATGAGACTGTACTTCGATGAGTGAGGGTGGTCTTTGGATGTCGCAGTTGTGTAGCTAGTTGATTTCCTGATGGGATCACTGCCATAGATTCCTATTAGACTAAACAATCTTCTCTGCTCCCAGACCTTTCATTTGGCCAGTTTGTTTTGCTATAAATCTGCCATTATTTTTTTCTAACCACCCGCACCATGTGTTGGCAGGTGATATGGGGGCATGTTCAGCTGGTGCAAATTTCACTCCACACATAATTACAGTCGCTCCTGGTGAGGTATGGATCTAGATGTTATATATGTTGTGTACAACTGCTGTTTACACTAGATCTCATTTGGTGATTTCTGGTTCAGAGTATTTCTGACCTGACAGTCAGTATTGTAACTTCATCGTCTATGTACTTGAAATATCATTTTTATGGACCTTCAGTTAAACAACGTTTTCTTTTTCTTTCTTTTTTTTTAAAAAAAAATATTGTGATCGCCCTTATCATTTATTTCTGTTCACGTATTTTGTTATATACAATCACTTGGCGATGTGATGAGCACAGAAATCAAAAGACTGCACAGTCAGCTTTGTATGCTTTGCTTTTACATGATTAACCAAAGCGAGCCATGATCTCAAAATGGTCTTGTTATCCCTTTCCATCCCTTTAGATAAGGAGAGGTGAATTTCGTATCCCTGTTGAATTTGTCAAAGATTGAAATGAGTTCCGTCTTTATTTTTGCCTTTTCACTTCCTGTATATACATGCATTGCTCCTCTTACAGCCACAGCTATACTATCCATTTTCCTGAAGTGTTCTGTGTCTTTGCGCAAAACAGTGATCTGTATTTTCTCTGTCGGTTCAGGATGTGATGACGAAGGTCATATCGTTTTCCCAACAAGGACCACGAGCTATCTGTGTTCTCTCTGCAAATGGTGTGATATCCACCGTTACACTCTGTCAGCCTGATTCCTCTGGTGGCACGTTAACTTACGAGGTTAGCCATGCATGACAAAAGTTCTTACTGCACGCGTGGTTTCATATGCATGTCTGTGTGGGGATGCAGATGAAGGAATCTGAGTGGTCCTGCTTAATAACCCCATATGTCTGATGCCCTGCTTTGGTTGTAGGGACGCTTTGAGTTGCTGTCCCTGTCTGGGTCCTTCATGCCAACCGAAAACGGCGGGACACGAAGTCGATCAGGTGGGATGAGCGTGTCTCTCGCGAGTCCAGACGGTCGTGTTGTCGGTGGCGGGGTTGCCGGCCTGCTGGTGGCAGCGAGTCCTGTTCAGGTATGCATTTGCTTCCGTGTTTTTGAGATCTGAATGCCTGCCTACTAGAAGCCTCAGTTGTGCAGCTGAACTAGTGAAACTGCATGCCCCGCACCATTTTTATTTTTTTTGCATCTGTATCCTTCTAACGGCTGTAGTTTGCTGCATATAAGCTCACAGTGTAACTGATAGTGGAGAGTCCCCATTTGGCAGATTGTGGTTGGGAGCTTCCTGCCAAGCTACCAGATGGAGCAGAAGAACAAGAAGCCACGGGTGGACGCGGCACCTGCTGCCGCCGTCCCGCAGACGCCTCCCGCAGTCCCGATCTCGAGCACAGACACCCGCAGCAGCGAGCAAGGGCAGCAGAGCTCCGCGTCCCAGAGAGGGGTGAACATGACGGTCCCGGGAGGAACCTACGGCGCGGACCAGAGCTGGGTGTTGTCCCCTGCTCCGCAGCAGCCGATGGCCGAGGTGTCCAGGACGCCGTCGTCTGGGGACCTGAAGATGACCACGTCCGGATCATGAGCACTCTGAAACCCAGCCGGAGCTAGCCACCCACGCACTGACTGGGAGCCAAGGTCCCCGCTGGAAGATGGAAGGATGGGGTCATGGATTGGTTCATTTGTTCCTGACTCTTGCTGCAAATCTCGCACTAGGGCGGTCTAGTCTAGTTGTTGCTGTATGATGAGCGCGCCAGGCAGGAGGAGGGGAGTCTAACAACTGCACTTGCTGCCATTGTCGAGGAGTGCGTGTGTGTAGTGCAGCAGCTATTAACACCACAGTTTGAGTGTGCTAGCGGCGTGTGTTTTTATTTAGGCGACATTGTCGATTAAATTCTTGTGTCGGGATTATTACCTTTACCTTACGTGCTGGTTTAGTTTGGCACCCTGTATCTGTATCTGTATTGGATCATGCCCACCCTTGGCTTAAATCAGCATTAGAAAATTCTCCATGTTTCCTGTTATTCTGTCACTAGTCGGGAAATGGATGAATTCCGTGGTGCGATCGATCTCTCTTTCCGAATCATGTGTGTAGGTATGATGGATTGTGTGGCCAGGTCATGCCTACTTTTGTAACTGTTGCCGTACTCCAAAAGCACACTGATTATCTATTATTCTTAATTATTCATGTTCATTCTTGGTTCATTAGAAACATCATATAAATTGGCGCCAAGCAACAAACACCTCAGCGCTAGTTCTCCACGTACCCTCTCCATTTTTCGGTAAATATTCGAGGACGAAGTTAATATCATTTTTACTGCACCAAGTTGACATGAGCGGCGGCGGCGACGTACTTTTGATAAGGGAGAGGAGGTGTTTGGCCATTTCAAATGGTACATACACCCTCCACTCATTTGTCTGATCTCGCCGAGCCGCACAGCGGCACAAGTACAGAAGCTCCTCATCCCTCCTCGGTACTGGTACACACGGTCAACCGACAGGCGGCAACTCAACCGGACAAGGGCAACTGCCGATGGAGTCAGACAGAGGAGTTGCCACCAGCCGCGCGGACGGCCTAGACCTTGCGCTGGCCGAGGGCGCCCGTCCCGTCCGTCCCTCTTGTCGCCACCTACTCCGGCCCCCGTCTCACGATTCTTTTCTTTCTTCCTCGGTTTGTCACTGCTCACGGGTGTAGTCAGCTGCGGATGTATATAAAAATTCACATTAGCCAAAACAAAATCATAAAACATCTAGATAAGACTATAAAACATATGTAACGTTGCATATAGAAACTAGTGATCATAGAATAGAAATTAGAATTTAAAAGAAGATAAAAAAAATGAAAAATAAAAACTACGTGTCGATGTTGCAAATAGCGGAAGCACGTGAACGTGGAGCGCAAGCAAAAGGGGTGGACGGGTGGTAGTGGCGTTGGTGCGACGACAGAGTGAGTGAGGACAGAAGGGGCAGTGTGGCCGCAGCATTGGGGCGAACGAGCGTAGAAGGGGGTGTTGAACAATTAGACAAATTTCAAATTAAATTCCGAATATAAATCATGACCAAATCAGAAGAACTGAAATAAAAGCCAAATCAGATGATGCGTACTGATTAGACTTACTGATAGTTGGCGCACGCCAGAATCAGCTGGGTCGACGATGTCGAAGTAGCGAATCAACAGGATCGACGAGGTCAGAAGATCACGAGCAGTCGCGTGAAGACGCTTCCCAAAAACCTTATTCGCCATCTCCCGGTGCAGGATCTAGAAGACGAAGGGTTCCGGAGACCTGCTCTCCTGATCGCAGATGCACCTCTGCGGTCGGGTCGAAGGGAACTAAAAGGCGGCTCAGCTATGAAGAGAGGCGAAAGCGAACTGGGATCTGGGATGATCTGGAGGCTGGCTGCCGGGCTCCTTTTATAGGGCCGAGTCCGCGACCCCCGCGCTTATCCGCCCACGAAAATCTCGCAATCAGTTGAGATTTTATAGCGATCGGTTAGGATAAGCGTAACAGCCAAGAAACCAAAAAATCAAACGGCAAAAGGTAGCCGCGCCCCCGCAAGGCGAGGGGCAGGATTTCGGCGGACCATTCACGCGCATGTCGTGCGCCCCCGCCCTTCGCCCCGCCCCGCCCCGCCCCGGCCAGGCCAGGCGAGGCGAGCGAGCGCGCGCGCGCGTGTGGCTCTCCACACTCTCTCCTCTCATCCATGACTTGGTGAGTGAGTGTGGCTTCCATATTTAAGTTAGCTCTACTCCACAAGAGCTAGCAATATGGTGCTATTGGTTCCACCTATCCCTTTGCCATCCACTTATATGGGCTTTTGAGATTTTCCTGGGATTTATTAGAAATTCTTAATTGGGCCAAGCCCATAAATCCTAACAATCCCCCACCAGATCTCAAATGCCCATTGAAAGGGAAATAGGCTTTAAACCTTTTCCTAAATGATTTTGGTGGTTGAATGTCCAACACAAACAATTGGACTAATTAGTTTGCTCTAGATTACATGTTCTACAGGTGTCAAAGATTCAACTCAAAACCAATAAAAAGAACTAAACAAGGTTCAAAAGAAAGGAGCAAAGAGAAACCGAAGTGCTCCCTGGTATGGCGCACCGGACTGTCCGGTGTGCCACCGGACAGTGTCCGGTGCACCACCGGACAGTGTCCGGTGCTCCAGAGTGAAGCGGCTCAGAACTGGCCAGCTTCGGGAAAATCCAGGGCCGGCGCGCTATAATTCACCGGACTGTCCGGTGTACACCGGACAGTGTCCGGTGCTCCAACGGAACGCGACCTCAGGAACTCGGCAGCCTCGGGATTTCACGAAGACTGCTCCGCTATAATTCACCGGACATGTCCGGTGTGCACCGGACTGTCCGGTGCAACCTCGGAGCAACGGCTACTTCCCGCCAACGGTCGACTCTGACAGTAAACAGTGCGGAACAGTTCACGTGGCAGAAGTCAGAGCAGAGAGTCAGAGGGGCACCGGACTGTCCGGTGCTGCACCGGACTGTCCGGTGCCACATGAGGACAAAGCCTCCAACGGTCGACCAGCTCCAATCTTAACGGATAGGATGACGTGGCTGGCGCACCGGACATGTCCGGTGTGCACCGGACTGTCCGGTGCGCCCATCGCCAGCAGGTTCTCCAACGGCTACAAAATTGGATGGTGGCTATAAATACCACCCCAACCGGCCACTTCAAGGGTGTGGGAGTCCAAGCAGCATTCCAAGTCATCTAGTTGACATACTCAAGCCCTCCCAACCACCTATATTCATTGATACATCCTATACACAAGATCTAGCCCACTACAACCAACACAAGTGCCACAAAAGAGAGAGCGAGCAAATTGAGAGCTACTCAATTGAGTTTAGCCCTAGTGCCTTGTGAGATTCATTGAGAGATAGTGTGTGCTACATCTTTGTGTTCATTTGTGCGTGGAGTATTGACTCCCATCGAACTTCCTCCAAAGTTTTGGAGGCTTGTAAAAGCTAGCAAGAGACACCAAAAGATTGTGGTGGTCCTTGTGGGATCGAGAGTGATCCTTGAGAAGAAGAAGAGCTCACCGATCCTTGTGTGATCGGGGGAGAGAGGGAAAGGGTTGAAAAAGACCCGTCCTTAAGTGGACTCCTCAACGGGGACTAGGCCTTCGAGGGCCGAACCTCGGTAAAACAAATCACCCGTGTCCATTGTGTTTATTGCTTGTGATTTGTCTGTTTTCCTTTGCTCTAAGTTTTCTTGCACCTTTATTTACTAATATCATTTGGTGTTGCTTCAAGTTAAATTCCCATTTAGTGAAGCAACACATTGCAAGAAAGAACTTGTCCTTGTGCTCCTCTCATCTAAAGCTTCTTGCTTTGTTATTCTATAACTTACTAGTTATATTGATTTATCACTTCCGCATTATTTAGCAAAACTCCTTTCAAGCAAGAACTTAGTTTCTATTCTCCGATATTTGTATATCTTGTTCTAACCACTAATCAAGGGATCTAGTTGGGGGATAAAGTTTTAATTTTCAGGTTTCGCCTATTCACCCCCCTCTAGGCGACTTTCAATTGGTATCAGAGCTAGGCACTTCATCTTGAGTCTAACAACTCGAAGTGATGGCTCGTAGAAGATCCCAAAAGAACAAGAAGACCCAGGAGAACACAACTCGGAAGGAGGTAACTCTTGAGATTTTACTTGATGATTGTTCCAATTATGACTCATGGTCTACTAGTGTGATAAATGCTTTTAGAACCATAGATCCTCGATTAGAACAAATTATAGACAAGAGTATTTTTCCCTCTAATTTCAATGGAGAAATTAATTCCGAGGAAGATCAAAGATGTTATCGCTTAAACTATCTAGCTTTTGACATCTTAACTAATTCTCTTAGCAAAGAAGATTATCATGCCTTCATATCAAACTATGACGAATCCATCCATGATGCGCATGATATTTGGACTAGAATTAGAAGCAAATTTGATGAGTCCAAACATGATAGTTCATTTGATGCTTCTACTTCCTTTAGTTCTTGTGACACTAACCCTTGCAAGGAAGAAGAAGAAAATGAACGATGGAGACCAAACGATGAATCCACCTCTCCAAAAGGTTTGTCTTTCCATTTTGATTCCCACATGTGTTGTGTGGCTAATGAAAATGATAGCGGAAGCACAAATGAGGATGAGGAGGAAGAAAGGAGCTTTGTACAACTCTACGCTCGCCTAAGCCAAGAAGATAAGGCAGTCATGCTCAAACTTCTAGAAAGAGCAAGAGAACAAAGCGAAGCTCGTCAAAGGCTAGAAGATATTCTCTCCATGAAAATGCTACACTTTGACGAGTTGACTAAAGAACATGAGGAGCTAAAGTGCTCTCATGTTGATTTGGTCCAAAGGTATGAAACTATTTCAATTGAGCAAGATAACGCTTTACATTGTATTGCTCAATTAGTAAATAGGAATACCTTGCTTAAGGACCAAGTAGAAAAGCTAAAAGTTGAAAATCTAGCTTTTCAAGAAAAATATGATATGCTCCTATGCTCTCATGAAAATCGTATGGATGATCATATCATGTTAAACATTGCTCATGAGGTTGTGATAGAAAACTTAAAATTCCAACAACCTCACTCATGCACATGTGTTCAAATAGAAACTATATTACCATGTGCTAATGCTTGTTGTCCGTCGACAAGCAAATCTTCCTTTGAGCTAGAATTTGCAGGAACAAATGATGATACCTATCAAAAGCTCAAAGAAGAAAATGAGAGGCTAAAGATGAGCTTGACACAACTTAAAGGGAAGTACATTGCTCAACCTTCTCAAGATAACCGTGATCACATGGTGAAGAAGCTTGAGACGGGAACAACCGTGGCATGCACTACATCCCTTGAAGAAAATGTCAAGGACTTGAGGATTGTCAAGAAGAGGAAGCAAAAGAAGAAAATCAACACCTCTTCCAAAAGCCTCAACCATGCCTCAATAAAAGGTAACATCCAAGGTAATAATCAAGTTACACTTCATACAAATGAAAATAAGAAGTGTAGTGAATGCTTTGAAAAGGGGCACTTGATTAGATCATGTCCCTACATTAAAAGTGTCTTGATTATTAACAAGGATGATAGACTTTGTTTTAAATGCTCCAAGAAGGGACACTTACTTAGATCTTGTCCCCATTTAAAACAAAGAGGCATATGGTTAGAAAAGAAAGTTTTTTCTAACCATGTAGCAAGCAACAAACAAGGAAAGAAGAAAGCTTCAAAACTTGAAAAACGCCTATGCTACACATGCCGAAAGAAGGGACATCAATGCAAGGATTGTCCCATTGGTAAAAATCCCACTCCTAACTTGTCATTTGATTCATTTATAACTAGGCAACCCAAGATTGCAACTTGTGCTAGAAAGGTAACGAGTTTACCAAACGCTAGCACAAAGGACACTTGGGTTCCTAGATCTTTGTTTACTAACCTTAACGGACCCATCAAGCAATGGGTACCAAAATATGCTTGACAAGCTTTGTAGGAGAAGGAGATGATATGAAGCTTTGGGGTGCTTGAAGGAGTTAATTCAATTCTTAACAACTCAAGCTATCAATCTTCAAATGATCTACATAGTCAAGATTGACCCAAGGTTACTTCAATTTATTATATTCAAAACCCATATCATCTCGGGAAGATATTAATGTTGTAGGAAATAAAGAATCATCATGTGCGGAAATTCAAGGCCTACAACATGGAGGAATGTCAAAGGATGGTAACACTTATGCTTTTAAGTGCAAGTATCTTAAATTATCTTTTCTTATGTGTCTTGTGTAGTCACATAGGAAAAGGAAGCACTGAAGATGTTTTTAAAATTATGTCGCCATTCTTTGAAGAAATTCCTCTCATATGGTAGATTGCATATTCTTCATTTCTATATTATGGCAATATACATGCTTTAAAATTGTTGCAAGTTCCCATGGCATGTTTTACTTTAATTATCCTATTATTGCCATGATCTAGATATAGAAGAAGATTCCATGTTCTTAAAAGAATAAGGTGTCATGCAAGGAATTCAAATCCTAAAGACACTTATAAAAGGGAATCTTTCTTTATGTCTAGAATAGTGAGACTAATGCTTTTATCTAAGTAACCCATGTAGTCTCACTAATAGAGAATATGTTTCTCGTTGGAGATGCATATTTTATCATGACGAAACAAATCAATCCAAAAATCTATGTTGTATGTCCTATTGCTTAAATTGGATATGATTCTTCTTCATTTATCGATCTCCATGTTATGGATTAGATTTATTCCCATAATCTTAAAGGATTGGTTATGCTTGTTTTATGAGTTAAAATTGAGCATAACATCTTCTATGGATAATCTAGTTCATGCTATGAAGTTTCCATGCTTTTAGTAATCTAGTTTTTTCATTCCTTATCAAAATGATTAAAAAAAAAGGGAAACTAGTGCTTGTATTAACCTTTCGCTTGAGCTTACTTATGAAAATCAACAAGAGAATATATGCAAGTTTAATGACACAAGCCTCAAAGGGTTGATCTTCACCCATAGGAAGAAAGGTAAAAGCAAAGGTATGGGAACTCATCTCCTTAACCAAATGTAGTTCCCATCAATGACTGTTTACTATAATTATATCTTTATGAATAAATAGATTCTTTATTGAATTTAAATTGGCTAAGACGTGCATTCAACCTCAATCTCATTAATGCACTTGTCCATTAGAATCTACTTCATACCTTTGCTATAAATGTTCTCATATTGACTTATTTTTAAAGTAATGATTAATAAATTCAATATGAAGAAGTGAATTCCTATGATTGATCAAATGGTTAAATAGTGCATATTCCTCTTTTCCTATGATGTGCACTAATGCTAGGGATTTTACTTCATGTCTGTGTGACTTATGGATGATGAATTGTTCATATTTATTTTCTAAAAGAAATCATCATTCATCATATACTCCCTTGCGCTATTGACATCTCTCTTGAGTATTTTCAATGAGTTTGGAAGGAAAAAGAGACAACTACAAAGGGAGGACACTCAAATGAAAAAGGAAGAACATCAAGGACAATAACACCTACTTGGACAATAAGGTCTTCACAACAACAATCGATGGTGTGGTCGTAAGCATTTCAAATCCTTTTCATTATGGAATTACTAGGCTTAAGTTGATTATTGCAAACTTTATAAGCCTCGATCAAGGTGTGTAATGGGTCTCCCCTTTGTGTCTTTAAAAGTGAATGCATCGAAATCAATTCTTTCAATTACTTGATGCATATCTTTAGGGGGAGTCCATTCCTATATTTTGATTATGTTGAGACTATTGCTTTATCTTAGTAGTTTCATATAGTCTCTTGCATAAGAATAGTGTTTCTCATGAAGTTTGCTACTACACATCAATCCATCTTGTTAAAATAATGTTGCTTTTATCAAGGATTGTTGCTCTCATTACTAAAGTAGCATGCTTATTGGATTCTCCTATTTTAAGCTTAATTCCTATTCCAATATGTTACTCTCTTGATCGCATCCATTATTTGTTTGATCATAGAATAACATCAAATGACACTTAGTGCCTCATATTCTTTCCAATCGATACCTCTCTTGATATGCACTAAGTTAAACGGAGAATTCATGATTCATTTATACAATCTGTGATCCACTTAATATATGTTAACCATGACTTAGAAAAGGATCACTAGTTGTAAGAACTCTCTCTTGTGCAAAATATTTTCACACATTGTCATTGAGCATAGGTCTTAAGCAAACAAGACTAAAGACAAAAGCACAATGAAGAGAGCGTCTACAAGTAAAGGTACAAAACGGGTAAAACTTATGTACCTAAAATCTTCCTCTTATATACACTCTTTGCATATCTTGTATAAAAGGAAGAGAAAGCATGTCCTTTGCATTTATCCCTGCTTCATACCTAGTTCAACCTCTTAAAAATTTCACTCATGCATTATTGCATCTTTGCTAAAACTAGATGAAGTAATCTTATTGTCAAAGAGCTTAAAGCTTAACCTTGTAACGAGGATAAGCTGCCTTTGTTCCAAAGGTGGATGGTCCTTAAGCCTCTTTGAAATCCTTAAGAGAAAATGCTTAAGACACTTATAACATGCTTTCATAAGTGCATAGACTGTCATGAACATCACACTTATACTAGGACACAATGCACTTCACATTCTGTATGGTATAGATATGTTCTCATTAACCTAATTATGTGAAATTGGCATTCAAAGCCAAAATATGTATTCATCTCCATGCACATATTTAGGGGGAGCAATCTATATTATATAGAACTATGATCATGCTTAATTGATATATCTCTTGATCATATCTCTTTATGTCTACGACTAATGTACTTTCAACAAGTAATCTCTATGCTAAGTCGTAGATTGAAAGGGAAATGGAGTCTTCGGCAAAGACAAAGGCTTCCACTTCGCAACTCATCTTTCGCCGTCGCTCCGCGCTTCTCTCTATCTTTTGGGGGAGAGTTAAAAGCAAAAGGACTTCGTCTTTGGTATAATCTTCACTCATTTATTTATGACCAAAGGGGAAGTGATAGTCGCCTAGAGGGGGGGTGAATAGGGCGAAACTGAAATTTACGCAAATAATCACAACTACAAGCCGGGTTAGCGTTAGAAATATAAACGAGTCCGAGAGAGAGGGCGCAAAACAAATCCCAAGCGAATAAGCAAGAGAGACACGGAGATTTGTTTTACCGAGGTTCGGTTCTGGCAAACCTACTCCCCGTTGAGGAGGCCACAAAGGCCGGGTCTCTTTCAACCCTTCCCTCTCTCAAACGGTCCCTCGGACCGAGTGAGCTTCTCTTCTCTAATCAAAGCCGGGAACAAAACTTCCCCGCAAGGGCCACCACACAATTGGTGCCTCTTGCCTTGATTACAATGGAGTGTGATCTCAAGAACAAGTGAGAAAGAAAAGAAGCAATCCAAGCGCAAGAGCTCAAATGAACACGGCAAATCACTCTCACTAGTCACTAGGGCTTTGTGTGAAATTGGAGAGGATTTGATCTCTTTAGTGTGTCTAGAATTGAATGCTAGAGCTCTTGTAGTGGTTGAGGAGTGGAAAACTTGGATGCAATGAATGGTGGGGTGGTTGGGGTATTTATAGCCCCAACCACCAACTTGACCGTTGGCTGGAGGCTTCTGCTCGATGGCGCACCGGACAGTCCGGTGCACACCGGACAGTCCGGTGCCCCTGCCACGTCATCACTGCCGTTGGATTCTAGCCGTTGGAGCTTCTGACTTGTGGGCCCGCCTGGGTGTCCGGTGCACACCGGACATGTACTGTTTGATGTCCGGTGCACCGGTATGGGCGTGCCTGACGTCTGCGCGCGCTGCGCGCGCATTAAATGCACCGCAGGGAGCCGTTGGCGCCGCAGGGAGCCGTTGCTCCGCTGGCACACCGGACAGTCCGGTGCACACCGGACAGTCCGGTGAATTTTAGCGGAGCGGCTGCCGCGCGAACCCGAGGCTGACGAGTTCCGAAGACCGCGCTTCCTTGGAGCACCGGACATGTCCGGTGCACACCGGACAGTCCGGTGAATTATAGTGCGCCGGCTTCCGAGAAATCCCGAGAGTGAAGAGTTGGAGTCTGAGTCCCCTGGTGCACCGGACAGGTACTGTTCACTGTCCGGTGGCACACCGGACAGTCCGGTGCGCCAGACCAGGGGTGCCCTCGGTTGCCCCTTTGCTCCTTTATTGAATCCAAAACTTGGTCTTTTTATTGGCTGAGGGTGAACCTTTTACACCTGTATAATCTATACACTTGGGCAAACTAGTTAGTCCAAAGATTTGTGTTGGGCAATTCAACCACCAAAATTATTTAGGAACTAGGTGAAAGCCTAATTCCCTTTCAATCTCCCCCTTTTTGGTGATTGATGCCAACACAAACCAAAGCAAATAGAGAAGTGCATAATTGAACTAGTTTGCATAATGTAAGTGAAAAGGTTACTTGGAATTAAGCCAATATAACTACTTTACAGGATATGCATGGAAAGTTTCTTTCTTTATTTAGCATTTTGGACCACGTTTGCACCACGAGTTTTGTTTTTGCAAATTCTTTTGTAAATCCTTTTCAAAGTTCTTTTGCAAATAATCAAAGGTAAATGAATAAGAGTTTGTAAAGCATTTTCAAGATTTGAAATTTTCTCCCCCTGTTTCAAATGCTTTTCCTTTGACTAAACAAAACTCCCCCTAAAAGAGATCCACCTCTTAGTGTTCAAGAGGGTTTTGATATACCATTTTTGAAATACTGCTTTCTCCCCCTTTTGAACACAATAGGATACCAAATGATAAATACTTTTGGAAAGCACTAAGTTTTTGAATTTGGTGGTGGTGGTGCGGTCCTTTTGCTTTGGGCTCATTTCTCCCCCTTTTTGGCATGAATCGCCAAAAACGGAATCATTAGAGCCCTCGAAGTAAGTTCTTCCTCTTTGGTCATAAATGAATGAGTTAAGATTATACCAAAGGCGAAGTCCGGTCCTTTTGTTTTTGAGCTTTTACTCTCTCCCCCAAGGATGAAGTCCTTTTCTTTGATGCTTATTTCTCCCCAAGGAATAGAGAGTTGCTCGGAGTGATGGCGAAGCATGAGTTACGGAGTGGAAGCCTTCGTCTTCGCCGAAGACTCCAATTCCCTTTTAATATACCTATGACTTGGTTTGAAATAGACTTGAAAACATATTAGTCATAGTACATAAAAGAGATATAATCAAAGGTATTCAAAAGAGCTATGTGTGCAAGCTAGCAAAAGAAATTTCTAGAATCAAGAATATTGAGCTCATGCCTAAGTCTGGTAAAAGATTGTTCATCAAGTGGCTTGGTAAAAATATCGGCTAATTGATCTTTAGTATTAATGTAAGAAATCTCGATATCCCCCTTTTGTTGGTGATCCCTAAGAAAATGATACCGAATGGCTATGTGCTTAGTGCGGCTATGCTCGACGGGATTGTCGGCCATTTTGATTGCACTCTCATTATCACATAGCAAAGGGACTTTGGTTAATTTGTAACCGTAGTCCCGCAGGGTTTGCCTCATCCAAAGCAATTGCGCGCAACAATGACCTGCGGCAATGTACTCGGCTTCGGCGGTGGAAAGAGCGACCGAATTTTGCTTCTTTGAAGCCCAAGACACCAAGGATCTTCCCAAGAACTGGCAAGTCCCCGATGTGCTCTTCCTATTAATTTTGCACCCTGCCCAATCGGCATCCGAATAACCAATCAAATCAAATGTGGATCCCCGAGGGTACCAAAGCCCAAACTTAGGTGTGTAAGCCAAATATCTCAAGATTCGTTTTACGGCCGTAAGGTGTGATTCCTTAGGGTCGGATTGGAATCTTGCACACATGCAAACTGAAAGCATAATGTCCGGTCGAGATGCACATAAATAAAGTAATGACCCAATCATCGACCGGTATACCTTTTGATCCACGGACTTACCTCCCGTGTCGAGGTCGAGATGCCCATTGGTTCCCATGGGAGTCTTGATGGGCTTGGCATCCTTCATTCCAAACTTGGTTAGAATGTCTTGAGTGTACTTCGTTTGGCAAATGAAGGTGCCCTCTTGGAGTTGCTTGACTTGGAATCCTAGAAAATACTTCAACTCCCCCATCATCGACATCTCGAATTTCTGTGTCATGATCCTACTAAACTCTTCACATGTAGACTCGTTAGTAGACCCAAATATAATATCATCAACATAAATTTGGCATACAAACAAGTCATTTTCAAGAGTTTTAGTAAAGAGTGTAGGATCGGCCTTGCCGACTTTGAAGCCATTAGCAATAAGGAAATCTCTTAGGCATTCATACCATGCTCTTGGGGCTTGCTTGAGCCCATAAAGCGCCTTAGAGAGCCTATAAACATGGTTAGGATACTCACTGTCTTCAAAGCCGGGAGGTTGCTCAACATAGACCTCTTCCTTGATTGGTCCATTGAGGAAGGCACTTTTCACGTCCATTTGATAGAGCTTAAAGCCATGGTAAGTAGCATAGGCCAATAATATGCGAATTGACTCAAGCCTAGCTACGGGTGCATAGGTTTCACCAAAATCCAAACCTTCGACTTGTGAATACCCTTTGGCCACGAGTCGAGCTTTGTTCCTTGTCACCACACCATGCTCATCTTGCTTGTTGCGGAAGACCCATTTGGTTCCTACAACATTTTGGTTAGGACGTGGAACTAAATGCCATACCTCATTCCTTGTGAAATTGTTGAGCTCCTCTTGCATTGCCACCACCCAATCCGAATCTTGGAGAGCTTCCTCTACCCTGTGTGGCTCAATAGAGGAAACGAAAGAGTAATGTTCACAAAAATGAGCAACACGAGATCTAGTGGTTACCCCCTTATGAATATCTCCGAGGATGGTGTCGACGGGGTGATCTCGTTGGATTGCTTGGTGGACTCTTGGGTGTGGCGGTCTTGGCTCTTCCTCATCCTCCTTTTCTTGATCATTTGCATCTCCCCCTTGATCATTGTCATTATCTTGAGGTGGCTCATCTTCTTGATTTTGCCCTTCATCAACTTGAGCCTCATCCTCATTTTGAGTTGGTGGAGATGCTTGCATGGAGGAGGACGGTTGATCTTGTGCATTTGGAGGCTCTTCGGATTCCCTAGGACACACATCCCCAATGGACATGTTCCTAAGCACTATGCATGGAGCCTGTTCTTCACCTACTTCATCAAGATCAACTTGCTCTACTTGAGAGCCGTTAGTTTCATCAAACACAACGTCACATGAGACTTCAACTAGTCCAGTGGACTTGTTAAAGACCCTATATGCCCTTGTGTTTGAGTCATAACCAAGTAAAAAGCCTTCTACAGTTTTAGGAGCAAATTTGGATTTTCTACCTCTTTTAACAAGAATAAAGCATTTGCTACCAAAAACTCTAAAATATGAAATGTTGGGCTTTTTACCGGTTAGGAGTTCATAGGATGTCTTCTTGAGGATTCGGTGAAGATATAACCGGTTGATGGCGTAGCAGGCGGTGTTGACTGCTTCGGCCCAAAACCGGTCCGGTGTCTTGTATTCATCAAGCATGGTTCTTGCCATGTCCAAAAGAGTTCGATTCTTCCTCTCCACTACACCATTTTGTTGTGGCGTGTAGGGAGAAGAGAACTCATGCTTGATGCCCTCCTCCTCAAGGAAGCTTTCAATTTGAGAGTTCTTGAACTCCGTCCCGTTGTCGCTTCTTATTTTCTTGATCCTTAAGGCGAACTCATTTTGAGCCCGTCTCAAGAACCCCTTTAAAGTCTCTTGGGTTTGAGATTTTTCCTGTAAAAAGAATACCCAAGTGAAGCGAGAATAATCATCCACTATTACAAGACAATACTTACTCCCGCCGATGCTTATGTAAGCAATTGGGCCGAATAGATCCATGTGGAGTAGCTCAAGCGGCCTGTCGGTCGTCATGATGTTCTTGTGTGGATGATGGACTCCAACTTGCTTCCCCGCCTGGCATGCGCTACAAATCCTGTCTTTCTCAAAATGAACATTTGTTAATCCTAAAATGTGCTCTCCCTTTAGAAGCTTATGAAGATTCTTCATCCCAACATGGGCTAGTCGTCGGTGCCAGAGCCAACCCATGTTAGTCTTAGCAATTAAGCATGTGTCAAGTTCAGCTCTATCAAAATCTACTAAGTATAGCTGACCCTCTAACACACCCTTAAATGCTATTGAATCATCACTTCTTCTAAAGACAGTGACACCTATATCAGTAAAAAGACAGTTGTAGCCCATTTGACATAATTGGGAAACAGAAAGCAAGTTGTAATCTAAAGAATCAACAAGAAAAACATTGGAAATAGAATGGTCAGGAGATATAGCAATTTTACCAAGTCCTTTGACCAAACCTTGATTTCCATCCCCGAATGTGATAGCTCGTTGGGGATCTTGGTTTTTCTCATATGAGGAGAACATCCTTTTCTCCCCGGTCATGTGGTTTGTGCACCCGCTGTCGAGTATCCAACTTGAGCCCCCGGATGCATAAACCTACAAAACAAATTTAGTTCTTGACTTTAGGTACCCAAATGGTTTTGGGTCCTTTGGCATTAGACACAAGAACTTTGGGTACCCAAACACAAGTCTTGGAGCCCTTGTGCTTGCCCCCAACATATTTGGCAACTACCTTGCCGGATTTGTTAGTAAGCACATAAGAAGCATCAAAAGTTTTAAATGAAATGGCATGATTATTTGATGCATTAGGAGTTTTCTTTCTAGGCAACTTGGCACGGGTTGGTTGCCTAGAGCTAGATGTCTCACCCTTATACATAAAAGCATGGTTAGGGCCAGAGTGAGACTTCCTAGAGTGAATTCTCCTAATTTTGCTCTCGGGATAACCGGCAGGGTACAAAATGTAACCCTCGTTATCCTGAGGCATGGGAGCCTTGCCCTTAACAAAGTTAGACAAATTTTTAGGAGGGGCATTAAGTTTGACATTGTCTCCCCTTTGGAAGCCAATGCCATCCTTGATGCCAGGGCGTCTCCCATTATAGAGCATACTTCTAGCAAATTTAAATTTTTCATTTTCTAAGTTATGCTCGGCAATTTTAGCATCTAGTTTTGCTATATGATCATTTTGTTGTTTAATTAAAGCCATATGATCATGAATAGCATCAATATCAACATTTCTACATCTAGTACAAATAGATACATGCTCAACAATAGATGTAGATGGTTTGCAAGAATTAAGTTCAACAATCTTAGCATGAAGAATATCATTTTTATCTTTAAGATTGGCAATGGTAACTTTGCAAACATCAAAATTTTTAGCCTTAGCAATCAAGCTTTCATTCTCTAATTTAAGGCTAGCAAGGGAAATGTTTAATTCTTCAATCCTAGCAAGCAAATCATCATTATTATCTCTAGGATTGGGAATTGAAACATTACAAACATGAGAATCAACCTTAGCATTTAAACTAGCATTTTCATTTCTAAGGTTGTCAATTATCTCACGGCAAGTGCTTAGCTCACTAGATAATTTTTCACATTTTTCTACCTCTAGAGCATAAGCCTTTTTAACCTTAACATGTTTCTTGTTTTCTTTAATTAGACAATCCTCTTGGGAGTCCAAAAGGTCATCCTTTTCATGAATAGCACTAACTAATTCATTTAATTTTTCTTTTTGAGCTATGTTAAGGTTGGCAAAAAGGGAACGCAAATTATCCTCCTCATCACTAGCATTATCATCACTAGAAGATTCATATTTAGTGGAGGAGTTGGATTTAACCTTCTTCTTTTTGCCGTCCTTTGCCATGAGGCACTTGTGGCCGACGTTGGGGAAGAGGAGTCCCTTGGTGACGGCGATGTTGGCGGCGTCCTCGTCGTCGGAGGAGTCGCTTGAGCTTTCGTCGGAATCCCATTCCCGACAAACATGGGCATCGCCGCCCTTCTTCTTGTAGTACCTTTTCTTCTCCTTTCTTCTCCCCTTCTTGTCGTCGCCTCGATCACTGTCACTAGATATAGGACATTTAGCAATAAAATGACCGGGCTTACCACATTTGTAGCAAACCTTCTTGGAGCGGGACTTGAAGTCTTTCCCCCTCCTTTGTTTGAGGATTTGGCGGAAGCTCTTGATGACGAGCGCCATCTCCTCATTGTCAAGCTTGGAGGCGTCTATTGGTTGTCGACTTGGTGTAGATTCCTCCTTCTTTTCCTCCGTTGCCTTGAATGCAACGGGTTGGGCTTCGGATGAGTCGCCAAGCTCGTTGATTTTCCTCGAGCCTTCTATCATGCACTCAAAACTTACAAAATGCCCGATAACTTCCTCGGGGGTCATTTTAGTATATCTAGGATTACCACGAATCAATTGAACTTGAGTGGGATTTAGAAAAATCAGAGATCTTAAAATAACATTTACCACTTCGTGGTCATCCCACTTCTTACTCCCGAGGTTGCGCACTTGGTTTACCAAAGTCTTGAGCCGGTTGTACATGTGTTGTGGCTCCTCCCCTTTGTTAAGCCGGAACCGACCGAGCTCCCCCTCGATCGTTTCCCGCTTGGTGATCTTGGTGAGCTCATCTCCCTCGTGCGCGGTTTTGAGTACATCCCAAACCTCCTTGGCGTTCTTCAACCCTTGTACTTTGTTATATTCCTCTTTACTTAGTGAGGCGAGGATAATTGTTGTGGCTTGTGAGTTGAAGTGCTCGATTTGGGCTACCTCATCCTCATCATAGTTCTCATCCCCTACAGATGGTACCTGCGCACCAAACTCAACAACATCCCATATGCTTTTGTGGAGCGAGATTAGATGAAATCGCATTAAATCGCTCCACCTAGCGTAATCTTCACCATCAAAAGTTGGTGGTTTGCCTAGTGGGACGGAAAGTAAAGGTGTATGTTTGGAAATGCGAGGGTAGCGTAGGGGGATCTTACTATACTTCTTGCGCTCTTGGCGCTTAGAAGTGACGGAGGGCGCATCGGAGTCGGAGGTAGAAGTTGATGAAGTGTCGGTCTCGTAGTAGACCACCTTCCTCATCCTCTTGTGCTTGTCGCCTTTCCGATGCGGTTTGTGGGAAGAAGATTTTTCCTTCTTCTCTTTGTGATGAGAAGAAGATTTCTTCTCCTTCCCTTTGTTGGAGGAGCTCTTCTTCTTCTCCCTCCTTTTGGTGCGGGACTCTTCCGATGAAGTGCTCCCTTGGCTTGTAGTGGGCTTTTCGCCGGTCTCCATCTCCTTCTTGGCGTGATCTCCCGACATCACTTCGAGCGGTTAGGCTCTAATGAAGCACCGGGCTCTGATACCAATTGATAGTCTCCTAGAGGGGGGGTGAATAGGGCGAAACTGAAATTTACGCAAATAATCACAACTACAAGCCGTGTTAGCGTTAGAAATATAAACGAGTCCGAGAGAGAGGGCGCAAAACAAATCCCAAGCGAATAAGCAAGAGAGACACGGAGATTTGTTTTACCGAGGTTCGGTTCTGGCAAACCTACTCCCCGTTGAGGAGGCCACAAAGGCCGGGTCTCTTTCAACCCTTCCCTCTCTCAAACGGTCCCTCGGACCGAGTGAGCTTCTCTTCTCTAATCAAAGCCGGGAACAAAACTTCCCCGCAAGGGCCACCACACAATTGGTGCCTCTTGCCTTGATTACAATGGAGTGTGATCTCAAGAACAAGTGAGAAAGAAAAGAAGCAATCCAAGCGCAAGAGCTCAAATGAACACGGCAAATCACTCTCACTAGTCACTAGGGCTTTGTGTGAAATTGGAGAGGATTTGATCTCTTTAGTGTGTCTAGAATTGAATGCTAGAGCTCTTGTAGTGGTTGAGGAGTGGAAAACTTGGATGCAATGAATGGTGGGGTGGTTGGGGTATTTATAGCCCCAACCACCAACTTGACCGTTGGCTGGAGGCTTCTGCTCGATGGCGCACCGGACAGTCCGGTGCACACCGGACAGTCCGGTGCCCCTGCCACGTCATCACTGCCGTTGGATTCTAGCCGTTGGAGCTTCTGACTTGTGGGCCCGCCTGGGTGTCCGGTGCACACCGGACATGTACTGTTTGATGTCCGGTGCACCGGTATGGGCGTGCCTGACGTCTGCGCGCGCTGCGCGCGCATTAAATGCACCGCAGGGAGCCGTTGGCGCCGCAGGGAGCCGTTGCTCCGCTGGCACACCGGACAGTCCGGTGCACACCGGACAGTCCGGTGAATTTTAGCGGAGCGGCTGCCGCGCGAACCCGAGGCTGACGAGTTCCGAAGACCGCGCTTCCTTGGAGCACCGGACATGTCCGGTGCACACCGGACAGTCCGGTGAATTATAGTGCGCCGGCTTCCGAGAAATCCCGAGAGTGAAGAGTTGGAGTCTGAGTCCCCTGGTGCACCGGACAGGTACTGTTCACTGTCCGGTGGCACACCGGACAGTCCGGTGCGCCAGACCAGGGGTGCCCTCGGTTGCCCCTTTGCTCCTTTATTGAATCCAAAACTTGGTCTTTTTATTGGCTGAGGGTGAACCTTTTACACCTGTATAATCTATACACTTGGGCAAACTAGTTAGTCCAAAGATTTGTGTTGGGCAATTCAACCACCAAAATTATTTAGGAACTAGGTGAAAGCCTAATTCCCTTTCAGGAAGTAAGTAATTCGTGGGCTCTAATGATTCCGTTTTTGGCGATTCATGCCAAAGGGGGAGAGAGTAAGAGCCCAAAGCAAAAGGACCGCACCACCACCCTAATTTTTTTTTAGGAAAATGAGTTCAATTGAAAAATTCAAATTGGTATCTTATTGTGTTCAAAAGGGGGAGAAAGTAGTATTTCAAAAAACAATATCTTAAAACCCTCTTGAACTCTAAGAGGAGGATTTAATCTAGGGGGAGTTTTGTTTAGTCAAAGGAAAAGCATTTGAAACAGGGTGAGAAATTTCCAAATCTTATGACTCACTTACCTTTGACTATTTACAAAAGACTTTGAAAAAGAATTTCCAAAACATTTGCAAAAACAAAACTTGAGGTGCAAGCATGGTCCAAAATGTTAAAAACAAAGAAGAGCATCCATGCATATTTTATGAAATGAATATTGGTTTAATTCCAAGCAATCTTTGCACCTATCCTATGCAAACTAGTTCAATTATTCTCTTATATATTTGCTTTGGTTTGTGTTGGCATCAATCACCAAAAAGGGGGAGATTGAAAGGGAAATAGGCTTTAAACCTTTTCCTAAATGATTTTGGTGGTTGAATGTCCAACACAAACAATTGGACTAATTAGTTTGCTCTAGATTACATGTTCTACAGGTGTCAAAGATTCAACTCAAAACCAATAAAAAGAACTAAACAAGGTTCAAAAGAAAGGAGCAAAGAGAAACCGAAGTGCTCCCTGGTATGGCGCACCGGACTGTCCGGTGTGCCACCGGACAGTGTCCGGTGCACCACCGGACAGTGTCCGGTGCTCCAGAGTGAAGCGGCTCAGAACTGGCCAGCTTCGGGAAAATCCAGGGCTGGCGCGCTATAATTCACCGGACTGTCCGGTGTACACCGGACAGTGTCCGGTGCTCCAACGGAACGCGGCCTCAGGAACTCGGCAGCCTCGGGATTTCACGAAGACTGCTCCGCTATAATTCACCGGACATGTCCGGTGTGCACCGGACTGTCCGGTGCAACCTCGGAGCAACGACTACTTCCCGCCAACGGTCGACTCTGACAGTAAACAGTGCGGAACAGTTCACGTGGCAGAAGTCAGAGCAGAGAGTCAGAGGGGCACCGGACTGTCCGGTGCTGCACCGGACTGTCCGGTGCCACATGAGGACAAAGCCTCCAACGGTCGACCAGCTCCAATCTTAACGGATAGGATGACGTGGCTGGCGCACCGGACATGTCCGGTGTGCACCGGACTGTCCGGTGCGGCCATCGCCAGCAGGTTCTCCAACGGCTACAAAATTGGATGGTGGCTATAAATACCACCCCAACCGGCCACTTCAAGGGTGTGGGAGTCCAAGCAGCATTCCAAGTCATCTAGTTGACATACTCAAGCCCTCCCAACCACCTATATTCATTGATACATCCTATACACAAGATCTAGCCCACTACAACCAACACAAGTGCCACAAAAGAGAGAGCGAGCAAATTGAGAGCTACTCAATTGAGTTTAGCCTTAGTGCCTTGTGAGATTCATTGAGAGATAGTGTGTGCTACATCTTTGTGTTCATTTGTGCGTGGAGTATTGACTCCCATCGAACTTCCTCCAAAGTTTTGGAGGCTTGTAAAAGCTAGCAAGAGACACCAAAAGATTGTGGTGGTCCTTGTGGGATCGAGAGTGATCCTTGAGAAGAAGAAGAGCTCACCGATCCTTGTGTGATCGGGGGAGAGAGGGAAAGGGTTGAAAAAGACCCGTCCTTAAGTGGACTCCTCAACGGGGACTAGGCCTTCGAGGGCCGAACCTCGGTAAAACAAATCACCCGTGTCCATTGTGTTTATTGCTTGTGATTTGTCTGTTTTCCTTTGCTCTAAGTTTTCTTGCACCTTTATTTACTAATATCATTTGGTGTTGCTTCAAGTTAAATTCCCATTTAGTGAAGCAACACATTGCAAGAAAGAACTTGTCCTTGTGCT
Organism: Zea mays; assembly: GCF_902167145.1. Classification (NCBI taxonomy): domain Eukaryota; kingdom Viridiplantae; phylum Streptophyta; class Magnoliopsida; order Poales; family Poaceae; genus Zea; species Zea mays. Next base: position 39,371,080 of record NC_050099.1, on the reverse strand, counting down.
CCTCTCATCTAAAGCTTCTTGCTTTGTTATTCTATAACTTACTAGTTATATTGATTTATCACTTCCGCATTATTTAGCAAAACTCCTTTCAAGCAAGAACTTAGTTTCTATTCTCCGATATTTGTATATCTTGTTCTAACCACTAATCAAGGGATCTAGTTGGGGGATAAAGTTTTAATTTTCAGGTTTCGCCTATTCACCCCCCTCTAGGCGACTTTCACCCATCTGCAGTTTTCGCCACTGTTCACTACTGTTTAATATACTAGTTTTTCAGCAGAGACTGTTAAGTTGAACTTCCGCCTACAACTCCAAGCTACACCAACCCACAACTTGGACAATGGACTATGCCTTGAATTGCAAGTTTTGCGTGAATGGGTTTCACTTGAAGTCATGACCAGTACTTGGCTACCAGTAGTCCCCTTCTCGGGTGGAGCATATACGTCGTACTCCAAGGTCTCTTCATGAGTTTACTAGAGATCACCCAAATCTCATAGACTGCGACGTTAGACAGTCTAACTCATATAGGTGTGTTCTTTCAAAGAATGTTCTGCAGGACAACATCTTCGCTAATACAAGCCAACAAAACACATTAAGGCACAAAGCCAACCTGCCTTACAGCATTTGAGAGTATTGCATCTTTACTTAGAGAGGGTCAAAAGGTTACTCTCCTCAGTTCACCAATGGCTTGTTCTTCCCAGGACCTAATTCACGGGATCTCCGATCACATAGACTGGGTTTCCACCATGGCAACTTTATTCGGGTCTCATACCCATCTCTCTTGATGCGATTTCTATCACATTACGTGGTAGTCCCTTGGTAAAAGGATCTGCCAGATTTTTATCTGTTGAAATATAAGTCACACTTATAACTCCGGAGTTTCTCAACTTTCTGACAGACTTCAATCGTCTTTTGACATGTCTTGATGACTTTCCATTATCCTTAGAACTCGTCACTTTAGCAATCACTGTCTGATTGTCACAGTTCATAAGGATAGCTGGTATTGGTTTCTCAACCACCGGCAAGTCCATCAAGAGTTCACGCAACCATTCTGCCTCAACGGTTGCTGTGTCAAGTGCAGCTAGCTCGGCTTCCATGGTTGACCTCGTCAAAATGGTCTGCTTGCATGACCTCCATGATACCGCACCTCCACCAATAGTAAAGACATAACCACTGGTGGCATAAAGCTCGTCTGCATCAGATATCCAGTTCGAATCACTATATCCTTCAAGTACTGCATGCTGACCAGAATAGTGAATCTCATAACTCATTGTACCTTGCAGGTAGCGCATAACCCGCTCAAGTGCATGCCAATGATCAGTCCCGGGGTTTGACATGAACCTACTCAATTTGCTCACAGCAAACGAGATATCGGGTCTTGTTGCACCAGCAAGATACATGAGTGAACCGACAATCTGAGAGTATCTCAATTGGTCTAAACCAATTCTCTTGTTCTTTCGCAGTGTCACACTGGGATCATAAGGTGTTGGAGAAGGTTTGCACTCAGAGAAACCAAATCGCTTCAAAACCTTTTCAACATAGTGAGATTGCGAGAGAGTAATCCCACCATCTGCCTTAATCAGCTTGATGTTTAGAATCACATCAGCTTCTCCCAGATCTTTCATATCAAAACTCTTTGATAGAAAAGACTTGACTTCGTTGATCACATCAATGTTTGTGCCAAATATCAATATATCATCAACATATAAGCACAATATAACTCCTTCGCCCCCACCACAGCGATAATATACACACCTGTCTGCCCATTAATGGCAAAGCCTGCAGACGTTAGAGTCGTGTCAAACTTCTCATGCCACTGCTTTGGTGCTTGCTTCAGACCATACAAAGATTTCAATAACTTGCACACCTTGCTTTCTTGACCCTTTACTACAAATCCATCAGGCTGTTCCATATATATTTCCTCGTCCAGCTCTCCATTAAGAAAAGCTGTCTTTACATCCATCTGATGAACAAGGAGACCATACGAGGCAGCCAAAGAAAGTAGTACTCGAATAGTGGTCATTCTAGCAACAGGTGAGTAAGTATCAAAGAAGTCTTCTCCTTCTTTCTGAGTATAGCCTTTAGCCACAAGCCTAGCCTTGTACTTTTCAATTGTACCATCAGGCTTGAGTTTCTTTTTAAACACCCACTTACAACCCACGGGTTTCATCCATAGGGTCGATCAGTGACTTCCCACGTACCATTTGAAAGAATGGAGTCCATCTCATTATGAACTGCTTCTTTCCAATCATCTGCATCTGGAGATGCAAATGCTTCTGCAATGGTAGTAGGAGTATCATCCACAAGGTACACAATGAAATCATTACCAAAGGATTTTTCAACCCTTTGTCTCTTGCTCCTTTTAGGAGCATCATTGTCATCCTCCTCTAGGACAATTTCATGTGGCTGTTCAAAACTCTCAATAGGTGTATTATGTTCAGGAATTATCTCAGAAGAGTATCTAGAATTGCTATGAATGTCTTTCATTGGAAATATATGCTCAAAGAAAGTAGCATCACGTGATTCCATAATAGTATCAACATACACATCAGGAACTTCAGATTTAACTACTAAAAATCTATAAGCTATGCTACACGAAGCATATCCAAGAAAGACACAATCCACTGTCCTTGGACCAAGCTTGCGCTTTTTATTAATTGGTACATTGACTTTCGCCATGCACCCCCAAGTGCGCAAGTATGAAAGTGATGGTTTTCTCCCAACCCACTTCTCATAAGGGGTTTTCTCTTCTTTGCCCATAGGAATTCTATTCAGAACATGACATGAAGTCAGGACTGCCTCCCCCCACCATGCCTTAGATAAACCACAAGTGTCTAACATGGCATTCACCAGGTCAGTCAACGTACGGTTTTTCCTTTCAGCAATCCCGTTTGACTCGGGTGAATAGGGAGGAGTCCTCTCATGAATAATGCCATGTTCTGCACAGAAATCGTCAAAGACTTTGGGAAAGAACTCGCCACCCCGATCTGATCTAAGACGTTTGATCTTTCTCTCTAGTTGGTTTTCAACCTCAGCCTTATAGATTTTAAAGTAGTCTAAAGCCTCATCTTTAGTTTTAAGCAAGTATACATAGCAAAATCTAGACGCATCATCAATCAATGTCATGAAGTATCTCTTACCACCTTTTGTCAACACACCATTCATCTCACAAAGATCAGAATGTATGAGTTCTAGCGGTGCCAAGTGTCTCTCCTCAGCAGCCTTATGAGGCTTTCGAGGTTGCTTCGACTGCACACAACTATGGCACTTAGAACCTTTGACTATGGTGATATTCGGAATTAAACTCATGGTTGCAAGCCGAGACATAGAGCCAAAATTAATATGACACAAACGAGAATGCCAAATACTCGCAAGATCATCAACATTAGCACAAATATGGTTCACAGACTTATTATTGAAATCTAACAAAGAAAAGCGGAACAAGCCTCCGCAATCATAGCCTTTACCAATAAATTGTCCAGACTTGGACACAACTAATTTATTGGACTCCAAAACTACCTTGAACTCATCTCTACATAGAAGGGTTCCGCTAACGAGATTCTTGTGTATAGAAGGGACATGATGCACGTTCTTCAGCTGCACGATCTTTCCCGAAGTAAACTTCAGATCCACCGTGCCAGTGCCATGAACAGAAGCATGTGACCCATTCCCCATTAGCACGGAAGAATCCCGGGCGCCCTGATAAGAAGAGAACAAGTTAATGTCAGAACACACATGAACATTAGCACCAGTATCAAGCCACCAGCTAGGTGATTGAAATACTGAGAAGATGAAAGGTAAATTATCATACCCTTTGTCTTCCTCATTGCTAGCGACCACTGTGTTGACATTGCCCTTTTTGCCACGGCGATCCGCTCGATCGGGACAATCCTTAGCAAAATGACCCACCTCGCCACATGCGAAACATGTCAATTCAGCCTTGTTCTTCTTCTTCTTGAAGTTGGTAGTTTTGTTGGGCTTGTTAGATTTTGGCTTTCCTTTGCCCTTGTTGTGGTTCTTCTGAACCATGTTGGCGCTGGAGTGGCCCTCGCCTCCTTTAGATCCCATGTCCTTTGCCCGAGCTTTCTCCTCAACATCCAGAGACGCTATCAGATTTTCAACTGATATCTCCTGTCTCTTATGTTTCAGAGCTGTGGCGAAGTTCCTCCATGTAGAAGGCAACTTTGCAATAATGCACCCAGCCACAAATCGGTCAGGAAGGACTATCTTAAGGTGGTCGAGCTCCTTGGCTATACACTGTATTTCATGAGCTTGCTCTACAATAGAGCGATTATCAACCATCTTATAATCATGAAAGCTCTCCATGATATACAGGTCACTGCCAGCATCTGATGCACCATACTTAGTAGTAAGTGCATCCCACAACTCTTTCCCGTCTGTGTACTGCATATTCGCATCAACCAGACGGTCAACAAGGGCGCTAAGAACGGCTCCCGTGAACATAGTATTGGCATGGTCGTACTCTTTCTCCTGTTCAGGAGTCAGTGGACCCTCAGGTCTGCCTTTACTAACATGGAAGACATTCATAGCAGTAAGCCAGAGCGTGGCCTTGACTTGCCATCTCTTAAAGTGCATACCATTGAACTTTTCTGGCTTGAGCGCATCGGCAAAAGCAGCCATAGAAAAACTAGGAAATTGTCTACAATAAGGTTTTTGGATTGTTGAACAATTAGACAAATTCCAAATTAAATTCCGAATATAAATCATGACCAAATCAGAAGAACTGAAATAAAAGCCAAATCAGATGATGCGTACTGATTAGACTTACAGATAGTTGGCGCGCGCCAGAATCAGCTGGGTCGACGATGTCGAAGTAGCGAATCAACAGGATCGACGAGGTCAGAAGATCACGAGCAGTCGCGTGAAGACGCTTCCCAAAAACCTTATTCACCCTCTCCCGGTGCAGGATCTAGAAGACGAAGGGTTCCGGAGACCTGCTCTCCTGATCGCAGATGCACCTCTGCGGTCGGGTCGAAGGGAACTAAAAGGCGGCTCAGCTATGAAGAGAGGCGAAAGCGAACTGGGGTCTGGGATGATCTGGAGGCTGGCTGCCGGGCTCCTTTTATAGGGCCGAGTCCGCGACCCCCGCGCTTATCCGCCCACGAAAATCTCGCAATCAGTTGAGATTTTATAGCGATCGGTTAGGATAAGCGTAACAGCCAAGAAACCAAAAAATCAAACGTCAAAAGGTAGCCGCGCCCCCGCAAGGCGAGGGGCAAGATTTCGGCGGACCATTCACGCGCATGTCGTGCGCCCGCGCCCTTCGCCCCGCCCCGCCCCGCCCCGGCCCGGCCCGGCCAGGCGAGGCGAGCGCGCGCGTGTGGCTCTCCACACTCTCTCCTCTCATCCATGACTTGGTGAGTGAGTGTGGCTTCCATATTTAAGTTAGCTCTACTCCACAAGAGCTAGCAATATGGTGCTATTGGTTCCACCTATCCCTTTGCCATCCACTTATATGGGCTTTTGAGATTTTCTTGGGATTTATTAGAAATTCTTAATTGGGCCAAGCCCATAAATCCTAACAGGGGGCAGGTGACAAAGTCGGGGCAAACACAACAACAGGCTGGTGACGATGGAGTCGAGCGCTCCTACCTTGGGTCGATTACAAACGTAGCATAATAATAGTTGCAGAATTGGGCTATTTTAACGAGCTGTGGAGTTGGATTGTTGGGCGGGATGGTGGATGCGTGCTGCAATTTTGTCTTCATATACTTACTATATTTTTTTCAATTCACATCATATTCAATGTATATACATAAAAGACAAAAAAATGAGGTGGGGCCACGATCCCCTTTGCCCACCCGTGGCTCCGCCCCTGGGTGGAGTGGTGGGTGTAGTCCATCCCAGAGCGACTTTCGTAGGGCTGGATGAAATACTCATGGCTCATCAACTCGATCGGTTCATGATCAGTTCGACTCGTTTGAATTTTTCACGAGCTAAGCCAACATTTCAACTCGATTTGTTGACGAACCAGCTCGCGAGCTCAACAAGCTATCACATTTCAACATAACGAAATTATATACATATCATTTACACATGAATTGATAAACATGTTATATGTATATGCGGTGTCTATAGTCTATGAGTTAAACTAATGAATGACGAATTGTGTTTATGTGTTAAATTGGTATGTCTGACTGTAATTGTGGGTTAAATTGATGAACATATGTGTGAATTAATGATGATTGAAGAGTGATGAATTGAGTTAATTTGATGTTACATTGATGTGAACTGTGAAACTATAAGTATATTAGTATTTTTCTTTTGTTAAATTGGCTTAGAATTAACTAGAAATTGATTATATAATATTTTCTATTGTGGTTCAGGCACAACGAAAACAAGGTGATGTTTGGTTACCTATAGATTTTTTATTTTGGGAAATTGAGTGCTGCACAAAATCCAATATATATCACATTATTGGAATGTGAGATTTTGTCACAAAATCCAATGCAAAATCAGAATATGCTTGGTTAAAAATGAGATAATAGAATAAGATATTAAAAATGAGCCACAAACCAAACACCATCTAAGAGTACTAGCACAAAGCATCCTCTCACTCGTTTTTTCTCTCCCCCAGATCCTAAAAAAACAAAAAAATGGTAGGTAGTGCTAGGATTAGCCAGCCACATTTGGGAATGATTGCAGGCATCCAGCATACTCAGCAGTCAAGAACACAAGGACAGACAAGAAAGACCGAAAGAGCAGAGGTTAACGAACCCAGAGAATGCTGCTTTCCTAGGGAGACACAACGGCGCCGCCGTACGGTATAGAATTTCTCTTGGGTGATGTTTTTATTTCAATTAAACTAAAAATGTTTTGACTCTCGAAAATTTGAAATATCTTTATAGTTTAGAAGTAAGTATTTCACTTGGAAGCAAGCTTATTGAGAAAATTGAAAAACAAATGAAAGAGGAGGACGTCGTCACAGTAGCGCGTGGACGGTCAATTTTAAAGGTTTTGGAGCGCGGGCAGCGGCGAAGATCACCGGAGAGCTGGTTGTGCGAGGTTATCGACTTGTTCAGATTAAAGCCAGTAGAAGCCGCCGGTACAGATTAGGCCTGTTTGCACTGTTACCTCCAACGCCACATCGTGCCTAAGAGCATCTTCAAGAGACTTTTTATTTTTGACTCTCTATTTGATTTTTTATTTGTCTCTACATAAATATTAAACTCTATATAACATCTCATTCCAACACTCTTCAAAATGCAATTTAGCTTGGCTAGCGAGAGTTGCTAGCTAAATTTAGCTAGTGAGTGAGTTAATTTAGAGAGCCAAATAGCTTAACAAGTTAAATGGCTACTCTGTTGGATAGCTATTATGCTATTAAATAGCTAAAATTTAACTTGACAAGCTATTTAGCTAGTCTTTTGAAGATGCTCTGAGGCGTGGGAACAGCGGTAATCCAAACAGGCCTAAAAAGTTAGTATATTACTAGGCGTGGCATTGCGGCAAATTTAGTTTTGCGTTTCGAGTTTCTGAGTGACAAATGGGCAGCAAATTTAGTAAGCGTTTCGGGTGAAAAAAAATGATGTGCCTGTTCCGTAAATATGACAGAAGTTAAATACGATGAATGCACCCACTACACGGCTACGCGCTACTTCTTCTACTGGTACCGACAACAACGAATTTGTCTATGTACATGGCAGATGGCTACACAAATTCCTATTGCTAATCACCCCTCCTCAACCGTCGTCAGTGTCCGACCGTCCGTCCATCCATGGCGTCGGTGCCTGTTGATGACGGACGACGACATTTCCTCTCGAGTACAACACCATGCCCGACCCGAATTTCACCCTGCTTGAGCGGCGCTCCATGTCGCGGTGTTTAGTTGATGCCGTCGGCGCCGGTTCCTCGATCTTGTACGTACACAGTACGTCAATGGCGGGTGGGTCTCCTTGAGAAACCGCCCGTGTCTTTTCTTGGTGCCGAGTTCACGAGCACGACTTGATGAGGCCGAGGTTGTACAGGTTCCGCTTCACGAGGTTGCCGAGGTAGACCAGCCCAAGGCCGCCGCCGCCGTGGTCACGGTCGCCAGGCCCGGCCTCCGGGAACACGCGCGGCGGCCGGGGCTCCTCGCCCACGACGAGGCAGTCCGCGCCGACCCTCGCCCTGACAGCTTCGATGGCGCTCTGGCCCGCCGCCTTGCCATCCGCGTCGGTCACGTAGAAAACGTTGGAGGCCAGGCCCCCCTTCGTCGACACCTCCGCGTGGGCGACGAGCAGCCCGTTCTCGCGGAACGTCCGCGTCACCTCGGACAGCAGCCCCGGCCGGTCCGGCGTGCACAGCTCCAGCCTCACGCCCTGGATGGATGCAGATTCAGAGAGCAGCCACATTAGTCAAGTCTCACGCAATGGATGCAGATTCACAATCGAGTATACTAACTCGTCGAATCCAGTTACCTCTAGCGACCTCCGGTCTATGGCGGCTTGGAGGCACTGGGCGAGCCTCTCCCTCTCGGCCTCGGACCGGATGGGGCTCCCGTCGGCGCTGCGGATGTAGAACTCCTGCCGCGCGCGGTCGCCGGCGGCGGTGTCGACGGTGCCGTGGAAGACGACGTAGTCCAGGCAGTGGAGCGCGCACACCACGTCGAACAGCAGCTTGGGGCGGTCGCGGCACTGCACGGTCACCACGGAGTAGCCGCGCTCGGCCCAGCTCTGCACGGACACGGCCGCGGCCGGGTACGGCGTCGCGCTGTTGTTGTGGTCCGCGGCCATGAGCTGGTGGAGGCGGCGGTCGACGTGCGCGACCGCCGCGGCGGGCACGGCTGCCACGGCGCCCGGGGCCTCGCCGTCACCGCGGACGAGGTGGCCGAGGCGCGCGAGGATGCGCGCCACCCGGTCGGCGTCGCCCTCCCCGCGGAGGAAGGCGACGCACGCCAGGCGGCCGCGGTGCGTCCACGCGCGGGCGTCCACCACGCCGCACTGCAGGTCGGCCAGCACGGCGAACACCTCGGACAGGAGCCCCGTGCGGTCGGGCCCCGTGAGCTCGAGCGCCGTCAGACCCTCGAGCGCCGCCGGCCGGGCCGGCTCGTTCCAGGTCCCGAGAGACTGCAGACCGAAGCCGCGTCAGCGAAAGGCCGCTCTTTGTTCGGAGCGCGAGGCACGGGGAAATGAAGGGGATGGCGAGAGATAGCCCGCTCGCTCTACCTGCTGGATGTAGGTGATGACGCTGTCGTCGGTGAGCTTGCGGCCGAGGCGGTCTGTGACGTGGAAGACGTCCATGAACCAGCGGCCGTCGGAGGAGATGTAGGCCTTGTTGATGGACAGGTCGAGGTCGGCGAGCACCTGCACGGCCTCCAGCAGCAGCCCTCTCTTCCTGGCGCTGTCCACCTGCAGGGCAACCACGGAGTAGAAGAGGCAGAGCCCCACCAAAGTCAGCCACTGCCGTTGCAGCTCCTAGCGCAACCTCCACTCCCAAGAACCGGAGGAGACGGGCGGCCGCAGCTCACCTGCACCAGCGTGGCCGTGGGGCAGACGGCATTGTCGATGACCACGCGGGGCGTGTTCATCCGGACCACCAGCTTCTCGTACTCGTCCAGCCACTCCATCGGCGCCGTCAGCCTCTGCCTCGCGAGCTCCGCCTCGGCGCTTGCTTGCTGCTGGCAGGCAGCGAGCCCAGGCACGCGGGTCGGCTGTATATAAAGCGCGCGGCGGCCCTGACAGCAGGGACGAAGAGTACAAGGAGGAGGCGGTGGACGACGACGCCTCGGCGGGATCGCCCGCGGCTTGGAGGCTTCCCCACGCTTTGGCGTGGCTCTGCTCGCCGCCTTGTTGTTGTTGTTGGCTCCCCGGCGCCTCCTGTAGTCCGGTGTCTGAGCTAGCACAGCTGTCAGTTGAAATTCGGAATTGGAATGCGTGGGCGGGTGAAAGTGGCCGGGACGGAACGGACGCGGGGATTTAAAAAAGAGGTGGAAGCTGGAAGGGGGGCGGAGGGTGGTGTGGTGCACTGGTGCGGCACATGCCGAAGCGACTGGCCAGGCGCGTGGGAGCCAGGGAGGGCCGCCACGTGGAGGGCCGCAGTGTGCTGTGGCTGTTCCTTCGTTCCTTGCTTTGCACTTGCACCCTCCTCCCGGACGTTACAAATTTCGAATAAGGAAACCGACCGGACGGAATGCTATAGTTTACTAGTCATGAATTACTAGGAGATATTTGTTTTGGATTATAATTTATCCATATTATATAATCCAATAAATTGTAAACTAACACTTAATTCAAAATTTGTTAGATTTTATATAACCTGGGCATATTATTATAATCCTAACATACACCCTTAGTTAGCCTTACTAAATTCGGATTGTTATCTAGTTTTTATTTATGTGATTAGTTTTTTTAATAATTAAACTAGATTTATTACAGTAATTGGCATTCAAGCATATTCAAACATTGGATGGTTGTACATATATTGAACTTTAGGCATCGTAACCAACACATCCCAACAAATGACATTCCAAATGTTAGTGCGGGCCCCGGGTGAATTTTTTTCCCGCAACGGAATGTACTATAGCGCAGAACAGAACCGTAAGAAAAATATTCGCTCCATCCGTAAAAAAAAATAACTAACTAATAAGTAACCATTACTTACAAATTTTATAGTAGCAGTCTTTAAATGAAATTATAATGAAAACATATTCTAAAACTAATCTAGTGGTGCTTAGTATATATTATTATAAATATTGTACAGAATTTAATCTAAGTTTAATTAAAATTTAGACAGTTCGAAATTGAAAAAAAACGAGAATTGTATTGTTTTGATTTTTGAGCTACCATCCGGCAGCAGCAGGACACGTAGTACATACAGCCAGCGCGGGACCGGCCGGCAGGCTCGGCAACCTTTTCTTTTTTGTTTTTTTAGGAGCTCAGCTTCCACTTCCAGTAGTTGAGACAAAGCAAGCAGGAGGCGCCGAACCGCCGATTTTTTGGGTGACAGAATTCTGCTGGAATATGCTACCGCATGGACCGATATGCCTGCCCCTTCAGATAGGAGGAGGGCCGCGACGACGTGCACACCGGTCACCGGCGCCCCGCATCGGCGACGTGCCGCGTGGAGCTACTCTTGTATACTACTAGTAAGTATGGGCACTGCACAGCAGCGTAGAGATCAGGATTAGGGCAGGGCACGCATGCCGGGTCCTTTTGACACCTGGAGTGGAGGGTCGCGCCCGTTTTGGTCGAACCTAGGCTTCGTGTAGATGTACTGTTCCTGCGTGGTGTCTCGACGGAGTGCCACGCCACGCGGGCCGTGGTCCAGCCGGCGGCCAAAACAGCAACAGCCAACAGGACGGACCAGCACGTCAGGCGGCGGATCTCGTTCTCGCCCCGGCCCCGCGAGCGCGATGGCGCGGCGCCCCGGCCGCCGGCCACCACGCGGGTTGGCGCCAAAACAAGCGAAGGTTCGCGGGCGCTTGGCGCTTGGCGCCAAGAGAAGTCTGGCGGGAAAAATGCCCGGGGCCCCATCACGATTTGAAATGGCAGGCTGAGGCCGGGCGGTCCGGTCAGCGTGTCAGGCTTGTATGGCGAAGAGAGAGAGGCCGGCGGCGTTGCCTGCTTGCTTTGGACAGACAGCAGATCTAGAGGAAGCGACGGAGGAGATGGTGCAGCGCACACAGCACAGGTGTCCAGCGTCCAGTGTCCACCCAAAGTGGAGGAGTGCGATGGGAAAGCAGTGTGTAGCAGAACAGAGGCATAGTGGCTGGCATGGCGTCCACCGACACCGTCGGGTCAGCGTCCACCATCGGCGCGGGCCTTGGTGCGCGAGCCCGTCGCGCGTCCCCATGCAGCAGCAGCATGCTCCGATGGCGTGCGGCGTGCCATCAGTCAGAGGTCGCAATGGATGATGTTGATGGCCTCCTCATCCCCAGGACCGATCCGCCCACCCCACCACCACCCTGGTTCTGGTTCGTTGGTCGTTTGGCCTCCGCTCCACTCAACTGGCTTTCGCTTTTCCCGCCGGCCGGTCGCCGGGCGGGCCCAGAAGCCCCCAGAGGCACGGGGGGCAGGCATCCGCGGATCGTGGTCGTGGCACGCGCTTTGATGCGATTCCTCTCCTCCGTCATCCGGCTCTGCGGTCTTGGATGCGATTCCTCCTCCGTCATCCCTGCTCGCCTCACTTGCATCTGTGCCCGTTTCGACGGTGACCTCTGCTGGGCCCGTTTCGCGGTCCATCTGTGCGTTCAGCAGCATTCGGCCTGCATGCATGGCTTCGAAGGGGGGTTTCCGGCCTTCCAACGGGATCTTGCAGTATACATATATCGCCCACGTACATGGCCCACCAGTTCGATCAGTCATCACGTACAACGTGGAAGGACCGTCGAGCCCAGTTCGGTCAGTCTCGATCGAGCGCGGGAAATCAGACACTTTATACGCGAACCAGTCATCACACGAGATCCCCGCCGTCCGATCTGGCCGTACATTCATGTACTCTCTTCCGTGGACCGTGGGTAGTAGTTGTTGAGAACTACGTTACCACGGATCACCAAATCCGCTCCCTTCCCTCCCGTCAGCAGTAGAGGCGTAAGAAGATGTAGAGAACTCGTCTCACTTCACATAAGCACGACAGAGGAAACACACGAGACACTGAATATAGGGTTGGGCCTCTAGCCTCTTTCTGTGTAATACCTAAATTTGTAACTCATATGAAGAGAGAATATTTCCTTTATGTATATGTGTATATTGTATTTACTTATCATCGTATGTGAAAACCTCACTTAAACAAATAAACAATTAACAAAAGACACCTAAACAATCTATGCATCATGTTGGATTTATTTGTCTGTGCATTTAATACCAGCAATATTAATAAAAATGTATTATTATCTAAATTTGAAGTTGACCTAAGTTACACTTAGGAATTTGGAACATAACATAGAAAAGGAGAAGAAAGAGAAAGAATATAGAAAATTTATATATATATATAATATGTATCCTCAAAGTCAGTATTTTAAATGGCACAATATAAACCTAAGTATAAAATGGCCACAAGAATGGAATTTAAATTTTAAATGAGTTTGAAATTGAAAATGAAGAAAAAGAAACTAGAAAATAAAAGGAGAAAGATCAAAACCCTGTTTGGGCCGACAGCTATCCTATCTGGCCCATCTCCGGAAGACGCGCTGCGCGGCCCAAACTCACCAACCGCGCGCGCTCCACGCCGACAAGCGGGGCCGGCTGGTTAGATCTCCGGCTCACGTGTTCCGTGGGAGAGGCTGTGTGGTGGGCCAAGGCGGTCAGCTCGATCTTCTCTCCCTCCCAACAGAATCTCCGCGCATGGCGGGCGGGCGCTGGGATCCGTTCGACTCGGCAGGTCCGCGCTGTAGGAATTGACCGGGAGCACGGAATCTTCCGCGCGCATAAAGGACGAACTCATCCCCTCTAAGCTGGATCCTATTCCTCACCTCAATCCCCACCGTTGTCGTGAGCACCGAGCGCAGAACGAGCCCAACCCTACCGCCGCCGTACGCAAATTGCAGTAGAAGCCGCCGCCAGCTGCCTGCCTCTGGATTAACGACCCACCCTCAGCGTACCACCTATCGGAGTCGCCGGGGCGCCGTGAAGCTATTGGTGACCTCGTGCTGGCTTGGACGTCTTCGGAGCGCGGTGGATTCCTCGCCATAGTAAAGCTCCGCCGCGGAAGCCCCTGTTCCACGTGGTCGGGCCTCGTCGTCGCGCCAACCCCTTGGTATGATCCCCGACCACTTTTGCCGTGTTGTTAGGAGTGCATTGCACCTGTCCGTAGTGATTCAGAGTAGCGTAACGCCGAGTTGGGGGAACTCGCCGGACTTCTCAGCCGTAGAAGCGGCGGCGGCGCCGTCGTGGGGTAGAGGGGAAGGGTGTATCGTTCGGCCGTTGGATGGCCAATAGGCGGCTTGGATTAGTGCCTGGGTCCTTTGATCCGAGCCACTGATCCGGATCGGGCGGGTGCGAGTTGTTCTAGGCGCCTTTGAGTCCGAACCGTTGATTCACGATCCGAGGGCTCTCTGTGTGTACCGTTTCGTTATAAGATATGATCTAATCTCCATCGTCGGCTGTTGATCCAACGACTTAGATTGGCACATACCCCTACGCCCTAGCACTTTAGCATAAGAAACCCTAGGCTTTTTAGAAATAGAACCCGCCATCCTTCACGGCTATTCACTGTGTCTTGGGACTTTTGCGCTGAGGGCCCTGTCTTTATTAGAAATTGAGGCGCAGTCCAGACTGATTATAAAACAGAGAAAATCATTTAGAAATTTATTTTTAGTACAAAACTAATTCGAGAAACTTGCATAAATCATATTTAATTCATACTAAGTCCAAATTAATCCGCTCTAATTCCTATAATTTTGTAATATTATTGTCTATCATCTAGTACCACTGTTTTGACATGAAAATCACATTAAAATTTATATCCCATTTAATCTTGTACAAAACACATAGAATCTTCAGAAAATCATAACTCCTCCGTTTTAACTCTGATTTGATCCGTTCAAGTTGCGTTAATATCATAGCAATGCGTAGATTTATATTATTCAGTTTGTTCTTATGTTTGGTGTGATGTTAATTTTATCTATACCATGTTTGTTTGTATTGCTACAACTATTGCGACGACTCGTGTCATCTGAGAAGCAAGTTGGTACCTGGAATCTCAAGTCCCAGGCAAGTTGTGCCCTTGATCACTTCTTTTACCCACTCATGTTCTAATTAATCATAATGATCTGCATAGGTTAATTTTGATGGGACCTAATAGGTTACCCTAGTTTGTCTATCTTTATGCCTTGTTTACCACTGAACTTTTTGGATAGTACTTGCTAGTGCTATATGTGGTTTTGGGCATTGAGATACACATTATTCATGATTATACTTTTGTTATTCGTTGTTATTTACTGTTCATGTCAAGATCATTAATGTTAATTGGAACATAGAGCTTAACTTGAGAAACACGTGCCACCACAAGGGTTTATGGACGCCCTTGGCTGATTAATTAGGAAAGCTAGTGGAGGACTACCTTACCCGAAAGGGGCAAGGGCAGTAGGGGAGTGGTCAGTGTAGGGAGGTCCTTGCTTGATTTTGCTGCGATGGCGGTCAGGCAAGAACCCTGCATTGGAGCTTCCTATAAACTGTAGCGGGTTTTCTGAAGCTAGTGGAACTTTGTAAAGGCCTCGTAGTGTTACCCTGCCTCGCCTCCTCGGTAGAGGTGTATGGGAAGTCACGATCCCTTGGCAGACGGGTAACATGACTTGTGGGTAAAAGGTACCACCTCTGCAGAGTGTAAAACTGGTATACTAGTCGAGCTCACGGTCATGAGCAGCTCAGGACTCTCTGATGATTAAATTATGGAACTAAATTCAATTTGTCATATGCATTGCATCGCAGGTGATGTTGTTACTTTTGTTCTACTACTTAATTGGGTTGGTATTTACTTATACTTAGTAATTACTAATAAAATTTTGACCAACTTTAAAAGCAATGCTCAGCTCTAACCATCCTCTTTGGTAAGCCTTACACTTCACGTGAGATCCCACCTTTGGCGAGTTCATGCACATTATTCCCCACAACTTGTTGAGCGATGAACGTATGTGAGCTCACTCTTGCTGTCTCACACCCCCCCACAGGTCAAGAACAGGTACCACAGGATGTGGCGCATGGAGGATGCTGCGATGTGTTCGTGAGAGGTCTAGGTCGTCGTCTCCCAGTCAACTTTGGGTTGCTGGATCGTTTCCTCATATGATGTAATTATTTAATTATTTTTGTACAGAACTCCGGTTATATAGTAAAGATGTGACATTCGATCCTGTGCCACTATGCATCATATGTGTGAGACTTGGTCCCAGCACACCTGGTGTTTATGTTCGCACCCGGGTTTTGGACCCCTAAAATCCGGGTGTGACAGAAGTGGTATCAGAGGAATGTTGACTATAGGACGAAACCTAGATAGAACTGGACAACCAATACTTCCTTACCTTTGCCACTCTGATTCTTTCTAAACTTTTCTTAATCTTTTCTTATCTATTTCCGTTTTACTCTGATTGCTCTTACCTTTTCTTTCTAAAGACAAATGTGGATTTCACACTTTGAAATCCTGTACCTAAAGTGATCTTTAGGAATAGGAGTCCTAATCTTAGGAACAAAAACAAAACTATTTTTTTTCTATGCACTTGAATGTTTGTTCTTATGATACTTGCCTGATTTGGATCTTTGATTGAGTGTGATGGGTTGTGGAGTAATGTCCACAATTACATCTGCATATACGTATAGAAAAAAATGCTTATAAAAATAACTAGATAAACTAGATTATCCTTCATTAAAGCATCTAGCCTAACAATGTCCATCTCATCTTAAAATATTCTCTCTTATCTTAATAGATCCATCTTATCTTAAGAGATACTCTATTACCTTAGTAGACTCATCTTATCTTGAAAAGATTTTATCTCATCCTAATAGATCTAACTAACCTCAAAAGATTCTACCTTATCCTTATGGATTCATCTTGTCCTAATTAGTATATTTATCCCACTCTAGAATAACAACCATGGGCTAATCCAAAATTTATTCTAGACCTGATCCAATCTAATAGGTTAATCTAACCTAACGAAGTCTAAACCTTAAGTTGAGCTAACCTAAGGTCAGTCACTTAACCAGTTAATAGTGATAAAATAAATAAGACTCTACTCCTATAGAACATGTCTTAACTTAGTTCACCCTGCACTAAATTAAGAACGACAGACCGACTTGGCCATATGCAACTACCTTAACCATCTAATAGTTGCATAACCTCTCGATTTTAACCTAGCAAGAGATTCTAACCTACCTACACCACATAATCCATCCTACTCACATATATCTTAAACGTATGTCCTCAACTCGGATGGCAACTCCAAGAAGAAAGGCCAAAGGAGATCAACCTCATCAAGAAAGGATAAGCACCAACTCAAGTCTTCAAGGATCAAGCGGGTTCACCAGATGAATCAAGATCCACAGTTCTGGATGAAGTCTTTCCTTATTATACTCTTCCTTGCCACAACCTATACTTGCCATAACCGTACCTCATCTGACATAGTAAATGGCTAGACATACATATCCATAAAGAAAAAAAACTTTAAACAAAACTTTGATTCCAAAAAAAAACCCAAATGAGAAACTAAAATTCTAGACCAAACTTATTGTATCCCTTTTCTTACAAATCTCGAGGACGAGATTATTTTTAAGGGGGGTAGGATTTGTAATACCTAAATTTGTAACTCATATGAAGAAAGAATATTTCCTTTATGTATATGTGTATATTGTATTTACTTATCATCGCATGTGAAAACCTCACTTAAACAAATAAACAATTAACAAAAGACACCTAAACAACCTATGCATCATGTTGGATTTATTTGTCTGTGCATTTAATACGAGCAATATTAATAAAATGTATTATTATCTAAATTTGAAGTTGACCTAAGTTACACTTAGGAATTTGGAACATAACATAGAAAAGGAGAAGAAAGAGAAAGAATATAGAAAATTTATATATATATATATATAATATGTATCCTCAAAGTCAGTATTTTAAATGGCACAATATAAACCTAAGTATAAAATGGCCACAAGAATGGAATTTAAATTTTAAATGAGTTTGAAATTGAAAATGAAGAAAAAGAAACTAGAAAATAAAAGGAGAAAGATCAAAACCCTGTTTGGGCCGACAGCTATCCTATCTGGCCCATCTCCGGAAGACGCGCTGCGCGGCCCAAACTCACCAACCGCGCGCGCTCCACGCCGACAAGCGGGGCCGGCTGGTTAGATCTCCGGCTCACGTGTTCCGTGGGAGAGGCTGTGTGGTGGGCCAAGGCGGTCAGCTCGATCTTCTCTCCCTCCCAACAAAATCTCCGCGCATGGCGGGCGGGCGCTGGGATCCGTTCGACTCGGCAGGTCCGCGCTGTAGGAATTGACCGGGAGCACGGAATCTTCCGCGCGCATAAAGGACGAACTCATCCCCTCTAAGCTGGATCCTATTCCTCACCTCAATCCCCACCGTTGTCGTGAGCACCGAGCGCAGAACGAGCCCAACCCTACCGCCGCCGTACGCAAATTGCAGTAGAAGCCGCCGCCAGCTGCCTGCCTCTGGATTAACGACCCACCCTCAGCGTACCACCTATCGGAGTCGCCGGGGCGCCGTGAAGCTATTGGTGACCTCGTGCTGGCTTGGACGTCTTCGGAGCGCGGTGGATTCCTCGCCGTAGTAAAGCTCCACCGCGGAAGCCCCTGTTCCACGTGGTCGGGCCTCGTCGTCGCGCCAACCCCTTGGTATGATCCCCGACCACTTTTACCGTGTTGTTAGGAGTGCATTGCACCTGTCCGTAGTGATTCAGAGTAGCGTAACGCCGAGTTGTTGGAACTCGCCGGACTTCTCAGCCGTAGAAGCGGCGGCGCCGCCGTCGTGGGGTAGAGGGGAAGGGTGTATCGTTCGACCGTTGGATGGCCAATAGGCGGCTTGGATTAGTGCCTGGGTCCTTTGATCCGAGCCACTGATCCGGATCAGGCGGGTGCGAGTTGTTCTAGGCGCCTTTGAGTCCGAACCGTTGATTCACGATCCGAGGGCTCTCTGTGTGTACCGTTTCGTTATAAGATATGATCTAATCTCCATCGTCGGCCGTTGATCCAACGACTTAGATTGGCACATACCCCTACGCCCTAGCACTTTAGCATAAGAAACCCTAGGCTTTTTAGAAATAGAACCCGCCATCCTTCACGGCTATTCACTGTGTCTTGGGACTTTTGCGCTGAGGGCCCTGTCTTTATTAGAAATTGAGGCGCAGTCCAGACTGATTATAAAACAGAGAAAATCATTTAGAAATTGATTTTTAGTACAAAACTAATTCGAGAAACTTGCATAAATCATATTTAATTCATACTAAGTCCAAATTAATCCGCTCCAATTCATATAATTTTGTAATATTATTGTCTATCATCTAGTACCACTGTTTTGACATGAAAATCACATTAAAATTTATATCCCATTTAATCTTGTACAGAACACATAGAATCTTCAGAAAATCATAACTCCTCCGTTTTAACTCCGATTTGATCCGTTCAAGTTGCGTTAATATCATAGCAATGTGTAGATTTATATTATTCAGTTTGTTCTTATGTTTGGTGTGATGTTAATTTTATCTATACCATGTTTGTTTGTATTGCTACAACTATTGCGACGACTCGTGTCATCTGAGAAGCAAGTTGGTACCTGGAATCTCAAGTCCCAGGCAAGTTGTGCCCTTGATCACTTCTTTTACCCACTCATGTTCTAATTAATCATAATGATCTGCATAGGTTAATTTTGATGGGACCTAATAGGTTACCCTAGTTTGTCTATCTTTATGCCTTGTTTACCACTGAACTTTTTGGGTAGTACTTGCTAGTGCTATATGTGGTTTTGGGCATTGAGATACACATTATTCATGATTATACTTTTGTTATCCGTTGTTATTTACTGTTCATGTCAAGATCATTAATGTTAATTGGAACATAGAGCTTAACTTGAGAAACACGTGCCACCACAAGGGTTTATGGACGCCCTTGGCTGATTAATTAGGAAAGCTAGTGGAGGACTACCTTACCCGAAAGGGGCAAGGGCAGTAGGGGAGTGGTCAGTGTAGGGAGGTCCTTGCTTGATTTTGCTGCGATGGCGGTCAGGCAAGAACCCTGCATTGGAGCTTCCTATAAACTGTAGCGGGTTTTCTGAAGCTAGTGGAACTTTGTAAAGGCCTCGTAGTGTTACCCTGCCTCGCCTCCTCGGTAGAGGTGTATGGGAAGTCGCGATCCCTTGGCAGACGGGTAACATGACTTGTGGGTAAAGGGTACCACCTCTGCAGAGTGTAAAACTGGTATACTAGCCGAGGTCACGGTCATGAGCAGCTCAGGACTCTCTGATGATTAAATTATGGAACTAAATTCAATTTGTCATATGCATTGCATCGTAGGTGATGTTGTTACTTTTGTTCTACTACTTAATTGGGTTGGTATTTACTTATACTTAGTAATTGCTAATAAAATTTTGACCAACTTTAAAAGCAATGCTCAGCTCTAACCATCCTCTTTGGTAAGCCTTACACTTCACGTGAGCTCCCACCTTTGGCGAGTTCATGCACATTATTCCCCACAACTTGTTGAGCGATGAACGTATGTGAGCTCACTCTTGCTGTCTCACACCCCCCACAGGTCAAGAACAGGTACCACAGGATGTGGCGCATGAAGGATGCTGCGATGTGTTCGTGAGAGGTCTAGGTCGTCGTCTCCCAGTCAACTTTGGGTTGCTGGATCGTTTCCTCATATGATGTAATTATTTAATTATTTTTGTACAGAACTCCGGTTATATAGTAAAGATGTGACATTCGATCCTGTGCCACTATGCATCATATGTGTGAGACTTGGTCCCAGCACACCTGGTGTTTATGTTCGCACCCGGGTTTTGGACCCCTAAAATCCGGGTGTGACATTCTGATCTCTGTAATATGAAAGGGTGTACAGGTTCCTTATATAGAGATGTGAGACCCCTCAGGGGTAAAGCCGGTATTTGCCCACATAACCCTAATTAGGGTTACTTAACACTCCCCCTTGGGCGAATACCGCGACCAACACATGCCTCTTTAAAACTCCCAAAAACCCAGTGGGAAAAATATGGAGAAAGAGTACATGGTGACGCAAATTGCATTTGCACTTTGTTGCCTCATTAAAAACCTTATGTGAGAAACTTCAGAAAACTCACTAAGGGAAAAAGAGTACAACAACTGTCATCGGGACAGATTTCGATCCTTTGGGATCTAGATTCTATCGAATCTTCTACAAGGGCTAACTTTAGAAATGTGCTCCCCCTGATTCTTGCAAAATTGTATCAATAAGGCAAAACATCTTCTTCTCGAAGTATATGCACATAAAGATTTAGCAAACGGATTGCATATCCTTGCAAGGACTATTTCAGGAACTTTACCTCTACTCACTCTAGCATATACGAGGTAAGTACACGTATCAATATAAATAAGTCACTTTGACTGATGGTGTTCGATCGACTAGATCTATATATTTGATAGAAAGTTCCATAAAGGTTCACATATTGATCATCAAGCTCACGCCTTCAGGACATAGAATATGACATTTATTGTCTCACGATTGTGATCAATATAAACATTCGCTCCCCCTGACGATGACATCTATCAAAGTCGTTATCCCTCATAACTCAAGCATATTCTTCAAGATATACGTCTCATTGTTCACCTGGAATAACGAGAATCGATGAGGTTGGGGTGCTATCATTTTCTATCTTACACCACAATTTATACATAGTTGTGCAAAGCAAATAACATGTCCTTCAATAGGACTTAGGGGATAATATAGTTGCAATAGTACATATTCTAAATATGACACATCGCTCCAGGCGTTCATCCTTTGCAACATCTATGATGGTGTAACAAAAGTCCATCAAAGATCGTAATCCATCAGAGATTTTTCATCGATCAGATATATCGTTATAGTCTGTCATTCTGGCACAATGGGGATATTTTGCCAGTAACACCTAAACCTTATAGGTTTTTGCCATTGTGGCTTTAGAGGATACCGTAATTCCACATCTAGTGGAAAATACCATGAGTAAAGATCGTAGAATGCACATGTGCTTATTCGGTGGACTTCAAGTCCTTTGGTACCTCATCTTATTCCTTTTCGGGTCTGTATGGGTCTTTATCCCTTTATAGGGATTACCAAACTTTGGTGTTTAACACAGACTTTATTTCTTCTGGAAAGGTTCTATCAAGGAACTATAATCTCATCTAGGAGATTTCTCTCTATATATGAGAGTGCTCATTCGTCAGGAATGTATTATTCGGTACGAGATTTATATGTTGCATATTTATAATTCAAAGATATGAGTCCTCCTAGGATCTCATGACGGATCTTCAGAATCCTATTAACTGCATATTATAATTCATGCCATTTGCCAGATATATTACATAGCGGAACTGTGTTTATTCAACACATATGTGGGATGGGTCTCTCACTAGACCACTTGAACCATCGCATTCACCACACATTATTTCAATAGTGCCCATAAATGTCCAAACTTCAAGCTCGCGACTTTCATTTTGCGATTCTTGGTTCAGCCTTGATTGCATTTATCAATGACCCGATAAGAGAGCTTAAAACACTCATGCCTAGGACTTTGTTTTGGATCCATTTGCAATCTAGAGAGGCAATATAGGTGTCGACATATTTGTCTCCCACATTTAATAATGATCTCTGTTATTTCCCAAAACGAAAGATTCATTGTTCCGTATTCCCAGCACAATGATATTGCGCGCATTACTAGGAACTTCATCATCAAGATGAACCTCTTCGTGAGGCAAATCACCAGCAGGGCGAGTTCATCGGATGAGAGTTATTACAGACCACATGAATCTGCAATCAGAACATATGCTTTGACTAAGGCTGATGGATCATATTTGCAGGCGTCCCCGAGAATAGATCAAATGCCAATAAGTCAAATGTGGATATGATATTAATCCCGGGTATATCCACATCTACATTAGGTAGAAACATTCAGACCAATATGTTTACTCCTCAACGATTTCTGGCAAACTCCATATACACAGGAGTACACTCTGAATGACGGGTTCAGTTTGGCTTTTGTGCGTTTAATAGAATATTGAGCCATTACACTATATGGGCATTCCTCCCCCTAATGCCGAGATGTTCTAAAAGCATACAAATAAAATCCCCAACCACAATCATCCAGTTGTGGCCAATGTATGCTATTGTGGTGATTTATTTGGGAAATCTTATGCACATTACAGATAGGGGTTTTATGCAGTGAGCTTTGGACTTAGATTAATGTAGTGGCATGAATACTACATATTTGTCCTTCACATGAAGGGTTAGTCTCAACATCCAGCGAGACACGCAACAACAAGTTGCTTCATGGTTACAATTCTGCAAACTTATTGTTATTATTACCAAATGCACAGTCAATCATTAAGATTTAGACTGATATACGCAACACTATTTTATGCATAAGGGTCCCTCAGAGGCTCATGCACACCATTCGTCGTTTGGAGCTAGTAGTTGACTTCAGATCAACAACTAAAATGACCATCAGGGTCTAGCGCTCACAAGGACATTCACTGGTTGCATTGTGCTTTCAAGCACATAGGAGAATATGTGCGTATATAATGGTGGTAAAGTGCACGACATGAGGCCAATGCTGCCAAGCAGAGATTTTTATATGCAGAGATGTATAGTCCAGCTCGTTTTATTATTGCCCATGGTTTACCCAATTACTCATACCGATATGAAATTGGGTATCAATTTATGCAACATTTTTAGGTATTATAATTTTGAGAGAGAATTTATAACAATAGTTAATAATTTGTGGTGCTGCCAGCAGGGCAAATATTTCTCCTCATATGATATACCAATTTGTTCTATAAAGCATTATTTCGATCTCTTCGTTGTTCGGCAAAAAGAGAAGATTTGGAATAGAACAGGCAAGGCCAAGAATTCATTTTATCTGGGAAAATCACCATATAACTAGCTTTTGATGAAGCAAATGATGATAACTGCTTGGCAAGAACGAAACAATACTGGTATCCGCCTAGGATCCATCTTTAACAACAGATAATACTGCTTTCATACGAAGGAGTCGTCAAGATTAGGGAGAATACATCTGGGCTCCATAAGATCTTCATATTTTTATCATAAATTACCATTACCAATAGCTTAGTGGTCAATAATTACGGATCTTTCGGCGCCAAGGACCAATGACATATTAATGCCTATTTAGCTTCAAGCTCTGTGGTAATGTGGGATTTCATGGTTATTTTTCTACTCTTCTTACTTCTGGTAGATCAGAGATAGATTATGTTAAGCATGTCAAAGGGTGGAATCAAATGTAGTTTTGCTACATAAACCCCAATTTTATTTCCATTCAGTACTAACCTTTACCATTTGACTTATAATGTATATCATACTCGTGAAGGGACTATCTCGAGTCAATTCAGCGACCATGAGTATTTAAAATTCTGAGAGATGTATGCAACATAAGCATAAAGGTCCTAGACAGGATGAGCAAAGTGGTTCGACGGGAACACATGAAAGGGAATTAGGCTTACACCTAGTTCCTAAATAATTTTGGTGGTTGAATTGCCTAACACAAATCTTTGGACTAACGAGTTTGCTCTAGTGTATAAGTTATACAGGTGCAAAAGGTTCACACTTAGCCAATAAAAGGACCATGTGTTGGGTTCAACAAAAGAGCAAAGAAGCAACCAAAGGCTCCTCTGGTCTGGCGCACCGGACTGTCCGGTGTGCCACCGGACATGTCCGGTGCGCCAGAGGACTCCGATTTCAAAGTCTTCGCTCTCGGGAATTTCCAGAAGCCTCTTCGCTATAATTCACCGGACTGTCCGGTGTGCACCGGACATGTCCGGTGCTCCAAGGAAGAGCGGCCTTCAGGAACTCGCTAGCCTCGGGTTTTCACTTCGGCTGCTCCGCTAAAATTCACCGGACTGTCCGGTGTACACCGGACTGTCCGGTGTAACAGCGGGGCAACGACTATTTCGGCGCCAACGGCTACCTGCGACGCATTTAATGCGCGCCAGAAGCGCGCAGTCATCAGGCACGCGGGAGCAGGCACACCGGACATTGAACAGTACATGTCCGGTGTACACCGGACATCAAGGCAGGCCCCGAAGACAGAACCTCAACGGTCGATCCAACGGCTATTTGGTGACGTGGCTGTCGCACCGGACATGTCCGGTGTGCACCGGACTGTCCGGTGCACCATACGACAGACAGCCCCACCAACGGTCAAGTTTGGTGGTTGGGGCTATAAATACCCCAACCACCCCACCATTCATAGCATCCAAGTTTTCCAACTTCTAACCACTATACAAGAGCTAGCATTCATTGCAAAGCACACCAAAAGAGATCAAATCCTCTCCAATTCCACACAAAGCCCTAGTGTCTAGTGAGAGTGATTTGTCGTGTTCATTTGAGCTCTTGCGCTTGGATTGCTTTCTCTCTTTCATTCTTTCTTGTGTTCAATCCTCACTTGTAACCGAGGCAAGAGACACCAATTGTGTGGTGATCCTTGCGGGGAGGTTTTGCTCCCGGTTGATTTAAGAAGAGAAAGCTCACTCGGTCCGAGGGACCGTTTGAGAGAGGGAAGGGTTGAAAGAGACCCGGCCTTTGTGGCCTCCTCAACGGGGAGTAGGTTTGAGAGAACCGAACCTCGGTAAAACAAATCCGCGTGTCTCACGTCATTATTCACTTGCGATTTGTTTTTGCGCCCTCTCTCGCGGACTCGTTTATATTTCTAACGCTAACCCGGCTTGTAGTTGTGATTATTTTTGAGAATTTCAGTTTCGCCCTATTCACCCCCCCTCTAGGCGACTTTCAATTGGTATCAGAGCCCGGTGCTTCATTAGAGCCTAACCGCTCGAAGTGATGACGGGAGATCACACCAAGAGGGAGATGGAGACCGGCGACAAGCCCACTACAAGCCAAGGGAGCACTTCATCGGAAGAGTCCCGCACCAAGAGGAAGGAGAAGAGGAAGGTCTCCTCCAAAGGGAAGGAGAAAAGATCTTCTTCACACCACGAAGAAAAGAAGAAGGACTCCTCCAAAGGGAAGGAGAAATCTTCTTCACATCACAAAGAGAAGAAGGAAAAGTCCTCTTCCCACAAGCCACATCGGAGCGGGGACAAGAAGAAGAGGATGAGGAAGGTGGTCTACTACGAGACCGATTCTTCATCGACATCCACCTCCGGCTCCGACGCGGCGTCCGTCACTTCTAAACGCCAAGAGCGTAAGAAGTATAGTAAGATTCCCCTACGCTACCCTTGCATTCCTAAACATACACCCTTACTTTCCGTCCCATTAGGAAAACCACCAACTTTTGATGGTGAAGATTATGCTATGTGGAGTGATTTAATGCGATTTCATCTAACCTCACTCCACAAAAGTATATGGGATGTCGTTGAGTTTGGTGTACAGGTACCATCTGTAGGGGATGAGGATTATGACACGGACGAAGTAGCCCAAATCGAGCACTTCAACTCTCAAGCTACAACCATACTCCTTGCTTCTCTAAGTAAGGAGGAATACAACAAGGTACAAGGGTTGAAGAATGCAAAGGAGATTTGGGACCTTCTCAAAACCGCGCACGAGGGTGATGAACTCACCAAGATCACCAAGCGGGAAACAATCGAGGGGGAGCTCGGTCGCTTCCGTCTTCGCCAAGGGGAGGAGCCACAAGATATGTACAACCGGCTCAAGACCTTGGTGAACCAAGTGCGCAACCTCGGGAGCAAAAAGTGGGACGACCATGAGGTGGTTAAGGTTATCCTAAGAGCACTCATTTTCCTTAACCCCACTCAAGTTCAATTAATTCGTGGTAATCCTAGATACCCACTAATGACACCCGAGGAAGTTATCGGGAATTTTGTGAGTTTTGAATGCATGATTAAAGGCTCAAAGAAGATCAACGAGCTTGACGAACCCTCCACGTCCGAGGCGCAACCGGTGGCATTTAAGGCAACGGAGGAGAAGAAGGAGGAGTCTACACCAAGTAGACAACCAATTGACGCCTCCAAGCTCGACAATGAGGAGATGGCTTTAATCATCAAAAGCTTTCGCCAAATCCTCAAGCAACGGAAGGGGAAAGACTACAAATCCCGTTCCAAGAAGGCTTGCTACAAGTGTGGTAAGCCCGGTCACTTTATCGCTAAATGTCCATTATCAAGTGACAGTGACAGGGACAACGACAAGAAGGGCAAGAGAAGAGAAAAGAAGAGGTACCACAAGAAGAGGGGCGGCGATGCCCACGTGTGCCGCGAGTGGGACTCCGACGAGAGCTCCACCGAGTCCTCCTCCGACGAGGACGCCGCCAACATCGCCGTCACCAAGGGGCTTCTCTTCCCCAACGTCGGCCACAAGTGCCTCATGGCAAAGGACGACAAAAGGAAGAAGGTTAAATCTAAATCCTCCACAAAATATGAATCCTCTAGTGATGATAATGCTAGTGATGAGGAGGATAACTTGCTTACCCTTTTTGCCAATCTTAACATGGAACAAAAGGAAAAATTAAATGAATTGATTAGTGCTATTCATGAAAAGGATGACCTTTTGGATTCCCAAGAGGATCTTCTAATTAAAGAAAACAAGAAACATGTTAAGGTTAAAAATGCTTATGCTCTGGAAGTAGAAAAATGTCAAAAACTATCTAGTGAGCTAAGCACTTGCCATGACACTATTGCCAACCTTAGAAATGAAAATGCTAATTTAATTGCTAAGGTTGATTCTCATGTTTGTGATGTTTCAATTCCCAATCCTAGAAATAATGATGATGATTTGCTTGCTAGGATTGAAGAATTAAACGTTTCTGTTGCTAGCCTTAAGATTGAGAATGAAAAATTGCTTGCTAAGGCTAAGGATTTTGATGTTTGCAAAGCTACTATTTCCGACCTTAGAACTAAAAATGATTTGTTACATGCTAAGGTTGTAGAATTGAAATCTTGCAAACCCTCTACATCTATTGTTGAGCACACTTCTATTTGTACTAGATGTAGAGATATTGATGTTAATGCTATTCATGATCACATGTCTTTAATTAA
This sequence comes from Zea mays, assembly GCF_902167145.1. NCBI lineage: Eukaryota > Viridiplantae > Streptophyta > Magnoliopsida > Poales > Poaceae > Zea > Zea mays. Next base: position 39,343,446 of record NC_050099.1, on the reverse strand, counting down.
ACAACAAAATGATCATATAGCAAAACTAGATGCTAAAATTGCCGAGCATAACTTGGAAAATGAAAAGTTTAAATTTGCTAGAAGTATGCTCTATAATGGGAGACGCCCGGGCATCAAGGATGGCATTGGCTTCCAAAGGGGAGACAATGTCAAACTTAATGCCCCTCCAAAAAATTTATCTAACTTTGTTAAGGGCAAGGCTCCCATGCCTCAGGATAACGAGGGTTACATTTTGTACCCTACCGGCTATCCTGAGAGCAAAATTAGGAGAACTCATTCTAGGAAGTTTCACTCTGGCCCTAACCATGCTTTTATGTATAAGGGTGAGACATCTAGCTCTAGGCAACCAACCCGTGCCAAGTTGCCTAGAAAGAAAACTCCTAATGCATCAAATGATCATGCTATTTCATTCAAAACTTTTGATGCATCATATGTGCTTACTAACAAATCCGGCAAGGTAGTTGCCAAGTTTGTTGGGGGCAAACACAAGGGCTTCAAGACTTGTGTTTGGGTACCCAAGGTTCTTGTTTCTAATGCCAAAGGACCCAAAACCGTTTGGGTACCTAAAGTCAAGAACTAAAATTGTTTTGTATGTTTATGCATCCGGGGGCTCAAGCTGGATACTCGACAGCGGGTGCACAAACCACATGACAGGGGAGAAAAAGATGTTCTCCTCATATGAGAAAAACCAAGATCCCCAACGAGCTATCACATTTGGGGATGGAAATCAAGGTTTGGTCAAAGGATTGGGTAAAATTGCTATATCACCTGACCATACTATTTCCAATGTCTTTCTTGTTGATTCATTAGATTACAATTTGCTTTCCGTATCCCAATTATGTCAAATGGGCTACAACTGTCTATTTACTGATATAGGTGTTACTGTCTTTAGAAGAAGTGATGATTCAATAGCATTTAAGGGAGTGTTAGAGGGTCAGCTATACTTGGTAGATTTTGATAGAGCTGAACTCGACACTTGCTTGGTTGCTAAGACTAACTTGGGTTGGCTCTGGCACCGCCGACTAGCCCATGTTGGAATGAAGAATCTTCATAAGCTTCTAAAGGGGGAACACATTTTAGGACTAACCAATGTTCATTTTGAGAAAGACAGGATTTGTAGCGCATGCCAGGCCGGGAAGCAAGTTGGCACTCATCATCCACACAAGAACATCATGACTAGTGACAGACCACTGGAGCTCCTACACATGGATTTATTCGGCCCGATCGCTTATATAAGCATCGACGGGAGTAAGTACTGTCTAGTTATTGTGGATGATTATTCTCGCTTCACTTGGGTGTTCTTTTTGCAGGAAAAATCTCATACCCAAGAGACCTTAAAGGGATTCTTGAGACGGGCTCAAAATGAGTTCGGCTTAAGGATCAAGAAAATTAGAAGCGACAACGGGACGGAGTTCAAGAACTCTCAAATTGAAGGCTTCCTTGAGGAGGAGGGCATCAAGCATGAGTTCTCTTCTCCCTACACTCCACAACAAAATGGTGTAGTGGAGAGGAAGAATCGAACTCTATTGGACATGGCAAGAACCATGCTTGATGAGTACAAGACACCGGATCGGTTTTGGGCGGAAGCAGTCAACACCGCTTGCTACGCCATCAACCGGTTATATCTTCACCGAATCCTCAAGAAGACATCCTATGAACTCCTAACCGGTAAAAAGCCAAACATTTCATATTTTAGAGTTTTTGGTAGCAAATGTTTTATACTTGTTAAAAGAGGTAGAAAATCTAAATTTGCTCCTAAAACTGTAGAAGGCTTTTTACTAGGATATGACTCAAACACAAGGGCATATAGAGTCTTTAACAAGTCCTCAGGACTTGTTGAAGTGTCTTGTGACGTTGTGTTTGATGAGACTAACGGCTCTCAAGTAGAGCAAATTGATCTTGATGAGATAGGTGAAGAACAGGCTCCATGCATAGCGCTAAGGAACATGTCCATTGGGGATGTGTGTCCTAAGGAATCCGAAGAGCCTCCACATGCACAAGATCAACCATCCTCCTCCATGCAAGCATCTCCACCAACTCAAATTGAGGATGAGGCTCAAGATGTTGAACAAGAAGATCAAGAAGATGAGCCACCTCAAAATGACGGCAACAATCAAGGGGGAGATGCAAATGATGAAGACAAGGAGGATGAACAACCAAGGCCGCCACACCCAAGAGTCCACCAAGCAATACAACGAGATCACCCCGTCGACACCATCCTCGGCGACATTCATAAGGGGGTAACTACTCGATCTCGTGTTGCACATTTTTCTGAACATTACTCTTTTGTTTCCTCTATTGAGCCACACAGGGTAGAGGAAGCACTTCAAGATTCGGATTGGGTGATGGCGATGCAAGAGGAGCTCAACAATTTCATAAGGAATGAGGTATGGCATTTAGTTCCACGTCCTAATCAAAATGTTGTAGGAACCAAGTGGGTCTTCCGCAACAAACAAGACGAGCATGGTGTGGTGACAAGGAACAAAACTCGACTCGTGGCCAAGGGGTATTCACAAGTCGAAGGTTTGGATTTTGGTGAAACCTATGCACCCGTAGCTAGGCTTGAATCAATTCGCATATTATTAGCCTATGCTACTTACCATGGCTTCAAGCTTTATCAAATGGACGTGAAGAGTGCCTTCCTCAATGGACCAATCAAGGAGGAGGTCTATGTTGAGCAACCTCCCGGCTTTGAAGACAGTGAGTATCCTAACCATGTCTATAGACTCTCTAAGGCGCTTTATGGGCTCAAGCAAGCCCCAAGAGCATGGTATGAATGCCTTAGAGATTTCCTTATTACAAATGGCTTCAAAGTCGGCAAAGCCGATCCTACTTTATTCACCAAAACACTTGATAATGATTTGTTTGTATGCCAAATTTATGTTGACGATATTATATTTGGGTCTACTAACAAATCTACATGTGAAGAATTTAGTAGGATCATGACACAGAAATTCGAGATGTCGATGATGGGGGAGTTGAAATATTTTCTAGGATTTCAAGTCAAGCAACTCCAAGAAGGCACTTTCATTAGCCAAACAAAGTATACTCAAGACATTTTAAGCAAGTTTGGAATGAAGGATGCCAAGCCCATCAAGACTCCCATGGGAACAAATGGGCATCTCGACCTCGACACGGGAGGTAAGTCCGTGGATCAAAAGGTATACCGGTCGATGATTGGTTCATTGCTTTATTTATGTGCATCTCGACCGGACATTATGCTTTCCGTTTGCATGTGTGCAAGATTCCAAGCCGACCCTAAGGAATCACACCTTACGGCCGTAAAACGAATCTTGAGATATTTGGCTTACACACCTAAGTTTGGGCTTTGGTACCCTCGGGGATCCACATTTGATTTGATTGGTTATTCGGATGCCGATTGGGCGGGGTGTAAGATTAATAGGAAGAGCACATCGGGGACTTGCCAGTTCTTGGGAAGATCCTTGGTGTCTTGGGCTTCAAAGAAGCAAAATTCGGTCGCTCTTTCTACCGCCGAAGCAGAGTATATTGCCGCAGGTCATTGTTGCGCGCAATTGCTTTGGATGAGGCAAACCCTGCGGGACTACGGTTACAAATTAACCAAAGTCCCTTTGCTATGTGATAATGAGAGTGCAATCAAAATGGCCGACAATCCCGTCGAGCATAGCCGCACTAAACACATAGCCATTCGGTACCATTTTCTTCGGGATCACCAACAAAAGGGGGATATCGAGATTTCATACATTAATACTAAAGATCAATTAGCCGATATCTTTACCAAGCCACTTGATGAGCAATCTTTTACCAGACTTAGGCATGAGCTTAATATTCTTGATTCTAGGAACTTCTTTTGCTAATTTGCACACATAGCACACAAGTATACCTTTGATCATATCTCTTTTATATGCTATGACTAATGTGTTTTCAAGTGTATTCCAAATCAAGTCATAGGTATATTGAAAGGGAATTGGAGTCTTCGGCAAGGACAAAGGCTTCCACTCCACTCTACTACTCATCCTTCGCCGTCGCTCCGCTCTCCTCTCCAACTTTGGTATAATCTTCACTCATTTATTTTATGACCAAAGGAGGAGAATGTACTTCATTGGGCTCTAATGATTCCGTTTTTGGCGATTCATGCCAAAGGGGGAGAAAATATGAGCCCAAAGCAAAAGGACCGCACCACCACCCTAATTTTAAAAAATTAATGATTTTCAATTGGATGGAAAATTTCAAAATTAGTATCTCTTTGTGTTCTAAAAGGGGAGCAAGTAGTATTTTCAAATTAATGTCTTAAAACCCTCTTGAACACTAAGAGGAGAATTTATTTGAGGGGGAGTTTTGTGTAGTCAAAGGAAAAGCTTTTAAAACAAGGGGATAAAATTTCAAAACTTGAAAATGCCTTGAAAATCCTATTCATTTTACCTTCGACTATTTGCAAAAGGATCTTGAAAAGAATTTACAAAAGGATTTGCAAAAACAAAACTTGTGGTGCAAATATGGTCCAATATGTCAAAAACAAAGAAACAATCCTCGCACATTATGTAAGTATTTATATTGGCTCAATTCCAAACAACCTTTGCACTTACATTATGCAAACTAGTTCAATTATGCACTTTTATATTTGCTTTGGTTTGTGTTGGCATCAATCACCAAAAAGGGGGAGATTGAAAGGGAATTAGGCTTACACCTAGTTCTTAAATAATTTTGGTGGTTGAATTGCCCAACACAAATCTTTGGACTAACGAGTTTGCTCTAGTGTATAAGTTATACAGGTGCAAAAGGTTCACACTTAGCCAATAAAAGGACCATGTGTTGGGTTCAACAAAAGAGCAAAGAAGCAACCGAAGGCTCCTCTGGTCTGGCGCACCGGACTGTCCGGTGTGCCACCGGACATGTCCGGTGCGCCAGAGGACTCCGATTTCAAAGTCTTCGCTCTCGGGAATTTCCAGAAGCCTCTTCGCTATAATTCACCGGACTGTCCAGTGTGCACCGGACATGTCCGGTGCTCCAAGGAAGAGCGGCCTTCAGGAACTCGCTAGCCTCGGGTTTTCACTTCGGCTGCTCCGCTAAAATTCACCGGACTGTCCGGTGTACACCGGACTGTCCGGTGTAACAGCGGGGCAACGGCTATTTCGGCGCCAACGGCTACCTGCGACGCATTTAATGCGCGCCAGAAGCGCGCAGTCGTCAGGCACGCGGGAGCAGGCACACCGGACATTGAACAGTACATGTCCGGTGTACACCGGACATCAAGGCAGGCCCCGAAGACAGAACCTCAATGGTCGATCCAACGGCTATTTGGTGACGTGGCTGTCGCACCGGACATGTCCGGTGTGCACCGGACTGTCCGGTGCACCATACGACAGACAACCCCACCAACGGTCAAGTTTGGTGGTTGGGGCTATAAATACCCCAACCACCCCACCATTCATAGCATCCAAGTTTTCCAACTTCTAACCACTATACAAGAGCTAGCATTCATTGCAAAGCACACCAAAAGAGATCAAATCCTCTCCAATTCCACACAAAGCCCTAGTGTCTAGTGAGAGTGATTTGTCGTGTTCATTTGAGCTCTTGCGCTTGGATTGCTTTCTCTCTTTCATTCTTTCTTGTGTTCAATCCTCACTTGTAACCGAGGCAAGAGACACCAATTGTGTGGTGATCCTTGCGGGGAGGTTTTGCTCCCGGTTGATTTGAGAAGAGAAAGCTCACTCGGTCCGAGGGACCGTTTGAGAGAGGGAAGGGTTGAAAGAGACCCGGCCTTTGTGGCCTCCTCAACAGGGAGTAGGTTTGAGAGAACCGAACCTCGGTAAAACAAATCCGCGTGTCTCACGTCATTATTCACTTGCGATTTGTTTTTGCGCCCTCTCTCGCGGACTCGTTTATATTTCTAACGCTAACCCGGCTTGTAGTTGTGATTATTTTTGAGAATTTCAGTTTCGCCCTATTCACCCCCCTCTAGGCGACTTTCAACACACAATAGTTTTCACACCAACATAGTGAAAATCTTCTCAGAATAACCTCTCGGTATACTCGCAACTTCGTGTTGCTAGCGACTACATGTCCTTTTATCTCATAGTTTGCTTCATGTCATTCAGCGACAAAGAGAGCAATGTGCTAACATCTGGTTGAGCCATGTTTGACTGAGATTTTTGGTCATAAATTATTTGGTAAGGTCATATTGCTTACTAATAAAATCCCAATTTGTGATGTCTTATGCCAAAAAGGCTTTCATGCATTATATTATATATCTTCAGGTTACTTCGGGTAAAACTTTATGCATGAGGAGAGAGCAGATAATTATTTATTTGTGTTTCATAGGTATTTCATTAACTTCCCAGATCTTACAAGCACCATAGAGCTTGTCAAAGTTAATATGGCCAATTGGCGATATATATAAATATATTAAGCCACACAACAAATGTCAAACAAAATATAGAGCCAAACTAAATTATTTATGAAGGTTGCGCTATGCTGTGACTTCAGGGGCTCGGATAACCCACCACATTCCGCGAGTACAAGCTCCAGCGTATCTGGCGGCAATACGGTTGCGGCCATCAGGGCTACGACAATATAGCAAGCCTTCGTAATAAGCGCAACAGGCACAATTATGGCTCGGTAATTGGGTACACGATAAATCCACGCAACGTACGCAACAGGCGTAATTTTGGCTCGCGTCAGACAGACAGTGCCTACAGGGCATGCAAAAAATACGCGACTCAGCGATGACGGTCTGACTCAACGGGAGCAATCCGTTTAATGGAGAGCGCGACATAGCAATCACATGACGCAGCCAAGTTCGAACGGCACAAATACTGCGTCGTGTTGCCAGGACGCAGCCAGTGCTCAGTCAATGCCATAACTCGGTCGATTAATAACGTAGTCTGATCGACGTGTCTGAGTACCCACTATACAATTTAATCGCTCGATGTGAGTCCAAAAGCTCAACACTACACAAATATTTAGAGCGATTTAAGTATACTCAATATAACCTTCACATGCATTTTAATAATTTTCTGCTATTTATTTACAGTGGGGATAAAAGCAGAAAAAATAACAAATTTAATGCATGAACATGACACATCAGGTGTAAAAGGTATTTCCCCATATTTAAGCATGTATTTTTGTTCAACTAATTATTTACTGCGGGTAATAATTAATTAAAATAAAATTGACTGAAAAACATGCATAATTCTTTTATTAAGGTAGAAATACGAAATTCAACATGTATATGAGCCGTCAATAGTTAGCAGATAAAATGTCGCTCGTAGCCTATCCGACGAGTTACTGTTTCCCAAAGAACAAGTCAAACATGCAAGAAACGTAAGGTCCACTTGATGGCTAGATTGAAGGATCCCAGCGATTGCATGCGCAAAACTCGCCAGTCGTCACTAGTGCGTACCCGCCGCTAAAATCGATGGGGACCCAACCACACGTCCACACCGTTCTTCAGCGTGTGCACCTCCATCTGCTACGCGTAGGGCGTGGAGGTCCTGATCCGGCCAAGTTGCTACGCACAAAGCAGGCAACAGAGCGCCCGGCGAGCCATGGATCCTTCGTCAGGCGGGCGAGGCAGAGCAGAGGCCGCGCTGGAGAAGAGGACGATCTCCACAGAAAAGAGCCATATCGCCCGTCACGCACGACAAGGAGGCCGACCGAGCGATTCGATCCAGCAGAGAACAGGTCGCAGCCTACCTGAAGGCATGCAGGCGGCCAATTCGTGGTATCTGCTGATTCGTGATGGCTGCAGGCGCAGGGGACTACCAGTCGCTGCGCGTAGGTTCGGACGTTCGACTGCTGGCCCTATCTGTCACGACGATTCATGTAGCGCGAGACCAAAGCCACCGTCGCATGTTCTTCTCCAACGAACAAGCAGATCCAATCTACTTAGAAGGACATACCATTCGATTGTGTAGTGGAATCGAAGTCTGTCGCGTAGGACAGTTCGGCTAGGCCGGAGACCTGCCGGATTGACGGAGAGTTGATGCAGATCCAATCCCGTAGCAACGTCGAGGTAGAGCGTGCTGATAACGTGTTGAGAACTACGTTACCACAGATCACCAGATCCGCTCCCTTCCCTCCCGTCAGCAGTAGAGGCGTAAGAAGATGTAGAGAACTCGTCTCTCTTCCCATAAGCACGACAGAGGAAACACACGAGACACTGAATATAGGGTTGGACCTCTAGCCTCTTTCTGATCTCTGTAATATGAAAGGGTGTACATGTTCTTTATATAGAGATGTGAGACCCCTCAGGAGTAAAGCTGGTATTTGCCTACATAACCTTAACTAGGGTTACTTAACAGTAGTAAACTTATTGGCGTGTTGATGTCAGCAGGTATGCTACTACAGCCATGCTATTGCTATGTGTTGGGCCCGTAAGCCGGCCTGCGTGTCGCTGAACTGTAAGTAGGCCATGGCCCGTTAAGTGACTGACATACCTACCTACCTAGAGAGGATGTGAGCACAAGGAAACAATATCTAAAGAGCTAGGTATGGACTTGCGGCGGCGATGCATGTGAAGTCTCATCTCGCCGCCGCTGGTTTGCATTACATCACCAGATCAGCCTGGTATATATGGAGGCCCACGCAGTGTGTTGCATTGGACGACTCTGGAACTCGATCGAAGATGCCACACGACACCACTGACTGCCACATCCCATGTGCTCGACCTGCTTGCTAGCTTCTCGGCGCCTCGGCGGCCACTTGCAAGTTGCAACGAAACCATGCATCCATCCAGGCTAGCAATTCAAAGCTAAGCGCAAAGCAGGCCTGTGAGAGGGTCCACGTCATCTCCTATGTTCTCAGCCGTCCGATCTTTTTCCAACGGCCACCAAACAACGATCATGAGCTTCTCAAAATCCGAAGAACAGTGTCGACGCCTCTCCTCCCTCACATCAGCACCGCACCACCGCCATTCCCACCTCGCCCAGCTCTGCCCCTGGCCCAACGCTTCTCCTCTCTCACCTCATCGCCGCACCACCACTGCACCACCTCTCCCAGCTCTGCTCCTGGCCTCGCCCGCAGCGATGCCAAGCCCTCGACGACGCCACTGCTCGCCACGACCCCGCTGCAGCGCTGCTCCAGCCTCTCCTGTCGTACCAGCACAGGCGACCACAGTGACGGCCCCTCTGCCCCTGGACCTGCCCGCGGCAACACTAAGTCCTCGGCGCAGCCGCTGCTCCATCATCTCCTGCCCCCCGGCACATGCGACCCCCCCCCCCCCCCCCCCCCCCCCCCCCCCCTCCCTGTGACCGGGCCGAGCCGATGTTTCAGTCGTCCCGATGCGGTGCCCTGTACGTCTGTACGTGAGCGCCTTGCCGATCTGGTGATTCCACTGCCACGCCCTCACTCTATTTCTGTCTCCTTAATTGTTTATACTACATATTTACTACTTTTCCACCTTTCAGCTATTTCGTGTTTGTATTTCTGGATCTGTGATTAATGATCTTTCTAATTCAATATCTATGTGCACAAACTCAGGCTACATAAATACCACACCCTGTACCCTCCCGTTCTCCAATTTCATATAGAACAAGTTGTTGCTTGATATTAGCGTCCCACTTGAATGAGTCTCTGTCAACTTTGTTTGTCTCTTGGTTTCTCCGTTATAATGCTTATATGCTCCCAAGTCAGTTCATGTCAACCAGTAAGTGTTCAATAACATTTTGTTTCAATTGTGCATACCATTTGATATGTTTGGTCATCTCAGCACAAAATTTTAGTTTGTTTTGGCTATCTGTTTTATGGAGAATTAAACCTTGGATAATTATGTTACTTTGGTGTGATTGGGCAGAATCCACTAACAACATATTTGTTCCTGTCAAACTGTGTATGAATGATTTAGTTTACATTTTAGAAGTGTCATCCATAATTTCTAGATCAAAGAAAATAAAAAAAAATTGGCGATGGCGGAGCAGGATGGCAACGTCCCCCACAGAACTTCGCAGGGCTCCCCAATATTCAGATATTATAAGTGTAACTTGCTAAATTCTTCGAACAGCCTTTTGCATTGAACATGGATATGGTATCTTTTACATATGGTTCCGTTTATTTTCACTGCAAATATGTGAACTTTGTGTGTGTATTATCCAGTGAATAGATTACAAAAGCTTCTGTTTGTAATCTTCTCGTGGCTGGATTCAAATTTTTAATCATTTTATATCATTTGAAAATAAGAATATATATGTAAAACCTTTCAAACTGTCATACATTTTTTATTATTTATGGCATCAGGATATATATGTTCCCTCAACAATCTGGAATGGCATCAGGATTATTGGAAATAGAAGCTTTGTTCTGTCTGACCTTTTTCTGCAGTAGTAGTTCTTTTCAAGTCTAACTATACATATGTAATAATATTTTACAATAACACAGAGGCTTCCAAAACGATTCTTTCAAAACAATTCTGGATACGTTTGATCCTCCCCCAAATATCACTGTAATGTATGTTATCATACATTTATGCTATGTATTTCAGTTTTCACCTCCACATGAATATCAATAGTCCCTGTACATATTGGATTGCGATTATGCACTTTTATTTACTGTATATAATATTAATAGACATTCTATATTCTGTTACAGAGCTGTATTTTTAGATAATGGAAACATTTCCAGCCTTCCCTTCAATAGAAGTTAGGGCCGAGTACAAAAGCATGACACTACCATCCACAAACAGACACACGCAATAGGAAAGCCATTAGATCGCCTATTACATGATAATGATTGCAAACCACCAACCATCCTTACATGTGTTTCTGTTTTATGCTGGGCTATCTGTACATGTAGGAATGATCTAATCTTTGACAAAAAAAAAACCCTCTCTCACTTATTTGCGAGTTCTTTTTTGAGTTACCTATTGGCTAAGGTTTTGGAGTAATCTGCAAAGGAAGGATGAAGATAAGGATTTAATAAAAGCAAGTTGCAGGTCCTTGGAGACAGTTGCTATGCAGATTTTTGCACACTTAGGTTACATTTTTCTTTTGCGTATGATTTTGTTTATTTTCATTTCGAATATTTAAAAAATATCTATAGTCATTGTGCATATTAAATTGCGATTATGCACCTTTATTTAATATATACAATGTTAATTGACATTGTATATTCTGTTATAGAGTTGTATAGACCTCCTTTTTTTTCTTTTGCATATGGTTTTGTTTATTTTCATTGCAAATATGTGAACTTTGTATACCTATTATCCAGTGAAGAGATTAGAAAAGCTCCCAGCCGCCGAGGTCCTGCAGCGGGGACAGGTCGACAAGAATGTTATAAATCTTAGATTTTGAGTGATCCCAACAATCTCGCTGCCCCCAGTACTCCTGATTTGATTACTCAAAATACGATATGCTGTTGGGAAAACAAGCATGGTGGTGTCGCTTGCTGTTGCTAACCATGATGAAAGGTCATTTCAAACTATTTGCTTAACTTCAGCTTCCACTTATAGCCTCAACTGATAGAGGTATATGCATGTTGCAAAAAAAACTTCTTTTTTTGCAAAATAACTTTGTAAGATACATTTGCTTCTAGAGTCTGCTGGTTAGGCGCGGTGGCGGCCATCCCTATCAGTCACGCAGGTATATTTGGGAGTTGAGACCTCCGGTGGTTGGCTCGCAAATAAAGGCCCCCCAAAGAGACGCAACTAGGACCAACCGCGAAGGCTCCATGGGACCTTTGCTCGACCTCGACGACAACAGCAAAGCCTTTCGAGCCAAAGGCTACATGCAAAAGATGACGGGACGGGACAAGCAAAGGGCCTAGAACGTGACTAAAGCCACTCCGAGGGCCTTTTGGGAAAACTTCAAGGGCTATGTGATGGAGGGCCCTTGGACCAGGATGCAGTTTAGCCTTCGCCTTTGAGGATCTGATGGCCCTGTAACCCTGGTAACGGCTCAACTAGGGCCCATTCAGTGAGGCTATTGTAATGAAGAATGACTCTTGAGCCCTTGTGAGGTATTTATATACTCCCTCCGTTCACATGAATTATTCGTTTTGGGTTTATCCTAACACTACAGGAAAACTGGGAACAAACGCCGACCTTGTATACATATTAAAAAAAGGAACTCCAGACAGCTGCACACGGCCTGCTGCTGTGCATGCAGTGGCCGTACTGCAATCACGCACGCATGCAGCCGATTCTGTGCATGGTCTGCCTGCCCCCTGGTGGTGAGTGCAGCAGTGAGCAGTGACTGAGTCGCACTTGTGTTGTCTCAGTGATTGCGCAAAGAAAAGAACGGACGTCCACGTCCATGCAGCCGCCTCAGCTTGACATGGTCGGCCCCTCTCCTCGCGCGCGCCGTGCAAAGGTGCAACGCACCCGTACCGTTGCCCCGCAGCTAGCTGGCCCATCTGTCTACTCGACTAGCAGCAGCTAGCTATGTACCTAGCAGTCCTAGCTGCCAGATCATGTCGATGATAGATAGATGCGGGTATCTCCTTCATAAATATATGATTTTTAACGAAAACTTATTATTTATTTTGTTATGATTTATTTTATTATTTAAGATAGTTTATGTTTAATTTAAAATTTTACATTTTTAAATAAATATTTTGAATAAGATGAATGATCAAAGTTTTTTTTAAAAAAAAGTTAACGATGTCATAAATATATTTATGAATAAAGGGTGTACATCACTACTCATTAGTGCCAGTGCTGCTGCATGCAGCATGTGATTGACATGCATATATGCCCAGCTTTATGATCATCATCATATCACCAACAAGAAACTGCAAGTGGTGCGTGCCACACTACACTACTACTCCGTACTGTATGCTTCCATGATTCTTTCTAATTTATCCGGTAGGCGCGCGTTGTTGGGTGCCATGGCAAGATTGGCTCCATCTCCATGCATGCTGCCTCTGAGACCGAGCTAGCTGGTCCGAGGCGCTATAAAAGACCGGCCCAACCTTGGTCCTCACAGTCACAGCACAGGCCGCCACACAAAGCTCTTGAGCTCCAAATCTAGCAGCAGCTAGAGCTAGAGCTACAATCACCGAAGAAGATAAAGATACACACGACTTTGTGCAACAATCACCGACACACACATAGCTAGAGCTAGAGATGGCGGCGGGAAAGCTGGGGCAGCAGCTGATGACGAGGCTGCACCTCGCGAGGACCCGACCGTCGGCGACGGCGGACGTGCCGCGGGGCCACCTGGCGGTGTACGTGGGCGAGGGGCGGAAGCGGCTGGTCATCCCAACGGCGTGCCTCAGCCACCCAGCCTTCGTCACGCTGCTGAAGCGGGTGGAGGACGAGTTCGGCTTCGACCACCGCTGCGGCGGCCTCACCATCCCCTGCGCCTCCGAGACCGAGTTCGCTCACATCGTGGGCGCCGCCGCCGCCGGGGACGGCCACCACCATCACTGACGATCGCGTGCGTGCCCGCGCCGATCGATCGAGTTAGAGTCCGGCCGTGTCGATAGATTAATTCCGCTTCCAGTTCCACCTAGCTAGGACAAAATTATTGTTCTCTTTTGGGGTGGTGTCGATCGTAGCAGCAATAGTGTTGGGTTTTGCTTGACGACACTGTAAAGATTGTGATTGGGAATTGGAAGAATAAGCTCTTCTCTCACCCTGCTTATTATTCTGACCAATGCTAGCTAGCTTCTACTCTACACAATTTTATGAACTATTTGTTTTCCCTTTTAAATTAATAAATAGTAGAGCTGATGCCATTGCTCTTAAAACAAAAATTCCATCCCATATCTACCTCAACCCCATGTCAAATTAACTGCTTTACCCAACCCACAATTTTATGGGGTTATGTCAACCAATCCAATTCATGAATTAGAAGTTGTTAGGATGGCAGGAAATGACCATATGGTAAAAACTTATGAGGGGAAATCCATCACCCATTAGCGGGGCATGCATTATTTGGGTTAAATCCCACTATAAATTTAATCTAGGTTTGCATAGGGTGAATCTATACCTTACACCCAATTCTATAGTGGGATTAAATCCATCATGCAATATCTTCATGGATTCAAACATAAACCCCCCTCGGGCGGCGGCGGTGGGAGAGAAGACGGGCGGAGGCAGCCGAATTTTTTGCATTTTGGCCCTTCCTAAAAAAAACATGTTTAGACCCTAGAAAATTTTAGTGTCATTTTTGGACCCTTTGCTTAGCGCCATATCCTATGGCGCCGAGGTAACACAGCTCGGCGCCATAGGCTATGGCGCCGAGGTACGTGTTGCGCTGACACAAACGGACGTCGTGGCGCAGACGTGACACCGAGCTTGGCGCCATAAATCTTGGCACCGAGCTCGCCGCCATAAATCTTGGCGCCGAGCTCAATTGTGTACACAAAGCCCGTCTAGCTCAGTTGGTAGAGCGCAAGGCTCTTGAAAGGGAATTAGGCTTACACCTAGTTCCTAAATAATTTTGGTGGTTGAATTGCCCAACACAAATATTGGACTGACTAGTTTGCTCTAGTGTATAAGTTATACAGGTGCAAAAGGTTCACATCTAGCCAATAAAAAGACCAAGTGTTGGATTCAATAAAGGAGCAAAGGGGCAACCGAGGGCACCCCTGGTCTGGCGCACCGGACTGTCCGGTGTGCCACCGGACAGTAAACAGTACCTGTCCGGTGCACCAGGGGACTCAGACTCCAACTCTTCACTCTCGGGAATTCTCGGAAGCCGGCGCGCTATAATTCACCGGACTGTCCGGTGTGCACCGGACATGTCCGGTGCTCCAAGGAAGCTCGGCCTCCTGAACTCGCCAGCCTCGGGTTCGCGCGGCAGCCGCTCCGCTAAAATTCACCGGACTGTCCGGTGTGCACCGGACTGTCCGGTGTGACAGCGGAGCAACGGCTCTCTGCGGCGCCAACGGCTCCCTGCGCAGCATTAAATGCGCGCGCAGCGCGCGCAGACGTCAGGGCTGCCCATACCGGTGCACCGGACATCAAACAGTGCATGTCCGGTGTGCACCGGACACCCAGGCGGGCCCACAAGTCAGAAGCTCCAACGGCTAGAATCCAACGGCAGTGATGACGTGGCAGGGGCACCGGACTGTCCGGTGTGCACCGGACTGTCCGGTGCGCCATCGAACAGAGAGCTCCCAGCAACGGCCACATTTGGTGGTTGGGGCTATAAATACCCCAACCACCCCACATTCATTGCTATCCAAGTTTTCCACTTCTCAACCACTTACAAGAGCTAGGCATTCAATTCTAGACACACCCAAAGAGATCAAATCCTCTCCAATTCCACACAAACCCTAAGTGACTAGTGAGAGTGATTTGCCGTGTTCATTTGAGCTCTTGCGCTTGGATCACATTCTTTCTTTCTCTTTTGCTCTTGTGATCAACACTCAATTGTAACCGAGGCAAGAGGCACCGATTGTGTGGTGGCCCTTGCGGGGAAGTTTTGTTCCCGGTTGATTGAGAAGAAGGAAAGCTCACTCGGTCCGAGGGACCGTTTGAGAGAGGGAAGGGTTGAAAGAGACCCGGCCTTTGTGGCCTCCTCAACGGGGAGTAGGTTTGCAAGAACCGAACCTCGGTAAAACAAATCCGCGTGTCACTCTCCTTATTTGCTTGCGATTTGTTTTGCCCCCTCTCTCGCGGACTCATTTATTATTACTAACGCTAACCCCGGCTTGTAGTTGTGTTTATATTTGTAAATTTCAGTTTCGCCCTATTCACCCCCCCTCTAGGCGACTATCAATTGGTATCAGAGCTCGGTGCTTCATTAGAGCCTAACCGCTCGAAGTGATGTCGGGAGATCACGCCAAGAAGGAGATGGAGACCGGCGAAAAGCCCACTACAAGCTACGGGAGCACTTCATCGGAAGAGTCCCGCACCAAAAGGAGGGAGAAGAAGAAGAGCTCCTCCAACAAAGGGAAGGAGAAGAAATCTTCTTCTCACCACAAAGAGAAGAAGGAAAAATCTTCTTCCCACAAGCCGCATCGGAAAGGCGACAAGCACAAAAGGATGAGGAAGGTGGTCTACTACGAGACCGACACTTCATCAACATCGACCTCCGACTCCGATGCGCCCTCCGTCACTTCTAAGCGCCAAGAGCGCAAGAAGTATAGTAAGATCCCTCTACGCTACCCTCGCATTTCCAAACATACACCTTTACTTTCCGTCCCACTAGGCAAACCACCAACTTTTGATGGTGAAGATTACGCTAGGTGGAGCGATTTAATGCGATTTCATCTAATCTCGCTCCACAAAAGCATATGGGATGTTGTTGAGTTTGGTGCGCAGGTACCATCCGTAGGGGATGAAAACTATGATGAGGATGAGGTGGCCCAAATCGAGCACTTCAACTCTCAAGCCACAACCATACTCCTTGCCTCTCTAAGCAAGGAAGAATACAACAAAGTGCAAGGGTTAAAAAATGCAAAGGAGATTTGGGATGTGCTCAAAACTGCGCACGAGGGAGATGAGCTCACCAAGATCACCAAGCGGGAAACGATCGAGGGGGAGCTCGGTCGGTTCCGGCTTCAAAAAGGGGAGGAGCCACAACACATGTACAACCGGCTCAAGACTTTGGTGAACCAAGTGCGCAACCTCGGGAGCAAGAAGTGGGATGACCACGAAGTGGTAAATGTTATTTTAAGATCTCTCATTTTTCTAAATCTCACTCAAGTTCAATTGATTCGTGGTAACCCTAGATATACTAAAATGACCCCCGAGGAAGTTATCGGGCATTTTGTAAGTTTTGAGTGCATGATAGAAGGCTCGAGGAAAATCAACGAGCTTGGCGAGCCATCCGAAGCTCAACCCGTTGCATTCAAGGCGACGGAAGAAAAGAAGGAGGAGTCTACACCAAGCCGACAACCAATAGACGCCTCCAAGCTTGACAATGAGGAGATGGCGCTCGTCATCAAGAGCTTCCGCCAAATCCTCAAACAAAGGAGGGGGAAAGACTACAAGTCCCGCTCCAAGAAGGTTTGCTACAAGTGTGGTAAGCCCGGTCATTTTATTGCTAAATGTCCTATATCTAGTGACAGTGACCGAGGTGACGACAAGAAGGGGAGACGAAAGGAAAAGAAGAGGTATTACAAGAAGAAGGGCGGCGATGCCCATATTTGTCGCGAGTGGGACTCCGACGAGAGCTCAAGCGACTCCTCCGACGACGAGGACGCCGCCAACATCGCCGTCACCAAGGGACTCCTCTTCCCCAACGTCGGCCACAAGTGCCTCATGGCAAAGGACGGCAAAAAGAAGGTTAAATCTAAATCCTCCACTAAATATGAATCCTCTAGTGATGACAATGCTAGTGATGAGGAAGATAATTTGCGTTCCCTTTTTGCCAACCTTAACATAGCTCAAAAAGAAAAATTAAATGAATTGGTTAGTGCTATTCATGAAAAGGATGACCTTTTGGATTCCCAAGAGGATTATCTAATTAAAGAAAACAAGAAACATGTTAAGGTTAAAAAGGCTTATGCTCTAGAAGTAGAAAAATGTGAAAAATTATCTAGTGAGCTAAGCACTTGTCGTGAGATGATTGACAACCTTAGAAATGAAAATGCTATTTTAAATGCTAAGGTTGATTCACATGTTTGTAATGTTTCAATTCCCAATCTTAGAGATGATAACGTTGACTTGCTTGCTAAGATTGATGAATTAAATGCATCTCTTGCTAGCCTTAGATTAGAGAATGAAAATTTAATTGCTAAGGCTAAAAATTTTGATGTTTGCAATGCTACTATTTCCGACCTTAGAACTAAGAATGAAATGTTGCATGCTAAGGTTGTAGAACTTAAATCTTGCAAACCCTCTACATCTAATATTGAGCATGTTTCTATTTGCACTAGATGTAGAGATATTGATGTTAATGCTATTCTTGATCATATGGCTTTAATTAAACAACAAAATGATCATATAGCAAAATTAGATGCTAAAATTGCCGAGCATAACTTAGAAAATGAAAAATTTAAATTTGCTAGAAGTATGCTCTATAATGGGAGACGCCCTGGCATCAAGGATGGCATTGGCTTCCAAAGGGGAGACAATGTCAAACTTAATGCCCCTCCTAAAAATTTGTCTAACTTTGTTAAGGGCAAAGCTCCCATGCCTCAGGATAACGAGGGTTACATTTTGTACCCTGCCGGTTATCCCGAGAGCAAAATTAGGAAAATTCATTCTAGGAAGTCTCACTCTGGCCCCAATCATGCTTTTATGTATAAGGGTGAGACATCTAGCTCTAGGCAACCAACCCGTGCCAAGTTGCCTAGAAAGAAAATTTCTAATGCATCAAATGAACATAGCATTTCATTTAAGACTTTTGATGCTTCTTATGTTTTGACTAACAAATCCGGCAAGGTCGTTGCCAAGTTTGTTGGGGGCAAGCACAAGGGTTCCAAGACTTGTGTTTGGGTACCCAAAGTTCTTGTATCTAATGCCAAAGGACCCAAAACAGTTTGGGTACCTAAAATCAAGAACTAAATTTGTTTTGTAGGTTTATGCATCCGGGGGCTCAAGTTGGATACTCGACAGCGGGTGCACAAACCACATGACAGGGGAGAAAAGGATGTTCTCCTCATATGAGAAAAACCAAGATCCCCAACGAGCTATCACATTCGGGGATGGAAATCAAGGTTTGGTCAAAGGATTGGGTAAAATTGCTATATCTCCTGACCATTCTATTTCCAATGTTTTTCTTGTTGATTCCTTAGACTACAACTTGCTTTCTGTTTCCCAATTATGTCAAATGGGCTACAACTGTCTTTTTACTGATATAGGTGTCACTGTCTTTAGAAGAAGTGATGATTCAATAGCATTTAAGGGTGTGTTAGAGGGTCAGCTATACTTGGTAGATTTTGATAGAGCTGAGCTCGACACATGTTTAATTGCTAAGACTAACATGGGTTGGCTCTGGCACCGCCGACTAGCCCATGTTGGGATGAAGAATCTTCATAAGCTTCTAAAGGGAGAGCACATTTTAGGACTAACCAATGTTCATTTTGAGAAAGACAGGATTTGTAGCGCATGCCAAGCAGGGAAGCAAGTTGGCACTCATCATCCACACAAGAACATAATGACGACTGACAGGCCACTGGAGCTCCTACACATGGATCTATTCGGCCCGATCGCTTACATAAGCATCGGCGGGAGTAAGTACTGTCTAGTTATTGTGGATGATTACTCTCGCTTCACTTGGGTATTCTTTTTACAGGAAAAATCTCAAACCCAAGAGACCTTAAAGGGATTCTTGAGACGGGCTCAAAATGAGTTCGCCTTAAGGATCAAGAAAATAAGAAGCGACAACGGGACGGAGTTCAAGAACTCTCAAATTGAAGGCTTCCTTGAGGAGGAGGGCATCAAGCATGAGTTCTCCTCTCCCTACACGCCACAACAAAATGGTGTAGTGGAGAGGAAGAATCGAACTCTATTGGACATGGCAAGAACCATGCTTGATGAGTACAAGACACCGGACCGGTTTTGGGCCGAAGCGGTCAACACCGCCTGCTACGCCATCAACCGGTTATATCTTCACCGAATCCTCAAGAAGACATCATATGAACTCCTAACCGGTAAAAAGCCCAACATTTCATATTTTAGAGTTTTTGGTAGCAAATGCTTCATTCTTATTAAAAGAGGTAGAAAATCTAAATTTGCTCCTAAAACTGTAGAAGGCTTTTTACTTGGTTATGACTCAAACACAAGGGCATATAGGGTCTTTAACAAGTCCACTGGACTAGTTGAAGTCTCTTGTGACGTTGTGTTTGATGAAACTAACGGCTCTCAAGTAGAGCAAGTTGATCTTGATGAGATAGGTGAAGAACAGGCTCCATGCATCGCGCTAAGGAACATGTCCATCGGGGATGTGTGTCCTAAGGAATCCGAAGAGCCTCCAAGTACACAAGATCAACCATCCTCCTCCATGCAAGCATCTCCACCAACTCAAAATGAGGATGAGGCTCAAAATGATGAAGAGCAAAATCAAGAAGACGAGCCACCTCAAGATGATAGCAATGATCAAGGGGGAGATACAAATGATCAAGAAAAGGAGGATGAGGAAGAACCAAGACCGCCACACCCAAGAGTCCACCAAGCAATCCAACGAGATCACCCCGTCGACACCATCCTCGGCGACATTCATAAGGGGGTAACTACTCGATCTCGGGTTGCTCATTTTTGTGAACATTACTCTTTTGTTTCCTCTATTGAGCCACACAGGGTAGAGGAAGCTCTCCAAGATTCGGATTGGGTGGTGGCGATGCAAGAGGAGCTCAACAATTTCACGAGGAATGAGGTCTAGCATTTAGTTCCACGTCCTAACCAAAATGTTGTAGGAACCAAATGGGTCTTCCGCAACAAGCAAGATGAGCATGGTGTGGTGACAAGGAACAAAGCTCGACTCGTGGCCAAAGGGTATTCACAAGTCGAAGGTTTGGATTTTGGTGAAACCTATGCACCCGTAGCTAGGCTTGAGTCAATTCGCATATTATTGGCCTATGCTACTTACCATGGCTTTAAGCTCTATCAAATGGACGTGAAAAGTGCCTTCCTCAACGGACCAATCAAGGAAGAGGTCTATGTTGAGCAACCTCCCGGCTTTGAAGACAGTGAGTACCCTAACCATGTCTATAGGCTCTCTAAGGCGCTTTATGGGCTCAAGCAAGCCCCAAGAGCATGGTATGAATGCCTAAGAGATTTCCTTATTGCTAATGGCTTCAAAGTTGGCAAGGCCGATCCTACACTCTTTACTAAAACTCTTGAGAATGACTTGTTTGTATGCCAAATTTATGTTGATGATATTATATTTGGGTCTACTAACGAGTCTACATGTGAAGAGTTTAGTAGGATCATGACACAGAAATTCGAGATGTCGATGATGGGGGAGTTGAAGTATTTTCTAGGATTCCAAGTCAAGCAACTCCAAGAGGGCACCTTCATTTGCCAAACGAAGTACACTCAAGACATTCTTGCTAAGTTTGGGATGAAGGATGTCAAACCCATCAAGACACCCATGGGAACAAATGGGCATCTCGACCTCGACACGGGAGGTAAGTCCGTGGATCAAAAGGTATACCGGTCGATGATTGGTTCATTGCTTTATTTATGTGCATCTCGACCGGACATTATGCTTTCCGTTTGCATGTGTGCAAGATTCCAATCCGACCCTAAGGAATCCCACCTTACGGCCGTAAAACGAATCTTGAGATATTTGGCTTATACTCCTAAGTTTGGGCTTTGGTACCCTCGGGGATCCACATTTGATTTGATTGGTTATTCTGATGCCGATTGGGCGGGGTGCAAAATCAATAGGAAGAGCACATCGGGGACTTGCCAGTTCTTGGGAAGATCCTTGGTGTCTTGGGCTTCAAAGAAGCAAAATTCGGTCGCTCTTTCCACCGCCGAAGCCGAGTACATTGCCGCAGGTCATTGTTGCGCGCAATTACTTTGGATGAGGCAGACCCTGCGGGACTATGGTTACAAATTAACCAAAGTTCCTTTGCTATGTGATAATGAGAGTGCAATCAAAATGGCCGACAATCCCGTCGAGCATAGCCGCACTAAGCACATAGCCATTCGGTATCATTTTCTTAGGGATCACCAACAAAAGGGGGATATCGAGATTTCTTACATTAATACTAAAGATCAATTAGCCGATATCTTTACCAAACCACTTGATGAACAATCCTTTACCAGACTTAGGCATGAGCTCAATATTCTTGATTCTAGAAATTTCTTTTGCTAAGCTTGCACACATAGCTCATTTGAATACCTTTGATCATATCTCTTGTATATGCTATGACTAATGTGTTTTCAAGTCTATTTCAAACCAAGTCATAGGTATATTGAAAGGGAATTGGAGTCTTCGGCGAAGAAAAAGCCTTCCACTCCGTAACTCATACTTCGCCATCACTCCGAGCAACTCTCTCTTCTTTGGGGGAGAAATGAGCATCAAGGAAAAGGACTTCATCCTTGAGGGAGAGAGTAAAAGCTCAAAAGCAAAAGGACCGGACCTCGTCTTTGGTATAATCTTAACTCATTTTCTTATGACCAAAGGGGAAGAAATTACTTCTAGGGCTCTAATGATTCCGTTTTTGGCGATTCATGCCAAAAAGGGGGAGAAATGAGCCCAAAGCAAAAGGACCGCACCACCACCACCAAATTCAAAAACTTAGTGCTTTCCAAAAGTCTTTATCATTTGGTATCCTATTGTGTTCAAAAGGGGGAGAAAGTAATATTTCAAAAATGGTATATCAAAACCCTCTTGAACACTAAGAGGTGGATCTCTTTTAGGGGGAGTTTTGTTTAGTCAAAGAAAAAGCATTTGAAATAGGGGGAGACAATTTCAAATCTTGAAAATGCTTTGCAAACTCTTATTCATGTACCTATGACTATTTGCAAAAGATCTTTGAAATGGATTTACAAAAAGAATTTGCAAAAACAAAACATGTGGTGCAAACGTGGTCCAAAATGTTATATAAGAAAGAAACATTCCTTGCATATCTTGTAAGTAGTTATATTGGCTCAACTCCAAGTAACCTTTGCACTTACATTATGTAAACTAGTTCAATTATGCACTTCTATATTTGCTTTGGTTTGTGTTGGCATCAATCACCAAAAAGGGGGAGATTGAAAGGGAATTAGGCTTACACCTAGTTCCTAAATAATTTTGGTGGTTGAATTGCCCAACACAAATATTGGACTGACTAGTTTGCTCTAGTGTATAAGTTATACAGGTGCAAAAGGTTCACATCTAGCCAATAAAAAGACCAAGTGTTGGATTCAATAAAGGAGCAAAGGGGCAACCGAGGGCACCCCTGGTCTGGCGCACCGGACTGTCCGGTGTGCCACCGGACAGTAAACAGTACCTGTCCGGTGCACCAGGGGACTCAGACTCCAACTCTTCACTCTCGGGAATTCTCGGAAGCCGGCGCGCTATAATTCACCGGACTGTCCGGTGTGCACCGGACATGTCCGGTGCTCCAAGGAAGCTCGGCCTCCTGAACTCGCCAGCCTCGGGTTCGCGCGGCAGCCGCTCCGCTAAAATTCACCGGACTGTCCGGTGTGCACCGGACTGTCCGGTGTGACAGCGGAGCAACGGCTCTCTGCGGCGCCAACGGCTCCCTGCGCAGCATTAAATGCGCGCGCAGCGCGCGCAGACGTCAGGGCTGCCCATACCGGTGCACCGGACATCAAACAGTGCATGTCCGGTGTGCACCGGACACCCAGGCGGGCCCACAAGTCAGAAGCTCCAACGGCTAGAATCCAACGGCAGTGATGACGTGGCAGGGGCACCGGACTGTCCGGTGTGCACCGGACTGTCCGGTGCGCCATCGAACAGAGAGCTCCCAGCAACGGCCACATTTGGTGGTTGGGGCTATAAATACCCCAACCACCCCACATTCATTGCTATCCAAGTTTTCCACTTCTCAACCACTTACAAGAGCTAGGCATTCAATTCTAGACACACCCAAAGAGATCAAATCCTCTCCAATTCCACACAAACCCTAAGTGACTAGTGAGAGTGATTTGCCGTGTTCATTTGAGCTCTTGCGCTTGGATCGCATTCTTTCTTTCTCTTTTGCTCTTGTGATCAACACTCAATTGTAACCGAGGCAAGAGGCACCGATTGTGTGGTGGCCCTTGCGGGGAAGTTTTGTTCCCGGTTGATTGAGAAGAAGGAAAGCTCACTCGGTCCGAGGGACCGTTTGAGAGAGGGAAGGGTTGAAAGAGACCCGGCCTTTGTGGCCTCCTCAACGGGGAGTAGGTTTGCAAGAACCGAACCTCGGTAAAACAAATCCGCGTGTCACTCTCCTTATTTGCTTGCGATTTGTTTTGCCCCCTCTCTCGCGGACTCATTTATTATTACTAACGCTAACCCCGGCTTGTAGTTGTGTTTATATTTGTAAATTTCAGTTTCGCCCTATTCACCCCCCCTCTAGGCGACTATCAGCTCTTAACCTTGTGGTCGTGGGTTCGAGCCCCACGGTGGGCGTTTAATATTTTTTTTGTCTTTGTCACTGATTTGTTTTTTGTTGTCCAGATTTTTCGTTTATGTCTCTGATTTGTCCGTCCAAATTTATTTCTCATCCAGATTTTTTTTATTTTTGTGACTGATTTGTTTATTCGTCCATACATTTTTTTGTTTATGCGGCGAGCACAACGGTTGTGTGCCACAATGGCCGCGAGACAAGTATATAATAGAGTATACTTTTATTTAGTGCATAGGAAAAAAGATGAATATGTGTGCTTCTTTTTATGTGGTCATGATTGAAGTAAGAGTGTTGTCATTTGATTTTTATTGTGGTTAGTTGAGCAAACAAGGGGAAGTTGATGGCTTACGGCCACTGTGGCACACAGTCGCTGTGCTTGCTGGATAAACAAAAAAAATCTGGACGAATAAACAAATCAGTCACAAAAACAAAAAAATCTGGATGAGAAATAAATCTGGACGGACAAATCAGCGACATAAACGAAAAATCTGGACAAAAAAACAAATTAGCGACAAAGACAAAAAGTATTAAACGTCCACCATGGGGCTCGAAACCACAACCATAAGCTTAAGAGCCTTGCACTCAACTGACTGAGCTAGACAAATTTTGTGTACACAACTAAGCTCGGCGCCAAGATCTATGGCGTCGAGATCGGTGCCACGTCAGTGCCACGACGTCCGCTCGTGCCAGCGCAGCACGTACCTCGACGCCATAGCCTATGGCGGCGAGCTGTGTTACCTCGGCGCCATAGGCTATGGCGCCGAGCAAAGGGTCCAAAAATGACATTAAAATTTTCTAGGGTCCAAACGTGATTTTTTTCCGAGAAAGGGCCAAAATGCAAAAAATTCGGTGGAGGCAGCGGCGGTGCAGAACACGAGCACGTCGGCGGTAGAAAATTAGAGACAGAGGAATGAAGCTTGGACTCTCGGGTGAGTCCCTAACAATAGTAACTCTCGTCGGCTTGGTCCAGATATCGACAGGGATTATTAACTCCCGTTGGCCTGGTAAAGCGACCGACGAGGATTATTAACGCCCGTCGGCTTCGTACAGAGACCGACGGGGATTATTTAATCCCCGTCGACTAGAGGACGGTCGACGGGGATTGCTTAATAACCGTCGACTTGGGACAAAACTGACGAGATCAAAATAGGCGACGGGGATTTTCAATATTCTTGTTGTGCCTCTCCAATAGCTCTCTAAACGAACTTCCTAAATTAGCTATTTCTCATCTAACTCCATTTCCTCTCTACATTTGACAAGCATTTACCAAGTCCCTAAACAAAAAAAACTAGTTGCATTATGTAGATAATGAATGTGGTTGTTGATATTTGTAACTTATTTTTTTGATATGGATAGATTCAAAAAAAACTACAACCTATATTTAGACAACTATTAGAGAACTCACAAATTTTGACTCCCAAAGTTATTTAGCAACTTCTTATATGTGTGATTAAGAGAGCAAAAAATTACATAACTATTGGAGTTGCTCTAATTGCCAACCTCTTTGATATGGGTACCATTTGCCATTTCACAATCACTATAGTAACAACTGGAACAAGGAGATAATGATAAAGCTACCACCGAATCATAAAATATATTCTGGTTGCTTGCCACATGCTTGAGAGTAGTATATGTGTGCTTACCTCGAATGGTTAGATAATAAATGAAACTGGACCAACTGCTAAAATTTTGCACATAAGGATGCACTACTAGTAAACTTCTTAAGAAAAGACAAAACTAAGGGGGCATTTGGTTTCTAAAGACTAATTTTTATAGTCCCTTTA
Organism: Zea mays; assembly: GCF_902167145.1. NCBI lineage: Eukaryota > Viridiplantae > Streptophyta > Magnoliopsida > Poales > Poaceae > Zea > Zea mays. Next base: position 39,317,779 of record NC_050099.1, on the reverse strand, counting down.
TTTTATTCCATTTTAGTCTTTAAATTGCCAAATATAGAAATTAAAACTCTATATTAGTTTTCGTACTTAGCAATTTAGGGACTAAAATGGAGGGACCAAAGAGCAATCTGAATATCCTTGAGATCGAGTTAGGAGACTACTTTCACCTAGTCACGTAAGTCTTATTGAGTATACAGTATACTTAGAGTTTGTTTCCCTCTGATGGAGGTAGCAGGTGGATGTTAACCATTGTTGTGTGTGGATACCTCCTGATAGGCTCAACAAGACTTTCTTTGTTATTGTGATCATGGAATTTTATTTGTTACATCTCTTCCCCTACTTTATTGTTCAAAAACTACTAAAGTTTCCACTGCTTTTGTAAAATGATCATCTTTTATTGTTTTTCTGAATCTTGCTCTATAAAATACCCTGATTTTATTACAATGTGACATATGAAACACTTTAAAAAAATGTTATAAGTTTTATCCATTTTTTATGGTCCTGATGAAAACATGAATTATTGGGTTCTTCTTTTTTGGTGTACTCGATAAATTACCGAGTTTAACTTGGTCGACTTCTCTATATTTAGTGTCAAATAACTGATATACGTACTTGTGATTAGGTTAAATTAGATGGTTATGCTACAATGGTATAATTATTAAATACATCATAGATCCACAAATCATTTAAGTGGTCATGCAACAATATATAAGCATTATTTTGATTCACGAGCATATTTGCTACTATACATGATATTCCAAGGAGTAAATATCCATGGTTAAGTTTTGGTGCATCACATTCTCCCTCCCCATTTTGTTTGTCCCTCCATTTCTTTGGTTTTACTAATTTTATTATGAATAACAATATGTGATGAATTAGAGAATATAATGCAAATTTGTTTGTTCCATTCACAATCTGAACCATGACTCGTGCTCATACAAGTTACGTAGCTGTATAACTACATTGCAGAGTCTAACCCAAAAAATATATGCACTCATATGAGTTAGAATAGCGTGTGCACATATATAGATGTATAACTCGAAAAATGCACTGAACATATTAAATATAGTTGTATATAAACCATGTTCATGATATTGTAGTGTATATAAATACAAAACTATAACAAATCACCAAATGTCAAGATGGCCGAGTTGGTCTAAGGCGCCAGTTTCAGGTACTGGTCCGAAAGGGCATGGGTTCAAATCCCATTCTTGACAATATTTTTTCTTCTTTAAAATATGTTTTTAAGATTTTCCCTCAAATTCAATGCAGGTCAGCTCGTGTTTTTTCTTTTCTTTTAAAATACATGTTTTTTTGGCTAGCAGATCTGAGCCGGCAAAACAAGACATGGTTGAAGTGGAAACTGTACTGAGAATTTGAGATAAGCTGCTTCAATGGCGTGTTCTTGGCTATGGTTTTGCCTCTATGTATACTGATACAAGTTGAAGGAGTGACATTGCTGACCTTGTAGAAACAAATTGACAATGCCGTGTCGTGCTCCTGCAACGAAACCAAACATCTTCATGACAAGCTGGAATACCTTTTTGTTGTTGTTGTTGTTGTTGGTTTGACCAGCTTGAGAGGCATCTCTAAATGCAGTGCAGCTTATGATCCACATGTGATGTCTAAGCCGGAAGCAGCAGCAAACTCATCTGCACGAGTATGTGTATTTCACCAATCTCTTATTGAGATTGTGAGATCGATGAGTAATCTTTGCATCCGGAGTAAAATAGACGGAAGGAACAGTTGACTTCACAGTTCATGCATGATTGTACACGTGCAAGCATTGCTGGCATGTTTGGCAAGCCTGCTGTTCTTGCAACATTTAGAATCTGAATTTTGTTGTTTCAAGATGATCCGCATGCTGTCCAAATTTATTATGCATTGGGTCTAGTCTAACTGAACTATGTGTTCATGTTCCTAGTATTGGCAACAAGAAGCAACATGCCAGCTTACTCCAGCTCCTATTACTGTCATATTCCCTGCGTGTTATTCCATCTTTCTGAAAGTGGCATGGTATTAGTTATTGAGAGCAAGATCCAGTTTACAAGGATTCTGTGCCTGTTGTTGAACCACATCACATGCCAAGCTACAGGAAAAATTAAGGAAGAGAGCACAAAAATTGACAACATCAGATGGATCAAAACATTGCTTTTTTATGGATTCAGTTTCTTTATATATACTCTCTCTCATATTTACATAAAAAAGATTGATGATCAGCAGATCCTCTAAAAAGTGGACGCTAATCACAGGCTGACAGACTTTTGTATGATCTATCTACAAACTAAGAGAATTCAGAAGAGGACCACTCTGCTCTGGATCAATGTCCTGAACAGAGCTTCAACTCCGTTCTCAAGATCAACAATGTCTAATTCTAACTCGTGCAATTGCTCCTCACTCACAACTCTCCTCTTCGGAGTGTCTTGAAGACAAGCGACCACTTGCTAGAAAGCAATTATGATTTGTCAAGAGATGTGACGTTTCTAGCATGGAGACTGCAACCTCTTTGGCTTCAGAAAATAGGTTGACAAGTGCACCGTCTCCTCTCTTGAGAGCCATCTGCATGTCCATGGTGTTCATCTAGAGTTCTCCAAAGCTCTTTTGCATAGTATGGCAGAGAACGAGCAAGACAAGTGAGCGTTCCAGCTCTTACTCCACTGTTTTCCTCTGTTGTGTAACTTGGTTGCTGGGCAAGCACGCCAGCTCGCAGATGCAGTTGTAGACTCCTCCGAGCTTTCTGAAACCAACACACATGGTTCCAATGGCCACAGATGATGAAGAAACTGTTGTCTTCACGCTCTGGGGCTGCTTATGAGCATCAACCTCGTTGCAGAGAGGACTACAAGGCACGCTAGCAGATCTGAGATGGTAAGCCAGGGTAGTAATGGAAACTGTGATGCTATTTTTCTCTCTAGAAAGTAAGAGAAGAGCAGATGCTGAACTGCTTCAATGGTGTCGACAGGGCTGTAGAGGCCTCTTTATATAACCAAACAATGTGAAGAAATGAACTCGTCGACGGTATCGACAACAAGAATCTCATTGATGGGAGGTGTTGTGCTGCTGCAACAAAACCACCTATCTGCATGACAAGCTGATGCTTTCGGTTTGTTTGTTTCCTTAGGTAAGAGGCAAAATGGTGTGCGCGAGTCTGTATTTTAGTGTTAGATCCAGATCATGGCATCAGTGAGCAAGCTGTGCAATGCAAGATGAGGAGCTGTTGCGAATGCTGGTGGAGGCAGCAGTTGACCTCACTGTTCATGCCTGCTACACTGTTGCCTGGTTCTGGTGGAATGGAATCCTCATGCAGCATCACTGGCATGTTCATTTTTTTGTTTAATTTAGCGCGTACTAGCATCTTTGGCAATCTCAAGATGATCTACTGATGTGCTTTGTAAATTGGTGGCTTTGTGCATATTGTGCTCCTGTTATCCACAACTTCCTTTTTTTTTGAAAGAATTTGTTATCCACAACAAAATACAGTCTAGCGCATTCACAAATCCTCAAATCAGGTATAGCTTTGTTATTGTCGATCTGGTTGATAAACACTAATAAATGAATTTATTATGTATCATTCAAGTAAATCTTGACAAAATTGTTTGAATTTTCTTACCTTTGCCGTCAATCTGAAGATCCATGCAATGAAAAAAGAGAATAGAAAAGGCATATTAAAGACTAATAAAATAGAGGACAGAAAGATCTAGCAATCCATTTTTGTGGGTCAAATTGTTCAGTGTCTAGCCAAATTATACTCATATACATAGGATAGAAGTAGATGAGACAATTTCATAAGTGATGGAAACAGGAAGGGTTACCCTTACTGATTATATATATTAACAAAAAAAAAAGAGATAAAGGTGCATACAAAGAGAAGGTCCATGTTACTAATATCTAACTGCGCAGTCAAATTTTCTCATAATACGATGACACAGCTCTCCTCATGTTCAAGGGAAAAAATGGGCAGTTGAAAGTTATTGGTGGAAACAAGCCATAGTATTACAAGATAAAGTCTCGTGGTCTGGAGTTGGCATGTTTTAGCTAGGGAGAGCAAGATCTTGTGCTTATTGTTGAGGCACATCTCACCTGAACAAGAATATTATGGCCGACTCATTTTTCTCATACTGATGTCAAATACTGTTTTTTGTTTTGTTGGTCTGCATCACGCAAAACAAAAAGAAATCACAGTAAAGAATACACACCACAAAATAGTCACAAGGGAAGAGACAGAGCAGAGGAGACAAAACGAAATAGACCAAAAACTTTGCTTCTCAATTGAGTATATTTCTGCACACTTTCTCTCATATATCTGTACATACAAAACTGTTTGTATGATCAGCAAATCCTCTAAAAGGCGGACGCTAATCACAGGGGGGGTCAGAGTGCTATATGATCTGCCTACAAACTAAGAGCATTGAGAAGAGAAACTCTGCTCTGGATCAACGTCCTGAACAAAGTCCCAACTCCGCTCTCAAGACCAGCAATCTCCGGCTCCAACCCTTGCAACTGCTCCGCCTCACACATGATTCTCTTCTTCTGGAACGATTTGGATACAAGTGACCACTTGCTGGGACTTGGGACCGCAATCTGCTTCGCCAGGAGATGCAGTGTCGACTCGAGGATCGATAGGGCAACTTCCCTCGCTTCAGCGACCAGGCTGATCACCCTGCATCCTTTGATGTCGGAGGCAGTCTTCTTGTTGACCTTCTTGAACAGCTTCTGTGCCTTCTTAGCTGAGCGCGCATAGCACTGAATCTTGGCATGAAGAGCCGCGTCGTCTCCTCTTTTGAGAGCCAACTGCGTCTCCTGGACACTGGCCTTGAGTTCTGCAAAGCTCTCTTGCATGGCGCTGCAGAGGTCAAGCAGGACAACGGAGCGCTCGAGCTCCTCCTCCATTGCCTTCCTCTGGCAGCTGGGCAGGGATGCGAGCGCGTCTATGTGGCTGTAGATGCTCCCGAGCTTGCTCAGACTATCCACCATGGTTTCGATGGTCACTGAAGGCAGAGAGATGGCTACTTTCAGGCTCAGAATCTGTTCCTCAACGGAGCGAGGGCTCGAAGGCATGCTAGCAGATCTCAGGTGGCACGCCATCCTTGGAACCGGTGAAAGCTGTGAAACGCTGAAAATTCTGGGTGGGAGTGGGAAAGAAGAAAGATCAAAGGCAAGCTGCTGCAATGGTGCCTTCCGGGCTTCGGTTTCCTTGTTTATATAGCTGCGGAGGTGAATGCAACCGCGGAGCTGAACCAGCAGATAGGGAGAATCATTCTCGTGTGTGTGTGACCAACTCATACGCTGCAACCGAAGCCAATCAAGAAGAACTGCTTTACTGAACTAGCTTGATTACGAGGCTGTCATGTCTGCGCTATTGCTGGCAAGCTCGCCTGCACGGCTGAAAGAGCATATAGATTAGCATCTGATCCAGATCATGAGATGGATTAATTAGCCTGCATGTTGCTGGTAGAGGGGTGACCATCTAGTTGACTTCGCCTCCCAGCTCTAGGTTCCCATGCATTCTGATGTAATGAGTTCTGACATGTTTAATTGAAGTGAGCATTGCTGGCATGCCCATTTTTTTTTGTTTAATCGAAGCGTGTAGCACCTTTCGCAATCTCAAGCTGATCTAAAACCATATTTTGTAATTTTGTGGCTTTGCTATAGCATGTTGTGCTCCTGTTGTCTGCAATAAACCATGACAATTCAGTCTAGCACATTCGTGCATCCTCTAACCCTTCTTTAATGGATAGAGGCATAGAACAGGGTTGGTGTCATGCGAGTCATATGTGTTGAGTTTGTGATCCAAATTCTGAAGAAGGCGGCCAAGTTGGCGAGCGAAGCGGAGGCCCGTCGCCGAACAGGGTTGGTGTCATGCGAGTCATATGCGTTGTTGCTAGATACATGTCTAATCCTGGTAAAGAGCATTGGAAAGCTGTTCAGTGGATTTTCAGATATCTACGTGGTTCTTCTAGTGCTTGTTTATGTTTTGGTAAATCTGGAGATGGTCTGATTGGCTATGTTGATTCAGATTATGGTGGTGATTTAGACAGGAGGAGATCTCTTTCAGGTTATGTCTTTACTATTGGAGATTGTGCTGTGAGTTGGAAAGCTCGTTTACAGGATACTGTTGCTTTGTCTACCACAGAAGCTGAGTATATGGCAATTGCAGAAGTTACTAAGGAAGCCTTATGGTTGAAAGGTATATATTCAGAGCTATGTGGAATTAAGTCTTGCATTACCATCTATTGTGATAGCCAGAGTGCCATTCATCTCACCAAAGATCAGATGATTACTGAGAAATCCAAACATATTGATATTCGTTATCACTTCATTCGTGATATCATTGGTACGGATCGTTTTAGGGTTTCACCTCTATAAATATCTTTGTAAGCCGCAGGAGATATCTATCTCTATTGTAAATCTCCTGCGATCTGTAACCACCCAAAAATAGTGAGAAGTTGCCGGCCGGCGCCCGTGGTTTTTTCCCCTTCACTTTGGAGGGGTTTTCCACGTTAAATTCGTGTCTTCTCTGTGATTGATCCTATTTGTGTCGCATTTATTTATAACAATATGGTCGGTAAGCACTTATTTTTAATGGATTTGCTATGTTTCATTCAAGAGAATTGATGAAATTACAAAAACTTTCTTACCTTTGGGTTTACTCTGATGATTCATGCTCTGAGTGACTGAGGGTTCACTCTGAAGATCCTTGCTCTGAAAAAAACAGTTATAAGAGGCTAGAAAAAACCATGTGTCCATGTTAATAAGAAAAAGAAACAAAAGATCTAACGAATTCATTTTGGCGAGTCAAATTAACAGTGTATAGCCAGAGCATACATAGAAGGCACAAAGTCCAATGAAATACCATAAAAATTATATAAGAGATTGCTGTTTTTTTAGGAGACTGGAGAGGTAAAACCCCTACTGATTATATATAAAAGAGTAGACCAAGTGTTGAAGGCTTCCACATGAATGGAGTCTAGGAAAGGAATAACCTGAGGCCAGCCTTCCCCTCACAAATGCGGAGAGTCAGTGACCTGGTGATTTAGCCATCACTACACCAGGCCTGCCTTTTCCCTACTAATTATATATGCTAAAAAAAGATAAAGGTGTATTCAAAGAAAAGGCCATATTAATATCAATTGTGCAGTTGTAAAGGGTTCCAGTCAATAGTAAATGCTACATTATAGGTTTCTTGGGCTTGCTTAGAGTTGGCATGTTTGAGGTAGGGACTAGGGAGAGCAAGATCCACTGTATAAGGATATTGGGCTTGCTGTTGAGGCACATCTCATGTGAACAAGATTATTCTGGCCAGCTCATTTTTCTCATAATGATATTGAATACAGGAGAACGTGTATTTGCACAGCAGTTTAAATGATATTGACCTTTGCATGATGTAAAACGTAAAGGCGTCACATGCAAGAATGGACGCTATAAAATTAATCACGAGAGAGACACCAGCTGACAACAAAATGGACGAAAAACTCTCAATTGGTAATTTTCTGTATATTTTCTCTCCTGTATATGTACACACAAAATTGTTTGGATATCAGTGAATCCTCTAAAAGGCGGATGCTAATCACAGGGGGTCAGACCTGTTGTATGATCTGTCTACAAGCTAAGAGCATTAAGAAGAGACACTCTGCTCTGGATCAACGTCCTGAACAATGTCCCAACTCTGCTCTCAAGATCAACAACGTCCAGCTCCAACCCTTGCAATTGTTCCGCATCGCATGATACAACACACTTCTTTCGGAATGACTTGGAAACAAGGGACCACTTGCTAGAGCTTGGAATCACAATTTGCTTCAACATGAGATGCAATGTCGATTCAAGGATCAACACGGCAATCTCTCTCGCTTCAGCAACCAGATTAATCACCCAGCATCCTTCGATGTCAGAGGCAGTCTTCTTGTTGACCTTCTTGAACAGCTTCTGTGCCTTCTTGGCCGAGCGCACATAGCACTGAATCTTGGTATGGGCAGCCGTGTGGTCACCTCGTTCCAGAGCCAACTGCACCTCCTGGACACTGGCCTTAAGCTCAACAAAGCTCTCTTGCACAGCGCTGCAGAGATCGAGCAGGACCAGGGAGTGCTCGAGCTCCTCCTCCACTGCCTTCCTCTGGCTCCTGGGCAAGCATGTGAGTGCGTCGATGTGGTTGTAGATGCTGCCGAGCTTGCTCAGACTATCCACCATGGTTTTGATGGACACTGAAGGCAGAGAGATGGCTGCTTTCAGGCTCAGAATCTGTTCGTCAATAGAGGTCTCACTGGAGCGAGAGCTCGAAGGCATGCTAGCAGATCTCAGGTGGCACACCATCCTTGAATTGGTGAAAGGTGTGAACCTCTGAAACTTCTGGGAGTGGGAAAGAAGAAAGATCAAAGGCAAGCTGCTGCAATGGTGTCTTCCGGGCTTCGGTTTCCTTGTTTATATAGCTACGGAGGTGGATGCCAGTGAATAGCTGAACCAGCAGACAGGGAGAATCATTCTCATGTGTGACCGACTCATACGTTGCAACCGAAGCCAACCAAGAACTGCATTATCAAACTAGCTTGATTCGAGGCTGTCATGTCTGCGCTATTGCTGGCAAGCTCGCCTGCACGGCCGAAAGGGCATAGAGATTAGCATCTGATCCAGATAATGAGATGGATTAATTAGCCTGCATGTTGCTTGTAGAGGGGTGACCATCTAGTTGACTTCGCCTCCGAGCTCCAGTGTCCCATGCATTCTGATCTGATGGACTGGCATGTTCATTCTTTTTGTTTAATTGAAGCGTGTAGCACCGTTGGCAACCTCAAGCTGATCTAAAACCATGTTTTGCAATTTTGTGGCTTTGCCATAGCATGTTGTGGTCCCGTTGTCTGCAATAAATCATGACAATTCAGTCTAGTGCATTCGCGCATCCTCTAATCCTTCTTTAATGGACAGAGGCATAGACCAGTGTTGGTGTCACATGAGTCATCTGGTTACTAAACACTTAATTTAATGAATTTGCTATGCTTCACTCAAGAGAATTGATGAAATTACAAAAAACTTTCTTGCTGTTGGGTTTACTCTGATGATTCATGCTCTAAGGGTTCACTCTGAAGATCCATGCTCTGAAAAAACAGTTATAAGAGGCCAGAAAGAATCATGTTAATAAGAAAAAGAGACAAAAAGATCTAACAAATTCATTTTGGTGGGTCAAATTAACAGTACATAACCTGATCATACGTAGATGGCACAAAGTCCAGTGAAATGCCATACAGCTATATAAGAGAGTGATGTTCTTTGAGGGACTGGAGAGGTAAAACCCCTACTGATTATGTATAAAAGAGTAGACCCAGTGTCAGAGGCTTCCACATGAATGGAGTCTAGGAAAGAAATAACCCGAGCCCAGCCTTCCCCTCGCAAATCCGGAGAGACTGCTTTAAACCCGTGCTCTCATCACTAGTCACTACACCAAGCCTGCCCTTCCCCTACTGATTATATATGTTAACAAAAAAAAAGATAAAGGTGTATTCAAAGAGAAGGCCATATTGATATCAACTGTGCAGTTGTACAAGATTCCAGTCAATAGTAAATGCTACATTATTGGTTTCTTGGCAACAAATCGTGGTAGGAGATAAATTCTCATGGTTTGGAGTTGGCATGTTTGAGCTAGGGAGAGCAAGATCCACTGTATAGGGATCCCGGGCTTGCTGTTGAGGCACATCTCATGTGAACAAGAATATTCTGGCCGGCTCATTTTTCTCACAATGATGTAGAACACAGGAGAACGCGCATTTGCATAACAGTTCAAATGATATTGACCTTGGCATGATGTAAAACGTAAAGGCATCACAGGCAAGAATGGACATCATAAAATTAATCACAAGAGAGACACCAATGATAACTTCTTATATGTTCAAAGGGTGATTATGAAGATGCACAAGAGGGGTCAGCCTGCGCTTTTCATCAAGTTTGACATCTCGAAAGCCTTCGACTCCATAAATTGGGCTTATCTCCTTGATGTATTAAAGGCCCTTGGTTTCTCCCAAAGGTGGCGAGACTGGATCGCTCTAATTCTGGGCTCATCTTCCTCCAAAATAATAATAAATGGAGAGCCGACAAATAGAATTAAACACAGGCGTGGTGTACGACAAGGGGACCCCCTTTCTCCATTTCTTTTCATTTTAGCAATGGACCCTCTCCAGCGTATGATCGATAAGGCGGCTCAGGCTGGGCTACTGGGAAGCGTCCTGCCTAAAGGGGCAAAGCTTCGTTGTTCCCTATATGCAGATGATGCTGGGGTGTTTGTGAGAGCAGACAAGTCGGACCTCAAAGTTCTCAAAACGATTCTGGAAGTCTTTGAAGGTTGTTCAGGGCTGAAGATAAATTTTGATAAAACAGAAATCTTTCCAATTCGCTATCCTCAGTCGCTTTGGTCAAATCTTGCCGAAGTGTTCCCGGGTAAATATGCTATCTTACCTGGAAAGTATCTTGGTCTTCCCCTCCACTTTAGGAAGATTAAAAGGATCTCCTTGCAACCGCTACTGGAAAAAATAAACAACAGACTGGCCGGATGGAAAGGCAGACTACTCTCTAAAGCAGGCAGAGAAACATTGGTTAAATCTGTATTAACAGCCCAACCGATTTATCATCTTACGGTTTTTCCAGTTCAAAAATGGCTGCTAAAGAAAATTGATAAGATAAGAAGAGGCTTTCTTTGGAAAGGAAACAACCCTGAAGCTTGCAGCGGAGGACACTGTTTGATCAACTGGTCTACAACATGTCAGCCAAAGAACAAGGGGGGACTTGGCATTCTGAACCTAGAACGCTTCGCAAGGGCTTTAAGAATCAGATGGCTGTGGATGCGTTGGAAGAACAGGGATAAGGCGTGGATTGGTTTGCAATCGCCATGCGACAAAATAGATGAAGAACTTTTCAATGCATCCACGGTAGTCAACGTTGGTAATGGGAGAACAGCAAGTTTTTGGAAATCTAGTTGGATCCATGGTCAGGCGCCTAAGAATATAGCGCCAATTCTGTTCAAGAAAGCAAGGAAGAAGAACATCTCAGTTTTTCATGCTCTTAGAGCCAATAGCTGGATTCAGCTATGTCTGCCATGCATACGAGAAGACGAAATAAAAGATTTTGTAACCCTATGGCAGGCTATCAGTAGCATGCACGAACTTAATAACTTGGAGGATTCCATCTCTTGGAGATGGACGACTGATGGCCAGTACAGTGCAAGCAGCGCATATAACATTCAGTTCTCAACAAACTTCTGCACAATGAAAATTTGTTCCATTTGGAAAGCAAAAACTGAACCCAAGTGTCGCTTCTTCGCTTGGACTCTTTTACACAATAGAGTGTTGACAGCAGAGAACCTTCAGAAAAGGGGATGGCCTCACAATCCTTCTTGTTGTCTCTGTAATTCGACCTTTGAAACGACGGTTCATCTCTGCAAGGACTGCCCCTTCAGCAGGGAGGTGTGGGACAGAATCTTGGCTTGGGCGAATCTTTCGTCCTTTAAGGGGATCTATGGCTCTGATTCATTGTACGACTGGTGGAGAAATTTGAGAAGTAGGTGCAACAAGCCTTGGAGAAGATCCTTTGATGGCCTTATCATTTATTTTTGGTGGAGCATTTGGTTAGAGAGGAACAATAGAATCTTTCACAGTCAGCTTAAATCAGCGGAGCAGGTCGCGCTAGTGGTCAAAGAGTTAGTTGGTTGTTTCCATGGCCTGGCTGGCTAGTAGGTACGCTTAGTAGGTCCGCTTAGTAATTTTGTTCAGGAGTTCGCTTCTAGTCTTGTAAGTCGTCTTGGTTTCTTGTAATTTCCTGTTAGTCCTACACCTTCTAATATATTGGAGCGGCAAGTCTTTTGCCTCTCCCTTTCAAAAAAAAAACAAAATGGATGAAAAACTATCTCTCATTGAGTAATTTTCTGTACATTTTCTCCTGTGTATGTGCACACAAAATTGTTTGGATATCAGCGAATCCTCTAAAAGGCGACAGGGGGTCAGACTTGTTGTATGGTCTGTCTACAAGCTAAGAGCATTAAGAAGAGACACTCTGCTTTGGATCAACTTCCTGAACAATGTCCCTACTCTGCTCTCAAGTTCAACAATGTCCAGCTCCAACCCTTGCAATTGTTCTGCCTCACATATGACACACTTCTTTCGGAATGACTTGGAAACAAGTGACCACTTGCTAGAACTTGTGACCACAATTTGCTTTGACAGGAGATGCAATGTCGATTCAAGGATCAACGCAGCAATCTCCCTCGCTCCAGCAACCAGATTGATCACCCAGCATCCTTCGATGTCAGAGACAGTCTTCTTGTTGACCTTCTTGAACAGCTTCTGTGCCTTCTTGGCCGAGCGCACATAGCACTGAATCTTGGTATGGGCAGCTGTGTGATCACCTCGTTTCAGAGCCAACTGTATCTCCTGGACACAGGCCTTGAGTTCAACAAAGCTCTCTTGCACAATGCTGCAGAGGTCGAGCAGGACGAGGGAGTGCTCAACCTCCTCCTCCACTGCCTTCCTCTGGCTCCTGGGCAAGCATGTGAGTGCGTCGATGTGGTTGTAGATGCTCCCGAGCTTGCTCAGATCATCGAATACGGTTTCGACAGTCACTGAAGGCAGAGAGATGGCTGCTTTCAGGCATAGAATCTGTTCCTCAACATTGGTCTCCCTGGAATGAGGGCTCGAAGGCATGCTAGCCGATCTCAGGCGGCAAGCCATCCTTGGAATTCGTGAAAGCTGACACACTGGAACTTCTTGGAGTGGGAGAGAAGAAAGATAAAAGGCAAGCTGCTAAATTGGTGTCTTCTGGGCTTCGGCTTCCTTGTTTATATAGCGAAGGAGGTGGATGCAACTGCAGAGCTGAACCAGCAGACAGGGAGAATCAGATGCACTGAGCAGAATCAGCAGACAAGGAGAATCATTCTCATGTGTGACCAACTGCATGGTCAAGCGTTGCAACTAAAGCCAACTAATAAGAATTGCATTGGCCATTGGGCTTGATTACAAGGCTGTCATGTCTGTGCTATGGTTGGCTAGCTCGCCTGCATGGATGCAACGGCATCGAGATTAGCATCTGATCTAGACCGTGAGATGGATTAATTAGCATGGAAGTTGCCGGTGGAGGGGTGAACACCCAGTCGACTTCGCCTCCCAGCTCCAGGTTCCCATGCATTCTAGTCTGGTGGGTCCTCATACGTTTAATTGAAGTCAGCATTGCTGGCCTGTTCATTCTTTTTTGTTTAATTGAGGCGTGCAACACCTTTGGCAACCTCAAGATGATTTACAGGCGTGTTTTATAGTATTGTAGCTTTGATAGAGCATGTTGTGCTCCTGTTGTCTGCAAAAAATCATGACAATTCAGTGTAGCGCACTCGTGCATCCTCTAACAGTCTAACCCTTCTCTAATGGATGGAGCAGTGTTGATGTCATGCAAGTCATCTGGTTTTTTTGAAGGATCAGGAGGGGGAACCCCTACTGCGCATTTTATTAGAAAGCGAAAAGTAAAAGTTAGAACCTGGTACTTTTACAATCAATAAAAAGAAGAGAAAAAGAAAAGAAAAAGAAAGAACTATTCCTATGTTTGCCACAAACTTAGCCAATTCGGGATTGAGGTGTCAAATTCCCCCCGCGCTCTGAATGATCAGTCGCAATTCTCTACTAAATTCCTGAGTACAGCGGAGCACCGAGGGATCTTTGGTTGAAAACAGCCACTCGTTTCGGCTTTTCCAGATGCTCCAAGTCATAAGAATAATGATCTCCATAAAGAAGGGAACGTTGAGCTGGTGCTTGAGGTTCACTAATGCCTCTTCAGGATTAGAAATTCTGGGCGGGGTAATGCCAATTGAGTTCCAGCAGGCTTTCGCGAAGTTGCATCTGAGGAAAAGATGGTAAAGTGTCTCCTCTCTTTGCAAAGGCAGTTTTCGTAAGAATAGAAATCTAGCTCCATGTTTCTCCTTCTCAATATATTTTAATGAATTAATGAAACATAAATTTTAATGAATTTTCTATGTATCATTCAAGTTAAATCTTGATGAATTAATGAAACTTTCATACCTTTGAGTTTACTTTGAAGGTCCATGCTCTGAGGGTTCACTCTGAAGATCCATCTTCCCGGAAAAAACAATTACAAGAGGCTAGAAAGAACCATATTAATAGGAAAAAGAAAGACAAAAAATCTAATAAATTCATTTCGGATGGTAAAATTTTGAATGCGTAGCCTAATATCTCATATCATATCTCCTATCACAATATTCTTTAGGAGATCTCCTAAATCCACCACCATCACTCCTAAAGAAAGGGGACCTCTCCCTCTCCTAGATCAGGATTCAGGATGAGGTTTTGGCAATCTGCTGCAGCAAAGGTTTCTCATATCCTTAAGTTATTTTTGAGAGATCTCCTATAACTGGTTATAGGAGAGGTGGAATAGGAAATCTGGTGGAGATGCTTGGGCTTGCTGTTGAGGCACATCCCATGTGAACAAGAATAGTATGGTCAACTCATTTTCTCATGCTGATGTTGAATACCAAAAACATGTATTTCCATAACAGCTCTAATGATGTTGACCTTAGTTATTGTTTCGCTGGCCTTTCCATGATGTAAAAAATAAAGGAACCACATGCAAGGATGCACACTGTAAAATTAGCCACCAGGGAGAGACAAACTGCCAGAAGAAAATGGGCCAAAAACTTTGCCTCTCATTTGAGTATTTTTTGTACACTTTCTGACATATACATATCTGCCATGCAAAATTGTTTGTATGATCAGCAAATCCTCTAAAAGGCGGATGCTAATCGTATGGGTTCAGAGTCGTCGTATGATTTGTCTACAAGCTAAGAATATTCAGAAAAGACACTCTGTTCTGGACCAATTTCCTGAACAATGTCCCAACTCTGTTCTCAAGATCAACGAAGCCGAGCTCCAGCCCTTGCAATTGATCCGCCTCGCACATGACTCTCTTCTTTTGGAAAGACTTAGAGACAAGTGACCACTTGCTACAACTTGGCATTGCAATTTGCTTTGACAGGAGATGCAATGTTGATTCTAGGGTTGACACAGCAATCTCCCTCGCTTCAGCAACAAGGTTGATCACCCTGCAACTTTCGATGTCAGAAGCAGTCTTCTTGTTGAACTTCTTGAACAGCTTCTGTGCCTTCTTGACCAAGCGCGCGTAGCACTGAACCCTGGTCTGGAGAGCCGCGTCGTCTCCTCTTTTGAGAGCCAACTGCATCTCTTGAACACTGGCCTTGAGCTCCACGAAGCTCTCTTGCAAGACGCTGCAGAGGTCAAGCAGGACGAGGGAGCGCTCGAGCTCTTCCTCCACCGCCTTCCTCTGGCTGGTGGGCAAGCATGTGAGCACATCAATGCGGTCGTAGATGCTCCCGAGCTTGCTCAGACCATCGACCATGGTTTTGATGGTCACTGACGGTGATGAGATGGCTGCCTTCAGGCTCTGCAGCTGTTCCTCAACATGGATCTCATTAGAGCGAGGGCTCGAAGGCACGCTCGCAGATCTCAGATGGCACACCATCCTTGGAATGAAGCTACTGGAGGTGGAAGAGAAGGAAAGAGCAAATGCAAGCTGTTGTAATGGTGTTCTCCCTTCTAAGCTTTGCCTTGTTTTATATAGCCAGAGAGGTTGAAGCAACTGCAGCTGACCATCAGACAGAAAGAATCATTCTCATGTGTGACCAACTGCGTCCCCTTGCACTGCAAGCGAAGCCAAGAATCTCATCGCTCATTGAGCTTGATCACGAGGCTGTCGTGTCTGAATTATGGCTAGCAAGCTCGCCTGCACGGGCGAAAGGGCGTCGAGGTTAGCATCTGATCCAGATCGTGAGATTGATTAATTAGTCTGTTATAGTTGCCACCTTGCCGGCGGAGGGACGAACACTAGTTGACTTGGTTCGCCTCCAGCCTCGAGGCTCCCAAGCAATCCAGTCCGGTGGGTTCTGCATTGTTATGGCGCTGTCATGTCGCAACTAGAGGTCACAACGGATCCGCTCGAGCGTACAAGATGATGCACACGCTTGGTCGCTTGCCATGGATAAAAATAGGGACCCTCAAAACAGAAGAGGGGAACAGAGTGAAGAGGGTAATGGCAGAGGCAAGTGGGGGGCTGACCAGAGAGTTTCCGGGGACCGTAGCGTAGTCCTTGGTTGCAGCTCTGTTAACAACTCTAATGGTGGACCGGACCAGGAAGGGACAGGAAATGAAGCTGTTGGAGATGAAGGGAAGCCGTAAGCTGTCCAGAAACTAAGAAGAGGTACGCGAAGCCGAATGCAAAATATATTGGTGCCAACTGGATGTAACAGAACCACAGGGTTGTTAGGCTATGACTTTGCTTTTTGATCTCAAGTATAAAAGGAAAGCATCTGCGCTATTGTAAAGTGACTTTTGGTATTAGACACAATTGAACTTGGAAAGCAAGAAAGAATAATCGAACTACTCTGTTATCCGAGAGTCTGCCTCTGTCATCTGTATGCGCCTAACATTTGGTATTCAGAGCCTACACTGGATCCTCATCACGAGTACAACACGAGATTGCATGCCAGAGCGGGAGCGATGGCGCCCCCGAGAGTGGAAGACCCCATGGCGCTGTTGTTGGCCAAAATCGATGAAGGCAGTAAGGAAACCTGCCGACGCATGGAGGCAATCCATTCTACAATGGAGAAGATGGAGATCACAGTGCAAGGACTGGTCTCCAATCAGAGCGACTTCAAGAAGTGGCAGCCCGAGATCGAGAGGAAGGTGGTGGAGATGGCGGAAACCCTAGTGAAGATCCAAACGAAGATAAGTAATACGACCCCGTCTACCACTTCTTCGGGAGCAGTACCAGCGGTCGCCAACGTCTCGATGTCGGAAACAGCTTCGGTGGTGGTGGGGGAGAAGATGGCGGGTTCTACCCTGCACCGTACGGCGGATCCCTTCCGACGACCTGCTGCCGAATCGAAGGTGAACCAGATGTCGCTGCCCTTGGGAGGTATGGCCACGCCTAATCCTCATGCTCCTTGGTTATTCGGCCAAACCTCTGTGAGTCCCTTTGCATCTCCAACCTGGTCACAAGGATTGGGAGGAAACATGCCACCGATGAATTTTCCAGTGTTTGATGCATCCAATCCTAAGCTATGGAAAAATCGGTGTGAAACTTATTTTGAGTACTATGCTGTCCTAGTGGATATGTGGATTCGATTGGCTATCATGCACTTTGAGGGGCCGACTCTATTTTGGCTGCAGTATATGGAAGGTAGAACGAGGGAAATGAATTGGGGTGAACTTTGTGCAGCTCTGCTCACCAGATTCGGTCGTGACCAGCATAATTTGCTCACTAGACAATTTTACCATATATTCCAGACAGGATCAGTATCAGATTATATTGAACAATTTGATTTGTTATTGCATCAGTTGTTGGCTCATGAAAATCATCTCACCACTACCATGGTTACTGCCCGTTTTGTTGATGGACTGAAAGACGAACTAAGGGCAGCGGTAATCATACAGCGGCCAGCTGATTTGGATACAACATGTTCTCTAACATTATTACAAGAAGAGGTCATGAGTACTTCCGGACGTAGAGAACTGAGAAAAGTGGATACTAACTCCATTGTCAGAGTTCCAAACAAACCCAATGCCTTGCCTATGTTGTCAGGTAGTCGGATATCAGGGGTACAGGATGAACGGAGGTCTATGGCAACAGTGGGTGCTAAAGGTGAAACGAGTAAAATGGAAGCCCTCAAGGCATATCGGAAGGCTAAGGGACTGTGTTTTAAGTGTGGAGAAAGATGGGGTCAACTTCACACGTGCTCTAACACAGTGCCTTTACATCTGGTTGAAGAAATGTGGGCTCTAACAATGGGTGCATCTGAGCCGGAGATGGACTCTGAAGAGCCTGCAACTGAGACTAGCCTCGAGAGTGTGCTTGCTATTTCTGTTGCAGCAGTATCTGGCAGCGAAGGGAGCAAAACTATCAGACTGTGGGCATCCATTTATTGCCAACAGGTTTTGGTGTTAGTGGATTCTGGTAGCTCCGCGAGTTTTATGGATAACCATCTCACAGGAGTAATGTCCACAATGAAGCCATTACCAATGCCTTTGCAAGTGAAGGTTGTCGATGGAAGGACACTATGGAGTACTCACTTTGTTCCTGATTGCCAGTGGCTATGTGGGGGACATACTTTCATCCATGACTTCAAAATATTACCATTGAGTGGGTATGATCTGATTCTTAGTATGGACTGGCTGGAAAAATATAGCCCAATGTCTATACACTGGGGGGAAAAGTGGTTCCAATTTATATATAAAGGGAAGTCAGTATGGCTGCAAGGTGTTTTACCCAATACTCGGTCTTGTTTTTCCCTAAATTGTCTCCAGTTTGATTCCCTTGTCAAACAAGATGCAATTGAGCAGTTACTGGAGTTGCAAGTCGTACCACTTAGTGAACCCACTGACATGCCTATGGTGGTGGCTGATTTGGTTAACCAGTTTAACCATCTGTTCGATGAGCCAAAAGAGTTACCGCCCAAGAGGTGGATTGATCATGCTATACCACTAATCCCAGGAGCTCAACCTTTTCGACTCTGACCGTATCGGTATACACCACAGTAGAAAGATGAAATTTAAAAACAAGTGAAGGAAATGTTGGGCAATGGTATTATTCAGCAGAGTACAAGTCCATTTGCTTCACATGTTCTTCTTGTCAAGAAAAAAGATGGTGAGTGGCGGTTGTGTGTAGACTACCGCAGACTTAATGCATATACAGTGAAGAACAGGTATCCTATGCCCATTTTCAATGAGATAACAGATGAGTTGAGTGGGGCTGTTATCTTTTCTAAGCTCGATCATAGAGCGGGGTACCACCAGATACGGATTAAAGAAGGGGATGAGCCGAAAACAGCCTTTCAGACACATTCGAGCCATTTTGAATATCGTGTTATGCCATTTGGGTTAACGGGAGCACCTGCTACTTTTTAGGAGTTCATGAACCATATTTTGGCCCCATTACTGCACAAGTGTGTAGTTGTTTTTTGGACGATGTGCTTGTTTACAGTCCTAGCCTGGAACTTCATGTGCAGCACTTGAAAGCAGTATTTCAGATACTGAGTGACCATCAGCTACATCTCAAGCGATCAAAGTGTCTGATGGCTCAAGATATTTTGGAATTTTTGGGCCATGTGATCAGTGCACGAGGTGTATCTACAGATCCACGCAATGTCTAAATAATTCAAGATTGGCCAGTTCCAAATTGTGTTAAAGAACTCTGGAGTTTTCTTGGTATGGTCGGTTATTATAGAAAGTTTGTGCAGCATTTTGGCATCATCAGTACACCCCTTACTAATCTTTTGAGGAAGGACACAGTGTTTGTCTGGACCACTAAAACTCAAAAGTCTTTTGATATTCTAAAGCAAGCTTTGGCTCAAGCTCCGGTTCTAGCTATTCCTAATTTTCAGAAAACTTTTTTAATTGAGACTGATGCTAGTGGAGGCGGTATTGGGGTTGTGTTGCAGCAGGAAGGACATCCAATTGCATATATTAGCAAGGCACTTGGACCAAGAAATTTGGGTTTATAGATCTATGAGAAGGAATGTCTCGCCATTTTATTTGCGGTCGACCACTGGCGTTCGTATCTTCAGCACGGGGAATTTATCATTAAAACATATCAGCAAGGCCTTATTCACCTTGATGATCAACAGTTGTCTACAAGCTGGCAATAGAAAGCTTTGACAAAGCTTCTTGGTTTGCAATACAAGATTATCTATCATCAAGGGACCAACAACCGGGTAGCCGATGCTTTGTCACGCCGACCGGGGCTGGAACGGGATGCACCACATCTTCAACTGAATCTAGTGGCAACTTCAACAGTGGTTCCCAGTTTGTTACATCAAGTAGTTCAGGGGTATGAGCAAGATCCCAGTGCTCAAAAACTTTTGCAGATATTAGCCACTGGGACGGACCAGGGTCGGTATACTCTGACAAATGGAGTGATCAGATACAAGGGTCGTATTTGGTTGGGAACCAATCCTGTTTTGCAGCAGACAGTCATGACCGCCTTGCATGACAGCGCTCTAGGAGGTCACTCTGTTTTCCCAGTAACATACCGGCGTCTCAAAGCTATATTTGCCTAGCCTGGTATGAAGAAGCAGGTGAAGGAATTTGTGCAATCGTGTGTCACATGTCAACAGGCCAAACCTGACCGGGTCAAGTACCCTGGTCTCCTGCTGCCACTACCAGTTCCAACACATGCCTGGAATACTGTTAGCTTGGATTTTATCACCGGATTGCCTCAGTTCAATCGGTCTAATTGCATCTTAGTGGTGGTGGACAAGTTTTCTAAGTATGCTCACTTTCTTCCCTTGGCTCATCCCTTTACAGCTCTTTCAGTGGCTAAACTATATTTGTTAGAAGTCTATCGGCTACATGGGTTACTAGTTGCTATGATTTCAGACATGGACCCGGTCTTTACGAGTCACTTGTGGCAAGAACTGTTCAAAATGGCTGGTACTCAGTTATGCTTAAGCAGTGCATATCATCCTCAGTCGGATGGACAAATAGAGCGAGTGAATCAGTGTCTGGAGACGTATCTTCGCTGTTTTGTCCACTCTTCTCCCAAGAAATGGGCGCACTGGTTGCCGTTGGCTGAGTTTTGGTACAATACTTGTTCTCACTCGGCTCTTGGAACTTCTCCGTTTGAAGTGTTGTATGGCCACTCACCTATACATTTTGGGCTTGTTGACAATGGTCAGTGTACAGTACCTGATCTTCAAGAGCTGTTGGTAGAGAGACAGCTGATGCTCCAGCAAGTCAAGTTGCATCTCAATCGTGCCCAGCAACGTATGAAAAAACAATCGGATAAAGGGAGGACAGATCATGTTTTTGAAGAAGGACATCAAGTGTTTCTCAAACTTCAACCTTATTGTCAATCTTCTGTAGCTTCACGTCCTTATCCCAAATTGGCTTTTAAGTTCTTTGGTCCATTTACCATTGCTCGCAAGGTTAATGTTGTAGCTTATGAGTTGGCTCTTCCACCAGGTTGTGGTATTCATCCGGTATTCCATGTTTCTCAGTTGAAGCCTCAAGTTGGTTCCAATACACCTGTTAGCTCATTAGTACCCGATATGTCGATTGGTTTGCAAGTGCCTGAACAAATATTGGACTCCAAGTTGGTTTGGCGTGGAGGCAAAGCACTTTCCCATGTGTTGGTTAAATGGTTGGATTGGGATGTCTCTCTAGCTACGTGGGAAGATGAAGCAGTGCTGAAGCAACAATTCCCTGCAGCACCAGCTTGGGGACAAGCTGTATCTCCAGGGGGAATATGTTAACAACTCTAATGGTGGACCGGACCAGGAAGGGACAGGAGATGAAGCTGTTGGAGATGAAGGGAAGCCGGAAGCTGAAGCTGTCCAGAAACTAAGAAGAGGTACGCGAGCACGGAAGCTGAATCCAAAATACATTGGTGTCAACTGGATGTAATAGAATCACAGGGTTGTTAGGTTGTGACTTTGCTTTTTGATCTCAAGTATAAAAGGAAAGCATCTGCGCTATTGTAAAGTGGCTTTTGGTATTAGACACAACTAAACTTGGAAAGCAAGAAAGAATAATCAAACTACTCTGTTACCCGAGAGTCTGCCTCTGTCATCTGTCTGTGCCTAACAAGCTCCCACCCCACGAGTTCGGTGGCGGACCCGAGACAGTGGCGGCGACGACCTTCGGGGCTGTCCTGGCAGTGGCCTTGCGCCTCGGTGACCATGGGGGCGGCCAGCCTGCGGTGGAGATGCTGTCGCTAAAATGGCTCTCCATCAAGAGCAGGGGCAGCAGATCCTGGCACGTCCGCGACTCTGCCGCCGCCGACGATCGGAGGGGAAGCGTCGCGACTATACGTAGTTCTGGATGAGAAATTTGGAATTCTTCCATTACGAAACTCAGGATTCGCTAAAATGCTATTATAGGAACACGCTTCGCTAAGAGACCACTATCAATCGTATGTTTAGAGGTTATTTGAAAGATCAACGTTTTTTTACTGTGATGTCAACAGTTGATTGGACAGTTTTGCCCCTAGAACCAAAAGCGTCATTCTCCTCTCCTTTTCTTATCCTGTCTCCCTGAGCTCGCTCGTATCTCCTCTCTCGACCAACCTCTCTCGACCAACAGAAACTGCATAGTACGAACAAAAACTGCACAGTACGACCAAAAGCGGCATGAACAGAGGAACGCGACGGCGTCCTTTTACCTGGGTTCAGTGCCAACAGCCATTGCAAAGCATCACACACTGGGTTTCTCCTAAATTTTGCGAGAACCAGATCAAAACTGCTACGAACAGAACACCACAGGATAAGCCTGCATTCAGTTTCTCTGTAACTTATTAGCATACGAAACCAAGATTAAAGTTCTATGAATTTAGGATTTAGAGGGCCCGACAGGTGAACTGCCACATTAACCGATGCCATAAAAAATTGGAATTGTTGAGCATAACAACACACATTTTGTCCAAAGTAACTAGCACGACAAAGAGAACAACTATAAATCCTTGACTGGTCCATCTCCCAGCAACAACTTATTAAGAGAACTAAAATATTGGATAACACATAAAAACAACAACTTATTGGACTCTCTTCAGCTTCCTTGGTGTTCTTCACTAGCATCTTCTTAGGAGTTGTATTCTTGAGAGGTGACTGTCCATCTCCCAGCAACATAGCAAGCTTGCTGAAAAATTAAAGAACAATATAATTTAATGACACAACTAGTTGCGACTTTATGCAACATAATCGTAATTACCTCCTAGTGACTCTGATTGGGCTGTCCTGTAAAATAGACTCCCTTGTTGGTGTAATCGAAAGAGAAACTTCGAGTTGGATAGCTTCTTCAAGTTGGACACCATTATCACTTTGGAAAGCACCATGATCTTGAACAATTTCAAGTTCGACAGTAGCTTCACCTTGGACACTTTCTTGAAGTTGACTTTTGGGGATTTTGGCATTATCCCCATACTTTGTTCTATTCATGCGAGGCTTTCTCTTCCTACAAGTTGGACAACACAGTTAGATACAAATATAACAGTGCACATGTTCAAATTAGACATTTCATCACTTACCTTTTCTTTGTTCCGTTTACTGGGCACTTGTAGCTAGTTTCACTCTGACCTAATTCTCCACATCTTTTGCACTTTCTTTTGCCTCTAATCATCTTCCTTTTCCCCTTCTCAGATTAGTTTGAACCCTCCATGTCAGCTTCTAGTACTGCATTCTTGTCAGCTTCCTTGCCTTTCTCTGTAGCTACTTTACCCCTTTGCTATTCCCACCTTCCAAACAACTCTTAATTCTTAGTTTCTTATACCTTCCTTTACCTCTCTTGTCAAGTGGTGCAGCAACCACATAGGGCAGATCCACTGTTGGCCATTGAGACCTATCAGGTAGTGGTTCAATTATTCTCTTATATGCATTTTGAACCTTTGTACTGAGTAGAACTCATGCACAAAATCTTCCAATTCCACATGCTGGGGTACACTGTTCTAATATCTATACAAGGCTTGTCTGGGTCATGCAACATCACCCTCTCATCTGGAATTTCATCATCAATAGGGATGGCTGCATCAATAGTTTCATTCTCACTATAACTTCTATTGACATCACCCTCTTGCATCTTGAACGCTTCACCCGCCTTCTCAACAGCTTCATCCTCAGCTCTTAACCCGATCAACTCATACATTCTGTCATCGTCAACAATTTCTATCCTACCTTCCTCATCTTGGCTCTCAACAATTTGAAGTGTGTCCCAGTCAATACCAACCTTTGGGTGAGCATTAGGATGTACTACCAATGCTAAGCTAGGCGAAAGCTCATCATCAAAGCTGAAAATAAAAAATAAAAATGTACAATCATACTACTTCATTCGATTTCTATAAAAGTTGTTAAATGTAGAATCATACCCGTACATATAATCATTCCAGCTGTAATCCATCTAGCCAACTCTTGGTGACCAATAATGTGATTTGTTCAAGTAATCCAAGTGCAAGACAAATTTGTAGTCCAACTGTTGGTGACCAATAATGTAAAGATGTTGGGAGGTCTCAGCTGCTGCTAACTCAAATCAGAACAAACCCTAAAGTCTAAAGCCTAAATCCTAAAGCCTAAAGCCTAAAAGCCTAAAACCCTAAAGCCCATGTGCATACCTGGAGCTCGTCGAGGGTAGCTGAGGGGAACCGGCCACCGAGGGTAGCCGAAGGGAAGCCGCTATAGACGAGAGGAAGCCGGTGCCGAGGGTAGCCGAGGGGAAGCCGATGTAGCTCGCCGAGGGGAACCGGCCGCCGCCGTTGGAGCTCGCCGTGGGGAGCCGACCAACGCCGGTGGAGCCCGCCGTTGGTTTTGGCCCACCGAGGGGAGATCTCGCTGTGGTGCTGCTGCTAACTCAAATCAGCTTTTTGTTGGTCCAGAGAGGAGATACGAGTGAGCTTAGGGAGACAGAGGATAAGAAAAGGAGAGAAGAGAATAACGCTTTTGGTTCTAGGGGTAAAACTGTTCGATCAACTGCTCACAGCACAGTAAAAGATGTTGATCTTTTAAATAACCCCCTAAATGATATTTTGTCTGTAAATTAACATACGATTGATAGTGGTCTCTTAGTGAAGCGTGTTCCCATAATGACATTTTAGCGAATCCTAATTTTCATAATGACATAATTCTAATTTTCTCGTTCTCGATCGAGCGGTCGAGCCTCGCCTCTCGGGCTCTCAGCCATACATTTTGCATATAGGCTCCTCATTTGGATAAATATTATTAATTACAATCAAAATCACATATAGTTCCAGCATAGATAAAAAAAGAGAGCGACAAAATAACAATTATTTTTAAATATTAGCATAAAGCACCCCACATTGGATCCGACATTTTCCTTATTAGTCCCTCATTCCGCCATTCGGCCATTTCAATCCGGCGATAACTGCCGCCCTCGCCGCCGCCGACATGGACTTGCCTGAGAACCACGGTCCACGGCTGCTCTTGGGTGTGGATGTTCCGTTGTTCTTCCTTGTGGATCCTTCTGCCAAATCATGCATCCATATGTTTCCGCAGCGGCAGAGGCGCTTTGCTGTGGACACTCGATGGAGCTCAACGGTGAGAGGTTCCTGTGTTCTCCCCCGCCCATATATTTAATACTAGCGATTACTTATTTTGCTAGCATTGTATGTCTCTTTGCAAAAAGCTTGCTGGCTTGTAGTATAACTTAGTGGAGATTACACATTTTTATGTTTGGCAACATCAGTGTTATTTTCTGTTGGAATGCTTGTCTGTTTCACTGAATATACTGAACATTTCTTTGGTGACATGGCGACATTGTAAGGGGAGAAAAACATAAGAAATTGTTTTCGCTGGTAGGTAACAATTTTTGTTTGCACAAATAGGAATACTGAAATGACGCCAAGAAATGGATCTAAAACTTTGGTTCTCAATTGAGTAACTTTCTGTACACCTTCTATCATAATATATATACACACACATCAAAATTGCTTTCATGACAGCAGACCCTCTAAAAGGCGGTTGCTAATGGCAGGGGGTAGAGCTGTTTATGATCTATCTACAAGGTGAGAGTATTTAGAAGGGAAACTCTGCTATGGATTAATGCCCTGAACAAAGACTCAACTCCACCCTCAAGATCAATGATGTCCAGCTCTAACTCCTGCAGTTGCTCCTCCTCGCAAACAAAACTTTTCTTCTGGAATGTCTTGGAGAAAAGAGACCACTTGCTGGAACTCATCATGATTTTTCTTGACAGCAGATACGATGAGGATTCCAGCATTGAGGCAACAATCTCTCTGGCTTCAGACAGCATCTTGACCACCCTGCAACTTTCTTGATCTGCTGTGGTGCGCTTTTTGCTGATTTTCTTGAACTGTTTCTGTGCCTTCTTGGCAACGCGTATGTAGGACTGGATCTTGGCTTGTACAGCTGTATGATCTCCTTTCTTGAGTGCCAATTGCATGTCGAGGATGGTTTCTTTGAGCTCAGAGAATCTCTCTTGCATAGTGTTGCAGAGATTGAGAAGGACAAGGGATTGGTCGAGCTCTTGCTCCACTGCTTTCCTCTGCTGTCTAACTTGGTTGCTGGGTAAGCACACAAGCTCGCCGATGGTGTTGTATACTTCTCCAAGCTTTCTCAAACCATGGCACATGGTTCCAATGGTCACAGAAGACAAAGAGACGGTTCTCTTCAATCTCTGCATCTGTTCCTCAACACCAATGCCATTCGAGCGAGGGCTGGAAGGCACACTAGCAGATCTGAGGTGGCAAGCCATGGTTGTAGTGGAACTGTAGTGCTTCGTTTTTTCTCAAAAAAGGAAGACAATCAGAAGAGGAGAAACCTTCAATGGTGTCTTCTCGGTTGTGGTTTGCCTCTATATATAACGAAATGAACTGATGAAGTGGCATCGCTGACCTGCTAGACAGCAAGAATCGAATAAGACAATGAGGTGTGTGCTGTTGCAAACAAGCCAGCTATCTCCAATTCTCCATGACAAGCTAATGCCTTTTCTTTTAGTTTATTCCACTTGAGAGGCATTTTGAGCTGCATTGGAGCTTATTATCCACGTATCATGTCTCAAACAGAGGAAACAAACTCATCTGCATGAGTGTGTACTTTAATGTTAGATCCAGATTGCTTGATAGGTGAGTAAGCTCCGCATGATTCTTCATGCCGGAGTGCATTTTTTGGTTGATGCATGCTAGTAGCAGGAGCACTTGACTTCAGAGTTCATGGTTCTTTATGTGGGATTGCATTGCTGGCATGTTCCGCCTGCCTACTATGATTACAGCATATAGGATCTGAATTTTGCACTTCCAAGATGATGTGCATGCCATCAAATTTATTATGCATTGAGTCTGACTAAATTGCACCATCATGTTTCAAGTATTACTAACAAGAATCTGCGTTGAAGCTTACGCTACTACTGGCTACCATCACGCTCTCTGGCATGCTATCAGGTGTTGATACTTGAGAGCAACATCCAGTTTGCAAGGATCTTGTGCCTGTTATTGAGCCACATCCCATGTAAATATTCAAAATGGTCCTCTCATTTGTTGTTTTGATATACATACATGAATCACTACTATAATTGCTTCATGGTGCAAATAATGATTAACATCTTCAAAGTAATTTACTTGTTTCATGATCAAACTTCAAATGAAGCTCCCAATTTTAGGTGATTATTTTACTTGGTACCATGTCAAGTTATGAGAAATCTGGAAGAAATAAAATAGTTGACCGCATGAAATGGATAAAAATAATTTTGGTTTATCTAAACTGACTTTCTTTCTATACTCTCATATGTACATCAAAACTGTTTGCATGATCAGCCGGTCCTCTAAAAGGCAGATGCTAATCATAGGTCATACTTGGATGATCTATCTACAAGCTAAGAATGTTCAGAAGAGAAACTCTGCTCTGGATCAATGTATGGAACAAAGACTCAACTCCATTCTCAAGCTCAACAATGTCGAATTCCAACTCCTGCAATTGCTCATCCTCGCAACAACTCTTCTCTTCTGGATTGTCTTGCAGATAAGGAACTATCTGGTGGAACTTGTCATCACAATTTCCCTCGACAGGAGATGCAATGAGGATTCCAGCATTGAGGAGGCAATCTCTTTGGTTTGAGACAACATCTTGATCACCCTGCAACTCTGTTGATCTGCTGCAGTGGACTTCTTCCTGTTTTTCCTGAATCGTTTTTGTGCCTTCTTGGCAACACGGATATAGGACTAGATCTTGGTTTGGACAATGGAAATACTTAGCATACACAATAATGAGCTAACTACTAAGCTAGAAAACATTGGTAGCACCCCAGGGACATCTTTAGTTCAAATTTCTGAAATTATTAAGAAAGATGCTTCTACTTCCTGTCTTCCCCTGCAACCAAGTTCTCGTTGAGAATATTGTTGTAGAAACATGTTCGGATGAGGTTGCAAAGGAAAATGAGAAATTAAGGCAAGAAGTGGATCGCCTTGGAAAAGCTTTGTATGACAAGAAAGATAAAGCCAAACAAATCCAACCTCCACAGGATAACACCACTGCGGGAGTGAACAAGCCTATGGAGGACGAAACTATGATTTGTAGGCTATATCACAAAGAAGGTCACAAGTCTTTCCAATACAAGGCGAAGACCGGGGATAAGCAAAGGCAAAAGCTCAAGCAAAAGAGATATGGGTGGTTTGGAGCTATAAATACACCTCCAACCAGCCCATCTAATACACAAGAGCTAAGCAATAACTCCAATTCATTAGAGTAAGACTCCCAAATAGATTAAGCCTCTCAAGTGTCATAAAAGAGATAATTGAGCAAAGAGATAGTCTTTTGTAGGGATGGATTCGGATCAGATACGCATGAAAACGGATCCAAATGTCACTGTTTACCATATTTTAATTCGAATACGAATACAAATACTATCGGATACGAATACAAAACGGATATTTCGAATTCGGATTTACATTCGGATACTTATTTGATTTGGAACATAGCATCATAATAAGTATTAATTTGTTTTATCGATGGATTTATAGTTGATAAAAATCATATTACAAGCAAATTATGAACAATAGTACATATACATTATTTAGTTGAAACTTAGTTGAATATCATATTTTAAATAAATTATTTATACCTGGTTTATTTATATTTTGGACTCTAATTATAATCTTTTTGTTTATTAGTTATATTTGTATTTTGGACTCTAAAACTCCAATAATTTAATGTATTCAAAATTAGACTTTTTTATATTAATTAAAATTTATCATTGTATATCACTAGTAATGTAAGATTAACACCGTCATTTGTTTATGATATAAATATTTTTAGCATTTTAAATGGTGTACTTCAGTTTTTAGTATATTATTTAATGTTTAAAATTATTTGTAATTAGTAATTAGTAATAAAAGTAAGTTTAAATTGATTTTATTGAATACTTTTTCCTTTTGGATACGGATAGTATCGAATATTTCACGGTTTTGTCGAATGTTGTCGAATACGAATCTTAAACCGGATAGAGAAAAAACGAATTCGAATATGTTTGTTTAACATCCATATTAAAATTGAATACGGATACGAATATCCATATTAGCACTTTATCCGAATACGAATTCGAATAATTCGGATCTTCAGACATCCGAATCCATCCCTAGTCTTTTGTGTGTAGTTTATGATGGAGCTTTATGGTAGAGAAAAAGAGAAGAATGTGTGCTATGTTTTTGAGCCTTGGTGCAAAGCACCTATCTAATGTAAATGCTAGCAAGAGCCTCCAAGTGTGTGGAGTGCCTTGTGGAAACTTCAGTCTTTTGGTTGAGAAGAGAAAGGGGATCAAGTTGATCTTGGTGATCACTTGGGGGAGGAAAGGGTTAAGTGAGACTTATTCCTTCATGGACTCCACAACAGAGATGTAGGTTTCGTTGTGAAACAGAACTATGGTAAAAAAATTGTCATGTCCTTATGTTCCTACCATTTGCAATTTGTTTTCTCCTTTTCTCCCTTAGTTCACTTGTGATTGATCTTGATATTCATTCTTATTGCTCTAAATCCATATTCTGTATACCTTCACTAGAGCAACTCAAGCAAGTTGAACTAATCCATTCTCCCACTAAGCCTTATATTGTTCTAATCATTAATTGGGATCAAGTTGTGCTTTTAGTTGTAAAATTTTATGTTTCACCTATTCACCCCCTTCGAATCGACTTTCAGTTACCTTTGATGGTTTGCTTGTAAACTTTGTTGTTCCTCATTAAGTAGGTGTGATATCCTTGCTTCTGCCCTAGAGCTTTCTCAGGCTGAACTAAAAAAATAGTAAGGTCGATTTCTAAAATCGGTTTGGCCAGTTATACAAAAGTACAGTGGTGTTTGGTTCACCATTGATTTTGAGAAGCTAGATGTCGGGTATCGTAAGTAGGGGTACATAGATTACGCCCCTAAAACGCGCTTAACCCCAAGACCACTGTCAGAAACATTCCCCGAGGACAAGAAATAGTAAACCACGATTCGCCCAAGGCCCCTCTCAGCGGTCACTCATAACTCTGCCTCGCATGAGCCTGCCCTCGGACAAGGTACATACTAGGGGAAATCCTTGTCCCGACCGACGTCCCTCTCCGCTGAACCACCATTTCTGCCTCGCCCGAGCTCGTCTCGAGCAAGGAAGACAACCCCGAGCCAGGCCTTAGCCAAAGGCCCCAAGGGGACATGAGCATTCAATGCGCGTACCTACCCCACGTAACGTCGCAGGCGAACATGACCGATAGGATCGCAGTCCTGTCGGCTTTCACCAACTACGATGATGCATGCCTAGGTACAACGACTATTGTCCCCCCACATCGTCTGCCAACTCCTGATGGGACGCGCGTATGAAAGAGCGTGGGCTCACCCTCCTGGAGAAACACTGTCTCGCCCGAAGCTGGCCTCAGCCTCGGAACAAACTTCGCCTCGCCTGAGCCTGGCCTTGGCTACCTGCTCCCCGCGAATCCCGTAGTAGGCCACTTCTTTGACTGTGTCCTGCATGGAATCAAGCCTAGAGCAGGCTCGGCCATGGCCTCGGGAAGACTTCCACCTCGCCCGAGCATGGCTTCGGTCTCGATACTACCAACAAAGGGGCGCCCGATGTCACCGGAAATAGCAGAGCTGACATATTACTAGGAGCTTTTTGTCATACTCATCACTGCTCCAACCACTATGTAACACCCGGTTTTAAAGGACAAAGCCGGGTGCATCTCATACATGCGCCAAGAAGACAACATATATAATGACAGAGTGTATAGAGATAAATGTCATAATACATCAGAGTATTTATTACATAGCGGGAGTCTTATTACAAAATAAAGATAAATATAAAACGAACTAAGGATCGTCGGCGCCAATGTCGACTGGGAAACGCCACCTAGATCAGATCGAACTCCTCAGTGTTAGGCGGCTCCTCCTGAACCACCTGATCATCTCCTGTGGGGGGGGGTGTGAGACAGCAAGGGTGAGCTCACACATGATCATCGCTCAACAAGTTGTGGGGAATAATGTGACATGAACTCACCAAAGGTGGGAGCTCATGTG
Organism: Zea mays; assembly: GCF_902167145.1. Taxonomy (NCBI): domain Eukaryota; kingdom Viridiplantae; phylum Streptophyta; class Magnoliopsida; order Poales; family Poaceae; genus Zea; species Zea mays. Next base: position 39,286,761 of record NC_050099.1, on the reverse strand, counting down.
AAGTGTAAGGCTGATCAATGATAGGGGTTAAAGCTGAGCATTGCTTTTAAGTAGTTGGTCAAAATTTTATTAGCAGTTACTAAGTGTAAGTAAATACCAAACCTTAAATAAAGTAATTGAACAAATTAATAATAAACCCATGCATATGCAAATGACAAAATTGAATTTAAGTTCCATAATTTAAACATCAGAGAGTCCTGAGCTGCTCATGACCGTGAGCTCGGCTAGTATACCAGTTTTACACTCTGCAGAGGTTGTACCCTTTACCCACAAGTCATGTTACCCATCTGCCAAGGGGTCATGAATCCCATACACCTCTACCTAGGAAGCGCGGCAGGGCAACACTACGAGGCCTTTACAAAGTTCCACTAGCTTCCGAAAACCCGCTACAGTTTATGGGAAGATCCAGTACAGGGTTCCTGGCTGACAGCCATCGCAGCAAAATCAACCAGGGACCTCCCCGCACTGACCTCTCCCCTACTGCCCTTGCCCCTTTCGGGTAAGGTAGTCTTCCACTAGCTTTCCTAATTAGTCAGCCAAGGGCGTCCCATTAAACCCTTGTGGTGGCACGTGTTACTCAAGTTAAGCTCTATGTTCCAATTAACATTAATGAACTTGACATGAACATAAACAGAATAACATAAAGAATTGGAACATAGAGGTAATAAGTGATTATCCCAAAACCATGTAAAGCATTAGCAAACTACCCAAGTGATTCAGGGGTAAACAAGGTAATGAGATAAACAATTCTAGGGTGACCTATTGGGTCCCATCAAAATTAACCTATGCATGGATAAGTGATATTAAAGAGCATTATTAGGTAAAGGTCAAGGGCACAACTTGCCTTCAATGAGCTCCTGCTCAGCTACTTCAACCTGCTGCTCACCAGGATCCTCAGCAACGGGCTCTTCTACTCGCCACAATACAAACAAGCACAGTGTATATAGAGAAATTAACATTATACCAAACATATCAATAAAATACACAGTAATAATCTACATATTAAAATAAAATCCTAGGAACAGGAATCATAATTTTTGGAGTTATAGAATTTAAGTTATGGATTTTCAAAGGTTTTATGTGTTTAAAGTAGGATTAAGTGAGGAATTAAATTTCTTGCTGTTGTCATGATAAAACAGGGACACTAAGTGATAGAGAATTAAATTACAAAATTTTAGAAACTGGAATGGATTAATTTGGAGTTCATATGTATTTTATATGAATTAACAAAGTTCTAGCAATTATTTTGTATTAAAAAGTGATTTCTGCAATTAAATAACTGAATTTAAAGAGCTCTGGACCGGGCCTCATTAACTGAAAAACGCAGGGGCTACGGGGTAAAATTCCAGAGACACAGCGAACAGTGTAACTGGACGGCGGGTTCTATTTTCCGAAAACAGAGGGTCTCTTTAATAAATGTACACGGCGAAGGGGTATCTTCTATTCTGGGCCGGACGATCCAGATCCTGCGGCCCGGATTGAATCTAGTCTTTAATGTAACTGTACGCGCCGAGGATCGTCGATCATGAAATCTACGGTCACGGTCGAACGCGCGAAGGGGTATGCCAACTCCTAATCTGCACCAGTCGTTCCGAGATCAACGACGCGCAATGACTCTATGTCCAGCCCCGATCCTAGCCGTCGGTTATCTAATCAAGGGCCCACGCGTCATCACCTTCCTCCACCAGACCGCGACGCCGGCGCGACCTGACCGTGCGGCGGCAAGACCGCCGGTGCTGCAAAACCGGCGACACCGTACACTATTTGCCAATTAACTCGTCCCTCGCAACCCTGAAGACTCCCTGAACTCCAATCTACAACCAATTTTGGACAACACCGAGCACATGATTCGGTACACGGTGCGCCACGGCGCCATTGCCCTATGCCCACACGCCCGAGCCCCCAGCGAGCGCCCCACCTCAATTCAACGAAACCAGATGTGAAGGTGAATAGTACGAACATAGTGGAGGCGCCATTACCTTGATTAACGCGGTGCCAACACCTATCCACCAAGCGCGGCGGAGACCACCGTCCGGTGACGAATTCCGGCCGCCCCGGGTCGCCCACACGCGCGGAGTAGCCACGAAATCACTCCTCGCAGCTCCCTTGATTACCCCTTAGCACTAACGGGTCAAGGTCACACGACGTAGAGAGGGGGGGGTCGCGACGGCTCTGCTCAACAATGGCGGCGGCTCTCTGCGCAATCTGAGGAAGCGGCTGGGGATAAGAAGGGGAGAGGGCTTTAGCTCGCCATTTATTGGCCGAGTGTGCGGGAGACAAATCCGCCAAGCAGTTGCGCCAGCTGACCGAGAACTCCGTGGTGGCAATGATCGGCGTCCGAAATCGGCGGGTTTGTTACCGACGCGAGGAAAGCGGGGAAGGGAGAAATCTGACGACCCGACCCCACCCGGCAGCGAGTACCCGTGTGCGCGCAAGCGCGGGGAAGGAACTAGCACGTGGGCCCCGCTCGTCAGAGAGTGGGAGCACGCGGTGGATGAGCCGCCTGGCCAGCGCGGGCGTGAATTCGGGTTGGGCCGAATTCCAGGTTCGCTGGCCCATCAGGTATAGTATTCCTTTTCCTTTTTCTTTTATTTTTCTTTTATTTTCTCCTTTCTCCATTCTTTCACAAATTCAAATTTAAATCCTAATTTGAATTCAAACTGGTTTGTGAGCTTCTTAACTGAGTTAAGTACTTAAATTAAAATATTAGTGAGGACAAAATATATTCTTTCATACATTTATTTCCTCTATTTTGTATAACCTCCTCCTTCTCTCTTTTCTTAATTCTAGGATTATTTAGGATTTAAATCCCTTTTTGGTCTTTAATATTTTCTTGTTACAAAATGCACACAAAAATAAAATATTCAGCATGATGCAATGATTTAGTAGCATATCTTTTTATTAATTGTTCTTGGGCATGGTGTTCTCATATGATGATGCATGAAGGTCAAACTCACATAAAGAGGAATTGTTTCTCTATTGGTATTATTTCTAGCAAATTACAAAGTGGGTGTTACAAATCCTACCCCCCTTAAAAATAATCTCGTCCTCGAGATTTAAGATGAACTAGAGAAAAGGTGGGGAAAATCTATACGAAGCTCTTCTTCTCTTTCCCAAGTTGCTTCATCTTCACCATGGTGACTCCATTGGACTTTGCACATCTTTATAACCTTATTCCTTGTAACTCGAGTCAAAGTGTCCAGAATCTTGATCGGGTACTCCGTGTAAGTCAAATCACCTTGAACACTGAGCTCATCCATGGGTAACTGCTCCTCAGGAACACGGAGACACTTCTTAAGTTGAGACACGTGGAACACATTATGCACATCTGATAGACTAGCAGGTAACTCAAGTTGGTAGGCCATCTCTCCAACTCTCCTAAAGATCAAGAATGGTCCAATATAGCGAGGGGACAATTTGCCCTTAACTTTGAATCTCCTCATTCCACGCAGTGGTGACACCTTGAGGTACACATAATCTCCTTCTTCAAATTCCAGTGGCCTTCTTCTATTATCAGCATAACTCTTTTGCCTGGTTTGAGCCACTCTCAAATTCTCTCGAATTATACGGACTTGTTCTTCTGCTTCTTGAATCAATTCAGGCCCAAAGAACTGTCTCTCTCCAGTCTGATCCCAATACAAAGGAGTCCTGCACTTCCTCCCATATAAAGCTTCAAAAGGTGACATCTTCAGACTGGCCTGGTAACTATTATTATACGAAAACTCAGCATAAGGTAGACTCTTATCCCAACTTCCTCCATGCTGAAGGGCACATGCTCTCAACATATCTTCCAATACTTGATTAGTCCTTTCAGTCTGTCCATCAGTCTGAGGGTGATAAGCTGTACTAAAATTCAACTTTGTACTCATGTTCTCATGAAAACTTCTCCAAAATCTTGAGGTAAACTGCGAACCTCGATCAGACACGATCTTCTTTGGTACTCCATGTAAACACACAATTCGAGCCATATATAACTCTGCTAGCTGAGAACCTTTATAAGTAGTCTTGACAGGAATAAAGTGAGCCACTTTAGTCAATCTATCCACAATCACCCATATAGCATCATATCCTTTCTGGGTGCGAGGCAATCCAGTAATAAAATCCATACCAATCTCTTCCCATTTCCACTCGGGTATCTTCAGTGGATGCAATAGTCCAGCTGGCCTCTGGTGTTCAGCCTTAACTCTTTGACATACATCGCACATAGCCACATGTGCAGCCACATCTTTTTTCAATCCATACCACCAATACTTCCGCTTCAAATCCTGGTACATCTTGGTACTACCAGGATGAATAGAATAATCCGAATCATGGGCCTCCTTCAATATAGTCTCTCGAAGGCTTTTAATATCAGGAACACACATCCTGTCCTTGAACCATACAGTGCCCTGCTCATCTTCCGTGAATTCCGGAACTCGACCTTCAGTAATCAGATCCTTAATCTCTTGTATCTTAGCATCGCCAATTTGTCCTTTGCGGATCTCTTGTTCCAGAGTAGGTTCCACATCAATAGTAACTCCCTCAGTGTGAGCAACTATCCCCAGGTTAAGTCTTCTGAAGTCCTCAACAATCTCATCGGGTAGCTGGGCAACAACAGCTGAATGAACATGCTCCTTGCGACTCAAGGCATCTGCAACCAAGTTTGCCTTGCCCGGGTGATAGTGAATCTCCAAATCATAATCCTTAATAAGCTCCAACCAACGGCATTGCCTAAGGTTGAGATCCTTCTGGGTGAATATATACTTCAAGCTCTTATGGTCCGTGTATACTTGGCACTTAGTTCCCATGATGTAGTGTCTCCAAATCTTAAGTGCATGCACAACGGCTGCCAATTCCAAGTCATGAGTAGGGTAGTTCAATTCATGCTTGCGTAACTGACGAGAAGCATAAGCAATCACATGTCCTTCTTGCATGAGCACACATCCTAAGCCTTGGCCACATGCATCACAATAGATATCAAATCCTTTCTGTAGATCTGGCATAACCAATACTGGTGGCGACATCAACTTCTTCTTCAATAGATCAAAGCTGTTTTGACACTTCTCGTCCCACTTAAATTCTTTTCCTTTCTCCAAAAGCGAAGTCATAGGCTTAGCAATTTTAGAAAATCCTTCAATAAATCTCCGATAATAACCTGCTAATCCCAAGAAACTCCGAATCTCGGTAACTGTAGTGGGTACTCTCCACTCCATTATCTCCTTAACCTTAGCAGGATCCACTGCTATTCCTCCATTAGAAATGATATGACCAAGAAATGGCACCTCGCCAATCCAAAACTCGCACTTGCTGAACTTGGCATATAGTTGATTATCTCGTAGCTTCTGTAGCACCATCCTCAGATGTTCCTCGTGATCACTATCACTCTGAGAATAAATAAGAATATCGTCGATGAATACCACGACGAATCTGTCCAAATACTCCATAAACACCTTGTTCATCAAGTTCATAAAATAAGCTGGTGCATTGGTTAATCCAAATGACATAACAGTAAACTCATATAATCCATATCTCGTCGAGAAAGCTGTCTTAGGAATATCCGATGGTCTAATCCTCATCTGATGGTAACCGGAGCGGAGATCAATCTTCGAGAATACTCTAGCACCTCGCATCTGATCAAATAAATCCTCAATACGGGGCAACGGATACTTGTTCTTCACTGTAACATCATTAAGAGATCTATAATCCACACACATCCGCTGCGATCCATCCTTCTTCTGTACAAACAAGACCGGTGCTCCCCAAGGTGAGGAACTCGGACGAATGTACCCAGCCTCTTGTAACTCAGTTAACTGTTTCTTAAGTTCCTTCAACTCCTCTACGGACATCCTATATGGCCGTTTAGAAATAGGGGCAGTTCCAGGTAAGAGGTCAATAACAAACTCAACTTCTCTATCAGGTGGCATCCCTGGTAACTCCTCTGGAAAGACATCCGGAAAATCTCTAACCACCCGGATATTGTCACCAACAAACTCCTCAGGCATAAAGAACATTGCACGCATAGATGAGGAGGTTACTGCAATATTAACTTGAAACCTTTCTCCTTTAGTAGTAGTGAGTTCTACGGTACCTCTACCACATGCTATAACGGCCTTTGCCTTTCTTAGCCATGACATACCAAGGATCAGATCTATACCGCTTGACTCCAATATTATAGCAGTGGCTCCAAATTCTCTACCCATAATGGTTAATGTCAATCTACGTGTCATTTGATTCGCCTCAACAGGCCCTTTAGGTGTAATTACTATCATGGGTTTTCTCATATTTAGCAGTGGTATTTTATTTGTGTTGGCATATCTAGCAGACATGAATGAATGTGTAGCACCAGAATCAAATAATATGGTTGCAGGAATTTCATTAACGTAAAACATACCAATCACGAGGTCCCCTCCATCCGGAGTAGCATCAACGCTGACTTGATTAACCTTGGCAATAGAATATCCCTTGCTAGAAACTGGTGTTTGCTGCCTGTTCTGAACTGGTGTAGTAGCAATCCTCTGTGGGCAGACATTTGCATAATGACCAATCTTCCCACACTTGAAACATTGAGTGCCCGGACTCTGTCCTGCAAACTTTGTCGGGGTGCCCGTGGGAGTAGCCTGTCGAGGAGGTGGAGTCCTCAGTGGTGATTGCTGAACTGGGCGTGGTCCTCCGGGTCGAGTCGGTGTACCCTGTGGTGAACTGTAGCGAGGACGAACACTGCTGCTACCCTGTCCCTGTGAGATAGCCTTCCTCTTCAAATCACCCAGTTGAACACGCTTGTGTTCAATAGCAAGAGCCTTATCCAGTAGCCTCTGAAATGATGGAAAAGTGTGTGCCACTAGAGCATACTGCAGCGGTCCATTAAGTCCTTCAATAAAATGCTCCTGCTTTCTCTCATCCTCAGCAACTTCCTCTGGAGCATATCTCGACAGCTGAATAAATTTATCTCTGTACTCGCTGACTGACATACTTCCTTGCTTCAGCGACAGAAATTCCTTCTTCTTGATCTTTATCATCCCAGCTGGAATATGGTAGTTCCTGAACTGCGTACTGAACTCTGCCCAGGTAATAGTATCCGCAGCATCATGGGCAGCAGTATAAGAATCCCACCAGTCAGCAGTAGGACCAGTCAGACGTCCAGAAGCATATAAGACCTTCTCCCGATCAGTGCATTGTGCAATATTCAGCATCTTCTCAATTGACTTCAGCCAATCATCCGCGTCCAGTGGATCAGGTGAGCTAGCGAATGTAGGTGGCTTATGACTCATAAACTCCCGGTGCTTATCACGAGGTGGAACCGGTGGTGGTGGTGGAGGCAGTGGCACTTGTTGCTGTTGTTGCTGCTGTTGCATTTGTTGCTGCAGTTGCTGTTGTTGCGCCCTCCTTTCTTGGCGTATCTCATCTCTCTCCTGGCGCAACTCCTGGCGTATGTCTTCTCTTTCCTGACGCATCTCTTGGCGTTCCTGCTGCATCTGGGCACGCATATCAGCCATAGTATCTGCCATTTGCTGCATCACCGCCATCTGAGCAGCAACCAGTGGGTCAACTCCGCCTGGTGGAGGATTAGGAGGATTCATCTCTGCAGGCTGTGGCTGAGGTTGTCTATATATCCTTCGTGTGTGTCGGTTAGGAGGCAAATCAATTCCACCACCCCTCCTGGTATTGACCATCTGAGTTAGATACATATGGTAAGAAAGAGCAGTAGACAAGGCAGTAATTACAATCGTGTTACTTTGGGGGATTTATTAGCTAAGCAGATTAATATTTCACCTACTATAGCTAATTCAATACCTTATGTTGGTACATGCTAAGATGTCCATCTATAATAATTCAATCAATCAAAGAAGCAAATCAGACATTTAGCATCAGCACAATCAACCAACATTTTTTTTAAGAAAATAGTTTTAACTTTCGTTTCGGGTTCCCTAACTCTTAAGAATGTCATAGGGGTAGGGATTCCAAGGTGTGAAATCCATCTTGTCTTAGAGTAGAGAGGTAAGAATGATCAGAGTAGAATAGCAAAAGGTGAGACAAGACCAAGATGAGGTAAGTATAGAATGAATCAGAGTAAGGTAAGTAAGAGAGGGTTTGTCCATTTCTATCTAGGTCTCGTCCTACAGTCAACATTTCCTCTGATACCACTTCTGTAACACCCGGTTTTAAAGGACAAAGCCGGGTGCATCTCATACATGCGCCAAGAAGACAACATATATAATGACAGAGTGTATAGAGATAAATGTCATAATACATCAGAGTATTTATTACATAGCGGGAGTCTTATTACAAAATAAAGATAAATATAAAACGAACTAAGGATCGTCGGCGCCAATGTCGACTGGGAAACGCCACCTAGATCAGATCGAACTCCTCAGTGTTAGGCGGCTCCTCCTGAACCACCTGATCATCTCCTGTGGGGGGGGTGTGAGACAGCAAGGGTGAGCTCACACATGATCATCGCTCAACAAGTTGTGGGGAATAATGTGACATGAACTCACCAAAGGTGGGAGCTCATGTGAAGTGTAAGGCTGATCAATGATAGGGGTTAAAGCTGAGCATTGCTTTTAAGTAGTTGGTCAAAATTTTATTAGCAGTTACTAAGTGTAAGTAAATACCAAACCTTAAATAAAGTAATTGAACAAATTAATAATAAACCCATGCATATGCAAATGACAAAATTGAATTTAAGTTCCATAATTTAAACATCAGAGAGTCCTGAGCTGCTCATGACCGTGAGCTCGGCTAGTATACCAGTTTTACACTCTGCAGAGGTTGTACCCTTTACCCACAAGTCATGTTACCCATCTGCCAAGGGGTCATGAATCCCATACACCTCTACCTAGGAAGCGCGGCAGGGCAACACTACGAGGCCTTTACAAAGTTCCACTAGCTTCCGAAAACCCGCTACAGTTTATGGGAAGATCCAGTACAGGGTTCCTGGCTGACAGCCATCGCAGCAAAATCAACCAGGGACCTCCCCGCACTGACCTCTCCCCTACTGCCCTTGCCCCTTTCGGGTAAGGTAGTCTTCCACTAGCTTTCCTAATTAGTCAGCCAAGGGCGTCCCATTAAACCCTTGTGGTGGCACGTGTTACTCAAGTTAAGCTCTATGTTCCAATTAACATTAATGAACTTGACATGAACATAAACAGAATAACATAAAGAATTGGAACATAGAGGTAATAAGTGATTATCCCAAAACCATGTAAAGCATTAGCAAACTACCCAAGTGATTCAGGGGTAAACAAGGTAATGAGATAAACAATTCTAGGGTGACCTATTGGGTCCCATCAAAATTAACCTATGCATGGATAAGTGATATTAAAGAGCATTATTAGGTAAAGGTCAAGGGCACAACTTGCCTTCAATGAGCTCCTGCTCAGCTACTTCAACCTGCTGCTCACCAGGATCCTCAGCAACGGGCTCTTCTACTCGCCACAATACAAACAAGCACAGTGTATATAGAGAAATTAACATTACACCAAACATATCAATAAAATACACAGTAATAATCTACATATTAAAATAAAATCCTAGGAACAGGAATCATAATTTTTGGAGTTATAGAATTTAAGTTATGGATTTTCAAAGGTTTTATGTGTTTAAAGTAGGATTAAGTGAGGAATTAAATTTCTTGCTGTTGTCATGATAAAACAGGGACACTAAGTGATAGAGAATTAAATTACAAAATTTTAGAAACTGGAATAGATTAATTTGGAGTTCATATGTATTTTATATGAATTAACAAAGTTCTAGCAATTATTTTGTATTAAAAAGTGATTTCTGCAATTAAATAACTGAATTTAAAGAGCTCTGGACCGGGCCTCATTAACTGAAAAACGCAGGGGCTACGGGGTAAAATTCCAGAGACACAGCGAACAGTGTGACTGGACGGCGGGTTCTATTTTCCGAAAACAGAGGGTCTCTTTAATAAATGTACACGGCGAAGGGGTATCTTCTATTCTGGGCCGGACGATCCAGATCCTGCGGCCCGGATTGAATCTAGTCTTTAATGTAACTGTACGCGCCGAGGATCGTCGATCATGAAATCTACGGTCACGGTCGAACGCGCGAAGGGGTATGCCAACTCCTAATCTGCACCAGTCGTTCCGAGATCAACGACGCGCAATGACTCTATGTCCAGCCCCGATCCTAGCCGTCGGTTATCTAATCAAGGGCCCACGCGTCATCACCTTCCTCCACCAGACCGCGACGCCGGCGCGACCTGACCGTGCGGCGGCAAGACCGCCGGTGCTGCAAAACCGGCGACACCGTACACTATTTGCCAATTAACTCGTCCCTCGCAACCCTGAAGACTCCCTGAACTCCAATCTACAACCAATTTTGGACAACACCGAGCACATGATTCGGTACACGGTGCGCCACGGCGCCATTGCCCTATGCCCACACGCCCGAGCCCCCAGCGAGCGCCCCACCTCAATTCAACGAAACCAGATGTGAAGGTGAATAGTACGAACATAGTGGAGGCGCCATTACCTTGATTAACGCGGTGCCAACACCTATCCACCAAGCGCGGCGGAGACCACCGTCCGGTGACGAATTCCGGCCGCCCCGGGTCGCCCACACGCGCGGAGTAGCCACGAAATCACTCCTCGCAGCTCCCTTGATTACCCCTTAGCACTAACGGGTCAAGGTCACACGACGTAGAGAGGGGGGGGGGTCGCGACGGCTCTGCTCAACAATGGCGGCGGCTCTCTGCGCAATCTGAGGAAGCGGCTGGGGATAAGAAGGGGAGAGGGCTTTAGCTCGCCATTTATTGGCCGAGTGTGCGGGAGACAAATCCGCCAAGCAGTTGCGCCAGCTGACCGAGAACTCCGTGGTGGCAATGATCGGCGTCCGAAATCGGCGGGTTTGTTACCGACGCGAGGAAAGCGGGGAAGGGAGAAATCTGACGACCCGACCCCACCCGGCAGCGAGTACCCGTGTGCGCGCAAGCGCGGGGAAGGAACTAGCACGTGGGCCCCGCTCGTCAGAGAGTGGGAGCACGCGGTGGATGAGCCGCCTGGCCAGCGCGGGCGTGAATTCGGGTTGGGCCGAATTCCAGGTTCGCTGGCCCATCAGGTATAGTATTCCTTTTCCTTTTTCTTTTATTTTTCTTTTATTTTCTCCTTTCTCCATTCTTTCACAAATTCAAATTTAAATCCTAATTTGAATTCAAACTGGTTTGTGAGCTTCTTAACTGAGTTAAGTACTTAAATTAAAATATTAGTGAGGACAAAATATATTCTTTCATACATTTATTTCCTCTATTTTGTATAACCTCCTCCTTCTCTCTTTTCTTAATTCTAGGATTATTTAGGATTTAAATCCCTTTTTGGTCTTTAATATTTTCTTGTTACAAAATGCACACAAAAATAAAATATTCAGCATGATGCAATGATTTAGTAGCATATCTTTTTATTAATTGTTCTTGGGCATGGTGTTCTCATATGATGATGCATGAAGGTCAAACTCACATAAAGAGGAATTGTTTCTCTATTGGTATTATTTCTAGCAAATTACAAAGTGGGTGTTACACACTACGACTTGGACAGTTTCTCCATCAGGCATGCTCAGGTGTGTGACCGAGCCCTCAGCTCTCTGCGCAGTCAAAGATGCAAATACAAGGACCAAACATCCCCTCCCAACACAAGTCAACAGCGAGTACAAGGACCATACCACAGGCCATACCGGCTACAGGGGCTCGATCACATCTCCTCACCGTACGCAACAAGCCCCAGCGCTCCTGGCAGCCCTCCTTGAGGCTATAAATAGAGGAGCCCAAGGCTTCAGGTGGAGGGGGAATACTTCACGGTTTTTTCCTCCACTGTGATATAGGCACCTGCCTCAATCAACCCCAGGGACTTGGGATCCTTCCCTCTCCCAATCAGCTTGTACTCCCTATTGCATGCACTTAGGTGCAAGTAATATAAGTCTCATCTCCCTCTGCTGGAAGTAAAGCTTTCTCTATCCCAAACAAGGATAAACGACTTGTGTGACCTTGCCTCACCCATCTGGGCCAGGGCACGCAACATCATTTCACTAGTTGGTGAGATCCTTGGGTCAAAACACCGACACTAGATACTTCACAAAATCCGATACAAATTTTATTATCAACTTAGGTTGAGATTGCGAGATTTTGGCACAAAATCTAATGCAAAATTTAGAAATTGTTTGTCTAATAATAAGATTGTAGAATGAGATTCTAAAAATGAGGCATAAACCAAACAACCCCTGTGTTGCCTCTCGATCGTTTTTAAGATGGTGTTTGGTTTCTAAGGATTGATTTTTAGTCCCTACATTGTAGTCCTTTTTAGTTCTTAAATTGCCAAACATAGGAACTATCAGGTACCATAATTAGGGGCACCCAAATCATAACCCTAAAGTGCCTAGACACTTAAGAAGGGGTCACAAGCAAACACGCTCCCGCTCTTATCAAGGCACGAGGGACCTAAGTCACGACTTGCCCGAGGCCAACCCTGCACGGGAAACGTAGTCACAACTCGCTGGAGGCCAACCTCGGGCGGGAGACACAGTCATGACTCACCCGAGGCCAACCCTGGGCGGGAGACGCAGTCACGACTCGCCCGTGGCCAACCCTAGGCGGGAGACACAATCACGGCTCGCCCGAGGCCAACCCTGGGTGGGAGACATAGTCACGACTCACCCAAGGTCAGCCTCGGGTGGGAGACGTAGTCACGGCTCGCCCAAGGCTGACCCAAGACGAGCAGCGCATTTCCGACTCACCCTATGGCGTCTCGGGCGATGCTCTGTGAAAGGGAATTAGGCTTACACCTATATTCCTAATTGATTTTGGTGGTTGAATTGTCCAACACAAATAATTGGACTAACTAGTTTGCTCTAGTCTATAAGTTCTACAGGTGCCAAAGGTTCACAATAAATCAATAAAAAGACCAAGAATGGGTTCAAACAAAGAGAGCAAGGGATAACCGAAGTGTGCCCTGGTCTGGTTCACCGGACTGTCCGGTGTGCCACCGGACAATGTCCGGTGCACCAGGGCGGTCGAAGCCAAACTCGCTACCTTCGGAAATTTCCAAAGGCGCTCCACTATAATTCACCGGACTGTCCGGTGAGCCACCAGACAGTGTCCGGTGCACACCGGACTGTCCGGTGTGCCAGCGGAAGCAACGGCTACTACGACGCCAACGGTCACCTGCAGAGGCATTTAATACGCTACAGTGCGCGTCAGAGTCAGAGCACGCGCGGGAGGCGCACCGGACAGTCTACAGTACCTGTCCGGTGCACCACCGGACAGCCAGGCGACCCCACCAGTCAGAGCTCCAACGGTCGAACCGGTCGTCGGACTGTCCGGTGCGCCCGTCGACAGCAGCCTTCACCAAACGACTAGTTTGGTGGTTGGGGTTATAAATACCCCAACCACCCCACATTCAAGTCATCCAAGTTTTTCACCTTTCAACTACTTACAAGAGCTAAGCATTCAATACAAGACACACCAAAGTGATCAAATCCTCTCCCAATTCCACACAAGGCTTTAGTGATTAGTGAGAGTGATTTGTTGTGTTCTTTTGAGCTCTTGCGCTTGGATTGCTTCCTTCTTTCATTCTTTCTTGTGATCATCTCAATTGTAATCAAGGCAAGAGACACCAATTGTGTGGTGGTCCTTGCGGGAAGTTTGGTTCCCAATTGATTGAGAAAAGAAGCTCACTCGGTCCGAGAGACCGGTTGAGAGAGGGAAAGGGTTGAAAGAGACCCGGTCTTCGTGACCACCTCAACGGGGAGTAGGTTTGCAAGAACCGAACCTCGGTAAAACAAATCCGTGTGTCACACTCTTTATTCGCTTGCGATTTATTTTCACGCCCTCTCTCGGACTCGTTTATATTTCTAACGCTAACCCGGCTTGTAGTTGTGATTAAGTTTGTAAATTTCAGATTCGCCCTATTCACCCCCCTCTAGGCGACTTTCAATTGGTATCAGAGCCCGGTGCTTCATTAGAGCCTAACCGCTCAAAGTGATGTCGGGAGATCACGCCAAGAGGGAGATGGAGACCGGCGACAAACCCACTACAAGCCACGGGAAGGCTTCATCGGAAGAGTCCCGCAACAAGGGGAAGGGGAAGGAGAAGAAATCTTCTTCCCACAAGTCGCATCGGAGTGGAGACAAGAAAAAGAAGATGAGGAAGGTGGTCTACTACGAGACCGATACTTCATCGCCTTCCACCTCCGGCTCCGACGCGCCGTCCATTACTTCTAAGCGCCATGAGCGCAAGAAGTTTAGTAAGATCCCCCTACGCTATCCTCGCATTCCTAAACATACACCTTTACTTTCTGTCCCATTAGGCAAACCACCAACATTTGATGGTGAAGATTATGCTAGGTGGAGTGATATGATGCGATATCACCTAACCTCACTCCACAAAAGTATATGGGATGTTGTTGAGTTTGGTGTACAGGTACCATCCGTAGGGGATGAAGATTATGATGAGGACGAAGTGGCTCAAATCCAACACTTCAACTCCCAAGCCACAACTATACTCCTCACCTCTCTAAGTCGAGAGGAGTATAATAAGGTGCAAGGGTTGAAGAGTGCTAAAGAGATTTGGGACGTGCTAAAAACCGCGCACGAAGGAGATGAGGTGACCAAGATCACCAAGCGGGAAACGATCGAGGGGGAGCTCGGTCGCTTCCGTCTTCGCCAAGGGGAGGAGCCACAAGATATGTACAACCGGCTCAAAACCTTGGTGAACCAAGTGCGCAACCTCGGGAGCAAAAAATGGGATGACCACGAAGTGGTTAAGGTTATTCTTAGATCACTTGTTTTCCTTAACCCTACTCAAGTTCAATTGATTCGTGGCAATCCTAGATATACACTAATGACTCCCGAGGAAGTAATCGTGAATTTTGTGAGCTTTGAATTGATGATCAAAGGCTCAAAGAAGATCAACGAGCTAGATGGCTCCTCCACGCCCGAAGCACAACCGGTGGCATTCAAGGCGACGGAGGAGAAGAAGGAGGAGTCTACATCAAGTAGACAACCCATCGACGCCTCCAAGCTCGACAACAAGGAAATGGCGCTCATCATCAAGAGTTTCCGCCAAATCCTCAAGCAAAGGAGGGGGAAGGATTACAAGCCCCGCTCCAAGAAGGTTTGCTACAAGTGTGGTAAGCCTGGTCACTTTATCGCCAAATGTCCTATTTCTAGTGACAGGGGCGACGACAAGAAGGGGAGAAGAAAAGAAAAGAAGAGGTACCACAAGAAGAAGGGAGGCGATGCCCATGTGTGCCGCGAGTGGGACTCCGACGAGAGCTCCACCGACTCCTCCGACGAGGACGCCGCCAACATCGCCGTCACCAAGGGCCTCCTCTTCCCCAACGTCCGCCACAAGTGTCTCATGGCAAAGGACGGCAAAAGAAAGAAGGTAAAATCAAGATCCTCCACTAAATATGAAACCTCTAGTGATGAGGGTAATGCTAGTGATGAGGAAGATAATTTGCGTACCCTTTTTGCCAACCTCAACATGCAACAAAAAGAAAAATTAAATGAACTAATTAGTGCTATTCATGAGAAGGATGATCTCTTGGATTCTCAAGAGGACTTCCTAATCAAGGAAAACAAAAAGCATGTTAAGGTTAAAAATGCTTACGCTCTAGAAGTAGAAAAATGTGAAAAACTATCTAGTGAGCTAAGTACTTGCCATGATACTATTGTCAACCTTAGAAATGAGAATGCAAATTTAATTGCTAAGGTTGATTCAAATGCTGTGATGTTTCAATTCCCAATCTTAGAAATGATAATGATGACTTGCTTGCTAAGATTGAAGAATTAAACATTTCTCTTGCTAGCCTTAAGATTGAAAATGAAAAATTGCTTGCTAAGGCTAAAGAATTAGATGTTAGCAATGCTTCCATTTCTAACCTGAGAAGTGAAAATGATATATTACATGCTAAGGTTGTAGAATTAAAATCTTGCAAACCCTCTACATCTACCGTTGAGCATACTTCTATTTGCACTAGATGTAGAGATGTTGATATTGATGCTATTCATGATCATATGGTCTTAATTAAGCAATAAAATGATCATATAGCAAAATTAGATGCTAAAATTGCCGAGCATGACTTAGAAAACGAAAAATTTAAATTTGCTAGAAGCATGCTCTATAGTGGGAGACGCCCTGGCATAAAGGATGACATTGGCTTCCAAAAGGGGGACAATGTCAAACTTAATGCCCCTCCTAAAAGATTGTCTAATTTTGTTAAGGGCAAGGCTCCCATGCCTTAGGATAACGAGTGTTACATTTTATACCCTGCCGGTTATCCCGAGAGCAAAATTAGGAGAATTCACTCTAGGAAGTCTCACTCTGGCCCTAATCACGCTTTTATGTATAAGGGTGAGACATCTAGCTCTAGGCAACCAACCCATGCTAAGTTGCCTAAGAAGAAAACTCCTAATGCATCAAATGACCATAGCATTTCATTCAAAACTTTTGATGTATCATATGTTTTAACTAACAAATCTGACAAGGTAGTTGCCAAGTTTGTTGGGGGCAAACACAAGGGATCAAAGACTTGTGTTTGGGTACCTAAAGTTCTTGTTTCTAATGCTAAAGGACCCAAAACCGTTTGGGTACCTAAAATCAAGAACTAAAATTGTTTTGTAGGTTTATACATCCGGGGGCTCAAGTTGGATCATCGATAGCGGGTGTACAAACCATATGACTGGGGAGAAGAAGATGTTCTCCTCCTACGAGAAAAACCAAGATCCCCAACGAGCTATCACATTCGGGGATGGAAACCAAGGATTGGTCAAAGGTTTGGGTAAAATAGCTATATCTCCTGACCATTCCATTTCCAATGTTTTTCTTGTTGATTCATTAGACTACAATTTGCTTTCCGTATCTCAATTATGTCAAATGGGCTACAACTGTTTTTTTACTGATGTAGGTGTCACTGTCTTTAGAAGAAGTGATGATTCCATAGCATTTAAGGGAGAGTTAGAGGGTCAGCTATACTTGGTAGATTTTGATAGAGCTGAACTCGACACTTGCTTAATTGCTAAGACTAACATGGGTTGGCTCTGGCACCGCCGACTAGCCCATGTTGGGATGAAGAATCTTCATAAGCTTCTAAAGGGAGAGCACATTTTAGGATTAACAAATGTTCATTTTGAGAAAGACAGGATTTGTAGCGCATGCCAAGCAGGGAAGCAAGTTGGTGTTCATCATCCACACAAGAACATCATGACGACTGACAGGCCACTGGAGCTCCTACACATGGATTTATTCGGCCCGATCGCTTACATAAGCATCGGCGAGAGTAAGTACTGTCTAGTTATTGTGGATGATTATTCTCGCTTCACTTGGGTGTTCTTTTTGCAGGAAAAATCTCATACCCAAGAAACCTTAAAGGGATTCTTGAGACGGGCTCAAAATGAGTTCGGCTTGAGAATCAAGAAAATTAGAAGCGATAACGAGACAGAGTTCAAGAATTCTCAAATTGAAGGCTTCCTTGAGGAGGAGGGCATCAAGCATGAGTTCTCCTCTCCCTACACGCCACAACAAAATGGTGTAGTGGAGAGGAAGAATAGAACTCTATTGGACATGACAAGAACCATGCTTGATGAGTACAAAACTTCGGATCGGTTTTGGGCGGAGGCGGTCAACACCGCTTGCTATGCCATCAACCGGTTGTATCTACACCGAATCCTCAAGAAGACATCCTACGAACTCCTAACCGGTAAAAAGCCTAATATTTCATATTTTAGAGTCTTTGGTAGCAAATGCTTTATTCTTGTTAAAAGAGGTAGAAAATCTAAATTTGCTCCTAAGACTGTAGAAGGCTTTTTACTAGGATATGATTCAAACACAAGGGCATATAGAGTCTTTAACAAGTCCTCTGGACAAGTTGAAGTTTCTTGTGACGTTGTGTTTGATGAGACTAACGGCTCTCAAGTAGAGCAAGTTGATCTTGATGAGATCGGTGATGAAGAGGCTCCGTGCATCGCGCTAAGGAACATGTACATTGGGGATGTGTGTCCTAAGGAATCCGAAGAGCCTTCAAATGCACAAGATCAACCATCCTCCTCTACGCAAGCATCTCCACCAACTCAAAATGAGGATGAGGCTCAAGTTGATGAAGGAGAAGATCAACAAGATGAGCCACCTCAAGATGACGACAATAATCAAGGGGGAGATGCAAATAATCAAGACAAGGAGGATGAAGAACCAAGACCGCCACACCCAAGAGTCCACCAAGCAATTCAACGAGATCACCCCGTCGACACCATCCTTGGTGACATTCATAAGGGGGTAACCACTAGATCTCGTGTTGCACATTTTTGTAAGCATTACTCGTTTGTTTCCTCTATTGAGCCACAGAGGGTAGAGGAAGCACTTCAAGATTCGGATTGGGTGGTGGCGATGCAATAGGAGCTCAACAACTTCACTAGGAATGAGGTATGACATTTAGTTCCACGCCCTAACCAAAATGTTGTAGGAACCAAATGGGTCTTCCGCAACAAGCAAGATGAGCATGGTGTGGTGACAAGGAACAAAGCTCGACTTGTGGCCAAGGGATACTCCCAAGTTGAAGGTTTGGATTTTGGTGAAACCCATGCACCGGTAGCTAGGCTTGAGTCAATTCGTATATTATTAGCCTATGCTACTTACCATGGCTTCAAGCTTTACCAAATGGACGTGAAGAGTGCCTTCCTCAATGGACCAATCAAGGAAGAGGTCTATGTTGAGCAACCTCCCGGCTTTGAAGATAGTGAGTATCCTAACCATGTCTATAAACTCTCTAAGGCGCTTTATGGGCTTAACCAAGCCCCAAGAGCATGGTATGAATGCCTAAGAGATTTCCTTATTGCTAATGGCTTCAAAGTCGGAAAGGTCGATCCTACTCTATTCACTAAAACTCTTGACAATGATTTGTTTGTATACCAAATTTATGTTGATGATATTATATTTGGGTCTACTAATGAATTTACACGTGAAGAATTTAGTAGGATCATGACACAAAAATTCGAGATGTCAATGATGGGGGAGTTGAAGTATTTCTTAGGATTTCAAGTGAACCAACTCCAAGAGGGCACCTTCATTAGCCAAACGAAGTATACTCATGACATTTTAAGCAAGTTTGGATGAAGGATGCCAAGCCCATCAAGACACCCATGGGAACCAATGGGCATCTCGACCTCGACACGGGAGGTAAATCCGTCGATCAAAAGGTATACCGGTCGATGATAGGCTCTTTACTCTATTTATGTGCATCTCGACCGGACATAATGCTTTCCGTATGCATGTGTGCAAGATTCCAAGTCGACCCTAAGGAAGCTCACCTTACGGCCATAAAACGAATCTTGAGATATTTGACTTATACTCCTAAGTTTGGGCTTTGGTACCCTCGGGGATCCATATTTGATTTAATTGGTTATTCGGATGCCGATTGGGCGGGGTGTAAAATCAATAGAAAGAGCACATCGGGGACTTGCCAGTTTTTGGGAAGATCCTTGGTGTCTTGGGCTTCAAAGAAGCAAAATTCCGTAGCTCTTTCTACCGCCGAAGTCGAGTATATTGCCGCAGGCCATTGTTGCGCGCAATTACTTTGGATGAGGCAAACCCTTAGGGACTATGGTTACAAATTAACCAAAGTTCCTCTCCTATGTGATAATGAGAGTGCAATCCGCATGGCGGATAATCCCGTTGAGCATAGCCGCACTAAGCACATAGCCATTCGGTATCATTTTCTAAGGGATCACCAACAAAAAGGGGATATCGAGATTGCATATATTAGCACTAAAGATCAATTAGCCGATATTTTTACCAAGCCACTAGATGAACAAACTTTTAACAAACTTAGGCATGAGCTAAATATTCTTGATTCTAGGAATTTCTTTTGATGTCTTGCACACATAGCTCATAAATATACCTTTGATCATGTCTCTTTTATATATGCTATGACTAATGTGTTTTCAAGTGAATTTCAAACCAAGTCATAGGTGTATTGAAAGGGAATTGGAGTCTTCGGCGAAGACAAAAGGCTTCCACTCCACTCCATAACTCATCATTCGTCGTCGCTCCGAGCAACTCTCCGTCTTTGGTATAATATTCACTCATATGTTTTACTTGCCAAAGGGGAGAAAATAGTTAGAAAAGGGCTTATATTTCACTCAAAGTATCCGTTTTTGGCGATTCATGCCAAAGGGGGAGAAAGTATTAGCCCAAAGCAAAAGGACCGCACCACCACCTAATTTTAAAACTATGATTTTCAAATTGGGTATCTCATTGTGTTCAAAAGGGGGAGAAAGTAGTGTTTTCAAAATTCATATCTTAAAACCCTTTTGAACACTAAGAGGAGGATTTTATTAAGGGGGAGTTTTGTTTAGTCAAAAGAAAAGCATTTGAAACAAAGGGAGAAAATTTCAAATCTTGAAAATGCTTCGCAAAATCTTATTCATTTACCTTTGACTATTTGCAAAAGGCCTTTAAAAAGGATTTATAAAAAGAATTTGCAAAAACAAAACATGTGGTGCAAGCGTGGTCCAAAATGTTGAAAATAAAGAAACAATCCATGCATATCTTATGAATATTTCTATTGGCTCAATTCTAAGTAACCTTTGCACTTACAATTATGCAAACTAGTTCAATTATGCACTTCTATACTTGCTTTGGTTTGTGTTGGCATCAATCACCAAAAAGGGGGAGATTGAAAGGGAATTAGGCTTACACCTATATTCCTAATTGATTTTGGTGGTTGAATTGCCCAACACAAATAATTGGACTAACTAGTTTGCTCTAGTCTATAAGTTCTACAGGTGCCAAAGGTTCACAATAAATCAATAAAAAGACCAAGAATGGGTTCAAACAAAGAGAGCAAGGGATAACCGAAGTGTGCCCTGGTCTGGTTCACCGGACTGTCCGGTGTGCCACCGGACAGTGTCCGGTGCACCAGGGCGGTCGAAGCCAAACTCGCTACCTTCGGGAATTTCCAAAGGCGCAACGCTATAATTCACTGGACTGTCCGGTGAGCCACCGGACAGTGTCCGGTGCACACCGGACTATCCGGTGTGCCAGCGGAAGCAACGGCTACTACGGCGCCAACGGTCACCTGCAAAGGCATTTAATGCGCTACAGTGCGCGCCAGAGTCAGAGCACGCGCGGGAGGCGCACCGGACATTCTACAGTACCTGTTGTCACACCCGGCTTTAAGGAACAAAGCCAGGTGCATCTCATACATGCGCCAAGAAGACAACATATATAATAACAGAGTGTATAGAGATAAATGTCATAAAACATCAGAGTATTTATTACATAGCGGAAGACTTAATACAAAATAAAAGAATAAACATAAAACGAACTAAGGATCGTCGGCGCTAATGTCAACTGAGAAACGCCACCTAGATCAGATCATACTCCTCGCCTTGTGGCTCCTCCTGAACCACCTGTTCTTCTCCTGTGGGGGGGGGGTGTGAGACAGCAAGAGTGAGCTCACATACGTTCATCGCTCAACAAGTTGTGGGGAATAATGTGACATGAACTCACCAAAGGTGGGAGTTCATGAAGTGTAAGGCTGATCAATGAAATAAAGGCTGAAGCTGAGCATTGCTTTTAGAAGTTGGTCAAAATTTTATTAGCAGTTACTAAGTGTAAGTAAATACCAATCCATGATAATAATAAATAAAAGTAATAGTAAAATAATCCCAAATGCAATGAAATGACAGATTAAGTTTAAGTTTCATAAATTAATCATGTGAGTGTCCGAGCC
Source organism: Zea mays (assembly GCF_902167145.1). NCBI lineage: Eukaryota > Viridiplantae > Streptophyta > Magnoliopsida > Poales > Poaceae > Zea > Zea mays. Next base: position 39,265,045 of record NC_050099.1, on the reverse strand, counting down.
GCTCATGACCGTGAGCACGGCTAGTATACCAGTTTTACACTCTGCAGAGGTTGCGCATCTTTACCCACAAGTCGTGTTACCCATTTGCCACGGAGTTGATCAGACTCCATACACCTCTACCTAGGAAGCGAGGCAGGGTACCACTACGAGGCCTTTACAAAGTTCCACTAGCTTCAGACTACCCGCTACAGTTTATAGGAAGTTCCAATGCAGGGTTCCTGACTGACTGCCATCGCAGCAAAATCAACCAGGGACCTCCCTACACTGACCACTCCCCTACTGCCCTTGCCCCTTTCGGGTAAGGCAGCCCTCCACTAGCTTTCCTAGTTAATCAGCCAAGGGCGTCCCATTATACCCTTGTGGTAGCACTGTTTTCCCGGGTGGTTCTCCATGTTCCCATTAACATAATGATCTTATCATGAACATAAAATAATGAACAGATAATAACAAGTGTAAAAATGAGTGATAAATATCTTTATACCCAAATCCACATAAAGCAATAGCATGTACTACCCAAAAATTTAGTAGTTAAACCAGTGGTGAAACAAGGTATAAAGATAGTCAAAATCTAGGGTATCCTATTGGGTCCCATCAAAATTATCCTATGCAGATCATTATGAGTAATAAGAACATGAATGGGTAAAAGAAGTGATCAAGGGCACAACTTGCCTTCAATGAGCTCCTGCTCAGCTACCTCTACTTGTTGAACCTCAGATCCCACAGTGGCTTGCTCGTCTATTCGCATCAATACAATACATACATAGCATAGCATAAATTAACATCACATCAAACATGCAAATAAAATATACAGTAATAAACTAGACATTAAAATAAGATCACAGGAATTGGAATCATTAAATTTGGAGTTATATATTTTAAGTTATAGATTTTCTAAGGTTTATGTGCTTAATACAAGATTAAGTGCTAGATAAATTTTAAATCATCTTTCATGTTAAAACAGAGGCACTAATGGTTAGACAATAATATTATAAAAATTTAGGAACTGGAACGGTCCAATTTGGAGTTCATATGAATTTTCTAGAAATTAAACAAGTTCTATACATTAAAAATCTATTTCTATTTTATTTTTTTCTGAATTTTGAGTTGACTGGACTGGGCCTCAATTCCAGGAAACAGCAGGGGCCCGGTGTAAGTGTTTCCAAGACTCAGAAAACAGCCGCCGGGACGGCGGGTTCTATTTTCTTATTTCCCGAGGACTCTTTAGAAAAATGACCATCGCGAAGGGGTATCGAGAGATCTTGGCCGCCCGATCCGCAACGGTCGGCCCAGATTAGAAGTTTTATACGCTGAACCGGTATGCAATCTGAGCCGCAGGATCAGAGGGCAATGGCTTGGATTCAATTATTCTATATCCAATCGTGTTCGCGGGATTGGAATCCGACGGCCCAGGGCACACACAGGGATTGGTACTGTTTTGATCTAATCTGCGCCGTGGACGAGGAAATCGACGGTCGGAAAACCTTTCCCCTCCGCGGACAGAGGAACGCGGCGGCGCGCGCCGTCCGCGGCGGAAGACATCGCCAGAATCCGGTTCATGCCGATACGGCGATCCAAACTCGATGGGGCTTCTGCTACACAATGCTATACGCTAGAGGAACAGGACGGTTGGAATCTTACCCCGCAATTCCTCGTCAACAGTCACGGCGACGGCAACCGGCGGATCACCGACGTCGGTGAAGGATTACTCGGCGACGCAGACACCTTTGCGCCCGCGGTTGCTTTGGTGTGGCCCCACGAGTGCCCAAGAAACACCCAGCCCCGAGAATGGAACCCTGGTGACTAAGAGCGGCGAATCCCAGTGGCCGTCGCCCGCGGCGATGAAGTGGGACCCGGCTCCGCCCACGATGGAGAAGATGGCTCTAGAGAAACCCAGGGGAGGTCAGCGCACGGCAGCTATGTGGACGCCCAGCCTTTATCCCCCGAGACCTCGATGGCGGGGACGGTTGCGCACAATGCGGCGGCATTCTCGCGAGGTTAGCAACGGACCAAGCTAGGTGAGCGATCCGACGAGGTGGCCCCACATGGCGGTGTAACAGGGAGGGACGCGCGAGGAGAAGTAGTGAAGGGCTGACGGGGTGGCCCAGTTTGCAGTGAAGCGACCCAGGCGCGAGTATCCGGCCGATGCGTGGGCCCAAACTGCAGTGGAACAAGGGAGCTGGGCTGCGCGTGGAGAAGAGAAGTTGGGCCGAAATAGGTAGCTGCGGCCCATTTAGGGTAGAATTCCTCTCTCTTTTTCTTTAATTTTCTTCTTCTCCTATTTTAAATTCCCAATTTGAATCTCAAGTATGGCTTTGAATTTTGTACTCAAATTAAAGATAGATTGTAATCCTACCAATATGGTTGAGTTTATGTACTTATAAATTTTGTTTTATATTTTATATAATTTCTTTTCTTCTCTTTTTTTTGTGTCATTTCCAATTTCCCTAAGTTGTGCCTTTGGGATAAATCTAAATTCTCACATCATTATTATATTTTTATTAGTGTCACTTTTATTATATTTCAATGCACAAACAAAATCCAATATGGTGCAATGATTTAATTGTCCCCTAGTAAGGATTTACTCATTTTTTTAGACATGGTCAGTCACATGTGATGATCAATGGAGATGCACATACATTCAAAGGAGACAATTCCTCCTTTTATTCTCCCTTGCAATATGAGTATTACAAATCCTACCCCCCTTAAAAATAATCTCGTCCTCGAGATTTAAGAAGAACTAGGGAAAAGATGGGGGAAGTCTATGCGAAGCTCTTCTTCTCTTTCCCACGTTGCTTCATCCTCTCCATGGTGACTCCATTGTACCTTGCACATCTTTATCACCTTATTTCTTGTAACTCGAGTCAAAGTGTCTAGAATCTTGATAGGGTACTCCGCATAAGTCAGGTCATCTTGAACACTAAGGTCTTCCATTGGTAACTGTTCCTCAGGGACACGGAGACACTTCTTCAGTTGAGATACGTGGAACACATTATGCACATCCGATAGATGATCAGGTAACTTCAGTTGATATGCAACTCCTCCCACTCGCTTTAAGATCAAGAAAGGTCCAATGAAGCGAGGGGACAACTTTCCTTTAACTTTAAATCTCCTCATACCCCGTAGTGGTGACACCTTCAAATAGACATGATCACCCTCCTTAAACTCAAGCAGTCTTCTCCGGGTGTCAGCATAACTTTTCTGCCTGGATTGTGCAATTCTCAAATTTTCTCTTATCATTCGAACTTGTTCTTCTGCCTCCTGTATAAGTTCAGGCCCAAAGAACTGTCTTTCTCCAGTCTGATCCCAATACAGGGGAGTCCTGCATTTCCTGCCATACAAAGCTTCAAATGGGGACATCTTCAAACTGGCCTGGTAGCTATTATTATAAGAAAACTCAGCATATGGTAAGCTCTTCTCCCAACTGCCACCATGCTTGAGAGCACAAGCTCTTAACATATCTTCCAGCACTTGGTTAGTCCTCTCTGTCTGCCCATCAGTCTGGGGATGGTAGGCTGAGCTAAAATTCAACTTTGTATCCAAGCTCTCATGCAACTTCTTCCAAAATCGAGAAGTAAACTGTGATCCTCGATCAGACACGATCTTCTTAGGCACTCCATGTAAACAAACTATCCGAGTCATATACAATTCTGCTAGCTTGGCTCCCGTGTAATTAGTCCTCACAGGTATGAAATGAGCCACTTTTGTCAATCTGTCCACAATTACCCAAATAGAGTCATATCCTACTGGAGTGCGGGGTAGTCCAACAATGAAATCCATACCAATTTCTTCCCATTTCCACTCAGGTATCTTCAATGGGTATAATAGTCCAGCTGGCCTTTGACGTTCGGCCTTAACTCTTTGACACACATCACACTTAGCCACATGAGCAGCAACATCTCTTTTCAGTCCATACCACCAATACTTTTGCTTCAAATCTTGATACATCTTAGTGCTACCAGGGTGGATAGAATAATCAGAATCATGGGCTTCTTTCAATATAGTCTCACGGAGGCTATCGATCTCTGGAACACATATCCGATCTTTGAACCATATAGTACCTTGCTCATCCTCCGTGAATTCCGGAACTCGACCTTCCGTAATCAGATCCTTAATCTCTTGAATCTTAGCATCACCAACCTGACCTTTACGAATCTCTTGCTCCAAGGTAGGTTCCAACTCGATGGTGACTCCTTCAGTGTGAGTAACAATTCCCAAATTGAGTCTCTCAAAGTCTTTTGCTAATTCATCGGGTAGCTGGACGACAATAGCGGAGTGAACGTGCTCCTTCCGACTCAAGGCATCAGCAACCAAATTTGCCTTGCCCGGGTGATAGTGAATCTCCAAATCATAATCCTTAATGAGCTCCAACCAACGGCGTTGCCTAAGGTTGAGATCCTTCTGAGTGAATATATACTTCAAACTCTTATGATCCGTGTATACTTGGCACTTAGTTCCCATAATGTAGTGTCTCCAAATCTTCAGTGCATGCACAACTGCTGCTAGCTCTAAATCATGAGTGGGGTAGTTCAATTCATGCTTCCGCAACTGACGAGATGCATAGGCAATCACATGACCTTCTTGCATAAGCACACATCCAAGTCCTTGGCCACATGCATCACAATAAATGTCAAATCCCTTCTGCAGATCTGGCATAATCAATATTGGTGGCGACATTAATCTCTCCTTCAATTGATCAAAGCTTTCTTGGCACTTCTCATCCCACTTGAATTCTTTTCTTTTCTCCAGAAGCGATGTCATAGGCTTGGCAATCTTAGAAAACCCTTCGATGAATCTCCGATAATAGCCTGCTAGCCCCAAGAAACTCTGAATCTCAGTAACTGTAGTGGGCACTCTCCACTCCATTATCTCCTTCACTTTAGCAGGATCCACTGCTATTCCTCCATTAGAAATAATATGACCAAGGAATGGCACCTTGTCAATCCAAAACTCGCACTTACTGAACTTAGCGTAGAGTTGATTATCTCATAGCTTCTGTAGCACCAACCTTAGATGTTGTTCATGATCACTTTCACTCCCAGAATAGATAAGAATATCGTCGATGAACACCACGACGAATCTGTCCAAATACTCCATAAACACCTTATTCATCAAATTCATGAAATAAGCTGGTGCATTGGTCAATCCAAATGACATAACAGTGAACTCATATAATCCATATCGAGTCGAGAAAGCCGTCTTGGGAATATCCGATGGTCTAATCCTCATCTGATGGTAACCCGATCGGAGATCAATCTTCGAGAATACTCTAGCACCTCTCATCTGATCAAATAGATCCTCAATACGGGGCAACGGATACTTGTTCTTCACAGTAACATCATTAAGGGATCGATAATCCACACACATCTTCTGCGATCCATCTTTCTTCTGTACAAACAGAACCGACGCTTCCCAAGGTGAGGAACTCGGACGAATGTATCCAACCTCTTGTAACACAGTTGACTGCTTCTTTAGTTCCTTTAACTCTTCCACAGACATCTTGTATGGCCGTTTGAAAGTAAGGGTAGTCCCAGGTAAGAGATCAATGACCAACTTAACTTCCATATCTGGTGGCATCCTTAATAACTCCTCTGGAAAGACATCCGGAAAAATCCCTAACTGCACGGATGTTGTCACCCACCAACTTCTCATCTACTAAGAATGACGCTAGTCTGATGGTGGTAGTTACTGCAACTTCAACTTCAAATCTTTGTCCTTTGGAATTGGTGAGTTCTATGGTTCCCTTAGCACGGTGTATATACTGTCCTTGCCTTTCTTAACCATGACGTACCAAGGATCACGTCTACAGTGCTCTCTTCTAACACTATAGAGGTAGCCCATCTGGGTTAGAAATACAGGGTAAGAAAGGAAGAATTGTAGGCAAGACATGTAATTACGAGAAATGTTACCGCGGGGGATTTATTAGTTAAGTAGATTAGTGTGTTATCCACTAAAGCTAATACATTACCTTATGGTGGAACATGCTAAGATGCCCAACTATACTATTTCAATCAATCAAAGAAGCAAATCAAGCATTTAACATCAGAACAATCAAACAACATTTAAATAGAGAAAATAGTTTTAGTTTAGTCTTAGGTCTCCTATCTCTTAAAAATGTCATAGGGGTAGGGATTCCAAGGTGTGAAATCCATGTCTCAAAGTAGAGAAGGTAAGAATGATCAGAGTAGAACAATAGAAGGTGAGACAGGACCAAGATAAGTATAGAAAGAATCAGAGTGAGATAAGTATAGAATGAATCAGAATAAGATAAGTAGGTAAGGGTTTGTCCATTCTATCTAGGTTCCGTCCTACAGTCAACATTTCCTCTGATACCACTTCTGTCACACCCGGCTTTAAGGAACAAAGCCAGGTGCATCTCATACATGCGCCAAGAAGACAACATATATAATAACAGAGTGTATAGAGATAAATGTCATAAAACATCAGAGTATTTATTACATAGCGGAAGACTTAATACAAAATAAAAGAATAAACATAAAACGAACTAAGGATCGTCGGCGCTAATGTCAACTGAGAAACGCCACCTAGATCAGATCATACTCCTCGCCTTGTGGCTCCTCCTGAACCACCTGTTCTTCTCCTGTGGGGGGGGGGTGTGAGACAGCAAGAGTGAGCTCACATACGTTCATCGCTCAACAAGTTGTGGGGAATAATGTGACATGAACTCACCAAAGGTGGGAGTTCATGAAGTGTAAGGCTGATCAATGAAATAAAGGCTGAAGCTGAGCATTGCTTTTAGAAGTTGGTCAAAATTTTATTAGCAGTTACTAAGTGTAAGTAAATACCAATCCATGATAATAATAAATAAAAGTAATAGTAAAATAATCCCAAATGCAATGAAATGACAGATTAAGTTTAAGTTTCATAAATTAATCATGTGAGTGTCCGAGCCGCTCATGACCGTGAGCACGGCTAGTATACCAGTTTTACACTCTGCAGAGGTTGCGCATCTTTACCCACAAGTCGTGTTACCCATTTGCCACGGAGTTGATCAGACTCCATACACCTCTACCTAGGAAGCGAGGCAGGGTACCACTACGAGGCCTTTACAAAGTTCCACTAGCTTCAGACTACCCGCTACAGTTTATAGGAAGTTCCAATGCAGGGTTCCTGACTGACTGCCATCGCAGCAAAATCAACCAGGGACCTCCCTACACTGACCACTCCCCTACTGCCCTTGCCCCTTTCGGGTAAGGCAGCCCTCCACTAGCTTTCCTAGTTAATCAGCCAAGGGCGTCCCATTATACCCTTGTGGTAGCACTGTTTTCCCGGGTGGTTCTCCATGTTCCCATTAACATAATGATCTTATCATGAACATAAAATAATGAACAGATAATAACAAGTGTAAAAATGAGTGATAAATATCTTTATACCCAAATCCACATAAAGCAATAGCATGTACTACCCAAAAATTTAGTAGTTAAACCAGTGGTGAAACAAGGTATAAAGATAGTCAAAATCTAGGGTATCCTATTGGGTCCCATCAAAATTATCCTATGCAGATCATTATGAGTAATAAGAACATGAATGGGTAAAAGAAGTGATCAAGGGCACAACTTGCCTTCAATGAGCTCCTGCTCAGCTACCTCTACTTGTTGAACCTCAGATCCCACAGTGGCTTGCTCGTCTATTCGCATCAATACAATACATACATAGCATAGCATAAATTAACATCACATCAAACATGCAAATAAAATATACAGTAATAAACTAGACATTAAAATAAGATCACAGGAATTGGAATCATTAAATTTGGAGTTATATATTTTAAGTTATAGATTTTCTAAGGTTTATGTGCTTAATACAAGATTAAGTGCTAGATAAATTTTAAATCATCTTTCATGTTAAAACAGAGGCACTAATGGTTAGACAATAATATTATAAAAATTTAGGAACTGGAACGGTCCAATTTGGAGTTCATATGAATTTTCTAGAAATTAAACAAGTTCTATACATTAAAAATCTATTTCTATTTTATTTTTATCTGAATTTTGAGTTGACTGGACTGGGCCTCAATTCCAGGAAACAGCAGGGGCCCGGTGTAAGTGTTTCCAAGACTCAGAAAACAGCCGCCGGGACGGCGGGTTCTATTTTCTTATTTCCCGAGGACTCTTTAGAAAAATGACCATCGCGAAGGGGTATCGAGAGATCTTGGCCGCCCGATCCGCAACGGTCGGCCCAGATTAGAAGTTTTATACGCTGAACCGGTATGCAATCTGAGCCGCAGGATCAGAGGGCAATGGCTTGGATTCAATTATTCTATATCCAATCGTGTTCGCGGGATTGGAATCCGACGGCCCAGGGCACACACAGGGATTGGTACTGTTTTGATCTAATCTGCGCCGTGGACGAGGAAATCGACGGTCGGAAAACCTTTCCCCTCCGCGGACAGAGGAACGCGGCGGCGCGCGCCGTCCGCGGCGGAAGACATCGCCAGAATCCGGTTCATGCCGATACGGCGATCCAAACTCGATGGGGCTTCTGCTACACAATGCTATACGCTAGAGGAACAGGACGGTTGGAATCTTACCCCGCAATTCCTCGTCAACAGTCACGGTGACGGCAACCGGCGGATCACCGACGTCGGTGAAGGATTACTCGGCGACGCAGACACCTTTGCGCCCGCGGTTGCTTTGGTGTGGCCCCACGAGTGCCCAAGAAACACCCAGCCCCGAGAATGGAACCCTGGTGACTAAGAGCGGCGAATCCCAGTGGCCGTCGCCCGCGGCGATGAAGTGGGACCCGGCTCCGCCCACGATGGAGAAGATGGCTCTAGAGAAACCCAGGGGAGGTCAGCGCACGGCAGCTATGTGGACGCCCAGCCTTTATCCCCCGAGACCTCGATGGCGGGGACGGTTGCGCACAATGCGGCGGGGAGATCGCGGCGGCATTCTCGCGAGGTTAGCAACGGACCAAGCTAGGTGAGCGATCCGACGAGGTGGCCCCACATGGCGGTGTAACAGGGAGGGACGCGCGAGGAGAAGTAGTGAAGGGCTGACAGGGTGGCCCAGTTTGCAGTGAAGCGACCCAGGCGCGAGTATCCGGCCGATGCGTGGGCCCAAACTGCAGTGGAACAAGGGAGCTGGGCTGCGCGTGGAGAAGAGAAGTTGGGCCGAAATAGGTAGCTGCGGCCCATTTAGGGTAGAATTCCTCTCTCTTTTTCTTTAATTTTCTTCTTCTCCTATTTTAAATTCCCAATTTGAATCTCAAGTATGGCTTTGAATTTTGTACTCAAATTAAAGATAGATTGTAATCCTACCAATATGGTTGAGTTTATGTACTTATAAATTTTGTTTTATATTTTATATAATTTCTTTTCTTCTCTTTTTTTTGTGTCATTTCCAATTTCCCTAAGTTGTGCCTTTGGGATAAATCTAAATTCTCACATCATTATTATATTTTTATTAGTGTCACTTTTATTATATTTCAATGCACAAACAAAATCCAATATGGTGCAATGATTTAATTGTCCCCTAGTAAGGATTTACTCATTTTTTTAGACATGGTCAGTCACATGTGATGATCAATGGAGATGCACATACATTCAAAGGAGACAATTCCTCCTTTTATTCTCCCTTGCAATATGAGTATTACACCTGTCCGGTGCACCACCGGACAGCTAGGCGACCCCAACAGTCAGAGCTCCAACGGTCGAACCCTAACGGCCGGGTGACGTGGCTGGCGCACTGGACACTGTCCGGTGGCGCACCGGACTGTCCGGTGCGCCCGTCGACAGCAGCCTTCACCAAACGGCTAGTTTGGTGGTTGGGGTTATAAATACCCCCAACCACCCCACATTCAAGTCATCCAAGTTTTTCACCTTTCAACTACTTACAAGAGCTAAGCATTCAATACAAGACACACCAAAGTGATCAAATCCTCTCCCAATTCTACACAAGGCTTTAGTGATTAGTGAGAGTGATTTGTTGTGTTCTTTTGAGCTCTTGCGCTTGGATTGCTTCCTTCTTTCATTCTTTCTTGCGATCATCTCAATTGTAATCAAGGCAAGAGACACCAATTGTATGGTGGTCCTTGCGGGAAGTTTGGTTCCCAATTGATTGAGAAGAGAAGCTCACTCGGTCCGAGGGACCGTTTGAGAGAGGGAAAGGGTTGAAAGAGACCCGGTCTTTGTGACCACCTCAACGGGGAGTAGGTTTGCAAGAACCGAACCTCGGTAAAACAAACGTGTGCCACACTCTTTATTCGCTTGCGATTTGTTTTCACGCCCTCTCTCGGACTCGTTTATATTTCTAACGCTAACCCGGCTTGTAGTTGTGATTAAGTTTGTAAATTTCAGATTCTCCCTATTCACCCCCCTCTAGGCGACTTTCACTTTGGAAGGTGCCAACTCCATCGACCAACTCCGCCGACCAACTCTGCGAGGCGGACCGGCTGACCAACTCTCCGATGACCAACTCCGCCGACCAGCTACCAATACATTGTTGAGCAACCCGAGTGATCTACTTCGTCTACTTCAATCAAGATCTCTTCCTTGAATTGATCTCTTAATTTCTAGGCGACTCTACGTCATCTGGAGACGTCCTGGGTGACCTGCTGACCCGGAGCACCCTAAGGTCTCTCCACCAGAGGACGAAATCTAGGTCATACGAGGAGAAGAAGGCGACCCTACGCCATCGCGGACCGTCCGACCCAGAGCTCGGATCGTCTGGACTGCGCGCAGTGAAGGCGCCGCTTCTGCCGCCAGGTTGCAGACCATCCGACCCAGTGTCGCGGACCGTCCGCGCCCCCGTAGCAAGCACTGCCAGGCGACCCGGCGACCCGTCGCGGACCGCCACCACTGTTCACCTCGCGTAGCCGAACCCAAGGTATTGCTCATCACAAGAAGGCCCTAGGGTTCGTTGCTGTTTGGTCCCAAATAGGTGGTGACCATCATAGAGGTTTTGCCCCACATTTAGGATAACCACTTTATTTGACCTTACATCATCTAAAGGTGCCAAGTACCGCCAGACGGTTCATTATAGTGTTTGGTGACAAAAAAGGCACCAACATTTGGTTTTCCAGCTTCACCATAAAACAACTCCAGCAAATTGTTAATGTGGATTCTAGGAGCGTTTGACTTGCATACAGGCTCTAGCTTCTATAGTACAATTGATTTGTGTGAGTTTTCTTGATTACCCTTGATGATTAGTGGGTTGTCGCGAGAGAGAAAAGTTGTATGTTGCGTAACCAGTGACATGGTGGGCAATTTTCGTACAACTTCATGAGGAGATATAAAAACAATGTTTATGAAGCACCCTCTAAGAGCTTCATGAATTTCATAAAACTGGTCTCTAGTTTTGATTATTTTAAGATAGAGCTCGTGGATCTAGACTTGTTTGGGTGGAAAAAGTTAGAACAAAGTTATAAAATTATTGAAGTAAAGCTCTCCCAAACAGAACCGTACTTAGATAGTAGAGAAGGGATACACTTATTGTGTGTGGCCAAGCTTATCCGCGCAGGTTTAAAAGTGACAGGAAATCAGGTCCCCAAAGAGGATCCGGTGATCCGGCCGGGATTGGAAGCATCTCCGGCAAGAGACAAGATGCACGTGAACCTAAATGGTAGCCGTTTGCATGTGCATGCGATCTGCACGATCTGTAACAACCGTTAGCAAGTCTCACGCCCCTGTAATTTCTTGTCTCATTACTACATATAGGCTGTAACAGTGGAAGGGAATACAATACGCTATTCTTGCTAATCTTCAAGCAGGAGAGAAAAAAGCATAAGCTGAGCATCCATCAATGGCGGATGCTGGCAACGAGGCCGAGGGTCTGACGCTGTTGGGCCTGCACGTGAGCCCCTTCGCGTTGCGCGTGCGCATGGCGCTGAGCCTCAAGGGCCTGAGCTACGAGTACATCGAGCAGGACCTGTTCCACAAGGGCGAGCTCCTCCTCAGCTCAAACCCCGTGCACAAGAAGGTGCCCGTGCTCATCCACCACGGCAAGCCCATCTGCGAGTCCCTCGCCGTCGTGGAGTACGTCGATGAGGTCTGGCCCGGCGCCGCCGCCACCATCCTCCCCGCCGACCCCCACGGTCGCGCCACCGCTCGCTTCTGGGCCGCCTACATCGACGGCAAGCTGTTTCCGGCGTGGACAGGGATCATGAAGGCGGCGACGGAGGAAGCGAGGGCGGATAAGCTGAGGGAGACGCACGCCGCGGTCCTCAACCTGGAGAAGGCCTTCGCCGAGATCAGCTCTAGCTCCAGCAACGACGGCGCGGCCTTCTTCGGCGGCGACTCCGTCGGGTACCTGGACCTCGCGCTCGGGTGCTCCCTGCCGTGGTTCGGGGCGCTGCGCGCCATGCTCGGCGTCGAGATCATCGACGCCGCCCAGGCTCCGCTCCTGGTGGCGTGGGCCGAGCGATTTGGGGAGACCCCGGTGGCCAAGGAGGTGCTGCCGCAGCCGGACGAGGCTGTGGCCTACGCCAAGAAGATTCAGGCCTACTGGGCTTCTGCTAAGAACTGATGAGCACCGAATCCTGTCATGATGAAATTGAAGCAGCAATACTTGTATAACACTCCAATCATGGTGAATAAAGGCCTCTAAACTGTTGGTTAATACTTACTTCCCTTTGGACGATGTGAAAGAAGAACGGGGAAATGAGGAAATAGGGTAGAATTAGTGTAGGATGTATCTAGAGATGGCCAAACGGGCCGCCCGGCCCGGCCCGGGCCCGGTGAAGCCCGGCCAAAAACCGGGCCGGGCCTGCTGAGCCAGCGGGCTTAATTTTCTGTCCAAGCCCGGCCCGCAGCGGGCCGAAACGGGCCGGGCCGGCCCGTTTAGCACGAAAAAAACGGGTCGAAAAGCGGGCTAAACGGGCCGGTAAGTACATTTTAGTGTAAAAAAACGGCCTTAACGGGCTTAAAGGTAAACGGGCCGTGCCGGGCTAGCCCGCCGTGCCTAGTTTCCTGTCCAAGCCCGCCCGCTTATTCTACCGTGCCGGGCTCGGACCGGGCCCAAAAGGCGGGCTTCGTGCCGGGCTCACGGGCCTCGTGCTTTTTGGCCATCTATAGATGTATCTACAAGATAAGAGCGTATAGAAGTCTCAACGACTCCGCTCGCTCTCGAGATCCACACCACAATGTCCAACTCCAGCAATATCAGTCGCAGATGGTAGGCCATGCACAGATAAGAATTAAAATAGATAAGGACATGTATAGTGGAGAGACAGCAAAACAGTTCTCTAAGCATAAGAGATAACTAAGAGACTTTATTATACAAAATGTAGTCTATTATAGCATCGAATCGATAGAACAGACGATGAATTCGTACAGTGGGAGGTGAGACGTCTGTTACTACTTGGGTTACGAGCCAGAGGTGTCTCTTTATGGAGAGACGACTCCACGATTTTTTTTTGTAAATAGCCCCTTTAAACATCTCAAGAGCCTTTACATTAATCACCACTGTACATGCCCTCAGCCACATATGATGAAGTGGACTCTCAAATTTCATGGTGATCTTGTCATCAATTGCTTCACGGTGCATTATCCCTTAAATCGTAGTACTTGATGTCCAAATCAAGAAATTGAAAGATAAGCGATGGGATCTCACCGTCTGTTTCGACGATTGGGTTGGAGACCTTGATCTTCTCAAACGCTATGGCAGAGTCGTAGCTTCGCCTCGGGGATCGGAAAGGGGTCGATACGGACTGAGGCGACACCTGTGGAAGGAGGAAGAGAGACGGCACGACAGACAGGGGAAGAGAAAAGAGAGTATGCGAGCAGGTTTATTTCTTATGAAGAAGTGGCGGGAGCCGGAAGCATATGGGGTCGCCGCGATGAGGGCGGAGATGTTGGACGGGAACATCGAGAGGTTGCCGTCACCAGAGGAGGGCTAGGTCTCGGTAGGTGGGGTTGGCGGCGGCGAGTTTGTTGTTGGGAAGAAGAGGTATGGATCCCGGTGGAGGGGGTTGCGAAAGAGGACGGGTGTGCCTAAGCGTCGGTGAAGTGACGACCGGCGGCGTTGGCTTAGGAGTGGGCGGCAACGCCTACGCCAGCGACACGACGACATGAGTGGTTGTAGGGTGGCGCGGAGGAGGGGGCAGGCTAGGTGGCAGTTGTGACGTCTGTGGGGTGCGAGGAGACGCAGGTGCGAGGAGAAACTCGCGGGGCAGCCCGAGAAGGAAGATGGCGGGATGGGGGCGACGCCAGCGGCGGCTGCCGGTGAGGACGAGGGAGCGGGGAAGGATTCAAAGAAGCATGGATGTGAACAACGGACACAATGCACGACTCAAACAGAGCGAATTAAAATCTCGGGTCCGAGGATGCGGCCACGCGTCGGTATCAGGATGGCTGGAGAACCCGCTGAATGCGGACAGAGCTCCAAACGGGGTGAGGTTTTAATATCTCTGATAACTTCTTTCTTTTTAATAAAATGACACGTAGCTCTCCTGCGAATTTCAAAAAAAATAATCTGTTTTTTTTCTTAATCCAGATTCGGTTTGCTTTTGTAGGCACTTGTGATCACACAGGCCTCATTCTCATCGAGTGTCGACGCTTCCTGTCTTTGAGAACAAGTTCCTGCATACACTTTAGGCAAATCCCTGAACCCCTGGTGAAATCTATCTAAAACTAGCCAGAAGTCTGTGCTTTACTATGGTTGTTATATACTCAAATATAACTATTATTTATTTCTAAACACTAAAAAATGTGTGATTTGGTGGTGAAGGGGTATGGATTCGAATGCTCGCTCTGCATTATTTTTTGTGCGATGTGGCGGGTGGACCCAGAGCGTCAGCGCGAATGGTGAAACAGTAGTATCATCAGATGCCCACATTAGTTTCTTAATAGATCATTATAGATATAGATGACTCGAACAAAGAACACTCACGCCAACAAGGAATTCTCCTTGGTCATTGTTTCAAGTTTTCTGATAAGGTTTAGTCGTTCGTTTTTTGTTATCTTTTGATCGAATGAGATGCTAGTAAACCACTGAACCTTTAGAGTCTCTGACCCAAAGGATCAAGCATTCAAGGCTATGCAAGGTGCCAGCCTTGCGACCATGAAATTTGCTTTGTTCAGCCATACAATCATCACAAGTCAGAACTTAGAGGGCACATAGAATTTGCTGACAACAAACGGCATGCGAACTCAATATAAAAGAAGCGAGTATAGTTATTCTCGTCCAACCAAACCACACATAACAGGTTTTTCCAACAAGATAAATTCATGACTCAGGTACCAGTAATTCAAACAAACATACTGATATAATTCAACAGAAATATGCGATTCTAGCAGGTAGCGGCAAAACTAATTGGGCCTTGGTGTCGCCCACTCGACTCGGAGGATAAGGTTGTCATAACCATACCCGTTGAGCTTGTTGATGGCCTTCTCGGCGTCCTCTCTGTGAACAAAGTTGACAAACCCAAACCCCCTGCTCGACCCAGTCTTCTGATCCACCGCGACGTAGACACGGCTGACAGGGCCAAAGGCACGGAAGAGCTCAAGGAGGTCAGGCTCGCGGGTGTCCTCCGAGAGGTTGGTCACACGGACGGAATTCTCGTCGTTCCTGCGGCGCATCGAGTCTCCAGTCCTATCAGCACCTCCTCTCATGGTTGGAGGAACATATGCTCCCTTAGCAGGACCACCTGGTGCAGGAGGGCCATCTGACGTTGGAGGCCTGTCCGTGAAAGTTTCAGTCGGTGGTGCCAGGTCCTTGTACGGACACTTTGAGGTCCAGTGATCGCCCTTCTTCCCACAGGTTCTGCAAACCATGAGAACAGCACCTCCCTTGCTCGCCATAGCCAGCGGATCACCAGATGCAGCTGACTCCTCAGCTTTGCTCCCTACAATTAACTCGAGCGTCAGCAAACAAGAACTAAAAGTTCAAAACAGACTGGTTTTAAGGCCTCATAACATCTGACACAAAAAAAGATGGATTCATCATCATACTGTCAGCTCATGTAAGTTGTAACACAAGAATCCTTCGACATATACTGAATTAGTGCTCCAGTAGCATCATACATCTGAATCACAATCATTGAACTATGAAATGGAATCTGAGCCTTTGAGCACGATTTCATAAGATGGGTATTGAGTACGTACCAAAAAAGCATGTAAGCCAATATAAGGATGAAGAGTAGGTGAGAATGAAAATGCTAATTTTAATCAGTGTTCCATGAAACAATTATTGCATCTCATTCAATAGGAATCATGTTCCAATTTACAGCTCCTACTACCAGGGGCGGACGGACAGGGGGGAGGCAAAGTGGGCTATGCCCCCCCCCCTCAATTTTTAAAACCCTTATACTAATGTTAAGTATGGAAAAAAAATAGAAAATTGGATGCACCAAAACAGTCTCGTACGTCTGGGTTTCCTCCACGGATCGGCTCAATCCTCCCACCTTTTGTCCTCAGTCTCGGCCTAGTCCTAACATCTATCTATCCGGCTCCATTCTTTCCAACATCACCCGAGCTAATCCGCCCAGTCTAGTCCTCACATCTATCTATCCGGCTCCATTCTTTCTGACATCGCCCGAGCCAATCCGCCATAACATCCCGTTCCCGATGCCGCCATAAATAGTTGATGATTATTGCTCCTCTTTATTTAGATAAATGAGGAGATTTTTTAACCGGTTTTAAGGGGTTCCACGACCGGTGGTTAGGACAATACCAATGTGAACGACTCGTCTATTGCACAAATAAGAATTTCAGAACAACCAAGTGTTGGAAGGGCATTTAATCTAGATGAAATAGTTCCGTATTTGGCAATTTAGTGACTAAATTGAAATAAATGGAGGGACTAAAAATTAGTCCCTACAAAGCAAACACCCCCTAAAAACACAAATTAATGATGAGATCATTATTCGACGATTGATGATGAGATCAATATTTGACGATTTTAACGTCTCAAAACTAGAAGGATACAATTGCCTCGGTCAGCAAGAACTAAGCGATATGTTTGCTTTTTTTGTTTACATAGTTTCTTTCTTTGTACATTCGTGTATTGATATGAAACTTGAATTCTATGCAACAGTAGTTTCCTATGGTCTTGTTTGATTTTGTGTGTGATTTTTTGGCCCCCCATGAGTTCTCATCCTGCGTGCCACTGCCTACTCCCCTCTCCCATGTACCTAGACTAGGACAGGATTAACAGAGCGATCGAAACATCCCAAAATTAATTTCACAAAATATCTACCTACAACTGTAGAGCTAAGAAATTAATCAAAAGGTTCGACCAGCTAGCAATCGAACGAACATACGACAAATTAATCCAAAGATTCGACCAGCTAGCAATCGAACGAACAGACGACGAGGATATTGGAGATGGAGGTATGTAGACCTGGGGCGCGGGGGCGCTCGAGGAGGATCTCCTCGGTGGAGACCATGGTGAGCCTGGAGCCGGCGTCCTCCTTGAGGGCGTCCCCAAACTTAGGCCACTGGCGGCGCTCGATGGCGCTGCGGGAGAGGCGCGCCCGAGCGAGTTTGCGGACGCGGGTGGTGGTCGTGACCCGGACCTTGTTGCCGTCGTCGTCGAAGCGGTACTCGATGACCTTCTTGAGGCCGTTCTCGTCGGGTCCGACGACGACGCGGGGCGGGAGGAGGAAATCGAGGTCCCCGCCATCGTCCTCCTCCAGCTCCCCCCACCGGATCTTCTGCTGCGCCGCCATGGTGCGTGTGCTAGGGTTTGGGATTTGGGTGCCGCCCGGTGCGTTGAGCGGAGTGGTGCCTGCCTGGGTCGGTCGCGTCTTCGGCTTGTAAAACGGGTGGCCCGAAAGGCCTTATGTAGGGGGTGGAAACTAGCGTTAACAAAACCGTATTTTATTTAGTTCCTTACTAGAGATGACATCCTCGATTCCCTTCCAGGAATTCCTTCGTTGGAATAGGAATATGAAAAATATAAATAGGAAAAATTCATTCCTCGACGGTTAAACAGGGATGAGAACGGGAAGCATTCACCATATCCGTTTTTCCTGAGAACCCGTTAAAGTTTTGGGTTTTTTTAAGCTGGTGCACTTTAAAAAAACCCAATTTTCATGTGACGATGTTTTTATATTAGTTAATAATAAAATAAATAATTATATTGTTAAGAAACCACTAATTATACCTAGACAGAGAAACACGCGAGATCCGCCATCCTCCCTACATTTTCTGGTGCTTCGACGTGCCACCATCGTCTCTCAGTGTACATCTTCTCTCAGTCACACGTGATGTGGCTATTCGGTCTAGTCTCTATTTTTTCCTTTCATCATTTGGGTGAACTTAAGGTCTATGCTTGGTTTGGACTGCAATCTGCTTATTGTAAGTACACTTAAAATATCTACTTTATAAAAAGATAGAAATAGCCCTTGCTGGGTAAAACACACTGAAGATAATATTTTTCATTTTTATAATCTTTTTCTTTAATATATGCATGGTGTTATATTTGTTGGATTTAGTTGTCTGCATGAGAGTTATTCACTATGCAGAGTGAGAAGCATATATTCCTTACTAGTATATTATCATATATGTTATTGATATTTCTTACTAGTTGATAGTTGTTGTTTAAATATAGATGGCAACATATATTTGTTAGTGAGCAGCATATAGTTGTTAATTAGTTGGTATTTTAAAAATAGTTGATAGTTGCTATTTAAATGTAGTTTATCCTTGTAGTATAACATGTTAGTATTAGTTTCACACTTATTTATACTGTTGTAGGTGAAAATGTCGGATCTAGTGTGAGAGCATGGAGAGAAGAGTGGTTCTAGTTTCAGGTCTAAGTATTGCCATGAAGGAAAGAGTGGTGGCGGTTCTACTCGTTTCAAGGAGCATTTAGCACATCAAGGGAAGGGTGTCAAGAATTATCCATTTGTTACTCCTGAAATAAAGAAATTATTTGCTGGTGAGCTAGATAAGACAAAGGAAAATAAGAGATAGAGGATTTAGCAGAGGCAACAAACAGATGAAGCAGCAAGAACTCATTATGGTGACGAAGAATGTGATGATTATGATGCTGAACTTTAGGTTGCACTACATCAGTCTCGAGAGGAGCATGAATTCAGACAAAGAGCTTGTGCACGATAATGATAGGGGTGGTGGATCTAGGTCGAGTCACCGAGACAACGTTAATAGAGGATAGACGAAGAGACTACAATCTTGGTGTAAGCTCTGGACCACGTCAACAGAGGATAGACACTGGTCCATAGAGGAGTAAGGGTAGGAGCTCAAGAGAGATTCTTGGTAGGGCTTGGTGAAAGTGCATCCATCCTTTTGTGGGTTTTGGTGATTTGGATAACAACACACTTAAAATACTGATCAGTTTGCTAAGTGTTGAACAGGAAAGTTGAAAAGGCAATCATGAATGAAAATAGTCAAGGGACATTGTCGGAGAGGGAATTCTCCGGCCGGGTGGCGGAATGCACCCGCCCTAAATCCTAAGATAAGGAGGGGCCTAAGCGTTTTGCCTGTTAGATGGAATCGGGAAGAACACAAGAACACACAAGGGTTTAGAGTGGTTCGGGCCACCGGAGCGTAACACCCTACTCCACTGTGTGATGTATTGAGCTTGAGAGTTTGTATGAACTTGTGAGCGTGAGAGTCTAAGTGATCTTGAGCCTAAGTTGGGTCTGCCTTGTAACGTCGTATGCCCTCCTTTTTATAGTTCAAGGGGGCATGTACAAGGGTGCTGGGCCCCGACATGTGGGCCCAGGGGCAAAATGGAGGGAATACATATAGAAGTATCCAATGCCAGTGTCGCCCAGAAGATCTTCGAGCGCCATAATGTCCGTAGTGTATGCAGTCTTGATATCATGTGTTGCTTCCTCGGTAACATGCGAGTGATGATGAACATAGTGTACGCCGCAGCACGGGTGTGCTGCCTACCAACGGAATGGATAGGCACGCCACCTGCAGGATGGCCTTGTCGCTGCTCGTCAGCGGAGTGGATAGGGCACATTAAATGATGAGGCGGCACATCACCTGCCAGCGGAGTGGCAAGGCTCATTAAATGCTGAGGCAGCACATCACCTGCCAGTTGAATAGACAGGCGGCGCGCCTTATCCGCAATAAATGCAGCACCGCGCGGCCCAAAGACCTTACGTCATGCTCCGCCTGCTGGCTCACGTGACGGGCAGTAGGCCACGTGGCAGCATCGGGTCTCCGCCTGGGTGGGGAGGAGAAGCGTACATGGTATGGCCCGGACACGTGTCGGCTCCGGACCCCTGCCTGGCCTTGATTAAGGCCTGGGTATTCTTTGCCCCAGAATCCCGAGACCCTGCTGAGAGTGGCCCGGACCCCACACAGAGAGGTCCGGAACCCGTCCCGGGGGTCCGGTCTGCACCCGCTGAGGCCTTGGACACTGCCTAGAGGTCCGGTCCGTATATGCAGGGGTCCGGCACTTTCCCTCGGGGGTCCGGACCCACCGTTGATACCTTGGCGTGTATCATCTTCTCTGGCTACGTGGCGGCCCCGGAGCCGTCCACGTGGTGGGGTCGGGTGTTGATCGCCACGCGGCTAGAGATAGCTGCGCGGGCACCATGCCTTCTTACTGTAGTAAGGGGTACCCCTATTTCAGGGTACCGACAGTGGCCCTCGGGCCCACCTCAGGGGAGGATACGAGCCTGCAGGTGGGGCCAAAGCCTGATTGGCGATCGGCGCGCTGCTTCCGTGCGCTTGCTGACGTAATCACTGCCAGACCGTCTTCGGTCACACCAACTGTCACGTTTGTCCCCGCGGCTGACTGACCCACGGCCCCCACGCATGATGGTTTCACCGGGCCACGCGCGAGACGCCTCGATACCGCTGCATTGGTTTGAAAAATTATTATCTTATCTGTCTTCTGCGACGGCCCTGAGGTGGTGCAGTACCGTCGCGAAGGGATGTTTGACTTCTCTGCACCCAGGAACCGGCGCCCAGGGAGTATGACTCGTGGGCCCGGGCCCTCGTGCCAGAGACTAGGCCGTTTGTTTCTTGCGGAAGAGATGAAGAGGCATACCACCGCGGGCGGCGGTTCGCTTTTCGGGCGCGCGGCGGTTCGCCTTCTCCGCACCCAGGAACCGAGCCCCAAGGAGTATGACTCGTGGGCCTGGGCCCCCGTGTCAGCGACTGGGCCGCTGCTTTTGGCAGAGATGAAGGAGCGCACTACCGCGGGTGGCGGTTCGCCTTCTTAGCACTCAGAGGCCCGCACACCATCTGTATGACTTGTTGGCCCGGGCCCCCGTGTCATAGGCTGGGCTGCTTCGGTGTGCGCCGGGCGAGATTTCCTGTGGCGTCTCGGGGCGCGAGCGAGAGAGTCTTCCTTAAAAAGGGATTCACTCCACGTGCAGCAGCTATGCTTTCGCATTCTCTCCACTTGATGTGCCCTTTCGCCTTCGAGCTCTCCGGCCCACTTTGCCTTTGCGCTCTTCTGCTTTCCGCCGCCGGAGTCGTCATGGCCTTGCTAGTCCATCTCGAGTGCTTCCACCCTGAGGTGGCACGCAACTAGGTGCGCAACCTGCTCGGATGGAGCGCGCCGGTGTTCGCCGGAAGGATCCGCGCCGGCGCCACTCCCCCTGGCGATCTCGCCGTCGGGGAGTTCGTGTTCTTCGTTTCCTGCCTCTCCTGTGGGTTGGTGCTGTCGATCTCGCCTTTCTTCCTGTGGCTGTTGGAGAAGCTCGGCCTCCAACATCAGCGCCTCACGGCCCACCCCATCCTCCAGACGGCCATTTTGCCCATCTGTGCGAGATGTCCGTGGGGGTGGCGCTTCTTTCGCCAGCATTCGAACGAAAGGGTGCTGCGCAGCGACCTTCCGGAGGTGGAAAGCAAGCTTAGCTGCAGCTCCATCTTTCGCTTCTTCCGGAGTTGAGCTACGCCTTCCGCAGTAGTCCCGTCAGTTCCTCCCTGAACTCCACCAGCACCTGGTGGTATGCCTCCATGAACTGGTCGAGCTCTAGCTCCATCTCAGCGGCCAGGCCACCAAGTGCCATGTGCGTCAAAGCGAAGGAGCCCTCCTCGTTGGAGGCGACGTCGAGGCCATTAAAGCCAAAGAGATGGGGGCGCGGCAGGTCTGCGCCTGGCATCTGCAACTGAAGACGCCGCCCGGGAGGTCGTACAAGATGTCGTAGAGACGACGCCCACACGCTTCCAGCGTGACCCTGCTGATGTCGAGCAGCTCATACATGTAGAAGTGAGGCTAGGGCTCCGCTTGAAGGCGGATGTAATAACTGTTGTTTTTGTAAGATACTTTTGAGAACTATCAATTTAACAGCTCTTATCTTGTATGGTATTTGTTGTTGTTGTGTGCGGCGTTACTAACTCCTCTCCTGGTACCTGGCCCCCCTAGGATGTAGGCTCGACGTGTCGAGACTGGATACCAGCATGTTTAAGAAAGAGCTGGTGACCCAGCCTCCAGGAGGTAGCCTCGACTGGGACCTGGACCTATGCACAGCTTCGGCTAGGGAGCGTTAGTAGTACACCCATAGGATCCATCGTTTGGTATCAACCATCCTTTGATTCATGCAACAGGACCTACAAGATTTAGCCTAGGAAGCCAAGCCGTGTGTCCAGACCCCTTGAGCCACAGCTCCAGATACTAGGACACCCATCACAGAGTGGTGGAGCGTGCAGGCTTAGGGTACGGAACCAGGCTAAGCGGCTACACGGCTCCGGACCACCCCAGGAGACGTGCATCCATTCTCTAGAACTGGACCCCAGGTTCCCGGACCCACAGGGCTATAGTTCCAAATACTAGGGTACCTGTCACAAAGTGGTGGAGCGTGCAGGCTTAGGGTACGGAACCAAGCTAAGCGGCTACACAGCTCCGGACCACTCTAGGGAACGAGTACCCATTCTTTAGAACTGGCCTCCAAGCTGCCGGACCCCCTGCTTTCGTAGAAGGGGCCTAAACTGCAAGCCTGGCTACTCAATTCGGATGTCATCATACCAGCAAGGATAGGAAACCGTATGGGTGGGTTAGATAAAAAATAATATCCGAAGACTGTAGCAGAATAAAACTATCACAGAAGCAGATCTGAGGGGGTAAATCCTTTCTTTATAACTCGACATGCATGAGTGTAGACCAACAGGCCGGGCTTATGAGGGCGGACCTCTCCGGCTAGCGTACACGTATGCACAACCTAGCTACAAGAAGAAACCATAACCCCTCGGATTCACTCCTGTGGGTAGTACTTACAGAAATGCTCTATGTTCCAGGGATTGGGAAGAGGCACTCCTTCAGTTGTGGTGAGGCGAACACCTCTAGGTCGGCATGCTTCTGTCACCTTGAAGGGTCCTTGCCAACTGGAGGAGAGTTTGCGGAGCCCTTCTCGGTTCAGTACTTGCCGTAGGACTAGGTCCCTGACCCCGAGCTCCCTACTATGCACTAATAGTTGGTGGTGGCGCCTAAGCGCCTGGTTGTATCGTGCATTTCGGATCGTTGCCTGCCACCTGCGCTCGTCGATGAGGTCCACGTCCTCACGTCGCAGCTGTTCCTGCATAGACTCATCAAAATACTGGACCCGTGGGGAGCCCATAAGGGTTTCCGGGGGAAGGCAGGCTTCGACCCCGTAGACCAAGAGGGACGGAGTCTCCCCGGTGGCCCGGTTAGTTGTCGTCGCCGGAGTCGGAGTTTTCGGTGAAGACATCCTTTAGGACCCCCTCGGGTTACTAATACCCGAGGTCCCGATCTCCCGCAGCCACCTCGCCGTTGTCTACCCTTTCCTTGCTAGGCCCGCGACGAGGTGGGGAGCCACCCCTGGGGGTCTGCTCGCGCCGCTCGTCGACGCGCTTCACGAGTTCGATGATCTCGTGACACTGCGCGACACTATGGCGACTGTTGGGGTGTACAGGGCATGAGTCGTTGTTACCCCTCTGTGGCCTTGGGCGCTAGCTGCGCTCGTTCCGACCCCCAGTCGCAGCCACGACAACCAGAGCAGCAGATGATGACTTCTCGTGGCCGCAGTTCTTTTTCTTCTTCTTTTTGCCGTCCTGAGTGACGACACCCGAGCCACCCGTCTGGGCAACCCCGGTCTGCGGTGCCGAGTGTCATGCGCGGCCCTCGACAGCCCTGGCGCACTTGTCGGCCACAGCGAAGAGCGTGGTGACAGTTTCCACGTCATGCGTGGCCAACTTCTTCAGCATCTTTTCATCACGCACTCCCTAGCGGAAAGTGGTGATGATGGAAGCATCGGAGATACGGGGTATAGTCCCTCGTACCTTGGTGAAGCGGGAGATGAAGGTCCGGAGAGTTTCCCCGGGCTCCTGCCTCACTGCGTGGAGGTGAGCCTCCACGCCATGCTGTTGGTAAGCGCTGACGAAGTTCGCTGTGAACCGCGCACAAAGCTAATCCCAGGAGTAGATCGATCCTGGGGTGAGGTTCATGAGCCAAGTCCGGGCTAGCCCAGACAAGGCTACATGGAGTATGTTGCCATCATGGTGGTGTCTCCACCTGCTGCCGTGATGGCGGTGACGTAAACCTGCAAAAATTCTGACGGATTTGACGTACCGTCGTACTTCTCCGGCAGGTGCGGTCAGAACTTGGATGGCCAAGTCACCGCGCGGAGATGATCCGCCAGCGCGGTGCAGCCTACGCTGGCCAAGGGGACACCCGCCTAGATCCGGGCGCCCGTTGGAGTCTGCGGCGCAACCGCAGCGAAGTCGTAGTCGAGGTTGCGACCCTCGACGTTCTGTTGGCGCTCACGCGCCCTCTCTAGAGAGATGCAGGCATCCTCGCCCGCACGCCTGCGGTGGAGTTCTGTCCGCAGGTCATTAGACCTCTCTAGAGAGACTGGAGCATCTTCTCCCGCACGCTGGCGGTTGAGCTCCACCTGCAGGTCCTCGGTCGGTGCGGCCCTCACCGAGGGGGAGCGCACTAACGCGACGCCTCATGTTGGCGCCGGGATGACCGAGGCCTGTACCTGGCTGAGCTAGAGTGCGCCATGCCGAGTAGGCGGTCGACGTCGTCACACCACTACTTCATGGCTCCCGGCGAGGCCGTGGAACTAGAAGGATGGTGCAGCAACTCTTTGGCCGCGTATAGCGCCCCAGGCGCTGCCCTAGACGTTCTGGACGTTTGCGCAGGGGTGTGCTGCCGCGCAGAGTGCACAACAGTAGCACCAGGCACCGGGAGGTTGGTGGCCCGTGGTGTGGAAGACGCGGCCGCTTCTTCCACCATGAAGTCCTCGGGCATGAAATCTTGGTGCTCGACGATGTGGACCATGATGTCGAGCAGGAAAACAAGCAAAAACCTAATGCCAAGCCCCCTACCTGGCGCGCCAAATGTCGGAGAGGGAATTCTCCGGCTGGGTGGCGGAATGCACCCGCCCTAAATCCTAAGGTAAGGAGGGGCCTAAGCGTTTTGCCTGTTAGATGGAATCGGGAAGAACACAAGAACACACAAGGGTTTAGAGTGGTTCAGGTCGCCGGAGCATAACACCCTACTCCACTGTGTGATGTATTGAGCTTGAGAGCTTGTATGAACTTGTGAGCGTGAGAGTCTAAGTGAGCTTGAGCCTAAGTTGGGTCTGCCTTGTAACGCCGTGTGCCCTCCCTTTTATAGTTCAAGGGGGCACATACAAGGGTGCTGGGCCCGACATGTGGGCCCAGGGGCCAAATGGAGGAATACATATAGAAGTATCCAATGCCAGTGTCGCCTAGAAGATCTCCGAGCGCCATAATGTCTGTAGTGTATACAGTCTTGATATCCTGTGCTGCTTCCTCGGTAACGTGCGAGTGATGATGAGCATAGTGTACGCCGCAGCACGGGCGTGCTGCCTGCCAACGGAATGGACAGGCACGCCGCCTACAGGATGGCCCGGTCGCTGCTCGTCAGCGGAGTGGATAGGGCACATTAAATGCTGAGGCGGCACATCGCCTGCCAGCGGAGTGGCAGGGCTCATTAAATGCCGAGGCGGCACATCACCTGCCAGTGGAATAGACAGGCAGCGTGCCTTATCCGCAATAAATGCAGCACCGCGTGGCTCAGAGGCCTTACGTCATGCTCCACCTGCTGGCTCACGTCACGGGCAGTAGGCCACGTGGCAGCATCGGGTCTCCGCCTGGGCGGGGAGCAGAAGCATACATGGTATGGCCCGGACACGTGTCGGCTCTGGACCCCTGCCTGGCCTTGATTAAGGCCTGGGTATTCTTTGCCCCAGAATCCCGGGACCCTACTGAGAGTGGCCCGGACCCCACACAGAGAGGTCCGGGACCCGTCCCGGGGGTCCGGTCTGCACCCGCCGAGGCCTTGGACACTGCCCGGAGGTCCGGTCCGTATATGCAGGGGTCCGACACTTTCCCTCGGGGGTCCGAACCCACCGTTGGTACCTTGGCGTGTATCATCTTCTCTGGCTACGTGGTGGCCCCGGAGCCGTCCGCATGGTGGGGTCGGGTGTTGTTCGCCACGCGGCTAGAGATAACCGCGCGGGCACCGTGCCTTCTTACTGTAGTAAGGGGTACCCCTATTTCAGGGTACCAACAGACATGGTTTGATATGAAAATGTATCATATACACGGATTGCTCATAATAGAAAAGTATAAAGGATTAACATTAAGCAATGATGAGGATACCCCCATAATAAGATCATTTGTGATATATGGAGTTGGTATATTCCATGGAGATTAAAAGATAAAAGATCATCTAACAAATAATCAGACATCAAAGGAGACAATACAAATGGATATAATATGATCTCTATATTAGTTTGAATATATGGATAAGACCTAAGAAATTACTATGCATAAATATGATCATAATAGATATTGAAGTGATTAAGAGGATTGGTCAAGCTAAAATGAATAAGATATGAGGAATCGTGATTTGGCTTGACCATATTACTATTAGTCCGTATATGTTTTTGTGAGAATCAAACTAGAGTTTGATTGATCTTTGCATTCATATTACTTTCCTATGCTACTTACCATGGCTTCAAGCTTTATCAAATGGACGTGAAGAGTGCCTTCCTCAATGGACCAATCAAGGAAGAGGTCTATGTTGAGCAATCTCCCGGCTTTGAAGATAGTGAGTACCCTAATCATGTTTACAAACTCTCTAAGGCGCTTTATGGGCTCAAGCAAGCCCCAAGAGCATGGTATGAATGCCTAAGAGATTTCCTTATCGCTAATGGCTTCAAAGTTGGTAAAGCCGATCCTACTCTCTTTACTAAAACCATTGCAAATGATTTGTTTGTATGCCAAATTTATGTTGATGATATCATATTTGGGTCTACTAACAAATATACTTATGAAGAGTTTAGTAGGATCATGATTCAAAAATTTGAGATGTCTATGATGGGGGAGTTGAAGTATTTCTTAGGATTTCAAGTAAAGCAACTCCAAGAGGGTACCTTCATCAGCCAAACTAAGTACATTCAAGATATACTCACCAAGTTTGGAATGAAGGATGCCAAGCCCATCAAGACACCCATGGGAACCAATGGGCATCTCGACCTCGACACGGGAGGTAAATTCGTAGATCAAAAGGTATACGGTCGATGATAGGATCTTTACTCTATTTATGTGCATCTCGATCGGATATTATGCTTTCTGTATGCATGTGTGCAAGATTCCAAGTCGATCCTAAGGAAGTTCACCTTAGGGTCGTGAAAAGAATCTTGAGATATTTAGTTCATACACCTAAGTTTGGTCTTTGGTACCCCAAGGGATCCACCTTTGATTTAATAGGTTATTCAGATGTTGATTGGGCAGGGTGTAAAATTGATAGGAAGAGCACATCAGGGACTTGTCAGTTCTTGAGAAGATCCCTAGTGTCTTGGGCTTCAAAGAAACAAAATTCAGTAGCTCTTTCTACCGCCGAAGCAGAGTACATTGCCGCAGGCCATTGTTGCACGCAATTGCTTTGGATGAGGCAAACCCTTAGGGACTATGACTACAAATTAACCAAAGCCCCTCTCCTATGTGATAATGAGAGTGCAATCCGCATGGCAGATAATCCCGTTGAGCACAGTCGCACTAAGCACATAGCCATTAGGTATCACTTTTTGAGGGATCACCAACAAAGGGGGGATATCGAGATTGCCTATGTTAGCACCAAAGAACAATTAGCCGATATCTTTACCAAACCACTAGATGAGAAAACTTTTACCAAACTTAGGAATGAGCTAAACATTCTTGATTCTCGAAATTTTGATTGATACTTTGCACATTTAGCTCATTTATGTACCTTTGATCATATCTCTTTCGTGTGCTATGACTAATGTGGGTTTTCAAGTGTATTTCATGCTAAGTCATAGATTGAAAGGGAAATGGAGTCTTCGGCGAAGACAAGGCTTCCACTCCACTCTACCGGTATCATTTACCCTTCGCCGTCACTCCACATCACTCTCCAACTTTGGTATAATCTTACTCATATTCATTTGTATCATTGGGGAGAGAGGGCTCTAAAGACTCCATTTTTGGCGATTAATGCCAAAGGGGGAGAGAGTATTAGCCCAAAGCAAAAGGACCGCACCACCACGCCAATTTCAAAAATTTTCGAAACTAGTTTAAATTGTTAAATGATTTTCAATTGGTATCTTTGAAATTAGTATTCCTCTAAGAAATTCTATCTCAATTGGTAACTATATTTTAAGGAGGAGCTTTTCAAAAATTTGGTATCTAAAATATTTGATCTTCTTTCAATTGATAAAACCCTCTTGAACACTAAGAGGAGAATTTCATTAAGGGGGAGTTTTGTTTAGTCAAAGGAAAAGCATTTGAAACAGGGGGAGAAAATTTCAAATCTTGAAAATGCTTCTCGAAATCTTATTCATATACCTTTGACTATTTGCAAAAAGACTTTGAAAAGAATTTCCAAAAGAACTTGCAAAAACAAAACAAGTGGTGCAAATATGGTCCAAAATGTTAAAATTATCGTATCAAACTTATCTGCTTAGAAATGCTTTCATTTCAAAATAACTTATGCACCTCTGTCAAAATGCAAACTAGTTACATTTCTACACTTTGTATTTGCTTAGGTTTGTGTTGGCATCAATCACCAAAAAGGGGGAGATTGAAATGGAAATAGTCTCAACATTTCCTATAATAGATTTTGGTGTTTGACGACCATCACAAACCTTGTGGACTAACCAGTTTGTCTAGTTGATCATTTCACAGGTGCATAAGTTCATCTACAACTATTCTAAGTCGACTGTCTGGACAGGAGAAGCTTTTTGGATAGGAGAAGCTTTTTGGAAAAACAGACTAAGCGCGGATCGTCCGGGCCTTTGCGGCGGATCGTCCGCGACACCAGGATGACCCTCGGACAGAACCAATGCAAAAGTCCAAGTCTACACTACGGACCGTCTGGAGGAAAAGCAAGCACCGTCCGAAACCACGCGCGGACCATCCGGCCTCGGGCGCGGACCGTCCGGTCGGTGAAAAATCGAAAAACCCGAAGGTGACGGGTTCGGTAAAATGAATTATAGCGTCCTCGTGGACCGTCCGTGGTGCACGACCGGACCGTCCGCGACTGCCTTTATCTGACATCTGACGACGCATTAAATGCAAAATAGCCGTTGATATAGCCGTTACTGCTGACCGTTGCGTTTTCAGCCGTTGATGTGCAGGGGCGGACCGTCCGGACCAGGGGCACGGATCGTCCGCGGTTGGCAGAATTGGAGCAACGGCTAGGAAGTGGTTGCTGGCTATAAATACAACCCCAACCACCTCCATTCAACTCACCCAAGCATTCCAATCCTATACATTCAATACAAGAGCTAGCAATCCATTCCAAGACACAATCAAAGCTTCCAATCTCTCCAAGTTTCACAATTGAGACAAGTGATCATTAGTGATTAGTGACTTGAGAGAGAGAGTGATTTGTGTGTTATTTGTCGCTCTTGTCGCCTAGCTTTTGCAATCGTGCTTTCTTCTATTCCCATTCTTATTCTCTAAGTGACTTGTAATCAATGCAAGAGACACCAAGTGTGTGGTGGTCCTTGTGAGGTCTAAGTGACCCATTTGATTAAGGAGAAAGTTCACTCGGTCTAGGTAACCGTTTGAGAGAGGAAAAGGGTTGAAAGAGACCCGGTCTTTGTGACCACCTCAACGGGGAGTAGGTTTGCAAGAACCGTACCTCGGTAAAACAAATCACCGTGTCATCCGCTTTATTTGCTTGTGATTTGTTTTCGCCCTCTCTTTCAGACTCACTTTTATTTCTAACGCTAACCCGTCTTGTAGATTGTGCTTAAAGTTTATAAATTTCAGATTTGCCTATTCACCCCCCCTCTAGGCGACTTTCACTAGTTCAGTCGGAATTCAAGCTGATTCAGCCAGAATTTTCCCGATCCACCTAGCTACTCAACTAGGACTTCAGTCGGGTTCCTCTCTGGTATAAACTGGTTCAGCTAGGTTTTTGCATAGACTTCACCCAAATGGCAAGATTAGGTGCCCCACCTATATATACTCACTCCTACATCTCTCCTCCACACAAGATGTCACATCCGGTTTGGAAGGCAAACCGAATGCGAACCATGTACGTGCAAGGATCAGAAATTCATGTACACATTGATTACGTAACTGAACATCATCGCACAATGCTCGAATAATAACATAAAGAAGTATTTCTTTATTACATCATGATGTCAGAGACATCCACATAGTCATTAACTTAAACTGTAATCAAAGTGCTAGAGAGAAACATAGTACTGACGAGGCCTTCACAGGCAATTGGCCAGGGGTTTGCCGCTAATCTAAACTAGAACTTCTCGAAGTCCTTAAACTACTGAAAGTCCTCTGCATGGCCTTCATTTTCTCCTGAGCAGGGGTTGCAATGGGGACAACCTGATGTTTTTGAAAGGGAAATGTGCCCTTGGGACATTTCTAAGTGTTTTGGTGATTAAGTGTCCAACACATCACTTTAAACTAACATGCCTACTGTGAGTATGAGCACAAGTATATTGAAAGGCAAATCGAAAAATACAGGAGTATATTGCAAATCATATTCAAATGAAGGAACAAAGGTATGAACCTAACACTTAGTAAATTGTTTTTGTTGCTAACTATGTTCATCTAAGTGCTAGGAAACTCCTCAAATCGAGCAAAATTGGAGAAAAGGAGCTTGACTAAGTTTGGCTAAAATTGGGCTTGTCTGGGCAGCACACCGGACAGTGCCAAACTACACCGTGGCCAAACTATCCACTCTTAGGAAATTGGCCGGGTGCTCTAGCTATAATTCACGGACTATTCGGTGTGCACCAAACTGTCCGGTGAGCCAGGCGGCCAACGGCTCTCGCATGTGCCAACGGTTGGTGCATAATTAACGGCTACCACGTGTGCCAAGCCAACGGTCACCAGGTCGCACCGGACTGTCAAGTGTGCCGTGGGGCAAACGGTCGGCTTCATCAAGAAAGGAAGAAAATCGCGTGCTATTCATTGTCTGGTGTGCACCGGACTATCCGGTGCACCCGCAGACAGAAGGCAACCAGAGCCTTCCAAATAAAGATTAAATGGCTCCTTTGGCCCTTGGGGCCATAAAGGGACCCGCCTAGATGCATGGAGTTTTTAAACTAAGCATAATAAGAGCACACCAAAGTTCCGATTCAACGCAACCACACTTTCGACTCATTCTAGAAGAGAACTGAGCGTTTTCTTGAGAGAAACTTTGTCGTTTTGATTCTTGCGTTCTCTCCTTTGCTTGTGTACGTGGCGTTGTTGCACTTGTACTTGATGTCGGGAAAATGGGCGGCAAAAGCGCCATTTCCACGTCAATAGAGACAAGTTTTAATTTAGATATACTAGAGTAAATAATACAGGTATTGCAGGCTCATACTTCCATAATTCTTATATTTGCATAAAAATTATGTTAATTACATTTCCGTAGAGAAAACCGCTGATTAAGAGTTTCAACATGAATACTAAAAGAAAAATAAAATTACATCATATGGTTGACTATTACAAACTAAAAAAACAAAAAGTCTTCGCCTCATGTAGTCGTGGATGGTTGCATGCGTAAGTCAAATACGACATGATTTCTGTTGGGGGCCTTCGGCTTACGAAGGTCCTCAAAAACAGGATTTAACAGTATTTCTGGAGTATAATGTGTGAACAGGTATCTTCGGACTAAAGTCGGAATCGCAGCAGATCAGAATAATACGAAGATTGATACATCGCCGAAGGTGTGAGTAGGAAAGCTTCGGCGTAGTGGCAAAAAATGAAACCAACTTAAAGATGAAAAGGCTATTCAGACCTCGATAGATTACTATAGAATTATTATCAAATGTAAAGGGCATAAATGTAATTTTGTATAGGCTGTGTGCTGTGCCTATAAATAGGTGAACAGTACCCTTGTACTATTCACGCTGATCTGACAATCGCTTTTGCGTCACGCTTGTACTTTCATCTCCTTAAAGCTGAAGGTATCTTTGTAATTCGATGTTATTGCTGTTTCTACATAATAATAATATGCGATTGTCTATGTTATTCTTCATATTCCTTATAATTCATCCTCCATTATTGTATTTATGAAGGTATACCTTTCATAACCTTCGTCCGAAAGTCATTATATCCTAAGGGGAATAATGCTTCGAAGGACGAAGGACTTTAACGATTAACATTTTTCTATGTTGCCTTGTTCTTAACTCATAGCATTTGAGAACAAGTCCCCAACATTGGCGCCCACCTCCGGTGAACTCACTTCCACTCTTTGAGTTTTCTGAACACCTTCGGCGATCATAAACCTTCGCTATGGCGCCGAAGAAAGCTTCAGCAACTGGCACTGCAGCTCTCCAACCGCTGGACCACAACCAGGAGACTGTCTCTCTTCGGGAGGCCCGGAGCCAGAAAAGGAAGGCTGTTAGCCCAACACCACCAGAGGATGAGATAGACCAAGAAATCAGAGACATGGAGATGCTTCACCAACAGGTGCAGAGGAAGAAGGAAAAGATGGCCAGGCTAGCTGAACTACAAAGGCAGATAGACGAGGCCTCTGAGGAAGTTCGTCATCTTACTCAGGATGAGCAACACCGAAGGCCTCAGCACCAAGACCTTCATCAGGAGGGTTTCCTCAATGAAGATGACTGGTATGACAATTTCCATCATGGGAATTTTGTTTTTGATGATGCTTCTCCTCTATCCGCTGAGCTGCAGGCTACACCTTGGCCTCCGTCCTACAAGCCACCTCAGCTTCCCATATTTGATGGTCACTCAGACCCGAAACAGTTTTTGATGAGCTACGAAGCAACAGTATCTTCGTATGGTGGCAATGCTGCGGTCATGGCCAAATCTTTTGTTATGGCTGTCAGGAGTGTTGCTCAAACCTGGTACTCCTCCCTTCGACCAGGAACCATCACTTCGTGGCAAAAGCTGAAGGACTTGTTGTTAACCAGTTTCCAAGGGTTCCAGACAAAGCCGGTCACGGCTCAAGCTCTATTCCAGTGCACCCAGGATCACGAAGAGTACCTTCAGGCGTACGTCCGGAGGTTCTTGCGTTTGAGGGCACAGGCACCAACAGTGCCCAACGAAATTGTCATTGAAGCCATGATCAAGGGGCTTCGGCCAGGACCGTCAGCTCAGTACTTCGCTAGGAAGCCTCCTCAGACTTTGGAGAAGCTGCTCCAAAAGATGGACGAGTACATTCGGGCCGATAATGATTTTTGCCAAAGAAGGGAGGAGGCTTTCAGGTTTTCTGAAATGACCAGGGGCTTCGGAGGGAGGTTCTATCCGAGGCACGTTAGATCAATTCATAACTCTACCCAAAATGATGATAGAGGGAGCCAACAGCAAAGGCCACAGTGTTCCTCACAAGCTTCGGGGCAACAGCAAGGCTCCTTCCGACCACCAGCTCCGAGAGGCAGAGGCGCCAGGGGCTTCGGCGGAAGATTTGGCGATCAACCGAGAAGAATCTTTTGCTTATTCTGTGGTGAGAACAAAGGTCATACCACCAGGATGTGCCATGTTACCATCCAGAAGCAAAAGGAAATAGCCGAAGCGGCAGCACAACAGACTCAGCCAAAGCAGGTCATGCACACTGCTTCGTATCATTCGCCTTACATCCCAGAGTATGTAGGCAATCACCCTGCAGTTTCTGTTGCTTCGGCGAGTCAACCTCAAGCTTCCTGGCAACAGCCTCCGCCTCCACCACCGCTGCAACAAGGCCAGCAACCAGAAGGGAGCCAATATGCTCCACACCAAAGGGACTTCAGGGAACAGTCCGAAGCTCGCACAGTTAACAGCACTGTGCCAGAATCAAAGCACATCTATTGACAAATATCCTACCTTAATAGCAATCTTTTTCATTCAGTTTTATTTTCTGTGTAATAAAGGACATTGTTTAGGTTTCATGTAAATAATTTCGTTGATTCCCACAAAGAAAATATATTTTCTTCACAGGCTTAAGTTGTTGAAGTTTAAAGATTTGCGCTAACAAAGAGGACCTTCAAATTACCGATAATTCTTCGAAGTAACAAAAAGTCGTTCTAAGGAACGCAGAGTAAGTTTGCCGAAGTCACAAAAAGCCGTTCCAAAGGGAGCGCAGTGTAAGTTTTCTGTTCCAAAGTCGTTCCAAAAGGAATGCAGAGCATACAGCGAAAAGTCAACGCTGATACCGCCTAAGTAAAAGGCGAAGCGCGAAAAGTCAACGCGAATACCGCTGAAAGTAAAAGGCGAAGAAGCTCCTAAGGGAGGCTTACAACGAAAAATAAACGCTGATTCCGCTGAAGTAAAAGGCGAAGAAGCTCCTAAGGGAGGCTTATAGCAAAAAGTCAATACTGATTCAAAAAGATTATGTGATTTATCGCAGGATGTGCCTGTATCTTCGGAATAAACATCATTTTGCATAACATAACATCATCGCATCATTTCGCATAACATAAGCATCATACATCATGCTGCATATAGCACAAAAGGGGGCCATAATATCGACCTTCGAAGAATGTTTCGAAAAAGGGGGAAAATCATGCCAAGTTACAAAGAAATAAACTATTGATCTTCGGAAGTGCAACTTCGGAAAATATTTTCACGAAGCTTGGATGTTATTCATCAGAATACTATGGATATTGTTGTGACAAATAGAAATTCTTCTTCACGAAGCATGAAAAGAAGGGAAGGTGTTTTTTCGTCAAAGACTCAAAAACGGTACGTAAGTAAAATTTCATGCATCGTAAAGAATTGAGCAGTAAAAACAGGTATATTACATTCAGGGTTACAAAATGTTACACATATTACATTTCAGAAGTTTTTACAATAATGCTTAATCTTCTCTCAAAACTACTTCTGCAGCTTCGTTCAGAAGTCGATCGACAACTTGATCCATGATATCTTCAGCCATCTTTTTAATTTCATCGTCATCTTTAGGCTGAGGGCACGAAGACGCTTCAGTAGCATCTGAGGGAGGACAGGATACGACTACATTGCTATTACAGATTGCGAGCGAAGTTTAAAATCAAAAGTTACAACACAATAAAAACCATTAGTTAATACCTATCTGTCCTTCGAACCCTGCGCTTTTCTCAGCAGCTTCTGCTATTTTTCTAGCTTCGTGGATCCCTTTTTCGCTTCTTTGGATAATTTCTCATGCCATTTCTCGGCCACCGTTGTCCCAGATATCGGTGAAAAATTTTCCACCAACCATGCTAGCTTCGGCTGAAGGATCCTTTGTATCTTCGGAGAACAGGGTGGCTTCGGATTGCGCCAGAATCTTTACATGCTCACAGCCCTTTTTCTCCAGAATGGTGGCAATTCCCCTGGCACCCGAAAAAGCACATATATCTCCGCAGCTGTTTAAAATTTCTTCGAAGGCCTCAGCTTCGTGGCTAATCCATTCAATGGGGCCTTCGGGGTTGCCTCTCGTAAAGTTTTCTTCACTCGAAAATGCGCCAACACTGGCGAAGCTAGTTTTCAACTTCTTAACACAATCCATAGATTTGTTATAACATCTCTTCTTGGATGAGCGAAGCTCTTCAACAGTTCCCTCTAAATGATTTGCCCATTGGTCGCTTATTTCTCGTCTCGTTTCTTCAAGCATACGTTCCTCTTTGGCTCTGGCCAATTGTCTTCGAAGATCCTCGATTTCAAGTTTCTGAGCTTCAGCTTGACTTTTGAAAGTAGCTTCGTCTTCTTTTATCCTATTTATCAATGAGTGTAATATTTTATCTTTTTCGAGACCTTCGTTCCTCAGCTCGATTACTTCGGAACGAAGGTTGCTCAGGGCTATAGCGCATCCTTCGTCCTCGGCATCTTTTTGGGCCCTGAGGGCATTGCTAAGTATAAGGCCCTGCAGAGACAAATGTGTGTGCGTCAACACATTTAAGCAAACAGAAAATTTTGATTTCAACAAAAATACAAAGGTCTCAAATTTTGTACCTTTAAACTATTGTACGCCAAGCTGTCGGCCAACTCGTCTTTCGACAGCACCGAGAGTCCGTCTTCTAGAGTTGGGAATCCGAAGCTCTTGCTCATCTCCCGGCAGACAGAAATCTCCTTGCTGTCCGGAAGACAGTACAAAAAGTCTTCTTCTCCGCTGCCGTTGAATATCAACGCCCCCTTTTGATATTTTAGTTTCTGGGCATAAAACTGGGCCTCTTGTTTTTCTTTTTCAGACAACTTTTTTCCCGAAGCATGTCGAACAATATATTCAGGGACCGCAGGGGATGCTTCGGGGGCAACAGCACTGATTTCTTCAACAGGAATTGGCTCTGACATTTTTTCTTCTTTCGTGGGCTTTGAAGGCCCAGTTTCGGTCTCAGCCTGTTGCCTTGGAGCTTCGGCATCGAAGACTTTAGTTTCTGTTACGGATGTTTCAGCAGTTTTCTTCGGAGTTGTGTTCGAAGACTCAATTATCTCCAGAACATCTAGCACAGTGACCATTCTTTTCCTTTTTGGGGTCACCGCTGGGCCCTTTTTGGTTTTTTATTAATTCAATATTTGCTGCAGGACTCAAAACTTTTGATGTTTTTGATCCCTCAGTTGCTTCTTTCACTTCTTCCATTTTTTCTGTGGACGGCGCTTCGGCCTTCTCTTTCGTTTCTGGTAACAAAATCTTCGGTTCTTCCAATTCTATCCTCGTTGGCGCTTCGGCCGTTTCTGCGACTTCTGGCAGCAAGGTTGGCTCGGTTGGTTTTTCAGCTTCGGTGGCCGAAGAAGTTTCCCCGGTAAACTCAGGCACCGAAGCTGGTTCAATATAGCGCGGCCGATGTGTGAGGACCTTTATCCTCTTTCTTTTCGGTTCTGGCTCGATAGGAGCAGTTGCAGCTTCTTCTTTCGCAAAGGTTGTGTTTTTTCTTTTTTGCCCTCGAACGGGATAACGATAGTCAGGGTAGACGAACCCGATTGCATCAAACACCCGATTCAACCTCTTCTTTTTTCGGCCTCCGAAGGCTGCTGACAGTGCAGTATCTTCGGCCTTCGAATAAGCCCCAAACAGTTCATCACTTAAATTTTCAATGCTTTTTAACCAGTCATCATCTGGCTCAACGAATTTATCTCCAAACTTAAAAGTGTACTTCAACCTGATAAGTCCACTTTCGTCGGCCTCTTTTATGGTTTCTTGCGGCATTTCCCATTTCTCCGCAAGCGGCCATACCCTGAAGGTAATATGCTCTTGTACTAAATCTCTCGTTCCAATAAAAGAACAGATAACGCCGAAGGCTCTCTGGCATTCTTCGGCAGCTTCATTCATTTCAACCTTCGGCCTCCGAAGGCCGAAGCTTTGCCAAATGGGACGCATAATTATACCTTTGATATCTTCTCGTACTGACAGGTCATTCCTCACATAAAACCATTCTGTCATCCAGTCGCCGGGCCATCTCTTCTGAAAGGTTGGCACAGGACAGCTTGACCCGGACCGAGAAACGAAACTGTAGCAGCCAAAATTATTGTGATACTGTTCCTTACCCCAAGGTTTTGTTTCGTATGATAATTCGTGTATATTGCAAAAACTTTTTGCATCAGGCTTCAGACCTTGGCTTCTCACGGCCCACACGAAGATATTCAGCCTTATGATCGCCTCGGGGGTAAGTTGATGAAGATAGACTTCGAATATTTTCAGCACCTCCACGACAAACTCGCTCAGGGGAAATCGTAGTCCAGCTTTTAAAAAGCTTCGGTACACTACGACTTCATTCTCTTCAGGGTGTGGACAAGTCCTTTCCCCTTCGTCGGCCCTCACAATGGACAGATCCCGGAAATACCTTCCCCTCATGTTGACAAGATGATTTTCTTTGATAGTTGATTTGCCGAAAACCGCATGGCTTGGTCGCCAAGGGCGACCACCACTGTCCACATCATAACTGTCGCTGTCACCAGTGTCTTCAGACAAACCTTCCAGAATCTCCTTAGTGATTTTTTCTGTATTGGTCTTCGACATCGCTATAAGAAATCCCAAGTTCTTCTCTTCGTCGAGACTCAGCTTCATCTCAGCAGTAGCCTTCTTATCTTCAGACATCTTCAGAAACACTAAAAAACTGTTTTCAAATCCGAAGCTTCAAAACTAAAAGCTCAGCAAATCTCAGTGCACAAAAGCTAAAAATCGAGTGAGCAGGAGCAGATGGCAAGAGAGCGTGCCAAATGAGTTTGCGGTATGACCGTATTTATACGCCCAGTGCGTTGGAAATTGAAAGGCCCCGCTTGTCAGTGAATGTTGCTATTCTAGCAAAGGGAAGGTGTTTTTTCGGACCTTCGGCGTAAAGCCTTCGTCCATGTCGCAATCTAAATTTATTATTTTAAACAAATTAATATTGCGAGGGGCTACTGTTGGGGGCCTTCGGCTTACGAAGGTCCTCAAAAACAGGATTTAACAGTATTTCTGGAGTATAATGTGTGAACAGGTATCTTCGGACTAAAGTCGGAATCGCAGCAGATCAGAATAATACGAAGATTGATACAGCGCCGAAGGTGTGAGTAGGAAAGCTTCGGCGTAGTGGCAAAAAATGAAACCGACTTAAAGATGAAAAGGCTATTCAGACCTCGATAGATTACTATAGAATTATTATCAAATGTAAAGGGCATAAATGTAATTTTGTATAGGCTGTGTGTTGTGCCTATAAATAGGTGAACAATACCTTTGTACTATTCACGCTGATCTGACAATCGCTTTGCGTCACGCTTGTACTTTCATCTCCTTAAAGCTGAAGGTATCTTTGTAATTCGATGTTATTGCTGTTTCTACATAATAATAATATGCGATTGTCTATGTTATTCTTCATATTCCTTATAATTCATCCTCCATTATTGTATTTATGAAGGTATACCTTTCATAACCTTCGTCCGAAAGTCATTATATCCTAAGGGGAATAATGCTTCGAAGGACGAAGGACTTTAACGATTAACATTTTTCTATGTTGCCTTGTTCTTAACTCATAGCATTTGAGAACAAGTCCCCAACAATTTCATTGTTGACGAGCTAACAAATATCTCTTTATTGCTGGCTTAGTCAGTTCTCTACCGAACCATAATATGCATGGATTTTAATTTATGCATACTTTTATGAATATCTTGTTTTTTGTTCAAGCCATGACATGGTGCTGGATTTCAATAACTCAACATATGGTTTTTTCTTCTAATTATTTAATTATACGTGTCTTTTGAGATATTGTGCGCGGAGCCCGAGTGGCTTGAGGCGGCTGTCGAACCCATCCGACGGCCAGCCTTCGAACCTCTGACCAGTGGTGGGCGCGGAGCCCGACTGCTCTGAGGCGGCTGTCGAACCCTTCTGAGGGGCCAGCCTTCGAACCTCTGATCAGTAGGAAGGCTCGAAGCCCGAGTGCTCTGAGGCGGCTGTCGAACCCTTCCGAGGGGCCAGCCTTCGAACCTCTAATCAGTAGGAGGGCTCGAGGCCCGCTTCCTTCGCGGAGAAGGATCCCTTTCGGAGTATCCCCTTTCCCGGTCCCTGTAGCAAGAGAGAGAAAGGGGAAGAGAAAAAGGGATATGAATTTGAACGACATGGCGTACCTTTTTGACGTGGTCATCATGGCGGAGGTGAAGCGTTGCCTGCTTCGCCTGCCAAAGGTGCCGCCTGTCCTTCCGCGGAGTTAATGCGATGGGACGAGTGGTTCGTGGGGCAGCCGTTGTGCGTGCGCGAGCCGTTCGAGGAATGGAACACGGGCGCGTCGTCTTCACGCCGTGGGAGAGGGCTCTCTCGCTGTCCCAGGAGGGGATGTGAGCCTGCATACGACTTGACCGCTGCTTCCGCCCGCCTGCCGCCGCCATTACTGCCGACCCACTTTTGGCCATATTGACCGTCGCGCCTTCTCCCGTGGCTGACTGACCCATGATTGATGTGCTCGGTTGGCACTGTTGGGCCATGCGCAGGGTTGCCTCGAGTCGCTGCACTGGTTCCGCAGTCGAGAAGGCGCGGTACTGGCGCAAGTGGCGGTGCAGCTTCTCGCACGTAGTAACCGACGCGCCGGTTACATGACGTGTGGGCCTGGGCCCCCATGCTGGACGCGTCGGAGTCGAAAGGGTGAGCCCCCTTGGTACGGTTGCATGCCGCCTGCATGGCGGTCCGCCCTTTCACCCGCTGGTCTGGGCGAAAGTGGAGGAGTGCTTGTAACCGCTGGGCAGTTGTGCGCTCCACGCGCGACGGTTTGGCTCCTTCTGTCCTGGGCCAACTTTGCATGACGCGTGGGACCCAGCCCCCGTGTCGTTGGGGGAGGACCTTGGAGCGTGTTGGTGAAGACTCAGTCCGTGACGGCTGAGGACGCAAGTGGGGAGAGTCGCCTTTAAAAGGAGGGTGACCCCCTTGGATGGCAACCATGTCTTCGCACTCCCTTCATGCATCGCGTCCTTCCACCTTTCGAGCCCCCAGATGGGGAGCGCCCGCGGTTCTTCCATCTTGTCGTCGTTGGAGGAACGCAACTTCGCGGAGGTTGGTACCTTTCAGCCATCGCTCGGCTTCAAGGATTTTCATCAGGCAGCCCGGCTGCATCCCCTCGCCGGTGGTCACCCAAGACGGTGACCACCAGTTCGATGGTGGGGAGAAGCGAGCCGGGCTGTGGCCTCTGCCCTGCCCTCAGCTTCAAGGATGTTCATCATCCTTGCTGGGGCGGAGAATGAGGCGAGCTGGAGCTCTACCTCCCGCGCGGGTCGGCGGGCCACCTCTCCTTCCAGCTTCTGGGGGTGGAAACCATCCTCCAGCTCTGCGGAGGAGGCGCCCTCCAGCCATGCCGGGGAAGGCGAACTGTTGCTGCCCAGCCAGGGTGCAACATTCCGTCCTCTGTCCTCGCTTTCATGGTGAGGACGGGAGTGAGGACCTGCCGGTGCGCTTTGGGGCGGCCGGCGCTCGCTGGTGCAGTGTTGGTGGACAGGTGGACGCCGCCGTCGGTGCTATGGTGGTGGCAGCTGGAGAAAGCTTCTCCGCCGTCAGGACCGTCAGCGCCACCTGCGGGCCGACCTCCGGCTCTTTGGCTTTAATATCTGGTTCTCGTCCCTTGAGTGGGGACACGAACGAGAGCCTTCCAGCAGCAGCGTTCGTCCTGGGACCATCGCTGCTGCTGCAGAGGTCGCTGGCGAGTCACCAGGAGTTTGTCGTCCCGCAGGCTCTCCGATGTGGAGGTTGTTCATACCCTCGGGGGTGGAACCGGAGTTCCGTCTGTAATGGCACCTTGAGTGCTGGTGTTTGTTCATCGTGGCTATCGAGGCCTGAACATTTATGTATTTTGGCGTGAAGCCATGTTTCTTCCTCATTTCGAGCACTAGGACTCGCCTGTCGGCTAACTGAACCGCTTAACCAAGTGTGAGTTGCCTCGTGCGAAGGTGACGAGTGAGGTATCCATATCCCGGAGGTGTAGGAGTCCCTCGGCTTGGTAGGCCTTGCCGCCCGAGGCTTCTCTTGCTTAGTTAAAGGAACCCTCGGCCGCTCTGCGATGAGCCAGAGCCGGAGG
Source organism: Zea mays (assembly GCF_902167145.1). Lineage (NCBI taxonomy): Eukaryota > Viridiplantae > Streptophyta > Magnoliopsida > Poales > Poaceae > Zea > Zea mays. The sequence continues at coordinate 39,223,321 of NC_050099.1, read as the reverse complement.
CAGCGGTGCCAGCACGGACAGAGGCAGAGTTGGCTCGAAAAGAAGCTTCGTCGGCCGGAGCCTGACCGGGCCGTCCACTGGCGGGACCGACGCCGGAGTCGGGTTGCCGAGGCCATGAGCCGGGATGACGTCCTCGGGGGACAGCTGGCTGAGGCTACGGAGCGGCCGGTTGAGCCGTCTGCTCGGGCCGGGTTCCCGGAGGAGACCCTAGCGGCGATGGCCCAGGCGTGGTGCCGATAGGTTCCTTCGAGGTGGAGATCCTCCGACCGTGTTGCCGTCCGAGGCTGGGTCAGATTCCGCCGAAGGTGGAGTCGACGCCGAGGGTGCTGCTGCTCCCCCGCTGATGTCTGATCCTGCAGGAACAGTTTATCTGTAGTGTGCGTATGGTTTTTGGCGGCCGCCGAGGCCCAAACATATCGTCGTCGTGTTGTAAAGCTGCGTTTCTTTTCCCCTTGTTTCGAGTATCTGGACTTATTTGTCGGTAGCAGAATTGTTTGTCCAAGCGAGAGTTACTTTTCACGAAAGGTGATGAGTGAGGTATCCGTATCCCGGAGGCGTAGGAGTCCCTCGGCTCGGTCGACCTTGCCGCTTACGTGTACTCTTACTCATCCGTAGGATTCTGTTATCGATATAGTCGAGAAGGCATGAAAAATCGTTTCGGCAGAAAAGTTTTCGAGCATTAAGACTTGTTCGGTCAGCGGAATCGCTTATCCGAGTGTGAGTTACTTATCGCAGAAGGTGATGAGTGAGGTATCCGTATCCCGAAGGCGTAGGAGTCCCTCGGCTTGGTCGGCCTTGCCTGCTTACGTGTACTCCGTCGTTTTCAGGATCCCACTTTCGAAGTAGTCGAAAAGCACGAAAGACGTTCTGGCAGAAAGACTTTTTTCGAGGAAAATTTTGACGCAGAGGGGGTTCGCCCCTCTTCTAGCCCCCGAGGGAGGGTCGGGCTTTGCCGAGGCAAGGCTGACCCTTCCTTGATGGTTAGACTTTGTTGGCGTATGTAAACGAGGTGTATGAACGACTTGAAAACATCTTAAGGGTAGAAGCGACGTAGCTGTCGGATGTTCCAAGCGTTGCTGTAGACCTCGCCTTGACTGTTGGCCAGCTTGTATGTTCTGGGCTTCAAAATCTTGGCGATGATGAATGGCCCTTCCTAGGGAGGCGTGAGCTTGTGGCGCCCTCGGGCGTCTTGTCATAGCCGAAGCACCAAGTCGCCCACCTGGAGGTCTCGGGACCGAACCCCTCGGGCGTGGTAGCATCGCAGGGACTGCTGATACCGCGCCGAGTGTAGTAAGGCCATGTCCTGAGCCTCTTCCAGCTGGTCCAGTGAGTCTTCTCGGTTGGTTCGATTGCTTCGGTTGTCGTACGCCCTCGTCCTCAGGGAACCATATTCTAAGTCTGTGGGCAAGATGGCCTCGGCCCCATAGACTAGAAAAAACGGCGTGAAGCCCGTGGCTCGGCTCGGCGTTGTCCTCAGACTCCAGACCACCGAGGGGAGTTCCTTCATCCATCGCCTGCCGAACTTGTTGAGGTCGTTGTAGATCCGCAGCTTGAGTCCTTGCAGAATCATGCCATTGACACGCTCTACTTGCCCATTCGTCATGGGGTGAGCTACGGCGGCCCAGTCCACCTGGATGTGGTGATCCTCGCAGAAGTCCACGAACTTTCTGCTGGTGAACTGGGTGCCGTTGTCGGTGATGATGGAGTTCGGGACCCCAAAGCGATGGATGATGTTGGTGAAGAACGCCACCGCCTGTTCGGACCTGATGCTGTTTAGGGGTCGGACCTCGATCCACTTGGAGAATTTGTCGATAGCGACCAGCAGGTGCGTGTAGCCCCCGGGTGCCTTCTGCAAGGGACCGACGAGGTCCAGACCCCACACAGCAAACGACCAGGTGATGGGTGTTGTTTGCAGAGCTTGAGCGGGCAGGTGGGTCTGCTTTGCGTAGAATTGACACCCTTGGCAGGTGCGTACAATCCTAGTGGCGTCGGCCACCACGGTTGGCCAGTAGAAACCCTGCCGGAATGCGTTTCCAATGAGGGCCCGAGGCGCTGCGTGGTGACCGCAAGCCCCCGAGTGTATTCCTTGTAATAACTCCTGACCTTCGGTAATGGATATGCATCGCTGGAGGATGCCTGAGGGGCTGCGGTGGTAGAGCTCCTTCCCGTCACCCAGCAAGACGAACGACTTGGCGCGCCGCGCCAGTCGCCGAGCTTCGGCTCGGTCGAGGGGTAGCTCTCCTCAGTGGAGATATTGCAGGTACGGGGTCTGCTAGTCTCGATTAGGCGGGACCCCATTCCGCTCTTCCTCGACGTGCAGTGCCTCACCCTCGGGGGGCGAGGGTGCCTCGGGCCGAGCCGAGGGCGCCTCGGGCTGAGCCGAGGGCGCCTCGGGCAGGGCCGAGACCTTCTCGGGCTCGGGCGTGTCGTCGGTCTTGACTGAGGGTTGATGTAGGTCTCGGGAGAAGACGTCCGGGGGAACCGTTGTCCGCCCCGAGGCTATCTTAGCCAGCTCGTTCGCAGTCTCGTTGTATCGTCGGGCGATGTGGTTGAGCTCGAGCCCAAAGAACTTGTCCTCCAGGCGCCGAACCTCATCGCAGTAGGCTTCCATCTTCGGGTCGCGGTAGTGGGAGTTCTTCATGACTTGGTCGATGACAAGCTGCGAGTCGCCACGAGCGTCGAGGCGTCGAACCCCTAGCTCGATGGCGATGCGCAACCTGTTAACCAGAGCCTCGTACTTGGCCACATTGTTGGACGCCGGGAAATGGAGGCGCAGCACGTAGCGGAGGTGCTTCCCGAGGGGTGAGATGAAAAGCAGGCCCGCGCCCGCTCCTGTTTTCATCAACGACCCGTCGAAAAACTTGGTCCAGAGTTCCGGTTGGATCGGAGCTACTGGAAGCTGGGTGTCAACCCATTCAGCCACAAAGTCTGCCAAGACTTGGGACTTGATGGCCTTCCGAGGGGCGAACGAGATAGTCTCGCCCATGATCTCCACCGCCCACTTTGCAATCCTACCCGAGGCCTCTCGACACTGGATGATCTCCCCAGGGGGAAGGATGACACCACAGTCACCGGATGAGACTCGAAGTAGTGTCGCAACTTTCGCCGCGTCAGAATTACCGCGTACAGTAGCTTCTAAATTTGCGGGTAGCGGATTTTGGTCTCGCACAGTACTTCACTGACGAAGTAGACCGGCCTCTGGACGAGCAATGCGTGCCCCTCTTCTCGTCTCTCGACCACGATCGAGGCGCTGACCACCTGAGTGGTAGCGGCGACGTAGATCAAGAGGGCTTCTCCGACAGTGGGGGGGCACCAAGATGGGCGCGCTTGTGAGGAGCGCCTTTAGGTTCCCGAGGGCTTCCTCGGCCTCGGGGGTCCAAGTGAAGCGCTCGGTCTTCCTTAAGAGGCGATACAGAGGTAGGCCTCTTTCGCCGAGGCGCGAGATGAAACGGCTCAGGGCCACAAGGCATCCCATGACCCTCTGTACTCCTTTCAAGTCCTTGATGGGCCCCATGTTGGTGATGGCCGCGATTTTCTCCGGGTTGGCCTCGATGCCCCGCTCGGAGACGATGAACCCCAGGAGCATGCCTCGGGGGACTCCGAAGACACACTTCTCGGGATTGAGTTTTACGCCTTTCTCCTTGAGACACCGGAATGTCGTTTCAAGGTCGGAAAGGAGGTCGGAGGCTTTCCTCATCTTGACTACGATGTCATCGATGTAAGCCTCGACCGTTCGACCAATGTGTTCTCCGAACACGTGGTTCATGCACCTTTGGTATGTCGCACCCGCATTCCTCAAACCGAATGGCATAGTAACGTAGCAGTACATGCCAAAGGGTGTGATGAAAGAAGTCGCGAGCTGGTCGGACTCTTTCATCCTAATTTGGTGATACCCTGAGTAGGCATCGAGGAAAGACAGGGTTTCGCACCCAGCAGTGGAATCCACGATTTGATCGATGCGATGCAGAGGGTAGGGAACCTTCGGACATGCTTTGTTTAGACCAGTGTAGTCTACACACATCCGCCATTTCCCTCCTTTCTTTCTCACAAGCACAGGGTTGGCAAGCCATTCGGGATGGAATACCTCTTTGATGAACCCTGCAGCCATCAGCTTGTGGATCTCCTCGCCTATGGCTCTGCACTTTTCTTCGTCGAATCGGCGCAGAGGCTGCTTCACGGGTCGGGCTCCAGCTCGGATATCCAGCGAGTGCTCGGCGACATCCCTCGGTATGCCAGGCATGTCCGAGGGACTCCACACAAAAACTTCGGCGTTCACGCAGAGAAAGTCGACGAGCACTGCTTCTTATTTGGGGTCGAGCTCGGAGCCGATCCAGATCTGCTTGGAGGCGTCGTTGCTGGGGTCGAGAGGGACGGACTTAACCGTCTCAGCTGGCTCAAAGTTGCCGGCGTGGCGCTTCGCATCTGGCGCCTCCTTGGAGAGGCTCTCCAGGTCGGCGATGAGGGCCTCGGAATCGGTGAGGGCCTCGGCGTACTCCACGCACTCCATGTCGCATTCGTACGCGTGTCGGTACGTGGAGCCGACGGTGATGACCCCGTTGGGGCCCGGCATCTTGAGCTTGAGTTAGGTGTAGTTGGGGACGACCATGAACTTGGCGTAGCATGGCCTCCCCAGCACTGCGTGGTAGGTTCCTCGAAACCCGACCACCTCGAACGTGAGGGTTTCCTTTCGGAAGTTGGAGGGAGTCCCGAAGCAGACGGGCAGATCGAGTTGTCTAAGGGGTTGGACGCGTTTCCCGGGGATGATCCCGTGAAAAGGCGCCGCGCCGGCCCGGATCGAGGACAGATCGATCTGCAGGAGCCCGAGGGTCTTGGCGTAGATGATGTTGAGGCTGCTGCCTCCGTCCATGAGGACCTTGGTAAGCCTGATGTTGCCGATGATGGGATCGACAACGAGCGAGTACTTCCCTAGGCTCGGCACGCGGTCAGGGTGGTCGTCCTGGTCAAAGGTGATGGGCTTGTCGGACCAGTCTAGGTAGACTGGCGCCGCCACCTTTACCGAGCAGACCTCCCGGCGCTCTTGCTTGCGGTGCCGAGCCGAGGCGTTCGCCACTTGCTCACCGTAGATCATGAAGCAGTCGTGGACCTCGGGGAACTCCTCTGCCTTGTGATCCTCCTTCTTGTCGTTGTTGTGGGCTCGACCACCTTCCGCCAGTGGCCCGGCCCTGTGGAAGTAGCGTCGAAGCATGACGCACTCCTCAAGGGTGTGCTTGACGGGACCCTGATGATAGGGGCACAACTCCTTGAGCATCTTGTCGAACAGGTTGGCGCCTCCGGGAGGCTTCCGAGGGTTCCTGTGCTCGGCGGCGGTGACAAGGTCTGCGTCGGCGGAGTCGCATTTCGCTTGCGACTTCTTCTTGCCCTTCTTCCTCGCGCCGCGCTGAGAGGACGCCTCGGGGACGTCTTCCGGCTGGCGCCCCTGAGGCTGCTTGTCCTTCCGGAAGATGGCCTCGACCGCCTCCTGACCAGAGGCGAACTTGGTGGCGATGTCCATCAGCTCGCTCGCCCTGGTGGGAGTCTTGCGACCCAGCTTGCTCACTAGGTCACGACAAGTGGTGCCGGAGAGGAACGCACCGATGACATCCGAGTCGGTGATGTTGGGCAGCTCGGTGCGCTGCTTCGAAAATCGCCGGACGTAGTCCCTCAGGGACTCTCCCGGCTGCTGGCGGCAGCTTCGGAGATCCCAGGAGTTCCCAGGGCGCACGTATGTGCCCTGGAAGTTGCCGGCGAAGGCTTTGACTAAGTCGTCCCAGTTGGAGATCTGCGCAGGAGGCAGATGCTCTAGCCTGGCTCGGGCGGCGTCGGAGAGGAACAGGGGAAGGTTGCAGATGATGAGGTTGTCATCATCCGTTCCACCCAGCTGGCAGGCCAGCCGGTAGTCCGCGAGCCACAGTTCTGGTTTCGACTCCCCCGAGTACTTGGTGATAGTAGTCGGGGTTCGGAACCGGGTCGGGAAAGGCGCCCGTCGTATGGCCCGGCTGAAATCTCGCGGACCGGGTGGCTCAGGCGAGGGGCTCCGATCCTCCCCGCTGTCGTAGCGTCCCCCACGCCTGGGGTGGTAGCCTCGGCGCACCTTCTCGTCGAGGTGGGCTCGACGGTCGCGACGGTGGTGCTCGTTGCCGAGGCGACCTGGGGCCGCAGGCGCTGTGTTCCGCGTGCGCCCGGTGTGGACCGAGGCTTCCCGTATGAACCGGGAAGTCACAGCGCGATGCTCCGGGGGGTACCCCTGCCTTCGAGAGGCAGAGCTTTCGGCCCGTCGGACCGCGGCATCTTCTAGGAGATTCTTGAGCTCTCCCTGGATACGCCGCCTCTCGGTGGTGGATGGTTCCGGCATCGCTTGGAGTAGTATCGCCGCTGCAGCCAGGTTCTGGCCGACCCCACTGGAAGCCGAGGGTAGCCTCGCCCTGACATCGTCGGCGATGCGGTGCTGGACGTCCTGGGCCAGATGACGTGCTTCTCCGGCCGGTGCTCGGCCTGCCCACTCCTGCCCGATATTTTGCCGAAGCTGCACAAGTTGTCCTGCTTCCTCGTCGAGCCTGGCCTGTACCTCGCGGATTTGCTCGAGCTGTGCGTCCTGACCCCCCGCAGGGACTGGGACCACAGCTAGCTCCTGAAGGATGTCAACGTGAGGCGCAGGCCTAGGCGGATCACCGTCCTCCGGCATACCAAGATGGTTGCCTTCGTCGAGACCCCCTAGATCGACGTGAAAGCATTCACGACTTGGGTCACAGTCCTCGTCGCCGAGGCTGTGGCAGCTATCAGAGCAATCAGAGAGGTAGTAGTCACATGTGGTCATGAAGTCCTGCATGGCACTGGGGTTATCAAGCCCGGAGAAATCCCAACCAGAGTCGGGCTCGTCATCTTCCTCGGAACCCAGGGGCCCGTAGGTCGAGACGGCCATCAGCCGGTCCTAGGGTGACCGCATATGATACCCCAGAGGGTTTGGACATGCCTTTATGAAAGCGTCCACCGAAGCGGGGTCGCTTGGTGGGTCGCAGCTGAATCTAAAAGGCATGGGATGGGAAACGGACGGTACCTCTTGATCGACGGGTGGTGACGAAGTCGCGTCGGGGACGGACTACACCATTGTCTCAGGTACGAGGCTGACGCCCAGCAAGTCCTTCGTGAGCGTGCTGGCATCGTCCATCTGCTTGGAGTTGGCATGTTGCGGGGAAACGACGCTCGTCTTCATCTCAGACGCGAAGTCAACGCCCGACGTGTCCCCCGTTGGGGCGCCGGCGCTGTCGACTCGCTCGACAGCCGATGAGGTGCCGCCTCCTGCTTGGCCATGCCTGCCCCGCCTCCTCCTCCGTCGGTGGGGAAGGTGACAGGACAGACCCGGATGTTGCTCTTCCGTCACGTGGGGAAGACGTCGTCGATTCTGCCGCCGGTGGGCGGGCTGACGGCCGCCATTGTCGTTGTCGCGCGGCGGACGAAGGAGTATCATGTCGTAGCTACCGTCGAGGGACATGAACTCAAGACTCCCAAAACGGAGCACCGTCCCGGGTTGAAGTGGTTGCTGGAGACTGCCCATCTGGAGCTTGATGGGAAGCTGTTCGTCAACACGCAGCAGGCCCCTACCTGGCGCGCCAACTGTCGGCGTTTCGACCCCGGGGGGTCCCTGGACCGACGAGTGAATTGTCGCCGCATGCCCCAGCCCAGATGGGTCGGCGCGAGACGGAACACAAAGGTGGAGAAGCAGCAAAGGGGAAACCCGCGGCCTCCGTGTTGCCCTGCGCCCAGGTCGGGTGCGCTTGCAGTAGGGGGTTACAAGCGTCCGCGAGGGAGAGAGAGAGAGACTGTCTGCCAGCCCGTTCTCCCGCGTGGCCAACCTTCTCGTACGAGAGCCCTGGACCTTCCTTTTATAGACGTAAGGAGAGGGCCCAGGTGTACAATGGGGGGTGTAGCAGTGTGCTAACGTGTCTAGCAGAGAGGAGCTAGAGCCCTAAGTACATGCCGTCGTGGCAGTCGGAGAGGTTTTGGCGCCCTGTTCATGTGATGTCGTGGCCGTCGGAGGAGTGCTTGAGCCCTGTGGAAGGACAGCTGTCGAGGCTGTCGGATCCTTGCTGACATCTCCTTGCTTCTGTAAGGGGCTAAGAGCCGCCATCGTCATGGAGCACGCGGGGTGCCATCATTACTTGTTTACTGGGGCGAGCCAGATGGGACGCCGGTCTTGTTCCCCGTAGCCTGAGCTAGCTAGGGGTAGGGTAATGATGGCCTCCCTTGTGACGTGGTCGGTCCGAGCCCGAGGTCAGGCGAGGCGGAGGCTCCTCCGAGGTCGAGGTCGAGTCCGAGCCTGGGGGTCGGGCGAGGCGGAGACCGTCTTCCGAGGTCGAGGCTGAGTCCGAGCCCTGGGGTCGGGCGAGGCGGAGTCTGTCGTCCGAGGTCGAGGTTGAGTCCGAACCCTAGGGTCGGGCGAGGCGGAGACCGTCTTCCGAGGTCGAGGCTGAGTCCGAGCCCTGGGATCGGGCGAGGCAGAGTCCGTCGTCCGAGGTCGAGGCTGAGTCCGAGCCCTGGGGTCGGGCGAGGCGGAGTCCGTCGTCCAAGGTCGAGGTTGAGTCTGAGCCCTGGGGTCGGGCGAGGCGGAGCTTCCTATGGCGCCCAAGGTTGGACTTAGCTGCTGTCAGCCTACTCTATCGAGTGGCACAACAGTCGGAGCAGGGCAGGCGGCGCTGTTTTCCTGTTAGGTCAGTCAGTGGAGCGGCGAAGTGACTGCGGTCACTTCGGCTCTGTCGACTGAGGAGCGCGCGTCAGGATAAGGTGTCAGTCGATCCTTGCATTAAATGCTCCTGCGATACGGTCGGTTGGCGTGGCGATCTGGCCAAGGTTGCTTCTCCATGAAGCCTGGGCCTCGGGCGAGCCGAAGGTGCGTCCGTTGCTTGAGGGGACCCTCGGGCGAGACGTGAATTCTCCTGGGTCGGCTGCCTTTGCCCGAGGCTGGGCTCGGGTGAGGCGAGATCGTGTCCCTTGAGTGGACTGAGCCTTGACCTTAATCGCGTCCATCAGGCCTTTGCAGCTTTGTGCTGATGGGGGTTACCAGCTGAGATTTAGGAGTCTTGGGGGTACCCCTAATTATGGTCCCCGACAGTGCTGGTTACCAACAACAGTTTCTGGATGTGGATGGATAACTCTCGGGAGTGGTATCCTTAGACTGGAAAAAAAAGAAGATAAAAGATGGCGTTAATAGAATGATGTTGAGTATTTCAGTAGAAAAACAAGATCGCACCATATTGACCCATAGGAGTTGCACTGGGATGAGACCTTTTGGAATACCCAAAGCCGATGTCAGGAATATGGACGCGACCTCTCCGATGTTTGAGGAGATCATATATCTGCAGTTCACATAGCACACATGACTCAAACAACTAACATGTATTTTAGTTTAAGCAACAATTATATGCAATGAAAGTTTGGCCATAAGGGAAGACCCAGCTTTAACCACTACACTAGGCCTGCCCTTTAAAAAACTTTGCCCATAACTTAACTAAAAACATACCTAATAAAAGCCTCCATGTTGTTGTAAATAGATCTCCCTTCACCAACTCCTGCGACTATAGTACTAAAGTTATCATATGCAAGTACCATATCTGAAGCTTCTTTGGCAACTTGACACAAGTTGATCGTACAAGGTGTCATACACTCTTCTAACAGAAATGTGAAAAAACAGGAATGTAACAAACCACACCTCAGTTCCTGTAATGCCCATTGCAACTCCAATATCAGCCAGTTTTAGAGCTGGTGCATCATTCACCCCATCACCAGTCATTGCAACCACTTCACTGTCTTCTTTGAGCAGTCTAACTATCTCCTGCTTGTGTTTTGGTTCTGCCCTGGAGAAGAGAATGCCACCCTGTTGTCTTAAGAGCTCCTTTTTATCAGAAAGACCCGTGAATTCCTTCCCTGTGAAACTTTTTGAACTGATATTTTCATGAGGGCCAAAAACCCCAATCTCACGACAAATGGCCTCTGTTGTTTCAACTAATTATAGGACAACAATTATAGTTGACCAGAGTTAGTTATTACAACTAATGCTACATTCTAAATCACTAAATGGATACTATTTTTTTGATGTATGATTTTATGTTTACAAAACCCGTTGCTTTCTGACCACATTTCACAAAAACCTAGGCCAGACACTGTGCCCCCGCCTCGTTTCATCCACCTCCCCATCGCGTACGCGCGACTTCCTTCCTTCTACACGCGGCCGACCACCCAACACGCGTGCGGACACCTTCCATCGTTGCGGCCACCTTCCATCCACGGCGCGCCTCGATTGCCACGCCACGGCATCCATCTACACCTTGTCGCGTCATCCATGGCACGCCGCATAGGGATACACATGTCTTACTCATTGTTTTCAAAAAAATATCAGATGAGGATATCGATGAGGATATAGAGATCGATGGTAGTCAAGATGAATCAACTGCCACTGCTCTTCATGTGGCCTCTTTCTTTTGAACTATATCGAATACTGGATAGGGGATGAACTGTCTGACAGTTTTACCCAGGTATATTATTACTACTATGACATATATGCACATCTACAATCAGTGTTACATATACAATGCTAAATTAATTGTTTCTTATTTGTAGGATGACATGTCACACTTTAGGAAAACATGGCTATTATATTACTATCTTCAGACCTGAATAAGAGAAGGGGGTGTCTGTTATACAAATATGAAAAAGAAGTTGACTCTGGAAGCCCATCAGATGTTGAGGTATTAGAAAACCCAACAGATTATAAGAAGAGGAAACTACTCCACGTACTTGATGATAGCGAAGTAGTGTTTGAAGATGAGGAAGGCCCTATTACTCAAGCAGACTTGCAAAGGTGGTTTGTTGATGATTGGGATAAAAGAGCTCCTATAAAAGTCTCTACCGATGGGTGCACCAATGACTTTTTAATGGTTGGTCTTTCCACAAAGGACATGCCATTGACCAAAGCTGATTCAATAGATGTTTTATGTGATTATATCATGGCAATAGAAGACGATACGACACTAGAGTAAGTGCTCATTGATTTATCTATTTTATGTATACCAACTACTTAGATTCTTGATATAGACTTTCGTCATGCTACATTATAGGATGACATGAGTGCGAAGTTTCAATCCTTTTAAGATAGAAATATCTGTCAAAGACCTGCAAAACATATTAACGATAAATCAAGATATGATTCTAAGATGTTTTGATATGGCTATTCGGCTGCTTGCCAATGAAGAGTCACGTAGGCCAAAAGGAGAGATCATAAATAATAGAAAGCATTATATGGACATGCATTTCTGGGTAAGTTTGTTTCCAATCATTAATGTATTAATATATAGTACCTACATCTAATCCTCATGTGGACATGTATATATACTGTCCAGAGAATGGTTGGTTTTGGTAAACTTCCAAAGTACCATCAGGATCCTACAACAGAAGAGTTAGCCAAAACACTCGATTGTTGGCCATCAATGAATTATTATATCACGAGTTGTAGATATGTAAGTATGTGTTCATTTCGAATGTATTTATAAAGGACAGTTCTTTGCAATTCTAATGACTGATATTTTGCAGGTTCTTATGCCATGGAAATTCAACGGATGGCACGCCCTTTTCGTAATAGATCATGTTAAAAAGCATGTGACTTTTATCGACTCTACACCGACTCAAGATTAGTGTAAACACATGTCATACAAGAGGTTCGCGGAAGCGATTATCATGGACTCAAAGAAATATAAGATTGCTTACAGCAAGAAACGTTCTGGATGGGCGGAGGATATTTTTAAGTGGGAACATACAATTCTTAAGACGGTATTATCTTCGTACCACCTTCTCAGCAGTTTAAAATTTTCTATGATAATCATTGTATAAAACATAGTTGGTCAAACATTATTCTATAGGTTTAATACCAGCTACCTCGTTCTACAAGCTATGACCATGTGGGGGAATGACAGACGAATGGAATTTATTGGGATGAGTGTAGTACGTTCGTTTCATGTTCAAAACATGCATTCCAGCTATCTTGTTCTACAAGATAATACGTTTTGTTCTCTTATGTCTTTGTCTGTAGGATGTAAAGATTTTTCGAAGGAACTTTGTGATTAAACTGTTAAGTTATGAGAACAATTCGTGCCGATATGTCATCCCTGCAAACATACAACAGAGACTTATCGATATCGCTAAAAAGGATTAGCTGATTAGTGTACTGTTGTCGACATATTTGTCTGTAATTAAAAATTTTAAATTAACTTTTTAGAAATAATTTGTGTGATATTGATAATATTTTCCACACGAATTTTGCATATTATAGTGATGTTTGTCGTTCCGTATTAATATTTCATACAAATTTTTTTACTTCCGTCGCAACGCACGGGTACATACCTATAACAATATAACACACATATGTACAGAAGTTATCATGTTATTATACGGTTCCGTTGCAACGCACGGTCACTCACCTAGTTTGCTTATAAGAAATTAATATTATTTTTTTATATAATTTAATTTGACATGCTTTGGATGGTTGCAACCGGTATTGATTATTACGCAACATTGAATTGTGCTTAGATTATGGTGCCGCTTAAGCAAGCTAATTGACACGAAGCATTTAAAACAAATTCTATTTCGGTAGGGAGGATGCATTTACGCAAGCTAATTGCCGGTTTAGGATTGAACGTACAATATGTATTAGCTATCACAATTTTTAGATAATGCATTGACGATTATTTGTCCGATTAAAAAACTTGAATTAGTCTGGCACTTGTAGCATAGGCGAGAGAATTGATTATATCTGTTAATGCGCTTAGCTGATACCTCATTATGATGTATAAAGTTGATTAATTCGATGTGAACAAACTCCATCGTGTAGAGAACTTATTTTGTTGTGATTAGTCTGGCGTTTTTTATGGGTATAAAAAAATGTTTTTATAGCCAAATTTTACGCACATCGCTGAATGCACATGTAGCCATGTGTGTACTTTATTTCTTTTCATTTTTTAATTTACTAGCCCTTACAGCAGACTTTTATAGTAGGCTATAATGGTGTGTGTGACCAATCAACGTGATCTTTCTTAAGGGTATATCTAATCAGTTTCTCTGTAAGGTATGACATAGAGATGGATGTTTGACAGGGAATTTCTTGTCGATGGAGCACGCAAATATTTTTTTAAACAACATTTAACATAGAATTTCGATTTCCGCGTACAACTTACCGCATATATTTACGATAATTTATACATATGTGTGGAGTATAATTATATTTAGCATGATATCGACTTTGGCACTTGTTCCTGATTTTGTATCAACAACACGAGTCGAATAACATAGTTCTTCCATAATGGCAAAGAAGACAAGGAACAATGCAACGACATGGAGGGATTTTCTTACCTTGCAGTAGACCTTTTCAACGGGCTACAACGACGTATATGATCGTGCAACATGATCTTTCTCAAGGGTATGCCCTTAAGACTGTGTATGGCTGGGTAACACAATCTTCCTCAAGGGTTGCCCTTAAGATTTCTGGAACTAGTTTCTCTCTAAGGTATATCTTAGAGAGAGGTGCTTGACGAAGAATTTTTTTTGTTGCTGATGGAGCCCATTGAAACAGTAATTCCTCAACCAAGGACTTCAGCAGCCTACATGCACTCATGTCGCGGTGGTAGCCTGGAAACACAGCACCTTAGCGGTGTTTGGTTTTAGCGAAGCGGCAACCTGAGGGCACTATAGCGTGTTTGGTTCGGCTTTTTTCTGAATAGCTTTTCTGAAAAGCTGGCTGTGGGGAAAAGCTGGCTGTTGGGAAAAGCTGGTGGTTAGAATTTAGGTGTTTGGTTCGCCAGCTGTGCAGAAAAGCTGTTCGTTAGAATCTAGGTGTTTGGATACACAGATTCTCATATTGTAGATTATGTTTGAACAAACTATACACATTAACACCGAACCAACAAAAGGTCATTACATATAATTAGTGGAGTTCATTACAACATAACTACCGTTACATTTACATATTTAACTACGACACTAATGCATTAGCAATTCCATCTCGAAATGCACTCATGTCTAACTCATCAGATGTGCTACTACTACTCTCACCTACAGATACATCATGACCAAGGCTATTAGGTCCTAGTTCATCAAAGTCTCTATCGTGTAGAGCACTGTCTCTAATGAAGTTATGCAATGTCATACATGCAATAATTATCTTGGATTGTTTCTTAAGCGAAAATGAAGGGAGACTTAACAGAATTCTCCACTTCATTTTAAGCACACCAAAAGATCGCTCTATAACATTGTGTAGCGACGAGTGTGCATAGTTGAATACTTCTTTGCTCCCAATAGGTTGCCTCGCATTTTGCCATTCTGAAATGTGGTACTTCTGACCCTTATAAGGTGCAAGGTACCCCTTTCTATTTGGATAACCTGAATCCACAAGATAGTATTTACCTGCACAAACAGAAATATAAAGTTCAATACTTAAGACATAAATGAATATCGTATGATACAAAAGTACAACATACTTATTTACCTTCTGGTGGATGGGGGAACCTGTCCGCATAAGTTATCAAAGTATCTTGTAATACTCTAGTGTCATGTACTGAACCTGGCCAACCTGTGACAACAAATGTGAACCTCATATCGAAGTCACAAACGGCCATTACATTCTGTGATGCGTAACCGTGCCGACCAATATATTTGGCTTGCTCCGAGGCCGGGACAGACGCTGGAAAGTGACTACCATCAATTGCTCCTATGCAATCCTTGAAGTGGGGCCAAAATCTCCCCTCTCGCAAACGAGGATGAATCTCTATGAAATTTGGGTCTTTGGGCTTGATTACGTCAGATGACATCTTATATAGTGCATTAAGTACTTCACTATACTTGCGACTAATAGTTTCCAAGGAGTGACCAAACTTATTCCTTATCTGCCTAAATGATTGTGGACCCCCACATGCCCACAAGAAAATACCTAGAGCTTCCATAGCACTGACACCACGGCTTGGAAGCAGACCATAACTTTCCACCAACGTATCATGCAATCGTCTAAAAACAGTACGTCGCATGCAAAACATGTCAAAGCAGTCGTTACTATTCTCCAAAGTTCGCTCAACCCATTGAATACATGTTTCAACCATTGTTCTTCTAGAAACCTCACTGGAAGGCCTGCCCCAAATGTCTACAGCATATAGGGCAACACGCAATTGTCCATCTCTGTCATCCGTGTCATCATCATATGTGTGTGCAGCAGGGTCACACATCTGCATGCACACAAACAGCAGGCACATATTCATGTATAAGCACAATATATAATACACATATTCATGTATCATAGGTGAAAGAAAGTTCACAGATTGACATTGTTCACAAACATACAACTCTGATTATTCAAATACATGTTCAACTCGAATAATTGCAAAATTGTTCGAAGGGGAAAATCATGCGTACGACATGTTTATTTTGTAACACGACAAGACTCATAATAGTGACACGACTGCAACACGACTAACATGAACAACAACATAATAGTGAACATCAGGCTCTGTTGTCGGACGACCACCATCTAAGTGGACTTTTTAACATATATCTCAAAAGCACGGCGCAGCCAAGCGTTCCTTCCTTCTTTGGTCTTCAGTGATGCAAATACATCTCTATACTTTTTCTCAATCAACAGATGAGTGGCAAACAAATGTAGGTCGCTGCCTTCTGGTGAACCATCATCAATCACTTGTTGCAACTGCGCAATAACCTCAACACGAACAGGGTCTGTCTCAGCAGAGATGATGGACTTGTTAGTGGTCATTGAACGTGACTCAAAAGCCTCCACTAGGTGTTTCATGTACTCTTCCCTCGTATCTTTTTTCTTCTTTGGTTTAGGAGAATCATGACGCACCTTACGCTTCCTAGTTGCATTTGAGCATGGGTTAGGTGTGTTGTTTTCACCCCCACCTAAAGTGGCTTCGACATGATCATTAGATGATGAATTTGCATCCTCGACGCCAGGAACAAGGGTTGTTTCATTTGTGCAGACAATGGGTCCAAACATAACATTTAGCTCGTCCTCATTCTCTAGGGGGGGGCTGTTTTGAACATAATACACCCTGGCATTGCCTGGAGCAACATGTTATTTCCTACTTTCAGATGGCCATTACTATTGTTAATCTAAAAAATGTAAAAGAAAGTCTACTTACTTCATTTTGCTTAGCCCACCACTCATCTGGAGCACTGATAGAACCAGTATGAGGGTCTCGACCAAGACCTATAGCCCTTTCATTAAGAGTTTTCCACTGGGTGAACATTCTCTTTAAGGAGTCCCACCTATTCTTCATTTGATCCCTGGTGTAAGTGCGACCAGTGCGTTCCTTAAACTTCCTTATGAGGTTAGCATACCCTTCAGCATTTAGAAACTATTGTGGCCTGTTCCGAGCATTGACCTCTTCTACACAAATTTCTGTGTAAATTTTTGTTGCTCTACTATCCCACTTTGCAATCACTTTGCCAGACTTGTCCATCTAGTGCAAAACAAGTGTAGAGTTTTGAAAATACGTGTGCTCTCGGATTAAGAAGAAAACAAAAAGAACACTGAACTGACCATAATAACATCAGGTAGTACCATAAGTAGTAACATTCGGATTTGCTTAATTACACAAAGACAACGTTAATAAACTGCTACTGGACACAAAAGGACAGTGAAGACATTTACAGCAGCCCATTAAGCAAAAGCCTGATCATATCCCTGTTTCCCTAAGACCTTACTACAAGCTTACCCAAGTTCTAACTTAAACCTCATTGTCACTAAAGGAAGGCATCTGATCGGAGTCATATTCAATACCCCAAAACCTTTCGAAGTGCTCGGCAAAGTCCCAGTCTGGACTAAGGTTGTCTTCACCAGAGGGTGGTGAGGACAAGTCTGAGGGTTCGTAGTTGCTGTCAGGCTGGTGGGTTACGTTGTTGACCTTGTCCAAATACTCTTGGAACACCAGAGAATCTTGCTCCATCATGCAAGCAATGTCCTCCAATGCTACACGAAGTTTGGTAGCATCAAATGAGGTCAACCCGCGTCCTGGACGGATTGTTTCCCGAGCTACGGAAAATATCTTGTCTGCAATCTCTTGCATCCTTTCAATTGCCTTGTCGGCTATGGAGTCTGCTGAATCCATCTGATGTGAATTTAGGTGGTTAGTTTACTACAGAAGGGGACAATCTACTAAGTTCCATGTAGTGACATGATTAGCGTGCTAACATGGACAAACTTTGGTTCAAGCTAGTAACATACAGGTAGTAACAAACATAGAATGAACTGAACCGTGAACATATAGGTTCTGACAAACAAACTTAGAAGTAATCACTGCACATATAATACTTATACCAAAAGAACAATGGTATCCCTAGGTAACAATAAACATATGACCATCCCAGCTCTCATCTCTCCAAGTAACATGCACAAATGACAACACATATATAAATTGGTTCTGCCCATGTGGACAGTAAAGTGCGCAACAAATTGTGTATGAAATTACCTTGGTTGCACTTGATCTTCGAACCGAAGACGAACACCCGAGTTGATACGGAAATCTGAAGGCGACAATGCACAAAAATTATCTGTTAGTACGTCGTTCCATACCCTTGAAGATGAAGTGAATTAACTGGAGAGGGGGGGCGTGGGTCTGGATCGAGGCCAACCCTAGCTACACGAGAGGAGGGAGCAAGGTGGGTCGGGATCGAGGCGAGGTAGTCCGTACCTGCGAAGATGCCGACGCGATGGTGGGGGACCAGAGGAACCTGCACGACGGACCAAGGTCGCCGGTGTCACTGTGGCAACCATAGTGACACAAGAAATGGTGAAGGAAACGCGACAGTGAGAGGAGAAGACGGTGGGGATGGATGAGTTCGCGGAGGAGGTAGTCCGTACCTGCGAAGGCAACGAGATGCGGGGAGGAGAGGGACCGGCGACGGTGCGTTGGGTGCGGACCGGCGGTCCGGTGTCTTAGCGGCGGCGACGGTGCGTTGCGGGGGTGGAACCCTAGCGAAGTGCGCGGGGGCTTCTATCTGAAGCCAAGTGAGCGCCGCTTCCGCAGGACCGTGGGTGGTCCGGTTCTTACCCCAGCGCTTCGCACAAAAGCCGCGCCAAAATTTTGCCGTTTGGTTTCAGCTTCAGCTTCTGGCGGCCAGAAGCCGCCCAGAAGCTGAACCAAACAGGGGGAGCCGAGAGCGTTTCCTGCTCCCGTACCTTGTATTTATAGAACCGAGTACTAGCAGCAGTTGTGCAGCCGCGCGCCCTTCTTATTTGACTAGATATGTGCCCGTGTGTTGCCACGAGAGTTAAAATTTCTAAGACATTAATAACCGCACGCAGATAGTTAAATTTCTAACTTGTCTTATGTTGCACAAGCTGAAGCACATATTCATGCACAAATCATATATCGTTTTATCACCAGTCGTACCTTCCACCTTCGGCTCCATCTAGTTGAATAAATTTGGCTGTGCACGTGGTCGTGTTCTACGACCGCGCCGGGGCGGGGAACGCGCACAGGTAGAGGAGCAGCAGCAGCGCGCTCATCCTCAGTGCATGCACAGGCGACCGCCGCATCGTGTCTTTCACTGTGGATAGGGGACGGAGAAGGCGGCGGCAACGGACACGTACGTGTCCCCGGGCTACATGACGTAGGTGACGAGCATTGTGGCGTTGTCGGCGACGGTCGGGCACTGGCAGAAGATGGGGAACGTGACCATGGTGCCAACGTCGAGGTCGGTGGGCACCAGCGTGGGGTTCACGCGCTCCACGGCCTGGTACTGCGTGAGGTTCTGTAGCTTGGTGGTGGAGACGATCCAGTAGGTGTCCCATGGGCCGATCTGGTACTGCATCGGCGCGTACGAGCTGGAGGACCGGGAGGGGCAACTGCACTGGAGCGGCTGCCCGTTGGCCGGCGCGGCCGTCGTGGAGAGGTTGTTGGCGTGCGTGACCATGAAGCAACTGACAGCGAAGAGGTCATCGATGGCCGTGAGATCGAGCGACACACCCGTGAAGCCGGCGCGGTAGAGCGCGTACGCCTGGCATGGGTACGTGCGGTTGGCGGTGCAGTTGAACCCATCGACGGACGCCGGCGCGACCGTGGCCATGGTCGTGTTCTGCGACCACGCCAGAGCGGGGAACGCGCACAGGCAGAGGAGCAGCAACGCGTTCAGCCTCAGTGCATGCAACAAGACAACGACGACCGCAGAGCCTCAGAGGAAACACGATGGGTGGCGCCTCGCTAGGTTCCTCCCGCCCAGCCCCGTCAGTGCTTGCATAGTGTTCCTTAGTGCATAGTGGTTGATGACCTAAATTAAAAAGTATATATAGCTAATTGTTTTTGTGCGAGTACATATTAGATTTTGTTGGATTTGTGGTTTTTGTCTAGCTGATTTTATTCTCGAACTGGAAATTGTAGATTGTACGATGCTACCAGCGGCTACGCCCAGCGGGTAAGAGTAAGATTGCGAACCGGGCCTCGAGTCCATAGGGCTAGCCGGCTAGCCCTGTCCGGGTAGGGGAACCGATCGAACTGACAACAACTGAGCAGCACTGCAGGCTTGCAACAGAGGGACAGACGGACAACAGCAAGCCACCAGGCCAGCCCCCTCAATTTCCACGACGCTTCATGAATGGAGGGAGACACTATGCTTGCATGCAGCAGGTTTGCATGCATGCAGCAGCCATGCAATAGCTTGTGCGGCGGCTTGCATGCAGCAGCCATGCAGTAGCTTGCATGCAGTAGCTTGTGCGGGGGCTTGTATGCAGCAGCCATGCAGGAGCTTGCATTTGTGCGCGCTTGTGTGGCTTACATGCAAGGAGGCATGCAGGTGCATGCGAAGGCGCGATAAGGGGAGGCGGGGGCAGTCTACGTTAGCTTCTTAATATAGTTAGTAGAGATTTTGGCATTAGCGTCAACGACGCTGGACGACGTGGGTTTTGAATACGTGAGCATAGAGACTTTGAGATCGTGCATACGTGCGTGGATTTGGACTTGGCAACGGACTAGACGTGGATTCGGTTTGACTTGATTTGATTTGAATACTCCAAGCGTGTACAGTTCCCTGACGTGCACACTTTTATTTATATTTTAATTGCATTGATTAATCTATGAGAGAAAATAATTTATTCTCTGACTAGTACATATAGGATGGAAACGAGCCGAACTGAGCCAGCTCGTCCATTTGGCGAGCTCGAAAAAGCGGCTCGACTCGCTCCTGGCTCGCGAGTCGGCTCACCGAGCCAACGAGCCTAGCCATAAACGTAAATCTACTCTCTAAATTATAATATAAAATCTCAAAAATATTTTAAATAATATATTTTAAATTAGTAAAATAGATATATCACTAATATAATATAGAAAATAGATTAAGTTTGTATAGTAATCTCAAATAACATAAATTAATTGTCTAGCCGGTACTAATATTATATGCTAATTAAAATTTTATGTAACAAATTATTGTTGGGTTGAGGCACGAGCCAGCTTGCGAGCTGAGCCGAGCTGGCTCACTCTTTTCATGAGCCACAAAAATAGGCTCGACTCAGGCTCGTTCTAAGCGTCGAGCTCGAGTTTTTTCCACCTCTGCACACATGCCTACACGTGTACGTGAAGTTATAGTGCACACATGAGAGCACTTGTTCTATTTTATTGCTTTCTTATTCACTTTCTTTTTTATTTTAATATATTTAATTATTATATCTATATTTTTTTGTTATTGTCATTTTAGATAGTGTTATCTTGTTGTACTTATCTACATACATTAATTAGGTAAAATTAAGTTAAATTTTATATTTGCTTATTTATACTTATATCGATAATTAGTCATTCACATGTGTCATATTCTCTGTTATTTTTCATCTAGCTAAATAAATCTACAATTAGTATGCATATAAATTACATTATATGGTGACTGTTTAATGACCATATATTTGCATAGATATATATTTAATGACATACATATTTCAATATATTAGCAAGCTAAACTTTTAGAACACAAGGGCGTTATGAATAAATAGCCAACTTAAATGTTCATATCTTTATTTGTAGAATATTTGCTTATTTCTCACATGCATCGAAGTTTAGCAGTCACATTAATCGAAGTTGTTTAGCCTGCATAGCATATATCTTGATGAGGCCAAAATCCATCAACAATACTCGTGTGTGTTGCTATTCCTCCTTACTCTTCTGCTTTGATTAAGATCATTTGTGTAAGGTGTGAGATAGCATATATCTTGATGAGGCCAAAATCCATCAACAGTACTCTTGTGTGTGTGTGTTGATATTCCTCCTTACTCTTCTGCTTTGATTAAGATCATTTGTGTAAGGTGTGAGAGCCTCCAACTTGTGGAGATTCCTCACAAAGGGAATTTGATATAAGGAAGAACAATGTGGTACTCAAGTTTGATCTTTGGATCACTTGAGAGGGGTTGAGTTGTAAGTGCAATCAACCCCAAGTGAGGGTTTTGGTGATTTAATGACAAAACAAATAAGGGTACTAACAGTTTTTGTTTCCAGTGTACAATTAGAAAGCAACAGGAACTTAAGGAAGCTCCAAGGACTTCATGCAACAGACGTATAAAATTTTATGTAAATCTTGAGTTGCATGATGTAATTCTTCCTTACTATTTTTCGCACAGGTAATGGTGTTTGCTATAGCTCAAGTCCCCAAATTCAAAAGCTATTTTTGGAAACCAAAATTCACTTTAACATTCCATGGTTGATCGTGGTTAGGTTTGAGAAACCTAGAGTGTTCTTGCTGAAAAGAAGCTGAACTTGACTTCAGCTGAGTTGAGCTTCTTCAGCTACAGCTGAGCTTTTCAGTTGAGCTGGACTTCATCTGAGTTGAGCTTTCTCAACTTCAGCTGAACTTCAACTTCAGCTGTGGACCTCTTTGACCATACACCAGCTGAACTTGTTTCTGGGCAGTTGAGCTGGGGTTTTCTCTCCTAAACTCTCTGGTCTAGACCAACTGAACTGGTCCTCAAGGGTAGTTCAACTGGTCTCTGACCCCTCTGACTTCTGTCCTGCAGTCTGCCAGTCAGACTGGCAGTCAGGTCACCAGAGTTGTCAGGGGGCGGTTCAACCGGTCTTGTCAGCCTGACCAGTCTGTAGGTCAGTTTGCTAGTCAGACTGGTAGACAGTCTACTGACCTGCCAGGGGCGGTTCAACCGCCCTAGGGGGCGGTTCAACCGGTTTTCAGCGGGGTTCCAGGTCAAACGGCTAGTTTTTGAGCCGTGGCTATAAATAGAACCCTCCACCCCCTTCTTCAATGCTGATGTACACTTACACATTTATTGCTCACCTAACTTGAGACAAAAGCACTCCTCTCCCCCTTCTCTCTCACACTTAAATCTTCCTCAAGATTCAACCTTGTTGGAGGAGCTCTTGGGTGTGAGGTTTGTGCTTGTGCTCACGATTTGGTTTTCCTCTCCCATCTTTTTTAAAAATCTTGAGCTTTTGCAAACACCTCTTATGCGTTCTTGGTGTTCTTGAAACCCTAAGTTTCAAGACCGTTTGAGGTTGCTTGGGAGTCTCCAAATTTGTGGACGACCCCAAGAAATTTGTATCACCCTCTCTTTGAGCTAAGATAAGAAGAGATTGCCTTGACCTTTGTGGTCGGCTTTTGGAGGATTAGGGTTGAAAAAGACCCGACCCTTTGTGGGCTCCTCAACGGAGAGTAGGACACCTTTGTGGTGTGGCCAAACCTCGAGTTAAATCTTGTGTCCTGTGTTCTTGCTTGTCTTTAACTTAAGATATTTTTACTTGCAAGATTGACATATAGATTTTCCCGTAGAGTGGATCTAGAAGTGAAATAGCCTTTATATATTCATCTTCACATTCTAACTTAGTTATACTTCACTTCTCAAAAGGACTCACGAAATACATTCTCGAGTAGATTATAGTCTAAAGTTTATAAAACAGTTGGATTGGTTCAGAGTGGTTCAACTTGCGCACGTAGCTATTGAACCGGCCTGCACCAGTTGAATTGTGTATTTAACAATCTTTCGAAGTTTGTTGTAAAAATTTTCAGATTAGCCTATTCACCCCCCTCTAGGCTACTTTCAATTGGTATCAGAGCTTCGTACCTCGTTTTACGCTTAACCGCGTGGGGAAACGATCATGTCTATTCAAAGGGACCATGTGGATCCTCTCCTCGAGGAAATCCCTGTCACATCTTCTGGTGAGGAAGTGGACCCCAAGGTCCTCGACCTCGCCATGAAGATTGCCGAGAAAATGTTCCTCAAAATGAAAGAGGAAGATGCTAAGAAAAGGGCCGAAGAAGAAGAATCAAGAAGAAAGGCCGAAGAAGACAAAGGAAAGGGAAAATTTGAATACAATGATGATTTGGTAGAACTTTTGGTGTCAAGGGTGATGAGCAAGGTAAGTCTCACCACCGAAGGATCATCCAGCAAAAGTAAAGGTAACGAGTTCAATAAAGTTCAATTTGATTATTCTAGAAATTTTATTCCCAACTTCTCTTCCGCCCCACTTGGAAAGTTACCAACTCTTAGTGAGTTGAACTATGACGAGTGGCCCGATAAGATGAAGTTGCATTTAATCGGTGTGCATCCAAGTCTTTGGGAGATTGTCAATATAGGTATGCATAAGCCCGCCCAAGGAGAAGAGACAACTCCGGAAATGATGCATGATGTGCACCGCAATGCTCAAGCGGTGAGCATAATAAAAGGAAGCCTTTGTCCGGAAGAGTGCCGGAAAGTCCAAGGCAGAGAGGATGCTCGTGACATTTGGAACATTCTCAAAATGTCACATGAAGGAGACCCCAAAGCTAAGAGACATAGAATTGAAGCTTTGGAGAGTGAATTTGCACGATATAATTGGACTAAGGGTGAGTCACTTCAATCACTCTTTGACCGGCTAATGGTGTTGGTCAACAAAATAAGAGTGCTTGGAAGTGAAGATTGGAGTGACTCCAAGGTCACTAGACTATTTATGAGAGCATACAAAGAAAAGGATAAAAGTCTAGCAAGAATGATTAGGGACCATGATGACTATGAGGAAATGACACCTCACCAACTATTTGCTAAGATTCAACAACATGAGTCCGAAGAAGCCCCAATCAAAACAAGAGACACTCATGCCTTGATCTCAAATGAACAAGATTCCTCCAAAAAGAACAAATATCACAAGACAAAGAAAGTGGTCGAAACATCAAGTGATGAAGATAGTTCAAGTGATGAAGACACAACTATGTTCATCAAAACCTTCAAGAAGTTTGTGAGGAACAATGATAAGTATCAACGAAAAGGAAAGAAGAGGGCATGTTATGAATGTGGCCAAACCGGTCATTTCATAGTGGATTGTCCAAACAAAAAGGAACAAGAAGCCAAGAAAGAGTACAAAAAGGATAAGTTCAAAAAAGGGGGGGCAAGAACAAAGGATACTTTAAGAAGAAGAAATATGGCCAAGCCCACATTGGTGAAGAATGGAACTCTGATGAAGAAAGTTCTAGCTCCGAAGAAGAGGAAGAAGTGGCAAACATCGCCATCCAATCTACTTCAAGCTCGCAACTCTTCAGCAACCTTCATGATGACTCCTACACTCTAACTTGCCTCATGGCAAAAGGAGACAAGGTACATTTGTTTAATGATGACTTTATTAATGATGATGAAGAACAACTTGCTATGAAAAATAAGATGATTAAAGAATTTGGTTTAAATGGATACAATGTAATCACTAAACTAATGGAGAAGCTAGATAAAAGAAAAGCAACTCTTGATGCTCAAGAAGACTTGCTCATCCTTGAAAAGGAGAGAAACCTAGAGCTTCAAGAATTGCTTTCTAATAAAGATGAGATGCTTGAGGTTTTGACTAAGGAAATATCTTTAGCCAAATTAACTATAGAGGATAAAGAAAAGGAAATGACTAATGTAAAAACCTCTATAGTTAGTCTTACAAATGAAAGGGATGCACTTGAATCAAGCTTGTCATGCTTAACAGTTCAAAACCAAGAACTTCAAGTGCAACTTGAAAACTGCAAGAACTTCAACACTTCATCTTTAGTTCAAAAGTCTAAGGCTAGCTCCTCAAATAATTATATCTATAAACATTGTACAAAATATCATGCTTCTTATTGTTTGACTAACCATGCAAGGAAGAAAAGCCCACAGGTTAAGGTCAAATAAATATTGAAAAAATGATCTAGCAATGATGGGTTAAAGAAAGTTGAACCCAAGTACAAGTCCTTGAAGCCCAACAATGGGAGAAAGGGTATTGGGTACAACCCACATAAGGTAAACCCTAGCATAGAGCATAAGGGGTGGAGATCCCCCAAGTTCATAGAGGGAACCACCCTATATGATGCCTTGGGGAGGATTCACTCCTCAAATGACAAGTCAACTCAAGCAAAGGTAAACTTGAGTTACACAAAGGACAAGATGAAGGATGCGGTCTCTACAAATGGAGAAAAGTTTAGAGCTCCCATTTCTCATTCTTATCTTTGTGATTATATGTTGACTTGGAATTCAGGAAAACTGGTTGTAAAATATGTGGGTGCCTACACTAAGAGAAAGGTTATAAAAATGAGTGTGTGGGTACCCAAAGCAATAACTAACACTACATGACCCAATTCAATTTGGGTACCTAAAAGCATAGCTTAAACTTGTTTTGCAGGTCTACTCCTCCGGTGGGTCAAGCTGGGTGCTTGATAGTGGATGTACAAATCACATGACCGGAGAGAAAGACATGTTTCACTCCCTGCAACTAACTCAAGAAGCACAAGAAATTGTGTTTGGAGATAGTGGCAAGAGTGAAGTGATTGGTGTTGGTAGCATTCCTATCTCTGACCACCAATCACTTTCAAATGTTTTGTTAGTTGATTCATTAAGCTATAACTTGATGTCAGTTTCACAACTTTGTGGAATGGGATATAATTGCCTATTTACTGATGTTGATGTGAAGATTCTTAGAAGGGAGGATTCCTCTGTTGCTTTTACAGGTCGCTTGAAGGGCAAACTCTATCTTGTTGATTTCACAACTAGTAGAGTGACGCCTGAGACTTGTTTAGTGGCAAAATCCGACAAGGGTTGGCTTTGGCATCGCCGGCTAGCTCATGTTGGCATGAGGAACTTGGCCAAACTTCAAAAGGATAATCACATTATTGGACTAACAAATGTTATGTTTGAGAAAAATAAGGTATGCAACACATGTCAAGCAGGGAAGCAACATGGCGTTCCACATCAATCAAAGAACGTGGTCACAACCAAGAGGCCTTTGGAGCTTCTTCATATGGACCTCTTTGGACCTATGGCCTACATTAGTATTGGTGGCAGTAAGTATGGTTTAGTTATTGTTGATGATTTTTCTCGCTTCACCTGGGTTTTCTTTTTGAGTGACAAAGGTGAAACGCAAGAGACTTTAAAGAAATTTATGAGAAGAGCTCAAAATGAGTTTGAGTTAAAAATCAAAAAGGTGAGAAGTGATAATGGGACAGAGTTCAAGAATACAGGTGTTGAAGAATTCTTAGGCGAAGAAGGAATCAAACATGAGTTCTCGGTCCCCTACACTCCACAACAAAATGGTGTTGTGGAAAGGAACCGAACACTAATCGAAGCCGCTAGAACCATGTTGGATGAATACAAGGCACCTGACAATTTTTGGGCAGAGGTGGTCAACGCCGCCTGTCATGCAATCAACCGCCTTTATCTTCACAAGATTTACAAGAAGACTGCCTACGAGCTTCTCACCGGTAACAAACCTAAGGTTAATTACTTTAGAGTTTTTGGGTGTAAATGCTACATTCTTAACAAGAAAGTCAAGAGCTCGAAGTTTGCTCCTAGAGTGGACGAGGGTTTCTTGCTCGGTTATGCATCAAATGCGCATGGATATCGTGTTTTCAACACTACCACCGGTCTTGTTGAAATAGCGATAGACGTGACATTTGATGAATCTAATGGCTCGCAAGGGCATGTTTCTAATGGTATTGCAGGAAATGAAATCCCACCTAATGAAGCCATCAAAAAGCTTGCAATAGGTGAAGTGAAGCCACAGGAAAAGGACGATGATGAAGGAAGAATTTGGATGACAAATAGGGTAGTTGATGGGAGTGTTAGAGTGGTTGGTGAAAATCCTTCCCTCCAAACAAACCCATCAACCTCAAGTCATCCAATCCTTGAAGAAGTTCTTCTACCGCAAGATATCCAACCATTGTGGAAAATGAGCAAGAAGAAGCTGCTAGTGCAGAAGCCATTGAACAAGATGAAAGTGATGATCAAATTCAGAGACATTCTCTGGTGCCTCACCCTCGAGTGCACCAGGGCATTCAGAGAGATCATCATGTGGACAACATCCTGGGTAGCATCAGGAGAGGGGTAACAACTCGATCTCATTTAGCAAACTTTTGTGAATTTTACTCGTTTGTCTCCTCTCTTGAACCACTTAGGGTAGAGGAAGCACTGAGCGATCCAGACTGCATCATTGCTATGCAAGAAGAGCTTAACAACTTCACAAGAAATGAAGTCTGGTCCTTAGTAGCAAGACCCAAGAAAAATGTCATTGGAACTAAATGGGTTCTGCGCAACAAGCAAGATGAAAACGGCTTGGTCACATGGAACAAGGCACGACTGGTTGCTCAAGGTTTCACTCAAGTAGGGATGAAAACGGGACGAATACAGCCGGATACAGGGTCATCCCATATCCTACCCTAATGTATTTCTCTCGGATACGGGGCCGGATACGGGTAGTTAAGATTCGGGACGGATACAGGATGGGACCGGGTAATAATCCGGGCGGGTAAGAAATGGATAACAGATACTACTCGGGTAGGTACCGGATAATTGTCGGGTAGTTTGTCCCGATGATATTAATTGTCCAACCACCAAACAAATACATAAATTAAGCAATACATAATCATGTATATGATAGATCAAATGTAGGAAAGGAAACCGATAAAATTGACATCATGCAGTTCAAAGTTACTAATTACAAGGACATTGTAGAACCAATACCACAATATTAAAAATTTATAAAATAATCTAGTTTCACTCAAAGATTGAAAATAAGTTACAAAACCAAATAAACATTTTATACAAAGATAACTCAAGTCCTCATATGAATATAATAAAGTAAAGTGTTGATTATGTTAAAACCTGGATACTTATAGTGATTTCACATGTAACTCATACAAATAAGTGACCGTGAGATGGAAGAAACGCGAGCAACTTATAGATATTATGATCCAAACATTTTTTATGGTTATATATGAACATATGTTGTGCCTCCGTAAAATTTCATGATTTTTTGAGACTATTTATATATTATTAATTTCTTGTTGTAGAAAATCATCAAAATACAATTAAATCCATCAAATAACATAGCGTCGACTGAAAATTGCAAATAAGTTACCAATACTAATAAATAATCTATACAAAGATAACCTTAAGTTCCCACGTGGAGATAACCTTAAGCCCCCTCCCCCCACATAAAAATGATAAAGTATTTTAATTTCATATAAATTTGGACATAATTTCAATGATTTTGGCCTAAATATATGTTTAAACAAAAAATTGATGTACTACACAGTTATAGATCTCTTCGAGCTCTACAATTTTTATATAAACTTTATCTTCATCGATTTCATATGTAAAAGTTATGATTTTATAACTATATTATTATGCAGAAAAAGAAAAAACGGGTACCCGAATTCCGGGTACCCGTATCCTACCTGAATATCCGGGTATTTACCGGGTAGTCCTCGTTCCGTATTCGACCCGAATCCGAAGCTACAGTATCCGGGTATTACCCGTATCCGTCCAGAATATAAAAATACCTGAATCCGTATTCGAAAAAATGGGTATTTGCACTACCCGTATCCAGTACCCGACGGGTATACCCGACCCGTTTTCACCCCTACACTCAAGTGGAAGGACTTGACTTTGGAAAAACCTATGCACCAGTAGCAAGGTTAGAGTCCATAAGAATATTAATTGCCTATGCTACTAACCATGATTTCAAATTGTATCAAATGGATGTCAAAAGTGCATTCCTAAACGGACCACTGCAAGAGTTGGTCTATGTGGAGCAACCACCGGGCTTTGAAGATCCTAAGAAGCCAAACCATGTCTACCTTCTTCACAGAGCGCTCTATGGGCTTAAACAAGCTCCTAGAGCATGGTATGAATGTCTTAAAGATTTCTTACTTAAAAATGGTTTTGAAATAGGAAAAGTATACTCTACTTTATTCACTCGCAAAGTTGACAATCAATTATTTGTATATTTGGCAGTACTGATGAAACATTTTGTGAGGAATTTAGTAGGGTTATGACAAATAGGTTTGAGATGTCCATGATGGGCGAGCTCAAGTACTTCCTAGGATTTCAAGTTAAACAACTAAAGGAAGGAACCTTTCTGTGCCAAACCAAGTACACTCAAGACATGCTCAAGAAGTTTGGCATGGAAAAGGCAAAGCACGCCAAGACACCAATGGCTTCAAGTGGTCATCTCGACTTAAATGAAGAAGGTAAAACTGTAGATCAAAAGCTTTATAGATCAATGATTGGATCTTTACTGTATTTATGTGCATCTAGACCAGATATCATGCTTAGTGTGTGCATGTGTGCCCGTTTTCAAGCTAACCCGAAAGAGTGTCACCTAGTGGCTGTTAATAGAATTTTGAGATATCTAGTTCACACCCAAAATCTAGGTCTCTGGTATCCCAAGGGCTCCTTTTTCGACTTATTTGGCTACTCTTACTCAGACTATGCCGGTTGCAAAGTAGATCGAAAAAGCACCTCGGGGACTTGCCAATTCCTTGGGCGGTCCCTGGTGTCTTGGAGCTCTAAGAAGCAAAACTGTGTTGCACTTTCCACTGCCGAGGCCGAATACATAGCTGATGGTGCTTGTTGTGCTCAGTTGCTATGGATGAAGCAAACTTTAAGGGATTTTGGCTGTGAATTTAAAAGAATTCCACTTCTATGTGACAATGAGAGCGCCATTAAACTAGCCAATAATCCCGTGCAACACTCTAGAACCAAACACATAGACATAAGCCACCATTTTCTAAGGGACCATGAAGCAAAAGGAGATATCGAATTATGTCATGTAAACACAGAAAATCAACTAGCCGATATCTTCACAAAACCCCTCGATGAGACTAGATTTTGCTTTCTTAGGAGTGAATTAAATATCTTGGATTCTCGTAACTTAACTTGAAAAATGGACACAAAGATTGCTTGATTCACTATTCTTTGTTTGAAAGGTTTAAATTTTAGTGATGTTCATCCAAACTTTGCGAAAATGTTAAAATTAAAATGAGGTTTAGTGTTAAAAATTATTTTTATTTTTCACTCGAAGCTCAACTGGTTTGACCAGCTGAACTTTCTAGTTTAGCTAGAGAGACCAGCTGAACTTCTGAGTTGAACTTCAGCTCGGCTGGTTTTAACCAGGAAACTCACTGGCTGAAACCGGTTGAACCGGTGTCCAGGACCGGTTGAACCGGTCTGGCTCAGTCTGACCGGTCAGTCTAATTGTTTTTTAGTCTGCGCTGGCCCCTTTTGTAGACTGCGTCAGCTTTTTCCAGACGCCTTTTCAGACTGCGTCAGGTACTGTGCACTTTTCAGACGTGTCAGCTTTCACTTTTTGCAGATGTGTCAGATTTTTTTGCTTTATTCCTTTGACCGAATCTGCTCAACCAGACCACACTGCACCAAACCGGTTGAACCAGTCTAGGGCGGCGGTTGAATCGGTCCCTGGCTGACCAGTTTAGTTGCCTATTTATAGGCTCCCCCCCTTCCCTCACTCACAAATGTTCAAGCCTCAGCATTTCAGCCTCTATGCCTTCTCACACACTCACTTCAACCGGTCATCTCCCCAAAGCCTCTCCAAAATGGTGCATCGTCGCAACCCCTCAGTGGTAGAGTTCAGCAGCGACTCTGATGAGATTCAGGAGGAATCACTGGTTCCCTCTCCTCCGCCTCGTCGTTCCCTCTCCAAGAGAGGACGCGACTCTGGTCGGATGAAAGGAGAGGTATCCTCGATGCCCTCGCAGCCTGCTCACGGAAGGCTCCAAAAGGTTGGAGCCACTCGTCCTCGTCGCAGCACCTCCTCCTCAGGATACGCTCCTTGCCAGAAGGAGGATGGAGCGTTCGACGACGTCGTCGATCTTCTGCCGTCTGACGCTCTCTACATCACCGGCCTGCACATGCATCCGACGAATGTTTCCCAGGGACCTAATGAACCTTCAGTCGACTTCTCTCTGAAGGGAGTGGACACTCTTCAACGTCTAAGGTTTACTAACCCTACTCTCTCACCTCATCATCCTGGTGTCCAGGACCCTCGGTTCTAGAATCTTTTCCAGGCTGATTTCTATAATTCAGTCATCTTGTCAAAGAAACACCCAGTCGTTAGGCATCGGTTTATTGACTGGGAAGGATGTGAGAACATGGGAGATGCTAACATGACGTCAGCTCTCCGTAACTTGGAGAGAAAGGGGTTAAAAAATATTATGACAATGGAATACCCCTGGAACGACGAGGTGGTAGCTCAGTTCTATGCCACCCTTTGGGTCAAGAAAGTAGATGAAGAAGTTGATGGGTATGATTACCCAGTCATGTATTTCTTCATCCAGGGGAACTGGCACAAAGTCAGCTACCGTCGTCTTGCCCACATTTTGGGCTTCTCTGATACTGATATTCAGGGCAGCAACATGAGAGTTCATGACATTAGGCTGCCCATGCGGGAAGAGACTGAATTTATTCATGTCTCTATGGATCGGGAGTTCTGGACCACCGCCAACATGCATAGGTACTACAGGTACCTTAACTCTTTGTCCAGGATGACCGTTCTCCCGAAGGGCGGGAATCAAATGAACGTCCTTGGGGAGAGTCGGGTCTTCCTTCTCCTCCTTGCTCCCAATAGTCTCGCCTGCATTAATGTGTTTGACATGATCTGGGAAGAGATCCTTCATGCTTCCTGGTCTCCTCTCAAGGGGTGTCTTCATGCACCCTTTATTATGAAGATGATCGAAGTGGTCACCCAGACTCACTTCGTAAAACCTGTCAAACACTCCCGCTATGTACCCTACTTGGTTGATTCCACCAACCCAGCTGCTCATACAAAGTAGGCTCCCTCAGGGTCTAGATGCCCTGCTTCCTCTGATGAGCCACCTCCTCAGCCTCCACATCACCCATCCTCCTCTCGCGCCGCCGCTACCTCACGTCCGATGGACCGCAACGGGAGAGGAAGTGGTCCAAGTCAGGGATGGGGTCGAGGCCGGGGACTTTTCATTCGTCTGGCCAAGGGCCTTCTTGGCGTCTTTGCCATGTGCCGCACCCGGGTGGTCGAGGAGTCTGTCGCCGTCACAGGACTGACCGGCTGCATGAGGATTTTCTTCGTTATGCAGCCGAGATAGGTCATCCTCTCCCTCCCGGGTCCCCTCAACCTCCAACCCCTACCTTCCCCGTAGACCTTAATGAGTGGCACAGGAGTTTGGTGTGCCATTCATTACCCCGGAGGATGAGGTCGAGGACTTTGATGACCCCTACTACACCTCGGATCCTCCTCATCCTCCTCCTCCCTATTCGGGTTAGGGACCCACTCCCGATGACCCCAGGCCATCCGGCTCTGGTCACTATCCTCCTCCTCCCTACCTGGGTCAGGGACCCATTCCTTGTGACCCACGGCCTTCCGGCTCTGGTTACCATCACCACCCTCCTTCTCATCATCGTACGTCTTCTGCATCCGGTACGTCTTCTGCATCGTACGGCTCAAGTCATTCTGTTTGTGGTTCTTTATTTCTCCCTTGTTTTTTTGTTTTGTTTTGGCCACTGTTGTGGCTTGTACCCTCTTATTAATGTATGAAATAAAACTGCTGGCATATTATTCAATGTGATATGATGGTCTTCTGGCCATCATCATTTGTCCCATCAGTGTGTATTGATTACTTTGCTATGAAGTACAAATGATGTG
Source organism: Zea mays (assembly GCF_902167145.1). NCBI lineage: Eukaryota > Viridiplantae > Streptophyta > Magnoliopsida > Poales > Poaceae > Zea > Zea mays. Next base: position 39,190,394 of record NC_050099.1, on the reverse strand, counting down.
TGTTTAGAGATAGTCATATGCATCACAACTCCTTTTATGACACTCTTGCACCCCTCGAATGATTGTATTTAGTATGGACTTGGTCACTATCTCTAAAATGTGTTGCTCATATGACATATTATGTCAAAACACTTGATTCACATTCGTGCACACATTTAGGAGGAGCCATCTACATACAATCATTCAAAAGAAGTTTATTATTTCAAATGATTATCTTTTTGACCTTAATTGTTTTGGCATCAATCACCAAAAAGGGGGAGATTGTAAGTGCAATCAACCCCAAGTGAGAGTTTTGGTGATTTAATGACAAAACAAATAAGGGTACTAACAGTTTTTGTTCCCAGTGTACAATTAGAAAGCAACCGGAACTTAAGGAAGCTCCAAGGACTTTATGCAACGGAGGTATAAAATTTTATGTAAATCTTGAGTTGCATGATGTAATTCTTCCTTACTATTTTTAGCACAGGTAATGGTGTTTGCTATAGCTCAAGTCCCCAAATTCAAAAGCTATTTTTGAAAACGAAAATTCACTTTAACATTCCATGGTTGACTGTGGTTAGGTTTGAGAAACCTAGAGTGTTCTTGCTGAAAAGCAGCTGAACTTCTTCAACTGCAGCTGAGCTTTCTAGCTGAACTTGACTTCAGCTGAGTTGAGCTTCTTCAGCTGCAGCTGAGCTTTTCAGATGAGCTGGACTTGAGCTGAGTTGAGCTTTCTCAACTCCAGCTGAACTTCAACTTCAGTTGTGGACCTCTTTGACCATACACCAGCTGAACTTGTCTCCGGGCAGTTGAGCTGGGGTTTTCTCTCCTAAACTCTCTAGTCTAGACCAGCTGAACTGGTCTTGAGGGGCAGTTTAACTGGTCTCTGACCCCTCTGACTTCTGACCTGCAGTCTACCAGTCAGACTGGCAGTCAGGTCACCAGAGTTGTCAGGGGGCGGTTCAACCGATCTTGTCAGCCTGACCAGTCTGTAGGTCAGTCTGCCAGTCAGTCTGGCAGTCAGACTGGCAGATAGTCTGCTGACCTGCTAGGGGGCGGTTCAACCGATTTTCAGCGAGGTTCCAGGTCAAACGGCTAGTTTTTGAGCCGTGGCTACAAATAGAACCCTCCACCCCCTTCTTCAATGTTGTTGTACAATTACACATTTATTGCTCACCTAACTTGAGACAAAAGCACTCCTCTCCCCCTTCTCTCTCACACTTAAATCTTCCTCAAGATTCAACCTTGTTGGAGGAGCTCTTGGGTGTGAGGTTTGTGCTTGTGCTCACGATTTGGTTTTCCTCTCCCATCTTTTTTAAAAATATTGAGCTTGTGCAAACACCTCTTGTGCGTTCTTGGTGTTCTTGAAACCCTAAGTTTCAAGACCGTTTGAGGTTGCTTGGGAGTCTCCAAATTTGTGGACGACCCCAAGAAGTTTGTATCACTCGCTCTTTAAGCTAAGATAAGAAGAGATTGCCTTGTCCTTTGTGGTCGGCCTTTGGAGGATTAGGGTTGAAAAAGACCTGGTCCTTTGTGGGCTCCTCAACGGGGAGTAGGACACCTTTGTGGTGTGGCCGAACCTCGGGTTAAATCTTGTGTCTTGTGTTCTTGCTTGTCTTTAACTTAAGATATTTTTACTTGCAAGATTGACATATAGATTTTCCCGTAGAGTGGATCTAGAAGTGAAATAGTCTTTATATATTCATCTTCACATTCTAACTTAGTTATACTTCACTTCTCAAAAGGACTCGCGAAATACATTTTTGAGCAGATTATAGTCTAAAGTTTATAAAATAGTTGGATTGATTCAGAGTGGTTCAACTTTCGCACGTAGCTGTTGAACCGGCCTGCACTAGTTGAACTGTGTATTTAACAATCTTTCGAAGTTTGTTGTGAAAATTTTTAGATTAGCCTATTCACCCGCCCCCTCTAGGCTACTTTCATGAGTGCAACACTTGATTGAAGGAGGTCACCACAACGTGGAGTAGGCATTGGCCGAACCACGGGATAAAATCGTTGTGTCTCTTGTCTATTTACGTTATTGTGATTATTGTCTTCTAGAGTTCTCATACTCACTTGGGTTATTGCTCCTAAGTTTGATGCACATTTAAAATGAGCAAAGAGTGAAAAGTTCTCTCTCTTTCTCCATCTCTACTCATAACAACTTGGTTTTAGTTTTTCACTAACACTCATCATAAACCAAGTCTATGTTGTTTAGAGTTGATTTTTGCAGGATCACCTATTCACCCCCTCTAGGTGCTCTCAATTTTGTGTGTTAAGCAAGGGTGAGTACACATCAACGTACTCAGCAAATGTTCTGTTTTGGCTGAAGTGGACTAGCTTTATGTAGGGTGAAGCTCAAAGAAGTTGTTTTTAGTTTGTCAGGTGTTTATTATTAGTAGAAGGCAAGTTTTAGCAATAACCCTAAGTTATTATCCCAAAAGGTACTCCCTCAGAGAGGAAATACAATAATATCCATAATTATAACCATCATCATAAATGTATCTAGAATATCTCTGATCAAAGGAGCTTCTAAGGCTGCTCATAATCATGAGGATGACTAATATACTAGTTTCTAACCCTCTACAGATGTCGCACACTTTACCCATGAGCCATGATCCATGTTTAGCTCGGGTTATATAGACCCTTAAACACTCCCAAGGTGAGTCGGCAAGGTTTCACTACGTAGCCTTTACAAAGATTCCCTAGAGGTCATAGTCACCCGTTACGTTTCTCTAGTTTGATAAACACAATACCTCTCCCCGAAGAAGAGGTGACTAACAAAAGCAAAACAAAAGAACCTCGGCACCTAGCCTCGACATAGAAAGTACTGTGCCCGGACCCCACTGACGGCATAACGGTGAAGCAAACTACACCTCAAGTTCCTCTAATTAATCAGCTAAGGGTGTCCCAAACCACCCTCATTGTTGCACTATTTTCCCAGGTGGTCATCCAACGAACATGTCCTTATGGAGAGGTACTCGGGAAATAGCTCGAGTCCCCTTTGTCACACCCGGGTTCTAGGGGGCACCAAAACCCGGGCGCGAAAATAATCACCAAGTGTGCTAGGATCAAGTCTCACACATATGATAACTCATGGTACAGAAATGAATGTCACATCATTTACATATAACGGAGTTCGGTACAAAATAGTTAAATAATTACATCATGTGAAGACAACGATCCGACAACACAAAGTTGACTGGGAGACGACGGTCTTGACCACTCACGAACTCATCACAGCATCCTTCATGCACCCCATCCAGTGGTACCTTTTCTTGACCTGGGGGGTGTGAGTATAGCAACGGTGAGCTCACATACATTCATTGCTCAACAAGTTGTGGGAAATAATGTGCATGAACTCACCAAAGGTGGGAGCTCATGTGAAGTGTAAGGCTTACCAAAAGAGATGGTTAAAGCTGAGCATTGCTTTTAAAGTTGGTCAAAATTTTATTAGCAGTTACTAAGTATAAGTAGATACCAACCCAAATAAGTAACAGATCATAATTGATAATAACACCCGCGATGCAATGCATATGACAGATTAAGTTTAGTTCCACAAATTAATCATGCGAGAGTCCTGAGCTGCTCATAACCACGAGCACGCCTGATATACCAGTTGCACACTCTGTAGAGGTTGCGCCCTTTACCCACAAGTCGTGTATCCCGCCTAGCCAGGGTTAGCTAGACCCTTAGACACTTCCGAGGTGAATGGCTAGGGATCCACTATGAGGCCTTTACAAAGTTCCACTAGCTTCAGAAAACCCGCTACAGTTTCTAGGAAGGGTAATATAGGAATCCCTCATCCGAAAAGCCATCGCAGCATGATCGACCCGAGAACCTCCCTATACGCAACTCCCTACTACCCTTGCCCCTTTCGGGTAATGTAGTCCTCCACTAGCTTTCCTAATTAGTTAGCCAAGGGTGTCCCATTCCACCCTTGTGGTAGCACGTGTTTCTCAAGTTAAGCTCAATGTTCCAATTAACACAATGATCTTGTCATGAACAATAATTAAACAACAATATAATTGGAACATGATCATAATGTAATATTAATTCCAAAACCAGATAGCGCAATAGCATAACTACCTAAAAGTTCAGCGGTAAACAAGGTGTGAGATAAACAAGTCTAGGGAAACCTATTAGGTCCCATCAGATTAACCTGAGCATGTCACATTGATTAATAGGAACATTATTGGGTAAAGTAAAAGTGATCAAGGGCACAACTTGCTTGTAACTCGAATTTCCAGGTACTTCACCAACTTGGTCTTCAAGTGACTCGTGACCTCGCTTCTATTTGTAGCATTACATACAAATGGACAAGGAGTACATAAAAATAACATTACACCAATCATGAGAACAAACAACATAAGAATATTGTATGCGCTGCTACGATGTCGTAGGTTCAAGAATCACTAAATTTGGAGTTACTATTATAAAGTTATGATTTTCCGAAGGTTTAGGTGTTTACTATAAAACAAATGAGGTACAAGTTTTTAATCATAGGTTTCATAGTAATACAAGGTTACCAAATAATAAACAATATTAATATGAATTCATTGCAACTGGAATGGATCAAAAAGGTGTTAAAACATGATAGTTATGGATTTTGCAAAGTTAATGAATTACTTTTATACTAATAATCACCCTACACAATCATTATTATTAATTCCCTTAATAGTTTGGACTGCGGGTATTATTATTTAGAAGCTCAGGGACCCAACTGCTAAAAATAGGACCTACTTTGAAGGTTGTCTATCAGTATTGGGACGACATGTTGTTTTCTCTAAAGGATAGGGTCCTTTTTGCATAATGACATGGTCAAAGGGTACTGTGGATTGCTAGCCGTGGGATCCAAGTCCGACGGCAGGGATCAGAGACTTATCTCATCTGACTGGTATTCTATCACAGCGGTCGAATCTAAAATCAACGCTCGAGATTAAAGGATTCCGCGATCTGATCTCGGCCAACAAATCTGAGATCAACGACTACGATTTTCGATCACGACGGGGTAATTGAGATTCAATCGCGAGCGCTCATCACCGGATCGACGACCAGGGCCATTTCTCCCCCCGCACGATCATGTTCACTCCGGAACGGGGCTGCGACATCCTGCCCGCGGTGGTAGGCCCACCAGCGAGCGGTGGCTGCTGTGATGCTATGGATGAGATGAGGCTTTGATTGATGGCTTGAAGTGTTATGGTGGCATGTATTTATATAGGCTGTGAGGTGGGTGGTTATATGATAGATCTAATCTGGTACTTATCTGTTACAACCATATCCTATATATTAGAAACTCTAACAAACTCGAAACCAAATCTGTTACACGATAGATCTGATTTGGTACTTATCTGTTACAATCCTATCATATCTTTTAGGAACTCTAATTTATCTCTTTTATTCCAACAATATTATTGTTAATTTGTACTAATCATATTAGTCATTCAATTTAAATAAATCTTAGAATATATTTTTATTTAAATTTTAAATTAATTTTTTGGGTGTTACACGCGAGTTGAAAGGAGTATTTTCTTAAATATCTTATTGCGGTATCCTAATTTGTACCAACTTTACCTAAAGGACGTCGTGTACAAACAAACAAACCAACCAAACATACATCGATCCATTATATTACCTTATATTTCTAATTTTTGCTTTCTATTTAAAATTTAAAATTCAAGTCTAATTTAGAGATGAGTTAAATTTTCTATTTCAAGAATAAATTGCAACAAACAAAAACTCAACATGAACGCAAATCATTTTTATTAATTAATTTATCCATTTAAGCAAATTAAAATTAGTAGAAATAATTCATGTAAGATGTTTTACAATAATAATTATTAAAGAAAATAATCCAAACACATAGTCACATTTTAGAAGTACAATAAAATAAATTTATAATCTTCACATATTTATTTAAAAGGATATATATTCTTATGTAAAATCTATATTAAGAGATAGTTTAACTTAATTCTTTTTTGGAGAATAAATCTTTAACACAAAGGATAGTTCACATAAGAATCTTTTAGGTAATCTATTATTTGAAAACACAATTATTTAAATCATGAAATGAGTTTCCCTAATTTATCCAGAATAGGATTTTGGAGCGTTACACCCTTTAGTGCCACAAGTTCATCATCATATCCAGAATAACGTCAGTGTATCATAAAATATTCTCATCATGTACATTGATTAAAGTAAAGCACTAGCCTGATATGATCATAATAGCTCAACCCAAAAAGGTAATTCAAGGATAGGATGAATAGAAAACTAGTCAATCCTTAGGTTGATCATGGTATGTTGGAGGGTAAATTGTAAAGTAAGTAGGACATAATAGGTCAAAGGACACTTGTCGTCACCAAGTTGCTGCTTAGGGACTTCTCGTGCAACTCCCTTGGGAAACACAGACTGCTTGTTGTCTACGCAAAGCCATCATTCATTCAAAACGCTTGGGGGAATAACAAAAGAACAATACACCAAACAACTACAAATCATAGGTTCAACAGAAAGGTATAGACAATGTGGTGTTTCCTAAGTATAGGTGCTGGGGGTCTGCTTCGTCGCCGAAGGTCCCATAAGAATAAACACCTTCGGAAGATCGACACAGAAGCAAAGCCGAAGCTGCCAATCAGAGAGCTTCGTAGCATACTACCAGATGTATCGACTTAAAGATGAAATAACCAATCGGTCCATGATAGCTTGTATTATGATTATAATCATTTGTAAAGGGCATGAATGTAATTTCTCACAGGCTGTGTCCTGTGCCTATAAATAGATGAACAGTACACATGTACTGTTCACGTTATCTTGTATTCACTCGTGCGCCACGCTTGAATTTTTGCCTTCTATCAAGTCGAAGGTACAAATGTAATTAAATATTGTCTTTATCTATTTAGGATTAAATAATGAAGATATGTGAATGATATTATATGATTATTCATATTATCTTTCATGTTTCATATGCTTCGTCTTTCATTAACATATACTATGATGATGAAGGTACGTCCTTCATGACCTTCGTCCGAAGATCGTTATATCCTAAGGGAAATAATGCTTCGAAGGACGAAGGACTTTAACATTTAATATTTTGTATTGCCTTGTTCTTAACTCATAGCATTTGAGAACAAGTCCCCAACATTGGCGCCCACCTCCTGTGAACTCACTTCCACTGTTGAGCTGATGACTTCATTCAATAATCAAGCTGAAGGTGCTTCGGCTACGAAGCTGGTGCTCCCGATAACAGGCGGGTCATGCTCAGAACCGGCCAACAAGAAGCAGAAGAAGAAGGCTCAGAGAAGGGTGCAACATGTTGGGGTGCAGGGACCATTCATCAAGTCAAAATGGTCCCACATCCCAATCACCTTCTCCCAAGAGGACCTTCAGCTCAAGGATTACCCTCATAATGATGCTATGGTCATATCTTGTGTCATCAAGGGATTTCTGGTCCACAATGTTCTGGTTGATACAGGCAGTGCAGCGGATATCATATTTGCTAAGGCCTTCAGATAGATGCAAGAGGCAGAAGACAAGATTCATGATACTACACACCCTCTTTGTGGCTTCGGAGGAAGGCAAATTGCAGCACTCGGAAAAATCACAATGGCAGTGACCTTTGGCTTCGTCCACAACACAAGGACTGAACAGGTTGTGTTTGCCATCGTTGATATGGAATACCCCTACAATGCAATCATTGGTCGTGGGACACTCAATGCTTTCGAAGCAATACTTCATCCAACATATTTATGCATGAAGATACCTTCGGAACAAGGGCCCATTGCTGTTCATGGGAGTCAGGAAGCCGCTAGAAAAGCCGAAAGAAACTGGACAGACTCAAAAGCAATCCACAATATAGATGGAGCCGAAGCTTGTGAATAGTACAAGTACAGAAGAGAGAAGGCTGCTTCGGCTGATCAGCCGAAACCCATGCTTCTATGTGAAGACATAGCAGAGCAGAAGGTACTGTTGGGGTCTCAGCTATCTGAAGAGCAGGAGAAAACTTTGATAAGGTTTTTATTCAACAACAAAGATGTTTTTGCTTGGTCGGCCAATGATCTTTGTGGTGTCAACAGAGACGTCATTGAACATTCACTCAATGTCGACCCATCCTTCAGGCCAAGAAAGCAAAGGCTTCGAAAAATGTCTGATGATAAAGCCAAAGGTGCTCGGAATGAAGTAAAAATACTTCTCAGTGCTGGTGTTATCAGAGAGGTAAAATATCCAGAGTGGCTAGCCAATACTGTTATGGTGAAGAAGGCCAATGGAAAATGGAGAATGTGTATTGACTTCACGGACCTCAACAAGGCCTGTCCAAAGGACGAATTTCCATTACCAAGAATAGACTCTCTTGTAGATGCAGCAGCTTTTTCAGAACTTATGAGTCTACTGGATTGCTACTCACGATATCATCAAATATGGATGAAAAAGGAGGATGAGCCGAAGACCAGCTTCATAACTCCCAGTGGCACCTATTGTTATCTTTGGATGCCTAAGGGGCTCAAGAATACTGGAGGAAGCTTCAGCAGAATGACATCCAAGGTCCTTCATTCTCAGATAGGCAGAAATGTATTAACATACATTGACGATATCATAGTAAAAAGCACAAAGCAAGAAAATCACATTACTGATCTGCAAGAAACATTTGCTAATTTCAGGCAAGCTGGCCTAAAATTAAATCCAGAAAAATGTGTCTTTGGAGTGAAGAAGGGTAAGTTCCTTGGCTGTCTAGTTTCAACGAAGGGGATTGAAGCTAACCCAAGTAAGATCGAAGCTATCCTTCGGATGGAGCCGCCAAGCACAAAGAAGGGGGCCCAACGGTTGGCAGGAAGACTGGCTTCATTGAATAGATTCATATCTAGATCAGCAAAAAGAAACTTGCCATTCTTCGAAATACTAAAGTCAGCCGAAGTCTTTCAATGGGGCCTGACTCAATAGAAAGCCTTCGAAGAGCTGAAGCAATACTTGATTGATCTAACAACGTTAACTCCACCTGCGCCAGGGGCTCCATTACTATTGTATGTGGCAGCTTCACACTCTGCAGTGAGTGTGGCGCTTGTGCAGGAGAAGCTTGAAGGACAAATTAAAAAGCAAGCCCCAGTATACTTCGTCTCCGAAGTTCTAAGTTTATCAAAGAAAAACTATACAGAATTGGAGAAGGTGTTGTATGCTGTCCTAATGGCCTCCAGGAAGCTTCAGCATTATTTTTAAGCATACCACATAGTTGTTCCCTCATCACAGCCTCTGAAGGATATTATGAGGAACGGAGAAGCTACTGGAAGGATTGGAAAGTGAGCTGCGAAGCTTAATGAATTTAGTATTGACTATGTGCATAGATCTTCAATACAGTCCCAGGCGTTAGCAGACTTCATCGCTGACTGGACGCCAGGGGCTCAGGAAGAAGCAAATAAAGATGCTGAAGCTTGGACATTGTTCTGTGATGGTTCCTGGGGAACCTTTGGTGCAGGTGCAGCTGTTGTTCTAGTTGCACCTTCTAAAGTCAGAACATGCTATGCAACAAGGCTTGATTTTAGCTGCACAAATAATATTGCTGAATACGAAGCTTTACTTTTGGGACTTCGAAAATTAAAGGCAATGAGAATAAGAAGGGCAGTCCTTAAAACTGACTCTCAAGTTATTTCTGGTCACGTTGACAAGAGTTGCAAGGCAAGAGATCCGAAGCTTGAGAAATACCTGGACACAGTTCGAAGGCTTGAAGCTTCTTTCGAAGGATTTTCTGTTAAGAATATTCCACGAGGAGAAAATGAGCATGCTGATCTACTGGCCAAGTCAGCGGCACAGGGGCTTCCTCTACCTTTGAAAGTATTTTTTGAAACAATAAGAGCACCTTCGGTGGAACTTCTCGAAAGAGTAGTGCTCACAATATCTCCTGTCCATACTGAAGATTGGAGGACTGAGATTATATCTTTCCTCCAAGGCAACTGTCTCTCGAATGATGAGGTTTATAACAAAAGAATGGAGGCAAGAACAAGACCATATGTCATAATAGAAGGGGAGTTATATAAACATGGAGTTTGTTCCCCACTTCTCAAGTGCTTATCTAGAACCAAAGGTATAGAACTGATGAAGGAGATACATGCAGGATTGTGTGGATCTCATATTGGGTCCAGACCTCTTCTGGGAAAGGTTTTTCGACAAGGATTCTATTGGTCGAAGGCAGCTTCGGACGCAGCGGATTTGGTTCAAAAGTGCGAAAATTGCCAAAAATGTGCAAGAGATCATAAGCAACCTTCGTCATTGACTCAGCTCATACAACCAACCTGGCCATTGCAAAGATGGGGCCTGAATTTACTTGGTCCACTTCCACCAGCGCAGGGCAACTTGAGATATGTCGTGGTGGCAGTAGAATATTTTTCTAAGTGGATCGAAGCAAAGCCTTTGGCGACAATAACTTCGGCTACAGTCCAAAAATTCTTCTGGCAGAATATAGTTTGTCGCTTCGGTGTGCCGAAGGCTATAACTGTAGACAATGGAACACAGTTTGATGCTGAAACTTTCAAAGATTTCTGTGATCAGATAGGCACAAAATTTCTTTTTGCATCAGTCAGGCTCCCGGAATCAAATGGACTAGTCGAAAGGGCAAATGGTATTATAATGACGGGAATAATGAAGTTAATCTTCAATCAGCCCAGAGGAAAGTGGCCAGATGAATTGGTTAAAGTGGTGTGGAGCCACAATACATTTATATCAAGGTCAACAGGTTTTACACCATTCAAGTTACTGTTTGGTGACGAAGCTATAACCCCCGAAGAGGCTAAAGCGGGGTCCATAAGAACAGTAGCTTCGGCAGAAGACGAAGCTAATTATTCTATGGCAAAGGACACTATAGAAGGGATCAGACTTCAGGCCGTGGAAAATATCAACAAATATCAAGCCGAAACAATAAAATGGCATGATAGAAAAGTTCGGTTGAAAGACATTAAGCCTGGACATTTGGTGCATCGAAGAATAGCCAACCCTGACACAGTAGGCAAGCTTCAGCTGATGTGGGAAGGACCCTTTTTGGTAGTATCTTCGTCAAGACCCGGTTCTTACAGATTAAAGGACATGGATGGCAAAGACATTCCTAGATCTTGGAGTACGGATGAGCTTCGACGGTATTATGTATAAATCGATGTAATCTTTTTCATTTTCCCTATGGCACCCTTTTCCTTTCCAAAGGGGGAGAAAGGTTTTTAATGGGGCCATAGTTTGTAATTTTTCCTTTCTTATTCAGCTCTACGAGAGCAAAATCCCCCAAAATATGTAAATGTAAAATCTGAGCATGCACCATCGAGTGCAGAGAAAAAGGAAAAAACAGGGAGAAGCTCGAAAGTCGTCCCTAAGGGGATGCAGAGCATGACGAAGCTACAAAAAGCCGTTCCTAAGGGAGCGCAGCGTAAGTTTTCTGCTCAAAAGTCGTTCCTAAGGGAATGCAGAGCCAAATACCGCCAAAATATAAGGCGAAGCACGAAAAGTCAACGCGAATACCGCCGAAATAGAAGGCGAAGAAGTTCAAAATACGTTCCCAAGGGGATGCAGAACTTACACCGAAAAATAAGCGGTGCAGCCGAAAAATAAACGGCAAAGAGACTTTGGTCATTTCTAAGAGAATGAAGGTTATGGATGTGGCTTCGTATGTGTGTGTTTGGGCATTCATTTGCACGATACATTACATCATACATTGCATTCATAAACATTCATTTAGACATACATAGGATCATCACCATCATATCATACAGATACAAACAGTTGCTTCGGCTCTAAGGATACAGCTTCGGAAGCAGAATTTATCTTCGTTGTGTACGAAAAGAAGGGAAGGTGTTTTTCGCCTTCGGCTCAAAAAATACTAGTTTCGTCCACATCAAAGCGGTTCATACATGGACGGAAAGGTAAAAATATATTACAAGGTATGGACAAATTTACAGAGTAGTATCTGATTCTCAAATAACAATATTCTTTACAAAGGATAATACAAGAATTTTTCTAGAGTTTTTTTTCACAGCAAGGTCTTCGGCTTCATCATTGTCTGTTAAGCTTTGGCTCAATGCTCTTCGGCTTCATCGTCCTATACATATCAAAGCATTATAAGGTAAATCCAAGTTTCAAGGAAAAGGTAAGCACAAGGTATGAGTTTATTACCGGTTTAAGGTGACTTCGAGCTTCATCACCAGCCAAGTTTCGCCCGCCCTTTGCCAAGATTTGAGTAATGAATCTGTTTCCGATGCTTCGGGCCAGACCGGGGATGTCATCCAAGTCTGCTGGTGACAGGCTGAAGTTTGGTCTGTTTACAATATTTCCATGTGTGCAGCTAGCCTTCATGAAAGCGACAGCCGTGCCTCGAGAAGCTAGCAAGGCACAAAAGTCACCATGTCCAGCTATAACTTCGTCGTGGGCATCAACTTCACCTTCAATATGATCAAATGTGTCCGGCAGGTCTTCAACCGAAGGTTTAAATTTTTCGAAGCTGGCTCCAACTGAGTTAAAGACCTGTTTCAGCCGTTGAATGCACCGGGAGCCGAAGCCTAAGCATTTTTCTTGCAGATCCTTGAGTGATTTCTGTATATGTGAACTTTTTCAGCTTCGGCTTCGAGTTTTGTTTTGAAATCTTTTTTCTCTTGCTCAAAGCTTTTTGACTGTAGGGAAAGTTCACTGTTCAATCTGGCGATCACGGTTTGAGCTTCTGCCAGTGAACCTTCCATCGTTTGAAGCACGAAGTCTTTCTTTTCCAGGGCAGCTTCATGATCTTTAATCTTCTTCTCTAAGCCCTCAATTATAACTTCATTTTTCTTGTCCTCGAGGTCTTGTTGCATCCTCAAGGCTTTGCTTAGCAGTAAGCTCTGACAAAATAACCTTCATCAGAAAACATCTTCATATCAAAACAATAAAAAGTTAAGGGAAGAATTTTACCTTAAAGTTAGAATAAAACAGGCTACTGGCGATATGCTGTCATCGGTATCTGCTGAGATTAGTTTCGAGCTTCGGGAAACCAACACTTTTCAATAAAGTGCTGACAACCTTCGCTCCAACTCGGTCCCGAAGGCATCCTAAACTTTCTTCGGCAACGCCACCGAAGAGCAGCGCCCCTGGTTGGTACCCGTAAGATATGGCATAGTCTCTCCGCTCTTCTTTTTCAGCCCTTGACAATTCTTGCCCAAGTATGTTTTGAAAGTTGAAGTTTTCTTCTTCCGAAGTATCTTCGGCAGGCTCCTTTTCTTTTCCAGGCATTTTCTCCCCTTTTTTAGACACTGCGGCCAGGATTTCCTCAGCAGCTGCAGCAGTTTCTTCCTCAGCCATATTCAAACTCATTTCATCAATATCAATGAGTGTGTTTTCCAAATCTGTGGCTTCGGCTGCTGCAGCTTCGGAAGTAGAAGCTTCGCCAGGAACAGCTTCGGCTGCTGCTGTATTCGGCGCTGAGGCCGATGGCGGTGTTTCTTCAATAGCCTCAATGACAGTAATAATTCTTCGCTTTTTTGGTTCAGCAGGCTTCTCAGTAGCCGAAGGCTCCTTCTTCTTCTGTAAAAGCTTCATCAGTTCCGGTCCCAGTGGACTTATCTTATTAGGTAGAGATTCAGTCATTACCTTTAAAATTTCTTCTGTGTTAGTGGCAGAAGGTGTTGAGGGAACTTCTTCCAAATCAGCTTTCGGCTTCAGAGCTGGAGCTTTTCTTTTCTTCGACACAGCCACCTTCGGCTCAGGACTGGACTTTTTCTTTTTTTGCCAAATTCTCATCTTCTTTTATCATCCTAGCAGCTTGTCTTTGTATAATACTGACAGCCCTTTTTCGCTTTGGCTCTTCGGCACTATTGGGGGCCTTCGTCTTCCGAAGGTCCTCAAAAACATGATTTAACAATGTTTCTCGAGTGTAATATATGAACAGGTGCCTTCGGACTCGGATCAGAACCACACAGTGTGAAAAGCACGAACAATACGAAGGTTGACACAGCGCTGAAGCTACGCGCAAGGGAGCTTCGGCATAACGGCAAAAAAGGGAACCGACTTAAAAGGGAAAAGGCTATTTAGACCTCGGTGGACTACCTTAAAGTCATTAGCAAATGTGAAGGGCATGGATGTAATTTTACACGGGCTGTGTCCCGTGCCTATAAATAGATGAACAGTACAGCCGTACTGTTCACGCTGACTTGTACTCATTTTTGCATCACGCTTGTACTTTCATTTTCTTTCAAGCCGAAGGTACAAATGTAATTCAATATTGTCATTATTCATTTGTTCATTTATGATTATATAATAAGAAATGTGTATGATGATGTTATATGTTTATTCACATTATCCCTTATGTTTTACATGCTTCATCCGCCCTTGATATGTTTATATATATGTTGAGATGATGAAGGTATGTCCTTCATGACCTTCGTCCGAAGATCATTATATCCTTAGGGAAATAATGTTCCAAAGGACGAAGGGCATTAACAAATAACATATTTTTGTGTTGCCTTGTTCTCAATTTATAGCATTTGAGAAAAAGTCCCCAACAGGCACCTTTGCTTAACCTTTCGTAGTCTGGGTATTCAAATTTCAAAGCGTCCATTACTCGGTTTAACCTTTGTTTCAGTCGGGTGCCGAAGGCTGCTGTCATCAGTTGATCTTCTTTTTTCGTATAATTGCCCAAGATTTCATTGCACATAACTTCAATTGTATCCAACCATTCTTGGCAGGGTTCTTTGAAGTGTTTCTTGAACTTAAAATGATAGGGCAGCCGAACGAGTTCATTCTTCTTCTCTCTTTTAAGCTTCGGCATACCCCATTCCTTTAACGTTAAGAATACCCTGTTGGCTAAGTATTCCTGAACTAAATCCCTAGTACCAATATGTTCAGACACAACTCTAAATTTGCCCACAGCATCTGGGCATGATGCCCCCGTCGTCATGTTGCACTGAGGCCTAGGCAACCCGAAGGTTAGCTCCAGTGGGCTCTGAACTAGCTTCTCCTTTTTCTCATCAATCTTAACATAAAACCATTCAGTCTTCCAACCGGTCAGCCATTTGGTGCGGTAGCTGACCACTGGTGTCTTCATGTCTTTGCGGTACGCAAAATTATAACAGCCAAAATTCTTGTGCAATCCATCTTCTCTAGCCTTCGTCTGATAGTGAAGTTCGTGCACCCGGCAGAAGGCTTCAGCAAGCGGCTCCGCTCCTTGGCTTCAGAGAGCCCAGATAAAGACGTTGAGCCTAACGATAGCGTTAGGAGTCAGCTGATGAAGATAAATTTTGAAATTTTCCAAAACATCTGCAATCATTCCATGCAGAGGAAACCTCAACCCTACTTTGAAGAAGCTCTTAAAAACTACCACTTCATTTTCTGGTTTCGGGATGGTCTCTTCCCCGCCAAAGCGAATCAGCTTCTTCTCGGCTTCCCCGAAGTAGGCTAGCTTCGTCATCATGGGCATATCAGCTTCGGAGACAGTCGACTTCCCAAAATCCAAATGGCTGGGCTTGGATGGCATAGTGGTGTTATAATCTATCTCTTCTTCACCAGCATCACCCTCTTCAATATCTGCATGCTCGGCTTCGGCAGCAGGTGCATCTTCGTTAGCAGCACCCTCTGGCACAACCAGTCCCGACTGCCTCATAACTTTGGAGATTGGGGCAGTCTCAGTAGCTTTGGTCTCCTCTTCGTCACGGGTTATCCTAGCTGTCGAGCGTACCCTGGCCATTTGATGCTGAATTTCTTGCGTTTTGGCGAAGTTGAATACTTTTTACCTTTGCCGAAGCTCCGTCTTGTAACGAAGCTAAAGCAAAACGATGCTTCGATTGAGAATACGGTGAATAAGCTTCGGCTGTGGTCAAATTTTTCGGCAGCACAACAGTGCAATAGCAGTAAATGTTATCGTAACTTCACACCTACCTGTCTGTTTATATAGTGCTGCAGGTGGGAAGGTAAATCATCAAGCCGCTTGCACCCGCTGAACAGTCGCCCACACCCACTGAACGGTGGACCATAGTGCACGAGAAGGCGAATCACCAGATCGCGCATACCCGTCGTATGGTGGGACCACATTACACTCGGAATATTTAAATTGTTTCTCGATAACGAGTTCAGGGAAGGTGTTTTTCGGACCTTCGGCATTCCAAAGCCTAAGAGAATTTTTCACGGGTCGAGCTCGTTACGAAAAACGATCTGGCACTGTGAAGGGGCTACTGTTGGGGGTCTGCTTCGTCGCCTAAGGTCCCATAAGAATAAACACCTTCGGAAGATTGACACAGAAGCAAAGCCAAAGCTGCCAATAAGAGAGCTTCGTAGCATACTACTAGATGTACCGACTTAAAGATGAAATGACCAATCGGTCCATGATAGCTTGTATTATGATTATAATCATTTGTAAAGGGCATGAATGTAATTTCTCATAGGCTGCGTCTTGTGCCTATAAATAGATGAACAGTACCCCTGTACTGTTCACGTTATCTTGTATTCACTCGTGCGCCACGCTTGAATTTTTGTCTTATGTCAAGTCGAAGGTACCAATGTAATTAAATATTGTCTTTATCTATTCAGGATTAAATAATGAAGATATGTGAATGATATTATATGATTATTCATATTATGTTTCATGCTTCATATGCTTCGTCTTTCATTAACATATACTGTGATGATGAAGGTACGTCCTTCATGACCTTCGTCCGGAGATTATTATATCCTAAGGGGAATAATGCTTTGAAGGATGAAGGACTTTAACATTTAATATTTTGTGTTGCCTTGTTCTTAACTCATAGCATTTGAGAACAAGTCCCCAACAATAGGGTAGATCACTACACATGGTGGTTTGTTGTTCACTAATCAAGTTTATAATGTTATAGCACTTGCTTAAATTTAATTGGTTCAGTGATGGGATTACTCATTAGATATTGTTAATCCTATAAACTTGAGTATTTGAACATTTGTTAGGGTTTCCTATCTTTATTCTATTTCTATTAAGGCTCCAATAGCATCATATTTAAACTAGGGATCAACTATAAATTGAGATATCAAAATAGTGGATGACTATACTTTTAGTAGATAGACAAATAAAAATGAACAAAATGCAATTTGAAGCACCTAATTTGGAGTTTATATGACAAAGTTATGAATTTTACAAGTTTTCGAATTTAAAACTCTAATTTAAATACATTTTCCTGATTAAATAAAGACCCGAGGGCCTAACTGTAAGGTTCCAGGGGCTCAGGTGAAAGGAAAATAGAAGGTGGCTATATTTCCAAAACCCCCAGTGGGGGCTCTTTAGTTAAAAACGTGTGCGAAGGGGTGTCGGGCTTCCTTGGTCATCGGATCTCGGATGCACGATCAAGATTAGAACCGTCGAGGGTGGGCGCGTGAGCGCAGGTCACACGTGCGGGCGACGGGGTGGGGGCCAGGGGTCAGCGGCTCACATGCTGGCGTGGGGACTGGTCGACTGGGCCCAGCGGCCAGTGGCCTGCGCTGATGAGCGAGGTCCGCCGGTTGGCGACCCAGAAAAGGAAAAGGGAGGGGGCATGCGTGGCTGCCGAGTGGGACCGGGCGTCAGCGACTTAGAGAGGGGTGGGGGGGGAAGGGAAGACCGGCGTGGGGAGGCTGCCAGGCGAGGCCCAACCGTTAGGGCCGCCTTCCTCCTCCGGCCATGTTGCATGGGAACGGGGAGGACCCCCGGCAGTTCTCCGGCGGCACTCCGGGAAAAAGGGGAACGTGTTTGTAACATCCCAGATTTTCAACCCAAGGTTTGGAACCCTAATCTAATTCCCCCCTATTTATCTCTCCCTAATCTCCCCCATAGGTCTTCTCATCATATGCATACACTTTGTTTGATTAGAAGCACCTCACTTAGATTTTATTTTTAGCACCTAAGATTATCTAGTTAATTAATTGTTCAAAAGAAAAGGACATAAAAATAGAAATATAATTTGGAAATTAAAAAAAAAGGAGAAACCATTCCCCCTGGCTGGGCCAATTTCCGGCCCACACCCGCGGCCACTCCCCCCTTGCACTCGCGACTTCCCCCCCCCCTCGACCCACCTCCGGCCCACTCCACGCGCGCGATCGCTCCCGCTGACAAGCTGACCCCACCTGCCAGCCGCCTCCACCCTCACTCTCTCTCGCGCCCGCGCACCACTGACAGGCTGACCCCGCCAGTCAACCACCCCATCCCCTCGCCGCGTACGGCTTCACCGCGGTCACCTCCAACCACCGTCCTCTCCTCCGCCCCATCTTCTCGCCGCACAGGGAAGTTTGGCATTGCCTTGTCCTCGCTGTTGTGGCCACGTCCTTGCACGGCACCGCCCCGCCGTGCGGTCTCATCGCCGCCGCTGTGCGGCATTAACTCCGCCGCTGTGCACCTCACCGGCGTCCACCTAGCACCGCCGCTCCCCTCCCCTCGGGCACCTATAAAAGGGTCGCCCCGAGCGCCTCCTTGCCCCGCAACGGCCTCAGCCACTCATCTCCCCCTCGCCCGAGCTCAATCGCGCTAGCTCCGCCGTCTTCCTCCACTCCGGTAAGCCCCTCCTCCTCTCCCCCCCTCTCTGGTTGTTCAGCGAACAATTCGCTAGGTTCATCAGTTTTGCCACACCACCGCGAGCATGGAACACCACTCCCCTGCCCTCGATCCCCGCACAAACCTCACCGGCGACGGCTCCCGCCATGGAGCCCTGCCACTTCCCCGCAGTCAGCCCCCTCCCAGCCTCCTCTGGCAAAATTGGACCCACCCCTAAGCTCGCCAGCCCCTCCTCATGCTAGGGCGCCTGCCCGATGCCCAAGAACCGGGTCGCCGGCGGCGAATCGCCGTCGAACCCACCGGCAGCCGGGTTTTCTCCGCGGTCGACCGGTTCGCCCTGCCCCGTCAGCCACTGGCGCCGTCTCCCGCTCTCCCTGACGCATGGGCCCCGTGGCAACGGCGCCGTCTCTCGCGCGCCCGCGCCGTTTCTCGTCGTGGGCCGTGGCTGGGCCGGCGCGCCCGCGCGCGCCCCTGCGCCCGGCTGGGCCGAATTTCGCCCCCCCCCCCCCCCCGGGCCCACCAGAGCCGAAAAACCTTTTTCTTTTTTCTTTTCCATCCTTTTTCTCCTTTAGTTATTTATATCTTAATATTTTATGTACCAAAAATTATCAAAACACTTTCTAAGTCACATAAAATGATAATGTTAGAATTTGACACACTCCACTCAGTAAACCACTGTTAATGTATTGTTTATTGCCTGTTTTACTAGAAGAAGCGGGGACCGTCGATCCGGAACCCATAGCCCCAGAAGAAGGGCAGGAGCCCGACCTCCGTAAGATAAATCTCTTGTGCTAGGAAAGCTTCGACAAAGGCAAGTCCATCCTTCCTTTGATGCATAATTTTACCTATTCTTTCTACCACTACCTAGGCCGGGATTACGGGGTGGAATATTTGCATTGTGAGAAGAGAGATAGCCCGCATTAACATATATCTTTTGGATACAAAATGTGGGATGGGAAAAGGGCAGTGTGTTTCTCTAAACGAGGTTTTCAAAAAAAAATGTGCGATGAAGGGTATTCACCCTCATCACCTTGTGAGTGGGATGATCAGGGACTCCCTGGTTTAGGGGAGGGCCTAAGGTGATGGTTCAACTGGTTTAGGCGTGAGCAGAAGGATTGTCCCCTCGTATAAGGACTGGTTTGTCATCTTTCACTACCTGGGGAGCACCGGGAGGATAAGGAGGGGGAATGTTTTGTCCGGTTTGGACATGACAGTGGCCTGACTCCTTCCGGTATAATCGTTAAGGTTAAGATGTGCGAGGAAAGAAAGAGATTCGGCATTCGGGTCTCACGTCGGTGAGATCGCAGAAACCGGACTAGTGGGTAAAGTGTACCCCTCTACGCAGAGTTCAAACCTATTCGAATAGTCCGTGTCCACTGGTATGGACGAGTCTGGCATGGTATGACAATTAGTGTTTTACAACCTCCGTGAACAGGGAAATGTGTGTGAAAGTGCGTTTCGGAAAAGAAAACAAGGCCACGGGAGCGGGAAGCTCAGTGGTGGTTGAGTATTGTGTTATTTTTATTTCCTTGGGAAAAACCCTAAATAAACTGCCTTTCTCTGAGAAAAAGAAGAGTGACTTCAACTCCACCATATAAAGCATGTATGATATAGGTCTCTTTCTCTTTACGGGAGCAAGATGGGCTTGTGGAATACCTAGTGTATTCACCCAGATTTATTTATGTTTTTCAGCAACCGAAGACTTCTTTTCTGCTATGCTTGATTGAGAGGGCTGTGTCTGCACCCAGTTCTGCCTGTGGATTGGGCTAGTGTACCTTCTACTGTGCTTTATATTCTGGCTCTCTCAAGCTTGTACCCTGGTATTGTAATAATTTTTATTCGAACTCTGTACTATTTGAAGTAAGGAATGTGATTACTAGCCTCCTGGGACTAGTAATTATATCACATTTGAGTCCCAAAGGATCGGGACGCTTCAAGTGGTATCGGAGCCATAGGACTGGCCGTAGGTCGCAGCCCTGACCTTAAAAGAAAATACCTCTTACCCCAAGAAAAATCTTCTCTCCTTTCCCCCGATATTAACAGACCCTTCTTTTCCTATTCCAGATGGAAGACTCTCTGGTCATTAGGACATCCTACTACTCAGAAGTGGAGGGGTTCCCACATCTGTTGCGAAGTTGTGCGCTTCGCATGGGGATCCGCATGAAGCCAGAATATGTCTGGAAGGAGTATCTCGAGAATGGAATGGAGAAGTGCTCTATGGCAGTCTACCTGGGAGAAAGCCGAAACTACTCGAACCACCCTTCTTTCCAAGTCACTTTCACCGCACACCGCTTCCCAGATACTTGCCAAAATGTTGCCCGAAAAGCCCTCCGACAGCTATGCCAGAACTACAACAGAGTAGTCTTTGAAACCCCCCTTCGCTACTTTCCACCCAACAACAAAAATACCCCCGCCTGGAGGAAAAGACTTCAGGCCCTGTCAGGAAGAGATCCTACCGAGGATGACCCCACCATCGTCTACATGGCTGGATACCTCCACACTCTCGATAACCAATATGATGACCTTGCCTCCCACTGCACTCACCTAAACTCCTGGGTGGAAAGCCTGGAGCAACAAGTCAGGGAACTTACAAGGGAAAAGGCGTCCCTCCAAGAGAGTCTCGAGATAGCAAAAAGCGAGGAAACCAACACCCGTGAAGCCTACCAAACCCTGAAGATGGATTACGACAAGAAGCTAAAGAAGCTCGCCCCCGCTAAGAAAATCTGCAAGAAGACCAGAAGCCAAGGATGCCAGACTGAGCAGAAGGAAGAAGCCCCTCCAGCCCTACCTCCTACCAGGATAGAGAACTCGGCTGACACCGAGGAAATGTCCCTAGCTAGCCTTGATGACCTCCTCAAGGAATTTGGGGACACTTTAGAGAAGGAGTTCGGGAGTACCTTAGATAGCACTCGCGTGTAATGAACTTGTGGTAGTTGTATGCTGTAATGAACTTGTGTAATGAATAAAATGACTTGATTGAAAAAAAATTAGCATGTGCATGGTAGTAACTCTTTTCCCTGGCAGATGGCTTCGGATAAAATCACGTCTACCACCTCCGGGATTGGAGCAGGGTTTCCCCTAGGAGCAGAAGGAGAAGCTGGCAAAGAAGGGAGTGAGACCCACCTCCCCGCACCTCCGGAACTACCACTAGATTTGGCCCAAGTTCTAGCCAATCAAACCCGACTCATTGAAGTCCTCACTAGAAGTCTAGAGAATCAGCGCCCAATTGGTGGAAGACCACAGGACAGGATGGGAGAATTTCTGAGGCTCAAGCCTCCCACGTTCGCTGGGTCCAACAATCCCCTCGATGCCGACGACTAGCTGCGCACGATCATGAGGAAATTAGAAGCCATCGGATGCCCCAAAAATCAGTGTGTTCAATTGGCTGCTCATCAACTTTCTGGGATGGCCCTAGCATGGTGGGATACCTTCAGCACGACCGTCAGGGACGCTACCTGGGCGGAATTTGAAACTGCTTTCCGTGAGCACCATGTACCCCAGGGGATCATTCAGCTCAAGGAAGATGAATTCCGGGAACTAACTCAAGGTGGAAGATCTGTCAGTGAGTACGTGCACAAATTCACAGAATTGGCTCGTTACGTGCCTGACGATGTCAGCATAGAAACCAAGAAGATGGCCCGTTTTCTGAAAGGGCTAAGACCAGAACTCAAGACCATCCTTGCCAGCCAAGATTTCCTCAGCTTCTCGCACCTCTCCAACAAAGCCATACAAGTGGAAAGGGCAAAAGAAGAATAAAAAGGTCACCTCAAGAGGAAATTCCAAGTTCTCCAAGCTCAGCAGCAAGACCGACACCAGAGAGCTCGATCCTTCGGGCTTTCACCCAAGGGACCAAGCTTCAATAGACTAGCTGGACCCACTCCGTCACATTTCAGCCAGTAGAGTCAGAGCTCCTTTTAGGCCCCCTCGGTCGCAAGCAACCAACCGCCAGCAAATGCCTGTTGGCACTGCGGAGACCCCAGTCACTTCAAGAATAACTGCCCCCAGTTGAAGGCACCAGGACCTACCTACTCCAACTCAGTGAATGGCCCCAAGAATACCTCGGCACCTGCCTCCAAGGCACTCTCCTCCAATAGTCAGCAGAGCAGGACCCAGTATCAGGGCAGAGCACGAGTTAACCACGTCGATGCTCAAGAGGCCCAACAAGCTCCGGGAGTAGTGCTCGGTGAGTTCCTTGTCGAATTTACTCCAGCTACTATACTTTTTGATTTAGGAGCATCCCATTCATTTATAGCCATTAGTTTTGTGGAAAAGCATGGCATTCCCTCTACACCCCTAGAAATCCCTTTGGTCACCCGAACCCCAGGGTCAGACCTTCTATGCCAGCTCAAATGCTCCCAAGTCAGAATTCTTTTAAGTGGGGTAGTGCTCTTGGCAGACTTAACCGTCTTGCCATCCCAAGGGATTGATGTGATCCTAGGAATGGATTGGCTAACTAAGCACAAGGGCATCATAAGTTGCGCAAGCAAGACCGTCCTTCTCACTGACCGCCAAGTAAAATCAGTTTCTTGTCAGGCACAACCGCCCGCCAACGATCCAATGATGTTTAATCTAGTAGCAGAAAATATATCCGTAATAGAAGAATTCATGGATGTATTCCCGGAAGAGTTGCCTGGAATGCCGCCTGAAAGAGGAGTGGAGTTCTACATAGATCTCATTCCTGGCACTGCGCCCATCGCAAAGAGATCATACCGCATGGCCCCCACAGAGTTAGCAGAATTAAAACTCCAGATCACAGAGCTGCAACAAAAAGGGTACATTTGTCCCAGTTCGTCTCCTTGGGGAGCACCCATCCTTTTCGTCACCAAAAAGGATGGAAGTATGAGAATGTGTATTGATTACCGATCCTTGAATGAAGTTACAATCAAAAATAAGTATCCACTCCCTCGGATCGACGATCTCTTCGACCAGCTACAAGGAGCCAAATATTTCTCCAAGATAGACATAAGGTCTCGATATCACCAGCTGAGAATCAAGGAAGCAGATATTCAGAAGACTGCATTCGTCACCAGATACGGACAATATGAGTTCACGGTAATGCCTTTTGGGCTAACGAACGCACCCGCCTTTTTCATGAACCTCATGAATAAGGTATTCATGGAAGAACTGGATAAGTTTGTCGTAGTCTTCATCGATGACATCCTTATTTATTCCAAGAATCACAAGGACCATGAGCGTCACCTTCGAATCGTCCTCGGAAGACTCAGGGCATATCAACTCTATGCTAAGCTCAGCAAATGTGAATTCTGGTTAGAAAAGATAGCCTTCCTTGGGCACATCTTGACTGCAGAAGGAATAGAAGTAGACCCATCCAAGGTAGAAGCGGTTTCAAAATGGAAGCAGCCATCCAACGTCAGTGAAGTTTGAAGCTTTCTGGGAATGGCAGGATATTACCGCCGCTTTATCAAGGGATTCTCCAGCATAGCAAGACCTATGACCGAACTCCTCAAGAAGGATAATAAGTTTGTGTGGACCCCAAAGTGTGAGGAAAGTTTCCAGATAATAAAGGAAAAGCTCACGACTGCGCCCGTCTTGACACTACCAGATATACACCAGGATTTTGTCATCTTCTGTGATGCTTCAAGGCAAGGCTTAGGGTGTGTCCTGATGCAAAATGAGAAAGTTATTGCTTATGCATCACACTTACTCAAGCCGCATGAGCAGAATTATTCCACCCACGATTTGGAATTGACAGCCATAGTGCATGCCCTAAAAATATGGAGGCAATACCTTATTGGGAACAAATACCACATCTTCACCGATCACAAGAGTCTGAAGTATATCTTCACTCAGCTAGACCTCAACCTCCATCAACGAAGATGGCTGGAACTGATCAAAGATTATGACCTTGAGATCCATTACCACCCCAGAAAGGCCAACGTGGTAGCAGACACCCTCAGCCAAAAACCTTTTGGGATAAAGGGAACCAACTTTTTAGAAGATTGGAAGAAGGAATCAGCTCAGCTGAATGCATGTCTGGGAGACAACGGCAGCTTAAAAGTCAAGCCAATGCTAGAAGACCTCATATGCAAAGCTCAATGCCTAGACACGGAGACAGCGAGACTTATGGAAAAAGCTCGCAAAGAACAACTTCCGGACCTCAGGACAGATGAACAAGGAGTCCTTTGGTTCAAGAACCGTCTGTGTGTACCAAAAGGAGAGGCACGAGAAGTCCTGCTCAATGAAGCTCACAACTCGGCCTACTCTATCCACCCAGGAACCACCAAGATGTACCTAGACCTCAAAACCAGATACTGGTGGAGAGGGATGAAGAAAGAGATAGCACAGTATGTGGCCCGGTGTGACACTTGCCAATGAACAAAAGTCGAACACCAGAAACCTGCAGGCCTACTGCAACCTCTCCCAGTGCCCGAATGGAAGTGGGAGGAAATAGGCATGGATTTTGTAACCAGACTACCCCGGACGCAAAAAGGGAATGACTCTATCTGGGTAATAATAGACCGTCTCACCAAGGTGGCCCACTTCATCCCAGTGAAAACCACTTTTGGAGGAGCCACCCTTGTCCGGATATATCTTAAAGAGATAGTCAGAATCCATGGTATTCCTCGGAAAATAGTGTTAGATAGAGGGACGCAGTTCACTTCAAAAATTTTGAAGAGCCTTCAGCAAGCTATGGGCACCAAGTTAGATTCCAGCACCGCCTATCACCCCCAGTCAGATGGTCAGACGGAAAGCGTCAACAAGGTCCTCGAGGATTTATTAAGAGCATGTGTGTTGACGTTCGACAGAAACTGGGAGTCCAATTTGCCGTATGCTGAATTCTCATATAACAACAGCCATCAGGCCAGTATCAAGATGTCACCATTCGAAGCATTGTATGGACGAAAGTGCCAGACCCCCTAATGTGGTCTAATGTAGGGGAAAGGACACTGGAAGGACCCGCCTTTGTTAAAGAGGCCGAAGAGAAAGTTGCCCTGATCCGCAAGAGGTTACTTGAAGCTCAGAGTCGACAGAAAAGTTATGCAGACAACAGACGGAGAGAACTCATATTTGAGGAAGGAGACTTCATATACCTCAAGGTCTCCCCAATGCGTGGGGTCAAAAGGTTCCAAATGAAAGGAAAGCTAGCACCGCGATTCGTTGGCCCCTATCCCGTCATTGGCAGAGTGAGACCCACAGCATACCGCCTTGAATTACCAGAATCCATGTCAGATATCCACAATGTGTTTCATGTGTCCCAGCTCCATAAGTGCCTGCAAGTACCAGAGAACCACATCGAGGCAGAGACAATTCAGATTCAAAAAGATCTCCAGTACCGGGAAAAGCCAATAAAGATTCATGACTCAGCAGTCCGAAAAACCCGCAACTCAGAAGTAAGACTCTGTAAAGTTTAGTGGAGCAGAGAAGGAGAAGAGGAAGCTACCTGGGAAAGTGAGGACTCTCTGAGGAGGGAATACCCTTACCTTTTCTCGAGCCCCATCTGAATCTCGAGGGCGAGATTCCTTTAAGTGGGGTAGGTTTGTAACATCCTAGATTTTCAACCCGAGGTTTGGAACCCTAATCTAATCCCCCCCCCCTATTTGTCTCTCCCTAATCTCCCCATAGGTCTTCTCATCATATGCGTACACTTCGTTTGATTAGAAGCACCTCACTTAGATTTTATTTTTAGCACCTAAGATTATCTAGTTAATTAATTGTTCAAAAGAAAAGGACATAAAAATAGAAATAGAATTTGGAAATTAAAAAAAAGGAGAAACCTTTCCCCCTGGCTGGGCCAATACTCGGCCCACACCCGCGGCCACTCCCCCCTCGCGCTTGCGACTTCCCCCCCCCCCCCCTCGGCCCACCTCCGGCCCACTCTGCGCGCATGATCGCTCCCGCTAACAAGCCGACCCACTTGCCAGCCGCCTCCACCCTCGCTCTCTCTCGCGCCCGCGCACCGCTGACAGGCTGACCCCGCCAGTCAGCCACGCCATCCCCTCGCCGCGTACGGCTTCACCGCGGTCACCTCCGACCACCGTCCTCTCCTCCGCCCCATCCCCTCACCGCACAGGGAAGTTTGGCACCGCCTCGTCCTCGTTGCTGTGGCCGCGTCCTTGCACGGCACCGCCCCTCCGTGCGGTCTCGTCGCTGCCACTGTGCGGCATTAACTCTGCCACTGTGCACCTCACCGGCGTCCACCTAGCACCACCGCTCCCCTCCCCTCGGGCGCCTATAAAAGGGTCGCCCCGAGCGCCTCCTTGCCCCGCACCGGCCTCAGCCACTCATCTCCCCCTCGCCCGAGCTCAATCGCGCTAGCTCCGCCATCTTCCTCCACTCTGGTAAGCCCCTCCACCTCTCCCCCCACTCTCTGGTTGTTCAGCGAACAATTCGCTAGGCTCATCAGTTTCGCCACACCACCTCGAGCTTGGAACACCACTCCCCTGCCCTCGATCCCCGCACAAACCTCACAGGCGACGGCTTCCGCCGTGGAGCTCCGCCACTTCCCCGTGGTCAGCCCCCTCCCAGCCTCCTCTGGCAAAATTGGACCCACCCCTAAGCTCGCCAGCCCCTCCTCATGCTAGGGCGCCTGCCCGATGCCCAAGAACCGGGTCGTCGGCGGCGAATCGCCGTCGAACCCGCCGGTGGCCGGGTTTTCCCCGCGGTCGGCCGATTCGCCCTGCCCCGTCAGCCGCTGGCGCCGTCTCCCCCTCCCGCTGTCCCTGACGCGTGGGCCCTTTGGCAATGGCGCTGTCTCACGCGCGCCCGCGCCATTTCTCATCATGGGTCGTGGCTAGGCCGGCGCGCGCCCCTGCGCCCGGCTCGGCCGGATTTCGCCCCCCGGCCCACCAGAGCCGAAAAACCTTTTTCTTTTTTCTTTTCCATCCTTTTTATCCTTTAGTTATTTATATCTTAATATTTTATGTACCAAAAATTATCAAAACACTTTCTAAGTCACATAAAATGATAATGTTAGAATTTGACACACTTCACTCAGTAAACCACTGTTAATGTATTGTTTATTGCCTGTTTTACTAGAAGAAGCGGGGACCGTCGATCCGGAACCCGTAGCCCCAGAAGAAGGGCAGGAGCCCAACCTTCGTAAGGTAAATCTCTTGTGCCAGGAAAGCTTCGACGAAGGCAAGTCCATCCTTCCTTTGGTGCATAATTTTACCTATTCTTTCTACCACTACCTAGGCCGGGATTACGGGGTGGAATATTTGCATTGTGAGCAGAGAGATAGCCCGCATTAACATACATCTTTTGGATACAAAATGTGGGATGGGAAAAAGGACAGTGTGTTTCTCTAAACGAGGTTTTCAAAAAAATGTGTGATGAAGGGTATTCACCCTCATCACCTTGTGAGTGGGATGATCAGGGACTCCCTGGTTTAGGGGAGGGCCTAAGGTGATGGCTCAACTGGTTTAGGCGTGAGCAGAAGGATTGTCCCCTTGTATAAGGACCGGTTTGTCATCTTTCACTACCTGTACTCATGATAAGTACAACCACTCGAGACTATGTGGGCAGTCACTCAATCTGAACTCGTACGGTCCAACCCCAGGGTTATGAAGGCTGGGGAGCACCGGGAAGATAAGGAGGGGGGATGTTTTGTCCGGTTTAGACATGGCGGTGGCCTGACTCCTTCCGGTATAACCGTTAAGGTTAGGACGTGCGAGGAAAGAAAGAGATTCGGCATTCGGGTCTCACGACGGTGAGATCGCAGAAACCGGACTAGTGGGTAAAGTGTACCCCTCTGCGCAGAGTTCAAACCTATTCGAATAGTCCGTGTCCACTGGTATGGACGAGTCTAGCGTGGTATGACAATTAGTGTTTTACAACCTCCGTAAACAGGGAAATGTGTGTGAAAGTGCGTTTCAGAAAAGAAAACAAGGCCACGGGAGCGGGAAGCTTAGTGGTGGTTGAGTATTGTGTTATTTTTATTTCCTTGGGAAAACCCCTAAATAAACTTCCCTTCTCTGAGAAAAAGAAGAGTGACTTCAACTCCACCATATAAAGCATGTATGATATATGTCTCTTTCTCTTTACGGGAGCGAGATGGGCTTGCGGAATACCTAGTGTATTCACCCAGATTTATTTATATTTTTGAGCAGCCGAAGACTTCTTTTCTGTTATGCTTGATTGAGAGGGCTGTGTCTGCACCCAGTTCTGCCTATGGATTGGGCTAGTGTACCTTCTACTGCGCTTTGTATTCTGGCTCTCTCGAGCTTGTACCCCGGTATTGTAATAATTTTTATTCGAACTTTATACTATTTGAAGTAAGTAATGTGATTACTAGCCTCCTGGGACTAGTAATTATATCACATTTGAGTCCCAAAGGATCGGGACGCTTCACGTGAGGTGGTGGCGGTCGACCGAAGGACCGCGGCGCGACGGTGCAATGTTGTCACCGGTCATCACCGGTGACTACATGATGGAGAAGAGAGAATGGGGGAGAGAGGAAAGAAAGTTCAACCGGCGAGCTTACCTCGGGTGAGGCTCGACCAGGGCGGGGCTTCTGGCGGTGGTGGCGGACCACGGTTAGGAACGACGGGGTGACCTCGTCGTGGGGAATCTAGGGCGTGATCGGCTCGGTGGGGGAGCTCTTGCGAGCTCCAAGCGAGGGGAAGGGGGTTGGAGTGCATAGGGCTCCAAAGGGGTCAGGGCGATGGTTTCGCTAGGGGGTGTGGCGTGGGCCACCGTTCTCGGTGCGCGTGTGCATGGAGTGGGGTAGGCGGTTGCGGGCGTGCACACGGAGCCGCTGGTGGGTGGGGCCCATCGAGCAGAGAGAGGGAGCAGGTGCGTGAGTGAGCGGGGCGGCGCCAACAGGCAAGACCCATAGCGTAGAGAGAGGGGGGAGATCGAGCATTCGAGCAAGCGAGGCAGCACTGATAGGGCGGGCCTAGCTGCCAGCGAGAGAGGAGGGGGAAAAGCGGGTGCGGGCAGGATGTGTCAGTTGGATCGAAAGGCCGAGGGGGAGGGTTTCTGCGATTCTTTCCTTTTTCTTTTATTTCTGAATTCCATTCTGTTTTTCCTTTGAATCGAAACTCAAGCATACCACAAATTCAAAAGAGATCGTCACAAGCATATGCATCACACAAGGCAAAATTTTGGGGTTCTGCATGCTGCAACACCTCATAGACACTTTAAGGTTTTATCTCTTGAAAAGGAAAAATAAGTACAACTCCAACTAAGACAAACCCTCTAAAAGAAAGAAGAAATAGAGGCCTAAGGGAGAAAAGAACAGAGGAGTAACACGTGAATTTGTGAATACAAGCAAATAAATTTTATACCCCAAATTCAGGGTGTTACAAACCTATCCCCCTTAGAAGAATCTCGCCCTCGAGATTCAGGGTTGGCCAGCAAAGAGTTCGTGATACTTGGTGTTGGTCACTTGTTCTCAAATGCTATAAACCAAGAACAAGGCAACACAATTGTTAATGGTCAAAGACCTTCGTCCTTCGAAGCATTATTTCCTCTTGGATATAATGATCTTCGAACGAAGGTCATGAAGGACAAACCTTCATCATTGTAGCATAGGGAATATGGATAATTAAACAACAGAACATAAAGAAACAAAGATCATGGTTATGAATCGATAATATATTCGCATTTATGTTCTATGAATATGAGTAAATATTCATAATATTCATATTACATTAATACCTTCGGCTTGGTAGAAGGTAAGGATGCGAGAAAGGCACGAGAGTGATTACAATCCAGCGTGAACAGTACGGTGCTACTGTTCATCTATTTATAGGCACGGGACACAGCCCGGACAAAATTACATTCATGCCCTTGACATTTACTTGTGACCGTAATACAAATTATCATGAACTAAGTGGTCTTTTCCCCTTTAAGGCAGTGTCATTCTTGGTCTTCGTCACCATATCAAGCTGAAGCTTTCTGACAATAGCTTCGACGCTTAGTCCTATCACCTTTGGCTTGCTCCTTTACATCGCGTATACTTTCGCCATCAGAGAAGGTCTTTTATCCGGGAGCCAAAACCTCCTGTAATATTCTATATTGTACTGAAAACATATGGTTAGTCACGTTTTTTTAGGACCTTCGGAAGAGGAAGGCCCCCAACACTTGGCTTTCAGGTCATCCTCTCGCTCCTAGGTGGCTTCTTCCTCAGAGTGATGGCCCCATTTGACTTTGCATGTTCTGATGGCGCTCTTTCGAGTGACTTTGTCCACTGTCTCCAGAATCTGAGTTGGCTTCTCTATGTAGGTCAAGTCCTCTTGGATTTCGAGGTCCTCTATTGGCAACTACTGCTCCGACACTCGTAAACATTTATTCAACTGAGATACATGGAACACATCATGCATGGCTGACTCTGGTAGGCTGAGCTGGTAGGCCACTTCTCCACGTCTTGCCTGAATCTGTTATGGTCCAATATATCGAGGTGCTAACTTGCCCTTGACTCCAAACCTTCTGACTCTCCTGATCGATGACACTTTCAGGTAAACATGATCTCCCACTTCAAAACTCAGCTCTCTTCTTCTAGTATCTGCATAGCTTTGCTACCTTGACTGTGCTACCTTCAGATTTTCCTAAACCATTTTGATATTCTCCTCGGCTTCGAGCAAAATGTATGGACCGAACACCTGCCTATCTCCAAGTTGTTCCCAATGCAACGGACTTCGACAATTTCTCCCATAGAGTGCTTGGAATGGTGACATCTTTAAACTGGTCTGATGACTGTTGTTGTAGGAGAACTCTGCATAAGGTAATCTTTTATCCCATCCTAACTTGTCTTGCAATGCGCAAGCCCTCAACATATCTTCTAGGATCTGATTAGTTCTTTCAGTCTGACCGTCTATCTATGGATGATAAGCTGAACTAAAATTCAAATGTGTGTCCAAAGCTTCATGTAGTTGCTGCCAAAAGTGAGAGGTGAATTGTGTTCCTTGGTCTGACACTATCTTCTTTGACACTCCATGTAAACAGACAATTCGAGACATGTATAACTCTTCCAATACTGCACTTCTGTAGCTGGTCTTGACTGGTATGAAGTGAGTCGCCTTTGTTAAGCGGTCCACCAATACCTAGATGGAGTCATAGCCAGCTCGAGTGCGAGGCAAACCAACAATAAAGTGCACCTCAATCTCATCCCACTTCCATCGCGGAATTTGTAGCGGCTACAACAAATCAAGTGGCCTTTGATGTTCCGCTTTAATTCTCTGACAGCTGTCACATATGGTGACATACTCCGCGATCTCCCTTTTCATACCATACCACCAAACTCTCTTCATCAAGTCTTGGTACATCTTCTCACTTCCAATGTGTATAGAATAAGTTGTTTCATGGGCTTCCTTGAGGATTAGCTCCTAAATCGACTCGATGTCAGGAACACATAGCCAATATTTGAACCATACCACGCCTTCTGCATCCTCTTGGTAGTCTTTGTCTCTCCTTTCTAGGATTAGCTGCCGGATCTCATTGATCTTATCATCATCTTTCTATCCTTCTTTGATATCCCACTCTAGGGTGGGTTCTAGTTCAAATGTCAATCCATGTGTGCTATTTAGAAACCCAAGACTCAGTCTGTCAAATTCCTTAGCTAACTCATATGGCATTGGGTGAGCGACCATCATGTTGACTTGACTCTTTTTGCTTAAATTGTCTGCAACTATATTGCCTTTGTCTGGGTGGTAATCTATCTCCAACTCATAATCTTTGATCAACTTCAGCCATCTTTGTTGCCTCATGTTTAGCTCTGATTGGTTCAATATGTATTTAAGACTCTTGTGGTCTGTGTAAACATCATATTTCTACCCATACATGTAGTGTCTCCATGTCTTAATGCATGAACCACTACAACTAATTTCAGGTTGTGCATGGGATTTCCAAGGTTGCTGATGTGGAATTGCATCCCAGCTGAAAGCACTGTATATGAGGTTGAAGCAATTCATCAAGCACTTGTAGGGCGAGGTGGTGAGAACCTTGTCCTCCTTGCTCGTCGACGTGTACGCCCGCATGCACGACGTCTCGTCCATGCAAGCACAGTCGAAGTCACATGTGCCGATGGGAAGGCTGAGCACCTAGTTTGACAATGTCAGGGAGAAGTGGATGAGGTGGACGTCACAGATCAGCCTCGTCCTGTAAATGAGCTGGCAATGGATCTTCTCGCGTGGGTTAGAAAGCGCGGCGGTCGCGGGGACCCTGCTGGCCTCGCTGTGGGACAGCTCATAGCCGCCGCCGCCGCCGTGCACGGCGCTGATGGGGTCGACAGTCAGGTGATGGAGCGGTCGGCAATGCGGCTGCACATGGTGCATGACGCGATTGGTGTCGTATTCATTAGGGTTGGGCCTGTCGGTGTTTTGTGTCCGACCGCGCACCCGGGGTTGCCCTCGTGGTGCTTTTTGGAGTAGGACGGTGTTACCGACTGTAGCTCGATGGTTCGTGCTAGATGCACGAGAGACAGTGGACAATTTTGTATAGGTTCGGGCCGCTTTGAGATGCGTAATACCCTACGTCCTGGTGTGGATACTTAGTGTGGTGGGTTACAAAGGGGGTTCTCTAGTATCAGGGATGCCAGAGAACTGAGTAGATGGCTAAGTAGTGAGATATGTTTTTGAGGGGATGCCCCCTAGGCCTTATATACTCGACCATGGGGCATTACATGTGGATATGATAACAATGTGAGCCTAAGTAATAGCGAACCGACTGAGCCTATCTTCCTATAATTCTGCTGACCTATCTCCGTTTAGTTTCGATGTATGAGGCCCTTGCGCGGGAAGGTCGGATCTTTGTTGCGGTTGCCGTTCAAACTCATCGGGTTGTCTGGGACTACGTCAATCCAATCTTGTGTCAATCCACTTTACCGGACGTGCCTCCCCAGGCCCACGAAGGGATGACCTTGCGAATTATTGGGCCCGCAGGCCTTTCGCGAGGTCTTTTAGCCTTCCAGTGGACCCGGGGGATATCTGTCCCCCACAAGCCTCCAATTTTTGGGTTGATTTTGAAATAAACGGCCCAAAGATTCTAGGTCCAGCTTGTAGTTTTTGATTTTGATGCCTTGAAAATAAGTCTATCGAGTCATTGCTTCTGCACTCTGAGTGACTCGGTAAAAACGATTGTCTGTTGTTTTCTTCTGCCATTATTCATCGGCCTTCGCTTTATTCCTCAGAAATCGGTGCTCTATCTCGGGTTCGTACTTTGGTGGTCAGCATTCTGCTCTTTGGAATCCAGGATTCATTGGGTGTGCACCCAATGGGTGTAGCCCCCGAGCTTTGAGTGGATTATTGAAAATAATCCACTTGAAGGTCTTCATTTCAAGTCTTCTCAGAAATCATTTTTATCTTCAACTCATGCTTTAGAAGTCAGCATTGTTTTATTTTCATCTCATGCTTTAGAAATCAGCATTCTGTCTTTTGGGTTGATGGTTCATTGGGTGCACCGGAGGTGCGCCCAATGGGTGTAGCCTCCGAGCTTTGAGTGGATTACTGAGAATAATCCACTCGAAGGTCTTCATCTCATGCTGTTTTCAGAAATCATCCTTTCCTCTTCGTCGAATGCCTTAGAGATCAGCATTATATCATCAACTTTATGCTTTAGAGGTCAGCATATAGTTTTGCCTTTGAGATCAAGCGTGCGATCTGCCCATACCTTGTTAGGTTTGAAATTTATTTGATCTGATTGGACGTTCAGTAGATGGCTCTTGGCTAGTCTTCATATCACTTCGTGCTTCAATGCTTCTGTTGATTAGACTTGTACCTCATCGGCTATATTTGGCTTTCCTCTGATCTCTGTCAATATCTTCCTTCTGTCTTGAGGTATTCATTGCGTATACTGTATGGATGTGACTGCTTGGGAAAAATATATTGAAAATTCCTGGATGTCCCCCCAATGGGTGTAGGCAAGGGACGGCTTGGTGCGCTGAGCGTTTAGCAAACTGCTCCTGAGTAGTAACTTGACGTGACCGCGAGTGTAATCACATCGTCCAAGCAGTTGACTTGAGTCCCAATGGGTGTCGTGTTACGTGAAACGACGCCAGCCGCCTGACTTGTTTCCAGACGGTTTGAATTGCTTATTGAATATTTGCGACTGTTTGGTGACCGTGGTAGGAGGTGAGCGGTTGCCTTCTTCTTCTATAAATAGTGTGCTTGCTTCACTATCGTCTTCACACATCTTACTGCCGCTTGTTACTTACTCTCTTCTCTTCTACTCCACCATGGGCAAGAGCAAGAAGGGCGGAAGTTCGTCGCACCACTCCGGTGACAAACGGAAGCGCGAGCCGACTCCTCCCTCGGAGGACTTCGGCAATTCTGAGTACTCGGAGGAGGAGTTCTCCTCTGAGTCCAAGGGGTCGTCGGTCCACGCCTCTCCCCCGGCATCGTCTGATGACTCAGACGATTCCTAGGGGATTGCGGCGGAGGTGTGGACATACATCTGGGTCGTCGAGCGCGCTGGGCTTGAGGGCTCGGATGAGTCGGAGGCCTCATCGGACGAGGGGGACTCCTCTGACTCATCCGAGGAGGGGAGTGACGGCGACGATGGCGGCGAGGGCGACGACGGCGACGGGGGCGACGGCGATGGCGGTGGCGATGGCGATGGTGGTGGCGACGGCAAGGGCGACGGCGGCAGCGGCAGGGGCGACAGTGGCAGCAGCAAGGCCAGTGGCTAGGCACCACTGGCTTAGATGTTAGTATAGTAGTAGAAGTAGTATTAGTAGAATAATGTAGTAGTAGTTAGTAGTATAGTGTAGTGAAACATAATGTAGTGGTGTAATGTACTGAACAGTGGGAAGAAAATCGACTCATAATGAGTTGGTTTTTAAGTTTGTGAAAATACTTCCCCTCCTTATATAATGAAGAAGACTTCTCCTCTTTTTGTGCGCATTTCTTGCTTTTCCACTGTTTCTTTTGCAATTGGTTGATCGACTGTATTTGTGTTTAGAGTAACCGAGGCTTTTTGAGCCACCTCGGCGTTTTAGATATAACAGCCGAGTGATAACGGGTGACGTCGGCGTTTTAGAAGTAACGACCGAGTTATACTAAGCCATGTCGGCGTTTTAGAAATAATAGCCGAGTGAAGACCAGCGATGTCAGCGTTTTAGAAATAACAGCTGAGTTATATCGAGCCATATCGGCGTTTTAGAAGTAATAGCCGAGTGAAGACCGGTGACGTCAGCATTTTAGAGATAACAACTGAGTTATATCGAGCCACGTCGGCGTTTTGGAAGTAACAGCCGAGTGAAGACCGGTGACGTCAGCGTTTTAGAAATAACAGCTGAGTTATATCGAGCCACGTCGGCATTTTAGAAGTAACAGCCGAGTGATGACTGGGCACTTTTAGAATTGGTACTTGGCCCGGGAAAACCCCATTTGTACCACGTCATCGCACGTCTCTGCTTTCTGAGCCCTAGCCTTACTTTCCGCTTCTAGACCTCCTCTGTTTCCCTTTGATCTCGCTTCCGCTCAGTTCACCGGCGAGATTGAGATGGCGGCCAAGCGAAAGAGTCAGAATTCCGCTGTTGCGATTATTCCTCCCATCGATCCCAACAGTCAATTGCCTTTTGCAGGTAATCACATGTCTGTTGTTTCCGAGTCGGATCTTCTCCATCTTGTCTCTTCGGAGTTCTTCCCTCGAAGGAGCTTTGCTCTTGGCGGATCTGTCGTGGGGTTACTGTCCCGACTGAGGATACCCACGAGTCCGTTATTTACATTCCTTTTCTCATCTGCGGCCTTGCTCTTCCTATTTCTCCTTTCTTTCGCGGTCTCCTTGATTTCTACCATCTGAATCTGACTCATCTAAATCCCAACTCTATTCTGCAAGTTTATGTTTTTGTTCACTTGTGCGAAGCCTATCTTGGAATTCTGCCTCATTTTGGCTTGTGGAAGTACTTATATCATTGTCGGCCTGGAATGGCCGGGGGGCAGCACCAGCTCGTGGGTGGTGCGAGTTTGGAGATGCGCCGTGGGAGGAAGACAGAGTATCTTGACATCCCACTCAAGGATAGCATCAAAGGATGGCGCTTGGAGTGGTTTATTATAGAGAATCATGGCAAGTCCCTCCCTCCTTGGTCGGGGAGACAACCGGATGTTCGTGCTCCAAGTTGGACTGAATCCCCCACAGACTTGGAGATAACCAAAGCCAGAGTTCTGCTTGCTGAAATTGGCTTGTTGAAGGAGAGAGGTATGACTACTGAATCGATAGTTGCAGACTTTATTTTCAAGAATATTCAACCACTGAAGGATAGAGCGTACCCGGCTTATTTGTATAGTGGTGTCACAGATTCTACCCGGGTTACCAACAAGAGGATTCCTGTTGTGGATTTGGTGAGCCGATTGGAGATGATTCTTTGAGGCAAAGTGTCGAATACTGGTGCTCCTGTTGCATATTCTGCCTAGAATCTGCCACCTTCCAAGACTTTTTCAGTTTTGTGTCCAATCCTCCTGCTAGCGACAGTGGCCTGGGTCTTAGAGTGCGACCCTCTCCTGAAGAAGTCGAGGCTCTAGTTGCTTCACTTGGTGATCTCCCCAATGATGAAAAGCAAGTTCACTTTGAGATGCCTATAAACCCGATTGATGCAGAGATAAGTGCTATGCTGGACATGTTGGCTGAGGATTCATCTGACTCCGTCCCTGCTGAAACCGTAGCTATTGCAACTGTCCCCGAGCCTGAAAAAACCTTGACTGCTCAAAAATCTGATGGTGCTCGCCCAAAGCGCCTTCGCCCGGCCAGTCATCCAACTGCTCCTACCGAGGGGAAGAAGAAGAAAAAGAGGAGGCTTCAGCGAGTGTCATGTTTGAATTAGGATGCTGGCCCTTCTGTTCCTGCTGCTGAAGAAGTACCGGTGGAACTTTTTAATGGGGCTGATCCCAATGGGTGTGACCTTGATGATGCTGATCCCAATGAGTGTGATCCGGCCAGAGCTGATCCCAATGGGTGTGATCTGGCCAGAACTGATCCCAATGGGTGTGTTTTTGTATTGTTGACGAGGATGAGGAAGAGGAGGAGGAAATCCCCTTAATTTGGAAAAACAATCGGCGCTACCTAGTCAGTGGGGGGAGTAGTGATATTCCCTCTCTAGCTTTGTCTGTTCTTGTTGGTCTGCAAGAGTTGTCCATAGCCAATTTTGACCAGGCTCTCGAGGATATGGTTCCTGAAGATCTGCTGTCCGAGCCAACAGATGGTGGTATGATGGACGTTTGCACTGACATTCCGGATGTGGGGTTAGAGTTATCCCGAGCAGCGTCTCGTACCTCGTCGACCTTGGAGTGCGGTCTTCAGAGTCAAGAAGTTGGTCTAGGTTGCTCCATTCCCATGGAGGTGACTAAGAATCCTTCAGCCTTAGAGGTGGCTGCTGTAGAGAACCCGATCCCCAAGGATGGCGCCAGCGATTACCCAGCCCCCGAGGGTGTTGTCGGTGGTGATCCGGCTCCGATGGGCAATGCAGGCTGCGACCCAGCCCTCGAGGGTGTCCGAGCGGGCTTCCCTTCTCATACCTCCATGGATGTCCATGCTGGGTCTTCTCCTCCACATTCTGATTGCATGGCAGCAACACGTGCTTCAAATCAGGAAGTCTCCTTAGAAACTGGCACACCCAACGCTAGAGTTTTGATTCCTGCTGGTGATGTTGAGTTGATCCCCAATGATGCTCTTTAGATTGCCTCGGCTGATATTCCCTCATCGAGTTACCAACTGGTTTCTCATGATTTCGGGCTTCCTTCATTCTTCTCCAATCTTCAGGTAACTTGGTTTTTCCTGATCTGGCTATACTTCGGGCGAAATATTGTCTTTGCACTCATTTGTCTTCAATACCAGGCTTTGGTTGACGAGATGGTTGGTCAGCTGAGATCACAGGGTGCCTCTATCCCAGAAAGAGCTCTGTCTATGACGCATTGGAATCCAATGTTGCTTCAGCGGTGGGTATCTGATTTGGAGACGACAAATGCTGGTTAGTGCCTCTGTTTCCTCCTTGGCTATTTGAGTAATCTGCTTTTTACTGAATAGCTTTCTTCAACCATTTCTTGTTAGATATGGTCTGGCGGTACTCTGAACTCGAGGAGAGGTACTCTCAATGTCAAACGGACCTGGCTCGAGTTTCTGCTTCTTTAGACGACGCCAACTTATTGAATTCTTCTCTCAGTGCTCAGCTTGACTCTAAAAGGGTGGCTAACGAGGTAAGTTTACTTTGACTTTCTTTGCTGTGTTCTTACTGCCTGCTGGGTGTTTGAGAGCTGATTCTTGTCTGTAGGAAGAAAAATGTGCCCTTGCAGCTTCTTGCGATAACCTTGATAGGTTGTATCGCGACGCTAACAATTCTTTGACTATCTTGGAGAGGAGCCATCGCTTTACCATGGCAGACTTGGATAATCATCGTTACAAGCTGCAAGAGTCCCAGGATGAGCTCATTCGTGTTAGGCAATTGGTGTTAAGCAAAGATTATGTCATCAAGGATCTGCGCGCTCCCAAAAGATCAGTCGTCCAGGAGCTAGAAGCTGCTCGGCTGGCTGTTAAGGCTGCTGAAGACAATTCTGCCGCCTTGAAGGCTCAGCGCGATAAGGCTATGGATAAAGCCATTCGCGCGGGGCAGATCTTGATGAGAAGGCCAGGTGTGATTGTTCCTGATGACATAATTGCTGATGTCAACGCTGCTCCTGACTCTTCGAGTCACCCTTCTTTATCAGTTGCTCCTGAGAAAAACATTACTAGGTAGAAACACTGAATGCATTGTGTATGTGGTCAATGTGCTCAAATATTCTATTAGAAAATGTTCTCGGTAACGCTATTATTATTTTTCTGTTGTTTGAATTTGACAGTCGTTACGATTGCAGAAGTAAGTGCAGTGTGATGGTTTTGAAACTTCTTCCTATTTCGCGGGGCATAGAGATCGCCCTAAGACGAGCAGTCGCAAACGTGCTTATGCTGAATCGAGTAGTCGCGAGCATGTCGTGCCGATTTAAGTCACTACTGACTTAAATCGACTGCTCCGTTGGTAGGGTCTAATGGTCACCCTGAGTTAAGTAAGCGTGAGCATGTAACACCGCATTAAGTCATTGCCGACTTAAGTCAATTGCTCCGTTAGTAGGGCATAGTGGTCACCCTGAGTTAAGTAAGCGTGAGCATGTCACACCGCCTTAAGTCATTGCCGACTTAAGCCGATTGCTCCATTAGTAGGGCATAGTGGTCACCCTGAGTTAAGTAAGCGTGAGCATGTCACACCGCCTTAAGTCATTGTCGACTTAAGCCGATTGCTCCGTTAGTAGGGCATAGTGGTCACCCTGAGTTAAGTAAGCGTGAGCATGTCACACCGTCTTAAGTCATTGCCGACTTAAGCCGATTGCTCCGTTCGTAGGGTATAGTGGTCACCCTGAGTCGAGTAAGCATGCAGATTGACAATAAACAATTCGAGCGCCTTTG
Organism: Zea mays; assembly: GCF_902167145.1. Classification (NCBI taxonomy): domain Eukaryota; kingdom Viridiplantae; phylum Streptophyta; class Magnoliopsida; order Poales; family Poaceae; genus Zea; species Zea mays. Next base: position 39,150,613 of record NC_050099.1, on the reverse strand, counting down.
AGAATGAAGTCATTTTATTGATGGTGTATCTCCCAATTACAGAATACAATGCCGTCCCAATAGCTTTTGAAATCTAGCTAGGGGTAAAACTTCCTTAGATGCTCTATATTCCATGAGTTCCATATTTCTGTGCCATCCATTTGAGTAAGACGATATGATCCAGGCCGAGTGACTTCTGCTACTATGAATGGTCCTTCCCATAGTGGTGACAATTTGTGTCGTCCCTCCCCCGTTAGAATTCGGCGGAGGACAAGATCTCCCACTGCAAAGGATCGATGTTGTATGGCCTTATCATGATAGCGCCTTAGAGTCTGTTGGTACCTGGCTGACTGAATCACTGTACTCAACCGTTCTTCTTCTAGTATATCAACATCCTCCAGTCTAGTAGCCTCAGCTTCAGCTATGTTTTCGAAGATCAGTCTTGGTGCCCCAAACTTGAGATCAGCAGGTAGCACTGCCTCCGAACCATAAACCATAAAGAAGGGAGTGTTTCCATGCAAAGCTCGGCTGGGTTGAGTTCTTAGGCTCCAGACCACATACGGCAACTCTCTGATCCACTTTCCTGCGAACTTTTCATTCTTGTGGAAGACTTTCTTTCTGAGTGCTTCCAATATCATTCCGTTGGCTCTTTCTACCTGCCCGTTGGCTCTTGGGTGTGCCACTGATGCATATTTGATCTGGATGCTTTTTTGATCGCAGAAATCAAAGAACTCCGAACTAGTGAAATTGGATCCCAGGTCGGTTATGATGCTATTTGGTATTCCAAACCTGAATATTATGTCTTGTATGAATTCCACTGCCTTAGCTAAAGTTAGAGAAGCAATGGGCTTGTACTCTATCCACTTAGTGAATTTGTCAATGGCAACCAGTACATGAGTGTATCCTCCTTGAGCTTTCTTGAAGGGTCCAATCATGTCCAGTCCCCAGCACGCGAATGGCCATGTTACAGGCATGGTTTGCAATTGTTGTGCTGGTAGATGCTGCTGTTTTGATAAGTATTGACAAGCTTCACATCTCTGGACTAACTCGGTTGCGTCACTCTTTGCCGTTGGCCAGTAGAAACCAAACCTGAAGACCTTCCCAACAAGAGTCCTGGATGCTGCGTGTATCCCGCATTGCCCAGCATGGACCTCATCTAGCAGTTGCTTCCCAGTAGCCGAAAGAATGCATTTCATGAGGACTCCTGTCGCACCCCTTCTGTATAGTGTTTCCCCAATGAGAGTGTAGTGAGCTGACTGCCTTGTAATGCGCTCTACTGCATTTTTGTCGTCTGGCTCCTCTTCATTCTTTATATATCTAATGATTGGCTCCCTCCAGTCATCAGAATCTGACTCTGGTTGGCTCAGAATATTGCACTCTTCTGCCCGATCTAATGAAATGCTCGAGCGTAGTACTTCTTGGACAAAAACTCCAGGCGGGACCTGAGTCCGACCGGATCCTAGCTTTGACAGCGCATCGGTTGCCACGTTGCGATCTCTCTCCACGTGATGAAATTCCAGCCCTTCGAATTTGTCTTCTAGTTTTCGGACGGCGGTGCAGTATTTTCCCATGGAGTCGTTCGAGCAATCCCATTCTTTGTTTATCTGACTTATGACCACCAGTGAATCTCCATATACCATCAGTCTCTTGATGCCTAGTGATATGGCAATGTTTAGTCCATGAATCAAAGCTTCATATTCTATTGCATTATTGGACGCTGAGAATAATAACTGAAGAGCATATTTGAGTTGTTCACCTCCAGGTGCAATGAAGAGGATCCCTGCGCCTGCCCCCTGCAGTTTCAACGAGCCATCGAAATACATCCGCCATACTTCTCCAGTCTCCGGGTTATCTGGCACTTGTTGCTCGGTCCATTCTGATACGAAGTCAACTAGTGCTTGAGTCTTGATTGCAGTACGAGGTCGAAACTCAATGTCGTGAGCTCCCAGTTCGCAGGCCCACTTGGCTATTCTTCCGATGGCTTCTTTGTTGTGGAGAATATTCCCTATTGGAAATCCAGTGACTACTATGACTTTGTGGTCGTCAAAGTAGTGACGGAGCTTGCGTGCAGTTAGAAGTACTGCGTACAATAGTTTTTGAACTTGAGGGTATTTCTTCTTTGAGGGACCCAGGACTTCACTGATGAATAGACGGGATGTTGTACTGGGTATGCGTGTCCTTCTTCTGCTCGCTCGACTACCAACGCGGTGCTTACCACGTGAGTCGTGCAAGAGATGTATAACAGCAGATCTTCGGCCGGTTGACTCGGCGTGGCCCGGCGCGACGGCTTTAGTACTGGTGGTGTTGTCAGGAATTTCTTCAGGGCATCTAGAGCTTCCTGAGCCTCTGACGTCCACTGGAACTTGTCTACCTTCTTGAGCAACTTGTAAAATGGTAAGCCTTTTTCTCCCAACCTTGATATGAATCTGCTTAGGGTTGCCATGCATCCAGTAAGTCTTTGCACTTTCTTCTGTGATTGTGGTGCCTCCATTCTCATGATAGCCTTGATCTTTTCTGGGTTAGCCTCAATTCCCCAGTGGCTGACAATAAACCCCAGCAATTTTCCTGCTGGTACTCCAAAGACACACTTTTCAGGATTAAGCTTCCATCGATACCGCCGCAGACTGTTGAAAACCAGCTGTAAATCTTCAATGAAATTTTCTGAGTTTTCTGTCTTGATCACCACGTCATCCACATAAGCTTCCACACGCTTGCCCCAGTGGTCAGCTAAGCATGTCTGAATAGCCCTCTGGTAAGTCGCTTCAGCGTTTTTGAGGCCAAACGGCATGGAGGTATAACAGAAGGCTCCGAACGGGGTGATGAATGCTGTTTTTCCTCATCTTCTTTTGCCAAGCTGATCTGATGATACCCGGAATAGCAGTCTAAGAAAGACAACATAGAACACCCGGCGGTTGAGTCTACCACCTGGTCTATTCTAGGAAGTCCGAAGGAATCCTTCGGACAATGTTTGTTAAGATCCGTATAGTCGACGCACATGCGCCAATCCACTTTATTCTTTTTGAGTACAAGAACAGGATTTGCTAACCACTCGGGATGTAATACTTCTCTAATGAATCCGACCGCGACCAAGCGAGTCAGCTCTGCACGAATGACTTCTCTCTTGTCGGGCGTGAAACGACGTAATTTTTGTCGGATCGGCCTCGCCTGGGGGTAGACCTTCAGTTTGTGCTCGGCCAGTTCTCTCGGGACTCTCGGCATATTCGCAGGTTGCCATGCGAATACGTCTCAGTTATCTTGCAGAAACTGGACGAGCGCGCCTTCCTATTTGTCATCCAGGCTGGAACTGATGATGGCAGTCTTGCGCTCATCGACGAACCTGAGGTTGATTCTATTGGTTTCTTCAGTCGGCCGCATAGAGGTCATAACTTGAGCTTCATTCGCGGGTACCGTGAGATCTTCCTCAGGCTTTGAGTTCGCCTGCGCAGAAGAAGTCGCCGATGGTTTGGTGGTGAGGGCCGCCTGAATGGCCACTCGGAAACACTTTGCGGCGCCTTGAAAGTCAGCACGCACAGTTATGATTCCTTGTGGTCCTGACATCTTCAATATCATGTACGTATAATGTGGAATGGCCATGAACTTCGCCAATCCAGGTCTGCCGATGATGGCGTTGTATCCACAGTCGAAGTTCGCCATCTCGAACCTCAGGAACTCGGTTCTGTAGTTTTCCGGAGTTCCGAAGGTGACCGGCATGTAGATGTGTCCCAGTGGATATTCTCCTTCAGTCGGCACGATGTCGAAGAAAGGAGTGTCTGACTCGTGGAGCTCTTTGAGGGGAACTCCCAAGCCTTGAAGCGTCCGGGGGAAGGTGACGTTGATGCTGCTTCCCCCATCCACTAATACCTTCTTTACCCTGCTTTCTCGAATCACCGGATCGACGAGGAGCGGGTATTTGCCCAGGTGGTCGAAGTTGAGCCACTGATCCGCCCGAGTGAAGGTGATCGGGTGTTCGGACCATCGATACGGGGCGGGAGGACCAGTGGTCGCCACCAGTATCTTACGGTCGTTGAGCTTTTGTTGCCTCTTGCTTTCTTGCGACCCATGTCCGCCGAAGATGACATTGACTTCTTCGTCGATGTGCAGGAATGCTCCGCCTCCTTCCCCCTCCTGCTGTTGGGGTTGTCGAGGTTCTCCAGGTCTTCCTCGTGGTGGGGGAGGTGGCAGAGGTTGGAAGGGTCGGCTGTTCCCCACGGAGTGCTTGAAGTCTCTGCAGTTCTGGAGGGTGTGGCGCATGTCCTTATGGTATGGGCACTGGGCATCGAGGATGTCATCCAGCGTACGTTTGCCTCCGCGAGGTCCTCCTCGGGCGCGAGAGGCAGGTGGTCCAGCGGCGTGGACTTCTTCACGAGGCCTCTTCTCCCAACGTTTGTCGGGTTGTTGGTTCGTGTCGCGTCGCGGTGCTGCCGGTGCAGGCTTTGCTCCTCCGATGAGGTCCTGAGCTCGTTCGTCGACGGTGATGTAAAGGTCGGCTTCCCGGAACAGCTGCTCGGAGGTAGTCGGTGCCTTCTGCAGTATGGCTCGGACGAAGGCTGAGTCATTAGATCCCCGGTAGAAGTCCTCGATCACTGCCGCTTCTGCGACCTCGGGGATACGATTTCTCATGGTCTGAAATCTTTTGAGGTATGACCGGAGAGTCTCATCCCCTCGGTGCTTGATGGATTTGAGGTCCCATGGCTGCGCCGGTTTGTCGAAGAGAGATTGGAAGTTGGCGGTGAAGCACCGACTGAAGTCGCTCTAGTCGTTGATGCAGTGTCGGGGTAAGTGTCGAAGCCATTGCAGTGCATCTTGCCCGAGGACGATAGGCAAGTATGCGGTCATCACATCTTTGGTTGCCCCAGTAGCTCGGGCGGTGGTGGTGTAGACGGTCAACCAGCCTCCCGGATCCTGCTTAGGCTCGTACTTGTCGACGTTGGAGACTTTGAAGTTAGGGGCCATTGAATGGCCCTGAGGCGTGGAGTGAGCGCCGATACTCCACACGTGTCCTCCTGTCGTCGATGATGATGTTTATCCCGGGGAGGGGAGTTGTTGTCGTGGTGCCTCGACCGTCCTCGGGTTGTGCCACCAGTCGAAGTCGTTGCCAACTCAATTCTGGTGGTCTGACTCCGTGCAGGGATGCCGTGGTCCCAATCATATTTTTCTCGGCGCCAGATCTCATTCTCGTGTCGTCGTTCACGCGAAGCGTTGATGGAGCTCTGCGCGTCCCACCGACTGTTGATGACGGGTCGTAGATCGCTTGGAGGATGAGTGAGAGGTTGAGAGCACCTAGAGGGGGGTGAATAGGTGATCCTATAATAACTTGAAACTTAATGCCACAAAACTTGATTAGGAGTTAGCACAATAAAGCCAAGTGACTAGAGAGGAGTTCTAGCAAGAAACGATAACCACAAGAAGATCAACACAGATAGGCACAGTGGTTTATCCCGTGGTTCGGCCAAGTCCAACACTTGCCTACTCCATGTTGTGGCGTCCCAACGGACGAGGGTTGCAATCAACCCCTCTCAAGCGGTCCAAAGACCCACTTGAATACCACAGTGTTTTGCTTTGTTTACTATATCCCGCTTGCGAGGAATCTCCACAACTTGGAGCCTCTCGCCCTTACAATTTGATGTTCACAAAGAAGCATGGAAGTAAGGCTGGGATGAGCAACGCACACAAGACACAAAATCAGAGCACAAACACGCACACAAGTCACAACTCGAGCTCACAACACAACCCAAAGAGTTCTCTACTCAAATGGAGCTCTAGTTGCTATCACAAAGAATCGAATGCGCGGAATTGGAGTCTTGGTGCTTAGGAATGCTTAAAGAATGCTTGGTGTACTCCTCCATGCGCCTAGGGGTCCCTTTTATAGCCCCAAGGCAGCTAGGAGCCGTTGAGAGCATTCCAGGAAGGCAATTCTTGCCTTCTATCGCCTGGCGCACCGAACAGTCCGGTGCACCACCGGACACTGTCCGGTGCGGATTTCTTTCCTTCTTTGGCGAAGCCGACCGTTGGAGATTCAGAGCCGTTGGCGCACCGGACACTGTCCGGTGCACACCAGACAGTCCGGTGCCCCCTTCTGACCGTTGGCTCTGCCACGCGTCGCGCGCGGATTACACGGTCGACTGTTGGCCCAGCCGACTGTTGGCTCACCGGACAGTCCGGTGCACCACCGAACAGTCCGGTGATTTATAGCCGTACGCCGCCGATGAAACCCGAGAGCAGCCAGTTCGCCAGAGCCAGTCTGGCGCACCGGACACTGTCTGGTGCACCACCGGACAGTCCGGTGCACCCAGACTGCGCAGAGTCTTGGCTGCTCAGCCAAGTCTTTTCCAAATTGGTCTTTTCCTGTTTCTAGCACTTAGACACAACACATTAGTCTCCAAAACAATGTACTAAGTCTTAGAAACATACCTTTACTCTTGATTTGCACTTCTTAAGTCTTTGGCACAAATATTACTCAAAGCATTTGTGTGGAGCACTTAATCACCAAAATCTTATAGAAATGTCCCAAGGGTACATTTCCCTTTCAATCTCCCCCTTTTTGGTGATTTATGCCAACACAACAAAAAGCAACTAAAAGAAGTGCACCATCAATGCAAATAAGAACACAGATTTGTTTTGATTCAAATTTGGCCTTTTGGATCATTCTTTGCCGCCACTTGGTTTTGTTTTTGCAAATTAACCTCAATTTCCTATCTCTAAGTCAACCACACTTGTTAAGACATAAAGAGAGTTGTTCCAAGAGAAATTGATCAAGGATTTCAAAAGATTTCAAAAACTCCCCCTTTTCCCATAATCAACCATTCTCCCCACAAGAGGCCAACTTTTGACAAAAGAGACAATAAGAGATTTTTGACAAGCCAAAAGCTCTATTCTACTATTTTCAAAATTCTCAAGTGGTAGTTGATCCATTTATTGCTTTGGCCTTATTTTCTCCCCCTTTGGCTTCAAGCACCAAAACGGGAACAATCTTGGCCCCTCAAACCCCATTACCTCACCAAAATCTTCAATTAAGAGTAAAAAGGCAATAAGAGCATGAAGATGAACTTGGAGTTAGTTACTCTTTCATCGGAGTGCAGTGGAAGTCTTTCATGGTCCAAGTCCAACATTCCCTTTCAATCCACCTTTGAGACTAAATTAAGAACACTCAAGCACATGGTTAGTCTCAAAGGATCAAGTTGTAGCACAACTCCCCCTAAATATATGCATCACTTGCAAATGGACTTATGAGGTCCGGGGAGTGCTTGTACAACTTGAGCACCATACATAAACAACAAAATGCATAAGGAACATGATCAAGGCATAAAACACATGTATGCTATAAATCAATCCAAGTTCTGCGAATCTAAGACATTTAGCTCACTACGCAGCCTGCAAAAGGTCTTCTCATCTAAAAGCTTGGTAAAGATATCGGCTAGCTGGTTCTCAGTGCTAACATAAAACACTTCGATATCCCCCTTTTGCTGGTGGTCTCTAAAAAAGTGATGTCGGATGTCTATGTGCTTTGTGCGGCTGTGTTCAACAGGATTATCCGCCATGCGGATAACACACTCATTATCACATAGGAGTGTGACTTTGCTCAGATTGTAGCCAAAGTCCCTGAGGGTTTGCCTCATCCAAAGTAGTTGCGCGCAACACTGTCCTGCGGCAACATACTCGGCCTCAGCGGTGGATAGGGCAACGAAAGTTTGTTTCTTAGAGCTCCATGACACCAGGGACCGTCCTAAGAATTGGCATGTCCCCGATGTACTCTTCCTATCGACCTTACATCCAGCATAGTCGAAGTCTGAATATCCAATCAAGTCAAAGGTAGACCCCTTTGGATACCAGATCCCGAAGCAAGGCATAGCGACTAAATATCTAAGAATTCGCTTCACAGCCACTAAGTGACAGTCCCTTGGATCAAATTGAAATCTAGCACACATGCATACACTAAGCATAATATCCGGTCTACTAGCACATAAATAAAGTAAAGACCCTATCATAGACCGGCATGCCTTTTGATCGACGGACTTACCTCCTTTGTTGAGGTCGACATGTCCGTCAGTTCCCATTGGAGTCTTTGCGGGCTTGGCGTCCTTCATCCCAAACCGCTTTAGCAAGTCTTGCGTATACTTCGTTTGAGAGATGAAGGTGCCATCCTTGAGTTGCTTCACTTGGAACCCAAGGAAGTAGCTCAACTCGCCCATCATCGACATCTCGAATTTCTGCGTCATCACCCTGCTAAACTCTTCACAAGACTTTTGGTTAGTAGAACCAAATATTATGTCATCGACATAAATTTGGCACACAAATAAGTCACCATCACATGTCTTAGTAAAAAGAGTTGGATCGGCTTTCCCAACCTTGAAAGTGTTAGCAATTAAAAAGTCTCTAAGGCATTCATACCATGCTCTTGGGGCTTGCTTAAGTCCATAGAGCGCCTTAGAGAGCTTACACACGTGGTCGGGGTACCGTTCATCCTCAAAGCCAGAGGGTTGCTCCACGTACACCTCCTCCTTGATTGGTCCATTGAGGAAAGCGCTCTTCACATCCATTTGGAACAACCTGAAAGAATGGTGAGCAGCATAGGCTAACAATATGCGAATTGACTCTAGCCTAGCCACAGGAGCAAAAGTCTCCTCAAAGTCCAAACCTGCGACTTGGGCATAACCTTTTGCCACAAGTCGTGCCTTGTTCCTTGTCACCACCCCGTGCTCGTCTTGTTTGTTGTGGAACACCCACTTGGTTCCCACAACGTTTTGCTTGGGACGAGGCACCAGTGTCCAAACTTCATTTCTCTTGAAGTTGTTGAGCTCTTCCTGCAAGGCCTTTTCTACCCTGAAAGGCTCAATAGAAGAGACAAAAGAGTAATGCTCACAAAAATTAACTAATCTAGAGCGAGTAGTTATTCCCTTGCTAATATCACCCAATATCTGGTCGATGGGATGATTCCTTTGAATCGTCGCTCGAACTTGAGTTGGAGGTGCCTGCTATGCTTCTTCCTCCATTACATGATCATCTTGTGCTCCCCCTTGATCACACGCCTCCTCTTGATGAACCTGTTCATCGTCTTGAGTTGGGGGATGCACCATTGTTGAGGAAGAAGGTTGCTCTTGCTCCTTTTGTTCCTGTGGCCGCACATCTCCAATCGTCATGGTGCGTATTGCGGCTGTTGGAACGTCTTCTTCATCTATATCATCAAGATCAACAACTTGCTCTCTTGGAGAGCCATTAGTCTCATCAAATACAACGTCGCTAGAGACTTCAACCAAACCCGATGATTTGTTGAAGACCCTATACGCCTTTGTATTTGAGTCATAACCTAACAAAAACCCTTCTACAGCTTTGGGAGCAAACTTAGAATTTCTACCTTTCTTCACTAGAATATAACATTTGCTCCCAAATACACGAAAGTAAGACACATTGTGTTTGTTACCGGTTAGAAGCTCATACGAAGTCTTCTTGAGGAGGCGATGAAGGTACACCCGGTTTATTGCGTGGCAAGCCGTGTTCACGGCTTCCGACCAAAACCGCTCGGGTGTCTTGAATTCTCCAAGCATTGTCCTCGCCATGTCTATGAGCGTCCTGTTCTTCCTCTCTACCACACCGTTTTGCTGTGGTGTGTAGGGAGCGGAGAACTCGTGCTTGATCCCTTCCTCCTCAAGGTACTCCTCCACTTGAAGGTTCTTGAACTCGGACCCGTTGTCGCTCCTTATCTTCTTTACCTTGAGCTCAAACTCATTTTGAGCTCTCCTTAGGAAGCGCTTGAGGGTCCCTTGGGTTTCAGATTTATCCTGCAAAAAGAATACCCAAGTGAAGCGGGAAAAATCATCAACTATAACAAGACCATACTTACTTCCTCCTATACTTAGATAGGCGACGGGTCCGAAGAGGTCCATATGAAGCAACTCCAAAGGTCTTGATGTGGTCATCACATTTTTGGTATGATGAGAGCTTCCCACCTGTTTACCTGCTTGACAAGCTGCACAAGGTCTATCTTTTTCGAAAGTAACATTTGTTAGACCTATCACGTGTTCTCCCTTTAGAAGCTTGTGAAGGTTCTTCATCCCCACATGTGCTAAACTGCGATGCCACAGCCAGCCCATGCTAGTCTTAGCAATTAAGCATGCATCTAGACCAGCCTCCTCTTTTGCAAAATCAACTAAGTAGAGTTTGTCGTCTAATACACCCTTAAAAGCTAATGAACCATCACTTCTTCTAAAGACAGACACATCTACGTTTGTGAATAAGCAATTGTATCCCATATTACAAAGTTGACTTACAGACAACAAGTTATATCCAAGCAACTCAACTAAGAATACGTTAGAAATAGAGTGCTCGGATGAAATAGCAATTTTTTTAATCCTTTCACCTTGCCTTGGTTCCCATCACCGAATATGATTGAATCTTGGGAATCCTTGTTCTTGACGTAGGAGGTGAACATCTTCTTCTCCCCCGTCATGTGGTTTGTGCATCCGCTGTCGATAATCCAGCTTGATCCCCCGGATGCATAAACCTGCAAGGCAATTTTAGGCTTGGGTCTTAGGTACCCAACTCTTGTTGGGTCCTACAAGGTTAGTAACAATGGTCTTAGGGACCCAAATGCAAGTTTTATCTCTCTTGCATTTTGCCCCTAATTTCCTAGCAATCACCTCCTTATCCTTTCTACAAATAGCGAAGGAAGCATTTAAAGCATGATAAATTGTAGAAGGTTCATTACTTATTTTCCTAGGCACATGATGAATGACATTTTTCCTAGCCAAACTTCTATCATGCATAATAGAAGAACTTGAAGCAAACATTGCATTTGAGTCATAAGCATGTGAAACAACATCATTGCAACTTCTATCATGATGAACATTCATAGAATATCTCCTATCATGGTATAAGAAAGCATGGTTCTTTTGAATACTATTTGCCATAGGGGCCTTCCCTTTCTCCTTGGCAGAGATGGGAGCCTTATGACTTGTCAAGTTCTTGGCTTCCCTCTTGAAGCCAAGCCTATCCTTAATTGAGGGGTGTCTACCAACCGTGTAGGCATCCCTTGCAAATTTTAGTTTATCAAAATCATTTTTGCTAGTCTTAAGTTGAGCATTAAGACTAGCCACTTCATCATTTAGTTTCGAAATGCAAACTAGGTGTTCACTACAAGCATCAACATTAAAATCTTTGCACCTATTGCAAATCGTAACATGTTCTTCACGAGAGGTTGGTTTACTAGCTATTTCTAACTTAGCATTCAAATCATCATTAACACTTTTTAGGCTAGAGCTAGATTCATGGCATGTAGACAATTCACATGAAAGCATTTCATTTCTTTTAACTTCTAAAGCGAGAGAATTTTGTGCTTCTACAAACTTATCATGTTCTTCATACAAAAGATCCTCTTGCTTTTCTAATAATCTATTCTTATCATTCAAGGCATCAATCAACTCATTGATCTTATCAATCTTAGTTCTATCTAAGCCCTTGAACAAACTAGCATAGTTTATTTCATCATCGCTAGATTCATCATCACTAGAAGCATAAGTAGACTTTCGAGTGTTTACCTTCTTCTCCTTTGCCATTAGGCATGTGTGATGCTTGTTGGGGAAGAGGGACGCTTTGTTGAAGGCCGAGGTTGCGAGTCCTTCGTTGTCGGAGTCGGACGACGAACAATCCGAGTCCCACTCCTTGCCAAGGTGTGCCTCGCCCTTAGCCTTCTTGTAAGTCTTCTTCTTTTCCCTCTTCTTCTCTTGTTCCTGGTCACGATCATTATCGGGACAATTAGCGATAAAATGACCAATCTTACCACATTTGAAGCATGAGCGCTTCCCCTTTGTCTTGTTCTTGTTGGGATGCTCCTTGTGACCCTTTAGTGCCGTCTTGAAATGCTTGATGATGAGGGCCATCTCTTCCTCATTGAGCCCCGTCGCCTCAACTTGTGCCACCTTGCTAGGTAGCACTTCCTTGCTCCTTGTTGCTTTGAGAGCAACGGTTTGAGGTTCGTGGATTGGGCCATTCAACGCATCATCAACGTATCTTGCTTCCTTGATCATCATCCGTCCGCTTACAAACTTCCCAAGTATTTCCTCGGGCGTCATCTCGGTATACCTAGGATTCTCACGAATATTGTTGGCAAGATGTGGATCAAGGACAGTGAAAGACCTTAGCATTAGGCGGACGACGTCGTGGTCCGTCCATCGTGTGCTTCCATAGCTCCTTATTTTGTTGATGAGGGTCTTTAGCCGGTTGTACGTTTGGGTTGGCTCCTTGCCCTGATCATTGCGAATCTCCCAAGTTCGCCCTCCACCAACTCCATCTTGGTGAGCATGGTGACGTCGTTCCCCTCATGCGAGATCTTGAGGGTGTCCGAGATCTGCTTGGCGTTATCCAAGCCGCTCACCTTATGGTATTCATCCCTGCATAATGATGCTATAAGAACAGTAGTAGCTTGTGCATTTTTGTGAATTTGCTCATTGATAAATATGGGACTATCAGTACTATCAAATTGCATTCCACTCTCTACTATCTCCCATATGCTTGGATGGAGAGAGAACAAGTGACTACGCATTTTGTGACTCCAAAATCCGTAGTCCTCTCCATCAAAGTGAGGAGGTTTACCAAGTGGAATGGAGAGTAAATGAGCATTTGTACTTTGGGGAATACGAGAATAATCAAAAGAAAAGTTTGAATTGACCGTTTTCTTTTTCTCATAGTTGTCGTCGTCCTTTTGGGAAGAAGAGGACTCGTCGCTGTCGTCGTAGTAGACGATCTCCTTGATGCGCCTTGTTTTCTTCTTCTTCCCGTCTTTTCTTTTGTGACTCGAGCCCGAGTCAGTAGGCTTGTCATATTTTGGATCATTGACAAAGGACTCCTTATCCTTATCATTGGCCACCATCCCCTTGCCCTTAGGATCCATCTCTTCGGGCGATTAGTCCCTTACGTGAAGAGAACTCCTCTGATACCAATTGAGAGCACCTAGAGGGTGGGGTGAATAGGTGATCCTATAATAACTTGAAACTTAATGCCACAAAACTTGATTAGGAGTTAGCACAATAAAGCCAAGTGACTAGAGAGGAGTTCTAGCAAGACACGATAACCACAAGAAGATCAACACAGATAGGCACAGTGTTTTATCCCATGGTTCGGCCAAGTCCAACACTTGCCTACTCCACGTTGTGGCGTCCCAACGGACGAGGGTTGCAATCAACCCTTCTCAAGTGGTCCAAAGACCCACTTGAATACCACGGTGTTTTGCTTTGTTTACTATATCCCGCTTGCGAGGAATCTCCACAACTTGGAGCCTCTCGCCCTTACAATTTGATGTTCACAAAGAAGCACAGAAGTAAGGCTGGGATGAGCAACGCACACAAGACACAAAATCAGAGCACAAACACGCACACAAGTCACAACTCGAGCTCACAACACAACCCAAAGAGTTCTCTACTCAAATGGAGCTCTAGTTGCTATCACAAAGAATCGAATGCGCGGAATTGGAGTCTTGGTGCTTAGGAATGCTTAGAGAATGCTTGGTGTACTCCTCCATGCGCCTAGGGGTCCCTTTTATAGCCCCAAGGCAGCTAGGAGCCGTTGAGAGCATTCCAGGAAGGCAATTCTTGCCTTCTGTCGCCTGGCGCACCGGACAGTCCGGTGCACCATCGGACACTGTCCGGTGCGGATTTCTTTCCTTCTTTGGCAAAGCCGACCGTTGAAGATTCAGAGCTGTTTGCGCACCGGACACTGTCCGGTGTACACTGGACAGTCCGGTGCCCCCTTCTGACCGTTGGCTCTGCCACGCGTCACGCGTGGATTACACGGCCGACTGTTGGCCCGGCCAACTGTTGGCTCACCAGACAGTCCGGTGCACCACCGGACAGTCCGGTGATTTATAGTCGTACGCCGCCGACGAAACCCGAGAGCAACCAGTTTGCCAGAGCCAGTCTGGCGCACCGGACACTGTCCTGTGCACCACCGGACACTGTCCGGTGCACCCAGACTGCGCAGAGTCTTGGCTGCTCAGCCAAGTCTTTTCCAAATTGGTCTTTTCCTGTTTCTAGCACTTAGACACAACACATTAGTCTCCAAAACAATGTACTAAGTCTTAGAAACATACCTTTACTCTTGATTTGCACTTCTTAAGTCTTTGGCACAAATATTACTCAAAGCATTTTTGTGGAGCACTTAATCACCAAAATCTTATAGAAATGTCCCAAGGGTACATTTCCCTTTCAGAGGTAGAAGATGATTAGCTACCCGAGTAAGCAGCCGCCGATAGCCCTCGGCGTTCGGAGTCCGGGGGAGGCCATCGGCTATCCGAGCCAATACCCCACCGATCTCACTCAATGTGTTCATGGCTCAGGCGAAGTCGGGGTTTAGGTTCCGTCCGAAGAGAGGGTTCTCTCGGTGTTGTCTTGCTTCCTGCTCAGTCTGCTCTTGAGCTTGCCGACAATCACGTCGCCGGGAATTCCTTCTTTCCCTGAAGACCCATTCTTCTGGAGTTTCCCCCACCTCTGAGACTTCATCCCGTGATACGAGCTGCGTCGGGTCCCGCTCTCCGGTTTCGTGATGTCGCTGAATATTTCGGCGTCGGTTCCTTCGTCGGCGAGATTCTCGCTGAAGAGGTTCTTCTCCTAGCGCGGTTGGTTCATCGTCGGAGATGGGAGTTGATTCCACTCTTCCCTCGATGGAGAGGACGTCGAGGTAGAATGGGACTGTCTTCGTGGTGAGCTTCTTCCTGTTCTCCTTTGAGGGCGGAGATACCAGAAGAGCAGTTTGATCCCTGACCTTGTTCGCCTCCTTTCTCCTAGTGATCTGTGTCCATGTCTCTGCGGAAGAGGTGGACAGCGGAGTTCTCCGGGTTGACGGACCCTCTGCCCCTGGCTTGCAGGAGGGAGTCTCTGTTCGGGGCGCCGGAGGTTGTGCTTTCTCCTGCTTCGCTCCGGCTTTTCCGGAGTTTGTTGAGGAAGGCTTTCTCTCCGATGGATCCACGATGCGATGTAGAGTTCCTTCTTCATCTGCCATGGATGAAATGGTTCCGAAGCAGAATGTGGACCCGGGGCGGAGGACGATCTTGCACTGGAAAGTGATGGCCATTGAGCTAGCTTGGATCAGTGACACACCCCCTACCTGGCGCGCCAGCTGTCGGTGTTTTGGGTCCGACCGCTCACCCTGGGTTGCCCCTCGTGGTGCTTTTTGGAGTAGGACGGTGTTATTGACTGTAGCTTGATGGTTTGTGCTAGATGCACGAGAGACAGTGGACAATTTTGTACAGGTTCAGGCCGCTTTGAGATGCGTAATACCCTACGTCCTGGCGTGAATATTTAGTGTGGTGGGTTACAAAGGGGGTTCTCTAGTATCAGGGATGCCAGAGAACTGAGTAGATGGCTAAGTAGTGAGATATGTTTTTGAGGGGATGCCCCCTAGGCCTTATATACTCGACCGTGGGGCATTACATGTGGATATGATAACAATGTGAGCCTAAGTAATAGCGAGCCGACTGAGCCTATCTTTCTATAATTCCGCCGACCTATCTTCGTTCAGTTCCGATGTATGAGGCCCCTGCGCGGGAAGGTCGGATCTTTGTTGCGGTTGCCGTTCAAACTCATCGGGCCATCTGGGTCTGCGTTAATCCAATCTTGTGTCAATCCACTTTACCGGACGTGCCTCCCTAGGCCCACGAAGGGATGACCTTGCGAATTATTAGGCCCGCAGGCCTTTCACGAGGTCTTTTAGCCTTCCAGTGGACCCAGGGGATATCTGTCCCCCATAGGGCTTGCCCACGATGCAGACCATGGGGATGTTGGGAACAGAGTAGGCATCGTGGTTGAGGCCCATTCTTGAACACTTGGTGGGCGTGGTGTGGAAAACCTCATCCTCCTCCTCGGTATCCACCAACTGTAGCATAAAGGAAGATGGAAATGGAGCCGTGTCGATGTAGGGGTCGAGTGGAGGCTTGTCCTCGGGTGGAAGCATGAAGTAGTCGTGTGCGAGGTGCGCCATATCGGCCACCGACGTGGCGTTCACGCCGTGGTCCACTACCCAGTCCTCGCACGCCACGGTCACGCGCACACGGATCTCGACCCTCCACGCGCTGTTGATGCCCATATCTCTCCCTGTCGCCATCGTCGGGAGGAACGGGACCTGGGCAGGATAGGCCACGTAGCAGACACCGTTGAAGTGCGTGTTGTCAGCGCCAGTGAGCTCCAGCGAGTCCTTGGTGGTGCTGGCCACAACCACGACCTGCTTGATGTTGAACTCGGAGGTGGGGAGGATGTCGACGTCGACTCCAACGTGGTTGTCGTCGTAGTAGCAGATCCGATCGGCGTCGAGCTCGTCGTCGAAGCAATGGTCGGCACCGTCGGAGAAGAAAGCCTGAGTGGTGGCACTGTAGACAGGTTCCTCATCGAAAATAGGCCATGCATCGAAGACCGGTTCATCGTCGTCGTAGGATTGAGAAGGCGTCGCGGCACGGGTGCCTGTGCGCGAACTCGTCGTTGTACGCCGCACCTGCCAAAGAGCTGAACACGTCATCGTCATATTGTGGCGTTGTGGCGGAGAAAGTTGTGGTGCCCTCGAATGAGTCAAACATTGAGGCAAAGGAGAAGGCATGAGTCTACTCGCCACCATTGCCCACTAGCGCCTCGGTCAACCAAAACTCGTTATCGTACGCCGGGGCCGCCGAAGAGCCGAACACGCCGTCGTCATACCACAACGCGGTGGCGGAGGAAGTTATGGGGGCCTTGAATGAGTAGAAGGGCGTGGTGAAGGAGGAGGATGCAGGGGCTTGCTCGCCACCGTGACCAGCCAACACATTGGTCAAGCGGAGCTCCATGTGCGCCAGTTCGTCGAGAATGTGTTGTATCGATGTATCCATGGATATAGATCGACTAGGATTCCTTGTCTGATACCAGATGTTAACAACTCTAATCCACAGCCTCAAACTAATAGCTTATTTTGACAAATCTGAGTACATCAGAAGGCGCTAGAGATTGA
This sequence comes from Zea mays, assembly GCF_902167145.1. NCBI lineage: Eukaryota > Viridiplantae > Streptophyta > Magnoliopsida > Poales > Poaceae > Zea > Zea mays. The sequence goes on along the minus strand of NC_050099.1, from coordinate 39,133,678 downwards.
GGAACTGGGTACATGGGAGGGAAAAAGAGGAAGCAGATGAGAGTAATGGAGAAATAGAGACTTCAATTTGTAAATTGATTCTTTGATTCCCCCTCCATAGCTTGAACCGGTCTCCTTTTATAGCCGAACATTCCCATTTGTCACCTATCAAAGGTCCCACATGACAGTGTGCTAACACCATGGCCGCCGGTTGGCTGGCTACCGCCACTGCTGGCTACGACCATCTCGCCCAAGGGAACAGAGGCGGAGCTGGGCGTGCGCCCTGGTCGGCTCGACTGCGGGCTCGCGCACACAGGGGAGAAGAGGAGGGGACGAGGGGGCCGCGACCAGGGGCTACTCACCGGAGGGCACAGGGACAGGGGCGGCTTGGTCGCGCCCATGCTGCAGGGGGAGGTCTCGCTGAGGCATGGGGGAATGAGCGGCTCGTTGGGCGGCGTGCGTCATGGGCAGTTTGACGAGGAACATGAGGCTACAACGTCAAAAAACTAGCAAACCCAGTGGCTGGCAATGTGCGCTGAGCGCTGCCCACTTGCGCGAGCGGGCTGTTTGGGCGCACAACGCGCGACACGTTGGGATGGGCCGGAGGCAGGGGCGTGGGCCGGGGGGAAGCACGTGCGCTGCTGAGGGGGGGCTGGCGAGGAGGTGGGCTGCGCGCGCAGGCCCGCCGGGGAGGCCGCGAAGCTGGGCCGCGCAAGGGCGCTGGGCCGCGGGGGCGCGCTGGCTGGGGGGATTAGGTAGAAAGGGGAAAGGTGGACTTCTTTGTTGTTTTTCCATTTTGCTATTTTATGTTCCTTTTCTATTTCCTACTACCTCAAATCGAATTCCTTATTAAACGCATACTTCACAAACTCACTCATCAAACAAAGTGAAAATATGCTTCAACATGATGCGTTTAGAGAAAATAAAGGCAGGTAAAGAGAAGAAAGGCAAGTAAAGGAGAGGGTAACAATTTAGAGAAAATAACTCTCCATTATTCAAATTTAATATATTATCCTAAATTCTAATTTTACAATTTTTATCTATGATATGTTGATTGGTGCTGAAATTATCATTTGATGATGATGAAATGATAATTGTTTTTGAAATTTGATAAAATTGTTGTTTGATGTTGAATGCAATTAAAAGACACCGGTCTCTCTATTATTTCATCTATTTAATTATTTGTATATATATTTGATTTATTCGGATTTGATTTGTTTTGAAAACTTCGATCCTAAAACTCTAAATTTAAAAAACTCAAATAAACCGAATGCCCACCCGGCCAAACGAACTCCAGGCGAATCGACGCGGACCGCAAGCGCAAACGCATCCGGCGTCCCAAACCCGCTAACGCGAAACCCCAACACGTCCCGGCGGCCGCCGCGGAGAAGAACGACGGCGGCGACGGCGACGGCGACGCCACTGATGGAGTCCCTGGAGGCCCTTGTGGCGCACATCCAAGGCCTCTCCGGCAGCCCCGAGGAGTTGGCGCACCTCCACAGCCTCCTCAAACAGGCGGACGGTGAACCCCTGCGCGCCCACGCCGCTGCTCTGGTCCCCTTCCTCGCGCACCTCAGCCCAGAGACGCACTCCCTCGGCTACCTCTACCTCCTGTACGTGCCGCCCTCCTCCCGACCTTCTTCGCCTCAACTCTAACCCCGCACCTTCGAACCCATGGCCGCTCCCCTCTCTCCCCAGCTCTAATCCGCTCATAACTTTCGCCTTGTTTGATGCAGGGAGGCGTGCGCGACCTCCAGTTCCAATCTGAGCGACTTCGGCGGCGGGGACTTCCTGGTCACCATCGGCGGCTTCCTCACCGCGTGCTCGGCGGACCAGATACGCCTGGCGCCCGACAAATGTGCGTGCTATTTTTTTTACCATCACCAGATCGATTCCAATCGCAATGTGCCCTGTCACGATTGGCCCTCCAGCCGTTGTAACCTGACGAATTTTGGACCTCGCCCTGTGCTTGTTGTGTAGTCCTGAATGTGTGTAGGGTGCTGAAGGACCAGGTGATGCAGCTTAACATGCCCATCAGAGGGATCGCCCCGCTGCGGGCGGCCGTCCCTAAGATCCAGTCCTCGCCCGAGCAGCTGACCCCAGTCCACGCAGACTACCTTATCCTGTGCCTGCTGGCGAAGCAGTACAAGGCTGGACTCAGTGTCCTGGAAGGTGACATATTCGAAGTTGATCAACCAAAGGATCTGTTCCTCTACTGCTACTACGGGTCTGGATCGAATGTGCCCCGTGGTTCATTTATTTGTGGTTTTGGAGTTCGTGTGGCTCTTGCTTACTAGTTTGCCTTTTGCTGCAGAGGGATGATTTACGTTGGGCTCAAGAAGTTTCCTAAAGCTCTGGAGCTTCTTCACAATGTGAGGCCTTGACCTACACCGTGTGTCTGTTTTAGATACTTGGACTGCATCTGATGTTTGCTGAGGTATTGTTTTCAGGCTGTTACTGCCCCAATGTCATCGTTGAACGCAATTGCTGTAGAAGCTTACAAAAAGTATATCCTAGTTTCACTCATTGTGAATGGACAGGTATCCACTCTGCACTCTCTACTGCTGTCTAATGCAGACCTGCAGGACTAAACTTTTCAGGAAACTTTACCTAATGTTTAGTTATGGAAGCTTTATTCTTCACTAGTATCGTGTGGTAGCAGTGGCTAAACAGATGTAAATTTGACATCATCACTACCTATATTTGTTGACGTAACAAGTACTTGTCCCATCTGAAATGAATAACACATCAGTTTATCTTCTTAAAGTGAAAAGATTAAGTGATAGTATTAAAATAGCATTCTACATCATTTATTATAGGTTTATATAGGCCAAATACAAATATGATTAATTAAAGTACCAATTCTTGGTGGATTCCATTATATTGGACAACTCAAGCAATCTAAAAACCAGTTCCCAGTGAATTCTTTGAACTCAATATTGTGCCTGTTACCACTTGCTAGATTAAGCTAGGTCTATTGTGCAGGAAAAATAAAACCGGTGCAAAAAAAGCAGGCGTACTTGATAAGGGTATGCGTGAATAATAAATTTTTATTCTGATAGATTCGACGTACTACACCATTTTTATCTTTTATAATCGTTTCTGTCCACTCAATTTATGTCTTTGTTTTGCTTGGGTTTTTTTACCATGTATAGAGATTCCTGATGGGTTGAACTTGATATTCTGAATTTTACTGTGCTGATAAATATCTAATTTTAACTCATTGCGATTTATTTCTGAACCCTGGGAAGGTGTTGCTTTAAGTTGAATTGGCTAACATTTTGATTTAATTTGTGTAACAGGTCCCACCATTTCCTAAGTATACATCCATATCAGCTCAAAGGAGTATGAGAAATCATGCCCAGGTCTTATTCCACTGACTTCGAATTTGAAAAGCACTAAATTATGAACTATGGCTTATGCTATGATAGCAGTGAGTTGTTGGAACACTTGAATGCAGTGTTGAAGACAGCTGCTCTGCCTAGTTTTTGTTTTGTTTCTATTGTATTTTTTTGTAACTTAGTTTTGTTTTGATAAATGTTAGTGACTGTTTCTTGCCTTAAACATAGGAAGATGGTTGCGTTTATATTTTTAGCAACTCACCTTTTATAATGAACCACTATTTTGAAAGATGTAGATAACATTGTTGACATTTTACTTAGGTTCAGCCACTGGCACTGTTGCCATGCTTTAACATATATATGATAAATTTTATTATTATAGATATTGCTCTTATTGGTGATAGAATCTCAACCTTTTGATTACCTGCATGTCCTTTACGTGGTCTAAAACTGTTATGGTCTTATATAATCTCTCTTTATTATCCTTTTTCAGATTTATGCTGAGCTATCTACAAGCTATAGCAATGGTAGCAAAACTGATTTAGAGACATTCATCCAATCAAATTCAGCAGCATTTCAATCTGTGAGTATTTTTCTGTCCACTTTGGTTGCCATTCTCTATTGTTATTTTTTGTTTACCTGCAACATTTGTTGGAAAATGGAAGCTGCTTGTGCTAATTTATGAAAGTCGACAGTAAATAGGAAACTAAAGTTGTGACGGCAGACTCTAGAGGCTAAAGGTTTTAGACTCAGTAGAACTAAAACCCGAATATATGAGATGTGGCTTCGGCATTACTATCAACTAGTAACTTGTTCGCGCGAGTGTTCTGACGATATGTTTAAACATTTGGTTTGATATATGTAAACAGTAAGCAAAGTGATATTGTAGATTTGTATAAGCAATATATAGGTCTATTTATATACATGGAAGCAGGTACAAAGTATGAAGTTGGTGTTTATAAATTTGCAAAGTTTTTGAGATAGATTCAGTGGCTGTGTTGAATATAACGTTCTGAGTTGATGTGTTGTACTTACTTTACTTATTGTGCAACAAAAAAATGTTGTCATGTAATTACTTATGTAAAAAGAAAATATTGTTATGTAGGTTGAAAAAATTGATGATGTGGTCTATAATCTGTCCCAGCTTTTTGCTACTGAGATAACCTTGGTAGAGGAGTTTTATGAAAACAGATGGCAACGATACAATCTGCAAATGTTAGCGAGCTGAAAATGTGCAAAACATTTGCTTTGTTGGGACACACTAACTTTTTTAAGCGGTTGTGGTTCTAGTTCGATCAAGCTTACTGAAACAGTACTTTGCTCACAACTAATAAACTGATGTGGTCTTTTCCTATTATTTCATCACGATTACAGTTCCCAGAAAATACCTTCTATATAAATATTTAGTTACTTCTCATACTGTTTCAAATCATAAGACGTTTGATTTTTATAGGTTCACAGTTTCCTTTGATCTGTTTGGTGCGTGTTGTCTGGTCCTGTAGAAAGAAAAATTTGAGTTTTTTTTTGAGACGAAAGAACTGTACCTTTGTAGTTTTTTTTTCAATATCAGATTTGGAAGCATGGTCTTCAGTACTCCATTTTTTTATTTGATGTTTGTTAGTGTATATTTGTACTATCCGGCGTCAAATAAAGAAAAATGGAGGTAGTATTAAATTTTGAGTTATGTTGGCTGTAATTATAAAGTAAGTGTTAGTTTATTATGTTCTAATTGAATATGAGAGAACTTTTTCTTTTAGCTTGCATTTTTGTGTGTCTGTTTTGTAAAGCAGTAAGTGGGTAGTACATTTTTTGGCACACTTTAATTGCCGAAGAATATGAGTGGGTACATTTGCAAACTCCACAAACATGCATGCAGATTAGTACATTCTCTGTTTTGCAAAGCATCAATTGGGTAGTACATTTTCTGTTTAATCTGTATGTCTGTGTCTGTACAGTACAGTTAGTTATCTCAATGAAACATGGGTGATAGAATACCTTAGTGAGCCTAGATATGATTATTTGTAACATACATTTACTTTTCATGATATAGTAGAAGTGATGACCTCTATCATAAGTGGAGTGTGTAGAAAAGAATATATATGAGAAAACCAGGGGGAGGGGCGTCGCTGCGCTATAGCAGTGAGAAGAGAGGCAGGGGAAAGCCGAAGTTGATATGGGAAGATGAAATAAAAGGAGACTTGGGAGGATGAAATATATCTAAGGTGTTGTTTGGTTCACATATTTATAACGTGATAGATAACTGATAACGATAAACCATGTTTGTTTAAGTCCAACGTAATCATATATCAGTATCACACTATGAAGTGATACCGATCTATTCAAACTTATTACCGCTGGTATTCAAGTGTTAATCATTACCATTGTCATTTACGTTACATTTCGTGTACCAAATGGCACCAAAAGATTTAGCCTTTAATAGGAGTGTATAGAAAACGACTATTCATGTGTCTGAACTTTTGACTTATGGTTTATGTTGGGTTTCAACTCTAGCCTATCCTAACTTTCTTGGGACTAAAAAAGTTTCTTCCTTGTCTAAGATTTAATTGGCAAATTGATCCATTTGTTAACATCCCTGATTATGAGCACTTCACTTTTCTGGCAGGACAACAACCTTGGGCTGGTGAAGCAAGTGCTCTCCTCGATGTACAAACGGAACATCCAAAGGCTGACCCAGACTTACTTGACTCTTTCACTTGAAGATATTGCTAGGTCTGTTCAACTTGAAACACCAAGGGATGCTGAAATGCATGTACTTCGCATGGTTGGTGTTCTTTCTATAGCCTGTTTGCAATGTGGCCAAGTCAAGTAGTCGATAATGAAAAATGGCATATTTTTACAGATCGAAGACGGAGAGATCCATGCATCCATAAACCAAAAGGATGGAATGGTCAGCTTTCATGAAGATCCTGAACAATATAAAAGTGTTGAGATGGTGGAGCATATTGACACCTCTATCCATAGGTGTGTGAATTACTGGTGTCCTCCTATAATCATTTTATAACCTCAAAATTTGTGAAAGCATTCCTAGTTCTAGAATTGTGGTTCCATTTTTGGCAACCATGCACAATGCCATAACATCTCAGAGAAGTTGACACATGTAGTTGATGCTGATGCCATTGAGCTATTGTTAGGCAGAGCACACATGTAATTTGGACTGATTCATTCCATGATCTGTCTTAGATTGACGGCATTGTCCAAGAAGTTGGCTTCAATTGATCAGAACATGTCATGTGATACTGCATATTTGATGGTCAGTTCAGAGTTTCATAGGTTTTTTCTCTCTTGTCCCTGTCTTGTGGTTTGCTAAGTTTGGGATTTGGTGCAGACGGGAAGGGATCGTGGAAGATTCGACTACGACGACTTCGACTCTGTTCCACACAAGTATTTTTGAGTTGATCTGAGCCTTATGTGATTCTGAAGTACGATCGTCAACGTAGCAGCCATTCCCTAAAGTTATAATTAGTTTGATCGGCCAATGGCTTTTGAAAATTGAAATGCTGTAAATTCTGGTTTAAAGAATGGGTCTGTGAAGGCAGAGACTTAGTCTGGAATTGCTCGTGGCTTTAATCTGCATCTGCTTGCTGTTCTAGCATATTTCTCCCCCAACTCTGAGACAAGATTTCGTTTCCTAATCAATTTGCTCGGTAGAGTATGACCAAGATTTCAAATTATCACGTAATCATCCTGGACACCAATCTGGTGTTCCAGGTTCATTGTCTTGAAAGGCTTTCGCACAACTGCACAAGGTTCATTATTTGTACCAACTAAAACAGACACAGTATTTTTCTAGTTCTAGGATAATATTGTGGTAGTCGAGCATATGTATTTTTAGAGCATATGTTTTTAGGTAGGAAATCTTCTAGGACCAAATAGCTAATACGTACAACTCTATCATAGAACATCCTTGCCACTACCTTCAAGCAGTTGAAGGATCAATAGTCAACCTACCATATTGACCCACCATAAGCTGCGATGGGGCTATTTGTTTTGGATTAAAGTCAACTGTTTTGTTTGACTTATATAGCTGTAATACATAGAGACAAAAATATTGTATAAGCAGTAGAAGCCGATACGGATTAAAACCAACCGAACAGTCATCAGACAAAGTTCATTATTTGTACCAACTAAAACATACATAATATTTTTCTAGTTCTAGGATAATATTGTGGTATTTGAGCATATATTTTTAAGTAGGAAATCTTCTAGGACCAAATAGCTAATACGTACAACTCTATCATAGAACATCATTGGCACTGTACCTTCAAGCAGTTGAAGGATCAATAGTCAACCTACCATATTGACCCACCATAAGCTGAAGGATCAATAGACAATAGGGCTGTTCACTTTGGATTTAAGTCAACTATTTTGTTTGACTACTGCAGCTATAATATATAAAGACAAAAACATTGTATAAGTAGTAGAAGCTGATACGGATTAAAGCCAACCGAATATGCCGAATAATCGGTAACCCACCATAAGGTTATCATCTTCAATGATATCTACATCCTCTTGTATATGGCATAGTCGAGCGGAGTAAACTATGCCATGCTCCTTAAAGCTATCAGGGAGAGCTTTCACAATAAGCTCAACTAAACTGACTTAAGCTAGAGCACATGTGGTCAGTGCCGGCCCTGGCGGGGGTCGAGCAGTGCCCCCGACCAGGGCCCCCAAATTAATGGGGCCTCACTTTAGTTACTAAATAACAGTATATATATACAGCCATATAGCGTATATTGTATATATATATATCTGTTAGCTCTACAAAACTTTTAAAGATCTAATTATAAGTCAACAACACGGCAACAACAAGCAAGGAGAATTAGACGTAACCTATTAATCTTGATTTCTATATTCTAGTAGTAGTACTTCTTAGTCTCAGGCTCATCTGCCTAGGCTCTCAGTCGCAAACATACAGGCGGTCGTGCCCTCTCCTCTCGGTAGCCAACACACGACATTGGGTACGACAACGCTTTTGTCTTTCCCTACATAGCGAACATGAAACTAACATGACATAATCGATTGATCTCACAACGTATTACATCTATTTGATCATTGTTCGAGGTAACCTTCTTTTGGGTCATCTGGACACATATATACCCTATTTTTCACGAGATGTTATGTTATATTTTAGTTACTTTGTATTTAATATGAACAACGTTTTCAAATATGCATAAATATTTATTAACAATATATATATGCACTATAATTATGTGTAATAATTAATATTATCAAGGGCCTCCATTATAATTTTTGCTCCGGACCTCTAAAATGTCAGGACCGGCACTGCATGTGGTGTGCACTTTGCAAGTGGTGTGCTTGACACGCTGATAATGAGCAAAAGATCTAGTCCCAACTTGAACTTAAACAACGGTAGCTCCATATAATCGAACAATGTCAATTCACGACGTTCTATTGACTGTGATAGGAGTATAGGACACAAGCTCAACGCAAAGGGAAGAGACCAACAACGAGTAACAATGAGCCCTTGTTACGGAGAAAGCAATGAGTCATCAAAGATGCCTCCCATCAATGGACCTCGAAATCCCAGACCATGGCTGTAGCAATTTCTTTTTTTTTCCTGGTTACTGTTTTACAAGATACATGTACGTATCGCAGCTAGCTATCGAGTTCTTTTGCCATGCAGTGATACACACGGGGACGAGGCTGGCGATGATGGAAGAAGCAAACTGAAGGAGGCAGGCTGTGTAGGCCGGAGCTCGCCTTCGTCGTCCTCCTCCTTGATGAAACGGCCCTGCAGTGCATCATATCCACCAGGATCAGAAACGGCCCTGCAGTGCGTCCCAACTTAAGACATGAGGAGAAGAATTTGTCACCACCTTGAACCGCGGCCGCTTGACGGCATTGGCCCGGCGAACCTCGTAGCGGATCCGCTTCGCGAAGAGCCGCCTCCGCCGCTTCTCCTTGTACCGCCTCACCCTCTCCGCCCTCCCCGAAGCCACCTGCGCCTGCACATGCAGAAGGCGGGGGCACCCCGTGGTCACACGCACGGCGACAGATGGACAGCATGTGTGAGGACTGAGGACTGAGGACTGGATGTGGAGCTTACTGCGTCGAGTTGCAGGTCGCTGCCGGCGCCGATGTAGAGCGGCCCCCGGTCCGCCCAGGCCGCGAGGATCTCCTCGTAATCCAGCTTGAGCAGCAGCGAGCGCGCCGACGCGCCCGTGCTCGCGGCGGACGACGAGCACGGCGGCGACGGCGACGACGTGGTGGCCGTGGCGGTGGCGGGCGGCGTGGACGCCGGCGAGAACGAGGAGTCGCCGCTGCAGTACACCCAGCGCTCCCTGCCCCGCAGCGCGCGGCGCGGCAGGTCCTCCTCGTCGGCGCCCGGGAGCCCCGAGGCCCCGGAGCCGGCCCCGTCGGGCGACGGCGACGGCGACGGGCCGAGGATGTCGGAGAGCGAAGGCGCCGGCAGGGCCTCGAACAGGGTGGACGCCTCGTGGTGGTGGTGCGGCGCGAACGGCTCCACCTGCCGCTGCTGCCCGTCGCCGCGGGCGTCCTCCTCCTCAGGCTTCACGCCCGCCTCCTCGCACCCGGACCGCGGCGGCGTCGCTCCCACCTCCGCCTTAACCATGAGGTCGCTGAGGCTCAGGTACCTGGCCTTCTTCCCCTTGCCACTGGCCCTCGCCCGCGGCTCCGGCCTCCGCCGCCTCCGCCGCCGCTGGCCACGGGCCATGGCGAATTGGCGACGCTTCTTTTGTCACGGGATCCGGGGCTGTCCTGGACGACTGTTTGGAGCAGCGAGGGAAAGCCCGCGACCGCGGCGAGACCGCGAGAAGCATGGTGGCCAGGCCGCTTTTCCCCGATCACGCGCTGACGTGGCGGCGGCTGGCCGAGGTGGAGGCACGCCGTTGGCGGGCCGGATTGCGGTGCTCCCCTTTGCGTCGTACACGAGGGGGAGGGAGAGACTTTGAAGGGCTTCACGGATCCTTTGTGACGCAGGGTGGTGGTAGGGAGGTGGTGCACGCTCACATCGTCGCCACCAAGGTGATTACAACACCAAGCAGGTGAGCAGGTCACGTTAGTTTCATTGAGAGGGAGCTCACACATTTATGATTTATAAGCTCGAAATTTCTCTAGTTATTGTATGTGTTGAAAACAGCGAATGGAGTGTTTTTTTTAGAAAATAAAATCTACTTTGAACATGTAAATATTAATGCTATATTTTTATTGACTAGTCAAGGTTTAACTATTTAAGCCTAGGTCTTTTAATGGAGGCCATATGAGGAGGTACAGTACAGCATCGCACATGGCACCGGGCCTAGGCAACGTTACCTGGCCCTTCTGGGTGTTGCAGCCATGCCGACGAGGACTCGAGGAGGGAGGGACGAGGCGTGGCGTGGCGCGCCGGAAGGCTCAGGCCCGGAAGAGAACAAGCTAGGCAAGGCCACCCGCAGCTATGGGCTACAGCCTACAGCGCTACACCCGCTGCCTTCTCTTCCCATAGAAAAAAGGGAAGGAAAAAAAGACTAACGGGCCGTTTAGATCCCTTCATTTTAGAGGAATTAGAATTCACTCAATAAAGTAACTTATTTAATTTGGAATTTGACATTCCACCACTTTCCAAAGTTAAGATATAAGGCTATCTCAAATTCATGAGGTGGAGGATAGGAAATGATTTTATGCATGAATAGAATTTGTTTCTAATTAGTAACTTACATGACACTCTTCGTCTCACTCCTCTATAGTCAAATGTAGCACATAAATATGTCTGATATCTTGCTAATAATAGTATACAAATATATTTTGCATAAAACCGAATTAACTTAATTGATATATGTCTAAATTACTATTATTAGAATGGAATTCAATTCCAATAATCCAAACGGGGCGTAATAGAAATGAGGTAGTTTGAGCAACGAGATAGTCTATTATCTTCTTACTCATTTTTTGTTTAATTTATAAATAAAATGTTGTTTAATTTATAAATAAAATAGATTGATCCATTACTATTTCATTCCTCATAAATTAATAATTAATATGAGAAAATACGTTTATTTCACTAAATTTGTGAAATAAACTCATGATACACCACCTTATCTAGAATAGATTGATTCTTTAAACTAAGCATCCTCTAAGATCTCCACGGGTTTTAGCTGACTCTGTAAAAAAATAGCTATTTTTTTATCGGTGAGCATCCAGCCAACGGACTATTTTTCGTACGATATTAGCAGCCGACGAAAACTAAGATCCTGTTCGAGTGGCTGCTAAAATTAGACACAAACATTTAATCGTTTAAAAACCAAAGAGATGTATTCGATTATCTCTATACTATTGCATCGATGTATGTATATCTAGATAGAGCACGTCTTATATTATAGTACAATAATAAAAGTGGTTACGTCTTATAAACTGAAATAAATGAAGTATTAGTTAACTAATTTTACTAATAACTTTTTAGTCAACTAATTATTACCTCTAGCATTCAAACATGTTTGCAGCATGTGAATAAAAGAAAGGTGTGCAGGGCGCCACGTACTTACAGTCAGTGAGGTCCGTGCTCATAATTATTACGATTATTATGGTCGTCTAATAGTTCCAAACTTGAGTTGTGGTTAACATACTTGACTGAATAAACAATTCCAAACTTGAGTGTAATTTATTGCATGCAGAGGACGTCTCTCTCTCCAACGAGCAAAACGGTTGTAGTTTAAAGAAGAAAATAATTTATTGCATGCAGAGGACGTGAGTGTAATTTGGTAAGTAAAAAAGAGGTGGAACTACGGATGAAACTCTTTGTAGTTTAGGCAGTTAGATAAAAGCTAGAATAATTAAGCATACGGAAAAAATAACTGTTTAGAGCTAGTTTGGAAACCCCGTTTTTTCACTAGATTTTTATTTTCCAAAAAAATTATTTCATTTTCCCTTAAAAAAATAAAAATCTTTGGTAAAATGTAGTTTCCAAACTAGCTCTTAATATGTTCCATATAATGCACTCTGTTTAGACGAACATGAAGCGCATGCGCATGACGCGACGGGGAGGAGAAGCAGAGGCTACGCAACTCGTGTGAGTGCCTCTGCTGTGAGCTGGGCGCGCGCAACGCCGGAGAGGGGCGAGTCCGATGACGACGGTGAGGGGCGCGCGGCGTTGACGACCCGCATCTTGTCTATCACGGTTCACGCCGGCGGCGGCGTTCAGGGAGCGCTCGCCGGCGAGATGTCCAGCGTCGAGGAGCGTTTGCATTGACCAACCACCACAGAGGATACGGTATGTGTGTATATGTATGTAACAGATTGAGACGAGAGGGAGGGAGCTGTACATGTACTGCATTTGCTCAAGATTCGAAGATGGAAAAAACAAGGCACGTAGACCAACCATGCTTCACGCTATAAATTACAACCGTCCAGCCGCTGATACGCACACTCCGCCGTCCCCGGTGTTGTTGCCAGCTAGCAGCTCAGTCGGACTTCATGCGGTTGATCTGGTTGAGCGCCGGCTGGAGGATGTTGAAGAGCACCCAGCCGATGGCGGGCGTGACGACGATGAGCAGCAGGAGCCCCCGGTTGTCGTCGGCGGGCGCGGCCGCAGCCGCAGCAGCGGCGAGAGCGGCGAGGTCCTGCGCCGCGGCGGCGGCGGAGGCCTCGGGCGCGGCCGCCATCCCGGCGGCGGCGGCGCCGAGGCCCAGGCCGGCGACCACGGCCTGGCTGCGCATGCGGTTGAGCTGGTTCAGCGCCGGCTGCAGGATGTTGTAGAGCACCCACCCGATGGCGGGCGCCACCACGAAGAGCAGCAGCTGCCCGCGGTTGTCGCTCCCGGAGTCGGCCGCCGCCGCCACGTCCGCCACGCGCTGCGCCGCCAGCGCCGCGTCCGACGACGCCAGCGCCGAGAAGAAGGCGCCCGCCAGCGCGGACGACACGGACGCGGACACCGCGGCCTTCTTGGCCCGCGCCGGGACGCGCAGCGAGACGCTGCCGCTGGTGGACGGCGGCGCCGACCGCGCCACGATCCTGGCGGGCTTCAGCAGGGCCATCGTGGCTATGGTCGCCATGGCGGGCGTTGCTTGAGAGAGAGAGAGAGAGCAGAGATGGCGGTGGCACCTGCTGGCGGCGGATGCGAGGCGCGCGCGCGCAGTGCAATGGCAATTGGCAAGTTAGCTCCTCCGTCTACCGTCTCCGTGTTTCTAGAACCGGGAATCGGGCTTATCGCTGCAAGGTCGGAGGCGGGCCAGCGTGTGCTCCACAATTGACACCTTATCCTTGGATCTGCACGGCCATTGGTCAGAAGCTACGGGGTGGGCCCCTCGTGGACACAAGGAAGCACTTCCCAGATCGCAGGTTCAGCCAATTGAAATGCTGAATCTAGGGTGTTCCAGAAATTAGAGACTGCGTGCTAGAACCAGAATATGCTTGCTTTTCTCAGAGGCGACACATCTCACGGTAGATAAAAAAACTCGGCCGGAGAAAAAAAAATGATGTTTAATGATAACCATACGATTTTAGAGAAAAAAGACGTCCTTTTCCGCGCGGATGAAGCCAACAAGCGCGCTTTTTATTTTGGAGAGAGGTTATCTCATGCGCACTATTCCATCGACGCGTTCATGGTACAAGGGGCACTTCTTACATCGTTCGCTAGCTTCAAAGCCGTGCCCACCCTCGTTGTGAAATAAATCTGTTCAGCGTTGGGTCGACCGTAGTGGAGCTATGTCCATTATAGCATGTGTTTTGCTTGGATTTGCTTCGATGCCTCTGTGTGATACAAGGTAACTGAGTATCTTGCCTTGTCGAACTCCGAATATGCATTTCTTTGGGTTCAAGCGTAGTCTAGCTTTGCGCATTTTAGCGAATAACCCTTCATCATACACATTTTGAAAAACAATTTTCTTTTGAAACCATAACCCAAACCCACATCTTCTTTGTAGTAAAAAGATGTTCTTCAATGCATGCTGATACTTGACTCATAATGCATAATAACCATCCCATATCCTAGGCTTAGGTAATATTAGAAAGAATATGTAATTTATGCATAAGGGTGGAATGAACTTGCCTTCGTCGAAGCTCTTGTGGCACGTAAGCTCCTGCCCTTCTTCCGGAGCTATGGGTTCCGGAATGTCGAACCCCGCTTCGTCTTGCAAAACAGGCAATAAACAATACAACAAACAATGATTGCTAAATAAAGTGTGTCAAGTTCCTAACATTATTATTTTATGTGACTCATAAAGTGTTTGTGTCATTTTTGGTGCATAAAATATCAATATATAAAAATATATGTGAAAAGGGGAAAGTCCAAAAGCTTTTGGCGGACAGGTTCATCAAGGACGTGTTTCATCCTAAGTGGCTGGCTAACCCTGTATTAGTTAGGAAAAAGGGAGGAAAATGGAGAATGTGTGTAGACTATACTGGTTTAAACAAAGTATGTCCGAAAGTTCCCTGCCCCCTACCTCGTATCGATCGAATGGGGCAGGGTTGATGGTGTGTTTATTCAGATTGTACTTAACTCCACTGTAATAACTGAGAGCACCTAGAGGGGGGGGGGTGAATAGGCGATCCTGTAAAACACTTGAAACTTAATCCACAAAACTTGATTAGGAGTTAGCACAATTAAGCCAAGTGGCTAGAGAGGAGAACTTGCACAACACGATAACCACAAAGAGATCAACACAGTGGTTTATCCCGTGGTTCGGCCAAGTCCAACACTTGCCTACTCCACGTTGTGGCGTCCCAACGGACGAGGGTTGCAATCAACCCCTTTCAAGCGGTCCAAAGACCCACTTGAATACCACGATGTTTTGCTTTCACTTTACTATATCCCGTTTGCGAGGAATCTCCACAACTTGGAGCCTCTCGCCCTTACACTTTGAAGTTCACAAAGAAGCACGGAGTAAGGAAGGGATGAGCAACGCACACAAGACACGAAATCAGAGTACCAACACGCACACAAGTCACAACAAGAGCTCACAACACAACCCAACGAGTTCACGACTCAAATGGAGCTCTAGTTGCTATCACAAAGAATCAAATGCGCGGAATCGAAGTCTTGGTGCTTTAGAATGCTTAGTGTATGCTTGGTGTTCTCCTCCATGCGCCTAGGGGTCCCTTTTATAGCCCCAAGGCAGCTAGGAGCCGTTGAGTGCATTCCAGGAAGGCAATTCTTGCCTTTTGTCGCCTGGCGCACCGGACAGTCTGGTGCGGATCTCTTTCCTTATTTGGCGAAGCCGACCGTTGTAGTCTTGGAGCCGTTGGCGCACCGGACACTGTCCGGTGCACACCGGACAGTCCGGTGCCCCATCCGACCGTTGGCACTTGCCACGCGTCGCGCGCGGATTCCGCGGCCGACCGTTGGCCCGACCGACTGTTGGCTCACCGGACAGTCCAGTGATCTATAGCCGTACGTCGCCGACAATTTCCCGAGAGCAGCAAGTTCGCCTGAGTCAGCCTGGCGCACCGGACACTGTCCGGTGCATCCAGACTGAGCAGACTTTAGCTGAACAGGCCAAGTCATCTCCAAATTGATTTCTCCTGTTTCCAGTACTTAGACGCAATATATTAGTTCTCAAGACAATGTACTAAGTCTAGAAACATACCTTTCGACTTGATTTGCACTTTGTCCATCAATTGGCATAGATTAACATTTAAGCACTTGTGTTGGCACTCAATCACCAAAATACTTAGAAATGGCCCAAGGGCACATTTCCCTTTCAATCTCCCCCTTTTTGGTGATTTATGCCAACACAATAGAAAGCAACTAAAAGAAGTGCAACATCAATTCAAATGAGAACACGAATTTGTTTTGAATCAAATTTGGCATATATGGATCATTCTTTGCCACCACTTGGTTTGTTCTTGCAAATCAAACTCAATTTCCTATCTCTAAGTCAAACACACTTGTTGAGACATAAATAGAGTTGTTCCAATAGAAATTGATCAAAGATTTCAAAAACTCCCCCTTTTTCCCATAAACAACCATTCTCCCCACAAGTGGCCAACTTTTGACAAAAGAGACAATAAGAGATTTTTGACAAATCAAAAGCTCTATTCTACTATTTTCAAAATTCTCAAGTGGTAGCTGATCCATTTGTTGCTTTGGCCTTATTTTCTCCCCCTTTGGCATCAAACACCAAAACGGGATCAATTTTGGCCCTTTAACCCCATTGCCTCACCAAAATCTTCAACTAAGAGTAAAAAGGCAATAAGAGTATAGAGATGAACTTGGAATAAGTTACTCTTTCATTGGAGTGCAGTGGAAGTCTTGTATGGTCCAAGTCCATCTTTTCCCTTTCAAACCTCCTTTGAGACTAAATTAAGCAAACTCAAGCACACAGTTAGTCTCAAAGGGTCAAGCTGTAGCACATCTCCCCCTAAATATGTGCATCACTTGCACATGGACTTGAGAGGTCCGGGGAGTGCCTGTACAATTTGAGCACCATAAATAACCAACAAAATGTATTAAGGAACATGATCAAGGCATAAGACACATGTATGCTACACATCAATCCAAGTTCCGCGAATCTAAGACATTTAGCTCACTACGCAGCCTGCAAAAGGTCTTCTCATCTAGAGGCTTGGTAAAGATATCGGCTAGCTGGTTCTCGGTGCTAACATGAAACACTTCGATATCCCCCTTTTGCTGGTGGTCTCTCAAAAAGTGATGTCGGATGTCTATGTGCTTTGTGCGGCTGTGTTCAATAGGATTCTCCGCTATGCGGATAGCACTCTCATTATCACATAGGAGTGGGACTTTGCTCAGATTGTAGCCAAAGTCCCTGAGGGTTTGCCTTATCCAAAGTAGTTGCGCGCAACACTGTCCTGCGGCAATGTACTCGGCCTCAGCGGTGGATAGGGCAACAGAAGTTTGTTTCTTGGAACTCCATGACACCAGGGACCTTCCTAAGAATTGGCACATCCCCGATGTACTCTTCCTATCGACCTTACATCCAGCATAATCAGAGTCTGAGTATCCAATCAAGTCAAAGGTAGACCCCTTTGGATACCAGATCCCGAAGCAAGGCGTAGCGACTAAATATCTAAGAATTCGCTTCACCGCCACTAAGTGACATTCCCTTGGATCAGATTGAAATCTAGCACACATGCATACACTAAGCATAATATCAGGTCTACTAACACATAAATAAAGTAAGGACCCTATCATAGACCGGTATGCTTTTTGATCAACAGACTTACCTCCTTTGTTGAGGTCGGTGTGTCCGTCGGTTCCCATTGGAGTCTTTGCGGGCTTGGCGTCCTTCATCCCAAACCTCTTGATCAAGTCTTGTGTGTACTTCGTTTGGGAGATGAAGGTCCCATCCTTGAGTTGCTTCACTTGGAACCCAAGGAAATAGCTTAGCTCGCCCATCATCGACATCTCAAACTTTTGAGTCATCACCCTGCTAAACTCTTCACAAGACTTTTGGTTAGTAGAACCAAATATTATGTCATCGACATAAATTTGGCACACAAAAAGATCACCATCACAAGTCTTAGTAAAAAGAGTTGGATCTGCTTTTCCAACCTTGAAAGCATTAGCAATTAAAAAGTCTCTAAGGCATTCATACCATGCTCTTGGGGCTTGCTTAAGTCCATAGAGCGCCTTAGAGAGCTTACACACGTGGTCGGGGTACCGTTCATCCTCGAAGCCAGGGGGTTGCTCCACGTACACCTCCTCCTTGATTGGCACGTTGAGGAAAGCGCTCTTCACATCCATTTGGAACAACCTGAAAGAATGGTGAGTAGCATAGGCTAACAATATGCGAATTGACTCTAGCCTAGCCACAGGAGCAAAAGTCTCCTCAAAGTCCAAACCTGCGACTTGGGCATAACATTTTGCCACAAGTCATGCCTTGTTCCTTGTCACCACCCCGTGCTCGTCTTGTTTGTTGCGGAACACCCACTTGGTTCCCACAACATTTTGCTTGGGACGAGGCACCAGTGTCCAAACTTCATTTCTCTTGAAGTTGTTGAGCTCCTCTTGCATGGCCAACACCGAGTCCGGATCTAGCAAGGCCTCTTCTACCCTGAAAGGCTCAATAGAAGAGACAAAGGAGTAATGCTCACAAAAATTAACTAATCTAGAACGAGTAGTTACTCCCTTGCTTATGTCACCAAATATTTGGTCGACGGGATGATTCCTTTGAATCGTCGCTCGAACTTGGGTTGGAGGTGCCGGTTGCGCTTCTTCCTCTATCACATGAACATCTTGTGCTCCCCCTTGATCACACGCCTCTTCTTGATGAACATGTTCATCGTCTTGAGTTGGGGGATGCACCATTGTTGAGGAAGAAGGTTGATCTTGCTCCTTTTGTTCCATTGGCCTCACATCTCCAATCGCCATGGTACGCATTGCGGCCGTTGGAACGTCTTCTTCATCGGTTAGTAGCTCATACGAAGTCTTCTTGAGGAGGTGAGAGCACCTAGAGGGGGGGTGAATAGGTGATCCTGTAAAACTTGAAATTTAACTCACAAAACTTGATTAGGAGTTAGCACAAATAATGCCAAGTGGCTAGAGAGGAGTCTCAACAAAACACAATAACCACAAGAGATCAATCACAGAGATGGCACAGTGGTTTATCCCGTGGTTCGGCCAAGACCAACGCTTGCCTACTCCACGTTGTGGCGTCCCAACGGACGAGGGTTGCAATCAACCCCTCTCAAGCGGTCCAAAGACCCACTTGAATACCACAGTGTTTTGCTTGCTTTACTATATCCCGTTTGCGAGGAATCTCCACACTTTGGAGCCTCTCGCCCTTACACTTAGATGATCACAAAGAAGCACGGAGTAAGGGAGGGATAAGCAACACACAAGAAATCACAGCAACACCACGCACACAAGTCGCAACAAGAGCTCACAACACAACTCAATGAGTTCACAACTCAACTAGAGCTCTAATTGCTATAGCAAGGAATCAAAAGCGCGGAATCGATGTCTTAGTGCTTAGAAATGCTTAGAGGATGCTTGGTGTACTCCTCAATGCGCCTAGGGGTCCCTTTTATAGCCCCAAGGCAGCTAGGAGCCGTTGAGAGCATTCCAAGAAGGCAATTCTTGCCTTCTGTCGCCTGGCGCACCGGACAGTCCGGTGCACCACCGGACACTGTCCGGTGCGGATTTCTTTCCTTCTGTGTCATAGCCGAACGTTGGCGCCTGGGAGCCGTTGGTGCACCGGACACTGTTCGGTGCACACTGGACAGTCCGGTGCCCCCTCCCGACTGTTGGCTCGGCCACGTGTCTCGCGTAGATCGCGCAGCCGACCGTTGGCTCACCGGACACTGTCCGGTGCACACCGGACAGTCCGGTGAATTATAGCCGTACGCCGTTAATTTATTCCCGAGAGCAGCAAGTTCGCCTGAGCCAGCCTGGCGCACCGGACACTGTCCGGTGCACCACCGGACACTGTCCGGTGCACCCAGACAGCGCTGGCTTTGGCTGAAACAAAGCTATCTCTCTCCAATTTGTTTTCTCCTGTTTCCAGCACTTAGACACAATACATTAGTCTCTAAAACAATGTACTAAGTCTGAGAAACATACCTTTTGACTTGATTTGCACTTTGTCCACCACCTTGCATATATTAACACTTAAGCACTTGTGTTGGACACTAAATCACCAAAACACTTAGAAATGGCCCAAGGGCACATTTCCCTTTCAATCTCCCCCTTTTTGGTGATTTATGCCAACACAACATAAAGCAAGTAGAACAAGTACAAAATCGATTCAAATAAGAACTCAAATTTGTTTTGAATCAAATTTGGCATATATGGATCATTCTTTGCCACCACTTGGTTTGTTTTTGCGAATCGACCTCAATTTCCTAACTCTAAGTCAAACACACTTGTAGAGACATAAAGAGAGTTGTTCCAGTAGAAATTGATCACAGTATCAAAAACTCCCCCTATTTCCCATAATCAACCATTCTCCCCACAAGAGACTAACTTTTGATAATAATAAGCAAACAAGAGTATTTTGACAAAAAAAACTCTAACTCTACTTTTTCAAAATTCTCAAGTGGTAGCTGATCCATTTATTGCTTTGGCCTTATTTTCTCCCCCTTTGGCATCAAGCACCAAAACGGGATCAATTTTGGCCCTTTAACCCCATTGCCTCACCAAAATCTTCAACTAAGAGTAAAAAGGCAATAAGAGTACAAAGATGAACTTGGAATAAAGTACTCTTTCATCGGAGTGCAGTGGAAGACTTGCATGGTCCAAGTCCACCTTTTCCCTTTCAATCCTCCTTCGAGACTAAATCAAGCAAACTCAAGCACATGGTTAGTCTCAAAAGGGTCAAGTTGTAACACATCTCCCCCTAAATATGTGCATCACTTTGCAACGGACTTGTGAGGTCCGGGGAGTGTTAGTACAACTTGAGCACCATAAAGAAGCAACAAAATGCATAAGGAACATGATCAAAGGCATAAACACAAGTATGCTATAACTCAATCCAAGTTCCTCGAATCTAAGACATTTAGCTCACTACGCAACTTGCAAAAGGTCTGCTCATCTAAAGGCTTGGTAAAGATATCGGCTAGCTGGTTCTCGGAGCTAACATGAAACACTTCGATATCTCCCTTTTGCTGGTGGTCTCTCAAAAAGTGATGTCGGATGTCAATGTGCTTTGTGCGGCTGTGTTCAACAGGATTATCCGCCATGCGGATAGCACTCTCATTATCACATAGGAGTGGGACTTTGCTCAAATTGTAGCCAAAGTCCCTGAGGGTTTGCCTCATCCAAAGTAGTTGCGCTCAACACTGTCCTGCGGCAACGTACTCGGCCTCAGCGGTGGATAGGGCAACGGAGGTTTGTTTCTTAGAACTCCATGACACCAGGGACCTTCCTAAGAATTGGCATGTCCCCGATGTACTCTTCCTATCGACCTTACATCCACTATAGTCGGAGTCTGAATATCCAAATCGCTTGATCAAGTCTTGTGTGTACTTGGTTTGAGAGATGAAGGTTCCATCCTTGAGTTGCCTCACTTGGAATCCAAGGAAGTAGCTTAACTCGCCCATCATCGACATCTCGAATTTCTGAGTCATCACCCTGCTAAACTCTTCACAAGACTTTTGGTTAGTAGAACCAAATATTATGTCATCGACATAAATTTGGCACACAAAAAGATCACCATCACAAGTTTTAGTAAAAAGAGTTGGATCGGCTTTCCCAACCTTGAAAGCATTAGCAATTAAAAAGTCTCTAAGGCATTCATACCATGCTCTTGGGGCTTGCTTAAGTCCATAGAGCGCCTTAGAGAGCTTACACACGTGGTCGGGGTACCGTTCATCCTCGAAGCCAGGGGGTTGCTCCACGTACACCTCCTCCTTAATTGGCCCGTTGAGGAAAGCGCTCTTCACATCCATTTGGAACAACCTGAAAGAATGGTGAGCGGCATATGCTAGCAAAATACGAATTGACTCTAGCCTAGCCACAGGAGCAAAAGTCTCCTCAAAGTCCAAACCTGCGACTTGGGCATAACCTTTTGCCATAAGTCGAGCCTTGTTCCTTGTCACCACTCCGTGCTCGTCTTGTTTGTTGCGGAACACCCACTTGGTTCCCACAACATTTTGCTTAGGACGAGGCACCAGTGTCCAAACTTTATTCCTCTTGAAGTTGTTGAGCTCCTCTTGCATGGCCAACACCCAGTCCGGATCTGGCAAGACCTCCTCTACCCTGAAAGGCTCAATAGAAGAGACAAAGGAGTAATGCTCACAAAAATTAACTAATCGAGATCGAGTAGTTACTCCCTTGCTAATATCACCCAAAATTTGGTCGACGGGATGATCCCTTTGAATCATCGCTCGAACTTGGGTTGGAGGTGCCAGTTGCGCTTCTTCCTCCATTGCAAGATCATCTTGTGCTCCCCCTTGATCACACGCCTCCTGCTCATCATCTTGAGTTGGGGGGTGCACCATTGTTGAGGAAGAAGGTTGATCTTGCTCATCTTGTTCCTGTGGCCGCACATCTCCAATCGCCATGGTGCGTATTGCGGCCGTTGAAACTTCTTCTTCATCTACATCATCAAAATCAACAACTTGCTCTCTTGGAGAGCCATTAGTCTCATCAAATACAACGTCGCTAGAGACTTCAACCAAACCCGATGATTTGTTGAAGACTCTATACACCTTTGTATTTGAGTCATAACCTAACAAAAACCCTTCTATGGCTTTGGGAGCAAATTTGGAATTCCTACCCTTCTTTACTAGAATGTAGCATTTACTCCCAAATACTCGAAAGTACGAAACATTGGGTTTGTTACCGGTTAGTAGCTCATACGACGTCTTCTTGAGGAGGCGATGAAGGTAGACCCTGTTGATGGCGTGGCAAGCCGTGTTCACGGCTTCCGACCAAAAGCGCTCGGGGGTCTTGAACTCTCCAAGCATCGTCCTCGCCATGTCTATAAGCGTCCTGTTCTTTCTCTCTACCACACCATTTTGCTGTGGTGTGTAGGGAGCGGAGAACTCGTGCTTGATCCCTTCCTCCTCAAGGTACTCCTCCACTTGAAGGTTCTTGAACTCGGACCCATTGTCGCTCCTTATCTTTTTTACCTTGAGCTCAAACTCGTTTTGAGCTCTCCTTAGGAAGCGCTTGAGGGTCCCTTGGGTTTCAGATTTATCCTGCAAAAAGAATACCCAAGTGAAGCGGGAAAAGTCATCAACTATAACAAGACCATACTTACTTCCTCCTATACTTAGATAGGCGACGGGTCCGAAGAGGTCCATGTGAAGCATCTCCAAAGGTCTTGATGTGGTCATCACATTTTTGGTGTGATGAGAACTTCCCACCTGTTTGCCTACTTGACAAGCTGCACAAGGTCTATCTTTTTCGAATTGCACATTAGTTAAACCTATCACGTGTTCTCCCTTTAGAAGCTTGTGAAGGTTCTTCATCCCCACATGTGCTAAGCGGCGATGCCACAGCCAGCCCATGCTAGTCTTAGCAATTAAGCATGCATCTAGACCGACCTCCTCTTTTGCAAAATCAACTAAGTAAAGTTTGCCATCTAATACACCCTTAAAAGCTAGTGAACCATCACTTCTTCTAAAGACAGACACATCTACATTTGTGAATAGACAATTATATCCCATGTTGCATAATTGACTAACAGATAGCAAATTATATCCAAGAGACTCAACTAAAAACACATTAGATATAGAGTGCTCGAATGAAATAGCAATTTTACCTAACCCTTTTACCTTGCCTTGATTCCCATCACCGAATATTATTGAATCTTGGGAATCCTTGTTTTTGACGTAGGAGGTGAACATCTTCTTCTCCCCCGTCATATGGTTTGTGCATCCGCTATCGATAATCCAGCTTGAACCCCCGGATGCATAAACCTACAAGGCAAATTTAGGCTTGGGTCTTAGGTACCCAACTCTTGTTGGGTCCTACAAGGTTAGTCACAATTGTCTTAGGGACCCAGATGCAAGTTTTGTCTCCCTTGCATTTTGCCCCTAATTTTCTAGCAACTATCTTCCTATCCTTTCTACAAATAGCAAAGGAAGCATTTAAAGCATGATATATTGTAGAGGGTTCATTAACTTTCCTAGGAACATTAACAACATTTCTCCTAGGCATATGAACAAAATATCTCCTAGACATATCTCTATCATGCATATAGGAAGAACTAGAAGCAAACATGGCATGAGAGTCAAAAGCATTACAACTCCTATAAGATTGTCTTCTATCATGGTACATAAAAGCATGGTTCCTTTTAGCACTATTTTCCATAGGGGCCTTCCCTTTCTCCTTGATGGAGATGGGTGCCTTATGGCTCGTTAAGTCCTTGGCTTCCCTCTTGAAGCCAAGTCCATCCTTAATTGAGGGGTGTCTACCAATCGTGTAGGCATCCCTTGCAAATTTTAGTTTATCAAAATTACTCTTGCTAGTCTTAAGTTGGGCATTAAGACTAGCCAATTCATCATTCAGTTTGGAAATTGAAACTAGGTGTTCACTACAAGCATCAATGTCAAAATCTTTACACCTATTGCAAATCATAACATGTTCTTCACAAGAGTTAGATTTACTAGCTATTTCTAACTTAGCATTCAAACCATCATTTATGCTCCTTAAGCTAGAAATTGTCTCATGGCAAGAAGATAGTTCACAAGAAAGCATTTCATTTCTTTTAACTTCTAAAGCATAAGATTTTTGTGCCTCTACAAATTTGTCATGCTCTTCATATAAAAGGTCCTCTTGTTTTTCTAAGAGTCTATCCTTTTCATTCAAGGCATCAATCAATTCATTAATCTTATCTACTTTAGTTCTATCCAATCCCTTGAACAAACTAGAGTAATCTATTTCTTCATCACTAGACTCATCATCACTAGAAGAATCATAAGTGGCATTGTTTCGATTACGTACCTTCTTCTCCCTCGCCATGAGGCATGTATGACGCTCGTTGGGGAAGAGGGATGACTTGTTGAAGGCGGTGGCGGCAAGTCCTTCAATGTCGGAGTCGGATGACGAACAATCCGAGTCCCACTCCTTGCCAAGGTGTGCCTCGCCCTTAGCCTTTTTATATGCCTTCTTCTTCTCCCTCTTGTTCCCCTGTTCCTGGTCACTATCATTATCGGGGCAGTTAGCGATAAAATGACCAATCTTACCACACTTGAAGCATGAGCGCTTCCCCTTTGTCTTGGTCTTGCTTGGCTGCCCCTTGTGACCCTTTAGCGCCGTCTTGAAGCGCTTGATGATGAGAGCCATCTCTTCATCATTTAGCCCTGCCGCCTCAACTTGTGCCACCTTGCTAGGTAGCGCCTCCTTGCTTCTTGTTGCCTTGAGAGCAAAGGGTTGAGGCTCATTGATTGGACCATTCAATGCGTCGTCCACGTATCTCGCCTCCTTGATCATCATTCGCCCGCTCACGAACTTCCCAAGAACTTCCTCGGGCGACATCTTGGTGTACCTAGGATTTTCACGAATATTGTTCACCAGATGTGGATCAAGTACAGTAAAGGACCTTAGCATTAGGCGAACGACGTCGTGGTCCATCCATCGCGTGCTTTCGTAGCTCCTTATTTTGTTGATGAGGGTCTTGAGCCGGTTGTATGTTTGGGTTGGCTCCTCGCCCCTTATCATTGCAAATCTCCCGAGCTCGCCTTCTACCAACTCCATCTTGGTGAGCAAGGTGACGTCATTCCCCTCATGAGAGATCTTGAGGGTGTCCCAGATCTGCTTGGCATTGTCCAAGCCGCTCACCTTATGGTACTCGTCCCTGCACAAAGAGGCTAACAACACAGTAGTAGCTTGTGCATTCTTATGAATCTGTTCATTAATGAATATAGGACTATCCGAGCTATCAAATTTCATTCCATTCTCAACAATCTCCCATATACTTGGATGGAGAGAGAACAGGTGACTACGCATTTTGTGACTCCAAAATCTGTAGTCCTCCCCATCAAAGTGTGGAGGTTTGCCAAGAGGGATGGAAAGCAAATGTGCATTTGAGCTATGCGGAATACGAGAGTAATCGAAAGAAAAGTTCGAATTAACCGTCTTTCTTTTGTCGTTGTTGTCCTTTTGGGAAGAAGTGGACTCATCGTTGTCGTCGTAGTAGACAATCTCCTTGATGCGTCTTGTCTTCTTCTTCTTCCGATCTTTGCGTTTGTGGCCCGAGCCCGAGTCGGTAGGCTTGTCATCCTTGGGCTTGTTGACGAAGGACTCCTTCTCCTTATCATTGATCACAATCCCCTTGCCCTTAGGATCCATCTCTTCGAGCGGTTAGTCCCTTTCTTGAAGAGAACGGCTCTGATACCAATTGAGAGCATCTAGAGGGGGGGTGAATAGGTGATCCTGTAAAACTTGAAATTTAACTCACAAAACTTGATTAGGAGTTAGCACAAATAATGCCAAGTGGCTAGAGAGGAGTCTCAACAAAACACAATAACCACAAGAGATCAATCACAGAGATGGCACAATGGTTTATCCTGTGGTTCGGCCAAGACCAACGCTTGCCTACTCCACGTTGTGGCGTCCCAACGGACGAGGGTTGCAATCAACCCCTCTCAAGCGGTCCAAAGACCCACTTGAATACCACGGTGTTTTGCTTGCTTTACTATATCCCGTTTGCGAGGAATCTCCACACTTTGGAGCCTCTCGCCCTTACACTTAGATGATCACAAAGAAGCACGGAGTAAGGGAGGGATAAGCAACACACTCAAGACAAGAAATCGCAGCAACACCACGCACACAAGTCGCAACAAGAGCTCACAACACAACTCAATGAGTTCACAACTCAACTAGAGCTCTAATTGCTATAGCAAGGAATCAAAAGCGCGGAATCGATGTCTTAGTGCTTAGAAATGCTTAGAGGATGCTTGGTGTACACCTCCATGTGCCTAGGGGTCCCTTTTATAGCCCCAAGGCAGCTAGGAGTCGTTGAGAGCATTCCAGGAAGGCAATTCTTGCCTTCTGTCGCCTGGCGCACCGGACAGTCCGGTGCACCACCGGACACTGTCCGGTGCGGATTTCTTTCCTTCTGTGTCGTAGCCGACCGTTGGCGCCTGGGAGCCGTTGGTGCACCGGACACTGTCCGGTGCACACCGGACAGTCCGGTGCCTCCTCCCGACCGTTGGCTCGGCCACGTGTCTCGCGTAGATCGCGCAGCCGACCGTTGGCCCGGCCGACCGTTGGCTCACCGGACACTGTCCGGTGCACACCGGACAGTCCGGTGAATTATAGCCGTACGCCGTTAATTTATTCCCGAGAGCAGCAAGTTCGCCTGAGCCAGCCTGGCGCACCGGACACTGTCCGGTGCACCACCGGACACTGTCCGGTGCACCCAGACAGCGCTGGCTTTGGCTGAAACAAAGCTATCTCTCTCCAATTTGTTTTCTCCTGTTTCCAGCACTTAGACACAATACATTAGTCTCTAAAACAATGTACTAAGTCTGAGAAACATACCTTTTGACTTGATTTGCACTTTGTCCACCACCTTGCATATATTAACACTTAAGCACTTGTGTTGGACACTAAATCACCAAAACACTTAGAAATGGCCCAAGGGCACATTTCCCTTTCAGGAGGCGATGAAGGTAGACCCGGTTGATGGCGTGGCAAGCCGTGTTCACGGCTTCCGACCAAAAACGCTCGGGGGTCTTGAACTCTCCAAGCATCGTCCTCGCCATGTCTATAAGCATCCTGTTCTTCCTCTCTACCACACCATTTTGCTGTGGTGTGTAGGGAGCGGAGAACTCGTGCTTGATTCCTTCCTCCTCAAGATACTCCTCCACTTGAAGGTTCTTGAACTCGGACCCATTGTCGCTCCTTATCTTCTTCACCTTGAGCTCAAACTCGTTTTGAGCTCTCCTTAGGAAGCGCTTGAGGGTCCCTTGGGTTTCAGATTTATCCTGCAGAAAGAATACCCAAGTGAAGTGGGAAAAGTCATCAACTATAACAAGACCATACTTACTTCCTCCTATGCTTAGATAGGCGACGGGTCCGAAGAGGTCCATATGAAGTAACTCCAGGGGTCTTGATGTTGTCATCACATTTTTGGCATGATGAAAGCTTCCCACCTGTTTCCCTGCTTGACAAGCTGCACAAGGTCTATCTTTTTCGAAAGTAACATTAGTTAGACCTATCACGTGTTCTCCCTTTAGAAGCTTGTGAAGGTTCTTCATCCCCACATGTGCTAAGCGGCGATGCCACAACCAGCCCATGCTAGTCTTAAAAATTAAGCATGCATCTAGACCGGCTTCCTCTTTTGCAAAATCAACTAAATAGAGTTTGCCGTCTAATACACTCTTAAAAGCTAATGAACCATCACTTCTTCTAAAGACAGACACATCTACATTTGTGAATAGACAATTATATCCCATATTACATAATTGACTTACGGATAACAAATTATATCCAAGCGACTCTACTAAGAATACATTGGAAATAGAGTGCTCATTTGAGATTGCAATCTTGCCTAAGCCTTTAACCTTGCCTTGATTCCCGTCACCGAATATGATTGAATCTTGAGAATCTTTATTCTTGACGTAGGAGGTGAACATCTTCTTCTCCCCTGTCATGTGGTTTGTGCATCCGCTGTCGATAATCCAGCTTGATCCCCCGGATGCATAAACCTGCAAGGCAAATTTAGGCTTGGGTCTTAGGTACCCAACTCTTGTTGGGTCCTACAAGGTTAGTGACAATATCCTTAGGGACCCAAATGCAAGTTTTATCTCCCTTGCATTTTGCCCCTAGTTTCCTAGCAATCACTTTCCTATCCTTTCTACAAATCGCAAATGAAGCATTGCAAGCATGATAAATTGTAGAAGGTTCATTTATTGTTTTCCTAGAAACATGAACAACATTTCTTCTTGAGAGCACCTAGAGGGGGGGGGGGTGAATAGGTGATCCTATAAAACTTAAAACTTAAGCCACAAAACTTGGTTAAGTGTTAGCACAATAATCACCAAGTGGCTAGAGAGAAGAACTTGCACAATACGATAACCACAAAGAGATCAACACAGAGATGACACAGTGGTTTATCCCGTGGTTCGGCCAAGTACAAAACTTGCCTACTCCACGTTGTGGCGTCCCAACGGACGAGAGTTGCACTCAACTCCTCTCAAGTGATCCAATGATCAACTTGAATACCACGGTGTTTTGCTTTTCTTTTCTTATCCCGTTCGCGAGGAATCTCCACAACTTGGAGCCTCTCGCCCTTACACTTTTGATGTTCACAAAGAATCACGGAGTAAGGGAGGGATGAGAAACTCACACAAGACACAAAGATCACAGCAACTACGCACACACAAGACCAAGACTTGAGCTCAAAAAGACTAGCACACTAGAACAGGGCTCAAATCACTAGAATGTCGAACAAGTGCGCAAGAGTGGAGTGTGAGTGATCAAGAATGCTCAAAGGATGCTTGGTTATTTCCTCCATGCGTCTAGGGGTCCCTTTTATAGCCCCAAGGCAGCTAGGAGCCGTTGAGAGCAATCTGGGAAGGCAATTCTTGCCTTCTGTCGCGTGGCGCACCGGACAGTCCGGTGCACACCGGACACTGTCCGGTGCCCGATTTCTTTCCTTAAATGGCGCAGCCGACCGTTGGCAGCCAGAGAGCCGTTGGCGCACCGGACAGTCCGGTGCCCCCTTCTAGCCGTTGGCACAGCCACGTGTCCCGCGCAGATCGCGCGGCCGACCGTTGTCCCGGCCGACCGTTGGCTCACTGGACAGTCCGGTGCACACCGGACAGTCCGGTGAATATAGCCGTACGTCGCCGGTAAATTCCCGAGAGCGGCCACTTCGCTCGAACCAGCCTGGCGCACCGGACACTGTCCGGTGCACCACCGGACAGTCCGGTGCACCACCGGACAGTCCGGTGCTCCCAGACTGAGCAGATTCTTGGCTGCTCGAGCCAAGACATTTCCAATTGGATTTTTCCTGTTTCCAACACTTAGACACAATACATTAGTCCATAAAACAATGTACTAAGTCTGAGAAACATACCTTTATCCTTGGTTTGTACTTTGTCCACCATTTTACATTTAACCACTTGTGTTTGACACTAAATCACCAAAATACTTAGAAATGGCCCAAGGGCACATTTCCCTTTCAATCTCCCCGTTTTTGGTGATTTATGCCAACACAATATAAAGCAAGTAGAACAAATACAAAATCAATTCAAATCAGAACTCAAATTGTTTTGATTCAAATTTGACATATATGGATCACTCTTTGCCACCACTTTGTTTGTTTTTGCAAATCAAACTCAAATTTCTATCTCTAAGTCAAACACATATTTTAAGACATAAAGAGAGTCATTCCAAGAGAAATTGATTCAAGATTTCAAAAACTCCCCTTTTTCCCATAATTAAGACTTCTTCCCACAAGAAGCCAACTTTTGACAAGAGAGACAATAAAAGAGTATTGACAAACCAAAGACTCTATTCTACTATTTTCAAAATCTCTCAAGTGGTAGCTGATCCATTTATCGCTTTGGCCTTTATTTTCTCCCCCTTTGGCATTAAGCACCAAAATGGGATTAATCTTGGCCCTAGAACCCCATTGCCTCACCAAAATCTTCAATAAGAATACAAAGGCAATAAGAGTACATGAGATGAACTTGGAATAGGTTACCCTCTCATCGGAGTGCAGTGGAAGTCTTTCATGGTCCAAGTCCACCTTTTCCCTTTCAAACCTCCTTTGAGACTAAAACAAGCAAACTCAAGCACATGGTTAGTCTCAAAGGGTCAAGTTGTAGCACAGCTCCCCCTAAATATGTGCATCACTTTGCAACAGACTTGTGAGGTCCAGGGAGTGTTTGTACAACTTGAGCACCATTATTTAGCAACAAAATGCATAGGGAACATGATCAAAGGCATAAACACATGTATGCTATAAATCAATCCAGGTTCCGCGAATCTAAGACATTTAGCTCACTACGCAACCTGCAAAAGGTCTTCTCATCTAGAGGCTTGGTAAAGATATCGGCTAGCTGGTTCTCGGTGCTAACGTGAAACACTTCGATATCTCCCTTTTGCTGATGATCTCTCAAAAAGTGATGCCGGATGTCTATGTGCTTTGTGCGACTGTGTTCAACAGGATTTTCCGCCATGCGGATAGCACTCTCATTATCACATAGGAGTGGGACTTTGCTTAGTTTGTAGCCAAAGTCCCTGAGGGTTTGCCTCATCCAAAGTAGTTGCGTGCAACACTGTCCTGCGAAAACATACTTGGCCTCAGCGGTGGATAGGGCAACGGAAGTTTGTTTCTTAGAGTTCCATGACCCAAGGGACCTTCCTAAGAATTGGCACGTCCCCGATGTACTCTTCCTATCGACCTTACATCCAGCATAGTCGGGATCTGAATATCCAATTAGGTCAAAGGTAGACCCCTTTGGATACCAGAGCCCGAAGCAAGGCGTAGCAACTAAATATCTAAGTATTCGCTTCACTGCCACTAAGTGACACTCCTTAGGATCGGATTGAAATCTAGCACACATGCATACGCTAAGCATAATATCCGGTCTACTAGCACATAAGTAAAGTAACGACCCTATTATTGACCGGTATGCCTTTTGATCAACGGACTTACCTCCTTTGTTGAGGTCAGTGTGTCCGTCGGTCCCCATCGGAGTCTTTGCGGGCTTGGCATCCTTCATCCCAAACCGCTTCAGCAAGTCTTGCGTGTACTTCGTTTGAGAGATGAAGGTGCCGTCCTTGAGTTGCTTCACTTGGAACCCAAGGAAGTAGTTCAACTCGCCCATCATCGACATCTCGAATTTCTGCGTCATTACCCTGCTAAACTCTTCACAAGACTTTTTATTAGTAGAACCAAATATTATGTCATCAACATAGATTTGGCACACAAAAAGATCACCGTCACAAGTCTTAGTGAAAAGAGTTGGATCGGCTTTCCCAACCTTGAAAGCATTAGCAATTAGAAAGTCTCTAAGGCATTCATACCATGCTCTTGGGGCTTGCTTAAGTCCATAGAGCGCCTTAGAGAGCTTACACACATGGTCGGGGTACCGTTCATCCTCGAAGCCAGGGGGTTGCTCTACATACACCTCCTCCTTGATTGGCCCGTTGAGGAAAGCGCTCTTCACATCCATTTGGAACAACCTGAAAGAATGGTGAGCGGCATATGCTAGCAAAATACGAATGGACTCTAGCCTAGCCACAGGAGCAAAAGTCTCCTCAAAGTCCAAACCTGCGACTTGGGCATAACCTTTTGCCACAAGTCGAGCCTTGTTCCTTGTCACCACTCCGTGCTCGTCTTGTTTGTTGCGGAACACCCACTTGGTTCCCACAACATTTTGCTTAGGACGAGGCACCAGTGTCCAAACTTCATTTCTCTTGAAGTTGTTTAGCTCCTCTTGCATGGCCAACACCCAGTCCGGATCTAGCAAGGCCTCCTCTACCCTGAAAGGCTCAATAGAAGAGACAAAGGAGTAATGCTCACAAAAATTAACTAATCGAGATCGAGTAGTTACTCCCTTGCTAATATCACCAAGAATTTGATCGACGAGATGATCCCTTTGAATCATCGCTCGAACTTGGGTTGGAGGTGCCGGTTGAGTTTCTTCCTCCATCACATGATCATCTTGTGCTCCCCCTTGATCACACGCCTCCTGTTGATGAACCTGTTCATCGTCTTGAGTTGGGGGATGCACCATAGTTGAGGAAGAAGGTTGATCTTGCTCCTTTTGTTCCTGTGGTCGTACTTCACCAATCGCCATGGTTCGTATAGCGGCCGTCGGAACATCTTCTTCATCTACATCATCAAGATCAACAACTTGCTCTCTTGGAGAGCCATTAGTCTCATCAAATACAACGTCGCTAGAGACTTCAACCAAACCCGATGATTTGTTGAAGACCCTTTACGCCTTTGTATTTGAATCATAACCTAACAAAAACCCTTCTACAGCTTTGGGAGCAAACTTAGAATTTCTACCCTTCTTCACTAGAATGTAGCATTTGCTCCCAAATACACGAAAGTAAGATACATTGGGTTTGTTACCGATTAGAAGCTCATACGACGTCTTCTTGAGGAGGCGGTGAAGCTAGACCCTGTTGATGGCGTGGCAAGCCGTGTTCACAGCTTCCGACCAAAAACGCTCGGGGGTCTTGAATTCTCCAAGCATCGTCCTCGCCATATCGATTAGCGTCTTGTTCTTCCTCTCTACCACACCATTTTGCTGTGGTGTGTAGGGAGCGGAGAACTCGTGCTTGATCCCTTCCTCCTCAAGGTCCTCCTCCACTTGAAGGTTCTTGAACTCGGACCCGTTGTCGCTCCTTATCTTCTTCACCTTGAGCTCAAACTCGTTTTGAGCTCTCCTTAGGAAGCGCTTGAGGGTTTCTTGGGTCTCAGACTTATCCTGCAAAAAGAATACCCAAGTGAAGCGGGAAAAGTCATCCACAATAACTAAACCATACTTACTTCCCCCTATGCTTAGATAAGCGACGGGTCCGAAGAGGTCCATATGTAGCAGCTCCAGGGGCCTTGATGTGGTCATCACATTCTTGCTGTGATGTGCTCTTCCCACCTGTTTACCTGCTTGACATGCTGCACAAGGTCTATCTTTTTCGAATTGCACATTAGTTAATCCTATCACGTGTTCTCCCTTTAGAAGCTTGTGAAGGTTCTTCATCCCTACATGTGCTAAGCGGCGATGCCACAGCCAGCCCATGCTAGTCTTAGCTATTAAGCATGCATCTAGACTAGCCTCCTCTTTTGCAAAATCAACTAAATAAAGTTTGCCGTCTAATACACCCTTAAAAGCTAGTGAACCATCACTTCTTCTAAAGACAGACACATCTACATTTGTAAATAGACAATTATATCCCATATTGCATAATTGACTAACAGATAGCAAGTTATATCCAAGAGACTCAACTAAAACACATTAGAGATAGAGTGCTCATTTGAAATAGCAATTTTACCTAATCCTTTTACCTTGCCTTGATTCCCATCACCGAATATTATTGAATCTTGGGAATCCTTGTTTTTGACGTAGGAGGTGAACATTTTCTTCTCCCCCGTCATATGGTTTGTGCATCCGCTGTCGATAATCCAGCTTGAACCCCCGGATGCATAAACCTGCAAGGCAAATTTAGGCTTGGGACTTAGGTACCCAACTCTTGTTGGGTCCTACAAGGTTAGTCACAATTGTCTTAGGGACCCAAATGCAAGTTTTATCTCCCTTGCATTTTGCCCCTAATTTTCTAGCAACTATCTTCCTATCCTTTCTACAAATAGCGAAGGAAGCATCACAAGCATGATAAATTGTAGAAGGTTCATTAACTTTCCTAGGAATGTTGACAACATTTCTCCTAGCCATATGATGAACAACATTTCTTCTAAACACATTTCTACTATGCATATAGGAAGAACTAGAAGCAAACATGGCATGAGAGTCAAAAGCATTATAAGCATTACAACTCCTATCATCATGAACATTTCTAGAAAATTTTCTATCATGGTACATGAAGGCATGGTTCCTTTTAGCATTACTCGCCATATGGGCCTTCTCTTTCTCCTTTGTGGAGATGGAAGCCTTATGGCTTGTTAAGTTCTTGGCTTCCCTCTTGAAGCCAAGCCCATCCTTAATTGAGGGATGTCTACCAACCGTGTAGGCATCCCTAGCAAATTTTAGTTTATCAAACTCACTTTGGCTAGCCTTAAGTTGGGCATTAAGACTAGCCATTTCATCATTTAACTTTGCAATAGAAGCTATGTGTTCACTACAATCATCAATATCAAAATCTTTACATCTATTGCAAATAACAACATTTTCCACACAAGTTGTTGATTTACTAGCTATTTCTAACTTAGCATTCAAATCATCATTAATGCTCCTTAAGCTAGAAATTGTCTCATGGCAAGAAGATAATTCACAAGAAAGCATTTCATTTCTCTTAACTTCTAAGGCATGTGATTTTTGTGCTTCTACAAATTTGTCATGTTCTTCATACAACAAGTCCTCTTGTTTTTCTAAAAGCCTATTCTTATCATTCAAGGCATCAATCAATTCATTAATTTTCTCTACCTTGGTTCTATCTAGGCCCTTAAATAAACATGAATAATCTATTTCATCCTCATCACTAGATTCGTCCTCACTTGAAGAAGCATAAGTAGAGTTTCGAGTACATACCTTCTTCTCCCTTGCCATAAGGCATGTGTGACGCTCGTTGGGGAAGAGGGATGACTTGTTGAAGGCGGTGGCGGTGAGTCCTTCATTGTCGGAGTCGGAAGAGGAGCAATCCGAATCCCACTCCTTGCCTAGATGCGCCTCGCCCTTTGCCTTCTTATAGTTCTTCTTCTCCTCCCTCTTGTTCCCTTGATCCTGATCACTATCATTGTCAGGACAGTTAGCAATAAAATGACCAAGCTTACCACATTTGAAGCATGAGCGCTTCCCCTTTGTCTTGGTCTTGCTTGGCTGCCCCTTGCGACCTTTTAGCGCCGTCTTGAATCTCTTGATGATGAGAGCCATCTCTTCATCATTAAGTCCGGCCGCCTCAATTTGTGCCACCTTGCTAGGTAGCGTCTCCTTGCTTCTTGTTGCCTTGAGAGCAAGAGGTTGAGGCTCATTGATTGGACCATTCAATGCGTTGTCCACGTATCTTGCTTCCTTGATCATCATTCGCCCGCTCACGAACTTTCCAAGTATCTCCTCGGGCGTCATCTTGGTGTACCTAGGATTCTCACGAATATTGTTCACAAGATGAGGATCAAGGACAGTAAAAGACCTTAGCATTAGGCGGACGACGTCGTGGTCCGTCCATCGCATGCTTCCATAGCTTCTTATCTTGTTGACAAGGGTCTTGAGCCGGTTGTACGTTTGAGTTGGCTCTTTGAAAGTCGCC
This sequence comes from Zea mays, assembly GCF_902167145.1. Taxonomy (NCBI): domain Eukaryota; kingdom Viridiplantae; phylum Streptophyta; class Magnoliopsida; order Poales; family Poaceae; genus Zea; species Zea mays. Next base: position 39,098,086 of record NC_050099.1, on the reverse strand, counting down.
TAGAGGGGGGGGGGGTGAATAGGGCGAAACTGAAATTTACAAATATAAACACAACTACAAGCCGGGTTAGCGTTAGAAATATAAACAAGTCCGCGAGAGAGGGCGCAAAACAAATCCCAAGCGAATAAGCAAGTGAGACACGGAGATTTGTTTTACCGAGGTTCGGTTCTTGCAAACCTACTCCCCGTTGAGGAGGCCACAAAGGCCGGGTCTCTTTCAACCCTTCCCTCTCTCAAACGATCCACGGATCGAGTGAGCTTTCTTTTCTCAATCACTTGGAACACAAAGTTCCCACAAGGACCACCACAAGATTGGTGTCTCTTGCCTCAATTACAAGTGAGTTTGATTGCAAAGAATGGATCAAGAAAGAAGAAAGCAATCCAAGCGCAAGAGCTCGAAAGAACACAAGCAAATCACTCTCTCTAGTCACTATGGCGTTGTGTGGAGATTGGAGAGGATTTGATCCCTTTGGTGTGTCTAGAATTGAATGCTAGAGCTCTTGTAGTAGTTGGGAAGTGGAAAACTTGGATGCAATGAATGGTGGGGTGGTTGGGGTATTTATAGCCCCAACCACCAAATGTGGCCGTTGGGAGTTCTGTCTGTTCGATGGTGCACCGGACAGTCCGGTGCACACCGGACAGTCCGGTGCCCCCTGCCACGTCATCACTGCCGTTGGATTCGACCGTTGAAGCTTCTGACTTGTGGGCCCGCCTGGGTGTCCGGTGCACACCGGACATCTACTGTTCCTTGTCCGGTGTGCCGGAGTGGGCGCGCCTGCCATCTGCGCGCGCAGAGCGCGCATTAAATGCGCGGCAGAGAGCCGTTGGCGCGGAGGTAGCCGTTACACCGGAGTCGCACCGGACAGTCCGGTGCACACCGGACAGTCCGGTGAATTTTAGCGGACTAGCCGTTGGAGTTTCCCGAAGCTGGCGAGTTCCTGAGGCCGACCACCCGTGGCGCACCGGACACTGTCCGGTGTACACCGGACAGTCCGGTGAATTATAGCGGAGTCGCCTCTGGAAATTCCCGAAGGTGGCGAGTTCGAGTTGGAGTCCTCTGGTGCACCGGACATTGTCCGGTGGTGCACCGGACACTGTCCGGTGTACACCGGACAGTCCGGTGCCCTCAGACCAGAGGTCCTTCGGTTCCCACTTTGCTCTTTTGTTGAATCCAAAACTTGGTCTTTTTATTGGCTGAGTGTGAACCTTTTACACCTGTGTAATCTATACACTTGGGCAAACTAGTTAGTCCAAAGATTTGTGTTGGGCAATTCAACCACCAAAATTATATAGGAACTAGGTGTAAGCCTAATTCCCTTTCAATCTCCCCCTTTTTGGTGATTGATGCCAACACAAACCAAAGCAAATATAGAAGTGCATAATTGAACTAGTTTGCATAATGTAAGTGTAAAGGTTGCTTGGAATTGAGCCAATATTAATACTTACAAGATATGCATGGATTGTTTCTCTCTTATATAACATTTTGGACCACGCTTGCACCACGAGTTTTGTTTTTGCAAACTCTTTTGTAAAACCTTTTCAAAGTTCTTTTGCAAATAGTCAAAGGTAAATGAATAAGATTTTGCAAAGCATTTTCAAGATTTGAAATTTTCTCCCCCTGTTTCAAATGCTTCTCCTTTGACTAAACAAAACTCCCCCTAAATGAGATCTTGTTCAAGAGGGTTTTGATATATCATTTTTAAAATACTACTTTCTCCTCTTTTGAACATAATGGGATATCAATTGAAAAATATTCAACACTTAAGTTTTTGAATTTGGTGGTGGTGCGGTCCTTTTGCTTTGGGCTCATTTCTCCCCCTTTTTGGCATGAATCGCCAAAAACGGAATCATTAGAGCCCTCGAAGTGCTATCTTCCCCTTTGGTCATAAATAAATGAGTTAAGATTATACCAAAGACGAAGTCCGGTCCTTTTGCTTTGGGCTCATTTCTCCCAAGGACAAAGTCCTTTTGCTTTGAATTCTCCCCCAAATGATGGAGAGAAGCGCGGAGTGACGGCGAAGGATGAGTTACAGAGTGGAAGCCTTTGTCTTTGCCGAAGACTCCAATTCTCTTTCAATATACCTATGACTTGATTTGAAATAGACTTGAAAACACATTAGTCATAGCATATAGAAGAGACATGATCAAAGGTATACAAATGAGCAATGTGTGCACTCTAGCAAAAGAAGTTCCTAGAATCAAGAATATTGAGCTCATGCCTAAGTTTGTTAAAAGATTGTTCATCAAGAGGCTTGGTAAAGATATCGGCTAATTGATCTTTAGTATTAATGTAAGAAATCTCGATATCTCCCTTTTGTTGGTGATCCCTTAAAAAGTGATACCGAATGGCTATGTGCTTAGTGCGGCTATGCTCGACAGGATTGTCGGCCATTTTGATTGCACTCTCATTATCACATAGCAAAGGGACTTTGGTTAATTTGTAACCGTAGTCCCGCAGGGTTTGCCTCATCCAAAGCAATTGCGCGCAACAATGGCCTGCGGCAATATATTCGGCTTCGGCGGTGGAAAGAGCGACCGAATTTTGCTTCTTTGAAGCCCAAGACACCAAGGATCTTCCCAAGAACTGGCAAGTCCCCGATGTGCTCTTCCTATTGATTTTGCACCCCGCCCAATCGGCATCCGAATAACCAATTAAATCAAATGTGGATCCCCTAGGATACCAAAGCCCAAACGTAGGAGTATAAGCTAAATATCTCAAGATTCGTTTCACGGCCGTAAGGTGAGCTTCCTTAGGGTCGGCTTGGAATCTTGCACACATGCATACGGAAAGCATAATATCCGGTCGAGATGCACATAAATAGAGTAGAGAACCTATCATCGACCGATATACCTTTTGATCCACGGACTTACCTCCCGTGTCGAGGTCGAGATGCCCATTAGTTCCCATGGGTGTCTTGATGGGTTTGGCATCCTTCATCCCAAACTTGGTTAGAATGTCTTGAGTGTACTTTGTTTGGCTAATGAAGGTGCCCTCTTGGAGTTGCTTCACTTGGAATCCTAAGAAATACTTCAACTCCCCCATCATAGACATCTCGAACTTTTGTGTCATGATCCTACTAAACTCTTCACATGTAGACTCGTTAGTAGACCCAAATATAATATCATCAACGTAAATTTGGCATACAAACAAGTCATTTTCAAGAGTTTTAGTAAAGAGTGTAGGATCGGCCTTTCCGACTTTGAATCCATTTGCAATAAGAAAATCTCTAAGGCATTCATACCATGCTCTTGGGGCTTGCTTGAGCCCATAAAGCGCCTTAGAGAGCTTATAGACATGGTTAGGATACTCACTGTCTTCAAAGCCGGGAGGTTGCTCAACATAGACCTCTTCCTTGATCGGTCCATTGAGGAAGGCACTTTTCACGTCCATTTGATAAAGCTTAAAGCCATGGTAAGTAGCATAGGCTAATAATATGCGAATTGACTCAAGCCTAGCTACGGGTGCATAGGTTTCACCGAAATCCAAACCTTCGACTTGGGAGTATCCTTTGGCCACAAGTCGAGCTTTGTTCCTTGTCACCACACCATGCTCATCTTGCTTGTTGCGGAAGACCCATTTGGTTCCTACAACATTTTGGTTAGGACGTGGAACTAAATGCCATACCTCATTCCTAGTGAAGTTGTTGAGCTCCTCTTGCATCGCCACCACCCAATCCGAATCTTGAAGTGCTTCCTCTATCCTGTGTGGCTCAATAGAGGAAACAAAAGAGTAATGTTCACAAAAATGAGCAACACGAGATCGAGTAGTTACCCCCTTATGAATGTCGCCGAGGATGGTGTCGACGGGGTGATCTCGTTGGATTGCTTGGTGGACTCTTGGGTGTGGCGGCCTTTGCTCTTCATCCTCCTTGTCTTGATCATTTGCATCTCCCCCTTGATCTAGGCCGTCATCTTGAGGTGGCTCATTTGATTGATCTTCTTCTTCATAAACTTGAGCTTCGTCCTCATTTTGAGTCGGTGGAGATGCTTGCATGGAGGAGGAAGGTTGATCTTGTGCATTTGGAGGCTCTTCGGATTCCTTAGGACACACATCCCCAATGGACATGTTCCTTAGCGCGATGCATGGAGCCTCTTCTTCACCTATCTCATCAAGATCAACATGCTCTACTTGAGAGCCGTTAGTCTCATCAAACACAACGTCACATGAGACTTCAACTAGTCCAGTGGACTTGTTAAAGACCCTATATGCCCTTGTGTTTGAGTCATAACCAAGTAAAAAGCCTTCTACAGTCTTAGGAGCAAATTTAGATTTTCTACCTCTTTTAACAAGAATAAAGCATTTGCTACCAAAGACTCTAAAATATGAAATGTTGGGCTTTTTACCGATTAGGAGTTCATATGATGTCTTCTTGAGGATTCGGTGTAGATATAACCGGTTGATGGCGTAGCAAGCGGTGTTGACCGCCTCCGCCCAAAACCGGTCCGAAGTCTTGTATTCATCAAGCATGGTTCTTGCCATGTCCAATAGAGTTCTATTCTTCCTCTCCACTACACCATTTTGTTGAGGTGTGTAGGGAGAAGAGAACTCATGCTTGATGCCCTCTTCCTCAAGGAAACCTTCGATTTGAGAGTTCTTGAACTCCGTCCCGTTGTCGCTTCTTATTTTCTTGATCCTTAATCCGAACTCATTTTGAGCTCGTCTCAAGAATCCTTTTAAGGTTTCTTGGGTTTGAGATTTTTCCTGTAAAAAGAATACCCAAGTGAAGCGAGAATAATCATCCACAATAACAAGACAGTACTTACTCCCACCGATGCTTATGTAAGCGATCGGGCCGAATAGATCCATGTGTAGGAGCTCCAGTGGCCTGTCGGTTGTCATTATGTTCTTGTGTGGATGATGGGTGCCAACTTGCTTTCCTGCTTGGCATGCGCTACAAATCCTGTCTTTCTCAAAATGAACATTTGTTAATCCTAAAATGTGTTCTCCCTTTAGAAGCTTGTGAAGATTCTTCATCCCAACATGAGCTAGGCGGCGGTGCCAGAGCCAACCCATGTTAGTCTTAGCAATTAAGCAAGTGTCAAGTTCAGCTCTATCAAAATCTACCAAGTATAGCTGACCCTCTAACACTCCCTTAAATGCTATTGAATCATCACTTCTTCTAAAGACAGTGACACCTATATCAGTGAATAGACAGTTGTAGCCCATTTGACATAATTGAGATACTGAAAGCAAATTGTAATCTAAAGAATCAACAAGAAAAACATTGGAAATGGAATGATCAGGAGATATAGCAATTTTACCCAGACCTTTGACCAAACCTTGATTTCCATCCCCGAATGTGATCGCTCTTTGGGGATCTTGGTTTTTCTCATATGAGGAGAACATCTTTTTCTCCCCAGTCATGTGGTTTGTGCACCCGCTGTCGAGTATCCAACTTGAGCCCCCGGATGCATAAACCTACAAAACAAGTTTAGTTCTTGACTTTAGGTACCCAAATGGTTTTGGGTCCTTTGGCATTAGACACAAGAACTTTGGGTACCCAAACACAAGTCTTGGAGCCCTTGTGCTTGCCCCCAACATATTTGGCAACTACCTTGCCGGATTTGTTAGTCAAAACATAAGATGCATCAAAGGTTTTAAATGAAATGTTATGATCATTTGATGCATTAGGAGTTTTCTTTCTAGGCAACTTAGCATGGGTTGGTTGCCTAGAGCTAGATGTCTCACCCTTATACATGAAAGCATGATTAGGTCCAGAGTGAGACTTCCTAGAATGAATTCTCCTAATTTTGCTCTCGGGATAACCGGCAGGGTATAAAATGTAACCCTCGTTATCCTGAGGCATGGGAGCCTTGCCCTTAACAAAATTGGACAATCTCTTAGGAGGGGTACTAAGTTTAACATTGTCTCCCCTTTGGAAGCCAATGCCATCCATGATGCCCGGGCGTCTCCCACTATAGAGCATACTTCTAGCAAATTTAAATTTTTCATTTTCTAAGTTATGCTCGGCAATTTTAGCATCAAGTTTTGCTATATGATCATTTTGTTGTTTAATTAAAGCCATGTGATCATGTATAGCATCAATGTTAATGTCTCTACATCTAGTGCAAATAGAAGTGTGCTCAACGGTAGATGTAGAGGGTTTGCAAGAATTAAGTTCAACAATCTTAGCATGAAGAATATCATTTTTATCTCTAAGATTGGAAATGGTAGTATTGCAAACATCTAAATCATTAGCCTTAGCAAGCAATTTTTCATTCTCAATTCTAAGGCTAGCAAGGGAAGCATTCAACTTATCAATCCTAGCAAGTAAATCAACATTATCATCTCTAGGATTTGAAGTTGAAATATTGCAAACATGTGAATCAACCTTAGCATTTAAACTAGCATTTTCATTCCTAAGGTTGTCAATCATCTCACGGCAAGTGCTTAGCTCACTAGATAACTTTTCACATTTTTCAATTTCAAGAGCATAAGCCTTTTTAACCTTAACATGTTTCTTGTTTTCTTTAATTAGACAATCCTCTTGGGAATCCAAAAGGTCATCCTTTTCATGAATAGCACTAACTAATTCATTTAATTTTTCCTTTTGAGCTATGTTAAGGTTGGCAAAAAGGGAACGCAAATTATCCTCCTCATCACTAGCATTATCATCACTAGAAGACTCATATTTAGTGGAGGAGTTGGATTTAACCTTCTTCCGTTTGCCGTCCTTTGCCATGAGGCACTTGTGGCCGACGTTGGGGAAGAGAAGTCCCTTGGTGACGGCGATGTTGGCGGCGTCCTCGTCGTCGGAGGAGTCGCTTGAGCTTTCGTCGGAATCCCATTCCCGACAAACATGGGCATCGCCGCCCTTCTTCTTGTAGTACCTTTTCTTCTCCTTTCTTCTCCCCTTCTTGTCGTCGCCTCGGTCACTGTCACTTGATATAGGACATTTAGCAATAAAATGACCGGGCTTACCACACTTGTAGCAAACCTTCTTGGAGCGGGGCCTGTAGTCTTTCCCTCTCCTTTGCTTGAGGATTTGGCGGAAGCTTTTGATGACGAGCGCCATTTCCTCATTGTCGAGCTTGGAGGCGTCTATTGGTTGTCGAGTTGGTGTAGCCTCCTCCTTCTTTTCTTCCGTCGCCTTGAATGCGACGGGTTGAGCCTCGGATGTGGATGGATCATCAAGCTCGTTGATCTTCCTCGAGCCTTCGATCATGCACTCAAAACTTACAAAATTCCCGATAACTTCCTCGGGGGTCATTTTAGTATATCTAGGATTGCCACGAATTAATTGAACTTGAGTGGGGTTAAGGAAAATGAGAGATCTTAGAATAACCTTAACCATTTCGTGGTCGTCCCACTTTACGCTCCCGAGGTTGCGCACTTGGTTCACCAAGGTCTTGAGCCGGTTGTACATGTGTTGTGGCTCCTCTCCTTTGCGAAGCCGGAACCGACCGAGCTCCCCCTCGATCGTTTCCCGCTTGGTGATCTTTGTGAGCTCATCTCCCTCGTGCGCCGTTTTGAGCACATCCCAAACTTCTTTGGCGCTCTTCAACCCTTGAACTTTGTTATACTCCTCTCTACTTAAAGAGGCGAGGAGTATTATTGTCGCTTGAGAGTTGAAGTGCTCGATTTGGGCCACCTCATCCTCATCATAATCCTTGTCCCCTACGGACGGTACCTGTGCACCAAACTCAACAACATCCCATATACTTTTGTGGAGTGAGGTTAGATGAAAACGCATTAAATCACTCCACCTAGCATAATCTTCACCATCAAAAGTTGGTGGTTTGCCTAATGGGACGGAAAGTAGAGGTGCATGCTTAGAAGTGCGAGGATAGTGTAGGGGGATCTTACTAAACTTCTTACGCTCTTGGCGTTTAGAAGTTACGGAGGGCGCATCGGAGCCGGAGGTTGATGTTGATGAAGTGTCGGTCTCGTAGTAGACCACTTTCCTCATCCTCTTTTCCTTGTTCTTACTCCGGTGCGGCTTGTGGGAAGAAGATTTTTCCTTCTTCTCTTTGTGGTGAGAAGAAGATTTCTTCTCCTTCCCTTTGTTGGAGGAGATCTTCTTCTTCTCCTTCCTCTTGGTGCGGGACTCTTCCGATGAAGTGCTCCCTTGGCTTGTAGTGGGCTTTTCGCCGGTCTCCATCTCCTTCTTGGCGTGATCTCCCGACATCACTTCGAGCGGTTAGGCTCTAATGAAGCACCGGGCTCTGATACCAATTGAAAGTCGCCTAGAGGGGGGGGTGAATAGGGCGAAACTGAAATTTACAAATATAAACACAACTACAAGCCGGGTTAGCGTTAGAAATATAAACAAGTCCGCGAGAGAGGGCGCAAAACAAATCCCAAGCGAATAAGCAAGTGAGACACGGAGATTTGTTTTACCGAGGTTCGGTTCTTGCAAACCTACTCCCCGTTGAGGAGGCCACAAAGGCCGGGTCTCTTTCAACCCTTCCCTCTCTCAAACGATCCACGGATCGAGTGAGCTTTCTTTTCTCAATCACTTGGAACACAAAGTTCCCACAAGGACCACCACAAGATTGGTGTCTCTTGCCTCAATTACAAGTGAGTTTGATTGCAAAGAATGGATCAAGAAAGAAGAAAGCAATCCAAGCGCAAGAGCTCGAAAGAACACAAGCAAATCACTCTCTAGTCACTATGGCGTTGTGTGGAGATTGGAGAGGATTTGATCCCTTTGGTGTGTCTAGAATTGAATGCTAGAGCTCTTGTAGTAGTTGGGAAGTGGAAAACTTGGATGCAATGAATGGTGGGGTGGTTGGGGTATTTATAGCCCCAACCACCAAATGTGGCCGTTGGGAGTTCTGTCTGTTCGATGGTGCACCGGACAGTCCGGTGCACACCGGACAGTCCGGTGCCCCCTGCCACGTCATCACTGCCGTTGGATTCGACCGTTGAAGCTTCTGACTTGTGGGCCCGCCTGGGTGTCCGGTGCACACCGGACATCTACTGTTCCTTGTCCGGTGTGCCGGAGTGGGCGCGCCTGCCATCTGCGCGCGCAGAGCGCGCATTAAATGCGCGGCAGAGAGCCGTTGGCGCGGAGGTAGCCGTTACACCGGAGTCGCACCGGACAGTCCGGTGCACACCGGACAGTCCGGTGAATTTTAGCGGACTAGCCGTTGGAGTTTCCCGAAGCTGGCGAGTTCCTGAGGCCGACCACCCGTGGCGCACCGGACACTGTCCGGTGTACACCGGACAGTCCGGTGAATTATAGCGGAGTCGCCTCTGGAAATTCCCGAAGGTGGCGAGTTCGAGTTGGAGTCCTCTGGTGCACCGGACATTGTCCGGTGGTGCACCGGACACTGTCCGGTGTACACCGGACAGTCCGGTGCCCTCGGACCAGAGGTCCTTCGGTTCCCACTTTGCTCTTTTGTTGAATCCAAAACTTGGTCTTTTTATTGGCTGAGTGTGAACCTTTTACACCTGTGTAATCTATACACTTGGGCAAACTAGTTAGTCCAAAGATTTGTGTTGGGCAATTCAACCACCAAAATTATATAGGAACTAGGTGTAAGCCTAATTCCCTTTCACTCTTCTCCCCTTATCATAGCGAATCTCCCGAGTTTGCCTTCCACCAACTCCATCTTGGTGAGCATTGTGACATCATTCCCCTCATGAGAGATCTTGAGGGTGTCCCAAATTTGCTTGGCGTTATCCAAGCCGCTCACTTTGTGGTATTCATCCCTGCACAAGGAAGCTAGAAGAACAGTAGTAGCTTGTGCATTTTTATGAATTTGCTCATTGATAAACATGGGACTGTCACTACTATCAAAATGCATTCCATTCTCAACTATCTCCCATATGCTTGGATGGAGAGAGAACAAATGACTATGCATTTTGTGACTCCAAAATCCGTAGTCTTCTCCATCAAAGTGAGGAGGTTTACCAAGTGGAATGGATAATAAATGAGCATTTGTACTATGCGGAATACGAGAGTAGTCAAAAGAAAAGTTTGAATTGACCGTTTTCTTTTTCTCGTAGTCGTCGTCATCCTTTTGGGAAGAAGTGGACTCATCGCTGTCGTCGTAGTAGACGATCTCCTTGATGCGTCTTGTCTTCTTATTCTTCCCATCTTTGCGTCTGTGGCCCGAGCCCGAGTCGGTAGGCTTGTCATCCTTCGGCTCGTTGACGAAGGACACCTTCTCCTTGTCGTTGATCACGATTCCCTTCCCCTTAGGATCCATCTCTTCGGGCGGTTAGTCCCTTTCTTGAAGAGAACGGCTCTGATACCAATTGAGAGCACCTAGAGGGGGGGGGTGAATAGGTGATCCTGTAAAACTTAAAACTTAAGCCACAAAACTTGGTTAAGTGTTAGCACAATAATCACCAAGTGGCTAGAGAGAAGAACTTGCACAATACGATAACCACAAAGAGATCAACACAGAGATGACACGGTGGTTTATCCCGTGGTTCGGCCAAGTACAAAACTTGCCTACTCCACGTTGTGGCGTCCCAACGGACGAGAGTTGCACTCAACTCCTCTCAAGTGATCCAATGATCAACTTGAATACCACGGTGTTTTGCTTTTCTTTTCTTATCCCGTTCGCGAGGAATCTCCACAACTTGGAGCCTCTCGCCCTTACACTTTTGATGTTCACAAAGAATCACGGAGTAAGGGAGGGATGAGCAACTCACACAAGACACAAATATCACAGCAACTACGCACACACAAGACCAAGACTTGAGCTCAAAAAGACTAGCACACTAGAACAGGGCTCAAATCACTAGAATGTCGAACAAGTGCGCAAGAGTGGAGTGTGAGTGATCAAGAATGCTCAAAGGATGCTTGGTTATTTCCTCCATGCGCCTAGGGGTCCCTTTTATAGCCCCAAGGCAGCTAGGAGCCGTTGAGAGCAATCTGGGAAGGCAATTCTTGCCTTCTGTCGCGTGGCGCACCGGACAGTCCGGTGCACACCGGACACTGTCCGGTGCCCGATTTCTTTCCTTAAATGGCGCAACCGACCGTTGGCAGCCAGAGAGCCGTTGGCGCACCGGACATGTCCGGTGCACACCGGACAGTCCGGTGCCCCCTTCTAGCCGTTGGCACAGCCACGTGTCCCGCGCAGATCGCGCGGCCGACCGTTGGCCCGGCCGACCGTTGGCTCACCGGACAGTCCGGTGCACACCGGACAGTCCGGTGAATTATAGCCGTACGTCGCCGGTAAATTCCCGAGAGCGGCCACTTCGCTCGAACCAGCCTGGCGCACCGGACACTGTCCGGTGCACCACCGGACAGTCCGGTGCACCACCGGACAGTCCGGTGCTCCCAGACTGAGCAGATTCTTGGCTGCTCGAGCCAAGACATTTCCAATTGGATTTTTCCTGTTTCCAACACTTAGAGACAATACATTAGTCCATAAAACAATGTACTAAGTCTGAGAAACATACCTTTATCCTTGGTTTGTACTTTATCCACCATTTTACATTTAACCACTTGTGTTTGACACTAAATCACCAAAATACTTAGAAATGGCCCAAGGGCACATTTCCCTTTCACTTCTAGGCATGTGATTAATAACATTTCTCCTAGCTAAATTTCTATCATGCATAATAGAAGAACTAGACGCAACCATGGCATGAGAATCAAAAGCATCATAACTTCTATTACCATTTCTAGAATGTCTCCTATCATGATACATGAAGACATGGTTCTTTTGAGCACTACTAGCCATAGGGGCCTTCCCTTTCTCCTTGGCGGAGATGGAAGCCTTATGGCTTGTTAAGTTCTTGACTTCCCTCTTGAAGCCAAGACCATACTTAATTGAGGGGTGTCTACCAATCGTGTAGGCATCCCTTGCAAATTTTAGCTTGTCAAATTCATTCTTGCTAGTCTTAAGTTGGGCATTAAGACTAGCCACTTCATCATTTAATTTAGAAATGCAAACTAGGTGTTCACTACAAGCATCAACATTAAAATCTTTGCACCTATTGCAAATCATAACATGTTCCACACGAGAGTTAGATTTACTTGCTACTTTTAGTTTAGCATTTAAATCATCATTAACACTTTTTAAAGTAGAAATGGTTTCATGACAAGTAGATAGTTCACAAGAAAGCATTTCATTCCTTTTAACTTCTAGAGCAAGAGAATTTTGTGCACTAACAAATTTATCATGCTCTTCATATAAAAGGTCCTCTTGTTTTTCTAGTAATCTATTCTTATCATTCAAAGCATCAATCAATTCATTAATCTTATCAATCTTAGTTCTATCTAAGCCCTTGAATAAGCATGAATAGTCTATTTCATCATCATCACTAGACTCATCCTCGCTTGAAGAAGCATAAGTAGCATTATTTCGAGTGCATACCTTATTCTCCTTTTCCATGAGGCATGTGTGATGCTCGTTGGGGAAGAGGGATGACTTGTTGAAGGCGGTGGCGGCGAGTCCTTCGTTGTCAGAGTCGGACGAGGAGCAATCCGAATCCCACTCCTTTCCAAGATATGCCTCGCCCTTCGCCTTCTTGTAGTTCTTCTTCTTTTCCCACTTTCCACTCTTCTTTTCCTGATTGAAAGGGAATTAGGCTTACACCTAGTTCCTAAATAATTTTGGTGGTTGAATTGCCCAACACAAATAATTGGACTAACTAGTTTGCTCTAGTGTATAAGTTATACAGGTGCCAAAGGTTCACATTTAGCCAATAAAAAGACCAAGAATTGGGTTCAACAAAGAGAGCAAGGGATAACCGAAGGCAGCCCTGGTCTGGCGCACCGGACTGTCCGGTGTGCCACCGGACAGTGTCCGGTGCACCAGGGGACTTCACGTTGAACTCTTCACCTTCGGGAAAATCCAAAGGCGCTCCGCTATAATTCACCGGACTGTCCGGTGCTCCAAGGAAGTGCGCCTCAGGAACTCGACAGCTTCGGGAATTCACTCTGCTATAATTCACCGGACATGTCCGGCGTACACCGGACTGTCCGGTGAGCCAGCGGAGCAACGGCTATCCGGCGCCAACGGTCACCTGCTACAGCATTAAATGCGCGCCAGAGCGAGCAGAAGTCAGGCACGCGCGAAGTGGCGCACCGGACACTCTACAGTGCATGTCCGATGTGCCACCGGACAGCCAGGTGGGCCCAGAAGTCAGAAGCTCCAACGGTCGAATCCCAACGGCCTGGTGACGTGGCTGGCGCACCGGACATGTCCGGTGTGCACCGGACTGTCCGGTGCACCATGCGACAGACAGCCCCACCAAACGGCTAGTTTGGTGGTTGGGGCTATAAATAACCCCAACCACCCCACATTCAAGTCATCCAAGTTTTCCCACTTCAACTACTTACAAGAGCTCTAGCATTCAATTCTAGACACACCCAAGTGATCAAATCCTCTCCAAATTCCACACAACACCCTAGTGATTAGAGAGAGAGATTTGCTTGTGTTCTTTCGAGCTCTTGCGCTTGGATTGCTTTCTTCTTTCTTTGATTCTTCATTGCGATCAAACTCACTTGTAATTGAGGCAAGAGACACCAATCTTGTGGTGGTCCTTGTGGGAACTTTGTGTTCCAAGTGATTGAGAAGAAAAGCTCACTCGGTCCGAGGGACCGTTTGAGAGAGGGAAAGGGTTGAAAGAGACCCGGTCTTTGTGACCACCTCAACGGGGAGTAGGTTTGCGAGAACCGAACCTCGGTAAAACAAATCCACGTGTCTCACTCCTTATTCGCTTGTGATTTGTTTTGCACCCTCTCCCGCAGACTCGATTATATTTCTAACGCTAACCCGGCTTGTAGTTGTGATTATTTTTGAGAATTTCAGTTTCGCCCTATTCACCCTCCCTCTAGGTGACTTTCACTGATCACTATCATTATCGGGACAATTAGCAATAAAATGACCAATCTTACCACATTTGAAGCAGGAGCGCTTCCCCTTCGTCTTGTTCTTGTTGGGGTGCTCCTTGCAACCCTTTAGCGCCATCTTGAACCGCTTGATGATAAGGGCCATTTCTTCCTCATTAAGCCCGGCCGCCTCAACTTGCGCCACCTTGCTAGGTAGTGCCTCCTTGCTCCTTGTTGCTTTGAGAGCAACGGTTTGAGGCTCGTGGATTGGGCCATTCAATGCATCATCCACGGATCTCGCCTCCTTGATCATCATCCGCCCGCTTACAAATCTCCCAAGAATTTCTTCGGGCAACATCTTGGTGTAACTAGGATTTTCATGAATATTGTTTACCAGATGTGGATCAAGTACAGTAAAGGACCTTAGCATTAGGCGGACGACGTCGTGGTCCGTCCATCGCGTGCTTCCATAGCTCCTTATCTTGTTGACGAGGGTTTTGAGCCTGTTGTACGTTTGGGTTGGCTCCTCCCCTCTTATCATCACGAATCTCCCGAGTTCGCCCTCCACCAACTCCATCTTGGTGAGCATGGTGACGTCGTTCCCCTCATGTGAGATCTTGAGGGTGTCCCAGATCTGCTTGGCATTGTCCAAGCCACTCACCTTATGGTACTCATCCCTGCACAATGAGGCTAACAACACAGTAGTAGCTTGTGCATTTTTATGAATATGTTCATTGATAAACAAAGGACTATCCGAGCTATCAAATTTCATTCCACTCTCTACTATCTCCCATATACTAGGATGGAGAGAGAACAAGTGACTACGCATTTTGTGACTCCAAAATCCGTAGTCCTCTCCATCAAAATGAGGAGGTTTACCAAGTGGAATGGAGAGTAAATGAGCATTGGTACTTTGAGGAATACGAGAATAATCAAAAGAGAAGTTTGAATTAACCGTCTTCTTTTTCTCATAGTCGTTGTCGTCGTCCTTTTGGGAAGAAGAGGACTCGTCGCTGTCGTCGTAGTAGACAATCTCCTTGATGCGCCTCGTCTTCTTCTTCTTCCCATCTTTTCGTTTGTGGCCCGAGCCCGAGTCGGTAGGCTTGTCATCTTTAGGCTCATTGACGAAAGACTCCTTCTCCTTATCATTGATCACAATCCCCTTGCCCTTAGGATCCATCTCTTCGGGCGATTAGTCCCTTTCTTGAAGAGAACGACTCCGATACCAATTGAGAGCACCTAGAGGGGGGGTGAATAGGTGATCCTGTAAAACACTTGAAACTTAATCCACAAAACTTGATTAGGAGTTAGCACAATTAAGCCAAGTGGCTAGAGAGGAGAACTTGCACAACACGATAACCACAAAGAGATCAACACAGAGATGGCACAGTGGTTTATCCCGTGGTTCGGCCAAGTCCAACACTTGCCTACTCCATGTTGTGGCATCCCAACGGACGAGGGTTGCAATCAACCCCTTTCAAGCGGTCCAAAGACCCACTTGAATACCATGATGTTTTGCTTTCACTTTACTATATCCCGTTTGCGAGGAATCTCCACAACTTGGAGCCTCTCGCCCTTACACTTTGAAGTTCACAAAGAAGCACAGAGTAAGGAAGGGATGAGCAACGCACACAAGACACGAAATCAGAGTACCAACACGCACACAAGTCACAACAAGAGCTCACAACACAACCCAACGAGTTCACGACTCAAATGGAGCTCTAGTTGCTATCACAAAGAATCAAATGCGCGAAATCGAAGTCTTGGTGCTTTAGAATGCTTAGTGTATGCTTGGTGTTCTCCTCCATGCGCCTAGGGGTCCCTTTTATAGCCCCAAGGCAGCTAGGAGCCATTGAGTGCATTCCAGGAAGGCAATTCTTGCCTTCTGTCGCCTGGCGCACCGGACAGTCCGGTGCACCACCGGACACTGTCCGGTGCGGATCTCTTTCCTTATTTGGCGAAGCCGACCGTTGTAGTCTTGGAGCCGTTGGCGCACCGGACGCTATTCGGTGCGCACCGGACAGTCCGTTGCCCCATCCGACCGTTGGCACTTGCCACGCGTCGCGCGTGGATTCCGCGGCCGACCGTTGGCCCGGCCGATTGTTGGCTCACCGGACAGTCCGGTGCACCACCGGACAGTCCGGTGATTTATAGTCGTACGTCGCTGACGATTTCCCGAGAGCAGCAAGTTCGCCTGAGTCAGCCTGGCGCACCGGACACTGTCCGGTGCATCACCGGACAGTCCGGTGCACCCAGACTGAGCAGACTTTGGCTGAACGAGCCAAGTCATCTCCAAATTGATTTCTCCTGTTTCCAGTACTTAGACACAATACATTAGTTCTCAAAAAATGTACTAAGTCTAGAAACATACCTTTCGACTTGATTTGCACTTTGTCCATCAATTGGCATAGATTAACATTTAAGCACTTGTGTTGGCACTCAATCACCAAAATACTTAGAAATGGCCCAAGGGCACATTTCCCTTTCAATAACATGTAATAACCACCAAGGGGGGAATATCCTAGAAGACGTAGGTAACCAAGGGCATAATCATACTTAGGAGGGCATGTCCACTCACCTGGTTACCTATAAATAGCTCGCACTATACGTTGATAGTGAAAGGGAATTAGGCTTACACCTAGTTCCCAAATAATTTTGGTGGTTGAATTGCCAACACAAATAATTGGACTAACTAGTTTGCTCTAGTCAAATATTGGATTCAACAAAGGAGCAAAGGGACAACCGAAGGCACCTCTGGTCTGGGGCACCGGACTGTCCGGTGCACCACCGGACAGTGTCCGGTGCACCAGAGGACTCCAACTCAAACTTGCCACCTTCGGGAAATTCCAGAGGTGACTCCGCTATAATTCACCGGACTGTCCGGTGTACACCGGACATGTCCGGTGCTCCAAGGAAGAGTGGCCTCCGGAACTCGTCAGCCTCGTGAATTCACTTCAGCAGCTCCGCTAAAAATCACCGGACTGCCCGGTGTACACCGGACTGTCCGGTGTAACAGCGGGGCAACGGCTATTTCGGCGCCAACGGCTACCTGCGACGCATTAAATGCGCGCGCTGCGCGCGCAGAAGTCAGGCACGCCCATACTGGCGCACCGGACAATGAACAGTACATGTCCGGTGTGCACCGGACATCCAGGCGGGCCCAGAAGACAGAAGCTCCAACGGTCGGAATCCAACGGTTTTGGTGACGTGGCTGTGGCACCGGACATGTCCGGTGTGCACTGGACTGTCTGGTGCGCCATCGAACAGACAGCCTCACCAAACGGCTAGTTTGGTGGTTGGGGCTATAAATACCCCAACCACCCCACCATTCATTGCATCCAAGTTTTCCACTTCTCAACCACTTACAAGAGCTAGGCATTCAATTCTAGATACACCAAAGAGATCAAATCCTCTCCAATTCCACACAAGGCTTTAGCGATTAGCGAGAGAGATTTGCCGTGTTCTTTTGAGCTCTTGCGCTTGGATTGCTTCTTTTCTTTCTCACTTGTTCTTGTGATCAAAACTCCTTTGTAATCAAGGCAAGAGGCACCAATTGTGTGGTGGTCCTTGCGGGGAAGTTTTTTTGTTCCCGGCTTTGATTTGAGAAGAGAAGCTCACTCGGTCGGAAGGACCGTTTGAGAGAGGGAAGGGTTGAAAGAGACCCGGCCTTTGTGGCCTCCTCAACGGGGAGTAGGTTTGCGAGAACCGAACCTCGGTAAAACAAATCCGCATGTCACACTCTTCATTTCCTTGCGATTTGTTTTTCACCCTCTCTCGCGGACTCGTTTATATTTTTAACGCTAACCCGGCTTGTAGTTGTGTTTATATTTGTAAATTTCAGTTTCGCCCTATTCACCCCCCTCTAGGCGACTATCAATTGGTATCAGAGCCCGGTGCTTCATTAGAGCCTAACCGCTCGAAGTGATGTCGGGAGATCACGCCAAGAAGGAGATAGAGACCGGCGAAAAGCCCACTACAAGCCATGGGAGCACTTCATCGGAAGAGTCCCGCACCAAGAGAAAGGAGAAGAAGAACTCCTCCAAAGGGAAGGAGAAGAAATCTTCTTCACACCAAAAGGAGAAGAAGGAGAAATCCTCTTCTCACAAGATGCGTCGGAGTAGGGACAAGAAAAAGAGGATGAGGAAAGTGGTCTACTACGAGACCGATTCTTCATCGCCATCCACCTCCGGCTCCGACGCGGCATCCGTCACTTCTAAGCGCCAAGAGCGCAAGAAGTATAGTAAGATCCCCCTACACTACCCTCGCATTTCTAAACATGCACCTTTACTTTCCGTCCCATTAGGCAAACCACCAACTTTTGATGGTGAAGATTATGCTAGGTGGAGTGATTTAATGCGATTTCATCTAACCTCACTCCACAAAAGTATATGGGATGTTGTTGAGTTTGGTGCACAGGTACCATCCGTAGGGGATAAAGACTATGATGAGGATGAGGTGGCCCAAATCAAGCACTTCAACTCTCAAGCAACAACAATACTCCTCGCCTCTTTAAGTAGAGAGGAGTATAACAAAGTGCAAGGGTTGAAGAGCGCCAAGGAGGTTTGGGATGTACTCAAAACCGCTCACGAAGGAGATGAGCTCACAAAGATCACCAAGCGGGAGACGATCGAGGGGGAGCTCGGTCGGTTCCGGCTTCGCAAAGGGGAGGAGCCACAAAACATGTACAACCGGCTCAAGACCTTGGTGAATCAAGTGCGCAACCTCGGGAGCAAAAAGTGGGATGACCACGAGGTGGTTAAGGTTATTCTAAGATCTCTTATTTTCCTTAACCCTACTCAAGTTCAATTAATCCGTGGCAACCCAAGATATACACTAATGACCCCCGAGGAAGTAATCGGGAATTTTGTAAGTTTTGAGTGCATGATCGAAGGCTCAAGGAAGATCAACGAGCTTGATGATCTCTCCACATCCGAAGCTCAACCCGTCGCATTCAAGGCGACGAAGGAAAAGAAGGAGAAATCTACACCAAGTCGACAACCAATCGACGCCTCCAAGCTCGACAATGAGGAAATGGCGCTCGTCATCAAGAGCTTCCGCCAAATCCTCAAACAAAGGAGGGGGAAAGACTACAAGTCCCGCTCCAAGAAGGTTTGCTACAAGTGTGGTAAGCCCGGTCACTTTATAGCTAAATGTCCATTATCAAGTGATAGTGATAGGGGCGACGACAAGAAGGGAAGAAGAAAGGAGAAGAAGAGGTACTACAAGAAGAAGGGCGGCGATGCCCATGTTTGTCGGGAGTGGGACTCCGACGAAAGCTCAAGCGACTCCTCCTCCGACGAGGACGCCGCCAACATCGCCGTCACCAAAGGACTTCTCTTCCCCAACGTCGGCCACAAGTGCCTCATGGCAAAGGACGACAAAAAGAAGGTTAAATCTAAATCCTCCACTAGATATGAATCCTCTAGTGATGATAATGCTAGTGATGAGGAAAATAATTTGCGTACCCTTTTTGCCAACCTTAACATGGAACAAAAAGAAAAATTAAATGAATTGATTAGTGCTATTCATGAAAAGGATGACCTTTTGGATTCTCAAGAGGACTTCCTTATTAAAGAAAATAAGAAGCATGTTAATGTTAAAAATGCTTATGCTTTAGAAGTAGAAAAATATGAAAAATTGTCTAGTGAGCTAAGCACTTGCCATGAGACTATAGACAACCTTAAAAATGAGAATTCTAATTTATTAGCTAAGGTTGATTCTATTACTTGTAATGTTTCAATTCCCAATCTTAGAAATGAAAATGATAATTTACTTGCTAAGATTGAAGAATTGAACATTTCTCTTGCTAGCCTTAGAGATGAAAATGAAAAATTGCTTGCTAAGGCTAAAGATCTTGATGTTTGCAATGCTACTATTTCCGACCTTAGAACTAAGAATGACATGTTACATGCTAAGGTTGTAGAATTAAAATCTTGCAAACCCTCTACATCTATCGTTGAGCATGTTTCTATTTGTACTAGATGTAGAGATATTAATGTTGATGCTATTCATGATCACATGGCTTTGATTAAACAACAAAATGATCATATAGCAAAACTAGATGCCAAAATTGCCGAGCATAACTTAGAAAATGAAAATTTTAAATTTGCTAGAAGTATGCTCTATAGTGGGAGACGCCCTGGCATTAAGGATGGCATTGGCTTCCAAAGGGGAGACAATGTCAAAATTAATGCCCCTCCTAAGAAATTGTCAAACTTTGTTAAGGGCAAGGCTCCCATGCCTCAGGATAACGAGGGTTACATTTTATACCCTGTCGGTTATCCTGAGGACAAAATTAGGAGAATTCATTCTAGTAAGTCTCACTCTGGCCCTAACCATGCTTTTATGTATAAGGGTGAGGCATCTAGCTCTAGGCAACCAACCCGTGCTAAGTTGCCTAAAAAGAAAACTCCTAGTGCATCAAATGAACATAGCATTTCATTTAAGACTTTTGATGCATCTTATGTTTTGACTAACAAATCCGGCAAAGTAGTTGCCAAGTTTGTTGGGGGCAAACACAAGGGCTCCAAGACTTGTGTTTGGGTACCCAAAGTTCTTGTTTCTAATACCAAAGGACCCAAAACCGTTTGAGTACCTAAAGTCAAGAACTAAAATTGTTTTGTAGGTTTATGCATCCGGGGGCTCAAGTTGGATACTCGACAGCGGGTGCACAAACCATATGACCGGGGAGAAAAGGATGTTCTCCTCCTACGAGAAAAACCAAGATCCCCAACAAGCTATCACATTCGGGGATGGAAACCAAGGTTTGGTCAAAGGATTGGGTAAAATTGTCATATCTCCTGACCATTCTATTTCCAATGTTTTTCTTGTGGATTCTTTAGATTACAATTTGCTTTCCGTATCTCAATTATGCAAAATGGGCTACAACTGTCTCTTTACTGATGTAGGTGTCACTGTCTTTAGAAGAAGTGATGATTCAATAGCATTTAAGGGTGTGTTAGAGGGTCAGCTATACTTAGTAGATTTTGATAGAGCTGAACTCGACACATGCTTAATTGCTAAGACTAACATGAGTTGGCTCTGGCACCGCCGACTAGCCCATGTTGGGATGAAGAATCTTCATAAGCTTCTAAAGGGAGAACACATTTTAGGACTAACAAATGTTCATTTTGAGAAAGACAGGATTTGTAGCGCATGTCAGGCAGGAAAGCAAGTTGGAGCCCATCATCCACACAAGAACATCATGACGACCGACAGGCCGCTTGAACTACTCCACATGGATCTATTCGGCCCGATTGCTTACATAAGCATCGGCGGGAGTAAGTATTGTCTTGTAATAGTGGATGATTATTCTCGCTTCACTTGGGTATTCTTTTTGCAGGAAAAATCTCAAACCCAAGAGACCTTAAAGGGATTCTTGAGACGGGCTCAAAATGAGTTCGGCTTAAGGATCAAGAAAATTAGAAGCGACAACGGGACGGAGTTCAAGAACTCACAAATTGAAGGCTTCCTTGAGGAGGAGGGCATCAAGCATGAGTTCTCTTCTCCCTACACGCCACAACAAAATGGTGTTGTAGAGAGGAAGAATCGAACTCTATTGGACATGGCTAGAACCATGCTTGATGAGTACAAGACTTCGGATCGGTTTTGGGCGGAGGCAGTCAACACCGCTTGCTACGCCATCAACCGATTGTATCTACACCGAATCCTCAAGAAGACATCCTATGAACTTCTAACCGGTAAAAAGCCCAATATTTCATATTTTAGAGTCTTTGGTAGCAAATGCTTTATTCTTGTTAAAAGAGGTAGAAAATCTAAATTTGCTCCTAAGACTGTAGAAGGCTTTTTACTAGGATATGACTCAAGCACAAGGGCATATAGAGTCTTTAACAAGTCCTCTGGACAAGTTGAAGTTTCTTGTGACGTTGTGTTTGATGAGACTAATGGCTCTCAAGTAGAGCAAGTTGATCTTGATGAGATAGGTATTGAAGAGGCTCCATGCATCATGCTAAGGAACATGTCCATTGGGGATATGTGTCCTAAGGAATCCGAAGAGCCTTCAAATGCACAAGATCAACCATCCTCCTCCACGCAAGCATCTCCACCAACTCAAAATGAGGATGAAGCTCAAGTTGATGAAGTAGAAGATCAAGCAAATGAGCCACCTCAAGATGATGGCAATGATCAAGGGGGAGATGCAAATGAGGAAGACAAGGAGGATGAAGAACAAAGGCCGCCACACCCAAGAGTCCACCAAGCAATCCAACGAGATCACCCCATCGACACCATCCTCGGCGACATTCATAAGGGGGTAACTACTAGATCTCGTGTTGCACATTTTTGTGAGCATTACTCCTTTGTTTCCTCTATTGAGCCACACAGGGTAGAGGAAGCACTCCAAGATTCGGATTGGGTGGTGGCAATGCAAGAGGAGCTCAACAACTTCACTAGGAATGAGGTATGGCACTTAGTTCCACGTCCTAATCAAAATGTTATAGGAACCAAATGGGTCTTCCGCAACAAGCAAGATGAGCATGGTGTGGTGACAAGGAACAAAGCTCGACTTGTGGCCAAGGGATACTCCCAAGTCGAAGGTTTGGATTTCGGTGAAACCTATGCACCCATAGCTAGGCTTGAGTCAATACGCATATTATTGGCCTATGCTACTTACCATGGCTTTAAGCTTTATCAAATGGACGTGAAAAGTGCCTTCCTCAATGGACCAATCAAGGAAGAGGTCTATGTTGAGCAACCTCCCGGCTTTGAAGATAGTGAGTACCCTAACCATGTCTATAAGCTCTCTAAGGCGCTTTATGGGCTCAAGCAAGCCCCAAGAGCATGGTATGAATGCCTTAGAGATTTCCTTATTGCTAATGGCTTCAAAGTCGGAAAAGCCGATCCTACACTCTTTACCAAAACACTTGAAAATGATTTGTTTGTATGCCAAATTTATGTTGATGATATTATATTTGGGTCTACTAACGAATCTACATGTGAAGAGTTTAGTAGGATCATGACACAGAAATTCGAGATGTCTATGATGGGGGAGTTGAAGTACTTCTTAGGATTTCAAGTGAAGCAACTCCAAGAGGGCACCTTCATTAGCCAAACGAAGTATACTCAAGACATTCTAAACAAGTTTGGGATGAAGGATGCCAAGCCCATCAAGACACCCATGGGAACTAATGGGCATCTCGACCTCGACACAGGAGGTAAGTCCGTGGATCAAAAGGTATACCGGTCGATGATAGGTTCTTTACTCTATTTATGTGCATCTCGACCGGATATTATGCTTTCCGTATGCATGTGTGCAAGATTCCAAGCCGACCCTAAGGAAGCTCACCTTACGGCCGTAAAACGAATCTTGAGATATTTGGCTTATACTCCTAAGTTTGGGCTTTGGTATCCTAGGGGATCCACATTTGATTTGATTGGTTATTCGGATGCCGATTGGGCAGGGTGTAAAATCAATAGGAAGAGCACATCGGGGACTTGCCAGTTCTTGGGAAGATCCTTGGTGTCTTGGGCTTCGAAGAAGCAAAATTCGGTTGCTCTTTCCACCGCCGAAGCCGAGTATATTGCCGCAGGCCATTATTGCGCGCAATTGCTTTGGATGAGGCAAACCCTGCGGGACTACGGTTACAAATTAACCAAAGTCCCTTTGCTATGTGATAATGAGAGTGCAATCAAGATGGCGGATAATCCCGTCGAGCATAGCCGCACTAAACACATAGCCATTCGGTATCATTTTCTTAGGGATCACCAACAAAAGGGAGATATCGAGATTTCATATATTAACACCAAAGATCAATTAGCCGATATCTTTACCAAGCCTCTTGATGAACAAACCTTTAACAAACTTAGGCATGAACTCAATATTCTTGATTCGTGCAATTTCTTTTGTTAAATTGCACACATAGCTCATTTATATACCTTTGATCATGTCTCTTTCATATGCTATGACTAATGTGTTTTCAAGTCTATTTCGAAACAAGTCATAGGTGTATTGAAAGGGAATTGGAGTCTTCGGCGAAGACAAAGGCTTCCACTCCGTAACTCATCCTTCGTCGTCGCTCCAAGTCACTCTCCATTCTAGGGGGAGAAAGCATGAGCACAAAGCACAAGGACTCCATCTTTGGTATAATCTTCACTCATTTATTTATGACCAAAGGGGAGAGAGTAGTTCTAGAGGGCTCTAATGATTCCGTTTTTGGCGATTCATGCCAAAGGGGGAGAGAGTATGAGCCCAAAGCAAAAGGACCGCACCACCACCAATTTGAAAAACTTAGTTCTTTGGAGTATTTTCAATTGGTATCCTATTATGTTCAAAAGGGGGAGAAAGTAGTATTTCAAAAATTGTATATCAAAACCCTATTGAACATTAAGAGGAGGATCTCATTTAGGGGGAGTTTTGTTTAGTCAAAGGAAAAGCGTTTGAAACAGGGGGAGAAAGTTTCAAATCTTGAAAACGCTTTGCAAATCTTATTCATTTACCTTTGACTATTTGCAAAAGAACTTTGAAAAGGATTTACAAAATTGTTTGCAAAAACAAACATGTGGTGCAAGCGTGGTCCAAAATGTTAAAAACAAAGGAACGATCCATGCATATCTTGTAAGTATTTATATTGGCTCAATTCCAAACAACCTTTGCACTTACATTATGCAAACTAGTTCAATTATGCACTTCTATATTTGCTTTGGTTTGTGTTGGCATCAATCACCAAAAAGGGGGAGATTGAAAGGGAATTAGGCTTACACCTAGTTCCCAAATAATTTTGGTGGTTGAATTGCCAACACAAATAATTGGACTAACTAGTTTGCTCTAGTGTATAAGTTATACAGGTGCAAAAGGTTCACACTTAGCCAATAAAAAGATCAAATATTGGATTCAACAAAGGAGCAAAGGGACAACCGAAGGCACCTCTGGTCTGGGGCACCGGACTGTCCGGTGTACACCGGACAGTGTCCGTTGCACCACCGGACAGTGTCCGGTGCACCAGAGGACTCCAACTCAAACTTGCCACCTTCGGGAAATTCCAGAGGCGACTCCGCTATAATTCACCGGACTGTCCGGTGCTCCAAGGAAGAGTGGCCTCCGGAACTCGTTAGCCTCGGGAATTCACTTCAGCAGCTCCGCTAAAAATCACCGGACTGTCCGGTGTACACCGGACTGTCCGGTGTACACCGGACTGTCCGGTGTAACAGCGGGGCAACGGCTACCTGCGATGCATTAAATGCGCGCGCTGCGCGCGCAGAAGTCAGGCACGCCCATACTGGCGCACCGGACAATGAACAGTACATGTCCAGTGTGCACCGGACATCCAGGCGGGCCCAGAAGACAGAAGCTCCAACGGTCGGAATCCAACGGTTTTGGTGACGTGGCTGTGGCACCGGACATGTCCGGTGTGCACCGGACATGTCCGGTGTGCACCGGACTGTCCGGTGCGCCATCGAACAGACAGCCTCACCAAACGGCTAGTTTGGTGGTTGGGGCTATAAATACCCCAACCACCCCACCATTCATTGCATCCAAGTTTTCCACTTCTCAACCACTTACAAGAGCTAGGCATTCAATTCTAGATACACCAAAGAGATCAAATCCTCTCCAATTCCACACAAGGCTTTAGCGATTAGCGAGAGAGATTTGTCGTGTTCTTTTGAGCTCTTGCGCTTGGATTGCTTCGTTTCTTTCTCACTTGTTCTTGTGATCAAAACTCCTTTGTAATCAAGGCAAGAGGCACCAATTGTGTGGTGGTCCTTGCGGGGAAGTTTTTTTTGTTCCCGGCTTTGATTTGAGAAGAGAAGCTCACTCGGTCGGAAGGACCGTTTGAGAGAGGGAAGGGTTGAAAGAGACCCGGCCTTTGTGGCCTCCTCAACGGGGAGTAGGTTTGCGAGAACCGAACCTCGGTAAAACAAATCCGCGTGTCACACTCTTCATTTCCTTGCGATTTGTTTTTCACCCTCTCTCGGGGACTCGTTTATATTTCTAACGCTAATCCGGCTTGTAGTTGTGTTTATATTTGTAAATTTCAGTTTCGCCCTATTCACCCCCCCTCTAGGCGACTATCAGATAGGACACGCTTAACAACATTGTTGCCCCTGCCCGTCGTATTGTTGAAAATCATAGCATTTCTACCTTCCATTGCTTGGGCCCACTCGACCACGTGTCAGTCGGTCCTAACATCTAGCGCCCACCGTTCGTGCTTCGACAAACCAATCTCGCGATGGATCCCAAGAAAGCGTCTTCGAAGGCCAGCGCCTCCCTAGACGACGCGACACATCCTGGCCAGTCATTTCTTTTGGCCAAAAATGAGAAGAGACGTGGAGCGATTTGTTGCTCACATCATTACATGTCAAAAAACTAAGTCTCGTCTTAATACACATGGTTTATACATGCCTCTCCCAGTTCCTAGTGCACCATGGGAGGATATTTCTATGGACTTTATTTTAGGGCTACCTAAAACTTAAAATCACTATAACTTCTGTGTTTTAAATCCGATTCGCTACGTTCAAGTTGTGTTAGAGTCATATTAAAATTGTCTACATGTTGGAAGTATTATTCTCGGTTGTTACACATTTTATTTAATTTATTTAAATGCTTGTTTGACCATTGGTTACAATTTAAATCTAATTTAGGGTTTCAGACGCCTTGGATCCCCTTGTCGGACCCCTAGCCCTCATCTCAACCTTCTTCCTCCTCTTCACCGGTGGAGCCACACCCTTCCCCTCCGGGCACCCTTCATCTACAACACCATGCTTGACCCCGCGTTTCTTCTTGTCTTCAGCGGCATCTCTAACGTCCGCAGAGTCCTCCTCCGTATAAGGCTCATAGGGCAGGTCGCTCGCGACCGATGGCTTTTATACCTTTTAGTTAAATGGTATCATCATACTCATGTTGGTCCGTCTTTGTTATTTTATATAACCTTCCACCTTCTCTTTATATAAAGTATGAATTTGTATTTTTTTTTGTTTAATCATACCTAGCCACGAAAAGAATATAGGGAGGCTTTTGCGATGGGTTAGGGATGAAGGAGATTAGGGGAAGAAGAAAAATAGAGTTTTTCATCTCTTATTTTATAAAAACGAAAATACAAATATAAATATACCTCTGAATCCCAGAATTTGGGTTTGAGTGATATGAAAATGGGCCGGCTTAACGTGATATCCCGTATGATATTTTATTTGGCACTTGATTCAGTTGAAAGCAGGTAAAAGTTTAAAAAGACTGTCTCCTGGTATTATATACTAAGAAGAGACCGAAATAAGGTCCTGGCCGAGAAAACTCTCAAATCCTGGCTCCCATCACTAACAGACTGATCAACTTTCCACTCTGCAATAATCCAGCTAAGGGCGTGTTCGGTTATTCCCAATACACATGGATTGGATGAGATTGGAAAAAATTAAGAAGTTTGACTTGTTTGGGATTCAAACCCATCCAATCTCACTCAATCCATATGGATTGAGAGCTAACCGAACAAGCCCTAAAGAGTAGCGCGCAGGATGTCGATCCCCAAGAGCTGGTGGTACATGACAAGGAGATTTTTTTTTAACCAAATCGAAATTCGCCATGTGGGGATCAAACCCAGGACCAGAAGATGCTAGTGGAAATCCATAACCATTACGCTATAGTTCCTTTCGCATCTCACGGTAGATAAGAGCATTCCAAAATACATTTGCCATGTCCAAATACTTCCTGAAGGTCCAAATACGCCTGTTAACACTACGGGTCGTGCATTATCAGGGGAGGACCAAATTAGATAGATACATCATAGAAATGAAATAAGGTAGCGGTTATTCACTCCCTATGCTCTACGTCCGCTCCGCCTGACACAAAAGCATGGGTGGAGTGGACTGGAGGGGCCCCAGCCGGGAATTATTCGTCTTTGGCAGGTAGAAACCACCGCGCGAAGACCAAAGAACAACAACAACAACGAAATAAGTGGCAAGTTCATCCCAATTTTTTCCACAGGTCTGTTCCACGACCGTTTTCAAGGGAAGACACGCTCGGTTTCAGGCACTTGGGGCACCCAACTGGAGCTTCTTGATCGTGTCGATCTGCTTTGCCGGGTTCAGGCCTTTGGGGCAGGCGTGCGTGCAGTTCTTGATGGTGTGGCAGCGGTACAGCTTGAACTCGTCGTTGATGGCGTCCAGGCGCTCCTTGGTGAACTGGTCACGGCTGTCCTGTATCCACCTGCAACAGCGAATGGACATTTTATAGCGCAAGACCTCCTACACGCGCATCCCAAGCAAAGTTCAAACTGGAACACCGGGGGTACTTCTTCAACCACTCCATTGGAGATAAAAATTCAATAACGCGGTCACAAAACTGTAAACTACTAGGCTCTACAATTTAAATATACCAGTATTCGGTATCTACACAGATCTGCAGCATGTAGCATTTACGGATATGCTGTCTGTCCAGGAGAAGGAGAGTTTCTTGTAACAGTTAGGAACAAAAAATACTCAACATTATTGCCTAAAAGCTGAAAGTCAAGGCAAACAAAACTGCCTCTATTAGTTTTGATTTCTAGGAATATAAAAATAGTGCACACAAAACACTAATGTTCATTAATTACACTAACGGAATATGAAGTTCGTTATCATATTATTTGATGAAAGCTAGCTGTCATATCTTAGTTCCTATGATCCAACACAAACCCTCCATGTGCACATCAAATAAGTTAAACAGAGGCAAGGTGAACCAAACGGCTGATGTATGGATCATACAATCAAATAAAACACTAGAACAATAAATAGCTCAACATATCAGCAAGGATCACGGATTTGCAATGCTGAACAAACTTCTGAGAAGTGGGAAGTCCAGAAGGTAGAATAGAAGTAGAGCCAAACAAAGACTGAAACAAAGAACTTATGAAGTCAGGATTACTCTAAACGTACAATATTCACAACCTTTCTGAGCACATGATGTAAACTTCGTAGTGAGGTGGTAACTACTTTGCGGAAATGAAGTACAGAGTAACAATCGCAACATATTCATGACCCAATGTGAAAGATAACAGAAAAAAACATTTCTGCATTCACAAACATGTTCCGATCCTTTAACTTCACAAGTGCATAATATCCAAAAAAAACAGTACAGTACATTGATTCAGCTAAAATATTTAAATAAAATTGGCTGCGGGTCAGAAACTTTAAAGATTGTTTCAGGGATCAGACATCGAAAGGTTCCACGCACACAACCTTATTTTCCTGGACTAATGCAGAGCTAGCGCCTTTTTCTACTGGCTCTTTAGCATCTACCACGATGCCTTCTTTACGCCCATCAGTTCACCCTTGTTTGCCAAGGTGCGGAACACGATACGGGACATGCGAAATTTCTTGTAGACAGCGCGAGACCGTCCTGTGAAAATGCAGCGGTTTCTAAGACGTGTCATGGAGCTATTTCTTGGCAACTTGGACAGTTTATAGCGGAACTTCTCCCGCATATCCAATGGAAGATCAGGGTCCCTACAGACGGCCTTATACATCTTTCCTCTTAGCTCATATTTTTCTGCAAGCAGTCTACGTTTGTGGTCCCGCAGGTTTCTCTTCTCTGACACCCCGTGATATCCTCGAGCTTGAAGGTGCATGAACATGTTGGGTTTCGGTTTGATAAGCGTCCCCCACAGCGGAAGCCTAAAAAGGGTGAATGTGTCATGGACTTAGCAACATCCTAGAAACTTGAGGCGGAGAAAATTTAGCATATTAGACAACTATATCATTCAAGGTAAGCGTGTGGCACACAAATCCACAAGAACCGGCTTTAGCATCGTAAATTCAGTTGATGGTCATTTGCAAGTTAACAATGATAAAGAAAGAAACTAGCACTCTCTATACTGGAAGGACAGGCTAGTAGTTCAACACACCACAGTGTGATGTATTTGTTACTCATAAGCTAGATACCAGAAGAACAATCAAAACCATGATGCATTTAAATATGTCTAAGTAATCTATTCAACACATTTCCTTCATTTGTGATACTAAGATCATCAAATCAGAGTCACAGCAGCCACTCAGTCATGAGTGTTACTGCTAGCAAGATATACAACATAGGAACATCACATCTAAGGACCAAACAATTCATCAAGACATTCAAAGGATGACATGCAATCGATCAATCACACATCATTCAGCACCAACAAACAGATCCAGCATACATCACCCAGCAGTCATCCATCACAGTACAAAGGATGCGATGTGGCGGTGATGGTGGTATACCTGTTGGCGTGGAGCAGCGCGGCCGGGCCGAGGTACTCCTCCGGGTTCCACCAGTAGGACGGGCAGGAGGTGGAGCAGCAGGCGCAGAGGATGCACTCGTACATGCCGTCGAGCTTGGCCCGGTCGGCCTTGGTCTGCGGGATCTCCTTGCCCTGCTGCGGGGGCTGGTCCTTGCGCTTGAGCCATGGCTCGACGCTCTTGTACTGGCTGTAGAAGTTGGTCATGTCCACCACCAGGTCCTTGACGACGAACATGTGGGGCAGCGGCGAGACCGTGGACGCGGAGGAGGCGCCGGAGATCTTGGTGAGGCAGGCGAGGCCGTTGTCGCCGTCGATGTTCATGGCGCAGCTCCCGCAGATGCCCTCGCGGCAGCTGCGGCGGAAGGTGAGCGACGGGTCCTGCTCGTTCTTGATCTTGAGCAGCGCGTCCAGCACCATCGGCCCGCAGTCGGACAGGTCCACCTGGTAGTCCTTGAGGTGCGGCTTCGTCGACGGCGAGTCCGGGTCCCACCGGTAGATCGAGAAGGTCTTCGTGCTGGAGGCGGCCTTGGCAGGTGGCGGCGGCGCGGGGGACGAGGAGTGGGGCTTGGACGCGACGAGGCGGGACGAGAGTGCCGGCGAGAGGAGCGCGCGCACCGCCGGCGAGCGGCGGAGCAGGGCGGCGGCCATGGATGGGGGTGTGCGGATTCCGATTTGGGGGGTCGTCTCTCTCTCTCTCTTTTCCTGCAAGGTTGGGGTTGGGGGCCTTTGGGCGCGCGTGGTGGCCTTGTGAACTGAAGGGTATTTTATATCTGAGGTCGTTGATGGGTGGATGACATGTGGGGTCAGAGAGGGAGCGACCGGAATGGCGGTGTAGGGTTGAGGCTGTAGGATGACATGTGGGGCCGGTAAAGGGTTTGGTTTGGGCCTGGGTTGTGGGTTGGAGCGCGGAGATGTGGACGACTCGTGGGCCGCTCGCAAGATGATAGCAGGGCAAAACAAAGTTTCTATCTATACGTGTATAACTTTGGATAGTTCTTGATTTCCTCCGTCTTTTTATTCCCTTTCTGTTCGTGTTGATGTCATGGTTGATTATGAACAGAACATAAAAATACGTTTAGGAATTATATGGAAAAATGGTCATTATAATGATTGTTACAATTTAATTTGTGATGAAAGGAAAAAAATAGTTTACAGTCTTGGTTAGTAGTCATTTTTTTCAGTGGTAAATCACACGGTCTTATAATAGCAAGGATTATTTGGTTTCTTGCTGTGGATGGTTGAGTTTACGCTTGCTTCTGGTGGCATGGCTCAGTGTGGTCCATGGCAATTTAAAGCTTCTTATAAGCTGTGTCCTAAGCTATGGTTCCCCACTGTTCGATCGAACCCATGTTCCTCCCTGTAAGCATCTTGATATTGAAATGTCCTGCTGTCATTTGCGCCGCACCAGGGTCCAGGAGGACAAACCTGTGACTGATTTTCTCTGCTACTCTGATCGACCCATGGTAT
This sequence comes from Zea mays, assembly GCF_902167145.1. Taxonomy (NCBI): domain Eukaryota; kingdom Viridiplantae; phylum Streptophyta; class Magnoliopsida; order Poales; family Poaceae; genus Zea; species Zea mays. The sequence continues at coordinate 39,066,679 of NC_050099.1, read as the reverse complement.
TATGAACAATGAACTGAGTTGCATTCTGCATGGCCCGTGTACTCTGTGATGCAGGTTCAAGGTGTGTGTTTGTCACAGTCACAGCCCGTTGCCGACGGCTGCAGGCGTAAGCCGTGAGTTTAATGGCTGAGGAAATCGGAGGGGGAGATGATAATGGTGTTGTTCCAGTTACATTATTCTGCCCTACAGTCTCTCTTCAGTTTGGTGTCTTCCTTTCAGTGCAGACAGTGTTCACTTTGAGCACATTTGATTATATCCAGTAAATACACTTGTATACAGACCATTATTGTTTCTGTTTCTGGAAAGACCAACGGGTTCGCTTCCACCATCATCACTATTAACATCGTGGTCGTCATCACCATCATCATAACATAATATCCTTGCTTGCTTGAGGATCTGCACAAGCGCACCGCGTGCAGCCAAGTTAAGTACCACACCCCGCCGCATCCATTGAAGTGGGGGGTTCGTTTTAAACGCTGCCTGCCCCCACCGCCATGAAGAGACAGGCCTTGGCCGTCGCATCTCGTCCTGCCGCCATGGTCATGGAGATCCCTGTCCAGTGCCAGTGCCAGATCCTGTCTACTGTTCATTGCTGGCTGGCTGGCTGGCTGGCCGGCCCTACCTCACTCCCAGTTATTGCACGCTACGGAATCTGGACCGAAGAGTGTGAGATCATGAACAAGGACCAGGAGTCCAGGACCATGCGAGCGTTCAGTAACAGAACAGAACGGCAGCATGAGCAAGAACGCACTATTGACTTGGAGTGTTAGTACGTAGTACTGTGCCATGAATCTTTTTACCTGACCTTGTAGCTTTTCTCCATCTCATGAAAAGAGAAAGAGAGAGAGAGAGAGAGAGTTGGAGTATGTTGCGTGTGTGATGGGAGCGTGTACAGTACAGAGGAGAAAAATCTCGAACGCAGACGCACGGCTCAGCGTCTCTCTTGCCCTGTGCATCTTGTCTGCTTTGCCTTGCAAAATGCAGACTCCAGAGTCGTCCAGAGGGCCGTTACTGCTGCACACACAGCGGCCTTCCCCCTCTATCTCTCTCAAAACTATTATTATTGTCTCTCCTTTGGATTCTGGTATTCCCCCAATCATTGTTTTCTTTTTTGTTTTGTTTTGTCTCATATGTAAATCTCAGAGCATCGGATCCTTTAGTTACGTGACTTGTTCTTACGAGCTCAAATTATTAGAATAATAATTAGCCGGGCCAGCGGCTATGCTTAGCCATACATACATTCCTCTTATCTGTTCAGCATGCATATCGTGTGTGAACTGAATGAAAACGATCGCCCTACTCGTCTTTACAGTGCACACGAACTGCTGTTGTGTGTGTGTGTGTGTTTTTTTTTTAAAAAAACATGTTGACCGTGCTAACATGTTCACAGTGACATGGCATCAATCGGAAGTGCAAAAGTCTGGGATCTCACATGAGTCCTAAACTTTTATTTCCTTTCAGTACCACTAGCTACTGTACGCTCTTCTCATGCAAATGCGCGCAAGGACAACTGATGGGGCACGGCAAAACACGCATCACTCCAAAGTACAAATGGGTCGTTCGCTTTGGACTAGACGCGACTTGTGATCTAGCTAGCTTAACTAGAATGTCATATGCTAGGGTCTCCCTGTCCCTACTATGCTATATGATCTATGGTCACCACAAGCTATACCAGCAGCAGTGGATGATGATGCGATCGTTTCACCTTCTTCCTTGTCTGTTTGTTTCTCTGCTCATGGGCCGGGTCGGCATGGGCCCGCCCGATAAAAATAAAAAAAAGTGGCGCGTTTGTTTCAGCAGCCCAGTCCAGCCAGTGGAGTTGACCAACGGTGATTAGTGAGCAAAAGATGGAATCATAATCACCCTACGACTGCTAACCAACGGTGATCAGTGAGCATGTGTTAACACTATAATACTAGCTCTACAAGACGGCTAGGGAGCAGCGTGGTGTATTTGAATTTAAATTTCGAGGTAAAAATTAAAAAAAAAGAACAGGTCGCCGGACGCCAACTAGCGTTGGTCTGGTCCCCCACCGCCGGTTACTGCTGTCGGTTCCCACCGGATCCTCGTTAAAAGAAGCGTGATAAACAATGGCAGAGATTAGAAGGGAAGGTCCCGGACATGGAACGGCTATCTATCCATCCATCTGTGCACGAGAAACAATTTTTTTAAGAGAAAAGCACTATCAGCACAAAAGCAAAGGCGGCCACACTTTGCTTGGAGGTTGGAGCGATGCTAGGAGTGGGATGGGAGTAGGAGGAGTAGTAGTATTAACCTAAACCACCGCCTTGACTCTTGTGACAGGGGCAGGAGATGATTGGCTGCAACCGAAAAGGGGGCACAGGATACCATCGCTACTGATTTCTTAATCATTCTTCACTCATCAATCATCATCAGCGGCAGCAGATTGTCAGGAAGAAAACAAGTACTAACTACCAATAATAATGATAGAGAGAAATAACAGACGATTTCCATAGTGTTTTCCTCCCCGTCCCAAAATTAAATTCTGATTTGTGCTTAAGATCTGTTAGGTTCACCTTACTATACTTTATCTAACTCTTTCTGTCTAAAGTTTTTTATTTAATTCGAACAACTAACTTTAGACAAAGTATAGCGCAGTCACCAGCCGCGAGCCAAACAAAACCCTTAATCGAACGCCTCCTGATGGCTGCTGCAAAGTGCGGACAAAATTCGGTAAAATTCAAACAACCAAGCACCGGGCAAGAGGGAAGAGTGACCAAGCAAGCCAAAAAAAAAAAACTGTACAGAGGGAGAGAAACGGGTGGGGATGACGACCATGGTCAAGCGGCCAGCGGTGGGGTCACGAGTTCCAGCCCCCTCCCCCTCTTCCTCCTCGCGGGCCCACCAGCCCGTCCGCCCCGGGACAATATAACCCCCTCACGACGCCCCCGACTCCATCTCCTTCTCACTGACACCGAGCCCCAACCCACTGTCCCACCTGTCATCCAGTCTCCCGCCCGCAGCCGCAACGGAGCTCTACAGAAACCCCAGCCAGGAAAAGACCAAGCTACCCCCACGGCCCGCACGGATCAACGCGGGTGTGCCACGCCGCGGCCCGCGGGCACGCCGCACGAGGTTTCTCCCACCGTCCCGCCCGCCAGGCGCCAGCCAGCTCGAGCGCCGCACGCCATCGTTTCCGTTTCCACCCCCAGGCCGTGCCAGGTATTTACGGCCCGCTACCACTCCCCGCTCCTCCTGCTCTGCTCTGCTCTGCTCATCGCTCCTGTTCCTCCTCCCCCGCGAGCGTGTCTCGTGCCCTATTAATGCGGTGGCGGTGACAGGGAGTCGAGTCGAGTCGAGTCGGGCGCGGCGCGGCGCGGGCGCTGGGACGGCGACGAGACGAGACACCGCCCGTGAGGAGGAGTGCAGGACCAGGCAGCGCCAGCGGCTCCGGGCTCGGCTCTTGCGTGCGCCGCTCGTCGTGAAGGTTCTGCAGCCACTCTAACCCGCACGCCTAACTCTCGATCCATCTCGTAGCGATGTGCTGCTTGGGTTTTTTTTTTCGTTGTTCCTTTGTTCTCGGCTGGAATCTTGCTTCGTGGTTCTGTCTTCTCAGGTTGGCCTCGCCCCGGTCGCCGGGCTTTTTTTTTCTTCCTATTTTCCTCCCCAAAACCTTCCCGCGCGACAACGATTGTGGAATGCGGAGCGAAATTCTCTCTTGATTTTGGTTGCCAGGATCCCCCCCCCCCCCCCCCCCCCCCCCCCCCCACCGCACTCGTGGATGCATTTCGCGCCTGCATCTCCGTCTTGTTCCTCCCAGGCCCCAGGCGGGTTTTTTGGGTGTAGAATAAAGCAAGGCGCGGGATTCTCGTCTCTTTGCCGTTCGGTTTCCTCGTGAGGCCGTTCGCATGGCAATGCTGCTTGCTTGGGGAGGATGGTAAAGCAGATTCCTTTCTTGCGATTTCCTTTCCCAGTCTGCATTTCGGTGCCCCGTTCACTGCCGCGGGGAGAAAAGATTGTTTGTTGCTTCAACCGTGTGTGTTCACCGCGCAATGCCTGATTTTTTTTGTTTCCGTGATAGCCTTCTTTCTTCCATTCCATGACACGCTGGTTTGTGGTTGCATCGCAGGATTCGTCGGTGGAGGTAGCAGGAGTCCGCAGCAACAAGATGATTGATGGCAGGCGGCATTCGGTGGACATCCCCGTCTCGAGGGCCCTGTTGGCCATCATGCGGTCCAGATCCCTGAGGGACCCGGACACCAACTCACTGGCCAAGTTCTCCGCCAAGAAAACCATCTGGGAGGGCAGCTCCCTCGACGAGGACGAAATGGAGGGGGCGAACAACAAGAATGCCTACGGCAGGCACAGCTTCAGCTACAACGCGTACGATCACCTCCAGCGGAGGAGGGAGGAGTTCGGTGACGGCCTCAGGTCTGGCCGGCTCGCCGACTCGCCCATCAACATCATCAAGGCCAATGCCATGGCCAAGGCGGCGCTCCACAACCAGAGCTGTTGCTCGGCCATTTCCGGGATGTCGAGGAGCACAAAGGACAGGGCCTTTGGCTTGGTGGGTGATGGGGAGGAGATTGGCCGGAGGGAGGCCAGCACGTTCCAGGAGAGCTCCAGGAGTTTGCTTCAGAAGTACCGGCCCAGATCTTTCTCCGAGCTTGTTGGGCATGGTGTTATTGCTCAGTCTCTTTCGGGTGCCGTTTTGAAAGGAAAGCTTGCTCCTATCTACCTCTTCCATGGTCCGCACGGCGTGGGCAAGACGTCCACGGCTAGAACGTTTGCAGCAGCGCTGAATTGCCGTTCCCCAGGTGAGAACCAGCCATGTGGACGCTGTGACGAGTGCATGCCCATATTCTCGGGAAGCAGCAGCAGTGTGGTAGAGATTGATGCTTCCAAACTTGATTGCAAGTCTAGGGTCGCGGCCTTGCTCAGGAATGCCTGTGAAGTCCTTGCCTCTTCACACTTCAAGGTTCTGATCGTTGATGATTGCCAGCACATGGACAAGGAGGGATGGTACTCTATCTACAATAGCCTTGAAGGGATTCCTGAGAGCACAATCTTTGTTATGATCACATCTGATATTGAAAAGCTACCAAGCAATTCCATAGGGTGGTGCCAGAGCTACAGGTTTTGCAAGATAGATGACGCAGAGATTGCCCGCAGGTTGATCAAGATTTGTACAAAAGAAGGGATGGAATTCGAAGCGGAGGCATTGGACCTTCTTGCTCGCAAGGCTAACGGTTCCATTCGAGATGCAATTCAAATGCTTGACCAACTAACTCTACTTGGAAAGAGAATCAGCAAATCAGTGACACATGAGCTGGTAGGTGGATATTGATTACTTCGGTTTTCTTTCCTGAAAAGGAGTCACGACAATCTACGATTTTAACCCTTTTCTTTTAGAAACGGTCAATTTGTCGGCACCTGAACTTTGTTTTCGTTCCCTTTTTGTTACCACAATCTACAGTTTTAACCGTTTTCCATTGGAAACCGTCAATTTGTCGGCACCTGAACTTCCCTTATTTTTTCATTTCCCCAGATAGGTGATGTGTCAGACGATGAATTGCTTGATCTTCTCAATCTGGCCATGTCATCAGATGCTGCTACAATTGTGAGGAGGGCCAGGGAGCTTTTGAGCTCAAAAGTCGACCCTTTGCAGCTATTAGCTCAGCTTGCGAATCATATCATGGATATTTTAGCTGGGAAGCACCCGTCAGATTCTTCAGAAGTTAGAAGAGTTACCGGCAAACATACATGTATGCTTTCTTCCTTCTTAATCTTGAAAATTATGCATCTACATTTTAAATAGCCGCAAGTGTTTTGTGCAGTTGTTGACAAGCTTTGCTGAAGTATAAGATAGAGTATCATTTCTACTGAATACTCTTGCTGAACATAAGATTATGTTTTTTTATTTATGAGTTAGCCACATAATACTGTTTAATACCCCATCCATTCTATAATACAACGTTTACAGTTCCGTCTCTCTCTTTCTATCAATTTTGCAGCTGCTGATGTGGATGTACACAAACTTAGGAATGCATTGGAAATACTCTCTGAAACTGAAAAGCAATTGAAGACCACAAAAAACCAGTCTACATGGCTCACTGCTGCACTGTTACAGTTTAATATGAGAGAACCCTACTGTCTAGATGATACTGCGGTTTCAAGCATGTTTACTGAAAGTCATACAGGTAATTAATATTCTCTGCACCCTTAATTTAATCCCTCCTGAATGTTGAAATATTTGAGAGCAAGAAGCACTGTGAAGTGGAACTAATGTCAATGTCACTTCATCAGTATGTCTGTTTACTGATAAGGAGGTGTACTTTGTGCAGATGATGGGACTGCAGCACTGAAAGATGAAAGCTTAGACACGAGTTCCCATCTTTGTTCCCAGAACAAAATCAGTTCTCTAGACATGAATCTGGGAGATCCAGATGTACTGGAGACGATATGGATGAAAGCTCTTGAAAACTGCTCGTCCCCTCCACTTCAAAATCTACTACTCAAGGATGGAAAGCTGTCATCTCTGTACACAACCCAAGGTAATTTGCTGTGTGTGTGTGGGACATCTTTCTTCTGTTTTACTGGGAGACAGATCCGTTTGTCACTGAACAGTCGTGTCCTTGCTTCCTGTAGTTGTTGTTTGCTGTGGTCCACCTTAACACCTTTCCAGACAGCTGGTCATTGCTACATTTCAGAAAGCACATGTTTGTTTGGACATATGCATGATATAGCAATAGGCATACTTGTTGATAAGCTACGCTAGTGGTGTTGTCTTCCTAAGGGCTTGTTCGGTTGCGAGAGGATTGGAGGGGATTGAGGGGGATTAAATCCCCTCCTATTCAATTTTAACTAGAAGGGGATTTAATCCCCTTCAATCCCCCTCGAACCACTTGTAACCGAACATGGCCTAATGGGGGTGCACCTTGCATTGCTAGGCATCAAATATTGCCTATGCCAGTTTGGACTGCATGCATTCGGTTAGCATCACTGTGTTCCTGACTGTGGATATTCTACACAAGTCAGATCTCATTCTTTTTTGGCTCTGAATTGTAGGTGTGGCGGTTGCTGAGCTACAGTTCTGCCATCCTGAGGTTGTCCCAACGTCAAAGAACTTCTGGAAGCCACTATGTGCATCTCTGCAGAATCTGCTGAGGTGCAGCGTCGACATCCGAATCAACCTATCTCCTATCTCCGGCAACGGGGCGGGATCCAAGGACTCGTCCGTCAGCCTTGTCATGGAGTCAAGAGAAGAAGACCGCGAGGCACAGGACCCAGCCACCTCAAACTGCAGAACCGTGGTGTCATCCGGGAGAGACTGCCCTTCCCCACCCTTGGGGCAGGCCAAGGAGAGATCGTCCCACATCCTGGGGTGCCTCCATGGCGGCGCGGGTGGCGACGCCGTGGACACCGAGCCGAGGATCCTGAGCTACCAGAAGATCTCCGTTGTCCCTGCAGCATCCACCCCAGGAAACACTCCCCTGAAAGCCGCTGCCGCCGCTGCCGGAGACGAGTCAAAGGTTGATGATGGCGGGGTTCGTCCTGGCTGCTGCTCGCACATTTTACCCTGTGGTGCTTGCGCTCCCCGTCAGAAGCCCCGGACGCGGGAGAAACGCCGTGCCAAGCTGTTCAGCTGCTGCTTCTGCAAGATCGGACCGGACTGCAAGGCGAAGGGGGAAGCAGGGTAGTTTGCAGCAGATTAGGGACAGAGCAATCCTCTGCTGTTAGTTCAAGCTGGAGATGGGGGCAGTAGTTCAGACTGTCAAGTGTGACCACCTGTTTACTGTAGCTCGCCTCCGATGGGGTGGTCAAAGACACAGTTACATGTGCATCGGTCGCTAACATAAAGGTTATTTTGTAGTCGGATGCTTAAATTTTCTTGGTAGCATACCATATTTATAATTGTATGTTTGATGGCGCGCGTTAGTTTTACCGAAAGCTTAAATGGACAGGTCTCGCTATTTAAGGATAATTTGAGAACTTAAATCCCCTCTGAGATTATTAGAGGGGTTGAGGAGAATTCATATCTCAATCCCGGAGAAGATTTAAGTTTTTAAACTAGCCCTTAGAACGTGTTTATGTTTTCAATTCCGGAGGAGATTTAAGTTTTTAAACTAGCCCTTAGAACGTGTTTATGTTTGTGTTTGCTTCGGGGATAGGAAGATAAGATACCATTTTGTCTTGTTGATAGGTCTAGAGACAATGGGGTTGGTCGAATGGAACCATCAGGAGATGAGAGAATATCTTTCAAGATGACAATTTTAGGCCTTGTTTGTTTGTGTCGGATTGCACCTGGAATCGTTCCAGCTAATCAAAGTTTATATAAATTAGAGAAGCAATTCGGTTAGGAATCGTTCTGACCCACCAATCTGGCACAAACGAACAAGGCCTTAAGCGTCCCCAAACTAGAGAGAACCTTTCAAGATGGTGATCTTAAACGTCCCTTCCTAATGCAATGTAGTGTATGGTTCTGAGCGAGGTGGAATTATAGCGGTTTTAGGAGTATTTGGTTGAGAGAGGTAGGAGCTCTAGAATATTTCCCTAATATATCTGAATTGCATCGCTTCCAAAATTATAGAACTTTTTCCCTTGCAAGTGTTCCCGTTTGAAGTCTCTTTCTCATAATCATTACGAGAGCATTGGTGGTGAGTCTAAACCCTTGACTCCTCAACCAAACATATACCTACACTATTGAACCAAACAAAAACAACACAATTCCATTCTATCTTTTAACCATGGAACAAGAGTCCTTTCATTCTTAGAAATTGGAACCAAGGCATTATGTCTAACTAGGCTCCAAAACCAGACACTACCCAAATGTACGAGCTTATCTCCTGACAATGTTGTTCTATTCTGTTGGCATGTGTTTTTTCCTTCTGTTTGGGAACTCCTCTCTTAGCTTGGTGGCCACACTCTACTTGACATAGAGAATACGACCTAGCGGTCACACTCTTTAGCTTGACATAGAACGAGATATTAGAGGAGCGTTGGAGCAAACAAGGAGTGCTACCACCAAAGAAGCGGCTCGATAGCTATGTTACGCCTGACCTCAAAAGGAAAGGTGGTACGAGAGATGGTGGACGACCTTTGACACGTGCGACTAGTCTTGGCTCATGGCAGTGCGACCTCTCTTAGCCCAACCCTATCGGACAGGGTGGACGAGCCAACATGGGCTAGGTCGAGCGACACAACAAAATGGGGGCAACATAGGCTAGGGTAAAGGTGGTGGCGAATAGGACTTCCATGGTTGGGGTCGGGGCTACGAACCGCTGATTGTGTGGAGAAAGTGAGAAGAACAGGGTAATTGAGGATGACACACAGATGTCACCTAACAGATGTTTAATGGATCACAAACAGTGATATATTCTCTTCATCCACATTCCTCAAACCAAACACAGAACATGGACATTATTATCCCCTCAACCAAACACAAAAGATAGAACCATCCCATCCCCGCTAACCCATACCTCATTCTAGAATCGAATAGACCTAGCTTAAATCGAGATCCCCAAAAATGGAAATAAATTTGATGTCTCACATAACCAAAACCAAAAAGGAAATAAGTATGATATAGTTGGAAGGAAGGAAGGAAGGAAGGAAGGAGGAAGTAAGAAGCGAGATCTGATAGTTACCTCTTCTTCTCCGATGTTCTCCGCCTTATTTAAGGTCCTCCGGCAAATAAGTAAGATAGAATTGGAATGAAGGAGAAAGTAAGAAGCCAAATTTGATGGTTACCTCTTCTTAAGCGATCTCCTCAACCTTTAAGGACGTATGACAAACTCTTGTTTTGGGTTAGGGTTTGAAGTTTTCATGTCAAGGAGAGGGATTTGTGGCCACATGTTTGGAAGAGGAGGCATTAGAGAGCCGCCGGACCGATGATGGTAGTGGTTGGAGGGACGACGAGCAAGGTAGTGAGGTAACATTTGGTTCGATAGATCGAACAATAAGGTTGAGGGACCTAGCTTTCTTCCTTTAATTGGGATTAGGGGATAATGGGGATAGAGTTGAGGGTGCGCAACAAGGACAATGGGGTCAACAATTCCTCGTTTGATTGGGATTAGGGGAGACTAGAGGTGGAACATGGACATTATTATCCCCTCACCAAACACAAAAGATAGAACCATTCTATCCCCGCTAACCCCACATCCCACCCCCAAAAAAATAAGATGGATCAAACCCATACCTCTTTCTAGAATCAAATAGACCTAGCTTAAATCGAGAGCCCCAAAAATGGAAATAAATTTGATGTCTCACTCAACCAAAACCAAAAAAGAAATAAGTACAATAGAGTTGGAAGGAAGGAGGAAGTAAGAAGCGAGATCTAATAGTTACCTCTTCTTCTCCGATGTTCTCCGCCTTATTTAAGGTCCTCCGGCAAATAAGTAAGATAGAATTGGAATGAAGGAGAAATTAAGAAGCCAAATCTGATGGTTACCTATTCTTAAGCGATCTCCTCAACCTTTAAGGACGTATGACAGACTCTTGTTTTGGGTTAGGGTTTGAAGTTTTCATGTCAAGGAGAGGGATTTGTGGCCACATGTTTGGAAGAGGAGGCATCAGAGAGCCGCTAGACCGATGATGGTAGTGGTTGGAGGGACGATGGGCAAGGTAGTGGGGTAACATTTGGTTCGATAGATCAAACAATAAGGTTGAGGGACCTAGCTTTATTCCTTTAATTGGGATTAGGGGATAATGGGGATAGAGTTGAGGGTGCGCAACGAGGATAATGAGGTCAACAATTCCTCATTCGATTGGGATTAGGGGAGGCTAGTGATGGGAGGTTAGCGGCATGGTCGATGCAGGCTGGGGTGAGGGGGATAGAAATGGGAGGGAGAGGAGCAAGGTAAGGTTAGCAAAGTTGGAGGGTTGCACCCTTTGATTTATGGGCTATTTGGATGAGTTCCATTACAATTTTGCAAGTTTTGATAACTACCCTTTGTCAACAATTTTTTAGGTCCCAAGGGATGCCGGGGCGTATGTATGTACCTTGGAAATTTTCGACAAAAATGTCAATGAGGTCGACCCAGTTTTGAATGCAGTTGAGCCTTAGATGTTCTAGATAGACTCGAGCTGAGTCGGCCAAGTATAAGTGGATGTTGCGGACGATGAAGTTGTCGTGATCCGCACGCCAGCTTGGCATGCTAGTAGATTGAAAGGGAAATGTGCTCCTGGGCAATTTCTATAAGTATTTTGGTGATTAGATGCCCAACACAATAATTGAGCACTTATGTACTAAATGTGTGAAAAGTGAAAATCAAGGTGCAAGGTATGTTCTAGACTCAGTACATTATTTTGTGAATACTAATGTGTTTGTCTAAGAGCTAGAAACAGAGCTGAGAAGAAAAGAAACAAAGTGGCAAACTCCAGCTTGGCCTGGCACACTGGACTGTCCGATGGTGCACCGGACAGTGTCTGGTACGCCAGGCTGGTCAACGGTGAAGAGGTCGCTCTCGGGAGTTGACGGAGTTGTACGGTTATAATTCATCGGACTGTCCAGTGGTGCACCGGACTGTCCGGTGTGTCATCCACGACAAACTCGCCGCTCTCGGGAAACGGAAAAGGTGACGTGGCTATAATTCATCGGACTGTCCGGTGGTGCACCGGACTATCCGGTGAGCCAATGGTCGCCAGTGCCAACGGTCGGCCGCACAATCTACGGGCGACACGTGGACTGCTCCAACGATCAGATGGTGCACCGGACTGTCCGGTGTGCACCGGATAGTGTCCGGTGCGCCAACGGGCCCGGAGGAGCAACGGTCGGATGCGCCTGATTTGGAAGGCGATCGTGCACCGGACAGCTACAGTGACTATCCGGTGGTGCACCAGACTGTCCGGTGCACCACTCGACAGAAGGCAGGAATTGCCTTCCAAGTTGGTCTCCAACGGCTCCTAGCTGCCTTGGGGCTATAAAAGGGACCCCTAGGCGCATGGAGCAAAACACCAAGCTTTCAAGAAACATTCTAAGACTCCCAGACTCCGACTCCACGCATTTGATTCTCTATGTTAGTGATTTGAGCTCCATTTGAGTTGCGAACTCCGTGTATTGTGTTTCGAGCTCAAGTCGTGACTTGTGTGCGTGGTTGTGCTGCGGATTTGAGTCTTGCGTGTGTTGCTCTCCCCAACCTTAATCTGTGCTTTCTTTATGATCTCTATTGTAAGGGTGAGAGACTCCAAATTGTGGAGATTCCTCGCACACAGGAAAAGACTCTAAAGGAAAAGACCGTGGTATTCAAGTTGATCATCGGATCACTTGAAAGGGGTTGAGTGCAACCCTCGTCCATTGGGACGCCACAACGTGGAAGTAGGCAAGTGTTATTTGGCCGAACCATGGGATAAAAATCGTGTGTCTCTTGTGTTGCATTCTCTGTGATTGTTGTGTTCACAATAACTCGCTTCAAAGCTACTTAGTCGTACTAACTCTCTAATAAACTGAGTCTTGTGGCTATTTAGTGTTTGATTTTACAGGATCACCTATTCACCCCCCTCTAGGTGCTCTCAATTGGTATCAGAGCCGTACTCTTCATCTAATAGTTACCTCTTCTTCACCAAGAGACAACGATGACTCTTCATCGAAAAAGAAAACGGTTAATCAAAACTATTCTTTTGATTACTCTCGCATTCCTTATAATTCAAATGCGTATCTACTTTCAATTCCCCTTGGAAAATCTCCACACTTTGATGGAGAGGACTATTCATTTTGGAGCCATAAAATGCGTAGTCATCTATTTTCTCTCCATCCTAGCATTTGGGAAATTGAGGAAAATGGGATGCATTTCGATAGTACGGATAACCCTGTGATGATTAATGAACAAATTCATAAAAATGCCCAAGCTACTACTGTCTTGCTAGCTTCACTTTGCAGGGATGAATATAACAAAGTAAGTGGCTTGGACAACACCAAAAAGATCTGGGATACCCTCAAAATATCACATGAGGGAAATGATGCCACCATGATTACCAAGATGGAACTAGTGGAGGGCGAGCTAGGAAGGTTCGCGATGATCAGGGGAGAGGAGCCAACTCAGACCTACAACAGGCTCAAGACCTTGGTCAACAAGATCCGAAGCTACGGAAGCACAGATGGACGGATCATGATGTCGCCCGACTCATGCTAAGGTTATTTACTATAATTGACCCCCATCTTGTGAATCTTATCCGTGAAAACCCCAGGTACACCAAAATGACGCCCGAGGAGATCCTCGAAAAATTCGTGAGCGGGCGCATGATGATGAAGGAGGCTCGATACATGAACGATGCACTAAACGGTCCACTACCCATCTACGAGCCACATCCCGTTGCTCTCAAAGCAACCAGCAACAGGGAGGCGCTACCTAGCAAGGTGGCACAAGTGGAGGTTGCCGGGCTCAATGAGGAAGAAATGGCGCTTATCATCAAGCGCTTCAAGACCGCACTCAAAGGACGCAAAGAGTACCCCAACAAGAATAAAACAAGGGGAAAGCGCTCCTACTTCAAATGCGGTAAGACTGGTCACTTTATTGCTAAATGTCTCGATAATGAAAATGACCAGGCACAAGAAAGATATGGGAAGAAGGAGAAGGAGAAGAACTATAGGAAGGCGAAAGGCGAGGCTCATCTTGGAAAGGAATGAGATTCTGATTGCTCCTCATCCGACTCCGACGATGAGGGACTGGCTGCCTCGGCCTTCGACAAGTCTTCACTCTTCCCCAACGAACGCCATACTTGCCTTATGGCTAAGGAGAAAAAGGTACGTATTCGGGACACTCCCAAGTACACTTTCTCTAGTGATGAAGAATCGTCTGATGATGAAGTAGATTACTCTGAATTGTTTAAAGGTTTAGATAGAGCTAAGGTAGAGAAAATTAATGAACTGATTGATGCTCTAAATGAAAAGGATAGACTTTTAAAAAAGCAAGAGGACATTTTGTATGAAGAACATGATAAATTTGTTAGTGTTCAAAAATCTCTTGCTCTAGAAATTAAAAGAAATGAAATGCTATCCTCTAAGTCGTCTGCTTACCATGAATCTGTCTCTAGTTTAAAGAATTTAAATGATGAATTAAATGTTAAGCTAGAGGAAGCAAATGCAACTAGATCATGTGTAGAACATGTAGTTATTTGCAATAGATGCAGGGACTTTGATGTTAATGCTTGTGATGAACATCTTATTTCTATTGCTAAATTAAACAATGAGGTGGCAAGTCTTAATGCTCAACTTAAGACTTGCAAAGTTGATTTTGATAAATTAAAGTTTGCTAGGGATGCCTACACTGTTGGTAGACACCCCTCGATTAAGGATGGACTTGGTTTTCGAAAGGAAACCAAGAACTTAACAAGCCAAAAGGCTCCCGTTCTCAACAAGGAGAAAGGGAAGGCCCCTATGGCTAGTAGTTCCCAAAAGAATCATGCCTACATTTATGATAGGAAATATTCTAGGAATACTTATAATAATGGATGTTATGATCATGCTGCTTATTGTGATTCACATGCTATGTTTGCATCTAGTTCTACTTTTGTTCATGGTAGAAGTAGGCCTAGGAGAAATCATGCTATGCATCATGCACCTAGAAAAATGTGCAATAAACCTTCTACCATTTACCATGCTTGCAATATTTCATTTGTACTTTCATGTAAGAATACAAAAGTAGTTGCTAAGAAGTTGGGATCCAAATGCAAGGGAGATAAAACTTGCATATGGGTTCCAAAAACTGTTATAACTAACCTTGTAGGACCCAACAAGAGTTGGGTACCTAAAACCCAAGCTTAAAATTGCCTTGCAGGTTTATGCATCCGGGGGCTCTAGCTGGATAATCAATAGCGAATGCACAAACCACATGACGGGGGAGAAGAAGATGTTCACCTCCTACGTCAAGAACAAGGATTCCCAGGATACGATCATCTTTGGAGATGGGAACCAAGGCAAGGTCAAAGGCTTGGGCAAGATTGCCATCACTAACGAGCACTCAATATCGAATGTATTTCTAGTAGATTCGCTTGGGTACAACCTTCTATCTGTAAGTCAATTGTGTCACATGGGTTACAATTGTCTATTCACAAACGTTGATGTATCTGTCTTTAGAAGGAGTGATGGTTCATTAGCTTCTAAGGGTGTATTAGACACAAGCTCTATTTAGTTGACTTTTCAAAAGAGAATGCCGGTCTAGATTCATGCTTAATAGCTATGACTAATATGGGCTGGCTGTGACATTGTCGTCTAGTACATGATGGGATGAAGAACCTTCATAAGCTTCTAAAGGAAGATCATGTGTTTGGACTAACCGATGTCTGTTTTGAGAAAGACAGACCCTGTGTAGCATGTTAGGTAGGAAAACAGGTGGGAAGCACTCATCATGGCAAGAATGTGATGACAACATCAAGACCATTGGAGCTCCTTCACATGGATCTTTTCGGACCCGTTGCCTATCTAAGCATCGGGAGAAGTAAGTATGGTCTTGTAATTGTTGATGATTTTTCCCGCTTCACTTGGGTGTTCTTTCTACAGGATAAGTCAGAAACCCAAGGGACCCTGAAGCGCTTCTTAATAAGAGCTCAAAATGAATTTGAGCTTAAAGTAAAAAAGATAAAGAGCGACAATGGGTCCGAATTCAAGAATCTACAAGTCGAAGAGTTTCTTTAGGAGGAAGGCATCAAGCACGAGTTCTCCGCTCCATACACACCACGGCAAAATGGTGTGGTAGAGAGGAAGAACAGAACACTGATTGACATGGCGAGAACAATGCTTGGAGAGTACAAGACGCCTGAGCGGTTTTGGTCGAAAGCTGTGAACACAGCCTGCCACGCCATAAACCAGCTCTATCTGCATCGCCTCCTCAAGAAGACCTCCTACGAACTCCTTACCGGTAACAAACCCAATGTCTCTTACTTTCGTGTATTTGGGAGCAAATGCTACATTCTAGTGAAGAAAGGTAGACACTATAAATTTGCTCCCAAGGCAGTAGAAGGGTTTTTACTAGGGTATGACTCAAATACAAAGGCATATAGGGTCTTCAACAAATCATCAGGATAAGTTGAAGTCTCTAGCGACGTTGTATTTGATGAGACTAATGGCTCTCCAAGAGAGCAAGTTGATCTTGATGACATAGATGAGGATGAAGTTCCGACGGCCGCAATGCGCACGATGGCGATAGACGATGTGCGACCACAGGAACTACAAGATCAACCATCTTCCTCTACAATGGTGCATCCCCCAACTCAAGACGATGTACAGGTACCTCAAGAAGAAGGGCATGATCAAGGGGGAGCACAAGTACATCAAGTGATGGAGGAAGAAGCACCATGGGTCTCTTCAACTCAAGTTCGAGCAACGATCCAAAGACATCACCCCGTCGATCAGATTCTGGGTGATATCAGCAAGGGAGTAACTACTCGCTCACGATTAGCAAATTTTTGTGAGCATTACTCGTTCGTCTCTTCTATTGAGCCTTTCAGGGTAGAAAAATCCTTGCAGGATATGGACTGGGTGTTGGCCATGTAGGAAGAGCTCAACAACTTCAAGAGAAATGAAGTTTGGAGCCTGGTGCCACGTCCAAAGCAAAACGTTGTGGGAATCAAGTGGGTGTTCCGCAACAAGCAAGACGAGCACGGGGTGGTGACAAGAAATAGGGCTTAACTTGTGGCAAAAGGTTATGCCCAAGTCGCAGGTTTGGATTTCGAGGAGACTTTTGCTCCTGTGGCTAGGCTAGAGTCTATTCGAATATTATTAGCCTATGTTGCTCACCACTCTTTTAAGCTGTTTCAAATGGACGTAAAGAGCTCTTTCCTCAACGGGCCAATCAAGGAGGATGTATACGTGGAACAACCCCTGGCTTTGAGGATGACAAGTATCCCGACCATGTGTATAAGCTCTTTAAGGCGCTCTATGGACTTAAGCAAGCCCCAAGAGCATGGTATGAATGCCTTAGAGATTTCCTTATTTCTAATGCTTTCAAGGTTGGGAAAGCCAATCCCACTCTTTTCACAAAGACATGCAATGGTGATCTTTTTGTTTGCCAAATTTATGTCGATGACATAATATTTGGTTCTACTAATCAGAAGTCTTGTGAGGAGTTTAGCAGGGTAATGGCACAAAAGTTCAAGATGTCGATGATGGGCGAGTTGACCTACTTCCTTGGGTTCCAAGTGAAGCAACTCAACGACGGCACCTTCATCTCCCAAATGAAGTATACTCAGGATCTTCTCAAGAGGTTTGGGATGAAGGACGCCAAGCCTGAGAAGACACCAATGGGAACTAACGGGCATGTTGACCTCAACAAAGGAGGTAAGCCCGTTGATCAAAAGGCATACCGGTCCATGATAGGTTCATTACTTTATTTATGTGCTAGTAGACCGGACATTATGCTTTTTGTATACATGTGTGCTAATGTTTCTGAGACTATGTTTGAGTTGTTGGACTGATGGGTGTTCTCTCTAGGTTTTGTCGCGGTCACGCGCTGGCTGGCTGGCTTTGGGTCCATGTCACCGAGACATGGATCTTTTGGCCTATTGTTGAGCGGCGAGGCCGAGAAGGCCTCGTATTTCGTGATGGGTCTTTGCGTTCATCCAGTGTTTTTGGTTTTCAGGAGTTTGTCGAGGAGTGCCGTTGCGGTAATGATGTTTTGACTTGCACAGAGGAACCATGGGGGGCCATTGTCGCCTTCAATGATCCTCCGGTGAACATCCCGCGCTATGGTGCGTGCGTGCCCATCGCTACCTTGTGGTCGTGCCAACCGTCGGCCTAGAGTGACTTGCCCACTGAAAGTCGCCTAGAGGGGGGGTGAATAGGTTAATCTGAAATTTATAAACTTTAAGCACAACTACAAGCCGGGGTTACCGTTAGTGTCGGCGTTTCGAGACCGGGGGGTCCCTCGGGCCGACGAGTGAGTGTCGTCGCGTGCCCCAGCCCAGATGGGTCGAGCGCGTGGGCGAGCGCGAAGGGGGGAAAGGAGCGAGGCGGCCGGAGACCGGCGTGAGAGAGGTGGGAATCCCGTGGCCTTCGTGTTCGTCCCGCGCCCAGGTCGGGTGCGCTTGCAGTAGGGGGTTACAAGCATCCACGCGGGAGAGGGAAGCGAGCGGCCTGTTGGGGGCCTTCGGCTTACGAAGGTCCTCAAAAACAGGATTTAACAATATTTCTGGAGTTTAATGTGTGAACAGGCATCTTCGGACTCAAGTCGGTATCACAGCAGACCAGAATAATACGAAGGTTGATACAGCGCCGAAGGTGTGAGCAGGAAAGCTTCGGCATGATAGCAACAAAATGAAACCGACTTAAAGATGAAAAGGCTATTCAGACCTCGATAGATTACAATAGAACTATTATCAAATGTAAAGGGCATGAATGTAATTTTGCATAGGCTGTGTCCTGTGCCTATAAATAGGTGAACAGTACCCCCGTACTGTTCACGCTGATTTGGCATCCACTTTTGCGTCACGCTTGTACTTTCATCTCCTTCAAGTTGAAGGTACATTTGTAATTCAACGTTATTTCTGTTTATACATGATAATAATATATAATTGTTTATGTTGTTCATTATATTCTTTACAATTCATCCTTCGTCATTATATAATATATTTATGAAGGTATGCCCTTCATAACCTTCGTCCGAAAATCATTATATCCTGAGAGGAATAATGCTTCGAAGGACGAAGGACTTTACCGATTAATATTTTCTATGTTGCCTTGTTCTTGACTCATAGCATTCGAGAACAAGTCCCCAACATTGGCGCCCACCTCCGGTGAACTCACTTCCACTCTTTGAGTTTTTTGAACACCTTCGGCGATCATAAACCTTCGTTATGGCGCCGAAGAAAGCTTCAGCAACTGGGGCTGCAGCTCTGCAACAGCTGGACCACAATCAGGAGACAGTCTCCCTTCGGGAGGCCCGAAGCCAGAAAAGGAAGGCTGTCAGCCCGACACCACCAGAGGACGAGATAGATCAAGAAATCAGAGATATGGAGATGCTTCATCAACAAGTGCAGAGGAAGAAAGAAAAGATGGCCAGGCTAGCTGAACTGCAGAGGCAGATAGACGAAGCCTCTGAAGAAGTTCGTCATCTTGCCCAGGATGAGCAACACCGAAGGCCTCAGCACCAAGACCTTCATCAGGAGGGTTTTCCCAACGAAGATGACTGGTATGACAATTTCGATCATGGGAATTTTGTTTTTGACGATGCTTCTCCTCTGTCCGCTGAGCTGCAGGCTACACCTTGGCCTCTGTCCTACAAGCCGCCTCAGCTTCCCGTATTCGATGGCCACTCAGACCCGAAGCAGTTTTTGATGAGCTACAAAGCAACAGTATCTTCGTATGGTGGCAATGCTGCAGTCATGGCCAAATCTTTTGTTATGGCTGTCAGGAGTGTCGCTCAAACCTGGTATTCCTCCCTTCGACCAGGAACGATCACTTCATGGCAGAAGCTGAAGGACTTGTTGTTAACTAGCTTCCAAGGGTTTCAGACGAAGCCGGTTACTGCTCAAGCTCTGTTCCAGTGCACCCAGGATCACGAAGAATATCTTCAGGCGTATGTCCGAAGGTTCTTGCGTTTGAGGGCACAGGCACCAACGGTGCCCAATGAAATTGTCATTGAGGCCATGATCAAGGGGCTTCGGCAAGGACCGTCAGCTCAGTACTTCGCTAGGAAGCCTCCTCAAACTTTGGAGAAGCTGCTCCAGAAGATGGACGAGTACATTCGGGCCGATAATGATTTTCGCCAAAGAAGGGAGGAGGCTTTCAGGTTTTCTGAAATGACCAGGGGCTTCAGAGGGAGGTTTTACCCGAAGCATGTTAGATCAATTCATAACTCTACACAAAATGATGATAGAGGGAGCCAACAGCAAAGGCCACAATGTTCCTCACAGGCTTCGGGGCAGCAGCAAGGCTCCTTCCGACCACCAGCTCCAAGAGGCAGAGGCGCCAGGGGCTTCGGAGGAAGATTTGGCGATCAACCGAGAAGAATCTTTTGCTTATTCTGTGGTGAGAACAAAGGTCATACCACCAGGATGTGCCATGTTACCATCCAGAAGCAAAAAGAAATAGCCGAAGCGGCAGCACAACAGGCTCAGCCGAAGCAGGTCATGCACACTGCTTCGTATCATTCGCCTTGCATCCCAGAGTATGTAGGCAATCACCCTGCAGTTTCTGTTGCTTCGGCGAGTCAACCTCAGGCTTCCTGGCAACAACCTCCGCCTCCACCACCGCTGCAACAAGGTCAGCAGCCAGAAGGGAGCCAATATGCTCCACATCAAAGGGACTTCAGAGAACAGTCCGAAGCTCGCACAGTCAACAGCACTGTGCCAGAGTCAAAGCACATCTATTGACAAATATCCTACCTTAATAGCAATCTTTTTCATTCAGTTTTATTTTCTGTAATAAAGGACATTGTTCAGGTTTCATGTAAATAGTTTCGTTGATTCCCACAAGGAAAATATATTTTCTTCACAGGCTTAAATAGTTGAAAGACTTGTGATAACAAAGAGAACCTTCGAACTATCGAAAATTCTTCGAAGCAACAAAAAGTCGTTCTAAGGAACGCAGAGTAAGTTTGCCGAAGTCACAAAAAAGTCGTTCCAAAGGGAGCGCAGTGTAAGTTTTCTGCTCCAAAGTCGTTCCAAAGGGAATGCAGAGCATACAGCGAAAAGTCAACGCTGATACCGCCTAAGTAAAAGGCGAAGCGCGAAAAGTCAACGCGAATACCGCTGAAAGTAAAAGGCGAAGAAGCTCCTAAGGGAGGCTTACAACGAAAAATAAACGCTGATTCCGCTGAAGTAAAAGGCGAAGAAGCTCCTAAGGGAGGCTTATAGTAAAAAGACAATGCTGATTCAAAAGATTATGTGTTTTATCGCAGGAATGTGTGTATCTTCGGAATAAACACCATCTTACACAGCATAACATCATCGCATCATTTCGCATAGCATAAGCATCATACATCATGTTGCATACGGCCCAAGAAGGGGACATGACGTCGATCTTCGGAAGAATGTTTTGAAAAGGGAAAATCATGCTAAGTAGCTTCGGACAACATTTTCACGAAGCTTGGATATTATTCATCAGAGCACCACGAATATTGTGGTGACAAATGGAAATTATTCTTCACGAAGCATGAAAAGAAGGGAAGGTGTTTTTTCGTCAAAGACTCAAAAACGGTACGTATGTAAAATTTCATGCATCGTAAAGAATTAAATAATAAAAGCAGGTATATTACATTCAGGGCCACAAGATGTCACACATATTACATTTCAGAAGTTTAATTTACAATAAGTATTTAATCTTCTCTCAGAACAACTTCTGCAGCCTCATTTAGGAGCCGATTGACGACTTCGTCCATAATAGCTTCAGCCATCTTTTTAATTTCGTCGTCTCCTTTCGGCTGAGGGCCCGGAGACGCTTTAGCAGGATCTGAAGAAGGACAGGATACAGCTACATTGCTATTACAAATGGCAAACGAAGCTTAAAACCAAAAATTACAACACAATAAAAACTATTAGTTAATACCTAATTGACCTTCGGGCTCTGTGCTCTTTTCAGCAGCCTCAGCCACTTCTCTAGCATCGTGAATGCCCTTTTCACTTTTTTGAATAATTTCTCCGGCCATTTCTCGGCCACCATTATCCCAGATATCGGTGAAAAATTTTCCACCGATCATGCTAGCTTCGGCCGAAGGATCTCTTGCATCTTCAAAGGACAAAGCAGCTTCGGATTGTGCTAAAATTTTTACATGTTCGCAGCCCTTCTTCTCTAAAATGGTGGCAATTCCTCTGGCACCAGAGAAAGCACATATATCTCCACGGCTATTTAAAATTTCTTCGAAGGCCTCAGCTTCGTGGTCGATCCATTCGATGGGACCTTCGGGATTGCCTCTCGTAAAGTTTTCTTCGCTTGAGAAGGCGCCGACCCTGGCGAAGCTAGCCTTTAACTTCTTAACACACTCTATAGATTTGTTATAGCATCTCTTCTTGGATGACCGAAGCTCTTCAACAGTTCCTTCTAAGTGATCTGCCCATTGGTCGCTGAGTTCTCGCTTTGTTTCTTCAAGTATGCGTTCTTCCTTGGCTCTGGCCAGTTGTTTCCGAAGATCTTCAATTTCGCGCTTCTGAGCTTCAGCTTGACTTTTAAAAGCAGCCTCGTCTTCTCTTATTTTATTTATTAATGAATGTAATATCTTATCTTTTTCGAGACCTTCGTTCCTCAGTTCAATTACTTCGGAACGAAGGTTGCTCAAGGCTATAGTACACCCTTCGTCTTCAGCATCTTTCTGTGCCCTGAGGGCATTGCTAAGTATCAGGCCCTGCAAAGAGAAATATGTGTGTGTCAATAGATTTAACTAAAGGAAAAATTTTGGTCCCAGCAAGAAATTACAAAGATCCCATTTGTTGTACCTTTAAGCTATTATATGCTAGGCTGTCGGCCAAATCATTTTTTGATAACACTGAGAGCCCATCTTCCAGTGTTGGGAATCCGAAGCTCTTGCTCATCTCCCGGCAGACAGAAATCTCTTTGCTGTCAGGGAGGCAATACAAAAAGTCTTCTTCTCCACTGCCGTTGAATATTAACGCCCCCTTTGGATACTTCAGTTTTTGGGCGTAGCGTTGGGCCTCTTGCTCTTCTTCTTCTGATAATTTTTTCCCCGAAGCATGACGAACAATATAATCACGGACTTTGGAGGATGCTTCGGGGGCAATGACACCGATTTCTTCAACAAAAGTTGGCTATGTTATTTTTTCTTCCTCAGTTTCCAAGGATTTCATCTTCGCGGGCTCTGAGGACCCAGCTTCGGCTTCAGTTTCTTGCTCTGGAGCTTTAATATTAGAAATTTCAGTTTTCGCTTCGGGAATGGCAGTAGTCTTCTTTGGAGGAGTGCTTGAAGATTTAATTGTTTCCAGTACATCTAACACATTTGCCATTCTCTTTCTTTTCGGAGTCACTGCTGGCACTTTTTGATCTTTTACTGTCTCAACATTTGCTGCAGGACTCAAAACTTCTGATGTTTTTTCTTCAGTTGGTTTTTTCACTTCTTCCATTTTTTCTGTGGATGGCGCTTCGGCCATCCCTTTGGTTTCTGGTAGCAAAATCTCTGGTTCTTTCAATTTTATCCTTGTTGGCGCTTCGGCCATTTCTGCAACTTCTGGCAGCAAGGTTGATTTGGTTGGCTTTTCAGCCTCGGTGGCCGAAGAAGTCTCTCCGGTGAACTCGGGCACCGAAGCTGGTTCAATATAGCGCGGCCTATGTGTGAGAACCTTTATCCTTTTTCTTTTCGGTTCTGGCTCGCTAGGAGCAGTTGAAGCTTCTTCTTTTGCAGAGGTTATGTTTTTTCTCTTCTGCCCTCGAATGGGATAGCGATAGTCAGGGTAGACGAACCCGATCGCATCAAACACCCGATTCAGCCTCTTCTTTTTTCGGCCTCCGAAGGCTGCTGACAGTGCAGTATCTTCAGCCTTCGAATAAGCCCCAAGCAGCTCATCACTTAAATTTTCAATACTTTTTAACCAGTCATCATCTGGCTCAACGAATTTATCTCCGAACTTGAAGGTGTACTTCAGTCTGACAAGTCCACCTTCGTTGGCCTTTTTTATGGTTTCTTGCGGAGTTTCCCATTTCTCCGCGAGCGGCCATACCCTGAAGGCAATATGCTCTTGTACTAAATCTCTCGTTCCAATAAAAGAACAGATAACGCCGAAGGCCCTCTGGCATTCTTCGGCAGCTTCATTCATTTCAACCTTCGGCCTCCGAAGGCCGAAGCTTTGCCAAATAGGGCGCATAATTATACCTTTGATATCTTCTCGTACTGACAGGTCATTCTTCACATAAAACCATTCTGTCATCCAGTCGCCGGGCCATCTCTTCCGAAAGGTTGGCACGGGACAGCTTGACCCGGACCGAGAAACGAAACTGTAGCAGCCAAAATTATTATGATACTGTTCCTTACCCCAAGGTTTTGTTTCGTATGATAATTTGTGTATATTGCAGAAGCTTTTTGCATCAGGCTTCAGACCTTGGCTTCTCACGGCCCACACGAAGATATTCAGCCTTATAATTGCCTCGGGGGTAAGTTGGTGAAGATAGACTTCGAAGATTTTCAACACCTCCACGACGAAGCTGCTCAAGGGAAACCACAGCCCAGCTTTCAAAAAGCTTCGGTACACTACGACTTCATTCTCTTCAGGGTGTGGACAAGTCTTCTCCCCTTCGTCGGCCCTCACAATGGACAAATCCCGGAAATACCTTCCTCTCATATTGGCAAGATGATTCTCTTTGATAGTTGATTTACCATAAACTGAATGGCTTGGTCGCCAGGGGCGATCTTCGGAGTCTTCACCGCCGCTGTCCACATCATAACTGTCGCTGTCACCAGTATCCTCAGACAAGCCTTCTAGAATCTCCTTGGTGATTTTTTCTGTGTTGGTCTTCGACATCGCTATAAGAAACCCCAAGTTTTTCTCTTCGTCAAGACTCAGCTTCATCTCAGCAGCAGCCTTCTTATCTCCAGACATCTTCGGAAACACTAAAAAACTGTTTTCAAACCCGAAGCTTCAAAGCTAAAAGCTCAGCAAATCTTAGTGCGCAAAAGCTAAAAATCGAGTGAGCGAGAGCAGATGGCAAGAGAGCGTGCCAAATGAGTGTGCGGTATGACCGTATTTATACGCCCAGTGCGTTGAAAATTGAAAGACCCCGCTTGTCAGTGAATGTTGCTATTCTAGCAAAGGGAAGGTGTTTTTTCGGACCTTCGGTGTAAAGCCTTCGTCCATGTCGCAATCTAAATTTATTGTTTTAAACAAATTAATATTGCGAGGGGCTACTGTTGGGGGCCTTCGGCTTACGAAGGTCCTCAAAAACAGGATTTAACAATATTTTTGGAGTTTAATGTGTGAACAGGCATCTTCGGACTCAAGTCGGTATCACAGCAGACCAGAATAATACGAAGGTTGATACAGCGCCGAAGGTGTGAGCAGGAAAGCTTCGGCATGATAGCAACAAAATGAAACCGACTTAAAGATGAAAAGGCTATTCAGACCTCGATAGATTACAATAGAACTATTATCAAATGTAAAGGGCATGAATGTAATTTTGCATAGGCTGTGTCCTGTGCCTATAAATAGGTGAACAGTACCCCCGTACTGTTCACGCTGATTTGGCATCCACTTTTGTGTCACGCTTGTATTTTCATCTCCTTCAAGTTGAAGGTACATTTGTAATTCAACGTTATTTCTGTTTATACATGATAATAATATATAATTGTTTATGTTGTTCATTATATTCTTTACAATTCATCCTTCGTCATTATATAATATATTTATGAAGGTATGCCCTTCATAACCTTCGTCCGAAAATCATTATATCCTGAGAGGAATAATGCTTCGAAGGACGAAGGACTTTACCGATTAATATTTTCTATGTTGCCTTGTTCTTGACTCATAGCATTCGAGAACAAGTCCCCAACACGGCCCCAAGAGAGCGCCTGTCCCGTCCTCGTCCCCGCGCGGCCAACCTTCTCTAAGAGGGCCCTGGTCCTTCCTTTTATAGGCGTAAGGAGAGGATCCAGGTGTACAATGGGGGTGTAGCAGAGTGCTACGTGTCTAGCGGGGGAGAGCTAGCGCCCTAAGTACATGCCGATGTGGCAGCCGGAGAGATTTTGGCACCCAGCTGGTGTGATGTCGTGGCCGTCGGAGGAGCGACGGAGCCTGGCGGAGGGACAGCTGTCGGAGCGGTTGAGTCCTTGCTGACGTCCTCCTGCTTCCGTAAGAGAGCTGAGAGCCGCCGTCGTCACAGAGCATGCGGGGCGCCATCATTGCCTGTCTGGCGGAGCTAGCCAGATGGGACACCAGTCTTGTTCTCTGCGGCCCGAGTCAGCTCGGGGTAGGGTGATGATGGCGCTTCCTGTTGACGTGGCTGGCCTGCGCCCTAGGTTGGGCGACGTGGAGGCTCCTCCGAAGCCGAGGTCGAGTCTGTCTTCCATGGCCGAGGCCGAGTCTGAGCCCCTGGGTCGGGCGAGGCGGAGGTCGTTCGGCAGAGGCCAGGGCGGAGTCTGAGCCCTGGGGTCGGGCGAAGCGGAGTTCGTCGTCTTCTGGGGCTAAGCCCGAGTCCGAGCCCTGGGGTCGGGCGAAGCGGAGTTCGTCGTCTTCTGGGGCTGAGCCCGAGTCCGAGCCCTGGGTCGGGCGGAGCGGAGTTCGCCGTCTTCCGGGACTTAGCCCGAGTCCGAGCCCTGGGTTGGGCGGAGCGGAGTTCGCCGTCTTCCAGGACTTAGCCCGAGTCCGAGCCCTGGGTCGGGCGGAGCGGAGTTCGCCGTCTTCCGGGACCTAGCCCGAGTCCGAGCCCTGGGTCGGGCGGAGCTTCCTATGGTGCCTTTGGCAGGGCCTGACTGCCTGTCAGCCTCACTCTGTCAAGTGGCACTGCAGTCGGAGTGGCGCAGGCGGCACTGTCCTTCTGTCAGGCCGGTTAGTGGAGTGGTGAAGTGACGGCGGTCACTTCGGCTCTGCCGGGGGGCGCACGTCAGGATAAAGGTGTCAGGTCACCTTTGCGTTAAATGCTCCTGCGACTTGGTCGGTCGGTGCAGCGATTTAGTCAGGGTTGCTTCTTAGCGAAGGCAGGGCCTCGGGCGAGCCAGAGATGTGTCCGCCGTTGGAGGGGGGCCTCGGGCGAGACGGAAATCCTTCGGGGTCGGCTGCCCTTGTCCGAGGCTAGGCTCGGGCGAGGCACGATCGAGTCACTCGAATGGACTGATCCCTGACTTAATCGCACCCATCAGGCCTTTGCAGCTTTATGCTGATGGGGGTTACCAGCTGAGAATTAGGAGTCTTGAGGGTACCCCTAATTATGGTCCCCGACAGTAGCCCCCGAGCCTCGAAGGGAGTGTTAGCACTCGCTTGGAGGCTTTGGTCGCACTTTTTTGCAAGGGGACCAGCCTTTCTCGGTTGCATTTTGTTCCGGTGGGTGCGCGCGAGCGCACCCGCCGGGTGTAGCCCCTGAGGCCTCGGAGGAGTGGTTTCACTCCTTCGAGGTCTTAATGCCTTGCGTAATGCTTCGGCTGGTCTGGTTGTTCCCTCATGCGAACTGGTCGTAGCCCGGGTGTACGGTCGGGGCCCAAGTTCTCGGGCTGGTATGTTGACGCTATCAACGGGTCGGGCGGAGCCGGGTTTTGCGAGAGCAGCCCCCGAGCCTCTGCACAGGGCGAGAGGGCGATCAGGGACAGACTCGGCTTTTTGCATACGCCCCTGCGTCGCCTTTCCGCAAGGAGGAGGGGGGGAAAGCGCCATGTTACCCTCGATGGGCGCCGAACATGGTGTCTCCGGTGAGCTGCAAGCGGGTAATCCGAGTGGACGTCCGTGCCCCGTTCGTTAGGGGTCGGCTAGGGGCCCAGAGGCACGCCCAAAAGTACCTGCGGGTGATCTGCCGGACCCGGTCCCCTGGCGACGGGGTCCGAGGGCTCGATGCCTCCCTCTGATGGGATTCCGTTACAAGATCGCTCCCGCTAGTCTCGGAAATGTCCTAGGGTACCTCGGGAGCGCAGCCCGAGCCTTGGTTATGTATCGAACGTACCCATGGTCATCCCTCACTCGGCGTCTGAGGCGACTGTGAACCCTTCGGGGGCCAGCCTTCGAACCCCTGATCAGTAATGGGCGCGGAGCCCGAGTAGCCTGAGGCGGCCGTGGAACCCTTCGGGGGGCCGACCTTCGAACCTCTGACCAGTAGTGGGTGTAGGGCCCACGCGATCTGAGGCGGCTGTCGAACCCTTCGGGGGGCCAGCCTTCGAACCTCTGATCAGTAGGGAGGCTCGGAGCCTGGTTCCTTCACGGGGAAGGATCCTTTTCGGGGTATCCCTCTTTCCCGGTCCCTGCTGCAAGAGATAGAGAAAGAGGAAAAAAGGAAAAGGATACGAAATCGAACGACGCGACGTACCTTTTTTGTCGCAGTTATTACGGCGAAGGCGAAGCGTCGCCCACTGCTCCCGCCGGAAGCGCCGCCTGTCCTGCCGCGGAGTTAATGCGACGGGGCGAGCGGTTGGCGGGGCGGCCGTTGCGCGTGCGCGAGCCGTTCAAGGAACGGATCACGGGCGCGTTGTCTTCACGCCGTGAGAGGGGGTTCTCTTGCTGCCCCCGGATGGGACGTGAGCTTGGCTGATGACGTGACCGCTGCTCCCGTCCGCCTGCCATCGTCATTACTACCGGCCCACTTTTGGCCGCATTGACCGCCGCATCAGGCTGGCGCTGCTGGGTCGTGCGCTGGGTCGCCTCGAGTCACGGTATTGGTTCCGCAATCGAGGAGGCGCGGTGGTGGCGCAAGTGGCGGTGCAGTTGCTTGCATGCAGCATACGGCGCGCCGGTTGCGTGACGCGTGGGCCTGGGCCTCCATGCTGGCGTGTCGGGAGTCGGAGAAGCGCGTCCACTTGGCGCGGTTGCATGCCGCCTGCATGGCTGCCCGCCTCTTTCGTCCGTTGGTCTGGGCAAAAGTGGAGGATCACTTGTAACCGCCGGGCGGTCGTGTGCACCACGCGCGGCGGTTTGGCTTCTTCTGCTCTGAGCCGGTTTGCATGACATGCGGGACCCAGCCCCCGCGCCGCAGGGG
Source organism: Zea mays (assembly GCF_902167145.1). NCBI lineage: Eukaryota > Viridiplantae > Streptophyta > Magnoliopsida > Poales > Poaceae > Zea > Zea mays. The sequence goes on along the minus strand of NC_050099.1, from coordinate 39,038,178 downwards.
AGGGCCTTGGAGCGTGTTGGAGAAGACTCAGCCCATGACGGTTGGGGGCGCAAGTAGGGAGAGTTGCCTTTAAAAGGAGGGCGACCCCTTTCGGAAGACGACCATGTCTTCTCGCTCCCTTATGCATCGCGTCTTTCCACCTTCCAAGCCCCCGGATGAAGGATACCCGCCGTCTTTTCGCCTCATCGTTGGAGGAACGCAACTCCGTGGGAATTGGTACCTTTCAGCCATCGTTCGGCTTCAAGGATTTTCATCATGCAGCCCGGCTGCACCCCTCCGCCGGCGGTCACCCAAGATGGTGACCTCCAGTTTGACGGTGGGGGAAAGCGAGCCGGGCCGCGGCCTCTGCCCCTCCCTCAGCCTCAAGGATTTTCGTCATCCAGGCCAAGATGGAGGATGAGGCGAGTCGGGGGGCTGCCTCCGCGTGGGTCGGTTACCCTTTTCTTCCCCTGGCGTCTGGGGGGAGAATGGCATATTCCAGCTTCGCGGAGACTTCCTCCAGCCATGCCGGGAAAGGCGGGCCGCCGTCACTCAGCCAGGGCGCAGCACTACGTCCTCCGTCCAGACGACGGTTGCGCCGCGTACCGCGAGGGCGGCGCCCACGCTCTGGGCGGTTCTGGCTAGGGCGAAGACCTGCCGGCGCGCTTCGAGGCGTCGGCAGCCGGAGATGGCTTCTCTACCGATGAGATTGCCAACTCCGCCAGTAGCCCTGGGTCTCCGTCTCCCGGCCTGAATGGCTGGCTCTCGTCCTCGGTGGGTGAGAGTCCTTCTGCCGTAGCACCTGCCCCGAAGCTGCTGCTGAAGCTGCTTCATCGCCCGGGGCGGGGGTGGTTGTCGCTGTTGCCGGATCGGGCGGCGGCGGGCCGCCCGTCGGCCCGCGATCGCTCCGCGGGTTCCCCAATCTTGTGGGGTTGTTCGTACCCGCGGGGACAGAACCGGAGTTCCGTTTGTAATGGCACTTCGAATGCCAGGGTTTTTTGTTCATTGCGGCTGTCGAGGCTTGAACATGTATGTAATTTTGGCACGGAGCCGTGTTTTTTCCTCATTTTCGAGCACTAAGACTCGCCTGTTGGTTGTCTGAACCACTTCACCAAGCATGAGTCGCCCCGTGTCAAGGTGACGAGTGAGGTATCCGTATCCCGGAGGCGTAGGAGTCCCTCGGCTCGATCGGCCTTGTTGTCTGAGGCTCCTCTAGCTCAGTTAAAGGGACCCCTTGGCCGCTCTTCGACGAGCCGAGGCCAGGGGTAGCGATATCAGCATGAACAGAGGCGGAGTTGGCTCGAAAATGAAACCTGGTTGGCCGGAGCCTAGCCGGGTTGTCCGTTAGCGGGACCGACGCCGGAGTCGATCAGCCGAGGCCTCGGGTCGGGCTGGCGCCCTTGGAAGATGGTTGGCCGAGGCCCCAGGGGTAACCGGCCGAGCCGCCTGCTCGGGCCGGATTCCCGGAGAAGTCCCTGGCAGCGATTGTCCGGGCGTGACGATGACGTCGTCCTCCAGAGTGGGGATCTTTGGACCGCGTCGCCGTCCGAGGCTAGGTCAGACCTTGCTGAAAGTGTCGTCGATGCCGAGGGTGTTACTGCCCCCTTCCAGCGTCAAGACCCGAGCCTGCAGGATCAGAGTGTCTTGTAAAGCTGCGTCTCCTTTCCTCTTGTTTCGAGTATCTGGACTTTTTTGTCGGTAACAGGGATGTTTGTGCGAGCGAGAGTTGCTTCTCGCGGAAGGTGACGAGTGAGGTATCCGTATCCCGGAGGCGTGGGAGTCCCTCGGCTCGGTCGGCCTTGCCGCTTACGCGCACTTTCACCCGTCCATGAGGCCCTGTCACCGACTCAGTCGAGAAGGCTCGAAGGATCGCTTCGGCAGAAGAGCTTCCGAACGTGAAGACTTGTTCGGTCCGCGGAATCACTTTATCCGAACGTGAGTTACTTATCATAGAAGGTGATGAGTGAGGTATCCGTATCCCGGAGGCGTAGGAGTCCCTCGGCTCGGTCAGCCTTGGCTGCTTACGTGTACTCCGTCGTTTTCAGGATCCACTTTTCGAAGTAGTCAGAAAGCACGAAAGATATTCTGGCAGAAGAGATCTTTTTTCGAGGAAAATTTCAACGTAGAGGGGGTTCCCCCTCTTTTAGCCCCCGAGGGAGGGTCGGGCTTTGCCGAGGCGAGGCTGACCCTTCCTTGATGACTAAACTTTGCGCGGGTGCGAGGTATATGAACAACTTGAAAACATCTTAAGGGTAGAAGTGACGTAGCTGTTGGATGTTCCAAGCGTTGCCGTGGACCTCGCCTTGACTGTTGGCCAGCTTGTACGTTCCGGGCTTCAGAACTTTGGCGATGACGAACGGCCCCTCCCAGGGGGGCGTGAGCTTGTGCCTCCCTCGGGCGTCTTGCCGCAGCCGAAGCACCAGGTCGCCCACCTGGAGGTCTCGGGGCCGGACCCCTCGGGCGTGGTAGCGTCGCAGGGACTGCTGGTACCGCGCCGAGTGTAGCAAAGCCTTGTCCCGAGCCTCTTCCAGCTGGTCCAGCGAGTCTTCTCGGCTAGCTTGGTTGCTTTGATCGCTGTAGGCCCTCGTCCTCGGGGAGCCGTATTCCAGGTCAGTGGGCAAGACGGCCTCGGCCCCGTAGACCAGGAAGAACGGCGTGAAACCCGTGGCCCGGCTCGGCGTTGTCCTCAGGCTCCAGACCACCGAGGGGAGTTCCTTCATCTATCGCTTGCCGAACTTGTTGAGGTCGTTGTAAATCCGAGGCTTGAGCCCTTGTAGAATCATGCCGTTGGCACGCTCTACTTGCCCATTCGACATGGGATGAGCCACGGCGGCCCAGCCCACCCGGATGTGGTGATCCTCGCAGAAGTCCAAGAATTTTCTGCCGGTGAACTGGGTACCGTTGTCGGTGATGATGGAGTTCGGGACCCCGAAGCGATGGATGATGTTGGTGAAGAACGTCATCGCCTGCTCGGACCTGATGCAGTTCAGAGGTCGGACCTCAACCCACTTGGAGAATTTGTCGATGGCGACCAGCAGGTGCGTGTAGCCCGCAGGCGCCTTCTGCAAGGGGCCGACGAGGTCCAGCCCCCACATAGCAAAGGGCCAGGTGATGGGTATCGTCTGTAGAGCCTGAGCGGGCAGGTGGGTTTGCTTCGCATAGAATTGACACCCTTCGCAGGTGCGAACAATTCTAGTGGCGTCAGCCACCGCCGTTGGCCAGTAGAAGCCTTGCCGGAAAGCATTCCCGACAAGGGCTCGAGGCGCTGCGTGATGGCCGCAAGCCCCCGAGTGTATCTCTTGCAGGAGTTCCTGACCTTCGGCGACGGAGATGCATCGCTGGAGGATGCCCGAGGGGCTACGGTGGTAGAGCTCCTTCTCATCGCCCAGCAAGACGAACGACTTGACGCGTCACGCTACCCACCGAGCCTTGACTCGGTCGAGGGGTAGCTCTCCTTGGCGGAGATATTGCAGGTACGGGGTCTGCCAATTTCGATCAGGCGTGGCCCCGCTCCGCTCCTCCTCGATGCGCAGTGCCTCACCCTTGGAGGCCGAGGGTACCTCGGGTTGAACCGAGGCCGCCTCGGGCCGAGCTGAGGGTGCCTCGGGCTGTGCCGAGGGCACCTCGGGCTGGACCGAGGGCGCCTCAGGCTCGGGCGAGTCATCGATCTTGACGGAGGGTTGATGCAGATCCCAGGAGAAGACGTCCGGGGGAACCGTTGTTCGCCCCGAGGCTATTTTTGCCAGCTCGTCCGTAGTCTCGTTGTAGCGCCGAGCGATGTGGTTAAGCTCAAGCCTGTAGAACTTGTCTTCCAGGCGCCGAACCTCATCGCAGTAGGCCTCCATCTTCGGGTCGCGGCAGTGGGAGTTCTTAATGACTTGGTCGATGACGAGCTGCGAGTCACCGCGAGCGTCGAGGCGCCTGACCCCTAGCTCGATGGTGATCCGCAACCCGTTGACTAGAGCCTCGTACTCAGCCACATTGTTGGACGCCGGGAAGTGGAGGCGTAGCACATAGCGTAGGTGTTTCCCGAGGGGCGAGATGAAGAGGAGGCCTGCGCCAGCTCCCGTCTTCATCAGCGACCCGTCGAAAAACATGGTCCAGAGCTCCGGTTGGATCGGAGCCGTCGGTACCTGGGTGTCGACCCATTCAGCTACGAAGTCCGCCAAGACCTGGGACTTGATGGCCTTCCGAGGGGCGAACGAGATTGTCTCACCCATGATTTCCACTGCCCACTTTGCAATCCTGCCCGAGGCCTCTCGGCACTGGATGATCTCCCCCAGGGGGAAGGATGACACCACAGTTACTGGATGAGACTCGAAGTAGTGTCGCAACTTCCGCCGCGTCAGGATCACTGCATACAGCAGCTTCTGAACTTGTGGGTAGCGGATCTTGGTTTCGGACAGTACCTCGCTGACGAAGTAAACTGGCCTCTGAACGGGCAATGCATGCCCCTCTTCTTGCCTCTCGACCACAATCGCGGCGCTAACCACCTGAGTGGTCGCGGCGACGTAGACCAAGAGGGCTTCTCCAGTAGCTGGGGGCACCAAGATAGGCGCCTTTGTGAGGAGCGCCTTCAGGTTCCCGAGAGCTTCCTCGGCCTCAGGGGTCCAAGTGAAGCGCTCGGCCTTCCTTAAGAGGCGGTACAGAGGCAGGCCTCTTTCGCCGAGGCGTGAGATGAAGCGGCTCAGAGCCGCGAGACATCCCATGACCCTCTGTACGCCCTTTAAGTCCTTGATGGGACCCATGCTGGTGATGGCTGCGATCTTCTCCGGGTTGGCTTCGATGCCTCGCTCGGAGACGATGAACCCCAAGAGCATGCCCCGGGGCACCCCGAAGACACACTTCTCGAGATTGAGCTTGACGCCTTTCGCCTTGAGACATCGGAATGTCACTTCAAGGTCGGAGAGGAGGTCGGAAGCTTTCCTCGTCTTGACTACGATGTCATCAACGTAGGCCTCGACCATGCGACCGATGTGTTCGCCGAACACATGGTTCATGCACCGCTGGTATGTCGCGCCCGCATTCCTCAAACCGAACGTCATGGTGACATAGCAGTACATGCCGAAGGGCGTGATGAAAGAAGTCGCGAGCTGGTCGGACTCTTTCATCCTGATTTGGTGGTACCCCGAGTAGGCGTCGAGGAAAGACAGGGTTTCGCACCCAGCAGTGGAATCCACGATTTGATCGATGCGAGGCAGAGGGTAGGGAACCTTCGAACATGCTTTGTTGAGACCAGTGTAGTCTACACACATCCGCCATTTCCCCCCTTTCTTTCTCACAAGCACAGGGTTGGCAAGCCATTCGGGATGGAATACCTCTTTGATGAACCCGGCTGCCATTAGCTTGTGGATCTCCTCGCCTATCGCTCTGCGCTTCTCCTCGTCGAATCGGCGCAGAGGCTGCTTGATGGGTCGGGCTCCGGCCCGAATATCCAGCGAGTGCTCGGCGACATCCCTCGGTATGCCGGGCATGTCCGAGGGACTCCACGCGAAGACGTCGGCATTGGCGCGGAGAAAGTCGACGAGCACTGTTTCCTATTTGGGGTCAAGCCCGGAACCGATCCGGATCTGCTTGGAGGCGTCGCCACTGGGGTCGAGGGGGACGGCCTTAACCGTCTCCACTGGCTCGAAGTTGCCGGCATGACGCTTCACGTCGGGCACCTCTTTGGAGAGGCTTTCCAGGTCGGCGATGAGGGCCTCGGACTCGGCGAGGGCCTCGGCGTACTCCACGCACTCCACGTCGCATTCGAACGTGTGTTTGTACGTGGGGCCGACGGTGATGACCTCGTTGGGGCCCGGCATCATGAGCTTCAGGTAGGTGTAGTTGGGGACGGCCATGAACTTCGCGTAGCATGGCCTCCCCAGTACCGCGTGGTAGGTTCCTCGGAACCTGACCACCTCGAATGTCAGAGTCTCCCTTCGGAAGTTGGAGGGCGTTCCGAAGCAGACGGGAAGGTCGAGTCGTCCGAGGGGCTGGACGCGCTTCCCGGGAATGATCCCGTGGAAGGGCGCAGCGCCTGCTCGGACGGAGGACAGATCGACGCGCAGGAGCCTGAGGGTCTCGGCGTAGATGATGTTGAGGCTGCTGCCCCCGTCCATAAGGACCTTGGTGAGCCTGACGTCGCCGATGACGGGGTCGACGACGAGCGGGTACTTCCCCGGGCTCGGCACGTGGTCGGGGTGGTCAGCTTGGTCGAAGGTGATGGGCTTGTCGGACCATTCTAGGTAGACTGGCGCCGCCACCTTCACCGAGCAGACCTCCCGGCGCTCTTGCTTGCGATGCCGAGCCGAGGCATTCGCCGCATGCCCACCATAGATCATGAAGCAGTCGCGGACCTCTGGGAACTCTCCTGCTTGGTGATCTTCCTTCTTGTCATCGTCGCGGGCCCTGCCACCCTCCGCGGGTGTCCCGGCCCTGTGGAAGTGGCTCCGAAGCATGACACACTCCTCAAGGGTGTGCTTGACGGGCCCCTGGTGATAGGGGCACGGCTCCTTGAGCATCTTGTCGAAGAGGTTGGCACCTCCGGGGGGCTTCCGAGGGTTCTTGTACTCGGCGGCGGCGACAAGGTCCGCGTCGGCGGCGTCGCGTTTCGCTTGCGACTTCTTCTTGCCTTTCTTCTTGGCGCCGCGCTGAGTAGACGCCTCGGGAGCATCTTCTGGTGGGCGGCCCTGGGGCTGCTTGTCCTTTCGGAAGATAGCCTCGACCGCCTCCTGGCCAGAGGCGAACTTGGTGGTGATGTCCATCAGCTCGCTCGCCCTGGTGGGGATCTTGCGACCCAACTTGCTCACCAGGTCATGGCAGGTGGTGCCGGCAAGGAACGCGCCGATGACATCCGAGTCGGTGATGTTGGGCAGCTCGGTGCGCTGCTTCGAGAATCGCCGGATGTAGTCCCGGAGAGACTCTCCCGGCTGCTGCCGGCAGCTTTGGAGGTCCCAGGAATTCCCGGGGCGCACATACGTGCCCTAGAAATTGCCGGCGAAGGCTTGGACCAGGTCATCCCAGTTGGAGATCTGCCCCGGAGGCAGGTGCTCCAACCAGGCGCGAGCGGTGTCGGAGAGGAACAGGGGGAGGTTGCAGATGATGAGGTTGTCGTCGTCCGTTCCACCCAGCTGGCAGGCCAGGCGGTAGTCCGCGAGCCACAACTCGGGTCTCGTTTCCTCCGAGTACTTTGTGATAGTAGTCGGGGGTCGGAACCAGGTCGGGAACGGTGCCCGCCGGATGGCCCGGCTGAAGGCCTGCGGACCGGGTGGTTCGGGCGAGGGACTCCGATTCTCCCCGCTGTCGTAGCGTCCCCCACGCCTGGGGTGATAGCCTCGGCGCACCCTCTCGTTGAGGTGGGCCCGACGGTCGCGATGATGGTGCTCGTTGCCGAGGTGGCCCGGGGCCGCAGGCGCGATGTTGCGCGTGCGCCGGTGTAGACCGAGGCTTCCCGCATGAATCGGGAAGTCGCGGCATGAGGTTCCGAGGGGTATCCCTGCCTTCGGGAGGCAGAGCTCTCGGCCCGTCGGACCGCAGCGCCTTCCAGGAGATTCTTGAGCTCCCCCTGGATTCGCCGACCCTCGGTGGTTGATGGCTCCGGCATCGCGCGGAGAAGCATCGCTGCTGCGGCCAGGTTCTGACCGACCCCACTGGATGCGGGTGGCGGCCTGACCCTGACGTCGTTGGCGACGCGGAGCTGGAGACCCTGGGACAGGTGACGTATTTCTCCGGCCGGGGGTTGGCCCGCCCATGCCTGCCCGACGTCCCGGTGGATCGGCTCAAGCGCTCCTGCTCCCTCGTCGAGCCAGGCCTGCGCCCCGCGGACTTGCTCGAGCTGTGGGTCGTGACCCCCCGCCGGAACGGGGACCACAGCTAGCTCCCGCGGGATGTCAGCGCGAGGCACCGGCCTAGGGAGATCACCGTCCTCCGGCATGCCGAGATGATTGCCTTCGGAGGGACCCCCTAGATCGACGTGGAAACATTCGCGGCTTGGGCCGCAGTCCTCGTCGTCGAGGCTGCGGCTACCGTCGGAACAGTCGGAGAGGCAGTAGTCACATGCGGTCATGAAGTCCCGCATGGCACTGGGGTTGCCAAATCCAGAGAAATCCCAACAGATGTCGGGGTCGTCATCTTCCTCGGACCCATAGGGCCCGTAGGTCGAGACGTCCGTCAGCCGGTCCCAAGGCGACCGCATGCGAAACCCCAGAGGGTTTGAACTCGCCTTTACGAGAGTGTCCGCCAAAGCAAGGTCGCTAGGCGAGTTGAGGCTGAATCCAAATGACGTAGGATGGGAATCGGTCGGTACCTTTTGGTCGACGAACGGCGATGAAGTCACGTCGGGGACTGACTGCACCGTCATCTCAGGTACGAGGGTGACGCCCAGCAAGCCTTCCGCGAGCGTACTGGTGTCGTCCACTTGCTCGGGATTGGCGTGTCGCGGGGAGACGGCGCTCGCCTTCGTCTCAAACGAGAGGTCGACGCCCGACGCGCCCCCCGTTGGGGCGCTAGGGACGTCGACTCGCTCGACAGCCGACGAGGCGCGACCTCCCGCTTGGCCTTTGTTGCCCCGCCTCCTCCTCCGTTGGCGGGGGAGAGGACGGGGCGAGCTCGAATGTTGTTCTTCCACCACGCGGGGAAGACGTCATCGATTCCACCGCCGGCGGGCGGGCTGTCGGCCGCCATTATCGTTGTCGCGCGGCGGTGGAAGGAGTATCATGTCGTAGCTGCCGTCGAAGGACATGAACTCAAGACTCCTGAAACGGAGCACCATCCCGGGTCGGAGAGGTTGCTGGAGACTGCCCATCTAGAGCTTGACGGGAAGCTGTTCGTCAACACGCAGCAGGCCCCTACCTGGCGCGCCAACTGTCGGCGTTTTGAGACCGGGGGGTCCCTCGGGCCGACGAGTGAGTGTCGCCGCGTGCCCCAGCCCAGATGGGTCGAGCGCGTGGGCGAGCGCGAAGGGGGGGAAAGGAGCGAGGCGGCCGGAGACCGGCGTGAGAGAGGTGGGAATCCCGCGGCCTTCGTGTTCGTCCCGCGCCCAGGTCGGGTGCGCTTGCAGTAGGGGGTTACAAGCGTCAACGCGGGAGAGGGAAGCGAGCGGCCCCAAGAGAGCGCCTGTCCCGTCCTCGTCCCCGCGCGACCAACCTTCTCTAAGAGGGCCCTGGTCCTTCCTTTTATAGGCGTAAGGAGAGGATCCAGGTGTACAATGGGGGTGTAGCAGAGTGCTACGTGTCTAACGGGGGAGAGCTAGCGCCCTAAGTACATGCCGATGTGGCAGCCGGAGAGATTTTGGCACCCAGCTGGTGTGATGTCGTGGCCGTCGGAGGAGCGACGGAGCCTGGCGGAGGGACAGCTGTCGGAGCGGTTGAGTCCTTGCTGACGTCCTCCTGCTTCCGTAAGAGAGCTGAGAGCCGCCGTTGTCACAGAGCATGCAGGGCGCCATCATTGCCTGTCTGGCGGAGCTAGCCAGATGGGACACCGGTCTTGTTCTCTGCGGCCCGAGTCAGCTCGGGGTAGGGTGATGATGGCGCTTCCTGTTGACGTGGCTGGCCTGCGCCCTAGGTTGGGCGACGTGGAGGCTCCTCCGAAGCCGAGGTCGAGTCTGTCTTCCATGGCCGAGGCCGAGTCCGAGCCCCTGGGTCGGGCGAGGCGGAGGTCGTTCGGCAGAGGCCAGGGCGGAGTCCGAGCCCTGGGGTCGGGCGAAGCGGAGTTCGTCGTCTTCTGGGGCTGAGCCCGAGTCCAAGCCCTGGGGTCGGGCGAAGCGGAGTCCGTCGTTTTCTGGGGCTGAGCCCGAGTCCGAGCCCTGGGTCGGGCGGAGCGGAGTTCGCCGTCTTCCGGGACTTAGCCCGAGTCCGAGCCCTGGGTCGGGCGGAGCGGAGTTCGCCGTCTTCCGGGACTTAGCCCGAGTCCGAGCCCTGGGTCGGGCGGAGCGGAGTTCGCCGTCTTCCGGGACTTAGCCCGAGTCCGAGCCCTGGGTCGGGCGGAGCGGAGTTCGCCGTCTTCCGGGACCTAGCCCGAGTCCGAGCCCTGGGTCGGGCGGAGCTTCCTATGGTGCCTTTGGCAGGGCCTGACTGCCTGTCAGCCTCACTCTGTCAAGTGGCACTGCAGTCGGAGTGGCACAGGCGGCGCTGTCCTTCTGTCAGGCCGGTTAGTGGAGCGGTGAAGTGACGGCAGTCACTTCGGCTCTGCCGGGGGGCGCGCGTCAGGATAAAGGTGTCAGGTCACCTTTGCGTTAAATGCTCCTGCGACTTGGTCGGTCGGTGCGGCGATTTAGTCAGGGTTGCTTCTTAGCGAAGGCAGGGCCTCGGGCGAGCCGGAGATGTGTCCACCGTTGGAGGGGGGCCTCGGGCGAGACGGAAATCCTTCGGGGTCGGCTGCCCTTGTCCGAGGCTAGGCTCGGGCGAGGCATGATCGAGTCGCTCGAATGGACTGATCCCTGACTTAATCGCACCCATCAGGCCTTTGCAGCTTTATGCTGATGGGGGTTACCAGCTGAGAATTAGGAGTCTTGAGGGTACCCCTAATTATGGTCCCCGGCAGTTAGAAATAAAGTCGAGTCCAAAAGAGAGGGCGAAAAACAAATCACAAGCAAATAAGGCGGATGACACGGTGATTTGTTTTACCGAGGTTCAGTTCTTGCAAACCTACTCCCCATTGAGGTGGTCACAAAGACCAGGTCTCTTTCAACCCTTTCCCTCTCTCAAACGGTCACTTAGACCGAGTGAGCTTTTCTCCTCAATCAATTGGGACACTTGGTCCCCACAAGGCCCACCACACAATTGGTGTCTCTTGCTTTGATTACAAACGTCTTGAGAACAAGAAATGGGGAAGAAGAAAAGCGATCCAAGCGCAAGAGCTCAAAAGAACACGACAAAACTCTCTCTTCTAGTCACTAATTGCTTTGAGTGGAATTGGGACTTGGAGAGATTTTGATTCAATCTAATTGTGTCTTGTATTGAATGCATTAGCTCTTGTATTGAATGTATTGGCTGAAAACTTGGATCCTTGAAGTGTGGTGGTTGGGGGTATTTATAGCCCCAACCACCAAAGTGGTCGTTGGGGAAGTTTGCTGTCGACGGGCGCACCGGACAGTCCGGTGCGCCACCGGACACTGTCCGGTGCGCCAGCCACTTCACCCAACCGTTAGGGTTCGACCGTTGGAGCTCTGACAAGTGGGGCCACCGGACAGTCCCTGTTCACTGTTCGGTGCGCCTTCTGGCGCCTGCTCTGACTCTGCGTGCGCTGTCCGCGCACTGTAGCTTCACTGTTCACTTTGGCAGACGACCATTGGCGCTGTAGCCGTTACTCCGCATGGCACACCGGACAGTCCGGTGCTACACCGGACAGTCCGGTGAATTATAGCGGAGTGGCATTTCTAGAAACCCGAAGCTAAGCAGTTCGAGTTGATCCACCCTGGTGCACCAGACACTGTCCGATGGCACACCGGACAGTCCGGTGCGCCAGACTAGGGCAGCCTTCGGTTTTCTTTTGCTCCTTTCTTTTGAACCCTTTCTTGGACTTTTTATTGGTTTGTGTTGAACCTTTGGCACCTTTAGAACTTATAATCTAGAGCAAACTAGTTAATCCAATTATTTGTGTTGGGAAATTCAACCACCAAAATTATTTAGGAAAAGGTTTTAGCCTATTTCCCTTTCAATCTCCCCCTTTTTGGTGATTGATGCCAACACAAACTAAAGCAAATATGTAAGTGCAGAGTTGAACTAGTTTGCATAAGGTAAGTGCAAAGGTTTCTTGGAATTAAACTAATTTAAACTTTTACAAGATATGCATGGATTGCTTTCTTCATTTTAACATTTTGGACCACGCTTGTACCACATGTTTTGATTTTGCAAATGTTTTGGAAATTCTTTTCAAAGTCTTTTGCAAATAGTCAAAGATATATGAATAAGATTTTCGAGAAGCATTTTCAAGATTTGAAATTTTCTCCCCCTGATTCAAATGATTTTCCTTTGACTAAAACAAAACTCCCCCTAGATGAAATTCTCCTCTTAGTGTTCAAGAGGGTTTTTCTATTTGAAAGAAGATCAAATATTTTAGATGCCTATTTTGAAAAACTCCTCCTTTAAAATATAGATACCAATGAGATAGAATTTCTTAAAGGAATACTAATTTCAAAGATACCAATTGAAGAACAACTTAAGCTTTGTTTCGAAAAATTTGAAATTGGCGTGGTGGTGCGATCCTTTTGCTTTGGGCTAATACTCTCTCCCCCTTTGGCATTAATCGCCAAAAACGGAGTCTGTAGAGCCCTTCATTACTTGCTCTCCCCCTTTGGCAAAGAATATATGAGTGAAGATTATACCAAATTGGAGAGTAGTGTGGAGTGACGACGAAGGATGAATAATTCGATGGAGTGGAGTGGAAGCCTTGTCTTCGCCGAGGACTCCATTTCTCTTTCAATCTAAGACTTAGCATGGAATACACTTGAAAATCACATTAGTCATAGCACATGAAAGAGAGATGATCAAAGGTATATAAATGAGCTATGTGTGCAAAATATCAATCAAAATTCCTAGAATAAAGAATGTTTAGGTCATGCCTAAGTTTGGTAAAAGTTTTCTCATCTAATGGCTTGGTGAAGATATCAGCTAATTGTTCTTTGGTGCTAACATATGCAATCTCGATATCCCCCCTTTGTTGGTGATCCCTCAAAAAGTGATACCGAATGGCTATGTGCTTAGTGCGGCTGTGCTCAATGGGATTATCCGCCATGCGGATTGCACTCTCATTATCACATAGGAGAGGGACCTTGGTCAATTTGTAACCATAGTCCCTAAGGGTTTGCCTCATCCAAAGCAATTACGCGCAACAATGGCCTGCGGCAATGTACTCGGCTTTGGCGGTGGAAAGAGCTACTGAGTTTTGTTTCTTTGAAGCCCAAGACACCAGGGATCTTCCCAAGAACTGATAAGTCCCTGATGTGCTCTTTCTATCAATTTTACACCCTGCCCAATCAGCATCTGAATATCCTATTAAATCAAAAGTGGATCCCTTGGGGTACCAAAGACCAAACTTAGGTGTATGAACTAAATATCTCAAGATTCGTTTCACGACCCTAAGGTGAACTTCCTTAGGATCGGCTTGGAATCTTGCACACATACATACGGAAAGCATAATGTCCGGTCGAGATGCACATAAATAGAGTAAAGATCCTATCATCGACCGTTATACCTTTTGATCTATGGATTTACCTCCCGTGTTGAGGTCGAGATGTCCATTGGTTCCCATGGGTGTATTGATGGGCTTGGCATCCTTCATTCCAAACTTGGTGAGTATGTCTTGAATGTATTTAGTTTGGCGGATGAAGGTGCCCTCTTGGAGTTGCTTTACTTGAAATCCTAAGAAATACTTCAACTCCCCCATCATAGACATCTCGAATTTTTGTACCATTATCCTACTAAACTCTTCACAAGTAGATTTGTTAGTAGACCCAAATATGATATCATCAACATAAATTTGACATACAAACAAATCATTTGCAATTGTTTTAGTAAAGAGAGTAGGATCGGCTTTTCCGACTTTGAAGCCATTAGCGATAAGAAAATCTCTTAGGCATTCATACCATGCTCTTGGGGCTTGCTTGAGCCCATAAAGCGCCTTAGAGAGTTTATAGACATGGTTAGGGTACTCACTATCTTCAAAGCCGGGAGGTTGCTCAACATAGACCTCCTCCTTGATTGGTCCATTGAGGAATGCACTCTTCACGTCCATTTGATAAAGCTTGAAGCCATGGTAAGTAGCATAGGCAAGTAATATAAGAATTGACTCAAACCTAGCTACGGGTGCATAGGTTTCACCGAAATCCAAACCTTCGACTTGTGAATAACCCTTAGCCACAAGTCGGGCTTTGTTCCTTGTCACCACACCATGCTCATCTTGCTTGTTGCGGAAGACCCACTTGGTTCCTACAACATTTTGGTTAGGACGTGGAACTAAATGCCATACCTCATTCCTCGTGAAGTTGTTGAGTTCCTCTTGCATTGCCAACACCCAATCTGAATCCCTTAATGCGTCTTCCACCCTGTATAGCTCAATAGAAGACACAAAGGAGTAATGTTCACAAAAATGAGCAACACGAGATCGAGTAGTTATCCCCTTATGAATATCGTTGAGGATGGAGTTCACAGGGTGATCTCTTTGTATTGCTTGGTGGACTCTTGGGTGCGGCGGTCTTGGACCCTCATCATCTTCCTTGTCTTGATCATTAGCATCTCCCCGTGATCATTGTCCTCCTCTTGAGGTGGCTCCTCTTGATCTTCATTTTCATCATCTTGAGCTTAATCCTCATCTTGAGTTGGTGGAGATGCTTGCATGGAGGAAGATGGTTGATCTTGTGCTTGTGGAGGCTCTTCGGATTCCTTAGGACACACATCCCCAATGGACATGTCCCTTAGCGCGACGCATGGGGCCTCTTCATCATCTAGCTCATCAAGATCAACTTGCTCTACTTGAGAGCCGTTAGTTTCATCAAACACAATGTCACAAGAAACTTCAACTAGTCCAGTGGACTTGTTAAAGACTCTATATGCCCTTGTGTTTGAGTCATAACCAAGTAAAAAGCCTTTTACAACCTTAGGAGCAAATTTAGATTTTCTACCTCTTTTAAAAAGAATAAAGCATTTACTACCAAAGACTCTAAAATATGAAACATTGGGCTTTTTACCGGTGAGGAGTTCATACGATGTCTTCTTGAGGATTCAATGAAGGTAGAGACGGTTGATGGCGTAGCAAGCGGTGTTGATTGCCTCCGCCCAAAACAGGTCCGAAGTCTTGTATTCATCAAGCATGGTCCTCACCATATCAAGTAGAGTTCTATTCTTCCTCTCCACTACACCATTTTGTTGTGGCATGTAGGGAGAAGAGAACTCATGCTTGAAGCCCTCCTCCTCAAGAAAGCCTTCAATTTGAGAGTTCTTGAACTCCGTCCCGTTGTCGCTTCTAATCTTTTTGTTCCTTAAGTCGAACTCATTTTGAGCCCATCTCAAGAATCCCTTTAAGGTCTCTTGGGTTTGAGATTTATCCTGCAAAAAGAACACCCAAGTGAAGCGAGAATAATCATCCACAATAACTAGACAGTACTTACTCCCGCCGATGCTTATGTAAGCTATCGGGCCGAATAGGTACATGTGGAGTAGCTCAAGTGGCCTGTCAATCATCATGATGTTCTTGTGTGGATGATGAACACCAACTTGCTTCCCTGCTTTGGCATGCACTACAAATCCTGTCTTTCTCAAAATGAACATTTGTTAGTCCTAAAATGTGCTCTCTCTTTAGAAGCTTGCGAAGATTCTTCATCCCAACATGGGCTAGTCGGCGATGCCAGAGCCAACCCATATTAGTCTTATGAAGCGTCCCGATCCTTTGGGACTCAAATGTGATACAATTACTAGTCCTAGGAGGCTAGTAAACACATTCCTTACTTCAAATAGTACAGAGTTTAGATAAAGGTTATTACAATACCGGGGTACAAGCTCGAGAGAGCCAAAATAAGAAGCGTAGTAGGAAAATATACTAGCCCAAGCCACAGGTAGAACTGGGTGCAGACACAGCCCTCTCAATCGAGCATAACAGAAAAGAAGTCTTCGGCTGCTGAAAAAAACATAAATAAATCTGGGTAAATACACTAGGTATTCCGCAAGCCCACCCCGCTCCCATAAAGAGAAAGAGACCTAATTCATACATGCTTTATTCGGTGGAGTTGAAGTCACTCTTCATTTTCTTAGAGAAAGGCAGTTGCTGTAAGGTTTTTCCCAAAGACTTAAAAGTAACAAAATACTCAACCACCACTGAGCTTCCCGCTCCCGTGGCCTTGTTTTCTTTCTCAGCACCCACTTACCCACACATTTCCCTATTCATGGAACTCATAGAAAATCTCTAATTGTCACACCATACCAGACTCGTCCATACCAGTGGACACGGACTATTCGAATAGGTTTCAACTCTGCGCAGAGGGGTACACTTTACCCACTAGTCCGGTTTCTGCGATCTCACCGTCGCGAGACCCGAATGTCGGATCTCTTTCCTTCCTCATACGTCCTAACCTTAACGGTTATCCGGAAGGAGTCAGGCCACCACCATGTCCAAACCGGACAAAACTTTCCCCCTCCTTATCCTCCCGGTGCTCCCCAGCCTTCATAACCCTGGGGTCGGACCGCACGAGTTCAGATTGAGTGAGTGCCCACACAGTCTCGAGTGGTTGTACTACGAAAGAGTACAGGTAGTGAAGATGACAAACCGGTCCTTATATGAGGGGACAATCCTTCTGCTCACGCCTAAACCAGCTGAGCCAACACCCTAGGCCCTCCCCTAAACCAGGGAGTCCCTGATCATCCCACTCTCAAGGTGATGAGGGTGAATACCCTTCATCGCATAACCTTTTAAAAAGAGACCTTATTTGAAGAAACATATTGCCCTTTTTCCCAACCCACATTTCGTATCCAAAATATATATGTTAATGCGGGCCATCTCTTACTCATAATGCAATTATCCCACCCTGAATTCCCGGCCTAGGCAATGGTAGAAAGAATAGGTAATTTATGCATCAAGGGAAGGATGGACTTGCCTTCGTCGAAGCTTTCCTGGCACAAAAGATCTATTTCCGGGAGATCGGGCTCCGGCCCTTCTTCCGGGGCTACGGGTTCCGGATCAGCGGTCCCCGCTTCTTCTAGTAAAACAGTCAATAAAACAATACATCAACAGTAGCTTACTAATTGAAGTGTGTCATTTACTAACATTATTATTACTTGGGACTTTAGAGATCATTTGGATAATTTTTGGTGCATAAAATATTGAAGGGTACTAATTAAATGAGAAAAGGGTGAAGAAAAGAAAAAGAAAAGGAATTCCTACGCAGGTGGGCCGGGGGGGTTTGGCCCAGCCAGGCGTGGGGCATGCGCGCGCGAGGGCGCCGGCCCAGCTGCAGCCCACGGGCGGGGAGATGGTGCGGGCACGCGGGAGCGACGGCGTCACCGCGGGGCCCACACGTCAGCGAGAGCGGAGGGGAAACGGCGCCGCGGGTCGACGGCGCGGGTGAACGGGTCGTCCGCGGGGAAAGAAAAACCGGCCGCCGATGGGCTCGGCGGCGATTCGCCGCCGGTGGTCCGGTTCTTGGTCCACGGGGAGGTGCCTTAGCACGGGCAGGGGCTGGCGATCCTAGGGGTAGGCTTGATTTGGCTAGAGGGGGCCAGGAGGGGGCTATCCGCGGGGAGGTGGCGGAGCTCCACGGCGGGGATCGCCGTCGGTGAGCTTCGGGCGAGGGATTGGGGCAGGAGAGTGGTGTTCTGAGTTCGCGGCAATGTGAGGAAGCTAGTAGGCTAACTTAATCGCTCGCTGGACCAACAGAGAGGGAGAGATAAGAGGGAGGGAGAACTCACCGGAGAGGGAGAAGACGGCGGCGCTTCGCGAATTGGGCTCAGGCGAGGGGAGGAGGGTGGTGGCCGAGGCCGGTGCGGGGAAGGAGGCGCCCGGGGCAACCTTTTTATAGGCACCCGGGGGGAGGGGAGCGGCGGAGCTCGGCAGGCGCCGGTGAGGTGCACAGCGCCGGCATTAATGTCGCACAGCGGCGACGATGAGACTCCACGGCGGGGCGGTACTAGGCAAGGACGTGGTCAAGCGGCGGGGACGGGGCGGTGCCGAACTTCCCTGTGCGGCGAGGGGATGGCGAGGGGACGACGATGAGGGGACGGTGATGCATCGTACGTGAGGAAGACGACGCGACTGACCAGTGGGGCCGGTCTGCCAGTGAGAGGGAGCGCGCGAGAGAGAGGGGCTGGCAGGTGGGGCTGGCTCGTCAGCGAGAGAGAGTGAGGGGAGCGCGCGGGCGGCTTCGCGCGCGCGAGCGGGCCGGCTATTGGGTCAAAAAGGGGGGGAGCGCTGGCGCGAGGGGGAGGGGAGGCGGCCGCGGCATGGGCCGGATCCGGCCCAGCAGGAGGGGGAGAAGTTTTTCCCTTTTTCTTTTTATTTTCTAAATCCCATTTCCATTTTTGTTTCTTTTCTTTTTGAATAATTTATTTAGTAGATAATCTAGGTGCTGAAAAATAAAATCTAAGTGAGGTGTTCATGGCCAAACAATGTGTATGCATATGATGGAAAATTTTAAGGGAGTTTTAGGGATAGATAAGAAGAAGGGGGGTTTAGATTAGGGTTTCAAACCTAGGTTAGAATTTTGGGATGTTACAAACCTACCCCACTTAAAGGAATCTCGCCCTCGAGATTCAGACGGGGCTCGAGAAAAGGTAAGGGTATTCCCTCCTCAGAGAGTCCTCACTTTCCCAGGTAGCTTCCTCTTCTCCATCTCTGCTCCACTGAACTTTACAGAGTTTCACTTCCGAGTTGCGGGTCCTTCGGACTGCTAAGTCGAGAATCTTCACTGGCTTTTCTCGGTATTGGAGATCCTTTTGAATCTGAATTGCCTCTGCCTCGATGTGGTTTTCTGGTACTTGCAGGCATTTGCGGAGCTAGGACACATGGAACACATTGTGAATGTCTGACATGGATTCTGGTAGCTCAAGGCGGTATGCTGCGGGTCCCACTCGGCTAATGACGGGGTAGGGGCCGACGAAACGCGGTGCTAGTTTTCCTTTCATTTGGAACCTCTTGACACCATGCATGGGGGAGACCTTGAGATAAACGAAATCTCCTTCCTCAAATCTGAGTTCTCTTCGTCTGTTGTCTGTGTAACTTTTCTGGCGACTCTGAGCTTCAAGTAACCTCTTGCGGATCAAGGCAACTTTCTCTTTGGCTTCTTTAACAAAGTCGGGTCCTTCAAGTGTCCTTTCCCCTACATTGGACCACTTTAGGGGGTCTGGCATCTTCTTCCATATAGTGCTTCGAACGGTGACATTTTGATGCTGGCCTGATGGCTGTTGTTGTATGAGAATTCGGCGTACGGCAAACTGGACTTCCAATCCCTGTCGAACGTTAACACACAGGCTCTTAGTAAATCTTCGAGGATCTTGTTGACTCTTTCTGTCTGACCATCTGACTGGGGGTGATAAGCGGTGCTGAAATCTAACTTGGTGCCCATTGCTAGCTGAAGGCCTTTCCAAAATTTGAAGGTGAACTGCGTCCCTCTGTCTGACACTATCTTCCGTGGAATGTCATGGAGCCTGACTATCTCCTTAAGATATATCCGGGCAAGGGCGGCTCCTCCAAAAGTGGTTTTTACTGGAACGAAGTGGGCCACCTTGGTGAGACGATCGATTATTACCCAGATAGAATCATTCCCTTTCTACGTCCGGGGCAGTCCGGTCACGAAATCCATGCCTATTTCTTCCCACTTCCATTTAGGCACTGGGAGGGGTTGCAGCAGGCCTGCAGGCTTCTGGTGCTCGGCTTTTGTTCGCTGACAGGTGTCACACCGGGCCACATACTGTGCTATTTCCTTCTTCATCCCTTTCCACCAATATCTGGCTTTGAGGTCTAGGTACATCTTGGTGGTTCCGGGGTGGATGGAGTAAGCTGAATTGTGGGCTTCATTGAGCAGGACTTCCCGTGCTTCTCCTATTGGTACACACAGACGGTTCTTGAACCAAAGAACTCCTTGATCATCTGTCCTAAGATCCGGAAGTTGCTCCTTGCGAGCTCTTTCCATAAGTCTGGTTGTCTCAGCGTCCAGGTGTTGAGCCTTGCATATGAGGTCTTCTAGCATCGGCTTAACTTCCAGGCTACCGTTGTCTCCCAGACATGCATTTAGCTGAGCTGATTCCTTTTTCCAATCTTCTAAAAAGTGGGTCCCCTTTAATCCGAAAGGTTTTCGGCTGAGGGCATCTGCTACCACGTTGGCCTTCCCGGGGTGGTAGTGGATTTTGAGGTCATAATCCTTGATTAAATCAAGCCATCTTCTTTGACAGAGGTTGAGGTCTGGCTGAGTGAAGATGTACTTCAGACTCTTGTGATCGGTGAAGATGTGGCATTTATTCCCAATCAGATAGTGCCTCCATATTTTCAGGGCGTGTATTATGGCTGCCAACTCCAAGTCGTGGGTAGGGTAGTTCTGTTCGTGAGGCTTGAGTAAGCGGGACGCATAGGCAATAACCTTCTCATTTTGCATCAAGACACACCCTAAGCCTTGTCTTGAAGCGTCACAGAAAATGACGAAATCCTGGTGTATGTCCGGTAATGTCAAAATGGGCGTGGTTGTAAGCTTTTTCTTGATGATCTGGAAACTTTCCTCACATTTTGGAGTCCACACAAATTTATTGTCCTTTTTGAGAAGTTCGGTCATAGGTTTCGTTATGCTGGAGAATCCTTTGATAAAGCGGCGGTAATACCCTGCCATTCCCAGAAAGCTTCGTACTTCACTGACGTTGGATGGCTGTTTCCATTTTGAAACGGCTTCCACCTTGGATGGGTCCACTTCTATCCCTTCTGCAGTCAAGATATGCCCCAGGAAGGCTATCTTTTCTAACCAGAACTCACACTTGCTGAGCTTAGCATAAAGTTGATGTGCCCTGAGTCTTCCGAGAACGATTCGAAGGTGACGCTCATGGTCCTTGCGATTCCTGGAATAGATGAGAATGTTGTCGATGAAGACCACGACAAACTTATCCAACTCTTCCATAAATACCTTATTCATGAGGTTCATGAAAAAGGCGAGTGCGTTTGTTAGCCCAAATGGCATCACTGTGAATTCATATTGCCCGTATCTGGTGACGAATGCAGTCTTCTGAATGTCTGCTTCCTTGATCCTCAGTTGGTGATATCCTGACCTGAGGTCTATCTTGGAGAAATATTTGGCTCCCTGCAGTTGGTCGAAGAGGTCGTCGATTTGGGGGAGAGGGTACTTATTCTTGATTGTAACTTCATTCAAGGACCGATAATCGATACACATTCTCATACTCCCATCCTTTTTGGTAACGAAAAGGACAGGTGCTCCCCAGGGAGACGAACTGGGACGGATGTACCCTTTTTGTTGCAGCTCTGCAATCTGGAGTTTTAATTCTGCTAACTCTGTGGGGGCCATGCGGTATGGTCTCTTTGCGATGGGCGCAGTGCCAGGAATGAGATCTATATAGAACTCCACTCCTCTTTCTGGTGGCATTCCCGGCAACTCTTCCGGGAATACATCCACGAACTCCTCTATTACGGACATGTTTTCTGCTGCCAGATTAAACATCATTGGGTCATTGGCGGGCGGTTGGGCTTGACAGGAAACTGCTTTTCCTTGGCTGTCGGTGAGAAGGACGGTCTTACTTGCGCAGCTTATGATACCCTTGTGCTTAGTTAGCCAATCCATTCCTAGGATCACATCAATCCCTTGGGATGGCAAGACAGTCAAGTCTACCAGGAACACTACCCCACTTAAGAGAATTCTGACTTGGGAGCACCTGAGTTGGCATACGAGGTCTGATCCCGGGGTTCGGGTGACCAAAGGGATTGCTAGGGGCGTAGAGGGGATGCCATGCTTTTCCACAAACTTAGTGGCTATAAAAGAATGGGATGCTCCTGAATCAAAAAGCACAGTAGCGGGAGTAAATTCAACAAGGAACTCACCGAGCACTACTCCCGGAGCTTACTGGGCTTCTTGAGCGTCGACGTGGTTGACTCGTGCTCTGCCCTGGTACTGAGTCCTGCTCTGCTGGTTGTTGGAAGGAGGTGCCTTGGAGGTAGGTGCCGAGGGAATCTTGGGGCCATTCACCGAGTTGGAGTAGGTAGGTCTGGGTGCCTTCAACTGGGGGCAGTTATTCTTGAAGTGACTGGGGTCTCCGCAGTGCCAACAGGCATTTGCTGGCGGTTGGTTGCTTGCAACGGAGGGTGCCTGAAGGGAGCTCTGACTCTGCTGACTGTAGCGCGATGGAGTGTGTCCAGATGGTTTATTGAAGCTTGGTCCCCTGGGGGGAGCCCAAAGGGTCGAGCTCTCTGGTGACGATCTTGCTGCTGAGCTCGGAGAACTTGGAATTTCCTCTTGAGGTGCCCTTTTTCTTCCTCTTTTGCCCTTTCCACTTGGATGGCTTTGTTGGAGAGATGAGAGAAGTTGAGGAAGTCTTGGCTGGCGAGGATGGTCTTAAGCTCGGGTCTTAGCCCTTTCAGAAAACGGGCCATCTTCCTGGACTCGGTGCTGACATCGTCAGGCGCTTAACGGGCCAACTCTGTGAACTTGTGCACATATTCGCTGACGGTCCTTCTACCTTGAGTTAGTTCCCGGAACTCGTCTTCCTTGAGTTGAACTATCCCCTGGGGTACATGGTGCTCACGGAAAGCTGTTTCGAATTCTGCCCAGGTAGCATCTCTGACGGCCTCGCTGAAGGTGTCCCACCATGCTAGGGCCATTCCAGAAAGTTGATGAGTAGCTAGTTGAACACGCTAATTTTCGGGGCATCCAATGGCTTCCAGTTTCCTCTTGATCGTGCGTAGCCAGTCATCGGCATCGAGGGGATTGCTAGACCCCGCGAACGTGGGAGGCTTGAGTCTCAAGAATTCTCCCATCCTGTCCTATGGTCTTCCACCACCTGGGCGCTGGTTTTCTAGACTTCTAGTGAGGACTTCAATGAGTCGGGTTTGATTGGCTAGAACTTGGGCTAGGTCTAGTGGTAGTTCCGGAGGTGCGGGGAGGTGGGTCTCACTCCCTTCTCCGCCAGCCTCTCCTTTGGCTCTCAGAGGAAAACCTGCTCCAATCCCGGAGGCGGTAGGCGTGGTTTTATCCGAAGCCATCTGCCATGGGAGAAGAGTTACTATCATGCACATGCCAATTTTTTTTCAACTAGTTACTTTATTCATTACATCAGGTCATTACATAATGCAGCACACAACTACCATAAACTCATTACACGCGAGTGCTATTGAGGGTACTTCCGAACTCTTTCTCTAAAGTGTCCCCAAATTCCTTGAGAAGGTCATCAAGGCTGGCTACGGACATCTCCTCGGTGTCGGACGAGTTTCTGATCCCGGCAGGGGGTAGGGATGGAGGGGCTTCCTCCTTCTGCTCAGTCTGACATCCTTGGCTTTTGGTCTTCTTGCGAATTCTTCTTGTGGGGGCGAGCTTCTTTAGTTTCTTGTCATAATCCATCTTCAGAGTGCGGTAGGCCTCACAGGTATTGGTTTCCTCGCCTTCTGCTATTTCGAGGCTCTCTTGAAGGGACACCTTTTCCCTTGAAAGTTCCCTGACTTTTTGCTCCAGGCTTTCCACCTGGGAGGTTAGGTGAGTGCAGTGGAGGGCAAGGTCATCGTATTGGTTATCGAGGGTGTGGAGGTATCCAGCCATGTAGACGATGGTGGGGTCATCCTCGACAGGGTCTCTACCTGACAGGGCCTAAAGTCTTTTCCTCCAGGTGGGGGTATTCTTGTTGCTGGGTGGAAAGTAGCGAAGGGGAGTTTCAAAGATTACTTTGCTGTAGTTCTGGCATAGTTGCCGGAGGGCTGTTCGGGCAACATTCCGGCAGCTATCTGGGAAGCGGTATCCGGTAAAAGTGACTTGGAAAGAAGGATGGTTCAGATAGTTTCGGCTTTCTCCCAGGTAGACTGCCATAGAGCATTTCTCCATTCCGTTCTTGAGATACTCCTTCCAGACGTATTCTGGCTTCTTGCGGACTCCCATGCGAAGCGCACAACTTCGCAACAGATGTGGGAACCCTTCCACTTCTGAGCAGTAGGATGTCCTAATGGCCAGAGAGTCTTCCATTTGGAATAGGAAAAGAAAGGTCTATTAACAATGGGGAGGAGGAGAGAAGACTTTTCTTGGGGTAAGAGGTATTTTCTCTTAGGGCAAGTTTTAGGGTCAGGGCTGCGACCTACGGCCAGTCCTATGGCTCTGATACCACCTAAAGCGTCCCGATCCTTTGGGACTCAAATGTGATACAATTACTAGTCCCAGGAGGATAGTAAACACATTCCTTACTTCAAATAGTACAGAGTTTAGATAAAGGTTATTACAAAACCGGGGTACAAGCTCGAGAGAGCCAAAATAAGAAGCGCAGTAGGAAAATATACTAGCCCAAGCCACAGGCAGAACTGGATGCAGACACAACCCTCTCAATCGAGCATAGCAGAAAAGAAGTCTTCGGCTGCTGGAAAAAACATAAATAAATCTGGGTGAATACACTAGGTATTTCGCAAGCCCACCCCGCTCCCATAAAGAGAAAGAGACCTAATTCATACATGCTTTATTCGGTGGAGTTGAAGTCACTCTTCATTTTCTTAGAGAAAGGCAGTTGCTGTAAGGTTTTTCCCAAAGACTTAAAAGTAACAAAATACTCAACCACCACTGAGCTTCCCGCTCCTGTGGCCTTGTTTTCTTTCTTAGCACCCACTTACCCACACATTTCCCTGTTCATGGAACTCATAGAAAATCTCTAATTGTCATACCATACCAGACTCGTCCATACCAGTGGACACGAACTTTTCGAATAGGTTTCAACTCTGCGCAGAGGGGTACACTTTACCCACTAGTCCGGTTTCTGTGATCTCACTGTCGCGAGACCCGAATGCCGGATCTCTTTCCTTCCTCGTACGTCCTAACCTTAACGGTTATCCGAAAGGAGTCAGGCCACCACCATGTCCAAACCGGACAAAACTTTCCCCCTCCTTATCCTCCCGGTGCTCCCCAGCCTTCATAACCCTAGGGTCGGACCGCACGAGTTCAGATTGAGTGACTGCCCACACAGTCTCGAGTGGTTGTACTACGAAAGAGTACATGTAGTGAAGATGACAAATCGGTCCTTATATGAGGGGACAATCCTTCTGCTCACGCCTAAACCAACTGAGCCAACACCCTAGAACCTCCCCTAAACTAGGGAGTCCCTGATCATCCCACTCTCAAGGTGATGAGGGTGAATACCCTTCATCGCATAACCTTTTAAAAAGAGACCTTATTTGAAGAAACATATTGCCCTTTTTCCCAACCCACATTTCGTATCCAAAATATATATGTTAATGCGGCCCATCTCTTACTCACAATGCAATTATCCCACCCTGAATTCCCGGCCTAGGCAGTGGTAGAAAGAATAGGTAATTTATGCATCAAGGGAAGGATGGACTTGCCTTCGTCGAAGCTTTCCTGGCACAAAAGATCTATTTCCGGGAGATTGGGCTCCGGCCCTTCTTCCGGGGCTACGGGTTCCGGATCAGCGGTCCCCGCTTCTTCTAGTAAAACAGTCAATAAAACAATACATCAACAGTAGCTTACTAATTGTAGTGTGTCATTTACTAACATTATTATTACTTGGGACTTTAGAATTCATTTGGATAATTTTTGGTGCATAAAATATTGAAGAATACTAATTAAATGAGAAAAGGGTGAACAAAAGAAAAAGAAAAAGAAAAGGAATTCCTACGCAGGTGGGCCGGGGGGGTTTGGCCCAGCCAGGCGCGGGGCACGCGCGCGCGAGGGCGCCGGCCCAGCTGCGGCCCACGGGCGGGGAGACGGCGCGGGCACGCGGGAGCGACGGTGTCACAGCGGGGCCCTCACGTCAGCAAGAGCGGAGGGGGAAACGGCGCCGCGGGTCGACGGCGCGGGTGAACCGGTCGTCCGCGGGGAAAGAAAAACCGGCCGCCGGTGGGCTCGGCGACGATTCGCCGCCGGTGGCCCGGTTCTTGGTCCACGGGGAGGTGCCTTAGCACGGGCTGGCGATCCTAGGGGTAGGCTTGATTTGGCTAGAGGGGGCCGGTAGGGGGCTGTCCGCGGGGAGGTGGCGGAGCTCCGCGGCGGGGATCGCCGTCGGTGAGCTTCGGGCGAGGGATTGGGGCGGGAGAGTGATGTTCTGAGTTCGCGGCAATGTGAGGAAGCTGGTAGGCTAACTTAATCGCTCGCTGGACCAACGGAGAGGGAGAGAGAAGAGGGAGGGAGAACTCACTGGAGAGGGAGAAGACGGCGGCGCTTCGCGAATTTGGCTCGGGCGAGGGGAGGAGGGTGGTGGCCGAGGCCGGGGCGGGGAAGGAGGCGCCTGGGGCGACCCTTTTATAGGCGCCCAGGGGGGAGGGGAGCAGCGGAGCTCGGCGGGCGCCAGTGAGGTGCACAGCGCCGGCATTAATGTCGCACAGCGGCGACGATGAGACTCCACGGCGGGGCGGTACTGGGCAAGGACGTGGTCAAGCGGCGGGGACGGGGCGGTGCCGAACTTCCCTGTGCGGCGAGGGGATGGCGAGGGGACGGTGATGAGGGGACGGTGGTGCATCGTACACGAGGAAGACGACGCGGCTGACCGATGGGGCCGGTCTGCCAGTGAGAGGGAGCGCGCGAGAGAAAGGGGCTCGCAGGTGGGGCTGGCTCGTCAGCGAGAGAGAGTGAGGGGAGTGCGCGGGCGGCTATTGGGCCGAAAAGGGGGTGATAGTCGCCTAGAGGGGGGGTGAATAGGGTGAAACTGAAATTTACAAATATAAACACAACTACAAGTCGTGTTAGCGTTAGAAATATAATAGAGTTCACGAGAGAGGCTGCAAAACAAATCGCAAGCGAATAATGAAGTGAGACACGCGGATTTGTTTTACCGAGGTTCGGTTTTCTCAAACCTACTCCCCATTGAGGAGGCCACAAAGGCCGGGTCTCTTTCAACCCTTCCCTCTCTCAAACGGTCCCTCGGACCGAGTGAGCTTCTCTTCTCAAATCACTTGGGAATCAAACTTCCCACAAGGACCACCACACAATTGGTGTCTCTTGCCTCAATTACAAGTGAGTGTTTGATCACAAGAAAGAATCTCAAAGAAAAGAAGCGATCCAAGCGCAAGAGCTCAAATGAACACTACAAATCACTCTCTCTAGTCACTAAGGCTTTGTGTGGAGTTGGGAGAGGATTTGATCTCTTTTGGTGTGCTTTGCAATGAATGCTAGCTCTTGTATAGTGGTTGGAAGCTAGAAAACTTGGATACAATGAATGGTGGGTGGTTGGGGGTATTTATAGCCCCAACCACCAAACTAGCCGTTTGGTGAGGCTGTCTGTTCGATGGCGCACCGGACAGTCCGGTGCACGCCGGACATGTCCGGTGCGACAGCCACGTCACCAAAAACCGTTGGGTTCGACCGTTGGAGCTCTGTATTCTGGGCCCGCCTGAATGTCCGGTGGCGCACCGGACATGCACTGTAGATTGTCCGGTGCGCCAGCATGGGCGTGCCTGACCTCTGCGCGCGCAGCGCACACATTTAATGCGTCGCAGGTAGCCGTTGGCGCCGAAATAGCCGTTGCCCCGCTGTTACACCGGACAGTCCGGTGTACACCGGACAGTCCGGTGAATTATAGCGGAGCAGTTGAAATGAATTCCCGAGGCTGGCGAGTTTCTGAGGTCGCTCTTCCTTGGAGCACCGGACATGTCCGGTGTACACCGGACAGTCCAGTGAATTATAGCGGAGTCGCCTCTGGAATTTCCCGAAGGTGACGAGTTTGAAGTTTGAGTCCTCTAGTGCACCGGACATGTCCGGTGGCACACCGAACAGTCCGGTGCGCCAGACCAGAGGTGCCTTCGGTTGTCCCTTTGCTCTTTTGTTGAACCCAATACTTGGTCTTTTTATTGGCTAAGTGTGAACCTTTGGCACCTGTATAACTTATGCACTAGAGCAAACTAGTTAGTCTTAAACATTTGTGTTGGGCAATTCAACCACCAAAATTATTTAGGAACTAGGTGTAAGCCTAATTCCCTTTCAATCTCCCCCTTTTTGGTGATTGATGCCAACACAAACCAAAGTAAATATAAAAGTGCATAATTGAACTAGTTTGCATAATGTAAGTGCAAAGGTTGCTTGGAATTGAGCCAATAAATGTTACTTCCTAGATGTGCATGGATTGTTTCTTTATTATTAACATTTTGGTCCACGCTTGCACCACATGTTTTGTTTTTGCAAGTTATTTTTTTTTGTAAATCCTTTTCAAAGTTCTTTTGCAAACAGTCAAAGGTAAATGAATAAGATTTTGCGAAGCATTTTCAAGTTTTGAAATTTTCTCCCCCTGTTTCAAATGCTTTTCCTTGACTAAACAAAACTCCCCCTCAAATAAATTCTCCTCTTAGTGTTCAAGAGGGTTTTGAGATATCAAGTTTTAAAAATACTACTTGCTCCCCCTTTAGAACACAAAGAGATACCAATTTGAAATTTTCCAATTTTGAAAACCATTAATTTTAAAATTAGGGTGGTGGTGCGGTCCTTTTGCTTTGGGCCAATACTTTCTCCCCCTTTGGCATCAATCGCCAAAAACGGAATCATTAGAGCCCTGGAATTACTTTATTCCCCTTTGGTCATAAATAAATGAGTTAAGATTATACCAAAGATGAAGTCCTTTTGCTCTCTCCCCCAAAGATGGAGAGTGGCTTGGAGGGACGGCGAAGGATGAGTTACGGAGTGGAAGCCTTTGTCTTCGCTGAAGATTCCAATTCCCTTTCAATACACCTATGACTTGGTTTGAAATGGACTTGAAAAACACATTAGTCATAGCATATGAAAGAGACGTGATCAAAGGTATATAAAAGAGCTATGTGTGCAAGTCAACAAAAGAAGTTTCTAGAATCAAGGATATTTAGCTCATGCCTAAGTTTGTTAAAAGTTTGTTCATCAAGAGGCTTGGTAAAGATATCGGTTAATTGATCTTTAGTGTTAATGTAAGAAATCTCGATATCTCCCTTTTGTTGGTGATCCCTAAGAAAATGATACCGAATGACTATGTGTTTAGTGCGGCTATGCTCGACGGGATTATCCGCCATCTTGATTGCACTCTCATTATCACATAGCAAAGGAACTTTGGTTAATTTGTAACCATAGTCCCGCAGGGTTTGCCTCATCCAAAGCAATTGCGCGCAACAATGGCCTGCGGCAATGTACTCGGCTTCGGCGGTGGAAAGAGCGACCGAATTTTGCTTCTTTGAAGCCCAAGACACCAAGGATCTTCCCAAGAACTGGCAAGTCCCCGATGTGCTCTTCCTATTTATTTTACACCCCGCCCAATCGGCATCCGAATAACCAATCAAATCAAATGTGGATCCCCTAGGATACCAAAGCCCAAACTTAGGAGTATAAGCCAAATATCTCAAGATTCGTTTTACGGCCGTAAGGTGAGCTTCCTTAGGGTCGGCTTGGAATCTTGCACACATGCATACGGAAAGCATAATATCCGGTCGAGATGCACATAAATATAGCAAAGAACCTATCATCGACCGATATACCTTTTGATCCACGGACTTACCTCCCGTGTCGAGGTCGAGATGCCCATTAGTTCCTATGGGTGTCTTGATGGGCTTGGCATCCTTCATCCCAAACTTGTTTAGAATGTCTTGAGTATACTTCGTTTGGCTAATGAAGGTGCCCTCTTGGAGTTGCTTTACTTGAAATCCCAAGAAGTACTTTAACTCCCCCATCATAGACATCTCGAACTTTTGTGTCATGATCCTACTAAATTCTTCACATGTAGACTTGTTAGTAGACCCAAATATAATATCATCAACATAAATTTGACATACAAACAAGTCATCATCAAGAGTTTTAGTGAATAGAGTAGGATCGGCCTTTCCAACTTTGAAGCTATTAGCGATAAGGAAATCTCTAAGGCATTCATACCATGCTCTTGGGGCTTGCTTGAGCCCATAAAGCGCCTTAGAGAGTTTATAAACATGGTTAGGGTACTCACTATCTTCAAAGCCGGGAGGTTGCTCAACATAGACCTCTTCCTTGATTGGTCCATTGAGGAAGGCACTTTTCACGTCCATTTGATAAAGCTTAAAGCCATGGTGAGTAGCATAGGCCAATAATATGCGAATTGACTCTAGCCTAGCTACGGGTGCATAGGTTTCACCGAAATCCAAACCTTCGACTTGGGAGTATCCCTTGGCCACGAGTCGAGCTTTGTTCCTTGTCACCACACCATGCTCATCTTGCTTGTTGCGGAAGACCCATTTGGTTCCTACAACATTTTGATTAGGACGTGGAACTAAATGCCATACCTCATTCCTAGTGAAGTTGTTGAGCTCCTCTTGCATTGCCACCACCCAATCCGAATCTTGGAGTGCTTCCTCTACCCTGTGTGGCTCAATAGAGGAAACAAAAGAGTAATGTTCACAAAAATGTGCAACACGAGATCTAGTAGTTACCCCCTTATGAATGTCGCCGAGGATGGTGTCGACGGGGTGATCTCGTTGGATTGCTTGGTGGACTCTTGGGTGTGGCGGTCTTTGTTCTTCATCCTCCTTGTCTTGATCATTTGCATCTCCCCCTTGATCTATGCCGGCATCTTGAGGTGGCTCATTTGATTGATCTTCTTCTTCATCAACTTGAGCTTCATCCTCATTTTGAGTTGGTGGAGATGCTTGCGTGGAGGAGGACGGTTGATCTTGTTCATTTGGAGGCTCTTCGGATTCCTTAGGACACACATCCCCAATGGACATGTTCCTTAGCGTGATGCATGGAGCCTCTTCATTACCTATCTCATCAAGATCAACTTGCTCTACTTGAGAGTCGTTAGTCTCATCAAACACAACGTCACAAGAAACTTCAACTAGTCCAGTGGACTTGTTAAAGACTCTATATGCCCTTGTGTTTGAATCATATCCTAGTAAAAAGCCTTCTACAGTCTTAGGAGCAAATTTAGATTTTCTACCTCTTTTAACAAGAATAAAGCATTTGCTACCAAAGACTCTAAAATATGAAATGTTGGGCTTTTTACCGGTTAGGAGTTCATAAGATGTCTTCTTGAGGATTCGGTGTAGATATAACCGGTTGATGGCGTAGCAGGCGGTGTTGACCGCCTCGGCCCAAAACCGATCCGAAGTCTTGTACTCATCAAGCATGGTCCTTGCCATGTCCAAAAGAGTTCGGTTCTTTCTCTCCACTACACCATTTTGTTGTGGCGTGTAGGGAGAGGAGAACTCATGCTTGGTGCCCTCCTCCTCAAGGAAGCCTTCGATTTGAGAGTTCTTGAACTCCGTCCCGTTGTCGCTTCTAATTTTCTTGATCCTTAAGCCGAACTCATTTTGAGCCCGTCTCAAGAATCCCTTTAAGGTTTCTTGGGTTTGAGATTTTTCCTGCAAAAAGAATACCCAAGTGAAGCGAGAATAATCATCCACTATTACAAGACAATACTTACTCCCGTCGATGCTTATGTAAGCAATCGGCCCGAATAGATCCATGTGGAGCAGCTCAAGCGGCCTGTCGGTCGTCATGATGTTCTTGTGTGAATGATGGGCACCAACTTGCTTTCCTGCTTGGCATGTGCTACAAATCCTGTCTTTCTCAAAATGAACATTTGTTAGTCCTAAAATGTGTTCTCCCTTTAGAAGCTTATGAAGATTCTTCATCCCAACATGTGCTAGTCGGCGATGCCAGAGCCAGCCCATGTTAGTCTTAGCAATTAAGCAAGTGTCGAGTTCAGCTTTATCAAAATCTACCAAGTATAGCTGACCCTCTAACACTCCCTTAAATGCTATTGAATCATCACTTCTTCTAAAGACAGTGACACCTACATCAGTGAAAAGACAGTTGTAGCCCATTTTGCATAATTGAGATACAGAAAGCAAATTGTAATCTAATGAATCTACAAGAAAAACATTGGAAATAGAATGGTCAGGAGATATAGCAATTTTACCAAGACCTTTGACCAAACCTTGATTTCCATCCCCGAATGTGATAGCTCGTTGGGGATCTTGGTTTTTCTCATAGGAGGAGAACATTTTCTTCTCCCCTGTCATGTGGTTTGTGCACCCGCTGTCGATGATCCAACTTGAGCCCCCGGATGCATAAACCTACAAAACAAGTTTAGTTCTTGACTTTAGGTACCCAAATGGTTTTGGGTCCTTTGGCATTAGACACAAGAACTTTGGGTACCCAAACACAAGTCTTTGACCCCTTGTGTTTGCCCCCAACATATTTGGCAACTACTTTGCCGGATTTGTTAGTCAACACATAAGATGCATCAAAAGTTTTAAATGAAATGTTATGTTCATTTGATGCACTAGGAGTTTTCTTCTTAGGCAACTTAGCATGAGTTGGTTGCCTAGAGCTAGATGTCTCACCCTTATACATAAAAGCATGGTTAGGGCCAGAGTGAGACTTCCTAGAATGAATTCTCCTAATCTTGCTCTCGGGATAACCGGCAGGGTACAAAATGTATCCCTCGTTATCCTGAGGCAGGGGAGCTTTGCCCTTAACAAAATTAGATAATCTTTTAGGAGGGGCACTAAGTTTGACGTTGTCTCCCCTTTGGAAGCCAATGCCATCCTTGATGCCAGGGCGTCTCCCATTATAGAGCATACTTCTAGCAAATTTAAACTTTTCATTTTCTAAGTTATGCTCGGCAATTTTAGCATCTAATTTTGCTATATGATCATTTTGTTGTTTAATTAAAGCCATGTGATCATGAATAGCATTAATATCAACATCTCTACATCTACTACAAATAGATACATGCTCAACAATAGATGTAGATGGTTTGCAAGATTTTAATTCTACAACCTTAGCATGTAACATGTCATTCTTAGTTCTAAGGTCGGAAATAGTAGCATTGCAAACATCAAAATCTTTAGCCTTAGCAAGCAATTTTTCATTTTCAATCCTAAGGCTAGCAAGAGAAATGTTCAACTTTTCAATCCTAGCGAGTAAATCATCATTATTATTTCTAGAATTGGTAATTGAAACATTACAAACATGAGAATCAACCTTAGCTAACAAATTAGCATTTTCATTTCTAAGGTTGGTAATAGTGTCATGGCAAGTGCTTAGCTCACTAGACAATTTTTCACATTTTTCTACTTCTAGAGCATAAGCATTTTTAACCTTAACATGTTTCTTATTTTCTTTAATTAGGAAGTCCTCTTGAGAATCCAAAAGGTCATATTTTTCATGAATGGCACTAATTAATTCATTTAATTTTTCCTTTTGTTCCATGTTAAGGTTGGCAAAAAGGGTACGCAAATTATCTTCCTCATCACTAGTATTATCATCACTAGAGGACTCATATCTAGAGGAGGATTTAGATTTAACCTTCTTCCTTTTGCCTTCCTTTGCCATGAGGCACTTGTGGCCGACGTTGGGGAAGAGGAGTCCCTTGGTGACGGCGATGTTGGCGGCGTCCTCGTCGGAGGAGGAGTCGGTGGAGCTCTCGTTGGAGTCCCACTCGTGGCACATGTGGGCATCGCCGCCCCTCTTCTTGTGGTACCTCTTCTTTTCTCTCCTCTTGCCCTTCTTGTCATTATCCCTGTCACTGTCACTTGATAATGGACATTTAGCTATAAAGTGACCGTGCTTACCACACTTGTAGCAAACCTTCTTGGAACGGGATTTGTAATCCTTCCCCTTCCGTTGCTTGAGGATTTGGCGAAAGCTTTTGATGATTAAAGCCATCTCCTTGTTGTCGAGCTTGGAGGCGTCAATTGGTTGTCTACTCGGTGTAGACTCCTCCTTCTTCTCCTCCGTCGCCTTAAATGCCACCGGTTGTGCTTCGGACGTGGAGGGTTCGTCAAGCTCGTTGATCTTCTTTGATCCTTTAATCATACATTCAAAGCTCACAAAATTCCCGATTACTTCCTCGGGGGTCATTAATGTATATCTAGGATTACCACGAATTAATTGAACTTGAGTGGGGTTAAGGAAGATGAGTGATCTAAGAATAACCTTGACCACCTCGTGATCATCCCATTTCTTGCTCCCAAGGTTGCGCACTTGGTTCACCAAGGTTTTGAGCCGGTTGTACATATCTTGTGGCTCCTCCCCTTGGCGGAGACGGAAGCGACCGAGCTCCCCCTCGATCGTCTCCCGCTTGGTAATCTTGGTGAGTTCATCACCCTCGTGCGCGGTCTTGAGTAAGTCCCAAATCTCCTTTGCATTCTTCAACCCTTGCACTTTGTTATATTCCTCCTTGCTTAGAGAGGCGAGGAGTATGGTTGTAGCTTGAGAGTTGAAGTTGTAACGCCCTGAATTTGGGGAATTTTTTTTCTTCTTTTCTCTCACCAAATTCGGGCGTTACTCTCTTTTCTCTTTCCCCGTTTGCTCCTTCTTCCCAATTTCAAACCAGTATAGCGGCATGTGTCCGTGTCATGTATAAACCAAAACCTAAGTGTCATGAGTGTTGCATCATGCCGAAGCACATTTCTTTGTCTGATGTTGTGTGTTCGTCTCGTTCCGTTCCGGATTTCGGTTCGCGATTTAAGTCCGTTTAGTGGTCCGCGCTCGTCGTGGGTTTTCAATCCGCGAAGTGGCTCGGCCCAGCCCAACTTAGCCCAGCCCAGCTCAGCCGGCCCGGCCCGCCCCGGCCTGCGCGCCCCTGGCGCCCAAACCCCCCCCCCCCATGCGCCCCCACCTCTCTCCCTCTCTCATTTGGATCTCCCGCGCAACAACCTCTCCTCTCCCTCTTCCACCTCTCTCTCCCCGTGGTGCCCTAGGATTTGGAGACGGCGATCACCGGATTTTGGACCCCGAGGTGAGCTCCCCTCCCCTCCCCTTCTCTCTCTCCCTCTCCCTCCTCTTCTTCCCGACGCGCGCCCTCCCTCTCCCCCTGCCCGCGCGCGACCCCGACCCCGCCCGGCTGCCCTCCCTGGCGGCGCTCGCCCGCCCGCCCCGCTCCCTCCCGCGGCAGCGCTCGGCCCCCTGCCCGCCCCTTCCCGCGGCGGCGCTCGGCTCCCCGACCCCGCTCCCTCCCCGGCGGCGCCCGCCCGGTCTCCCTCCCGCGGCGGCGCTCGGCCCCCTGCCCGCCCCTTCCCGCGGCGGCGCTCGGCTCCCCGACCCCGCTTCCTCCCCGGCGGCGCCCGCCCGGTCTCCCTCCCCGGCGGCGCTCGGCCCCTCCCCCCTCCCTCCCCGGCGGCGCCCCCGCTCGGCCCCCGCTCGGCCCTCCCCGCGGCGGCGCTCGGCTCCCCGCCCCCGGCTCGCCCGCCCGGCCCCCGGCGGCGCTTGGCCTCGCCCCATGCCCGTCCCCAGCCCCTGCGCGCGGCCCCGCCCCTCGGCTCGGCCGGCCGTGGTGGCCCGGCGCCCTCCCGCGGCGTGGCGAGTCCCGCTCGCCCGCGCGCCCCCGTCCCTGGCCGGTTCAACCACCCCCCTGGCCGGTTCAACCGCCCTGGCCCCAGCTCGGCCGCCCGTTCCCGTCCCGGCCTCGCCCGACCGTATCTTCGCTCGCCCGCGCTCGCGGTGATTATTCGTTAATTAGCGTGTTGCTTCGCGCGCTTCGCCGCGCGACGGATTTGTCTAAATTCAGATTCTATCTTGTGTGCGTCGTGCGCTTCGTCGCGCGACGATCCATTTTGTTTCAGGTTGTTTAAGGTGTAACGCCGTGTGTGTATTCACGCGACGTTCCACTTTGGACTCAGTTTAGTCGACGTATGCCGTCGTGCGCTTCGTCGCGCGACGTTTAACGTCTCCTCGTATCTAAGGCGAAGTGTCTCATTGCGTGCTCGGTCGCGCGACGAGTCGTTAACTTTTTAATTTGTTTTCGAGAGCCTTGTCGCGCGTCTCGCCACGCGACCATCTTTTTGTTTATCTCCACCTGCTTATAATAATTAGACATGAAACATGACTTTACTTTACGCTAAACATAATGTCTACATTAAATTTCCTTCCATTAAGCGAGTAGTTAATTTATAGTCATGTAACGTGATCGTTTCTCGACTGTCTTTTCCTCTTTCTCTCTTAACCGTACTCGCGAACCCGCGTAGAACGTCTGTTTACTTATTGCATTCTATTGTATGGTGTACTGTTCTTTTGTATTAAATATGTGGATGTATGTATGTTTGCAATCGCATAGAGAACGATCCGGTTGAAGAGCCCGAGGAACTCGCAGGAGAAGCCCCTGAGCAGCAGTCGGTTGGTGGAGGCAAGTGTCCTTTGACCTATCTCTGTCCTATTCATTCTTTAATTCACCTCCCGCTTTACATATTTATGCCTAAGGTTTGACTAGCTTTTGTTATCCCTATCCTTGCTTACCTATTTGGGTTGGATTATTACTGTTTAGCTTTATGCTATTGCTCAACTCTAATCAATGAACATGATGAGATTATCTATGATACGCTGTTTTCCCTTCTCTTACTATGATGTTGTACTTGTGACCTTCAAGGGGGCTCGAGCGGTTTCTCGAGTGCCTCTCCGTAAGGACCTGTTCTATGGATGACCGCCCGGGAAAACAGTGCAACCATGAGGGTGGAATGGGGTGCCCTTAGCTGAATAATTAGAGGATCCGGGGTGTAGTTCACTTAGCCGTCGTGCCGTCAATGGGGCTCGGTGTATGCGGCTCGCTCTGCCAAGGTTGATTTGTCCCTTGGGGAGGAGTGCGGTACATTTAGGAAACCTAACGGGTGGCTACAGCCCCGGGGAATCTTTGTAAAGGCTACGTAGTGATGCCCTGCTAGGCCACCTAGGTAGTGGTCAATGGGGAGTAGCTCTCTCCGGGCAGAATGGGAATCACGACTTGTGGGTAAAGTGCACAACCTCTGCAGAGTGTTTGAAAACTGATATATCAGCCGTGCTCACGGTTATGAGCGGCCAAGGGAGCTCCAGTGATTAGTGGTGCTTGAATCAGAGACTTTGGTACAGGTGGTTATGAGATCGATGGTTTTGGTTATGACTATGATGCTGGTAAGTAGTATTCTTTCCGTTTGGAAAGGGTACATCGGGTTAATAACTTGGGTTAATGCTAAAAACCTGGCTTTCTACTAGTAAGTAATAATCTGACCAACTAAAAGCAACTGCTTGACTTATCCCCACATAAAGCTAGTCCACTACAGCCAAACAGGATACTTGCTGAGTATGTTGATGTGTACTCACCCTTGCTCTACACACCAAACCCCCCCAGGTTGTCAGCATTGCAACCACTGCTCAGGCGAAGATGAAGCTGTGGAAGGAGACTTCCAGGAGTTCCAAGACTACGACGAGTTCTAGGTGTGGGTTAGCGGCAACCCCCAGTCGGCTGCCTGTGAAGGCCGCGTTTATCTACGTTTCTTTTCCGCACTTTGATTTATTGTAAGAAATATATGGACGTCTCAGACGTATGGTGTAACCGACTATTATTCCCTTTTAATACTATTTTGAGCACTGTGTGATGATGTCCATATTATGTAACTGCTGTGTACGTGAATAACTGATCCTGGCACGTACATGGTTCGCATTCGGTTTGCCTTCTAAAACCGGGTGTGACATAAGTGGTATCAGAGCCGTGCTGACTGTAGGACCGCTAGCCTAGAGTAGAATGGTCGTTCTAAGGACTATAGACCTCTGTCTCTGCCTTGACTTTGACATCCCTTCAAAAGTTGGTCATACCGACCAAACCTATGTTCTACTATATATAATACCTTGCTGAAAATTGTGTTTTATCCTAATCCTTCATTCACTTATGATTCATTACTTGCTGGTCATATTGATTCTGTTCTTACCCTTTTGCTTGCGATGTCTTTTGTAGATGGCTCGACTTAGACACACTGCACGAAAGTCAGTCATCCCCTTCTTACCCTCCCGCCTTGCTGAGCGTCCGCTTCGCCGTCCCGTGGCCGGACAGTCCAGCCACTTGGAGAGACTGCACCACCGCCTGCATGAGGAGCAGGAACGTCGACGACAGGAGCAGGAGCAGCAGGGCTCTTCTTTCTCGCTCCACCAGGAGATAGAGTCTGTGAGGAGCTGCTCCCCTGTGCTTCCTCTGGAGCCGCCCCCTGCACCACCGCTGGGCGCCCCAGCTTCTGGAGTAGCTGCTGGAGGAGACCCGGACGATGGAGATGGCGACGACAGCTCGAGCCACGACACCGACTTCTCTGCTAACCTTGAGCCGGAAGGATGGGTTGCTCGACCCATCACTCGCGACGCTGCTCGCGGGTGTCACTTCCACGATGCGCTCGATACCCTGCTACGTCGGGCATTTGACCGGCATACTTGGTCCGTCGAGTATCGCTGTGTGGTCTACCAGCATAGTCGCGGGGTCTACCCGGACCGCTGGGAGGCAACTTGCTTGGTGCGCTGCCCGGAGAACAGTCTCCAGGGTGCAGAGGCCTGTTCAGAGCATTATTCTATTTCTGAGCGGGACTCAGCTGAGGCAGCCATGCAAGATGCTGCACGGCGTGCGCTTTCGCACTACTGCTCGGTTTTCGGTGGGGCAGCTGATGGTCTTGACCTGAAGTATTACCCCCGCCGTCCATCTGGCAGCACAGGAGGCGTGATTGTCTCACCTGTCGGTGAGGGCAATCCTAGGTTGAGCAGCACAGTCAACCTAGCCGCCGTGCTAAACACGGAGCTGGACCATGCATTAGATGAGCTGAGTAGGGCTCGTGCTAAGATCGCCCTGCTGCGGGCTGAGCGCGCGGAACGTCATCATCTGGATGGTGGTTCCCCCGCTCCCGTCGGGACTCAGCACCCGTACCGCTCACCTCAGCGTGGACACCAGTCTTATGGCAATCCCGCCTGCAAGACCAAGATAACTCTAGAACCATAGATCGTTAGAGTTGGATCTTGTAATTAATACGAAATATATATACATAGAAGCTTCAGTCTTAGCGTTAGTCTCGGTCTTAGTTAGTCTTAGTTAGACAGGGTAGTTTGCTATATCCTGTGCATTTATGTTTGTCATGATGAACTATGTTTGGTTTGGATCTTTGTAGTGATTGTCACCAGAGTGTGGGTATCCCCTGCATTTTGGTTTATCTATTATGTTAATGGATTTAGTTATATAGTTGGGAAACCCCTTTTATTCTCCTTTCCTCTTTATCTGAGAAGCTGTGTGGTCTGTGTTGGAGATCAGTGAAGATGTTCATCTGTTCAGTGCTGTTGAAGAATTCTATTCTCTTCTCTTATGCTGCAAGATTTGCCAGATCAGTTCTGATGTGTGGTTGCATTCTGCAGATGTCAGAGAACAGGCGCAGAGGAGGAAGGCGTGCTCAGCAGGAGCGAGCCGCTCCGCAGGAGGAGGTGCCCCAGTAGCAGCACCTGCCGCCCCCGCCCCCGATGTCCATCGAGCAGATGTTTCTGATGCAGACTCAGGCAGTTCAAGCCATCGGTCAGACTTTGGCCGCCATTCAGCAGCAGCAGCAGCAACAACAGCAGGCCCCACCTCAGCCTCCGATGCCTCAGATGCCCAGAGACAAGCGTGCTGAATTCATGAGAGGTCATCCACCAACGTTCGCTCATTCTTCTGACCCTATGGATGCTGAAGATTGGCTGCGCACTGTGGAGCGGGAGTTGCACACCGCTCAGTGCGATGACAGGGAGAAAGTTCTGTATGGTCCCCGTCTGTTGAGAGGAGCAGCCCAGTCATGGTGGGAGTCTTACCTCGCCACCCATGCCCACCCTGACACCATAACCTGGGAAGAGTTCAGAAGTAGCTTTCGTCAGTACCATGTTCCTGCAGGTCTGATGACAGTGAAGAAGGAGGAGTTCCTGGCTCTCAAGCAAGGGCCATTGTCGGTCAGTGAGTACCGAGACAGGTTTCTGCAATTGTCTCGCTATGCTCCTGAAGATGTCAACACCGACGCCAAGCGACAGTACCGTTTCCTGAGAGGCTTGGTTGACCCTCTGCAGTATCAACTGATGAATCACACCTTCCCGACATTCCAGCACCTGATTGACAGAGCAATCATGACGGAGAGAAAGCGTAAGGAGATGGAAGATCGTAAGCGCAAGATCGGTGGACCCTAGCCTGGAAGCAGCAGCCGTCCTCGTTTCTCAGGCAATCAACCTCAGCAGTTCAGGCAGAACCAGCGTCCACCTCAGCATCAGCAGTTTCAAAGGCAGTACCCTCAGAACTAGTACCAGAACCGTCAGAGCAATCAGTCAGGAGGTTAGTTTAACAAGCAGAATCAGCAGGCACCTCGTCTTCCTGCCCCAGCAAACCAGCAGAACAGTTAGGCAGCACCAGCTCAGGTTGGAAACAGGGCATGTTTCCACTATGGAGAGCAAGGCCACTGGGTGATGCAATGTCCGAAGAAGGCAGCCCAGCAGCAGTCAGGTCCCAGTGCCCCAGCAAAGCAGAATGTGCCTCAGCCTGGAGCAGGCAATCGCTCTCAGCCGCGCTATAATCATGGGAGACTGAACCACTTGGAGGCTGAAGCAGTTCAGGAGATCCCCGGCATGATAGTAGGTATGTTCCCAGTCGACTCCCATATTGCAGAAGTGTTATTTGATACTGGAGCAACGCATTCTTTCATTACTGCATCATGGGTAGAAGCACATAATCTTCCAATTACTACCATGTCAACCCCCATTCAAATTGACTCAGCCGGTGGTAGAATTCGAGCCGATAGCATTTGTTTGAATATAAGTGTGAAAATAAGGGGGATAGCGTTTCCCGCCAACCTTATAGTAATGGGTACTCAGGGAATAGATGTCATCCTAGGGATGAATTGGCTAGATAAGTATCAGGCAGTTATCAGTTGTGATAAAAGGACAATCAAGTTGGTGTCCCCACTAGGAGAGGAAGTGGTGACCGAGTTAGTCTCGCCTGAGCCAAAGAAAGGAAGTTGTTATCAGATAGCTGTTGATAGCAGTAAAGCAGACCCAATTGAGAGTATCAAGGTTGTGTCCGAGTTCCCAGATGTGTTTCCAAAGGACTTACCGGGTATGCCACCAGAGCGGAAAGTTGAATTTGCCATAGAGCTTCTTTCTGGAACCGCCCCTATCTTTAAGAGAGCTTACAGAATATCCGGACCAGAGTTGGTTGAGCTTAAGAAGCAGATTGATGAGCTGTCAGAGAAAGGTTACATTCGGCCAAGCACCTCGCCTTGGGCCGCCCCTGTCCTATTTGTGGAGAAGAAAGATGGCACTAAGAGGATGTGTATCGATTACCGAGCTTTGAATGAGGTCACGATAAAGAACAAGTATCCTTTGCCCAGGATAGAAGATCTGTTCGACCAGTTGAGAGGAGCCAGTGTGTTCTCCAAGATTGATCTGAGGTCAGGTTATCATCAGCTCAGAATCCGACCTTCGGACATTCCGAAGACGGCATTCATTACCAAA
Source organism: Zea mays (assembly GCF_902167145.1). Lineage (NCBI taxonomy): Eukaryota > Viridiplantae > Streptophyta > Magnoliopsida > Poales > Poaceae > Zea > Zea mays. Next base: position 38,997,383 of record NC_050099.1, on the reverse strand, counting down.
TATGGTTTGTATGAGTTCACAGTGATGTCTTTTGGTTTGACCAATGCGCCAGCATTCTTCATGAACTTGATGAACAGTGTATTCATGGATTACCTTGATAAGTTTGTGGTGGTATTCATTGATGACATTCTGGTTTATTCTCAAAGCGAAGAAGAGCATGCAGATCATTTGAGGATGATATTGCAGAGATTGCGAGAGCACCAGTTGTATGCAAAGTTGAGCAAGTGTGAGTTCTGGATCAGTGAAGTCCTGTTCTTGGGTCACATAATCAACAAAGAAGGATTGGTTGTGGATCCGAAGAAAGTGGCAGACATTTTGAACTGGAAAGCGCCAACAGATGCTCGAGGAATCAAGAGCTTCATTGGAATGGCCGGATATTATCGGCGATTCATTGAAGGGTTTTCGAAGATCGCGAAACCTATGACAGCGTTGCTAGGCAACAAAGTTGAGTTCAAGTGGACCCAGAAATGTCAAGAGGCCTTTGAAGCGCTGAAAGAGAAGTTGACTACAGCGCCTGTCCTAGTCTTGCCTGATGTGCACAAGCCCTTCTCGGTGTATTGTGATGCTTGTTACACAGGTTTGGGATGTGTGTTGATGCAAGAGGGAAGAGTTGTGGCTTACTCGTCCCGACAGCTGAAGGTTCATGAGAAGAATTACCCAATCCATGACCTAGAGTTGGCAGCAGTGGTTCACGCACTGAAGTCATGGAGGCACTATCTGTATGGACAGAAATGCGATGTTTACACAGACCACAAGAGTTTGAAGTACATATTCACTCAGTCAGAATTGAACATGAGGCAACGAAGATGGTTAGAGTTGATCAAAGACTATGAGTTGGAGATTCATTACCATCCAGGTAAAGCAAACGTAGTGGCAGATGCTTTGAGCAGAAAGAGTCAAGTCAATCTGATGGTTGCTCGTCCGATGCCTTATGAGTTGGCCAAAGAGTTTGACAGGTTGAGTCTCGGATTTCTGAACAATTCGCGAGGAGTCACAGTTGAGTTGGAACCTACCTTGGAGCGCGAAATCAAAGAAGCGCAGAAGAATGATGAGAAGATCAGTGAGATCCGGCGACTGATTCTAGATGGCAAAGGCAAAGATTTTCGAGAAGATGCAGAGGGCGTGATATGGTTCAAAGACCGCTTGTGTGTTCCCAATGTCCAGTCCATTCGGGAGTTGATTCTTAAGGAAGCTCATGAGACAGCTTATTCGATTCACCCTGGCAGTGAGAAGATGTATCAGGATCTGAAGAAGAAATTCTGGTGGTACGGAATGAAGAGGGAAATCGCAGAGCATGTGGCTATGTGCGATAGTTGCCGAAGAATTAAGGCAGAACACCAGAGACCTGCCGGATTGTTGCAGCCGTTGCAGATCCCTCAGTGGAAATGGGATGAAATCGGTATGGACTTCATAGTCGGATTGCCTCGCACTCGAGCCGGCTACGATTCCATTTGGGTAGTAGTGGACCGCTTGACCAAGTCAGCCCACTTCATACATGTCAAGACCAATTATAGCAGTGCAGTATTGGCAGAATTGTATATGTCTCGGATCGTTTGTCTTCATGGTGTGCCAAAGAAGATAGTGTCAGACAGAGGAACGCAGTTCACCTCTCATTTCTGGCAACAGTTGCATGAAGCTTTGGGCACGCATCTGAATTTCAGTTCAGCTTATCATCCGCAGACAGATGGCCAGACCGAAAGGACCAATCAAATTCTTGAAGACATGTTGAGAGCCTGTGCGTTGCAAGATCAGTCCGGATGGGATAAGAGATTGCCTTATGCAGAATTTTCCTATAACAACAGTTACTAGGCCAGCTTGAAGATGTCACCATTTCAGGCGCTCTATGGAAGGAGTTGCAGAACTCCGTTGCAATGGGATCAGCCTGGAGAAAAGCAAGTGTTTGGGCCAGACATTTTGCTTGAAGCCGAAGAGAACATCAAGATGGTTCGAGAGAATCTGAAGATAGCGCAATCGAGGCAGCGAAGCTATGCAGACACAAGAAGAAGGGAGCTGAGTTTTGAAGTCGGAGACTTTGTCTATCTGAAAGTGTCACCGATCAGAGGAGTCAGAAGATTCGGAGTGAAAGGCAAGCTAGCACCCCGCTACATTGGCCTGTATCAGATTCTTGCAAGACGTGGGGAAGTGGCCTATCAGCTCAGTTTGCCAGAGAATTTGTCTGTTGTGCATGATGTCTTTCATGTGTCTCAGTTGAAGAAGTGCTTGCGTGTGCCGGAAGAGCAGTTGCCAGTGGAAGGTCTTGAAGTCCAGGAGGACTTGACCTACGTTGAGAAGCCAGTGCAGATCCTTGAGGTTGCAGACCGAGTCACCCGAAGGAAGACCATCAGAATGTGCAAAGTCAAATGGAATCACCACTCTGAAGAAGAAGCAACCTGGGAGCGTGAAGATGATCTGATGGCTAAATACCCTGAGCTCTTTGCTAGCCAACCCTGAATCTCGAGGGCGAGATTCTTTTAAGGGGGATAGGTTTGTAACGCCCTGAATTTGGGGGTAGAATTTTTTTTCTTCTTTTCTCTCACCAAATTCGGGCGTTACTCTCTTTTCTCTTTCCCCGTTTGCTCCTTCTTCCCAATTTCAAACCAGTATAGCGGCATGTGTCCGTGTCATGTATAAACCAAAACCTAAGTGTCATGAGTGTTGCATCATGCCGAAGCACATTTCTTTGTCTGATGTTGTGTGTTCGTCTCGTTCCGTTCCGGATTTCGGTTCGCGATTTAAGTCCGTTTAGTGGTCCGCGCTCGTCGTGGGTTTTCAATCCGCGAAGTGGCTCGGCCCAGCCCAACTTAGCCCAGCCCAGCTCAGCCGGCCCGGCCCGCCCCGGCCTGCGCGCCCCTGGCGCCCAAACCCCCCCCCCCCCCCATGCGCCCCCACCTCTCTCCCTCTCTCATTTGGATCTCCCGCGCAACAACCTCTCCTCTCCCTCTTCCACCTCTCTCTCCCCGTGGTGCCCTAGGATTTGGAGACGGCGATCACCGGATTTTGGACCCCGAAATGAGCTCCCCTCCCCTCCCCTTCTCTCTCTCCCTCTCCCTCCTCTTCTTCCCGACGCGCGCCCTCCCTCTCCCCCTGCCCGCGCGCGACCCCGACCCCGCCCGGCTGCCCTCCCTGGCGGCGCTCGCCCGCCCGCCCCGCTCCCTCCCGCGGCGGCGCTCGGCCCCCTGCCCGCCCCTTCCCGCGGCGGCGCTCGGCTCCCCGACCCCGCTCCCTCCCCGGCGGCGCCCGCCCGGTCTCCCTCCCGCGGCGGCGCTCGGCCCCCTGCCCGCCCCTTCCCGCGGCGGCGCTCGGCTCCCCGACCCCGCTCCCTCCCCGGCGGCGCCCGCCCGGTCTCCCTCCCCGGCGGCGCTCGGCCCCTCCCCCCTCCCTCCCCGGCGGCGCCCCCGCTCGGCCCCCGCTCGGCCCTCCCCGCGGCGGCGCTCGGCTCCCCGCCCCCGGCTCGCCCGCCCGGCCCCCGGCGGCGCTTGGCCTCGCCCCCTGCCCGTCCCCGGCCCCTGCGCGCGGCCCCGCCCCTCGGCTCGGCCGGCCGTGGTGGCCCGGCGCCCTCCCGCGGCGTGGCGAGTCCCGCTCGCCCGCGCGCCCCCGTCCCTGGCCGGTTCAACCGCCCCCCTGGCCGGTTCAACCGCCCTGGCCCCAGCTCGGCCGCCCGTTCCCGTCCCGGCCTCGCCCGACCGTATCTTCGCTCGCCCGCGCTCGCGGTGATTATTCGTTAATTAGCGTGTTGCGTCGCGCGCTTCGCCGCGCGACGGATTTGTCTAAATTCAGATTCTATCTTGTGTGCGTCGTGCGCTTCGTCGCCATTTTGTTTCAGGTTGTTTAAGGTGTAACGCCGTGTGTGTATTCACGCGACGTTCCACTTTGGACTCAGTTTAGTCGACGTATGCCGTCGTGCGCTTCGTCGCGCGACGTTTAACGTCTCCTCATAACTAAGGCGAAGTGTCTCGTTGCGTGCTCGGTCGCGCGACGAGTCGTTAACTTTTTAATTTGTTTTCGAGAGCCTTGTCGCGCGTCTCGCCACGCGACCATCTTTTTGTTTATCTCCACCTGCTTATAATAATTAGACATGAAACATGACTTTACTTTACGCTAAACATAATGTCTACATTAAATTTCCTTCCATTAAGCGAGTAGTTAATTTATAGTCATGTAACGTGATCGTTTCTCGACTGTCTTTTCCTCTTTCTCTCTTAACCGTACTCGCGAACACGCGTAGAACGTCTGTTTACTTATTGCATTCTATTGTATGGTGTACTGTTCTTTTGTATTAAATATGTGGATGTATGTATGTTTGCAATCGCATAGAGAACGATCCGGTTGAAGAGCCCGAGGAACTCGCAGGAGAAGCCCCTGAGCAGCAGTCGGTTGGTGGAGGCAAGTGTCCTTTGACCTATCTCTGTCCTATTCATTCTTTAATTCACCTCCCGCTTTACATATTTATGCCTAAGGTTTGACTAGCTTTTGTTATCCCTATCCTTGCTTACCTATTTGGGTTGGATTATTACTGTTTAGCTTTATGCTATTGCTCAACTCTAATCAATGAACATGATGAGATTATCTATGATACGCTGTTTTCCCTTCTCTTACTATGATGTTGTACTTGTGACCTTCAAGGGGGCTCGAGCGGTTTCTCGAGTGCCTCTCCGTAAGGACCTGTTCTATGGATGACCGCCCGGGAAAACAGTGCAACCATGAGGGTGGAATGGGGTGCCCTTAGCTGAATAATTAGAGGATCCGGGGTGTAGTTCACTTAGCCGTCGTGCCGTCAATGGGGCTCGGTGTATGCGGCTCGCTCTGCCAAGGTTGATTTGTCCCTTGGGGAGGAGTGCGGTACATTTAGGAAACCTAACGGGTGGCTACAGCCCCGGGGAATCTTTGTAAAGGCTACGTAGTGATGCCCTGCTAGGCCACCTAGGTAGTGGTCAATGGGGAGTAGCTCTCTCCGGGCAGAATGGGAATCACGACTTGTGGGTAAAGTGCACAACCTCTGCAGAGTGTTTGAAAACTGATATATCAGCCGTGCTCACGGTTATGAGCGGCCAAGGGAGCTCCAGTGATTAGTGGTGCTTGAATCAGAGACTTTGGTACAGGTGGTTATGAGATCGATGGTTTTGGTTATGACTATGATGCTGGTAAGTAGTATTCTTTCCGTTTGGAAAGGGTACATCGGGTTAATAACTTGGGTTAATGCTAAAAACCTGGCTTTCTACTAGTAAGTAATAATCTGACCAACTAAAAGCAACTGCTTGACTTATCCCCACATAAAGCTAGTCCACTACAGCCAAACAGGATACTTGCTGAGTATGTTGATGTGTACTCACCCTTGCTCTACACACCAAAACCCCCCCAGGTTGTCAGCATTGCAACCACTGCTCAGGCGAAGATGAAGCTGTGGAAGGAGACTTCCAGGAGTTCCAAGACTACGACGAGTTCTAGGTGTGGGTTAGCGGCAACCCCCAGTCGGCTGCCTGTGAAGGCCGCGTTTATCTACGTTTCTTTTCCGCACTTTGATTTATTGTTAGAACTATATGGACGTCTCAGACGTATGGTGTAACCGACTATTATTCCCTTTTAATACTATTTTGAGCACTGTGTGATGATGTCCATATTATGTAACTGCTGTGTACGTGAATAACTGATCCTGGCACGTACATGGTTCGCATTCGGTTTGCCTTCTAAAACCGGGTGTGACAGAAGTGCTCGATTTGGGCCACTTCGTCCTCATCATAGTCTTCATCCCCTACGGATGGTACCTGTGCACCAAACTCAACAACATCCCAAATGCTTTTGTGGAGTGAGGTTAGATGAAATCGCATTAAATCACTCCACCTAGCGTAATCTTCACCATCAAATGTTGGTGGTTTGCCTAATGGGACGAAAAGTAAAGGTGTATGTTTGGAAATACGAGGGTAGCGTAGGGGAATCTTACTATACTTCTTGCGCTCGTGGCGCTTAGAAGTGACGGATGTCGCGTCGGAGCCGGAGGTGGATGGCGATGAAGAATCGGTCTCGTAGTAGACCACTTTCCTCATCCTCTTTTTCTTGTCCCCACTCCGACGCGTTTTGTGAGAAGAGGATTTCTCCTTCTTCTCCTTTTGGTGTGAAGAAGACTTCTTCTCCTTCCCTTTGGAGGAGTTCTTCTTCTCCTTCCTCTTGGTGCGGGACTCTTCCGATGAAGTGCTCTCATGGCTTGTAGTGGGCTTTTCGCCGGTCTCCATCTCCTTCTTGGCGTGATCTCCCGACATCACTTCGAGCGGTTAGGCTCTAATGAAGCACCGGGCTCCGATACCAATTGATAGTCGCCTAGAGGGGGGTGAATAGGGCGAAACTGAAATTTACAAATATAAACACAACTACAAGCCGTGTTAGCGTTAGAAATATAATAGAGTTCACGAGAGAGGGTGCAAAACAAATCGCAAGCGAATAATGAAGTGAGACACGCGGATTTGTTTTACCGAGGTTCGGTTTTCTCAAACCTACTCCCCGTTGAGGAGGCCACAAAGGCCGGGTCTCTTTCAACCCTTCCCTCTCTCAAACGGTCCCTCGGACTGAGTGAGCTTCTCTTCTCAAATCACTTGGGAATCAAACTTCCCGCAAGGACCACCACACAATTGGTGTCTCTTGCCTCAGTTACAAGTGAGTGTTTGATCACAAGAAAGAATCTCAAAGAAAAGAAGCGATCCAAGCGCAAGAGCTCAAATGAACACTACAAATCACTCTCTCTAGTCACTAAGGCTTTGTGTGGAGTTGGGAGAGGATTTGATCTCTTTTGGTGTGCTTTGCAATGAATGCTAGCTCTTGTATAGTGGTTGGAAGCTGGAAAACTTGGATACAATGAATGGTGGGTGGTTGGGGGTATTTATAGCCCCAACCACCAAACTAGCCGTTTGGTGAGGTTGTCTGTTCGATGGCGCACCGGACAGTCCGGTGCACGCCGGACATGTCCGGTGCGACAGCCACGTCACCAAAAACCGTTGGGTTCGACCGTTGGAGCTCTGTCTTCTGAGCCCGCCTGAATGTCCGGTGGCGCACCGGACATGCACTATAGATTGTCCGGTGCGCCAGCATGGGCGTGCCTGACCTCTGCGCGCGCAGCGCACGCATTTAATACGTCGCAGGTAGTCGTTGGCGCCGAAATAGCCGTTGCCCTGCTGTTACACCGGACAGTCCGGTGTACACCGGACAGTCCGGTGAATTATAGCGGAGCAGTTGAAATGAATTCCCGAGGCTGGCGAGTTCCTGAGGCCGCTCTTCCTTGGAGCACCGGACAGTCCGGTGAATTATAGCGGAGTCGCCTCTGGAATTTCCCGAAGGTGACGAGTTTGAAGTTTGAGTCCTCTGGTGCACCGAACATGTCCAGTGGCACACCGGACAGTCCGGTGCGCCAGACCAGAGGTGCCTTCGGTTGTCCCTTTGCTCTTTTGTTGAACCCAATACTTGGTCTTTTTATTGGCTAAGTGTGAACCTTTGGCACCTGTATAACTTATGCACTAGAGCAAACTAGTTAGTCTTAAATATTTGTGTTGGGCAATTCAACCACCAAAATTATTTAGGAACTAGGTGTAAGCCTAATTCCCTTTCAGGGGGGAGCGCTGGCGCGAGGGGGAGGGGAGGCGGCCGCGGCATGGGCCGGATCCGGCCCAGCAGGAGGGGGGAAGCTTTTCCCTTTTTCTTTTTATTTTCTAAATCCCATTTCCATTTTTGTTTCTTTTCTTTTTGAATAATTTATTTAGTAGATAATCTAGGTGCTGAAAAATAAAATCTAAGTGAGGTGTTCATGGCCAAACAATGTGTATGCATATGATGGAAAATTTTAAGGGAGTTTTGGGGATAGATAAGAAGAAGGGGGGTTAGATTAGGGTTTCAAACCTGGGTTAGAATTTTGGGATGTTACATTTTAGCAATTAAGCAAGTATCGAGTTCAGCTCTATTAAAATTAACTAAGTATAGCTAACCCTCTAATACTCACTTAAATGCTACTGAATCATCACTTCTTCTAAAGACAGTAACACCTATATCCGAAAAAGACAATTGTAGCCTATTTTGCATAATTGAGAGACATAAAGCAAATTGTAATCTAAAGAATCTACAAGAAAAACATTGGAAATAGAATGGTCAGGTGATATAGCAATTTTACCAAGTCCTTTGACCAAACCTTGATTTCCATCCCCGAATGTAATAGCTCTTTGGGGATCATGGTTTTTCTCGTAGGAGGAGAACATCCTTTTCTCCCCAGTCATGTGGTTTGTGCACCCGCTATCAATGATCCAACTTGAGCCCCCAGATGCATAAACCTACAAAACAAGTTTAGGCCTTGTTCTTAGGTACCCAAACAGTCTTGGGTCCTTTGACATTAGAAACAAGCACCTTGGGTACCCAAACACAAGTCTTTGACCCCTTGTGTTTGCCCCCAACATATTTGGCAACTACTTTGCCTGATTTGTTAGTGAGCACATAAGAAGCATCAAAAGTCTTAAATGAAATATTATGATCATTTGATGCAATAGGAGATTTCTTTTTAGGCATTTTAACATGGGTAGAACGCCTAGAGCTAGAAGCCTCATTCTTATAAATAAAAGCATGGTGAGAAACAGAATGAGTTTTCTTAGCATGAATTCTCCTAATCTTATCCTCAGGATAACCAGCAGGATATAAGATATAGCCCTCGTTATCCTGAGGCATGGGAGCCTTGCCCTTAACAAAATTAGACAATCTTTTAGGGGCATTGAGTTTGATAGTGCCTCCCTTTTGGAAGCCAATGCCATCCTTAATGCCAGGGCATCTCCCACTATAGAGCATGCTTCTAGTAAATTTAATTTTTTCATTTTCTAAGTCATGATCATTAATTTTAGCACTAAGTTGAGCTATGTGATCATTTTGTTATTTAATTAAAGCTCGGTGATCATGGATAGCATCAACATTAATGTTTTTACATCTAGTACAAATAGTAACATGCTCAATGGTAGATGTAGAGGGTTTGTAAGCATTTAATTCATCAATCTTAGCATGTAAAATAGCATTCTCATTTCTAAGATTGGAAATAGAAATATTGCAAATATTTAAATCTTTAGCCTTAGCAATTAATTTTTCATTCTCAATTTTAAGGCTAGAGAGAGATGCATTCAACTTGTCAATCATAGTAATTAAACTAGCATTATCATTTCTAAGACTAACAATTGAATCATCACAAACATCTAACTTCTCAACCTTAGCAATTAATTTTGCATTTTAATTTCTAAGGTTTGAGATAATATCATGGCAAGTGCTTAGCTCACTAGTTATTTTTTCACATTTCTCTACTTCCTGAGCATAAGCATTTTTAACCTTAACATGCTTCTTGTTTTCCTTAATAAGGAAGTCCTCTTGGCTATCCAAGAGTTCACCTTCTCATGAATAGCACCTACCAATTCATTTATTTTTTTCCTTTTGTTGCATGTTTAGGTTGGCAAAAAGAGCTAGCAAATTATCCTCATCATCACTAGAGTTATCCTCATCACTAGATGTTGCATATTTAGTGGAGGCTCTAGATTTTACCTTCTTTTTGCCGTCCTTTGCCATGAGGCACTTGTGGCCGACGTTGGGGAAGAGGAAGCCCTTGTTGACGGCGGTGTTGGCGGCGTCCTCGTCGGAGGAGGAGTCGGTGGAGCTCCCATCGGAGTCCCATTTCGACATACGTGGGCATCGCCGCCCTTCTTCTTGTAGTATCTCTTCTTCTCCTTCTTCTTTCCCCTCTTGTCGTCGCTCCTATCACTATCACTTGATAATGGACATTTAGCAATAAAGTGACCGGGCTTACCAAACTTGTAGCAAACCTTCTTGGAACGGGGCTTGTAGTCTCTCCCCTTCCTTTGCTTGAGGATTTGGCGAAAGCTTTTGATGATTAAAGCCATCTCCTCATTATTGAGCTTGGAGGCGTCGATGGGGAGCCTACTTGATGTAGACTCTTCTTTCTTCTCCTCCGTCGCTTTGAATGCGACGGGTTGCACCTCGGGTGTGGAGGTGGCGCCTCGCTCAATGATTTGTTTGGAGCCTTTGATCATTAACTCAAAGCTCACAAACTTTCCTATAACCTCCTCGGGAGACATTAGCTTATATCTAGGATCACCACAAATTAATTGAACTTGTGTAGGGTTAAGAAAAATGAGTGATCTTAGAATAACCTTGACCATTTCATGGTCATCCCATTTGGTGCTCCCGAGGTTGCGCACTTGGTTCACCAAGGTCTTGAGCCGGTTATACATAGCTTGTGGCTCCTATCCTTGGTTTAGCATGAATCGACCGAGCTCCCCCTCGATCATTTCCCGCTTGGTGATCTTGGTCACCTCATCTCCTTCGTGCGCGGTCTTGAGCACATCCCAAATCTCTTTGGCACTCTTCAACCCTTGTACCTTATTATACTCCTCTCGACTTAGAGAGGCGAGGAGTATAGTAGTGGCCTGGGAGTTGAAGTGCCGGATTTAGGCAACTTCGTCCGAGTCATATCCTTCATCCCCTACGGATGGTACCTGTACTCCAAACTCAACAACATCGCAAATGCTAGTGTGGAGTGAGGTTAGATGGTGTCTCATTTTATCACTCCACATACAATAATCTTCACCGTAAAAAATCGGTGGTTTGCCTAATGGGACGAAAAGTAATGGAGTATGTTTAGAAATACAAGGGTAGCGTAAGGGGATCTTACTAAACTTCTTGCGCTCATGGCGCTTAGAAGTGACGGACGGCGTGTCGGAGCCGGAGGTGGAAGGCGACGAAGAATCGGTCTCGTAGTAGACCACTTTCTTCATTTTCTTCTTCTTGTCGCCACTCCGGTGCGACTTGACGCGGGGAGGTGATTCCTCCCTCTTCTTGTTGCGGGACTCCCCCGATGGAGCTTTCCCATGGCTTGTGGCGGGCTTCTCGCTGGTCACCATCTCCTACTTGGCGTGAGCTCCCGACATCACTTCGAGCGGTTAGACTCTAATGAAGTACCGGGCTCTGATACCAATTGAAAGTCGCCTAGAGGGGGTGAATAGGCTAATCTGAAATTTATAAACTTTAAGCACAAGTACAAGCCAGGGTTAGCGTTAGAAATAAAGTCGAGTCCGAAAGAGAGGGCGAAAAACAAATCACAAGCAAATAAGGCGGATGACATGGTGATTTGTTTTACCGAGGTTCGGTTCTTGCAAACCTACTCCTCGTTGAGGTGGTCACAAAGACCGGGTCTCTTTCAACCCTTTCCCTCTCTCAAACGGTCACTTAGACCGAGTGAGCTTTTCTCCTCAATCAATTGGGACACTTGGTCCCCACAAGGACCACCACACAATTGGTGTCTCTTGCTTTGATTACAAATGTCTTGAGAACAAGAAATGGGGAAGAAGAAAAGCGATCCAAGCGCAAGAGCTCAAAAGAACACGGCAAAACTCTCTCTTCTAGTCACTAATTGCTTTGAGTGGAATTGGGACTTGGAGATATTTTGATTCAATCTAATTGTGTCTTGTATTGAATGCACTAGCTCTTGTATTGAATGTATTGGCTGAAAACTTGGATCCTTGAAGTGTGGTGGTTGGGGGGTATTTATAGCCCCAACCACCAAAGTGGCCGTTGGGGAAGTCTGCTGTCGACGGGCGCACCGGACAGTCCGGTGCGCCAGCCACGTCACCCAACCGTTAGGGTTTGACCGTTGGAGCTCTGACAAGTGGGGCCACCGGACAGTCCCTGTTCACTGTCCGGTGCGCCTTCTGGCACCTGCTCTGACTCTGCGCGCGTTGTCCGCGCACTGTAGCTTCACTATTCACTTTTGCAGATGACCGTTGGCGCTGTAGCCGTTACTCCGCATGGCACACCGGACAGTCCGGTGCTACACCGGACAGTCCGGTGAATTATAGCGGATTGGCATTTCCAGAAACCCAAAGCTAAGCAGTTCGAGTTGATCCACCCGGACAGTCCGGTGCGCCAGACTAGGGCAGCCTTCGGTTTTCTTTGGCTCCTTTCTTTTGAACCCTTTCTTGGATTTTTTATTGGTTTGTGTTGAAACTTTGGCACCTGTAGAACTTATAATCTAGAGCAAACTAGTTAGTCCAATTATTTGTGTTGTGCAATTCAACCACCAAAATTATTTAGGAAAAGGTTTTAGCCTATTTCCCTTTCACCCACCCTTCGGGGGAATTCGGCACCTCGGGTCTGGTCTCGACGGCTTTATGGCTATTTTTTCTTGTGCTGGACTAAGACGCGGTGGGGCGGATGCTGCTGCAATTAGAGATGGCAACGGTTGCAAACCCGCTAGGTTTTGCCATCCCAAACCCGTACCCGTGAAAAATATCTACACCCATTAAAAAACACGTACCCATGACGGGTTTGAAATTTTGCCTAAACCATATCCATCTGGTTAGCGGGTACCCACGAGTTACCCACGGGTTTCATCTCAATATGATTGTTCTTCTCAAAATCAATAAGTATCTTAATGATTAATGAGATCATGGTCCAAAATTTGTGTGATGAACAACGAGTTCATGATTTGGTATAAAAATTATTAGTTGAGAGAATGAAATACAAATAATAAGTTGTATAATCAAGTGACATTGCACTAAGTTATCCATCCACCACATATATAATGCTAGTATAAACTATAATAGCAAGCAATCAATACTCTCACCAACTACCTATACATTCCCATTTGATAAAAATTAGGAAGTAACTAGGGAGATAACAATTTTGTTGTTCGTTTATAAAATAAAATGACAATATGCACTAGGTTTGGTCGGGTTTAAAAAGCCTATGGGTTCACGGGGTTGGGTACTATAGGAACAAACTCGTACCCATGAACTCGTCGGGTATAGATTTATGCCCATTAATAAACCCATGGGTATGAAGATTGACCCAAACCCATAGTTCTGTCAGGGTTTCTTCTGGTTCACCCGTACTCACAGTGTGGGCCTCGAGGGCGCTGGGTCACCGAAGCTGGAGTTAGAGTCTGACAGGAGAATATCATAATTCAATTCCCTACAAACTTGGCATCGACCGTGGACCACATGTTTGGTGATTTTCTCCTCAACATCGTGATAATCGGGCAGGGGTTCTATAGGGATGTCCGTGATCAACGCACACTGGGGTCCGACCTCGCCGTCGCGAGGGGCCACATGTCGTAGCCCCAACTCCTTGAGATCCGAGGGGAGAAACGGACCGGGTCCTAGGGCGCGATCCAGCAGGGCTCCAAGTAGGAGAGAGATCCATGAGCACCTTGGTAATTGTACCAAGGTCATTTGCTTTGGATATTTAAGGGGCCAGGTGAAAGTCGCCTAGAGGGGGTGAATAGGCAAATCTGAAATTTATAAACTTTAAGCACAACTACAAGCTGGGGTTAGCGTTAGAAATATAAACGAGTCCGAAAGAGAGGGCGAAAACAAATCACAAGCGAATAAGGCGAATGACACGGTGATTTGTTTTACCGAGGTTCGATTCTTGCAAACCTACTCCCCGTTGAGGTGGTCACAAAGACTGGGTCTCTTTCAACCCTTTCCTCTCTCAAACGGTCACCTAGACCGAGTGAGCTTCTCTTCTCAATCAATTGGGACACTAAGTCCCCACAAGGACCACCACACAATTGGTGTCTCTTGCTTTGATTACAAAGAACTTGGGAACAAGAATAGAGGAAGAAGAAAAGCGATCCAAGCGCAAGAGCTCAAAAGAACACAACAAAATTCTCTCTTCTAGTCACTAATTGCTTTGAGTGGAATTGGGACTTGGAGAGATTTTGATTCACTCTATTTGTGTCTTGTATTGAATGTACTAGCTCTTGTATTGAATGTGTTGGCTGAAAACTTGGATGCCTTGAAGTGTTAGTGGTTGGGGGTATTTATAGCCCCAACCACCAAAGTGGCCGTTGGGGAAGGCTGTTGTCGTATGGCGCACCGGACAGTCCGGTGCGCCAGCCACGTCACCCAACCGTTAGGGTTCGACCGTTGGAGCTCTGACATGTGGGGCCACAGTGTAGCACCGGATAGGTCCTGTTCACTGTCCGGTGCGCCTTCTGCCGCCTGCTCTGGCTCTGCGCGCGCAGTTGCACTGTTCACTATAGACTTTTGCAGACGACCGTTGGCGCATTTAGTCATTGCTCCGCTGGCACACCTGACAGTCCAGTGCTACACCGGACAGTCCGGTGAATTATAGCGGAGAGGCAATCCCAGAAACCTGAAGGTGGCAAGTTCAAAGTTGATCTCCCTGGTGCACCAGACACTGTCCGGTGGCACACCGGACAGTCCGGTGCGCCAGACCAGGGTTGCCTTCGGTTGTCTTTTGCTCTTTTTATTTGAACCCTTTCTTGGACTTTTTATTGGTTTGTGTTGAACCTTTGGCACATGTAGAACTTATAATCTAGAGCAAACTAGTTAGTCCAATTATTTGTGTTGGGCAATTCAACCACCAAAATCATTTAGGAAAAGGTGTGAGCCTATTTCCCTTTCAATCTCCCCCTTTTTGGTGATTGATGCCAACACAAATCAAAGCAAATATATAAGTGCAGAATTGAACTAGTTTGCATAAGGTAAGTGCAAAGGTTGCTTAGAATTTAAACCAATTTACATTTCATAAGATATGCATGGATGCTTTCTTCTAATTTAATATTTTGGACCACGCATGCACCACTTGTTTTGTTTTTGCAAACTCTTTTGGAAATTCTTTTCAAAGTCTTTTGCAAATAGTCAAAGGTAAATAAATAAGATATCGAGAAGCATTTTCAAGATTTGAAATTTTCTCCCCCTGTTTCAAATGCTTTTACTTTGACTAAACAAAACTCCCCCTCAATGAAATTCTCCTCTTAGTGTTCAAGAGGGTTTTAGATATTAATTTTGAAAAAGGTCATACCAATTTGAAATTATATCAAAAATAAGATACCAGTTAAAAACATTTTAAAAACTTAAACTTATTTCAAAAATTTTTGAAATTGGTGTGGTGGTGCGGTCCTTTTGCTTTGGGCTAATACTTTCTCCCCCTTTGGCATGAATCGCCAAAAACGGATACTTTGTGAGTGAAATATAAGCCCTTTTCAAACTTCCTCCCCCTTTGGTAAATAATGTAGGAGTGAAGATTATACCAAATTGGAGAGCGAGGCGGAGTGACGGCGAAGGATGAATAATTTGATGGAGTGGAGTGGAAGCCTTGTCTTCGCCGAAGAACTCCATTTCCCTTTCAATCTATGACTTAGCATGAAATACACTTGAAAAACCACATTAGTCATAGCACATGAAAGAGATATGATCAAAGGTACAATGAGCTATGTGTGCAAAATATCAATCAAAATTCCTAGAATCAAGAATGTTTAGTTCATGCCTAAGTTTGGTAAAAGTTTTCTCATCCAGTGGCTTGGTAAAGATATCGGCTAATTGTTTTTTGGTGCTAACATATGCAATCTCGATATCCCCCTTTGTTGGTGATCCCTCAAAAAGTGATACCGAATGGCTATGTGTTTAGTGCAGCTGTGCTCAACGGGATTATCTGTCATGCGGATTGCACTCTCATTATCACATAGGAGAGGAACTTTGGTTAATTTGTAACCATAGTCCCTGAAGGTTTGCCTCATCCAAAGCAATTGCGCGCAACAATGGCCTGCGGCAATGTACTCGGCTTCGGCGGTAGAAAGAGCTACAGAATTTTGTTTCTTTGAAGCCTAAGACACCAGGGATCTTCCCAAGAACTGACAAGTCCCTGATGTGCTCTTTCTATCAATTTTACACCCTGCCCAATCAGCATCTGAATAACAAATTAAATCAAAAGTGGATCCCTTGGGGTACCAAAGGCCAAACTTAGGTGTATGAACTAAATATCTCAAGATTTGTTTCACGGCCCTAAGGTGAACTTCCTTAGGATCGGCTTGGAATCTTGCACACATGCATACGATAAGCATAATATCCGGTCGAGATGCACACAAATAGAGTAAAGATCCTATCATCAATCGGTATACCTTTTGATCTACGGATTTACCTCCTGTATTGAGGTCGGTATGTCCATTGGTTCCCATGGGTGTCTTGATGGGCTTGGCATCTTTCATCCCAAACTTGGTAAGAATGTCTTGAATGTACTTTGTTTGGCTAATGAAGGTGCCCTCTTGGAGTTGCTTGACTTGAAATCCTAGAAAATACTTCAACTCCCCCATCATAGACATCTCAAATTTTTGAACCATTATCCTACTAAACTCTTCACAAGTAGATTTGTTAGTAGACCCAAATATGATATCATCAACATAAATTTGGCATACAAACAAATTATTTGCAATTATTTTAGTAAAGAGAGTAGGATCGGCTTTTCTGACTTTGAAACCATTAGCGATAAGAAAATCTCTTAGGCATTCATACCATGCTCTTGGGGCTTGCTTGAGCCCATAAAGCGCCTTAGAGAGTTTATAAATATGGTTAGGGTACTCACTATCTTCAAAGCCGGGATGTTGCTCAACATAGACCTCCTCCTTGATTGGTCCATTGAGGAAGGCACTTTTCACGTCCATTTGATAGAGCTTAAAGCCATGGTAAGTAGCATAGGCAAGTAATATACGAATTGACTCAAGCCTAGCTACGGGTGCATAGGTTTCACCGAAATCCAAACCTTTGACTTGTGAATATCCCTTGGCCACAAGTCGGGCTTTGTTCCTTGTCGCCACACCATGCTCATCTTGCTTGTTGCGGAAGACCCACTTGGTTCCTACAACATTTTGGTTAGGACGTGGAACTAAATGTCATACCTCATTCCTCGTGAAGTTGTTGAGCTCCTCTTGCATTGCCAACACCCAATCTGAATCCCATAATGCGTCTTCCACCCTATATGGCTCAATAGAAGACACAAAGGAGTAATATTCACAAAAATGAGCAACACGAGATTGAGTGGTTACCCCCTTTTGAATATCACCGAGGATGGTGTTCACGGGGTGATCTCGTTGCATTGCTTGGTGGACTCTTGGGTGAGGCGGTCTTAGACCCTCATCATCTTCATTGTCTTGATCATTAGCATCTCCCCCTTGATCATTGTCCTCCTCTTGATCTTCATCATCATCCTCTTGAGCTTGATCCTCATCTTGGGTTGGTGGAGATGCTTGCATGGAGGAAGATGGTTAATCTTGTGCTTGTGGAGGCTCTTCGGATTCCTTAGGACACACATCCCCAATGGACATGTTCCTTAGCGCGACGCACGGAGCCTCTTCATCATCTAGCTCATCAAGATCAACTTGCTCTACTTGAGAGCCGTTAGTCTCATCAAACACAATGTCACAAGAAACATCAACTAGTCCAGTGGACTTGTTAAAGACTCTATATGCCCTTGTGTTTGAATCGTAACCAAGTAAAAAGCCTTCTACAGCCTTAGGAGCAAATTTAGATTTTCTATCTCTTTTAACAAGAATAAAGCATTTGCTACCAAAGACTCTAAAATATGAAACATTGAGCTTTTTACCAGTTAGGAGTTCATACGATGTCTTCTTGAGGATTCGGTGAAGGTAGAGATGGTTGATGGCGTAGCAAGCGGTGTTGATTGCTTCCGCCCAAAACCGGTCTGAAGTCTTGTACTCATCAAGCATGGTCCTCGCCATGTAAAGTAGAGTTCTATTCTTCCTCTCCACTACACCATTTTGTTGTGGCCTGTAGGGAGAAGAGAACTCATGCTTGATGCCCTCATCCTCAAGAAAGCTTTCTATTTGAGAGTTCTTGAACTCCGTCCCGTTGTCGCTTCTAATCTTTTTGATCCTTAAGCCAAACTCATTTTGAGCTCGTCTCAAGAATCCCTTTAAGGTCTCTTGGGTTTGTGATTTTTCTTGCAAAAAGAACACCCAACTGAAGCGAGAATAATCATCCACAATTACAAGACAATACTTACTCCCGCCGATGCTTATGTAAGCAATCGGGCCGAATAAATCCATGTGGAGTAGCTCAAGCGGCCTGTCAGTCGTCATGATGTTCTTGTGTGGATGATGAACACCAACTTGATTTCCTGCTTGACATGCGCTACAAACCATGTCTTTCTCAAAATGAACATTTGTTAGTCCCAAATTGTGCTCTCCCTTTAGAAGCTTATGAAGATTCTTCATTCCAACGTGGGCTAGTCGGTAATGCCAAAGCCAACTCATGTTAGTCTTAGCAATTAAGCAAGTGTCGAGTTCAGCTCTATTAAAATCAACTAAGTATAGCTAACCCTCTAACACTCCCTTAAATGCTATTGAATCATCACATCTTCTAAAGACAGTAATACCTATATCCGTAAAAAGACAATTGTAGCCCATTTTGCATAATTGAGAAACGGAAAGCAAGTTATAATCTAAAGAATCAACAAGAAAAACATTGGAAATAGAATGGTCAGGTGATATAGCAATTTTACCAAGTCCTTCGACCAAACCTTGATTTCCATCCCCGAATGTAATAGTTCTTTGGGGATCATGGTTTTTCTCGTAGGAGGAGAACATCCTTTTCTCCCCAGTCATGTGGTTTGTGCACCCGCTATCAATTATCCAACTTGAGCCCCCGGATGCATAAACCTACAAAACAAATTTAGGCCTTGTTCTTAGGTACCCAAACGGTCTTGGGTCCTTTGACATTAGAAACAAGCACCTTGGGTACCCAAACACAAGTCTTTGACCCCTTGTGTTTGCCCTCAACATATTTGGCAACTACTTTGCCTGATTTGTTAGTTAAAACATATGATGCATCAAAAGTCTTAAATGAAATGTTATGATCATTTGATGCAATAGGAGATTTCTTTTTAGGCAATTTAACATGGGTTGATTGCCTAGAGCTAGATGCCTCACTCTTACACATAAAAGCATGATGAGAGCCAGAGTGATACTTCCTAGAGTGAATTCTCCTAATTTTGTGTTCGGGATAACCGGTGAAAGTCGCCTAGAGGGGGGGTGAATAGGGCGAAACTGAAATTCTCAAATATAAACACAACTACAAGCCGGGTTAGCGTTAGAAATATAAACGAGTCCGCGAGAGAGGGAGCAAAACAAATCGCAAGCAAATGAAGAGTGTGACACGCGGATTTGTTTTACCGAGGTTCGGTTCTTGCAAACCTACTCCCCGTTGAGGAGGCCACAAAGGCCGGGTCTCTTTCAACCCTTCCCTCTCTCAATCGGTCCTTCGGACCGAGTGAGCTTCTCTTCTCAAATCACTTGGGAATCAAACTTCCCGCAAGGGCCACCACACAATTGGTGCCTCTTGCCTCAATTACAAGTGAGTGTTTGATCACAAGAAAGAATCAAGAAAGAAGAAAGCAATCCAAGCGCAAGAGCTCGAAAGAACACAAGCAAATCACTCTCTCTAGTCACTATGGCGTTGTGTGGAATTTGGAGAGGATTTGATCTCTTTGGTGTGTCTAGAATTGAATGCTAGAGCTCTTGTAGTAGTTGGGAAGTGGAAAACTTGGATGCAATGAATGGTGGGGTGGTTGGGGTATTTATAGCCCCAACCACCAAACTTGACCGTTGGCTGGGCTGTCTGTTCGATGGCGCACCGGACAGTCCGGTGCACACCGGACATGTCCGGTGCCCCTGCCACGTCATCAGTGCCGTTGGAAATTGATCGTTGGAGTTCTGACTTCTGGGCCCCCCTTGATGTCCGGTGGCGCACCGGACATGCACTGTTCACTGTCCGGTGCGCTGGTATGGGCGACTCTGACTCTGCGCGCGCTGCGCGCGCATTAAATGCCGTTGCAGGTAGCCGTTGGCGCCGGAAGTAGCCGTTGCCCCGCTGTTACACCGGACAGTCCGGTGTACACCGGACAGTCCGGTGATTTTTAGCGGAGCAGCCGAAGTGAAAACCCGAGGCTGGCGAGTTCCTGAGGCCGCCCTTCCTTGGAGCACCGGACATGTCCGGTGTACACCGGACAGTCCGGTGAATTATAGCGCGAGTGCCTCTGGAAATTCCCGAAGGTGGCGAGTTCGAGTTGGAGTCCTCTGGTGCACCGGACATGTCCGGTGGTGCACCGGACACTGTCCGGTGGCACACCGGACAGTCCAGTGTGCCAGACCAGAGGTGCCTTCGGTTGGCCCTTTGCTCTTTTGTTGAACCCAAAGCTTGGTCTTTTTATTGCCTAAGTGTGAACCTTTAGCACCTGTATAACTTATACACTAGAACAAACTAGTTAGTCCAATTATTTGTGTTGGGCAATTCAACCACCAAAATTATTTAGGAACTAGGTGTAAGCCTAATTCCCTTTCAATCTCCCCCTTTTTGGTGATTGATGCCAACACAAACCAAAGCAAATATAGAAGTGCATAATTGAACTAGTTTGCATAATGTAAGTGTAAAGGTTGCTTGGAATTGAGCCAATATGACTACTTACAAGATATGCATGGATTGTTTCTTTCTTATTTAACATTTTGGACCACGCTTGCACCACATGTTTTGTTTTTGCAAACTCTTTTGTAAACCCTTTTCAAAGTTCTTTTGCAAATGGTCAAAGGTAAATGAATAGGATTTTGCAAAGCATTTTCAAGATTTGAAATTTTCTCCCCCTGTTTCAATTGCTTTTCCTTTGACTAAACAAAACTCCCCCTAAAGGAGATCCTCCTCTTAGTGTTCAAGAGGGTTTTGATATATCATTTTTGAAATACTACTTTCTCCCCCTTTTGAACACAATAGGATACCAATTGATAAATACTCTTGGAAAACACTAAGTTTTTGAAATTGGTGGTGGTGCGGTCCTTTTGCTTTGGGCTCATACTCTCTCCCCCTTTGGCATGAATCGCCAAAAACGGAATTATTAGAGCCCTCGAAGTAATGTCTTCCTCTTTGGTCATAAACAAATGAGTTAAGATTATACCAAAGATGAAGTCCTTTTGTTTTCTCCCCCAAAGATGGAGAGTGGCTTGGAGCGACGGCGAAGGATGAGTTGCGGAGTGGAAGCCTTTGTCTTTGCCGAAAACTCCAATTCCCTTTCAATATACCTATGACTTGATTTGAAATAGACTTGGAAACACATTAGTCATAGCATATAAAAGAGATATGATCAAAAGTATATAAATGAGCTATGTGTGCAATCTAACAAAAGAAGTTGCG
This sequence comes from Zea mays, assembly GCF_902167145.1. NCBI lineage: Eukaryota > Viridiplantae > Streptophyta > Magnoliopsida > Poales > Poaceae > Zea > Zea mays. Next base: position 38,976,366 of record NC_050099.1, on the reverse strand, counting down.
GGGATCAAGAATATTGAGCTCATGCCTAAGTTTGGTAAAAGTTTGTTCATCAAGTGGCTTGGTAAAGATATCGGCTAATTGATCTTTAGTATTAATGTAAGCAATCTCGATATCTCCCTTTTGTTGGTGATCCCTAAGAAAATGATACCGAATGGCTATGTGCTTAGTGCGGCTATGCTCGACGGGATTGTCGGCCATTTTGATTGCACTCTCATTATCACATAGCAAAGGAACTTTGGTTAATTTGTAACCGTAGTCCCGCAGGGTTTGCCTCATCCAAAGTAATTGCGCGCAACAATGACCAGCGGCAATGTACTCGGCTTCGGCGGTTGAAAGAGCGACCGAATTTTGCTTCTTTGAAGCCCAAGACACCAAGGATCTCCCCAAGAACTGGCAAGTCCCTGATGTGCTCTTCCTGTTAATCTTACACCCCGCCCAATCGGCATCCGAATAACCAATCAAATCAAATGTGGATCCCCGAGGGTACCAAAGCCCAAACTTAGGAGTATAAGCCAAATATCTCAAGATTCGTTTTACGGCCGTAAGGTGGGATTCCTTAGGGTCGGATTGTAATCTTGCACACATGCAAACGGAAAGCATAATGTCCGGTCGAGAAGCACATAAATAGAGTAAGGAACCTATCATCGACCGGTATACCTTTTGATCTACGGACTTACCTCCCGTGTCGAGGTCGAGATGCCCATTGGTTCCCATGGGTGTCTTGATGGGCTTGGCATCCTTCATCCCAAACTTGTTTAGAATGTCTTGAGTGTATTTCGTTTGGCTAATGAAGGTGCCCTCTTGGAGTTGCTTCACTTGGAATCCTAAGAAATACTTCAACTCCCCCATCATAGACATCTCGAATTTCTGTGTCATAATCCTACTAAACTCTTCACATGTAGACTCATTAGTAGACCCAAATATAATATCATCAACATAAATTTGGCATACAAACAAGTCATTTTTAAGAGTTTTTGTAAAGAGTGTAGGATCGGCCTTTCCGACTTTGAAGCCATTAGCAATAAGAAAATCTCTAAGGCATTCATACCATGCTCTTGGGGCTTGCTTAAGCCCGTAAAGCGCCTTAGAGAGCTTATAGACATGATTAGGATACTCACTGTCTTCAAAGCCGGGAGGTTGCTCAACATAGACCTCTTCCTTGATTGGTCCGTTGAGGAAGGCACTTTTCACGTCCATTTGATAAAGCTTAAAGCCATGGTAAGTAGCATAGGCTAATAATATGCGAATTGACTCAAGCCTAGCTACGGGTGCATAGGTTTCGCCGAAATCCAAACCTTCGACTTGGGAGTATCCCTTGGCCACAAGTCGTGCTTTGTTCCTTGTCACCACACCATGCTCGTCTTGCTTGTTGCGGAAGACCCATTTGGTTCCTACAACATTTTGGTTAGGACGTGGAACCAAGCGCCATACCTCGTTCCTTGTGAAATTGTTGAGCTCCTCTTGCATCGCCATCACCCAATCCGCATCTTGTAGTGCTTCCTCTACCCTGTGTGGCTCAATAGAGGAAACAAACGAGTAATGCTCACAAAAATGTGCAACACGAGATCTAGTAGTTACCCCCTTATGAATGTCGCCTAGGATAGTGTCGACGGGGTGATCTCGTTGTATTGCTTGGTGGACTCTTGGGTGTGGCGGCCTTGGTTCTTCATCCTCCTTGTCTTCATCATTTGCATCTCCCCCTTGATCGTTGCCGTCATTTGGAGGTGGCTCATCTTCTTGGTCTTCTTGTTCAACATCTTGAGTCTCACCCTCAACTTGTGTTGGTGGAGATGCTTGCGTGGAGAAGGATGGTTGATCTTGTGCATGTGGAGGCTCTTCGGATTCCTTAGGACACACATCCCCAATGGACATGTTCCTTAGCGCTATGCATGGAGCCTGTTCTTCACCTATCTCATCAAGATCAACGTGCTCTACTTGAGAGCCGTTAGTTTCATCAAACACAACGTCACAAGAGACTTCAATTAGTCCAGTGGACTTGTTAAAGACTCTATATGCCCTTGTGTTTGAGTCATAACCAAGAAAAAAACCTTCTACAGTCTTAGGAGCAAATTTGGATTTTCTACCTCTTTTAACAAGAATAAAACATTTGCTACCAAAGACTCTAAAATACGAAATATTGGGCTTTTTACCGGTTAGGAGTTCATATGATGTTTTCTTGAGGATTCGGTGAAGATATAACCGGTTGATGGCGTAGCAAGCGGTGTTGACCGCCTCGGCCCAAAACTGATCCGAAGTCTTGTACTCATCAAGCATGGTCCTTGCCATGTCCAATAGAGTTCGATTCTTCCTCTCCACTACACCATTTTGTTGAGGGGTGTAGGGAGAGGAGAACTCATGCTTGATGCCCTCCTCCTCAAGAAAGCCTTCAATTTGAGAGTTCTTGAACTCCGTCCCGTTGTCGCTTCTTATTTTCTTGATCCTTAAGCCGAACTCATTTTGAGCCCATCTCAAGAATCCCTTTAAGGTCTCTTGGGTTTGAGATTTTTCCTGTAAAAAGAATACCCAAGTAAAGCGAGAATAATCATCCACAATAACTAGACAGTACTTACTCCCGCCGATGCTTATGTAAGCAATCGGGCCGAATAGGTCCATGTGTAGGAGCTCCAGTGGCCTGTCGGTCGTCATGATGTTTTTGTGTGGATGATGGGTACCAACTTGCTTCCCGGCTTGGCATGCGCTACAAATCCTGTCTTTCTCAAAATGAACATTGGTTAATCCTAAAATGTGTTCCCCCTTTAGAAGCTTATGAAGATTCTTCATCCCAACATGGGCTAGTCGGCGGTGCCAGAGCCAACCCATGTTAGTCTTAGCAATTAAGCATGTGTCGAGTTCAGCTCTATCAAAATCGACCAAGTATAGCTGACCCTCTAACACACCCTTAAATGCTATTGAATCATCACTTCTTCTAAAGACAGTGACACCTACATCAGTAAATAGACAGTTGTAGCCCATTTGACATAATTGTGAAACGGAAAGCAAATTGTAATCTAAAGAATCTACAAGAAAAACATTGGAAATAGTATGGTCAGGTGATATAGCAATTTTACCCAATCCTTTGACCAAACCTTGTTTTCCATCCCCGAATGTGATAGCTCGTTGGGGATCTTGGTTTTTCTCGAAGGAGGAGAACATCTTCTTCTCCCCTGTCATGTGGTTTGTGCACCCGCTGTCGAGTATCCAACTTGAGCCCCCGGATGCATAAACCTACAAAACAAGTTTAGTTCTTGACTTTAGGTACCCAAATGGTTTTGGGTCCTTTGGCATTAGACACAAGAACTTTGGGTACCCAAACACAAGTCTTGGAGCCCTTGTGCTTGCCCCCAACATATTTGGCAACTATCTTGCCGGATTTGTTAGTCAAAACATAAGATGCATCAAAAGTTTTAAATGAAATATTATGATCATTTGATGCACTAGGAGTTTTCTTTCTAGGCAACTTAGCATGGGTTGGTTGCCTAGAGCTAGATGTCTCACCCTTATACATAAAAGCATGATTAGGGCCAGAGTGAGACTTCCTAGAATGAATTCTCCTAATTTTGCTCTCGGGATAACCGGCAGGGTATAAAATGTAACCCTCGTTATCCTGAGGCATGGGAGCCTTGCCCTTAACAAAATTAGACAATCTTTTAGGAGGGGCACTAATTTTGACATTGTCTCCCCTTTGGAAGCCAATGCCATCCTTGATGCCCGGGCGTCTCCCATTATAAAGCATGCTACGAGCAAATTTAAATTTCTCATTTTCTAAGTTGTGCTCGGCAATTTTAGCATCTAGTTTTGCTATATGATCATTTTGTTGTTTAATTAAAGCCATATGATCATGAATAGCATTAACATCAACATCTCTACATCTAGTACAAATAGATACATGCTCAACAATAGATGTAGAGGGTTTGCAAGAATTAAGTTCAACAATCTTAGCATGAAGAATATCATTTTTATCTCTAAGATCGGAAACTGTAACTTTGCAAACATCATAATCTTTAGCCTTAGTATTTAAATTTTTATTTTCTACTCTAAGGCTAGCAAGAGAAATATTTAATTCTTCAATCCTAGCAAGCAAATCATCATTATTATCTTTAGGATTGGAAGTTGAAACAATGCAAACATGAGAATCAACCTTAGCATTTAAACTAGCATTTTCATTCCTAAGGTTGTCAATCATCTCACGGCAAGTGCTTAGCTCACTAGATAATTTTTCACATTTTTCTACTTCTAGAGCATAAGCCTTTTTAACCTTAACATGTTTCTTGTTTTCTTTAATTAGACAATCCTCTTGGGAGTCCAAAAGGTCATCCTTTTCATGAATAGCACTAATCAATTCATTTAATTTTTCTTTTTGCTCCATGTTAAGATTGGCAAAGAGAACACGCAAATTATCCTCCTCATCACTATTATTATCATCACTAGAAGACTCATATTTAGTGGAGGAGTTAGATTTAACCTTCTTCCGTTTGTCGTCCTTTGCCATGAGGCACTTGTGGCCGACGTTGGGGAAGAGAAGTCCCTTGGTGACGGCGATGTTGGCGGCGTCCTCGTCGTCGGAGGAGTCGCTTGAGCTTTCGTCGGAATCCCACTCCCGACAAACATGGGCATCGCCGCCCTTCTTCTTGTAGTACTTCTTTTTCTCCTTTCTTCTCCCCTTCTTGTCGTCGCCTCGGTCACTGTCACTTGATATAGGACATTTAGCAATAAAATGACCGGGCTTACCACATTTGTAGCAAACCTTCTTGGAGCGGGACTTGTAGTCTTTCCCCCTCCTTTGTTTGAGGATTTGGCGGAAGCTCTTGATGACGAGCGCCATCTCCTCATTGTCAAGCTTGGAGGCGTCGATTGGTTGTCTACTTGGTGTAGACTCCTCCTTCTTTTCTTCCGTCGCCTTGAATGCGACGGGTTGAGCTTCGGATGTGGATGGATCATCAAGCTCGTTGATCTTCCTTGAGCCTTCGATCATGCACTCAAAACTTACAAAATTCCCGATAACTTCCTCGGGGGTCATTTTAGTATATCTAGGATTACCACGAATTAATTGAACTTGAGTGGGGTTAAGGAAAATGAGAGATCTTAGAATAACCTTAACCATTTCGTGGTCGTCCCACTTGACGCTCCCGAGGTTGCGCACTTGGTTCACCAAAGTCTTGAGCCGGTTGTACATGTGTTGTGGCTCTTCCCCTTTGCGAAGCCGGAACCGACCGAGCTCCCCCTCGATCGTTTCCCGCTTGGTGATCTTGGTGAGCTCATCTCCTTCGTGCGCGGTTTTGAGCACATCTCAAACCTCCTTGGCGCTCTTCAACCCTTGAACTTTGTTATACTCCTCTCTACTTAAAGAGGCGAGGAGTATTGTTGTCGCTTGAGAGTTGAAGTGCTCGATTTGGGCCACCTCATCCTCATCATAATCCTTGTCCCCTACGGATGGTACCTGTGCACCAAACTCAACAACATCCCATATACTTTTGTGGAGTGAGGTTAGATGAAATCGCATTAGATCACTCCACCTAGCATAATCTTCACCATCAAAAGTTGGTGGTTTGCCTAATGGGACGGAAAGTAAAGGTGCATGTTTAGAAATGTGAGGATAGTGTAGGGGGATCTTACTAAACTTCTTACGCTCTTGGCGTTTAGAAGTTACGGAGGGTGCATCGGAGTCGGAGGTTGATGTTGATGAAGTGTCGGTCTCGTAGTAGACCACCTTCCTCATCCTCTTTTGCTTGTCCCCACTCCGACGCGGCTTGTGGGAAGAAGATTTTTCCTTCTTCTCTTTGTGGTGAGAAGAAGATTTCTTCTCCTTCCCTTTGTTGGAGGAGATCTTCTTCTTCTCCTTCCTCTTGGTGCGGGACTCTTCCGATGAAGTGCTCTCGTGGCTTGTGGTGGGCTTCTCGCCGGTCTCCATCTCCTTCTTGGCATGATCTCCCGACATCACTTCGAGCGGTTAGGCTCTAATGAAGCACCGTGCTTTGATACCAATTGAAAGTCGCCTAGAGGGGGGTGAATAGGGCGAAACTGAAATTCTCAAATATAAACACAACTACAAGCCGGGTTAGCGTTAGAAATATAAACGAGTCCGCGAGAGAGGGAGCAAAACAAATCGCAAGCAAATGAAGAGTGTGACACGCGGATTTGTTTTACCGAGGTTCGGTTCTTGCAAACCTACTCCCCGTTGAGGAGGCCACAAAGGCCGGGTCTCTTTCAACCCTTCCCTCTCTCAATCGGTCCTTCGGACCGAGTGAGATTCTCTTCTCAAATCACTTGGGAATCAAACTTCCCGCAAGGGCCACCACACAATTGGTGCCTCTTGCCTCAATTACAAGTGAGTGTTTGATCACAAGAAAGAATCAAGAAAGAAGAAAGCAATCCAAGCGCAAGAGCTCGAAAGAACACAAGCAAATCACTCTCTCTAGTCACTATGGCGTTGTGTGGAATTTGGAGAGGATTTGATCTCTTTGGTGTGTCTAGAATTGAATGCTAGAGCTCTTGTAGTAGTTGGGAAGTGGAAAACTTGGATGCAATGAATGGTGGGGTGGTTGGGGTATTTATAGCCCCAACCACCAAACTTGACCGTTGGCTGGGCTGTCTGTTCGATGGCGCACCGGACAGTCCGGTGCACACCGGACATGTCCGGTGCCCCTGCCACGTCATCAGTGCCGTTGGAAATTGACCGTTGGAGTTCTGACTTCTGGGCCCCCCTTGATGTCCGGTGGCGCACCGGACATGCACTGTTCACTGTCCGGTGCGCTGGTATGGGCGACTCTGACTCTGCGCGCGCTGCGCGCGCATTAAATGCCGTTGCAGGTAGCCGTTGGCGCCGGAAGTAGCCGTTGCCCCGCTGTTACACCGGACAGTCCGGTGTACACCGGACAGTCCGGTGATTTTTAGCGGAGCAGCCGAAGTGAAAACCCGAGGCTGGCGAGTTCCTGAGGCCGCCCTTCCTTGGAGCACAGGACATGTCCGGTGTACACCGGACAGTCCGGTGAATTATAGCGCGAGTGCCTCTGGAAATTCCCGAAGGTGGCGAGTTCGAGTTGGAGTCCTCTGGTGCACCGGACACTGTCCGGTGGCACACCGGACAGTCCGGTGTGCCAGACCAGAGGTGCCTTCGGTTGGCCCTTTGCTCTTTTGTTGAACCCAACGCTTGGTCTTTTTATTGCCTAAGTGTGAACCTTTAGCACCTGTATAACTTATACACTAGAACAAACTAGTTAGTCCAATTATTTGTGTTGGGCAATTCAACCACCAAAATTATTTAGGAACTAGGTGTAAGCCTAATTCCCTTTCAACCGGCAGGGTATAAAATGTAACCCTCGTTATCTTGAACCATGGGAGCCTTACCCTTAACAAAATTAGACAATTTCTTAGGGGTAGTAAGCTTGACATTGTCTCCCTTTTGGAAGCCAATGCCATCCTTAAAGCCTGGGCGTCTCCCACTATAGAGCATGCTTCTAGCAAATTTAAATTTTTTATTTTCTAAGTCATGCTCATTAATCTTAGCACTAAGTTGAGCTATGTGATCGTTTTGTTGTTTAAATAAAGCTAGGTGATCATGAATATCATCAATATTAATATCTCTACAGCTAGTACAAATAGTAACATGCTCAATGGTAAATGTAGAGGGTTTGCAAGCATTTAATTCATCAATCTTAGCATGTAACATGACATTTTCATTTCTAAGATTGGAAACAATATCATTGCAAACATTTAAATTTTTAGCCTTAGCAATCAATTTATCATTTTCTATCTTAAGGCTAGCAATGGATTCATTCAACTTATCAATTTTCACAATTAAACTAGCATTATCATTTCTAAGGTTGACAAGAGAATCATCACTAACATTTAATTTCTCAACTTTAGCAATCAATTTATCATTCTCAAATCTAAGGTTGGAAATAGTGTCATGGCAAGTGCTTAGCTCACTAGTTAATTTCTCACATTTTTCTATCTCCTGAGCATAAGCATTTTTAACTTTAACATGCTTCTTATTTTCTTTAATAAGGAAGTCCTCTTGGCTATCCAAGAGTTCATCCTTCTCATGAATAGCTCCTATCAATTCATTTAATTTTTCTTTTTGTTGCATGTTTAGGTTGGCAAAAAGGGCAAGCAAATTATCCTCATCATCACTAGAGTTCTCCTCATCACTAGATGTTGCATATTTAGTGGAGGCTCTAGATTTTACCTTCTTTTTGTCGTCCCTTGCCATGAGGCATTTGTGGCCGACATTGGGGAAGAGAAGACCCTTGTTGACGAAGATGTTGGCGGCATCCTCGTCGGAGGAGGAGTCAGTGGAGCTCTCGTCAGAGTCCCATTCCCGACAAACATGGGCATCGCCGCCCTTCTTGTAGTACTTCTTCTTTTCTTTCTTCTTTCCCCTCTTGTCGTTATCCCTGTCACTATCACTAGATAAAGGACATTTAGCGATAAAATGACCGGGCTTACCACATTTGTAGCAAACCTTCTTGGAGCGGGGTTTGTAATCCTTCCCCCTCCTTTGCTTGAGGATTTGGCGGAAGCTCTTGATGATGAGCGCCATCTCCTCGTTGTCGAGCTTGGAGGCGTCGATGGGGAGTCTACTTGATGTAGACTCTTCTTTCTTCTCCTCTGTTGCCTTGAATGCGACGGGTTGCATCTCGGGTGTGGAGGAGGCGCCTTGCTCGATGATTTTCTTCGAGCCTTTGATCATCAATTCAAATCTCACAAATTTTCCTATAACCTCCTCGTGAGACATTAGCTTGTATCTAGGATCACCACGAATTAATTGAACTTGTGTAGGGTTAAGAAATACAAGTGATCTTAGAATAACCTTGACCATTTCATGGTCATCCCATTTGGTGCTTCCGAGGTTGCGCACTTGGTTCACCAAGGTCTTTAGCCGGTTGTACATGGCTTGTGGCTCCTCCCCTTGGTGAAGCATGAATCGACCGAGCTCTCCCTCGATCGTTTCCCTTTTGGTGATCTTGGTCACCTCGTCTCCTTCGTGCGCGATCTTGAGTACGTCCCAAATCTCTTTGGCACTCTTCAACCCTTGCACCTTATTATACTCCTCTCGACTTAGAGAGGCGAGGAGTATAGTAGTGGCTTGGGAGTTGAAGTGCCGGATTTGGGCTACTTCGTCCGAGTCATAGCCTTCATCCCCCATAGATGGTTCCTGCGTACCAAATTCAACAGTGTCCCAAATACTAGCGTGGAGTGAGGTTAGATGGTGCCTCATTTTATCACTCCATATACAATAATCTTCACCGTCAAAAACCGGTGGTTTGCCTAGTGAGACGGAAAGTAAAGGAGTGTGTTTGGAAATGCGAGGATAGCGTAAAGGGATCTTACTAAACTTCTTGCGCTCATGGCGCTTAGAAGTGACGGACGGCGCGCCGGAGCTGGAGGTGGAAGGTGACGAAGAATCGGTCTCATAGTAGACCACTTTCTTCATTTTCTTCTTCTTGTCGCCACTCCGGTGCGACTTGACGCGGGGAGGTGATTCCTCCCTCTTCTTGTTGCCGGACTCTCCCGATGGAGCCTTCCCGTGGCTTGTGGCGGGCTTCTCGCCGGTCACCATCTCCTTCTTGGCGTGAGCTCCCGACATAACTTCGAGCGGTTAGGCTCTAATGAAGTACCGGACTCCGATACCAAATGAAAATCGCCTAGAGGGGGGTGATTAGGCAAATCTGAAATTTATAAACTTTAAGCACAACTACAAGTCGGGGTTAGCGTTAGAAATATAAACGAGTCCGAAAGAGAGGGCGAAAACAAATCACAAAGACCGGGTCTCTTTCAACCCTTTCCCTCTCTCAAACGGTCACCTAGACCGAGTGAGCTTCTCTTCTCAATCAATCGGGACACTAAGTCCCCACAAGGACCACCACACAATTGGTGTCTCTTGCTTTGATTACAAAGAACTTGGGAACAAGAATAGAGGAAGAAGAAAAGCGATCCAAGCGCAAGAGCTCAAAAGAACACAACAAAATTCTCTCTTCTAGTCTCTAATTGCTTTGAGTGGAATTGGGACTTGGAGAGATTTTGATTCACTCTATTTGTGTCTTGTATTGAATGTACTAGCTCTTGTATTGAATGTGTTGGCTGAAAACTTGGATGCCTTGAAGTGTTGGTGGTTGGGGGTATTTATAGCCCCAACCACCAAAGTGGCCGTTGGAGAAGGCTGCTGTCGTATGGCGCACCGGACAGTCCGGTGCGCCAGCCACGTCACCCAACCGTTAGGGTTCGACCGTTGGAGCTCTGACATGTGGGGCCACCGAACAGTCCGGTGGTGCACCAGACAGGTTCTGTTCACTGTCCGGTGCGCCTTCTGCCGCCTGCTCTGACTCTGCGCGCGCAGTTGCACTGTTCACTGTTCACTGTAGACTTTTGCAGACGACCGTTGGCGCATTTAGCCGTTGCTTCGCTGGCACACCGGACGGTCCGGTGCTACACCAGTAGTCCGGTGCTACACCGGACAGTTCGGTGAATTATAGCGGAGAGGCAATCCCAGAAACCCGAAGGTGACAAGTTCGGAGTTGATCTCCTTGGTGCACCGGACACCGAACAGTCCGGTGCGCCAGACCAGGATTGCCTTCGGTTATCTTTTGCTCTTTTTATTTGAATCCTTTCTTGGACTTTTTATTGGTTTGTGTTGAACCTTTGGCACCTGTAGAACTTATAATCTAGAGCAAACTAGTTAGTCCAATTATTTGTGTTGGGCAATTTAACCACCAAAATTATTTAGGAAAAGATGTGAGCCTATTTCCCTTTCATCGGGTCGCGAGGCCCTGAACAGATCATCCTTAGCAGTGATGATAAAGTCGAGGCCCCGAAGCGTATGATCGCTCCGTAGACCCATGTGATATTTACGTCATCCTCCTCATCATGGTATCTCTCCTCGCTGATCAGTGGACCCAAAAAGGCCCGAGGTTTCGCACCCTGATAATCATCCTAGGCAAGAACCGTTTTAAAAGAGAAAGGGTATTGATAAAGATTTTAACCCCCTCAAGCCTTGTTTGGATAAATAGGGATTGAAGTGGATTGAAGTGTATTTTAGGAATTAAAAGGGAAATCAGTTCATATTATACTTCAATACACCTTATACCACATCAATCCACTTCAATCCAAGATTACCCAAACAAACCCTCAATCTACCTACTCTCAAACACGTCCTACAACTATTTTCTAAAAAGTCAAAGCCCTGCCACTGCCAATGGGGGCCTTGCCCGTAGCTGATGTGGGCTACTAAAGGGACAATGAGGCCCACCAACGAGGGCCTTCTACAAACATCCCGTCCCTTCGCCGGCGGGCACGACCATCACTCCACCATGTCCGCCGCCACCTCGGCGGCAGCGGCCGTCTCCTCGTCGCGCCCGTATCCCCTCCTCCAACCCGCCTCCAGACCCGCCCTCGTTTCCTTCCCTCGGCGACAGCTTCCATCCACCTCGGTTGCCCTGTCCGCGTCCTCCCAGCTGTCGTCGCGGGGCTCGCCGCTGGCGCCGGCGGCCAACCCGAAGTACCACAACGCGAAGGTGGACGCGGGAGACGAGGACGCGGACGGTGAGGAGCTCCTGCGGCGGTTCCGTTGGCAGGTGTCCCGCGCGGGTGTCATGGAGGAGATCAGGCGGCGGCGCAGGCACGAGGACGCCCGGGACAAGCGCAAGCGCAAGGCGCGGTCGGCGTCGCTGCGGTACCGCCGGAGGTGCGTCCCCCACTGCTCTATGGATCGCTCTCCTGATTAGTGAACTTGATCGCCATGTACGTATAGTTGCTTGGATTGTTGCTCTGCTGTTCCTTGTCTCCGAATTTGAGGTGCTATAAATGACATGATTGCTGATTTATAGCCGTGTTGCCTGATTGTATTTGTAGGGCAAATTCTAAGTGTTGGCGGCTCATTTGACCTTCATGTGCAAGTTGTGCTATATTAACTTATTAAGGTGATATGTGGTCATATATGTGACCACAGTTGTTTGATTGCCAAATTCATCAGCCCATAATTCTTTGGCAATGAACCAACCGAGGTCTCGTTTTGATGCCCTAGTATCTATCTCGATTCAAATCCACTTGTATTCAAGTGGATTCGGATGTAATAAACTAGTGTAAGTTCCACCCCAATACGCCCACCACATATAGACTGAGGTGAGCAGGCCCTGGTAGTCATGATCCTGAAGGTGGGACAGCTAGATTATGTCACTGCAGATCATTTCTGATTGGAAATAGCTGCACATGTGAAATGGTCCTATTTTTGTCTTTGGTATTTAATCTGGTTTGCCAGACCATCATCATAATACTGTGACCATGTTTATAACTCTTTGATCGCTTTTTTTTTTAAAAAAAAAGAGGGGTGCTACTCTTTGATCATGAATACATGAGTGTGCATCTCTGGCACGTCCAGGTGCAAGGACATGCCTAATCAAGAACCCATCGGGCGGAATGATCATCTAGCTTTGCACTGAACTATGTGGAACCTATCATCAAGGACATCTCCCCTTTCTGGGGAGGAGAGACCATTGTTTTTGGCAATTTTCAAAGCTCCTCGAGAGTTCAGTAGCGCTGTAGCAACAATATTGAGAACTCCTGACTGACTCCTGAGCCCGACCGTTCCTTTGCAGGCGCTTCAAGGGCCCATATCCTTCCATCGATGACCAGGGGCTCAAGGAGCAGGACGAGGAGAACGACAACTGGGAGCTCCCTGCAGGAGAGTTGCCTCCTTACATTACAGGCAGGTGAAGGTGGTCCGACAAATTGAAGCGTGGTTTTGTCTGACGGAGAATTTCGGCGGCTAAATCTTCAGTTCTTTCTGTTAGTCGAGTAGGTGTTGCCAAATTGTTCTTGTGGATGGATTGTACAATGGCTGGTGTGTTCTCACGAGAATTCTGATGCTTTCTGGTGGGGAGAAAATGATTTCTGATGCAGATGCAGTTGACACTTTTAAATTTATAATGAATAATTTTTCGCCTTATATGCATCCCCACTCTGTGATGTCTATGTACCCATAAGACAGCCACACCCTCTTCAGGTTTGCTTTAACTTCGAAACTGCTCAATTATGTTGCAAAATTCAGGTTTGAAAACGTTATACAATGATGTATCATTGAACACGTGCCAGAAGTGACCAGAAACGACATGGAGATCTCAGGCGAAAGGAGAAGAGCTGGGTAAAGCAGATCTCATGTCTCATTTTCTATCTCATATTTCAGACTTCACTTTGTAAACAGTGTTTCTACTTTTCCTATTTTACGCTACCTACTATAGACAGGCTAATAAAGCTACAAAATGAGGGATTATTGAACATGTGCCAGAATTGTCCAGAGACGACGTGGAGGAAACGACGAAGAAAGGCGAAGAGCGGAGGAAGAAAGCCATGTCCTGTCGTTATTCTGCGTACGATTGGGGTTCGCATTTCTTCTCGTCCTCACCTGGCCTAATCTCTGACCCCACCTGGCCACCTAGCTGTCTTCCCTGTTGTCGAAAGCTGGGGGTAACACTTTATCACATATTTATATTTTAGGGAGCTAAACAAATATATATATATATATATATATATATATATATATATATATATATATAGTTATAGTATTAGGAGCCCTGGGCTCTCTCTAATTAGAGAAAGCCCTGACCCCCACTCAATCGGTCGACCTAACATCATCTTTACGCTTTATTGTACATAAGTTTACACTTATTTTGCTGTAACACCATCGTATAAAACGGATCGCACTATCCAGCCTTCCCGACGGCGGCTGTTTGCAAGAAAAATAGGGTTTCAGTGGCGGCAGTTTTACCTCCACTCACGCTGCCATCGCCTCCGAGCCCCACTCCCCGATCCAGACAACCACCCCGCCCAGATCTGGATCCACCTAGCGCAGCACGGCCGTGGCTACCAGATCTCACAGCCTCCGCTTCTGCTTTCTTTTATGCAGGCGCCGGCGGGGGAGAGGGAGCTGCCGAGCAACGGGTCGCCGCCGGTGGTGGATGACGCCGGCGTCCAGGTCGCGGCCGTACTACGGAAGCGGTCGTTTCGGACGATTCAGCACAGCAAGATCCGCACGCGCAGGGCCTCCACGACCGCCGGATGCGGCTCTCGGTCGGGGTCGCGCGAGAGTTCTTGGCGCTGCAGGACCGCCTCGGGTTCGACAAGGCCAGCAAGACCCTGAAGTGGCTCCTCGCCCAGTCCAAGCCGCCCATCGACTGCCTCGTCGACGCCGCCGACCAGGTGGCTGTAGTCACTGGAGGACGACCGACGCTGGTGAAGGGGAGAGAGCAGGGGAGCAACTCAAGCATTTGCTGTTTGACAGACTCGAGGTAGGAGCTAGCCACGGAAAGGGAAGAAGCAGAGGCAGTGATGACGGTTTTGATTGGCCACCGCCTCTTATTGAAGAACACAGCTGGGACTTCGCGCAGGGCTGGAGTGCTACTTCCAGTATTGCTTGCAGGTCGAGGAGTTGATGAGATGCAACGGCGGAATGCCAAGGTGATTACTTGTATGCTATGCAAACATGCATAAAACATTGTATATAGGTGATTCCCATTACGTAATTAGGCTATATGGTTGGTTGCTAGCTATACAGTACAAATAAATCAACTGGGTTCTCTATAAATCAATAGTCATGAGCCTGGGGTTGTGTTATCCACTTTTGGTTAATGGCAAGTAATAATCTTATCATAATTAGCTAGTGTTGTTTGTCAATTTTTCATATATATACTCGTGCTAATGATATTTGTTGCTTCATTCTGTACAATTATGAGACATTTTATATTTTTATATATATATATTTTTTGGTTATGCATATATATTGGTTTTTAGTGTATATATATTATTTAAGTACATAACATTAAAAAACCAAAACATCTTTGAGTTTTTCTTTGGCATATGCTATCACTTTGGAACTGTAATTAACCAGTGCTTACTGCTTTGATCGCACTTAATGAAACTAAGCATTTAAAGTCTGGTTAAGAAGATTTGATATTGTTAAATATTGTTATGAGAAGGTCTGCAACAACGCTTAACTGCTGGAATTTCTTCTGGCTTCTTATTTAAGGTCTATTTGTAAACAGGTCATGTAAATAATTGTAGATGGGACAAAAGTCTGAACTGTTCTAAATGTGTCACGTATTGCTTTCAGGTTCTCTTTCCAGATCACAATTTAATTATTTAATTTTTTGTTTATTTTTTTATCATTTAAAGATTCTAGGAGTTGGGAAGACCACTTCTCAACAAGAAATAAAGAAGGCGTATCACAAATTGGCTCTGCGCCTCCACCCAGATAAGAATCCTGGGGATGAGGTAGTATCTCAACCATAAACATGAATGTTTTTTTACCTTTCAGACTCAAGCAATATTTTTATGGATCTTCCTTTTTCATCTAGGCATTGGTGGGAGAAGCAGCAAACAATCTTCAGGAGTACTTCAGAACAATGTACAAGAAAGTATGGTTGCTTCTATACTAATTGTAGGCTAATGTTGTCTATTAATTTACAATGATATTTTTTAGGGAAATACAGTAGCGAGAACTCTGTTGTGGCATAAAACTAGCTCTGTTGCTCTGTCTCTAAAAGAATACCCTTTTGGCTTGTTCAGATGTATAGCCAGAGTGACAGTATTTTGGGGACAGGTTGTATATTTTTATATATAATGGTACTTAATTTAATCTTTATTCCCAGGTCATGGAGGCTGACATTGAAGAATTTGAAGCTAAATATAGAGGGTCAGATTATGAGAAAACGGACTTGAAGGACCTCTACACAAAATATAAGGGCAACATGAACAGGAATAATTATCTCTTATATCATATTGTAAAATCTGAAACAGTTCTCCTGTAGATGGTTAGCTTGCATTTTACACTACAATTAGCTCAGATCACTTCTTGTTGTATCTTACACCAATTTACGACATTTCTTGATGTGTTTTATGACAACCTCATGCGCTGAGAGATACATTCGGTCTACATTCGTTATTATGAAACAGATGGACGATTTACGCTAAAATTCATACTCATTTACGTTGTTTTGGTTCACGATTTACACTTAAATCCGTCCGAGCCAGAACCCGCGCACGACCGATGGCGCGCGATTTTCACGCTGTAAATTTGGTATACGAAACAGGTATACGATTTACGCTAAATTGTGTACTCATTTACGCTGTTTTAGCTCACGTTTTACGCTAAAATCTATTTCAGCAAAACCCGCGCACGATCGGACGCACGCGATTATTACGCCGTAATTTCGGGACCCATTTACGGTTACGAAACAGATATAAGATTTACGCTAAATTTCGTACTCATTTACGTTGTTTTGGTTCATGTTTTACGCTAAAATCTGTCCGAGTCAGAACCCGATCACGATGGGACGCGCGAGATTTTTACGCCGTAATTTTCGGGCCGCGTTCGCCGTTTCAAAACAGATCTACGATTTACGCTAAAATTCGTAATCATTTACGCTGTTTTTGTTCAAGTTTTACGCTAAAATATGTCCAAGTAAGAACTCATGCCCGATGGGACGTATGCTGGTACGAGACGTGGCTATACCTGGCTGGGGCTTCCTGGTACTAATGGAAGCCCAGGGCTTCCATTACCTCGTCCCTATATATATATATATAGAAGAGGTAATGGAAGCCCTGGGCTTCCGTTAGTGGGCGAAGCCCCAGCCAGGAGGCCGATCGGGTCACGTTCGGCTCACTGGACGCCAGCTTGCGTCAGCCATGCATAGGATAGCCACGTATCCCGGCTGAGACGCGACATGCGATATACGCACGTATAAATATATGTACAAATGTGTATAACTCATGCATAAATGGAATCTTTTATGCCACGAATCACGGGAACGAATATTTGCATGTGCTTGTCGGTTACGATTGCATAACGCTGTGATACATGATAGCGTAAACCATGCAAACATTTAAAATCTCCCACCGGTTTTGAGATAAGGAAAGACGTGCTCTTCGTGCGCGTAAATAAAGGCGCAGTTACGGGAGGAAACAAATACGCACACATAAATATATGTAGTAATGTGCATAAATCATGCATAGAAGGGATATTTTGTACCTTGACTCACGGAAACGAATATTACCATGTGCACACCGTTTACGACTGCATAACGATGTGTAACATGATAGCATAAACCATGCATTATATAAATCTTGACCGGTTTGATATAAGGAAAGACGTGCTGCATAATCGCGTAAATAAAGGGACAGTTACGGTTCGAGGAGCATTAGTAGAAGGAAATAAATTTTAATTTACAGCCGCAGTTCGCGGGTTCTGCTCGGACGGATTCCAACGTAAAACGTGAGCTAAAACATCGTAAATGAGTACGAAATTTAGCGTAAATCATATATCTGTTTTGTAACAGCAAACGAAGCCCAAAATTACGGCGTGAAAATCGCGTGCACCCAATCGTGTGTGTGTTCTGGCTAGGGCAGATTCCAGCGTAAAATGTGAGCTAAAACATCGTAAATGAATACGAAATTTAGCGTAAATCCTATATTAGCTAAAACAGCGTAGATTGATCACGTTCGATCGTGCACGGATTTTGGCTTGGTCAAATTTCAGCGTAAAACGTGAACCAAACAGCGTAAATGGGTACAAATTTTATCGTACATCATCAATCTATTTCGTAACAACGAATGTGGCCTAAATTACGACGTCAAAATCGCGCTCCGATCGTGCTCGGGTTCTAGGTCAGGTGGATTTAATCGTAAGACGTGATCCGAAACAGCGTAAATGGATACGAATTTTAGCGTAAATCAATGATCTGTTTTAAAACGACGAATGTGGCACTTGCTTTTTAGTGGAAGCGTAAAATACAATAAGAAAGAACCCAAGACAAAATCTTTTTTTGCCGACCTATACATGCGACATGGGGGTGAATTAATAACTGAACGAATCCAAGACAAGAAAGAAAACGATGAAGCCATTTGTTGTTCCTGAATCTTGATCCGTCACGCTCACGCCCGGCCATGAAACTGAGGTCAGAAGAGTAGCCACTAGACAATACAGAGGGCACAGCGGTCAGAAGAACAAGAAGCGGAGCTGGCACGCCAGGCGCGTCCACTGGTCGACGCCGATGATCCCCGCGACCTTCCATTGCGTCCGGGCCTCCCCATCCACCCGGAACGGCACCACGCTGTCGCGGAGCGCGGCCTCCATGGCGGCGCTGCCGGCGGCGCCCAGCGGGGCGCCCTGCGCGCGCGCCACGTACGCCAGCGGGAGGACGCCCCTAGCGGGCACGCGGAACGGGTAGGCGCGGAGCACCGCCAGCCCGCCCGCACCGCCACGTACGGCGCGCGGGGCTGCAGCAGCACCACCACAAGGACGGCCACGGCGCCCAGCCGCACCACGACCGCCAGCACCATGAACAGCACCACCGCCGCCCACTCCGCCACGCCCCGACCGGTGCCTCCTGAACCTGTACCGCCGCGGACGCTGAGGCTCCTCCTCGCGCCCCTCCACGACCGCCAATCCACCGGCTGGAGAGCGCCGCGGCGGCCGGGGCTCTCCTGCTCACAGGCGCCTGCTTGCACGCCCGAGGGAACTGCCGCCGTCGCTAAAACCTAATCCCTGGCGGCGTGGGGGTGTTTTTATAGTGACGGCGTGGGACTGTATAATTGTGAGCGCGTGGGCAGGATCGTGGGCCCGATTCACGTAATATGCGCAGACTATATTTGCATAAACTGATACACACATCAGCATAACTCGTATTATCATTTAGCGTAAGCACAGGTAGGTATAATAAGCCCAGGGCTCCGGTGCGGTCTGCACACCTGGTCAGGGCTTCCTGGAGTTAAATAGAGCCCAGGGCTCTAAATACTATATCTATATATATATATATATATATACTATATGTATTTAGAGCCCTGGGCTCTATTTAGCTAGAGGAAGCCCCAGCCAAATATGAACGCACGTGCATTCACAGCCGACTGACCTTTCGGTTTCCATATAAATACCTACGTGATCCCGCGATTAGCTCCTTTGCTCCCGGCTCAGTTTCCATAACCGCAAAACCCCAACCCCGGCACGACTCCAGGAATCTCCGCCGATTCTTCCATCCCGGCGACTCCGCTCCCCTTTCCGACGACTCTTCCAACCCCTCGCCGCTCGCTGTCGATCCAGTCGCAAGCGGCATTTGAGCGGCGCGCCCTCGGTGTTCCCAATCCTCGCTCCAATATTCGCGCCGCTGCGTCCGGCGACCGGCGAAAACCCTACCTTCTCCGGCGACGCTTCTGCTCCTTCGCTCTCCGCCGACCCGACTGCTTCCACGTTCTCCGCCATCCTCAACATTCGCCGCCGTCAACGGGTACCGCTCCAATTGGTAGTCCATCCCTAAACATTTTCGGTGTGTTCTTCCCAACCCTAGCTCGCGCGCATTTCATTGTATCGAGTTTGACCGTCAACAAACTAGTTGTTTTTTGTTCATTTTGCATTGTGTGGATCACGGCTAGGGTTGACATTAGTTATGCAGTTGATGTATTACATTTACGCACATTTACACAGTTGGTTACGCACACTTACACAGTCGGTTACGCTCATGTACACAGTTGGTTATGAACATTAGGTTACATGTTTATGCACATTAGTTAAAGTTTTTTGCATCATATTATGTTCAATTGGTAATTGGGTGGTCATCTAGTTGTTTTTGTGACTGCATACACTTATTTATTCCATTATTGTTATAGTTAATACATTGTGTGACAGCATGTATTGTTTTATTGGATCATATCCAGTTTTTTATTATTTTAAAACAGACATTATTTATTAAACTAGTTCACAGTTAATACAGATTGTTTATAGTAATTTTTGTTTTGCTCAAACATATCAGGTTGCAGGCAAATTGTGTTTTATGTTTGCAACTGTATGCAATGGTATGCAACATATTCAGATTTTTATGAATGTATAACAGGACAGAACATATATGTTAATGTGTTTCATGTATGCATCTGTATGCAACATATTCAGTTTGGTATGCTGGTATATCAGGTCAGAATATGTATGCATCTGTGTTTAGTAAATGTTCAGCCAACTAGTTGTTTTTCATAGAGTATATGTTTTATATAAAATTTCATTTCTGTTTAGTGCATACATTTATGTATTTTCAGATGATTAGAGCTAATACATTATTTGGTTACAGCAAGGTCTGTTATTCACTTATTTTTGAACAGTTCAGTACATGTTTTATTGAATCATATACAGTTTTGTATTATTACAAAACAGACATTATTTATTACACTAGGTCACAGACAATACAGCTTGGTTATAGCAAGTTTTGTTTTGCTCAAACATATTCAGATTTTTTATGCAAATGTGTTTAGTAAATGAGCAGTCAACTAGTTGTTATTCGTAGAGTATATTTTTTATTTAAAATTTCATATCTGTTTAGTGCATACATTAATGTACTTCAGAGCATTACAGCTAACACATTATTTGGTCACAGCAAGGGCTGTTTTTATTGAAACATATTCAGTTTTTCCTAATAATTGAAACAGTTCAGTATGTGTATGCAAATGTAAATAGAGAACAGTATATTCAGATGTTTTAAGTTTGGTTTTTAAAACAATTAGGTTCATTGATTCAATCATACCACACCATAAATACATATGCATATATAACATTTTATTTTTTACAACATTGTATATTATGTATGCAGCTTTTAATTTAAAAAAATGAAGCAAGTCGACCGTCCTCCAAATAACCCCAAGCGTATAACAATCCAGTCAAGCCAGGAGTGCTTCAGTGTTGACATTCCCTCTGCAGAACAGCCTAATCCATGTCCAGAAGTTGAAAATCCTCCAAATGCTGACAGTCAAAATGTGACCAATGAAACAGTTCAGATTGATTCTGATGAAGATGACTTCATGCTAGCTCTGAAGAAGCGTAATGTTTCTGAAAGCCACACAAGAGTGTTAAGAAAAGTCGTGACAAAGAGGATTAAACATGAGGAGCTACCCCGACAGGTTAATGTTATGCATACACAACAAACAATTTCATATTTGTAATGTTCTGATTATTTTTTTCATAATAACAAAATTATTTCATGTTGTATATTGTTTAACAGAGGCTTAATGTGAGGTGCAACCCTCAAGATGTCATTGCAAGCATTAACATTTTGAATGAAAGACAACGTGAGGCTATAAGACGTAAAGGTTTCTCTTCCATTCTTGATATGACAGTAGATGCGCTGTGCAGTAGATCACACCTCCAATGGTTGATGGACAAGCTAGACCCCAAGGATATGACAATATGTCCTGGTCCAGGAAAGGAACTCAAGATTACAAAGGACATTGTTCATCTTATTCTTGGTGTGCCAAATCATGGAGGTGGTAAACCTTTGGGTATTGATGAAGCAGTTGCAGCAAGCAACTTGAGGGCAGAGCTTGGTGTGGCCAAAGATGAGTTCAATGTGGCATTTCTACAGGATCGTTTAAGGAAAGGCGAGGATGATGACCTTTCAATCAGATGTTTCTTCCTCATTCTATTCAACCGTTTGTTGTTTCCAACTGCTAGCTGGGGCATCACATATCATGAGGTGCTTCTCACAGAAGAAATGCACCGTTTCCATGAGATCGACTGGTGCTAGTTGATTTTTAATGATCTATGTGAAGCTGCCAAGAAGTGGCACAACCGGATCACCACAAATGTCTCCACGACTATATATGGATGCTCCATTGTTGTCCTTGTAAGTATAGGGTTTTTCCGTATGCACATTTATTTCATTTTTGGTTGCTAACTTTTGGTAGTTATGTAACATGTTTTACGATGTTGGTTATGTCTACTTACATTGCTATTGAACATTGTAATTCTTTTTTATGTAGTTGTATTACTTGGATCACCTGCATACAGCCGCTGCCCCCCATAATAAGAGTGGCACACCTCGCATTAAATTTTTTGATAAGAATAGCATAAAAGCTTTGACCAAAGCTGACAAGAGGAAGGTTCGCCATGGGGCTGAATCTTTCGGACACTGTGAAGTAAGTTATACATATTTTCACAGTTGGTTATGCACAGTTACACAGTTGGTTACTCACAGTCACTACAATTTTATTTCTAGTTCCGAAGCTCGACGGAGACATGCTATGCAGTTGGACCTAAGATCGATCGCCAATCTGAGGCAAGTTTATGATGTATTATATACATTGTTTATGATTATTTATGGAACAAATATAATACGAAGGTGGACATGGATTCTTATTAATTTTTGCTGAACAACCAGCCGGAGTGCAGGACCAATATTTTTGATGCACCGCGCCCTGGCCCCATGCCTCGGCCAACTTTTAACATCAAACTTCCATCTATCAAAGAGATGATGTCAAGTAAGATCAACGATCTCCCACATCGTCATCGATCTAAATTCACAGATATTCTTGCTGCATATGACTTGGAGGTTGACAAGTCATGCGTAGCCATAAAAGACAGCATTGACAAAATTATTGAGAAGCAATACGACATAGCAGACAAGTTTATAGAATTGATAGACGAGGTACTACGTGCCGAGTCTGAAAATTTGGAAAACGAGACTGATGAGCCACAGCAACCGGGGAATTCGGCTGATTCAGCAGGTATTCCTTATTCAGAACATTTTATCTTTTGACATGTGCATACGTTTTTTGTTATAAGTACAGTTAACAGCTTATGTTTTTGCCAAGTATACACAGCAACATTTGATTTATAATTCAAGTTTTGACATATATTATTTTCAATATAATTGTGTACAAGGACACATTGTTGATGCCACCCAGCCCACACCCGATATGCCATCCCAAGCTTCGCAGCTTGAGACCCAACTGGGTGGTACTCAGTTTGAAGAAATTCACGAAAGACAACAGCATATCCGTAGAGTCCTTGAGACCTTTCCCGACGAATCGGATGTGGTTTCAGATCAACAGGTAATTTGTCCAACGACAATACTATTTTTACTCATTATACGTACATGTATGCATACTTCTTTCTAGCAGTATGCGAACCATACTTTTTTTTGTCAACAGGATTTCTGTTTTGATGTTCGAAACATAAGTTTGAGGAACACAAATATCACACCTCAAACCACATCAGCTTGCACCTGCTTGCCCAAATTTGACGTGACACCGGAAAAAAATGTTTGTTAGCAGTCCATGTCTCATGTTATAATTACATTTTACTATACATACAACACAGTTATACTAATCATATACCTTTGTGTAGAGAGGTGCAATGGCAACAGAGGAAATGGAACACAATGACAGTGGGCCAGTTTTTGACCAGACCCCAACTCCTCATGTCAGTATGATAACATACATATTACATAATGCTTTTTATGATATTAAACTGATTTTTTTAATGTTCAACCACTTACAACCATGTTGCATTTCAGGATGATACACTCAAAGGTACTACAAACTCTGGATCTGATCCACCCCTTACAGAGCAAGAGTGTATTTGTTCTCTGTGGGATTTAATTTGTTCCAAGGACATTGACCAAAGCAGGTACATGTTACCCAAATTACGAATAACGTATTTATAAGTTTGGTTCATTTATGAAATAAGAATCTATAACTTTGTTCATCATACAGGGTTGTTATTGATTACGGTGAATACAGTGCAAACTGTATGGATATTTATGAATCTTTCGCGGAGGGCAAATGTCTTGAGAATGTCTTCATGCAGTGTTTCATTGAGTGTGTTCGTGATGATTCTAAAAATCATCGTCGAACTCTGACATCTAACAGATTAATACTTGATGTCAACGTTGGGGTAGGTTCTTCTTCACAGTTATTGTAACTATACACATAATATACTTACACACTCTATATTTTTTATAGGCTCTGTTAAATTTTGAAGAACAGGAACGTCACAGCAAGAATCCTCAGCCGTTTGATCAAAATGTCCTACAGAATTGCTTGCACAACACATTGCCTGCTTTGGTGAATCTGGATAAATGCAAGTCGGTAAGTCCCATTAACATTTTGTTCCCAGTTTCATCAGCTCATTAACTGTACATTTTAATTATCATGACTTTACAACAGCAACATGTAACCTATATTTACTTTTCTCATCAACAGATAATGGTACCTATGCTTAGCAGGGGTCATTGGACACTGTATGTGATCAATCTACACCACCGGGTTATACACATTTTAGATTCGAATCCCTATGGTATACAACTTGGTGGCACCGAATGGAAGGACTATCATTATGATCCAATTTATTTAGGTGGCAGGAAATTCCCATGGGCTAGGGTGATAATGAGTAGGCTGAGCAAAGCGTTACAACACGTTTGCCCCAACGCAGAATTTCCTAAGTTTGGTAATTTTCCATTGGATATGCCATCTAACTGCCCAACAATGAGGACAGGGTCAAATGACTGTGGATTTTTTGTGATGAGTTACATGAAGTCTTATGATCACAATGCAGGTGTCATATCTTCTTTCAATCAACCAGTAAGTGACTGTGCTAACTGTTTCTATAATCCGGTTGCCATCAGTTGTACATGTTAGCTATAGACGTGTCTAATGCACGCTATGCTTTTATTGCAGGACAATTCCCGAGACCTACGTGCTCATGCCCTTCATCAACTCACATTCCATCGCATCAACAAGGCGTTGCCACTTCCATTAGATATCCAGAGATTTATGTTTGCGCGCAATTAGTGAACTATGTCAGAACTAAGCAATGGTGTGGGCAATGTACCGTTCTGTGGTATTTTGGCCATTATTGTCAGTTAACAAATGTAGGAAGCTTCCTTATATGTGCTGTTTTCAGAACAATTGTCATGCTACTTTGTCTTAGGGGTGTTACCCAGGTTCTTTCTGTGAACTTTAGTTGGCTGGATACTTATGGTTATGTTGCGAATATGAGAACATCAGATGTTTTCACTTCTGTGTGCTTTAAATATGATCTTTTTTATGTTATGAAGATGTTATATGTATACCTCATTCCTTAATATTACCATCTGTTTATATGCGAGTATCATCCAGGCTATATACGATGTTTCCTACTTCAAATTATGCAACATTAGTAAGCAATATACGCTCTATTTATCAGATTTCAACAACTTTATATCTTAGATTATTCGTATCAGATACAACAGACTACTCGCGCGCCTGACTCACTGCTGTCGTTATCAACAGTACTGGTATATAGTTTACAAATTATACGATCATCCCACAAGTTATCTACGATGTTTTGTAGTTCCAGTTACGCAACATTATTAAGCAATATACGCACCATTTATTAGATTTCAATATCCACCTCTATATAAATCAGTTGCCAAACAAGCAATGTTTATTGTAAAAAAGAAATTAATCGTATCTCATACAACAGTCTAATCACTGTCGGACTCACTACTATCGAAATCATTTGCGTGTTTTTTTGATGTTGTTGTCTCATTCCAATCAGGAGCTTTACTGCCACCCTTGTTCCTAGATCCTGGAGGTCGTCCTCTCTTACGTCCAGCAAGGCTTGCCAACCTTTGTCTATTTTCCTCCATTGACAAACATGTCCTACTGTTGTGACCATCAGCAATTCCACACTTCTGACATTTCCTGGTCATTTTCTTTGTACCTTTTGCTCCCAATTTAATAACCCTTTCTTCACTCCCCTTTATTGTTCTTCCTTTGGGTCTTGAGTTATTTAGTCTTGCCAAGCTTATCCCATCGACTGCAAATTCCAGTTTCTGCAATTCAAAAGTAAATACTTCTCAGCATATAATATTATGTAGTCCAACATACAGTATTTATACCATTATTACCTTTCTGGCATTATCATTTTGTTCACTGACACCACTAACATTCATTATTGCGTGATCATGCAAATTAACCTGTAATTGACAACACATTTTGTTAAGCTCAATCATAACCCAATAACTCAAACGTATAAATCATGTATATGTATAACTGCAAATCAGTAAAGTTGTTAAAGATATTACCTCTTCTAATGGACGTATTGGTATATGTATTTGATCATTGGCCACATCTTGTTCAAGTATAATAGATACGTCTTGAATTTCCTGAAAATTTGGATGAAAGATCATTATACATCATTTACAAATAAACATTCACAACATTACGATCCAAACCTTGTTATTCCTTTCGTCAAATTCATCATCCTTTTCGTTGTCTCTATTGGCTTCATCATCGTCCTGAGATTTCACACCTCATCAATATAATATGATTAATAATATGTTACAACATACATATTAAAACATTACATACCTGTATACCATCTCCTCCACTAGTTCCACAAGTTTCCTCAACGTCTATATCTGTTTCCAAACGCGAAAGTACTTCGAGAAGCTCATCCATTACTGTTAGGGCTCTATCATTTCCTGCTTTGGATAAACTAGCATGATGCACTACTTTCATTGCCTTTTTAAGCAACATCTTCTGTCTATATGACTTAGTTTCTCCATCCTTCCCCTTCAAATTCCTATCATCTCTTGAAAACGGAACATCTTGCCTTGCAGAGGTGGTGTATCTTTGTAAAATATATTCTTTCGGTATCCGGTCAATCTGAAGATGCATAAACGCGCGTAGTACATGTACACAGAATAGCCCTATAAAACAATAACGATCTTAAGATTTTGTTCATATGTTTTCAATGTATATATTTACTATTTAGTACTCCATACCTGTATGTTCCCAATGTTTGCATTCACAAGTATACTTTCCTGCATCTTCATCAGCTGTGACTTTGAATTGGTGCTGTCCCCAAACAATTTTATTCGATCTAGTTGTATGTTGCACCACCCAATCATTTGCACCCCCTTCTTCGTCGTGCATTATCTTGAATGCGGTTGCATATTTCAAAGATTCCTGGAATCTACACATCACAGCCCTTGTGTATGCTCTTGCAACCCTTATCTCAAACATGTATAGCGTGTTCGTTTCCTTTTGACCCTGTGGCATATATAATGCAAATTAGTTTACACTTATATTAAAGTATCAATATACGACATAACAATTTTATGCTCACCATGCTTCCGACTGCTTCTTTTGACTCTTTCATCTTTCTACTGTGTAGAAGTTTCATCATTTGCTTGGCGAATTGATGAAGCGGAGTATTTGCATCAACATGTGCACTTTTGACAAGCCTGTTCATGCTTTCGCTACGCTGTGTAGACAACATTAGACCACAATAATGATTTTTAAAAAAAGCAGGCACCCAATCCTTACGTATTCCATACAGCTTATCCAGAGTACTGTTATCGTGCAGATCAAAATCTTCAAGTAGCATTGACCATGCAGTTTCAAACTCCAACTCAGTCAAAGGATGATGTATTATAGATTGAAACCGTGTCTTAAAGTCCATTTCCTCAAATCTTGCATACAACTTGTTTAGAAAAGGCATATACCTATTTTGCACATGCCATAGACATAATCGATGTATTGTGTGTGGGAAAACCCTCTTGAGGGCTACTGGCATTGCAGGATCTTGATCTGCAAACATATATGACAAAATTGTACAAATCTTATTCCATGTTATATAAAGAAAATAATATCTAATTTAAGCCATATTTGATGTATATACATTTAATTCATTATTATCAGTCGTACCTGTCAGCATCACTCGTGGCCCTTCGGTTCCCATGCATGTTTTGAAGGCGTTGAATACCCATTCAAATGTATCAACAGTTTCATCCCCCAACAATGCGAAAGCAAATATAGTGCAATGTAGGTGGTGATTTGAACCAACAAACATACCTAGTGGTTTTTCATACAGATTAGTCTTATGTGTTGTGTCAAATGTAACCGCATCACCAAAATCAATGTAATCCCCTTGCTGGCTTGCATGTGACCAAAATATGCTTAAAATCTTGCCTTCTTTATCCAATTGGAAGTCAGAGAAAAATTGTGGATTATCCTTTTTGCAGGATGCAAAAAAGGATAGTAGCTTTGCCACATCATTTGCATTTCTTTCTCGTTGCTTTGCCTTTTTCCTGAAATTATTGTGAAAATTTAGCATTAGGCGGAAACAACAATCAGCAAATATCAATTATGTATATCAATCGGAACATATCATAAACTTACAGATTATACATGTCCTGTGCTGTTACAGGCACACTCTCAGGACCACCGTGCATTTCTGATACATAATCCATAATACAATGTTGCGGGATTCGACTCTCTTGCATTGAACTTATGAACTCCATGTATTCAGGATCATGCGTCTTGTTGCATTGTAATTGATTCTTTTCGGTATCCTTTTTAAAAAATTCATGATTATGATCCAAGTGCAACAGATCAATACGCACTGATATAACTGTCTCTTTTGCATCATCATAAATTTTTTTAAGTTTCATACCGGCCTTGCATTGTGTCCGTTTCGAACTGGTACTACGTACCTTTGGGTTTGATATTCCCCTTACTGATCTTTTGCCTTCCATCGAGCAATTCAACCACTTACAATTTTTCCGTTCCCTATACTTTTTCAATGGAAATCCAACTTCATATGCATACCTACTATAAAATTTATATGCTTCATCCACCCCACTGAATGTCATACCAACTTTAGGTACTAATCTCGGATCAATTGTAACTTCCTGTGCAAAAATATAAATTGTATCATCTATGGTACCCTACATATTTTTATGTTGTATGTAGATCATAACAAACTTCAGGCAAAAGTTTCACAGTGTATGCACAATATAAATACTGAATGTCACACCATCTCTAGCTGCCTTATACTGTATACAATTCAACGTACAATACTGAAAATTCAAATCAGTTCAATATTACTTACATGTCTCTGCAGAATCACTGGTGTGTCCTGTTCATGATCACCAATAGTACGCATAGTATTAAGGTGCTGTCCTCCTTGATTTACTGTCATCCTTGATGCCTCAATTATGGTCTGTTCATCAACCCCTGGGGCCCTCAGAGCTGCTGGTGGAGTAATTGCGTCTACAGCAGTAGCTGATTCTGTATGCGTAATTCCATCTGACGCTAACTGGTACCCTCCTTGTTCTTCTTCCTGCACCATTGTTACGATATCCAAGCATTGATTTTGTCGATGAACAGACGTCGGCGTCGCATACTCACTTATGGTCTTGTTTCCCCACGGCGCCGCCATCTTCCAGAGCAAATACGCCCTTCACCTAGCAGCGGACTATCAAATGATGCGTACTCTCCACTTTTCTGGAAGATTATGATTTTTTTCCCTGTACCAAGCGTATATCCAATATCGTGGACGCATATTTCACGGCGCATATCCATTACCCGCTGAATTTTAGGATCGTGGCCACGCTGATCGTGGGCGCTCTGATCGGGGGAGTAACAGTCATCTATGCAATTTTATACATATCTTTACGGTGTCGTAACTGTCTGTTTAAATGCGCTTCCCCCTTTTACGGGTTACACGTCACCGATCCACGTACGAACACGTGGCCCACGTTGGTTTACGCATATTTGTACAAGCTATTATACTTGCATAACTGTAGTGCATTAAAACGGGCCGCCTGGATCGATCCATTCGGTTCGACCACTTTCGGCTCGTCTGGCTGGGGCTCCGCGCACCTATATGAAGCCCAGGGCTTCCATTACCAACGCCCTATATATATATATATATATATATATATATATATATATATATATATATATATATATATATATATATATATATATATATATATATATATAATGAGCAAGTACTACTTCCAAAGTAATCATAATTATTTTATGTAAAACAAGTATATGTATGTGGATTCACCTTGAAAGCTACTTGCGCAATGTTGCATTTTCTTCTTTTTTTTGCAACGAAGGGGAATTATATAGCAAAACTCGTTACAGTGCCTTTTCGGAATTACGTGTACAAAAAAAGACAAAGTGATTGATTGAGATTCTTTCATTGTCTTCCTCTTCGATGGCCGCATCGAACGTGGCCTTGTTGGACACCAAAGCGAAACTAGTGGGCATGTGACAAGATCCAACATTTTGGAGCTAATCCGGAACACATGTTTGGAAGCAAGACTAATGAAGGAAGGGGTCTAAATAGTAAAGGAATTTTTGGTCTCTCGATCCCCTTCATTAGGCCATCAAATTTCACTTTTACAAACAGTATAAAATATCTTATCTACAGTTCTATGTCCCCTATTTTATAGGATCTACCGAAAATGACCTGAACCTTCTTCCAAACAAGCCCGTAAAGTAATATAAGAACATCAACAACAACAGTAGTTCCCCTTCTGTCATGCTAGACTCAGCACCTCAAACACTTGATTTGTCATGCTAGACTCAGCATGGTTTTCTCTCCGGGACTATCACGAGGTCTATGACTCATGGTTTAAAAAAAATAACTTCTGGTCGGGAACAGAAAGGGCTGCAACGCGAGGGGGGGGGGGGGGGGGGGGGGGGTGCATAATAATGGACGAGGATTCTCAGAGATGGTATGGCAAAGCAAAGGTGTGCCCAGCCAGCAGCCTACCTGTCCAACGCGAGAACCTTCCAAGGCTCCAAGCCTCCAACCAGGCGAAAGCGCCCAGCCTACCAAGCTGCAGCTCAGATCTGTAGCCACGCTCACCTCTTTCGGAGCCATCTTGAGACGGCAACGTCACCAGGCACACGCCCGTGCCAGCTTTTGTATTGTTGCCCATAGTTTTTTGCTTGATTACTACAGATGAACTAACACCAGGAACAAAACAACCCCTGATTTTTGACTTGGCTGTCTTTTGTAGATGCAGTGTGCTTCGTGGGTTTTCACATAGACAGAGGAGACCAATATTCTTTCACATAGACAGAGGAAGGTGCACCACCCTTTTCTTCATCGCAAACGACGACAGCTTGTGCTTACAGAATTGAGTGTAAAAATATCAGAAGACAGAAAGTCAGGCAGGCATCCTATTCACTAGTAAGTTGCCCGCGCCTCGCGCGACTTTGATTGATACGTTTACACAATTAACAGATCGTTGTTGTAGACATCATGTAGAGGTAATAGAATTAATTGAACTGCAGTATTAAAATGTCTTGGTCTAGAAATATATAGCATGGGCAGCTTATATGATATATTACAACGGTTTTGTATATAAGCATATGAGTGTATATTGGAAACTTAAATATCTCTTCTGTGGCCCCTATGCTTCAACGACGAATGCACTTTTAGACATCACGTCGATATGCAAAAGAAGGGAATAACATTGAAGCATGGTATTGGTTGAGCGTGTAGCATTATTTGGGCATCTGTATACAACTGCTGGACGATGATGATGCATCCACAGAGATCAATGATTAATGCACTTACATCACATATTGTATTGCAGCCTGGCAACATCCTTTTGAAAACGCAACCAAATCCTCCTTTGCCAAGTTTTTCAGAGTTACCACGAAACTTGCATGGTCACTCACCGTTCAGCATTGTAAAATTTGCTTGTGTCTCAACAAAAGAATCAGAGAAATAACAATAAGGGTTGTCACATGAATCATCCATCCAAGAAACACTTTTTTCTAGAAAGAAAATAGAGGTACAGTTCTAGAACTTGACTGTTGTCTGGTTGCCATATGTACATACATATGGATGATATTTAGATCAGAGTCCAGAACTATTGTTCTGCAGCTCCGAAAACCATAGTAGGCAACCTGCACTAAAAAGCAAAGGCAGTACAGGTACAATCCCTTTAGCAAGCAGATTCACATTCATTTATGTTTGTAACTTCCAAGTTCCGATGTGAAAGCTTCCAAGGGATATCTATGGATGCTATATTGGATAAAATGTCACTTCTCCATTTTCACATTTTAGAGGACCATTTATCAAACAATCAGCAACAATCCATTCATATGTCGATAGTGAATTAAAACCAACTGGGCATAGACAAGGGCCTAACAATGAGCAAAGGCTGTAAGATCCACAATATGAATAAAAAATCACACGAACTTTTCTGGGGTAGACAACAAAATAGAACCACAACCCCCTTGCTTACCGAATCTAATCGTATGTTAATTTGAAGTGTTAATTTGAAGCAAGGAAACACAAGACTGATCAAGGAGGGAAGTAATAATGCAAAGGAAGATGAGCATACGTACCTCAAACTGTCTGTGCACACCATTTTAGGGGATACTCTTCTTGTCAATCCCCAACGAAGTATGTGCTTAGTCCCTCCTAACCAAATTGGTATAAGAAAAAGATCTACTGGTCAGTCAAAAGCGTGAATCGCAATGCTCTACTGTGCAAGTCCAACAAGGTTGCTCGCCTGCCAGGCATATGGATTCTATCATGACACGTTATGCAGTCAACATGATGCTGATCTGTTGGGCATCTATCTTTCAGTGACCTTGGTAAACCAATTTTTGTCTCCACAAATGAACGTAACTGATGTGAAGAGTCCGACAATACCCGTTGCCTCGTCAATGCCAACATGCTTCTCAGTTCTCATGGAACCAAGAGGCTTTGATAGACAACGGGCTCTTGGGGTGAGGCATTTCGCCGAACGCCTTCAGCTCGTCCAGCATGCCCGGTGCACCTGATGTGAGCCACGCAGCACACACTTGCGTCTAGGCATCTGAAGCATCTCGCTCACCTTGTCTTGTCCTCCCCTGCTTGCTTTTCTATGTCATGCCTAATCTTGGAGCAGCTAGTCTGTGACGGAAATTGTTACACATAACACAAAAATAATAACACAAAAATAATAGGAGGACAGACAAATGGCAAGAAGAAGAAAGGCACCTTGAGGGCTATCCGTAGGCGGTGAAAGGGAGGAGGTAGGCGAAGGGGAAGGGAATGGAGAAGAGCTATCAATGAGATTGACGTACTCGCGGTGGACACTCAGTTTAGGGTCCGTGCCTGATGTTGACGAGATTTCAGACAGTTAGGTTGAAGACGATCTTGTTGACCTCGTCGAGGAGGCAGACGGCGGCGACGCTGGGCTGGCCACAGTCTAGCGAGGACAAGGCAGTCGATGTGCGCCAAGTCGTCCTGCTCCGGCCCTCCCACCTTCTTTCCCGCGCCCCACTCTATCGTGTACTTCTCCTGCTCCTCCAACTCATCTAATCTCGCCCCGAGGCTGGCCATGCACCAGCTTGTCGCTGCCGTGCTTGAGGACGATGAGAGAGCAAACGAAGTTCGGGCTGTCAAACGCGCCGAGGAGCAGGGTGCACGGTGCGGTGACCACCAACAGCGTCACCGGCGACGAAGAGCGCGGTGACTTTCTTTTTTTCCCTATTTCGACTGTGTGCCTTCCTTAGCGTCGAGCAGAGCGCGGTTGTGCTGGGAGGGGGAGTGAATGGGGCATCGACCACCAGTGGGGTCTAGAGGATTCCAGTAGCGTCGGGCGGATGGTGGACATGTGCGATGAGAACTTGCTGTGTTTGGTAGCCGCCAGCGTAAGATCGGACGGCTGAGAAACTATACGGTGACGTGGACGCACGGGAGCGCATGTTTCCATCCCGCTTTGTATATATAGAATTTCGACTGTGTGCCTTCCTTAGCGTCGAGCAGAGCGCGGTTGTGCTGGGAGGGGGAGTGAATGGGGCATCGACCACCAGTGGGGTCTAGAGGATTCCAGTAGCGTCGGGCGGATGGTGGACATGTGCGATGAGAACTTGCTGTGTTTGGTAGCCGCCAGCGTAAGATCGGACGGCTGAGAAACTATACGGTGACGTGGACGCACGGGAGCTCATGTTTCCATCCCGCTTTGTATATATAGAATTCCCTCCTTTCGTCAAGATAACTTACTACCTACCTTTCTTTTTATCTACAAAAGAATCATTTCCTTAGACATGTAAAAAGAAAAAAAAAAGAGAAACAGATGGCTCTAAAAGAAGTAAGAACAGGGGAAAAAAAAGAAAACCTCAAATGACTAACAGAGAGCAAACCACTCTTCTACCTATCCTTTTCGTTTACTTGTTTCTTAATTCCCTGTCTCTCTGTATGTATACCCCCATCATCTACCATGGAAGGCTTCCAGTGGCCGGGTCTGCGAACGCCTTCTGCACGAAATCCTTAAGCCCGGTGTCGTACACTTCGCAGAACCGGCGCGGCCAGTCCTCCGGCTCCACCGGCCTAGTCCCCAGCCCCGGCGCCCTGTCCCTGGACCCGACGTTCTCCTCGTCCCGCCAGTCGGCGACGTAGGTCGCGACGCGCCCGGAGAACTTGTCCTTGAACACCTCCCAGACCTGGTACTTGTAGTGGTTGACGAGCATGGCGCCCTGCCCGACGTTCACGTACCTCGCGCCTTCCCTCAGGTGGAAGTGGTGCACCACGTTGACGAGCGACGGGTTCAGCGCGTCGGGCCTCACGATCGACTTGTGGCGCTCCGGCGCGGCGAGCCGGCAGGTGTAGCCCGTCGTCACGCCTTGCTTGGGGATTCTGGTCCGCCCCGAGGGCCCGAAGCTGTGGCAGGCTGTCCTCAGCTCGCCCACCCGCGGCCTGTTCGAGTAGCTCCGCAGGATGTCTGGCAGGGTCGTCTGGTTGCCGGGGAAGTGGAGGAACTCGTCGACGTCGATGAACCCCACCCACTCGCAGCTCTCCCGGGCCCTCAGAGCGCAGTGCGCGAAGCCAGCCTCCTGGGACTTCGTCCACGGCCACAGGTGGCGCGTCACGTTGTGCGTCGACGGGTCCATGGTGCCGAGGACCTGCTCGATGCCGTCGTCGCTGTTGTTGTCGTAGATGAACCACCGCTCCACGCCGATGCGCGAGTGGTAGATGATCCATTCCCTGAGGAACCTCGCCTGGTTGCGGAGCATGGTGCACACGCACATTGAGTGCGCCTTTGGCCGTCGTCGATGATGCCTGTAGTTGTGCCGAGGAGGAAGTGGCTCAGGTTCAGCGATCGAGGGCAGCGTGGAGTCCCTCTGCCCCTTCGTTCTGATGGAGACCAACATCGGCTTGTCATTGCCATTGCCATTGCCGTTGGGATCAGTTGTCATCCTGAGGTGCCGGCGAACGCGAGCTGGAGTCACGCACCGGAAAACCTCTTGTGCGGCAGAAATCACAGGGGACGTGAGCACACGCTGCTTTGGCTTCCACAGATCACGGCCAAAGACGCACTGGTACCTCGACGCCACACCCAACCGGCCTGGCCGGAGGTTCATCCCCTTGGCGAACACGACGGTGGAGTTGTCCCTGCTGTCAACGAGCGCAGCGTACACAAGCCTGTCCCACTGCAGCGGCGCCACCGGAGGGGACAGGGACAGGGACAGAGAGACGTCCACACACGATGGCTCGGCAGGGCAGTGGACGAGGCTGGGTCCATCGGGTGAGGAGGCGGCCAAGAGGGGTCGGTGGCGGCGCAGTTCCGAGGAGTTGGCGGGGGAGTACAGGCACTGGAACCGCTCGGGAGATGGCAGCAACGGCCCGTCCTTGAGGATCAGGAGTACACGGTCCGGCATGGCGACCGCGTGCCGGATTTGGACTGACGGCAGCACGGTGGTGTCGGCGCTGCTGCCACCTCGCCGCGCTCTGGCATCGGAGGAAATGGCGTTCAGGGTTGCCGCCGGCCACGCCGTCCTGAGCACTGGCCGGAACGTTGCTGCATCAGAGACAAGAACATGAGCACCTCGTCTATAGTGAAGAAACAAAGCAAACGGATGGACAGACACATTCTTCATGTGATGGCGTGAGTTTTTCCTGATGTATTCACTTGGTAACGTTCCATTCCAACCCAGGTCAGGTGCGTTTCCAGTGAACTCATTAGCAAATAGACCGAAACGAAATCCGAATCCAACGCAAATTTCCCGCGAGTGGTACGACCGCATTCAGATCTACCGCAACGCCCCCACAAAAAAAAAAGGAACCGCCTTTTTCCTCGTCTTCCCAACAACGAACACCAAACACATACCAAAATCGTATCTAAAAAACGAGAAATTTGTCGCCCCAATAATTGTTAATACCACCACGCTCCAAGCACAAGATTCTCGTGACAATACAATTCCGGCGACCCGCCTAAACCCCACCAAGATCCGAGAGTCCACGCCGGGAGAAGGCAGAAAGTTCAGTGAGGAGGCAAATGGGGAGGGGAAGGCTGAGCTCACCTCCAATGACGTGCACGCCGCCGAGGACGACTACGCCGGCGCACAGGAACGCGAAGAGCGCAGCGAAGACACGCCGCTGCGGCGCCGCCGCCACCGACCGGTGGGCCCTGGCAGCAGGCGAACCGCCGCCGCCGCCGCTGCCACTTCCAGCCGCCGCACCGCCCTTACAACTCCCGAGCCTGCTCAGCTTCCTCTCCTTCGCCGATATCGCCATCGCCGGCGCCAGTCACAACCGCCGCTGCCGCTCCGGCAGCAGCCCAGATCCCAAAGCGGCGGCAGCGAGCCTCACAGGCCCACAGCATCCGCAACGCGCTACGGGGAGTCAGGGAGCATCGGCGCCCCGCCAATATCTCGACGGTTAGTTGGTTGCCGTGGACGAGGGAGAGAGAAGGCGAAGCGGCGGCGGGGGCCGGCGAATCCGGAGCGGTCAGTTGCGTTCGCAAGGAAGGAAGCTTGCTTTGCCGACTCCTGCTGCTGCAGCAGTGCCTGGTGGGCAACCGGCGCGTTTATACCTGCGCCCACGCCTCTGACCGGTGGGGCCTGCGCGTTCCTCCTGATCCCACACGTCGGTGGCGTGAGGCACGCCGCGAAGCGCGGTCCTGCGACGCGTGGCTGGGAATGACGTGTGGGCCCGTTGAGACGTGTGGGGTCGCTTCTAACGGCACGGACACGTCGGGCCAATGGGGCGGCGGCTTCGCTGGGTGTGGTTATTTCATATGGACGTGCTGTATGACAGTGGGGTCAGAAAGCATGGGTCCACTATGCCAGTTACCGAGGTTGGGGGTAGGCGTTGGTGTCTGGTGATTTGGATGCAACGGCAATAATTGATGCGCACATGGGGGGGAAAGGTATTATTCTGCAATTCTGCCTGTCCCTTGATGGAATTTTATCTTCTACTCCTGAATATAACTAGTCATACTTCTCACATATAACACAGCAAGGTTCTCTTTTCATTCCCATTCACTTTATTTCTTTGCTTCGATGCAATTATTATTAGGGAGCAGAAACAATAAACAATAATATGGATGAATAAAAAAAAGCAGATTTGGCAGAGCATGGAAAGAGAATGCCATGAACGCCAGAGTTGGCAAAACATGAATACATATTACTCATGCATCTGAATCTTCTATGCAGCATGCGTCCCTGGTTTCGCAGCATGTTTTTTTTTTGAACTTTAGACCCTCACAAAAATACTGGAGCCCTGTTTTTACCATTTAATTTTGTGAATGTGAGGTTTAGTTTGTAGAAGTTGATGGCTACTTCCCTGTCGGTTAAAAACTTGTATGAGGGGGCGAACGAACGAGAGAGGGAGTTGAAAACCTGCATTCAACCAATCTGGAGGGCATACAGAAAAGCCATCATAAAGAAAGAAAGAAAGACACTTGTCCTGGTAAAATGCTTTATTGACCGTCCTGCTGTTCCTTCCTCTGCCTTTGTCTTTCTGTACAATTTTCCTCTTCAGCTACTGTGAACTGTGAAGCAGCACATGATGACTAAAAAGGTTTCAGAGAACCAACCGATCAATGGTTGTCCTATTAACGCTATGTCTACTACTATACCAGATCTGTCGAAGTGGTTTGTCCGTATGGATAATAGTCATTACCGTCTCACGAAGAAAAGAAAAAAATGGTTTAAAAGATGAGAGACCAACAGTTTAGGATTTGGCTGTGCTTAGCTTCAGCATTGGCTTTGAATGAAACGAGCCATGCCGTGTAGATGAAAAATCTTATCTGAGGCCTGAGATGCAGGAAGCGGAATGCCTGAAACACAAGAGGCACGGCAAGGGTGCTTTCTGGTCAGAGTTTGTTAGAAAGCATAACTGGTTTTCAGAACTTTTTTTTCCTGGACATGCACTACTCATGACAGAGAGTATCAAAACAGAGCAGAGTAGCACATGATTTTTCTGGTTGAGCTGGGTGCCTGGCTGCCTGGCTGCGTGTGTGTGTATAAAAGGGCAGCACCATCAAAGCTGGGAGCATGGCAAATTGGCAACCCAAACATCTATTAGCTAAGCTCTGAAGGCAAGGGTGGTAGAAAACTGAACTCTGCCCTGTTGTCTTCAGCTCCGTCTCGGTTTTCTCCAACATCTTATCTTCATTGCCACTATCGGTAGCCGCCACTGCAAAATCAAGCGGAATACTCCTACATGGATTAGAGTAAGGTACTTAGCTTGGCCAGGGAGGGAACTCCGAGCTGAAACTTGGGCAATTTCTGGTTGAGAAAGAAAAGACGAGACTTGGTTTCCACCAATTTCTCATGTTCGGTTGATCAGATGTGTAGGTGGCAGTGCAGCAAGATGAGACCTGTCTGAAGAATTTGGAAGCTGAAGGTGAGCGTTGGTGGAAACCAAGTCTCCAGCTGCACGCAAAGCACAAGATTTGGTTCCCTCCAATGTCTCATCTTCAAATGTCTCAAATCAATGCAAATCTCGAGGCGTTAGTAGGATCATTATTATCCTCCAAATACGGTGTTCCTAGTTAAGCAAAGTAATGGGCTCTTTGTTTGCACCAATTTGGCGTTTCGTGTTAGACAATTTCATATCGGGTGAACATTTCCAAATTCACTACTGACAATGTCATATATTTGTGGTTTCAGATTGGACTGAGGGGCCATCATTTGTTTTTGATGAAGTAATTGTGCAATAAATTTCTTATAAAAAGATAACTATCTACAAGTGTGCTAGCAGTAGAACTAATCATTTATTTGTGATGAAGTTTAGTGTTTCTCAGGTATGCAATATTTGGATCATTCATATTTATTTCTTGTAATGGAATATAAATGTACTTGATTGTTCCATTAATGAAAATATATATTTTTTCTTGTCTTATGTTTTTCATACACTTTGGATTGTTAACTGATACGCTTTGGATTGTTCACATACGGTATGTTTTAAATCGGTTTCAGTTATAAAAGGTTACTGTTTTGTGATACACTCGGGATTGTCACCGGCTCCACCGCCTTCGTTTTCTTCAAGTCCTTACACCCGCACCACCTCCTCGTCCACCGCCCAGGACCATCTGCGCCTCTTCCCTGATGTCCCACCACATGCATGGGGTGAAGCTGACTGGACTTTTGACACCGGCCTTCGACAGAAATCCTGAAATATCATTGGCATAAAAATGTATCGTTGACATGATCACAGTATGTAGAGGGGCAAGAAATGCAAAAGTATGACAAGGTTATGATTTCCCGTCAGAGTTTGGTAGCAAGCATAGCATAGCTGCTTCTCTGAACTATTTGCCCTCCGGACATGGACAACTCATGATAGGGAATAACAGAATGGACCAGCAACACGATGTTAAGGCTGGACTGGCGTACAAATGGGAAGCACTATAAGAAGTTTGAAGTAATGCAAACCAAACAGATGAGCTAGCTAGTCCTTTACTGCATGTCAATGACTTCAATCGAGACTAAGGATATTCTTTATTCTTGATTGAAGCCATTAACTAAGATCAAACATGCACGTTGGGTGGCTCGGCGGCGGCCGCGTGCACGTGGGCTTCGGGCGACGGTGGGCCGGCGGAGTGGCCCCGGCGGCGCTGCTGTGGTGCGCGCGCCAACGCCTCAGATCCGCCGTGTTGCGGCTGCTGCTGTCATGTCTGGTCGGCGGTGCTGGCGGCTAGTTGCAGGACACTCGCGCCCAACGACTGCTGGCTACAGTGGCCACGTTTGCCTGAGCCGGCGGCGGCTGCCGGCATCGGCTCTGGGCACGCGGCAGTGTGGCGCGGGGTGGCAAGGTAGTGCTCAGTTCCGTGTGCCCAACCGGAAGAGGAGTGGCGGCAGACGCAACTCGCGTCGATGTCCCTACAGAAGGGTTTGTGCGGAATATCAGGGCAGCGACGGCGGCGGCTGTAGCTTGACGTCTGGGGGACTTCTAAGGTGAAAGCCTCGACGGTGGTGATGCCTATGGGCGCCGTTTCACCTGTTGAGTGCGTTGTATTTTCTAGCATTGTCTTCCTTTGACAAAAGCTCTATCCAACTCAGCATGTGATGATGGTGTCTCCGATGTCACTCCCTTTCTGGAGACATCGCTTTGAACTTCGTTTCGGCCATGACGGTATCTTCGGCCATTGCTATCGCTTCTCGACGTCCGTTTTGTGGGTGGAGGTAAGGTCTTACAGCGTGAAGTCAAAGCTGCTATATCACGAATGTGGCTCGTCAACGATGACGTGAGACGAACCCCTTTTTTGTGGGTTGATTAGGAGGTTGGGCGAATGACGAGGGTGGGGCGGAGGATCAAGTTTGAAAGTCTTGTTGTTGAAGAATCAGAGCTGCCTCGCGTGCGATGTCTGGAGGCTTGGCAATAGCAACGACGGTGCACCACAATCTTTCTTCTTTCTGTGCCGGTGTTTGGGTGTAGAAGTCGTCGAGTTTCCTTTGGCCATGTGTTGCCCGTTTTAGGGAGTCGGAGTTGCTCATCCCCTGTGTTGAGCTCGGCAACGATGACTTTGGATAGGTTTTATGTGTAGGGCAGTGTGTCTGGGTTGCTTGTGCACCTGTGTAGAATTTGGACCCGATTTTTCTTAAAACTGGATCGATTTTATTCTTCTTCTTAATTGAAAGACAGAGCTCCTGCCATTGCATTTAAAAAGAAGAGAAATTATCGAATGTTTTAGATTAAAAATAATGATGGAATTTTTACTTGGTTTATACATCATCTGAGCTTAAATGTACTTAATAGTTTATATATGTTGATATGTTTTATTTATAATCTCTACTAATATAAATCACAAATTTGTTTCGCGATTTTATTTGCATTTTTTAGGCAACATTACAGTTTGCAATGCCACCGGACAGTTATCCCAAACGAAACCCATCACGGTACCAAACTTCGGATACGCGCATCCGAGTTGGTCTTGCATCAATTCAAAATTCCTCCCTCCGTGGAGAACCTTAAGCCTATCTTCAGCAGATCCTCTATCTCATTCTTTATTATAAATTTCTCCTTTGAAACAGTGTATCTTTAGTTCGGCGATACTAAATCTCGTCGTTAATTGAATTCAGAATAGAAAAATTCAGAATAAATAAAAGAAATACCCAATATCCTGTTGGAACAAGATAAAGATTCAACATAAACAAAAGAAATACCCAATATCCTGTTGAAACAAGATATTGGATATTTCTGGCTTTCCTTCCTTCAAAAATTCCTATATGTTAAGGAGAAAAACCTTATCCATTAAGGTAAGGAACTTCAAGAGCAGCTAGATCTAGAGGGAAGTTGTGAGCATTACGATTGTGCATTACCTATATGCCAAGATTAGCACGGTTGATGATATCAGCCCAAGTACTAATAACGCGACCTTGGCTATCAACTACAGATTGGTTGAAATTGAAACCATTTAGGTTGAATGCCACCCCTATTTTTCGCGCTATTGGATACAGTCTAAAAGAATGATACGATAAAACATCAATCAATGAGCACTTCATTCCAAATTTCTGTATACATCAAAGGAAGGAAAAGACATGTACAACACGATTACATATCATCACAAGACATGGCTCCAAGTTACCATTCATCATACACAAAGCATGCTATACATTTCAGCAAAATCACCATCAGCAGGCAAGAACAAGTGCTGCTCGACTGTCTTTCAAGTGCTTCTAGCAGTGCTTGGATCAAGACATTGAGCCGCAGACTAGACGTTAACATGTGGCATGAGCATCTCAGTAAAGCAGGAATGACCATTTTACATCCTTTCCTTTGTCCTCTGATGATGAAAACCGATACTGTCATCAGTGGATCACACGGCAGCCAGAACCTGAGTCCCCGTTGAAGCTTCACGGCCCACCATGTACCTCGTATTTACATGTCAGCCTGTAAAATGTTCGGTAAAGCAAGTAACACGAGGCAAGCAGCCATCCATGGGCAGTTACATCAGCATCTACTTGATCCTGCCAGAAAGAGCTAGCTGCTCGTATGCAGCCAGCAAGGCTAGATAGCTAGAGGAACTCTGCTGACGAGCTACAGCCTGGGCAGTCGGCAAGACGAGCTACTTCACCTCCTTTGACGAGGCAATTTCTTCTAGGCGCTTCCATCTAGCCTCACATCTTGACCTCATGCCGGCTTCTTGAGCTTCCTCTTCCTCAAACTTCTCGCGACACTCCTCGAACAGTGCTGGGTCGTAGTCCATGAATATTTTACGGACATTTAGACTCAGGCTCTGCACTGCCTGATTCCAATGGCCTTTCGTGTTCCGTTCTAATGCTGGGAGGACTACGGGCAGTATAACCTTGCTGTTGTGTTTGATCAAACCCTCGATGTGATTGCTGTTCCATAGGAAGAGCGCTCTTTCTGCCACCTGTGGAACAAAAGAATATGTTAGTTTCTGTAGCAAACAGTTGGGTGGAATGGCAACAGGACAGATCTTGTTTTATGACTGATTCTGGGAAAGGACCCAGCATTTCATCAGGTAAAAAGATCATGTAACAGATGGGCGTTCTGAACCCTGAGAAATTAATGTTCCATGAGTTGAACATGACTTTCTGTGGTCAAGGAATCAACTGTTCGTGCCTTCTGGACACTCTCGAAACAAGGACAATAAGGCCATGGGCCCATGGCTTCTTATTTCCTCAACTGCCTCACTCAGGGAAGAAAAGTCATTTATTCGAAAGAGGTGAATCGGCATGCTCCATAACAGCAACAGCTATACAGTTCCATGAATCTGAAAAGTGGGTGGTGCACTGAGACGACATGGAATGAAACTATGTTTGTACTGTATGTCTTCTATGTTTTGGCATGCTGTTTGGAAACCATACAATGATACTGAGCAGTAAAAATAGGAAGCATGTAAGCCATCAACTAAAATAGTACGAGCAAATTGTGAGAACACTAACAGAGATGCAAGATAAGGATATGAAACAGAATTATGACTTGACAAGAAGATTGGTCTTCATAAAGCAATTTGGACTTGTTTCAGCAGGACCCATTATTTACATTACTTTCTCATCAACCGTTTCCCAATCTTCAAATAAGTATAATTCTCAAGATACTTGAAGAAATACTAATTTTGAGATTACGGTATTGAATCCAAACAAATACAGATGAAATTTTGAATACCAGATAGAATAAACAGCCTAACTCTAGAAGGAACAAATAGGACAATAAACAGGTCCGATTATAATTTGATTAGAAGAAAAAATAACTGTTGGATTCTGGAGTGAAAATAAAAAATAAATGAAATGGACACTGGACAAAGTTCCCACACTACTAACATGTCATCATGTGTAAGTGGCAGCTAGAAAGGTCAATATTACTATTTGTGTATCAACATCAACAAAATAGTAGTATGCGCTTTACACCTATCGCTTGCTACAGCTTAGTTTTCTTGCACTTATAAACGAATAAATGATAGTCATCATGTCCCAAGCAATAAGGCAGAAATCAATGATAAATTTGAAGATGAGAACTTCGATGAACTATTAACAAGTAAATATACTATATTTATATTGTGTAACTGGCAGTCTGCTATCTCTTCTTACCTGAAAGTGAGAACTGCTTAAACATCGGGAAATCTGACGAAAAAGTGGCACCATACACCTCTGGAACTCTGCTGGCTGTGTAGCTTCCAGCACCTCCTCTAGCTCACCCAAAAACATCACCTCCTTTGAGCTATTAGTGACGGGCCAATACTTCAGTAAACCCCTAATGACAATATCAGCAAGCTTGCAATCTTTCTCAACAAACTGGGTGACACAGTAAGACAGTTGCTGATGGTACATGGCAACGCATTTTGGTTTGTGGAGTGGAATCAGTGATCGTACTAAAAACAATTTGTGCTCCTCCTTGAGTGGCAAAGCAAAGCCATTAATTATACTCCCGAAAATCTCTAACAGCTCTGCGATACCATTATGCTTCTCTGTCTCGAATATAAACCTGTAGAAG
The DNA here is from genome assembly GCF_902167145.1 of Zea mays. NCBI lineage: Eukaryota > Viridiplantae > Streptophyta > Magnoliopsida > Poales > Poaceae > Zea > Zea mays. The sequence continues at coordinate 38,932,586 of NC_050099.1, read as the reverse complement.
ATATTATTGATCGCCTTCCTGATGAATGGACGGTGCACCATGAACTTGCCGTATATCCTGTGAAGGATCGTCTTCAAGTACTCCCTCTCCCTAGGATCCTCCGAGTCAAAGAGATCGAGAAGCCTGACAATGAAGCCGTGATCAATGTATCTCTTGGCTAGCTTCGCGTCTGTCTCGGGAGACTGAATAAACCTCAAGAACAGCTCATACACAATCTGCAGGTGCGGCCACGCCGGGTCCATGACGGGCTCTTCCTCCTCCATATCGAACAACTCGAGTGCCTTGTTCTCTCTCGGGGCAGGGGGCGGCACCCTGAACAGGTTCGCAGACACCATCCTGATGACCTCCGGCACGACGTGCTCCGGGAACTTGCCGGTGGCCGAGGTGATGTAGTCCACCAGCTCAAGCAGCGTCTGCCTCTTGACTTCCTTCTCCCTCGCGTCCTTGGTCGGGTCCGCGAAGTCGAACACCACACAGCACATGGCCAGCTTCCTGAGGAACAGACCAGGTTTCTCCGGCGCCGGCACGTCCCTGAAGCTCGGCAGCGCCTCATACCCTGCCGAGGCCGGGAACCCGTTGCTGACGCCGGCGGCCCTGGCCGCCACGAAGCTCTGGCCTTGATTCGTGGCCGTGGAGGCGTAGTTGCTGGGACTGACAAGCCTGCTAGACGTGGTCAAATCGGTGGTGGTTCTCGTATCGGCCGTCGGGCTGGGCAGCGACGGGCCCGCGCCGGCCAGCTCCTTCTCGCCGGACTTGGCCTGCTTTTTAGGAAGCCGGCCGAGGATCTGCTTAATCATGACGGGTTCTGACAAGCGTCCCTGAACGAACCCGCGCTAAAGAAATCTCCCCGGATCCATGACCCCTCCTCCACCTGAACAAATCGAACACCGTTAGGTAACGAAACGAAAAATCCATAATCCCTTCGCCTTCCCCAGAAGCAAAATTGGGGAGGCAAAACCGCACCTGCGAACCAAATCGACGCCTCCGGGGGCGAATCCGCGATCGCCGCCCTCGGAAAGCCCGCGCCTTCCGACGAGAAAACACGATCCGGCGCAGCAATAAAAGGGGCAGACCGGCGGGGTCAACAAGAAAAGGAAAAGGGGGCCGGCGGGAGCGAAAGCAAAAGGGCGAAGAAGAAGAAGAAAAAAAATCGCGGCTTTGTCACGAATTTCCGCCGCGAGTGGGCCGGGGGCGCCGCGGACTGGCCGGATTCGTTGGTGCGGGAAGCTGTGGGGATTCAGGTGGAACTCGCGGACGGAGGCGCTGGTGCGGCGGGCGGGTCTCTTCTCGCGGCGCTGGCGCAGTGGATGGATACGTCCGGGACGACGCGGCGGGGGAGACAGACACAGTAGAGGGAGGTGGTGGGCGATAGCCCACATCGGGCGAGGAAATTTAAGACGACGGCGAGGTGCATTTCTGGACCAAATCCAAGTTTCGTCGTGAAAACGGATAGGCTCCGACCGTCGGCCGTAAAAATATTCTTGGCGTACGCGTTTCGCGACGCGCCCCGCGCTGGAGAATTCCCGCTCCACGTTCATCGGTGTGGTGCCACGAAATCTATTCTCCTGCATGATTTCCTCTCTTTTTATCGTTGCAAGATGTTCTTAGCCAAAGTATCGGGACAAGGTGGCAGCAGAGTTTGTATATACGCCTTCTAGAGATGTTTTAGGAGTATTGATCCGACGAGATTTATTCGGCATAGATGCATGCTCGGGTTCTTTTCTCGACCCACGCTAACTGTTAGCGGTGTTAATCAGTGAAATAGCTAATGGTTGGCCTAGTGACAATCAGACTTTTAAAATTTTGATTTAGACTGTCTCCGACCATTTCCTCAGTATTTCTTACCCTAAGGGCTAGTTTGGAACCATATTTTTTCACGAAATTTTCATTTTCCTAAGAAAAATTAGTTCATTTTTTCTTGGGAAAATAAGAATCCCCTCAGAAAACGTAGTTCCAAAACTAGCCCTAACTGTATTGTCTATTATATTTTACTATATCACTCAAAAGATACTTTCCACACATCTACAATGTCTCCAACCATTCACCATATCCAGCCTCCATATATACTATAGTTTAGTTATTTGACATTTTTTAGTCTTTGAAGTTTTAAAAAATCATAGAATATCTGTACTACCATAATACACACTATTTTAAGGTTACATACTAAAAAAGTGTTAATATCACCAAGAAATAGAGTGATTAAGTTATGGGGTTTTGAACTCACCCCATATGTGGAAGGAGTTTCTTTTCTTCCTCATATGTGGTGGATGCTAAGAGGAGCTGTTGGAGGGGTTTTCACCATAAAACTCATCGAACGTGGAGTGAGGGAAGTGGTTCAGTGAACAGCTGGACTTGACCTTAGTTTGTATCTAGAACTACGTTATTACTATTTTTTTATAGAGGGATAAACGTTTTTTTATTTTTTTTGCATGGAGGGATAAATGTTTTTTAACTGCTGGATGGGTCTCCATCAATAATTGGCCCAATGCCCATCTTGGACCTTTGATCACGTCCTGATCGAGGTTGCCAACCCTACATGATTCCCTATATGATTGTGTGTCTCTGTCATACTGCGCTATAAATAAAAGGACAAGGGCTGACGACTCATGTGACGTAGTTCGTTAGAGCCGTATTACCCACCGATATGAACCCTAACCCCACAGTTAAGATTTATAATGAAAATGTGTTGCATATTTGCATACATTTTAATTTACTTGTCTGAGAGAGTGCACAACTAGTGATGGGAAGACATTGTCGTTCTTTGTCGTCGTCAACCTCGCTTACCCGACCGTTGCTGCCCTAGCGCAAATCTTCATCAACGAATCTGATGGCGGCCAGATCTACATCCTCTTCCTACCGATGGTACAATCTGATATTGTTTTGATCTAGTAGTTAGGAACTTGAAATTACTATAAGACACACATAGATTATCTAACTAATCTACTCCTAGATATCTCTGTTGGGTCAAACAATGACAAGATGGCAATACTTTGTTGGACATGCATCCCTTGATTTGGTGGGATTTTTAGCACACGAGAGCTCACATTCAAGGACGAGATTAATACGATTTTACCAACAAAACACTTCCAAAACTGTGTTGAACCAGTAGCTAGGAGTCATGCATAGTGCCTGTTTTTTTCGGCTTCTGGCAGCTTCTGGCCACCAAAAGCTGCTGCGGACTGTCAAACGCTCAGCTTTTCAGCCAGCTTTTATAAAATTCGTTGGGGGCAAAAACCATCCAAAATCAACATAAACACATAATTGGTTGAGTCGTTGTAATAGTAGGAATCCGGCACTTTCTAGATCCTGAGCCCTATGAACAACTTTATTTTCCTCCACACGTAATCGTAACTGTTGGGACCATGCTTCGTCGCCGAAGGTCCTGCAGGAAGAAACAGCTTCGGCTGAAGCTGTCTGCACGTGATGACCGAAGGTTGCTGTTCATGAAGCTTCGGAATTGCAAACCGACTTAAAAGTAGAATGACCTTTTAGTCCACAAGTGTTTGAGTCATTGTTGTAAACTTTTATGAGGGGCATGATTATAATTCTTCACAGGAATTATTCCTTTACTGTTCACGCATTCCTGTAATTGCAATCGCATCACTCGGGAATTATTCCTTGCCAAGGTAGAGGTATAAATGTATCTAATATTATATTTGAATACATCAACTTTATATGATATGTAAATGATGTTGTTTACTTATAGTTTACTTGTCTTTAATGCTTTATATCTCACATTATTTTATATAATCTTTGAGAATTTAATTATGAAAATTCAACCTTCGTAATTTTGTCGTTTTAACCTTCGTCTGAAGTTCATTAAATCCTTGAGGAAATAATGCTTCAGCGGACGAAGGACGTTAACATTTAACATTTTATGTTGTCTTGTTCTTAATTCATAGCATTTGAGAACAGGTCCCCAACATTGGCGCCCACCTCCGGTGAACTCACTACCACTTTTTCTGAGCTGATGGCTTCGTTCAATATTCAAGCTGGAGCTGCTTCGGTTCTGAAGCTGGTACTCCCGATAACAGGCGGTTCATGTTCAGAACCAGCCAACAAGAAGCAGAAGAAGGAAGCACAGAGAAGGGTACAACATGTCGGGGTGCAAGGACCCTTCATCAAGTCAAGATGGTCTCACATTCCTATTACCTTCTCCCAAGAGGATCTTCAACTTAAGGATTACCCACACAATGATGCTATGGTTATCTCTTGTGTTATCAAAGGATTTCTGGTCCACAATGTTTTGGTTGATACAGGCAGTGCAGCTGACATCATATTTGCTAAAGCCTTCAGACAGATGCAAGAGCCCGAAGATAAAATTCTTGATGCCACACATCCCCTCTGTGGCTTCGGAGGAAGGCAAATTGTAGCACTCGGCAAAATCTCAATGTCAGTGGCCTTCGGATTCATCAACAATACAAGAACTTAACAAATTATGTTTGATATCGTTGACATGGAGTACCCTTACAATGCAATCATTGGTCGTGGTACTCTTAATGCCTTCGAAGCAATTCTGCATCCAGCTTATCTTTGCATGAAGATACCTTCGGACCAAGGGCCCATTGCTATTCATGGAAGTCAAGAAGCTGCCAGAAGGGCCGAAGGAAATTGGACAGACTCAAAAGCAATCCATAATATAGATGGAACTGAAGCTTGTGAGCAATACAAGTTCAGAAGGGAAAAAGCTGCTTCGGCTGACCAGCCGAAACCCATGCTCTTATGTGAGGATATAGCAGAGCAGAAGGTGCTATTGGGATCTCAATTGTCCGAAGAACAGGAGAAAACCTTGATAAGGTTTTTGTTTAACAATAAAGATGTTTTTGCTTGGTCAGCTAATGATCTTTGCGGAGTTAACAGGGATGTTATTGAGCACTCGCTCAATGTTGATCCATCCTTCAGACCCAGGAAACAGAGGCTTCGGAAAATGTCTGATGACAAGGCCGAAGGTGCTCGAAATGAAGTGAAAAGACTCCTCAGTGCCGAAGTTATTAGAGAGGTAAAATATCCAGAATGGTTGGCTAACACTGTTATGGTGAAGAAGGCCAATGGTAAATGGAGAATGTGTATCGATTTTACTGACCTTAATAAAGCCTGTCCGAAGGACGAGTTTCCATTGCCAAGGATAGATTCCTTAGTTGATGCAGCAGCTTCATCAGAGCTCATGAGTTTGCTGGATTGCTATTCAGGCTATCATCAAATATGGATGAAGAAGGAAGATGAACCAAAAACCAGCTTCATAACCCCTAATGGGACATATTGCTACCTTCGGATGCCTGAGGGGCTTAAAAATGCTGGAGGAAGTTTCAGCAGAATGACAGCAAAGGTTCTCCATTCTCAGATAGGCAGGAATGTACTAACTTATGTTGATGATATCATTGTAAAAAGCACGAAGCAGGATAACCACATTGCTGATTTACAGGAGACCTTCGCTAATTTTAGACAGGCTGGTCTAAAGCTGAATCCAGAAAAATGTGTCTTCGGAGTAAAGAAGGGGAAATTTCTCGATTGCTTAGTTTCAACAAAGGGAATTGAGGCCAACCCAAGTAAAATCGAAGCTATACTTCGAATGGAGCCACCAAGTACAAAAAAGGGGGCTCAAAGATTGACAGGAAGGCTAGCATCTCTCAACAGATTCATATCTAGATCAGCAGAGAGAAACTTACCATTCTTCGAAGTGCTAAAGACAGCTGAAGTCTTTCAATGGGGACCACTCCAGCAGAAGGCCTTCGAAAAACTGAAGCAGTATTTGATAGATCTAACAACATTAACTCCACCTACGCCAGGGGCTCCTTTGTTATTATATGTGGCAGCTTCGCACTCAGCGGTAAGTGCAGCACTTGTTCAGGAGAAGCTTGAAGGCCAGGTTAAGAGGCAGGCCCCAATATATTTTGTATCTGAGGTTCTTAGTTTATCAAAGAAAAATTATACAGAGTTGGAGAAGGTACTATATGCTGTCTTGATGGCCTCCAGAAAGCTTCGGCACTATTTTCAAGCTTACAACATAATTGTTCCTTCTTCACAACCTCTGAAGGATATCATGAGGAACCGAGAAGCTACTGGAAGGATTGGAAAATGGGCTGCAGAGCTCAATGAATTTTGTATCGATTATGTTCATAGATCTTCGATTCAGTCCCAGGCATTAGCAGACTTCATTGCTGATTGGACGCCAGGGGCTCAGGAGGAAGAAACAAATAAAGACGCTGAAGCATGGACAGTGTTTTGCGATGGGTCTTGGGGAACCTTCGGAGCAGGAGCGGCTGCTGTGTTGGTTTCACCTTCCAAAGTTAAAACTTGTTATGCGGCAAGACTTGATTTTAGTTGCACAAATAACATCGCCGAGTATGAAGCTCTGCTTTTGGGTCTTCGGAAATTAAAGGCAATGGGAATCAGAAGGGCCATTCTTAAAACTGATTCTCAAGTTATTTCTGGTCATATTGACAAAAGTTACAAAGCAAGAGACCCGAAGCTTGAAAGGTATCTAGATACAGTCCGAAGGATTGAGGCTTCCTTCGAAGGTTTCTCTGTCAAAAATATTCCTCGTGGAGAAAATGAATACGCTGATCTATTGGCTAAGTCAGCATCCCAGGGGCTGCCTATACCTTCGGAAGTATTTTTCGAAACAATAAAAGCACCTTCGGTCGAGCTTCTTGAAAGAGCAATCCTCAACATATCCCCTGTTTATAGTGAAGATTGGAGAACTGAAATCATCTCTTTCCTTCAGGGTAATTTTCTTTCAGACGACGAAGCTTATAACAGGAGAATAGAAGCAAGAGCTCGACCATATGTCATAATAGAAGGGGAGTTATACAAGCGTGGGGTCTGTTCCCCATTGCTCAAGTGCTTATCCAGATCCGAAGGTATAGAATTAATGAAGGACATACATGCAGGTCTTTGTGGATCTCACATTGGATCTAGGCCCTTGCTTGGGAAAGTTTTTCGCCAAGGATTTATTGGCCAAAGGCAGCTTCGGATGCAGCGGATTTAGTTCAAAAGTGCGAAGATTGTCAGAAATGTGCAAGAGATCAAAAACAACCTTCGTCTTTAACTCAATTAATACAGCCCACTTGGCCATTGCAAAGGTGGGGTCTGGATTTGCTAGGTCCATTACCACCTGCACAGGGGAACTTAAGATATGTGGTGGTGGCAGTGGAATATTTTTTCCAAATGGATTGAAGCAAAGCCCTTAGCCACAATAACCTCGTTTACTATTCAAAAGTTTTTCTGGCAAAACATTATTTGTCGCTTCGGAGTGCCGAAGGCTATAACTGTGGATAACGGAACACAGTTTGATTCTAAAGCCTTCAGAGAATTTTGCAATCAAATCGGCACGAAGATCCATTTTGCATCAGTCCGACACCCAGAATCTAATGGACTTGTTGAAAGAGCCAATGGGATCATAATGACAGGAATAATGAAGTCAATCTTCAATCAGCCAAGGGGAAAGTGGCCAGACGAGTTAATCAAAGTGGTGTGGAGTCATAACACAACCATCTCAAGATCAACAGGCTTTACACCCTTTAAACTATTGTTTGGTGACGAAGCAATAACCCCAGAAGAGGCTAAAACAGGATCGATAAGGACAGTAGCTTCGGCAGAGGGCGAAAACGAAGTTGATTGCTCTGTGGAAAAAGATGCTATTGAAGGGATTAGACTTCAAGCTGTGGAAAACATCAATAAATACCAAGCTGAAACAATAAAATGGCGTGATAGAAAGGTCAAGCTAAAGAATATTGAACCAGGACACTTGGTACTTCGAAGAGTAGCTAACCCTGAAATAGTAGGCAAATTACAGCTGAAGTGGGAAGGCCCCTTTTTGGTAGTATCTTCGTCAAGACCTGGTTCCTACAGATTGAAGGATATGGACGGCAATGACATTCCTAGATCGTGGAATGCGGATGAGCTTCGGCGATATTATGTATAGTTTGATGTAATTTTTTATATTCTTTTTTGTGTCACCCTTTTCCTTTTCAAAGGGGGAGAAAGGTTTTTAATGGGGCCACAACATGTAATTTTTCTTTTCCTTATTTCAATTCTATAAGATCAATATCCCCCAAAATGTAAATGTAAAAGCTGAGAACGCACCTTCGAGTGCAAAGAAAAGAGAAAAGAAAACAGGGAGAAGCTCAAAGGTCGTTCCTAAGGGAATGCAGAGCTTACAGCAAAAAATAAACGCTGATTCCGCTGAAAGTAAAAGGCGAAGAAGCTCCTAAGGGAGGCTTACAGCGAAAAATAAACGCTGATTCCGCTGAAAGTAAAAGGCGAAGAAGCTCCTAAGGGAGGCTTACAGCGAAAAGTCAACGCTGATACACCGAAAAGTAAACGGTGAAGCTGAAAAGTAAACGACAAAAAGATTTTTATCATTCTTGAGGGGACGAAGGGCCGTGCTTATGGTTTTTTGAACATGTGTCCTAATATTCATTTGCACATAACATATCATCATGTCATTTGCATTCATAAACATTCATTTAGACATATGTAGAGTCATCATCATGCTACACAAAAAAGACAGGTGCTTCAGAGAATAAGGAAAAGATTCGAAGGAAAAATTTTCTATGCTTCGTTGTGTACGAAAAGAAGGGGAGGTGTTTTTCGCCTTCGGCTCAAAAGAGAAGTTTCGTCCACAACAAAGCAGATTAGATGCGGTTATAGGAGACAGAATATATTACAAGGTATGTACAAATTTACATAAGTTATTCCATATCTATATTACAAGAGTTTCTCCAAGAATTTTTGCAGGAAAGCGCATTACAAGCAATTTTAAGCTTCAGCTAAGGCTTCGTCTTCAGTTTTGTCAAACTTCAGCATTGTCAATCTTCAGCTTCGTCATCCTGTATATATCAAACATCACAGTAAGAAAGGTACAAATTTCAAAGGAGAAGGTAAAAGTAACAAACATAAGTTTCTTACCGGCTTCAGATGGCTTCGAGCTTCGTCGCCTGCCATTTTCCGCCCGCCATTTACCCAGATCTGGGTCATGAATCTATTTCCAATGCTTCTGGCTAAGCTTGGGATATCTAACAAATCTGAAGCTGACAGGCTGAAGTTTGGTCTGTTCACGATGTTTCCATGTGTGCAGCCAGCCTTCAAAAAAGCAGCAGCTGTGCCCCGAGAAGAACCAGGGCGCAGAAGTCAGCGTTCCCACCAATAACTTCGTCAAGGGCATCAACTTCGCCTTCAATATGTTCTAATGTTCTTGGCAGATTTTCAGCTGAAGGTGTAAATTTCGAAGAGCTAGCTCCGACAGAGTGAAACACGTCCTTCAGCCGCTGCACACATCGGATGCCGAAGCTTAAGCATTTCTCCTGAAGTTCTGTAAAGGATTTCTGCAAATTTGAGTATTTATCCACTTCAGCTTTCAGGCTTGTTTCAAAATATTTCTTTTCTTGCTCAAATTTTTCTGATTGACGGAGCAATTCATTCTTTAATTTGTCATTTTCAGTTTGGACTTCAGCCAAAGAGCCCTCCATGGTCTGAATAACAAAATCCTTCTTTTCTAATGCACCTTCGTGCTCTTTGACCATGATTTCAAGATCTTGGATTGCGAAGTCTTTCTTTTTCAGATTGGCTTCGTAGTTTTCAACCTTTTCAGCCAAATCTTGAATGACGACTTTATTTTTCTCTTCCTCCAGATCTTGTTGCATTTTTAGAACCTTGCTTAATAATATGCTCTGTCGAAATGATCTTCGTTAGAACACGACCAAAGGTTAATAATAACAGTAATAAAATAACAAAAATATTCGTTACCTTGAAGTTAGTATAAAGCAAGCTTCCGGTGATGTGGTGTCGTTGATAACGACACAAGTCCGCTTCCACCTTCGGCAAGCCAATGCTTTTGGAAAGGGTTCTGACAATTTTGGCCTCGGTGCGGTTCCGAAGGCACCTTAGTTTCCCTTCGTTCACCCCACCAAATAGCATAGCGCCTGATTTATATCCGCAAGATACGACATATTTTTTCAACTCCTCTTTCTCAGCGTCTGTTAACTCTTGTCCAAGTAGGTCTTGAAAGTTAAAATCTTCTCCTTCAGAAATTTCACCAATTTGCTCTTTCCCCTTTTCAGTTGCCGTATTCACTGCAGCCACAGTAGCTTCTTCTTCGGCCATTTTTAGGAGAATATTGTCAATAACTTCAAGTGTAGTTTCCAGGTTCGACTCTTCGGTGGCCCCGGTAGCTTCGGTTTCGCTGGTTTCAGCTTCAGTAGTTTTCATCCCAGTAGCTTCGGCTTCGGCAGTTTCAGCAAAGGGAATTTTCGGCACCGTTGCCGGTGGCGGCGTCTGGTGGATCACATCTGTTACTTGAATAATTCTCCGTTTTTTCGGCTTCGCAGGACCTTCTGCTGCCGAAGCTGCCTTGCCCTTCTGAAAAAACTTCGTCAGTTCCAATGCCAGTGGACTTAGCCTGATAGGCAAGGGTTCAGTCATTACCTTCATAATCTCTTCTACTTCAACAGCAGAAGGAGAAGCAGGAATATCTTCTTCTCGGACCGGCGTTTCCGGCTCCGGGGATGCACCTTTTCTCTTTCTTGAAGTGGCCACCTTCGGCTCAGGATTTAACTCTTCAGCGCTAAGATTTTCAGAATCTTTCTTTTTCTTTTTGGCTACCTTGACGACCTCTTCGTCAGTAGCGCTGGCAATCCTTTTTCGCTTCGGGCCTCCGGCATCTCCACCCAGTCGACCGTAGTCAGCGTATTCAAATCCTATGGCATCAAGCACCCTGTTCAGCCTTCGTTTCGGCCGAGTGCCGAAGGCCGCTGTCATCAGTTGGTCCTCTTTTTTAGAGTAGTTCCCAAGAATTTCATTGCTCATTATTTCAATTGTATCAAGCCATTCTTGGCAGGGTACTTTAAAATATTTCTTGAATTTATAATGATAAGGTAGCCTGACGAGTTCCCCCTCTTTCTTTTCCCCTTTAAGCTTCGGCATTGTCCACTCTTTCATCGTTGGAAAAACTCTGAAGGCCAGGAATTCTTGCACTAAATCTCTAGTGCCAATATGTTCTGCTATAATTTTGAATTCGCCTAGTGCAGCCCAAGTTGGACCTTCTACTGTCATTTTGCATCGGGGTCTTGTTTCTCCGAAGATTAATTCAAGAGGGCTCTGAACCAGCTTCTCTTTATCTTCATCAACTTTGACATAAAACCATTCTAATTTCCAGCCCGCCGGCCATTTGCTTCGGTAGCTGATCACGGGAAACTTCGTGGTTTTCCGATAAACAAAATTATAGCAGCCAAAATTGTCATGCAATCCATCTTTTCTGGCCTTAGTTTGGTAATGCAACTCATGAACTCGACAGAAGCTGTCAGCAAATGGCTCCACCTCGTGGCTTCGGAGAGCCCAGATATAGACGCTGAGCCTGACAATTGCGTTGGGAGTCAGTTGGTGAAAGTAGATACCAAATCTTTGCAGCACATCAGATATCATCCTATTTAAGAGGAATCTTAATCCAGCTTTTAGAAAGCTCTTAAAAATAACTATTTCATCTTTTTCTGGCTTCGGGGTAGTTTCTTCCCCCCGAAGCGAAGTAGCTTCTTCTCATTCTCACTGAAATAACCCGACTTCACCATCTTGGAGAAATCAGCCTTGGAGACAGTCGATTTCCCGAAGTCCAAGTGGCTGGGCTTGCTTGACACGGCAATATGGTAATCATCATCAGAATCAGCTTCCTCAATATTTCCTTCTTCCGCTTCGGCAATAGCTTCTTCTGTCTCGGCAGCAGTCTGCTCTGTCTCGGCAGTACGGATTCCTTCCGAGGTCACCAGTCCGGATCGTTGCATCGCTTCGGAGATAGGAACAGTCTCCGCTCCTTCGGCTTCGCCTCCCTCACGCTCAACTCTAGCGGTAGAGCGCACTCTGGCCATTTAATTCTGAATTTTTTGGGAACTAAAGAACCTTTTCTTCCGAAGTTTTTTCTTCTGACGAAGTAGGCTTTAAAACTGGAGCTTCGGCTATGGTTAAAAATTTTGGCAGCAAAACAGTGCAATAGCAATGAATGCTGTGGTAACTTCACACCTACCCGTCTGTTTATATAGTGCTGCAGGTAAGAAGGTGAGCCATCAGGATTTTTACACCAAGCAAACAGCTGCTTACACCCGCTGCAGGGTGGGACCGCTACACGCTCGGAAACTGAATCGTTTCTCGACAACGAGCTCAGGGAAGGTGTTTTTCGGACCTTCGGCTTCCTGAAGCCTATGAGACTTTTTTCACGGATCAAGCTCGTTACGAAAAACGATCTAGCACCGCGAAGGGGCTACTGTTGGGACCATGCTTCGTCGCCGAAGGTCCTGCAGGAAGAAACAACTTCGGCTGAAGCTGTCTGCACGTGATGACCGAAGGTTGCTGTTCATGAAGCTTCGGAATTGCAAACCGACTTAAAAGTAGAATGATCTTTTAGTCCACAAGTGTTTGAGTCATTGTTGTAAACTTTTATGAGGGGTATGATTGTAATTCTTCACAAGCTGTGTCTTGTGCCTAGGGGTGTAAACGGATACTTATTCGGATATTAGTTTTTTGGTCTTTTTTCTTTGATTGTGAATTAATAGAATATAGAATCTGCTATGGAAATTTATATTCTTGTTTTTAGTATTGAGCTTGTAAAGATTTATGAAAGGTAAACCTCAAATCTATCATATATCTTTTCAAATAATAAATATAAATTTCGGATACAAATCGAATACGGATACGTATATTTTTTTACCTTTTTTGTTGCATGGAGTAAATAATGTATGAAATAATTTATACAAAATTCTATTCTTATTTATAATAATGTGCTTCATAACATAAGAAGATATTAGCATCAAATTTCATACATATCTATTTTAAAATATTAAATTTGTCCTAACAGTTCGGATATCCGTTTACACCCCTACTTGTGCCTATAAATAGTGAACAATATTCCTTTACTGTTCACGCATTCCTGTAATTGCAATCGCATCACTCGGGAATTATTCCTTGCCAAGGCAGAGGTATAAATGTATCTAATATTATATTTGAATACATCAAGTTTATATGATATGTAAATGATGTTGTTTACTTATAGTTTACTTGTCTTTAATGCTTTATATCTCACATTATTTTATATAATCTTTGAGAATTTAATTATGAAAATTCAACCTTCGTAATTTTGTCGTTTTAACCTTCGTCCGAAGTTCATTAAATCCTTGAGGAAATAATGCTTCAGCGGACGAAGGACGTTAACATTTAACATTTTATGTTGCCTTGTTCTTAATTCATAGCATTTGAGAACAAGTCCCCAACAGTAACGATATTCATATTCTCCCCACAGCCAGATTCTCAGAAAAGCTGGTCAGAAAAAAGCTGAACCAAACAGGCCCATAGTCTCTTCTTCTATATAAAAGTTAAAGGAGAGGAAGATTTTAGTTCATAGATAATATTTATAATGAAAAATGTGTTGCATACATGTCCTCGGTGGCAGGTGGCACCCACCCACCTCGGGTAGAGAATCGTAGTTGATTAACGGGGTGTTTGGTTACACCCCGCTAAAATTTAGCTCTTGTCCCATCGAATGTTTGAACCTCCGTTCCGGGTATTAAATGTAGTCGGATTATAAAACTAATTTGTTAGCCGAAGATTAATAGAGTGTTTGGTTCGAGGAATCACTCCATCCAAATTAAGGTGGTGCATCATGAGTTCATTTCTCAAATTTGGTGGGATGACTCCATTCCTCATATTAGTACTAACTAACTAACTATGGGGAATGAGATGGTGATGGATCAACTCATTCTATTCCACAAACCAAACAAAAATAGTGAGAAGTGAGAAGATAATGGACTAGCTCATTCCTCAAACCAAACACCCCATAAAAGACGAGACGAATCTAGTTCAGTTGATTGAGTCTATATTTCATACTTCTATTTAAAAGTTAAACGTTTGATGTGACTCGGACTAAACTTTAGCAGGAGCAACCAAACACCCCCGAAAAAGAAGGTAAAGCAGACTGACGGTAGGCTCGTGGCACTGTTCCAAGTAAGCAGGAGCATGGAATTGACCGGCGGCAGCGGCAGTCTCTGCTAGCACGGGTACTACTCCTACTGGGTCCGGTCAGTCACCCACCGTTCGTCTCAGGATTTGTCAACTCAAATCCCCGTGGTCTTAGTCAATAGTCATCAGCAGCACGAGGCCACCAAATGATAAGCAATACGTAACAATGATTTCAAAGACAAGAAAAAGAACAGAAAAAGAATCGTCATCATCGCAAGCAGGAATTCACTTCCGGTCAGTCAAAGGAACGCAGCATGTTTCTGAAGATTTGTCAGCCAGGCAGGTTTTCTTGGCTCACATAATTCAGCATCAGAAGCAAGAGAGAAAAAAACAAGAGCGGAGAGGAAAATGTATCGGATAACGGACGGACGGACGGATGGTGAACGGAGCGAAGAAGTGGCGGGAACGAAGCTAGCTGAGCTGCCTGTCAGTCTGTCACTGTTGAGAGCCCAGAAGCAAACGAGTTGCAGCTACAAATGGATGGCAAATTGGCAATGGCAGCGCGATGAAGGATAAAGCAAAGGCTGCTGTCTGCTGCAAATTCCATTCTCGTTCTCTAAAAAAAGCTGCTGTAGCTGTACATGCTTGTTCGGAGTTTGTAATTCTAAGAATCATGACACGAGAATCACTCCTCACTCCAACAGAGCTAAACAGTTAAAATCTAAAAAGCTCTATAGTAATAGTGGGTTGAATCTAGTCTCTATTTTATATTATAGTGGAAGCTAAAAAAACCTACTTCACATCGTTTCTAACCTGCTCCTCACTCTCTAACCACTTAGCAATCACTTTATATCCTATTTGTCAAACGGTTTTCGTCAAATAGATTCACTTCTACTAGAGAATCACTCTAAATCACTCTATTAGAGAATTGGCTCTCGGAGCTAAAGAATCATAAAGCGAAACTCTGCCAAACAAGCCATCGGTATCGTTAGATATAGACAGCATGCTTATTTGACGTCATAACTTTTTTTCCTATAAATGAATTGAGTAAAACATATAAAAATATCTTAGGCAACTTTTTTTTTAAAAAATAATGCTTTATTTAGAGGTAGGAGAATCTGTTTATTCCGACCATTCCCCCTCTCAAATCCTCCTATCATTCTATAAATAAATATCTTGGGCAACATACTATATCGTGTATGGCATCAGACTATCTCCAACCATTCTCCCTCACAAATCTACCTTTTATTGGTATATTTTGTATATCGTGTATGGAAGATTGGTGCACATATTAAATCATCACCACTCATTTTAGACGTCTCTAGTTATTTGGTATATTTTGCTAAGGACACCCTCCAACGTGGTGGTGTGTAGTGGTGGAAGGTGTTATTTGTAAATTGAATGATCAACTAAAGATGTTAGATCTAAAATAAGTGATGGTGATTTAATATATGCACCATGTGTATCAATTTTCTATGTGCATCAGATATGTCCTCTTTGTTTTATGACACATATGGTTGATGTAGTCTCCCTCTTTGGTTTTGAGTGTGGTGGGTTGTTGTTCCCCTCATTTTGCCTTTTCTTTTATGGTAAAGTCGGCATCCACTGATCCACTGTGTTCTGATAATTTAGATGGAATGCTGCATATTGGCGTCCATTGCTGATGACATCGAGAAAGCTATCAGGTCTGTGCAAGCAGACCTTACAAAAAAACAGTCATTTTTATACCTTACAAAACCAGTCAGTCACCACGGGTGTATGATACACTCATTTGGAATCAGTCTGTTTGGTAAAGGGATGGAAAAGCTGCTTCGTAATGTAAAGTAACGTAACGTGGTTTCTCCATCGGTTTTGGTATGCACCGCGTGATGTGTAAAACTCCTCCATAGGGGGGGGGTGCTCTCAAGGGGGATTGGGTGGGTTACGTGGAAGAGGATTTGGTTTCCACTCACTACTGACTTTGTTGGTGACAGCAGGCATGTCTCTCTCTCTCTCTTTTTGGCTTTGGATTGGATGCATGAGTTAAAACACAAATATAATATGAAATTGTGTAAACATCCAGCAAAAAAGGCTACTGTTGTTAGATTTTTTGCTAGGCATTAATAGACCGGTCCCATTAGATACGCCTCACGAGTCTTTGGTTGCAGTTTTCTTAGAAGAAGCTGGTGTGTGTTGCACTACACTTATTAGAGGGCCACAGCCACCGAGAGGCGAAAAGGAAACCGAAATGTTATTCAGGTACCTTGACGGAGACTGTATGGTCGAGGGTAGGGAGCTGGGCTAGTCTGGTGCTCCGGTTGCCAAATCTACGACGACCGAGACGTTATCGGGAACGTGAAGCCCAGGACGGACGGGGCGGGCAGGAGCGGCCACATCTCATCTCATCCTTCCACCGCGGCCGGCAGCACATCACGGGCCTGCCGTGCCGCCACCGTGGCGTTTTATTGTCTGTTCGAAACCACCACTGCCTGCGCCTTCTTCTGGAGAAAGGCAGGCGGAGGCGGACAGGCCACCCCCGCACCTCATTCCACAATTATTTGCGCCCGTCCCATGGTTTATATTCATTATTATTATTAAAATCACGCTTTCTGTAGTTGGATTTCGTTTTCTCCTTTTGTTTAATTATTTTGTAATTACAGTAATCTCTCGTGACTGGTGTAACAGTCAGTCGGCTTTAAAAGGACACGAGCGCTTAAACCCCCACCCCATATCCGCATCCGCTGCCTCCGCCTCTCGAGTCTCGTCCACCCGTCATCCTCCTAGCTCCTCTACTCGCCAGTCGCCATGGGTAATTCCTCGCTCCCGGATTCAGCGTCGGGTTTCTCTCTCTCTCTCTACAATTATCACTACCTGCTGCTCCCTCATGCACCGTGCTCAAATCTGACCAAAGTGGGTTCTGCTGACTGTTTTTTGTGTTTTTTTGGGGTCTCTCGATCTTCTCTGGATGCAGGCAAGATTAAGATCGGAATCAACGGTGAGTTTGTCCCCTCTCCCCATGCTACGCTATTTCTCCTCCTCGAGCTGGTTCGGTCCGATCTGAGTTGCGCCTTCTCTCTGCGACTGCGTCCGCGTCCGCGTCCGCGTCCGCTCAGGCTTCGGAAGGATCGGCAGGCTCGTGGCCAGGGTCGCCCTCCAGAGCGAGGATGTCGAGCTCGTCGCCGTCAACGACCCCTTCATCACCACGGACTACATGGTACGCGCCTCGATCTGCTGCGTCTGTTCCGTGCCGTGAGTAGATCTGGTGGTGTACGCGGGGTTTGCGCCGGGTTTACCATCGATCCGTCGCAAGCCAGCGTGCTCGGTTCCGTTAATCGTCGCGTTCAGTGTTGTTGTTGGCTTCAAAATTTTATTTTTACTGGGTCTCTCCGTAGATCTGGGGACTCTATCGGTTTGCTCTACTACAGCAGTATTTTATTTATGCCGTCAGTACTCAGTCTTACTTGGTTTGTGCTGCTTGAGGTGTCGTCGATCTAGCGCTTGCTTCAGTTCCGAGCGAATTTTGAAATCCGTGTGCTGTGCTCATCGTGGTTCTTTGTGCTCCCCACCCCATCTTCCGTAGACCTACATGTTCAAGTACGACACCGTCCACGGCCACTGGAAGCACAGCGACATCACACTCAAGGACTCCAAGACCCTTCTCTTCGGTGACAAGCCGGTCACCGTCTTTGGCATCAGGTGCTCCCCTCTCCTGCTTCGTCCAGACGTGGACTGAGCTTTTGCGTTCGAGCTGTGAGCTAATGTATTAACTGCTGCGATTCTACAGGAACCCTGAGGAAATCCCGTGGGGTGAGGCTGGCGCTGAGTATGTCGTGGAGTCCACCGGCGTCTTCACTGACAAGGACAAGGCTGCTGCACATCTCAAGGTATAATTTCTGCTTTATGGTCCTTTGTTTGTTTACTTGTTTGGGTACCATGTTCTCCCAGATCCCAAATATGTTCATTTTGAGGGATGTACATGTGCGGTGCATAAATTTTTAGTGATGCTGCCAAGTAGTTTTTTCCATAACGTGTCCAAGTTTGCACAGGTAAATTCTTATTAGTGCTGCTGCATGGAAGCTCAAGAGCCGCAATAAGGCAGAGTTCTATTTTTATATTTCAGCATAGCTTCTTGCTTCCAGAGTTCCAGTTGAGTTGGTGGATTGCTTCTGACACGCTGTGATAACCTGAGGTTTTGGAATGTGCATCAGTTTCATTGCTATATAAGTGCTGTTACTGGACTTTGTGTGGAGATTGAAATTGTTAGACTTGTATTGCAGCGTCATGTCTAGGATCTAGTACACCTCATCTACCCCCTCGTTACTCTTATCACATCACTTCTACTTTGTGTCAGATTGGATTTTCCTCTGTTAAATTGGATGTTTCTGATAGCTTTACTTTCCTTTTGAATGACAGGGTGGTGCCAAGAAGGTTGTTATCTCTGCCCCAAGCAAAGACGCACCCATGTTTGTTGTTGGTGTCAATGAGGACAAGTACACCTCGGATGTTAACATTGTTTCCAATGCTAGCTGCACCACAAACTGCCTTGCTCCCCTTGCTAAGGTGCACTGTCCTTCTCTTAAGCATTCTGTAGCTGTTTCTGCTCTTCCAATGTAGGATCATTTGTTAACGATGTCTAGTGTCATAAACCAGGTCATTCATGACAACTTCGGCATTGTTGAGGGTTTGATGACAACTGTTCATGCCATCACTGGTTAGTTCTCTTTGGCTGTATTCCTAGGATTCTTCAGAAGGTACTTGCAGTTGCCTGTAAAATGACAGCATGATGCTTGACTTTCAGCCACCCAGAAAACTGTTGACGGACCCTCAGCCAAGGACTGGAGAGGTGGCAGGGCTGCCAGCTTTAACATCATTCCTAGCAGCACCGGTGCTGCCAAGGTATAGTGATTGCAACTACACTCAAATTTATGTTCTCTACCTACATCTTCTTTGTGATGATTCTGGAGCATCACAACATGAATTTTCAACTACTGAGGGTGCCAAATCAGCAAATATTGTTTCATGTCATTTTGATACTTACTGTAGTTGTAAATTTGTAATAGAGTTGGTAGCCATTCTGTTCTGATGAATCTAGTTGGAATGCTGGATTTCAATATTGATGAGTTTGCATGCAGGCTGTTGGTAAAGTTCTTCCTGATCTGAATGGCAAGCTCACTGGTATGTCCTTCCGTGTTCCTACTGTGGATGTCTCGGTTGTTGACCTCACCGTCAGAATCGAGAAGGGGGCCTCCTATGAGGATATCAAGAAAGCTATTAAGTAAGTGATCAACAATTTATTCTTTTAATAACCACTCAATTTATTTCTAAACCAATGTCTGAAGGTAATAAACACTCCTTGTTGGATTAATCGCCACTACCACATGTTCAGTGTCTATGTTTCACTGCGTCTATCTTGATCTATAGTAGTTCTCTCCATATATGTTTGGTAATGCTTGCTGTTGATTACAGGGCTGCTTCCGAGGGTCCACTCAAGGGTATCATGGGTTATGCGGAGGAGGATCTGGTTTCTACCGACTTCCTTGGTGACAGCAGGTATGGATTTGCTTCTATCATTTAGCAACCAACTAACGAAACTGTGCTACTACGGAATTCTCAGTGTTCCTCCATGATTCATTTTTGTCATTCTGCCTTTTTCCCACTCAGGTCGAGCATCTTCGACGCCAAGGCCGGGATCGCTCTGAACGACCACTTCGTCAAGCTCGTCTCGTGGTACGACAACGAGTGGGGCTACAGCAACCGCGTCGTCGACCTGATCCGCCACATGTTCAAGACCCAGTAGAGGGGTTTTTTCCCCCTGCTTCTCATGGATGGTTGCTGCTTGTGTATGCCGAGAATAAATGTGGATGGCGCGTGCCTCTGGGTCGCCAGGTTCATGCTGAGTCTGGACATGTTTTGCACTTTTGCTTCCCTTCCTGCTACCATCTGTGACAGAACCGCTCGCTAATATGGGACCTGAGATTAGCTTTTTGCTGCTTGTGGTGAGGTTGCAGTTTTGTTCTGTGTTTCTGTGTTGTTAGCAATCCTATGATTCAGGTGTTCGTTATATAGAATTAAACCACCAAATATATGGGACAAGTGAATAGAATTAAACCACCAAATATCTGGGACAACCATCATCATCGATTCTCCTTTACCATATACACAACCCACGGTCACCTTGGAACATTAAGAAACAATACGTATGCATGTATATATATAACTAACCCAACATCTGTAACAGCTTATACATGGTACCAGGAAGTTCCCCTCTGTTGTTGGCACGACAAAAAAACTCAGTGTCTGGTAGCAGTTTACGAGTAGAACTGGTACGTTTTCGCGTCCATTATGATCTGCCGAAGCCCTCCGATTGGCGACAGAATCATCAGGATCACCCCGAGAATGATGCAGATCTGATCAACGCAGACACCAGACGTAATGTCATGCAGAGGAATTCGATGGCAGAAAGAATGAAGAAGATAGGCTGCTGCAGAGGAATTGGGTGTTAGCTCTTTCTTACCCAGTTGGTGAACCACGAGAGGCTGAACCTCTTGGGCTTGTAGATCGCGAGCCACATGACGCAGGGAAGCTGGCAGAAACCAAGCGGAGAACATGTTAGCTTGTTCTCAAGTTCTAGCACCAAGTGCTTGGACATCAGAACCACAGATACAGATGCAAGTCGGATCGGATCGGATCCCACTGAGAGCTTACGAAATAGGTCGTCGGTGCAAAGGCGAATCCGCCGAAGAAGCCGAGCAGTCCGCCGAAGAAGGGGAAGGTGATGGCGATGAACATTGTGAACGCTGCACATACGTACAGGTTGCATCACCTTAGTTCAGTGAGGCGCCAATTCGGCTGTACAAGTTCAGTTCAGATTTGACGGGGGGCGTTCATTACCAACATAGGCGGTCCGAGAGATGAGACGCAGTGTCAGACCGGGAGGGAAGCGCAGCTTCTTCACCAGCACCGTCTCTATCATGTCAAACACTGGCATGGCGTAGATCTGCATCGAAAAGATTTAGTTTTTGCAGGAACTGTAAATAGTAATTAATGAAGAAAGTAGATGTCGCGTACCTGGTAGCTGCCAATGACGTGGATGACGACCATCATGTTGGCGAGCGCGATGAGCCACCTGGGCTTGCTGAGCGTGATGAGGATGTTGTCCTGGACGCTGTTGCCGAACGCCCAGTAGCCGATGAGCGCGACGGGGAAGTAGCAGAGCGCGACGACGACGTAGGCGACGACGACGCCCTTCCACATGGGCTTCTTGGACGGCTTCTCGGGAGTCGACGGGATGGTGGCCTGGATCTCCAGCACCACGTTGTGCCCGGCGTACGCGAACGCCACGTCGCCCAGCGCGCCGAAGAAGCCGAACACCTTGCCGGGGGTCGTGGTCGCGCGCAGGTGGTAGTCCACGCCCGCCATCCTGCCCTTGTCCACCGACGCGCCCCACGCGATGGTGGAGTAGCTGAGCGACATGACGGCGGCGGCCAGCGACACGCCGGAGATGGAGTTGAAGTTGGGGAGCTGGGAGAGGACGAAGTGGACGGAGGCGAAGATCATGATGAAGTAGGTGGTCTTGATGTTGTCCTTCCCCTCGCACGACGCCCCGCCGTCGCCGCACACCAGCACGTCGTGGAACTTCTTCAGCGACCTGCCGCCGGTCACCATGTACACGATGTTCACGCCCACCTCGACGACCAGCTGCTGCGGCACCACGATCCACAGGCCCAGCTTCTCGCCGAACGCGTGCTGCCCCAGCTCGTGGTACCGGTCGAACCGCTTTCCGGGCACCATCTCGTGCATCTCCACCATCTGCCACAGCGTGTACAGCGTGATCACCCACGACACCACCAGCACGGCGATGCCAGGGCCCCTGCATATATGCCATTTGACAACAAAAAAAAGTTCATTTTGTTTGTGGTCGCCGTAACCGTAACGCGCGCGAAGATGTGCCGTGTGCGTACCAGCCGAGCTCGGACAAGGCGTAGGGAAGGCTGAGCACGCCGGCGCCGACCATGGCGGTGACATTGTGGAAGGCGGAGTACCACCACTTGGCGTTCCGCGACGAGGTGATCGGGAGCCACTCGTCGATGGCCTTCTCCCGTGCGCTCCTCGCATCCTGCAAGTTTTTGTTTTTGTTTGGTTTCCCGCCATTGCCGCTGTTAGCTGACACAGTCTTGTGCTGATCTTGGTTGCCCACACACAAAGCAAGAGAAAGAAAGAAACACTACACAAGCAGGCGAATGACATGCCCCGACAACCACAAGTCCACAGCTACCGACTGACTAAACAGCTACAGATCAGCAGGCCGAGGTTTTCAACTCAACCTCTTTTTTTTTTTTTTTTAAAAAAAATGCACCTTTTGAAAAATCTGAACGTTCAGTGAGATCACCGGTTTCTTTTCTGCTCAGCGGTTGACCAGGCACATGGCCGAGCTGCCAAAGTCCTCCAAAGGACCTCCAAAGCCCACGATCCTTACCACGGCCACCGCCGCAAGACGAGAGTTTTTTATTTTGTTACGCCTAGCATGTTAGCTGGCAGATTTATTATAAAGAGAAGAAAGTTCCGGCTTGAAATTTCTGCAGAAGAATACTATGTGAATATGACAAGGTGGTGCCCGCGATATTTTCCCCGGCTTGGAAGCGACAGCGAGATGTACAGTGCAGGTGCAGCTAGTGCCTAGTAGTAAATCGTCTGTCTTTTTCAGAGGATATGAATGGGAAATTCTGGGCAAAAGCATCGGAGTTCACGCCGATCCTGAGGCTATTCACAATGGAGGTTTCATGGGGTGTTTCATGTATTAATTAGTCTGCCACATCAGCTATTTTGATGACATGTCACATCATTTAAGAAGGAAGAGTTTCATGGAGTTTCATGGGGATGAAACCATGTTAACTCGTTTCCAAGATCTTGGAAACTGTGTGAAACCTCCACTGAGAGTGTTTTGTTTCATCTTCATATAATTGAGTAAATCCTATTGGTTATTTATATGCAGCATTTAAGAAGTATGTTGACATATGAAATAGTGAGATGAAACTCTCTATTGAGAGAGGGTATTTCATTCATCCATAAATCTGATGTGGCATTTTTGGAAACAGTGACATGAAATCCCTATTGTGAATAGCCTGAGAATCAGGTATTTAATGGACGCTCCATCATCCCTGAGAATCAGGATGATTAATGATACTAAAAAGGAGGAGGAGGATGAACAGGCTAGGCGATTTCACATGTCTCAGATGAACAGGCGTCCAAAAAGACGCCTTTTTCTCCACCACCTCTCCTCTCCTCTCCTCTCCTGTCCTGTGGCCCCCGTGATGGTGGGGAGGAGTGCTCTGCTCCGCTCTGCTGGGAAGGTGTCTGAATCGGAATCTAGTCTCAGTGCGCCGCAACACCGCCGCACAGTGCTCGACAGCTCTGGAGGGATTCTTCGCCTTTTCGGAGCTATAAGACAAACAGCGACCCTAAAGTCTGAATCTCTTGTTGAGAATGTCTGGCGTGTACGTGTGTGCGCTGAAGAGAGGCTTCCAAGAACGGCGTGCCGCGTGCGTCGTCGTTAAAAGTCCCCAGCATCAGGCCGGCCGGCCACGCGGTCTTGGCTGGGCAGGTGGATAGATGGCTGAGGAGATGCCCGCCATGGCCGGCGAAGCAAGAGCACAAGAACACATGTTTGTTCGGATGACAGAGATGTTTAAGGTAGATAGACACACAGAGACACAGGGAGGGAGCGAGACGGTACCTTTTCAGGGAGGTAGTTCTCCTTCTCCGGCGCTTGGGTCTCCATGGCCGTCTGTACGTTCGATCGGCGTCGGAGTCAACAAGAGAGGCTTGGTTGGTGCCTCAGGAATTGGTGCAGGCAGGGGAGATGGACGAAATGGCCGGCCGGCTCGTCGTCTGCTTTATAGAGGGATGGAGGCGAAACGGGCAAACGGCCGGCCAGCTCTTCGCCTGCCTGGGGGCGCTCGAGGCGAGTGGTCCCCGGTACGTTGACCGTTGACACCCAAACTCAACGTCTCGTTTGCCTAAATTATCAAGACAACAAAGACGAAAGGGAACAGGGGGCGGACGTATCATGGATGCAGTATGCTAACCAGGGATATGAATTTCGGCGAATTTCGCCTATTGTTTTTCTCGCTTTCGGTGCTAGACGAAATTGGAATTTCGGTCCGAACATTTATATATTTCAGTTCTAAATTAAAAAAATACAAAAGTCAAACTTTAGTAAAAAAACGAAATTTTGATCAATAAAAACGAAATTGGTAAACCCTGATGCTAACATATGTGATATGTGATCCCCCTTCTCTTCCATCTCTTTCTTGTCGTGGAAGAGGTCGATCGACACGCTGGGACACGTCGTGTGTACGTTAGAACCAATGACAGAATTAGTGCCTGTTTGGATCTGGCTAACTGGTATTCTTAACTCAAAGGTAAGTGCAGAAGGAGTACTAATTAATGGAAATTACATTCATTTTCTTTCCTTCTTAAGACAAGAGACAGAGAAACAGAAAGCTAGTACTTTCCTCATTGAAGCTTCCAACTACCCCCCACCCCAGCGCTACAAAAAAAAAAAAAAAAAAAACAACGGTGAGCAACTCTGTCTCCTTATTAACTTGTTGACAGTGCTTGCCTCCTCTCTGCAAAGTACTGTTAGATTAGGTGTGAACATATAAGAAAATAACGTCGCAAACAGCAAACCACACCCTTAACGCATATAGCTATATAGTCTACCATTACCATCTGAACATACCTCCTCTTCCTGACAATGCTTGGCGTTTTGCGAGCGCAGGCTAGCTAGCTGAGATGCCGGTGGGCTAGCACCTTGGTGATGAGCGATTGACAACACGGTGTGCGTGTGACGTGTCTCTTGGCAGGCTGTGGTTGCAGGTGACAGGTGGAGACAAGGTACGTGCGGCGACGAGTGAAGAACGAGGATAGGATGTCGTGCCGAAGAACCGCTGGGGCGGAGAAGGGCGGATCGAGGCTTGCGTTTGAGGGACATGCGATCGTGCGGTGTATGTCTACTGTACCTGGCTACACGGCGGGAGGACGTCGGGGGAGGTTTCCAGATTATGCCACAAAATCCGGGGTTCGCTGGTTAAGCCACAAAGCCATGCATCGTACCGGGACGCTCGTGCGGCGGGCATTGGCCGAAGATGGAAATTCCGGCGATCGTGATACGATTTCGGATGGTCATGCGGTGACATCGCAAGGATCACATCGCGGAGATGGAGGGATCGCAGACATCGCGGAAATTACCATGGAAGATTAGACATAATTAGAATTTACGCTCCTACGTTAAATTTATTTAGCGTAGGGGGTTGTGTGTAAAAGGTAGAGCCACCCTTGGGGTTATAAATATGTGGCACCTAGGGTTGAGATGGTTAAGGCCTTTTTTGCTACAGTGTCGCGATTACTATTCACGGGTGTGAACAGTAACGGCGTTGCTACAGCAACAGGGAACCACCTTTCTCCCATTTTGTCTAGTCTAGGGTTTCAAATCATAGCGATAGATTTTTAGTTGATCTCTCCAATCAAGAGAGGGAGGATGATCGGGCGGAGGCTAGATGCAATTTTGTAGAACAATCACTTGATTTAATCATTTTTCTTTGAGTTGTTCGTTTGCATCTCGTTGATCCGATCTGCAAGGTTTGTCTCGTGGTTGTCGTGTTTGTTCTTTGGATCTCGCTGTCTATTTGTGTAGGGCGCATCGTCAGATCGAAAGGCAGGTTCTTTGTTGTTGATCGCCGCCGGCCCGTGATCTAGTTTGTCGCAGCCGCGTCGCTGCTTGAATTCCACGCGGGGGACAGAACGAAATAACCGGCCTGCACAGCCCTTCATCCGCTGCAGCAGCAGGGACTGCACTTGAACTGCCACCGTTGGCCTCTATTGCAGTTCACCAGGCTTACCAGTCAGAACGCAGGGTCAAGGTGCTGAAAAGGATCTGCTGCCGGCCAACTATTGTGATCCACGATACACCAAGAGCAAGTAATTCATTTTAATTTTCATCAGGTGTCACTTTCAGAAAATAGTGTTCAATCATTAGCCTCGTGACTGCTTACTTGTTTACTTATTTTACTTATTTGTCTCTGTCACTAGTTATATTTAATGACTCTGGTTGGTTAATTGGTCTAGCTTATTAATTAGTTTATATGCATGGTCAGCCGAGATTATTTGTGTTAATTATTTAATTAAACACCTATACATATCATTTGTGTTCTACTTCCTTATTTTATAGTTAGTTATTTCCGTTGCTTGTTTAGGGTGATATTCGGTTCTGCTTGCATCGAGAAATTTTATTGGGCTCCCATTCACCCCCCTCTGGTCGCCGTTTCGGTCCTACAATTGGTATCAGAGCCGGTTTAGGTTTTCTATACCTTAATCGGTGCTGAAAACTATGGCGACCAATGAAAAGTTTGATGTTCGTGCTCCGTTTTTTGATGGGACTGATTATGATTACTGGAAGGCACGTATGACAAATTATCTCAAAGGCAAGTCATTGAAGCTATGGAAAATCACACAAAATGCCACATATGTGATTCCGGCTGAGGAACCGACTAACGCCGCTGAGATCGGGCTTCTTGAAACAAATCATCGTGTTGTTGCTATTTTACAAGCTTCTATTTGTAAAACTGAATATGATCAGGTTTCTAGTGAAGATCTCGCTTATCAGATCTGGGAAAAACTTAGAAAATATCATGAAGGTTCAAACACTGTGAAAAACCGAAAATTTGAGATTCACCGAAAAGAGTTTGATGCTTTTTGCCAATTGCCTAGTGAGTCTATTGATGACATGTTTGCACGTTTTCAAGTGATCGTTAATAAGATGAAAGCAATGAATAGCGATATGCCTTATGATGATCATGCTAGGCCCCTCAGATTATTACATTCACTTAACGATGAATGGGATATGAAAGTTGAGGCGATTGTTGAATCTGCAGGTTATGAGACTCTCACCACTGATGAGCTTTACAGTAAGCTCAAATCAAAAGAGATCGAAATTGTTTCTAAACGCAAATTGAAAAATCCCATAGCTTCTTCTTCTTCTGATGTTCCAATGACTTTGATTTCTGGAAATAAGACTAACTCTAACGCTATTCCAAATGTTTCTAGTTTTGCTTTGTCTTCCTTGTGCCATGTTGCAGATGAGGAGTTGGAAGTGCTAGATGATGATCAGCTTGTATTGCTCTCCAACAAGTTCAAGCGTGTGTATGACAACAGGCGAAATAGAAGACGTTCAGATGCCTGCTACAACTGTGGTGAGCGAGGACACTTTGCTGCTGATTGCCCGAACAAGATGAAGTCCTCCGAGCAGGGAAACAGTTCCTTTAGGCGCCAGGAGCAGTTCAGAGAGAAGAAGAAGAAGAAGGAAAAGCGATGGAAGAAAGGCGGACAAAAATACTCTGATAAGCAAGTCGCCAAGGCTGCACATGTTTTGTTATCCTCTTTTGAAAATTATGTTTCAGATGGCTCGTCAGACTCCAGTGATTCAGACTCTGAGGATGAGACACCCAAGAAGAAGACCGATGGACTTTGCTTCATCACTGACGCCGACAACAATGGTGGGATATGTACTATGGCCTTGGAGGACGATGTAGAAGCCGACAAAAACGACGAAACTTCTGATGATGAGGTAGATACTTCTACAGAACAAAGAATTATTGATTTAACTAAAATTGTTCATAAGCAAAATAAAGTGTTGGCTAAACTTAAAGCTGATTATGATAAAACTTGTGCTGAATTAGCTACTCTGAAAAATGCTACATCTACTCCTGTTGAACCTGGTTAATGTGAAGAATGCTCAATTCATATGATTTCGCTTTCTGAATTGCAAACCAAGTATGCTTCCATTGTTGATGATCGAGATAAACTTAATGTTGAATTAAATGAACTTCGTTCTCGGTCGAATTTGCTTGGTGCTTGTGTTTCATGCCCGCTTTTGAAAGTTGACTTGGATAATGCTTTATGTCGGGTAAAAAATCTTGAAGAACACATTTGTCCTGATTTGCCGGATTGCTCGAATTGTCCAACTTTACAATCTAAATTAAATGTTGTTGAATCACGTATTGTTGAGTTGGGAAAACATACTTGTCCAGTTCTTCTTCCATGCTTAACTTGTTCTAATTTTGTTGCTGAAAATAATGATTTAAGGGCTAAACTTGCAAATTTGGAAGAAGAAAATAAGCATTTGAGAACTATTCTTGGTTGGTGTTCTATTCGTGAGCCCCAAATTGGTATGTCTATTGCTCAAATTAAACGGGGTGAGCGTTTTGGTCCTGGTTATGATTTGAAACATGTTTTTGGTGAAAAAGTGGACCACCTGTTGATGACAAGAATCCACCTCTGGCTAAATATACTGGACCACCTCCTAGGAAGGGTTCAAGTGTCACCTCTGATGGGTTGCTGGTTGAGACATCTAGATCTGCTCCTAAAAGGCAGGTTTGGGTGCCTAAGCCAAAATACTTCGAGTGTGTACAAAATGCTAAGCCAAGTGGTTTCTCTTGTGATAATTCTGCTAAGCATATTTTTGTTGCTTCTGGTTCTAATGCTAAAGCCTCCTTCGCGCCAGCACATAAACTATACCATTGTGATTTTTGTGATCGTGACGGTCATCTTTATGAGTTTTGTTTTCGAAGGATGCGTGCTGAACGACGTGAGCAGTACCCCGCACGTGGTACTCATGATCGTCCTATTTTGAGACGTGAGCCAGCTGTTTGTTCTTCCGGTTTTCGCTCGCGTACTCATGCTTCTGCACCACGCAGGAATGACAGGCCACGTTTTCTCCCTCCTGGTCCTCGTTGTTCTTTTGAGAGCTTTGATTTTGCTAATGCTTCTTTTGAGCAAGTGGCTCAGCACTGGTTTTCATTGCATTATCCTAACCCCAGTGTTGAGTCATTAGCTCATTCTCGCTCTTGGTGTTGACTGCAGGTCGAAGGTGAGGAGGACATATGGATAATGGACTCCGGCTGTTCGCGCCACATGACCGGAGATGACAAATGGTTCTCCAGCCTCACCCCCACGAGCATAAAGGAAAATATCACTTTCGGGGATAAAAGTCAAGGCAAGGTAATGGCGCATGGCTGCATCAAGGTAACAGATAAATACACGTTAAAGGACGTCGCATTGGTAAAGAATTTGCATTATAATTTGCTTTCTGTTTCGCAACTTCTTGAGGATGATTTTGAGGTGCGTTTTAAGAAAGGAAATTCGCGTGTTCTTGATTCTACTGGTAACCTTGTTTGCAAGATTTCTCCTTTTAGACGAATCTTTAAAGCTGATTTTTCCAGATCTTTTGGTAAAACTCGCTGTTTAATTGCTCATGGTTCTCCCTTGATTTGGAAGTGGCATCGTCGGTTGGGCCACTTGAGCTTTGATTTGCTCTGTCACTTGAGTTCATTGGATTTAATTGTTGGTTTACCGAAACTCAAGTTTGAAAAGGATTTGATTTGTGCTCCCTGCAAACATGAAAAAATGGTTGCTGCTTCTCATGCACCTGTAACTCAGGTAATGACGAGACGACCGGGCGAACTGTTACATATGGACACTGTTGGTCCAGCCCGTGTTCGGTCTGCTGGTGGGAAGTGGTATGTGCTTGTTGTTGTGGATGATTTTTCTCGATTTTCATGGGTGTTCTTCTTGGAATCTAAGCATGAAGCTTTTTCACATGTTCATGATCTTGTTCTGAAACTGAAAAATGAGTTGTCAATTAATGTCGTTAGAGCAATTCACAGTGACAATGGTACTGAATTCAAGAATTCCCGTATGAAAGCTTTTTGTTCAGAACAGGGTTTAGATCATCAGTTTTCCTCTCCTTATGTTCCTCCCAAGAACGGTGTTGTTGAACGTAAAAACCGTACACTTGTTGAGATGGCTAGGACAATGCTTGATGAACATAAAACTCCTAGACGTTTCTGGGCTGAGGCTATCAACGCCGCCTGCTATGTTGCTAATCGCATTTTTCTGAGAGCTTTTCTGGGAAAAACATCTTATGAGTTGGGATTTGGTCGGCCTCCCAAAGTTTCTCACTTTCGAGTCTTTGGCTGCAAGTGTTTTATATTGAAAAAGGGAAATTTGGATAAATTTGAATCGCGCTCTTCTGATGGGTTATTTTTGGGGTATGCCTTGCAAGGGCGAGCGTACCGTGTACTTAATCTTGCTACTAACCGCATCGAGGAGACATGTGAGGTCACCTTCGATGAGACAATGCCTTGTTTCTCTTCAGTTTTTGAGTGTGCAGGTGATGATGAGATTGGGCAGAATATTTTTGAGGAAGAGAAAGAGGAATACGGATGTGATGACGACGATGATGATACTCAGCCTGTAGCGCAGGAGGAGCCAGACGCGCAGACTGAGCAGGAGCCCTCCACTTCTTTGGAAGATGGACCATCGCCGACACGTACATCCACAACAGAGCCCGCAGCTTCACCGACTGTTGATCATGTACCGGCTGTAGTTGAGGGGGAGGCGATTTCAGAACGTACAGCACCACGACACATTCAGGATCGTCATCCTCCCAAGAACATAATAGGTAATTTGGATGAGCGCACAACAAGGAACAGAGGTATGAAAAATAAAAATTACTGTGTCTTCGCGCATACTGCTTTTGTTGCCTCTTTTGAACCCCGAGATGTTGGACATGCTTTATCTGATTCTAACTGGGTCAATGCCATGCATGAGGAGTTAGAAAATTTTGAACGGAATCAGGTTTGGGTTTTGGTTGATCCTCCACCTTCTTGTAAACCAATTGGGACTAAATGGGTTTTTAAGAACAAACAAGGGGAAGATGGTCATGTTGTTAGGAATAAAGCTAGGCTGGTTGCTCAGGGTTTTTCTCAAAAAGAGGGTATTGATTATGGTGAAACTTTTGCTCCTGTTGCTCGCTTAGAAGCCATTCGTATTTTGCTTGCATTTGCTGCTTCACGTGGTTATAAGCTTTATCAAATGGACGTGAAGAGTGCCTTTCTGAATGGGTTTATAGAAGAAGAAGTTTATGTTAAACAACCGCCTGGTTTTGAGCATCATATTTTTCCTGATCGTGTTTTTAAGTTGCAAAAGGCTTTATATGGTTTGAAGCAAGCACCTCGTGCTTGGTATGCTAGATTGAAAACTTTTCTGCTTAAAAATGGGTTCAAAATGGGCTCTGTCGATAAAACTCTTTTTCTCCTTAGGCAAGGCAATGACACTTTAATAGTTCAGATTTACGTGGATGATATCATTTTCGGTGGTTCCTCTCATGCTCTTGTGAAAAAGTTTGCAGATGTGATGAGCAAAGAATTTGAGATGTCGATGATGGGCGAGCTGAATTTCTTTCTTGGCTTACAAATAAAACAAACTTCGGAAGGTACATTTGTGCATCAAGGAAAGTACACAAAGGATGTCTTGAAGAAGTTTGCGATGGATGATGCGAAGCCAATTTCTACGCCCATGCCGACTAGCGCAGCTTTGAATGCTGATGACGATGGAGAGCCCATGGATCAAAAGGAATATCGAAGCATGATTGGGTCGCTGTTATACTTGACTGCTACGAGGCCAGATATACACTTTGCTGTGTGTATGTGTGCTCGTTTTCAGGCGTCCCCCAGGTCTTCTCACTGTCAGGCGGTGAAACGCATAATGAGGTATCTTCGATTTACTCCTGAATTTGGTCTTTGGTACTCTACTGCTTCGACTCTCAGTTTGTGTGGTTATTCGGACGCTGATTTTGCTGGGTGTCGTTTGGATAGAAAGTCTACATCGGGTACTTGCCAATTTTTGGGTTCTTCGCTTGTCTCTTGGTCCTCTAGAAAACAATCTAATGTTGCTCAATCTACTACGGAGGCTGAATATGTTGTTGCTGCTAGTTGTTGTTCTCAGCTTTTATGGATGATAGCTACCCTTCGTGATTTTGGTTTGTCGTTTTCTCACGTTCCTCTCTTGTGTGACAGCACTAGTGCTATAAGTGTTGCAAAGAATCCTGTACTTCATTCTAAGACGAAACACATTGAGGTTCGTCATCATTTTCTGAGGGATCATGTTGAGAAGGGTGATATTGAGCTTAAATACATTGATACTAGTCAGCAAATTGCTGATATTCTAACTAAACCACTCGATCAAACCACGTTTGCACGTTTGCGTGGTGAGTTTGGGGTGTGTTACCCATTCTAGTATCATTATAAATTGCTTCCGTTACATATGTTTTATACTTGTTTTGGCTAATCTGTGACCGATGCTTTTGAAGAGGTTTAAATGCTTTGCTTGACCAATTTATGTTTTGAAAACAGTACATACATATATTTCAAAAATTTATGTTGGGCTATGCCTGCTTCTCTGGATTTAGTGACTTGTTGAATACTTGACATATATCTTGCTCATGGTTTGGTTGTCAGCTTCTTTTAATGGTTTTTCACTGCAAATGTAACTCACAATGCAAGTTTTAACTCAGGAATGGATAGTATGGTTGTGAGCAAAAACTCTGAATTCCCATATCTCTGCTATTTCGCTCGCGATCTGCTTGCTTACTGAGAGTTTAAATATGGGCACAACTCTGATTTCCCCATGTCCCTGCTGGTTCTCGCTCATAATCAAAGTTAAACAAAACTGGCTGGGCACAACTCTTGCTTCCCATATCCCTGCTTGTCATGCTCGCAAAAGCCAGACTAAAATATGACATGTGAATGCATTTGTGGGCGTGGCAGTGAACTTTGATCGAAGCTGCGTATCCGTCGTGTGAGCTTGCTATATGTTTTGTCTTCAGCTTGGCACTGATTTTGGAATATGCATGTTTTTGCCTGGCTCATTGATTTTTCAAAGAGATTTAAGTTCTAAAATTCTAATGGTCATATCATTGTGCTGCTCCTTCTCTGAGTCGCTAGTTAGTTTTTATAAGTATTTGGCATATGTCTCGGAAGCTTCTACTTGCGCTCTCTCACATGTTTTTCTCTAAATTGGTTCTTTGCATTTATCTTGATGGAGTGCTTTGTCAACAAGGGGGAGAGTGAGTAGCGCACAAATTCATTTTGCAGGGGGAGTTTGATTCGTTTTTGCTGAGACTTGACATGCTTGTTTTGAGAGGGAGTTTTGCTGAATTTTGATTCACTTTGGAGAAAGTGATTTTTTATTTTCTTGATTGTGTCGAGCCTAGCTATTTTTGCTAGCCCATGTCTTTGGGGATCAAGATATTTTTTTACTTACTTATGTTTGAATAAATTTGTGCGGTGTGGTGTTGTCAATGCACTCATCAAGGGGGAGATTGAGATGCCGGTGGGCTAGCACCTTGGTGATGAGCGATTGACAACACGGTGTGCGTGTGACGTGTCTCTTGGCAGGCTGTGGTTGCAGGTGACAGGTGGAGACAAGGTACGTGCGGCGACGAGTGAAGAACGAGGATAGGATGTCGTGCCGAAGAACCGCTGGGGCGGAGAAGGGTGGATCGAGGCTTGCGTTTGAGGGACATGCGATCGTGCGGTGTATGTCTACTGTACCTGGCTACACGGCGGGAGGACGTCGGGGGAGGTTTCCAGATTATGCCACAAAATCCGGGGTTCGCTGGTTAAGCCACAAAGCCATGCATCGTACCGGGACGCTCGTGCGGCGGGCATTGGCCGAAGATGGAAATTCCGGCGATCGCGATACGATTTCGGATGGTCATGCGGTGACATCGCGAGGATCACATCGCGGAGATGGAGGGATCGCGGACATCGCGGAAATTACCATGGAAGATTAGACATAATTAGAATTTACGCTCCTACGTTAAATTTATTTAGCGTAGGGGGTTGTGTGTAAAAGGTAGAGCCACCCTTGGGGTTATAAATATGTGGCACCTAGGGTTGAGATGGTTAAGGCCTTTTTGCTACAGTGCCGCGATTACTATTCACGGGTGTGAACAGTAACGGCGTTGCTACAGCAACAGGGAACCACCTTTCTCCCATTTTGTCTAGCCTAGGGTTTCAAATCATAGCGAGAGATTTTTAGTTGATCTCTCCAATCAAGAGAGGGAGGACGATCGGGCGGAGGCTAGATGCAATTTTGTAGAACAATCACTTGATTTAATCATTTTTCTTTGAGTTGTTCGTTTGCATCTCGTTGATCCGATCTGCAAGGTTTGTCTCGTGGTTGTCGTGTTTGTTCTTTGGATCTCGCTGTCTATTTGTGTAGGGCGCATCGTCAGATCGAAAGGCAGGTTCTTTGTTGTTGATCGCCGCCGGCCCGTGATCTAGTTTGTCGCAGCCGCGTCGCTGCTTGAATTCCACGCGGGGGACAGAACGGAATAACCGGCCTGCACAGCCCTTCATCCGCTGCAGCAGCAGGGACTGCACTTGGACTGCCACCATTGGCCTCTATTGCAGTTCACCAGGCTTACCAGTCAGAACGCAGGGTCAAGGTGCTGAAAAGGATCTGCTGCCGGCCAACTATTGTGATCCACGATACACCAAGAGCAAGTAATTCATTTTAATTTTCATCAGGTGTCACTTTCAGAAAATAGTGTTCAATCATTAGCCTCGTGACTGCTTACTTGTTTACTTATTTTACTTATTTGTCTCTGTCACTAGTTATATTTAATGACTCTGGTTGGTTAATTGGTCTAGCTTATTAATTAGTTTATATGCATGGTCAGCCGAGATTATTTGTGTTAATTATTTAATTAAACACCTATACATATCATTTGTGTTCTACTTCCTTATTTTATAGTTAGTTATTTCCGTTGCTTGTTTAGGGTGATATTTGGTTCTGCTTGCATCGAGAAATTTTATTGGGCTCCCATTCACCCCCTCTAGTCGCCGTTTCGGTCCTACACTAGCTTTCACTGAAACGCAAAATGCTGCACTAGCTACTTCATTTGTTATGTTTCATAACGAACCTGCATGTACTCTTTTTTTTTATCTTGCTTTTTACAAACGCTAGCTGACAGAACAGAATCCCAAGGCCGGTCCTTCTTGCTCTTTTTTTTTGTGAGTTGGAGGCTTGGAATTACTACTTGATTGATCGAGACGATCACCTGGGGTCTGGTCAGTGTCAGTAGCTAGCTAGTGGACTGTGGCCAGCAGAACCTCCAAGACCATGGGAATGCAAGCCGGCCGGCCATCCCCCTCTCTTTGCTGGGGCCTGGGGGTAGCTTTTGCCTTTTGGCAGTCGTGCTTGTCTCCATGCATGCGTTCCGAGAATTTTGCAAACATGACACCGCCGTGGGAGTGCTTCAAATATTTGGCACCGCCGTCGTGGCAATTGTAGGCGTGGCATCCAAATCTCCCGACTTTTGCAAATTTGGCATTGTGCTCTGTTAATGGTCATTAGGAACTCTCTCGTTCCCGTGCTGCCCTCGCTCCGTTCCGCTCCGTTAGGAATTTGCCGGCCTTGGACGTCGTCTTCATCTCCCGTATTCCTCTCCCGTCAGTCTCCCGTATTCCATTCTTCTCTCCTCTTGCTCGCCCTCGACGTCGTCTTCCTCGAGCTGAGCTCTTCAGTTCGTCCCGGCGCGCTCTGGGTGCAGGCCGTCGTCTACCTCGAGCTGGTCCGGTCGTCCCCGCGCGCACTGGGTGCAGGCCGTCGTCTTCGTCGAGCGCATTCTTGGCCGTGGTCCTTTCCCGCGCGTACCGGATCTCGCGCTTCCCTGCCTCTGCTGTTCCTGCGCTGGTGGTCCATTGGACGTAGAGGCACTCCAACGCCGCCGTCTTTGGTAATTATTTCCTTTGCGTCGATCCTTTCCAGTTAGCGTCGGCCGACTAATTAGCGTAGTACATTTTCGATGTGATTTGGAACTGGCACTTCCATTTCGATGTTCCTGTGCCATTGAGAATATATTGTATGTGCAGTGTATTAAGTATGAATAATACTTCCAACAATGAGGCAGTACCCCCAATGGACGAAACGATTGCAAGCACTGTCGAAGAACACCAGTGGCCACTGACTTGTATTGGCACACAGCCTACAGTGGTTAGTAGTTTGAATTTATTTTATGCAATTTAGTTGTTATGTAATGTATTTCAACTGTTATTGGTTAATAGGGGAATGGGCATGGAATTCATGATATTGATTGGGATTCAATATTGGTGGAAGAAACCAACAACGAAGAAGGAAGAAATCATATGGGTGCCAATAAAACTAGATTTAGAGGGTATTGTAAAGGGCCTGATTGCCCTTGGAGCATTCATGCCAGACCAGAGATAAAAGGGGCTCCAACAATTCAAGTAAGCTGAGAATATAGCTTTTTCACTTAATATGTACCTTTCGTGCTCAAAGAATATAGCTATTGACACTTGAACCAATTTTGCAGGTAATTGTCTTGAATGACAAACATACTTGTACTTCGAGTGGTAGACGTAAGACGACGACACCTACAGGTGCTTGGGTACAGAAGTGGTTTCAATACGGACATCAAGTGCGACTACGTGACTAACAACATTGCTGAGGTTTTCAACAATTGGATTAAGGATTGGAAGGATCTGCCTGTATGTGATTTGGCTGAAAGGATAAGGGAGGAAATTATGGTGATGTTTCACAGACGGAGGAGGATTGCACAAAGGTTGCAAGGGAGGATTTTACCTTCGGTCCTGCATATCCTACACGACAGAACTAGAGGTTTAAGTCATTTATCAGTTCGTAAAGCTGACAACTACATTGCTGAGGTTAGGGATAACAATGACGTGCATTCGAAGCACATTGTCAATGCTCATTTGCGGGAATGCTCTTGCAAAGAGTGGCAGCACACGGGCAAACCATGTAACCATGCTTTGTGCTTGATAACAGCTCAAGAATTTAGGGATGTCAGAATGGAGGATTTTGTCGATGACTACTACTCTGTCTCTCATTTCACCACAGCATACTCTAGGGTGGTTCCACCTATCGGTGACAAATCCTTTTGGCCAGAAGTCCCTTTCGCAAAAGAAGTTGGTGCTCCAATTGGAAAACGAGCTGTGGATCACACCTAGGAAGAAGAATGTTTGAGTACTATGGTCTGTGTATGAAACTATGCTATTTCTGTGAAATTTGTGTGGTACTTTGTCCTCTGTATGAAACTATGGTATTTCTGGGACATCTTGTATGCCCCTTGAAATCACCATTTCGTCAAACAGACTGTTATTGCTGTGTTAATGCAATTGAGCAGCCAAGCAGAATGTTATTGCTGTGCGCAGACTGTTATTGCTGTGTTCCATTTGTATTCTGTGTTATTGCAATTGACCAGCGAGCAGCAAGAAGCAATTGACCAGCGAAGCAGCAATAAGCAATGGACCATTGCAATTGCCCAGAAAAAATCTGCGCAGCTTGCTTCTTGCTGTTTTCTGCGCAGGGGGTAAGCAGATTTTTTCTGCGCAGCTTGCTTCTTGCTGTTTTCTGGGCATGCAGATTTTTTCTGGGCAAGAAATGGATCTGTTTTGAGTGACACAGTAGAACACAAATACACAAGACAAATAGTTCATGTAGTCAAACAGGTACTTCATAGCATTTCATAGAAGATCAGAAGCAACAACAAGTTCATGATGTCTTACAATTTGGAACTCACACATTACAATAACATAGCCATTGTTACACTGTTCTAGTTCATCTACTTGAACTCCTTACAAAAGAACTACACAAGCCAAGGTTACACTGATCTATCCCAGATCTCATTGTAATTAAGCCCCCACTTAGCACAGTGCTCAGCAAGTGTCTCCGCTTCTACTGGCTGATTCATTATTTCTCGGTCACGGAATACGTCCTCCCACACCGCACTGTCTTCACTAGCATAGCCAGCTTCTAACATAGTTGTTGGATCCATCATGGAGACTTGGCAGTCAATTGCAGTTCCTTCAAGCATTTCAGCTAACTCGTCCATTGAACGAGCTACTTGGGTAAGCTTGAAACCGTCTACAACATCTTCGTCTGTGTAGCACAAAGAGGCAGTATCTTGTAGTTTCTTAGCCGTATCACTCATTTGAGACATGGCATATTTGAGTGCTTGCGCTAGTTTTTGGTTCACCTAAAAAAAGGTTACATCAGAATATGGTAAGCCATATGAGCATATAGTGGAATATGAAGTAAGATCAGAATATGCCCTCAGTTTTTTAAAAAATCATCATATGTACTAGGCAGTTCTAAAGATTCCAAAAAAACATCATAGGGCAACTAAAAACAGGCCACAAGATTACCAGCAAACAGGCCAAAAAATATCCATACCAGTGATACTGCCAAAGTGATCAGAGGGTTAAGGGTTCAAGGTCACCAAACAATACCATCAAACAGACTGAAAACAGCCATATGAATAACTGAACTGGAGAATTTTGCAAACATGGCACATCATGAAACAAACTGAAACAGCCAAAGCCCTCAGTAATCAATGGAACATCATCAAACAGGCTGAAACAGCCAAAGCCCTCAGTAATTTTTTAGCATAAAAAGAACAAGGGTAGTATACAGTTCACTTTTTTCAAAGAAAACATCACAGGGCTAAGAAACCTTATAATCTCAAATTACCACAAGCCTCAGGTCCAATTTTTCAATGAAACAGCCATAGCCCTCACAATTTTCGTCGCATAAAAACAAGAAGTGTAGTATACATGTTCAGTATTTTCAAAGAATTCATCACAGGGCTAAGCCACCTCATAATCTCAAATTACCTCAAGCCTCAGGTCTAACAGGCTGATAACAGCCAAAGCCCTCACAAATTTCATCGCATCAAAAAAAGTGTAGTATACAGTTCAGTATTTTCAAAGAAATCATCACAGGGCTAAGCAACAAGGATTAACTCACTTCACATTTCCTCAAGTTCACAATTCAATCACAGGGCTATACAATCTCAATAATTGCCTGGCTCAGTATAAGTTTCAGAATACAAACCTCAGAATACTTGGCCACTGTCTCCTTAGCACAATCGACAGCTGCACTTGCCTGTTTGTAAGAATGCATAGCACTTTTTTCCGCCGCAACAGCGGATTCAAGAACATCAAGAGTTGAAACCACATCGTTACCTATGGAAAATGTGGCGCAATAATCACCAGCAACTATACTAGCGGCAGCAGAAGCATTCAGTGTGTCATGGGCTGCAACAACTGCCAAGGACAACTTCTGGGCACAAATCGCCGCGGCAGATTCCATGCTGGCTGCCAAATCTGCGAACCCTAGGGTTACAGAAGAAGGAGAGCTCACCAGCGTCGGAGGTCGGCAATGGACCACGGGCGCAGGGACAGGAGAGGCAGGGAAGGGCGAGATCCGGATAAGGACACGGCCCCAATGCACCCCGTGCGCGCTGGGACGAACAGATCAGCTCGAGGAAGACGACGGCCGGGCTATCGCGAGCAAGAGGAGGAGGAGAGGAGAGGAGAATGGAATACGGGACACTCACGGGACGGCTAGTCGCCTAACGGAGCGGAACGGAGCGAGGGCAGCACGGGAACGAGAGAGTTCCTAATGACCATTAACCGACCGCAATGCCAAATTTGCAAAAGTCGGGAGATTTGGATGCCACGCCTACAATTGCCACGACGGCGGTGCCAAATATTTGAAGCCCTCCCACGGCGGTGTCATGTTTGCAAAATTCTCATGCGTTCCACTTCCATATTTCTATGCGCAAAAGAAAAAAAAAAGAGATCCCCTCTGATGGTGGAGAGTGGAGACCGGCCCTTCTGCTGCCTCTGGTTAATTCGTGATTCCACGACTACTCCCTCCGTACTCAGAAATAAGGATATCCTGCCGGTTTTCATATTTGAATATATTTGAAGGTGTTCTGTGTTGGTTCTGTGTTTTTTTTTGAACGTAATGGCAGGAGCTCTGCCTCTCAATTAAGAAGAAAAGAATTAATCCAGTTTTAAGGGAAACCGGACCCAAAACCTACACAGGGCATACAAACAACCCAGCCAACAGCAACCCCCACACAATACACATCCTGAGTCATCGTTGCCGAGCTCAAATAAGTGACGAGCAGCTCCGACTCTCCAATATAGGCAGCACAAGGCTAAATGAAAAACGACGACGACTACAAACATCGACCCAAGAGGAGAAAGAATGCGGCGTGCCGTCGTTGGCAAGCACGAGACACCCCGCTCGAGACAGCTCCGATTCTTCACCAGCGAGACTTCCAAAACTTTGAACCTCTGTCCTGCTCCCGCCAGCAGTAGCGACGCCTTCAGGAAGGGAGTGACGCGTCGAGGACGCCACCGTCGCCGGTCCGAAATGGACGGGGCTTTCGCCCATGTAAGACAGTGCTGGGAAGCACGACGCCCTCAACAGGGGAAGCGGCGCCCAGGGGCGTCGCCGTCGCCAAGGCTTTCGCCCAAGAAAACCCCAGCACAATGCCAAGCGAGGCCCCAGAACAAAAGCAAGCTACCTCTGCCGCTCTGACGCACAAACCCCGTAGTCGCCGCCGGGGCCACTGCTGCCCACTTGCTGTTGCCACACACCACCACCGGAGAGCCAGATCTGACGACCGTAGCTCCGAATAAGGCCTCGCCGAACCCACGAGGAGGCCATGGTGGCGGAGTCGCCGCCTGTGTCGCCCGCGTCGTTGGTTCTGTGTTGTGGAGTCGTATTCTGTACTGTTTTATATATAGAGGAATGGATTTAAAGGGAATAGATGTGAAAGCTAAGATCTAGATGGATAAAAAAATTTATAGAGTGTTGAAAAAGTAGGATTTATATATGGATAAAATATAGGGAACTCATGCGGACAGCCAACGCATCATTATCATATGTATCTTATCCGCTGACGTCACGGACAGACCTAGTGGGTGGGTCATATAGTCCATGATAGACTCTAAAAATACAGAAGAGTAGTTAGTTTAGTGGTGTATGTATTGTGTCTTAAACTTATTAGTCACAGTTTAAGCCTTGATAAACATTTTTTAAAATATTTTTTTTCTGACACATCCTAAACATAACATCTGGGTTCTCCCGTGACTGACGTGGCTACAACATGTTAACAGAACACGTTGTCGATCGATGATGGAACTTCTCGGAAACTATTTCCCCTCTTCATTGGCAACGTACATACGAATGCTGATGACGGAACGGAACTGCCGCAGGGCGCATAATTTATTTATTTTTAAAATTTAATTTCCACCCGCTGACACGAGCTAAGATTCTATAACGACGTGTTAATCATCATCAGTGTGCTTAATTGCTTGACTTTCCATAACAATGTTACGATAAAATATAGTATTTTTTTGTCCAATTAACCGGCCGGCCGGCCGCCAAAGCATCCAACTCATTCATCCTTATCAGCAGCAGTGTAGTGCCTAATATTTTCTTGACGACTTTTCATGCGTACGTTAGGATGATGGCAAGTACGTACGCCCATCATGTTGACTGCGCGGATAGAGAGAGGGTTGAGAGTTCGTTGCAAATTCCCTGCGAAAGCTACGGCAATGTGTGTGTGTGGCGCGTTCACGCTGCGCCATGCTTTGTTTAGTGCATTCATTACACAAGTGAAACATGTATTTAAGCACCAGGAAACAGTCTCTGGTGAAATAAATTACACAAGTGGTGCCATAGTCATACATAGTTTTATTTAGTGTATCCAGTTACAATAATAACACAAACTAGAAGGACTATAGTCGATAAGATAAACACGAGGGTATCTCTTCTTCCCACATCGTGGTTTCGACAGCAACGGCAACACACCAAACTTGGGTATAGGGCACGAACTACTCAAAATTCCTTGGGCACAAAATCAGGATCCTGTGTAAAAATAACGGGTGAGCACAAAGGTACTCAGCAAGTCCCACCTCACCTTTACAGGGAGAGAGTTACAAATTAGTATGCAATGATCAATAAACATGATTAACAAATGCATTATTGGAACCATATCCATGCTTGTTATCCATCTCATAAGTCAGGTACCTCAACTAGTTGAAGTATCCACACCATAACCTGTCCTATATCAAGGACACAAACCATTCAAATGGATTATACACTCTGCAGAGGTTGTATGCTGTACCCACACACACTTCATCGTCCCAAGACGGCTCTATCATAGCCGACACCCATACATGGCTCAACCTCGTCTAGTCGCCCACAACCCTAGGTCATGACCACTCAGGTCTCCAACCCAAAACATATCCACCTCGGACGACTACCAGGCCAGCCAGTGGGATTAGGCTAAGGCTTTCCCATACAAGCTCATGTGATCACACTAGAAAAAAGTAAGGTGAGATGGCACCACAACGCACAGTCCTTATGGTTCACCAGAGCAGCCACCAACCAAAACTAGCAAACCCGAGATGTCACCACAACAACTCGGTCACAAGTCTACCACCACGGTAGCGCATGCTCCAACACATACCATGTTGCTCTGGCCTCATTTCCATCCAATTTCATCAAATATCAAGGTATAAGATATTCATGCAATCAACATGCATCATGGCATCAAAGCATAGTTTCTCTCGTTCACTCAATATCAGGTGTGTCATCTTATGCAACAACTATGTCTAGCAAGTTTTATATATTTTCTCTCTTAGGAGCAACCATGATCAAAGTAATAGGTCAATGAGACTTGCCTTCGTTTGGTTGCGTGTCTGCGGCGTCACATTTTTCGTCTCCTGGCTCCTCCGAGTTTTCTTCTGGAACTGGTTCTACTTATGGGACATCGCTGGTGGATATACAACAATCAAAATAACATACATCAATACATTACAATAGTTCACATTTAATCTCTAATTACTTAGTGCATGATAGGCGACAGAGCCAACCATATTTGCTTCTGGGAGCACTACAGGAAATGCACAAAATTTTGTGGCCCCGGGTATTTTCGTCGGCCGGCCCACGAAAATATGGAAGGTATTTTCGTCGGCCTCGCACCGACGAAAATAAAGAGTATTTTCGTGGGCCCGGGCATATGTTCGTCGGCAGGCCCACGAAAATAAGGACGCTATTTTCGTCGGCCTAGTAACCGACGAAAATAGTTGTTATTTACGTGGGCCGGGGCTGTGCCGACGACGACAATACACCATCTATTTTCGTCGGCCTCAGGGGGGCCGACGAAAATACGACATTTATTTTCGTCGGCCTCAATGCGGCCGACGAAAATAGACGCCCTAAATCGTCCCGGTCGCGCGCCCGCACCTTCTCTCTCCCTCTCGCTCCTTTCTCTGTTTTGAGCGCCGCCGCACACCGAACTCCGTCCGTCGCGCGCGCCCTCGCCTGCCCTCGCCGTCCGTCGCGCGCGCCCTTGCCTGACCTCGTCGTGCGTCGCGCGCTCGCCGCCGCACTCTCCTGCCCTCGCCTGCCCTCGCCGCCGCACTGCCCGAGCTCTCCTGCCCTCGCGCGCTCGCCGCCGCACTCTACTGCCCTCGCGCGCTCGCCGCCCGCGCGCGCTCGCCGCCGCACGCTCCTGCACTCGCCTGCCCTCGCCGCCGCACTCTCCTCCCCTCGCCTCCCCTCGCCGTCGTGTGCGCCCGCCTACCCTCGCCGTCGCGCCCCGCCTGCCCTCGCCGTCCGTCGCGCGCGCCCGTCCGTCCACGCCGAGCTCGACTGTCCACGCCGTCCGTCGCGTGCGCCCGCCGTCAGTCCACGCCGAGCTCTGTCGCGCGCGCCCGCCGTCCGTCCACGCCGAGCTCCGTCGCGCGCGCCCGCCGTCCGTCCACGACGCCCTCGTTCCCCGCGGTGAGCCTCCCTGTCTCCCTTCTTCCCCCTCTGTCTTGTACAGCGAATTTGTCTTCGGCGCTCGCTGCTTTGGTATTCGTCCGTCCGGCCTGTGCCAAGTGGCTGGGGGAGGGACGCGGCTGCGGCCTGCGACTTGGCGCTAGCTAGCTAGCGGGGCGCGACGGGGAGGAGAGGGCTGCCGCCAGCCAGCCGAGGACCGATGGTTCTTGGACTCCAATCCACACCCAACTACATCATTTCCTTGCTTGCCGAAGTGTGCTACCACATATGTTTGTCTCATGCCACTCGTTGGAGTTTGGTGAGAACAATAGTGTTGTCGTGATTGAGCTTGGCATGAGTGGCGAAGAGGTTGGCAGTGAGAGACTTGGCGCTAGCTAGCTAGCGGGCCGCGACGGGGAGGAGAGGGCTGCCGCCAGCTAGCCGAGGACCAGCGTCGCGGACCCGTCAGCGCACACGCGGGACTGACGACGAGTCCGTCCGGCCGGTTGGGGTCGGACCGCTTCGGCACACGCGTATTTGGACCGTAGCGAACCGTTATTTTTTAATGTTTATTTTTAATTCATATTTGTCTCTGAGTTAACCGTAGCGAACCGTATGCGTCACCCGTTCGGGAACGACGAACGTCACATTGGCTTGTGAGGTTCGCCGTTCCGGAATTGTCCACGT
Source organism: Zea mays (assembly GCF_902167145.1). Classification (NCBI taxonomy): domain Eukaryota; kingdom Viridiplantae; phylum Streptophyta; class Magnoliopsida; order Poales; family Poaceae; genus Zea; species Zea mays. The sequence continues at coordinate 38,888,465 of NC_050099.1, read as the reverse complement.
ATTTTGGACAGCCTAAGAGTGTAGGCCGATGCTTGTGATTTGTGACATGTGCCTTACGATTGACGCGGAATTTCGGTTGTGTAACCCAGTTGTTCTCCAACACACCATGTTCAGGCGTGTGCTTGGAGAGCAGCGGGGTTATGCTGCTGAAATTTCGCGGCAATCGTAGGCTACACGACACAAATCACAAGCATCGGCGTACACTCTTGGGTGGGTTTAGGGCCTTTACCTAATAGGGAGTTCACCTAAGCCATGGACGATCGTTGATGTTCTTTGTCTTTTGTTTAGCCTTTGAAATGGACGGTGATCGGAGGATGATGTATGACGGGTGGAGAAAGGATGGGGCACATTCGAATGAATGGATGGGTGTAACAAAGGCTTTTCTTGAGCACGCTTTCAAAGATGCAACTGGTCGTCTAGTGAAGTGTCCTTGCAATCGCTGCGAGAACAAGTGGCCTCAGAAGAAGGAAGAAATGGAGAAACACCTTTGCAAAAGTGGGTTTATGCCGAACTACCTTGTATGGGACCGACATGGAGAGTCTATTAGACACGTTGACGCGGAGGTGGAACTTGATGACGATCATGATAGGATGGACGACATGTTGCATGATCTTGGTAGGGATGTTGAAATGAACGCTGAGGAGCCGGGGCAGCTTCCACGCGATGCTCAGGAATTCTTCCGGCTACTCGCCGCGGGAGAAGAGAGACTGCACGAGCACACTCAGATGTCAGTTCTTGGGACTCTCACAAGACTAATGGCGATAAAGTCAAAGCACAACATTTCAAACAGTGCTTACAACGACATCGTCCAACTGATGGGCGAGGTTCTCCCGGAGAATCATAAGTTGCCAAAAAATATGTACTTCGCAAAGAAGATGTTGGCTGGTCTTGGGATGACATATGAGAAGATCGACGTGTGTCCCAACAGTTGCATGCTATTCTTTGAGGAGGATGACAAGCTGGACCGTTGTAAGCATTGCGAAGCTTCTAGATATGTTGAGGTGACAAATGATGAGGGTGAATTGGTAGTTACGAAGGTCGCAGCTAAGCAACTTCGTCGGTTGCCCATCATTCCTCGGCTTTCAAGGTTGTTCCTCAACAAGGAAATAGCTCTGCATATGACGTGGCCAAAGAATGGTGTACGTCTCGTCACTGATCCAGACATAATGGTCCATCCGTCGGACGGTGATGCGTGGAAGGCATTTGACGAGTTTGATCCCAAATTTGCAAACGACCCTAGGAGTGTACGGCTTGGTCTATCGACAGACGGATTCACACCTTTCAATAGCAGTGCAAGCCCTTACTCGTGTTGGCCTGTCTTCATTGTGCCATATAATCTTCCTCTTGAGTTGGTCAATAAAGAAGAGTTCATGTTCCTTGCACTAGTCATCCCAGGCCCCGAGCATCCAGGGCCAAAGCTGAATATGTTTGTTCGCCCTTTAATTGAAGAGTTGAAACAATTGTGGAGAGGTGTGAAGGCTTATGACAGCCATACTGAAAAGGAGTTTACCATGCGCGCTGCTTATTTGTGGTCAGTGCATGATCTACTGGCGTATGGAGATTGGTCTGGATGGTGTGTGCATGGTCGGTTGTGCTGTCCCATATGTATGAATGATACAGATGCATTCAGATTGAAGCATGGTGGGAAAGTGTCATTCTTTGATGCTCATCGACGTTGGACTCCATTCAAGCATGATTTCAGGAGTTCTCTTACTGCATTCAGAAGTGGAGCCAAAATTAGAAATGGGCCACCAAAGAGGCAAACTGCACCGCAGATAATGGCATGGCATGCTTGTCTGAAGCAAGGAGAAAATGATAGGTTCCAAGGCTACGGGGAGGACCACAACTGGACCCATATTTCATCAATATGGGAGCTTCCGTATGCAAAAGCCTTGATCATGCCGCACAATATAGACTTGATGCACCAAGAGCGTAACGTTGCTGAAAGCATCATAAGCACATGTTTCGATGTGACTGATAAAACAAAAGATAATATGAAGGCAAGAAAAGACATGGCTGAAATTTGTAAGAGGCCGATGCTCGAGTTGAAAGTAAGCGATAAAGGGCATGAAAGTAGGCCGCGAGCTGATTACTGCCTCAAGCCGGATGAAAGGAAAGAAGCGCAGAAGCGGCGTCGAATCAAGACATAGCTCACCGATTCCATGTGACCAATGGAGAAGGCCTTGAAAATCTCGGTTGCAATTCAAGCGACTTAATTGAAGAACCTAGGTCAAAGCGCAAACGACCTGTCGTTGTTAGAAGATCAGTAAGGATCCAACGAAATCAAGAGCGTATGAATAAACAACGAGCCGAAGAAGCATCATCGGATGCGGATGACTTTTGATTAGTATGTTTCTTTTAGTTAATCAATTAAGCTATGTATTCTAATTTCCACATTATTAATTTTTATATTATTTGTTTCATATATTGTGGTTTGACATTAATTTATCTACAGTTGAACATGTTCAAGCATAGGAGATCGAGGAGGAGTGGGGGCAGCGCGGCCAGCGAGGACAGCTCGGGCAGTGGGCTTTTTCAGGGCACCTCACAGAGCCGACAGAGGCAGCAGCAACTTCTCGACTGTCTAGACGAAGTGCAGGGTTAGGAGGGTGAGCAGGAGACTCCTCAGCAGGATGCTCATGTGCAGGGTGAGGAGGGTGAGCAGGATGAGGAGGGTGAGCAGGATGAGGAGGTTGACCCTATGGGGGCAGGCAGCGCGGGCGACGCGTCAGATGGTTCTACGTCCTTCAGGTATTATTATGCATATTAGTTTAATTGATATTAGTTTTTAATCATTTCATCATATTGAATTTATTTGTATACTTAGGTATAAGAAGAGCAATGCGCTTGGTCCGAGACCTGCCGAGAGGAGGCTCATCCGGCCGCATGGAGAATGGTGGGGCTTATTTCTGTTGTGTTAATATTTTAATGTGAACGTGATTGCACTGGTTTACTTGTTTTATTAATGTTTGTAGGTCATGGGAATACTTGACTTGGGACGGTACAGGCAGACGTCCCAAGGTGAGCGCGGTGTTGGGTAGCCTCTGTCGCTTCTACTACCCTGGCATGGTGGAGCTCAATGGCGAGAGGTTCGCAGCTATGCAGTGGGCTGACTGGGGTCTAAAGGACTATGTCCAGCCAGGGGAGTCAGGGGAAAGCAGTAGCAGAGGGGGAAGTTCGGAAAAAAACGAAGGACTTGTCAGGTGGCTGTGTGGGACGAGTTCTGGGTGAGTTTACTTTCGTATATAAGCAATTCACTGAATTATTGCTTCTCCTAATCTTACTTTAACTTAGCTTCTCCATTGATATGTAGGGGAGGTTCCAATTGCCGGATGACATCGAGGAGGATCAGGCTCAGTGGACACGTGTGAAGAGGCACTTTCGGAAGTGCGCTGATAAGGTAATCAAGGATGCCATGTACAATGCTCGCATCGCGGCCGTCAACTACTACTACAAGAAGATAAAGGGGCAGAAAATGAGCAAAGCATTAGGGGCCAATGAGATCTACCTCATAGAGGAGCAGTACCTGGAGAGCGTTGTGGATTGGCTGGCGAAGGACATGGAAGCCTGGAGGTGGTTGGCTAAGAGATGGGCGTCGCCTGAGTGGATTGCAGAGTCCAACAAGCACCGTGCCAATCGTGGCACTGAAGGACCGGGGCACAGGTACGGCGCCGATGGACACCTTGGTACCGCACGCCACATGGTAAGTATATAAATCAAACTTGTATGTTACATCTATGAAAATTATATGGTTTAACTCTTCTTTTTCATGCAGGAAGCTGAAAGTGGAATTGCTCCAAGTTTTATGGAGGTTTACGTCCGTGGTCACCGTGGCCCTGATCCGGCGAACCCTGATGTGCTATGCAGCGAGGCGGCAAGGGAGAAAATGGTAAACAAGTTTGTATTTACGAATTAAATTGCATGTTTTGTGTCTAACTCCAACTCTAACTTTCTTTGCAGAATGCATATGGGGAGGAAATGACTCAATGCCATGGGCCTGACTTCGACTGGATGCATTCAGACTTAGATGCCTCGGCGTTGTACCACAATGGTGGGGGTAGAAAGCATGGCAGGTGAGGTGTTTGTGTTTGATTCAACGATTTCATTAACAAGAATGTGTCCACTTAATGGCTCAACTATGTGTATCATGCAGGTTTGCCTTTGGCACCGGCGTTGTGGAGTATAACAGGACAATAGGTCAAGGGAAGGCATCGTCTTCTGGAGGGAGTTCTCGCTCCTCCAGGTCTGCTCGAGAGGCTCAGCTAGAGGAGGAGACTCGGGCAGCACAGGAGCAGGCTCGAGCAGCACAGGAGCAGGCTCGAGCAACGCAGGTGCAGGTTGGACAGCTGACGCAATATATGGCTTCTTATTTTCAGGTAATCCGTCTATCTCATCACGTGTCGTCATTGAATTCAAAGTATAATGTTGTGATTCTAACGTTGCATCCATTTGCAGGAAATGACTACTCGACTCGGCCCTGATATGAACTTGCCCGCTTTTCGCCCTCCCCAGGTAACACTATCTGAACACTTCAATTCCATAGCAACTCTTTTTTTATTATAAAAAATGGCTCGCAGGCACAAGGATGGGGACAGTGGCCAGGACAAGCTCCAGCGTCGCAGCCACAGTGGACCGGTGTTGGGTGGACGCAGGCACCTCCAGGCACTTGGACGCCTCCACCACCCCAAGGATCGCAGCCAGTCCCGGGATGGGTGCCACCAGTCTCCCAGCCACCGGCGGGCTCTCAGCCATTTCAAGCGTGGATGGCACCGCCACCGACGGGGTGGGTGCCATCACCTCTGGGGTGGCCAGCACAACAGTACCCGTGGATGCATGCACATCCTCCTCCTCACCATGGATCACAGGTGACGTTCCATGTTTAGTTTTATGCAAATATTGACCAAACACAGCAATGTATATGTATAGGGATAGCAAAATACAACCTTATTTGAATGATTGATGAATTGCAGGATTCAGCGTCACATGCTCATGGATCGGAGGGTGGTGTCAACGTCCAAGACTTCCTCGTCCATGGTGCTGGAGGGAGTGGCCACCTTCCTGGTGGTGGAGGAGGGAGTGGCCAAAACTCCCACAGCCCGCCGGAGTGAGGAGTGAGTAGTGAGTAGTAAGTAGTGAGTGTGTTTTGTGAATTGTGTAATTGAATGGACAATGGACTTATGGACTCTAGACTTATTTAAATGGACTATGGACTATTTATGTATATGTGAATTTGTTTTGTGAATTATGTATTTTGCTTGTGAATCTGTATATGTGAATTGTGATATTGTGTATTTTGCTGTGAATTATTAATAGGTGCAGAAAAATCTGTTTTGGGGGGGGGGGAACCATCAATTTTCGTCGGCCTCGGTGGTGGCCGACGAAAATATGTTCCCAGGATATTTTCGTCGGCCACTACCGAGGCCGACGAAAATAGCCTGGGCACGTATTTTCGTCGGCCACCACCGGGCCGACGAAAATAGTCAGTCGACCAGATATTTTCGTCGGCCTTGGGAAAGCCGACGAAAATTGTTATTTTTCGTCGGTACCGACGAAAATAGGTGTCTATTTTCGTCGAACTTAATTTCGGCGGCTATTTTCGTCGGCCTGCCGACGAAAATATTCTATTTTCGTCGGTTTAGGCTTATTTTCGTGGGTTTTTGGCCCACGAAAATTTAGGCGTTTCCTGTAGTGGAGGCAGAGCACTCCTACAGATGAAGCCTTGTGATTCCGGGAGCACTACAACACATGTGACCTTCTACGGCATTCTGAATACATCACAAAAGGGGTTTTTTCCGTCACTCTTTGTTGTTATGACGACTCCATAACGAAAACATCATCGTCACAGAAGGTGCTTAGTAAAAGAACTTTTGTGACAAAACACAAAAAATTGTCATAGATGTAGTGACAAAAATGTATTCGTCATAACATCTATGACACTCTAAATCGTCATAAACAAGGTCCAATAACGTCATAGGGTGTAGCATTGGACCATTGCCACGTGACAGCTTTGTGACGAATATATTCGTCATAAATGTGCTGACATGGCAGGTGACATGGCCAAAAAATATGACGATTAATTTCGTCACAAGTGAATGAGGTGGCAATTAACGTGTCAAATAAATTGTGATGTTTTTAGTTCATCATCAGTTAATAAAAATCTACATATAATTGAATTCAAACAACATGAATGTACACAATTTTCTAGCATCCACATATAATTAAAGCATAAATCATCCATCAAACATGTTTAAATATTCTTGTAGAACAAGTTTATCAGCCACAAGCTACAATCGAGCACAACTATGATGGTTGCAAATTATTGTGACATAGCCTTCAAGATTTTCATTGCTTGTGTAAGTGAAAGGGAAATGAGCTTAATCATTTCCTACAATCGATTTTGGTGGTTGACGACCAACAGAAACCACGTGGACTAACTAGTTTGTCTAGATGTCAATTATCTCAGGTGCATAAAGTTCAACACAAACCAAGAAAGAAATTCAGTTAGGGATACAAACAAAATTTGGAGCAAGACATGAGAGTGTGCTGCCAAGTGGCACACCGGACACTGTCCGGTGCACCAGGCCAGGCAGCCAACGAATAGGCCACTCTCGGGAATTTCATGGGCACCCTCCGCTATAATTCACCGGACTGTCCGGTGTGCACCGGGCTGTCCGGTGAGCCAGTGGAGCAACGGCTCCCTGCGCGTCAATGGTCGACTGCAAATATGAACAGTGATGAACAGTGCCGCGCAGAAGTCAGAGCAGCGAAGTCAGAGGTTACCGGACATGCCCGGTGTGCCACTGGACTGTCTGGTGCCGCTTGAAGACAGAAGACGCCAACAGTCAACTGCTCCAAACCCTAACAGATAGCTGACGTGGCGCGCACCGGACAATGAACAATGCAGTGTCCGGCGCACCACCGGACTGTCCCGTGCGTCCATCGACAGCAAAAACAACCAACAACTAGGAAGTGGTTGGGGGCTATAAATACCCCCAACTACCTCATTCAAAGTCATCCAAATTTTCTGATATCCTCATTCGATACAAGAGCAATAGCATTCACTCCAAGACATAATTCCAAAGATTAAATCCTCTCCAAGCCCCAAAATCAACTCAACCACTTAGTGACTTGAGAGAGAGAGAGTTTTTGTGTTCATTTGCGCTCTTATTGCTTGGATTGCCTTCTCTCCTTCCCATTCTTATTCTTAAGTGCTTTGTAAAGCTAGCAAGAGACACCTAAGTGTGTGGTGGTCCTTGCAGGGTCTTAGTGACCCGATTGATTAAGGAGAAGACTCATCCGGTCTAAGTGACCGTTTGAGAGAGGGAAAGGGTTGGAATAGACCCGACCTTTGTGGCCTTCTCAACGGGGATTAGGTTTTTTGGAACCGAATCTTTGTAAAACAAATCACCGTGTCATCTCGTGTTGATTTTCATTTGATTTGTTTGCCCTCTTTCCTCTCTCTAAAGTTTCCTTGCCAATATTGATTTGAGTTTGCTCCCAAACGTCATCCGCATCATTTGAGTAACTCGTGGCAAGAGAAACAATCTTTCGCCTCGGATTTAATTCTAACGCTAATCCCGACCTTAGTGTGTGTTTAAGTTTATAGATTTCAGGTTTCGCCTATTCACCCCCTTCTAGGTGACTTTCAGTAAGTCTACTTTTTTCTTGTCTCTCAGTCTCTAATTGAGATTGAAGCTCTTGCACCTTTGCTAAAACTGAGCTTGTCTTAGAGACGGGTTGAAGGCCAATATTGTGAAAGAATTTGCTTGAGCTCGACAAGACGTGGGAAACAACTTGTGTAGAAGACTTCATAAGCTGTCCATCTTCAGCTGCTGCTACCACCATTGCTTTCATATCATCCTAGCATCAAGAATAAAAATTAGTATAGTGTAATGCAATAGAGGATATATAGGTAGATAAGCACAACATGCAGAATCATGGAAAGAGTGCTATGTATGTAACTACATTCCATTTGAGCCGTAGCAAATATATTCCAACATCAGTTCAAAACAAGATATTATTTAAAGGGCATAAACTAGATCTTGTAGTAGCAATTTGAAGCCAATTTCTTCAAATAATTGTAGCTATAGGGAACAGAATGTTCAGCTAAGCAACAAAAAAATACATGAGTTCATACACTACTAGTCGATGAGCAAATCTCACTTGGTCAAGAAAATCGTCGTTTGGCCATGCCAACTTAGAAATCTCCTTCAAAGCTCCTAGTGGTTCTTATAAGAAAGCAACATGAGTAAAATTCAATTATAGATGAAGAGATACATGTGCTATTTCTAGGAAAAGAGAGTCCAAACCATTAAGAGATTTCTGTACTGATCTCATAAGACAAGCAACATTGATAAAGTGCAATGAAAAATTTTAATAGACAAAACTGGCTAATACTTTCTTTTACGTCCACTACAACTGTACAACATGGATAATGTTAGAAAGAGATGAAGTGCTAAAAGAAGATGTTCGGAAAATGATCAAGGCTACAAATAAGATAAAACACATTTTACATCTTATAACCACACTGCAGAGGCTTGAACTGGACAACCACTACAAGAATGATATCGATGAACAACTCAACTTTCTTTATAATTCGGATTACAGCGATAAGGATCTGTATTTAGTCTCACTAAGATTTTATCTTCTGTGCAAGCATGATTATTATGTTTATCATGTAACCAACATAAAGATCATGAATTTGTAATTCATAATTCCATGATTAATTTTTCTAGCAGCAGAGCAGGTAAACATTTAACCAAAATAGTGTGGAACTAAAATTTCTATTACTATTACTAGAAAGAAAATGCTCTACTCATATATAAACAATCTCCACAGAACTGCTAGTGGACACCCTGGCATTTATAGCAACTTTTATGATTTCTAAGAATTTTCTATCTGTTGAAGCAGTATGTCATTATAACAAAGGTGAAGAAATTTAATACAGAAAATATGATATAAGACTATATGCATTAGGCATCCTCCAGATTGTGAACCATAAAAACCTTTGAAAAGGGAAATTAACTTGCCATGTATACCCATATAGAAAAAAGGAACTTGAGCAAATATTAAAATCCACCTCTACACTTCAGCCTTCACATTGATGTTTATCTAGCATACAGAAACCACATCATATTAGAAGATGTAGTAAAAATATTTAACTTGCCACCTTTTGAGTGTCTCTTTCTTAGGCTCAGTTTCACAATAGGTAACTGGCTCCACATCCTTCAACCTAAAAACAAAAAAGAAGATTACAGCTAGTGTCATGAGAGATCCAATGAGCCACAGATCCACGGTTGCAGGACATCTACATCCAATGCTTACTAAACCTATTTAGATGACATGTGGCAAATAAAATGGGTTTTCTCTAAATATGCCACTCAAAATCCTTTAAATTAGATTGCTAGTTCATTCGGATGTCATGGAGTGGCATACAAATGAACTAGCAATCTAATTTTGCAAAATTTGAGTGGCATATTTATAGAAATCCCTAACAAATTTGGAGAAAAAACAAACTGAAAATTTTGTAGTGCCTCGTGGAAAAGCATTAGTAGATGAATGCCATTAGGACAATGGACGTGCACATGATATTGACTGGATCGCTATGGAAAAATAAAAGGATATGAAAGTCACCTAGAGGGGGGGGGGTGAATAGGCAAATCTGAAATTTATAAACTTTAAGCACAACTACAAGCCGGGGTTAGCGTTAGAAATAAAGTCGAGTCCGAAAGAGAAGGCGAAAACAAATCAACCAAAGAAATAGAGCAGATGACACGGTGATTTGTTTTACCGAGGTTAGGTTCTTGCAAACCTACTCCCCGTTGAGGTGGTCACAAAGACCGGGTCTCTTTCAACCCTTTCCCTCTCTCAAACGGTCACCTAGACCGAGTGAGCTTTTCTCCTCAATCAAATGGGTCACTTAGACCCCGCAAGGACCACCACACAATTGGTGTCTCTTGCTTTGATTACAAAGGTGTTGAGAACAAGAATGAGGAATAAGAAAAGCGATCCAAGAACAAGAGCTCAAAGAACACGAGCAAAACTCTCTCTAGTCACTATTTGCTTGGAGTGGATTTGGGACTTGGAGAGGCTTTGATTCTATCGAATTTGTGTCTTGTATTGATTGCACTAGCTCTTGTATTGAATGTGAAGTCTGAAAAACTTGGATGCCTTGAATGGTGGTGGTTGGGGGTATTTATAGCCCCAACCACCAAACCAACCGTTGGGGTTGGGCTACTGTCGATGGGCGCACCGGACAGTCCGGTGCGCCAGCCACGTCACCCAACCGTTAGGTTTTTGACGGTTTCGACCGTTGGAGCTCTGACATCTTGGTGCACCGGACAGTCCGGTGCCGCACCGGACAGGCACTGTTCACTGTCCGGTGCGCCTCTGACGCCTGCTCTGACTTCTGCCGCAAACTATAGCTCTGTTAGGGCACTGTGCAGTCGACCGTTGCGCTGGTAGCCATTGCTTCGCTTGGTGCACCAGACAGTCCAGTGGCACACCGGACAGTCCGGTGAATTATAGTGGAGTGCGCCTGGAGACACCCGAAGGTGAAGAGTTGGAGGACGATCCACCCTGGTGCACCGGACATAGTCTAGTGCGCCAGACCAGGGTTCTCTTCGGTTTCTTTAGCTCCTTTCTTTTGAACCCTAACTTCAATCTTTTTATTGGTTTGTGTTGAACCTTTGGCACCTGTAGAACTTATAATCTAGAGCAAACTAGTTAGTCCAATTATTTGTGTTGGGCAATTCAACCACCAAAAACATTTAGGAAAAGGTTTGACCCTATTTCCCTTTCAATCTCCCCCTTTTTGGTGATTGATGCCAACAGAAACCAAAGAAAATATATAAGTGCAGAATTGAACTAGTTTGCATAAGATAAGTGCAAAGGTTGTTTGGAATTAAACCAATTTATACTTTCATAAGATATGCATGGATTGCTTTCTTCCTTTTAACATTTTGGACCACATTTGCACCACGTGTTTTGTTTTTGCAAATTCTTTTGGAAAATCTTTTCAAAGTCCATTTGCAAATTGTCAAAGATATATGAATAAGATTTCGAGAAGCATTTTCAAGATTTTGAAATTTTCTCCCCCTGTTTCAAATGCTTTTCCTTTGACTAAACAAAACTCCCCCTTAATGAAATTCTCCTCTTAGTGTTCAAGAGGGTTTTTTACCATTTGAAAGAAAATCAAATATTTTATATACTAACTTTTGAAAAACTCCTCCTTAAAATATAGATACTAATTGAGATAGAATTTCTTAGAGGACTACTAATTTGAAAGATACCAATTGAAAACATTAAAAACTTTATTTCGAATTTTTTTGAAATTGGCATGATGGTGCGGTCCTTTTGCTTTAGGCTAATACTCTCTCCCCCTTTGGCATTAATCGCCAAAAACGGAGTCTTTAGAGCCCTTTTACTTTCTCCCCAATGGTATGAGTAATGAATATGAGTGAAGATTATACCAAAGTGGAGAGCGATGCGGAGTGATGACGAAGGGTAAATGATACCGATAGAGTGGAGTGGAAGCCTTGTTTTCGCCGAAAACTCCATTTCCCTTTCAATCTATGACTTAGCATAAGAATTTACTTGGAAAACACATTAGTCATAGCACATGAAAGGGATATGATCAAAGGTATAAATGAGCTATGTGTGCAAAGTATCAATCAAAATTTCGAGAATCAAGAATGTTTAGCTCATTCCTAAGTTTGGTAAAGGTTTTCTCATCTAGTGGTTTGGTAAAGATATCGGCTAATTGTTCTTTGGTGCTAACATAAGCAATCTCGATATCCCCCCTTTGTTGGTGATCCCTCAAAAAGTGATACCGAATGGCTATGTGCTTAGTGCGACTGTGCTCAATGGGATTATCCGCCATGCGGATTGCACTCTCATTATCACATAGGAGAGGGACTTTGGTTAATTTGTAACCATAGTCCCTAAGGGTTTGCCTCATCCAAAGCAATTGCGCGCAACAATGGCCTGCGACAATATACTCGGCTTCGGTAGTGGAAAGAGTTACTGAGTTTTGTTTCTTTGAAGCCCAAGACACCAGGGATCTTCCCAAGAACTGACAAGTCCCTGATGTGCTCTTTCTATCAATTTTACACCCTGCCCAATCAGCATCTGAATAACCTATTAAATCAAATGTGGATCCCTTGGGGTACCAAAGACCAAACTTAGGTGTATGAACTAAATATCTCATGATTCTTTTCATGGCCCTAAGGTGGACTTCCTTAGGATCGGCTTGGAATCTTGCACACATGCATACGGAAAGCATAATACCCAGTCGAGATGCACATAAACAGAGTAGAGATCCTATCATCGACCGGTATACCTTTTGATCTACGGATTTACCTCCCGTGTCGAGGTCGAGATGCCCATTGGTTCTCATGGGTGTCTTGATGGGCTTGGCATCCTTCATTCCAAACTTGGTAAGTATGTCTTGAATATACTTGGTTTGGCTGATGAAGGTGCCCTCTTGGAGTTGCTTGACTTGAAATCCTAAGAAATACTTCAACTCCCCCATCATAGACATCTCGAATTTTTGAATCATAATCCTACTAAACTCTTCACAAGTGGATTTGTTAGTAGACCCAAATATGATACCATCATCATAAATTTGGCATACAAACAAATCATTTGCAATTGTTTTAGTAAAGAGTGTAGGATCGGCTTTGCCGACCTTGAAGCCATTAGTGATAAGAAAATCTCTTAGGCATTCATACCATGCTCTTGGGGCTTGCTTGAGCCCATAAAGCGCCTTAGAGAGTTTATACACATGGTTAGGGTACTCACTATCTTCAAAGCTGGGAGGTTGCTCAACATAGACCTCTTCCTTGATTGGTCCATTGAGGAAGGCACTCTTCACGTCCATTTGATAAAGCTTGAAGCCATGGTAAGTAGCATAGGCAAGTAATATACGAATTGACTCAAGCCTAGCTACGGGTGCATAGGTTTCACCAAAATCCAAACCTTCGACTTGTGAATAACCCTTGGCCACAAGTCGGGCTTTGTCCCTTGTCACCACACCATGCTCATCTTGCTTGTTGCGGAAGACCCACTTGGTCCTACAACATTTTGATTAGGATGTGGAACTAAATGCCATACCTCATTCCTCGTGAAGTTGTTGAGTTCCTCTTGCATTGCCAACACACAATCCGAATCCTTTAATGCGTCTTCCACCCTTGAGCCTGATCCTCATCTTGAGTTGGTGGAGATGCTTGCATGGAAGATGATGGTTGATCTTGTGCTTGTGTGGGCTCTTCGGATTCGTTAGGACACACATCCCTAATGGACATGTTCCTTAGCGCGACGCATGGAGCCTCTTCATATCATCTAGCTCATCAAGATCAACTTGCTCTACTTGAGAGCCATTAGTCTCATCAAACACAATGTCACAAGAAACCTCAACTAATCTAGTGGATTTGTTGAAGACTCTATATGCCCTTGTGTTTGAGTCATAACCAAGTAAAAAGCCTTCTACAGCCTTAGGAGCAAATTTAGATTTTCTACCTCTTTTAACAAGAATAAAGCATTTGCTACCAAAGACTCTAAAATATGAAACATTAGGCTTTTTACCGGTTAGGAGTTCATATGATGTCTTCTTGAGGATTTGGTGAAGGTAGAGTCGGTTGATGGCGTAGCAAGCGGTGTTGATTGCTTCCGCCCAAAACCGGTCCGAAGTCTTATACTCATCAAGCATGGTCCTTGCCATGTCAAGTAGAGTTCTATTCTTCCTCTCCACTACACCATTTTGTTGAGGTGTGTAGGGAGAAGAGAACCCATGCTTGATGCCCTCGTCCTCAAGAAAGCCTTCAATTTGAGAGTTCTTGAACTCTGCCCGTTGTCGTTTCTTATTTTCTTGATCCTTAATCTGAACTCGTTTTTGAGAGCACCTAGAGGGGGGTGAATAGGTGATCCTGTAAAAACTTAAACTTATAGCCACAAAACTTGGTTAAGTGTTAGCACAATGGAATTAAGTGGCTAAGGACCGAGCTCTTGTGAAACACAATGGTCACGAAGAAAACAAGCACAAGAGACACGATGATTTATCCTGTGGTTCGGCCAAGTATAACACTTACCTACTCCACGTTGTGGCGTCCCAATGGACGAGGGTTGCACTCAACCCCTTTCAAGTGATCCAATGATCCACTTGAATACCACAGTTGTTTTCTTTCTTATACTCTTTCCCGTTTGCGAGGAATCTCCACAACTTGGAGTCTCTCGCCCTTACAACAAAGATCAAAGTGAAAGCGCTAGAGTAAGGGAGGGAAGCAACACACACAAATCCGTAGCAATACGCACACACACAGCCAAGACTTGAGCTCGAATGAATCGCAACAAGTTCACCACTAGAACGGAGCTCAAATCACTAAGAAAGTCAATCAAGTGCACGAAGACGGAGTGTGGAAGATTTAGAATGCTCAAAGTATTCTTGGGTGTCTCCTCCATGCGCCTAGGGGTCCCTTTTATAGCCCCAAGGCAGCTAGGAGCCGTTGGAGGCATTCTTGGAAGGCAATTCTTGCCTTCTGTCGGGTGGCGCACCGGACAGTCCGGTGCACCACCGGACATCCACTGTTCATTGTCCGGTGCAGATCTCCTTCCTAAAATGGCTCAGCCGACCGTTGCAGAATTGCGGCAGTTGGCGCACTGGGCACTGTCCGGTGCACACCGGACAGTTCGGTGCACCATGCCGACCGCTGGAGCGGGCCACGCGTAGCCCGCGGATTTGGCGGCCGACCGTTGGTCTGGCGGCCGTTGGCTCACCGGACAGTCCGGTGCACCACCGGACAGTCCGGTGAATTATAGCCGTACGCCGCTGCCGAATTCCCGAGAGTGGCTAGTTCGCCAGAGCCAGCCTGGCGCACCGGACAGTCCGGTGCACCACCGGACAGTCCGGTGCACCCAGACTGAGCAGCTGTTGGCTGTACACAGCCAACTCTTTTCCAATCCTTTTCTTTTCCTGATTCTAGCACTTAGACAATATATTAGTACACAAAAACCAATGTACTAAGTCTAGAACCATACCTTCTTGTCGATTTGCACTTCATCCATCATTTGGCATATAATTACTCACTCAATATGTGTTGGGCACTTAATCACCAAAATATACTAGAAATGGCCCAAGGGCATATTTCCCTTTCAATCTCCCCCTTTTTGGTGATTTATGCCAACACATCAAAAAGCAACAAATGGAAGTGCAACATCAATGCAATTGAGAACAAAAATAGTCTTTGACAAGATTTGGCATATTTGGATCGTTCTTTGCCACCACTTGGTTTGTTTTTGCAAATTAAATTCATTTTCCTATCTCTAAGTTAAACACACATGTTTATACACAAAGAGAGATAATCCAAGAGTAAGAATGATTAAGAGCCAAAAACCCCCCCTTTTCCCATAATCAAACATTCTCCCCACAAGAGACCAAATTTTGATAGTAAGAGTTATTTTGACAAATCAAAAGTTCTACTCTACTCTTTTTAAAAAATTTCACAAGTGGTAGCTGATCCATTTGCTTTGGCCTTATTTTCTCCCCCTTTGGCATCAAGCACCAAAATGGGATCAATCTTGGCCCTTTAACCCCATTGCCTCACCAAAATTGTCAACTAAGAGCAAAAAGGCAATATGAGTATGGAGATGAACTTGGAGTAAATTACCCTCTCATCGGAGTGCAGTGGAAGTCTTGCATGGTCCAAGTTCACTTTTCCCTTTCAATCCACCTTTGAGACTAAATTAAGTAAACTCAAGCATACGGTTAGTCTCAAAGGGTCAAGCTGTAGCACATCTCCCCCTAAATATGTGCATCACTCACACATGGACTTTTGAGGTCCGGGGATTGCTTGCACAACTTGAGCACCATAAATAAACAACAAAATGCATAAAGGAACCTGATCAAGGACATAACACACATGTATGCTATAGATCAATCCAAGTTATGCGAATCTAAGACATTTAGCTCACTACGTAGCCTGCAAAAGGTCTTCTCATCTAAAGGCTTGGTAAAGATATCGGCTAGTTGGTTTTCGGTGCTAACATAAAACACTTTGATATCTCCCTTTTGCTGGTGGTCTCTCAAAAAGTGATGCCGGATGTCTATGTGCTTAGTGCGGCTGTGTTCAACAGGATTATCCGCCATGCGAATTGCACTCTCATTGTCACATAGGAGTGGGACTTTGCTCAGATTGTAGCCAAAGTCCCGGAGGGTTTGCCTCATCCAAAGTAGTTGCGCGCAACACTGTCCTGCGACAACGTACTCGGCCTCAGCGGTGGATAGGGCAACAGAGGTTTGTTTCTTAGAACTCCAAGACACCAGGGACCTTCCTAGGAATTGGCACGTCCCTGATGTACTCTTCCTATCAACCTTGCATCCAGCATAATCGGAGTCTGAGTATCCAATCGAGTCAAATGTTGACCCCTTTGGATACCAGATCCCGAAGCAAGGCGTAGCAACTAAATATCTGAGAATTCGCTTAACGTCCACTAGGTGGCATTCCCTTGGATCGGATTGAAATCTAGCACACATGCATACGCTAAGCATGATATCTGGTCTACTAGCACATAAGTAAAGCAAGGAACCTATCATAGACCGGTATGCCTTTTGATCAACGGACTTACCTCCTTTGTTGAGGTCGACGTGTCCGTCAGTTCCCATTGGTGTCTTTGCGGGCTTGACGTCCTTCATCCCATACCGCTTGATCAAGTCTTGCGTGTACTTCATTTGGGAGATGAAGGTGTCGTCCTTGAGTTGCTTCACTTGGAACCCAAGGAAGTAGTTTAACTCGCCCATCATCGACATCTCGAATTTCTGTGTCATCACCCTGCTAAACTCTTCACAAGACTTTTGGTTAGTAGAACCAAATATTATGTCATCGACATAAATTTGGCATACAAATAGATCACCATCACAAGTCTTAGTGAAAAGAGTTGGATCGGCTTTCCCAACCTTGAAAGCATTAGCAATTAGAAAATCTCTAAGGCATTCATACCATGCTCTTGGGGCTTGCTTAAGTCCATAGAGCGCCTTAGAGAGCTTACACACGTGGTCGGGGTACCGTTCATCCTCAAAGCCAGGGGGTTGCTCCATGTACACCTCCTCCTTGATTGGCCCGTTGAGGAAAGCGCTCTTCACATCCATTTGGAACAACCTGAAGGAATGGTGAGCGTCATAGGCTAACAAAATGCGAATAGACTCTAGCCTAGCCATAGGAGCAAAAGTCTCCTCGAAATCCAAACCTGCGACTTGGGCATAACCTTTTGCCACAAGTCGAGCCTTGTTCCTTGTCACCACTCCGTGCTCGTCTTGCTTGTTGCGGAACACCCACTGGTTCCCACAACGTTTTGCTTTGGACGTGGCACCAGGGTCCAAACTTCATTTCGCTTGAAGTTATTGAGCTCTTCCTGCATAGCCATCACCCAGTCCGGATCTAGCAAGGCCTCTTCTACCCTGAAAGGCTCAATAAAAGAGACAAACGAGTAATGCTCACAAAAATTAACTAATCTAGAGCGAGTAGTTACTCCCTTGCTTATATCACCCAAAATCTGGTCGACGGGATGATTCCTTTGAATCGTCGCTAGGACTAGAGTGGGAGGGGCCTGTGGTGCTTCTTCCTCCGTAACTTGATCATCTTGTGCTCCCCCTTGATCACACGCCTCTTCTTGATGAATCTGTTCATCATCTTGAGTTAGGGGATGCACCATTGTTGAGGAAGAAGGTTGATCTTGCTCTTTTTGTTCCTGTGGTCGCACATCTCCAATCGCCATGGTGCATATTGCGGCCGTTGGAACATCATCTTCATCTACATCATCAAGATCAACTTGCTCTCTTGGAGAGCTATTAGTCTCATCAAATACAACGTCGCTAGAGACTTCAACCAAACCCGATGATTTGTTGAAGACCCTATACGCCTTTGTATTTGAGTCATAACCTAACAAAAACCCTTCTACAGCTTTGGGAGCAAATTTGGAATTCCTACCTTTCTTCACTAGAATGTAACATTTACTCCCAAATACACGAAAATATGAAACGTTGGGTTTGTTACCAGTTAGAAGTTCGTATGACGTCTTCTTGAGGAGGTGATGAAGGTAGACCCGATTTATGGCGTGGCAAGCTGTGTTCACAGCTTCCGACCAAAACCGTTCGGGCGTCTTGAATTCACCAAGCATTGTCCTTGCCATGTCTATAAGCGTCCTGTTCTTCCTCTCTACCACACCGTTTTGCTGTGGTGTGTAGGGAGCGGAGAACTCGTGCTTGATTCCTTCCTCCTCAAGGTACTCCTCCACTTGAAGATTCTTGAACTCGAACCCGTTGTCGCTCCTTATCTTTTTCACCTTGAGCGCAAATTCGTTTTGAGCTCTCCTTAGGAAGCGCTTTAGGATCCCTTGGGTTTCTGTTTTATCCTGCAAAAAGAATACCCAAGTGAAGCGGGAAAAATCATCAACAATAACAAGACCATACTTACTTCCTCCGATGCTGAGGTAGGCGACGGGTTCGAAGAGGTCCATGTGAAGTAGCTCCAGAGGTCTTGATGTGGTCATCACATTCTTGCTATGATGAGAACTTCCCACATGTTTACCTGCTTGACAAGCTGCACAAGGTCTATCTTTTTCGAAAGTTACATTGGTTAGACCTAACACATGTTCTCCCTTTAGAAGTTTATGAAGGTTCTTCATCCCAACATGTGCTAGACGGTGATGCCACAGCCAGCCCATGCTAGTCTTAGCGATTAAGCATGCATCTAGGATAGCCTCCTCCTTCGAAAAATCAACTAAATAGAGTTTGTCGTCTAGTACACCCTTAAAAGCTAATGAACCATCACTCCTTCTAAAGACCGACACATCTACATTGGTAAATAAGCAATTGTAACCCATATTACATAGTTGACTAATGGACAACAAGTTATACCCGAGTGATTCAACTAAAAACACATTAGATATGGAATGCTCGGATGAAATAGCTATTTTTCCTAGTCCTTTAACCTTGCCTTGATTCCCGTCTGTCACACCCGGGCTTTAAGGAACAAAGCCGGGTGCATCTCATACATGCGCCAAAGAAGACAACATATATAATAACAGAGTGTATAGAGATAAATGTCACAATAAAATCAGAGTACTTATTACATAGCGGAAGTCTTACAAAATAAAAGATGATCAATACAGGAACTAAAATCTATCCTTGGTGCCAGAAAGTTGACTGGGAGACGCCACCTAGATTAAGTCGAAAGCCTCAGTGTTAGGCGGCTCCTCTTCGACCACCTGTTCTTCTCCTGTGTGGGGGGGTGTGAGACAGCAAGAGTGAGCTCACATACGTTCATAGCTCAACAAGTCGTGGGAAATAATGTGGCATGAACTCACCAAAGATGGGAGTTCATGAAGTGTAAGGCTGATCAATGAGATAAAGGTTGAAGCTGAGCATTGCTTTTATAAGTTAGTCAAAATTTTATTAGCAGTTACTTAGTGTAAGTAAATACTGAACCTTAGAAATAATAAATAAAAGTAAAAGTATAATAATCCCAGATGCAATGAAATGACAAATTGAATTTAAGTTCCATAAATTAATCATGTGAGTGTCCGAGCCGCTCACGACCGTGAGCACGGCTAGTATACCAGTTTTACACTCTGCAGAGGTTGCGCATCTTTACCCACAAGTCGTGTTACCCATTTGCCACGTAGTTGATCAGACCCCATACACCTCTACCAAGGAAGCGAGGCAGGGTACCACTACGAGGCCTTTACAAAGTTCCACTAGCTTCAGAAAACCCGCTACAGTTTATAGGAAGCTCCAGTGCAGGAATCCCTCGCCTGACCGCCATCGCAGCAATATCAACCCAAGGACCTCCCTACACTGACCACTCCCCTACTGCCCTTGCCCCTTTCGGGTAAGGTAGTCATTCACTAGCTTTCCTAGTTAATCAGCCAAGGGCGTCCCATTAAACCCTTGTGGTAGCACTGTTTTCCCGGGTGGTTCTCCATGTTCCCATTAACATAATGATCTTATCATGAACAGTAATAATAAACAGATAAAAAAAATATAACAATGAGTGATGAATATCTCTATACCCAAAGCCACATAAAGCAATAACATGTGCTACCCAAAAATTTAGTAGTATAACCAGTGGTGAAACAAGGTATAAAGATAGTCAAAATCTAGGGTAACCTATTGGGTCCCATCAAAATTAACCTATGCAGATCATTATGATTAATAAGAACATGAATGGGTAAAAGAAGTGACCAAGGGCACAACTTGCCTTCCACGAGCTCCTGCTCAGCAGTCTCTACCAGCTGAACCTCAGAATCCTCTGTAGCTTGCTCGTCTACTCGCATCAACACAATACATACATAGTATAACAAAATTAACATCACACCAAACATGTAAATAAAATACACAGTAATAATGTAGACATTAAAATAGGATCATAGGAACTGGAATCATTAAATTTGGAGTTATATATTTTAAGATATGAATTTTCCAAGGTTTTATATATTTAATACAAGATTAAGTGATAGATAAATTTTAATGTGTTTGTCATGCCAGAACAGAGGCACTAATGGTTGAACAATAATATTACAAAAATTTAGGAACTGGAATGAACTAATTTGGAGTTCATATGAATTTTCTACAAATTAAACAAGTTCTAGTAATTATTTTTGTATTAAAAATACATTTCTGATTTATTTTCTCTGGTTTTATAATTCTCTGGAGTGGGCCTCAAATAGTGAAGAGTACAGGGGCTACGGTGTAAATGTTTCTAAGACTCATATCCCAGCCACCGGGACGGCGGGTTGATATTCTACAAATCTAGGGTTTCTTTAGTGAAATTGGCGCATCGAAGGGGTATCACGAGTCTTGGACCGTTGGATCCACCCTAGACGGCCCAGATTAGGCCGAGCGCCATTTGGAATTTGCAAGTGAAACGGTCCCTCGGATTACAGATCGGCGACGCGAAGCTAACGTGACCGCGATCCAGCTCCCATCATTGATCTGTCAACGTGCGCTCCGGATCCTATCATACAGGGGGTATGGGCGGATCTAATCCTGGCCGACCATGCCAGATCCGATGGCCCCAAGCTCGTCGTCTACCTCCGGACTATGTGCGGCGGAGCAAATAGCCAGCACGGCGGTGCTGGCCGACGCGCGGCGCACCAGACGTCACGGAGGGCGAAACTCTACGGTAACACACTCTACGTGTTGAGGGAAATGAAGTGAATAAGATGGCCGAGGACTCACCACTAATTATTATGCGAACGGCTCTGGCCACGTGATGCGGTCCCGGTTGAAGTTCGATGAGCAATCGCCGGCGCGCAGAGCTTCAATCGCGCCAACAGAGGCCGAGAGCACACACCGGAGGTTGCGTAGAAGCACCCGGGCCAACAATTCTGACCGCTCCGGCGTCGTAGTCGCGAAACCACGGCGGCGGAAATCCTCTTCTCTCTCACTCTCCTCGATTTCGCTCTGCTGGTGCGGATAGCTGCAACCAAGGGGTCTCGGGTTCAGGGTGTAGAAGCGCAAGGTCTGCGCTAGGCACGCAACCACATATATGCGGTGGAAGTACCCGACGTGGGCGAGCACCACCGGAAGATTCGCCACGCGGATTGCGCGGTTCGTTGAAGCCGGCGACCAGCCTGATGACAGGTGGGGCTGCGCTATCAGTGTCTGCGGGAACCGAGCGCGCGCTGAGGAAGCTGACACGATGGGCCTTCGAATGGTGACAAAACTCATCCCACGCGTGGTGATGCCTCGGTCGCAGGCAAGTGGGCCCCGTGCGGTCAGCCAGTCAAAGGCGCAAGCGCGGGCGTGGGGACTGGAATGGGCTGCGAAGTAAAGGAACAGTGGGCTACATTTGAGGTTAAGCCGGCCCAAGTAGCGGTTTAACTCTTTTTTTATTTTATTCTTTCCTTATTCCAATTTTCAATTTGAATTCAAGTTTAAATTCAACCTTGTGGCTCAATAATTACAAATTATATTTAGATATATAATTTGGAGATATTTTTAGATATATTATTTATATTTTTATATCCTTTATCTTTTCTTTTCTTAATTCCATTTTCAAATTCTTATTTAAACTTTTCTCATAATTTAAAGTACAAATGCAACATTACAAGAACTTCGGCATGATGCACATTTCATTGAGGTATAATTTATTTTAGACCTGTCTCCTAATAATCTTTATGAATGACAAGGCATTACACAAAATTTTATCCCTTTCTTTTATATTCCAAAAGTTAGGTATTACACCGTCTCCAAAGATGATCGAATCTTGAGAATCTTTGTTCTTGACGTAGGAGGTGAACATCTTCTTCTCCCCCGTCACGTGGTTTGTGCATCTGCTGTCGATAATCCAGATTGAGCCACCGGATGCATAAACCTGCAAGGCAGATTAGGCTTTGGTTTTAGGTACCCAACTCTTGTTGGGTCCTACAAGGTTAGTAACAATAGCCTTAGGGACCCAAATGCAAGTCTTGTCTCCCTTGCATTTGGCCCCCAATTTCCTAGCAACCACTTTCTTATTTTTACATGAGAGTACAAAATCAATGTTGCAGGCATGAAAAACAGTAGCTGATTCATTTTGCATTTTCCTAGGCACATGATGAACAACATTTTTCCTAGGCATATTTCTACCATGCACAAAGGAAGAACTTGAAGAAATCATGGCATGTGAATCATAAGCATTATAACTCCTATTATAATGAGCATTCCTAGAACATTTTCTATCATAAATAAATGCATGATTCTTTTGACTATTACTAGGCATAGGAGCCTTCCCTTTCTCCTTGTTGAGAATGGGAGCCCTTTGACTTGTTAAGTTCTTGGCTTCCCTTCGAAAGCCAAGCCCATCCTTAATTGAGGGATGAAAACCAATGGTGTAGGCATTCCTAGCAAATTTTAATTTGTCAAAATCATCTTTGCAAGTCTTAAGTTGGGCATTAAGACTTGCCACTTCATCATTTAATTTTGCAATAGAAGTAAGGTGCTCAACACATGCATCAATATTGAAATCCTTACACCTATTACAAATCACAACGTGCTCTACACAAGGACTAGATTTATTAACTACTTCTAGCTTAGCATTTAAATCATCATTCAAAATCTTCAAGCTAGAAATAGATTCATTGCAAATAGATAACTCAGAAGATAGTAATTCATTCCTTTTAACCTCTAAGGCAAGAGACTTTTGAACACTAACAAATTTGTCATGTTCCTCATACAAAATGTCCTCTTGCCTCTCTAGCAGTCTATCTTTTTCATTCAATGCATCAATCAACTCATTAATCTTTTCTACTTTAGCTTTATCTAATCCTTTGAACAAGCTAGTGTAATCTACTTCATCATCACTAGAGTCCTCATCACTAGAAGTAGAGTACTTAGGAGTTTCTCGAGCGTTTACCTTCTTCTCCTTTGCCATTAGGCAGGTATGACGCTCGTTGGGGAAGAGCGACGATTTGTTGAAGGTCGAGGCGGCGAGTCCTTCGTCGTCGGAGTCAGACGAAGAACAATCCGAGTCCCACACTTTTCCAAGGTGCGCCTCGCCCTTCGCCTTCTTGTAGGCCTTCTTTTTCTCCCTCTTCCCATGTCTTTCGTCTCCCTGGTCATTTTCATTATCGGGACATTGAGCAATAAAATGACATGTCTTACCGCACTTGAAGCAGGAACACTTTCCTTTTGTCTTGTTCTTGTTTGAGTAATCCTTGCGTCCCTTCAATGCGGTCTTGAAACGCTTGATAATGAGGGCCATTTCATCCTCGTTTAGCCCGGCCGCCTCAACTTGCGCCACCTTGCTAGGTAGCACCTCCCTGCTACTTGTTGCTTTGAGAGCAACAGTTTGAGGCTCGTAGATGGGCATTGGACCATTCAATGCCTCATCAACGTATCTTGCTTCCTTGATCATCATACGTCCGCTTACAAACTTTCCGAGTATTTCCTCGGGCGTCATCTTGGTGTACCTAGGATTCTCACGGATTGAGTTCACAAGATGAGGATCAAGTACAGTGAAGGACCTGAGCATAAGTCGGACGACGTCGTGGTCCGTCCATCTCGTGCTTCCATAGCTCCTGATTTTGTTGACCAGGGTCTTGAGCCTGTTGTACGTTTGGGTTGGCTCCTCCCCCCTGATCAATGCGAACCTTCCCAGTTCGCCTTCCACCAACTCCATTTTGGTGATCATGGTGGCGTCATTCCCCTCATGAGAAATCTTGAGGGTGTCCCAAATTTGCTTGGCTTTATCCAAGCCGCTCACCTTGTGGTACTCGTCCCTGCATAAAGATGCTAGCAAAACAGTGGTAGCTTGTGCATTTTTATGGATTTGCTCATTAATGAAAACGGGGTTGTCAGTACTATCAAAAAGCATTCCGTTTTCAACGATCTCCCAAATACTAGGATGAAGAGAAAATAGGTGACTACGCATTTTGTGACTCCAAAATGAGTAGTCTTCTCCATCAAAGTGTGGAGGTTGCACAAGTGGAATTGAAAGTAAATGAGCATTGGAGTTAAATGGAATACGAGAATAATAAAAAGAAAAGTTTGAGTTAACCGATTTCTTTTTCTCGTCGTCGTCGTCTTTTTGGGAAGAAGACTCGTCGCTGTCGTAGTAGACTATCTTCTTGATGCGCCTCTTCTTCTTCCAGTCCTTCTTCTTATGACTTGAGCCAGAGTCAGTGGGCTTGTCGTCCCTTGGCTCATTGAGGAAGGACTCCTTTTCCTTGTCGTTGACCACCATCCCCTTTCCCTTAGGATCCATCCCTTCGGGCGATTAGTCCCTTTCGTGAAGAGAACGACTTTGATACCAATTGAGAGCACCTAGAGGGGGGGTGAATAGGTGATCCTGTAAAAACTTAAACTTATAGCCACAAAACTTGGTTAAGTGTTAGCACAATGGAATTAAGTGGCTAAGGACCGAGCTCTTGTGAAACACAATGGTCACAAAGAAAACAAGCACAAGAGACACGATGATTTATCCCGTGGTTCGGCCAAGTATAACACTTGCCTACTTCACGTTGTGGCGTCCCAATGGACGAGGGTTGCACTCAACCCCTTTCAAGTGATCCAATGATCCACTTGAATACCATGGTTGTTTTCTTTCTTATACTCTTTCCCGTTTGCGAGGAATCTCCACAACTTGGAGTCTCTCGCCCTTACAACAAAGATCAAAGTGAAAGCGTTATAGTAAGGGAGGGAAGCAACACACACAAATCCGCAGCAATACACACACACACAACCAAGACTTGAGCTCGAATGAATCGCAACAAGTTCACCACTAGAACGGAGCTCAAATCACTAAGAAAGTCAATCAAGTGAGCGGAGACGGAGTGTGGAAGATTTAGAATGCTCAAAGTATTCTTAGGTGTCTCCTCCATGCGCCTAGGGGTCCCTTTTATAGCCCCAAGGCAGCTAGGAGCCGATGGAGGCATTCTTGGAAGGCAATTCTTGCCTTCTGTCGGGTGGCGCACCGGACAGTCCGGTGCACCACCGGACATCCACTGTTCATTGTCCGGTGCAGATCTCCTTCCTAAAATGGCTCAGCCGACCATTGCAGAATTGCAGCAGTTGGCGCATCGGACACTGTCCGGTGCACACCGGACAGTCCGGTGCACCATGCCGACCATTGGAGCGGGCCACGCGTCGCCCGCAGATTTGGCGGCCGATCGTTAGTCTGGCGGCCGTTGGCTCACCGGACAGTCCGGTGAATTATAGCCGTACGCCGCCGATGAATTCCCGAGAGTGGCTAGTTCGCCAGAGCCAGCCTGGCGCACCGGACACTGTCCGGTGCACCCAGACTGAGCAGCTGTTGGCTGTACACAGCCAACTCTTTTCCAATCCTTTTCTTTTCCTGATTCTAGCACTTAGACAAATATATTAGTACACAAAAACCAATGTACTAAGTCTAGAACCATACCTTCTTGTCGATTTGCACTTCATCCATCATTTGGCATATAATTACTCACTCAATATGTGTTGGGCACTTAATCACCAAAATATACTAGAAATGGCCCAAGGGCACATTTCCCTTTCAGTTTTGAGCCCGTCTCAAGAATCCCTTTAAGGTCTCTTAGGTTTGTGATTTTTCCTACAAAAAGAACACCCAAGTGAAGCGAGAATAATCATCCACAATTACAAGACAATACTTACTCCCGCCGATGCTTATGTAAGCGATCGGGCCGAATAGATCCATGTGGAGCAGCTCAAGCAGCCTGTCGGTCGTCATGATGTTCTTGTGTGGACGATGAACACCAACTTGCTTCCCTGCTTGACATGCGCTACAAACCCTGTCTTTCTCAAAATGAACATTTGTTAGTCCCAAAATGTGTTCTCCCTTTAGAAGCTTGTGAAGTTTCTTCATCCTGACGTGGGCCAGTCGGTGATGCCAGAGCCAACCCATATTAGTCTTAGCAATTAAGCAAGTATCGAGTTCAGCTCTATTAAAATCAACTAAGTATAGCTGACCCTCGAGTACTCCCTTAAATGCTACTGAATCATCACTTTTTCTAAAGACAGTAACACCTATATCCGTAAAAAGACAGTTGTAACCCATTTTGCATAATTGAGAAACAGAAAGCAAATTGTAATCTAAAGAATCTACAAGAAAAACATTGGAAATAGAATGGTCAGGAGATATAGCAATTTTACCAAGTCCTTTGACCAAACCTTGATTTCCATCCCCGAATGTGATAGCTCTTTGGGGTTCATCGTTTTTCTCGTAGGAGGAGAACATCCTTTTCTTCCCTGTCATGTGGTTTGTGCATCCGCTATCAATGATCCAACTTGAGCCCCGAGATGCATAAACCTACAAAACAAGTTTAGGCCTTGTTCTTAGGTACCCAAACGGTCTTGGGTCCTTTCACATTAGAAACAAGTACATTGGGTACCCAAACACAAGTCTTGGAGCCCTTGTGTTTGCCCCCAACATATTTGGCAACTACTTTGCCGGATTTGTTAGTCAAAACATAAGATGCATCAAAAGTCTTAAATGAGACATTAGGCTCATTTGATGCAACGGGAGATTTTTTAGGCATTTTAATATGAGTGGTATGCCTAGAGCTAGATGTCTCATTCTTATACATAAAAGCATGATGAGAACCAGAATGAGACTTCCTAGAATGAATTCTCCTAATTTTGTGCTCAGGATAACCAGCAGGAAATAAAATGTAACCCTCGTTATCCTGAGGCATGGGAGCCTTGCCCTTTACAAAGTTGGACAATCTCTTAGGGGCATTAAGCTTGACATTGTCTCCCTGTTGGAAGCCAATGCCATCCTTAATGCCGGGGCGTCTCCCATTATAGAGCATACTTCTAGCAAATTTAATTTTTTTCATTTTCTATCTCATGCTCATTAATTTTACTAGTTAGTTGTGCTATGTGATCATTTTGTTGTTTAATTAAAGCTAAGTGATCATGAATAGCATCAACATTAATATCTCTACATCTCATGCAAACAGAGACATGATCAACAATGGATGTAGAGGGTTTGCAAACATTTAATTCATCAACCTTAGCGTGTAAAATAGCATTCTCATTTCTAAGATTGGAAACAATATCATTGCAAACATTTAAATTCTTAGCCTTAGTAATTAGTTTATCATTCTCAATCTTAAGGCTAGAAATTGATTCATTCAACTTGTCAATTTTAGCAATCAAACTAGCATTATCATTTTTAAGGTTGACAAGAGAATCATCACAAATATTTGATTTCTCAACCTTAGCAATTAATTTGTCATTTTCAATTCTAAGGTTAGAGATAGTGTCATGGAAAATGCTAAGCTCACTAGTTAATTTTTCACTTTTCTCTACTTCCTGAGCATAGGCATTTTTTACTTTAACATGTGTTTTGTTTTTCCTTAATAAGGAATTCCTCTTGATATCCAAGAGTTCATCCTTCTCATGAATAGCTCCTATCAATTCATTTAACTTTTCTTTTTGTTGCATGTTAAGGTTGGCAAAAAGTGCAAGCAAGTTATCTTCATCATCACTAGAACTACGCTCATCACTAGATGTAGTATACTTGGGGTGGTTCTAGCTTGTACCTTCTTTTTCTTGCCATCCTTTGCCATGAGGCACTTGTGGCCGATGTTGGGGAAGAGGAGACCTTTGGTGACGGCGATGTTGGCGGCATCCTCGTCGGAGGAGGAGTCGGTGGAGCTCTCGTCGGAGTCCCATTCCCGACATAAGTGGGCATCGCCGCCCTTCTTCTTGTAGTATCTCTTCTTCTCCTTCCTTCTTCCCTTCTTGTTGTCGCCCCTGTCACTATCACTTGATAATGGACATTTAGCAATAAAATGACCGGGCTTACCACACTTGTAGCAAACTTTCTTGGAGCGGGGCTTGTAATCCTTCCCCCTCCTTTGCTTGAGGATTTGGCAGAAGCTCTTGATGATGAGTGCCATTTCCTCGTTGTCGAGCTTGGAGGCATCGATGGGGAGCCTACTTGACGTAGACTCTTCTTTCTTCTCCTCCGTCGCTTTGAATGCGATGGGTTGCACCTCGGGTGTGGAGGTGGCACCTCGCTCAATGATTTGTTTGGAGCCTTTGATCATCAATTCAAAGCTCACAAACTTTCCTATAACCTCCTCGGGAGACATTAGCTTGTATCTAGGATCACCACGAATTAATTGAACTTGTGTAGGGTTAAGAAAAATGAGTGATCTTAGAATAACCTTGACCATTTCATGGTCATCCCATTTTGTGCTCCCAAGGTTGCGCACTTGGTTCACCAAGGTATTGAGCCGGTTGTACATGGCTTGTGGATCCTCTTCTTGGTTGAGGACGAACCGACCGAGCTCCCCCTCGATCGTCTCTCGCTTGGTGATCTTTGTCACCTCATCCCCTTCGTGCATGGTTTTGAGCACGTCCCAAATCTCTTTGGCACTCTTCAACCCTTGCACCTTATTATACTCCTCTCGACTTAGAGAGGCGAGGAGTATAGTAGTGGCTTGGGAGTTGAAGTGCCGGATTTGGTCAACCTCCTCCGAATCATAGTCCTTGTCCCCTACCTTTGGTACCTGCACTCCATACTCAACAATATCCCATATGCTTTTGTGGAGTGAGGTTAGGTGATGCCTTATTTTATCACTCCACATACAATAATCCTCACCATAAAAAATGGTGGTTTTCCTAGGGGAACAGAAAGTAATGGAGTGCGTTTGGAAATACGAGGATAGCGGAGGGGCATCTTACTATACTTCTTGCGCTCATGGCGCTTAGAAGTGACGGACGCCGATTCGGAGCCTGAGGTGGAGGGTGACGAAGAGTCGGTCTCGTAGTAGACCACTTTCTTCATCTTCATCTTCTTGTCACCTCTCCGTTGTGACTTGATGGAGGAAGAGGATTCCTCCTTGTGCTTGTGGCCGGACTCCATCGAGTGGGTTCTCCCCGAGCTTGCGGACTTGTCACCGCCGATCAGGATCTCCCTCTTGGCGTGATCTCCCGACATCACTTCGAGTGGTTAGACTCTAATGAAGCACCAGGCTCTGATACCAATTGAAAGTCGCCTAGAGGGGGGGGGGTGAATAGGCAAATCTGAAATTTATAAACTTTAAGCACAACTACAAGCCGGGGTTAGCGTTAGAAATAAAGTCAAGTCCGAAAGAGACGGCGAAAACAAATCAACCAAAGAAATAGAGCGGATGACACAGTGATTTGTTTTACCGAGGTTCGGATCTTGCAAACCTACTCCCTGTTGAGGTGGTCACAAAGACCGGGTCTCTTTCAACCCTTTCCCTCTCTCAAACGGTCACCTAGACTGAGTGAGCTTTTCTCCTCAATCAAATGGGTCACTTAGACCCCGCAGGGACCACCACACAATTGGTGTCTCTTTCTTTGATTACAAAGGTGTTGAGAACAAGAATGGGGAAGAAGAAAAGCGATCCAAGAACAAGAGCTCAAAGAACATGAGCAAAACTCTCTCTCTAGTCACTATTTGCTTGGAGTGGATTTGGGACTTGGAGAGGCTTTGATTCTATCGAATTTGTGTCTTGTATTGATTGCACTAGCTCTTGTATTGAATGTGAAGTCTGAAAAACATGGATGCCTTGAATGGTGGTGGTTGGGGGTATTTATAGCCCCAACCACCAAACCAACCGTTGGGGTTGGGCTGCTGTCGATGGGCGCACCAGACAGTCCGGTGCGCCACCGGACACTGTCCAGTGCGCCAACCACGTCACCCAACCGTTAGGGTTCTGACGGTTTCGACCGTTGGAGCTTTGACATCTTGGTGCACCGGACAGTCCGGTGCCGCATCGGATAGGCACTGTTCACTGTCCGGTGCGCCTCTGGCGCCTGCTCTGGCTTCTGCCGCAAACTGTAGCTCTATCAGGGCACTGTGCAGTCGACCGTTGCACTGGTAGCTGTTGCTCCGCTTGGTGCATCGGACAGTACGGTGGCACACCGGACAGTCCGGTGAATTATAGCGGAGTGCGCCTAGAGAAACCCGAAGGTGAAGAGTTGGAGGACGATCCACCCTGGTGCACCGGACACTGTCCGGTGCGCCAGACCAGGGTTCTCTTCGGTTTCTTTTGCTCCTTTCTTTTGAACCCTAACTTCAATCTTTTTATTGGTTTGTGTTGAACCTTTGGCACCTGTAGAACTTATAATCTAGAGAAAACTAGTTAGTCCAATTATTTGTGTTGGGCAATTCAAGCACCAAAAACATTTAGGAAAAGGTTTGACCCTATTTCCCTTTCAGGATAGCCACATCCATTCAGATGCATACAACATTGAAACTACTAACACGAGATACAATAGACATCAAAATTTATCCTGGAACACGTGGAGCTAATTAAGGTCTAAAAAGGGAGAAGAGGGATAGGGTGCCTTGCTTGCCTAAAACTGAATAGATCTAAAACTGCTCTAAATAATAAATATTGATAGAAATTTGCAGCCACCAAGGACACATCATATCTCCCAAATCAGTAGTCCTAAAATGACAATTCTTGGTCCCAAAGAAGCATTATAAGTCCTCTGCAACAATATAATTTTTCATTTAATTTATAGGGCCTAAAAATCAAGATATAAATGGATCAACACACTGCACAATGTGAAAATTCATGGGCATCTAGAAACTGATTAATTCCACAATCCCCAATAGACCCTCACCTCAAAATGACATATAAGACATTCTACTATGAATAATTCTATATTATACAGGGATTTAGTCCTTACCTAGGGTTTGCCTTGACCAACAACAAAGGTAATAGTGAGTGCACATGACGTCTTCATGATTCAGTACACAATCTCGTTCTAGTTTGCTTGTTCTCCTTTCTGCTTTCTGGCTGCTCGCTCCTGGTGTGCTAATGCCGTATGGGCACACGGAGCGGCAGAGGGTGGAGGGCGTTGGGGCAGCGCGGCCACAGGAACTGAGGGGTAGAGCTTGCGCTCCTGCCGTCGGAGCGCACTGGGGGGCAGGGGCAGTAAGCGGTGGGGTGGTGAAAGTCGAGGCCGTGGGGGGTAGAGGACACAGGCTAGGGTGCGACTGGCGTCAGGAAGAAGGTAGACATCAGGCTGGTGGATAAGGTCATGAGGAGATGAACATCTGA